>NC_136428.1:29338765-31838765 GCF_052849685.1 Lactuca virosa
TGATTATTACAAAACTTGTTTTCAAAACAATATAATGTCAGAGTATCCCAGAATCAAATCATGAAAACATAAGGAGATGTACGATCACGCCTTCGCCTTCCCGCAATCATCAGAAGAACCTGAAACAAAATCAACAACTGTAAGCCCGGAGCTTAGTGAGTTCCCCCAAAATACCAACGTCATACAATTATAATCATATCATATAAGCAAACAACATGCATAATGAGCCTTCAGCCTGACTAGACCGCCTCGCAGGCCTTCAGCCTATCTGGACCACTGCTGAGCCTTCGGCGCGTCTGGACCGCCTCGCAGGACCTACAACCTATCCGGACCGCTCGTCGGGCCTTTGGCCTGACTGGACCACCTCGCAGGGCCTTCAGTCTATCCGGACCGCCCTGGGTATGTTGGCCTTCAGTACAAAGCAGGACCGCCTGAACCCAACCCCCAATAAAACAATCATGTGCACATAAATATCATACGCTAGCATATATAACAGTCAAACCGATCTAACAGATCAATAATCATAGCAACATCCTATAACCAGGATACAGACCTAACCGATCACTAAGCATATCACCATCCTAACTACCAGAATGTAAATCAATAAGCATATCATGCAATAACGTGGATACAAATCCGAAAAAGGGCCGACATTGGTGCCTTAGACCCTGTTGATATAGTGAGAAGAACTCACCTCACAAGTAGCTCGAAGTGATAAAGTCAAACTCCACCAAGTACATCTCCAACCCCAACACCTACATTCACCAATGATCCACTTCCATAAATTCCGAAATTACCAAAATACCCCCCAGAAGCCAAACTGGTCAACCATTGGTCAAAGTCAAAGTCAACGGTCAAAGTCAACAGTCCATGTTGACCCAACTCATCGAGTGCAGCTTGCAACTCGTCGAGGTCCTTAAGATCTTAGAAATCACCAAAACCCTAATTGACTCGTCGAGTTTCCAACCAACTCATTGAGTCCATGCGTGTCCAGATGTCGGGGAAAACCCTAACTGACTCGTCGAGTCCTCTTACTGACTCGCCGAGTTCATGCAGAATCAAATACGGGTAATCTTCATCCGACTCGTCGAGTTCATGCAGTCTATTTCTTATCCAGACGTTTTTAAGCCACCCCAAAGCTCCATATTGCAGATCTAACTTCCTACGGCATGGTTTCCACGTAAAGTTGCAAACTTTACGTACATGCATGGTCCTATATGCCAAAACCAAACTAAGGGAAAGGGTTAACCCAAAGAGAAAGGCCTAAGCTTGCTAAATTAGATAAATTTATGGCTATAGGGACTTAGAGAAGTTCAGATCTGAAGTTACAACTTCAGATCATGACTAATACCCGAAATGGTTCACATACATGCCAAAATGGCCCTAAACTTAAGCATGGAGAGATCTAGCTAGAGGGAAGTCAAGGTAACGACTTGTTACCTTCAAAATGATGCCAAGATGAAGTAGAGTCAGATCCAAAGGCTTTTCTTTGCTCCAAGCTCCTTATACTCCAAGCCTTCTTCACAAAACCACTTTCCAAGCTTCTTCACACACACACAAATGAAGGGTATTCGAGATTAGGGTTTTCTGGACTCAAGGGGGACGGTAAGGGAGGTTGAGGGAGGCTAATGACCCTTTAAATAGGGTGCAAAAACCTCATAAATTAAGGTTTCATTTTCCAGCTCCTGCTCGTCGAGTCCGGGTCCTCCGACTCGTCGAGTAGGTCCAATAATCCATGCGGGCTAACCCGCCTCTACACGACGATTTGGGGCAACCAACTCGTCGAGTAGGTCCATAAACATGTATATAAGGTTTTAAAACTTATACCTGGGAGTCGGGGTGTTACAGGAACGGAGACATCTTTATTGTAATATAAGCTAATTAGAAATGCAACATTATAGTTTTTAAATATCATAACATAAAGTGGTCAATTAGATATTATCTGCCAATCAAAATATATAACATGTACATAATTTTAAAATATATACAATTGTACATGAGAATAATATTGCAGGAAATTTAATAACATGGTGCCATTAGATATTAAAATCAGAACCATATTCGGTTTATACCAATACAGAAGGGGCTTACATGTGAACTAATCGATTTATAGGAATCATTTAATGATTCATTTTGTTTGTTCGCTAAAAAATATGTAGAAAAAACTTCTTACCTTCCTACCAAAATTTTCCTTCTTATTTGTTCATGACTCTCTCTCTCTCTCTCTCTCGCGCGCTTTATATATATATATATATATATATATATATATATATATATATATATATATATATATATATATATATATATATATATATATATATATATATTAAGTCAAGATAAAATGAAAAGGAAAATTTTGGTAGGAAGGTAAGAAGTTTTTTTTCTACATATTTTTTTAGCGAACAAACAAAATGAATCATTAGATGATTCATTTGTAAGATGATTTACAAGAAAAAATTCGCAAAAAAAACATCTTCATGATTCATTTTTAAGTAAATTAAGAAAAATTCACTTTTATAACAATTTTAGTGAATAACAACAAAATCAATGTATAAATGAATCATCGAGATGTTTTGTTGAGAATTTTTTTTTGTGAATCATGTTATTTTTGATTCATCTAGTGATTCATTTAATTTGTTCGTCAAAAAATATGTAGAAAAAAAAACTTCTTACATTCCTACCAAAAAATAAATTTCTTACCAGATTTATATCATATATATATATATATATATATATATATATATATATATATATATATATATATATATATATATATATATATATATATATAGAGAGAGAGAGAGGAATGATCATTTGAGAACCCATAGTTTCCCGAGAACCCGAGAACTAAAAGTGGAGTGTTGGATCAAAAAAAAGGATGGCCAAGATGCATTGTGACATTTTTGTAAATACATAGACAAAATAAGACACGGGGTATGATTTTAAAATGAATCAGGGGGCATTTTAGGAATAAAATAATTCTTTTAATTCCCTCGATTAAATCTCTCTCTCTCTCTCTCACATCTTCTTCTTCACCGAATCACCCCTCTTCCCTGGATCGACCTCAATCACCGATTTCCTCTATGATTTCCACCGCCTAATGCCGCTACCGTTGATCTGGAAACAAAATCCATTTCATCGATCCATTATATCATAAACCAATCTCCAATGAATATCCCCAATGATTGATAGATTGAACTACATGATGGATGCGTCCTTCTTCCCTCTCGGAGTTTCGTGCCCTAATAAATCAATCAGAGGTCCGATCGCTCCAGACCTCCTAATTCAGAGGTTTAATCGATGTCAGCGCTGTTCAAGTCTTCGACCAATTTCTTCAATTGCGTTTCGATTTCAATGAGATCAAGTCTCGTTTCACTACTTGGACATTTGAGCAAATTATAGGTATCGCTTCTTAGGTAAATTAATAGGGATGGCAAAAAAACCCGAACCCGATGGGGAAACCCGAATCTCGAAGATTTTGGGTCGGGTCGGGTCTCTCTTATCGGGTTTTGGGTCAGGTAACGGGTCGTTATTGGATATTTTATTCGGGGCAGGGGCAGGGAGTGGGATATGTGCGCCCCGACCCCCCCCCCCCCCGAATATATATATATATATATATATATATATATATATATATATATATATATATATATATATATATATATATATATATGTAATTACATTGCTGCCCCTTGAAGACTTAACCCTAAAATCACGTTTCCACTCCAGAATCCTCCATACACTTCTCTTCATTCTTCTACTCCAGCCGACACACCCAAAAATCGAAATTACTCTTATTTCGTAGAAGTAGCAAGTATCAAGCAGTGGTAGCAAAGCATCGATACACCACTGTTGGATTAGATGTCTAAGCCCATAACTATTATTGGTATGTACTTGACCCGAGAGTAGCATGGTCCATTTGGGTTGCATATCATCAGGACAATTTCTTAGGATGGACTTTTGAGAGAAGGTTATTTATGGTTTATTAATATATTATAAGTTATAATATATTAATATGAAATCATATGTTTTAATTAGTATCGATCAAGAATTAATTTGGAATTAATTTAGTGATCAAAAGAGACTAATTAAATCTATGGGGAGTAATTATGATAATTAGTTATATTTATATGTGTTGGGCTTATGATCCATGTTGGACCAAGTTTATGTATAGATACATAAAGAGTTGGGCCACATGAACCATGGATCATAAAACCCATGGGTATGGATTATGGGTTATACCCATGACCCTTGGAATCCTACATATAAATAGGTTACTCCATAGCCAAAATCACCACTTCTTTTCTTAGAGAAATATGGAGGTGTTTTGGTGCATGGAATTCTCTCTCAAGAGCCACCTTTGTCCTAGGTGTGTTGTGATTCCATTTGAGGCATTTCATACTATTGGTGCTAAGCTCTTAAGGCCAAATACATCAAGACTTCAAGCCACATCAAAAGGTATGTCATCTAACTAGAACTTTGTAGTATAGGTGCTTCATAATATGCTAGTTAGGATGAAACCTTGGAATAGTTAATATTTGCATGTATAATAGAGAAAACATAGATCCAAGGTTTATAGGGTTGCATGTACACCATAGGAGTGTTAGAATGCTCAAAACTCAACAGTGGTATCAGAGCCAGGTTGTTTTTTATTATATTTGATGCAAATGTATTTTTTTTCAAGTTGAAGGAAAAAAAAAAGAAAAAAAAACATGAAGTTTGTCAAATTTTATGATAATTACTTGATTTTATGAAAAACTAATTATTTATAAAATTTGAGTCACTTTACTACAAGAGTTGAATTAGGTCAATTTATTAAAAGATAGAATGATATGATTATTTTATTTGTTTTAAAAGTTTGATCTAAATGGTTTTAAGGAGTTACAAATTTTGTCATAAAATTTTGGAACTCAAAAAGTTTTTTTTTTTTAAAGTTATGATCTTAAGAGTTTTGAAACTTCCATAAGTTATGGATGTGAAATGTCTCATTTATTAACTCTTTAGGTTATGAATTCCAAGAGTCTTCGAAGGATAATTGTCAAAGTTTCAAGATTTGTATTAGTTTATTTGATTATCTAATTTCATGAAAATTGTTGATGTGAATTATCTTTACTTATGAGTTTAATCTAGATCATAGAAAAATTATTTGATTATTGTGTTAATTGAAATATTTGATGTTAATGGTTTTTATGAACTCCATAACTTGTCCTCAAGTTATGGAAAGTGAAGAGTTTTTCTTTTTAAAGTGTCATTAAGTCTCATAGGTTATGAAAATAGAAGAGTCACTATTTTTAATGTCATCATTAAATGATTTAATGTCTTCCATAACTTGTCCTCAAGTTATGGAACTTGAATTTTTTTTTTCATTAAACCTTAATTAAACTCATAAGTTATGAAAAGTCCAAGAGTTTTGAAAGGTTTCAAAACTTGTCCTCAAGTTTTGGAATTTGTAAAGTTACCCCCCATGTATACTTTAATTCCAAACTAGACCTTAGAATTTTAAAAGTTTAAAATTCAACCCTTATACTATTATTATAATTTTAATTATATAGATATGTATAAGATAAAGTCAATCTTACCATTAGTAGGCCTCATTCACAAAGCCGATCTATAAGGGGGGTATAAGGTTACTGCCTATAAAATGGCAGTTTAATGGGTGTCCACTCTCACCCACCGCTTCCTTGACTGGTGGAGGGTCGTTAGCCGAACGGGTAGGATAACGACTATAATTCTCCCTTCATTATAAGTATAATGATAAATACTAAGTAACTAAACACTTATAAATTCCCAATCTTAGTTACTTAGGAAAATGTGAATAAGGTGCTAATCCATGAAATTACACTTTGCACTTTGTTTAAGATGTTAGTGGAGCGTGTGTGGTTAACCGGCACACTAACCTGGACTTAACAAGGTAGGCAAAGGGTAACTTAATGTTTATCATAGTATCGTTGGAGCGTGTGTGGTTAACCGGCACATCGATTGAGGGGTAAATATTAAGGGTACCAAGTATATTTGCATGGTTACTTCACACCTTGTTTTGTGATCCTCGGCATCCCAGTCACAAAACCTGAAAGGCACACTCGAGATTGAAACATGCCATTGAAAAGTTCAATGAATCTCAAAAGAATCTAGGAGTTTCAAAACCAATTAAAACCTAATAATACATTTCGTTTATCTTGGTGGAAATTGGTGAATCGTCATTCACCTACCTTCAAATATTTTATAGCTTGGATTACGGCATCCCTCTTCCGAGTTATAAAATAGTTTGTTGGGTCCTAGCCTTAATATATCATATTGGGTGTTATATTAAGGACTTAAATCAACTTTACGTGAATTTCTCCCATTGTTGATGTCTGGTTTAGACAACAATGATCTTCCCAAACCAAGCTTTCCTAATAAATATGACTTCCCGAGTTTGGCTCATGGAAGTCATACTTCTCTTCCTCCACCTCCTCCAATTATTCTCCCTAACCCACAAGTTCAAGGTCACTCAAGCCCTAATGGCAAGCAAGGTCTATGTGTGATCACATCTTAGAGATGAAGTCACATATTGACAAGCCGGGAGAGTTGGGTGTCAAAGTCTTGAGAAAGTTGGATGTTCAATCACTTTCTAAGTCACATTGTGAGTTCCTTTGGGACTACTATGAAACAGACTATGACATGAACCTTAATGATCATATCTATTTGCTTGGTGTTGCTGAATCAGCAATGATTTGGAACGATAGTAAAGCAAATTTGATTAGAAGATCAACTTCCCAAAAACTTTATGGACAGTGACAATGGTGACACTGGAAATCCAGAAAAAGCATTCTCTTCCCAATGGAAAGGGATTGGCCATAGTCAACCCGGTTGACCAAATGGTAAAGAGAAAGGCTAAGTCTGAGATAGTCCCATTACCAAAGGGTCCATATGTTTATTTTGCCAAAGGAAGGGGCGTTGATTGCAAAGCTGCCAAATTTACCTAAGGTTGTTAAAGTCAATAAGTTTGACTCTACATCAGGTAGAGCCCATTATCTAACTCTGTTAAGTTCTATTCTGAGATCCTTATTACATGATGTGACTGGGTCATATGTTGATGGTTTAAGAATAAAAGAATAGAGAGAAATCTTAAAGGAAGTATATGCTGATTCTGATCGCGAAGGTGGATTTCGATCGCATCAGAATTTTGAGCAGTTGCTTAAGAAGTTATGATATATCGCTAAGGAATAGATAATAACAATTTTCCATGTGGATTGTAAGGAGAAGTTTTTCCGCAAAGTTTTAAAATAAAAGAAAATTGTTTAATTTTATTTATTTGAAGTATCCTTACAATGGCATTTGTGGAAAATTGTTGCTTATATGATTCCACTGACAGCAATATTGGAAAATGGATTTGATTCTTTCATTTGTGGTAGTGTCTAAATTTACCAAATCAGGAAAGTTCCTCATCACCCAAGTTTCAATTGGACCGAAACTTGGAATCATGCAAGTTGAATAGTATGATGAATGAGAACTTTCAAGCATTGAAAAATCAAGACTAATTACTTGTTCACATGGATGTGTGAGTCAAATGAAGGACTAAAGGGACCGAGTACACATTCTTGTGCACTGGTCATGTCCACCACAAAGCTCGTTAAGACTATTTGATTTACTATAGTTTAGTAAATATGGTTATACTTACAAGTTTAAGTATAATTCTGAAACATTGGAAAAGTCTCAATGTATGGCAGAACGAATGGGAAGAATCAAATTAGGCAGAAAGATAAAAGTTTCTCAAATCTGAAAAGATGGGAGAGTACTTTAGTATCATGTTTGTGATCATCTTAATGATTTAGAAATCATATCACAATTAGTCCTCTAAAGGTTATCTTAGTGCATTCTTATGACTAAGAAGAGGAGTCATGAATTGTTGAAATGGTTAGATCAGGAAGATGAGTCATACTTCGTTCCAAAACAATTCTTAGAGTCATACTCCAAGATTGTAACTTGAGTGACATATCTTAAAGAAAGGTTTAAAACACTTGTCAAATGTAAGAGTAAAAGTGTCCTACTCTTGTACATTTGAAATTGGTAAGTTGTGATGTTTTGGATAAAACAAATACCAACTAAGGCCAATTGTGTGAAGTGTTTGTCTTGATAAAGAATCCGCACTATCTCTTGAATATTTGGCAAGATAGTCTTATATGTCAAGAGGATAGTGGGAGTCTTAAAGATCCTAAAAAGAATTTCAAGAACTAATCAAGAATAAAACCTGAGGTTCTTCACTAGCACACGACTTGAGGTTTATAACCTATCGTGTTGACATATTCTGTGCCTATTCCAGTTAAAGTTGGCTTTGCATAGGAGTTCTGAAAGTTCTCAATTGGTTGCATAACAACTTGGAAGCAATGGCAGGCCTTGTACTGCCAGGTGGCAAGAAGTTAAGATTGCATAAGTTCAGTCAATATAAGTTTGGATTTGTCATTATCCTTGTCTTGTGACTATGGTTTTGACGATTCACATGGATAAGAACACATACACCATAAAATCTAAGGGTCATAAGGTTTTCTCTCCGATTCATGAAAATGATGGTGAGGAAACACTTCCACCAAGTAGATTTGAAGCAGATGGCAAAAGGTCTAAACAATTGAGACTATGATTACAGCATCCCTTTTCATAGTTCTAAAATTGTTTAGACACACATGCATGCTATCTAAGGAAAGGTGTATGATTTTGATAAAGTTTTATCAAAGCATCTCGTATCAGAAATCTGAACTTTGGTAAGAAAGTCAATAAAGTATTGATTTCTAGAAGTCCAGCTGATTTCTGAGTACATGTCAAAGCTAGTGGGAGCATAAGTGTTATGCTAATAATCATCATGTTAGTGGGAGCATGATAATTATTGTTAGTGTTGCAAGTTAGCAATGTTAATTATAGAAAACAAAAGTTTCAATTCGTGAGGCTGCAGGGATTGAAAAAGTTGTTTTGCTATAATTAAGGGAGAGGATATACTTCATTTCAGTTCTAAAGGCTTAGATTGAGACCTTAATCATCTTTAGTCAAGAATATATATATGAATTTCATGTTGGATTGGTTCAACTTAAGGAAATTCTATATATTGCGTTCTCAAAATTCGATTATGATTACGGCATCCCTCTTCATAGTCAAATTTTGAAAACATGGCAAATAAAAATATTGCAGCAAAAGACTGGTCTAGAATCATGTCTTTATGTGAGACATCATGAATCGTGTACCATTTGCTTTGGGTACAGGATCGATTGCATCTGCTATAATATTTGTCATTTCTAAATTTTTCCAAATGCCCAGAGGCATTAAGAAGGGAAAAGGTCTAGAATTGGATATAACTAAAATGATTAAGCAGTTGTCGAGGACAATCTGAGGTTTACCAAAGATTGGTTGCTCAGGGACAGTTGGAAGTATAGTGCTAATTTTGGAAGGACCATATTGACATATTCTGAAAAGAGGCATCTCTTATTCAGAAGTGATAGTCAAAATGAGAATATGGATTTGTCTCCATAGGTGGAAGTTATCTGTGTAAGATTAGAAAACTTAATGCAAGAAGCATGTCCAAAGCAATGTACTTTGAATATGAGACTTAGTTTCCATGGAGGTGATCTCCATTGGAATACCTTATAATGACTGTTGACAAGTCTTTGTGACTTTGTACATATTCATTACAGGAGGGTCAGTGCATATAAGTTTAAAATCTAAACAGATTTCGATAAATGATAGGCATTTGAAATTCTCACATTTTTCGATAAGGATTTGGGAGTGTGAAATTAGAATCATTGAAATTATGTTCAATTGGTTTATTTCACAAAGTAAGGATCATAGACAAACATAGAGTGCATACTTGGTGTATGGCAAAGCTATTGTTTAGAAAAACATAGTGTACATGCTTGGAGCATGGGACAACTAGTGTTTTTAATTCAAGTATAAAGTTGATAAAACCGAAACAATGAAATAATGAGTAATCAGTATGGTGATAAATAAAAGTGGTCTACTTATATTTATAGGGTTTGATACCATATTTGATTGATTTATTCTTCTGTTTCATTTTGCATGTTTTGACTTCCAGAATAAAGTAGGTCATTCTTCCTGAATGACTAAGTTATTCAAACCATCCACAGTCGGTCATATGTTGGAAGTAATTATGAATCAAGACTGTCATGGGTTGGCTTGTAGAGGTCTAAGATGTTGGACAAAGCGGTGCTACAACACTCATGAGTGCTCATAAGTTCTGAGTATTGGATTCAACCCACGCTCATTTGAATCACTTCATGGATTTTATCACGAGTGATCATGAGACGATAATATCTTATATTCTTCAAACCTAGAGATATGAGTTGTTACTATGAGTTGGTTATACATTGATTGCACGAAAACGCATTTGGTAACTCGATGTTATAAAACGTGCCTTTGTGTATGATTCAACAAGTAGTAGAACAAGCTATATGAGTCGAAGTTTATCCATTCCTTTTACCTTCGGGATAAAAGCGGTATCTGTGGGCCCCTCGATGATTTAGCGATGACACATGTGAGTGCTTGGCCAAGCCAGGACTGATTTGATTTGTTCAATCAGTCAGTCATCATAAATAGGAAATCGGGAAACAACAAATGGACAGAGAGAATGATTATAATCCATGTCTCAGTCCATATGATATCTAGAATGGAAGAATATATGATCCCTTATCTAATGGACGCGTCATTGATTTGTTCAGAGTTCGACAACGGCTTTAAGAACTACGATTGCTAGTCGGGTTATGAAATCGTACTTGAAATAATAGTTTTAGACTTATCCAAGTGGGAGACTATTGGATTAGATGTCTAAGCCCATAACTACTATTGGTATGTACTTGACCCGAGAGTAGCATGGTCCATTTGGGTTGCATATCATCAGGACAATTTCTTAGGATGGACTTTTGAGAGAAGGTTATTTATGGTTTATTAATATATTATAAGTTATAATATATTAATATGAAATCATATGTTTTAATTAGTATCGATCAAGAACTAATTTGGAATTAATTTAGTGATCAAAAGAGACTAATTAAATCTATGGGGACTAATTATGATAATTAGTTATATTTATATGTGTTGGGCTTATGATCCATGTTGGACCAAGTTTATGTATGGATACATAAAGAGTTGGGCGACATGAACCATGGATCATAAAACCCATGGGTTTGGATTATGGGTTATACCCATGACCCTTGGAATCCTACATATAAATAGGTTACTCCATAGCCAAAATCACCACTTCTTTTCTTAGAGAAATATGGAGGTGTTTTGGTGCATGGAATTCTCTCTCAAGAGCCACCTTTGTCCTAGGTGTGTTGTGATTCCATTTGAGGCATTTCATACTATTGGTGCTAAGCTCTTAAGGCCAAATACATCAAGACTTCAAGCCACATCAAAAGGTATGTCATCTAACTAGAACTTTGTAGTATAGGTGCTTCATAATATGCTAGTTAGGATGAAACCTTGGAATAGTTAATATTTGCATGTATAATAGAGAAAACATAGATCCAAGGTTTATAGGGTTGCATGTACACCATAGGAGTGTTAGAATGCTCAAAACTCAACAACCACAAGACATCCATCCTCTATTCTGACGCAACAAGGCAGGGACGAGTCAACCATTTATATGTGTTATTGACTTGCTGTGTATCTGATTGTATAAATATGGTTTGTTTATTTTCAGGGTATATGAGTGAAAACAATCCTCATAGTAGTCGACTTCATGCAAAGACATTGGAGGCTTTAATGTGTGCTCATAGTTTGTTGTTGAATGAAATTCCAGGGATGAGATTTGGATGATTCTGAGAGTTTTAATGTTTATATTTGGATGATTCTGAGAGTTTTAATGTTTATATTGTTGGATATAGTGTCTAAGTCCATAACTTTATTTGGTATGTACTTGACCCGACCCGGCATGGTCCATTTGGGTTGCATGGTATTGCAATACTTGGATAGACTAAATGAGAGAAAGGACACTTGTGATTATTAATATATAATAAGTTCTAATATATTAATAATAGTATTATTTAATTAGTGTTGATCAAGTATTAATTTAGAATTAATTGGTGATCAAAATGAGACTAATTAAATATGTAGGGTTGATTATGACAATCATCTAATCTTTTATGGTGGATTTATGATCCATGGTTTATGGAGTTGGGTTATAACTATTTGGAGCTCCATAGATAGTGTTGGATTAATGTCTAAGTCCATAACTATATTTGGTATGTACTTGACCCGACCCGGCATGGTCCATTTGGGTTGTACTTCACCGGCACAATTTATATGGATAGTCTTTTGAGAATAGTATATTTATGATTTATATTAATATGTTATAAGTTCTAATATATTAATATGGAATCATATTATTTAATTAGTATTGATCAAGAATTAATTTATAATTAATTAAGTGATCAAAAATGTGACAGTCGTCAAAATTCGAGTCGGTTTTAGATTTGACTAAACTTAGTTGCACATATAAGCACTACACATACTAGACTTAGTAACTAGAAGCTAAGTTATAACCTACTAGAAACTTGGAAACAATTAGAATCAATGGATAGTGTGCATAGATTTCACATTGATATGTGAATTCTATAACTACTTAACTGTAGAGACTATCCATATTCGGGTCATTCTTTGACTCAAACACCTTTTCATGAATCATATACACGCATCATGCACTTGACCTTGTGGTAGAAATGAGGTCCTAGTCTCGTTGGAACTTAAGTTAGAGTTGAAAACTAGGACTAGTATACTTGATTCCTCAATTTCGCTTGAATCTCGAAACCACTACATAGAATGTCAATAAATCGATAAAAATAAATTACAAACATTATTTATAACTATAAAAGAGTTATAATACCATACGATAATTTGAAGTCTCAAATATTCAATTTATTTTGATATTCAAAGTTTATTAAACTCCAAAACCCTAAAAGCCTTAAAACCTAAATTTTATAAAGTTTAACATCAAGAATTTTATAAAAATAGTTATGAAACTTATAATATTATCTTAAAATAATTAAATTCAAGGAAATATAATCAAGGAAAATAAAAATTTAAGTCATTAACATTTACCCTTAATTTATAAGTCAAAAATCAAGGTTTCATGAGCAAAAACTTGGTTAGGGTGTATATTTTATAAAAAGTTTGATATTTTTATAAACGAATTGAAAATTTTTATAAAATTAAAAGGGAAGGAGGGAATAATACTCTCAAAACCGTCCACCCTCTTCCCAAGACACCTCCCCTCTTCCCAAAACACATAATCACTCCTTTCTCTCTCACACTCCACTTTCTCTCTCATTTTCTCTCACTTCTCTCTACATTCACCACTCCATTTCTCTCTTCATTTCTCTATACCCACGAAATTTTCCAGAGAATAAGTCCAAGAACACACCTCAAACTCAAAATCTTCATCATCTAGTGGTGTTCATTAAGGTAGAACACGATTTCCTTTCATTTTCCTCCATGTTTTCAAGGTTTTTCTTGCATTTCCTTCTTCTTCTACACCTTTCTCTTAGAAAATATGTGTTGCATGTTCAAAGGACTTATTCATCACTAAAAATCATTCAAAAATTATTTTGAACTATTAATATCATTTATTAATAGGTACAAAAAGATCTTGATTCAAAAGTCTTTGTAACATGTTGCAAAAATTGTCAAAGTAACATCAATAATCTTTACATAAATCACAAGAACCAAGTTTTCTCTATAATTTATTGAGCCTTTAGGCATGGTGTTCAACATCAAAAATAAGAACACAAATTGTCATTGTTATCAAATTGTATGAAGATGCATTCTGGAAATTTTCAGCTCAATATATATTTTCTTTATTTTTATATGAAAATAATAAGAAATTAAAGTGTTAAATCATATAAAATACTTAAGCTAGTAAATAAATTATGGAAAAATTCTTGGATGATCCTTTAAGTTAATAAACATCTCCCATTAAGTTTCATCCATTTTTGTTACTGTTTAATATGTTTTGAATTTTCTTTTTGTTTAGCACTAATAAATCATAAAACCACATTAGGGAATATAAAAATGGTATCTAATAATTTTAGCAGCTTATACTCTCTGTGGAACACTTAGAAAAATATTTTCAGAATTTTTCATAATGTATTCCTATTTTTCTCCGATTTTTGTATTTATAATGGACTAAAAACAGGAAAAATAGTTTTACTCATCCAAACATTATGAAAATTTACCAGAACACCTTGTAGTACATTAGGATGCTACATAAAAATTTTGATTATTTTTCTCTTCTGTATACTATTTTTCTTCTTTTTTCCCAAGATTAAATACACTTAAACCCAATTTTTATTAGAATACATACACAAAAATCATAAAATTAGGATAAACAGTTTAGAAATTCATTTTTATATTTTTCGTAGCTTAATAATGACTAATAACAGTGTTACAAAAATTTTGGGCAATTTTGGAAACTATTTTCTATTTATTTCAATTTTTATTAGAATAAATGCTCAAAAATCATAAAATTGGGTTAAATTGTCTGGAAATCTATTTTTATATTTTTCCCAGGTTAAGTACGTGTAATGACATTACTATAAAAAGTTTGGGGCATTTCCTTAACCGATTTCTATTTTTCATGAATTTTTATATATTTAGAGAATTAAATATATGAAAAATGGTTATGCATATCCATAATCCATGAAAATTTATCTAGAAGTCTTTTAACATATTTAGAACCAAAATCTGAAGTTTGGTAATTTTTATTAATTGTTTAGTATTTTTCATGATTTTATGGTTATTCAAGAAACTAAAATGGTGAAAAATAGTTAGACAAATCAAAAATTCAAGAAAATTTATCTTGAGGTCTTTGACTTCAATTAAAACTGAAATGCAAAGTTTGGGAACTTTTAGAACTAAATTGATTTAGTTTTGAATATTTAATCATTGGAACACCTCTAAAATGTTAAATATTAACATTTCAATAATGGAAATTTTCCACTTAAATTGTTATATAACAATTGATTCTTTGAAACTTAATTTCCACAGAAAAATGTTTGTAACTTATCC
This sequence comes from Lactuca virosa, assembly GCF_052849685.1. Lineage (NCBI taxonomy): Eukaryota > Viridiplantae > Streptophyta > Magnoliopsida > Asterales > Asteraceae > Lactuca > Lactuca virosa. The sequence continues at coordinate 29,353,811 of NC_136428.1, forward strand.
ATATTAAATTTTGACACAATATTGGCATAATTCTATTGTAGTAGTATGTATACTAGTGTTAGATTTCGATTAGAGACTCATTAGTGTGTAATATCGTTGTAGGAAAACGATAGTGGTACGAGTGGAGCGTAGTTCAAGGCACCATTTGCATCATCTCAATACATTGTGAGTATTCACGCACTCCCCTATTTTCAGTTTTTATGTTTTGGGGTGGAAAAGCATGTCCCGAAAAACTATTATTTGAATGTTGTATTTAAATTGATTTGTATCAAACATGATTGCTATTTTATTGCTATGTCTCTCTATGTATGTCTATGCAACACGGAACATGAGAACTTATCGTACTAAGGCCCTTCCCTTATCTCTAACCATTAACTCTTTGAGCCAATGGTCATTATGGATAGCGCTATTAGGAATTGACAACTCCTCACTCGCCCTATTGCTGGAGTGCATGATACCATATTCATCTATGGAACGATAAGCATAGATCTTGATAGGGCTTCAGTCATAGGTTTGGTTGAGACTCATTGTTTGCTCATACACATACAAACTCGTTACTTATTATAGCAATAAACTTGTTTATTAATTATAGCAATGAACTTTGTTTCTCATTACAACAACGAACTGTTATTACTGAAAACTTATATACATGTTTTAGCAATGAAATTGTTTGCTCCTTGTAGCAACGAAATTGATTGCTCATTTTAGCAATGAAACTTGTTTACTCGTTTGAGTAACGAACTTTATCTTCCATGAGAATATGAATGTTGCATCTTATTTGGGCAACATACCTTATCTCTCATGATGACAAAGAACTTTGTTTTTACAAACTTATTTACTCATTTTAACAATATACTTTTATTATTGAAAACTTTTATCAAAACTTTGATTTCAATTCATGGAACCAGTATTATTTTGTTTATCTGTGAGTACTCACCAACTATTTTTATAGTTGACGCTCGTTTTACATGCTTTTTCAGGAATCATCGAGTAAGTGGCACTTAGGGACACTTCACTTTTAGGAGCATTCGCATGTGTTGTATTTCAATTTACATTGTAATTTCTTTTAAAAGTTGTTCAAACCCATTGTGAATTTTTAATGATTTTTAATACTATGGTTGGTGTTGTCTTTTAACTTTTGCGATGAAACCCTTTGTACTGCCACGCCCTGTGTTTCCGCTTTAGCGGGGTGTGACAGAAAATGGTATCAGAGCCGAAGGTTATAGAGAATACCGGTTTTCCTTTGGAGAACCACAACTATAGCCAAAAAATTTCTAAGCGTTTTTAAAATACTGAACAGACTACTGGTATAACTAATTCGAGTACGCATTATCAGACTTTAATTAAGTATAGCCTGGCCAACTATGCTTAATTAAGGAAACTTAATGTGAGGCTTGAAACGGTTATAGTAGAATTATGTTCAAAACGATTTTCAACTTAAACTTTTGAAAAACAAAAATTTTCAGTGTGCGTACGGGCATTGCATATTATAGGCATTCATCTAGATACACTTAGAAACTAAGTGCACTTTTATAACAATGCCTTTATTTAGAAATAATCTTATCCCTTATCAAGTGCTAGGTTAACCACTTAGGTTATATCACTAGCCACTCTAGGAGCAATGCACTTAGTACTGAGAATGAGTATTCCTCGGTAGCTGTTGACTTTAGATGTAAGGTTAGTAGCTAGATACACACTAGTAATACTCTTAAGTCGAAACCTATACCAACTATACCTCAGTACCTCTTCATTGTCTTCGTACTATAGCTATAACTAGGAAAGCCTTCCGATATCGACACAGATGAAAATTGGAGCATCACGTAAGGAGGTAGATGAGTCGCCACTAAGTAATCACTTGTATACCATTGGTGGGCATTCCGGATTCAACTCACGAGGAGATACGGAGGTTTAACCCATACGTGAGACCTTATTACTACGTTACGACTTAGCTCTAGGTTGTTTCCACCTTGAGCTTAAAACTTAACATAAGATGTCCCTTTGACCTCTATAAAAGGTCGTAAACTACATTGACACCATAAAACATTTTTCAAACAATTTTTCTTGTCCTTTATCTTTGGGAAAAAGACATCGGTACTCGTCTTATACTCGCCTTGTACTCGCCTTAGTATTTAGGTACGATCAGCTACACTAACATACTTATTCCTTACTTCTTAATCTTCCATCGAAAAATTATTTCGCTTCATCGGTTTTATTTATCATTATCAAAATATTTTATAACCACTTCATTCAACTTAGTAGACATTTCCTAACAATGTAAGCCATATTCTTGCTAAAAAAAAAAAAAAAAACTTTTGACAACTTGCTTTAATTTAACACTTTTCTTCAAAACTCAATTTAACCAATATTTGTTTTAACATTGATATTTCAATTTCATTTCAATCCATTTCAATGGATAGATGTGCTTTTAAGGGCATATTCACCATTTTAAACCTTGCTTACCATTTTGGCACGTTTTCGAAAAACTTAGAAACATTTTCTTTTATAAAAGTGTTTAAACTTTATGCTATAAAACTTAAACATATGACGTTAAAGTTCATATTATGTGTAAAAGCTTCATCGGATCTTCAAACCACTTTTGTTTTAAGACTTTTGACTACCTTCTCATTTAGGCATTGTACTTTACTTAAATGTGTTTTCTTGAAACCCAACACGGTATTTTTACAACTTTCTAATTTAAACATGTTTATAAGAAATCTCTAATTCCTACATTTCCAACATACCTCATTTTTTTTATTTTTTTTCAAATTAGTTTTATAATTTGTAAAATTTCTAAAATTTAAAGAATTGAAAACTTAGTGTTCACTTTTAAATTTCCAGTGAGGCACTTTCAAATAAAAAAAGTAATTATTCTTTTAAATATGTTAAGTATTTACCTTATCCGTTTTAACCATTGTTGGACCCCAGTCAAAAAAAGTCAAAATTGTCAAATTTTCAATTGCCATTTGTAGGGCTTCTTCTTTTTCACAAATGGAGTTTAACTTAATATGTAACTTATGAATTTTTAGCAATCCTTAGCAAACACTTTAGAACTCCCACATGTCTATTTAATCATCAATATACATCAAATATTGAAGTTTGAAATATATCTCAACTTGGTTTTAAATCTACCTATAGGTATTGTTCTTATAATTTTAACAATAACAATCATTGCCGCCGCTATCTTCCTTTTTCTTTCCCCCCGAACTTGATTTCTCGCTCTCATTCTGATTTTAGATCTCGCACGCCATAATATTAACATAATACATCGTCTAACTTTGTTTCTGTCTATTTTGCTTCTCCTGGTATCATGTTCGTATACATAAAGACTAGAAGTCTACCCTTTCGTTTTGAGCGATTAATACGTGTATAGTCATGAGGCATACCTTTGATTTAGTCAACTTGGATATATTCAATTACGCCTTTTATCATATATATCTTGTTTTTATTTTGAAATCTACTATAAACAATCTTTATTTACATTTGCTCTTTCGTTCTAAGTTCGGAAACTTGATATAAAATGCAATTTTCATTGTATTTTTCCTTATAATTAATACACAAGATGAATACTCTTATGCTTATCATTTTTCTATATTCGAAAATTATATGTGAAGGATATGTTTCCTTATGTTCTTCTTTTCTTTAAATACATCAAAAGTTTTGTATTTTACGATTATCTATTCTCTAAATGATTGTTTTTATAGAAACACTAGACTATGAATGCACTATTTTCAATGATCGATATTTTTACACCTTTCTTAAAATAGTATTTTACTTTGCAATTTTCAGTGAGTTCCTAAACTCTCAAACTTGTTTTCATAAGTATTCTGACTCCTCGTAAACTTGAATTTGTCCTGACTTTGACAATTGGACAATTTCTCAAAAGTTTAATACAAATATTTCTATACAAATTCCTTTAATGATGTCTTAAACCTTTAACCTTAATTAATCTTTATATTATTTCACTACTTTGTTGGATCGCCACACATGTATCTTCATTATCTTGGAATTATTACACATTTTGATAATAGTGAGATTAATTATCATTTATAAACACACATTTTGATAACAGTGAGATTTTTATCACTTCTAAGCACTTAAAATGCTATCTACACAATGTGATTTAATTTATCATAAACTTTCACCGCCTTCATTAGAAATAATGACTCTCTAATTATATATACTCTTCGAATATAGTTCTATTATTGTAAGAGTAACCGTAGTAGTAATTATAGCCTCGGAGATCCTCAATCATTTCGTAATTTATTTTGTGGACGACACTTAAATAGCCTTTACATTTGAGATGTACCAAAACTTCGTTGCCTACCCTTAGTACGTATTTTTAGGAACTTACGCTCGATCGCTTCCCTTTCATTCGTGCTACCCCTTCTTATTTCGAAATATATCTTTTCCAGAGGTAATAGCTAACCCGGAAGTGAACAAATTGTTCCTAATCTCTTCTTTACTAGGCGGCAAATTTACACTTAGTGCTAATTTAGAAAGCGACTTAAGCATCAATGCGGATTTAACGCTCAGTGCAGTTGGTGCTTCAGCAAAACTTCTACCGCTCTCTTAATTCAGATAATATCTAACTAGATGATCTTTTTCGAATAGGTCGCTATGGTTGGATCATGATTCCACGACCCAAATTTTCCATAATCTAGACGAAAGAACTCGAATTAAGGAAACACTAACTTGACTATAGCTAAAGAATTAGGCTCTTCCTTTGAGGAAATAAACCCAAAATAATCAAAGAACACTTCAAGTCACCACCTCCCGAACGATACAATTGTATTCGGCTGAGTTCTAATAGAATACGTCACGAATTTAATTTCGGGACGAAATTCTTTCAACCGGGGGAGAATGTGACAGTCGTCAAAATTCGAGTCGGTTTTAGATTTGACTAAACTTAGTTGCACATATAGGCACTACACATACTAGACTTAGTAACTAGAAGCTAAGTTATAACCTACTAGAAACTTGGAAACAATTAGAATCAATGGATAGTGTGCATAGATTTCACATTGATATGTGAATTCTATAACTACTTAACTGTAGAGACTATCCATATTCGGGTCATTCTTTGACTCGAACACCTTTTCATGAATCATATACACGCATCATGCACTTGACCTAGTGGTAGAAATGAGGTCCTAGTCTCGTTGGAACTTAAGTTAGAGTTGAAAACTAGGACTAGTATACTTGATTCCTCAATTTCGCTTGAATCTCGAAACCACTACATAGAATGTCAATAAATCGATAAAAATAAATTACAAACATTATTTATAACTATAAAAGAGTTATAATACCATACGATAATTTGAAGTCTCAAATATTCAATTTATTTTGATATTCAAAGTTTATTAAACTCCAAAACCCTAAAAGCCTTAAAACCTAAATTTTATAAAGTTTAACATCAAGAATTTTATAAAAATAGTTATGAAACTTATAATATTATCTTAAAATAATTAAATTCAAGAAAATATAATCAAGGAAAATAAAAATTTAAGTCATTAACATTTACCCTTAATTTATAAGTCAAAAATCAAGGTTTCATGAGCAAAAACTTGGTTAGGGTGTATATTTTATAAAAAGTTTGATATTTTTATAAAAGAATTGAAAATTTTTATAAAATTAAAAGGGAAGGAGGGAATAATACTCTCAAAACCGTCCACCCTCTTCCCAAGACACCTCCCCTCTTCCCAAAACACATAATCACTCCTTTCTCTCTCACACTCCACTTTCTCTCTCATTTTCTCTCACTTCTCTCTACATTCACCACTCCATTTCTCTCTTCATTTCTCTATACCCACGAAATTTTCCAGAGAATAAGTCCAAGAACACACCTCAAACTCAAAATCTTCATCATCTAGTGGTGTTCATTAAGGTAGAACACGATTTCCTTTCATTTTCCTCCATGTTTTCAAGGTTTTTCTTGCATTTCCTTCTTCTTCTACACCTTTCTCTTAGAAAATATGTGTTGCATGTTCAAAGGACTTATTCATCACTAAAAATCATTCAAAAATTATTTTGAACTATTAATATCATTTATTAATAGGTACAAAAAGATCTTGATTCAAAAGTCTTTGTAACATGTTGCAAAAATTGTCAAAGTAACATCAATAATCTTTACATAAATCACAAGAACCAAGTTTTCTCTATAATTTATTGAGCCTTTAGGCATGGTGTTCAACATCAAAAATAAGAACACAAATTGTCATTGTTATCAAATTGTATGAAGATGCATTCTGGAAATTTTCAGCTCAATATATATTTTCTTTATTTTTATATGAAAATAATAAGAAATTAAAGTGTTAAATCATATAAAATACTTAAGCTAGTAAATAAATTATGGAAAAATTCTTGGATGATCCTTTAAGTTAATAAACATCTCCCATTAAGTTTCATCCATTTTTGTTACTGTTTAATATGTTTTGAATTTTCTTTTTGTTTAGCACTAATAAATCATAAAACCACATTAGGGAATATAAAAATGGTATCTAATAATTTTAGCAGCTTATACTCTCTGTGGAACACTTAGAAAAATATTTTCAGAATTTTTCATAATGTATTCCTATTTTTCTCCGATTTTTGTATTTATAATGGACTAAAAACAGGAAAAATAGTTTTACTCATCCAAACATTATGAAAATTTACCAGAACACCTTGTAGTACATTAGGATGCTACATAAAAATTTTGATTATTTTTCTCTTCTGTATACTATTTTTCTTCTTTTTTCCCAAGATTAAATACACTTAAACCCAATTTTTATTAGAATACATACACAAAAATCATAAAATTAGGATAAACAGTTTAGAAATTCATTTTTATATTTTTCGTAGCTTAATAATGACTAATAACAGTGTTACAAAAATTTTGGGCAATTTTGGAAACTATTTTCTATTTATTTCAATTTTTATTAGAATAAATGCTCAAAAATCATAAAATTGGGTTAAATTGTCTGGAAATCTATTTTTATATTTTTCCCAGGTTAAGTACGTGTAATGACATTACTATAAAAAGTTTGGGGCATTTCCTTAACCGATTTCTATTTTTCATGAATTTTTATATATTTAGAGAATTAAATATATGAAAAATGGTTATGCATATCCATAATCCATGAAAATTTATCTAGAAGTCTTTTAACATATTTAGAACCAAAATCTGAAGTTTGGTAATTTTTATTAATTGTTTAGTATTTTTCATGATTTTATGGTTATTCAAGAAACTAAAATGGTGAAAAATAGTTAGACAAATCAAAAATTCAAGAAAATTTATCTTGAGGTCTTTGACTTCAATTAAAACTGAAATGCAAAGTTTGGGAACTTTTAGAACTAAATTGATTTAGTTTTGAATATTTAATCATTGGAACACCTCTAAAATGTTAAATATTAACATTTCAATAATGGAAATTTTTCACTTAAATTGTTATATAACAATTGATTCTTTGAAACTTAATTTCCACAGAAAAATATTTGTAACTTATCCATATTAAATTTTGACACAATATTGGCATAATTCTATTGTAGTAGTATGTATACTAGTGTTAGATTTCGATTAGAGACTCATTAGTGTGTAACATCGTTGTAGGAAAACGATAGTGGTACGAGTGGAGCGTAGTTCAAGGCACCATTTGCATCATCTCAATGCATTGTGAGTATTCACGCACTCCCCTATTTTCAGTTTTTATGTTTTGGGGTGGAAAAGCATGTCCCGAAAAACTATTATTTGAATGTTGTATTTAAATTGATTTGTATCAAACATGATTGCTATTTTATTGCTATGTCTCTCTATGTATGTCTATGCAACACGGAACATGAGAACTTATCGTACTAAGGCCCTTCCCTTATCTCTAACCATTAACTCTTTGAGCCAATGGTCATTATGGATAGCGCTATTAGGAATTGACAACTCCTCACTCGCCCTATTGCTGGAGTGCATGATACCATATTCATCTATGGAACGATAAGCATAGATCTTGATAGGGCTTCAGTCATAGGTTTGGTTGAGACTCATTGTTTGCTCATACACATACAAACTCGTTACTTATTATAGCAATAAACTTGTTTATTAATTATAGCAATGAACTTTGTTTCTCATTACAACAACGAACTGTTATTACTGAAAACTTATATACATGTTTTAGCAATGAAATTGTTTGCTCCTTGTAGCAACGAAATTGATTGCTCATTTTAGCAATGAAACTTGTTTACTCGTTTGAGTAACGAACTTTATCTTCCATGAGAATATGAATGTTGCATCTTATTTGGGCAACATACCTTATCTCTCATGATGACAAAGAACTTTGTTTTTACAAACTTATTTACTCATTTTAACAATATACTTTTATTATTGAAAACTTTTATCAAAACTTTGATTTCAATTCAAGGAACCAGTATTATTTTGTTTATCTGTGAGTACTCACCAACTATTTTTATAGTTGACGCTCGTTTTACATGCTTTTTCAGGAATCATCGAGTAAGTGGCACTTAGGGACACTTCACTTTTAGGAGCATTCGCATGTGTTGTATTTCAATTTACATTGTAATTTCTTTTAAAAGTTGTTCAAACCCATTGTGAATTTTTAATGATTTTTAATACTATGGTTGGTGTTGTCTTTTAACTTTTGCGATGAAACCCTTTTTACTGCCACGCCCTGTGTTTCCGCTTTAGCGGGGTGTGACAAAAAAGAACTAATTAAATATGGACTCTTATATATATGGAATGGGTCAAGTTCATTTAGGTTGGGCTAAGCTTTCATGGATGGTCCATGGAGCTTTTAACCCATGGATCCTATGTAAATAAAAGGTCATGGGTATTAGGGTTTACATGGATGTAACCCTAATCCTCCATAATATATAAAGGGGTCTTTGGCTCACAAAATTGGCACAAGTGTGTGAAAATAAGAGTGGGCCGATTTTAGTGTGCATACATATTCTCTCAAGTTCTTCCAAGGTGTTTTGGTGATTTGTGATTCCATTTGAGGCTTCCACACTATTGGGGCTAAGCTCTTAAAGCTTGAAGACATCAAGCTACATCAAAAGGTATGTCATCTAACTAGAACTTTGTAGTATAGGTGCTTCATAATATGCTAGTTAGGATGAAACCTTGGAATAGTTAATATTTGCATGTATAATTGAGAAAACATAGATCCAAGGTTTATAGGGTTGCATGTACACCATAGGAGTGTTAGAATGCTCAAAACCCAACAGTGGTATCAGAGCCATGGGTTGTTTTCTGTTATATTGATGCAAATGTTTTATTTTCAAGTTGGAAAAAAAAGGAAAAAAAAACATGACGTTTGTCAAATTTTAAGATAATTACTTGTTTTGTGAAAAACGAATTATTTGTAAAATTTGAATCATTTGTTATATGAGTTGAATTAGGTCAAATTTAGTAAAAGATAAAATGATATGATTATTTTATTAGTTTTAAAAGTTTGATCTAAATGTTTTAAGGAGTTACATATTTTGTCATAAAATTTTGGAGCTCAAAAGTTTTTTTTAAAGTTGTGATCTTAAGGGTTTTTGAAACTTCCATAAGTTATGGATATGAAAGTTTTTTTAAAAAAAAAAATTTTGATTCAAAGTTTTTATGGAGTTACAAAATTTGGTGTTAATGTTTTAAAAAATTCCATAACTTATTCTTAAGTTATGGAACATGGAAAGTTTCATCATAAAACACCATTAATTCCATAAGTTATGGAATCCAAAGGTTTTCAAGAATTACAAAACTTGCCCTCAAGTTTTGGAATTTGAGAAAAGTTTTTTATGAAAAAAAGAATTGAATTCTAAAACTCTTGGGTTCATAACTTAAACAATTAATTAAATGGTTTTAATTTTGAGTTTAATAATTGGAATTATGATGTTTTGTTGAATAGTTCAAATTAACTCTTATGGACTTTATTAATAGTTAATTAAAGCGTTTAATTAAAAGAGTATTATTAAATCCATAAATATATGGTTTGAGTTTAATTAAATTAAAAGTCTAGTTTAATTAATAGATTAAACCATCAAGTATTTTAAATGTCTAAAATACACCCTTATACTATTATAATATTAAAAGTTTAATATATTATATGTATAAGATTAAGTCGTCTTACCATTAGTAGGCCTCATTCACGAAGCCGGTCTATAAGGGGGTATAAGGTTACTGCCTATAAAATGGCAGTTTAATGGGTGTCCACTCTCACTCACCGCTTCCTTGACCGGTGGAGGGTCGTTAGCCGAACAGGTAGGACAAGGACTATAATTCTCCCTTCATTATAAGTATAATGATAAATACTAAGTAACTAAACACTTATAAATTCCCAATCTTAGTTACTTAGGAAAATGTGAATAAGGTGCTAATCCATGAAATTACACTTTGCACTTTGTTTAAGCTGTTAGTGGAGCGTGTGTGGTTAACCGGCACACTAACCTGGACTTAACAAGGTAGGCAAAGGGTAACTTAATGTTTATCATAGTATCGTTGGAGCGTGTGTGGTTAACCGGCACATCGATTGAGGGGTAAATGTACCAAGTATATTTGCATGGTTACTTCACACCTTGTTTTGTGATCCTCGGCATCCCAGTCACAAAACCTGAAGGGCACACTCGAGATTGAAACATGCCATTGAAAAGTTCAATGAATCTCAAAAGAATCTAGGAGTTTCAAAACCAATTAAAACCTAATAATACATTTCGTTTATCTTGGTGGAAATTGGTGAATCGTCATTCACCTACCTTCAAATATTTTATAGCTTGGATTACGGCATCCCTCTTCCAAGTTATAAAATAGTTTGTTGGGTCCTAGCCTTAATATATCATATTGGGTGTTATATTAAGGACTTAAATCAACTTTACGTGAATTTCTCCCATTGTTGATGTCTGGTTTAGACAACAATGATCTTCCCAAACCAAGCTTTCCTAATGAATATGACTTCCCGAGTTTGGCTCATGGAAGTCATACTTCTCTTCCTCCACCTCCTCCAATTATTCTCCCTAACCCACAAGTTCAAGGTCACTCAAGCCCTAATGTCAAGCAAGGTCTATGTGTGATCACATCTTAGAGATGAAGTCACATATTGACAAGCCGGGAGAGTTGGGTGTCAAAGTCTTGAGAAAGTTGGATGTTCAATCACTTTCTAAGTCACATAGTGAGATCCTTTGGGACTACTATGAAACAGACTATGACATGAACCTTAATGATCATATCTATTTGCTTGGTGTTGCTGAATCAACAATGATTTGGAACGATAGTAAAGCAAATTTGATTAGAAGATCAACTTCCCAAAAACTTTATGGACAGTGACAATGGTGACACTGGAAATCCAGAAAAAGCATTCTCTTCCCAATGGAAAGGGATTGGCCATAGTCAACCCGGTTGACCAAATGGTAAAGAGAAAGGCTAAGTCTGAGATAGTCCCATTACCAAAGGGTCCATATGTTTATTTTGTCAAAGGAAGGGGCGTTGATTGCAAAGCTGCCAAATTTACCTAAGGATGTTAAAGTCAATAAGTTTGACTCTACATCAGGTAGAGCCCATTATCTAACTCTGTTAAGTTCTATTCTGAGATCCTCATTACATGATGTGAATGGGTCACATGTTGATGTTTTAAGAATCAAAGAATAGAGAGAAATCTTAAAGGAAGTATATGCTGATTCTGATCACGAAGGTGGATTTCGATCGCATCAGAATTTTGAGCAGTTGCTTAAGAAGTTATGATATATTGCTAAGGAATAGATAACAACAATTTTCCATGTGGATTGTAAGGATAAGTTTTTCCTTAAAGTTTTAAAATAAAAGAAAATTGTTTAATTTTATTTATTTGAAGTATCCTTACAATGGCATTGTGGAAAATTGTTGCTTATATGATTCCACTGACAGCAATATTGGAAAATGGATTTGATTCTTTCATTTGTGGTAGTGTCTAAATTTACCAAATCAGGAAAGTTCCTCATCACCCAAGTTCCAATTGGACCGAAACTTGGAATCATGCAAGTTGAATAGTATGATGAATGAGAACTTTCAAGCATTGGAAAATCAAGACTAATTACTTGTTCACATGGATGTGTGAGTCAAGTGAAGGACTAAAGGGATCGAGTACACATTCTTGTGCACTGGTCATGTCCACCACAAAGCTCGTTAAGACTATTTGATTTACTAAAGTTTAGTAAATATGGTTATACTTACAAGTTTAAGTATAATTCTGAAACATTGGAAAAGTCTCAATGTATGGCAGAACGAATGGGAAGAATCAAATTAGGCAGAAAGATAAAAGTTTCTCAAATCTGAAAAGATGGGATAGTACGTTAGTATCATGTTTGTGATCATCTTAATGATTTAGAAATCATATCACAATTATTCCTCTAAAGGTCATCTTAGTGCATTCTTATGACTAAGAAGAGGAGTCATGAATTGTTGAAATGGTTAGATCAGGAAGATGAGTCATACTTCGTTCCAAAACAATTCTTAGAGTCATACTCCAAGATTGTAACTTGAGTGACATATCTTAAAGAAAGGTTTAAAACACTTGTCAAATGTAAGAGTAAAAGTGTCCTACTCTTGTACATTTGAAATTGGTAAGTTGTGATGTTTTGGATAAAACAAAGACCAACTAAGGCCAATCGTGTGAAGTGTTTGTCTTGATAAAGAATCCGCACTATCTCTTGAATATTTGGCAAGATAGTCTTATATGTCAAGAGGATAATGGGAGTCTTAAAGATCCTAAAAAGAATTTCAAGAACTAATCAAGAATAAAACCTGAGGTTCTTCACTAGCACACGAGTTGAGGTTTATAACCTATCGTGTTGACATATTCTGTGCCCATTCCAGTTAAAGTTGGCTTTGCATAGGAGTTCTGAAAGTTCTCAATTGGTTGCATAACAACTTGGAAGCAATGGCAGGCGTTGTACTTCCAGGTGGCAAGAAGTTAAGATTGCATAAGTTCAGTCCATATGAGTTTGGATTTGTCATTATCCTTGTCTTGTGACTATGGTTTTGACGATTCACATGGATAAGAACACATACACCATAAAATCTAAGGGTCATAAGGTTTACTCTCCGATTCATGAAAATGATGGTGAGGAAACACTTCCACCAAGTAGATTTGAAGCAGATGGCAAAAGGTCTAAACAATTGAGACTATGATTACGACATCCCTTTTCATAGTTCTAAAATTGTTTAGACACACATGCATGCTATCTAAGGAAAGGTGTATGATTTTGATAAAGTTTTATCAAAGCATCTCGTATCAGAAATCTGAACTTTGGTAAGAAAGTCAATAAAGTATTGATTTCTAGAAGTCCAGCTGATTTCTGAGTACATGTCAAAGCTAGTGGGAGCATAAGTGTTATGCTAATAATCATCATGTTAGTGGGAGCATGATAATTATTGTTAGTGTTGCAAGTTAGCAATGTTAATTATAGAAAACAAAAGTTTCAATTCGTGAGGCTGCAGGGATTGAAAAAGTTGTTTTGCTATAATTAAGGGAGAGGATATACTTCATTTCAGTTCTAAAGGCTTAGATTGAGACCTTAATCATCTTTAGTTAAGAATATATATATGAATTTCATGTTGGATTGGTTCAACTTAAGGAAATTCTATATATTGCGTTCTCAAAATTCGATTATGATTACAGCATCCCTCTTCATAGTCAAATTTTGAAAACATGGCAAATAAAAATATTGTTGCAAAAGACTGGTCTAGAATCATGTCTTTATGTGAGACATCATGAATCGTGTACCATTTGCTTTGGGTACAGGATCGATTGCATGTGCTATAATATTTGTCATTTCTAAATTTTTCCAAATGCCCAGAGGCATTAAGAAGGGAAAAGGTCTAGAATTGGATATGACTATAATGATTAAGCAGTTGTCGAGGACAATCTGAGGTTTACAAAAGATTGGTTGCTCAGGGACAGTTGGAAGTATAGTGCTAATTTTGGAAGGACCATATTGACATATTCTGAAAAGAGGCATCTCTTATTCAGAAGTGATAGTCAAAATGAGAATATGGAGGTGTCTCCATAGGTGGAAGTTATCTGTGTAAGATTAGAAAACTTAATGCAAGAAGCATATCCAAAGCAATGTACTTTGAATATGAGACTTAGTTTCCATGGAGTTGATCTCCATTGGAATACCTTATAATGACTGTTGACAAGTCTTTGTGACTTTGTACATATTCATTACAGGAGGGTCAGTGCATATAAGTTTAAAATCTAAACAGATTTCGATAAATGATAGGAATTTGAAATTCTCACATTTTTCGATAAGGATTTGGGAGTGTGAAATTAGAATCATTGAAATTATGTTCAATTGGTTTATTTCACAAAGTAAGGATCATAGACAAACATAGAGTGCATACTTGGTGTATGGCAAAGCTATTGTTTAAGAAAAACATAGTGTACATGCTTGGAGCATGGGACAACTAGTGTTTTTAATTCAAGTATAAAGTTGATAAAACCGAAACAATGAATAATGAGTAATCAGTATGGTGATAAATAAAAGTGTTTATTTATATTCATAGGGTTTGATACCATATTTGATTCATTTATTCTTGTGTTTCACTTTGCATGTTTTGACTTCCAGAATAACTAAGTCGCTCTTCCTGAATGATTAAGTTATTCAAACCATCCACAGTCGGTCATATGTTGGAAGTAGATATGAATCAAGACTGTCATGGGTTGGTTTGTAGAGGTCCAAGTTGGTGGACAAAGTGGTGCTACAACACTCATGAGTGCTCATAAGTTCGGAGTATTGGATTCAACCCGCGCTCATTTGAATCACTTCATGGATTTTATCACGAGTGATCATGAGACGATAATGTCTTATATTCTTCAAACCTAGACATATGAGTTGTTACTATGAGTTGGTTATACATTGATTGCACGAAAACGCATTTGGTAACTCGATGTTATAAAACGTGCCTTTGTGTATGATTCAACAAGTAGTAGAACAAGCTATATGAGTCGAAGTTTATCCATTCCTTTTACCTTCAGGATAAAAGCGATATCTGTGGGCCCCTCGATGATTTAGCGATGACACATGTGAGTGCTTGGCCAAGCCAGGACTGATTTGATTTGTTCAATCAGTCAGTCATCATAAATCGAAAATCGGGAAACAACAAATAGACAGAGAGAATGATTATAATCCATGTCTCAGTCCATATGATATCTAGAATGGAGGAATATATGATCCCTTATCTAATGGACAAGTCATTGACAAGGTCAGAGTTCGACAGCGGCTTTAAGAGCTAGGATTGCCAGTTAGGTTTTGAAGTCATACTCAATAATAGTTTTAGACTTATCCAAGTGGGAGACTGTTGGATTAATGTCTAAGTCCATAACTATATTTGGTATGTACTTGACCCGACCCGGCATGGTCCATTTGGGTTGCACTTCATCGGCACAATTTATATGGATAGTCTTTTGAGAATAGTATATTAATGATTTATATTAATATATTATAAGTTCTAATATATTAATATGGAATCATATTATTTAATTAGTATTGATCAAGAATTAATTTATAATTAATTAAGTGATCAAAAAGAACTAATTAAATATGGACTCTTATATATATGGAATGGGCCAAGTTCATTTAGGTTGGGCTAAGCTTTCATGGATGCTCCATGGAGCTTTTAACCAATGGATCCTATGTAAATGAAAGGTCATGGGTATTAGGGTTTACATGGATGTAACCATAATCCTCCATAATATATAAAGGGGTCCTTGGCTCACAAAATTGGCACAAGTGTGTGAAAATAAGAGTGGGCCGATTTTAGTGTGCATACATATTCTCTCAAGTTCTTCCAAGGTGTTTTGGTGATTTGTGATTCCATTTGAGGCTTCCACACTATTGGGGCTAAGCTCTTAAAGCTTGAAGACATCAAGCTACATCAAAATGTATGTCATCTAACTAGAACTTTGTAGTATAGGTGCTTCATAATATGATAGTTAGGATGAAACCTTGGAATAGTTAATATTTGCATGTATAATAGAGAAAACATAGATCCAAGGTTTATAGGGTTGCATGTACACCATAGGAGTGTTAGAATGCTCAAAACCCAACAGATAGTTCATGGGAGTTACAAACCCATGGATCATTAGAAATGAAGAGTCATGACAATTAAGGGCATTCATGTGTAAACCCTAATTGTGACAACACTATAAAAGGAGCCCTATAGCTAGCAAAATCGGACTACTAGTGAGTTCTAAGGGGGCATAACCGATTTTGAGTGCAAGTGTATTCTCTCAAGTTATTCCAAGTCTTGTAGTGTTGTGTGAAGGATTTGAGGCACAACATTTCGGGTGCTAGGCTCACAAAGTTTTCAAGGAATCCAAGCAACAAGAAAGGTATGTACTTCTACTAGTTTTATATTACATATTCCCCATGTCATGCTAGTTAGGAAGTAAACCTTGAAAAACCAAATTTGCATGTATATTAGAGAAAACATAGATTCAAGGTTTATAGGGTTGCATGTACACCATAGGAGTGTTAGAATGCTCAAAACCCATCATATATGTAGTATACTATCATGATGAATTTAGTTTTTCATATTTTATACCTTTGCTGCCTTGGTTGGTTGTTTTTGTTATCATATTAGACTATTATTAATTTCTATTTGGTTCAATGATGTTAAGAACTTATTTGGTATTGTAAGTTTATGTAATGTTTTAATTTCTCATTCTTCAGTTGTTTTTTGCAAAAACAAAAAAAAGCATAGATTTCGGGTTTTGGTTCAGGTTTTCGGGGCTATATCGGATTTTGGGTTTAGCGTCGGGTTCGAGGAAAGTTTCAGACCCGACGGGGCGCCCCGATAAGAAACCCGTCGGGTATCGGGTCGGGGTCGGGAATAAATTTAGATATCGGGTTCAGGGATGGGATTCTCTGACCCGCCCCGAACCCGCCCTGTTGCCATTCCTATAAATTAACCTAATAACATAGAGTTTGATGTTTGAGATTAGAATCAGAGCTCCTTTTTTGTTACAGGTTCCTAAACTAGATTCTGAGTTCCGACTTCATGTTTAATGGTGCTTGCATTTGATTCTTCGTAACATTCAGCTTTCTAATTCAATTCGATTTGAATGTTAACAGTGTTTACCTTTTTTATTGTTTTGTATGTCACTACAGATGGTGAAATAATCGGACTTCATCATTTTAAGCATATCAGGCCTTTGGGAAGTGGAGATACTGGAAGGTATATTGTCTAAATGTGTTCATTGACTTTTCTAATTTCTATCATAAATTTATAATCAATTTGTTTACAATTTTATAGAGTTAGGGTTTATAGAGTTAGGCTTTTTTTAGTGAAAATTACAAGTTTAGTTTGATTTCCATACAATGTTGGAATAAAAATCTAATTTGTATTGGAAATTAAAGTAGAGATTGCTGAAGGAAATGGTCGGTTCATGAAGCTGAGTACCATAAGAACATTGTTCCTGATCTTGTTGGGGGAAAAGAAGAAAGCTGAATAGGAGATTTTGACCCTCAAAACTAAGTTAAATACATGTAATGATAAATGGGATCAAGAGCTCTCTAGGTTCTTAGGAAATCTTCAAGTGCTGTTAAAAGATGAGTCTTTATTCACTTTGTTCAAGAGAAGTTTTGAGAATAAAAAATCAAAAACTTAAAAGAAATAGATTGTGTTCTCAAAGACATAAAGGGTAGTTTTGATTCAGAACAGTTTCAAGAGCATCATTCAGTTGAGGTAATAATATCATCAGTTCTTACAATTTTAGTTATTTAGTTTCATGTTTTTTTTCTCTTTTATCTAGCTCATTTCTTATGATTTATAGGAAAGTTGGGATGCTAGATTTAGGGGTGTAAGTGAGCCGAGCTACTCGGGATCGACTCGTTAAAAGTTCGACTCGAGATCGAATTAAACGAGCCCGAGCCGAGCTCGAGCCTAAATATGAGGCTCGTTTATTAACGAGCTCAAGCCGAGCTTCAGTTAATGGACTCGCGAGCCTAAATGAGCCTAAACGAGCCTATATATATATATATATATATATATATATATATATATATATATATATATATATATATATATATATATATATATATATATATATATAGGCTCGTTTAGGCTCGCGAGCTGACTAAATTGTTCACGAGCCGAGCTCGAGCTTCATTTTAAGGCTCGAATCGAGCTCGAGCTCAAGCTCGAGCTTCTTCAAAATTAAACGAGCCGAGCTCGAGCTTGGTTAGGCTCGGGCTCGGCTCGGCTCGTTTACACCCCTAGCTGGATTTGACAATGATTGGAACATTGGGATGCTTGAAGAGTTCAATGCAGAAGATATTGAGGGTATTATTATTGGTTCACATGTTGGAAACACTTTGGATAAATTGAATACTAGAAACCAAATTCTTGATGACCAATTTGGTAGTTTCTCAATACTGATTGATGACATGATTGCATCTTTTTTGAAAAGGTGGAGGTAATAAAGAATACTATGCCATCTGTGGTTAAACAAACAAAAGAATTACAGTGTGAATTAGAGAAAGCTAGATTAATGTATGATAAAGCCAAAGAAGAAAATAATGCATACCATGGAAGGGTATCTAAATTGGAGACATAATTAGAAGCATCTGGAAACATGTGCAAAGAGATAAGCTCTAAATTAGTAGATTATTGGACAAAATAGGATAATTGGAATGAAAGAGAAAGGGAGTTGTCTGCTCAAAGTACTTCCTCCATTAAAGATCATGGTAAGCTTTTTTTTTTCTTATTATAATCAAACATTCATTTCATTATAATTTCTAGTGATTAAGGTCATACACTCAGGTAGTGTTTTGTTTTGCCCAATGGAATGGAATGGACAATTCCGGAAGGAATCATTTTGCTAATTTTCATTTCTCAGCCAGTGGGTGTTTTTTTTCAATCATGGAATGACATGAAAATTTTGAATAAAATCCATTTTTATGTATGTAATTTATGATGGCACAAATATTTATATTACATCAATTCAATTACATTTATTTTTAAATAACCAAAAAGTGTTATTTTTATCATAAATTATTTGGGTTTTAATGTATTTTTATTATCTTTATTGTTTCATTGGGTGTTTTTTCTTCACCCCATCGTGGAATGGAATGAGAATTTATAATATATACCCCATTTTCGTTTATGTAACTTTTAATGACACAAATATTTTTGAACTTTCATTTATTATTTTACTTAATTTTCAAGTTTCTTTATTCAAAAACAACTAAAAAGTATTATCATTTATTATAACTTATTTGAGTTTTAATGAAATTTATTATCTTTAATTTTTTTATTTGTAACTAAACGTTCATCAACTATATATAGAGTTAAAATTATTTGAGTTTTAATGAACTTTATTATCTTCAATGGCACTAGCCTCATACTTTTATTTATTTACTTTACAAGGTACGAGAAATATTATATATTTACATGTGAATTATATGTGATTCACATGTAAATCATATTTGATTCACATGTAAATCACATATAAATCACATGTGATTCACATATTAATCACATGTAAATCATATATGAATAATATATGATTCACATGTAAATCACAAGTGAATTACATATGAATTACGTATATATGGACACATTCATATGTTAATCACACGAAAATCATATGTAATTCACATATTAATCACATTTGATTCACATGTAAATCACATTTGATTCACATGTAAATCACATGTGAATCACATATGATTCATATGCGAATCGCATGTGATTTACATATGATGTCATATGTAAATGTGATCCATATGTTAATCACATAAAAATCATATATGTATTTTTGTGAGTGTTTTTGCATCAATAATTTTTTTTTAAATTTTCTTGTAGATTTGG
Organism: Lactuca virosa; assembly: GCF_052849685.1. Lineage (NCBI taxonomy): Eukaryota > Viridiplantae > Streptophyta > Magnoliopsida > Asterales > Asteraceae > Lactuca > Lactuca virosa. The sequence goes on from NC_136428.1 coordinate 29,373,627, forward strand.
AAGAAATTGTGGTAAATATTGAAACGGTGAAAATGATAAATTGAAGAAAATAAGGAAATGTTGACACGAAGACATGAAAACGCTTTGTAATTTGTAGCATATTTTATATTTTATATTTTATTTTGTATCGAATAAAATCTTGTACTATTATATTTATATATTAATGAGATTTTTTATGATTTACTTACGAATATTATAGTATAAAAAATATGCATATATGCATTTGAAAAAATATGCATATATGCGTTTGAAAAAATATGCATATATGCACCTAAAACTTTGATTTTTATTGTTAAAAAAATTAGAGTATTTTTTTTTTAAAATATTCTAGTTCTTTGATTTAAACTTATTGATTTTTAAAAATTTACTTTTTAAAAAAAATACAGTTTTTTTGAAAAAACTTATTGCATTTTTTTTTTAAAATAAAGCTTTCTTTCCAGTTTTTTGAAAAAATTTCAGTTTTTTATAAAAAATGCAGTTTTTTTAAAAAAATTATAGTTTTTTTTTTTGAAAAAAATGCAGTTTTCTTTAGAAAAAAATTACAGTTTTTTGAAAAAATTGCAATTTTAAAAAAAATATTTTTTTCAATTTTTTTAAAAAAAATCATGTTTTCTGTAAAGAATTAAAAAATCTGCATTTTTTAAAAAAAATCGAAAAATATTATTTTTAAAAAATCCGAAAATTTGATTTATTATGTAAATTTTTAGACTTTTATATTAATATTTTCAGTAATACAAAAAATTAAAAATTAAATGAGATTGATAAGATGGCGATCATTTCCTTAATGAGTTAATTTTGATCCAATGCTCAACTTTTAGTTCTCGGGTTCTCAGGAAACTATGAGTTCTCAACCGATCTCACATATATATATATATATATATATATATATATATATATATATATATATATATATATATATATATATATATATATATATATATATATATATATATATATATATATATTACACATTTAACTATTTAAGAAATAACATTGCCATATAATTTTTAAACTAATGAACGTAAACATCTAAAGAAATTTGGATTGAAGTACAGTACGTATTTAAGTAAAAAATAGTTAAAACTTTGCATTATATTCTGTTAAAAGCAATAAACAAGTACTCCAAATTGAAATATGCAAGATACATTGCATAACAATCTCCCATTAACAGCATGAGAATATAAAGATGACAATGGTTCTGAGAGAATAGATCTAGAGATGATAATAGGTGTTCAAGTGATTAAAAATTTGGAAAATGTCCCCATTCATTTATTGTTGAACCTTTAATTTACAAAGTATATTAGGAACCTACACTCTTTTTAAGAACTGGACGATTTTGCTTACTATCCTTTTGGTTTCATAAATGAAGAGGGAAGTAGAACTATAGGAAGATGAAGGAAGAAAAGAGAAAGAAATAAAACATACTTGGAATCATAACAACATCTATTTCCGTTCGGAGGATTTTTCTTACTATACTGTTGGTTTCATATGTGACAAAGGAAGCATAACTATATTAAGATGAGCGAACAAAAAAAGAGAAGAAATAAAGCATACAGGGTATCACAAGGATATAAAGCACCGAACAGACCTTCAAGATGTGGGAAACACGACTAGAAAAAAACTTACAGAGAAAATTTCTTGGTCGTGAGCAAGTTAGGTATAATTAATGGGATTAGATTTTGCTAGAAGTGAGGATAAGGAATATATATACAGAGTTAGATTATTTTGTTCTAACTATGTAGGATTGATTCTGAACCAATCATTTTAGTTATTTAAAAAAAGTAATTAATGCATATTACATGTTGAAAATATAATGAGTATTAATTAAATCTTCAACATTTAATATGCATTAATTATTTTCTTAAAATAACCAAAATGATTGGTCCAGAATCAATCGTACATGCACACAATAGATAGTACAAATATTTGAACCTAACTCTCTCTCTCTCCCTATATATATATATATATATATATATATATATATATATATATATATATATATATATATATATATATATATATATATATATATATATATTGAATATTTTTAGTTATATAAAACAAATAGTAAAGATATACGGAGGTTATACATGAAATGATTTTAGATATATAAGGAATGAATCAAATCTCAATTGTCAAATCTTAGTTAATTTCTGTTTTATATATATATATATATATATATATATATATATATATATATATATATATATATATATATATATATATATATATATATATATATATATAGAGGTTGTTATTTTTGAAAATAAATATGTTTGTAGTTGAGTCAAAACTCATTTTGTTGTAGAATAAACTATTGGAATGCTATTAAGATGGCATACAATGAAAATGCCTCCATTTGTCCAACGAACTTTTTAGAATTTCCCGATTTGGTCACTATTGTTTATTTTTTCCTGCGCAATACACCATTAAACTTCAAATTGACCTATTAAATAAGGGTGCAACCCCAATAGTTACCGGTTTCATATGTAATCTTGAATTGGCTTGTCTACATGGAATCCAACTAGATAATAACTTATTTTTCAAAATTTTAAGTTTTTAAAAACACTAATAAAAGTTTAATTAACCCTAATATTATAGTGGGCTTCTTCACTTGCAACTTGCAACACCAATGTTCTTAAAAAGTTGCCCCCCAAGAGATTTTTTTATCGTCAATGTCACCATCTTCACGCAAACCCCATATGAGAGTTGTTGTAAAGAACGATTCTTTTCAATAACAATTCAAAACCATAACAATCTGATCTTCATCTCTTCCAAAACCCTAACAGTCCCCTCTTTGTCGCCTCCCTCATCGCTGTCATCCACGAACCCCATGCCGCTACTTAGCGAGGTGCACGAAGAAAGGAGTGGGTGTGGTTATGTGGGTTCAATTTTTACAATCTTTGGAATAGAGACACGGGAGAAACGGGATCTTGATGCTCTTCAACAAATCCGTCCTAGATCTGAATATGGAAATCAGTGTTGTTACCGCTGGGAAAGGGAGAAACCGACCATACTTTTTAGTTCCGACAACAGCTCCTGTTGCAACACCGGTAAGATAGAGAGAAAAAAGAAAGGGGATGAGTTTGGTGTTCGATTCGAAAGTCAAGAAAAAGCCAGGTCTTGGATCTTCGGTGAGGTCGTTCCGAAAACACTTACTGCTGCAGCTCCGGTAAAAAAGATGGAAACGAGATGACAGAACAGGTGCAAATTTTGCTGACTTTTAGGTTGCGTTTAGTTACGGAAAAACAGTTTTCATTTTTCATTTTTCGTTTTTCGTTTTCCCTTTTCAGTTCTCGTTTTCCGTTTTCATTTTTCATTGGAAAATTTAGAAAACGCATTTAGTTAAAACTTATAAAATTTTCATTTTCAATTTTAGAAAATTAGAAAACGTGTTTAGATGTGAATTTTTCTATCGGTTTTTGTCACACCCCCAAACCGGAACGGCGGAAACGTTCGGGGGCGGAGGACTTTAGGTAAGTATCACAACACATGCAATATAGTAATCAAAGTACAAACAACCATTGCATTAATAAGTATAAGTTTTACATAAGTGTTTAAACATTACATATTCAAACACCAAAGTAGGTACAGTAGAAGACAAGAGTCGCGGTACGGTACTAGGTAGTCTTCTCAAAAGCTTCGGGAGTGTATCTGTCTATTGGATTCCTGAGAATACAAGTGATTTGGAAAGAGTAGATCAGCATTTAAGCTGGTGAGTTCATAAGTAATTTAGTTCTGTTAAGTATACCCTAAGTTCTTTGAATAAGTTCACTGGTTCCTCCGGAAAATCCTATATTTCCTGAGATGATAGATTGATAACCTCAATAGTTTCCCTCTATAATTACTTAGTTTATACTGATTATATATAACCCAATATCGAATGGACAGTTAAATGGGTGTATCTGCCCTAAGCCCACAACCAAACAAGGAACAGGAAGTAAGGAGGAAGTCACACATTTTACTGTCAATCGGATATTACTTATGTATAACTCTGATGTAATAACTAAGGAATTATAGAATTAACCACTAAAGTTCCTTTATGTATTACTAGTTACAGAGATTGAATGACTAAGTTCCATTTGATAAGTAGTTTAATTCCATAAACCGTTTCATTTGTAAAAGTGGTTTAATCCCATAAACCGTTTCATTTGTAAAAGTGGTTTAATTCCATAAACCGTTCCCTTTGTAAAAGTGTTCTTAGTTATATCTGTTCTATAGTAAAAACCATAGTATTAATCCTGGAAAATATTATATTATCCATAATACTGCCTTGTGGTTTTAAATGTTCAAAACCAGAAGTACAAGTATATTACCATACTTGATTTCATGATACGTAGCTTTTACTGTAAGTAAAAACTACAGAAGGTATATTTGGTCGGGATGTAATTATCTTTTCTTACTATTTTAAGAGAAGTATATTACTTAGTAATTCACTCGTTGTTTTATCCATGTGAGTTCTATTAACCATACTAATATGACTGATATGCCTGCGGCGACGTTCTTCAGGCATCGGAATGGTATGATATTTGACACCCTAGGCCTGCCGGCCAAACTGTAGCGAACAGTAGAGGTGCAGGATTGTCAGTCCGATATAGATCTATAGACAAATTCACGCTCTCCCTACAAGAGATTCTGGTTAATAGGTCAGGACTTAAAGTCGTACTTAGATAAGCACACCGTGAAGGGTCTCACAAATTTATTGTTTCAACGAGATTTACGATGTATTATTACCCCGTGATTGCTAACCCTGGTACTCTGTATCGTACCTTTGTTAATGCAAACCCGGTATGATGTATTATTACCCCGTGTTTGTTAACCCTGGTACTCTGTATAGTACCTTTGCTAATGCAAACTCGGTAAGATGTATTATTACCCCGTGTTTGTTAACCCTGGTACTCTGTATAGTACCTTTGTTAATGCAAACCCGGTATGATGTATCTTTACTTCTTTAATATGTTGTTCATATATTAAAAGTATTATACATATCTTGGTATAGATGAATGAATTTTGGTAATTTCCTTGGAAAGTATACAGTCGTGAATCATAATTGTATATTTAGTTTTGAATCATAAATTATACCTATTATAATTTATATGTTCTATTTGATTAGCATGATTTCTCATGGATGAACACTTTTGCTCAGCCTGATACAAAGGTAATGATACCAAAAGGAGTAACCTTTTATACTCGTATATGTATAATATATATATATATATATATATATATATATATATATATATAATTAAGAAGGAAATGACCTTCGGACAATTAATACAACCTTAATTCCACATCCAAACAAGGAAAAGGAAATAAGATAATTCATTAGTCATAAGCCCTTCAAATCTTATTTATATATTTATACATATATAAACTTGATTTTGGCATTTATAATTTGAAATAGTTTGTAAAACATTTTTCAAAGAATTTAACGGAGTTTACATGACTTTAAAGATTTAACATGACTTTAAGTCATTTTGGAAGTATTTGGTAATTCTTAAAAGCATATGGAAACATCACACAAAGAGTTATTAACACAATTTAATATTGTGTTAAACTTGTATCCCCCCCCCCTAAAAAGCATTTAAAAACCATTAAAAAGGTAAATTATAGGGGTATGAACTCACTTTGATAAGCGGTGATTCGGGCAGCGTTACGTTTCCCGGAAAGAGTTTATTTGACGAGAAACTAGCTCAAACCGGACAGAGTTTCGACTGGAGAGAGGATAACTTCTCGAGAATTCTGGGGCTCCGGGGCTTGCTTCGGGCTTTAGACACGATACCGGGGCCTTGGGGGGTCGTGAGAAAGTTTACGGGGTGAAAATGTGGAATTGGGTGAATTTTGGGGTGAAAAATCCTTCATATCCGAGAAGGCTCGCACCCTTTATATAGGGGTGCTAGGGTTCGGCCGAGGAGGACAGCTGGCGAAGGCGAGGAAGGAGTGAGTAGCCACGCGTCGGTCAATAGCGAGGTCCACGTGCGAGGCTCGGACAGGTGGAGGCTTCGGACTGGGCTAGGCTTCGGTCCAATAGGAGGAGTGCAGGAGGGTCCGAGGGGTATCCGAGGAGTGTCCGGGGGTGTCTCATGTGATGGTGTCCGAAGCTTAGTGTACCGCGGAGTTGGTCCAATCAGAAGGCGACATAGCGAAGCTCGGTCCTATCAGGAGGTGACACGTGGAGGCCTCGCATGCGAGGTGACGTGTCCGAAGATGACTCATGCGAAATTTCCTGGTTTTCAACATTTTCTTGATTTTTGTGCCAAAAACTTGTGAAAATCATAACTTTCGCATACAAGCTCCGTTTTTGGCGTTCTTTATATGCACACGTAGGTAAAATCATACTCTACGACTTTCGTTCAGACTTCGTTGGCTGATTTTGACTTTATTTGTAATATTGTTATTTTTAACAAACCGGGACAGGAAATCCGTTAAAAATTCATAACTTCTTCATCCGACGTCCGTTTTCGTCTGTCTTTTTACCGTTGTGCTACTTTTGACGAGACCTTCGATTCTCGTTTATGTTGCGTCGGCTAAATATCGATCGATTTATATTTCGAATTTTTAGATGTCTACTGCTAAACCGAAACTTCGAAAAATCATAACTTCCTCATACGAAGTCAGATTTTTACGTTCTTTTTATGAACGTTCTTGGTTTAACATATTCTACAACTTTCATTTAGATTGTTAAGGCTAAAAAGCCTTTTATCGAAAATTCACTTTTTACACTGAACAGTGTTTTGTCGGTTTTATTGCGGATTTTCGATTGGTTTCTTCGTTATAACTCGGATTTCAGTGTTCTTTATGTTTTTGAAACCTTGTTACAAACTCTACCACTTGGTTCATCCCAATTACAATTATTGATCAATTTATTTTTGACCAAAATTTGACTGGTGTCACATTATCCCCCCGTTAGAGGGAATTTCGTCCCGAAATTAAGTCTAAAGTGATACTCATGGACCAGGTCTAATCTTTCCTTTCCCAAGTGAAATCAGATTCCCGGTTTCAGCGAACCTTCACTAACGGGATAAGACTTTTCTTGGTTCTTTCGATTTCCCTATCCATGGTTTTCATTGATTCTTTTACAGAGTGTAGACTTTTATTTAACTTGATTTCATCGAGTGAAATAACAAGTGTTTCATCGGATAGACACCTCTTTAGATTAGATATGTGAAAGATGGGATGAATGTTATTAAGTTTTTGTGGTAGTTTAATTTTATAAGTACAAGACCGATTCTGGTGAGAATCTCAAATGGTCCTATGTACCTTGAATTTAGTATTCCACGCTTTCTCAAGCGTATCTTGTCCTTCCGGGGTGAGACCTTCATATGACAAGGTCATCAATCCTGGAATTCCAAGGGCTTTCTTTTATCCAAGCCGTAGCTTCTCTGATTAATTCTGGAAGCTTTAAGTCGCTTCCTGATTCGTATTTTGTTTTTGGTAGTTTCTCGGATGAATTCCAGATCAGTGAAGGTGTTGTGTGGAAATTGGATCTCTAGCTAGTTGCGTATTACCTAATTTAGTCCAGTGCAGATAGAATCTGCACTTGTGACCACAGAAGGGTTTGAATGGAGCAACTTAAATGCTAGCGTGATAAATGACTCGACTAATTGGTAAATGGGTATTCCATTCTTTACCATAGTCGATCACATAGGATCACGACTACTCTAGTTCCTAGAGATTTTTGAGTGACTGCCTGAACTGGGAGATGATTCTATTATCTCAGTGGAGATAACAGACATTGGAATACCGTGCACTCACATGTTCTAGTTATCTTCTCTGCTTGCCACATTTTCAGGTTTCAAGGCTTCCTGTTGAGCGTCCTTACTTTGTGTGGAGAGATTTGAATGGGTTATCATAGTCAATGATTGGCACTATGACCTGGTTACTCTTTCCGACTTAGGGTGTCAGCTACTATATTGGCTTTGTCGAGATGATAACAAATTTCAAATTCGTAGTCATTTAGTAGCTCGACACACTGTCGTGGTCTCATGTTGAATTCCACCTAGTAGAATACATGATGCAGGCTTTTGCTCCGAAGTTCATGATCAGACTCATACTTGGCTCATCCACCATCACCTCGTGTATACAAGTCGTATATAATTTAGATTTCACAAAACGTTCGGATGGGTGACTCTGCCCCAGGTCCACAACCAAACAAGGAACAGGAGATAGGGCGGAATCACACATCCTTAATCTTGTTAAGTCTAACTTATATACCACTCTCGTGTATACACTTAGCAGTGATAGATTAACTTATTGAGTTCTTAGTCTCTATTCTTGAACTTGACCTGCGGTACCATGATTTTCTATGAGGTCTATTGAGGTATTTCGGTAGTTACTGACTTCTATGACTACTTCGGTGCTTTTCGTTTGAAGTTTCCTGTCTACTGAGTAGGCTAGAATGGCGTGGTACCCTTCACATGGGTACTTCTGAAGTTTTGAAATGATAGACAACCTAAGGGTTTTGTGTTATTGATTGGAAGAATTTCATCTTACGGCTGATTAAGGAAAAAGTTCTCCTATACAGCATAAGAATTTTCACATGGTAAGGACCAGGCAAAACCATGTCGAATGAGGATGTCGGGATTTTCCTGACGAAATATATATTAAGTCGTTCTAGGGAAAATGATTACTTTGGAAAATGAACTATCCTATGTACCTAAGTTTTCAGCACTTCTGGTTACGAATCCCCTTTTTGAAATTGGCGGGTACTACCAATACGAGAGTTTTGATAATTTAAAATTATAAACTTTCATGAAAGGATCCTTACTGGGTCTCTCTATAATCGCTTGGTGTATACAAGTCATGTATAATTAAGATTGGTAAGACCTTTGACCGAGCAACCCTGCCCTAAATCCACAACCAAACAAGGAACAAAAAATGAGGCGGGATTACTCACTCTAAGTCTACAAATCTTAATTATAAATGACCCTTATGTAAACACTAAGTCATCACAGCTTACCTGTTAGGGTTTCAAATTTTATATAATTGCTGTGATTTAATTTGAACGAGAGAGTAATCATAATCATAGATAATTATCGGGGTTTCGAAGCATACCAAAATATAGCAGGGTTCTTTGATGCTTCCCCATGTATTGGGGTCAAACTCCTCCTTCTCCCTCATCGTTCTTCTCTGTTGGACAGTCCCTCTTGTAATGTCCTATTTCACCACAAAGGTGACATATGGGAATGGTTCCAACATCGGTAGTTGAAGTGATGAACTCAACCAGAGTTCTACAGATGCGGGCGGTATGCCCATTTAGGTTGCATCTATTGCAATGCAGCTCTCGGCAAACTTCATGATGATGGTAGTTGCACTTGCTGCAGTGTGGGAGGTTTCCTAAATACGGCTTGGTCGGTGCTAGAATAACAGGGCTGATGGGGGTATTGACTGTTGGATTAGGTGTCTAAGCCCATAACTATAATTGGTATGTACTTGAATTGATAGCAGCACAGTCCTTTTGGGTTGCCCTCAACCTAGCAACTGGACAAGGAAATTATGAAAGGAGAGATATTAATTTATAAGATTAATAAATTAATATATATATAAATGATTTATTAATATGTTAATGGATTAATATATTAATTAGAAATCATTATGTTTAATTAATTGTTAGCCAGAAATTAATCAGAATTGATTTTGGGGTTAAAAGAATTAATTATAAGGTGCAGGGACTAGTTTGCAATTATCTAATAGTCGAGTGGAAGGCTCTAGAACCCCCTTGGAAGAGGGTGGACGAAATCTTTAGGGGAAACCCTAATAATTTCGTCCATAGGGGATTGGATAAGGCCCTTGGGTTTGCTTAGGCCCTAAGCAAAGGATAACTAGGGTTTCCCTTAAACCCTAGATCCCTCAGCTATATAAGGAGCCTCCTGGTTCATGTTTTTGGACACTCTTTCTTTTGAAGAAACCCTAAGGCCGAGATTTTGCATACTCCCTCTCCCCTCTCTCTTCTACTTTCCTTCTTGCTAGTCATTGGGTGTGATTCCATTAGAGGCATTACATTTGTGGTGCTAAGCTTCCAAGAAGATCAAGATCAAGGGAATATCAATTGTTTGCTATAACAATTGAAAGGTATGTAAACCCTAAACCCTAGTTTGTTAATTTCGAAATTAGCCTCTCTCCTCTAGGGTTCTTGTTTTGCAATTCAAAGTTGTATGTTCAATAGTTAAAACATAGATCCAAAGTAGGTTGCATGTGAACTTAGGAATTGTTTCTAGTTTATTTATTGTACCTAAAAACCCATCAGTGGTATCAAAGCCATTGTTGTTTTAAATTGAATTGCTACAATTGTTGAATTGCAAATTAGGGTTTATAGCTATTAAACCCTAAAGGCCAATTTTTCGATTTCTAGGGTTTTGGATCAAAGGGTTTTTTCGAAAACCCTAGCCTCCAAAGAACCCTAATCGAAATTAGGGTTAGGGTTTTGAAAACCCTAGCCTCCTCCCTTATGAATTTCGAAATATGCTAAGAGGATAACTAGGGTTTCTTGTTTTTGGATAATTGTTACTTAATTAGATTAATTGGATAATTATCCTTACCCTATTTTTCGAAATTAGAGGGATAAGGATTAGGATTAAATTAATTGATTAATTTAATTAGATAATCCTTACAAGATTTAATAATTTGATTAATAGTTAATTAATAGATAAATATTAAATCTAGTTAATTGGTTTATTTAAATTTGAATTTAATAGCTTAAATTTCGAAATTTATATAAACCCTTGAAGTTTTAAAAGGTTTTAAAACACACCTTATATATATTATAATTAAAGGTTTAATATTATATGTATAAGAATATGGTCAGTCAAATCGCTAGTATGCCTCATTCACGAAGCTAATCTATAAGGGGGGTATAAGGAAACTGCCTATAAAATGGTAGTTGAATGGGTGTCCACTCTCACCCACCGCTTCCTTGATTAGTGGAGGGCCGTTAGCAGAACGGATTTGATAGGACAACTACTTCTCATTAAAATTATAATGATATTAAAAGTACTAGAACATTATTTTCAAAATCCCAACTCTAGTTACTTTAGGAAAAATGTGAAAAGTATGCTAATTCTTGAAATTGCACATTATGCTTTATTGGTCGTTAGTGGAGCGTGTGTGGTTAACCAGCACACTAAAAGGCACTAATAAAGAATAGTAATAGGTATCTCATAATTGTCATTTTGATGGAGCGTGTGTGGTTTACCAGCACATCAATAGTTAATGATAAAGACAATGAGGTTACCAAGCACATTTGCATGGTTATTCACATCTTGTTTGTGATCCTCGACATCCCAGTCACAAATAGAAGAGCATAATCTGAGAATAAAACATGCCATTGAATAGTTTCAATGTATCTCAAAAGAATTAGGAATTTCACTTCGTTTGTTTCGTCTAATGGTGGAATTGGTGAATCGTCATTCACCTACCTTTATGAAATTTGCACTTGGATCTCGGCATCCCATTTCTAAGTTGTGAATCTTCATAGTTGGATCCTAACCTTGATATTATATCTTTGGGTTATTCTATTAAGGTATCTTGAAATCTAACTAAAACTTTCTTTCTTTTCAGATGTCTACTCCTGGAAACACTTCTGCTTCGTCCTCCTCCAACCAAAACTTCTCTTTGCTCAATATATGCTCCAAAGTCGTTATGGATGGCTCAAACTATAACGATTGGATGCGCAACATCAAGATGGCTCTTCGTTTCGAGAACAAAGAATATGTTCTTGAAAAGGAGCTCAAAGAGCTTGATGAGAATGAAGCTACTCCTGAAGATCTTGCTGCCTACAAGAAACATTACAATGATGCTACCAAAGTGGCATGCATCATGGTGGCAACTATGTCCCCAGAACTGCAGAGGTACTATGAGGACTACTGGCCTTTCGAGATGAACAAGGACCTTATGGAAAAGTACCATAAGCGAGCTCGTCAAGAAAAGTTCGAAGTAGTCAAGTCACTCATGGCTTGCAAGATGAAAGATGGGGAGTCAGTTGTGTCACATGTGCAAAGAATGCAACGCTACATAGAGCGTTTGGTCAAGCTCAATATTCACTTTGATGAGGAATTGGCCATTGACATGGTTTTGAACTCACTTCCTGAATGTTATGGTCAGTTTATTCTAACTTACCATTTGAACAATACTGAGCAGACCTTGGCCCAATTGCACAACTTGTTGCAGACAGCTGAGGCAGGGATGAAGGGTAAAAGTAAACCCTCCACACCTACGAGTGCCCCTGTTTTGGCTATTGGACAGGGAAAGGGGAAAAAGAGGAAAGGTCCTCCCAAGCAAAACTGGAAGAGCAAGGCTCAAGCTGGGTCATCTAGTAATGGCCCAAAGGCTAAGCCCAATGGTTCCACTCCCCATGTTTCTGATCCAAAAGAGGCAGTTTGCTTTTACTGCAACCAAAAAGGGCATTGGAAGAGATCTTGCCCACAGTATCTGCAAGATATCAAGGATGGCAAAGTGAAGCCATCTTCGGCAGGTATTTACACTAAATCTGCTAATAACTCATTATCTTCTCGTTCATGGGTCCTTGATACAGGATGTGGTTTTCATATCTGTTCTGATTTGCAGGGTCTAAAGGAAAGTGAGGAGATAGAGCGAGGAAGGATAAACCTGATCATGGGAAACAGAAAGTCTTCACCAGTAACCAAGATCGGAGTTTATCAGCTTCTGCTTAGTAATGATGTTAGATTAGATTTAATAAATTGTTGCTATTCGTCTGAGATGACGAGAAACATTATTTCATTTCATGCATTGTTCAGACAAGGTTTTACATATTCTTTTAATGATTTGAATGGTTCAATTTCTGTTTATAAGAATGGTGTTTTTATGTTTGAAGCTTTGCCTTGTAATGGTGTGTATGAAACAGTGACTTGTGTTGATAGCCTGGGAAATAGTGTACTTAATATTGACTTGTCTAATAGTGTAGACAAGGCATGCTTGTGGCATTGTCGTCTTGGACACATCAACAAGAAACGCATAGCCCAACTCCAAAAGGATGGAGTGTTGGAATCATTTGACCTAAAGTCAGATGATATGTGTGAGTCTTGTCTTTTGGGAAAGATGACAAAATCACCATTCACAGGGTCTTGTGAAAGAGGTGAAGGTCTGTTGGATCTCATACACACGGATGTGTGTGGACCCTTCAGATCAACTACAAGAGATGCTAATCGATTCTATGTGACCTTCACTGACGATTATAGCAGATATGGATATATCTACTTGATCAAGCATAAGTCAGAAACTTTTGAAAAGTTCAAAGAGTTTAAGCATGAAGTCGAAAATCAATTGGGCAGAAAGATAAAGATACTTAGATCTGATAGAGGCGGGGAGTATCTTAGTATCGAGTTTAACGACTATCTGAAAGAATGTGGGATAGTCTCACAATTGACTCCTCCTAGGACACCACAGTTAAATGGTGTAGCTGAGAGGCGTAATTGAACCTTGTTAGACATGGTTCGTTCTATGATGAGTCGGGCTTCGCTTCCCATTCACTTTTGGGGGTATGCCTTAGAGACAGCCGCCCACATCCTCAATCTTGTCCCTACAAAGAAGGTTGCCAAAACACCTCACGAAATGTGGACAGGGAAAGTTCCCTCGTTAGCACATGTTAAAGTCTGGGGTTGTGAAGCTTTTGTAAGACGAGAGACTCACGACAAGCTAGCAGCTAGAAGTGAGAAATGTGTTTTCATTGGTTACCCAAAGCAGTCTTTTGGATATTTGTTCTACAGGCCTAGTGAGAACGTGGTCTTTGTAGCACGAAGAGGAGTCTTTCTTGAAAGAGAGCTCATATTCAAAGAGGACAGTGGGAGCACTATTGACCTTGAAGAAATTCAAGAGTCAGCCAATGAAGGAACCTTAGATGACACTAGCACTCAACCAGAGGAAACAGTTCCTGTTGAACCAATTGATAACTCATTACCTCTTAGAAGATCCACTAGGGTGAGTGTGCCACCTGAGTTGTATGGTTTTCATATTACTTCAGATGGTGACACATTCATAAGTGACAGAACACTGGTAAACTTAGATGAACCAGTCACTTATAAGGAAGCAATGGCAGGCCCAGAGGCTTCCAAGTGGAAAGAGGCAATGGACAGCGAGATTAAGTCCATGTATGACAACCAAGTTTGGAATTTGGTTGATAGTGCACCAGGTCGTAAGACAGTTGGGTGCAAATGGATCTTCAAGAAGAAGACAGACATGGATGGAAATGTGCACACATTCAAGGCTCGACTGGTTGCAAAAGGTTTCACTCAAACCCCAGGGGTTGACTATGATGAAACCTTCTCGCCAGTGGCTAAGATTAAATCTATTAGGATATTGCTCGCCATAGCTGCCTTTCATGATTATGAAATCTGGCAGATGGATGTCAAAACTGCTTTCCTTAATGGGAAGTTGGCTGAAGATGTTTACATGAGTCAGCCAGAGGGTTTTGTTGATGCAAAGTTCCCTAATAGAGTGTGCAAGCTTGAGAAATCCATTTATGGATTGAAACAAGCATCTCGCAGTTGGAATCTTTGCTTCCATGAGAAAGTCAAAGAATTTGGTTTCTCTAGAAGTGAAGATGAGTTTTGTGTGTATATCAAGGCTAGTGAGAGTATAGTAACTTTTCTGGTGTTGTATGTCGGTGACATATTACTCATTGGTAACGACGTTCCAACCTTGAAAGAGGTTAAGTCTTGGCTTGGAAAGTGTTTTGCCATGAAAGACCTTGGAGAAGCTGCCTATATTCTTGGGATTAGAATATTGAGAGATAGAAAGAAGAAACTAATTGGACTTAGTCAGAGCACATACTTGGATAAGGTACTAAAGAGGTTTAGTATGGAAAATTCCAAGAAGGGAGAGCTACCTATCCAGAGCAATACCAAATTGAGTAAGACTCAATGTCCGAGTACAGATGTTGAAATAGATGACATGAATCGTGTACCTTATGCTTCCGCTGTCGGATCGATCATGTACGCTATGACATGTACTCGCCCTGATGTGGCATTTGCTTTGAGCATGGTCAGTCGCTATCAGGGAAACCCAGGTAGAGCTCATTGGGTAGCAGTTAAGAATATACTCAAGTATTTGCGAAGGACAAAGGACTGGGTCCTTGTGCTTGGTGGCAGTGATACTTTGAGAGTAGATGGTTACAGTGATGCCAGCTTTCAGACGGATAGAGATAACTTCCGTTCTCAGTCAGGCTGGGTGTTTTTACTGAATGGAGGAGCAGTTACTTGGAAGAGTTCCAAGCAAAATACGGTGGCTGATTCTACTTGTGAATCAGAGTACATAGCAGCAAGTGAAGCGTCGAAAGAAGCAGCTTGGTTGAGGAACTTCATCGGGGATCTCAGAGTTGTTCCAACCATCCAGGAGCCTATGGAACTGTTCTGCGATAATGAAGGAGCGGTTGCCTTGACAAAGGAACCAAGAGATCATGGTAAGACCAGACATATCGACAGAAAGTGCCATTTCATCAGACATAGAGTAGAAGAAGGCCATCTTATAGTAAAGAGGGTGTCATCTGAAGATAACCCAGCAGATCCTCTCACAAAGGGTCTGAGTAGGGCTAAGCATATTCAGCATGCTCGGAGCATAGGACTGAAAGATGATATTAGTTTTAGTAGTTAGATTAGTTTTTGAAACTTCTAACAAAGTAAATGTAATTGACTTTTGGTGATTAAATAATAAAGTATTATTTATAAGTTTGGCTACTACCTTTTGTTGATTGTTTATTATTGTGTTTCATTTTTGCATGTTTTACTTCCTGAATAATGAGATTATTCAAACTCCACAGTCGCTCGTACTCTTGGAAGTAAGTAGTGAATTAAGACTGTCATGAATTGGATTGCAGATTGTCTAAGGATAGACATGGCAATAGAATTGCTGCAATGTTCATGAGTACTCAGAAATTGAGATTTGAGTATTGGATAAACCCTCGCTCAGAGTATTACTTCATGGAATTCATCACGAGTAATACTGAGACGATAATATCTTATAATCTTGAAACGAAGATATATGAGTTGTAATTTACAAGTCGGTTGTGCATTGGTGATACGAAAAAGCATCAGTAACTTGGTGTTATAAAACGTATTGTCATGCATAATTTGATGAGTAAAAGATACAAGCATATGAGTCAACGTTTATTCGTTCCTTTTGCCCTAACAGGAAAAGCGATATCTGTGGGCCCCTCGATGATTTGGTGTTGACTTATGTGCTGGGCCCAGCCAGGACTGAATTGATGTGTTCGATTAGAAGTCTTTCATCATCACAAATCAGGAATCGGGAAACATAGATTCTGGACAAACAGATTTATTACATTCCATGTCTTTTGTCTGGGGATATCAAGCAGAACGAAGGGTTATATGATCACTTATCTTAGGACACGTAACTGACAGATTGGTAGTTGAAGTGATGAACTCAACCAGAGTTCTACAGATACGGGCGGTATGCCCATTTAGGTTGCATCTATTGCAATGCAGCTCTCGGCAAACTTCATGATGATGGTAGTTGCACTTGCTGCAGTGTGGGAGGTTTCCTAAATACGGCTTGGTCGGTGCTAGAATAACAGGGCTGATGGGGGTATTGACTGTTGGATTAGGTGTCTAAGCCCATAACTATAATTGGTATGTACTTGAATTGATAGCAGCACAGTCCTTTTGGGTTGCCCTCAACCTAGCAACTGGACAAGGAAATTATGAAAGGAGAGATATTAATTTATAAGATTAATAAATTAATATATATATAAATGATTTATTAATATGTTAATGGATTAATATATTAATTAGAAATCATTATGTTTAATTAATTGTTAGCCAGAAATTAATCAGAATTGATTTTGGGGTTAAAAGAATTAATTATAAGGTGCAGGGACTAGTTTGCAATTATCTAATAGTCGAGTGGAAGGCTCTAGAACCCCCTTGGAAGAGGGTGGACGAAATCTTTAGGGGAAACCCTAATAATTTCGTCCATAGGGGCTTGGATAAGGCCCTTGGGTTTGCTTAGGCCCTAAGCAAAGGATAACTAGGGTTTCCCTTAAACCCTAGATCCCTCAGCTATATAAGGAGCCTCCTGGTTCATGTTTTTGGACACTCTTTCTTTTGAAGAAACCCTAAGGCCGAGATTTTGCATACTCCCTCTCCCCTCTCTCTTCTACTTTCCTTCTTGCTAGTCATTGGGTGTGATTCCATTAGAGGCATTACATTTGTGGTTCTAAGCTTCCAAGAAGATCAAGATCAAGATCAAGGGAATATCAATTGTTTGCTATAACAATTGAAAGGTATGTAAACCCTAAACCCTAGTTTGTTAATTTCGAAATTAGCCTCTCTCCTCTAGGGTTCTTGTTTTGCAATTCAAAGTTGTATGTTCAATAGTTAAAACATAGATCCAAAGTAGGTTGCATGTGAACTTAGGAATTGTTTCTAGTTTATTTATTGTACCTAAAAACCCATCATTGACTGCCCCAGTTCGTTGCCCTTGGTTAGGTTTTTGAGTTGAACATCTCCCTTCCTTGTTCTCGAACTTTCGTTTCAGGATATTAGGCTTAAGGTTCAACGTGTCCTTATAAGTAGGTGCTCGTTGTTGTACTTGGCCATCACCACGATCGGGGTTACCGATACCATTACTACTAACATTTGCATTGTTAGCATTAAGGTGTGTCATGACAGCTGCTGTGACCGCAGCTTGAAACGTAGCCGCATCTATCTGAAGGATTGGTGTTTCGCTGGTGGGTTGGTTACACTTCTTTGGAGGCATGATTATGTTACATGATAAGAAAATGAGTTTGTGAGCGACTATCGTGTCTTTAGATGTATTCTAACCATTTGTATCTGTGTATTAATCTTTTGTTTTGTTATATTATTCTCAATGATTCGACCTGCATCCCTATGATGCAGTCATGGTAAGGAACATAGTTAAGTTTCTAGAATGGTTAGGAACCGAGTATCATCCGAACTAAGTTACCTTCGTTTGGTGGATATCGTTTCCTAATTTTCGAAAATATTCGAAAACAATTCATAACAGTGTCTACATAAAATAGACTTATGAATTTGAGAAGTAATCACTATCAATTAAGATTTCGTGATCTGATTTATTGTTATTAGTCGTGACTGGAAAAGAGGATAAGCTCAAAACCTAATGTGAGTAATGAATTCACTAATTCACTAGGTTGAATTGATTTACTAGTTATTACTTAGATGAAATGGTGCTCAAATTCTTCACATGAATCATGTGTGGTTTTCCTTTGTTCTCTGTTCTATTCTGGGTGGTAATGATTCGTTCTCTCCTGGTATCTATAGGGTGTCCTTCTCCTCTGTAGGTATATTGAATTCCCGAGCTATCTTACTTCCGATTCTGATACGGATCCCCATTACTTCATAATGAAGATTTTGAATCTCGGAAGTTCATGCGAATATCTCATTGGTGTCCTTAATAGGGTAAAGGCACTAAATGATTTCTATAGTTTGTTTACTTCTCCTATGTTTCTTTCTTGGGATTCTCCTAATGAAATTCTGTTGGATCATCCTTGATTCTTCTATTGATTGCGGAAGTAACTATGTTTATCTAACGGGTTTATTCGAGAATGGGAATGTCTAAAGAATCTATGAGAAAATTTGAATTTTTACGAAGGTGATCCTTCCTGGTCCTCTCATAATCACATGGTGTGTACTCATTATATATAATCCAGATCAAATAGACCTTTGAATAAATAATCCTACTCTAAAACCACATCCAAATAAGGAAAAGGAAGTAGAGTGAAAATCACATATTCTAAGTCTATAAAATCTCGGCTATATATAACCTTAACGTATCCACTTAGTAATTATAGGCTTATCAGAAAAGATATTTTTAACATTTCCCTAGAGGTATGTAAAATACCTCCATGTTATTTTAGTTATGAGTTTGATTCTTGGACTTCTAGATATAAGAATTTGACAAGTTTTCAGTTTTCTTGTTATCGCATCATAAAATACTCCCATAGTATTTTAATCCTTATGTTTGGTTCTAGAATTCTTCTGGTACTTGGGTAAGTTTTAGACCTGTTGCAACACTACAATCACTCCCCAAACACATGTTGTGTAACGCTCTGTTCCGAATTGACTTCTAGTCTAAGGTTGTGGGCCGAAGGTTGGTCTTCATAAGGAGTATGGATCTAGATAAGGTAAGATCTAGGTCCATTTGGGTGCGGGTGATGTATTAGAAGTGTTTCGGGTGTTCGGGTTATGTTTTGAAGCTTAGGGGTATTTCAGTGATGTGTCAGTTCGGGCTTTTGTGGATAATGGATTTTTGTTTGGAAGGTCTAAGGTAATATATGAGTTGATAGGTGTGTAGAGCTTCTCGTTACCTTTCCGTGGATATAAGGATCGTTGAAAACAGATTTATAACGAAGAAGTTATTGCTTTCGGAAGTTTAGTAGTTTCAGGCTTAGCCGAGTACGCTGGGCGTACACAAGGAGTACGCTGGGCGTACACAAGGAGTACGCTGGGCGTACTAGGGAAAAAGGGAGTACGTTGGGCGTACCTTGGGTTACGCTGGGCGTAATGACCAGGAGTGGTCGCGAAGGTTCTATGGAGTACGCTGGGCGTACCAGAATTACGCTGGGCGTAATCCCGTCAGATCAGAACCCTATTTTAGGGTCTTGGACCCTATTTAAACCCCTTATCTCATAACCAAACCCTAACATCTTCAGCCTCCACCCCTCTAAACATTAGAAATCGACATATATCATCCATGGTGGCATTTTGAGCTTATGGAGTCCATTTTTGGGGTGTTTAACCCATTTCCAAGAAGTTGGAGTTTGATGCAAGGATGGGAATCAAGGAGGAGCTTATCGATCTGGCTTTTAGGACTCATTCTCAGCTTAATGAAGTTATAAAGCTCTGAACTTGACCATTGAATGCTTAGATCTATTATGTTGAGTTTTTGGATCTTTTTGGTCCCAAGAATGGGGCTTTATGGTTCCAAATCCGTTTTTAGGCTTGGGGTTGCCACCCTTGATGCTATTTGAGTCCCTATGGCAGAAAGTTGCCATCTTGATGGTCTTAATGGATTCATGCTTGAGTTGGGGTCACTTTTATGGAAGTAGAATGCCATTTTTGGAGTTTGGGTTGTTTGGGGCATGCAAAGTCACCAAGTCGGTGACTTTATGGGTTTAGGTGTTAAGTATAGCTCAGATCTGTAATTTGGACTTGATGGATCAAGTATTAAGCACTTAATGGATGTTGTGCATGAGCTACTTGTACGCTGGGCGTACTACGTAGTACGCTGCGCGTACAGTCCATTTGCTCAGTACGTTAAGCGTACAGAAGAGGTACGCTGGGCGTACGCTCTTAGGAGGACTTGGGCCTTTGAGGACTTCGGACCTTTGGGCTCTAATGGTTTTGGGGCTGGATTTGTTGATAGTTGGGCCTATTGGGCCTTGTGGTCCAATATAGAAATGGACTTCACATTTGTGGGCCTCGGTTTGGGCCAATTCTTGGAATAGGTTGTTGTGGGCCTTCGTGGGCCAATTTGGTCAGTATTATTGACTAAGGAGAATATTGAGCTTTAGTATAAGGTCCATTAGAAAGGTTTGGGCCCAATTTGGAAAATTGGGCCATTGACGGTTTTATGGACATTATAATGTTCGGCTTTTGTTTTGGGTTCGGACCTTAGTTGTGGATCATATTGGGCCAGGGGTAAAATGGTCATTCTACCCCATGCGTGGATTAAGGATTATGGTATGGGGCCCAATTGCTAACTTGGGTATATTGATTGGTAGTGGCAGCTCGGGAAGCTGGCAGGGCAGCAGCTAACGATTTCTTCAGGAAGCTTCTGCATTCGAGGTGAGTCTTCTCACCATACCAATGGGTCTAAGGCACCAAGGCCGACCCATTTTATGTTATGTGGTACACTAGCTGTAGTAGAGATATGTGGTATGGTAGTTAGCTTTATGCTAAGTGGTATGCTAGTGATTATATGATATGTTTTATGCTAGTTGTCTTTGTGATACTTGCATGGAAGACCCCGGGGGAGCCCGTGGCATTGGATGTAAGACCATGTGGGGTAGCCCATGGCAGTCCTAGGTAAGGACCATGTGGGGGTAGCTCATGGCATTGGATGCAAGACCATGTGGGGTAGCCCATGGCAGTCCTAGGTAAAGACCATGTGGGGTAGCCCATGGCATTGGAAGTAAGACCATGTGGGGTAGCCCATGGCTTTCCTAGGTTTTATGTATGCATGGCTTATGTGATACAGGTAGCTTTTATAGCTAACATGATATGTGTTATGTGGATTGTGTGTATGGTATGCTCTGGGAAACTCACTAAGCTTCGTGCTTACAGGTTTTGTTTATTGTTTCAGGTATCATCGTTTTGGAAAGGAAGGGCTCGGATTGATCGCAGTGCACACACCTATGATTTCCGCAATGAATGATTTTGGGATGAACTCTGATAAATGTTTTACTTAATGATGATTTGAAATGTTTGGAATAAATGATATCTATTTTTAGGTTATATTAAAAATGAAATTTTTACCCTGATTTTTGGGTCGTTACAAGTTGGTATCAAAGCCTTGGTTTGAGGGATTCAGACATATTTTCGGGTGTGTCTGAACTCAAACTGAGGATCTACAAGGTTTTAAAGGAAAATGTTTTCGAGGAAAAGTTTTCTAAGAAATGAAAGGGTATGGTGCATGCAATCAGCCGAGCTCAAGTAAGTTTCCCCAGAATACCCACATCTGTTATGATTTGATTATGAATCTGGATATCGCATGCTAGTTAGGGCTAGGAGGGATGCCTTTATATGCTATATGAGCTTTTAGACTTGCATGCTAGTACTGAGTAGTCAGCAATAGGTTGGCCTGATATGTGGTGCTTATAGCCATGAGGATATTGGATGTCATGCTGGAATGAGAATGATAATTGGCATTTGAAACTGCAATGTGTATGTTTGGAAAATTGTATACGGTTAGGATCTTATAGCCTTAGAATAATTGATTTGGCCTTATTTCCTGTTCCTCGTCTGGTTGTGGTCCTAGGGTAGAGTCGATTATTCGACAGTCTATTAGATCCTGTTCTGTGTATAATTTGCATGCATAAGGCAGCTGACAGTGAGGATGGAGGGATGTGGACAGCGCAAGTCGCGACATGTGGACGGAAGGTTCTATGATAGTTCTTTGGATCGGAGTGCTACTGCACGAATGCTGCTTGCTTTGTGCTTTGTGGAACTCTTGAATGATGGGAGTCACCTACTAAGCGGATATGACGATATCCAGGAGGTGGATGGTTGGCATCATGGGGAGTTCCTCAGCAGCTGATGGCAGGGCAAGGTTGAGAACCTAGGAAAGCCTAGGATATGCTCCAGTGAGTTAATTGGGGCGGTTCGGTGAGGTTGGGAGCCTAGGGGAAGCCTAGTAGGTGCTTCGGTAGATATTGTGCTGGCTGTTTGGCGGATATTTGGCGCATCAATGGGATAGGTAACTTAGACGATCCGGGGTGATTCCAGAGGAAAGTATGGATAGGTGTGGAAGGTAGTATTGGGCCCATACTACTGGAAGCACAGGATCCATACTCGAATCGGGGAAAGTCTTGGAGAATCTAAGAAGCCTAGGAAAGAGAAATTTTGATTATGATTGGATCGTGGGGGTAGCTGTTGTGTAGAATGTGGATGAGCATGCAACGGAAAGGACCAGAGTTTGGTCCCGGCTCCGATGGTGAGCCAGTTAGCGGAAGGACTGCTAGGATTTTGAGTTCTCCTTGGATCCCTTGTATCAGGCGGCGAGGATTGATGGTGCGATCGATTGCACATTCGGGATTGTAGATCAAGTCTCAGGGATAGTTTGTAGCTCGGTTTAGAGTAGATATTGCTCCAGTTATTGCAGGGTAGTCGTGGCAATTGAGCCAGTGAGTGGGTCAGGGAGCGAGACCCTCAATGATATGACTTCTAGAGTTTGAGAGCAGGGATTGATTAGGGTCACCTTGGGAAGAGGGGACCAGATCGGGTGCCTATAGTGGAGGATCTCGAGAGGGGATCCAGGTGTTTGGATCGGCTTTTGAGAGGCCAGCAGGGCCGAATTCGGTGCAACACTTGCGGAGACTGCATGATGGAGTTTTGTTACAAGGGATTGGATTGTCTTTGAGATCGGGATGAAGTGTTGCATCATGTTCTCAGGGTGTTCGAGGTAACCCAGGAGGAGGTGGTCAGGGTTCCTCCATATGTTGCAAATATGCTATCTTCGGCCAGTTCCGGTGGGTATCGGAAATTTGCAACGCTTGGGAAGTGTGATAAGTTAGATCTCGGGTCGGTTTTCCAGCTATTGCTTGAATTAGCAAGAATATCAGGTGCCAATCAGCATGCCGAGGAATCTTTGAGAGATCTTCAGACGGAGGTGTCTTGCGGAGCGTATTCCGCATGTACCGTGATTGCTCTGAGTCGTTATCAAAATCTGTTCAGTGACCTAGGATGCTACGGGTGTAGCGGGTTCGGCCACGTCAGCAGGGAATGCCCATAGGGGGCAAGTCTGTCATATTGTCGTTGAGGGCAGATGGGGGACAAGGAAGTCAACTTCTTGACGATCAGAGAAGAGCAATGAGGGCACCGACTCCAGTTATCTCGGAGTTTTCAGTGCGCGCGTGTCATTTTGGGGTATGGCCGGGATTGGTTCAAGGGCTTGTACAAGGGAATTATGACTAGGTTCTAGTAACCTTAGCTATCATGTTTGGAAAGGCTTCCGAGGTTGTCAAGGGAAGAAAGAATTGTTGCTGAAGATTTGGTTAGACCATCTGTTCTTTGGTCAGCGAGAACCGAGTATGACTTTATTTTAAGCATCTGAATCGATTGATATGGTTAGGGCTCAGAGATGCTAGCGGGTTTTCGGAAGTTGTGTTGTTTTGGGAAGGGTTATTCATGGTGTTCTAGCTTTGTTAGGCAACGCCCGTCAGCAGATTGATCATTAGAACGAGAGAGGATTTGGGAGTCCTTCAATTTTCATGTGACAAACGGACTTAGTCGAATCTAAGTGGGGGAGAATCATTCAGATATCTAGGATAAAAGCGAGTGTGAAACGAGGATGCATCTCACATTCCCCTTTTTGGGAGGAAAGGCGGCCTTAGGGGCCGACTGAGTATCAGATATCGTGGGATGGGAGTTCGGGAAACTCCCCGGCATTTGGATCGCGTCCTTCTAACGTCATATTACAGGCTTCGGGGAAAGGAACCATGTAGAGTTCCAGTCAGTAATTGAGTTCAGTTTGGGAGGATAGGTTGTGTGGGTGCTCAATATTGAGATGTGTTCGGATTGATAGGTGAGCAGTAGGGCAATGGGTATCGATCATGTAGTATGTAAGTGTTGTAAGGCTACGGGGGAGCTGTAGCATTCACTAATGGATTGTTAAGGTAAAGGTGTTGTAAGACTACAGGGGAGCCGTAGCGTTCACTAATAGACAGTCAGGGTGGAAGTGTTGTCAGACTACGGGGAATCCGTAGCACTCACTAATGATCTGATGGCGTGGGAAGTGTTGTAAGACTACGGGGTAGCCGTAGCATTCACGATTTCTTCGAGTGATTGAGGCTACGGTAGACCAGTTCGCAAGGTTGTGGAAAAGCCACAGCTTAGGTAGAGACGGGATCGGATGGATTTTTCGATCGACTATCCATGGGCGAGCCCGGATGGTTATGGGAATGCGAAATGGAACTGGTAGAGACTGCTGAGTCAAGGTTTGGATATTGCGTTGCAGGATCCTGTGGATAAGTGGTACGTAGCATAGTCGGGCTACGGTTGGGTAGTCTTGATAGTGACTTCTCGGGAACTAGGTGGTTGGACCAGGTACGAGACTGGTAGTCTCGGGGATCGAATAAGGGTATCTATTTACCGGTCAGGAAGGGGAAGTCGGAAGTTATGGTGTATTATGAACCTCGGGATAGTAGCGGGGTATCGACTCGTTTCGGAAAGGATTCCGAATCGGGGTTCGTGCATGTTCAGTATAGGGTTTTGTTTCAGTAAGATGAGATTTGGGAGCGTAAGATGCCAAGGGCATCAATGTTGGGTTTTGAGCATTCTAACACTCCTATGGTGTACATGTAACCCTATAAACCTTGGATCTATGTTTTCTCTATTATACATGCAAATATTAACTATTCCAAGGTTTCATCCTAACTAGCATATTATGAAGCACCTATACTACAAAGTTCTAGTTAGATGACATACGTTTTGATGTAGCTTGATGTCTTCAAGCTTTAAGAGCTTAGCCCCAATAGTGTGGAAGCCTCAAATGGAATCACAAATCACCAAAACACCTTGGAAGAACTTGAGAGAATATGTATGCACACTAAAATCGGCCCACTCTTATTTTCACACACTTGTGCAAATTTTGTGAGCCAAGGACCCCTTTATATATTATGGAGGATTAGGGTTACATCCATGTAAACCCTAATACCCATGACCTTTCATTTACATAGGATCCACGGGTTAAAAGCTCCATCGACCATCCATGAAAGCTTAGCCCAACCTAAATGAACTTGGCCCATTCCATATATATAAGAGTCCATATTTAATTAGTTCTTTTTGATCACTTAATTAATTCTAAATTAATTCTTGATCAATACTAATTAAATAATATGATTCCATATTAATATATTAGAACTTATAATATATTAATATAAATCATAAATATACTATTCTCAAAAGACTATCCATATAAATTGTGCCGGTGAAGTGCAACCCAAATGGACCATGCCGGGTCGGGTCAAGTACATACCAAATATAGTTATGGACTTAGACATTAATCCAACAGTCTCTCACTTCGATAAGTCTAAAACTATTATTGAGTATGACTTCAAAACCTAACTGGCAATCTTAGCTCTTAAAGCCGCTGTCGAACTCTGACCTTGTCAATGACTTGTCCATTAGATAAGGGATCATATATTCCTCCATTCTAGATATCATATGGACTGAGACATGGATTATAATCATTCTCTCTGTCCATTTTTGTTTCCCGATTTTCGATTTATGATGACTGACTGATTGAACAAATCAAATCAGTCCTGGCTTGGCCAAGCACTCACATGTGTCATCGCTAAATCATCGAGGGGCCCATAGATACCGCTTTTATCCCGAAGGTAAAAGGAATGGATAAACTTCGACTCATATGGCTTGTTCTACTACTTGTTGAATCATACACAAAGGCACGTTTTATAACATCGAGTTACCAAATGCGTTTTCGTGCAATCAATGTATAACCAACTCATAGTAACAACTCATATCTCTAGGTTTGAAGAATATAAGATATTATCGTCTCATGATCACTCGTGATAAAATCCATGAAGTGATTCAAATGAGCGTGGGTTGAATCCAATACTCAGAACTTATGAGCACTCATGAGTGTTGTAGCACCACTTTGTCCACCAACTTGGACCTCTACAAACCAACCCATGACAGTCTTGATTCATATCTGCTTCCAACATATGACCGACTGTGGATGGTTTGAATAACTTAATCATTCAGGAAGAGCGACTTAGTTATTCTGGAAGTCAAAACATGCAAAGTGAAACACAAGAATAAATGAATCAAATATGGTATCAAACCCTATGAATATAAATAAACACTTTTATTTATCACCATACTGATTACTCATTATTCATTGTTTCGGTTTTATCAACTTTATACTTGAATTAAAAACACTAGTTGTCCCATGCTCCAAGCATGTACACTATGTTTTTCTTAAACAATAGCTTTGCCATACACCAAGTATGCACTCTATGTTTGTCTATGATCCTTACTTTGTGAAATAAACCAATTGAACATAATTTCAATGATTCTAATTTCACACTCCCAAATCCTTATCGAAAAATGTGAGAATTTCAAATTCCTATCATTTATCGAAATCTGTTTAGATTTTAAACTTATATGCACTGACCCTCCTGTAATGAATATGTACAAAGTCACAAAGACTTGTCAACAGTCATTATAAGGTATTCCAATGGAGATCAACTCCATGGAAACTAAGTCTCATATTCAAAGTACATAGCTTTGGACATGCTTTTTGCATTAAGTTTTCTAATCTTACACAGATAACTTCCACCTATGGAGACAACTCCATATTCTCATTTTGACTATCACTTCTGAATAAGAGATGCCTCTTTTCAGAATATGTCAATATGGTCCTTCCAAAATTAGCACTATACTTCCAACTGTCCCTGAGCAACCAATCTTTGGTAAACCTCAGATTGTCAAGACAAACACTTCACACAATTGGCCTTAGTTGGTCTTTGTTTTATCCAAAACATCACAACTTACCAATTTCAAATGTACAAGAGTAGGACAC
This sequence comes from Lactuca virosa, assembly GCF_052849685.1. Lineage (NCBI taxonomy): Eukaryota > Viridiplantae > Streptophyta > Magnoliopsida > Asterales > Asteraceae > Lactuca > Lactuca virosa. The sequence continues at coordinate 29,400,897 of NC_136428.1, forward strand.
TTTTACTCTTACATTTGACAAGTGTTTTAAACCTTTCTTTAAGATATGTCACTCAAGTTACAATCTTGGAGTATGACTCTAAGAATTGCTTTGGAACGAAGTATGACTCATCTTCCTGATCTAACCATTTCAACAATTCATGACTCCTCTTCTTAGTCATAAGAATGCACTAAGATGACCTTTAGAGGACTAATTGTGATATGATTTCTAAATCATTAAGATGATCACAAACATGATACTAAAGTACTCTCCCATCTTTTCAGATTTGAGAAACTTTTATCTTTCTTCCTAATTTGATTCTTCCCATTCGTTCTGCCATACATTGAGACTTTTCCAATGTTTCAGAATTATACTTCAACTTGTAAGTATAACCATATTTACTAAACTTTAGTAAATCAAATAGTCTTACCGACCTTTGTGGTGGACATTACCAGTACACAAGAATGTGTACTCGATCCCTTAAGTCCTTCACTTGACTCACACATCCATGTGAACAAGTAATTAGTCTTGATTTTCCAATGCTTGAAAGTTTTCATTCATCATACTATTCAACTTGCATGATTCCAAGTTTCGGTCCAATTGAAACTTGGGTGATGAGGAACTTTCCTGATTTGGTAAATTTAGACACTACCACAAATGAAAGAATCAAATCCATTTTCCAATATTGATGTCAGTGGAATCATATAAGCAACAATTTTTTACAAATGCCATTGTAAGGATACTTCAAATAAATAAAATTAAACAATTTTCTTTTATTTTAAAACTTTGCGGAAAAACTTATCCTTACAATCCACATGGAAAATTGTTGTTATCTATTCCTTAGCAATATATCATAACTTCTTAAGCAACTGCTCAAAATTCTGATGCGATCGAAATCCACCTTCGCGATCAGAATCAGCATATACTTCCTTTAAGATTTCTCTCTATTCTTTGATTCTTAAAACATCAACATGTGACCCAGTCACATAATGTAATGAGGATCTCATAATAGAACTTAACAGAGTTAGATAATGGGCTCTACCTGATGTAGAGTCAAACTTATTGACTTTAACATCCTTAGGTAAATTTGGCAGCTTTGCAATCAACGCCCCTTCCTTTGACAAAATAAACATATGGACCCTTTGGTAATGGAACTATCTCAGACTTAGCCTTTCTCTTTACCATTTGGTCAACCGGGTTGACTATGGCCAATCCCTTTCCATTGGGAAGAGAATGCTTTTTCTGGATTTCCAGTGTCACCATTGTCACTGTCCATAAAGTTTTTGGGAAGTTGATCTTCTAATCAAATTTGCTTTACTATCGTTCCAAATCATTGCTGATTCAGCAGCACCAAGCAAATAGATATGATCATTAAGGTTCATGTCATAGTCTGTTTCATAGTAGTCCCAAAGGAACTCACTATGTGACTTAGAAAGTGATTGAACATTCAACTTTCTCAAGACTTTGACACCCAACTCTCCCGGCTTGTCAATATGTGACTTCATCTCTAAGATGTGATCACACATAGAACTTGCTTGCCATTAGGGCTTGAGTGACCTTGAACTTGTGGGTTAGGGAGAATAATTGGAGGAGGTGGAGGAAGAGAAGTATGACTTCCATGAGCCAAACTCGGGAAGTCATATTCATTAGGAAAGCTTGGTTTGGGAAGATCATTGTTGTCTAAACCAGACATCAACAATGGGAGAAATTCACGTAAAGTTGATTTAAGTCCTTAATATAACACCCAATATGATATATTAAGGCTAGGACCCAACAAACTATTTTATAACTTGGAAGAGGGATGCCGTAATCCAAGCTATAAAATATTTGAAGGTAGGTGAATGACGATTCACCAATTTCCACCAAGATAAACGAAATGTATTATTAGGTTTTAATTGGTTTTGAAACTCCTAGATTCTTTTGAGATTCATTGAACTTTTCAATGGCATGTTTCAATCTCGAGTGTGCCCTTCAGGTTTTGTGACTGGGATGTCGAGGATCACAAAACAAGGTGTGAAGTAACCATGCAAATATACTTGGTACCCTTAATATTTACCCCTCAATCGATGTGCCGGTTAACCACACACGCTCCAACGATACTATGATAAACATTAAGTTACCCTTTGCCTACCTTCTTAAGTCCAGGTTAGTGTGCCGGTTAACCACACACGCTCCACTAACAGTTTAAACAAAGTGCAAAGTGTAATTTCATGGATTAGCACCTTATTCACATTTTCCTAAGTAACTAAGATTGGGAATTTATAAGTGTTTAGTTACTTAGTATTTATAATTATACTTATAATGAAGGGAGAATTATAGTCATTGTCCTACCTGTTCGGCTAACGACCCTCCACCGGTCAAGGAAGCGGTGAGTGAGAGTGGACACCCATTAAACTGTCATTTTATAGGCAGTAACCTTATACCCCCTTATAGACCGGCTTCGTGAATGAGGCCTACTAATGGTAAGACGACTTGCTCTTATACATATAATATATTAAACTTTTAATATTATAATAGTATAAGGGTGTATTTTAGACATTTAAAATACTTGGTGGTTTAATCTATTAATTAAACTAGACTTTTAATTTAATTAAACTCAAACCACATATTTATGGATTAATAATACTCTTTTAATTAAACGCTTTAATTAACTATTAATAAAGTCCATAAGAGTTAATTTGAACTATTCAACAAAACATCATAATTCCAATTATTAAACTCAAAATTAAAACCATTTAATTAATTGTTTAAGTTATGAACCCAAGAGTTTTAGAATTCAATTCTTTTTTTCATAAAAAACTTTTCTCAAATTCCAAAACTTGAGGGCAAGTTTTGTAATTCTTGAAAACCTTTGGATTCCATAACTTATGGAATTAATGGTGTTTTATGATGAAACTTTCCATATTCCATAACTTAAGAACAAGTTATGGAATTCTTTAAAACATTAACACCAAATTTTGTAACTACATAAAAACTTTGGATCAAAAAAAAAATTTTTTTTTAAAAAAACTTTCATATCCATAACTTATGGAAGTTTCAAAAACCCTTAAGATCACAACTTTAAAAAAAACTTTTGAGCTCCAGAATTTTATGACAAAATATGTAACTCCTTAAAACATTTAGATCAAACTTTTAAAACTAATAAAATAATCATATCATTTTATCTTTTACTAAATTTGACCTAATTCAACTCATATAACAAATGATTCAAATTTTACAAATAATTCGTTTTTCACAAAACAAGTAATTATCTTAAAATTTGACAAACGTCATGTTTTTTTTTCCTTTTTTTCCAACTTGAAAATAAAACATTTGCATCAATATAACAGAAAACAACCCATGGCTCTAATACCACTGTTGGGTTTTGAGCATTCTAACACTCCTATGGTGTACATGCAACCCTATAAACCTTGGATCTATGTTTTCTCTATTATACATGCAAATATTAACTATTCCAAGGTTTCATCCTAACTAGCATATTATGAAGCACCTATACTACAAAGTTCTAGTTAGATGACATACCTTTTGATGTAGCTTGATGTCTTCAAGCTTTAAGAGCTTAGCCCCAATAGTGTGGAAGCCTCAAATGGAATCACAAATCACCAAAACACCTTGGAAGAACTTGAGAGAATATGTATGCACACTAATACCCATGACCTTTCATTTACATAGGATCCATGGGTTAAAAGCTCCATGGACCATCCATGAAAGCTTAGCCCAACCTAAATGAACTTGGCCCATTCCATATATATAAGAGTCCATATTTAATTAGTTCTTTTTGATCACTTAATTAATTCTAAATTAATTCTTGATCAATACTAATTAAATAATATGATTTCATATTAATTAGTGTGCATACATATTCTCTCAAGTTCTTCCAAGGTGTTTTGGTGATTTGTGATTCCATTTGAGGCTTCCACACTATTGGGGCTAAGCTCTTAAAGCTTGAAGACATCAAGCTACATCAAAAGGTATGTCATCTAACTAGAACTTTGTAGTATAGGTGCTTCATAATATGCTAGTTAGGATGAAACCTTGGAATAGTTAATATTTGCATGTATAATAGAGAAAACATAGATCCAAGGTTTATAGGGTTGCATGTACACCATAGGAGTGTTAGAATGCTCAAAACCCAACAATGTGGTACACTAGCTGTAGTAGAGATATGTGGTATGGTAGTTAGTTTTATGCTAAGTGGTATGCTAGTGATTATATGATATGTTTTATGCTAGTTGTCTTTGTGATACTTGCATGGAAGACTCCGGGGGGAGCCCGTGGCATTGGATGTAAGACCATGTGGGGTAGCCCATGGCAGTCCTAGGTAAGGACCATGTGGGGGTAGCCCATGGCATTGGATGTAAGACCATGTGGGGTAGCCCATGGCAGTCCTAGGTAAAGACCATGTGGGGTAGCCCATGACATTGGAAGTAAGACCATGTGGGGTAGCCCATGGCTTTCCTAGGTTTTATGTATGCATGGCTTATGTGATACAGGTAGCTTTTATAGCTAACAGGATATGTGTTATGTGGATTGTGTGTATGGTATGCTCTGGGAAACTCACTAAGCTTCGTGCTTACATGTTTTGTTTATTGTTTCAGGTATCATCGTTTTGGAAAGGAAGGGCTCGAATTGATCGCAGTGCACACACCTATGATTTCCGCAATGAATGATTTTGGGATGAACTCTGATAAATGTTTTACTTAATGATGATTTGAAATGTTTGGAATAAATGATATCTATTTTTAGGTTATATTAAAAATGAAATTTTTACCCTGATTTTTGGGTCGTTACATGTTGGTCATATCTCTGATGAATATAGTTGATCAGGCTATATTGATCTCATATATGATTACTTCATTGTCTAGGTTTAACTGCAATGTCCAACATCCAAATACTTTAGTTTTGTTCTACTTGTGATACTCATTCTGGTATATATACTCTGCATGTACTTATACTTTAATAAAATATTGATATATTTTTAAAGTATAACTCTTGGTCAGAGTGTTTTTATCCCAATGGGTTTATAGTTGTATATCTTTTATGACTGATATACTGAGTTCACTATAAACACTGCTCTGATACCAATCTGTCACACCCCCAAATCGGAACGGCGGAAACGTTCGGGGGCGGAGGACTTTAGGTAAGTATCACAACACATGCAATATAGTAATCAAAGTACAAACAACCATTGCATTAATAAGTATAAGTTTTACATAACTGTTTAAACGTTACATATTCAAACACCAAAGTAGGTACAGTAGAAGACAAGAGTCGCGGTACGATATTAGGTAGTCTTCTCAAAAGCTTCGGGAGTGTAACTGTCTACTGGATTCCTGAGAATACAAGTGATTTGGAAAGAGTATATCAGCATTTAAGCTGGTGAATTCATAAGTAATTTAGTTCTGTTAAGTATACCCTAAGTTCTTTGAATAAATTGACTGGTTCCTCAAGAAAATCCTATATTTCCTGAGATGATAGATTGATAACCTCAATAGTTTCCCTCTATAATTACTGAGTTTATACTGATTATATATAACCCAATGTCCAATGGACAGTTAAATGGGTGTATCTGCCCTAAGCCCACAACCAAACAAGGAACAGGAAGTAACGCGGAAGTCACACATTTTACTGTCAATCGGATATTACTTATGTATAACTCTGATGTAATAACTAAGGAATTATAGAATTAACCACTAAAGTTCCTTTATGTATTACTAGTTTACAGAGATTGAATGACTAAGTTCCATTTGATAAGTAGTTTAATTCCATAAACCGTTTCATTTGTAAAAGTGGTTTAATCCCATAAACCGTTTCATTTGTAAAAGTGGTTTAATCCCATAAACCGTTTCATTTGTAAAAGTGGTTTAATCTCATAAACCGTTTCATTTGTAAAAGTGGTTTAATTCCATAAACCGTTCCCTTTGTAAAAGTGTTCTTAGTTATATATGTTCTATAGTAAAAACCTTAGTATTAATCCTGGAAAATATTATATTATCCATAATACTGCCTTGTGGTTTTAAATGTTCAAAACCAGAAGTACAAGTATATTACCATACTTGATTTCATGATACGTAGCTTTTACTGTAAGTAAAAACTACAGAAGGTATATTTGGTCGGGATGTAATTATCTTTTCTTACTGTTTTATGAGAAGTATATTACTTAGTAATTCACTCGTTGTTTTATCCATGTGAGTTCTATTAACCATACTAATATGACTAATATGCCTGCGGCGACGTTCTTCAGGCGTCAGAATGGTATGATATTTGACACCCTAGGCCTGCCGGCCAAACTGTAGCGAACAGTAGAGGTGCGGGATTGTCAGTCCCATATAGATCTGTACACAAATTCACGCTCTCCCTACAAGAGATTCTGGTTAATAGGTCAGGACTTAAAGTCGTACTTAGATAAGCACACCGTGAAGGGTCTCACAAATTTATTGTTTCAACGAGATTTACGATGTATTATTACCCCGTGATTGCTAACCCTGGTACTCTGTATCGTACCTTTGTTAATGCAAACCCGGTATGATGTATTATTACCCCGTGTTTGCTAACCCTGGTACTCTGTATAGTACCTTTGCTAATGCAAACTCGGTAAGATGTACTATTACCCCGTGTTTGCTAACCCTGGTACTCTGTATATTACCTTTGTTAATGCAAACCCGGTATGATGTATCTTTACTTCTTTAATATTTTGTTCATATATTAAAAGTATTATACATATCATGGTATAGATGAATGAATTTTGGTAATTTCCTTGGAAAATATACAGTCGTGAATCATACTTGTATATTTAGTTTTGAATCATAAATTATACCTATTATAATTTATATGTTCTATCTGATTATCATGATTTCTCATGGATGAACACCTTTTCTCAGCCTGATACAAAGGTAATGATACCAAAAGGAGTAACCTTTTATACTCGTATATATATATATATATATATATATATATATATATATATATATATATATATATATATATATATATATATATATATATAATTAAGAAGGAAACGACCTTCGGACGATTAATACAACCTTAATTCCACATCCAAACAAGGAAAAGGAAATAAGATAATTCATTAGTCCTAAGCCCTTCAAATCTTATTTATATATTTATACATATATAAACTTGATTTTGGCATTTATAATTTGAAATAGTTTATAAAGCATTATTCAAAGAATTTAACGGAGTTTACATGACTTTAAAGATTTAACATGGCTTTAAGTCATTTTGGAAGTATTTGGTAATTCTTAAAAGCATACGGAAACATCACACAAAGAGTTATTAACACAATTTAATATTGTGTTAAACTTGTATTCCCCCCCCCCCCTAAAAAGCATTTAAAAACCATTAAAAAGGTAAATTATAGGGGTATGAACTCACTTTGATAAGCGGTGATTCGGGCAGCGTTACGTTTCCCGGAAAGAGTTTATTTGACGAGAAACCGGCTCAAACCGGGCAGAGTTTCGACTGGAGAGAGGATAACTTCTCGAGAATTCTGGGGCTCCGGGGCTTGCTTCGGGCTTTAGACACGATATCGGGGCCTTGGGGGGTCGTGAGAAAGTTTACGGGGTGAAAATGTGAAATTGGGTGAATTTTGGGGTGAAAAATCCTTCATATCCGAGAAGGCTCGCACCCTTTATATAGGGGTGCAAGGGTTCGGCCGAGGAGGACAGTTGGCGAAGGCGAGGAAGGAGTGAGCAGCCACACGTCGGTCAATAGCGAGGTCCACGTGCGAGGCTCGGACAGGTGGAGGCTTCGGACTGGGCTAGGCTTCGTTCCAATAGGAGGAGTGCAGGAGGGTCCGAGGGGTATCCGAGGAGTGTCCGGGGGTGTCTCATGCGATGGTGTCCGAAGCTTAGTGGACCGCGGAGTTGGTCCAATCAGAAGGCAACACAGCGAAGCTCGGTCCTATCAGGAGGTGACACGTGGAGGCCTCGCATGCGAGGTGACGTGTCCGAAGATGACTCATGCGAAATTTCCTGGTTTTCAACATTTTCTTGATTTTTGTGCCAAAAACTTGTGAAAATCATAACATTCGCATACAAGCTCCGTTTTTGGCGTTCTTTATATGCACACGTAGGTAAAATCATACTCTACGACTTTCGTTCACACTTCGTTGGCTGATTTTGAATTTATTTGTAATATTGTTATTTTTAACAGACCGGGACAGGAAATCCGTTAAAAATTCATAACTTCTTCATTCGACGTCCGTTTTCGTCTGTCTTTTTACCGTTGTGCTACTTTTGACGAGACATTCGATTCTCGTTTAAGTTGTGTCGGCTAAATATCGATCGATTTATATTTCGAATTTTTAGCTGTCTACTGCTAAACCGAAACTTCGAAAAATCATAACTTCCTCATACGAAGTCATATTTTTACGTTCTTTTTATGAATGTTCTCGGTTTAACATATTCTACAACTTTCATTTAGATTGTTAAGGCTAAAAGCCTTTTATCGAAAATTCACTTTTTACACTGAACAATGTTTTGTCGGTTTTATCGCGGATTTTCGATTGGTCATAACTTCTTCGTTATAACTCGGATTTCAGTGTTCTTTATTTTTTTGGAAACCTTGTTACAAACTCTACCACTTGGTTCATCCCAATTACGATTATTGATCAATTTATTTTTGACCAAAATTTGACTGGTGTCACAGTTTTCATTTTTAGAAAACGGTAGCGGTGGTAGGGTGTGTTGGATAAGGTGTCTAAGTACATAACAATATTTGAGATGCACTTGACCCGACCCGGCATGGTCCATTTGGGTTGCACTTCACCCGAACAATTTGTATGGATAATCTTTTGAGAATAGTATGTTTATGATTTGTTAATATATTATAAGTTATAATATATTAATATGAAATCATATTATTTAATTAGTATTTGATCATAAATTAATTTAGAATTAATTTGGTGATCAAAAAGGTGACTAATTAAATATGGGCTCTTGTATTTATATAAGTGTGGGCTAATACTCATTTGGAATGGGCTTGGCATGCATGGGAGTCCATGGATAGTCCATGGAGCTTTTAACTCATGGATCCTTGGAAAGGAAGAGTCATGGGTATTAGGGTTTACATGGATGTAACCCTAATTCCCCACACTATATAAAGGAGTATTTGGCACTTGATTTGGCACTAGTTGTGTGTGAACAAGAGTGGTGGCCGATTTCAAGAGTGTGCATTATTCTCTCAAGAGTTTTCCAAAGTTTGTGGTGATTTGTGATTTCCATTTGAGGCATCCACACTATTGGTGCTAAGCTCTCAAACTCCAAGCAATCAACCACTACTAAAAGGTATGTCATTCTTCTAGTAATTTTATGATTCAAGTTCCCCATGCCATGCTAGTTAGGATGTAAACCTTGGAAATTCTTATTTGCATGTATTTTAGAGAAAACATAGATCCAAGGTTTATAGGGTTGCATGTACACCATAGGAGTGTTAGAATGCTCAAAACCCAACAGTGGTATCAGAGACTAGGCTTGTTTTCTTGAATACTTGGTGCAAACTGTTGAAAAATCGAAAAATCTTGCTGTCTGGACAGTGGACTCGCCGAGTCCATGGGGGGACTCGACGAGTCCAAGCATATCTTCATCCTACTCGTCGAGTAGGTTCATGCACTCGACGAGTAGGAGGCCCTAAGTGCAGATTTTCGAGTTTTTTAGCTGGAATTGGACTAGAATCATTACACTAAACTGTTTTTGACTTATAAAACATGTTTTTGATATTGTAATGATTATGCTAATCCAATTTCAAAGGCTATTATCAAAAATTTCAAGTTTTGTATGTGTTCATATGATTCTTAAAATTGTTGATATGGATGTTCATGAACTTATGAGTTTTGTTAGATCATAGGAATTATTTGCAAATTGTTTGTTAGTTAATTCTTGATCTAGTTGTGTTTTAATGGAATCCATAATTTGTCCTCAAGTTATGGATGACCAAAAGTTTTTCTTTTAAAGCCCATTAAAAACCATAGGTTACACAAGTTGAAGAGTCTTTTTCATCATAAATAGTTTTATGGACTCCATAACTTGTCCTCAAGTTATGGATGTCCAAGAGTCTCTTCATTAAAAGTTTTTTTTAAACCTTACTCATAAGTTATGAAAATCCAAAAGTTTTTGAATTGTTCAAAACTTGCCCTCAAGTTTTGGAATTTGTAAAGTCTCACACACACTTTAGTTCCAACCCTTAGAGTTTTAAAAGTTAAAATTCAACCCTTATACTTTGTAGTATTATAAGTTAATATATATATATATATATATATATATATATATATATATATATATATATATAAGAGCAAGTCAGTCTTACTGTTAGTAGGCCTCATTCACGAAGCCGGTCTATAAGGGGGGTAAAAGGTTGTTGCCTATAAAATGGCAGCTTAATGGGTGTCCACTCTCACCCACCGCTTCCTTGACTGTTGGAGGGTCGTTAGCCGAACGGGTAGGACAAGGACTATAATTCTCATTAAAAGTATAATGATGAATATAAAGTAACTAAACCTTTTATAAATTCCCAATCTTAGTTACTTTAGGAAAATGTGAATTTGGTGCTAACCCATGAAATTTACACTTTGTACCTTACCAAGTCGTTGGTGGAGCGTGTGTGGTTAACCGGCACACTAACTTGGACTAGTAAGGATGGCAAAGGGTGACTTAATGTTTATCATAGATCGGTGGAGCGCGTGTGGTTAACCGGCACATTGATTAGGTGATAATATTAAGGGTACCAAGTGAATTTGCATGGTTATTCACACCTTGTTTTGTGATCCTCGGCATCCCAGTCACAAAATTTGAGAGGGCACAATCGAGATTGAAACATGCCATTGAAAAGTTCAATGAATCTCAAAAGATCTAGGAGTTTCAAATCCAATTAAAACCAAATAAATTATTTCATTTTTCATGGTGGAAATTGGTGAATCGTCATTCGCCTACCTTCAAATATTCTATAGCTTGGATTACGACATCCCTCTTCCAAGTTATAAAATATTGTGTTGGGTCATAGCATTAATATTTCATATTGGGTGTTTTATTAAGGACTTTAAAATCAACTAACTTGAATATCTCCCAAAAGGTGTCTGGTTCAGACAATTATGATCTTCCCAAATCTCTTGGAACAAGCTTTCCTAATGAAGATGCTGTTCCGTGGATATCATATTTCTCTTCCTCCACCTCCTCCAATTATTCTCCCTAACCCACAAGTTCTTGAATAGTTCAAAGTCACTCAAGCCCTATTGGCAAGCAAGGTCTATGTGTTCTCACATATTGACAAGTTGGGAGAGTTGGGTGTCAAAGTCTTGAGAAAGTTGGTTGTTCAACCACTTTCTAAGTCACACAGTGAGTTCCTTTGGGACTACTATGTAACAAACTATGACATGACCCTAATGATCTTATCTATTTGCTTGGTGCTGCTGAATCAACAATGATTTGGAGCTCTGGTAAAGCAAATTTGATTAGTAGATCAAATTCCCAAACTACCATGACATTGACAATTGGTAACATTGGATATCAAGAAAAGCTTTTCTTCCCAAAGGAAAGGGATCGGCCATAGTCAACTCGGTTGACCAAATGGTAAAGAGAAAGGCTATGTCTGAGATAATCCAGTGTACCATTCCCAAAGGGTCCATTTGGTTCTATTGCCAAAGGAAGGGGCATTGGTTGCGAAGCTACCCTAACTACCTGAAAGATCTAAGGGAAGGTCAAGTCAAAAGTTTGACTCCGCTTCAGGTAAGTCCACTATCTAACTCTCTTAAGCTCCTATTTGAAGATTCTTAATACATTTTGATGTATGGCAGGATCAAGCAAAGCGAAGGAAGCTTAAAAGAAGAGTATGTTGAATCTGATCGCAAAGATGGATTTCAATCGCATGGTTCGAATATCGTATTCTTGAGCTACTACTTAGGGGTTATGATAGATTGCTAGGAAATATGTAATAGCATAGGTTCCATTTAAAGTTGAATTGTAAGGAAAAGTTTTTTCCGCATTTTATAAATAAATAATTTTTTTTACTTTATTTTATATCTCTTTGCAATGGCATTTATGGAAAGTTAATGTTTGTATGTTTCTAGCAATAATGAATTTGATTCTTTCATCTGTGGTAGTGTCTAAATTTACCAAATAAGGAAAGATTCTCATCACCCAAGTTTCAATTGGACCGAAACTTGGAATCATGCAGGTTGTATTGCATGATGAATGAGAATTTTCATTTTTGGAAAGTTAAGACTAATTCCCTGACCACATGTATATGTGAGACAAGTGAAAGACTAAATGATCGGGTACACTGGGTGTGTGCAGGTCAAAGTCCACCACAAAGATTGATAAGACTATTCGTCATGATTTACTAAAGTTTAGTAAATATGGTTGTACCTACAAGTTTAAGTACAATTCTGAAACATTGGAAAAGTTTCAATGTATGGCAGGGCGAATGGGAAGAATCAAATTAGGCAGAAAGATAAAAGTTTCTCAAATGTGAAAAGATGGGAGAGTACTTTAGTATCATGTTTTATGATCATCTTAATGATTATGGAACCATATCACAATTTGAATCTCTAAGGACATCTTAGTGCATTTGTATGGCTAAGAAGAAGATTCATGAATTATTGAAGTGGTTAAAATCGAGAAGATGAGTCATACTTCGTTCCAAAACAAGTCTAAGAGTCATACTCAAAGATTGTAACTTGAGTGACACATCTTAGATAAGGTTTATAACACTTGTCAAATGTAAGAGTAAAATGTTTTCTACTCTTGTACATTTGAAATTGGTAAGTTGTGATGTTTTGGATAAAACAAAGACCAATTGTGTGAAGTGTTTATCTTGATAAGAATCCGCACTGAATCTTGAATATTTGTTTGGTTGTTAAAGAATGGTTCTTGAAAAAGAGAAACTTATATGTAAAGAGGACAGTGGGAGTCTTAAAGGTATTGAAAGTTTCAAGAGCTAATCAATGATAAAACCTATAGTTTATTGCTAGCATACGACTTGAGGTTTGTAACCTATCGTGTTGACATAATTCTTGTTTCTGTGCCTATTTCGGAAAAGTTGACTATGTATGTGAGTTCTGTGAGTTCTCAACTGTGTGCATAACAACTCGGAAGCAATGGTAGGCCCTTGTGCTACCAGGTGGTAAAAAATTAATATTGAACAAGTTAAATCCATATAGTTTTGAGTTTGCCACTAACCTTGCCTTGTGATTATGGTTGTGACGAATTCTTATGGATGGGAACACATACACCATAAAATCTAAGTGTCATAAGGTTTCTTTCCGATTCATGAAAATGATGGTGAGGAAACGCTTTCACTAAGTAGATTTTAAGTAGATTGAAATTGTGAAATTTGCATTCTCAAAGTCGTTAGTGGAGCGTGTGTGGTTAACCGGCACACTAACATGGACTTGTGAGGAATGGCAAAGGTCTAAACAATTGAGACTATGATTAAGGCATCCATTTTCATAGTTCTGAAATTGTTTAGACACACATGAGAGCTATCTAAGGAAAGATGTATGAGTCTGAGAAGTGTAGATAAAGTTTTGTCGAAGCATCTCGTATCAGAAGTCTGAACTTTGGTGATGAAAGTCAATAAAGTATTGATTTCTAGAAGTCGATTTCTGAGTATATGTCAAAGCTAGTGGGAGCATAATTGTTGTGTTAAATAGTTATTATGCTAGTGGGAGCATAATCAATTATGATAAGTATTGTTAATTATAGAAAACAAAAGTTTCACTTGGGAAAGGTTGTTTTGCTATAATTAAGGGAGAGGATATTATACTTCATTTCAATCCTAAAAGTTTAGATTGAGATTTCAATCATCTTTAGTCAAGGATATATATATGAGTTTTATGTTGGAATGGTTCAACATAAGGTAATTCTATATATATTGCGTTCTCAAAATTCGATTATGATTACGGCATCCCTCTTCATAGTTGATTTTTTTTTAAAACATGGCAAATAGAAAATATTGTAGCAAAAGACTGATCTAGTATCATATCTTTATGTGAGACATCATGAATCATGTCCCATATGCTTTGGGTATAGGATCGATCACATGTGCTATAATATCTATCCGTTCTAAATTTTCAAAATGCCTAGAGCATTAAGAGGGAAAAAGGAATAGAATCGGATATGACTGAAATGATTAAGTAATTCTCGAGGATAATCTGAGGTTTACCTAAGATTGGTTTCCCATGGACAGTTGGAAGTATGGTGTTAAATTTTGGAGAGGAACCATATTGACATATTCTGAAAAGAGGTAGCTCTTATTCAAAAGTGATAGTCAAAATGGGAATATGGAAATGTTTTCCATATTAGGAGTTGGATTTTAAGAATCTATGAGAAAGTTAGAAACTTTTATGCAAGAAGGATATTCAAAGGAATATACTTTGAATGTGAGACTTCGTTTCCATGGAATTGATCTCCACTGGAATATTTTGTAATGTCTGTTGTTGGGTCTTTGTGACTTTTGTGCATAGTCATTGCAAGAGGATCAATGCATATGAGTTTAAAATCTAACATATTACAGTAAATGACAAGAATTTGATATTCTTACATTTACAGTAAGGATTTGGGATTGTGAAATGAGCATCATTCGAATCGTGTTCAATTGATCTACTTCACAAAGTAAGGATCATAGACAAACATAGTTTGCATACTTGGAGTATGGCATGACTACTGTTTTGAAAACATAGTGTACATGCTTGGAGCATGGGATAATTATTGTTTTAATTCAAGTGTTAAGTTGATAAATCGAAACAGAATAATGTGGAATCAATATGGTGATGAATAAAAGGTGTTTTATTTATATTCATAAGTAGTGAGACCATATTGGATTCAATTATTCTTGTGTTTCACTTTGCATGTTTTGACTTCCATAATAACTAGGTTATTCTTTCCGAATGACTAAGTTATTCAAACTTCCACAGTCGGTCATACGTCAGAAGTAGGTATGAATTAAGATTGTCATGAATTGGGCTTATAGATGACTAAAGGTGTTTAGCCATAGCAATGGTTGCTACAACATTCATGAGTGCTCAGAAGTTCTGAGTATTGGAATAAACTCACGCTCACTTGCATCACTTCATGGAATTTATCTCGAGTGATCGTGAGACGCTAATATCATATAAGTCTTCAAACCTAGAGATATGAGTTGTTACCTATGAGTTGGTTGTACATTGATTGCACGAAAACACATTAGTAACTTGATGTTATAAAACGTGCCTTTGTGTATAATTCAACAAGTAGTAGAAACAAGTATATGAGTCGAAGTTTATATGTTCCTTCTAGTCCTTGGAGGATTAGAAGCGATATCTGGGCCCCTCGATGATTTTGTTTTGACCTATGTATCGGGCCCGGTCAGAACCTAATTGATGTGTTCAATTTAGTTCTATGTCAAACAAATCGGAAATCAGGAAACAAACTGTTGGACAATAAGTACGACATTGTTCCATGTATTTGTCCGGCTGATATCTTGAGAACAGAGGATTATATGATCACTTATCTAAAATGGCGCTTCATAGTTCAACAGAGTTTTGAGAGCTACGATTGTCGGTTGGTTCCTGAAGTCATATCTGCAAATATAGTTATTAGACTTATCCAAGTGGGAGACTGTTGGATAAGGTGTCTAAGTCCATAACAATATTTGAGATGCACTTGACCCGACCCGGCATGGTCCATTTGGGTTGCACTTCACCCGAACAATTTGTATGGATAATCTTTTGAGAATAGTATGTTTATGATTTGTTAATATATCATAAGTTATAATATATTAATATGAAATCATATTATTTAATTAGTAATTGATCATAAATTAATTTAGAATTAATTTGGTGATCAAAAAGGTGACTAATTAAATATGGGCTCTTGTATTTATATAAGTGTGGGCTAATACTCATTTGGAATGGGCTTGGCATGCATGGGAGTCCATGGATAGTCCATGGTGCTTTTAACCCATGGATCCTTGGAAAGGAAGAGTCATGGGTATTAGGGTTTACATGGATGTAACCCTAATTCCCACACTGTATAAAGGAGTATTTGACACTTGATTTGACACTAGTTGTGTGTGAACAAGAGTGGTGACCGATTTCAAGAGTGTGCATTATTCTCTCAAGAGTTTTCCAAAGTTTGTGGTGATTTGTGATTTCCATTTGAGGCATCCACACTATTGGTGCTAAGCTCTCAAACTCCAAGCAATCAAACACTACTAAAAGGTTTGTCATTCTACTAGTAATTTTATGATTCAAGTTCCCCATGCCATGCTAGTTAGGATGTAAACCTTGGAAATTCTTATTTGCATGTATTTTAGAGAAAACATACATCCAAGGTTTATAGGGTTGCATATACACCATAGGAGTGTTAGAATGCTCAAAACCCAACAGGGTGGGTATGGGGATGGTGGCGGTGGTGGTGTCGATGATGGCGGCGGTGACGACGGTCGTGGTGGTGGTGGTGGCGGTGACAACGGGGTGGCGGCAGAAGTGGTGGCGGCGGCAATTGTGGCAGTGGTGGTGATGGCAGCGGTGATGCTAGTGATGGGCTAGTGGTGGTGGTGATGGTAGGTCGGAGATTGTGGTAGTGATGTTGGGTGGGTGGGTGTGTGTGTATGTATGTATGTGTTTGTGTTTGTGGGGGTGGGGTGGGGTGGGTGTGGGTGTGGGTGTTAGTTTGTGGGTATGGGTGGGGGTGTGTGAGTTTATGGGGGTGGGGGTGGGGATGTGTGAGTTTATGGGGGTTGGTATGTGTGTGTCTTTGTGGGGGTTGGTGTGTGTGTGTGTGGGGGGGGGGGGGGGTGTTTGTGGGGGTAGGTGTATGTTTGTGGAGGTTGGTGTGTGCATGTGTGTTTGTTTGTGGGGGTGGGGGTGTGTGTGTTTGTGGGGGTTGGTGTATGTGTGTGTGTGTATGGGGGGGGGGGTGTTTGTGGGGGTAGGTGTATGTTTGTGGAGGTTGGTGTGTGTGTGTGTGTGTGTGTTTGTTTGTAGGGGTGGGCTTGGGAGTGGGGGTGCGGGTGTGTGTGTTTGTGGGGGTTGGTGTGTGTGTATGGGGGGTGTTTGTGGGGGTGGGTGTATGTTTGTGTGTGTGTATGTGTTTGTGGGGGTTGGTGTGTGTGTGTGTGTGTTTGTGGGGGTGGGCTTGGGAGTGGGGTGGGGGTGTGTGTGTTTGTGGGTTGGGGGTGTTAAGGCGCGGGTAGGTAGAGGTGGATCGGGTGGGAGTGGGTGTGTATTTATATTTTAGAAAAATTTTGAAATTAGAAAAATGTAGAAAACAATGATTATCGGTTTTCCAAAAATTTCCAACTTCTTTGTAAGTTTTGAAAATGGAAAATTTTCATTTTCTGTGAAAAATTTAGAAAAATAGACGAACTAAACGCGTTTTCAAAATTCACATTTTTCTTGAAATTTTTTTCCGGAAAACGGCTCATTTTTCCGCAACTAAACGCACCATTAGTTTTTTACTGTTTTATTTAGTTTTCATTAGGAAATCGAGGGTGCTGGTTGTGGAATAAATGTGTGGTTTTTAAAGGTTGGAGGCCCGTAGTTGATTTTGTGTTAATTTTTTCTTTATAAACCTAAGATGAACCTAGATTCATGAGTTTGCTCACCTATTATGGGTTCCAATATAAAAACCCAAATGAGCCCATAATTTTCAACTTCAAGAAGATTCCATATAAATCATGACGGCTTCATCTCCTACACCTTAATTTTTTTTTTTTTACCTTAGATTCAAATGGAAATCAATTTACTTAATAATAATAATAATAATAATAATAATAATAATAATAATAATCTTATATTCTTAATAAAGTTTTACATAGACGTAGTGGGTAAACGAGCAACAAATTGTGTCGCAACCCCTTTTTGGATGACAAAATTAATTCTTTTAAAAACAACATCTATAGATATTGGAGTCATAACATTACTATGCATGACCTGTAGAACTCTATTGAATAACTCCACAGCTTCTGGCGCAAGGAAACCAAAAGTAGCAAATGCAAAGGATATAAACGTATGTTGATTTTAAATGCACGTTTTCTCATGTTTTGCCAATTTGTAAGATGCAGCTTTTAAGATTAATAAAATAAAAAAAATAAAATATAGCCATATGGAGGTTAGTGCCATGTGGGCAAGTGCAGATAACTCTGAAAGCCATGTGGGCAAGTGCAGATAACTCTGAAAAAACATACAACCGGATGAACCCTTCAATTGTTTCATAACTGAAAAAGCATACAACCGGATGAACCCTTCAATTGTTTCATAAGGGTTTAATTGACACCGATTTTACAGCTTTAATGGCCTACTGCACAGAAAAAAACAATAGTGACCAAATTGGAAAAAACCAAAAAGCGGTCATTTACCTAATATAATTAAGTTCTTTTTAAGTTTTTTTGGGTTTTGGGTTAACCCGAATAGCCCAACTACCAATAAGCCCAAATCGTATGATACTTACACAACAAACAATTCCAGACTTCAATCAATTCATCTTCCTAAAGCCCTAATCAGCAAAGCGGGAACACATTCTAATAGATCTGGCAATGAGGCGGGTTTGGAGCGAATCGACCTTGATCCAAACCCGTTTAACATATTTCAAGTTCCGATCCAAACCCGCTCCGTAACCCGCAAGGTTTTGAATAATCAAACCCATACCCTTATTTGTCGAATCAACAGATATCCAAACTCGTCCCGTAACCCGTAAGTTTTTTGAATAATCAAACACATTTTACTTAAAACTCAAAATAACATTTATTAAATAAAACAAATGTTGATTTAAATAACACGTTATGACGGACTTTCAATTAGAATTAAAATCATTTTCATAGTAACTTCTGATTGGTTTTTGACCGTCGATTGCATTAATAGAGAATAACAATTGCAATCTTTCTTCCGATTGATAAATGACTGTTTGGTTGATGAAATATAAACGAAATGACATCTTTTTTTTTGCCAGAATGCTGAATTTATAGAATTCGAGTCATCGATTCCTATGTAAAAACAATTTAGGCTTTGGTATTTTCTCTTTGGACTTTCGATTAGAATTAAAAGTAAACTTTAGGTTGTATAAAATATAAATTTGTAATTCTAAAATTTATACGGAGCGGGTTATAAACGGAGCGGATCAGTGATGATCCATACCCGACCCTTTTAATAAAATGGTTAGCGGGTACGGGTCGTTAACGGGTAAACGGATCAAAAACTATGCTCCAAACTCATATAATTATTAAGGCTTGGATCGGATCAGGTCAAAACCCGCTCATGCCTACATTCAAATCAGTCGGCATATATATCCTTCGCCCGATCCCAGTTCCAGTTCCACTGCAGGTAATCGATAATCGATTCACGATCAAGGTTCAACTTCAACGGTTTCTGTTGCTTAAAAGGTCAGTCACTATTGCTTAATTTCTTGATTATTTGGTTTTTGTTTGGAGATTGAATACTGCGTACTGATTTCGTGACAGAATGGTCTCAATTAAATCAAGTTTTTAATGATTTCTTGCCCTTTGAGCTTATTTAGGGCTTTTTCTTTTTGGCTGTATTTAGCTTTTTTTTTTTTTTTAATGATTATCGTAGGGTATCATTATTTGCATGTCTTTGTATTTGCTTTTTCTTATTTTTGTTGGATGATTGTTGTATGCTTTTTCTAGCTTTGGTTTGGTTGATATCCATGACAGTAATTTGTATTATTCACATTCTTGGGTAAAGGGAATGGATTGGATTTGAATTGTTTATCAGATTCATGGATCGTACAAACCAGTAAGATCAATATTCAATAAACTAAAATAAAAAGCAGGCTAAAATCAGCAAGTCCATCACTTATATACTTATCTGACACTAAATATAAACCTTTTAGATAGTTAATATCCAAAATAGTCAGTAAAAACTTTTTTTTAAGGAGAGTAAACAGATACTCTATAGTCCCCTTCTATTCTAGTAGGCTTTCTGTTTCCGGTATGTCCACTTCTAGACTAGTAGGGGGTTATGTGTTATGTCCCCTTCTACACTTGTAGGGGTTCCGTGTTTTGTCCCTTCTGTACTAGTATTGTGTTTTGTCCCCTATTAATGTTTAACATAAGTCTGTAAAAACTTGTTAATTATCGTAGAAGAATAACAATATAATAATGCTGATATAATCAAATAAATTGTATCTAGTGTCATTTTTCAATTCAAATTGGACAAGTTGAACGTTAATGAATTAAGAACTGACACTAAATATAACATATATTTGGCAAACAATAATTATATGCTTAAGGGCGGCATGCTATATTTTCTTAAAGGCTTAAAGATATGAGCTTATTTATTTGTTTATAAATGTTTTAGATATAATTTTAGTGGTTTACCCTTGCTATAGTGTTACTTTATCTTGAAGGTCATCGTTTATCACATAGTTACCTAATTCGCGGATCGCTCCGGTACGGGAACGAGGTACGGGTACGGGGTTCACTAGATTGGACGTATCCGATTCGGAGGGGGTAGGCTCATTTCGGTACGAACCGGTACGGTGTACCATGAAGTCCGGTACAGTGTACCCAAATGTAAACCATTTTTAGAAACATATTATTGTAAATGTATGATAAAACATGAACATATTATATCAAGATTACCAAAATACCAAAAACATAAATTATCAAACATTTCAAGTCTTAACTCTTTCAGTACCAAAAGATGTAACAGATTACATGACAAAAGATGAAACAGAATCATAATCTGTTACAATAACAGGATTACAGGAACAACACAAAATTACCAAACATAAAACATCTAATCTAATCGTTGCCTTTTTCCTTTCCCGTTCTCCACGCTTTCTTCATCAAGATTATCCCAAGTCATTTCCTCCAACCGGGCACTTGAACCTTCTATATAATCGCTTTCCGGATTCATGTCCCATTTTTTTAGGGGTCCGGATTTATAAGATTCTGAAAACGGGATAAAAGCCTAATTTTTGAGTGAATAAAAACTAGTTTATCCGCTCTCTTGCAATTTAAATGATTTCGCTTCACGTTATGAATATAGGAGTATGTACTCCAATTTCTCTCCGCCGAAGAGCTACTAATCGGTTGAGAGAGTACTCTTTTTGCCACATTCGCCAATTCTGGAGTCTCCGATCCATAAGTTGCCCACCAATCAATTCCGTCCATGGTTACGACATCGATTTGAGATGAGGTCATAGAGTAAGTTCCTTTCTTCATATGAAATTTCACGAATTGTTCTCGTAAAATTTTTGCTTCTTCTTCACTCTCCGCGATTCTATTAAACGCCTCCATAACACCAAGTACAATTTCTTTGTCTTGGTTGGGACCTTTTCGTGTCATGCCACCGGGTGCCAATTTTAATAGGTAGTGTTTATCATAAAATTTTGGATTTAAGGCAAATCCCAAACAATGAAGAGGGATTGTCATCTTCTCCCACCTATCCAAAACAATTTTTTCAACTTGAGGGTAATAACTTGCATATTTATTTTCCCTCATGACATCCTTGATTTCACTGAGCATGTTGTCCATCCTTTCATAAATCTCTCCCATTTTGGGACCTTCACCATCACAAAATTTTAACAGCAAAAATATTGGTTTTGTAATAGCCAATATATTTTCAATATCGTCCCAAAACTCATCATCTTTAATTGTATCGACGATTTTTCCCCAACTATTCGAGTGGGTTCGTCCGCATTTTTGACCCATTCTCGCCACGAATTAAGAACAATGGTTGTAGAATGAGCCTCCCTACACTCCATTAATCTTTTCAAAACTATATAGTGTGAGGCAAAACGCGTTTTTGCAACTTTCAATAACTCTAGTGTTGAGTTTTCCCTAAAAAAATGATAATGCATGTGTGTGGTTAATAAAATACTTGACAATACCTTTGCCTCTCTTATATGTCTCCGCTAGCCAATAAAACTCCTTTGCCAAGTCTTTTAAAAATGAGATTTAAGGTGTGCACGCAACAAGGGGACCAAAAAATATGTTTGTGTATTCTTTCGATCTCCCGCCCGGCAGCCTTGCAATTAACTGTGTTATCGTTTACAACTTGTAATACATTACTTGGTCCAATATTATCGATGGCTCCAAGTAGAAACTTTGAAATTTCTACCCCCGATTTTTCAACCCCCGAAAAGTCTTCCGCGTACATGAACGTTGCACCACGGGAATTAACCGCAAGGACATTGATAAGTGGTTTATGTTTCACATTAGACCACCCATCTGAGACTATTGAGACTCCTTGTGTGATCCACGTGTCCTTAATCGGTGTAAGCTCCTTCTCAACGTCCCTAACACATTCATCAAGTAATACGGTTCTCGCTTTTTCACATGATGGGGGTTTGTATCCATCTAGTGCATTCTTGATAGCGCTAATCATTTCAATGAATTGCGGGTTGCGTAAAACATTGAAAAGGATTCCGTTGGCACATAATCCTCGAACTATCTTCAAGTCCACCACGTTCTTCTCTAATATGCCAAATGATTCTTCAATGCGTTTCCTTGAAGATGCATTTTTAGAGAGAACAAAATTCTTCAAACACTTTGCAACTTCATTGTTTTCTGCTTCTGTTACCTTCTTCCTAAGACTTTCTCGCTTCTGTTGATCTCTAACCATGACTGGACATCTTCTAATGTCGGCGATTTTCCCTACAGCAGGTCCAAAAAATGGACATGGATTCGGGTGTATGAGCTGGTAAATTTTCCTTTACGGTGGTTACAAACCCACTGTTTAGAACCTCCAAAAATTTTACTGTTTCCTGCACCATTGAATGTAACTTCTTCTAACAGTGGTCTGCTGGCATCCTTTCCTTCGGGGGTTGTTGATCTTTGTTGTACTTCATCATCAACATCAATAATAAAATCTGGTTGTGTTTCACTGATGTGGGTGTCGCCTTGTGTTTCACTATCTGCTGGACTGTTAGTATTTCTTCCAAACCCCATTGTTTCTCAATCAAAGTCAAACAGTAGAGAAATTAGAGAAGAAGAGAAATTGGAGAGGTAAGAAATTAGAACAGATTTGGAATGGGTTGACAGAAATTGTGAATCACAATAGGTTTATATCCACTGTTAGAAGAAGACTGGTACAGAGGAATTCGTTAGAGATCGAGGAGACGCACCACTTTTTCTAAGCGTCTCATTAATTCCCGCCAAATTGAAAGTCGTCACTGGCATTGCGTCCCAATCGCGATTCCAATTGAGGCGGTACAAGAAATTAATTGTCCCAAACGCGAATTGATAATCGATCGACCCATTGCCAATCATCGATTTGGTAAGCTAATATTCCGATTCGACTTTTCGTTCCCAGATCGATTGGTACGACTTCGTACCCCGATTCGGTACACAGCGAAGTAGTTCGAGGTACGCGACCTTATGGACGAATTAGGTAACTATGGTTTATCATTATAAATTTTATTATTTTTCACGGCCTTGCATGTTGTGCACCTGTTACCGCATACCGTGGTAAGATGCGGTATGCGGTAAACACCCAAGCAAAAAATGACGTGGCATTGCAAAAGTTTGGTATGACATCTACTGACTTAAGATGAGATAAATCTGTTTTAGTTGGTTTTTCTACTTTACAGTCTACTTATTTTTTTTTCTATCATATTTACTTAATATAACGGACTAATAGATATACATCAATGCTAAAATATTGGCTACATTTAAAATTTTTAATGTAAATATCTAGTTAACTGTGGATTGTTAATAAGACCTTAATTTGTATTTCATACGACATCCAATATTTTTTTAAAATATAGTTATTGAAATATATATTTTAAATACGATTGTTCATAGCAAAATAATAATAATAATAATAATAATAATAATAATAATAATAATAATAATAAATAAATAAATAAACAAATAAATAAATTATATCCCATTAACAAAAACCATAACACCAATATATGAAATTATAAAAGTAACTCCTTACATGGCGCTCTCTCCTGGGACTTCATTCGATGTCTTTTAGGGTCTTTTGTTGAGAAAACCTATAAACGACATCAGTTTTTTAATGAAAAGAGGCCCAAGAACACCGTTGCGTTAAAGGCGTCATCATTTGCATCCATAAGATTGACTTGTTGTAGGAGTAGAGAATTCTCTTCGGAGTCTAAGACTGCTTCTTTTCTCCTTTCGGTCCTTGATGTTGTTTTTGATGTATGCAATGTCTTTGCTGTATGAAACCACTACCAATAAGAATCGATCGATGAGAGGGCAAACCATCAATGCTTTAAACTTTTTGTCCATGAAAATTATTTTTTAAGCCTTAACTATCTAAAATAAACAAGGCTTCATTATAGGGACTAAAAGCACATAAAAAATCCTTTAGGGGCGAAAAAGGTTAAAAATGGAAAACTGGATTATCTATATAATTATTAACAAACCACAGGGATAAAATTGTAAATTACCATACATAAAAGAATAAAAGGTTAAAGTATATATATTTATAATAAACAAATTTTTTAGTTTTAATACAAATAAAAATTCAAAAACATATTTATTTTTTCATTAAATGTCATACATAATACAGATAAAGTGAGTCATATGTGCTATTTTCTGTCATGTTATTTGTATGTGAGCTGATGAATAGACCAGTTAATATGTTATGTTTACTGGATCATTTGCAGTTCGAACCCTAGGGAGCAAGTTCTTTGGACGTAGAGTTGTTAAAGGACATCACTAATACACTGGTGACTTTTGTTAAGGCAGAAAGTAATAAAGGAATTACAGCAGTTGACTTTGTATCTTGTCTACTAAACAAGTATGGACAAGTTGGTGGAGGAAGTGATGTTGCTGGAGAAATTACAAATTCTGTTAGGTGGAAAGACATTGCCACTGCAGTATCTCATGTTTTACCTGCAGTGATAATTGGTTTTATTGGATGTTGCATCAGCATGTAATCACTTATGAATCTCTCTCTCTCTCTCTCTCTCTCTCTCTCTCTCTCTCTCTCTCTCTCTCTCTCTCTCTCTCTCTCTCTCTCTCTCTCTCTCTCTCTCTCTCTCTCTCGTTGGAAATCAGGCCCTCAATCACTCTTTGAACACAGATCAAAACAGCAATTGTTTATATTACTTTCAAGAAAACTAATTACCTTCTACTTAATACATATACTAGTGCTACCTATTTACCTGCAGTGCTAATTGGTCCTATTGGATGCTACATCATCATGTAATCTCTCTCTCTCTCTCTAAATTGATCTTTGTCTTTTACAGGCTTGAGCCAAAGCATTCTAAAATAAGCAACTAAAGACTGTTGTTATAAGAAAGTGTGCAAGATTAACTGGAAAAGCTCTCCCTCAAGAGGTCATATTGCTTTCTTCCTTGAGCCCATTGCCGAAACTTCTAAATATTTACAAGTTGAGCCCAATTTTGATACAGGGTTTCTCGTAATTTTAAATGTAATTATGGCAGCTTGCTGAAAAAGATACAAAAGAGAAGACAAATATTGTTGAGTGCATGTCAACCATGTTTGATGTTCTAAGAAAGAACAAAACTGTCACGCTTGAAACTTTAGTTCCGAATAAAACCTCATTTGTGAGTTCTTTTTCAAATAATTTTTCTTTATAAACACTTATATATGTTACTTTTGACCATTCCAGCACCAAGAAATGCTCCAGTTGCAAATGCAAATGTTAAACGGAAACCAAAATTGAATCATATTTAAATAAAATCGAAATACATACAAAGGATAAAACTTGTAACTTTCAAAAACAATAAAAGTTTAAAAGAAATGCAGGATGAGTATTTTGTGAAAAATAGAAGAATCTAGGGGTTATTTATGTAACTCAGATGGTTTTTGAATATGAAAATATAATGCATGGGCATTTCTATAAATTAAAGATTCATTTGTATGCCTCCGTTCTTTCACATATCGGTTCTTGTATCATTTCAGCTGTTAGTTGTCCTCATTCATCTGCATGCATTAACAGGTTCACAGCCTTCTCTTGGATGTTTTTGTTCGTTCATTTAACTTTAAATGATAAACGAACATAAATGAACACAAACACAAACGAAATTAAACGAACATAACTTAACATTAAAGAACATAATTAACAGATACAAATGAACTTAATTAAATATAACAAACAAATAGATTTGAACTTAAATGAATAAATACATACAAATATGTTTATCTATATATAATCTATTTATAGTAAAATAAATGAACGAACGTAAACAAACATATACGAACGAACGTAAATGAACATAAATGAACGAATATAAACAAACATTCACGAACATAAATGAACGAACGAGAGCATTGTTCATGTTCGTTCGTTTAATAAACGAACAAGATATCTTGTTTATGTTCGTTCGTTTATTAAATAAACGAACTTCCCGCCGAACGTTCCACAGAACGTTCAGTCGTTTACAGCCCTACCAGCTAGGGGTGTCATAAAAAACCAAAACCGAATAACCAAACCGAACCAAATGACGTTTGGTTTATTTGGTTCGATTAACCAAATAAGGATACCTTATTCGCTTTGGTTTTTGGTTAAATTTTCATTGTTTTGGTTAAACTGAAAAACCAAATAACCTATTTAATATATATATATATATATATATATATATATATATATATATATATATATATAAAAAGAAACATTATATATATAAATTTATTGATTAGTTACTAAGGTTTCCATGACTTTTTTAGTTATTAACCATTATAAAGTTATAATTGTTCTATATTTTGTATTAAAAAGCAAAAACAAATTAACCAAATAATCTTTAGTCGTACGATTAAAATTATATTGACCTATTTCGAAAACTTGAATATAATATTTTATATATTAATGTAGTTTATTTGTTTGGTAATATTTTGGTGAGTCCTTTTTTCTTTAAGTTTAATATTTATTTTTACGTGTTGAATTTTATTCGGTTTAACTGTTAAACCGAACCGAATAAACCATAACCGAATAAACCGAAACCGATTAAACCGAACATTATTTGGTTTGGTTATGGTTAGATTTAAAATGTAAAAAAACCGATAAAACCGAACCGTTTTAACCGAAAACCGGAAAACCAAACCGAATAACACCCTTACTACGCTGAAACTTTAACTCCCCTCCTTCGCAGTTTCTTCATCAATTACGATGAAATCTAAATTGAACCATCTGTGTTTACCAATTAATAGTTTAAAAGATAAAAAACATAGATCCCAAATACCACCTAGGTACAAAATGCACACAAAAATAATCAAAACCTGAAATCTATCTCTTAATTGTCTTCGAAATGTGGCCCGGTTTTATAAACATCACATAACCATAATAATCAAAAGCAAACAATTAGTTCAAAATATCAAAAGATAAACATCGAGGTCATTTCTTAACATGCTTTACAACATTTTGAAATTTGGCAACCATCAAATTAGGATTACTTACGTAACAAAAGAGTAGGCATGACAATTGGGTTGGGTTCGGGTTGGCGGGTCAGCGTACATTGACCCAACCCAACTCATATATTATATGGGTTTGTGGGTTGGCGGGTTGAAAACATCAACCCAACCCAACCCATATAACTCGTATAAGTATATGGGTTCGTGGGTCAGTAGGTCGAACCCAACCCGTATAACCCATTTAATAAACAACACATTTTAAAATTAAATTAAAAAATACAAATAAAATGAAGTCAAAGTCTTAAATATTCAACATAAAGTCATAAACATGAGTGACGACGATGAATGGTGTGCGACAGCCGGAGGACGAGTAGACGAGTGGTGTGCGTGCGACACTGCGACAGTCGATGACTCGATGCCTCAATTGACAGAGACGAGAGACACGGAGTCATGAGTTTGGAGACTGAAGACTGAATTTCTTTTTGATTAGGGCCAGGGGATGCTAAGTCGACTCGAAGATGTTTTGCAGTTTTGGAATTCGGAAAACGATTAAACGAGAATCAAATATTCAATTAAATATATTTTTTAAACATAATATATATATATATATATATATATATATATATATATATATATATATAGGGATTATTTATGTAACTTAGATGGTTTTTGAATATGAAATGATAATGCAGGGACATTTCTGTAAATTAAAAATTCCTTTGTATGTCTTTGTTCTTTCACATACCGGTTCTTGTACCGTTTCAACTGTTAGTTGTCCTCATTTAGGTTCACAACCTTCTCTTGGTTGTCCTTATCTTTCACAACTTCATTCAAACCGTTCCACTTTCCATATGATTCACAAGCTGCTATGGGTGAAAACGAACCGAACGTACACGAACGTACACGAACAGACTAAATTTCTTAACAAACGAACACGAACATAAATTTTTGTTTGTTTAATTGTTTGTGTTCGTTTATCATTTAAAGTTAACCGAACGAACACAAACAAGCCTCCGTTCGTGTTCGTTCGGTTCGTTTTCACCCATAGCAGCTTGTGAATCATATAGAAAGTGGAACGGTTTGAATGAAGTTGTGAAAGATAAGGACAACCAAGAGAAGGCTGTGAACCTAATAAAGCAGATGAATGAGGACAACTAACAGTTGAAACGGTACAAGAACCGGTACTTTTGTGCACATCAAGTTTTTGGCGCCGTTGCCGGGGAACGGCTTAGTAATTGCTGATTTATTTACTTTAAATTAATCGATCCTTTTTGTGGGATAAAACCTGCAAAGAGTTATTTTTCAGTTTCAATTTTTTTTTTCTGACATTACAGAACTCACGACGTGAGTATTACAGTATTCACGTCGTGAATACTGTGATCCTAGTTTTCTTTGTTTTTAGTTTGTTTTTCTATTTTAGTTCAGTTTTACGTTTTTATTTTGTTTGTTTTGCAGGAGTTGATGACCAGAGGATCCAACACACCTTTGGTGCCACCGCTTGAAGATCCGGAGTCTACGCTGCACAAAAAGAATAACAAGAAGTCGCCTTTACAAGAACTGAAATCAGCCTTTTCAAGGAAGTCAGGAAAGAAAACGGGAGAATCGAGTTCAGCCTCAAAGAGCAAGTTTGAAGTCTTCGATAAAACTCCTAATCCACACGAGTCCGAGTACGAATCAGAAACAGAATTTGGACTTTATACGAGTGAACCTGAGAACGAGCCGGAGAACGAAATGGAGAACATTGATGAGATGGCCATGGGGGACTACAAAAAGTGCATTCGAGATGATGTGGGGCCGGGTTTAGTACACCCTACAATTCCTGCCAATGTCACATTCGAGTTAAAGGGACACATCCTTACTGCACTTAAGGATATTCCATTCTATGGAAAAGATCACGAGTATGCTTTCAAACATCTAGATGAAGTGAATGACATTGCTGATTACTTTAATGTTCCAAATGTTGAGAGAAATATTGTCTTGCTGAGGATGCTACCAGTTACTTTAAAAGGAGCGACAAAAGACTGGTTGAAGGCACTTCCACCTGGCACAATAACTACTTGGGCTCAAATGCATGGGCAGTTTTTAGATCAGTTTTGCCCACCATCCAAGATAGTTAAACTCAAGAAGGCGATAGCCAACTTTGAGCAACAACCAGGGGAATCATTATACGAGGCATGGGAGCATTACAAGGGCTTGTTAAGAAATTGTCATCATCACGACCTCAACATCCAACAAGAAGTCTCTATATTTTACGATGGAGTAAATGTCATGACGCGTCAACTTCTTGATTCGCAAGGACCGCTTACAAAGAAAAATCCAATTCAAATCAAGGTGTTGGTTGAAGAATTTGCAAAGCACTCTCGTGAATATCATAACCCAAGGCGTGATGGAATAAAAGGCAGTGGAGGTGCACAAACTGAAGAGATGGCTGTTGTGATGGCAATGCTTAACACTATGGACAGGAGATTGACCCAAATGGACCAATCAATTCATGCAATTCGAGTTGGTTGCGAGAGATGTAGTGGTCCACATTTGACGAAAGATTGTCATTTGGATGAACATGGGAACAAAAAGGCTCAAGTTTGCTATTCAAGTGGGGACAAATACGATGAAGATTGGAGAAAACCAAAGAAGGAGTGGTTACCTTATGATGAGTACAAGAGGTAAAAAGAAGAAAAATATAAGCAGACAGGGCAAGGCTTCTATCAAAAAGAGCAACCACCGGCCGAAAAGAAAGTAGACTTGGAGAACTTGTTGACCCGATTTATGGAAGCATCCGAGAGAAGACATGATGATACTGATGCAGTGCTAAAGGAACACATGAATATGATGAAAGAACAGCACAAAATGATGATTGACTAGCAAGCTTCATTAAAGAATCATCAAGCATCAATCAATAATCTAGAAGTCCAAGTCGGTCAACTCACTACTTTGGTTACTAATAAATTATCTTCACAACTTCCCGAAAAGAAGACCCAATCTCACGTCATGGCCATTGATACTGAAGAAGAGGCGATTTCTGAATTCCTTGAAGCTTTAGAAGTGGAGCCAAAGCCAGATGAACCAAAGCCTAAGAAGACAAAACTCGAAAACGAAGAATCTGCTGGAATACCAAGTTCACGTCGTGAGCCCGATATGCTCACGTCGTGGGCTCGGTCTGAACAGAAGAATTCCGTAGTTGTTCCAGTTTATCACCCGCCTTTACCATTTCCGTCTCGAGCACAACTTAGTCTACTGGAAAGGGAACATCTGGAGTTTATTCAACAAATAAAGGGTATTTCTATTAATACTCCTTTTATTGATTCACTCGCAAAAGTTCCAGAATACGCGAAGTTCCTCCAAGATCTAATAGACACTCTCCAAGAATTGAAGAAGAATTCTAAGGTGATCCTTAGTGAGCAAAGCTCAAGGGCTGTATTGAGAGAGATACCTAAGAAGATGGGAGATCCTGGACGCCTCACTCTTCCATGTGAGTTTGGTAATAATTTGAAGACATATGCTTTAGCCGATTCTGGGGCTAGCATTAATTTGATGCCTTTTTCATTTTACCAAAAATTAAATATTCAGAAGATGAAGGCTACAAAAATGACAATCCACATGGCAAATCGTTCAGTGACTCACCCAAAAGGGATAGTAGAAGACATCCTAGTTAAAATTGGGAAATTCGTTTTCCCAGTTGACTTTGTAGTGATGGATATGAAAGAGGATGTGAATGTCCCCATCATTCTTGGTCGCCCTTTACTGAATACTGCTAGGGCTCTTGTCGATATTCGAGAATCCAAGCTCACGTTGAGGGTTGGTGATGAAGAAGAAACTTTTGGACTACAAGATGGTTTCCAAGGATTTGATGTTCAAGGTGAAGTGTTCAATATTGAAGATGATAATGAGCTTGAAGAATTGTAGAAGCTTATGGAAGAAGAAATCAAAACAATTCAACAAGTCAAACGCACTAAACCAAGAGCATCCGTTCCGTTTTTCGTTGAAGTTATTGCATTTACAAAACCAACATCTCTGATAAGTGAGGAAAATGATAAAATATCGAGTGATGAAGAGGAGGTTACATCAAAAGTGACTAGCCCAGTGGTGAAGGAGGAGGAGGATATTATGAAGCTTAAAAATGATGAAAAATTGAAGACTCAAGGGATCAAACGCAAGCTCGATGGAGACGAAGTCAAGGCTAAAAAGGAGAATTCTAAAAAGGCGTATATTCGTCGAGTTCAAGCTTACAAGAGGCGTTTCAAAGAGCAGAAGATTCTGATGGTGGACTCTTCTGACGAATCAACGTAGGGGGCACAGAGTCCAACTCAAGACTCCTAAAAAAGAAGCGCTTCTCGGGAGGCAACCCGAGTTTGGTTTGCGTTTTTCTTTCTCTTTTTAATTTTTGCATTTTTGTTTTAGAGAAGTCGATCATATCATCCAAATCACTTTATACATGATACAACACTGAGTGTGGGGTCCCTAAAAATTAAAGAATAATAATTAAAAAATTTAGTTAATAGACAAATTTGGAGTCAAACAGTATTCACGACGTGAGTCCATATTGAAACGGACAATATACCATTAATCCATAATTAGCCCATTTTCTATTAAATTAAATGGCCCATTATTTTTAGTCCGGTCCAATTTTGGTATAGATTGAATAAGCCCAGACTGAATTCATGACGTGAATTCCTCTAAATTCACGATGTGAATCCTGAAACACACGGGACCACAGAATAAAGAACACAGAACCCTCTTTGACCAAACATTTCTTTATTCCCACGAAGTGAAAGAGGCGACTGGTCCCCCCTTGTTCGATTTCGGCTGACACACATTCTTTAAACCTCTTGTGCTTACGTAATTCTTCATCCTAGGTAATTTAATCTTCTTCCCATTGTTTATTATTGCCGTAATTGCTAGATTTAGGGGTTAGGGTTTGCATTTAACTTGAATCTTAAAATCGATGCCCTAAATCTATGAATTTCTTGCTGCATGTGTTTGAAATAAGTTTGAAATCGCCCTAGGAGTAAACCCCTTTGACATGGTTGGCCCGATTTGATTTCTGCCTTGATCGATTCCGGGTTCTGCTTACGAACTCACGACGTGAATTCCTCGAAATTCACGACGTGAATCCTGGATATTTACAGTTTTAACTTCTGTTTAATGCTAATCTTTTGGGATGTCTTTGTTGGTTTGTTTTTGTTTATTTTTACAGGAATGGCTCCCAGAAGAGAAGTTCCAACCGGGGTTGCTAATCTCCACCCGTTTTACGTTTTTCCAACAAATATGCCACGGGATATTTATACGCGTTGGAACAATCGGTTGGGATGGCTTTACAACCGGGAGATTGCAGTCGCACCCACCATCAATTGGACACGGTTGAGGGAAGTTGGACTCATGGATAGGCTGTCCCCGTTTCTAACCAAAATATTTATTGGAGATGGTTATTCGTTCACTTGCTCGGGATGGATCAACCTTTTTCGCATCCAGGAGCGGGTATATAAGGAGTTTTGTGTTGAGTTTTTCTCAACAGTTACATTCCACGAGAATGTCCAAGACCCCCATTATCCACAAGCTTTGGTATTCCGTCTCGGGGGTGAGTATCAGTAGTGCAGCCTCATGGAATTTTCTTGGAGGGTGGGGATTTATAATCCCCAAGAGGCTATGATTCCCGAGTTTGGCATGTTTTTGAGGGATTCAGCTAGAGGGTATGCGGATGATGTCACTGGGTTTGATTTCTGGCATAAAATTGTCTCCGGGATATTCAATTCCGGAGTGTCCCCCGAGAGAAGCATTCGATCTCCTATCCACCGAGTACTACACCGATTTATCACTTTCTCCATCAATCACAGAAAGCATGGGGACAAGGTGACAAAGCAGAATTTATTCTTTTTATGGTGCATTTTGCAGCCGGGAGTGTGTTGCAACATTCCCTATTTTTTGGCACGCTTTCTGGCTGACTCTGCTGCCAGTTCTCGTCCCGGGAGCCCTATTTGTGGAGGGCATTTCATTACCCGTTTGGCCCGATCGTATGGGTTGCTTGTTCCCGGTATCACTCGTTCCATGACTTGCATGGATGAACATGAGTTTAGTATGGGTTATTTGGAGACTATGCTGGTGGTCAAAAATTATGGGACTCACTGGGGTATTTTGGGGTCGGATGATGAGGATGGTGGTGAGCAGCAGGGTGATCAACCCGAACCACAACCAAGGCCGAGGAGAAGAAATGTGAGAGGACGAGGGGAAAGAGGACAGCCGGTTCGCCAATCAGCACCCATGGTAGCATCACACTTTGGGGATGATATGACAGGGTATTTTGACCAGCTTTCCTTGAGCATGAACTGGATTGGGGGGACAATGGAGAATTTGGTGCAACATTTCCATGTGGAGCAGCCTCCTCATTTAGGGTATCATTACCCAATTTTCCCTAGGATGAGCGAGTATCGAGGCCAAGGAGGAGATGGAGCCGGTCCAAGTGGAGCACGTGATGAAGAGGATGACGATTGATTTCCTATTCAGTTTTTGTTTTAATTTTATTTGGTTTAGATTTTTGTGGTTTTGAACTTGTTTTGGTTTGTAAGACTTTTAAACTATTATGTTACTTTTAGTTGTCTTTTGGTGCTTTTATTACAGCTTGCTAAGGAGTCTTGGGAAGGGAGTAAAGTCGAGTCAAGAGTCATGATCGTCTAGTCAAGGGTCGTTACAAGTCTAGAGTTAAAAGTCGAGACCCACAATTAAAAATAAGTGTGGGGTGAGTCGAGAGAGAGGATGAGATTAGCATGAAATCATAGAAATTCTGCATTCAGCAGTGTCTTTAACAATTTAGAAATGGGAATGGGATGCCAAAAGTAATAAGGAGAATGGGCAGTCTCATTTTTCAGTCGCCCAGTTTTCACGACGTGAGCATACACTATTCACGTCGTGAGCTGAGTTATAATAGATTTCAAATTCCGCATTCGTGCGACCTCACGTCGTGAGTTTTCCCATTTTCACTATATTTGGGGTTTTTATAACGGGCATGCTGGTTGTTTCCTCTACTATACAAAGTGGCGTATGCTTCCCACATTATTCTATACATTTTGTAAGACTTAAACCATCGTTATGGGAGTTTGAAGTTTCGATTCATTACTTTTTCGCTTGTTGGCTCACTTACATCTTTCGCGAGTTCAAGTCCAAGTTCCTATTTAGATGAAGTTCCATATTCAAAATGCACATGTCAACTACACGTTTGGAGTTCGCTCTTGCCACTTCTATCCCAGGGGAGTCTGTTCCTTTTTCTTCCTTTATTGCTTTTAATTTATTTTATGCATACAATGAGGGCATTGTATGTAATAAGTGTGGGGTAGGGGGTAGAAAAAGTAAATTAGTAAATTACTAGAAATCTTAGGGAATTTAAAAATTTTCATGGGTTTGAAATAATAATCTAATATTAGTTCTAGTAATAATAATTTGAACTTAAGTTGCTAGTGTTGCATTCGGATGATCTGATAAAGGCTCAAATGTTTAGTTGAGCCAATACACGTTATAGTGCATTTGTGGCCTCCCTTTTTCTAGTGAAATCATGGAACAAAAATACAACCTCGCTTAGTTTGAGGGATGCGATATGTTTAGCAGCCTAAACCTGAAATGTATCCAGGAAAATTAATATCCTTAACCAATAAGGGTTGAAGTAAAGCGCCCCTGCTTAAGCATGTAGGTTTTTGAGTGATATAAAAAAGTGAGTACATGTAAAAAAAAGAGAAATTACCAAAAAAGTGAAAATTTGAAGAATTTTTGGAGCATAAAAGTATCAAAGTGTGAAGATCAAAGATCGAAAATTCTGAAGTTTCAAAAGTTGAAGATATCAAAAACATAAAAGTTGGTGAATTCAAAGAAATCAAAGATCAAAATATCAAGAAGAGAAGAATTCAAGAGCTCCAAGTTGTGGTATCTTCTAAAAGTTGTAATTCTCTAGTTTATGTATGCTTGGGTGGCTTTACAAAAATACCTTGAGGTTAGAAAGTTTTCTGCGGATGGATTCGGAGGGTTGCATAAAATGAGCATTGTTAGAAAGAAGTGGGCGAATGTTTATGAGGATTGTGTGTATTTAGAATTGAGGGGGGTTACTTAGGAAAAAAATTTAGACACAAATGCATGCGTTGAGGTCTTGGCATAATGGCTGAGTTTGAGTTGGATCGTTCTATGTGATGTTGGTGATGAAGGTTTAAGTTTAAAAATGATTAGATTTACTTGAGGGCAAGCAAAGCACAAATGTGGGGTATTTTGATATTGTCATATTTATATATATTTTTAGGCAATATTTATTTACATTTTTATTAATATTTTGCTTATTTGCATAGGATAATGGTACTTATAAAGATAAATTGTTATCTGCAGCCAAAATAGAGGCATTTTCGAAGTAAGGGACCAGAATTGACAATATTTGGAACTTTGGAGGCTTGAAGGGAAGAAAGATGAAAAACTCAGCAAAGAACGTACTCACGACGTGAATTGTTCATTATTCACGACGTGAGAAGAGTATTCCAGAAGATTTACATCCGGGTGAAAAGAGTCCTTGTTGAATACGAAAAGAATGCATTCACGACGTGAATCCGTAAGATTCACGACGTGAACTCGGGAAATCAGAAAACTATAAATTCCCTTGCCCATTACGACTTGGAGAGTTTTTGGCTGATAGGAAGGTTACCTGAAGACAATTTGGAGCAGAAGAAGAGTTATGGAAAAGGCCTTAAACATCAAAAGGAGTAAAGGTTCATAATTAGTTAATTAGTTTGATAGTTATGAACATGTTTGATAATTTGATTTGTGGTTGCTTACTTGTTACTATGAGTAGCTGAATCTAGCAGCTCTAGTCTAGCTAGATGAAGCTTCTGAATTATGTTTTAGCTTAATGACTATTGAATTTGATTAGTTGGTAAATTGTTTGTGTTTGATTATCATTACCTAGCATGTTATTTTAGTTTCTTAGTTACCTAAATTCATGTTCTATGTAGCTTAGTGAACATTAAATTACATGAACTTGAAACCTAGTGATTTAGTGAACATTGAATTGCTAGAGCTAGGATCGACCAAAATCTTAGATAAGTGATAAAAGTAACTAATTTAGCTGTGCTAGAGGACATAATTTATGACCATAATTGTGTTTGCTTAGATAAATCTTACATAGCTCACTTATAATTAATAACTAATTCTGTGTTTTGCTTATGTGTGACCATACAAGGTATTTCATGAATTGGTAAAAAGATTAGTAAATTTGGACTTAAATTGCTAATTACATAATAATTGGTGACCAACTTTGATAATACATAATTATTAGCTAAACATAAATAAAGAAGTGGATTCAAACTAGACAGGAGTGTTTTTAATTAATTGATTGAATTTTGTGACTTAAGTTTGTCTGGTCTTGCAAAATCAGATAAAACCTCATCTTTATTCTAAAAATAGGTTAATTTAGTAAATTAATTAGTTAACACCGTTCCCTGTGATCGACACCCGACTTACCCAACTCTTCTATAATTCGACTAGGTACACTGCCTAGGTGCATTTTAGTTAGTTAAGTTAGTTAGGTTATAAATTATAAAATTAGTGGGTACTTTTGTGCACATCAGTAAGTAATCCTGAATTGATGGCTGCCAAATTTCAAAATGTTGTAAAGCAAGTTAAGAAATGAACTCGTTGTTTATCTTTTGATATTTTGAACTAATTGTTTGTTTGTGATTATTATGGTTGTGTGATGTTTATAAAATCGGATCACATTTCGAAGATAATTAAAAGATATATTTCAGATTTTGATTATTTTTTTGTGCATTTTGTACCTAGATGGTATTTGGGATCTGTGTTTTTATCTTTTAAACAATCAATTGGTAAAACACAGATGGTTAAATTTAGATTTCATCGTAATTGATGAAGAACTGCGAAGGAGGGGAGTTAAAGTTTCAGCAGCTGTTAGGGCTGTAAACGAACCGAACGTTCGATGAACCGTTTGGCGGGAAGTTCGTTTATGTTCGTTTATTTAATAAACGAACGAACATAAACAAGATATCGCGTTCGTTTAGTTAAATGAACAAACATGAACAATGTTCTCGTTCGTTCATTTATGTTCGTGAACGTTTGTTTACATACTTTCATTTGTGTTCATTTACGTTCGTTTGTATATGTTCGTTTACGTTTGTTCATTTATTTTACTATAAATAGATTTAATATTTATAAACATATTTGTATGTATTTATTTTTTAATTCAAATCTATTTGTTTGTTTATATTTAATTAAGTTCATTTGTATCTGTTAGTTTATGTTCTTTAATGTTAAGTTATGTTCGTTTAAATTCATTTGTGTTTGTGTTCGTTTAAGTTAAGTTATATTTGTTTAATAGTTAAACGAACGAACATAAACGAACACAAACATACTAAATTTCTTAACAAACGAACACGAACAGACTAAATTTCTTAACAAACGAACACGAACATAAAATTTTGTTTGTTTAATTGTTTGTGTTCGTTTATCATTTAAAGTTAACCGAACGAACACAAACAAGCCTCCGTTCGTGTTCGTTCGGTTCGTTTTCACCCATAGCAGCTTGTGAATCATATAGAAAGTGGAACGGTTTGAATGAAGTTGTGAAAGATAAGGACAACCAAGAGAAGGCTGTGAACCTAATAAAGCAGATGAATGAGGACAACTAACAGTTGAAACGGTACAAGAACCGGTATGTGAAAGAACAAAGACATACAAAGGAATTTTTAATTTACAAAAATGTCCCTGCATTAACATTTCATATTCAAAAACCATCTAAGTTACATAAATAATCCCTATATATTTTTTCTCTTTTTCACAAAATACTCATCATGCATTTTTTTTAAACTTTTATTGTTTTTGAAAGTTACAAGTTTTATCCTTTGTATGTATTTCGATTTTATTTAAATTATGATTCAATTTTAGTTTTCGTTTAACATTTGCATTTGCAGCGGGAGCATTTCTTAGTGCTGGAAGGGTCAAAAGTAACATATATAAGAGTTTATAAAGAGAAGTTATTTGAAAAAGAACTTACAAATGAGGTTTTATTCAGCATTAAAGTTTTAATCTTGACAGTTCTGTTCTTTCTTAAAACATCAAGCATGGTTGACATGCACTCAACAGTATCTGTCTTCTTTTTTGTATCTTTTTCAGCAAGCTGCCATAGTTACATTTAAAATTACGAGAAACCCTGTATTAGAATTGTGCTCAACTTGTAAATATTTAGAAGTTTCAGCAATGGGCTCAATGAAGAAAGCAATATGACCTCTTGAGGGAGAGCTTTTTCAGTTGATCTTGCAGGCTTTCTTATAACAGCAATCTTTCGTTGCTTGATTTCAGAATGCATTGGCTCAAGCCTGTAAAGCCCTATCCACAAAACTAACAAAGCTATTAGAAACACGAATGTGACTAGTATGATGGAAGTCTAGGCTATGCACCAACCTCCAGGAAAATCTCCATCTTTTGGATAAAATGCATGTTCCCACTGTTGATTTTGTAGGCATTAGTGAAAATGTGTGCAAGAAGCTCATCTTGCAAAAGACTAAACCTATCCAAACGTGCTCTTCTGGAACTCATTTTAGCCTTGCTCTTCTTGATACTTTCAACACACAAAGACCCAAACACAAACTCAATGAATCGTGTGTATCATAATAGACAAAATTTAGTTGTTTGATTTCATCAAAGATCCAATGGAACCTATAATAAATAAACAAGTAATTACAGCAAACAATAAACTACAAATTTGACAGATTTATAGCAGCATGTATTTTAGTCTAAGCACCAAATTTGTTAGAATCATAACAGTAAATGGGTTAGAAGCAATAAACTTGAAAAAATGACAACAAGATGTATTTCCCAATTTTCAGAATAAACATCAACCATAGCCAAGCAAAAGTGATGCAATAAAAAAATTATACACCAATCACAAAGAAAAAGTTTGACAGCAGCAAAGTTTTAAAAATGACTATGATTGCTTTTTTCTAATCAAGACATAATTGGTATTGTCCAACAGCCCAACAATTTGATCAGATTAATATATTAGAAACATTGTTTAAAACACATAATATATCCTTAACAACAATTAAATTCGAATTCATCAATGATTTTACCATTTGCAACCCTATATAGTATAAATCTATATGATTTCGAACCACACCTTCTTTATCAGTTTTATATTTAAAAATCCATTTTAAGCCTATAACTGAGACATCATCAGATTTTGGAACAAGTCTCCAAACCTTGTTTCTTTCGAATTTAGCAAGTTCAGATTTCATGGAAACAATCATATCATGATCTTCCAAAGCAACCTTTACTG
Organism: Lactuca virosa; assembly: GCF_052849685.1. NCBI lineage: Eukaryota > Viridiplantae > Streptophyta > Magnoliopsida > Asterales > Asteraceae > Lactuca > Lactuca virosa. The sequence goes on from NC_136428.1 coordinate 29,440,486, forward strand.
ACTTTGGTTCAATTTTCGAAATGAAAACATTAAACATACAAAATTCTTGATGCACATTTAATACCTCATTTTTAGCACGAAGCTGATCTCTTGTCAGCACTCCAGCTTGAGGATCACCAAGAACTTGTTTTTTGGATGATTTTGTGTCCATCTTTCCATTGGTGGATATGCAAGATTGAAATCCAAAGGTGCATCTTCGAATATTTCATCCGTTTCTGATCTTCACCTGCATTAGACACATTATCAATCATATCATGAAAAACACCAGTTTGATCATTCGAATTAGAAGGAATAAATCCAGTTTGCTTCCCCTCGACAATTGGATTGGCATTTTGATGCTCCCCCTCGACATCTGCAGTTGAACATCCATACTCCTCCTCGACATCAGCATTTGAATTCTGATGCTCCCCCTCAACATCAATTTTCGAATTCAAGTGCTCCCCTCCACTTGATCACCTTGCAATGTCGGTTGACTTTCAACATGTATCCGAGAGTTTGTTGTAGAATGTAAATCACCATTGGCCTCAGTTATTGTCAAATCATCAGAATGCTTTGATGCTTCAGGAATCTGATTATCATCAGCATTAATTTCTGCATCTATTGCCCTGTCAGGAACACCAAAGATTAAGTCATAATAAAAATCCAAAAAATTCATAATTTGTGACTCATCATTCGTTTCAGTGATGATTGGCTTTTGTGCAGAAGTCTTTTCGACATGCTTAACATAGTTATTATCAAATGTTAGATTGAAAGTTTCTTCAATCTTCCTTGTTCTCTTGTTCAACACCCGATATGCAACTGAGTTGATCGAATATCCCAAAAATATCCCCTCATCAGCTTTGGACTGAAATTTCGAAAGGTTATTTTTGAGATTCATTATGAAACACCTCCAACCAAAAACATGGAAAATTTTCACATTTGGTTTTCGATTGTTAATGATTTCATATAGGGTGATATTAAAATGACGATGAATAAATGATCGATTTTAAGTGAAACAGGCTGTCGAAACCGCTTCTGCCCAGAGATATTGTGGAAGATTCAAAAAAGGAAAAAGTTTCATATGCTGTTCCTTACTTAGGTCAGGGGAATGATGTAAATCAGTCAATTTGGCATACAATCTTTTAGCCGAGTTACAGTAGACGTTACGTTGTTTTAACAAAATACAATTATCCAATCACATCTTATCCCTATCACAAGTAACATTATTTAGCTTCAATTCTAGATTGTCTATTCTACTCTTCTTCGAGTCCAATCGTTTTTGAGTTTCTAGCGGTAAAGATTTTGATTTTTCATCATCACTACTAACAAAAATAAGAAAGTCATTAACATATTTAATGGTCTCATCAGAATCAGATATAACAGAATCATATGAACTAGAAGGAATATTAAAGGATTTGAGAAGAGAACGTACCTTCGAAGTCATTGGATACTTGAGTGTTGCAGTAGAAATGAAACATCCTCCGGTCACCTTCTCCTCATCTTCACTTCCCTCTTCATACTTCGCATACATGGCTCCATGTGTTGGGTTCCTCCTTTCTTCATCATCTAATCCAGAAGACCAGATTTGATAAGTGCCATCCCTATCAACACTTCCCTTAGCTACAAGAGACATCCCCTTTGCCCTTGCTCTCACTTCCTCTAGCCTTTCGACATAGTAGGCTTCATCCTTCACTCTTTCCTTCTTCTCCTCTTTCTTCCTCAACATGCAGTCCGCAACCATATGATTCGCACCATTACAGTAGTGACAATCAAAACCATAATCTCCCTTTAATTTCTTCACCTTCTCTTCAGTAGCCTTACTCTCTTTCTTCTCAAACTTTGACTCTTCTCTTACATTCTTCCCATATAAGTTTCCCTTGAAATCACTTCCTTTGAACTTCGGATTGAATGGCTTCTTGAATAACTTTTTGACTTTGTTATTTGAGTAATATGCCACAGCTTCGTTATTTGAGTTCATAACAAAACCTTCATTATCATAACCATCAACATCAGCAGATTCGACATCAGGCTCTTTTCTAGACACCTTCGAAACCAATGTTAGTGGACCACCCAAACTCAATTTTCCTTCTTCAGAAAGTTCGTTAATCTCGCTTTCATGGGCTTTCAGAACATTATAAATATCACCTAGTGAATAGTTTTCGAAGCTTTGTTGTGTCTTGATCATTAAACTAATGTTCCTCCACTCCTTTTGAAGTCCCATCAAGAAAGTAATATTATACTCAAGAGTCGAACGATTAACCCCATATCGATTACACTTGAAGATTAATTCATTCAGACGATCATAGTACAACTCAATGGTCTCATTTTCCTTTTGTTTGAATTCACCTAATTCAAGCAGACACTGTTTAACAGAACTTTTTCTTGTCTTATCACTTCCTTGATACTTCTCTTTCAAAGTATCTCAGATCTCCTTTGTTGTTTTACAACCACATACATAATTGTAAACCACCGGTGGAAGAGCACCGCGAAGTTCACGCAAGCATCTTTGTTATTTGCTTTTAGTCTCTCTGCTTGTGATGCAACACTTGGATCAGAACTAGCAGTTCCAACTTGATGTAATCTTTCACTAGGACGTTCTCCACCAATAATACAGTTCCATAGATCTTCATCAATCCCATTGAGATAGTCTTCCATCTTATCTGCCCATTGCTCATAATATTCAGGGATTAGCATCGGAATTTTGGTTGAAGATCGGAGAAGATGAGAAAAACTAGTCATCGTGTTCATGTTGAAGTTCGTCATTAATGTACGAACAAAAATGATGAAAATCTTCAGAAAGAAGAATCCAAGCAATGAATCTTTCAGAAATCAATCGCTAAACATTCGATTTATCAAACGAACAGCAGAATCGAATCAAAACAATTGAATAGAAATGATTTTCTAGATCAAAAGTGCGAAATATTTTTGAATCTAAAACAACAACTCAAAAACTTTTGAAACAAAGAGAAAATCAAAAATCAATTGTTAGAATCCTGCTCTGATATCAAATGTAGTTCGTATGAAATGGGTAAATGAAATGGAATCGGAGTATGAATCAATCAAGAACACAAGTTGTAAATAGAATTTGTTTGGCTCAATTAATACTTCTAAAAGATACAAGAGAAAGACAGAGTAAGAACACGAAGTTTCAAAAGTTACTCTATCCCTAGTATCTATCCCTATTTATAGGAATGACAGAAGTAAGCAAAAAGTACATAAGGGCTAAAACCTGAACGCTTCGACATCTAAGAGTGCCCTTATGAAATACATACAACGAAACATCATTACAGACTTCAACACTAAAACAAGACATAAGACACTTCGACACCTCACAACATATTTCGACCTCTACATATAGGTATGAAACACATATACAGTTTAAATCGAATAAAATATGTATATTTTGTTCACACATAGCACGTAATTTATATTAAATACTTCATATCTATGTGTAAGATGAAAGTAACTATGCACTCACTTGTTAAAAGTGACGACTCGTAATTCGGGCAGCGCTTCGCTTCTAACAATTTTATTTTCCTTTGACGAAACCTAGTATCATTATTACTAGATTTTAGTCTAATATTTATTGCGACTAATTATTAGTCTAGATTCATCATCAACTCAGAGTCTACGCCATGATCTATCAAGTAAGGTACAACCAGGTAGGATCATATCGGAGGTAGGGTCTGTTTGGTATACGAAGTATACTTTTTGGAAAGCCCACTTTAAACACCTCACTAAATCACAGCCTAGACATCATCCCTGTAAGTAGATCAATCAGTATAACGACTTTGAATCATTGATAAATCTTGTTTATAGGTTCATAATAACGATAATGAACTTAAACATAAATTATACATAAAGTAGGGTAAGCATAATTCACTTACAAGGGGGTTTAGCTAGGGACATGGGTAGAACTTCTGAGCCGAAAGCTCTTCTTCTCGGAGCCTTCTGGCGCTCCGGGCTTCGCCTCTAACACTCGGGAAGTGCTAGGGAAGGGAAGGGGCTAAGGGGGGTATTTGAGAGAGAAAGAATGGGAAAGGTGTGAGAAAATGATGTGATTTACGCCTATATTTATAGGCTGGAAATCGTGAGTACGCGGGGCGTACATAACTGGTACGTTGGGCGTACTGTAAGTTACGTTGGGCATACGTGGACAGGTGTCACCATCCGGTGGCAAGGCATGGGGAGAAAGCAACGGTCCAGATCTTGCTACGTGTCAGCTTCGGAGCTTAACCCATAATTTAATTATCTTCTAAAATCCGTAACTTTCGCATACGAGCTCCGTTTTTTACGTTCTTTATATCCACACGTAGGTAGCGACATGATCTACAACTTTTTTTTAGACTCCGTAGATAATTTTGACTTTATATTTAAAGTTATATTTTAACAGACTTAGACAAATAAAGTCCTTCAAAAATTCATAACTTTGTCATCGGACGTCCGTTTTTGTCTGTCTTTATATCGTTGAGCTCCTTTTTACGAGATCTTCGATTCCCGTTTAAATTGTGTTTGCTAAAAATTGATCGATCTAAAATTCGATTTCCGGACTGCATACTGTTATGCCAAATCTTAGAAAAATCATAACTTCCTCTAACGAAGTCAGATTTGGATCTTCTCTATGTGAACGTTCTCGGTTTAACGTATACTATGACTCTCGTTTAGATTGCTAAGGCTAAAAAGTATTCTATCGCAAACTCAGTTTTTACGATACACATCGTTGTGTCGGTTTTGTCGCAAAACTTCGACGGGTCATAACTTCTTCGTTATAAGTCGGATTTCAGCGTTCTTTATATCTCCGGAATCCTTAGTACGACCACTTCAACTTTCTTCATAGATATTGGGTCTATCTATTATTTTATTTTTGACGCATATTTTTATTATTATTTTATTACATCGTTATAAGCACATATGTAGCACATAAATCACATAATACTCAAATAATTTCTCTTCATTACTTCAAAATAGGTTACAATTGTTGACCCTAACTATTACATCGTCATATTAATGCTTATCCAGAAATGCGGGCGTTACAGTAAACTCAAGATTAACCATGGGATGTAAAATATTTTAATTTTTACAAAATTCCAAGATTTTTAGAAAACTCTGAATAGTGCATAGTTAATTAGATATAAACAATCTAGATGGTGAATTTTTTTATAGGGTAAATTACACGAGTGGTCCCTGTGGTTTTGGGTAGTCTGCACGGTTGGTTCCTAGAAAGAATTTTTTACTCGGACCGTCCCTGATGTTTGTGTTTGTTGCGATTTTGGTCCCCAACCAACATGAAAAGACCAATATACCCTTATGCATTATTTTAAGTTATTGTTTTTTATTAACTAAATTATTATAAGATTTTTTATACGTGTGGGTCCCACTCGTTCTTTTCTTTCTTCCTCATTGCTTCAGGAACTTCATCATCAACACCCCCTCCTTCCCCAACCACTGTCCCCTGTCGCACACCTTTGCCCATTTGTGCTTCCGATGATTACATACACAACACAAGGCTTTGAAACAAAACTGGATTTCAAGCTCTCTTCTCAAACCTGCAAATCAGATATCGCTTTGGGAGATCGGATCTTCAAACATGCAAATCCCACATCCTCTCTGTCCAATAGATTCCAACACCACCTCCATATTCGACACCACTTCCACTTATCATCGCCACCACAACCTGTCGTCACTGCAACCTCCACCAATGCACCCTATGCCACCTGAACATCGTCTATCATAACTGAAACTTGCAAAAACAACATAAAATATTATCGAAAACTCTGCCACCTACTGATCCTGTAGTTTAGCCAAATAAATCAAAATCCAAACAATTTAGGGAAACTTGGAGATTGAAGGATTGCGAACATATCATGATTCACGTGCATCTCGATCTCTCTCATGTCTCTCTGCCGTTTGAGAAATTGAATCGAACGAGTGGTGAGAATCAATTTTCAAAAGATCCACCAACCATCGATAATTTTGCCTTCGTCCTGCCCTCTGCTTTCATTATGTTTCAGATTGGTTTAGTTCTCAACTGGGTTGAGTTTGATCGGGTTATCAAATTGAACGATTGAGCATGAACGGACGATTGGAGAGGGTGTGAGGAGGAGAAAGATCAGGTCACCTGAATTTGGAACGGGAAAGAGACGAAAAGGGTGAGAGGCGGTGATGGAGGGAGGTGAAGCATGAAGAACTGGGAGAAGGAACGAAGCTTTAGGGTTTTTATTCTTTATTATTTTATTTTATATTTATATTATATTTAGTTTATTTATAAATAATGCGTAAATAAAAAATATTAAAATGGTTAAAAAAAGTATAAGGGCATAATAGTCATTTTAGAACGGAAAAGGACCAATTGTGCAATAAAAATATAAAATAGGGATGATCCGAGTTAAAAAAAAAGTTGTTAGGGACCAAACACGCAGATTACCCTAACCCACAGGAACCATTCGTGTAATTTACCCTTTTTTTTATATTTGTAAGTAACAAAAATTATAACAAAATTATACATAGAAACCGTCGAAGCTATAAAAGCATAGAGATGAAAGCGAATATTTGCCCAAACCAAAAGGACTATTCATATAATTTACTATATCTTCTAGTATAAAGCCTTGGAACTCGTCTGCTTGAACATCGTCTTGTCGGTTTTGTCGCAAAACTTCGACGGGTCATAACTTTTTCGTTATAAGTCGGATTTCAGCGTTCTTTATATCTCCGGAATCCTTGTTACGACCATTTCAACTTTCTTCATAGATATTGGGTCTATCTATTATTTTATTTTTGACGCATATTTTTATTATTATTTTATTGCATCGTTATAAGCACATAAATCACATAATAGTCAAATAATTCATCTTCATTACTTCAAAATAGGTTACAATTGTTGACACTAACTATTACATCATCATATTAATGCTTAGTCAGAAACGCAGACGTTACAGTAAACTTGGGATGTAAAATGTTTTAATTTTTACAAAATTCCAAAATTTTTAGAAAACTTTGAATAGTGCATAGTTTATTAGATATAAATAATCTAGATAGGGTAAATTACACGAATGGTCCCTGTGGTTTTGGGTAGTCTGTACGGTTGGTCCCTAGAAAGAATTTTTTACTCGGACCGTCCCTGATGTTTGTGTTTGTTGCGATTTTGGTCCCCAACCAACATGAAAAGACCAATATACCTTTATGCATTATTTTAACTTATTGTTTTTTATTAACTAAATTATTATAAGATTTTTTATACGTGTGGGTCCCACTTGTTCTTTTCTTTCTTCCTCGTTGCTTCAGGAACTTCATCATCGACACCCCCTCCTTCCCCAACCACCGTCCCCTGTCGTACACCTCTGCCCCTTTGCGTTTCCGATGATTACATACACAACACAAGGCTTTGAAACAAAAATGGATTTCAAGCTCTATTCTCAAACCTGCAAACCAGATATCGCTTTGGGAGATCGGATCTTCAAACATGCAAATCCCACATCCTCTCTGTCCAATAGATTCCAACACCACCTCCATCTTCTACACCACTTCCACTCATCATCGCCACCACAACCTGTCGTCACTGCAACCTCCACCAATGCTCCTTATGCCACCTGAACATCGTCTATCATAACTGAAACTTGAAAAAACAACATAAAATATTATCGTAAACTCTGCCACCTACTGATCGTGTAGTTTAGCCAAATAAAACAAAATCCAAACAATTTAGGGAAACTTGGAGATTGAAGGATTACGAACATATCATGATTCAAGTGCATCTCGATCTCTCTCATGTCCCTCTGCCGTCTGAGAAATTGAATCGAACGAGTGGTGAGAATCAATTTTCAAAAAATCCACCAACCATCGATAATTTTGCCTTCGTCCTGCCCTCTCCTTTCATTATGTTTCAGATTGGTTTAGTTCTCAACTGGGTTGAGTTTGATCGGGTTATCAAATTGAACGATTGAGCATGAACGGACGATTGGAGAGGGTGTGAGGAGGAGAAAGATCAGGTCACCGGAATCTGGAACGGGAAAGAGACGAAAAGGGTGAGAGGCGGTGATGGAGGGAGGTGAAGCATGAAGAACTGGGAGAAGGAACGAAGCTTTAGGGTTTTTATTCTTTATTATTTTATTTTATATTTATATTATATTTAGTTTATTTATAAATAATGCGTAAATAAAAAATATTAAAATGGTTAAAAAAGTATAAGGGCATTATAGTCATTTTAGAACGGAAAAGGACCAATTGTGCAATAAAAATATAAAATAGGGATGATCCGAGTTAAAAAAAGTTGTTAGGGACCAAACACGCAGATTGCCCTAACCCACAGGAACCATTCGTGTAATTTACCCTTTTTTTATATTTGTAAGTAACAAAAATTATAACAAAATTATACATAGAAACCGTCGAAGCTATAAAAGCATAGAGATGAAAGCGAATATTTGCCCAAACCAAAAGGACGATTCATATAATTTACTATATCTTCTAGTATAAAGCCTTGGAACTCGTCTGCTTGAACATCGTCGTGTCGGTTTTGTCGCAAAACTTTGACGGGTCATAACTTCTTCGTTATAAGTCGGATTTCAGCGTTCTTTATATCTCCGGAATCCTTGTTACGACCACTTCAACTTTCTTCTTAGATATTGGGTCTATCTATTATTTTGTTTTTGATGCATATTTTTATTATTATTTTATTACATCGTTATAAGCACATATGTAGCACATAAATCACATAATACTCAAATAATTCATCTTCATTACTTCAAAATAGGTTACAATTGTTGACCCTAACTATTACATCATCATATTAATGTTTAGCCAGAAACGCAGGCGTTATAGTAAACTCATGATTAAACCTAGGATGTAAAATGTTTTAATTTTTACAAAATTCCAAAATTTTTAGAAAACTTTGAATAGTGCATAGTTAATTAGATATAAATAATCTAGATCGTGAATTTTTTTATAGGGTAAATTACACGAATGGTCCCTATGGTTTTGGGTAGTCTGCACGGTTGGTCCCTAGAAAGAATTTTTAACTCTGACCGTCCCTGATGTTTGTGTTTGTTGCGATTTTGGTCCCCAACCAACATGAAAAGACCAATATACCTTTATGCATTATTTTAACTTATTTTTTTTTATTAACTAAATTATTATAATATTTTTTATACGTGTGGGTCCCACTTGTTCTTTTCTTTCTTCCTCGTTGCTTCAGGAACTTCATCATCGACACCCCCTCCTTCCCCAACCACCGTCCCCTGTCGTACACCTCTGCCCCTTTGCGTTTCCGATGATTACATACACAACACAAGGCTTTGAAACAAAAATGGATTTCAAGCTCTATTCTCAAACCTGCAAACCAGATATCGCTTTGGGAGATCGGATCTTCAAACATGCAAATCCCACATCCTCTCTGTCCAATAGATTCCAACACCACCTCCATCTTCTACACCACTTCCACTCATCATCGCCACCACAACCTGTCGTCAATGCAACCTCCACCAATGCACCCTATGCCACCTGAACATCGTCTATCGTCACTGAAACTTGTAAAAACAACAGAAAATATTATCGAAAAACTCTGCCACCTGCAGATCCCGTAGTTTAGTCAAATAAATCAAAATCCAAACAATTTAGGGAAACTTGGAGATTGGAGGATTGCGACCATATCATGATTCACGTGCATCTCGATCTCTCTTATGTCCCTTTGTCGTCTAAGAAATTTAATCGAACGAGTGGTGAGAATTAATTTTCATAAAATCCACCAACCATCGATAATTTTGCCTTCGTCCTGCCCTCTGCTTTCATTATGTTTCAGATTGGTTTAGTTCTCAACTGGGTTGAGTTTCAGATCGGGTTATCAAATTGAACGATTGATCATGAACGGACGATTGGAGAGGGTGTGAGGAGGAGAAAGATCAGGCCACCGGTGTCATACCCTGCTAAAGCGGAAACACGGGGCATGTCAGTACAAAGGGTCTCATAGAAAAAGTTAAAAGACAACACCAACCATAGTATTAAAAAGAATTACAATGTATAATGACTTTGAACAACTTTTTAAAATAAATTAAAATGTATTTGAAAGACTACACATGCAAATGCTCCTACAAATGTTGTGTCTCTACGTGCCTCTTAGTAGATGATTCCTGAAAAAGCATGTAAAACGAGCGTCAACTATAAAAAAAAATAGTTGGTGAGTACTCACAGATTAAAAATAATATTGGTTTCATGAATCGAAATCAAAGTTTTGATAAAAGTTTCCATAAATGAAAATATATTGTAAAAATGAATAAATAAGTTTGCATATGCAAAGTCCGTGGTCATCATGAGAGATAAAGTATGTTGCCCAAATGAGATGCACACTACAAGAAAAACACGATTTTGCTAGGGAAGATCGCTATGGAACGTATTTTCGTTGTTAATCTGCAATGGATCGTGCTATGGAATGTTGTTCCATAGCAATGTTGCTACCACATTGTCTACGGATTTTATTTCTGGTAGCGAGAGTGGGAGTTGCTAGGGAAAATGCTACCAACTTCATATCCGTTGGTATTATGCTACCGATAGTTCTATGGAACAAAAATTCGTAGCAATTTTCCAACAACATTTGTTACCAAATCACTTTCCGTTGTACTGCTGCTATGGAATTCATCATCGTGGTTACTATGCAATGGAGTTTGTGACGGAAACCAATTCCATAGTTGAATTGCTATGGAAGTATCATTCGTAGGTATTTGCTAGGGATTTCTGCTATGGAGTATGATTTCGTTTGCTTGTTTTGCTATGGAACAAAACGCGTAGCTAATTTGTGACGGCATTTATTGGTTTGAATGAAATGTTTTTGAATTGGTAATATGTGGCATAAACTAATGGCTAAAAAATGTAAAAATGAATTATAAAGTAGATATTGCTGGCAAGTGGACTCGAACTTAAGCTTATGCTAGAAAAGGGGGCGGTTAAGCCAGTTGTGCTAATCAAGTTGTGTATAATTTCTTGAAAACATAGTATATAATGAATAATTAACAACGAATTCATTACAAACTTATTTTTAATTACATTAACCGGGCATGTTAAAGTATATAATATATGTAGATTATTTTCCTTAATAACGAATTCATTACAAACTTATTTTTAATTACATTAAGTATACTTCATCACAAAAATAACATGGGTTTTACGTATACTTCATCCTACTCAAACAACATATCAAGAAAAAATGACTAAAATGCCATTTTAACAGAATGATGTAAACACAAAACCAAAATAAAATTATAGTAGTACTATACAACTTCATATACAATACAATAAGAACAATAATATTCAATGTCCAATCTATTATCAACCATTAATATTTTTAAGAAATATACAAAACCTACCATACTCTACATACCAACGACAAACTGTGCAATATCTTTGTCGATCCTCATCCTCTTCATGGCCTATTGCAAATGCACCTTTAACAGAATGTCGTGGGTCTTCACATTGGAATGTGATGTTATTCATTGTAAGTCTATGAACAACATCAACAGCCTGCAACAACTCTTTGGCACTATCAACAACACCCGTGTACTACCCATCATCCGGAACTACCCAGCCAAAATAGGTATCGAGTAATTGTAAACCTACACATTAAAATATCCATCAATTAATCCAATGTATCTTTTTCAATACAACAGTAAATATTATACAACACAACACAACTAAATACTAACCCCAAACTACAAAAATGCCTTTAATTAACTATATATATAATTTAATTTACATATATACCATATATGCATACCTTCATCACATTGATGAGGCCCTCTTGAAATGTAGATCATTCCAAGAAAATAAATTTGTGATATCCCCAAATTCACGGCCAGAAAAGACCGGTTTAATTTATGCTTTTGAAATAATTTCAGAGTAATCATTTGATTAAAAGTGTTGCGGAATCTGTTCCCAGAAAAACATGATAAATATGTTATCAAATCATTTCCGAAGAAATGTATTTTATTCACTTAAACCATTAGGATGTCATTGTCAATACAAAAACATAAGCATAAACAAAACTTACATTCATTTACACTAGTGATCTACTTCTCTTTTAATCTCTCAGTGTAAAGCAACTTCGTATCGATACCTGTGATACAAATAAACTGAGTGGGTCAGGCTTGGGAGCCTGGTGAGCGTATAGGGTTTTCAACCCACAATGATAAACTTATTAAGTTCTCAATCAACAATAAATTTATTAATTTCATCAACCAAAATAACCCTAATTACCCATTCCCATTATCCTCACTTTACGTCCCTAAAACAACTATCACAAGGGACCTAGCCTAAGGATTTTCACAAGGGGTGACAGCATTGCTTTCCTCGGCAATTTATGTCAAACAAGACATCTTAACATAAAACAACCTATAAAGTGACAACATTGCTTCCCTCTGCAATATATGTCAAATAAGACAAACATCGGGGTGACAACATTGCTTTCCTTCAGCAATTTATGTCAAATAGGCACGAAGTCACATCGTCGCCATGTGCTAAGTCCATAGCTCTTATTCATCGATGGTATTTCCCAAGGGAGTCCCCCCCCCCCCCCCACAATACATGTCAATAGGTTTTCCATATGCTAAGTCTATATCTCTTATTCATCGACGGTATTTCCCACGGGAGTTCCCCCCCGCAATACATGTCAATGGGTTTTTAGAGTACAGCTAATGAACATATAGTTCATTCACTTACAGGTTGCAAGCCTGCTAGTGTTCCACAGACTGTCTAGAATAGTCCATGGTTGTCATCCATACTCTGCTGAATGACGGGGGCCAACGTTTGGGTAAGGGCTTTTCTCATATTGCACCACTCACGCCAACGTTTGGGTATGGCTTTTCTCATATTTCACCATTCACTCTCAACTCATGATCTATATCACTGATCATCTCATCAATCCAACTCACCTTTCGTCACACACCCACTATTTGACTCATGATTTATATCACTGACTCATGAAGCTCGTCCCATCACTTCATAAAAGAAACAAAGACTCCAAAGCTCTTCAAAATAAAAGTATAGGGAAAATACTAATAAAGTACTCCCGTACGCTCCCATACCCCGACACGTAATAATGTCAAAAAGAAGAGCTAACGGATGAACACATAGTTCAAAAACACCTAATGAACATATAGTTCGAGAACACCTTATGAACATATAGTTCAAACATAACTACCGATTACAAGTCTGCTAACGTTCCACTGGACTATCTAAAATAGTCTGTGGCCATTGTCGATACTCTGTTAGATGACTAAATCATCTTAAACATCGATATCTCTCATCTCTTTTATTTCATCACACATCATCTAATTTATCTACCCATGTTTTACCCAACATATTTGTAGATAAAAATACATACACAGTTTAAAACTTGTATAAAACATCTATTCAACGGTCATCTTAATTAAACAATTAATATAATTACACATAGCACGTATTTTAAAAAAAATATTTCATATATATGTGTAAGGTGAAAGTGACTATACACTCACATGATTTAACGATAACTGGTCAGCACTTCGTTGCCTAAAACGATCATTTCTAATAAAACCGGGAGTTTTATTGAGAAACCGGGCTCTGCAAAAGGTCAGGCTTCAAAACTGAAAAGATAAATTTTCCGTGCTTCTCGGGCTCTTCGTGGCGTATTCTAGGCGTTATAATCGATACCGGGGCTTTGGGGAATGTTAAAATGAAGAAAATATGGAAAAGGGGGCTAAAAGTGACAAAACTCCAAAAGTAACCGAGAAGGCTCGCATGCCCTCCTATATATAGGGTCCGAAGCTGTTGATCGGACGGCTGAGAAGCTCCCAGGTGGCAGCAGATCCGAAGGCTCGCAGCACCTGCTCGCACGTGGGCTCGCATGCGAGGGTCTGCTGGAGGCTTCTGATTGGACCGCTTCGGACAGCTCTACGGTTCGGACACATTGCTGATGACACACCGAGATCGGACACGCGTCGGATGCGAAGCGAAGACACGTGGCCGAAGTCCACGTGTGCGAAATTCCTCGGTTTTGGGGATTTTCTCGATTTTCGCGCCAAAACTTCTAAAATCCATAACTTTCGCATACGAGCTTCGTTTTTGACGTTCTTTATATGCACGCGTAGGTAAAATTACGCTCTACAACTTTCATTTAGACTTCGTCGGCTAATTCTGAATTTAATTTTTATATTATTATTTTTAACAGACCGGGACAGGAAATCCGTTAAAAATTCATAACTTCTTCATCCGACGTCCGTTTTTGTCAGACTTTTTACCGTTGTGCTACTATTTACGAGACCTTAGATTCTCGTTTAGGTCGTGTCGGCTAAAAATCACTCGATCTAAAATTCGAGTTTTTAGTTGTCTACTGCTAAGCTGAAACTTCAAAAAATCATAACTTCCTCATACGAAGTCAGATTTGGGCGTTCTTTTTATACCTACTCTCGGTTTAACGAACACTACGAGTTTCGTTTAGATCACTAAGGCCAAAAAGTAGTTTATCAAAAACTCACTTTTTACGACATTCGGCACCGTGCCGGTTGTCGCGAAACTTCGACAGGTCATAACTTCTTCTTTATAACTCGGATTTCGACATTCTTTATATATCCGTAATCGTTGTCACGCCCACTACAAGTTTCTTAATAGATATCGGCTTTATCTAATATTTAATTTTGATGCTCATTTTTATTCTTAATTATTTAAACCCTAATAATTAAGCATAAAACACATAATTTTCACATAATATTCACATAATTCCTTTTCATTTCTTCTAAATGAGTTATAAAGGTTAACCTAGACTATTATGTCAATATTAATGCCTAGCCTAGAAACACAGGCATTACAATTCTCTCCCCCTTAGAATGATTCCGTCCCCGGAATCATACATCAGCAAACAAATACGGGTAGCGAATCATCATGTCACTCTCCGTTTCCCAAGTGAGATTTGGCCCATTCATATGTTTCCAATGCACAAGCACTAAATCGACCACTTTGTGTCACAACTTCTTAGTCTTACGGTCAACGTTTGCCTCAAGTTCTTCAATCAACCTCTTGTTTTCATCCAACCTTAATTCAGAAATGGGAATTATGTCGGGCACATCTCCCGTGAACTTTCTCAAATAACACACATGAAAGGTATTATGAATACCCTCCAGTTCTTCCGGTAGTTCTAGCTTGTAAGCTTGATTCCCGATCCTCTGAAGAACTTTAAATGGTCCAATAAGCCTTGGACTCAATTTTCCCTTCTACCAAACCTTATAAGTCTCTTCCACGGCGAGACTTTAAGTAAAACCGAATCTCCAACTTCGAATGATATCGGTTGTCTTTTATTGTCAGCATGGCTCTCTTGAGCAGCTAACATCTTTTCCCTAATCACTTTCAACTTTTCAGCAGTCTGATGGACTATTTCAAGTTCCATAAACTGCTTTTCCTCAGCTTCCAGCCAATATGACGGCGTTCGACACTTTTCCCCATACAAAGCGTGATAAGGTGCCATCTAGATGTTCGAGTGGAAACTATCATTATAGGAAAATTCTACTAGAGGTAAGTGTTTACCCCAGTTACCTTGGAATTCCAGGGTACATGCTCTCAGCATATCCTCCAATGTTTGAATTGTTCGTTTGCTCTGACCATCGATTTGTGGATGGTAAGCTGTATTCAAACATAACTTGGTACCCAATTCCGCTTATAGACTCCTCCAAAACCTTGAGGTAAAACGGCTGTCACGATTGGATACAATCGTTAACGAAACACCGTGAAGCCTCACACTTTCCTTCACATAAGAATTCGCAAGTTTATCCATAGACCATTTCTCGTTGGCTGCTATGAAATGCGCACTCTTAGTGAAGCGATCAACAACCACCCAAATTATGTCGTGACCGTTCCTTGTTCTGGGCAGTTTAGTCACAAAATCCATGGTGATACCTTCCTGTTTACCCATGGGTACAGGTAAAGGTTCTAAACTCCCATACGGTTTCTGATGTTGTGCCTTATCCCTAGCACATGTTACACACTCGGCCACATACTTAGCAACATCGAGCTTCATCGTCGGCCACCAGTAATAGGGTTTTAGATCCCTATATATTTTCGCACTGCCGAGATGAATCGAGTACATGGTTTTGTGAGCTTCTTCCATCAGAAGACTTCTTACTCCTCCCGTCTTAGGTACCCAAATCCTATCTTTGAATACCTTCAATCCTTGACCGTTTGTATCAAACACCAACGTTTTTCCCAAACGTTCCGCCTTTCGGTCATTCTTTTCTAAAGCTTCCTCTTGAGCTTTCTTTATACTTTTCACAAATAGTCGAGACAACTTCAATCCTTAACGCTCTTGGCCTTTTCTTTTCAAGATTTACATTCCGACTGAGAGCATCAACAATAACATTTGCTTTACCAGGGTAGTAAAGTATCTCACAGTCAAAGTCCTTGAGTAACTCTAGCCAGCGTCGTTGCCTCATGTATCAATTCCTTCTGATTAAAGAGATATTGAAGACTCTTATGATCGGTGAAATGTTTACATTTGGTACCATAAAGATAGTGCCTCCATATCTTTAAGGCAAATACTACCGCTGCCAACTCCAAATCGTGAGTGGGGTGGCTCTTTTCATGCTTTATCAATTGCCTTAATGCATATGTTATCACTTTAACCCTTTGGGTCAGAACACAACCTAACCCAACTTCTTTAACAACGAACGCGATACTTCTATTGATCGCTTTGATCATCCTTTACTTCAATCATTTGGCTTAAGTCAAATGCTACATCGAACTTGGTTCTCGGAACCACGTAACAAACTCATCGTAGTCGGACTCAATTTGATATGACCACTAGGTTCGGAATAACAATCATCTTCTTAGTCATTATCGGAATGATGGTAACGACAGACTAGAATAAGTCGGAATCAATTACGAGTTTCTTGGTAACCTTGTGACTTTCCCTGATCCAAGTGTGAGTCATGTGCTTCCAGTAGTATAGATCTCTACTACTATTCACACCTACTCATACTCGTCCCAAGTACTGTCTCGCAGTCCCCAAGTCCTAAAATCACAAAACAATTTAACACATACGAATGTGTCCAATTAATCATAGAATTTTCCTAGACTCTACTAGGACTTCTTCCATGCGTATCTTCAATCATCAATTCTACTTCAACTTGGTTGGTGATGGAAATTCCAGACGATGGGACAACTTCAAGAATTACACCAACCATTCCATCATTCTGCCAATCGAAGGTGTACTTCAAACGTACCGTACCCCTCTAAACGTTTCGTTATATTATTAGACATATTCTAAAGGCAAGATACCACTCTTACGATATCTTCTGATAGGTATCATTCACTATCATAAACTTTTCATTTCCTCCATCTACTCAATTCTCTACGAGTCTTTACCATAACGTTTTGTACACCCAAGCAGACGTTCGGTGTACCGGGCGAGAATTTAAGATAGGAAAGCTTTATTTACGATAGACGTATAAATCTCCTCATCACTTTGAAAGGTTTATATGTTAGTTCTAATATCATAGTCATACGCTTAGAATCCTAAACACATAAAGTTTCCAGATCCGGTAGGCAAAAGACCATAGATCCGAACAAATAATAGCATATAAGGCATCTTTATAGCTATAACATAAAATATTTAACACATAAATCATTTTAGGCATCTTTCCTAAAATAAATTTGTGCTCGTGTCTAAATTATAGCAGACACTCATCTCACAATCATCATTTAGCATTCTAAGTTTAAGTCTAGAAATCCTACAATTTCTTAGTTCGCTTAAACTAATGATTTGATACCAACTGTGACCCCTCGCTTCATACATCTTCTTTGAACTTCAAAAATTTAAATACACAGTAAATAACAAATAAAGAAAGTTGTATTTCATCAAATATACATTCATTAGTTGATGTTTATTGAGAATTACCAAAGTCTTGCAGAGACGATGTCTTTCGCAGATTCTGACCCTAATACTACAAATATCTGACTCAAAATCTCTAATGGTAGATCATCTAACGAATGGCGACTTCTAGTAATCGACATTCTACTAACAAAATAGACATTGGAGTAGTTGATTTCAATTTCTTTTTAAAAAATAAGCGTAACTATGAAAAACAGTGTAACAGGGTATGGAAAAAATACTTACTTTATGATGATCTGGTTGCGAGGTGTATAGGAGTGTCTATTATCGGAGAAAATCGATTTTAAGAACGATTACCCTTCGACGATTTGGGGGTTTTAGTGTTTCTATGGAGATTTATCGTCCGGAATAGTTGAGACGTTCTGAATGGTTGAAGCACTGATAACGCCGGTGTGACGTCAGAGGTATGATGGCGCCTCAACGCTTCAGAGTGCAAAAAGACCAAAGTGCCCTTGAAATCATTTCAAATATGTGAATACTAAGGATATTTGTGTCAAAACACATTATTCAAATATTATAACCTTTTATAGGTAACAGTGTAATTTTGATTGTTGAAATGGAAAAGACAAAAATAACATATATATCATAATCTATAATGTAATACATTAGTGTGTGTGTGTATATATATATATATATATATATATATATATATATATATCTTTACTATATTATTAAGCATATTGCCCATATCTTGAAAATTAAGAGGTATACAATCCTATTAAGCTTACAATGTAAACGTATACACGCACGTATCATCGTAACGTACGGTCGTAGCTTCTCATATGTATGTGGAAAACCCTAATATCCTCTACCCACTATCAGTCGTCGTTTCTTCCAAATCTATTCAATCTACCTCCTTACTTTCTTCAATCTCCGATAGGCGTCCGTTGCCACCACCCTCCTAAAGTCATCGCTATCGCCACCCTCCCGACGTTGTCGTTACCTTCACTGGCATCTGCAGCCCCGCTTCTACCTTATGTCTAGATGAGAAACCCTAACTCTATGTCGCTGAACCATCAACGCCACCACCGGACACTATTAACTGCAAGCCCTAACCCTAGAGTGGCTCCACCATCGCCACCAGACATCACACACCATAAACCAGAAAAAAGCTCCCATCATGAATCGATTTCTCATTCCCCTTTATGTCACACCAATATTTCACCCATAGCGCACCACCACCAATATTATGCCATTACACCACCAAATATTTCTATCCATGTCTCCATCTGCTCTCGCTCTACTTCTCCTGCGATGAACCCCCACGACTGTCGTTTCACTCACCGATCTTCTTCCTGTTGTCTCGCTTAAAAATGTCAACCCTGATCTCCTTCCTTTTTTCGTCTGCGTTAACCGGTTTATGTGTGGGTTTCGATTTCATTTGCTAGGGCTCAGATGGTCTTAAAGTCCTCCAAGGGTGTACTGAAAAAACAAGAGAAAGGTTGGGGTTTTTTTTTACTTGGATTGATTTATGGGGTTTCTTATCAAGAATGTTGAACGAACCATGGTTGATTTTGTTTTGTAGGTCCAAAAATCTGGAACTTTCCATCCGACGAATGTTGAATCAACCTCCAGTTTTTCTTGGTGTTTTACAATTTTAACAGGTTACCCTCTTTTTTATTGCTTTATTGTGTTGCACAAACCATTTCATATTTGTGATTTTGGTATTTCGTTTTTTGTTTCTATCACAGCCCTTACAGGTTTGTTTTTACACATAAAGATACTGGTTGTGTTGAACCTATAATCCCTAGATGTTGGCCCGCTGCTTCCCTCACCACCAGTGGTTGCTGCTTCTTCCCTCACCGATAAATGGTTGTGGTTTCAGGGGAATCAACTCTTAGAGCATGATTTCTTCGTTTGGATTTTTGAAGTAATTACCAATTGTTGGGAAAACTTCCTTTTGTGGTTAGATAAATTGACCAGAATGAGTTTTTACTTGTATTCCTGTGACTTTTTATCGATGTTTTTTCATATGATACTTCCAGTAGAATTCAATATGCTTGTACTCAATACTTATTTGCTCAATTATAGATGATCATAACCCTACTATGCTTCTAAAGGCTAACCCCAAGCTTCTGTTTTTACAAGTCTTAACGTTTGTCTTCATTATAACTTGCATGTGGTCAACACTGAACGCAGAAATTGATAAAAATAGAAGCTTGGAGTACACAACAAACTTTTAGTTGGTAATTTTTTTAATGTAATGTTTTAGTATAGAATTCTTTTTGGTAAATGTTTGTTTATGTTTTCATTTACAATAGATGGATGTAAATGATCGGTTTATGGCAAATTGTAGGATACCTATGTGTAACACCCATGTTTCGGGGCTAAGCATTAGTAGATGATGTAATAGTCTAGGTCAACTATTGTAACTCTTTTTGAAGTAATAAAGATGAATTATTTGAGCATTATGTGAATTATGTGCATTTATGTGCTTATTACTTATTTATAAATGTATAATAAATAAAGGATAAAAATAAGCGTCAAAATTAAAGTGTGAGATAAGCCCGATATCTTTACATAAAGTTGTAGTGGTCGAAACAAGGATTCCGGGGATATAATGAACGCCGAAATCCGAGTTATAACAAAGAAGTTATGACCCGTCGAAGTTTCGCGACGGAACCGGCACGGTACCGGGAAGCGTAAATAGTGAATTTATGATAGATGAATTTTTGGCATTAGTAATCTAAACGAAAGTCATAGAATATGTTAAACCGAGAACATCCATAAAAAGAACGCCCAAATCTGACTTCGTATGAGGAAGTTATGAATTTTTTAAGATTCGGCAGAGCAGTGCACGACCCGAAACTCGAATTTTAGTTCGAGCGGTTTTTGGCCTACGCAACCTAAATGATAGTTTAATATCTCATTAATAGGAACTCAACGGTAAAAAGACAGATGAAAACGGAGTCCGTATGAAGGAGTTACGAATTCTTCGCGGTCATTTAACAGTCTAATCTTCTCCTGCTGTTAAATTTAAGATCAGTCGAGAATTAGCCAACGGAGTCAAAATGAAAGTTGTAGATCTTATTTTTACCTACGCGTGCATATAAAGAACATCAAAAATGGAACTCGTATGCTAAAGTTATGAATTTTTGAAGTCGGAGTGTGAAATTACGAAACTATGCAAAGAGGGCACGCCATGCGTACGAGATTCTACGCCTCGCGTTCTCAGAGGTTTGCGGTCCGAAACCAAGCCACGATGACCCAGCAGCAAAGCGACGCGTGTCGTACGACCAGGCACTACGCCCCACGTAGGTCCGAGGTACGCCCAACGTATCGAGGCCTCGCAGGGCTATAAAAAGGGTGCGAGTGTTCCGAGTTTTTCACACCAAAATCTCTTCTCTCTCTCACTACTTTTTCTCTCTAAGCCACCTAACCCCCCCCCCCCCCCCTTAAGCCTTGGTAAACCCCGTAGCACCCAAAGGAAGCCTCGAGGCTCCCGGAGTCCCGAGAAAAAGGGTCTTTCGGTTCGGAAACGCTGCTCCAAGCGAAGCCCGGTTTTCGAGAAAACCCGCAGTAAGTGAGCTACACCTACGCTATTTTTAATATAGCTTTTATTTAATTATAGTAACGTTATTAAGACTTTATAATAATTATTTAGGCTATTATTATGGGTTATATAAGTGTCGTTATAATAGCTTTTTAACCACTCGCGGTACGGGGAATCTGGTTTAAAGGGTCGCATAGGGTTGTTTGATTTCAGAAGTGTTATATGCCAAAATGGTCCTGCCCTCCGGTGTTTTATGTCTGGCCCTGTCTGTATATAGTGGGTGAAGAGTATTGTTTAACTCTTATATAATAGTAATAATAGCTAGACTATTAATTAGTCTCGGTGAATGTCAGACTAAACCCTAGTGGTAATGATACTAGGTTTTGTCCGAGGGAAATTGTTTTGAGATAACAAAGTGTTGCCCGAGTACCGAGTCACCACCTTAACAAGTGAGTGCATAGTCACTTTCATCTTACACATAGATATGAAGTATTTAATATAAACTACGTGCTATGTGTGCATATTGTTTGAATACTTGCTGTCTATGCTGATGAAAGATTTTTATACATGTTTTAAATGATTTAAACTGTATATGTATTTTATATCTACAAAAATGTTGGGGTAAAACATGGGTAGATGTAATAGACGATGTGTGACAAAATGATGAGAGGCCTCGATGTTGTTGTTGTTGATTCTGTCATCTAGCGGAGTATGGATGACGACCACGGACTCTACTAGACAGTCCAGTGGAACGCTAGCAGACTCGCAACCTGTAGGTGTTTGTGAACGATGTGTTCACCGGTGTACTTCATCCCCCTCATGGTTGCCTTAAGGAAATTTATTGCAGAGGAATCCCCTTAGCAGTAGTGTCCATCCCGATGATGATCCTTAGGCTAGGTCCCTTATGATAGGTGTTTAGGGACGTAAAGTGAGGATATCGGGAACGGGTAATCGGGTTATTGTTGGTTGATGAGATTAAATAACTTATTTATTGTGGGTCGAAAACCCTATGTGTTCACCAGGCTCCCAAGCCTGACCCACTCAGTTTCATGTATTACAAGTAGTGGCGCTCGAGCATAGATGTGATGTTTTGGATGAAGGATTACGGATATAGGCCTGTAGATATGAATAAATGTAGTAAGGCTTATATTGTACTGTTTATGCTTTTGATCTGTATCGAACATGACATCCCGAGGTTTTTCATGAAATACATTTCTTCAGAAATGCTTTGATAAATCTTTAACATATTTTATTTTGGGAACAAATTCCGCAACACTTTTATTTAAAATGTTACTCTGATTTTCAAACAAAGCATAAACAAAATCGGTCTTTTCTGACCGTGAAAATGGGGATGTCACACTATGTTCGTTTGTGTTTGTTTGGCTTTATGTTTGTGATTTTTGTTTAGTACTGTGTGTTAACATAAATAACATCAAAGATCCAAAAATATGGTTTTAATCGTGGATCTATATCTACACCAGTGATGCATTATTGAGGTCTCTTATATACAGTCTATCTAACTATGTGTATATGTGTTTGTATTTTTTGTGTTTATAGGTCCTCTAATGTGCAACATTAGAATAGTTGACCTGAAAGATGAAGCTAGATGAAGATTCCTCAAGCATAAAGGAAGTTTTTTTAGGTTTTCATATTCCCTATCAAAATGAAATCGTCCAATTATTCTCACAACTTCATTAATGTTACTCTTTTGAACTATGTTTAACTTTATAGTTACTTGAAACTTCAATCAAGAGTTTTTCAAAGAAGGAAGGTCTTTCTTCCATGGAGAGAGCTCCTATCAATATTATTTTCACTCTAATTGGAAAAAAAATATTCAAAAGGCTTTTCTAACAATACCTTGGATGATGGTTATCTTTATAACATTTGGTAGGGATGAAAACTCTCAATGTGTTCCATGCCATTGGCCATTGGGAAATAATCTATTTGACCAAGTTACTTTATTGCTTTTTGCTACATTTGGTTAGCTTTCCCTTCTTTGAAAAATATAAACGAGAAAAGGCGTTTGGTGTTGGAGTAATGGACCAACATATATGGTCTTAATATATATTTAATATACAGTGCAATATTTCAAAAGATTATTAAATAATTTTAAAGTTTTGATCATTTCAAGGACAGGTTAAAAGATATATTTATATTATAAAAGTATAATATTATTTTCTATGCTATTTTTTAATCTAAGACACAAACTACTGAAAAAATTAAAGATTTTAGATTAAATCGTACCTTGAAATATGTAATACAAAAAGTTTCAAAAAATGAAAATACAGACATTATAGGCTTATATACACTTTATTTTAGAGACTAATTTTGATAAGACGGGCTATAGATGTCTTTTCACGGTGGTGAATATTACTGTTTTTCACTAAAACTGTAAAAGTGTCAAATTGGTTAAGATCAATTTCTTAAAAATAAATTTGCACCTTATATGTTTTCTTTCTAAATCCAGTACGAAAAAAATGACAATGATATTTTACTCCTCTTTATCTTCATTTTTCTTAGAAAGCTACATATCTTTAACTTCATTTTCTTTTTGTATCAAACCCATCACACAAACGAATTAAAATAATTATTTTTAATAAAGCATGTTGATGGATTAAAAATTAAATTTTAAATTTTATCTCAATGATTTACGTAATAGGAAATATTTCAAAAGAGAGATTAAAATTTTGGTTAATATGTAAATATTAAAAATATTAATATACTTTTTTATTTTATAAATGTGAAAGCCTGCTTTAAAATCATTACAAAATATATCTGAAATCTTAAAAAAAATGTACATATTTATGCGATCATGTTTCAAAAAACCAGATCTGAAATCATCTTTCATAATCTCATGCATATTTATATATGTGAAAGCCTGCTACTGAGTTTTGATGAATAAAAGTGGTTGCAATGTGTTAAATAGAGAAAAAGAAATGACCAAATAGCGCTTGTGTTCAAAGCAGATGAACAGGCTTAATGGATTTGAATTCATGGTTTGAGTGAGAGTAACCAAAACCGAATGAAACTTGAAAAAGGATAAAAAAAAAAGGACCAAAACCAAAGAAAATTAAGTAATCACAGGGACCAAAAAATACAGTTTACTCTTCTTCTTTTCTTCTTTTTAGTGCCTTAAGATTAAATTTTAGTTTATCACTCTTAAGTTACTGAAATTGGTCATTTTATAAAATCATAGGCCTCATTATGCTGCAATTTGGGCTATGATCCATTGGAGGTAAATCCTGAAGATATGATTCGTTTTGCAATGGAAAAACCACAGGTATACATTTCTAGAAATAATCATATTTCTATGGTACATATTTAATTATTTAGAATGATTCTTATATGTTCCTTTTTTAGGAAAAAAAAACTTGGCTTATTTCAGATGATGGCTTCATATTCAGTATCTGATGTTGTGTCTACATACTACTTGTATATGACTTATTTTCATCCCTTCATTTTCTCCCTTGCAACTATAATACCAATGCCTCCTGATGAAATCTTGCGTAAAGGAAGTTGGACCCTTTGTGAGATGCTTCTTATGGTCGAGGTATGTGGTTTGGATGTGTATTATTTAAAGGGTAAATTGCAAGAAATATTTTTAATTATTTTTGGTATGATTTAAAATATTTTTGGTATGGCTTATGACAGTTATTAAATTGATTTTTAAATTATTTTAGTATATTTGTTAATGTGTAGTATTTATGGTATGATATCAATTTGTTAATGTTAGTATTTTTAGTCTTATATTATCTTAATTAAAATATTCTAATAATGTGATTAATTTTGGTATACCCCCTCATTATCTTCGGTTAAAAACTTGGTGTCCAGTAATACTTTTGCGAAATATCGATCCCTCAAATGGGTAATTTAATGGCACCAGATTGATATGTCGAGCTTTCCAACAAAATGTCATTGATGTAAAGATAGTCGTTGGTCAACATGTTGGAAAAAGAGTGTTTTTACCAAGAATTCATTTATGTCTGTCTGACGATGAGATGTTCCCATTCAAACTAAAGAGAAAACAGTTTCCAATTCAGCTTAGTTTCTCTATAACAATCAATAAAGCTCAAGGACAAACAATTCCAAATGTCGGTGTTTATCTACCAGAATCGGTATTCTCACATGGCCAACTTTATGTGGCGTTGTCCAGAGGATATCACGTGTCAATACCAAGGTATTAGTAAATCCGGAAAAAACGTTTGATAATGATGGAATCTGCACATCAAATGTTGTGTACAAAGAAGTTTTATGTGATTAACAAGGTACAATCAACAACTTATTATTTTACAATTTCTTCAAATATGTATCTTATATGCTCATTTGATGTTTAATGTAGGGCTAGCAGATGAAGCAACATGATTGCAGATTGGTGTAGTTTATATTGGACATGTTATAAATGTACAAAACTACATGACTGCAGATTGTTGTAATTTATATATTGTAAAATCAAGTATGAACTATTAGATGAAATTCCAAATGTATACTCAACTTCTGCCGTATTGTATGACTATGCACCTAGCTAGAAACTATCCGCTGAAATGAACTATTCGACACAAAATGGTTTACCAAAAGGCCGCAATGAATAGCTCACGTCAAACACATCACACAATCATCACATTAAAACTAACTTCCGAAAATAACTCCTTACCGACAAGCGCTTGGCGCGGGTAAACGGCTACTATATATATATATATATATATATATATATATATATATATATATATATATATATATATATATATAAGCACAAAAAATTTAGCAATAGGAACTTTTTGGGCATTAAGAATTTTGCCACATTTTTTTGGTAACTTTGACACTTTTGGCCCTTGGAAAAGAAAACTTTTACATTTTGGTAAAAAAAAACACAAAAAACCATTAGATCCTTGTTACTTGTTGCCTTGTTTACATTCTTTCTGATGAACAACTCGCTGCCATTATGTTGATCTGCGTGGAGTGTAATCCAAATTATGTAGCAACAACGATTTTAGGGTTTATTGATCAACGTTCGGGAATTTTGAGTGTTGGTAATGGATTGTAGAAGATCTATCGCCGATAAACTGAAACGACGGGATGACTCTGACTACAAATTATGGCGCCTAAGTGTTTAGACTATGAGTTGGCATAATTTCCCTTGAAAGTAAAAAGGTTACTACGTAAATGGTAAGGGTATTTTTGTCAATACCTATGGGCATTTTTGTAATTAAATTGAACAGTTTAAATTTTAAAAAGATGAAGTTAATTAAAAATATTGATTAAATTTAGAGAGACGAATTTAAATAAAATTATTGACATAAGTAGGATTCGAACCTGCGACTTCGGGTAAGAAGTAAAACGCGTTTGCCAGCTAAACTAAATTAACTTCCGTTTCTTTAAATTGAAAAACCATAATATTATGCTCAATAATATTGCAGCCCATATGGCATCTATGGGTATATCATATACACCATAAGCCACTACCATGTGGACCAATGGCCCATATGTCATATATATGTCAACCATGGACACAATAAGCCACTACCATGTTGACCAATGGCTCATATGTTATCCATGGACACAATAAGCCACTGCCATGTCGACCAATGGCCCATATGTCATCCATGGACACCATAACCCACTACCATGTTGACCAATGGTCCATATGTCATCCATATGTCAACCATGGACACCATAAGCCATTACCATGTGGACCAATCAACCATATGTCATCCATGGACACAATAAGCCACTACCATGTTGACCAATGGCCCATATGTCATCCATGGACACAATAAGCCACTACCATGTCAACCAATGGCCCATATGTCATCCATGGACACAATAAGCCACTACCATGTCGACCAATGGCCCATATGTCATCCATGGACACCATAACCCACTACTATGTTGACCAATGGCCCATATGTCATCCATATGTCAACCATGGACACCATAAGCCATTACCATGTGGACCAATCAACCATATGTCATTCATGGACACAATAAGCCACTACCATGTTGACCAATGGCCATATGTCATCCATGGACACAATAAGCCACTACCATGTCGACCAATGGCCCATATGTCATCCATGGACACCATAACCCACTACCATGTTGACCAATGGCCTATATGTCATCCATATGTCAACCATGGACACCATAAGCCATTACCATGTGGACCAATCAACCATATGTCATCCATGGACACAATAAGCCACTACCATGTCGACCAATAGCCCATATGTCATCCATGGACACAATAAGCCACTACCATGTCGACCAATGGCCCATATGTCATCCATGGACACCATAACCCACTACCATGTTGACCAATGGCCCATATATCATCCATATGTCAACCATGGACACCATAAGCCATTACCATGTGGACCAATCAACCATATGTCATCCATGGACACAATAAGCTACTACCATGTCGACCAATGGCCCATATGTCATCCATGGACACAATAAGCTACTACCATATCGACCAATGGCCCATATGTCATCCATGGAAACAATAAGCTACTACCATGTCGACCAATGGCCCATATGTCATCCATGGACACCATAACCCACTACCATGTTGACCAATGACCCATATGTCATCCATATGTCAACCATGGTCACCATAATCCATTACCATGTGGACCAATCAACCATATGTCATCCATGGACACAATAAGCCACTACCATGTTGACCAATGGCCCATATGTCATCCATGGACACAATAAGCCACTACCATGTTGACCAATGGTCTATATGTCATCCATGGACACCATAACCCACTACCATGTTGACCAATGACACATATGTCATCCATATGTTAACCATGGACACCATAATCCATTACCATGTGGACCAATCAACCATATGTCATCCATGGACACAATAAGCCACTACCATGTCGACCAATGCCCCATATGTCATCCATGGACACAATAAGCCACTACCATGTCGACCAATGGCCCATATGTCATCCATGGACACCATAACCCACTACCATGTTGACCAATGGCCCATATGTCGTCCATATGTCAACCATGGACACCATAAGCCATTACCATGTGGACCAATCAAACATATGTCATCCATGGACACAATAAGCCCCTACCATGTTGACCAATGGCTCATATGTCATCCATGGACACAATAAGCCACTACCATGTCGACCAATGGCCCATATGTCATCCATGGACACCATAACCCACTACCATGTTGACCAATGGCCCATATGTCATCCATATGTCAACCATGGACACCATAAGCCATTACCATGTGGACAAATCAACCATATGTCATCCATGGACACAATAAGCCACTACCATGTTGACCAATGGCTCATATGTCATCCATGGACACAATAAGCCACTACCATGTCGACCAATGGCCCATATGTCATCCATGGACACCATAAGCCACTACCATGTTGACCAATGGCCCATACGTCATCCATATGTCACCCATAAGCCATTACCATGTGGACCAATCAACCATATGTCATCCATGAACACAATAAGCGACTACCATGTCGACCAATGGCCCATATATCATCCATGGACACAATAAGCCACTACCATGTTGACCAATGGCCCATATGTCATCCATGGACACCATAAGCCATTACCATGTCGACCACTCAACCATATGTCATCCACTTACACAATAAGCCACTACCATGTCGACCAATGGCCCATATGTCATCCATGGACACCATAAGCCAATAAAATGTTGACCAATGACCCATATGTCATCCATGTGTCATCCATGGGTATACCATGGACACCATAAGCCACTACCATATATATTGACATGACCCGTACGTCTTTTGTATATATATTTCGGTTTAAACAGAAAAGCATAAGGATGTATAGTTTATTAATGTTTAGTCCTCGTATATAATTTTAAGTTAAAATTATACTATGAACACATCGTTAGTCTATGTTCTTTCTTGACGTTATTTATATGTATATACCCTATCTTTCAATCTGTAACTACTTTAAATAAATTTGAATTACTAAATATTTAGCGGTAATTAGCACAGTTCGAATTTTTTATTAGCGGAGGTTCAAAGTATTTCACAATTCGTTTCCCTCCAACCTACACACGTTTATGCGGCATATTAGGGTAAGTTTACCGATTAGAAATAGGGTTACATTTTCTGTACTCATCATCTCCGACGGCTAATTGATCGAAATCTTTGTTCATTATACGTTTGTGCACTGACTTTGGCGATATAGGTTGTCACTCATCTACAATTTATTTTTATTTAATTTACTGTTGTCGTGATGATCAATCGTTTTTTGTTCTCTGATCATCTTCATGTAAATTGGTTTTGATTGTATTCAATAGTTTGCATGCAAAGTAATGCCTTCATATATAATTTATTTTTATTGTATGTGTCAGAAAGATGTCGACCTCGAAAGCAAAAGGTGCATCCGGTGTGAAGCCAAATAAATTCATTGCACCACAAGTTATGAAACGCAACATGATTTCTGCTGTAAAATTCGTAAACAGACAGTTACAAGATGAAGAAATCGACTTCCCAATACCAACAACCACATCCAAAGCACCTATAACATCTACCAACAAAACCCCTAAACCTATATCATTAACATCACCCATGACTACCACTTCCTCGGCATCACTTACAACATCTACACCCTCCTTAGAAAAAAAACATTTAAAACTTCAGAAACTGGAACAATACAATCGTCAACACTAACATCAATAACCAAAACTTCAGCACCTACATCATCTAAACCATCCTCAACACCAACACCCATTACCACATCATCAACACCTATATCTACTACCACAACCTCAAAACCTGCATCTACACTACCATCCTCCACAACTACAATAACTACCACACCCTCCTTAAGTAAAGGAACTACCACATCGTCAACATATACATATATCCCAACACCTACCCCAGAATATACCTTATCAACAACACCTATCCCAGAATCTACCCCATCACCAACACAACCAACCATGAATGGATCTGTAGTGGAAAGTGTAGAAGGTGAAAACAATTCCTATGAGGATTGTGGATCAGATGGACGTTTAAATGTTCATGTTTGGAAAAATACGTGAGTTACCAATCAAATCTTAATTACAACTTTTTCTATGTATTAAATTTTGGTTTACACCTACATATCAATTCATAACTTAACACATCACATGATTACTTGCAGGCTAATGCCACCAGG
This sequence comes from Lactuca virosa, assembly GCF_052849685.1. NCBI lineage: Eukaryota > Viridiplantae > Streptophyta > Magnoliopsida > Asterales > Asteraceae > Lactuca > Lactuca virosa. The sequence goes on from NC_136428.1 coordinate 29,471,049, forward strand.
CCCTTGTGCACACTTTATTAGTCAGTCCTTTAAACAAATAGTAGATCCAGAAGGGAACGATTGGGCACAAGTAAGCAAAGAAATGCGCGAATTATATTGGGAGGAGTTTTAGGTAATTATCTATAAGTGATAAATTGTTGTTTGGTAAACATTTACACTTCAACTTATGTTTATATTGTTAATGTGTAGAAAAAATGTTGTTGGGATGAAACAATAGACTCGCTGGTGAGGCAAGCTTGGGCAAGGAAAGTGACACAAAGTTATGGTCAATATCTCTTCAACATGAGGACCCAAAAAGAAACAAACATGGCTTTAAACCAGCTCATATTCCACATGAAGTCTGGAACTCCTGACAATTAAAATGGAATACAGAAGAATACAAGCTAAAATCTGAGCAGAACAAGAAAAATAGGCGTAATGGTGTGGCTGATGGAGTAGCAAAACCTACACATAACGCTGGATCCGCATGTCATTTGAAGATAGCTTCTGATTTGGTAATTTTTTAAATGGTACATCGTATCAATGTTTGCATATGTTTATCTGTATATTTGACTTTTTACATGGTATTTATGCAGAAGAGGAAATTAGGACATGAGCCACCCCATAGTGAATTATTCCTGTATACACACACTAAGAATCATGATGGAGTCACTTTCACAAATGAAAAAGATAGACAAATTCATGTAATATTCATTTCAGTTTAAATTAACTTTTATATTGTAGCTACTCCATAATATCATTCCTAAATTTGATATCTTTTAACTTATAATATTTTTATTTTGTAGGCGGCCTATACAGAAAAACGGGAAGAGTTGGAAGCTGAAGGTGTTGAATTTGAGGAGGACAAGCTATTTTATGCTATTGTTGGTGGTCATGATAAAAAAAAGAAGACTTTATGGATTAGGCTCTTTTGCAAAGGCGGTTCCCAATAGGAATGGTAAAACGGATGTATCTTACATTCCGGAAAAAAAATGATGAAATAGAAGAAATGAGGGAGCTTGTTGCTAAACAAAAACAGCAAAACGAAGAGCTTAAAGAAATGATGAACGCCCAACAAGAGGAAAACAAAGCAAGGGTCGGGCATCTTGAAAAACAACTTCAAACGGCATTGGATCTTATTAATGTCTTTACAAAACAACAAGAGTAGTAGGTTGATATATGTTTATTGAAGATTATGTATTTTAGAGTAACAACTTTCTTTTTTCCATGTAATAAATAATTATTTTGTGATTTTATGATATAATGGTTATGATTTTTTTGTTTTTTTTTTGTTTTTCATATATTACTACAAAAGTATTTGGCTATAATTTATAAATCAATTATCCATCGGTCCATATTGAATATGGTATATAATATATACACCACTAAAATTGCTAGGGATTCATGACCACAGAATTTGCTAGGGATTCATAACCACAAATTTTGCTAGGAGATCATCAAATGGAATTTGCTAGGGATTCAGCACGACGGAATTTGCTACGGAATCACCACCATAGAATGTACTATGGAATGACCACCATGGAATTTACTAGGGAATGACCACCACATAATTTACTAGGGAATCACCACCACGGAATTTGCTATGGATTCATCACCACGGAATTTGCTAGGGAATGACCACCATGGAATTTGCTAGGGAATCATCGCCACGGAATTTGCTAGGGAATCACCGCCACGGAATTTGTGATGGAATAACTACCACGGATTGTGCGATGGAATCCTACTACGAAATACACGACGGAATACCACTTACCACGGATTTCATTCCGTTGTCACATTTGTGACGGAATTATCTTTTCCGTTGCAAACCCTCGCTACGACGTTTTTAGGGACGAAAATAGGTCGTTGCAAATTCCGTCGCTAATCGTCATTTGCAACGGAATTTTAGCTTTTAGCAACGGATTCCTTCCGTAGCAAAATCGCGTTTTTATTGTAGTGGCAACGTTCATATTCTCATGGGAAATAAAGTTTGTTACTAAAACGAGTAAACAAGTTTCGTTGCTACAATGAGCAAACAAGTTCGTTGCTAAGACAAGTAAATAAGTTTCTAGTAACAAAAGTTTGTTGTTATAATGAGAACAAGTTTATTGCTATAATGAGAAACAAAGTTCATTGTTATAATCAATAAGCGAGTTTGTATGTATATGAGCAAACAATGAGTTCCCAACCAAGTCTATGACTGATGCCCTATCAAGATCTATGCTTATCATTCGATAGATTATATGGTATCATGCACTCCAGTAATCGGGTGAGTGAGGAGTTGTCAATTCCTAATAACGCTATCCATAATGACCATTGGCTCAAAAGAGTTAATGGTTGGAGTAAAGTGTAAGGGAAGGGACTTAAGACGATAAGGCCTCATGTTTCAAGTTGCATAAACATACATAGCAAAATATAGCAATCAAGTTTGATACAAATCAATTTAAGTACAACAAACAATAAATAGTTTTTCGGACATGCTTTTCCACCCCAAAACATAAAAACCGAAAACAGGGGGAGTCGTGAATACTCACAATGTATTGAGATGATGCACATGATGCCTTGATCTAAGTTCCACTTGTACCACTACCGATTCCTATAATAATGGTATACACTAGTGAATCTTTAATCGAAATCTAACACTAGTATACTTCTACTACAATAGAATTATGCCAATATTATGTCAAAATTTAATATTGTTAAGTTACAAACATTTTTCTGTGAAAATTTAGATTTCTATGAATCAATTTGTTGTATAACAAATTCAAATGGAATTTCCCATTATTGTAATGTTAAATTTTAATATTTTAAGAGGTGTTCCAATGATTAAATATTCAAAAAATATATCAATATAGTTCTAAAATTTCCCAAACTTTATATTTCAGTCTCAACTGAAGTCAAAGATGTTAAGATAAATTTTCTTGAATTTTTGATTTGTCTAACTTATTTTCACCATTTTAATTCCTTGAATAATCATAAAATCATGGAAAAATAGTAAATTATCATGAAAAATTCTTATAATTTTTTGTAACTGTTTTATAGTTAACTTAATTTGGGAAAAATAATAATATGTATTTTCAAATAGTTTAACACGATATTTCTGATTTTTGTGTATTTATTCTGTCAAAATAGAGATAAATATAAAAAAGTTTCAAAAATTCCTCAAACTTTTTGTACTAGTGTTACTAGACATATAAAAACAGGGAAAAATATAAAAGTTGGTTTCCAAGCAGTTTAGATATTTTCTTGGTTTTATTCACTTAAATAATCATTAATTCGTGAATAATTATTAAACTGTTAGGGAAAATTACAAAACTTTTTGTAAAATTCATATGCAGTGTACATAATCTGGGAAAAATACCAAAATTGGTATTCAAATAGTGTAACCCGGGTTTATGATTTTTGTTTGTAGATTTTAACAAAAATGAAGATAATTAGAAAACAATATGTAAAATAGTCCAAACTTGGTTCCACTTTTATTAAACATATATAACCTGGGAAAAATGGTAAAGGTGATTTTAATATATAAGAGTCTGATTTTCCTAATTTATGTGTATTTAATAAATAAAAATTAGAATAAATAGTAAACAGTTAAGATAATTCCTGAAATTTTTTGTAAAATTATTTGATGTTATATATAATATGTCAAAAATATCAAGAGTCATTTGTAAACAGTGGAGTCCAATTTTTGGATTTATGAATGTTTAATCTTAGGAAAATAGAAGAAAAATAGCTTACAGAAGAGAAAAATTATACAACGTTTTATATAGAATCCTAATGTAATACAAAATTTTTTGGTAAATGTTTATGAATTTTGAATGAGTAAAACTAGTTTTCCCGATTTTAGTCCATTATAAACACAAAAATCGTGGAAAAATATAAATACATTATGAAAAATCCCCAAAAATATTTTTCTGGGCATGAAACATGACCTAGAACAAGCGACAATTATTAAATGCTCATTTAATATCTCGGAACTTGGTTTTATGATTTATTTGAGTAAATCATAAAGAAAATTAAAAATCATAGAAAACAGTAACTAAAATTGATGAAACTTCATGCAAGATGTTTATTAACTTTAAGGATCATCCACTAATTTATCCAGGATTTATGGACATCAGAAAGTATTTTATATGATTTATTGCTTTATTTTCTTGCAATAATTATGACAATTCGCGAAAAATGAATTATTTTCTGAAAATTTACATATCATCTTATTTTGGTGTTTGCATTCTAAATCATTTATGAACATATTTGAAAGCTTTTAACAACAAACTTTGATCATCTAGCATCTAAGATTGAATATCATCACATGCATGTTGGTTGAGGACCATTCATGAGTTTGAAATGTTCAAAAGTCGTTTCTGAAAGAAAACTTAGGATACATGTGGTGTTTTTCCCAGTAGCGGAGCCAGAGTCAAAATAAAAGGGTATCCCGAGAAAAAAAATCGTGTAATATACAATAAGAAAAAAAATAAAAACTGCAATTTCATTAGATATAAAGCTCAACTTCTATAACAAAGTTACGTTTTAAAGTTCACCTCTTCGCTCTTTCATTTTATGTAACGTCCGTGTTTCTAGGCTAGACATTAATGATGATGCAATAGTCTAGGTCAACTTTTGTGACTCATTTTCAAGAAATAAAGAGGAATTATGTGATTATTATGTGTTTTATGCTTAATTATTATAATTTAATAAATTAAGGATAAAAATAAGCGTCGAAAATAAATATTAGATAAACCCAATATCTATGAAGGAAGTTGTAGTGGTCGTGACAAGGATTTCAGATATATAAAGAATACCAAAATCCGAGTTATAACGAAGAAGTTATGACCTGTCGAAGTCCCGCGACAAAACCGGCACGGTGCCCAATGACGTAAAAAGTGAGTTTTTGATAAACTACTTTTTAGCCTTGGTGATCTAAATGAAAGTCGTAGTGTTCGTTAAACCGAGAGCGTGCATAAAAAGAACCCCCAAATCTGACTTCATATGAGGAAGTTATGATTTTTCTAAGTTTCAGCTTAGCAGTAGACAGCTAAAAACTCGAATTTTAGATCGAGTGATTTTTAGCCGACAAAGAATCGAAGGTCTCGTCAATAATAGTACAACGGTAAAAAGACAGACGAAAACGGACGTCGGATGAAGAAGTTATGAATTTTTAACGGATTTTACTGTCCCGATCTGTTAAAAATAATAATATTAAAAATAAAGTCAAAATTATCTGACGGAGTCTAAACGAAAGTTGTAGAGCATAATTTTACATACGCGTGCATATAAAGAACGTCGAAAACGGAGCTCGTATGCGAAAGTTATGGATTTTAGAAGTTCGGGACACAAAATTCGAAAAAATCACTAAAACTAAGGAATTTCGCATAGTCAAACTTCGGCCACGTCACCCTCGCTCGCAGCCTGCCCCGTGTCCGATGCCGATGAGTCATCCGAAGCAGCTGTCGACGCATGTCCGACGCGTGTCGCCGAACCTCGCACCCGAAGGCGCGGTCCAATCCGAGACCGCCACCTGCCCTCGCCTCGCATCTGATGCTAGGCCTCGCATCTGCTGCCGCGTGTCTCCTTCTCGGTCGTAGATCTTCGGACTCGCACCCTATATAAAGGAGGATGCGAACCCTCCCGGTGATAATTTGGAAAAATCACATATTTCACCCCTAAATCAATATTTCTTTCATTTCAACTTCCCCCGAAGCCCCGGGATCATTCCCAACACTCGAAACACGTTCCAAAGTGCCCGAGAAATTTATCTTTTCGGTTTGAAGCTCAACCCTCGGAAGACCCGGTTTCATCGGAAACGATCGTTTTAGGAAACAAAGTGTTGCCCGATTATCGTTAAATCAAGTGAGTGTATAGTCGCTTTCATCTTACACATAGATATGAAGTATTTTCTATAAAATGCATGTTATGTGTAATTATATTGTTTGTTTATTTGAAATGAGTGTTGAATAGATATTTTATACAAGTTTTAAACTGTATATTTATTTTTATCTACAAATATGTTGGGTAAAACATGGGTAGATGAAATAGTTGATGTGTGTTAAAATGATGAGAGACCTCGATGTTGTTGTTGTTGTTGTAGTCATCTAGCGGAGTATAGATGACGACCACGAACCTTTCTAGACAGTCCAGTGGAACGCTAGCAGGTTCGCAATCTGTAGGTGTTGGTGAACTATATGTTCACTGGTGTACTCCATCCCCCTCATGGTTGCCTTATTTGACATAAATTGTTGAGGAATCCCTAAAGCAGTATTGTCACCCCGATGTAAATCCTTAGACTAGGTCCCTTATGATAGGTGTTTAGGGACGTAAAGTGAGGATAACGGGAATGGGTAATCAGGGTTATTGTTGGTTGATGAAATTAATAAATTTATTTTTGGTTGATGAATTTAATAAATTTATTATTATTTGTGGGTTGAAAACCCTATATGCTCACCAGGCTCCCAAGCCTGACCCACTCAGCTTTTAATATTACAGGTAGTGGACCCTGAGCATAGTCGGATGATGATGAGAGATTTTTTTGATTATAGGTCAGTAGTTGTAAATAACTGTTGTAAGGCTTATAATGTACTGTTTATGCTTTTAATCTGTATCGGAACATGACATCCCGAGGTTTTGATATAAAATGAAAATATATATTTCTTTAAGAAATTTTTTGATAAATTTTTATCATGTTTTGTTTTGGGGGCAAATTCCGCAACATCTTTTAAAAAGATTACTCTGATTTTATTTTAAAAGCATAAATTAAATCGGTCTTTTCTGGCCGAGAAATTTGGGGATGTCACATTTTACGAAAGCGAGTAATTATATTTCCAGTCTTAACGTTCTCTAGTGCTTCCTTTTCTACACTACAAATCAAAGCACCATTCATAAAATCGTCACCTATTCTATTACGCAAATCGGTCTTCAAAAACTTCATTGCAGAAAAACACCGTTCAACGGTTGCGGTTGCGACGGGCAAAACTAAAGTTAGTTTTAATAATCTATAAACCAAAGGAAAAGAGAGGTGCTTCCCAGTTTCCACCAACAAACGAGAGAGGTCTGCAATTCCCTTCAAATTGAAAATTCTCTCATCATGGAGCAAAGAGTGATAATAGATATCAAGTTGCCCATTAAGTTGCGCCCTTTCTGAATCGTTAAAATCGTTTTTGTATATCTCGCTTAACTTTAACAACTTTGCTTTATCAAAACTAGAAAATGAGTCACAAGGACTCAAAGCCGCCATGTTCTCCATCAACTCCGTGCCAACTTCACTAAATCTATCCCCACATTCTTGAATTTGCATATCCAAAACCGTGTTAAAAATCACAACTTCAAAATGATGTTGATTAGTCTTATTGGTCCTACGCTTTCGTGGGGTAACATAATATTCTGACATGTCCACGATTCCAATACTATGCTTTTCACAAAAAGCACACACATTCTTCCAAATTTGTGGAAACCCATCTTTTCTAAAAACTAGCAATGCTTTCTTTGTCCCTTTTACTAACGAAGCCACTTCCAAAATATCTTGATCTTTTTTTTGAATATGTTTTGACAAAATATCAGTGAGGCATAGAATTTCCAACATCAAGTGTAAAAGAAATACGAAATCAAGTGTTTTGAAATATGACAAAATACTCTTTGCTTGATTACGGTTAGATAAAGTAGAACCCTCCTCTTTGATCTATTTAAGGACTGCAACAACTTCTGCAAACAAATTCAACAAACTTACAATTGTTCTAAAATGTGAACCCCATCTAGTATCTCCAGCTCGAACAAGAGAAATCTCTTGATTCAACCCTCTTCCTGTTTCAGTTTCACCAATACCAATTTCGGTTTCCACTCTTTCTTTTTGCTTCTCTCGTATCATATCTTTTCTCTTACAAGACCCACAAACAACAGTAACCACCAAACCTAGTTGTTCAAAGAATTCTTCAACATCATGTTTCTTTGCAACCGCCACAACCACTAATTGAAGTTGGTGTGCAAAGCAATGTATATAATGTGCAGAATTATTTTCATTTAAAATCAAAGATTTCAAACCATTGAATGCACCACTCATATTACTTGCTCCATCATAACCTTGTCCCCTCACCTATATATTTGAAAAAATTAATAAAAAAAAATATAACACATAAAAATAAAACTAATATCATGTTAAAGGAATAAATATTTTATGATTTCTCACCTGATCGATAGTCAAGTTGTTGTTGGAAAAAACGGTATCGATGGCGGCTTTAAGAGTCAAAGAGGATGTATCCAACATGTGAACAACTCCGATAAATCTTTCCTTTACAATCCCAAGTCTATCAACATATCTCAAAACTATAGCCATTTGTTCTTTTTTGGAAACATCACTAGACTCATCAACTAATATACCGAACACATCTTTACCAATTTCATCACAAATAGACTTGATTATCTCTTTTGAAAATCAATTGACAATATCTTTTTGAATCGCCGGAGAAGTCAACTTTTCATCTTTTGGAGCATTTTCTAAAGTAACTTTAAAAATTTTCTCATTGTCTTCTCTAATCAAAGATAAGACTTCAATGAAAAGTCTTTTATTATTAGACTTTTCCGTCTCATCATGTCCACGATATGGTAATGCATTTTTCAATAAAAATCTACAACTACGGATTGTAGCACGTAATCGAATTTCATAATTACTTTGCTCAAGTTCTGTTTGCTTATGCAAAACTTCACTAATAGATTGGTTTTTTCTCAATAACAAATGACACTTTTCTTCGGCCTTATGGTGAGAACTATGAATCTCACCCATATGTTTCCGGAATGATTTTTTTTACTCCAATTGTCAAAGCCTTCGGTTATAAAAGCATCTTTTCCACCTTGACCCCCTACCATGTCTTTAAACAAATAGCAACAAAAACAATATGTCTTATTTTTTTTAATGCTATACTCTAACCATGGAAATTCCCTAAACCATTCCACAACAAAACGTCTTTGCTTCTCACCAAATAATGTAAATTCAAAAGTATGCCCCTTTGGTTGACAAGGTCCTTTAATCAAATATGCCCTTCTTATTTCATCCCTTTGATTAGGAGTATAAGATGTAATCTTTGGCCTCTCCCCGGGTCCGAAGGAAGATCATTCAAATCAAAAGATTGTGGCACTTTTGGTTTTTTAGTATGCTCATTAGATTGTGGTTCTTGTGGTTTTGGAATAGGTTCATTAGATTGTGGTTCTTGTGGTTTTGGTGTATGTTGATTAGGTTGTGGAACTTGTGTACTTTCATTAACCTTATTTTTTTTGAAGTTCCTTCACCATTGTTGTCTCCAACATCTAACTGTCTTTTGAAAAAAATTGTTAATAGCAACCTACAATCAAAATATATCAACAATCAACTCTAATTCTATAACTTGATTTCAAGTTTCAACAACAAATAATCACTAATTAGTGACCCTAAGTCTCTAATTTAACAATCCTAATTGGTAATTTCTATTTTTTCAACACAATGCCAAATAATTGAATTTCAATTAACCAAGAAAATAATCACAAAATTTCTACTTACTTGCTTCATTGTACACCACTTTGATCAATAATCACCCACCACCGGTCACCGGAGGATTTCGCCGAAAAACACCCACCACCGGCCACCTATCGGCGGCAGAAGAAAGAGGGCAGCAACGTGTGTAGTAGACTTGCAGGGACTGGGAGGGAATTGGGAAACGAATTCTAAAGTCACGATATGGAGATTGATCGTTCATTAGTTTTTTGGAATTACACATTGGGCTTTATGTTTGGGCAATTGGGCTACTTATTAATTAGATTAATCATTGACAAAAACATAAAAAAAAAAATTAGGGTAGCCCAAAATATATTTTAGAATTTTCCTATAGTATAAATAAAAATTTCTAGAAAAAATTTGTACTATTAATTTTTTTTTGGGGCCTCCTGTGATACCCAGGGTCCTTAATTGGATCTGCCTATGGTTTTTCCACCAAAACGTGTAGAAAAGTGCATTTCCTTGATTTTGACTTAGGTTTAGGTCATGGGACTTCACCATTTACAACATGCATGTTGTTTTTGGGTGAAATATTACCACCATCATCATCAAAACTGAAGTGCATGAACATGCACATGAATTTTCTAAGAGAAAGATGTAGAAGAAGAAGGAAATGCAAGAAAATCCCTGAAAACTTGAAGGAAAATGAAGAAAAATCGTGTTCTACCTTAATGAACACCATTAGATGATGAAGATTTGAGTATCTTGAGTGTTCTTGGCCTTATTTGCTGGAGAATTTCGTGGTTGATAGAGAGAGGAAGAGAGAATAAAGAGAAAATGAAGTTGGTGATAGAGCGTGTGAGAGAGAATGAGAGGTAGAGTGAAAGAGTGAATAAATTGATTGAGTGTTTTTGGGAAGAGATTTCTTGGGAGGTGGAGGCCGACTTTAAGAGGGATGAGAGAGGGTTTTAAGAGGCTTTTAAAGATTTACTTTGAATAAAGATGGCTTCCTAATCATTTTTATTAAAATCATCTTTAGTTTTTATAAAAATCATCTTTAGTTTTTACAAGGTTCAATTGTATTTTGTCTTATAAAAATCATCTTTAGTTTTTATTTTCCTTGATTGCATTTTCATAATTTTAATTATTATAAGATAATATTATAAGGTTCATAATTATTTTTATAGAATCTTTAAGGTTAAAGTTTATAAATATGAGTTTTTATGGCTTTTAGGGTTTTGGAGTTTAATAAATCTTTGGATATCAAAATAAATTGAATCTTGAGACTTTAAATTATTTTTGTGTTTCGTAACTCTTATTCAAGTTAGAAATAATGTATGTAATTTATTTTTTTATCAGTTTATTGGCATTCTATGTAGTGGTTTCGATATTCAAGTGAAATTAAGGAATCAAGTATACCCGTCCTAGTTTTCAACTTTGACTTGAGTTCCTACGAGACTCGGACCTAATTTATACCACTAGGTCAAGTGCATGATGTGTGTATATGATTCATGAAAAGGTGTTCAAGTCAAGGAATGACCCGAATTTGAATAGTTGTTACAGTTAAAGTAACTTTAGAAGTCACATACCAATGTGAAATCTAAGTACACTATCATTCGATTCTACAAAGTCTAGTATGTGTCGTGCCTACACGTGCAACTAAGTTTATGAAATCTAGAACCGACTCGAATTTTGACGGTTGTCACAACCGAAATCTGGAACGGGAAAGAGACGAAGAGGGTGAGAGGCGGTGATGGAGGGAGGTGAAGCCTGAAGAACTAAGAGAAGGAACGAAGCTTTAGGGTTTTTATTCTTTATTATTTTATTTTATATTTATATTATATTTGGTTTATTTATAAATAATGCGTAAATAAAAATATTAAAATGGTTAAAAAAAGTATAAGGGCATAATAGTCATTTTAGAACGGAAAAGGACCAATTGTGCAATAAAAATATAAAATAGGGATGGTCCGAGTTAAAAAAAAAAACTGTAAGGGACCAAACACGCAGATTACCCTAAACCACATGAACCATTTGTGTAATTTACCTTTTGTTTATATTTGTAAGTAACAAAATGAGAAATTAAATATCCTCCTACTTTTTGTTCATAAATATCCTATTACACAATTAAATGGTGAGATGTGTAACATTTAATGCTCGTTTTAATAAAATTTAATGATATTTTAAGATACTATAACAAAATTATATTTGTAAGTAACAAAAATTATAACAAAATTATACATTGAAACCGTCCAAGCGATAAAAGGATAGGGATGAAAGCGAATATTTGCCCAAACCAGAAGGACGATTCATATAATTTACTATATCTTCTAGTATAAAGCCTTGGAACTCGTCTGCTTGAACTGTCGCCTAAGAAAAAGAATGGAGCCTCAATCAGATAGCACGGACGAAATTGCAAACATCAAAGAAATTCGCCAACAAATCCAGTCTCGTATTGAAACGCTACGCAATTCTCAGCTTGAAATTATATCTTCTCTCCAATATGGTGTAGTTCCAGACATTACCTCGTCTCTCGATCTCCATCTCAAGGTCGTTTCCTCCTTCAATGGCCGCCCTTTCACCCCTCTTCCGAACCCTCTTCCCGCTCCTAACCCTAATACTAGACGACGCATTCAACCACCGCCCCCTGCTCTTCCGATCAAAATCTCAAAACTTTCCGATGATTTACACCCAAAACCCTCGACTGAGGGTTTTGCAGGGGATGAAGGTGGGAGTGGAGCTACGCCGTTGGCTACTGTGAGGTCAATGGTGGCAGTTTGTTTGTTGGAGAGGGTTCCATTTACGGAGATTGATTCGGCGTCGATTTTGAGTAAGTTGGAGAGCGATAGTTTCCAGTCTGTTACGGTAGCGGAGAAGGCGGCGTTGAGGGAGGTGGCTGGAGGGGAGACGATACTAGCGGTGGAGTTGGCGTTGAGGTCAATGGCAGAGGACAACGGCGGGGTTCAGTTAGAGGAGTTCAAAGTGAATGGGAAATTTAGGGTTTTGGTGAAGGGGATCGATAGAACCAAATTAGTCAAAGAGTTGCCAGAGAGTAAACAAAACGAATCAAATTCAAATAATTCAAGTGGTGGGAATGCGATTCAGCAAAGCTCTAGGACAATCGGCGATGGCGGTTGGATGGGGCAAGGAGACCCTAGTCAGTTCGGCGGCGGTCAGATAATGGGGCCGAGGGGTATGATGGGGATGCTAGGGAGGCCTCGAGGAATGGGTGTTAACCCGATGCATAGACCACCACCATCAATGGGTGGGATGTATTCGCCGATGCATAGCAGCGGTGGTGGTTCAAACGGGAAGCCACCGAGAACAGAGGAGGACGATCTTAAAGATCTTGAAGCTTTACTTAATAAGAAGTCTTTCAAGGAGTTACAGAAATCAAAAACAGGAGAGGAGTTGTTGGACCTCATCCATCGTCCTACTGCAAAGGAAACTGCCGTTGCTGCAAAGGTTCTTGTTTCATCTTCTTTTCTTCATCTTTAAATTGCATTCATAAGAAAATAGAACTCATAACGCCATGATTATGATTATTTCAGTTCAAAAGCAAAGGTGGTTCTCAAGTAAAGGAATACTGTACAGCTTTGACTAAAGAAGACTGCAGACGCCAATCTGGTTCTTTCATCTCTTGTGAAAAGGTTCATTTCAGGCGGATAATTGCTGTCCACACTGATATGAACCTTGGCGACTGTTCTTTTCTTGACACATGTCGTCACATGAAGGTGAAATCATCATCATCATCACATGATGTAAATCTTTTTGTTTTGATTTGAGTAATTGAGTTGGTGTGTGTGTGTTTATATATCTGGCAGACTTGCAAGTATGTACATTATGAGCTTGATTCAACGCCAGATGTGGCACACATGAATATGATGATGGGTGTTTCTGGACCTTCAAAGCCATTAAAGCCTCAACGAGCTGAGTATTGTTCAGAAGTGGAGCTTGGTGAATCGCAATGGATTAACTGTGACATTCGGAACTTCAGAATGGATATATTAGGACAATATGGAGTGATAATGGCTGATCCACCATGGGACATTCATATGGAGTTACCTTATGGCACCATGGCTGATGATGAGATGAGGAATCTGAATATCCAAGCATTACAGACTGATGGTCTTATCTTTCTTTGGGTAACAGGAAGAGCAATGGAACTAGGACGTGAATGGTATTATATCAATTTTTAAATGGTTTTGATGTATGATATATTGATGTAGTATATGATGCTGAATGTTTGCATTGATTTAAATTTGTTGTAGTTTGGAACTTTGGGGATATAAGAGAGTGGAGGAAATAATATGGGTGAAGACGAATCAACTTCAAAGGATAATAAGAACAGGGAGAACTGGTCATTGGTTGAATCATAGCAAAGAACATTGCCTTGTTGGGATTAAAGGAGATCCGATTGTCAACAGGAATATTGATACAGATGTCATTGTTGCAGAGGTTCGAGAAACAAGTCGTAAGCCTGATGAGGTGAGCTTCATTCACACTCCTTCATTAATACATCAAGAACAACAAAGCTGGGATTTTATTTATTTATTTGAAAAAAAAAATGTTTATGTTTGTGTCAGATGTATCCTTTGTTGGAGAGGATAAGTCCAAGAACAAGAAAGCTGGAGTTGTTTGCTCGTATGCACAACACACATGCAGGGTAAAAGCTTTTTTTTGTTTTTAGATTATTATATTATATTATATTTTTCAAGTTTGTAGAAATTATGTGATGATTTGATAAATGATGGATTGATTAGGTGGATGTCACTTGGTAATCAGTTGAGTGGTGCACGGCTGGTGGATGATGGGCTGAGGGCAAGATTTAAGGCGGCTTACCCGGAGGTTGAGGTGCAGCCAGCATCTCCGCCAAGGGCGTCTGCTATGGAAGTGGATACAACAAGTCCAAGTCCATTCAGTGAATCAAAACCCATGTCTGCTCATTTTTCTTCTGATCCCAACTATGGAGCTGAATCAAATAAGCCCATGGATGAATCTTGATAACACCACTCACTTGTCAATGCAGCAAAAGCAAGAAGCCATAGGATGATAGCCTTACTGTTGTTATAATACAACATCATTTCAACCTTTTTTGCTTTTAGATGTCTTGCACAACATTTGAAATTATTTATATCGTGTTATATTTATTGACCATGTGGTAATTATATTACCAAGAAAAGGCAGCATCTTAGTCATACATTACTACTTTTAAGCAGTTTGTATTGTTGGTGATTTTAGTGTTTACCAAGTTTTTGTGTAATGGAATTTGTAAGATTTCAAACTTTGATTCTATACAAGTTGGGGGATGCATAGTGCACATTTGTCTAAGATTGGTTTGTTCTCGTTGACACTTTTTGGTAGATCAAAGAATCCAAATTCTGTCTGAAAACATCCGGTTTTTCATGACTTTCAGTCTATGCCTAGAATCAAAGTTTGTTCATTGTAAGATTTAGCCCAACAGTTTGAATTTCCTATAAACTCAGGTCGCAAGGTGCTTAATATCAAATTCAAAAAGTGATTTACATAATCCACTTGGGATCTAAGACAAATTTTGTGATTCTAGAAACCGCCCCATTTGTCATAAACACGAACATTGGTCTTAACCAATTGTATTAGACCGATCATATATCATATATGGGTTTTATTTAATGAATCGGATTTGAAATGGGCATTTTCTTATTCATTTTTTTTCTTTTAATTTCGTATTTGCTATCATAGATCTTTCGTATCTAAATTTTCTTTATATTTTGATGATTCTAAAGATTATTCGAACTTCTACGGGTATGAAACTTTTAGTTTTTTGTAATTGAAAATATTTAAACCTGACAAAATACTGGAAAACACTCGAAAGACAATAAACGGATGTCGATGAAGATATTCCTTTTAATGAATATAAAATGATGTTTTTATCTATTTTTATTTAGTATCTTTGATTAATATAAAAATAATGTTTGATCTGTTTCTATTTAGTATGTTTGCTGAATATAAAATAATATTATGTCTATTTTTATTTACTTAATATTCTAAATAAATATTTATTTGTTTTGAAATAAAATAATTATTTTTAATATTTCTAAATTTTTGATGGAATAATAAAAAATCATAAACTATGTTTATTAAATAATTTTTTGGAACGGTAAGTTTTTATATAAAAAACTAATTTAGATTAGATTGGTAATGATGTGATTTGGTTTAATTTTATAGATGGAAGACATAAAAAAATTTAGGTTTTTTTTTTTTTTTTTAATTAAAAAGGTTTGGTTGGATTTTTGAATATACAATGTGCTGTTTTAAATTTTTATGATTTTATTTATTTGAAATATTTCATTAGTAAATTTATAACATTTAAATATTAGCAACGTATTTTGCTTATATGTTTTTTTTCTTTCTAATTTGTAGTTTTTAGAAAAATTAGTAATGATTATTTTAAAAGAAAATGAGGTCACCTCGAATCAGACATGACTTACTTTTCTGATAGGTGATCGTTTTCTCTATTTGCAATTCTAATCCATACATTCCACCAAGGATCTACATGCCCCTATGTTTTTCAACTTTCGTTTTTTTTTTATTAAACAAATATTGTTAAAATCACGATCTTGATCATAAGATTCTAAGATCTCACGTAGGTAAATCGATATTGATCAACTTTAGATTGTTTTCGGTAAGATCGAAAATAGGATCGGAACTAAGTTAATTGAATACGAACTTTAAAAAATTCATTTTGAATTGTTTATTGTTAAATGGTGTTTTGAAGATGTATTTTTATATTTTAAACTGTTTATTGTTATTAATTGATGGATAGATTTGTAATTTTTATGTTTTAAATGACTCTTTGACCTTATGATCTTGATTCTAGCATTATTAATTGATGGATGGAAATGTAATTTTTATGTTTTAAATGACTCTTCGACCTTATGATCTTGATTCGATCTTACAGTTACAATCTTGTAAAACAAAAAACGATCCTGATCTTGCCGTTACAATCTTGTAAAACACGAAAAACAATCCCAATTCTTCTTCTGATGATCAATTCAACCTTTGATAAAAAGATATATTTTAGCATCCCTTTTGATAAAAAGATATATTTTGGTAATGAGCATCCCTTCTCCATCATCCGATGGAGAGAGGAACCTAATGATTAGCTTTTCAGCGAATTTCTGAACGTCTCTTCTTCTTATGATCAAATCTACCTTTGATCAAAAAGATATATTTCAGTGAAATCTTCTGATGATGATGATCAATTCAACCTTTGATCAAAAAGATTGGTTTCTTATTTTACTATGTTGAACTCCATGTATTCCTCTATTCTTATTCTTTAGAGTACACTGAATGTCCAAAAATGGCTATAACAGAGTTTGCATTCCATTAACAGAGTTTCTCTATTACTATATTAATCTTGGTCTATTAATCAAGATTATGCCAGATATGTCGTTAATTGGGGATTTATTGGATTCAAATAGTTTGCATTCCATTGAACAAAAAGAGGAAAGGATCACTCGGTTAATGAAGCGAAAGAAAAAGAAAAAGAAATACAAATCAAGTCATTCACTCCAGTACTTCTCATCACCATCTTTAACAATTTCGATACCATCGACATCTTCATCAGAATCAACTGATTTCATCTTGAACTTCTTCACATCTTCCACACACGCACTCCTGAACAACCCTATATCAACTGCCCCTGAAATCATGTGATATCCGCGTGACCTCAGATCCTCCGGCGTGTCGTGCGGCATTGCAAAACCAGAAAGATAAGCTCCACCACCACCACCACCTTTCCCCGTCTTCTTCAGCACTCCCTTCTCCGCCGTCTTCATCATCTCCTTTACTTTCTTATTCCCAGGGTCCCATAGATACCCCATGCTCGCACTCAGATCCAACGGTCCCATCTGCACGCAGTCAACTCCATCAACACTTGCAATCTCATCAATCTTCTTCACTCCCTCTTCCGATTCCACCTGACACATGATCAGAAGCTCTTCTTCGTAATTGCTTAGATACCCATTGTCGATTCCGTAATCGGAGGCCCGAACGACTGTATGAGCAGAGCCACGGACTCCGTTTGGTGGGAACTTACAATAGGAGACTGCTTTTTTCGCCATTTTCTGGCTCTCAATCATGGGAAACATGATACCCTGAGGTCCAAGATCGAGAGCTTTCTTAGCCCATGCTGCGTCAGAGTCAGGTAAACGAAGGATCGTCGGTGTACGAGCTGCGGCGAGAGCATGGAGACACGAGAGAGCTTGAGAGATGCCGCCTGGACCGTGTTCCATGTCGACGACAACGAAGTCGTAGCCGGAGAGACCGGCGATCTCAGCAAGTGTAGGCGAGAAGGAGAGCAGGAAAAGACCGTACAAAGTCTCGCCATTTTTGAGCCGAGATTTGAGGGTCTGTGGGGCGGTTGTGGTAGATAAACTCTCGGAGATGGTGGTCGTAGTGGATCTGATCGGAGGACCGACTAACGTTTTCCGTTTGATGACAGAGCTCAGAGATTCAAAATTGGGGGACTTCGGAAGGTGTATTAGGGTTTTACAGGGGAAATGTTCTACGGATTTTCTTGTTAGGGTTTTGGTGTGAAGAGATGAAGTTGAGAAAGTAAGAGTCGCCATAGCTGAGTTTGATTGGAATAGCGACGTCAAGATTAGAACACATCTGATTACATCTTCCTATATAGTGTCAACAGGTCACGCGAAAGTCACGTGACACTGTACAATGTACTAGAGGCATTTGGACATTTGGTTTGCCAGATTTCATGGAGTTTGGTCGGAATTGTAATCCAATCCCTTGTTTTGTTGCAAATAAGTAAGGAATTAAATTATGTTGAGATTGACAAAAACCCATGGATTTTAACACATATAATTCAATTTCTCCTCTTTCTTCAATGTTACAAAATCCATTAGACTTTTATAACTAGAATTTCACAAGTAATCATCACTCACATCTCCATCTGTTTCCCTTTTCTTGCTCACAAATTCCATTCCAATTCCAGCCAACCAAACACATGATACCTTCTGGTTGCAAATCCTGAATAGACAGATTCCATTTCCTTCCAAAAACATTTGCACAAGCCAAAATGCTTACTATTGAAGTAAAAAAAAAAAAAAAACTTGAAAAAATAACTCTGAATAAGCAACTGTTCCACTTGTCTCATAGTTTGCATAACAATCTAATACACTTGTAAAAAGATAAATAAAAATGTTTAATTGGAAAGCTGAAAATGGGGCGAACAAAGTAGAAGAAGATGCCATTTTTAGAGCTTTAAGCCACCTCTAGCCATGTCAAGTGCACCCTCATACGTATGATTCCCACCAATAAAGCCACTCATATGCACAAAAACACACCCCGGAATCCCGGATTCCTTGGAAAGATCATCATCTCTCAGACCTCTCCATTGAGCAGGAAGTGCCTTTCTGCTCTCAAAGCTATCAGGAGATTTTGCTACTGCCTGAACTCTCCAGCTTTTGCTCCTTTCATCCTGCCAGGTTTTAAATTTATTCCAGTTATCAGTACAAGAACATAATATTAATAATTTAAATTAAAAAATAAACATAACATATATATTATGAATGAGTGAGTACCTGATAAAGAACATATTTAACAGATGGTTCTGTCTTCAACTCCTGCTCAAGCTCATATAAGTGAAGCTTCCACTGTCAACAATAAAAATCAAATCAAAATTTCTGGTTTATCAAAACCAAGTCACTAACAAAAATGAAAAACTTACAGGGCAAAATCTATCCAAAACCATGATTTCTCCACTAGGATCAATATTGGTTCTTGCTGCAAGACATTCCATGACAATTGAGCGAGCTGGAAGCCATGATTTTACATGAAATCGAACACTCTGTGAACACCATAAATTAAATGTAAGCAAGTAGAAAAAATTTCTTCAATCCATACAAAAAGCAATAGTGTATAATAATTACTCACATCTAAGAACTCAGTGCCTGCAAGATTCATTGCCTTCTGAAAAGCTTGATTCTCTTTCTCAGAAGACTGATCACGGTCAGTCCAGTCCAGATTGAATTTTCCAACCCTTGATGACAAGTGGGTGTTGTTCACGTATTTAGGAGGTTGATCAGTGTCATATTGATTGATTCCATTGTCAATTGCATCGATTGCCTGTAACAAATAGAAAATTCTTCAAGTTTTTGAGAAACTAGAAAAGAAGATGTAACTCATCAATATAAAGTATAAACAATCACCTCCATGAAGCTTTTGTAAATGGCTAAATATAACCTCTGCACATCTGGGTGCCCTTCGTCAACCTGAAGCTCTTTTGCAATTATTTCTGTTCCAAAATGCTACAAACGATAACAGCTTATTAGATCGCTAAAGCAAAAGAATTGGAATAAAATTACACATCGGTTTCAACTTTGAAGTCTACCTTATAAATAAGACCAGCACTACTAAGTTTAGTAGTAAACCCATATCCAAAAACCTCAGTGAAACCCTTTTGGTGGTGGTCATAACGATCATGACTGGGATCGTACACTCCACCAACATCAAGAACAGCATCAAGAGTCTCTAAAATCTACAATCCGATAGAATATTTTCCACCAAGTCAAGTTTTTATGAAAAAAGAGAGAATTTTAACTTGCGCATTTCAACAAACAGTTGGTGTGCTACAACAAACCTGCGGATCTCTTGTACGTACGATTTCGGCCCCAGAATACTTGTTGGTGAGGCGAATCATGAAGCAGCCCAGTGCTTCGTCACAGTGAAAGCTTCCATTATGGGTGCCTACCCTTTTCAGAGGAGTGTAAGACGTCGAGTTTGCGGAGAAAGTAGCCGCGGCCATTATTGAGAAAGTGAAGTTTTTGTTAGCAATGAGAAGTCTAGTTGGAGCGAGTAATCTTGTAGCGACCGTAAACATGCCTAGGTCGTTTCAAAGAGGCAGCCCACGACTTTTATAAGGGTTTATTGATTATTGATTTCTTCGGTTTCGCTTACGAATCGCCCCTGCCCTTTTGGGTCAACAATTGGTCTTTAATCTCCTCTTTACATTTTATTTCCTTATAAATTACATTTTGGGTCTGCTGTTATTGTCAAAAATCAGATAAATCTCCAATAAAATCCTGAAATCTTGACATCATTGATAAAAAGCCATGTCTTTATTTAAAAAAAAAATGAAATACCTAGTTAGAAAATTTATAAAAATGAGAATTTTGTAAATTCAATTTTCTCATCAAATTCTCCACCTTCCTTACAACTCTATGCACTCAAGTAATCCATATTGTTCTCTTGCCCTAGTTAGAAAACATCGTTTCATACCTGATAGAGACATAGAGACATGTGTAATCGTTTTCTAATAAAAAGATAACCTATTAGGAAGGGAAGAGGTGGAAAATATATGGAAGGAAGTTGAGAACACCAACTAAACATGGTACAATATGCATGGCAATGTACATGTAATAAGAAAACTATGGACTAAATACAAAGTAAATATTTAACCAAATCATCAAAAAAGAGCTTTAAAATACGCACCTTTTATAGATCTATCTTTCAAGCTTCTTCTTGCATTGTGATAGCTTTGGTGGTTGACTAGCTATTTTCTAGAAGCAAATATACTACAGAATAAGGGAAGTGATTCGTACACAACATTTTTTCTCTGTACACAACATTTTATGCTTAATGGAGTTGTATAATACAACATTTTAAAACATAAATTGTTGTGTATGGAGAAATTTTGTTGTGTATGAATCAGTTCTCACAGAATAACCATCCTATTTTTAACCAATTCATTATCACTCATGACTGTGAATTCCATTAAAAGGAAAACAAAATGTGTGTGTGTTGGAGGGAGGAGGTTTCCCTAAACCTATCAGTCTTTGCATCCACACCACCCACACCACAGATCCACTTTTTTGTTTCTTTAAGTTTTTTTAGTGTTAGTTATCCATTCTAGCTTTTCTTGCAACTATGTTACTAAAATGTATGTGCATTCATTGAGGACCCGCATCCATCGTAGCGGGTAGTGATTCATTAGGGCCATTAGAATGAGATAACATCGAAACAAATATAACAACTTTTCTCTTCATAATGTCAAACACCAATTTCATATGAACTTATTTTATAGTGAATAAGAGAATACTATGATTAAAACATTTTATATAGTACTCAAATAAGGGAGGTAGGTAAAAAGTAAAGATTTTTAGTTGAAAAGAAAGTAGTAGATGGAAAATAAATATTGTTGTAATTGTACTAAAATGGCACTTTTATTGACTATTTCACATTTTCGCATATGGAAGTTTCTGGTTCGTAGATGTCATCTGCAAAATCCCTTTGTTCCACGCATCTATCCAGAAGCAGTGTAGTTCACCGGTTCCATCAAATGCTCTTAGTTGTCGGCAATGATCGTATGAGTATGCAATTATGCTTCAGATGTTGCGACATAGAATAGATCAACCCAACTCCCGTTCTTTTCCAGTGCACCCACTTTATATCTTCGACACACAAGGAAGGACACAGTGGGAAGGAAGGAGCAAGACATTTTTTTTCCTCTTGTCGAGAAGAGGGGGCGGTGTGCCCTCGACGTGCCACGATGTTTGTCGTCTCACTCCTCACAGCCTTATAAGCCCTATCATTTATACGTAAAAACCCCTCTCGTCTTAACTGTTCCCATGCAATCGCCTTCTTAAGAATAACAAAAAGCAGTGGGGGTTTTGTTTGATGATGATAGTAAGTGGGGATTTTGTTTGATGATGATAGTAAGTTTTCCCATCTATAAAAGTGAATTGTTATTATTTGAATATCTTAGTTTTGTGTTTCTAAAAGCTTTAACCTTCTTTGTAGGATGTCGCTCCCATATTAAAGTTGATGCTAACTTCCAATGAATCTTTGTTTGCAACCTTTTCTAAGGCATACACATAGTGTTGAATGATGCAAGACTTAACACATGAATTTTCGTGAATATGTGGCTTTTATCGAACAACTTATAAAAGAAATGTGTGGAAAATTTGCGTTATATTAAAAAAATGTTGTTGGTTATGTAATTTTCTAGTAAATTTCTTTATATTAAGTTATAGCATAACTAATAAAACTAATAAGTACACCTCATTCAATTCAATATATATAAACAGATCATTTAATTTAATTCTTTAGAACCCAAACACGAAATGAATTTAGAACAAAAAGAAAATAAAGCAACTCCTTTGCTCTGGTAATACATACCCCACAAACAGAGGGCAGCTATCCACAAAGCATGGCAACCACACCCATTCCCATTTTTGCTGCAGAAACTCCATTCCTCACGCGATTGAAACTGCTTTCACAGCCATTAATATCATCCTCATCCTCAAGGTATTCTCTGTTGATCGTGAACTGCAGAAGCCCCCTTAACATCAATGGATTTAGTGATACGAAAAGCTCCAACTTCATTACCAATGGCGGTCAACTGAAGAACGTGATATCAGGTATAGCGGACCAGCAGGTAGATGAATTGGTTAAAGCTACACAGAGAGTTGAATCGGCCAAAAAAGAGTTGGCCGAGGCCAAAGAGCAAGAAATTGAAGCCAGGAAGACGATGGAATACATGAATCAGCTTGAAACAAGGGATTTTGAGGTCCGTTTCTTCTTTATTTACCATAAAATTATGAGTTTTTATGGTAACAGAAATTAGGGTTTCCATTGAAGACGGTAGAAGCTGAGGATGGAAGAAAAACGATATACAAGAACAAAGAGAAGTTGGAATCCGTAAAAGCTGCATTGATTTCCGGCATTGTTGGGACCTTGGCGAGCTTGCCCATTTCCTTAACTCATGTGACCAATTCCTACGAGCTAATTGTGTCAACTGCAATCACCATAAGCATCTGTGCATTGTATGGTGCAACATTCCGGTATGCTGTCCGAACAGACTTGGATGATTTTCATCTTAAAATTGGAACGTGTGCAGCTTTTGGAATCGTCAAAGGTGTTTGAATTGAACAAACCATCATCAATCTTGTTGTTATACTTATAAGGATAATTTAAAGAAGGTTGAAAATTGAAAACTTGTCGTGTTGCAGGACTTGCTACACTGGATGAAAGGCTGTGTTTAGAACAAGAAGCTGGAAACGTGGTGTCAAATGCTTTGAATGGAGCAGTATGTGTTTCTGAGAATGTTTTGATTTTTATTTTTGCTGCTGCTGGTTTGGATATATGCTATAAGATGGGGATATTAAGTCCATTTCCGGTTGAATCATCGGCTTCAAGAACTAAAATGTAATTAATTGCTTCTCTAGATTGACATTTGTACATCCACCTGCAAAATGGTTCGTGACAGTGTTTTTTTTATCCAAGACCATAGTATTTGACAATTAGGAACAATTTGTGTTTTTGAGAATCTTTTAATTTTCCTTTATGCTGCTGCTGGTCTAGGCATTAGAAAATAGAATGGAATGGAATGGAAGGAAGTGATTGGGAGAGAATCCCTTCCGATCACATTTGGGCAGATAGCGATAGCTTCCAAGGGAAAAATACATAATCCTTTCTTTTTTCTTCCTTTCTTTCCCCTTCTTAAAAAAAAACTCAATATCACATTTCATTTCCTTTATTTCCTTAAAAAAAACCCAAGAATACATTTCCTTCATTAACACCCTCTTCGATATGAGTCCTACAAAGCAAACAACATTCGAGCACTAGAACTCTATAGGCCACAAAGCATCAATAGGCATCCTTCCTAATAGACATCTCTCCTAATAGGCATTCTAGTGTGCAACCTTGATCATATCCCTATGTTAACTTCTAGCATGCAAAACATATAACATAACATGTATGGGTATTCTGAGAATAATTTACTTGAGTTTGACTGATTGCACGCATCGCATCTGTTTCTTTTGTAAAAATCTTTTTAGAAAATTTATTTTCTTTAAAAGATTATCAATTCCTCAGTTTGAGTTCAAACACACTCGATAGTGTGTCCGAATCCCTCAAAGCAAGGCTCTGATACCAACTTGTAACGTCCCAAAATGACAATAAAAATTTTCATTTTAAACATCGAATCATACAACCAATTGTTCCAAAACCAAATAAAGTAAAAGTGTATTTTTCAAAAATTAAAGTATCTCAAAAGTAACCAATACGGAAAAAGTAATCAGGGGATGCGGTGCAGTCAAGCCTGGTCATTCCCTTTGAAACTAGAAGTACTTGAAAAATATTAAATCACAAGCCGTAAGCACAAAGCTTACTGAGTTCCCCAAAATACCAAATACCATACATATCATGGGCTACCCCGTGGTCTTGCATACAAATGTCATAGGCCATCCCATGGTCTTTCATACCATTGTCATGAGCTGCCCCCATGGTTTTCCCTTGCAGTGCCTTGGCTACTCCAAGGTCTTACATACAAGTGTCATGGGCTACCCCTATGGTCTTTCACACAAATGTCACGGGCTACGTCGTGGTGGCCAGATATATATATATAAAAACTATATATATTCGGTTATTAGGTCAAATAGAGAGACTAACAACCGATTTTTTGAGAAGGATTGCGACTAAAACCCTCTGGAAACCTTGGAGAAGATCTGAAATCGATTGGAGCTCAAGAGTTGAAGAGATATAGAAGAATTCTACATAGATCTAATCGGTTTGCTAACATACTCATGTCTACTCTTATTTGCATGGATTTTGTGTGTTTTTCTGCTATTATGAGAGGCTAAAAACCTTATACTTCTGTTTGGTGAAGATAAACCTAATCCTTATGTGTTAATTTCGATTTATGGATGATATATGTTGATCTTACTTGTGTTTGATAATTAAACCCTAACATGTTTTAGTTCTAGTTTTTATTGCTTATACATCAAGTTATGTGTGATAGTTGATCATTCTAATTGCATGAATTTGTCACCTAATTGTTTATGATCATTACATAATTAGAGCTAGGATTAGTCACATCTTAGATAAATTAATTAAATCTAGTAACTTTAACTGTGTTAGAGGGTATAATTAATCTTAATTTGTGCTTGGTTGTTTAACTTGATCATAGGAAAGTAACTATTATCATTCATAGTCCAATTTGTGCTTGATCATTGCATGGTAATTCATAAATTGGTATGTCTAGATATTTGATCATAATAGGTAGTTAACAAATTGGTAATAAATATATTTAATACACTATAAATCAACCATAAGAGAAGGGAAAATCAAAACTGAACAGAAGTACTCTTTAATCTTGAAGTAAATTTGTTTTTATTTGCTTACCTAGTTGGTAATTTGGTAGTGATTTGAATTAAGTTCTTCTGATCTTGCAAAATCAGTAAAAACACCCAATTTAAGTTTGTTTTCTTAGTTTAATTAGAAGTAGTTATCTTAATTAATTAAATTTCATTCCCTGTGTTCGACACCTGACTTACCCAAGCTATTTTATAATCCGACTAGGTACACTGCCTATAGTTGCATATATTAGTTAAGTTAGTTAGGTTATAAATTTAAAACAATTAGGTACTTTTGTGCACATCAAAGTTTTTAGCGCCGTTTCCGGGAACGACTTATTTGATTTTTAGTTTAATTGCTTTTAGTTATTCGATCCTTTTTATGGGGTAAAAACCACAAAAAGTTATTTTTCTGCATTTATTTTTTTGTCTCAGCACCAACCACGTCGTGGTCATCTTTGCCACGTCGTGGTTACGTTTCAGTCAATCTTTAGTTTATTTATTTTTATTCGTTTTACGCGTTTTGTTTTATTTTGTTTTTTGTTTCAGTGATTTATGACCCGATGATCCAACACTCCCATAATTCCACCATTGAAAAATCCAGATCAACTTTCCACAAGAAGAAAGACAAGAAGGTCGACGAGTCTAACAACACTTTTCAAGCTGAAAAATTCGAACTTTTGAAAAGACTCCAAGCAAGAAGGAAGTAGGGTGCGAGCCAAAAACATCTACCAAAGGAAGTGATAGTATTTAGGTAAAACAAATAAACTTAAAACCCTTAAGTTTGCATGCAACCTAAATAGGATCTATGTTTTCTCTATTGAACCTATAACTAAGAACATCATATAAGAAACCCTAGGTTGTTTTCGAAAATTACAAATTAGGGTTTAGGATTACATACCTTAAATGTTATTGTAGTAAATAACAATGATTCCTTCTTGTAAGTCTCTTGGAAGCAAGCATCACACGTGTCGTGCTTCTAATGGTTCACACCCAAGTTAGCAAGAGGATGACTTAAGAGAGAAAATGGAGAGTAACAATTTTCGTCCAAGCCTTAGGGAAGAGAGGAGTGGGCGAAATAGGGGTATAGGGATGGCCTTATATAGTTGAGGAATCTTACGGCCAAAGTTAGGGTTTAGGGGATAAGCCCTAGATTGATTTACTTGGTAACCAAGCAGCCCAATCTCCTTATCCAATAAGCCTTGAAAGAAATATTCTAGGCTTGCCCCAGAGGATTTTCGTCGACCTCATCCCATGAGGTTCTAAAGCCTTCCTTCTTCAAGTTTCAATAAATAACCAAACAGTCCCTGTACTTTTAATTAATCAAATTATTCTCAAAATTAATTCCCATTAATTTCTGATTAATTATTAATTAAATAATACATTTTTTCTAATTAATATATTATTTCCATAATACATTATAAACTATTTATTTTAATTTATTAATCACATTAAAAATTAATCACTCTCTTTAAAAGTCGTCTTGTCCAATTGCTAGGTTTGAGGGCAACCCAAAAGGACTGTGCTACTATCAATTCAAGTATATACCAATTATAGTTATGGGCTTAGACACCTAATCCAACAGTCTCCCACTTGGATAAGTCTATAACTATAATTGCCAGTATAACTTCTGAATCGATCACCAAATTGCAGCTTGCAAAAGCTGTTGTCGAACTCTGACCTAGTCACTTATGTGTCCTAAGATAAGTGATCATATAATCCTCCGTTCAACTAGATATCATTCAGACATGATACATGGAATAGAATCAATCTCATTGTCCAAGACTTTGTTTCCCGGTTTTTGATTTGTGATGATATAGGACTTTTAATTGAACACATCAATTTAGTCCTGGCTGGGCCCATCACTATAAGTCAGCACCAAATCACCGACGGGCCCAAAGATATCGCTTTTCCCGTTAGGGCAAAAGGAACAAATACACTTTGACTCATATGCTTGCATCTTTTACTCATCAAATCATACATGATAATACTTTTTATAACACCAAGTTACTGATGCGTTTACGCACTACCAATGTTCAATCGACTTGTAAATTACAACTGATATATCTCCGTTTCAAGATCATAAGATATTATCTTCTCAGAATTACTCGTGATAAATTCAATGAAGTAATTCTTTGAGCGTTGGTTTATCCATTACTTAAATCTCCATTTCTAAGCACTCATGAATGTTGTAGCAACACAATTGCTATGTATGAACTCCTTAGACAATCTACAATCCAATTCATGACAGTCTTCATTCACTACTTACTTCCTGAAGTACAAGCGACTGTGGAGCTTCGAATAATCAAATTATTCAGGAAGTAAAACATGCAAAGTGAAACACAATAATAAACTAATTAACTTTGGTCTCAAAACTTATTGGATATAAAAAAACTCTTATTATTTAATCACCATAATAATTAAGGCTTTATTCATTGTATAATGTTTCGAGTAATCAAATAACTACTTGAATTAAATAACATCAGTCATGCCATGTTATAAACATGCATACTATGTCTCTGTATGGTCCTTCCTTTGTGAACAAATCGACTGAAAACTATTCCAAAAATGCTCATTTCACAATTCCAAATTCTTGTCACTGTCTAAAATGTATTGGAATTCCATCTTTACATGCATTGACCTTCTATGATGTCGAGGCTTCTAAGTCACAGAGACTGAGCCAATGATATTACAAAATGTTCCATTGGAACTTTGCTACTAGAAACAATTTCATGGTAATAAAGTTTCAAATTTAAGGTACACTCCTTGAACACTTCTCTTGCATTAAGTTTTCCAACTCACATGTAGATTTAATAATCAAATTTTATTATGGAAACATTTTCATATTCCCATATGACTATCAATTTTGACCAAGAATCATCTCAATCCCAAACATGCAACTATGGTCCATCCAAATTAATACCATACTTCCAACTGTCCACAAGCAACCAATCTTCAGTAAACCTCAGAATTTTCGTGACAGATGTTTAACAACTCTAGTCACACAAAAATTCTAATCCTTTTTTGTCTCAATGCTCAAGGCATTTGGAAAAACCAGAACACATGAATATTACAACATATGTAATCAATCCTATATCCGAAGCATATGGGACTCGATTCATTATATTTGATATATGTTCAATCTCTTGCTATAATATTTTCATATATGGAATTTCCTATGTTGAACCATTTCAACATGATATTCACATATGTCTATTACTAAGTTCTATTAAACTATACAATCTAAACCTTAAGATTATTAGAAAGATTTGAAATAATAATCTAAAATTGAATCTAGTTAAAACTTTATTATATTGAAGCCTAGGTTGCTAGTGTTGTGTGGGACGATCCGATGTGAGGTTCGATGTTTATTTGAGCCAATATATGTTAGAGTATTTGTGACTTCCCTGTCCTAGTGAAATCATGGAACAAAAACATGACCTTTCTTAGTTTGAAGGACATAATATGTTTAACATCGTGTACCATAAATGTATCCTGGAGAGCTTATGTAGTCATTACACCTTAGACTAATACCCATAACCAATAAGGTGTAACATCCTGTTTCGAGAATTTTCTTATTTTGTGATTGTGGAAAATAAATGGATCAAGTAAAGGCCTTGGGCTTCAAGGGAATAGGGTTCAGACAATGTTGGATGTTAATAATATTGGTTATGCGATCCAAGCCCTTGGTTTGTGTTGGAGTCAAAGGGTATAACGAGAAAAGTGATGTTTCAGACTTCTTGCATGAAATATGGATTTTTTTCGGGAAGTTTTTAGTCCAAGATATCTAGATAATATTGTGGGGCTTTTCAATACCTTTCCGTGGATATAAAGATCATCGAAAATGGAGTTGGAACGAAGAAGTTATGACCGTTTGAAGTTAGGAAGGTTTTGGGCTTAGTCTAGTACGTTGGTACGCTGCGCGTACCTGGAATACGTTGGGCGTACACGATCGAAACTCAAACCATATTTTCATGTTTTGAGCCCTATTTAAGCTCCTTAACTTCCCTAAACCCATTTCATTCTCAACCTCCACCTCTCGAACACCCTTCCTTGAAACCCTAACTCTAGTTTGAGCCTTGAGATCAAAAGAAGGTGTTCTTGAGTGCTTTGGAGTGTTCTTGGTGAATCTTGGAGAAGAAGGAGCTCATAGGAGAAGTGTTGGTTGCTTTGGAGCTTGTAGATCCAAACTTTATTCACTTTGATCTTTCTTCTAGAGTTATAAAGCTTGAATCTTGATGACGCATTTGTTAGATCTAGCTAATTTTGGTTGTTATGAGCTTTTGGTCACTTTAGTGCATAAATTTTAGATCTTGAAATTTTGTGACCTTGTTATGTATAAATTTGGAAACTTTATCCATCTAAACATCATTTTGATTCAGATCTAAAGGTTGGAAACTTGGACTTAATGGATTAAGTATGAAGGATTCACTTTCGGTCCCTTTGAACCTTAAAAAACTAGATCTTGGTCGTTTGGACCATTCTAATGGATAAAGTTGGAAACATTATCCATTATGGAGCTATTAGGAACCATAAAAATGTGATTTTGGTCCTTCCATCCCTTCCATGCAAGAGTTATGATGTCTTAATGGATTAATAAGTTAGGTCTTAGCTTTTGGACCTTTTCTAGCCATGGAAAGTCATAAAGGTGGAAACTTTATGACTTAAGTCGATGTTTTGAGTCTAGATTTGAGATCTGGATAAAAGGTCTTATGGGATTAAATGCTTAATGGAATGTTGGGATCAACTAGCGTACACTGGGCGTACCTAGGAGTACACTTGGCGTACCGGACTTGAATCGCATACGCTGGGCGTACGTTGAGCGTACGCAGCCAGTCTTAGGTTTTGACTTTCGTAGAATGATGACATTTTGACCAAGTTTGACTTTGGGTCATATTTGAGGATTTTGGACTATTGATTAAGATTTTATCTGGTTCTGGTGTTAAAGGATTCGCAGGTGAAAGCAGTGAAGAAAAAGGGATTGTATCACAGTGTTTCAGAGTTCTTCGATTCAAGTGAGTTTTCCTCATTGTATTTGTGGGTCGAAGGCACCAATGTCGGGCCACTAGGTTATGTATCCTGGTATATAGGATGATGTTATGCTGTTTATATGATAGATTGGTAGATTTGTATAATTAACTATATTTGTTGGATATGTGTTTATGTTTATCTGTTGTATATGTCGACATATTGTGGATGGGTTGAGGCGGTCCTGCTTTTTGCTGAAGGCCAAGATACTCGAGGCAGTCCGGATAGTCTGTAGGCCCTACGAGGCGGTCCAGTCAGGACGAAGGCTCGGAGAGCAGTCCAGATAGGTTGTAGGCCCTGTGAGGCGGTCCAGTCATGTTGAAGGCTCATGTATGCATGTTGTTGTTCGTATATGTTATGTTGTGTGGTGGTACTTTGGGGGAACTCACTAAGCTTTGGCTTACAGTTTCATTTTATTGTTTCAGGTACTACATATGAGCATGGCAAGGCGAAGGTGTGATCGTGCACATCCTTCAGATTTATGTTATTTGGATTTTGGGATACTGTCATTATTGATTAACACTTTTGAAACAATGGTTTTGTAAAAAATTATGGTTGTTGGGTTATTTTTTAAAAATAAAAATTTACTTTGATTTTTGGGATGTTACAAGTTGGTATCATAGCCTTGGTTTGCGAGAATTGGATGTACATTCGTGTGAATCCAGACTTAAACTAAGGAACTACAAAAAAAGTTTTCAAAATGGTTTAAAAAATTTGTTTTCAAAAGTAACCAAGGAAGGATGTGATGTGTACGATCAACCAGAGCAAGAAAGTATAGCCCAAGTTACCCACACAATTATTTGATATGATGTTTATGGTAGAACAACATGCTAGTTGTAGGGTAGGGATCTTCAGGAATTGCATGATAGAATTGTCTGATGTATGATGCTTTATTCCTATAGAGTTTTCTTGCCTATTGTTTGTAGGACTCTTTCGGGTGTGAATTAACTATTAACCGAATACGTTAAGTCACATGCTGCATGGGTTAAATAATTTTAGAGTGACAGATTTGGTACTATTGCGCAACTCTTGTCTGAGTCCAACTGGTATAGGGTTGATGATATGTGCATATTTGGTCATATATTTTCTCTAATATCTTAATACTTTTTGGCTATTTTGTCTCGATTATTGGACAAAAGATACTTAATTATGTTTAAATTGTATTTTCAGCCTAGGAGACATGCGCGAGTTAAAAAGGAAGCGAGATTAGCAATCGGAAGCTCGGGAATTGAAGAAAGAAGAAATTAAGCCAAAAAGCTGAAGGACTCGGCGAGTTGGTCATCAACTCGATGAGTAGATAGGAATATTCGCGAACCATCAGGTGCCTTACCGTGCACGGGATTTAAGTGATGGACTCGTCGAGTCAGTTTATGGACTCGACGAGTTGCCCCTGTTTTCAGAAAACTATATAAAGGGCACTAATTCCCGAGACAAGGACTTCTCTCTGGATCTTTTGGCGACTTATCTGCGATTGGAAGGTTATTGAAGCTCTGGAATTCGAAGATCAACCCTAGAGATTGATTTGGAAGAGATCAAAGGCAGCATATACTGTTGAGAGAAAAACTTGAGAAACACACTTGAACAAACGTTAGAACAAGTTTATATTGCAGAATTTAAAGTTTAACTCAAAGGATCATAAAGCTCAACAATAATAAAAGTTAGAGTTAGATAGTTAGATGATTAGATGCGGAAATATAAGGAAATATAAATGACAGCAAGTATTATATCAAGTATACACTTAAGTTGATTCTTAACAAGGAATGCAATCAGACCAGGTTAGTAAGTGAGATCAAACTTAGTGATTAAGTCATAATTGACTTGCTCCGAAGGAGATATGTAGATCTGTTATATTTCAGATTACGTTTAGTAGAGTTTTGAGAGTAAGAAGTAGATGAAAGAGTAAGTTATGAATTTCAAGAGATATGAGATTCAAGATGCGTAGATGTGTATTCATTCAGAAAGAGAGAACTCCTTTTTTATAAAGTCTCAAAGATTACAAAGGTCCTATCTGTTGAAAGTTGCCATGCAAGGCACATTGGATAAAAGAGAGTACAATAAGAAAAACAGATAAAAGACTAAGACTAAGTGCTGATGACGATGATTGCGGTTGCGGTACTTGACTGCGGATGAGAGAGTGGTTGCGGATAAGGAAGAGGTTGCGGTTTGGATTAAGTTTAAGAGGGTCACTTCTATGTTTCAACAATTTCCCCCTAAGTGACCTCTTCAACTTCCCTTTATTTGTCAAGCTGTAGGAACTTGATGAGAATCCACCAGAACTTTCTTACTTCTCCAAGCCAGGTGATCCTTCTTGAAATCTCAAACTTGACTTCAACAGTTGTGTGTTTTGACTTATGAACTACGGTTTGAGTTAGTTCAAGTTGCTTCCGAGTGAGACGATGCATGGCAGTCATAGGAATGAAATATTTAATTTCATCATTTTTGCGTTTGAAAATGACTCCAAGATCTGGGAAGTTTGTTGCTCCAAGAGATCTTTCTTGAAAACCTTCAGTCAGCATTGGGGCCGGATCAAGAGGTGGAAGGTTAAACTTCTGAGCAAGTGTGGTGTGAATGTCTGCATCAATTTTTGCAAAATCACAAACAGTTTCTCTCAGAAACGTGCTGGCCCTTTCAAATGCAATTTTCATCTTGGGATTCTTCTCTGACTTGTTCTGAAACACCCTTGCTATCAGAAAGACTTCCTCCGGGTTCATACAAGGAAAGTCAGCTTGGGTTCGGACATAGTCCTGATTTCTTCTGGTGAGAGTATATTGGATGAAATCTGCTTTCATGAATTTTCGAGACTTGAAGTTCTTGACTGCAGTGGGCCTGTCATTCGACCATATTTTCTCAATTGTAGACCCATGCTTGGCATAGAATCTGTTGAGTCTTTCAAATTCTAATGGCAACCTCTTATCATCGGAAAGACTGTGGTCAAAAGATTCGAATACTATGAAGTATTTTTCATTGGGAGAGATGGGAATGTCCCAATAACCGTCATGAGGGGGTTCTGAGTATGTGAGATAAGGCTTGTAATCGTCATCAAGTAATCCTCTGTGTGGATTGACCCAGGAGTTGATGAGGGATTCATCCATTGTGATGTCAAAGCCGTTTTCCTTCCAGACCAACTCAGCAAATTTAGCTGATTTCCAGTCAGCTTTCTTCTGTTTGGTTGCGGGTGAGTCGAAGGAGTGTTCGGATGACATATGAGAGGCTAAGTTTTTGAAATGGGGGGGAGGAGTCACCGGTCGCTTCGGAGAGGGATGAGATTCTTGAATTGTTTGTTGTTGTGGTGGTGACTGATGACTTGGACTCTTTTGAGGAGAGGGAACATGTGTTTTCTTTTGTGGAGATGGTTGAGGTGAAGGTTGTGGAGTAGGAACTTTTTCTTGAATGATGGGATGCTGATGACTAAGATTTGTTTGGATGGGAGAATTTAAATGTTGGTGCGGATGAGAATGTTGATGAGAAATGTGATCCGAGTCTTGGTCTTCACTTCCCCCTCTTGAGGAAGGAACATTTGGTACTTCCTCAAGCCATTGCTTACGACCATTAATCTTAGCACACACTTCGTTGAATTGAGCTTTGAGTGCATCAACAAGTTGTTGAGTGTTTGGAATTACGGTGTTGAAAAGCAGTTTATGGATATCCTTGGTGAATTGTAGAATTTCCTGGCCATGAAAGTTGGATGATAAAGAACGGCGTAAGTTGTTGATGGTTGACTGCATGAATGAAATGGTGGACTCATACGCATTATGAGTTTCTTCGACAAGCTTCCTGGATTGAGTTGATTGATCCGCAATTATCGATTGAAATCCGGACTTGATTGCGGATACCTCTGAGATGAGTCGCTCAACAGTTGCCAAAAATTGCTGATGATCAGCTTTGCGGTTGGTATCCAGTGCTCGAATACCCATTTCAACTTTAAGAAAGATTCTCTCTGCAGTAAGACGTTCTCTGGCTTCCAGTCGTTCGACGCGGTCAATGAGGGACTGCGGTCCAGGCAAATCCTCCGATTGCGGTTGAGTAGATTTCACAGCGGCTAAGATCTGATCAACTTTGTCTAGCAAACTCAAGAATTCTTTTCTCGAGACGGCTAACTTCTTTTTCTTCTTCTTCTCCTTAGGCTTAGAGGTTGAGTGTTGAGAACCGCTTGATTCTTCTTCTTCATCAAAAATCATGAGATCATCAGAGGGATTAGGTTGGTCTACCTCATTTATGTCGATGTCGTCAAAACCGAAGGTTGGTGCGGAACTAACTTCAATCTCGGTTCCATCATTTTGGGATTCTCTAACAGTTTGAGTTGGAGGGGGCTGAGATGGACCTGCACAACCAGGAATGGACTGAGTATTTCGGATTGTCTCAGCCATTGCGGACATCCAATCCTGGAGCTTTAGAATTGTGGTTACGTTGTTTGCATTATTGATTGCATCAGCCCAATACTTGGCCACAATTTCCTGCTGCTTTTGTTGAAGTTGATTGGTTTGTTGATCTTTCCTTACTTGAAATGCCCTACGGAAGGCGGCATACTTCTTTGCTTCGGATTCAGTGGTTGGTTTGTAATGTCCCCAAGAGTTATCAGATTCATTAC
Organism: Lactuca virosa; assembly: GCF_052849685.1. Classification (NCBI taxonomy): domain Eukaryota; kingdom Viridiplantae; phylum Streptophyta; class Magnoliopsida; order Asterales; family Asteraceae; genus Lactuca; species Lactuca virosa. The sequence goes on from NC_136428.1 coordinate 29,506,231, forward strand.
CGTCAATTCCTTGAATACGCACCGAGGTGTCCCTCGGGTCCACGGATCCTTGCACATTTGTGCTCACCGTGCCTAAACCACCTGTATTAGATGTAAGAAGAGTAGGATTTCCGGAGCTTCCTCGGTCTCAGTCAAACCGTGGTCAAGTGTGGCCTCGGCTCCGTTCTGGCATGGGCTGAAGATTTGCCCTGCAGTTGGGAAGGTGTATCGAGTGTTTGGATTACAAGGTCTAGAATGGAGCGCAACTCCTGTTCCTCAAAGAAATGAAGTTTAGAAGCCCTTGAGACCTTAGGGCGAGAAGAGCCAATTAAATACTCTTGGGATTTAGCTGGGGGTGAGTCTCCACGTTTTGATGAAGCAGACACACTTACTGTGTCTGAGTGGCTAGGAAGGGTTGAAGCAAATGGGTCTGCGGGGACCCCAAGGATTACTGGAGTCTTTTGAGAGACTTCAGTATTAATCTGGTCACGCATTTGGCTAGAACTTTGGTTGGTTTTGCGTTTTTTGAGAACAAGGATGGGGAATGAGTCCTCATCAAATTCACCTTCAACATTAACAGCCGAGGTCTGAACTGGATCAGAGTCTTCATCAGAAGAAACAATATGTCTGAGTTTACGTTTCTTGGTTGGTTCGACATCTTTGGTTGGAGTGTTTTTCTTGGATTTCCATCGAGAAGTTTTTCTTGAAGAGAGCTTCTTGAGTCTTTGGGCTAGGGGAAGGTTAGAGAGAGTAGTAGAAGATAGGACTGCAGTATGTTTAGGATCACTGGGTGCGGTAGAGACAAGTATAGTTTGACTGGGTAGAGGCGGGGTAGAAAGGTATGGGTCAATACCTTCTGTAGCCTCAATGTGATCAGAGACTTCTTTTGTCTCAAGTCCAATGGTAGTCAAGATATGGATGGGCAAACGTCTTAAAGGTCCAAATACATATTGATCTTTAGAGGGAGGGTACATTTTGAGATCGCGGGTGACGAAGAAGTTGATGTCACTGCCCATGCTGATCTTCGCATCGCGGTGAAGGTTTGAGATGCACAATGACCAGAATCGTGCAAAGGTGAGTTCTATAGGAGTTGCCCTCGGAGTCTCCTTAGGGATGTACTGAAGGAAATCATCCCATAAGATCTGGCCGTAGTTAACGTCGTGGCCTGTGAAGATACTCCAGACTAGCTCCAGCAGTTTGAGGCCCATGTTGTCAGTGCCTCTGGTTCTTCCAGACAGACTGCGGATCACATAGTGACAGACGAACTGCCAGACCGCAGAGAGTTGGTTTTTCTTGAATTCTCCTATTCCTTTGATTTTCTTCTGGTAGCCCATTTGGTAGAGTGAGGAGATGATGTCCGTCACACTGGGAGAGATGAACTTAGTAGAGGGATGAACCAGTAGATTGATTGCAGATGAAAACTTGTCTTTGGTCAAGATGACCAAAGAATCGTCCATTAAGTTCCGATGAACTTCTTGCAGATTGTTGAGGGGACGATACGCCGAGAATGCACATTTGAAGAGTGTTGACATTGGAACCACATCAGTAAAGCAATCAAAAGGTCCAAATAGTGGGTGATTGGTGATGAACATGATCATGAGTCGAATAGACTCATTGTAGGAGGAATGATCTTCAAAGATTGCCCTAAAGTTGCTTGAGGCAATGGATGAGGATTGATTCCTTGTGGCAGAATCAGAACTAGCGGGTTGAGCGGACCCTGAAGCTTTGGATTGCTTCTTTGAGATTCCAGACTTCACCATTTTGAAAAACGTTTGAAGAACTTGCAGAAAACTTTGAGTGCAAGAAGGTGAAGAAGATGAAGTTCGTCTTAGAGAGTTCAGAAGGCGTAAAGCTTTCTTGGGGAGGAAAAGAGGGTTTATATGGGGGCGGATTTCAAAAAAAAACTTTGTTTTTACCCTAAAGAAAACGGTTAAGGGTAAAAACCTTTTTTATTTAATTAAGAGAATCATTATCAGCCACAAAAGTATTAACGAAATGTTTTTTTTTAATTTTCCAAAAATGTGGCATTTAATGAAATGTCAGGCCCAAAGTCCCACGTCTGAAGAACGTGTGGTGAGGGGCGATAGTCCGTTGAATAAAGGTGGAATTTGTAACGGATTTGACATTTTGGGGTAAAGGTGAAAAGACAGTTTAAGGAAAAAGATTTCTTTTATGAGAAACTGTTTTATTTTGGCATCACACCTAAAATAGGTTTGACAAAAGGTTTATTTGAAAAGAAGAACTGAAACGATAATGTGCTACACAACGAATGTTTTTTGAGAATGTTTTTCTTATTTAATGAAGGATCATTAAATAGCACACAATGTTTCAAGAATTTATGAAGTAGTTGAAAGTTCAATCAATGTGATTGCGGATTGATCACTCATTGCGGATTGAGACATCATTGCGGATGGATTCATCCTTGCGGTAGATGGTTAGATGACTGCAGTAGAAGAAACTGAGAGGAATACTTGAACAAAATCAGAAATAACAAACAATAAGGACCTTGGAAATATAGGTATCATATGGAATTGTGGTACATAACATATACTGCGGTACATAAGATGTACCATGGTACATAAAGTATACTACAACTATGTATGATAGATATATTTAACTAGGACCGCAATGTTGACCAAGTATGGTCTGCAGTACCTATCAATTCAAAAAGAATTGTGGGTCCGGATTCATCATTCCTAACATTTGTAAGAAACTGTATTGTTTTGTAGAGTCAAGTGTCTTTATGAATACATCAAAAATCTCTTCATGAGTGTTAACAAAAATTAGTTCAATGTTACCTTTCAGAATGTGGTCTTTAATGAAGTGATATCGTAGTTCAATATGCTTCGTCTTAGAGTGATGAATAGGATTATGGGAGATCGCTATTGCACTCTCCGAGTCACAGTAAATCAGTATCCGCAGCATCCTGTATCCGTAGTCCATAAGTTGCGTTTTCATCCACAAGACTTGTGAACAACAGCTGGCTGCGGCCACATATTCAGCTTCTGCGGCAGACAGTCAGACACAACTTTGTTTCCTTGATGACCAGCTGACGAGTCTTCCACCCAGAAATTGACATCCACTTGAGGTGCTTTTTCGATCCAATCTACATCCAGCATGATCCACATCAGTGAATGCTTGTAGGTTGAAGTCGTTTCCAGCGGGATACCAGAGGCCAAGAGCTTTCTTGCCCTTTAAGTATCTGAGAATCTGCTTAGATGCGGTCAGATGTGATACTTTCGGATCGGCCTAGTACCTTGCGCATACGCCTGTTGCAAAGACAATATCTGGTCTACTTGCATTGAGGTACATCAACGAGCCAATTATTCCTCTATAAGTTTTGTGGTCTACTGATTCTCCGGAAGGATCAACAGATATCTTATATCCGAAGGCCATTGGAACCTTGGCTGAGGAATAGTTGTCCATTGAGTATTTCTTCAGCAGTTCAGAGGTGTATTTCTCCTGATGGATGAATATCCCTTGAGGGACCTGTTTTATTTGAAGTCCTAGAAAGAAGTTAATCTATGTGTTCATGCTCATTTGAAATTTGTTGGTCATGAGCCTTGCAAATTCATCCACCATCCCCTGATCTGTGGATCCGAAGATGATATCATCCACATATATTTGTACAAGCATAAGGTGATTACCATTCGCTTTTCTAAATAAAGTGGGATCAATCACTCCTCTTTTATATCCAGAAGTGACAAGAAACTCTGATAGAGTCTCATACCAAGCCCTTGGTGCTTGCTTTAGACCATAAACTACTTTCTCAAGCTTGTAGCAGTGATCTGGGAGTTCATGACATTCGAAGCCCGGAGGTTGTTGAAGATAAACCTCCTCTTTTAATTCACCATTTAGGAAGGCACTCTTTACATCCATTTGATGTACTCTGATGTTTTTGTGAGCTGCATATGCTAAGAAGATGCGTATGACCTCCATTCTGGCTACAGGGGCGTAGGTTTCGTCATAATCAACACCTTCAAGTTGACTATACCCCTTGGCAACTAGTCTTGCCTTGTTCCTGATGACCGCACCAGATTCATCCAACTTATTCTTGTACACCCATCTAGTACCAACAATAGTGTGACCTTGCGGCTTTGGAACGAGTTGCCACACCTTGTTTCTTTCAAATTCTGCCAGCTCTTCTTGCATTGTTGTTATCCAGTCGGGCTCCATTAAAGCTTCTTTGATCTTCCGGGGCTCGACCGAGGACATAAACGATGCATAGTGACAGTGATCAGATAAATCTTTTGAAGATCGAGTTTGGATGCCTACTGATGGGTTTCCGATGATTTGACCCGGTAGGTGGTCCTTCCTCCATACGTGTAGACGGGGTTGCAGATGGTCAGCGGCTGCGGTAGAAGGAATGCCTTCAATCTCGAAAGACTCTGCAGTTGGAGACGACAGTTCCCCCTGGACTTGAAAGCAACCCGCAGAGTTATCTTGGACTGTTGGAACGGAATCAGCATTTTCTTGAGCAATAAGAAGAGGTTCCCCCTGGATTGCGGATGAGAGTTCCCCTTGAACCTGAGAAGGTTCCCCCTAGATTACGGATGGGAGAGTGATAACCCTTGGGTCGGTTCTTGTGTCAATGTTCTCTATATTTTCATCATTTGAGTCCAAAGAGACATTTGAGTGCTGAGATCCTCTGTGGAGAGGAACTGGAGCTACATCTTCAAGTACTGGAACCTCGATGGTTGTCACCTGATCCGGAGATGAACTTTCCCCCTCAACCGGCGAGGTAGAAGTATTGAGTGATACTTCATCTGATAGAGTAGGATCAAAGACTTCGGCATGCTGCTATTGAGCTTCCGGGGACACAAGAACTTTCGGATAACTTAGCAGTCTCTACGGGGTCAAAGAGATCATCATAGTTTACTTCAACTAAGTTTAATGGATCCGAAGAAGCAGGAATACCACTTTCCAAGATTGCTTTGGTTTCGGTTGATGGAGCAGTGTTGCAGACGTAATAGTCATCAAATTTGACGTCGAAGCTTTCGACTATTAGTCTCGTGCGTCTAATAAGAAACCTATAGGATACCTTGTTTGTTGAGTAGCCAAGAAATATGCCTTCATCAGACTTCGGTGCAAACTTGTTAAGATGATCTTTGTTGTTGATCACAAAACATCTACACCCAAAGATGTGGAAAAATCGGACATTGGGTTTGCGGTTGTTAAGGCCCTCATATGGAGTTTTGTTGAGACGCTTGCACACAATGCTTCGGTTTTGCACAAAGCATGTCGTGGCCACTGCTTCGGCCCAGAAGTAAAGAGGAAGATTGGCAAAGTTGAGCATAGATCTGGCTGCTTCCACCAGAGTTCGGTTTCTTCGCTCTACTACTCTATTCTGCTGTGGTGTGTAAGGAGCTGAGAAATTGTGACTGATACCCTTTGAAATCAAGAAACTGTTTAAGAGATGATTGGTGAACTCGATTCCGTTATCACTGTGGATGCGACGTACTGGCAACTTGATCTACAGTTCGATCTCCTTGATAAAATTGATCAGCACCTGCGGTGTTTCTGACTTGAGTCTTAGAAACAAAACCCATGTGAAACGAGTAAAATCATCCACAATAACCAGTATGTATTTCTTATGATGAAGACTGACTACGGTAGACGGGTCGCAGAGATCAATATGTAAAAGTTCCAGTGGTTCAGAAATGGAAGAATCAATCACCATCGGATGACTTGCTTTGGATTGTTTCCCACATTCACAGGCAGGGCAGAGGGTATCATTGTGATATTTCAGAATGGGGAGACCTCGGACAAGTTCTCCGGTAACCAGGTTGTTGATATAGCGAAAGTTGAGATGAGCTAGCTTGCGATGCCATAGCCAGCTAACTTTTGATATTGCTTTGGATAGGAAGCATAGATGCGGTTTCCCTATGATCAGAGAGACGTCCAAAGGATACATGGTACCTTCGGATTTGGATTTGATCAAGCAAATACTTATATCGCTTGTCATTACATAGCAGAATTCACTATCAAATTCAACCCGATGGCCTGCCTTACATAGTTGGCCAACACTGATGAGATTGTGTTTAAGACCTTCCACATAAGCGACCTTTTGGATAGAGAAATTCCCAGTAGTAAGAACACCATAACCTCGGATTACCCCATTCGCGTTGTTGCCGAATGTGACTTTTCCACCGTTGCAAATTGGCCTGAAATCCCGAAGGTATTCCAACCTTCCGGTCATGTGCAAGGAGCAGGCACTGTCGATTAACCATTCTTCTTCTTGTTCCTCCTTGCACATAGCCTGAGAATTACACGGTTAGTTTGGGCATCCAAACGAGTTTGGAGCCTGGGACAACAGATGGTTTTCTAATTGATGCATGAGCCGAGGTTGCAGGGACAAGTTTCATGTCAACTTTTAGGCCTAGTCCTGGGTATTTGTGAATTATTGGAGTGTTGTGAGATTTAGAAAAGATACGAGGTTTTTGAAAAGAACGAGATTTGACATGAGATGAGCCTTTTTTACAGCTTCATTGATATGCAGAAATTTTGTCATTTACCCTGACACTTTGCTTGGTCAGCGGTCTGGGTGAAGAAGTAGGCTTGTGACCAGTCCGAGAGAAGTGAGATCTGACCGTGGTGCTGTTGGGATTTGAAAAAGTATGTTTTGCAGGAGTGGGAGCACGTGTAGATCTCTTGGAAAGTGATTTCTTAAAACTTTGATGTGATTTTAAAAGTGTTGGAGTTGGTAAAATCCCTTTCCATTTTGGGTCATCTGAGGAATAGATTTGAAAACCATTGCTTCGAAAAGACTTTACTTTCTTTTGGGTTGTGTCAGATGTTTTTGAAATGGTTTTAGAAACTGTACATTCCCTTTTGTTTGTTTTCTTGACTGAAGAATTTTTTTGAAAAGTAATTTGAGAAAACAAGCTTTTCTGGACTCTTAGATTTTGGAATTTTGACTTGTTTTTTATTTTTAGAAAAGATTTCTCGGTTTTTGCCACGGGATCGAATTTCCTCTTTAAAAGCCTTTTTAGCCTCGGTTTTTGGAGAACCGCAGTCATTGATGTTCAGCTGGGGTTTCCTGGAAACCTTTGATAATTTTTGAAAACGAGGACTTGATTCATCCGAGCTAGAGGATTCAGCGTTTTGAGAGCATTGACCCACTTCAAAGTTTTCTATGGGTATTTCATGATGAATTGGCTGAATGGTTATAGTGCTCTTGACTATGGTCTGCGGTAAGGAAGATTGGACTACCGCAGAGTAAGTCTGTGTTGAGACTTTTGTGGGACACTTGATGATAAGCAGATGGACATACTGTGGTTCATGACTGCAGTGAGAGATACTGCGGTCTGAGGGCAGAGTTGGAAAATCCATTGAGACTTCGGGTCCTTCCACTACAATTTCCTCATCAACAACTGATGAAGTATGAGAATTGGGATAGATTGTGCCATAGATAGGAGTTTGATCACTTGAGTGACCCGAAAATTCAGACACAATTTCCTCAATGACACAATTGTTACTCAGATCATGAAGTCTACCGAAGTGAGCTTTGATATCTTCAGGAAAGGTTTTGTCATTGACTGGGAAGTGGAATTCTCGGTCAGGAGGGACATAGGGACGACCCTTGTTAAATCGGGGTGATGAGTCCTTTGCGGTAGAGTACCCATTGGACCAACCCCATTTGTATGTGTTGTCCACGGTTCCATTATTTACAAGGTTTTCAATAGCTTCACTTTCATTAAAGAGTTTTTCTATTAAAATATTTAAACGTACAATTTCACTCTGAGCTAAATCTCTTTGGTTCAAAGCTATTTCTAACTGAGTTTCTCTCAACATTCTTGCATCTTTCTCTAACACTAAGTCCTTTTCTAACATAGCTACTTTGAGTCTTTTGTTATCCAGTCGTCCTCTTACGTGAAACATCTTTTGGGATGCTATGTTCTTCTCATCTAGAGCTTTGTTATAGTCTGTAAGGACGGCAGCACACGTGTCATTAAGATTGTCTATGAAGGGTTGACAGTCATGCATGCTATAATTTAGAGTTTGAATCATAAGCTTTACATGTTCGATGATGCTTAGAGTCCCATCCTTTGCCATGTAGCAGTAGTTCTTTTCCAGCTTTGTAGTTCCATCCTCATCCGCAGTTGCCAGCATGCAAATCTTGCATTTTCCCTTGACGTTGCTGATGTCTTCATCCTCATCTCCGGATGACCAAACTTGATGGTCCCTTTTTACATAGGCTACATATGCCCTTGCTTTTTCCTTTTCCTCCAATTCTTGATCTATTCTAAGATAGAATGCTCTATCTTTCACCATATTAGCTTTGCAGTCTTTGGCAAAGTGGTTCTCCTTGTTGTATTTGTGACAGATTACAACATCACTTTTATCTTCTGAGGAGGTACTAGAGTCAGTTGAATTGATGGGCTTCGATGCCTATTTGGGTTGAGTGGTCTGAGGTTGCGGTGGTGGGTGAGTGTTTTTGGAGAAACAGGAATGATTGTTTTGAGGATTAAAGTTGCGGTTGAAGGGAGGTTTGTTGAACTGCTGATTTTTTCGAAAAGAAGAGGGTGGTAGCCGGTTGAACTGTTGGCTAACAAGATCAATTGCATTCTAGAATTCTTCTTCATCATCATACTCTGAGTCAGCTTCGTATGACTGCGGAGGATTGTCATACGAGGGAGAGTAAGATTGAGTATGTGGTGCTTGTGCTATGAGAGCAAGTGGTCCTCCAAAGTCAACACAATCCTTGAGTACGATAGATTCTTGTGCTTGCAATTCACCATAGAGCTTGTAAAGAGATAAAGAATGGATCTTTCTATCTCCTTGGACTATCATCTTAGCAGTCGTCCAATGTCTTCCTAAACCATTGAGAAATTGAAGATTTCTCTCATGGTTGCTTCAGACCGTGCCAGCATTGGATAACTTAGTGACAATCAGATTGAACCTTTTGAAGGAGTCTTCCAAAATTTCACCAGCATGCGCCTTGAAATTGTTGAACTCATTGAGTGCGGTTGTGAGCTTCTTATCTTGAGCTTGTTCTGTACCCTCATATAAGTTCTTGAGAACATCCCATATCTCTTTTGCTGATTTGCAGTTTATGATAATGTCGAAGTTGTCGGGAGCAACTCCACAGGAAATCTCATAAAAAGCAACAGTGTCATTTTCCATTTTGTCGAGATCATCTTTGATGGGACGATTCAGGGCTGGTTGACCTCCTCCTAGTCTGGCTGTGGCGCCATCAGTTTGAACTGGTGTAAGAACAGGGACATGTGGCCCTTCTTCGATAGATCTCCATACATCTCTTCCAAGTCTCCTTAAGTATCTTTCCATCCTCTGAGACCAGTGATGATATTCGTTTGCCACCAATATTGGAGCTCTATTAGAACCACCAACACTGTTGGAAACATTGAGAGATAATGCTTGTGCCCTATTTCCTTTGTTTTGAAAATAAATTTTTTGTTTTAAGAAATGAGCTTCAGTGGTATAGAAGGCTTTTTGAAAATCAGAGTTTTGCTTCAAAAGGCAACCACTTTGGCTCTGATACCAATTGTTGAGAGAAAAACTTGAGAAACACACTTGAAAAAATGTTAGAACAAGTTTATATTGCGGAATTTAAAGTTTAACTCAAAGGATCATAAAGCTCAACAATAATAAAAGTTAGAGTTAGATAGTTAGATGATTAGATGCGGATATATAAGGAAATATAAATGACAGCAAGTATTATATCAAGTATACACTTAAGTTAATTCTTAACAAGGAATGCAATCAGACCAGGTTAGTAAGTGAGATCAAACTTAGTGATTAAGTCATAATTGACTTGCTCCGAAGAAGAGATGTAGATTTGTTATATTTCAGATTACGTTTAGTAGAGTTTTGAGAGTAAGAAGTAGATGAAAGAGTAAGTTATGAATTTCAAGAGATATGAGATTCAAGATGTGTAGATATGTATTCATTCAGAAAGAGAGAACTCCTTTTTATAGAGTCTCAAAGATTACAAAGGTCCTATCTGTTTAAAGTTGCCATGCAAGGCACATTGGATAAAAGAGAGTACAATAAGAAAAACAGATAAAAGACTAATACTAAGTGCTGATGACGATGACTGCGGTTGCGGTACTTGACTGCGGATGAGAGAGTGGTTGTGGATAAGGGAGAGGTTGCGGTTTGGATTAAGTTTAAGAGGGTCACTTCTATGTTTCAACATATACTCTTTTTTTTAATCTATTGCACAAAACTATGTTGTTACTTATGGATTTTGTTTTTGAGATATTACTTGCTGTAGATATGAGCTAAAAAACTCATTACTTCTATTTAGGGTAGATTAGCTTGTTAATATGGATTGAATTTATGGCATGGATTATTTGATTTGGTAAAATTGTTTTGCTAAGCTTGTAAACGATCCTTATGTGTTGACAATAACTATTTTCTGTTAATTATCAAGTCTATTAAGTTGCATGAATATCCTCTTAATTGCTTGCTTCATATGATTTATGTGAAAACAATATTATATGCCTAGTATTATTGAATATGAACCTAAGATTAATTAGAAAATAGGTAAGTTAATGTGTAAGCTTGTGTGATGAACAACCATACAAGATGTTGATTGAATTAGTAATTTAATTAGCTACAACTACAAGTCTTACTTAACCCGAATCAAAATACTAGGAAATTCATTAGTTTAACCAATTGACCACTGTTTAAATTAATTTGTTTTCTAAGGATTAGTAATAGTGAACATGAATCTAATCACATTAATCGATAGCCAATGACAAAATAATCCATTGCACTTGCCATAAAACCAACTATAGAAACAAGTGAATCGAACCTGAACAGAAGTCTCTTTTAATATTGAATCTAATTACTTCTTATTTGCTTTAGTCGTTAGTTATCTTAGGTTGAGTGTTAGTTAATTGTTTAAGTTCCTAGTCTTGGAAAACTAGAGAAAACCCTTCTTTTTATTGTTTGTTTTTAATTAGATAATTCTAGTAGTTAGTTTAATTGTTACCGTTTCCTGTGTTCGATACCCTGCTTGCTTGAACTATATTGTTAAACGAATAGGTACAATTCCTTTCATGTGTTTATTTGTGTTTGAAGTAGTAGGATTAAACACCAGTGCATTTTACACACATCAGTTGAATCTTTTAATCTAAGATTATTTAAGCTATGTTGTATGTGATTGTATTCATGAAGTAGTTAACTGGTACCAATGAGGGTCTTTTGGCGGTATATGGCAGGGTGAGGTGTGGATCCTAGGATAGCCTAGGAAGTGTTGTAGTATGCATGGTGCGCTGTTTATCGGGTTTTTGTGATATTATTATGAGTAGATGACTTAGAAGAGTCGAGATGAATCTTGAGGAAAGTATGGATAGGTTTGGAAGGTAGTATTGGGCCCATACTACTGAAAGCACATGATCAGTACTTGAATCGAGGAAAATTCTAGGGATTCTAAAGAGCTTGTTAGGGAAGATAGCATGTTTTTATAGCATGAGTCAGGGCAAGTGTTTTCGTATCTGTCGATCTGTTGGTTATGATTGTTGGTTATGATTGTTGGTTATGCTTGTTCAGACTGGAGATGGGTCTGGTGGTTGTCTGGGCCATAGTAGCCATGTCAGTTTGGTTTTGAATGGTGCAGACCTCGGTGAGTTAGGTTATTTGAGGTCTCGAGTACCTTGCTCGATGGTAGTGTCGGTTGAGTCGCGGGACTCAAGAAAGAAGCGATTGTTATGATCGGCTCGAGGATTGCAGCTAGAGGCTGAGTGATCGGCAGTATGGCAGTATGGGAATGCACAGGAGGATTTTCTAGATTGGTTGCCTTGATATGTGATCAAGGATCTATTTTCTTTGGATATAGGCAGGTCAGGTACCAGATTGATGGTTGGGGAATTGTGATCGAGGTAAGTGGTAATCCATTGGTTTCGGGATGGAAAATCGGTGCTATGAATGGACTGTCAGAATTATTGCTTGTGCATTTACGCGGGGTTCTCATTGTTAGAAGCAGATATGATTAGAAATTTTTGAGGTCTTCATCTAAGATTCAGAATCTCTTAGGGTTTGCTTGGTCCTTATCTAGAAGATCATCTTATGTGTATTATACATTCCAAGATTCATGGATGGTTTGTACATGGTTGAGTCGGTTTGAGATATGGTTTGGTTGCAACACCAGTGGGTGGTAATTCGAACCCGAAGTGGGGGAGAACTGAGTATTCTTATTGGAGGATCATTGATATGTTTGAGTCTATGGTGTCAGATGAATGGTACATAGGGATCTGCGGTTCAGGTATGTGAGACCTTGTTTCAAGATTTGGTCAAGTCAGGGGTGTAGAGCAGGTTGTTATCAATGTATGTGCTCAGGAAATATGCGATTCATCTTGCGCCAGGAATTTTTTGGTCTAGGAGCTCTTTCCAGCCTTTGGTTCCTTTCAGGATGCCGAGGAATAAATCAGAAGGCGTTAGGTTCGCTCAGGTTGAGAATAGGTTGTTGAGGGATTTGTAAGCTCGTTTTATGGTTTGCTATTTATAGTCTAGATTGGGTAGTTGTCGATCGGTAAATTAGTTTCATAGATGGGTATATTCAGCTCCGTGTGGGTATTGATTCAGTAGTGTATTGGTTCGTTGGATTAGGTGTAAATGCATTCTCGATAATTGGTCTTCTTGTTCATCATCAAAGCGGAGATTCTTCGGAAGTTTTTGAATTGTATCAGTTAAAGTTCAATGGATTCATTAACCTATCGTCACGTTCAGCTCGAGTTTGGAAGATGCCATTGGTTATTGGGAGACTAGAATTTGGGACAGTGTTGTTCAACTTTCCAAACAGGACATTAGATCTGCGTAGAATCTAATTTTGGCATGTCATGCTGGCAGGGTTGATAATTGGATGGATCTGATCATGGTTTTAGCAACATTTATGGTTAACTTTAAAAGTTTTATCGAGCTAGTTACGTATTGATGAGGTCTACTTCATTTGTTCATGAGGATGTTTTTGTTTATGATAAAGGGTCGTCATTTCATTAGATCTACTAGTATTTCACCTTTGGGTAAGGTTGTGAGGAAAAGGGAACGTAGTAGATCCAGGGTTGGTTATGAGTTTCCTTATCGGTGTGCATGGTGGTGAGTTCATTGGATTTTGTTGTAAGGGACGTATGTGGTCTGGACAAGATAGAAATGGAGCACTTGGTTCAAGTTATATGCATGGTTCTTGTTTGGGTTATAGTCTTTGAATTGTAACAAGAGTGCGACTTCCTATCTCATTCCCTGGTTGAGTGCGACCATGTTTTCTTCTGATTTTGCATTAGTAACAACCTGCGTTATGGAGGGAATTGTGTGTGATAAAAGGTTATGGTCTGGGTTGTGCTCGGTTAGCATCGAAAGGAATGTTGAAAGGGGTTTCTGCAAGACAGTGGGTTGATGGTTGAGTATCTTTAGACTTGGTGGCATTGGTCGTGAGTCTTCAGGCTAGTAATGGAACGACGGTAAGAACGGTGTAGTATCACGAGCTTATCATTTTAGTGGTTAGAAGGCGTCATGATGTATCGTGAACTAATGGTTGTATGATTCTTGTGGGAGACCCGATAGTCGTTTGGTTGAGACTAGGGGTGTAAGTGAGTCGAGCTACTCAGGATCGACTCATTAAAATCTCGACTCGAGATCGAATTAGACGAGCTCGAGCCGAGCTCGAGCCTAAATATGAGGCTCGTTTATTAAACGAGCTCGAACCGAGCATCAATTAGTGGGCCTGTGAGCCTAAACGAGCTTAAACGAGCCTATATATATATATATATATATATATATATATATATATATATATATATATATATAGAGAGAGAGAGAGAGGTTCATTTAGGCTCACGAGCCCACTAAATTGTTCACGGTCCGAACTTGAGCTTCATTTTAAGGCTCGAATCGAGCTCGAGCTTCCTCAAAATTAAACGAGCCGAGCTTGAGCTTGATCAGGATCGAGCTCAGCTCGGCTCGTTTACACCCCTAGTTGAGACTCTTAGGTCTCAGATCGTTAGTTTTATTGGCATGGTTGGATGACAGTGCATTTTTTGGGAGTCGGGAGACTCGGTGACCAGCTGGTTTGGATCATCTGGTCAGAAAAAGTTATTTAGGTTGATATTTGTGCACCGAAAGTCGCTTAAGAAAGAGTAAGAGTAGAGAAGAGACAAAGTAGAGAAGAGAAAGAGTAGAGAAGAGACAAAGTAGAGAAGAGAAAGAGTAGAGAATAGATAGAGTGTGTGTAGAGCATGAGAAGAGCCTGAGAAAAGGCTAAGAAAGAGTAAGAGATGAAAAGATAAGAGTATGAGAAACGGAGTAGATGATGGTGAAAGAAATAGATGAGATGAGAAAGAGTAGACAGAAAGATTAGAGAAAGACAAAAGAGATAGATAAAAGAAAAAATAATAGCAGTGTATGCTATTAGAGAAAGAGATTAGATTGCAAAGTAAGAGAAAGAAGAGAAAAGAAAGAAAGAGTAGATGAAACAGATTATAAAGAATAACTCACCAGATATATTTTTCTGACGTAGTAGATATTTATGTTTTGAAGGTTCAGGTACCAGCAGTCGTGGTATCAGAAGAGAAGACAGGAGCACAGGGACAAGAAGTAGATAGCAGCTTGATATTTGTTGTATTTCTTTTTTGTTCTTATATGTAGTAGATTTTTATTGTAAACCTGTGATTTAAACCTGAGATTTAAAGTGTTTAAATTTTAATAGAATTCTGCAATTATAAGAAAAAACTCTGATATTTCCTTAGATTAGATGTTATAAAATTCGGTTCGTTACAGTACATGATGTGAGGTTGAGAGAATGCGACAATTTTTTTAATTTCTTTTTTCTTTTTTTCTTTTTATCTAATTTTTAATGTATTGGGCTAAGTGAATTCAGCTTGGGGCTAATGACATATAAAACATGAGCTCTTATTTCTAGATTTATATCATGTGTTTAAACCAAACAATTTATGATAGGTCGCTAAAAGAAATTAAGGTAGGCCACAAATTATTTTTATATATTATTTGTAATAAAAATTTAAAAATTAGGTGGGTCAAGTGACCCACCTTGGTATTACATAGACTCGCATCTACCTGGAAAAGCAGTTATTTGTGGTGACTTGACCTGATCTGGACTTCTTCTAATGTGATGCAACTCTAAGTAACCTCAACAAAATGTGATACCAATGGAAGGCTCATAATGGGTAACCGTATTGCATTTATATATTAAAAAGGTCAGTATTGGAAGTGGATCTATACATAATTCTTGACCAATGTAAAATGGATGAGATAGCAAGTTCTTTTTCATTTTTTTAGTTAAAAGTTATAGCATTCAATTTCTTCTCTTATGTTATTTTTTGATTGCCATGCCATAATAAGGTTGCAACATGGTCACCATATAAAGAAGATCCATTTGGTACTCAATCCGAAAGTTGTTAAATCATGATTCCTCATAATGTGAATTCAAGTTGTGAACATGTGTTCATTATGATAAATATCCCATTGTATTATTTTACTAATTATTTCTTAATAATGGGTGATGTAAACAGTCCCTATGTAATGTCCCAAATTTTCAAATAAAATTTTCATTTTCAAACTAAGATTAAACATCCAAAAATATCCTTTGACTAAACAACATAACATCCATTTGTTTTAAAATCATAAATCATAATGTCAAATCAAAGTCAAAACATAAAAACCAACAAAAGTATCAAAACAGTATCATAACACTGATGCGATGTACACTCACGCTGCATCCTTCCTTTTCACACCCGAACAACCGAAGAAACATTTAACTTAACAACATAAGCATAAAGTTTAGTGGGTTTCTCAGTATACCACATATTATACTACACATACAATACACACAACAATAAACTCACGATCCCATCCTGTATAAAAACTGTAGGCACGTAGCCATCATACAATTATAGGCTCCCAGTCATCAAACAACTATAGGCTCTCAGACCTCATACAAACAATAGCCTCTCAACCATCGCACATACGATACCGAAGTAACTGCTAATATCGACAAGTCGCCTTATGAATACATAGTCGTACGTAGTCGAAAATAAGATAGACATTCGAACATGTGTTCCTAACTAAAAGCAATATACCAAACAAGGACCATGCAACAAGGCGAGATCAAATCTTCTAAGGCTATATGAAATTAACTAAGTACAAACCCTACAACATTCACTCAATGATCTACCAATATTACCATAAACCTTAATCAAACAAAACCTGCCATATATCCTAGCACAAGACTATTCTAGTTTATCATATAATCATACATTAACATAACACATGCACCCTACCAAACATTGGATATATAACGTCACACATAATATAGTAAGAAACTCACCTGAATCCAACAAGCATAATCTCAAAAACAATGTCTGCAACGAAACGGCTAGTACAAACCACCTAATAATAAGTCATTTGAGTAATACTATTAACGTGAGCTGGATGAACTTCTCCATCTCCAAACACTTACATCTCATACCAATAACTCTACTTAGACCGTATCTTGAATCATTACTTAATAATATGTATATTATACTTTATTTATACTTTTACTTTCAGAAACCTTTTTATAGTATCATGTTGTACACATAATTTTACTTATATTATTATATAAGCATTGATTCACATACACACACTTTTATTTATCATTATATATATATATATATATATATATATATATATATATATATATATATATATATATAAAAGGGCATGTATGATTTAAACATATGTTTAGCTTTGTGCACATCAAACACACACCAAGCACACATATACCTCTAAACATAAGCTTATTTCTTGTTTTAAACACTCACACCCAACCAAACTTGTAAGACATGGTGTAGGCAATGTTTTAACCGTAAAAACTTAGTCTCATTTCATAGACCAAAAGCATTCACATAGTGTAGCTCTTTAGTTTGTGGGATTTTAGGAAAAATCAAGTCTTGGGTCTAGGCATCAATACAAGATCAAATGAGTTAAAAGGAGCCAAGTGCTAGTCCTATAAGCCTTCAACAAGGTCTAAAAAAGATCCATATGCTTAGAAAAAGAACTGAATCATCCATTACAAAAAAATCATGTTATTTGTATGTATGAGAATTTTTTAATGCATTTTGAGGTTATATTCTTGGTTCTAGTTGTCCACATTTCATCTCGGTTGTTGAAGGGACTAAGATACATCTTTAGCAAGAAATATAAATCCAAGAACCTAATCAACACGACTGAAAACGAACCAAAACAATAAATCCTGCTATATTGCATTTTCTGGTGGTTTAAGAGTTGTCGGGGGCTACTTCGGCCTCCATAGTAGTGCAAAAAGGAAGAAAAGCATGTTAGTGGTGAGGGAAGGTCAAAACATACCTTGAAGTGATGAGGAAAGTTGAAGAAATGGCTTGGAGGGTATCTTTTTTTTTTTGAAAACCCTAGTTTGGTACTCCTCTTTCTCTCATTTTCCACCGAATCGGAGCACAAGAGGGGGTGAGGTTTTCTTTAAAACGTTAGAGGATAGGTGTACTTAGGGTGGGGATCAATTTGCTTTCTGAGAAATCGTGAGTTATTGGTTGAAAAACGGAAGGAAACAGACCTTTATACGCTACGTCGCTGAAGGGAAGAAGACAAGAAATTTGTTTTTTTTCTGAAAATGGCAAGACCGGTACATGACGTTTGGGAGTTGACAATTCCTACCCCAAACTGGATTTCTCTTCACAAAATGATATCTGAAAACTACCAATTAGACCCTTAACTTTTATATTCCAGTTTTTTTTTCTTATATATAAATATCAAAATTTATTAAATACCTTCTTTTTATTCATTTATCTCTTATCTTATTCTTTTTAACATTATTAATTCATATAAATTAATATTTTTATTATTTATTTACTATTTTATTTATTTATTCTATTTATCTTTCTAATTGTATAATCATCATATTTATTTGCTAAAGTCTTTTAAATATTATAAGACAAAAAACAGAACGTTATACTATACTCTAATATTCATGTATTAATTTTAAATTAGTTGGTAATTCATTGATAATGTTACTAGGTTATAGTCCGTGGTTGCCACGAATACAAAAATAATTAAAATTTTTAAGAAAAACTCATAATTATTAATCAATTATTTTCAATAAATTATCAATTAAGAGATTTATGTTTTTTTATTTATGTAAAATTATAATCGATGATTCATTAAATATGTGAAATTATTTTTCAAGATATATGAGACAGTTTTTATTTGTGAATTAATGAAAAAACTAACGATATTATATAATGAAATGGTAAATTGATTATAAAAATAAAACAATAACAATAAGTGAAGTAATTTAAAATTGATAAATGACAAATCAGAAACTTAAGTTGTTGACATGACGCTATCTTTGAAAATTGTATGAATTGATTTGAAAATATTATTTTTGCTACATTTTGACATGATGTCAAAACAACCTCACTTTTACCATTTTGACCTTACCAAAACAATTCCATTTTGACCAAAATATGCTCAGTTTTAAACCATTTTTAATGTTGTAAATTTTAGAATTTAACATCATTTTATTCAAATAAATTCAATCATTAAAATAAATCAATTAAGTAAATGAAAGTAAGATGTTATATATGACATAATAAAATACATCATTATATCGTAGAACCTCAAAATGTTGGAATTTTGCAATAGCCAAAGGAAGTAAAAATGAAACATGGTTGCAACTACCAAATTACAAATTTGCTCACTACGAATCCTAATTTAACCCTTAACTCAACAAGTATAAAACTTGAAAATAATCCTGTGGAAAATACGAATTAGGGCTTCACAGTATAATGAAATCACACAAGACAGTGATATATTATGTAAGAAGGAAATCCAATCAAGCATGTTCAAAAAAATTACATCATTTAACTCGAAAATACCCTTAGTCTTAATCACGAAATCAGATTGTGGATATAGGTCACAACATCAAAATGTCAAGTAAAATAGGGAAAAAGGAGAATACAAAAAAAAAACGATGAAGAAGGGATCCAGTGACCAGTGACCATTCTGTAGGTGGTGAAGAAGAAGTGAAATGAAGAAGAACGATGAACTAATTAAAAACAACCCTGATGCATCGGTTACATACCTCAAAATCAAAATAATGATCGTCTTCTCCAAATGCTTTGATATCTTCTGAATGTTCTCCCACCATTATACAATCAAAAGTTCCTCTTTACTTTGGTTCATTTTCATCTAGATCTAAAAACCCTCTTTTAAACCCTAAAGACCACATACCAATGAGATTGTGAAATCGAATATGATTCATTTCCTCCTCCCTTATCACCCTTCTACTTTGTGAGAAACCCTAATCGAGTGTATTCGTTTGTGAGAGAAAGAGAAGCTAACTTTGAGTGTTCTAGTGCACATCTGGAAGAGGAGTGAAGAGCATCAAGGCTTGGAACGAGAAGAGGCTTTTGGATCAAGAGTTTTTCAATGCTAGCTTCAGTTTGGAGGTAAAAAGCTACCACCTTGATCATTTCTTTGATAGATCTCATTCCAGGGAGTTTTAGGGCTTTCTCCCATCCATCTTTTGGGTATTGAGTCATTTGAGCATGACATGAAGTTGAGACATCAGATCTGGACTGAAGGAGGTCCCTTGAGTCCAAAGATCCAAGCTTTATCAAGCTAGAGACAAGCTTTTATGCATTAGACCCCATATAGAGCTTATTATGGCATTTTGAGCCCTAGATGCCATGCATGGACGTAAAGCTTGCAGCTTTACGTGGTATTTCAGCCTTGGTAGGTTAGATCTAGACTTTAGGACATTATTTTGGCTTAGAATTCGTCGAAATGAGAATTTGGTCTAGAGGGACTCGACGAGTGCATGAGCCTACTCGACGAGTCTGCAAGGGTTTCCCCGATAGTTTGAACACGCTACAACTCAGCGAGTTGGTGAGACAACTCGACGAGTTGAGTTGGAGTTTTCCCGATTTTCTGAGGACAGGGGGAGCTCGAAGAGTCACATAGGTGCACTCGCTGAGTGCGGCCAACATGGACTGTTGACTCAAGTGTTGACTTCCGTTGACTTTTAGGGTTTGGTCAATAGTGGACTTTGGAGACCATGGAGGGGTAAAATGGTCTTTTCACCCTTTTTGAGACCTAGTAGAAGAGTTAGCTTGGTGGTTATTACAAATTGTTGATTAGAGATAATTATATTATGTAGGCGGAGTCTAGACTGCTCGTGGGGTGCTAGATCTACTTGTTTGCTTACGAGGTGAGTCTTCTCACTATACTTACCTGAGTGGTAATGTTGTGTGACCGGAGGGTCTTATTTGAGTTATTGACCGGAGGGTCCTATGTGCTTATATTGAGTTATGTGATATTATGCATCTTGTCTTTGTGATATATGCTATATTATTCTGTGCATTACTTAGATAGGACCGGAGGGTCCAAACCGAGTTGTGAGACCGGAGGGTCTTCACTGAGATATAGGACTGGAGGGTCCGACCCGAGCTGTGAGACCGAAGAGTCTTCACTGAGACACATGACCAGAGGGTCCACACTGAGCCATGAGACCGGAGGGTCCTCACCGAGACGCATGACCGGAGGGCCCATGCCGAGCTATAGCCATGAGAGGCTTATTATTTGTGTTTGTGGTATTTTGGGGAACTCACTAAGCTTTGTGCTTACAGTGTTGTGTGATATGTGTGTCAGGTACTTCTCAGGATCGCGGGAAGGCGTCAGCTTGATTGTACACACTTGTTGCAGATTATGTTGTGGATCCTGGGATTATCAGTTGTTTTGTTGATTTGTGTTTGACATTTGATACATTGTGGTTTTTGAGAACCTGCGACATCGAGTTTTTATGTGATTTAAAAATGAAAAATTTGTTTCAAAATTTACGGTGTTACAAGTTGTCTTCACAATCTTTTGCGTGAGCTTCATTTTTTACAACTCTCCGCTACAATGGTATATTGTGATTACGTCATTGACGTGTATTTGTCCTCCAACCCGGTTCAATATCAACACACAAAACATATTGAGATCGACATATATTTCGTAAGTGACAAGGTTGCTATGGGACAAAATCGTGTTCTTCATGTCTTTTCATCGTCGCAGGACATACTATATACTAACATTCCCACTAAGAGGTTTTCTTAATCTTTATTTCTTGATTTCATATTCGGTCTGAACGTTCGATCTAGATCTCATGTTCGGATTGCAATGGGATGTTAGCCGTATATTTATATGTTTATGTATTTGTATATCATGTGTGGCCCAATGTGTAACAACCCATTTGTAGTCAACCCATTAATCTTGTATTGTTTTTATATAGTTGGTGGAATACAATTTTGAGTTTTGGGAAAATCATTTGATTATAGAGAAAGAAGGGGTTTGAAGATTTTTATCTCTTTGATACCGTAAAATACTTTAATTGTCTGCTTGTTTATTCCCTTTACATGGCTTGAATATAAATACATAAGAAGTGGTAAGGGTACAATAAACCTAGTCTAATACAAATTCTTTACAAAGTAAATAAATAAATGAATGAATAAATATGAAATATGTATGATACGTCTAATAAATACAACATATTTTCATTTTATAATCGAAAATAAACATGACTATACAAAGAATACTTAATATCATAATCAGAACTACTTCGGCTAGTACTCTGCTTGTTTTCTTAGACGTCTCGGTACTTTGGGTTTTAGCAATAGGCTTGTTTGGAACACACTTAGGTATCTTCTTTTGTTCACCAAGTTTCTCAGGACTTTTAAGAAAATTCATATACCATATTGCAGAGTTCTTTGGGTACCTTGTGTATTTCCCATCATTATAATCTACATAAAGTAGACCAAAACGAATAGAATATCCTGCTATCCATTCAAAATTATCCATCAACGACCATACAAAGTACCCCTCTACCCTAACGCCATCCCTACATTAATAGTGTACCCGAGTCCGATTAGAATGGAGGTGAAGTAAATAGATGCTACACATAACACATAATACAATTATTTTTTTAACAACAAAGAAACAATACATTATACAATATAAGTTTACCTAACCGCATCTCGAAGTTTTTGAAGATGAGCATTATGATAATCAATACGTTGAGTGTCAACACAAGCTGCGCCAATTCCGATTTGGTCACTGTTTTTGTCTGGCCAACCTATATAAAACGATCCAATTGAAAATGTAATATTTCCTATAAATTACAACGAATTAAAAAACCATTTATCAGATAGGAAAAAAACAAATTTGATTACCATTTTCTGTTATGAAAATCAATGGATCTCCATAAGTATGTTTTATGTGCTGCAGAATTTTGTAAAACCCAAGTGGATAGGAGTACAACCAGTCACTGCCTCCCTACATTTGATCAATCACAAATAGTATTAATTAAGAAACAAAATATGACACAACTCTACACTTGTTACTGAAATTAGTTATACCTGTGGACCGATAGGTTTCCCATCAAGACCCTCTGAGAAAAAAATAAAAACATATTTATTTATTACATCATAAACCTTCCGTATTAAATTAAGGATTAATTAAAGCATATGCTATTTTACATTCAGGTTGGTATGTTTATTTAAAAATATAAACATATATACCTGCTTGTTGATGGACATTGCTATCTGTCACATAGGAGGGAACTTGACTTGGTTTTGCAGTGGTGGCGTAATAGGAGGTATAATAATTCAACCCAAGAAAATCATAAGAACCCTTGATTGACTTGGCTTCCTCTGCCGTGAATTCTGGCAAACGGTCACCTGTAACATATTTTATCATATTGTCGGGGTATTTTCCACTAAATAATGGCTCCATGAACCTGAAATTAATTGAACATTTAATACCTGGTTATCATAGAATAATTAACAAATCTGTATAAAATAAGTTTTACATCGTAATTAATGATACACGTAGGTGTGTGTGTGTGTATAACTGTATATATATGGACTCACCATCCAAACATGAAGTCTATGGCTCTGAGGGCTGCATCCTTGTCTTCTTGTTTCTCAGGATTAAGTGGCTCAAAAAATACTGCGTTTAGTGTAATCCCAATCTTACCACCTTGTTTTTTCTGAAAAGATTTCAGTCCCAAATGGATAAGAAATATAGATATGTTGATCCTCATGGTTAAACATGAAACTAGTTCATATATATTGATTTTGTGGGTCTTTCTTTTTAATCTTTCTATGAATTAAAGTAACCACAATGCATAGTTTAATATTGCAAAGTTTAATATAAGAGTTGAAATTAATATTTGATAAAAGAGTTGAATGAGATGTAACTTCTGGTTGGTATTCAACGAATTAAATTCAACCATACATATATCATCCAATTCTTCAATGGAAAAAATAAAAAATACACGCAACCCACATAACAAATACATACAAACCAAAAAACAATAACCAAGATGAATGATATATATTACTTGAAATCTTTGTCGATATAGATTGACAACAGAAGCATGAGAAAGGAGTAAGTTTTTTGCTACTATATACGGCTCAGTGCCAGGATTCCCAACACCGTCTTTTCCCCGGCCAGGCGCAAATGTACCATCAGCATATCCACAAGAAGCATAAGAATGCGGTTCGTTTATTGTGATCCAATTCTTCACTCGATCACCAAACTCCCAGAAGCAAAATCCCGCATAACACGTAAAATCATATCTAATAATCAAATATGCACAATAATATAATATCCTGATGAGGTTGCAATTTGTTTTTCAAATTATTTAAGAGCGGTATATATATTTTCTTTTTCAGTTTTACTTACATAATTTTTTCACTTAGGAAGCCCATGTATTCTTCTTCCAGGGTTTCGGGAGTGTCCCAATGAAAGAGAGTGACATATGGCGTAATTCCACATAGTATGAGCTCATTGATTAGGTTATTGTAGTAATCAATACCTTCCTTGTTGATGCCATTGCTTGGTCTTCCACCTAAAAATTGAACACCAAGTTACAGCTTTAACCAAACAAAATGCATACAAGTTGGTCATTTTTTTTCGTAATTCACCTGGAAAGATTCTAGTCCATGAAATTGAGAATCTATAGGCATTTAGACCCATTCTTTTCATCATTTGCACATCCTCCTGTTTATAAATCAAAAAACAGAAAACGGTATGGATTAATGAAATTTTGCAAATTGATTTAAGAGTACACTAAGGTTAAGCATGATTACCTTGTATTTATAATAAGCATTGGTACCGTTGTTTCCATTATCACCATTCACAATGGCATCTGCAATAAATTAAAGCAAATTCTCATGAAGTTAAATGAAGAAAAAGAGCATTGTGATCGTATTAACAAAAAAAAAAAAAAAAAAAAAAAAAAAGAATATGAGAAAGACCGACCAGGGTTGTTGTGGCAGAAGACATCCCAAATGCTTTCACCTCTACCACCTTTAGATGCGGCACCTTCAATCTATAATATCATCAATTATCAAACAAGAATGTGATACTCGAAACTTGGATTGAAATTGCACATGTTTTTCGGTAAAAATGAAAGTAGAAATCTGTAGTCACAACTTACCACCACATTTACATTAAACTTATTTATTTTTAAAATACGCAATATTTTAGTTTTCGGTAAAAACTGCTTTCAAAAAATATACTATTGAAAATGTTTTTAAGTTATCAACAAACTCAAGAAATGTTATAAAACTGTAACGAGCTCTCAAGTTTTTTATTTCCTGTGTACATGTTATACCAATGTATAGAAATGTCATATTACAATATTGCTTTTTTAGCCAAAGTTTTAGATTTTGTTAAGAATTTGATCCAAACT
Source organism: Lactuca virosa (assembly GCF_052849685.1). Taxonomy (NCBI): domain Eukaryota; kingdom Viridiplantae; phylum Streptophyta; class Magnoliopsida; order Asterales; family Asteraceae; genus Lactuca; species Lactuca virosa. Next base: position 29,530,940 of record NC_136428.1, read on the forward strand.
TAATTTTTTGTTAGAATATATATGATCCTAATTTTTTGAAAAAAAAAAAAAGAATCACCTTAAAATTATTATTATTATTATTATTATTATTATTATTATTATTATTTTTACAAATTTATTTTTTATAACTTTTAAAACCTTTTTTAGATCTGTTTAAGACATTTTTAAAACTTTTTAAAAACTTGGTTTTTTTATATAACCTTTTATAAACTTTTTCGTAGTTTTTTTTTAAGTTTTTATAAATATTTTCATAACTTTCTTTATACCTTTTTACAAAGATAGTTATAAACTTGCTTTATATATAAAAAAAAATTTATACAACGATTAGAACTTCTTTTACAATTATTTTGAACTTTTTTTGGGTATTTATAACTTTTTTTGAACAAAAGAATTTCTAAATGTAGTAAAAACTGTAAAAAGAAATTGTAGAAAAAAACTATATAAAAAGGTTTAAAGATATTGTAAAAAATATAAAATATTAAAACAAAACTAATTTCGAATCGAATTTATACATAAAAAAAATTAGACTGTATTCGTAACAAAATTTAAAACATTTTCCAAATATGTAAAAATAAAATATGACTTGTTATGTAATTAAGGTAACATGGGTAAAGCATGTGGAAATACAAAAACTAAGAATTCATTACCTTTTTATAGCATTTATTTTTGGTTTTTTGGTCGGTTGAAGACATTTCTAACAATATATTTTCTAAAAATAGTTTAAACCCTTTAATATTTGACAATATATTTTCTAAATATAGTTTAAACCCTTTAATATATTTTCTAAAAATAGTTTTAACCCTTTAATAATGAATCAAGAAATTTGGACTAAAAACAAATCAGAATATTGAGTCATTCGTATAATCAAATCATTCCTATAATCAAGGTATATATGTAGAAAAACTAACTAGTATATTAAGTTATAAGTTATGAAAGATAAGACACATCATGTTTTCGCATTAATAGGTATCTTCAGTTTTGAACAAAATGTTATCGTGGATGTTGGAATAACGTCCTATAATTAAAACATAAAAAAATATATTATAAAGTCGAAACATGCCTGATATGCAGAAGTAGCAGCACCCCAAACGAAATCCTGTTGGAAATCATTACTATGTACAAGATTTTGGAAAAGGGAAAATGTAGCTCCAGTATTTTGGGTTGTTTCCATATTTTTGGATTAGATTTTTCAACTTTGTAGGTTATGAAGATAAGTTATGGGTTTACCATCCAATTTATACTAATGTAATGCATCCATCATAATTGACTTTATAAAAATATTTTTGAAATAAAAAATCTAACACCCAAGATTCAATTGTATTAAGGTTTAAATTAAGTCGTGTTTTTTGAATTGAAGAACTGATTTGTGGGGAATAGCCGTGGAACGAGAAAAATTCAAAAGAGTAATTGAAATCTAAAAGTAACAACAATTATCTAACGTGTGATTTTTGTGAATAAATTGACTTTTAGATGGTCGGTGACATGGCAGAGTTATCTATACTCATCGTCGACAGGTGACCATGATAAATTGACATAAGCAAATCTAACTTATGACCATGCACGATATTAGCATAAAAAAGAATTATAATGCATAATGCATTAAGTTAATTATCAAAATCGTTACAACTCGACAAAACTATTCATGAAATAAATATGATTTCCAACACGATCATCACCATATTTAATCGTTTGATCAAAGTTGTTGATAAAAGGAATACGAAGCATTAATGATGATGAGATTGTTACAAAATAAACAAGAAAATTTTGTGATGGATATTGAAATAGTCTTAACTTAATATTAGACTTTTTCACTTATTTTCATAATAAAACACCTTATAGTGTTTAACAAAGATACTCCACCTTTTTACTAGATAATAACCATTACGTGTTATCTTTGCCTTGTAGATTAGATCTCTTTATAAATAAAGTTTGTGGTAAAATGAAAAGGTTTTCGGTTGAATTAACTTATGTTTTTTTCTAAAATTTCTATTAGTTTAATCGGTATCAAAATAAAATTTTAAAAAATATATTTAAATTAACTTATTTGGTTATTAGATGTAATAAGTTGATAAATTATTTTTTGGCGTTCAACAATTTCCGATTATATATGTTAAACTAGTAGGAAATCCATGCTTCGCATGGGTAAGAAGTTCTGGTTGGAAAGTTGGCGACTTCATTATATTATATAATTTTGTGATTACAGCTGATATAGTAGATGTTCAAAAACCAATGCAACATAGAAACTATATGTTCAAAAACCAATGCAACATAGAAACTATGCAAAACATGAACATACATTAATAAGAATCAGGAAAGAAGCTGAAAGTATGTTGTTATTTCTTACATGAAAGCCAAAAATCTGTAAACCCATTTTCATCTTTATGCCCTGATGGAATTTAAAAAAAAAATAGTTGGACGAAGACTTAACCTAGTTAGTTAGGGATGTCAACGGGGGCAAACGGGACGGGGAGTGAATCCCCCGCCCCCGCCCCCAAAATTTCCCCGTTCCCCCGTCCCCGCCCCCGCCCCCGAAATGTTCAGCCTTCCTACCCCCGCCTCCGCCCCCGAATCCCCTTTATTACCCCCGCCCCCGTCCCCGTTCCCCTGCCCCCGATTGATTTTGGTCTGCTTTTTTTTTGCTAAAAGAAGTTGTTATTTATGCTAAAAGAAGTTATTTTTTAAGTAACAAATAATTATTTATAACAGAATTTGACATTTTAAAAATAAAAAAGTTATGACATTTTAAAAACATTATACTAACAACTTTAAAACATTTTTTAGATAAATTTTGGAAGCTCAAAATCATGTTATTGTTTATTATATTTATATAATTAATATATGTAAATATATGTGTAAATTATTAATGGGGTCCCCATGGGGGTTTCGGGACGGGATTGCCTACCCCCGCCCCCGCCCCCGAAATTAAAATGGGGGTTAACCTTGCCCCCGCCACCGTCCCCGCCGCGATTTTTTAAAAAAATTTCCTCCAAACGGGACAGGGCCCCACGGGACTTTTTGACATCCCTATAGTTAGTTATACAATAGTGAATTCAAACACTATATATCCACACAACACCTAAAATCGGGCATGCCATAATCAAAGCATAATTACCTTTACCAGTAAAGTGTTACATACATCTATGCCACATCTCGTGCCTCCTATCTTCGGTTCAGCCAAACAGCTGGTATGGTGATGCTACTACCAAAAAATCTTCACAATAAGAACCGCAACAACTGCTATATTTCTTTGGACATGTGATGGTCGTTCTTACTCCTTTATAATACAATGGTACTTACAATCACTTTGGCACCATTCAGAGTGTCAACATCATACAAGTCCTGAAAGTAAACGATAAACTCTTTTGAGATAAAACAACAAAATAACAGAACAAATGTAATTGATCATTCTATTTTAGAATAAATATAATTCTTTATGTTTGTTGTTTTGTATGTGGGCATGTTTTGTTTCATTAAAAAAAAACTATAAAATGAAAAATAAACAAGGGGATAGAATTTTCTCCCCCCCCCCCCCAACGATTTTTGTTTCCATATAACATATAATGAAAAATAAACAAGAGGATAGAATTTCCTCCCCCCCCCCCCCCCCAAAAAAAAAATGGTGGGGATAAGTGTTGGTTGGGGTAATCAAACATTGCAGGTTTTGCATCCAATATGAACACAAAATTTGGTACATTTAAATTATAGTCCAGTCCAATTAAAGTGGTGGCGGAAAAGGCCAATGTAATGAAGTAAATCAGAGGACTCCAGTACCAAAAGTGGTTGAAAACAGCAAGACCAATGATAGCCTCCATCCTCACTTTAGTGTTGCTTAGGTGCATCAGCTTAATTGTTAAGTTCCTGCCACCGGCATCAAGGATTTCGGATGTCACGGATCGAGTTTTTGGACAATTCAACGTTCGTCTGGAGAACTCCGGAACGATCAAGTATCCTCGAGAAGTCTCCGGAGAGATCAAGAATACTCTACGAGACCCTAGAAGACGCTAGAAAATTATAGGTGTCCGCAGAACATGGTGGAACGATCTGGAATAATCAAGAGAGCACTAGAGGAAGCTAGAACGATACGGAAGATCCTAAACCATCATAGAATCCTCTAGGACACAAAAGAGTAGTATAGAACCTTATAGAATTTTGTATGTAGAATAAGATCTTGTAAGAATGATCTAAAATACTCGGGAATGTCCGGAACCTAGAAACTTCCCTTGAGGAGGTGTAAGGTTCCTATAAATAGGGAGAAGGGCTCATTTTCCCAAACCATCGAGAAGTTGCCTTGTAAAGAAGTTGAGTTATATAATAGAACCTTTCCTTCATACTTGAAGTGTTCCTTGTCATGACTCTTGCTTCCTAAGTTCCTTAGTACATCTAGATCATCGAAGTTAGCCTGACTTAGTCGGAAAAGCACTAAGTGGCACAAGTATTGACTACTCTAAAAGAGTCATCCCATGACACGGAGGCCAGAATCGCACCCATCTTTGCAAGTGTATCATTGTTGTCATTCAGAATCTCTCTCTCGAGTTGCCGCCTAAAAACATATGTCGAAATTTTTTATTAAAAATATCAGTTTAAATAAGAACCTATCTCCACCAACCCATAAAGAATCTAACAGGATTAAAAACTTTAACTTTGTTTTACTCTCCTATTTTCCAAGAAATTAGGTTATACCTTAATGAACTTAATATATTAGAACTATACCATGTAAGTAAGATAAGCTCAAAATGGGACCATTATTTGAAAATTTCTGACAAAAAGAAAAAATAAACAAACATGTTTTGTTTATGTAAGGCCTATGGATGATGCGGATAGGTTTACAAACAAAGTGTAGAGGAAAAACATTGGATAAAAATCCTCCACATCAAAAACTACTTACAGCCATAGTGATTAAATATCGACCTTGTTGCAGAACATTACCTGAATTCCCCTACGCGGGAGTCCATCTCTTGTGTGGCTTGGATCATCACCATGGACATTCCTATGAATGCGGCTTTTCGAACAAAATAGAAGGGTTTGGAGCACCGATATGGCATCGTGTGAGCAGGTACCAGAACATGAAATCCCTAAGGTCATAACCGCCCCGTATCGAAAGTGGGGATCATACGATTGTGAAAAAGGCGAGATCAGGTGTGTGGTCTACTGTAATTATTAAAGTTACTAACTACCACAGCAATCATGGAATGTGGTATATAGAAAGAGAAAGAACACAGACCTGTTCCGGTTCAGAGCAGAGGACAAACCCGAGGGCTAACACTGCAGTCCTTCTAACATCATCACTCGCGTCTGAAATAGCAAAATGCAGAAGTTGTTGGATTGCCTTTTTATTTGTTGTCCCACTGTATGCTAATGCCAATGCATAGATGCCCCTGCATCTTATTATCGGATCTCCATCACGGATCATTATATCAACTAATTCCCCGACTTCTTCTTCTCTTCCATACACTGTAAGGGAAGCACCCAGTGCCAAACCCCTATACGCACAAATAATTTAATGTTAACAATATCAAAAGGACAAAATGAAGTTAGTAATTATAGTGTTATCATAACTCACCTTATCTGCTTTTCATATTGTGTTTCACGTGCATGCGCAACCATCTCGTATGTCCTCTCACTTAAAATTCCAGCATTTACCAATCCAAGACTGATGTCGGCAACCAGCCCTGAATCAACAACACCGGTACCATCACCGCCTACAATTACACAGGAGGCAACACCCAATATCTCATCATATGTATCATCATCAGCACTTCCTAGAGCTACCAAGTCTAAACCAAGACAAGCTCCATCCCAGACAACCTATACCAAACAAGGTTTAGCATAAGGTTTTATTTTGATTTGTTGCAAGTAGTGATGGAAAATACCAACCTCGATCTCTGATTCTTTAAGGATATCCATTATGAATCCTTTGGTTTTTCCATCATCATTCGCGTTAAGAAACCCGAGAGCATATAGGGCACCACCTTGGACATAAGGAGGCCCAACCAAATCGCTACCAGCTCTGTCCATTAAAGATTGTACTTTCTCTGAGTTGCCCTTATAAATGACACTAAGCCCAGCAATTGCGCTGAATTCTGCCCACCTTTTTGCCATCCCCACCTATTCCTAACATAACAATAGCAACAACAACAATCTTTTGGTGAAATTAATTCATCATGCAAACCATGTATGTTATTGTTATGTACATAACACTATCTACCTGATTTTGTACTAAATAGCCATCCAAAGAAGTACATGTATGCATTAATGCATGCGCATAGATGCTTGCATCCTGGCAAGCACGGCTTTTCATGGCCACTGACCGGACTTTTCTATTGATGATGTATGGATCCGCCCTGTTTGTTAACAAAAACTATTCCATAATTATAAAAAAAATCATTTTGATTTTTGCATGCCTTTCAACATATATCTCCTCACCTACTACATTGTGATCCAGGAGCCGATCACGCATACGCGACAAAAACTCTCATTCTTAATCTCTACAACATCAAAAGCAAGTTGATACCCAATCATTGCATCATCACGGCTTTCTGATCATAAATGTGTTTCTAAGAGGGTAGAAACATCATCTGGCTCTCCCAAAAACATAAGTAACCGACATATAGCAAACGAATCTTGAGGCTCCGTATCCCGATAAAGCTCAAGAAGAAGATGTAGAATATGCACAAATTTTATATGTCTATGAAGTGAACAAATAACCAAACTTTGTTAAAAAAACTAAAAACCAATATTTAATATCATGTGCATATTACCTCATTCTGATATTCTCTCCTACCCACAAATTCATGACATACATCCATGCAATATGATAGAGTAGCATGGATGTGTTTACTATCTAAAATTGCTTCTCTAAGTATATCCAACCTCCGACATTCTATGGTCATCCCAATCGCATGTAGATGTCTCTTTTCAATAATACACCTTAAATTAATAAATAAAAAAACGAATAAGATGCAAAAGTATATTAAAAGACATCGGTGGGGTGCTAACCGGGTCAACCCGATCGGGTTCAGGTTATTCGGACCCTGATCAATTTCATGTTATGCAAAATAAAAATACATATACTCGAACCCTTATCAAAATTCAAAAACTAAACAATATTTTTAAATATATCTTCCTGTATCAAATTTTGAAAACTAGAGAAAAAAAATCATTTTATTTAATAACTATATGTTCCTGCATTTATCAAATAGCAGCAGCAGACAACAAAGTGTAAAAAAACAACTTACTTGAGGACTATACATGCATGAAATACAACTATGAGACTCACAACAAACATGTATCATGGAGATTAACAAATAACTTGCTTGATTACTTGAGTACATGGAGTACAACCTGCAAGTCTATTAGTACCCCATTATCTACTAAAAAAAAGGTCTTAATAGGAAGATTCGTGAAAGATGGTTCTTACTTAAGAATTTGTCCATTTGATCTGGTGCTTATGATTTTGCTCATTATTATGTTGAAGTTGACTCATGTTACTGACGGTTTTCTCTCACCCATGGTTACTACCACTCGCATCATCTCTCTCTCTCTCTCTCTCTCTCTCTCTCTCTCTCTTTCTTTCTATATATATATATACTAGGTGAATCCCCGCGCGTTGCGCGAGAATAGAATTATATAGTTAAAATAATAACTTTTACCAAATTATTATTTAATATTTCTACTTTGAAACAAAATGTTAGTAGTAAAGCAAACATATAGTTAACATATTAGTTTTATTAAACATTATAGTTTAATTTTTAAGTCATTGTGATATATACAATTATTTGATAATTTTATAAACCATTTAAAATTGTGTAAATTATATATCAAATGAATGATAATATAACGGGTAACAAAACGTATGAACAAAAATATGAACTGCAACTTTTAGTAACATAAAAATAGAAAAACATCTATTATAACATTTGTATTAAAAAGATATATATATATATATATATATATATATATATATATATATATATATATATATATATATATATATATACCGAATAATAAAAAATATGAAAAATAAACACTATAACTTTTAATAACATAAAAACACTAAAACATCTATTATAACATTTATATTAACTCTTCATATTTAAATCACAAATCTCTTCAAATACATTAATATTTTTAATGAGCAAAACTTTACAACCTTATAAAAGAAAGGAAAATAAAAAGTTATTAGTGATTACTAATTAATAACCATAAGTTAAAAACTATTGAGTTGTAACTAATAAATATACATAAATTAGAAAACTCTTGAGTTGTAGTGTGAGTTTCAAATGAATGCGGTACTTGAAAATGTATTATTATTATTATTATTATTATTATTATTATTATTATTATATTCGTCTAAATAATTGGTTTTGATGCATCATTTTAATCCCTTCAATTATTAAACATAAAGATATTTAATTTTAAATTTATAACATACATAGGTGCATATACATGTTAAACAAATCACATATAATATATATATATATATATATATATATATATATATATATATATATATTCGTAAATGTCATATGTAATTCTTATCGTAGTAATATGGATAAAGTACTTTCATATGAAGAACATATCACAATAAGTCTATCATAATTACATATCAAATGTTCAAAATTATGTTATCTTTTAAATATGTTGTGTAGGATAACCCAACAAAAAAATAATAGAAAATAAACATAATCAAAATAAAAAACTACAATCAAATAAATAAGAGCATTGGGTGGTTGAATATATAAATAAAGATGTTACATAAACATACATTTAAATCAAAAGAAAAAACTATCATTCGTCAACTTTGCTCAAACAAAAAAACCTATATCCATTTTATGAATCTTCTTTCTTCATTTAACACCATTCAACCATAGAAACTTGATGACAATTCTTCACTAACCTGCAATCAAAATATTTTTCTTGAAAAAGAAGAATCAGAAAGATATTTCAAGCAAAACATTGATGTTTGGAGAGTCACATTCAAGATTGAGTAATACACACAAATCACATATAAATATTAAATGAGAAAATGAATATAAAGAAAGAATAGAAAAGCTTCATTTGTTTTGGTTAAAAGAAAAAATCATATTACAATTACCATCGATGCAACATAACTCATTTCTTCAAATCATCATATTTGGATCGTGAATGCTTCAACTATATGAAAACTTTTGAATCACAATATCTTCAAATCCTTCTTATATGTAAGATCTTATATAACACAAAAGACACAAAAGATTGACATTTTTATAGTAAACTTTTCGCTAAATGCTAATTAAACATAATATAAGTTATAAAACTTTTGAGTGTTAAATCATAATTAAGAAAACTTTTGAGTTGCATTAGTTAAAAAAGGGGGTTTCAAATGAATGTGGTTTGAGGAAGTTAAAAAAGGGGGTTTCAAATGCATGAGATTCAAGAAAAAATGCTAGATTTATAAGTATGTATGATATATATATATATATATATATATATATATATATATATATATATATATATATATATATATATATTTCTCTCGTCTCTCTCTCCGGTAACACCACGTGTCAATTCCCTCAAGCTTCACGACCTTTCTAATATGAACGTACTTGTTGAATACTTTTGGCAAAAGATATTAGATAGCCTCCTAATCATGTAATTATCATTATAAAATGTGTAATTTGTGTATAATCGTTCCATACTTGAAACATCCCAAAATACGACCCAAAAATTTTTGTTTTAATATTACTAAAAATCACATCATCGAATGTCATACATACTAAGAACCATAGAATGAGTAACTCAAAAGTCAAGTAACAGTGTCAAAACAAATACTGTATAAATCATATCAAAATATCTGAATAAAACTCCCAGGATAAAACTGAAGCTGTGGTGTGTGCCATGCCATCATCCCGAGCTCTTCCCCTTACTTGCGAAAGTACCTGAAACCAAAAACTGAAATTGTAAGCAAAAAAGCTTAGTGAGTTCCCCCAAACTACCACATACCATACAATGACATGTAAGCAAATACTGGGCCCCGCCCACTGCATCGGGCCCCGCCCGGCATCGGACCGAAATCCGGAACTAGCTTGGGCCCCGCCCGGCATCGGACCGAAGTCCGGAACTAGCTTGGGCCCCGCCCACTACATCGGGCCCCGCCCGGCATCGGACCGAAGTCCGGAACTAGCTTGGGCCCCGCCCACTACATCGGGCCCCGCCCACTACATCGGGCCCCGCCCGGCATCGGACCGAAGTCCGGAACTAACTGAACATAGCATAGCATAATCATAACTACTGGCATAAACACATATACTGCATACTGCATCGAACCGAAGTCTGGAACTCATATCACAAAAACATGCTTGAATCACAAAGACATCAAGCACACTGAACTACTGCATCAGACCGAAGTCTGGAACTACTGCTAACTAAACGGACCGGCATTGTGGCCGTAGACCCGTTCCTACTGGAAGGAAACTCACCTCACACTGCTGAAGTCCCGCAGACTCAACCCCACACTGCTGAAGTCCCGCAGACTCAACCCGAGCTGCTAGATGACAGATTCCCAAACTGTCAACACCAAAATAACACCCAATTAATAATTGGGTTCTAACACATACTATAAATACATACTTTGGATAATTACAACATTACCCCTAGCTTGGCTTACCAAAGCCCAAGGCCCAATCCATAGGCCCAAAGTCAACTAGGGATCAAAGCCCAACATATGGCCCAATTTTCCAAATTGGGCCCAAACCTCTACATGGACTTCCCTTAAGGCCCAATTGTTCAATCCAGTCCAACATGTCTCATTCTAAGGGCCCAATATCATACAACCATCTAGGCCCCAACTATGGCCCAATTTTCCAAATTGGGCCCAATCCTTCATATGGGCCTTACCCTAAAGCCCAACTAATTACTCTAGTCCATTTAATTATTCTTGGATGGCCCAACACAAAGCCCAAGTGAAATTAGGGTTTCACATAAAATGACGATTAGGGTTAAGTGTTTCTTACTTAACCCATTAAGGACTTAATCCATTAAGTCCTTTACTCTACTAGATCAATGATATGGAGAAATTGGGCTTAATACACAATCCAATCTCAAAAGCCCAAAAGTGGGTCCAATAAGTCTAAGGCCCAAATGCTAACAATTAGGGTCTTCCACCCAAACATGGCCCAATAGGCCCAACACCAATCTCTAAGCCCATTAGGGTTTGCTAGTGGGGCACCATCCACTACCACCTCAGGTAGTGGTGGTCTATGGCGGCTTACGGCGGCGGCCACCACCTTACGGTGGTGGTTTTGATTCTTTTCATTAATCCAAAATTCAAGTTACATTTTACAAAGCTAATCTCAATTAACCATACACACACACACACTAAACTAATCACACACACACACACACCATGGTGGCCGGTAGCAGTGCTTGGCGGCAGCCACCACCTCACGGTGGTGGCAGTGGCTGTTCTTGGGAATTCCGGCTAAACAAAACACACATACAATCTCATAACTGTCGAACAGTGATAACACATGAATACACACCCAAAACTACACCAACAGCCACCTCTCACGGTGGCTAGTGGCGGTGGAAGAAGGAAGAAACGGCAACAGCGAGATAGCGAACACAACAGCCCCTTCGGGGTGGCGACGATGACCGGAGCAAACAGGAGTGAGACAGCGGCGGCGGATGGAGCTGGGGGTTTCATTCGCCACCGGAAACAACCGCGAGTGGCAACTGTCTCGATTTCTCACCACCCATCGGACGAACGTCGGCCTAGCAATCCTTGATTTCGCCGGCAGCAACCAGCGTCACTCGAATGGTCGTTCCTGTTCCGTCAGCGGTGACGAGCAACACGAAGATGACTAGTCCGCCGCCCATCATTTGTTGCGACGTCCCTGCAATCCGGCAGTCTTCAGCTTTCCGTCAACGTGAGTCACTGGTGGTCATTCGGAGTCTTGGAGCTTCGACTGATCGGGAAGGCAAGAGGGGAGTCGGGTGGTGACGGCGGCTGAAGGAGTGGAGGGATAAGGGTGGCGGCCGCTTCTATCATTTAGGGTTAGGGTTTGGCACCCGGTTATGTTGGGTTATATACCTGACTCACGAATCATTGCCCCATAATGACAAGTTAAGCCCCTCCTTTCCCTCATTTCTTTCAAACTAATCCATATTTTACACTTTTAACCCTGCCTTCAGAAATCTTTACAACTGAATCCAAAACTTACCTTTTAAGCCCTGATCCCATAAATTTCTTTCCTAATAGACCCCTAAATTACCAATAAACCCTTAAATCTTCAAATCTTTTTCTATTTAAATCCATAAATTACCAAACGCACCCTGACCTCCGAAATCCTTTTTAATTTAGTCCCGAACTTTCATTTATTAATTTATTTAAATAAACGGGGCGTTACAATACTTGTTTATGTATAATTTGAAATTTTAAAGATGTTTTACAAGGAGAAACATGAAAACTCCAGATTGCTAGATACAAATATTTAAATTTTGTTTGTCCAAAAAATTAAACTATAGCCAATTCAAGAATTCAACCATATGATTCATCAGTTAAGCTTATAATTATGTTCCTCGTGCTACTAGTAACATCATATCATGAATTCAAGCTTCAATCTAAGTTTTAACAACTCTTTTAACATTTACTCTAATTGAACACACAAGGTTAATAACAATGATGAAACGTCCCAAAAATATGATCCAAAAATTTTGTTTTTAATTCAATAATTCAATATTTCAAATCATTATCCATACAACCCAAAAGAAAATAAGTGTATCAGACATCATGAAAATCAGAGTGAGATCTCAAATGCGGAATCCATGCGGTGTGTGCGATGCAGTCAACCCAAGCTTTTCCCTTTGGAACCAGAAGTACCTAAAACATAAAATGAAAACCGTAAGCACAAAGCTTAGTGAGTTCCCCAAAATACCACATACCATACATGATAACACATAATGGGCCCCGCTAGTCTTCGGGCCTCGCCTGACATTGGACCCCGTCCGACATCGGGCCCCGCCCGGTAAACAATTCGGGCACCATCCAACATACTGATGGGTTTTGAGCATAGCATCATTCCTATGGTGTACATGCAACCCTAATGCTTTGGATCTAGGTTTTTCTCTAGTTATCATGCAAATAATCATCCAAAGCATAAACCCTAAGAACTAGCATACCAATTTCGAAATTGACATAAAATTAGGGTTTTAGATCTTACCTTACTTGTTATGTAGCAATAACAAGAACAATCCACAAAGTCCTTGACTCTTGAAAGCTTAGTGCCCCAAGTGTTGCACCTCTAATGGAGTCACAAACACCACTAGCAACAAGGAAGAATATGAGAGAGATAGGAGGAGGAGGAGGCTTCAAAACGTCTAGGACTCTCTTAGAATGGCTTGGGACGTTTTTTGGGAGCCTTTGGGGTTCCTTTTATAGTTGAGGCTTCTAGGGTTATCAACTTGGAAACCCTAGTTCCCTTGCTTAGGCCCTAAGCAACATATGGACTCCTTAATGGACAAGCCTTGGACGAAATCTTTATGGACTCTCATAGAGATTTCGTCCACCTTATACCAATAAGGTCCAAGAGCCCAAACTATAAATATTACTGATTTACATAATCATTCCCCGTTAATTCAATTAATCTCTTTTGACCACAAAATTAATTCTTGACCAATATTAATTAAATAATATGATTTCTCCTTTAATATATTATTCTCATAATATATTCATAAATCGTAATAAATCCTCTTTCTCATAATTCATCCTACAAGTTGCTATGGTGAAGGCAACCCAAAAGGACCATGCTCATAATCGGGTCAAGTACATACCAAAATAGTTATGGGCTTAGACACCTAATCCAATAGTCTCCCACTTGGATAAGTCTAATAGCTATTTTGTAAGTACGAATTCAGAACCTGATTAGCAATCGTAGCTTTCAAAAGCCGATGTCGAACTCTGATCTTATCAGCAACGCGTCCTTTAGATAAGGGATCATATATTCCTCCATTCTAGATAACGTATAAACATGAGACATGGATTATAATCATTTTCTTCATCTATGTGTTGTTTCCCGATTTCCGGTTTATGACGACTGACTAATTGAACAAATCAAATCAGTCCTGGCTTGGCCAAACACTTTGGGGTGTCATCACTAAATCATCGAGGGGCCCACAAATATCACTTTTATCCACCTATGGGTAAAAGGAACGGATAAACTTCGACATCATATGCTTGTACTATTTACTCATCAAATCACACACAACAATATGTTTTATAACATCAAGTTACTGATGCATTTATGTATTATCGATGTGCAACCGACTCGTAAACAACAACTCATATGTCTCCGCTTCAAGAATATAAGATACTATCGTCTCACTAATCACTCGTGATAAAATCCATGAAGTGATTCAAGTGAGCGTGGGTTTAATCCAATACTCAAATCTTATTGCAGGAGCACTCATGAACTCTGCAGCAAACTTGTGCTATGTCTAAACACTTTAGACAATCTACAGATGGATTCATGACAGTCTTGCCTCAATACTTACTTCCAACGTATGATCGACTGTGGATGTTTGAATAACCTAGTTATTCTGGAAGTCAAAACATGCAAAGTGAAACACAAGAATAATACTAATAATATATGGCCCAAAAAATTTGAGTATAAATAAAACACCTTTTATTTAGTCACCATATTGATTACACATTATTCATTGTATAATGTTTCGGATAATCAACATAATACTTGAATTGAAACAATAGTTGTCCCATGCCTCCAATCATGCACACTAAGTTTACCTATGGTCCTTACTTTGTGGAATAGAATGATGCTCATTTCACAATTCCTAATCCTTATCATTAGTGTAAGAATACCAAATTCTTCCCACTATTAGAATATGTTAGATTCCAACATTTTATGCAATGATCCTTTTGTAATGTCATAGCACCAGAGTCACCAAGACTCTGCCAATGAAATCACAAAGTGCTCTATTGGAGATTGTTACAAGACAATTCCATAGACGTGAAGTCTTACATTCAAAGTACATTCCTTTGAACATCCTTCTTACATAAAATTTTCTAATCTACACATAGATTCTTAATATCCAACTCCCATTATGGAAACATTTCCATATTTTCCATATGACAACACATTCTAAATAGAATCCTATATATTCATAATAATGTCAATATGGTCCATTCATTACTATACTTCCAACTGCCCACAAGTGACCAATCCTTGGTGAACCTTAGATTGTACTTGACAGTTGTTTAACTTACTTTAGTCATATCCGATTCTTGTCCTTTTCCCTCTTAATGCCCTAGGCATTTGGAAAAGACAGAACGGTCAAATATTACAGCATATGCAATCGATCCTATACCCGAAGCGCATGGGATACGATTCATAATGTCTTACATAAAGACATGATATTTTACCAGTCTCTTGCTATAATATTACCATATATAGAATTCCCTAATGTTGAATCTTTTCAACATAACATTCATATATGTCCTTTGACTAAATTTGATTAAAATTTCTCGATCTAAGCTTTAAGATTTGAAATGAAGTATAATATTCTCTACCTTAATTATAGCAAAACAACCTTTCAACTTGTGCAACTTTGCAAAATGAAACTTTTGTTTTCTATAATTAATATTGCTAACTTGCAACATAATAATCATGCTCCCACTAACATGATGATTATATCTTTACCAGCATAACACTTATGCTCCCAGTAGCTTTGACATGTATTCAGAAATCAACTGGACTTCTAGAAATCAATACTTATTGACTTTCATTCCAAAATTCATATTTCTGATACGAGATGCTTTGATAAGACTTTATCTAAGCTTCTTAAACTCATACTCCTTTCCTTTAGATAACTCATATGCGTGTCTGAACTAATTCAGAACTTAAAACAATAAGTCCCAAATGTTCAGACTAATTGCCAAATCTCACAATTCGAACTATGAAGAGGGATGCTGTAATCATAATCGAATTTGAGAATGCAATTTACATAATGCTATCTCCTTAAAATCTTCTTAGTGAAAGCGTTTATTCACAATCATTTTTCATGAATTGGAGAGAAACCTTATGACACTTAGATTTTATGGTGTATGTGTTCCTATCCATGTGAATTTGTCATAACCATAATCGCAAGACAATGTTTGTGACAAATCCAAACTCATATGGACTAAACTTGTTCAATCTTAATTTCTTGCCACTTTGCAGCACAAGGGCCTACCATATCTTCCAAGTTGTTGAGCAACTCACCCACGCAGATCAATGAACTTTCATTGATTAAGATGATTTGCCTTTATGCATTCAAATGAGAACTCTTAGAACTCACATGCATAGTCAACTCAACTGGAATGGCACAGAAACAAGAATGTGTCAACACGATAGGTTACAAACCTCAAGTCGTGTGCTAGTGTAAAACAATAGGTTTATTTTTGATTAGTTCCTGAAACTTTTCAAGACCATTAAGACTCCCACTGACCTCTTGACGTATAAGATTCTCTTGTCAAGAAACATTCCTTGACAAACAAATATTCAAGAGTTAGTGTGGGTTCTTATCAAGACAAACACTTCACACAATTGGTCTTAGTTGCAGTGACGGAGGTTGGACATTTATTTTGGGGGGGCGGAAAGTATAATATACATGAAAATCGGAGAGCAGGGGGGCCACAACATAAATTTTATATTTTTAGGCTAAATATGTATATAAACTAAAGTGGAAGGGCTATTTCTAACAAAAAATTCAGGGGGGGCCACAGCCCCCCCTTGCTCTAAGCAAGCTTCGTCCATGCTTAGTTAGTCTTTGTCTTATCCAAGACATCACAACTTACCAATTTCAAATGTACAAAAGTAAGAACCTTTTCTACTTCACATTTGATGAGTGTTATAAACCTTCTTAAGATGATGTCACTCAAGTCACAATCTTGGAGTACGACTCTAAGACTTGATTTTGGAACGAAGTATGATTCACCTTTTGATTTAACCATTCAACAATTTCCGATTCCTCTTCTTAGCCATACTAGTGCACTAAGGTGTTCCTAGAGGATCAATTGTGACACGGTTTCATAATCATAAGTTAATCATAAAATACGATACTTATGTACTCCCCCTTCTTTTCAGATCGGAGAAACTTTTATCTTTCTGCCTAATTGATTCTTCTTATTCGTTCTGCTATACATTGAAACCTTTTCAACGATTCAGAATTACACTTAATCTTATAAGCATAACCATATTTATTAAACTTTTAGTAAATCACGACGAATATTTTATCGTTCTTTGTGGTGGACTTGACCTAATGCACAACAATGCGTACTAGATCTCCTATCCCTTCACTTGACTCATTTACTTTTTTGAATAAGGAATTAGTCTTAATTTCCCAAATACGAAGGTTCTCATTCATCATACAATACCAGTTGCACGATTCCATGTTTCTGTCCAATTGAAACTTGGGCGATGAGAATCATTCCTTATTTAGAAATTTTCTGACACTATCACAAATGACATAATAAAGAATCACATCCATTTCAATATTGCTAGCAATAGAAACACACAAACATTAATTTTCACAAAAGTCATTACAAGGATATATATAAATAAGACAAAAACAAAATTTATTTTATTTATAAAACGCGGAAAAATCTTGTCCTTACAATGCAATTACAAATGAAAACTATGTTACTAAATATTCCTAAGCAATCTATCATAACTCTAAGCAGCAGCTAAAAAATCCAATCATCGAACCATGCAATCGAAATCCATTTCTTCGTGATCAGACTCAGTTCAATCTTCCTTTAAGCTTCCTTTCTTTTCTTTGATCCTACAAAACATCAAAATGTAATCTTATCATATCATGTATTAAGAATCTACAAATAGGAACTTAATAGAGTTAGATAGTGAATTTACCTGAAGCAGAATCATACATCTTGACTCTCCCATCCTTGCGATCTTTCAGGTACATATGGCAGCTTCGAATCCAATGTCCCTTCTCTTGGCAGTAGAAACAAACGGACTCTTTTGGAACAACACATGAGACAATTTCAGATTCAGCCTTTCTCTTTACCATCCGGTCAAACGGTTTGACCTTGGCCGATCCCTTTCCATCGGGAAGAGAAGACTTTTCTGGACTTCCAATGTTGCCATTGTCAATATCCATGGAAGTTTGGGAGGTTGATCTTCCTAACAAGTTTGTGAAGAGAATACTTTTCTGGACTTTTCTATTCATGGTAGTTGTTGTGCTTTTGGTATGTTTTTGGGTTAATGGATGAGTTAGGTCGTTTAAGGGCTTGTTCCTTCAGATCTGAGTTTGTTTTGGTATCCTTGAGCATAAAGGTGCAATTTTATGAGAGTTTTGGTGCCATGCATGCATTAAGTCGATTATTAAGTCCTTTTAAGCTTAAGAGCTTCATCTATACATGCATGAACGTAAAGTTGGCAACTATACATGGTTTTCCATCTCATGGAAGTCAGATCTATGTTTTGGGGCTATGTCTTTATGGATTAAGTGTTTATTGGTTGAGCCCTTACACTATTAAGCTTTTTGGATTTGGCTTGGACCTTTTTGGGTTGTCCCAATGGATAAAGTTGGAAACTTTATCCTTCTAGGCCATGCTTCAGACTAGATCTGAGCTTTGGAGCTCTTGGAATCGGAGAAACAACTTATTGTATTAAGCTATTGAATCTCGGGAAAACACAACGTATTTGCAAGCCAACACGGCGTGTTGGCTGGGGTTTTCATGATTATCTAGATGATGGAAGAACACAGCGTGTCCAAGGGGCGACACGACGTGTTTGTTCAACATGGGTTGTTGACTTTGATTTTGACCAGAAGTTTGATCAGGGTTGGCCATGGGATATGTAGGGCCATGTTTAGGCCTTTTGGATTATTTGTTTGGGCCTCAATCTTGGTCCAAGCTAGATAAGGGGGTAAAATGGTCTTTTACCCTAAGTATGGATGGAGGATATAGATTTGATTCAAATTGTTAATTAGGTATTCTTGGCTATTGATAGTTCAGGGGATCTTCGGACCATCTATCAGGGATTATCAGTTCTACCCAGTCTGCGAGGTTAGTTTTCCTCACTGTACTAACAGGGTCTAAGGCACCAAGGCCGACCCTTTGGATTGTATCCTGGTTTATTGTATGATGTTATGTGTAGTGATCTGTTAGATCTGTATCCTGGCACGTAGGATGATGTTATGCTTAGTGATCTGTAAGATCTGCCTGATTGTCTGGTGATATGTGTAGTTGTGTATATGTCGTTGTGGTGTGGATGGGTTGAGATTGTACTGCTTCGTGTTGTCGGTCAACAAACCCGGTAATGCTTATATAGATATGTTGTTATAGTTTACTAGGCTTATATGTGTTTTGGATTTATATATGTGTGCCGACACGGTGTATGTGTGGTTGGGTTAAGGTGGTCCTACTTGGTGCTGAAGGCCAACAGACCCAGGGCGTCTTGGATAGACTGAAGGTCGGTAGGGCGTTCCAGTCATGCTGAAGGCCCTGTATGCATGCTATTTGTTGGTATATGTTATCTTTTCATGTGGCGGTACTTTGGGGGAACTCACTAAGCTTCGTGCTTACAGTTTTGGTTTATGGTTTCAAGTACTTTAGTGGATTGTGGCAAGGCGAAGGCGTGACCGTACACATCCTTGGTTTACAACTGACTGGATCCTGGAAGACTTTGATTTTAATTAATATTTTGGAAATAATGGTTTGTAAACACTTTTATTAATAAATGGGCCATTTTTGAAAGGTTTAAATTTGTTGAAAATTTTGGGATGTTACAGGTATCGACGATGCGGTCATTATAAGACTTATATTGAATATTTTCGACATTATTTTGTACAAATATCGTTAACTCTATTTAAAATAGTATTATAAAGGAGAGTTTGGTCGTTTAAATAACTATAAGGTCATTTAAGTAACTATAGATGGTGGTTTTTGAAAATTAAATTACTATAAATATGTGGCTCTACGCTCTCATGTTTCTTGCACCATTCTCTTTATTCAAGAGTATTTCTCTTCTTATCCCCGAACATTTAGGTCCCTCGTGATTCGACTTCTCTTTATGTTGTTTAGCATAGTAAGGTTAGCGCTGAAGCGCTACAAGAATCTTTTTAGAAAAAATATTCAACGACGAAGTTCTGACCACAGAGTTCTAAGTTTTCGCTAGAAACCGTGCAAGTTGAGCTACACCTATTACACTTTAAGTGTAACTTATGTTTAAATTCATTATCGTTATTATGAAGCTATAAACAAAATTTATCAGTGATTAAAAGTCATTATACTAATTGATCTACTTACAGAGATGATGACAAAACTAGATTTAGTGAGGTGTTTAAAGTGGGCTTTCCAAACAGAAACAATATACTATGTATGCCAAACGGATCCTATGTGACATCCTTAAATTCACGATCATTTTAAAAATTTTATTTACGCTTATTTTAAAATCAGAGCATAGATATCAGGAACACAGATAATAAGCACATATATCATGTACTATTATTAAATACTCCGTATCTATGTGTAAGATGAAAGTAACGATGCACTCACTTGTTAAATAGACGACTCGAAATTCGGGCAGCGCTTCGCTTCGAACAATTTTCTTTTCCTTTGACGAAACCTAGTATCATTATTACTAAGCTTTAGTCTAATATTTATTGCGACTAATTATTACTCTAGATTTATTATTAACTCAAAGTCTACTTTCATTATCTGTCAAGTAAGGAACAACCAGGTAGGATCATATTGGAGGTAGGGTCCGTTTGGTATACGAAGTATACTGTTTGGAATCCCACTTTAAACACCTCACTGAATCACAGCCTAGACATCATCCCCGTAAGTAGATCAATCAATATAACGACTTTGAATCACTTATAAATCTTGTTTATAGGTTCATAATAATGATAATGAACTTAAACATGATTTATACTTAACGTATGGTAAACATAACTCGCTTACAAGGGGGTTTAGCGAGAAACCGGGCTCTGCGCGTGCAGAACTTTTGATCTGAAAGCTCATCTTATCGAGGCCTTCTGGCACTATGGGACTCGCTACTAACTCCTAGGGAGGGATCAAGAAAAGTTCTTAGCACCTTGGGAGGTTTGGGAGAGAATTGGTTGAAGAGGTGTGGGAAAAAGAGTGAAAAACGCCTTCTATTTATAGGCTCCAGCAACTTCGTACGCAGGGCGTACGCGAAGAGTACGTTGGGTGTACTCATTATGCTGGGCGTACTCCAAGCTACACTGGGTGTACTCATGTCACGTGTCGCGATCTTGTGCAAAGCTGTGGGGAAGAAGGTGTGGCCTAGATCTTGCCACGTGTTATTCGCTGGTTAATCCCAAAAATTAATTATCTTCTAAAATTCGTAACTTGCGCATACGAGCTTTGTTTTTGATGTTCTTTATATCCACGCGTAGGTAGCGAACTGATCTACAACTTTCGTTTAGACTCCTTCGGCTAATTTTGACTTTATTTTTAAAGTTATATTTTAACAGGCTTAGATAGTTAAAGTCCATTAAAAATTCATAACTTTGTCATCCGATGTCCGTTTTCGACTGTCTTTATATCGTTGAGCTCCTATTAATGAGATCTTCAATTTTCATTTAGGTTGTTCGGCTAACAATCGATCGATCTAAAATTCGATTTCCGGGTTGTATACTGTTATGCAAAATCTTAGAAAAATTGTAACTTCCTCAAACGAAGTCAGATTTGGACGTTCTCTATATGCACACTCTCAGTTTAATGTATACTACGACTTTCATTTAGATTGTAAGGCTAAAAAGTATTTCATCAAAAATTTACTTTTTACGATACGCGAAGTCGTGTCGGTTTAATCGCGAAACTTCGACGGGTCATAACTTCTTCGTTATAATTCGGATTTTAGCGTTTTTTGTATGTACAAAATCCTTGTGAAATATACTATACATTTGGTTAATGTGACAACCCAAAATTTCTATTTTGTACAACAATTCAATTCAATAGAAGTCAGAACTGTTTCTGCTAATTTTCAAGCTTTTTGGAATAAGTTTGAGTGTTTTAAAGTTAGTACTTTAGGAGATATCAGGAGAGAGGATGCCCTAGGGTTTATTGTGCAACCATAAAGTCCCAAAACTCCAAGTGTTTGGAGTTTACAGCCTAAACATAGGTGTTTACGGCCGTAAACCCTAAAAAGGGGGTATAAATATGACACTTAGTCATTATTTACCACTTTTCACATTTTCAAGATCCAAAACCCATTTCTCTCTCAAGTATCATCCGAATTTTCTTCAAGATCTTCAATTTTGTAAGTATTTCTATCCCTAAAAAGTTGATATCTTACTTAATCTAGTGATCTTACATGATTCCATCCGTGAAATCATTCCAAAAGTGTAGATCTTCAAGTTTCACCAAGAACACACACTAGTGTTCTTGGACTTTTAGCACCTTTTCAAGCTTCTACCTAGTAATTACTTCTATCCTAGTGTATTATAAGACTTGTTACACTTCAAATCATCAAGAAAACACCCAAGAATCAAAGGATCAAAGGTGTTTATGGTCCAAGAACACCTTGGACCGTAAACCCTAACAAAGGGGCCAAAGTGGCCCTAGTCCCTTACCAAGCCTTGGAAACTAGTCTAGACCCCTTCCTTGATGTGCTAGGAACTCAAAACAACAAAAAGACCATAAATCATTTGGGTTTACGGCCGTAACCCAAAGAGAAGTGGTCCAAGGACCGTAAACTCCATAAAGGAGTGAAATGGTGCCCTAATCACTTCCTAAGGCTTAAACATGAAGTAGGAATGCTTCTTATGACCTTTAAGGCTTCAAAACACAAAATGGTCAAAGTACCATGAGTTTACGGCCGTAAACTCATGGGTTTACGACCGTAAACTCAAGGGGTGATGGTCACAAAACCGTAAACTCCAAAGGAGTTTACCCTTGAACCCTAAACTCAATTACAAGGTCCTACCACCCTTAGATGCAATCCTTAGCATTTATAAGCACTTAAATCAAGTGTTTTACATGTCTTAGGATGTCTTAACTTGGTTAATTAATTGTTTAATGACTAATTGGATACATATATGTGTAATTATATGTTAACTAGGATCCTTGTGTGTGTTCAAGTCTTCACTTGACACTTAGCATCCTATACATTCCGTTCATCCAAACCACTCACTACAGGTGAGTTCATACCCCTTAATTAACCTTATAAATGTTTTAAATGCTTTTATGGGGGGGATACAAGTTGAACACTTATAGTTATTATATCAATCACATGTGATTAATAACTACCAAATAAGTGGATTTCTTACTTTTCAAACTGTGTTACCAAACTGTTTTACAAACTCTTTTTCATACCAAATGCTTTTGTCAAACCCTTTTACATGTCAAATATTGTTACTTAAACTCTTTTAAACTTATATTCTGTTAAAAGTGTATCTATATAGATATAGTTATATAAGTAGGATTGAAAGGACTTAGGACTGATAGCTCACCTTACTTCCTGTTCCTTGTTTGGTTGTGGATTTAGGGTATCAGGATTATTTGTCCGAAGGTCGTTTGAATCCTAATTATATATTATGTATATGTATATAGATATAAAAGGTTATTTCTTTCCAGTTCAATACCTTTGGGTAGCAAGGGTATACAAACATGTTCATACATACAAACAACATTACTAGTAAACTATAATAGGTATAGTTTAGAAAGTTACAAATCTATTACTAGACCAATGAAACATACAATGAGTCAGTTCATACATGTGTCATAACTTATAGTGATGAGAAACAAACATAACTTATAGTGATGAGAAACAAACATAACTTATAGTGATGAGAAACAAACATAATACATAGTGAAGAGAAACAAACAATACCATACATAGAGAACATACATACAGGCTAGACAGAGGAAGAACACACAATACAGCTAGCACATACATTACATATACATTATTACAGTATGTGAGCCACGTAACGGGGCATGACACCACCTGACATGACCGTTTTGTATCCAGAATCTCCTTAATTGGGGAGCGTATGAGTTTGTGTATAGATCTATACTGGATTGACTATCCTACACCTTGCTGCTCGCTACAGTGGGACTTGCAAGTCTACGGGTGCCAAACGTCATTTCTTACGACGTCTTACATCGTCGTTTTACTAGAGTCGGTAGCAGGATACAGGCCGATCACATGGTACCTTAAATAACAATTGATTTAAGGTAGTTAGTACAGCAGCAGTTACTTAATTCAACACTACAGTACTATTTCATTTTCCCATTACATTCACTTTGTGAACATTCACACAATGAACAGTAATGTAAAAACTATATTTTTGGTTAATGATAGTCAGATTTGGGAAAATACATACTCTTACAAGAGACACACACATAGACACTAGATGCCTTGGTAGAAGGCTACTTTTAGTAGGAAACATAGGGTTTTCTAGGAGAATTCAAACTTTTTACAAACTTATACAAACATCTTACAAACATCTTACAAATGCTTTCATACAAATACAGACACTAATATACTTATGATCTCACCAGCTTTAAAGCTGATAAACTCTTTCAAAATAACTTGTATTCTCAGGTCACCAGTAGACAGGTACCGGTGCCAGGTTTTGAGAAGATTGAGCTCGTTCAAGACTCATCTTTTATTTTGATACATATTTTTGGAGTCTATTTAACTTGACAGAACACACTTGTATGAAATTATATTATTAATGCAATGGATGATGTTGTTGCTTGTTTACTACTTTGCATTGTTGTGATACTGTACATGACGTCCTCCACCCCCGAACGTTTCCGCCGTTCCGGTTTTGGGGTGTGACAGTTAATATTATTTACTCTAAATAATCTTCTATCAAAAAGTCATTCTAACGCTTATTAGCTTTAAATTGACTAGCCCGAATCTGTGGGTGTTAAACCCTACCTCCGATATGATCTTACCTAGTTGTCCCTTATCAGCTATAGATCACAAAACTTTGAATTAATGACAAATCTAGACTAATAATTTGTTGTAATAAATATTAGACTAAGACTTAGTGATAATGATACTAGGTTATGTCAAAGGAAAAGACAATTGCTAGAAGCGAAGCGTTGTCCTGATTTCGAGTCGTCACTTTAACAGGTGAGTGTATAGTTACTTTCATCTTACACATATATATGAAGTACTTAAGATAAATTGCATGATATATGTGCCTTTTATCTGTGTTTCTGATATCTATGTTGTATGAACAATTTATACATGTGTTTACTTGATTTAAATTATATATGTATTTTTTTTACCTATAACTATATTGGGTAAAGATTGGTAAATAAAAAGATTATATAGATGATAAGAGATGAAAGATGAAATAGATGATGAGAGGCCTTGACTTCAAAGATGATCTAGTCATCTAGCGGAGTATAGATGACGACTACAGACTATTCTAGACAGTCCAGTGGAACGCTGGCAGGCTCACAACATGTATGTGTTTTTGAACTAAGTGTTCACCAGATATACTCCATCCTCCCATGGTTGCCTTACTTACATATATTGCTAAGGAATACCCTAAGCATTATTGTCTATCCCGAAGATAATCCTTAGGATAGGTCCCTTAAATTAGATGCTTTAGGGACAGAAAGTGAGGATAACGAGAACGGGTAATCGGGTTGAATGATTTGATGAAAATGAAGAATTTAATTATTGTGAGTTGAAAAACCTATGTGATCACCAGGCTCCCAAGCCTGAACCACTCAGTTTCTATCGCCATTGGAGCCCTAGCATCAACGGCGACGACAATGATCAAAATGGAAAACTACATCAGCGACGTCCGGTGGTTGAGTTTGTCGTCGAAGAGAATGAAACGGGTGATGGTGATGAAACGGATGGTGCTTTAGATGATGATGGGCGTGATGCTTGTTGCAAGTCCCGCTAGGTGGGTAGTCGGCGGTAGTGTTCCTGTTGGGTATGGATGAAGACATCATTTGGGTTTAGCCGTTTAGGAATGAGAGACATTTACGCCTTGTTCCCGAGTTTTTTTTTTTTTTTTTTTTTTTGTAAATTCAATAAATAAAGGGAAGGAAAATATTGACAGAAATAAATTGAGGGGAAAGAATTTTTTTTATTTCGTGTTCCCGAGTTTGAAAGAAATGAAAGGAAATAAAAGAAAAATTTTAAGTTTTTGTGTTCCCAAGTTAGGAGGAAAAAGAAAATAAACTTAAAGAGTAGTGTCATTTTGACTGCGTATCATAATGGTTTGGTAGGTCGGAAAGTCAGACAAGTTATTGAATTTCTGAATTTTAGGAGGAGTAGTGATGGTTACTCCTCATTGGTTAAAATTGGTTTGACAAGGCTCGTTCTTCGTCTGAGTTTATGAATTCTACTAAGGTTTGGGTCTTAGTTGCACTACTGGAAGAGCAGTCGTCGGTATGTGGCAACATCGCAACCCTATTAGGACTTCAAGAAAAATCTGTCTAGATCGGCCAGTATCGCAGAGGAAGTAGTGAGGGATGATTTCGAGGACGATATCTAATTTAAGTGGATGAGAGTTGTAACACCTTGTTTCGAGTCATTTCTTAATTTGTGGCCGTGACCCGAAGATCAATGATCATAAGGCTTCATGCTTAAAGGAAAGAGGGGTTTAGACCCATTTAGATGTGGGTAATAAAGGTTATGTTATCCAAGAGTTTGGTTTCGCTTTGGAGCCTAAGGATATAATGGTAAAAGTGATGCTTCGTACTTTTCATGAATTAAGGATTTAAGCTCGGAAGGTTTTAAGTCAAAGGATACTTTATAGGATTGTAGGGATTTTCATTACCTTTCCGAGCATATAAAGAACGCCAAAAGCGGATTAGGGACATGGAAGTTGTGACCGTTTTGTGACAACCGTCAAATTTCGGTCAAGTCAAAGTCAAACAAAGTCAACAAGTCAAACCGGTCAACTCCAATAACCCTTGTATGTTAGGGTTTACGTTATGTAATCACTGTACAATTCGCTATTTTAATGAGAAAACATCATTTCGAAAATTCATGTGTTTGATTTTCCTTAGCCTTAACAGTGCTAAACAACGAACCAAAGCGATAAAACACTATTGCACAATCATCGGGATTGTGTAGGACACTAGATCATGGCTTAACGGGGTTTACGGACCTTGCGTTTCAAAGCCAAACACTCAAAAAGGTCTCAAAAGAACTCTCTCTCAATCTCTTTCACTCAATCTCTCTCTATTAGAAATCTCTCCCAAATCTCTCTCAAAAGTTCCTTTAACTTTTTGTAATCATTCGGGTCATCACGACCCTTAACCGGGTCAAAAACCACTTGAAACGGGGTAAAAACGGGTAAAATAGCCTTAAGGACCCAAAACCGAAGCTTCAGGACCGAAGCCTCGCATCCGAAGTGCTCAGGACCGAAGCCTCGGACCGAAGCCTCAGGACCGAAGCCTCGGGTCCGAAGCCTCAGGTCCGAACCTCGGCCCAGGACCGAGCAACTTCGCAGATTCAGCTTTTTCTCCCGGTTTTCGACTACGACTTCGTTTTAACTCCGTTTTTCATTATTTTAACGTGGGATTTTCACCCAAAACTTTATTTTATAAACTAAGGCCCCAAAATATATAAATCTCCAGGGTTTTTATAAAATATATTAAAAGAATTAGTGGTTGAACTAATTATTGAGGGAATATTTGCTTTTCCTTAATTTATGGCAAAAGCAAACCACCACCACCTCACTCTATGATTAGCCACTCTTTCCCACTACCCCTTGTCTCCTTAGTGGACCTTTACACCCAATTTTAAGCTCTTCCCACGTTCTAAGAGTTGGAGGATTGATCCTCTCTCCTCATTCTCCATAAAATTCTTTCATTCTACACTTAGCAACCAAGAACACTCTCCAAAATTCTCTCATCTTTTCTCTCAACTTCAAGAACTTCAAGGCTTTCTCCAGGGATTTCTTTCTTCAATTAGTAAGTATCTTCATCATTCACATAATTATTAAACTCCATTCTACTCAAATCATTGATATCTTACACAAGTTCCATCTTATTCGGTGTTAGATTCTCGAATCATCAAGACATCTTCTTAGTGTTCTTGGGTTGAACACTTCCTCTCTCTCACTTTCATCTACTGAAACCACATAAGGTGAGTTCATACCCCTACATTTACATGTTTTTCTTAAGTTTTAAGGGGGGAATATAAGTAAAATCATCAAGAACACAATTAAACTTTTTCTAACAGATTACATCAGAAAAGATGGACTTTAATCACGGACTGTTTTGGTCAACTTAAATATTTTAGTTTTCAAAACTGTTCCAGGTGCAAGTAGTTCAAACTCTTAGCTTTAAAATGGATACTTGCACATCTCCATATGATTTTTCTACAATTTATGGTGATTTTTACAAAACTGCCTGTCATTTCAGAGGCAAACCCGGACCAGTCTGTGATTATGGACATTTTCACCTCTGTTAGAGATCACTAAAAATCTTGATAAAATTTACAAACAAACTAGACTCATATTCCAAACTCTCAAAATTTGCGGATTTGGATTTGGAGCTTTGATGATTTTTCTATAAATTTTCTAAAAACAGTAACAGAAACTGTTTTCAACAAAAAGTTGCTGTCAATTTCATTTCACCTTGTAACATGTTGAGCAAGGTGTATATCTTTATATGATTATATGTTATTGCAATATATGTCATTTTATCTTAATATATGGACACACATCAGTTTACAAATGGATTTGGACATATTGAATATAAAGAATAACAAGTGATTATAATCAAAGTACAACCGATATATTCAAACATTTAATAAACTATTTTAAATATAGTTTGCATACATTACTACGTACTACCCTTGGTTGATAAACTATAATAGGTATAGTTTATGATACATTACATAACACATACATTTAAAAATGGTACATTTATACAAAGGATATTTTCATTAAGCAAGGTACGGCCATACGGTACCAAGTTTTAATAACACGTATTTCCGTTAACGATACATTCAAACATTTAATAAACTATTTTAAATATAGTTTGCATACATTACTACGTACTACCCTTGGTTGATAAACTATAATAAGTATAGTTTATGATACATTACATAGCACATACATTGAAAAAGGGTACATTTATACAAAGGATATTTTCATTAAGCAAGGTACGGCCATACGGTACCAAGTTTTCATAACACGTAATTCCGTTAATTACTTTGTGAGACATTTACTTCAAATTACCATTAAGTCCTGTATTGTAACCAGAGTCTCCTTGAGGGAGAGCGTGATACTTGTGTATAGATCTATATTGGGTTTGACAAACCCACACCTAAGCTGCATGCAACAGCTAGACCGGCAGGTCTGGGGTGACAAATGTCATAACATTTCCGACGCCTGAAGAACGTCGTTTCAGGCCAACTAGGTCATAGCATGGTTATAATAACTCACATAAAGTATTAATAAACATTGGAATTTACGGGAACTTCATTAAAATTTAACGAGTTTATGTCGATTTAAACTTGCATTGTTTTACTATAAATATGACAAATTACTTGTACATTTCGGTCTTTGGGTTTTAAGACTACATTTACACATTAAGGAAAATATTGGATTTTCTAACACAAATACTACTTTCACAAACGAAAGGCTTTTAATAATACCAAACAAAAGCTTATGAACTCACCAACCTTTGTGTTGACACTTTTTTTTTTCAAACAACTTGTATTCTCAGGAAATCATTAAACAGGTAATCAAGTGCTTTTGAGGATGGGACGCTAAGGCGTCTACTATTTCATATTTTGTCAACATATTGTAATTGATTCGTAAACATGTAATTCATACAATGATGTAACTTTTTCAATTATATATATGTTGGTTGTGTTTGCTTGAATTACTATTACAATTGTTGTTATGATACTATACATGAAGTCCTCCACCCCCGGACGTTTCCGCCATCCTTGGTTTGGGGGTGTGACAGATTGGTATCAGAGCACAGTTTATAGTGAATTAAGTATATCAAACCACATAAGATATACAAACTATAAACACAATTGGGACTAATAGTCTCTGATTTGTGCATTTTTCAAATAAATATACTTTTAGAAAATAAATGATTTTTTATTAAAAGTATAAATACATGCATACATGCTCATATAGTGTCATAACTAGAAGAACATAAAATAAAAGAAGAGGAGTTGTACATTATGGGTATGCCTTGGTATATGTAAATCAAGTCTGGGAAGGATATAGCCTGATCAACTATATCTGTCCGAGGAGTGACTTGCATATACTGGGGGATAGTCATAATGGGCAACAAATCTATCAACCTAACTACACCCTACAGAGAATACTTTAAGAATCAAATCTAAAACAGCTAAAAATACTATAGGAGTATTTGGTGATACTATAACCAACTTATGTGAAAACTAAAGACCTCTATTAGTAGGCCTATGATAACTGAGTGCATACACCAAGGTTATACATAATTAAAGATATTATAGACTCAGAATCTATGACTATTACTCTACTTCCCGTTCCTTGTTTGGTTGTGGACTTAGAGTAGAGTCATTTATTCGAAAGTCTATTCTATCTCAAATTATGTATAACTGATATGCACTACGTGATTATAGACGTAACTAATAAGGATCACCCCTATAAGTAATTATAGGATTAGGCGTCTATTAATTATCTCTTCTACCCCTATTCTCGCAGGAGCAACATGATGTGTAAATTTTAACGCCCGTACAAAACCTACTTCTACCCACTACCATAACTCCATCTCCAAGACGTTAACAGAAACACCAAGAATAGTTCACTAAAGTGAGAAAATATACATGTGTATATAAATGGTAAGGATATTTACTAAAAGGTTTATCAATGAAATAGGCATGCATTTTATTTCATTGAATCTCACTACTTGGTATTACAAACAATTTACAACTGGTAACTCTAAGATTCTTTAGGTGTACCTCGAAGTTATGTGTAATTAAGGAATGATTGACCTAGAAATGGTGAGTCCGCCTTAGGACCTGTTCCTTGTTTGGTTGTGGACTTAGGGTAGACTCATTAGGATCAACAGTCTAATAAAATTTTAATTACACATAACTGGGGGCATGTCAAGTGAATCTTAGGAGTGGATCAGACATGGAACAAATCACAAGATTATAATCAAGTTATTCCTACTAAATTCATAAGTCTATTTATATAGACCTCTGGTATAGAGTCGTCGGCGTAGTCGTGTCGGCAATCTAAAATATGGCTAAATACATAATACAAACTATAATACCCAAATTATACAAAATTTTATGCATTAAAAATCAATAGACAAATACATAAAATGAAACTAAAAAAAAAAAGAATATCAAACTATCAAGAGAAAAACACATACAATGTAGATTAAAATCCACTAATGATAACAAAATGGCTAAGGATTGTTAAGTCCTCTCTTCTTATAAATAGCTTTGAAGCAAGCTTGCCTAAGCTTCTTTGTTCTTTCTGTCAATTCCATACCTGGCAATTTCTCCATCATCTTCTTGTGCCCTTCTAACGTCTCTATCTCCTCGTTTAATCCCAACTCCTAATTTTTTTAAAGGTAGATACAATATATTTTTCATGTGAGTTCACAAAATTTACAATGAGTTAAGTTTATATAAATATAAATCAGGAGATCGTAGTAAATCAATTGATTTGATGTGGCATATGCCTAGGACCTATGTTTAGTTATAAAGAAGCTAACGATTAAAATTTTAGAAAATACCAAAACTACTTTGGTTACCAAGTGCATGAGTAATGTATAGAAGGTTATTATCATAATTTACCTTGGCATTTTCAATGAGGGATTGAAGGCTCTTAAGTTTTCTATGAGGCCATCTGTTTATGTTTAACTCTCTGCATCTTTTCTTCAACACTGTTAAACTTATCCCTAGTTCCTTTGCTGCCATGATTATCGGCATCTCAAAGTACTTCTCTATCTCTTCAAACCCCAATGGTCTCAATCTCTTTGTTACCTTCCGGCCACCGTGATCAGTGGTGACAGCACTAGCACTACATGTAGCCTCACCACCGGATTTATAGTCTTCACTGAAACTAACCAATGGTAAATTACCATCCTCCCAACAATCCCATAAGCTTATATCTTCAAAGAGATCAAGATCGTGAAACTCATTTCTAGAAATGATGTTTTGATCCTTGTTAAGTACTGTGGAAACGTTCTGATCGAGCCCTTCATGCAATTTTTCCGACAACTCGTAATCATGATGGTTGAGCATGTCACCACTGCAAAAATCCACAAAAAAAAAAAAAAAAACCCAAGATAATCAAATCCAACACGATGAAATACTCTTTTTGATCACTACAAATCCAAACCATGTTTTGATCAATGTCGACAAAATCACTTTTCTGTGCGTAAGATGGTGTAATGAGTGACGTTTATATATACCTGAAAAGATCTTGATGATCAAAGTACTGAAACCAATCGAGGTCATCTATGGGGTTTTGATGATCTGCAGGTGGATCCATTTGTGAGGGAGAAGTTAAAAGTCGCGGTAAGAATGTGATGATTTATATAAGTAAAGTGGGAGAAGTAATTAATAAGCAAATTGTTGGGAATGCAACAAAACAAGTTAAGCACTTCTGAAAAATTGATAAATGATTTCGGTAACACTCGCGGAATATAAACTAGTGAAAATTACAAATGAAATGGAATATATATAGTCTATGATGTTATGGTTATTGTGTATCTAACAAATGAAGAGAAAATGAATATATATATATATATATATTCTTTGAGCCGTAACCTTCTTCTTCAATTCACACACATATACGGATATGTTGCTGCAAATTATGACTTGTGTGCCTCATGCATTTAATGCATCACATGCCTACTGCATATTCTTGACTTTGAAGCTATGTTCCAGTTTCCAATTTCCCCAGTAGCACAGTTTTCATTAGAAAGTACTCCAAGTCTTCACACATGAACCAGTTAGAAAGAACTCCAAGTCTTCACACATGAACCAGTTAGAAAGTACTCCAAGTCTTCACACATGAACCAGTTAGAAAGTACTCCAAGTCTTCACACATGCAAATTATGACTTGTGTGTCGCTATAGGTATGTCGTTGGCTCTTGTTAAAAACCTATAGCGACAACAAGTCATCGTAATAGATTAAACCTGTGGTGACGACAAGTCGTCGCTATAGGTAACTAATAAAACTTTATTTTTTTTTACCCAAAAAAAAATATGATTGACAAAATCTATCCGACGAGACCCT
Organism: Lactuca virosa; assembly: GCF_052849685.1. NCBI lineage: Eukaryota > Viridiplantae > Streptophyta > Magnoliopsida > Asterales > Asteraceae > Lactuca > Lactuca virosa. The sequence continues at coordinate 29,564,165 of NC_136428.1, forward strand.
CGTAATACCACTCGACGAAATCGAAGTTAACAAAAATCTCCACTTCGTGGAGGAACCAGTCAAAATCATGGATCGGGAAATCAAACGAACGAAACAAAGTCGTATTCCCATCGTGAAGGTCCGTTGGAACGCTAAACGAGGGCCTGAGTTCACCTGGGAACGCGAAGATCAAATGAAACAAAAATACCCACATCTTTTCCCAAACTCTTGATGTCCCAGTCAAATGCAAATTTCGGGACGAAATTCCTTCTAACGGGGGGATGATGTGACAACCGTCAAATTTCGGTCAAGTCAAAGTCAAACAAAGTCAACAAGTCAAACCGGTCAACTCCAATAACCCTTGTATGTTAGGGTTTACGTTATGTAATCACTGTACAATTCGCTATTTTAATGAGAAAACATCATTTCGAAAATTCATGTGTTTGATTTTCCTTAGCCTTAACAGTGCTAAACAACGAACCAAAGCGATAAAACACTATTGCACAATCATCGGGATTGTGTAGGACACTAGATCATGGCTTAACGGGGTTTACGGACCTTGCGTTTCAAAGCCAAACACTCAAAAAGGTCTCAAAAGAACTCTCTCTCAATCTCTTTCACTCAATCTCTCTCTATTAGAAATCTCTCCCAAATCTCTCTCAAAAGTTCCTTTAACTTTTTGTAATCATTCGGTTCATCACGACCCTTAACCGGGTCAAAAACCACTTGAAACGGGGTAAAAACGGGTAAAATAGCCTTAAGGACCCAAAACCGAAGCTTCAGGACCGAAGCCTCGCATCCGAAGTGCTCAGGACCGAAGCCTCGGACCGAAGCCTCAGGACCGAAGCCTCGGGTCCGAAGCCTCAGGTCCGAACCTCGGCCCAGGACCGAGCAACTTCGCAGATTCAGCTTTTTCTCCCGGTTTTCGACTACGACTTCGTTTTAACTCCGTTTTTCATTATTTTAACGTGGGATTTTCACCCAAAACTTTATTTTATAAACTAAGGCCCCAAAATATATAAATCTCCAGGGTTTTTATAAAATATATTAAAAGAATTAGTGGTTGAACTAATTATTGAGGGAATATTTGCTTTTCCTTAATTTATGGCAAAAGCAAACCACCACCACCTCACTCTATGATTAGCCACTCTTTCCCACTACCCCTTGTCTCCTTAGTGGACCTTTACACCCAATTTTAAGCTCTTCCCACGTTCTAAGAGCTGGAGGATTGATCCTCTCTCCTCATTCTCCATAAAATTCTTTCATTCTACACTTAGCAACCAAGAACACTCTCCAAAATTCTCTCATCTTTTCTCTCAACTTCAAGAACTTCAAGGCTTTCTCCAGGGATTTCTTTCTTCAATTAGTAAGTATCTTCATCATTCACATAATTATTAAACTCCATTCTACTCAAATCATTGATATCTTACACAAGTTCCATCTTATTCGGTGTTAGATTCTCGAATCATCAAGACATCTTCTTAGTGTTCTTGGGTTGAACACTTCCTCTCTCTCTCACTTTCATCTACTGAAACCACATAAGGTGAGTTCATACCCCTACATTTACATGTTTTTCTTAAGTTTTAAGGGGGGAATACAAGTAAAATCATCAAGAACACAATTAAACTTTTTCTAACAGATTACATCAGAAAAGATGGACTTTAATCACGGACTGTTTTGGTCAACTTAAATATTTTAGTTTTCAAAACTGTTCCAGGTGCAAGTAGTTCAAACTCTTAGCTTTAAAATAGATACTTGCACATCTCCATATGATTTTTCTACAATTTATGGTGATTTTTACAAAACTGCCTGTCATTTCAGAGGCAAACCCGGACCAGTCTGTGATTATGGACATTTTCACCTCTGTTAGAGATCACTAAAAATCTTGATAAAATTTACAAACAAACTAGACTCATATTCCAAACTCTCAAAATTTGCGGATTTGGATTTGGAGCTTTGATGATTTTTCTATAAATTTTCTAAAAACAGTAACAGAAACTGTTTTCAACAAAAAGTTGCTGTCAATTTCATTTCACCTTGTAACATGTTGAGCAAGGTGTATATCTTTATATGATTATATGTTATTGCAATATATGTCATTTTATCTTAATATATGGACACACATCAGTTTACAAATGGATTTGGACATATTGAATATAAAGAATAACAAGTGATTATAATCAAAGTACAACCGATATATTCAAACATTTAATAAACTATTTTAAATATAGTTTGCATACATTACTACGTACTACCCTTGGTTGATAAACTATAATAGGTATAGTTTATGATACATTACATAACACATACATTTAAAAATGGTACATTTATACAAAGGATATTTTCATTAAGCAAGGTACGGCCATACGGTACCAAGTTTTCATAACACGTATTTCCGTTAACGATACATTCAAACATTTAATAAACTATTTTAAATATAGTTTGCATACATTACTACGTACTACCCTTGGTTGATAAACTATAATATGTATAGTTTATGATACATTACATAACACATACATTTAAAAATGGTACATTTATACAAAGGATATTTTCATTAAGCAAGGTACGGCCATACGGTACCAAGTTTTAATAACACGTATTTCCGTTAACGATACATTCAAACATTTAATAAACTATTTTAAATATAGTTTGCATACATTACTACGTACTACCCTTGGTTGATAAACTATAATAAGTATAGTTTATGATACATTACATAGCACATACATTGAAAAATGGTACATTTATACAAAGGATATTTTCATTAAGCAAGGTACGGCCATACGGTACCAAGTTTTCATAACACGTAATTCCGTTAATTACTTTGTGAGACATTTACTTCAAATTACCATTAAGTCCTGTATTGTAACCAGAGTCTCCTTGAGGGAGAGCGTGATACTTGTGTATAGATCTATATTGGGTTTGACAAACCCACACCTAAGCTGCATGCAACAGCTAGACCGGCAGGTCTGGGGTGACAAATGTCATAACATTTCCGACGCCTGAAGAACGTCGTTTCAGGCCAACTAGGTCATAGCATGGTTATAATAACTCACATAAAGTATTAATAAACATTGGAATTTACGGGAACTTCATTAAAATTTAACGAGTTTATGTCGATTTAAACTTGCATTGTTTTACTATAAATATGACAAATTACTTGTACATTTCGGTCTTTGGGTTTTAAGACTACATTTACACATTAAGGAAAATATTGGATTTTCTAACACAAATACTACTTTCACAAACGAAAGGCTTTTAATAATACCAAACAAAAGCTTATGAACTCACCAACCTTTGTGTTGACACTTTTTTTTTTCAAACAACTTGTATTCTCAGGAAATCATTAAACAGGTAATCAAGTGCTTTTGAGGATGGGACGCTAAGGCGTCTACTATTTCATATTTTGTCAACATATTGTAATTGATTCGTAAACATGTAATTCATACAATGATGTAACTTTTTCAATTATATATATGTTGGTTGTGTTTGCTTGAATTACTATTACAATTGTTGTTATGATACTATACATGAAGTCCTCCACCCCCGGACGTTTCCGCCATCCTTGGTTTGGGGGTGTGACACGTTTGAAGTTATCAAAATTTGGGTTAAGACGGGTACGTTGGGCGTACTGGGCAGGATTGATCGCGGAGGACAACCTGGTATGATGGGTCGTACCAGGAGTCTGTTGGGCGTATGCGAACCAGACTCAAAACCCTAATTTTGGGTATTAGACCCTATTTAAAGGCCTTAATTCATTTCCAATCCTCCTTACCTTCAACCTCCACCCTCTTAAGTTGTTCCCACAAAACTCTAGCCTTATTTGAAAGACTATTGAGCCTTTGAGTGATTTTGGTGGGTTTTTGGTGCATTTGGAAGAAGAAGAACTCATTGGAGAAGTGTTGGTTGTCTTGGAGTTTATAGATCCATGCCTTGTTCACCTTGATCTATCTTTTGGAGGTATAAAGTTTCAAACTTGATGGTTATTTGATGTAGATCTAGCCTTAAGTCATGACATGAGCATGTTTTGGCCCCATGATTTGGATCTTGTGATTAGAAGTTACTCCAGAACCTTTGATCCCCATTTCTAGTCATTTTGATGTTATTAAGTTATAAAAATCGAAGCTTGATGAGTAAACATCTTCCATGCACGAGTTAGTGGCCTTTTTGGTGAAGTTAGGACTTTAGGGCTTTGGTTTGGACCCAATTAAGCCATGCAAGGTCATAAAGTCAGGAACTTTATGACTTAAGGCATCCCTTAGAGGTTAGATCTGTGATTTGGACAATTTGATCTTGAGCACTAAGTGCTAAAAGAGAGAATTAACCATCAAGGGAGTGCGTTGGGCGTACGTATGCGTACACTCAGCATAGTGCATTGATTTCCTAATTTCATCGTTGTGGCGGATTGTACGTTGGGCTTCAACATGCAGTACGCGGGGCGTACTGGACTGGTACGTGGGGGGTACCCGCGAGATACACTTATGGGCCATTTTTGGACTTTGGGTCATTTGGGTTTTGGGACATGTATTGTTGGGTCACGTATGGGAAGGGTAAAATGGTCTTTTACCCTTAGTATGATAGAATAAGAGTGGGACCTTGGATTTTGGATTATTACCCTAATTATTGATTAGGATTGATCTTGGATACGTTCAGTGTGAGAAGGCGGAGTAGCAACAACTCGAGTGTATTTTGTTGACATCGGATTGAGGTGAGTCTTCTCATAGTGTTTTAGCGGGTCGAAAGCACCAATATCGGCCCATATATTATTGTTACTAGAATGCTAGCTGTCTTTGTGACTTTTTCATGTATTGTATATGTTTGTATGTATACTGGGCGGAGCCTGATGAATGTGTTGGGCGAGGCTCATGGCATGTTACAGTCAGATCTGTACCGGACAGGGCTCGATGTTGCGTGGGGCCCGATGGATGTCGGACGAGGCCCATTGTATGTATGGTATGTGGTATTTCGGGGAATCGACTAAGCTTTGTGCTTACGGTTTATGTTCATGGTTTCAGGTACTTCCGGTACGAAAGGGAAGGGCCCGACGTGACTAAATAACATCCCCCGATGTTTTCCGCATTGACTATTTATGGTTTTTACTCTGATGTTTAAATAATATAATCACTTTGTTTGGAACAACTCACTATATGGTTTTAAGTGTTATTAATATGACAATTTACATTGAATTTTTGGGACGTTACGAATAATGTTGTTTGATGGTGGCGTTGTACACGAGTATGTCATCGAAAAAACGAGGACATATTTGCGTAGTTCGTTGCGGAACAAGTCGTTCGTTGTGGCTTAAAAGGTGGACGGGGCATTCGATAAGCCGAAAGGCATTACGAGAAACTCGTAATGACCGCCCATAGTGCGAAATACGGTTTTGTGAGTATCCTATGGTGCGACCCTGGTTTGGTGGTAGCCGACCCTTAGGTCGATTTTGGAAAAGATTACCGCTCCATGCAATTCATCCAACAACTCATCGACCGTGGGTATAGGGAAGCGATCTTTAGTGCCCTTTAATCGATGCAGAAGCGCTAATTCCCATCCTTTTTTTTAATGAGGAGAGAGGTGAAGACTACTGGCTGTGGCTCGGTTTGATTACGCCTTCGTCAAGCATCTCTATGATCAATTATGTCATCGCCTGTCTCTGGTAGTATGGATAGCGTTATGGTTTCACATTAAACGATGAGGCTATTGGAAAGGTGGGTATGTAGTGACCTTGGGTACGAAAGGGAGGTAGCTGCTTAGTTTTGTCGAAAATGGATGAATATTAGTGAATGATATTTGTAATGGTGATGTCTAGTGTTTTTAGATCTATAGGGGCGTGATGATTTTGTTTCGGCTCATAGTGAAAGAAAATGGTGTGAAGTGAAGCCACACAATCTTTTTGAGATGTGGGTTGGTTACCTGTGTGGATAAGGGCTCCCCTTTTAATGTAATGGCCTTGGATCCCACAGTAAAGGTAAGTTGGGGAATTACAAAATCTGCCATGACTGGGCCCAACATTCTCAACCATGCTACCCCTAATATTAAGTCGGCGCCGCAATGGGAAGAACGAAAAAGGAAATTGTGAACGGTATATCTGCCAGGTAAACTACAAGATCTGAACATACCCCTACACACTTTATGTTGCCGCCGTTTCCCACCATCACATAAAATTATGGAATCGATTTGCATTGTAATTTACACATAGCGACAATTTTGGGTTGGATTATATTATGGGTAATGCCACAAGCGATTAAGATTATGACGGGTTGGTTGTGTATGTACCCGATGATATGGAGGGCTTGTAGGGATGACAATCCGAAGAACGCAACTTGTAACACCGTAAATTTTCAAACCAAAATTTTCAATTTAAAAACACATTTATCTCCATTATAAAATCACAAAAGGTCACAATGTCAATTCATCAAATATCATATCCAAAAACTGTATATATCAAAACTCCAGGATCCTCTCAATACATAGCTCTTTCTCTGGTATGTACAATCAAGCCGGTGCCTTCCCGCGATTATGAGAAAAACCTGAAACGCATAACACATAACACGGTAAGCACGAAGCTTAGTGAGTTCCCCAAAATACCACACAAAAAATAATTAGCCACTCGAGGCTATAGCTCTGTAATAGCCTCTGGTAAAAAATGTGTCTCAGTGGGCCCCTCCAGTCCCACAGCTCGTTGGACCCTCTGGTCCAGTCTCTGTAAGGACCCTCTGGTCTCACTGCTCGTTGGACCCTCCGGTCCGGTCTCAGTGAGGACCTTCCGGTCTCATGGCTCGTTGGACCCTCTGGTCCGGTCTCAACAATACATAATATCGCATATATATCACACGGACAAGATGCATAATATCACATAACTCAAATAAACACATAAGACCCTCTGGTCACATAAAAATTACCACTCTAGGTAAAGTATAGTGAGAAGACTCACCTCGATAGCAAGCAAGCATCCTCGCACTCGAATCTCGAACTAGCCACCGCCTAACACATAGGGTAGTTATCTCAGTAAATACTCGATTCTCGACTCTAAGCAACCAAATGTTATTCTTCTCTCTTTAACTCTTGAATTGGGTAAAAGACCATTTTACCCCTCCATGGTCTCCATTACTCATGTTGACCAAACCCTAAAGTCAACAAAAGTCAAACTCGAGTCAACAGTCCATGTTTGACCCAACTCGTCGAGTGCACTCTTGCGACTCGCCGAGTCCCCTCGTTTCCTCAAAAGTCTCAAGAAAGTCCAGCTCAACTCGTCGAGTTGACCCCCAACTCGTCGAGTTATCGCACAATCAAACCCATCGGGACAAACCCTCACTGACTCGTCGAGTCGGCTCCTTGACTCGGCGAGTCCATTCATACTCATATCTCATTCAGTCGTTTTCAAGGTAGAGAACCTTCCCAAATTCTAGATCTGCACTCCTAAGGCTCATCAATCACGTAAAGTCACAGGCTTTACGTTCATGCATGGCATTTTGAGCTTAAAATGTCAAAACACATCTCAAAAATGGTTTTTCACTCAAGATCACTATTTTGGTTGGATAAAGCAGGGACTTTTGGACTCTAGGGACCTCACATGGTCCAGATCTGTAGTTCAACCCTCTCAATGAACATAAAATACTCAAGGTCCTCATATTTGGGTGGAAAAACCCTAGTTTCATAAAATCATGAGATCTATACAAAATAGCGAGTAAGGTGCAAGCTTTATACCTTTCCCAGAAGCTCTGAAGAGGAACAATCTCAGATCTAGCTGCACTTTCTTGACCCTTGGCTTGGAATTCTTCTCTCCTCTTCACAAGATGCACCAAACAGTCACAATTAGCCAAGCACTCTCTCTCAAAGCTCAAAGGTCGTCTAGGGTTTGTTCTCAGGAAAGTGTAGCTGCAAATGAGGCTATAAGTGCCTTTAAATAGGCTCCAACCCCCGGAAATTAGGGTTTCTCTGCCCAGCACCTACTCGGCGAGTCAGCTCTCTGACTCGTCGAGTCCACTCATTAAATCCACGATGGCAACTCGGCCCAACTCGGCGAGTCGGACTCACGACTCGTCGAGTCACTCTATAATTCTCAAGGTTAAACACACATTTAATGTACCCGAAAATTCGGATGTTACACAGCTGTTGATAAGGAAAATAATTGGTGTTGATTAGTTGTTATGTCGGTGTTGAGGGTAGTGATGGTTTCGTCGATGTGATCTTTGTCTGACCCGTCTTCATTGTCGACGATTAATAAGAATTGTTTGTGACTATATTTGTGGCCTGGTACATACTTCACTGGGCATCTGAAACATAATCTGTCCGCACATCGTTTTTGTAATGCCTTCGAAGATTGTCGAGTAAGAGGCAGTGTAGGTTTTGGAGCCGTTGGTGTTGGAAGTAGGCTTGAGTTTGGGTTTTGTCGTGGATTGGTAGTGGAAGGTGGTATGACGGGTGTAGTTGTTAGTGTACCGGATGGACTGGTTGGGAAGTTGTTGTCGTAGGGACAGGAGTACGAGTACCGTGACCTAACCATCTGATTCTTATCCTCCAGTAATTTAGCGAGGCCATATTCTTGGTGGAGGGTTGTGGTGCGAAGAAGAGCCATCTCATTTTAAATATCGGCTTTAATACCTGAAAAGAAACAGTTAAGGAGGGCGCTGTTGTCCAGGCCTTAGACAAAATTACCAACTTTCTCGAATTCTGATTGGTAAGCCGCCACGATGGTTGTTTGGCAAAGTTTGAACAAAGTAGCTTGGTGGTTTTCGTATGTCGAGAGCCCGAAACAAGCTCTAGTTGCCGTGAAAATTCTTGCCAAGTGCCTAACAGTTGGTTGTGGGCGAGGTGTTTATACCAACTTAATGCGTCTCCAACGAAATAGAAAACGGATAAAGCCACACGTTGAGTCACAACCAGTGAGTAGTACTCGAAATGGTTGTTTGCTTGGAATAACCAATCAATGGGATTGATGCCATTAAAATTAGGAAGAAGGATTTTTGGGGGGTCGGAGGTTACAGTTTGGTAGCGACGGTGGTGGTGGTGGTTGGTTGATGTGTTGGTTGGTGAGGGTGATAACGAGATTAGCCATATTTTGGGAGGGAATGTCAAGCCGGTTGTTGGTGGCGATGGTTAAGTGAAGAAGGGCTTGGAGTCGCTCTTGTGGGGACGAGAGGTCATTGGGTTTGTTTTCCTATTCGGGAGGCATGGTAATTGAGATGAAAGCACCAGTTTGATAGAGCAAATTTCGAGATGGCAAGTCTCCAGGGAAGAAGAAGAACAACAGAGGATTTTAGGGCAATTTTCTGAATAATTCTTTCTGAAATGTTGAATACAATTTATAATGAAGTAAAGCAAGATAATCTAAAAACAAGGAATAAATGCATGCATTGAAATAAACGTGATCCTAGATTAATGCCACTAGTTTTATTTGGAAGTAACTGAAAGTTGGACTAAGTCTTCTACTGGAACATGTCAAGCTGCAGTCAAGTTGATGCTTCATTCTTGGAAACGTGCATGTATCTCTCTTTCTCTCTCTCTCTCTCTCTCTCTCTCTCTCTCTCTCTCTCCCCCCCCCCCCTCTCACTCTCTCTTTTGGGCCAAGGGCCGACCCTAGGGGTGTTCAAGATGTGCTTATGAACAACCCCCCTTGGAATCTAGGGCCTAAAATATTATTCAGATTTTGTGTTAGGTTTTGTTCAGTAGGTTACAAAACGTATGATGGGGAGAAAGGAAACGATGTGCATCAGGAAACAAAAATCAAATGAGCGGGAATCAAAAATTCTTTAGGAAAAGGGATCGACACTTTGGTTCTTGCTGGTAGTTATTAAGATTTTGGCATGGGGAACAAACCATAATTCTCCAAAATCAGAAGGTAATCACCCAATCAGAAGGTTCCAATTCATAATTCTTTCTTCTTACTTCTTTCTTCATGAATCTTAAAAATCAGTGGATCATAAAACTGGGATTAAGGCTTCGAAATTATGAAGCAAATTGAAATTAGGAGTGAAGTTTCGAAAATCAGATGTCGGGATGGGGTATAGGGACGAAAATCAGAAGGTATTACACATTTTTTTTATCTATATGATATATTTTTGATGTTGTTTAGAAGTAATCAGTTTTTTTTATGTATGATATCTTCTCAAATTCTAAAGCATTGAAGCACAAATTTGTCAACTTCGAATCCTGATTGTCTTGAATTGGCGAAAATCAAAAGGTATTATACATATGATGTATTTATGATATTATTTACAAGTAAATCCGTTTTCTTTTTCGTTCTTTCTGATTTGCATTTTCTTAAATTTCGAAGTGTTGAAGCAACAATCTGCTGACTTTTCTTCCAGCTTTGAGGTTTAGAAGTTTATGGCATTCAGATTTTTTTGAAGTGTCAAAAACTAGAATGTAATTTTTTGATTTCTGATTTTTATCATAAGCAAATTAGAGTTTTTACATCTATTTTATGTGGAGTAATGTTGATTGTTCCTATTAGTTTTGTAGAGAGGAGGTTTTCCAATTGGAAAATATTGAAGTCTATTTACGATCTATAGTGATTCAAAAACGATTTAATAGATTGGTTTTGATAACAAGACATAATGGATTGATTATGATGATTGAAAACAACCTTTTGGAAAAAATTATTTATGAAGATATTATTGAAAAAAATGTTTCAACTAATATTAGAAGAATGGTTGTTTCCAAATAGATGATTTTCTTTTTGTGTATTACTTTGAATGAAGTTTTAATTTAGGTATATTGTAATAGAATATAAAAGTTATAATTTCTTCGTTTAAAATTTTAAAATTTTCAACTTTTAGAACCTAATTTTTATTAAATTGCACAAGGCCTTCCAAATCTCGCGGCGGGCTCTATTTGGGCCTGATTTCTTTGTTAATAGATGGGCTCTGTTTAGGAGGTTTAGTCATTGTGGTTTCGTTGGACCGCAGTGTTCTCTTACGCATAAACTGATGGCTACATCAGCCCATATCAACTCCACTTAGGGAATGGTGTTTTATAAGTGGGGAAACGAAGAGAGATAGAGAGAGGAAGGAATAGATTGTGAGGAAGGTAGCACTCACGGAGGGTCACAAAGTCACAAGATACGAACGGTGTTTCACCAGGAAGTTAAAGTCGGCTGTGAGTGGGCTTCCATGTATCCCTCCCACTCCATATAGCGAAAGGAAAGTATTTATCGACTCCTCGGATCAATCTTACTTCTGGATTTCAACAGAAACCCTGGTAATGCCAGACCCTAATAAGATGAAGCTTATACAGAGCCTCATATGGTACGCCGCTACTGCTGCTGTTAGTTACTGGGTATTGCTCGCAGGCCTTCGTCAATTAGACACCAATCGCGAAGAAAACAAACGAGCAATTGAGCAACGTAAACAGCTTTTCAAGCGATTAGGCCGTACGCCAATCCAGACCACTCCTTACGAGGCAAGTTATTTCCCTTTACTTCTATATTTCTTGTTTTCTTCCATTCACTCTTGTTTTTTTATGTTTAATCGCACTCAAATTGTTAAAAGAGTTGGATAATTTCTAACACAGGATATGATAGCTTGTGATGTTGTAAATCCAGACCACATAGATGTGGAGTTTGATTCAATTGGAGGATTGGACACTACTAAACAGGCATTGCATGAACTGGTGATCCTTCCATTGCGTAGGCCAGAGTTATTCAGCTCCGGAAGGCTACTTGGTCCTCAAAAAGGGGTGTTGCTATATGGACCTCCAGGAACAGGGAAGACGATGCTGGCCAAAGCCATTGCAAAGGAATCTGGAGCTGTTTTTATCAATGTTAGGGTTTCCAATTTGATGAGCAAATGGTTCGGTGATGCTCAAAAACTCGGTAAGTCTTATAATACTTAAACCTCATCTCTTCTTTCGATAATTCCATTGCTAAACCTACTTGCTTTTATATCAGTTTCAGCTGTTTTCAGCCTAGCTTATAAGCTACAACCTGCAATTATTTTCATTGATGAGGTTGATAGTTTCCTTGGACAGAGACGCTCAACTGACAATGAAGTTTTAACCAATATGAAAACAGAGTTCATGGCATTGTGGGATGGGTTCACTACAGATCGTGAGTATTCTTATACAAATAGTTGTTTAGTTCATGTGAAGCATTACTTTCATGGAGTTTGAAGTATGTTTTTGTTGCAGAGAATGCTCGAGTGATGGTACTTGCAGCAACCAATAGGCCTGCAGATCTTGATGAAGCAATACTTAGACGTCTTCCAAAGGCTTTTGAAATTGGAAAACCTGGAAAAAGTGATCGATCAAAGATTCTGAAAGTGACTTTAAAGGGAGAAAGAATAGATGAGAATATTGACTTTGATTACGTAGCTGGTTTATGTGGGGGTTTCAGTGGTTCTGATATCTTTGAGGTGTGCAAACAAGCTGCATATTTTCCTCTCATGGAGTTTTTGAAAGACGAAAAGAATGGGAAACAATCTTCTGTGAGTACACATAATGATCACCCTCAAGATTTTAAAATCTTCTTTCTTCTTTTACTGTGATGGGTTTATGTAAAAACTGAATCTTTTTTGTTTTTGGGATTTGGGTAGGCACCGAGGCCTTTGTCCCAGATGGACCTAGAAAAAGCTGTTGCTGCATCAAGAAAAGCCAAGATTCCGACATTGTGAAGCTGGTGGGTCAACTTCTTGGTCAATGTTATGTTGAAAGTTGAAACTGATCATAATATGTCTGAAATTCGTTCAAGGCTAATGATGGTAGGCTATGGATATTCAACCTCATCTCATAGGCGTTTGTTCTTTTATACATTCTTTCTGCTACTTGGTGATTCCTTAAACACAATTGTTGTATATAAAATTATAAATTTGACAACAAGCTAATTGCTAGTCATATACGATACATATTTTCATTTTTTTTTTCTTATCGTCCTCATTCTTCTAGGATTTGCGACTTCACTGTATTTCCACAATCTGTTGTCATTGCATGTGAAGGTAGTTGTTGAATGTTGATTATAACTTTCCTTAATCTATTTTACAAAGATATAATAATAAAAAATCATTGCAACATGTTGTATGGGGAGTCTTAGGGGCGTTGCTAGTGTACTAAAGACGAAACACCAAGGGGTTGACATGACGGTCGATGCCAAGGGCTTGATTTGATGTCCAAGATAGACATTGAATATTTGTTTCATTCTTGTTGGGTTTTATTCCTTATTAGACGTGTGAGATTCATGTATTATATGAGTTTATTAAAAAAAATCATTGTGTAAACATTGAGCATTTTTAAAGTAAAATTTTGAAATAAATACAAACGAAACGATGAATAAATAAAAAATTCAATATATATTAATAAAAAAACTAATTAACATATTTTAAATAATTGTTCTGAAATCATAAATTTTCAAAGGCTTTTAAATCCAACATTATTAGATTCTTAAGTTTGCCATTATTCTCTAAATAGTTTTTTTTACAACATTAGATGTTTTGTCCTTAACTTATAATGGTTAATAAAAATTAATATGTAAAGTGGTTTGAAGATATGAACAACATCATTTATGTCTAGATTAATGATAAAATGACGATGTTATATAATGAAATATAAAATTGAATAGACCCGAAGAAAAAAAGTAAAGACAATCAATCTTGGAAATAACATTTTTATGACAAATTATAAAGTAAGGCAATATACATTTAGGTGTTGTTTGTTTTCTGAAGCCAAAATATATGCAGTCTGCGGACCACATCTGCAAGTCTCTGCAGCAGAACAGGTGGACAAAACGTCTGCAATCTGCAATAAGAAGATTGTTTGTTTTTTAACGTCTGCAGGCTGCTGAAATAAACTGAATTTTAAATAAAATGATTTTACAAACTTAAAAAGATTTTTCAACACCAAAATTTTAATAATAATAGTCATATAACATTGGAAATAAAATTCATGCAATTAAAGTAGTCATACAATTGTAAAAATTTGGTTTTACAATAACAATTTCATTTAAAACAATTCAATCTATATTGTGCATCAACCGATCAACAATTTCATCCCGTAACTGTGTCATATATTCACAGTCTGCTGCAGTACCATGTGTTGGAATTCCGTCTTCATCATCATCAACGACCACATTGTTATTTCGAAACGATACATTGGGTTCATCGTATCGTGCGAAATACTCATCACTCAGTCCTTCTCTCCTTATAAAATTATAAAGCGCGAAACATGTTATGACAATGTTTCTTTGTGTCACAAACGGGAATGGTGTCATCCTCTTCAATATAGGGAAGCGTGCTTTCAAAACACCAAAAGCACGCTCAATGACATTCCGAAGTTTTGCATGTCCATGGTTAAATTTTTATTTATTGGTCAATGCACGTCTTTGACGAAAATCTCTAAGCAAATACCTCACATTACGATAAGGGGCCATAAATCCTCGAGTGTGTGCATACGCGGCATCACAAAGATAATATTTGTCTGTAAAAAATGCAAAACACTAATTAATTTTCAAACTAAGATAAAAAAAAATTTAAAAAAACAAAAAATTACCTGGTGGTGGGAACGGGAATGATGCTTGTGGATCGGCTACTGCTTCTGATAAAATTCTAGAGTCATGCGCTACCCCTTCCCACCCGGCCACAACAAATGTAAAAATCATATTGAAGTCACAAATTGCCAATACGTTTTGGTAGCAATCTCTCTTTCCCCTACTTCTATTCAAGTCTTGTTTCTTAGCAGGGACAACATCATGTATCAAAGTGTCATCAAGTGCACCAACCGCTCCTTTGAAAATCCGTCGTAGCCTCCTATTATGTCCTGGAATGTTTGGATTTGGATTAAAAGAAGTTAGTACTATAACATCTTGTGCGAAAAGCATCATTTTTTCCAACACTTCATAAAAAGTTTATGAATTGTTTGCTTCGAGTGTTGAAATCTCCACTTGATAATCACGTAACGTTGATTATGGCCGATCATCATCAAAAACATAGCCATCTTTTCCTCAACCGATACATGTTTGTTGTCCTTTAATGAGTAATTTGCTCTAAAATGAGCACATAGTCGTACAAATGAGTCACGGGACATGCGTAATACTTCAACACATTGTAAACGATTATGATGTAATAACTCCAATGTGTATTCATGTCCCGTCATTTCCGAATCATTATCCCGCAATCGTTTCACACCCATCTTCCAAAAATAACGGATGTACAGGTACATAAGAATTACGAGAAGTAACTTTTGATCGTGATCCATTATGAACCAAAAATCAACAAAGTAGAACTTTAAAAAACATTACATTAATCATATTTCAAGTAGCAAAAAAAAAACATTACATAAACCATATTTCAAGTTGCAAATAAACATTAATCATATTTCAAGTAGCAAAAACACATTAGATAAAACATATTCCAAGTAGAAAAATAACAAAAAATAGTTCCAACAAAGGCAAAAAGACCTAACAAAATAGTTCAAACAAAGGCAAAAAGACCTAATAAATAGTTTCAACACAATAAAAATCATCGGACAATCTTTCTGTCCTTCAAAACTCCTAAACTTGTACCCGTCATCTCAAGCGATCCTCGTAATATCTCGGGAACATCGGGCAAATGCATCCACATATCTCTCATGTTCATGGTCCCTCCAAAAATATGATATGCAACAAAGCGTAAAGGATTTGTAGGGCCTAACTGAAGCACCTCTAATTTCTCTAAACATTGAGGAATTGTATACCCTTTAGTCAAACTTTGTAGAGCTTTTTTCATTTCAAAAGCTAAATTGTCAGCAGTAATAGAAGTTCCATCAGGTGAAGAAGCAGACGGTGAGGCACTAGGAGCTTTAGGAGTTGAGGGTTTAGCCCTTTTGTTGGGGTTACCGGATGATGAAGCAGTATATGGTGAAGCAGCAGAAGGTAAAGCAGCAGAAGGTGAAGCATCAAAAGGTGAAGCAGCAGAAGGTGGTGGCTCATGAAAAGGCTCACTAGCATGATGGGAATTGTCATCACCATCATCATCTATTGCAAGAAAAGGGGTGGCGGTAATCTGAAGTGGTGGAAGACGACAAGAGGATGCTCCAGCTACTGAAGATGATTGGGTTGAGTAACTCCTAAAATTACCAGTGACACTATTTCCATCAAAAAGATGAGTACAAAGATCTGGAAAAGGCAGTGGCATTGTTTTCAACGAAGCAGCCTTCGGATGCCCCTAAACCCAAATGTAACAAAAAATAGTATAAAAATATTTGGCAACTTCAAATGTAAATGTTTAAAAGTGTTTGTTTGAGAATTGTACCTTCTTAAAATAATCTCACTCCTCGACTGTTAAGTTAAAAGTGTTTGTTTGAGAATTGTATATATTACCAGTTTTGTTTTTTTAAATATACCCATCCTGTGTATTTGGCTTTCAGATTGTCATATGCATTTTTCATTTGTTTTTTACTCAAGTCAACGCCAAATTTTTCCTTAAGAACTATTCCAAGCCTTATCCATGAATTTTTCTGCAAACTCCATCCTTTTCTACCAACACTCTCCACTTCTTCAATACAAGTATCCACTAAGCATTTTAATTGCTCATTGGTCCATTGATGTTTATCTTCCATTTCTAATAACCAATATAGCATTCACCATAAACAGTCAACAACTAACATCATTATTTCATATTTCCAAAACCAATCAACATTCACATCATTATTTCATAATTCTAAAACAAAATAACGATTTTCAACGCATTCAACAACAATTTTTAGCACATTCAACAACAATTTGAAACAATAATAAGTATTTTCAGCCTCCTAATTCAGCAAAAAAAGATTTTCAGCCTCCTATTTCAACAATTTGAAACAATTTTTAGCACATTCAGCACATTCTAACAACAATTTCAGTAAAAAAATATTATTTGCAGCAACAATCATAACCATTTCAGGAAAAAAAACAATCAAACAACAATTTCAACAAATAACAATTTTCATCAACATTTAACAACAAATTGAAGCAATTTGAAAATTTTGAAACAAATTTCAGCAACATTTAACAACAAATTGAAGCACTAAAATTTTCAGCAACATTTAACAAATATTAACAACAATCCGAAAATTTGAAGCACTAATTTGAAGTAATTTGAAGCAAGAAAATCTATATTTTCTTCAATATTTTCGGATTTCCAATATCAAAAAACAAGAATTTTAGTGCATTAGAGAGTTTTCCAGCAAGATTAATCCTCAATTTCATGTTGGAACTGAAAAAAAAACGAAAGGAAACAAACCTGTTCGTTGTTCGCTGATGGCCTGGAAATGAGGTGTCACCTGGTCGGAGATATCGTCTGCTCGCTTGGACGCCTTCGATCGGAGAGGATGGCGACGACAGGCGGTGCTAATCGGAGGTGATGGTCGACGATGGATTGAAGATGGAGTGGTTAAGGGTTCTGTCGGCTGGGAAGTTTGGACGGGGTGGGAAGTTTTGACGATGGAGGCGGAAACAAAAAAAGTGACATGTTTTTTTTAGGTTAAAATCACTTCGCAGACCTTAGAAGAGGTTGGCCCAAGTCTGTGTGGTGAAGACCTCGCGCAGACGTTTTTATGTCTGCGCACTTCAGAAAAACAAACGCACTGCAGACCTCTAAGTCTACGCATGGTCTGCGCCGCGCAGATAGAAGAGACCACGCAGATCTGCAGAGAAAAAACAAACGCCCCCTTACTTTGTATACTTATTATTGATAACATGTGGTTAGTATAAGATATTAAGAAATTTATAAAAAGTAAAATTAGTAAAAGTGTTAAAGTTATTAGAAAAAAATAATATGTTAAGATTAGTAAAATACAATATATAAACTAAATTATCACAATAGTAATGAAATTATTAGGGATGGCAAAAAAAACTCGAACCCAACAGGGAAACCCGAAACCCGAAGATTTCGGATCAGGTTGGGTCGTTCTTATCGGGTAACGGATCGTTATCGGGTATTTTTATCGGGTTCGGGGCAGGGAGTGAGATATCTCCGCTCCAACCTGCTCCGCGCCGAAATATATATATATATATATATATATATATATATATATATATATATATATATATATATATATATATATATATATATATATATATATATAACCAAATTACAAAAATGGTCCTTGTGGTATGCATTTTTTTGGGGTTTTAGTCCAAACCTCGACTCTTTTGGATCGGTGGTCCTTATAAGTTGGTTTTCTTGTAGTTTTGGTCCCTCGGAAAACTAAAAAGACTAAAATACCCTTGAGGTTTTCTTTTTCATTTTTCTTTCATTTTTTATCTATTTTTATAATTAAAAAATTAAGAAAACTCTCTCTCTCTCTCTCTCTCTCTCTCTCTCAGATGTGTTGCATTATTTCATTAGTGTTCTTATTTTTAGCAATACTTCAAGCCAAGAGTACATCACTAAAATAAAACTCCAAGCTTTTAGTCCATGTCGTCGTCATCAGGAAGATAAAATTAAAACACAAATCTGGAATATGTTCATACGACGAGCTAGAAATTAAAAACAAAACTAAAAAATATCTGAAGAAATCAACACAAAATTCCTAAAACTCCATATATTTGTCAAACACATACATAAACACAACAAAACCATAAACTGAAAAAAAAACCACCTGCAATTTCATCTTCCCCAGACACCTCATCTTCAACGACGACTTCATTTTCGTCCCTAATTCAATCAGCGAGAACAAAAAAGCAAACCATGGTCACTTAAGTTGAATATTGAGTTGCTGGGATTTCAATTTTAAAACCAACAAAACACATATTTCTGGAAGAAATCAAAATTGATTTTGAAATCTAGCAAAATACAAACACTGCATTCCTGGGATTTTGATTTTATAACCTACATAACATATTTTTCATTTTGAAACCCAACAAATTGAGGGCACAGTAGGCAATGAACCCATTTGAAGAAAACGAATGGGGTTTTGTAGACTAAATTCTTTAGCTTATTTCTCATCTAAAACCTCATTCTCTCACCTTCTGTTCCTCCACCTCTCCCCTTCGCATCAAAAGATAAAACCTCCGCCTCACCCACCTGTCACATCACATAATGTAATAAGATACTCCACCACCCCCAAAATCACTACCACCATCTCTGTCGGAGACAAACTCCCCGATCGTTGGTTGTATCTAGGCGGCACCAACGAATCTTGGAATGTGATTAGGGTTGAAGCAGCATCCACTTTTTTCTCAAGAAATCGATGGTGGAGCTAAGCAATTGATGAAGTCGGATTGGTGGTGGTCAGATTTGATGGTGAAGAAGGCTATGGTGGTGTTGGTATGTGATGGTGAGATTGAAGTGTGTATGTGTTTTAATTTTAGAGATTGCATGTATTTTTAAGGAGAGAGAGAGAGAGAGAGAGAGAGAGAGAGAGTTTTCTTAATTTTTTAATTATAAAAATAGATAAAAAATGAAAGAAAAATGAAAAAGAAATACCTCAAAGATATTTTAGTCTTTTCAGTTTTCCGAGGGACCAAAACTACAAGCAAACCAGCTCATAAGGACCACCGATCCAAAAAAGTCGAGGTTTGGACTAAAACCCCCAAAAAACGCATCCAAAAAAGTCGAGGTTATTCTATTCTAACTAATTATTGTGCGGATATCGTATGCTATGAGAATGATAAAAAAAATATGTTGTTTGATAATATAAATACGATCAATCTTACATAACTATTGTCATTAACACACATTCTCACTAATTAAATCGTCTATAAGGTTATTATACATTTATTATTATTATTCTCATTTATGTCAGAATATTTGTCAGAATGTTTATTGGGTCGTATTCTGTCAGAATGAAAATGAGTGAAAAACAATATGTGAGAACAAAAATAAATAATAATTAGCGAGAATGCATGAAAATGACGATATTTTTGTAAGGTTGAACGTATTCGCATTACTAAACAACTTATTCTCTTAGTAATTCTCATAGCGTACGATATCCACACAATAATTAATTAAAATACTTGTACCTAGCTCTCTCTCTCTCTCTCTATATATATATATATATATATATATATATATATATATATATATATGGAAGGGTTTATGCGAAAATACAAATAATTTGCGAAAACGCGAAAACAAGAAAAACTTATGAGATTGTGTCATCTTAACATTATATATATATATATATATATATATATATATATATATATATATATATATATATATATATATTCTTGAAATGTTACCTAACGTAGTAACGACCACAAAATTTTCAAATTTCATAAGCTAACTATGAATTTCAACTTACAATCTACTACAATTATCGAGATCAAAATTATTATGATTTGTATGCTAAAATTACTACGAAAAGCAAAATTAATAATTAGCAAAAATTGTGTGGCTAAATTATTATGATTATCAATTATAACCACGCACTGATAAAAAATAATTAGTAATGAAGACAAGAAGCTTGACATTTTCTTTTTATGATTCTAATAGGGAAGTGATTCGTACACAACGGTTTTTTGCCATACACAACAATTCATGCATTATATAGTTGTACAATACAACATTTGAAAACACCAATTGTTGTGTATGGAAAAAATTTGTTGTGTACGGATCAGCTCCCTAATAATAGAGATAGCAAATTTTGTGAAAACTCTTTGTCCCACATCGCCCAACTGAAGAAACAAGGCAGGGGAATTTCACTATAAAAGAGGAGCTTCACACTCTGTTGGGAAAAACAATCATAGGTGGTAGCTCATTTGATAACTTATTTTGAGTAAACTTCTTCGTATTTGGTTTAAACAAAGGTTAATTTGTTTTTAATTAATATTTTTCTTAACCAATTTTTACAACATTGGATTGGTGCATCAATATCGGGTTTTGGGTTTCAGGTAAGAGTCTGGTTCTGATGGGGCGCCCCGATAAGAAACCCGACCCGTAGGGGATCGGGGCGAGGATGATAACAATTTTTAGTTTTGGGAACCTACCCCGAATGATGTGCTGTTGTTTAGAAATTATAATATATATTATTGCTAATTAATGAATATAAACAAGTTAAAAAAATATTTTTGTTATTTAACTGATATATGTTATTATTTGGAAATTACGATATATGTTATTGATAATAAATATAAATAACTTATAATTTTTTTTAAGATTTTCTTATAGCCTTTGTTCTGATTAGACCAAATCATTTAAAAAATCTTCAACAATTAATTATCTATAAAGCAATTCATGATGTGTTTGGATTAAAATAATAAAAGGGAATTTATAAGGATTGAAATTTAAACTCACGCATAATCTTTCCTTGTTTGGTTAAAAAAAAAAGAAAGGAATTTAAATTTCTGACTTTTATCAAAACGCTATGTAGGATCATGTTAGAAACCTTCACATACCACAAGAATTTAAAATCAATTCAAAATAGATTCTAGATTTTATAATTTGTGACACCATTGCCCTTATACCAAACATCTATCGTCTCTCTCCATCTTTTTAGTTCTTTATTGAAGCTTCACCAACACCATCATCTACTTCTTGCCCTCCATTCCTTTAACTTGAACCCTTCATTGCCTAATAATCTTTGCCTCAATCTTTTCCGTTCTGAGTTGACCGCAATATACCAGTCACCACTATTTTATTGACAATCAATTTAGCCGCACTCACTCGCCTTTCCAGTTAAATGCTTGCCAACCGGTGATTATTACTGCAGAGAGGAATTTGGAGAACGAATTATGAGTTTGTACTATAGACTCGACAAACAGTTTTAGAAAACTTTAATATGAAATTTTCATATTTTTATACACATGAGAAACTAAAGACGTAAATTTTAAGGGGTTCTGGGATTGCTTCAAACTAATGGGTTCATAATAGTCTAATAAAGACATACAAATCAAGTAGATGATTAAAAAGTAACATTATTTGGTATAACTTGTTGCGTATCCTCTTCTGATGAATTTTGGCATATCATCTTCTTAGGTGTCTTGTTGCATAAAATATGATAAAAGTAAAATGTTTTAAATAGTATAGATTTTAAGTATGAAGCTATAAAAAACAAACTCATGTAAATTGTTAAACTAAACACATGATGCTAAGATTAGAACAAATCGATACAATAGTGCAAAACAACTAATGATATAAAATACTGCCATTTATTGGTTATACTATAATGTACATTATTATTTCTTGCTAAGACCAGAAAGTACATTGCACGATGGCTAGCAAATGTGGTTCACATTCTTTATAATAGTAGTGGATGCATCATTTAGTAAGACAAAACCATTTGATGACATTTCAAAAATAGTATGAGGAAATTTAGTTTTGAATTTAATAACACTAAATAAGTACGCTGACAGAAGTCAGACAAATTTTGTACACAAAAATCTTTGATACAATTTGGATTTTTAGTCAAGAAGGATATTTTTATAAAAATAAGATTTTATGTGAAAACTTACTAATTGTATTTTGAAATCATGTCCAAAAAAAGTTAATCCATGATAATGTCTCATTACTCTAAAAAAACCCAATTTAGTGGATTTAAAATTTTATATGGAAAACATAGAAACAATGCATATTAATGAAAAGAAAAACAAAGAGATAACTCAAACCTATCTGTCGGGATTCCTTATCCAATCCGCTCAAAATAAGAGTAGCACAAAAAATGTCATAAATGGCATTGTACTTTCTCATTAGTAATTTTTATCCGTAAATTGATAATTCATTTCTATTTATTATATTATGTGTTTACTTTAAAACATACCAAAACTACACAGCTAAACAACTTCTTTAAAATATGCACTCACATTAGAATTCTTACTATAAATTCAACCTTTTATACATAAATGAACAATTAAAATTTAAAGTTTTAATAGAAAATGTAACACCCCGTTTCCAGATCGGATCGACTTAAGGCTTCAAGAAGTCAAATGCATGGTTTTTGGGTAAAATCAAGGCCGGAGACATGACCACAGAAGGGTCACAACGTGAAGAGTGATCAAATGAAGATTTTGATTTAAACTGAGCTCACGACGTGAGTAATAAGAGCTCATGACGTGAGATACGTTGCAGCCCAAACCCACAATCTTTTAGGGTTCCCTTCGTATTTAAACCCCATAAACTTCATTTTAGGGTTCCAAACCAGCCTCCTTCATCCCTAAACTCAGTAAAACCCTAACCCTAACATCTCTTTGTGTTTCTAGAGCTTTTGGTGGAGTTTTGGTGGTTTGAAGAGGAAGGAATCACCATGGAAGCATACTTTCAGCTTCGAGGTTTCATTTCCAACCCTTAGCTACACTTCTGGACCAATGTGGGTAATCAAGATCCAAGCTTTATGTTTCCTTATTGCTAGATCTAAGGTTTTATGCATATTTATCCAAGGTCTTAAGATTGAGAGTGTCGGGACTCCAGAAAGTTGGCAACTTTATGGGTCTTTAGGGTCCCTAGATGCTTATATGTCATGGATCTGAACTTTGGAGCGTGTTTGAGTCCATGCATGAGAAATTACTTCATTTTCTTCATAAATGACCTAGTTTGATCTCAAGTCTTGTATTGGACATACAAGACCTTAAAGCATCGATTTTTATGATCCTTGGAGTGATAGGAAGCCTCCTGGAACAGATGGATTAGTGGCTTAATGGATTAAGTGTTGGATTAGGTGTGTAAGCCCATAACTATTTTTGGTATGTACTTGATTTGATTATGAGCATGGTCCTTTTGGGTTGCCTTCACTCATGCAACTTGATAGGATGACAAGAGGAGAGAGAGTAGGGTTTATTATATGAATAATAAATTGGTACTCAAAATGGTTTTATTAATATATTATAAGATTAATATATTATTTGGAAATCATATTATTAATTAGTAATTAATCAGAAATTAATCAAGTATTAATTTTGGAATTAAAGGAACTGATTAATAATTGAGAGACTGGTTTTGCAAATCATTGATAGTTGCAAAATTGGGTTGATGGACTCCATAGAGTGGAGTGGACGAAATCCTATAGGGAAGCCCTATAAATTTCGTCCATGGGCTCTAAGGAAGGAGTTCATGGGCTGTTTGTTGCCTAAGTAAGGTATTAGGGTTTCCACCTGAAAACCCTAGCAGCCACAACTATATATAGAACCCTATATCAAGGGATTTTCAGCCTAAGCATTCAAGAAAGAAACCCTAGCTGAAAATCCTTCTCTCTCAAGCCATCTTGTTGCATTGGGTGTTTGTGACTCCATTAGAGGTGCAACACTTGGGGCACTAGGCTTTCAGAAGTCAAGATCAAGAAGGATTATACTTTTTATCGCTACATAACAAGAAAGGTAAGCTTCTAACCCTAATTAATATGTCAATTTTGAATTGTGTATGCTAGTTCACAGGGTTATTACTTCGGTGTTCATAGTTGTATGTTCAATAGAGAAAAACCTAGATCCAAAGTAATTAGGGTTGCATGTACACCATAGGAATGTTGTTATGCTCAAAACTCATCAGTGGTATCAGAGCCTAAGTCGTTTTTCAATTGAATAGATGCAAAAGTGAACTGCTAAAAGATCAAGAAATCGAAAATTTTGTTGTCTGACAGGCTGACTCGACGAGTCCATGTATGGACTCGACGAGTTGCATGAACTCGACGAGTTGACTGGTTTGGTGTCGGGATTTTCGATTTTTTGGCCAAATTTTGATTTGGATAAATACCATAACTCGTTTTTATTGCCTAAATTCGATTTTTAAGATTGGTATTAGATATCCTTATCAAATTGATGGATTTGGTTAAATATGGATAATATAAGATTATTTTGATTCAAATATTTAACCTAGTAATTTTGAAAAAAATTTAAATTGCACCCTTTTGGTTTTTTGTTTAAATTTGAAATTAAAATTTTTAGTTTTTGAAAATTTAAATAGTTAAACCATAATATTTTAAAAAGTTCAAAATTTGTCCTTCAAGCTTTGGAATTTAAAATTTAATTAAAAGTTTTAATTTTGAAATATTAAATTCTAAAACCCTAGTGCTTTGAAAAGTTCAAATTACACCCTTATGGATTTTATTAAATTAATTAAGTGTTTAATTAAAAGAGAAAATTAATAAATCCATAATAATATGTTTTAAATTTAAATTTAATTAAAAGTCTAATTTATAGTTTAAACCACCTAGTATTTTAAAGGGAGAATTTCGTATATATGCCCATACTAAACGACTAAATATCGTATTCGCCCGACCTAAACTCTAAATATCAAATTTGCCCTTCTTAATATTTTAAAATATCATACTTGCCCAAATTTATATTTTAAATAATTTTTATTATTTAATAATCTTTTATTACATTTTAAAATCATTTTAATTTAAGAAAATGTCTAAATGGACCATAATACCCTTACCCCTAATCGGACCATAATACCCATGGCTTGTAAATAATAAGAGTACCTTATTCCTGCAACGTGCAACTAGCGACCGGACGATCAACATAACCTTGCGATTTTTTTCTGCCTTATTCTCGCCAAATTGGTGTTGCAATCGACGACTACATTATCACTGCATTTTCTTTTCTACATTCTTCTCGCCAATTTGTTGTTCCAATCGCTACATTATCAGGTAAGTTTGTGTTTGTATTTGTTAATTGAATATTCAACTCGTGATCAGAAGTATGTATAGCTTTAATTTTTTTTTGAGAATGAGCAATCAGAATGAAATTGAAGTTCATACCTTGTGATAAGATTCACAAGCCTGAAGTCCTGGGTTTCCCTACTAAACAAGATCAGGTAACCAGTAACCACACTTCGATCCAAAACAGATCCTACCAGTGGAATTGGGAATGATAGTTTTAAACATTTTTCCTTTAAAGTCCTTCAGATACCAATACAAGTCTTGATGATCCTCTTCTTGCTAGATGATAATGATGCATCATTATCATCAAGGTTCTGGTTTCTACTCACACTTTTTGTCTTGGCCATTCCAACACTTGAAAAAGGAAGAAAAATACCACATAAGATACAAGAGTTGTAAACAGGGGAGAAATATACACATACACACATACAAACATGCGCTAACCTTCTCCGATCACTAAACCAATTTAATGTTTTTTTAGAGAAATCGAATTCCAATATGTAGTGTACTCATGACACAAGTTCGATAACAAACAAAAAAAAACAAGAACATATTGTAAGTAGTGCACAAAACACAACAAATAATGAACTCTAACTGGTTTTATGTGATGAAAAAAAGGTTTGATGACCGGACTAAAACTAACAACTATAATACCCCATAAAAGGTTACCTTACCTTAGCATACAGTCACCAAATCACCATCATCTCAATCATTGAAAAGGTTAAATAATAAAACCAAAATACTAAAAGCAATTGGGTCAGTTCTTGTTTCAACTAAAATGATGGCATAATATGTATAACGCCATGGGAAAACGGGAGGCAGCATATGGTTTTTAATTGTATATCTAAACAAAGTAAAATGTAGAAGTCAAAATTGTTTTTGTTGAGAATGTAACTCTATCTCCTACAAACCATTGTAGGCATGTTAGTTTTTTTTCTTTTTTAATTTAAGATACATTTGATTGTGCCTATAAAGATTAAGAAAGTCCTTTTGACCGAGAGTGGAAAACTGGAAATTAACAGTTCTAGAAGAGATGAGTACTCTTAACCAAAATGGTACTTAGGAGAATGAAGATCTCTAAAATGGTAAAAACTTTGTTGTTGTAAATGGGTGCCAACTATTACGAGGAATGATGATGGTAGAGCTGAGAGGTTAAAGGTAAGTAGAGTAGCAGGAGTATGATTGATTAATACAAAACAATTTCCCTACAAGCAGCGATTTAGCAGCAGCTCCGGGAAGAAGAGTGAGACCCACAAGCAGCGGTTTAGGAGCAGCAACAACCATGCGAAATTTTGTTTCTACATCTAGGTACTTTATAGAATCAAAAGTTTAGATTGTCCATCGTCCAATTCCACCGTAGTTTCCTGTAAAGCACAGTACATAGGAAATTGAAAACAACATTTGAGTTTCAATTATGCATCACAACTTGAAATCAACACCACTATATGGTAACTTGTGGTATAAATGAAAATTAGAAGTGCAGAACCAAAATTAAGCATATTATTTGGATTCATGACCTAAACGAAGGGCATGTATGGAAAGGGAATTGTGAAATTAAGACAGTGGTTTCAAGAATTTGAGATTCTAAACACGTAAGTATTGATTCTATTGCTAAAAAGAAAGGGATATAAGAGTATAATTACCTGGTTCTGATTAACAATTGCAAGAAGGAACCAGCTGCAATTGAAGGAAGCAACGAAAAGAAAAAACGAGGTGAACGTACACCAACAATCATGACGAAAACAACTCAAGGAAGACGACCAAAGCATAAAACCTCGTTTGAAAATTTTTTATTTACAAAGTAAGGGTATTATGGTCCATTTAGACATTTTCTTAAATTACAATGATTTTCAAATGTAATAAAAGATTTTTAAATAATAAAAATTATTTAAAATATAAATTTGGGCAAATTTGATATTTTAAAATATTAAGAAGGGCAAATATGATATTTAGAGTTTAGGTCGGGGTTAGTAAGGATATATACGAAATTCTCCCTATTTTAAAAGTGTAAAATACACCCTTATACTATATAAAAGTTTAATATATTATATATGTATAAGTAAAAGGTCAGTCTTACCGTTAGTAGGCCTCATTCGCGAAGCTGGTCTATAAGGGGTGTTTAAGGAAGCGGCCTGTAAAATGACCGCCATTGGGTATCCATTCTTACCCACCGCACCCTTGACCAGTGGAGGGTCGTTAGCCAAACGGGTAGGATAGGACACAAACTCTCATTAATAAGTATAATGATATACAAGTAACTAAATGTTTTATAAATTCCCAAATCTTAGTTACTTAGTAAAAATGTGAATTTGGTGCTAATCCATGAAATTGCACATTGCACCGTGTTGGTCGTTAGTGGAGCATGTGTGGTTAACCGGCACACTAATATGGGACTAACAAAGGATGGAAATGGGTAGCTCGTAGATTATCATGGATCAATGGAGCGTGTGTGGTTAACCGACACATTGATTATGTGATAAGTGACTTCGAGAGTACCAAGCTAATTTGCATGGTTATTCACACCTTGTTTGGGATCCTCAGTATCCTAGTCACAAACTTGAAGGGCATAATCGAGATTAAACATGTCATTGAAAAGTTCAATGAATCTCAAAGAATCTAGGAATTTCAATTCATTTAAAACCTAATGTTCATTTTCGTTTTTCATGGTGGAAATTGGTAAATCATCATTTACCTACCTTCAAATATTTTGCAATTGGATTACGGCATCCCTCTTCCGAATTGTAGAATATTGTGTTGGGTCCTAGCCTTGATATTTCATTTGGGGTGTTATATTAAGGACTTAAATCAACTAACTTGAATTTCTCCCTTGTAGATGTCTAGTTCTGACAATTATGGTCTACCCGAATCTTTTGGAAAAATCTTTCCTCATGAAGATGGTGTTCCACGTTTTGATCGTGGAAATGGAAATCATACTTCACTTCCTCCACCTCCTCCAATAGTTCTCCCTGACCCACATGTTCGAATACTTGAAAAGTTCAAGGTCACTCGAGCCCTATTAGCAATCAAACACCAAGATGGAAGGTATGTGTGTGCACACATCTTGGAGATGAAGTCACACATTGACAGGCTGGGAATGTTGGGTGTCGTTGTCTCAAGGAAGTTGGCTGTTGACTTGGTTCTTCAATCACTTCCTGAGTTATATAGTGAGTTCATTAAAGATTACTATATGACAGACCTCAACGTGACCCTTATCGATCTTACCTATTTGCTAATTGTTGCTGAATCATCAAAGATTTGGCTCACTGGTCAATCAAATTTGTTTGGAAGATCAATCTCTCAAACTTCCATGGATATTGACAATGGCAACATTGGAAGTCCAGAAATGTCTTCTCTTCCCAATGGAAAGGGATCGGCTAAGGTCAAACCGTTTGACCAAATGGTAAAGAGAAAGGCTAAGTCTGAGATTGTCCCATGCACCATTCCAAAAGAGTCTTTCTGTTTCTATTGCCAAGAGAAGGGGCATTGGATGCGAAGCTGCCATATTTACTTGAAAGATCGCAAGGATGGAAAAGTCAAGATGTATGACTCTGCTTCAGGTAAATCCACTATCTAACTCTATTAAGTTACTATTTGTAGATTCTTAATACATGATGTGATAAGATTGCATTTTGATGTTTTGTAGAATCGAAGAAAAGAAAGGAAACTTAAAGGAAGAGTGAGCTAAGTCTGATCGCGAAGAGATGGATTTCGATCGCATGGTTCGATGATCAGATTTTTTGAGCTGCTGCTTAGGAGTTATGATAGATTGCTTAGGAATATTTAGGTGTTGTTTGTTTTTTAGAAAATACCTCTTCAGACCTCCTATTGTTGCGCGGCGCAGCACACGCGTAACACTTTTCATCTCGCAGTTGTTTGTTTTTCAGAAGTCTTCGGATTAAAAAACTCTGCGCGTGTTCTTCTTGGCACATCATTTGTTTTGTCTCTTCCTACCTCTTCCAACCCCTTCTTCTTTTTTTTCTTGCTAAAATATTGATTATATATTGCTGAAATCTTATTTCACATTTTTTTTGTTTTTTTTGTTTATTCTTGTTGAATTTTTTTTTCTTTTTTTTTTATATTGAATAATAATAATTTGTTGATGAAATATCATTATTTTATGCTAAAATATCTTTACTTTTTGTTAAAATATCATTATTTTTTTTTCTGAAATATCATAAATTCTTCCTGAAATGCCATACATTATTAAACTTTTGGTATTAAAAAACTATTTTCGAATTATAAAATTAGTTTATTTTAATTTTTTAATATCTGCAGCAGCGTGCAGATGTTAAAAAAAACAAACACGCTTGTTATTACAGTCTTCAGCCGTTTGATCCACCTCTTCTACTGCAGAGGGTTGCAGAGGTGGTCCGCAAACTTTATGGATTTTTTGCTTCAAAAAAACAAACAACACCTTAGTAACATAGTTTTGATTTGTAATTGCGTTGTAAGGACAAGTTTTCTGCATTTTATAAATAAAGAAAAATTTGATTTTATCTTATTTTATATTTCCTTGCAATGACATTTGTGAAAATTGATGTTTCTATTTTTAGAAATATTGAAAAATGGATTTGATTCTTTCGTTTGTGGTAGTGTCATAAATTTACCAAATAAGGAAAGATTCTCATCACCCAAGTTTCAATTGGACAGAAACTTGGAATCATGCAACTTGTATTGTGTGATGAATGGGAACTTTCGTATTTAGGAAATTAAGGCTAATACCTTGTTCACATGTAAATGTGAGTCAAGTGAAGGACTAGGAGATCTAATACACATTGTTGTGCACTGGTCAAGTCCACCACAAAGAACGATAAGACTATTCGTCATGATTTACTAAAGGTTTAGTAAATATGGTTACACTTACAAGATTAAGTGTAATTCTGAATCATTGAAAAAGTTTCAATGTATAGCAGAACGAATAAGAAGAATCAATTAGGCAGAAAGATAAAAGTTTCTCCAATCTGAAAGGAAAGGAGAGTACTTGGGTATCGTGTTTTATGATCATCTTAATGATTATAGAACCATATCACAATTGATCCTCTAAGGACACCTTGGTTCACTTGTGTGACCAAGAAGAGGAATCGGGAATTGTTGAAATGGTTAAATCAAAAGGTGAATCATACTTCGTTCCAAAATCAAGTCTTAGAGTCATACTCCAAGATTGTGCCATGGGTGACTTATCTTAAGTAGGTTTATAACACTCATCAAATGTGGAGTAGAAATGTGTCTTACTCTCGCACATTTGAAATTGGTAAGTTGTGATGTCTTGGATAAGACAAAGACCAGCTAAGACCAATGGTGTGTGGTGTTCGTCTTGATAAGAACCCACACTAACTCTTGAATATTTGTTTGTTAAGGAATGTTTCTTGACAAAAGAATCTTATATGTCAAGAGATCAGTGGGAGTCTTAATGGTCTTGAATAGCTTCAAGAACTAATCAAGAGTAAACCTATTGTTAATCACTAGCACACGACGTGAGGTTTATAACCTATCGTGTTGAATATTCTTGTTTCTGTGCCCATTCCATTTAAGTTGAATATGCATTTGAGTTCTATGAAGTTCTCATTTGAATGCATTAGGCAAAGCACCTTGATCAATAGAAAGTACATTGATATGTAGGGATGAGCTGCTCAATAACTTGGAAGCAATGGTAGAACCCTTGTACTACTAAGTGGCAATAAATTAAGAATGAACAAGTTCAGTCCATATGAGTTTGGGTTTGTCACAAACCATGATTATGGTTATGACAAATTCACATGGATAGGAACACATACACCATAAAATCTAAGTGGCAAAGGTTTCTCTCCACTTCATGAAGATGATTGTGAGGAAACGCTTTCACTAGTAGATTTTAAATGAGATAGCAGTTGTGTTAATTGCGTTCTCAAATTCGATTATGATTACGACATCCCTCTTCATAGTTCGAATTGTGAGAAATGGCAAAAAGTTTGAACATTCGGGACTTATTGTTGTAAGTTCTGAAATAGTTTAGACACACATATGAGCTTTCTAAAAGGTGTATGAGCTTAGATAAAGGCTTATCGAAGCATCTCGTATCAGAAATATGAGCTTTGGTAAAGAAAGTCAATAAGCATTGATTTTTAGAAGTCCAGCTGTTTTCTGAGTACATGTCAAAGCTAGTATGAGCATAAGTGTTATGCTAAATAAGGATATAATTTTTATGCTAGTGGGAGTATGGTCATTATGGTTAGTGTTGCGAGTTAGCAATGCTATTTATAGGAAACAAAGGTTACAATTTGCAAAGTTGCAAAGTTTGAAAATTTGTTTTGCTATAGTAAGGGAGAGAATACTTATACTTTATTTCAAATTTAAAAGTTTAGATTGAAGTATTAATCAAACTTAGTCATAGATATATATGATTACCATGTTAAAATGTTTCAACATTGGAAATTCTATATATGGAAATATTATAACAAGAGACTGGTAAAGTATAATGTCTCTATGTAAGACATTATGAATCGTGTCCCATACACTTCGGGTATAGGATCGATTGCATATGCTGTAATATTCACGTGTTTTGATTTTCCAAATGCCTAGGGCATTAAGAGGGAAAAAGGACCAGAACAGGATATGACTAAAGTAGTTAAACAACTGTCAATGGACAATCTAAGGTTCGCTAAGGATTGGTCGCTTGTGGGCAACTGGAAGTATAGTAATAAATGGACCATATTGACATTATTATGAATAGATAGGATTCTATTAAGAATGTGTTGTCATATGGAAAATATGGAAATGTTTCCATAAATGAGAGTTGGATATTAAGAATCTATGTGTAGGTTAGAAACTTTTATGCAAGAAGGATGTTCAAAGGTATGTACTTTGAATTTGAAACTTTGCTTCCATGGAATTGTTTTAATATCAATCTCCATTGGAATGTTTTGTAATATCATTGGCAAAGTCTCTGTGACTTTGGTTCATTAGCATTACAAAAGGATTTTTGCATGATGGTTTAGAATCTAACACATTCTAGTAATGATAAGAATTCGGTATTCTTACACTTGTGATAAGGATTAGGAATTGTGAGATGAGCGTCACTGGAAATGTGTTCAATTGATCTATTTCACAAAGTAAGGACCATAGGTAAACATATTGTGCATGTTTGGAGCATGGGATGATTATTGTTTTTTAATTCAAGTGTTAAGTTGATTAGTCGAAACATTATAAAATGAATAATGTGTAATCAATATGGTGATTAAATAATAAGTGTTTTATTTATATTCAAAAGTTTTGATACCATATTGGATTCGATTGTTCTTGTGTTTCACTTCGCATGTTTTACTTCCCAAATAACTAGGTTATTCAAACATCCACAATCAATCATACTTTAGAAGTAGGTAATGAGGTAAGATTGTCATGAATCCGACTGTAGATTGTCTAAGTGTTTAGACATAGCAAAAGTTTGTTGCAGTGTTCATGAGTGCTCCTGAAATAAGATTTGAGTATTGGATTAAACCCACGCTCACGTGAATCACTTCATGGATTTTATCACGAGTGATTGTGAGACGATAATATCTTATATTCTTGAAATGGAGACATATGAGTTATTGTTTACGAGTCGGTTGCACATTGATAATACGTAAACGCATCAGTAACTTGGTGTTATAAAACATATTGTTGTGAATGATTTGATGAGTAAATAGTGAAAGCATATGAGTCGAAGTTTATCCGTTCCTTATAACCTAAGAGGGATAAAAGCGATATTTGTGGGCCCCTCAATGATTTAGTGATGACACCCTAAGCGCTTGGCCAAGCCTGTACTGATTTGATTTGTTCAATTAGTCAGTCATCATAAATCCAAAATCGGGAAGCAGAACTTGGACAGAGAGAATGATTATAATCCATGTCTCATGTCCATACGATATCTTGTAGAATGGAGGAATATATGATCCCTTATCTAAAGGACGCGTTACTGATAAGATCAAAGTTTGATAGCGGCTTTTGAAAGCTACGATTGCTAATCAAATTCTAAAGTCGTACTTGCAATAATAGTTATTAGACTTATCCAAGTGGGAGACTGTTGGATTAGGTGTTTAAGCCTATAATTATTTTTGGTATGTACTTGATTTGATTATGAGCATGTTCCTTTTGGGTTGCCTTCACTCATGCAACTTGATAGGATGACAAGAGGAGAGAGAGTAGGGTTTATTATATGAATAATAAACTGGTACTCAGAATGGTTTTATTAATATATTAAAAGATTAATTTATTATTTGGAAATAATATTATTAATTAGTAATTAATCATAAATTAATCAAGTATTAATTTTGGGATTAAATGAACTGATTAATAATTGAGGGACTGGTTTTGCAAATCATTGATAGTTGCAAAATTGGGCTGATGGACTCCATAGAGTGGAGTGGACGAAATCCTATAGGGAAGCCCTATAGATTTCGTCCATGGGCTCTAAGGAAGGAGTTAATGGGCTGCTTGTTGCCTAAGTAAGGTATTAGGGTTTCCACCTGAAAACCCTAGCAGCTACAGCTATATATAGAACCCCATATCAAGGGATTTTTGGCCTAAGCATTCAAGAAAGAAACCCTAGCCGAAAATCCTTCTCTCTCAAGTCATCTTATTGCATTGGGTTTTTGTGACTCCATTAGAGGTTCAACACTTGGGGCACTAGGCTTTCAGAAGTCAAGATCAAGAAGGATTATACTTGTTATCGCCACATAACAAGAAAGGTAAGCTTCTAACCCTAATTAATATGTCATTTTTGAATTGTGTATGCTAGTTCACAGGGTTATTACTTCGATGTTCATAGTTGTATGTTCAATAGAGAAAAACCTAGATCCAAAGTAATTAAGGTTGCATGTACACCATAGGAATTTTGCTATGTTGTAGTGATCTGTAGATTTGTATGTCTATCTGTACTTGCTAGCTATCATCGAGTGGAGTGCCCTAGGGACTGTCTGTGGTCATATAGGATAGCCTGAGAACTCTTTATCTAGGCTTTCTTGTATGTTCCTTGTTTGGTTGTGGCTCTAGAGTAGGATAATATGTTCGGGTGGCTATCTCACCTATGGTTACTTATGGTTACACATTCTATGGAGGATAGCTGGTAGCAGGACTGTATGCTGTGAGAGGACTAGTAGGCGGTAGTGAGTTGTATGATTGATGTTTTCCTGTATTATGTGCCTACCTGATCCTTGATTGTTTATATGTCGACATATGGTAGTGGTGGGTTGGCGCGGTCCTGTTTTGTGTTGTGGGCCAAGATACCCGATGCGGGCCGGCTGTAAGTCGTAGGCACGGAGGCTCGGGAAGGGCGGTTGGGTTGAGGCGGTAGGCCAACAAACCCTGTGTATTCCAGCCCGATGGCTGAGTGGACCCGATGCATGCTTGTATGTTTATCGTTTGGGGTATTTTGGGGGAAACTCACTAAGGTTTGTGCTTACCCAATTGTTTATTGTTTAAGGTATCATTGGCCATCTTGGGAAGGCTATGGCGTGATTGTCCACATTCATCAGCAACAATGAAGATTTATGCGCTTTAATATTACTCTAATTTTTATAAATGTATTTGGAATAAACAATTTTCTCAACGATGGAGTTATAATTGGGAAGATTTACTTAAATAAAATGAATTTTTTTTGTTGTAAAGATGGGACGTTACAAAAAAAGAACAAATAAACCTAAAATCACAATATATTATTAGTTTCCTTCCAAATTTATTTTCGAGAATAATGTTCTAGTAATGAATTTTCTGTTGTTAAATGTTGATTGTGCAACTGTAACCGAAACACCTTATTTTCAAAGGAAAACTTGTATTTGATAGAGCAATGTGCACTCATTTAGGAAATAATAGTTAGAGTATGAAAAACCGAATGACAATTACAGTCTAAAAAATAAGAAATCCAGTAAAATAACATCCAATAATCATTAAAATCAGGATAAAAACTAAATTAAGGGCAAAACAGTCTAAAAGACTAATTCCAAACACACACACACACACAGGGAGAATGAGAGAGAGAGAGAGAGAGAGAGAGAGAGAGAGAGAGAGAGAGAGGACGACATCATTATAGGGATGGATTCCAATCCATTTTACAGTCTAAAAAATAAGAAATCCAGTAAAATAACATCCAATAATCATTAAAATCAGGATAAAAACTAAATCAAGGGCAAAACAGTTTAAAAGACTAATTCCAAACACACACACACACAGAGGGAGAGGGAGGGAGAGAGAGAGGACGGCATCATGATAGGGATGGATTCCAATCCATTTTAGTGTCTTTAAGTAAAAAGAATGCTAATAAACAATAATCAGTATATCATATGCATTCCATGTGAAATTCTATTTCTTTGAGACATTTTATCGAGCACCATATATATGCATTAGAACGTCATCAAGTTTTGAATATTATAGTAGATCAGAATTCGACAAATGCATGGAAATTATAAGATTGATAGATATATTGAACACATAAAATATAATCAAATGAATTACAAAAGAAATTAATCATTAAATCAATAAACTAATTTTTGTTTCTAAAAAAATCAATAAACTAAATTTGCTAACCTTAAAAAGCTGGAATTGTATTCGAATGTGATGTTGCAAGTTAAATCTCTGAAGAAAATGTGATAAAAACCGAATGAGACTGTACTTATACATAATTTTCAACAACGATTTTGAAAAGGATATCAAAAAATTAATATTATGATTGATTTCATAGTATTTTGAATTATTTGATTCTTTGAAAATGAGCGACGATCTACCCTAATCTTGTAGATACGATTCATATATTAGTTGCGAATGAAAGAATATGTGAAAGGTATCTACACATTTCGTGATTTAAAAAAGGAAGGATCCATATTTACGTTTCACAATTATGCTAAGGTTTATTTGACTTGAATACATTCTATTTACAAATTACTTTACCATTAAAGCAGTTATTCAACCTTTAAAATGTAGTCAAATTTAATTACTTTTTATATCAATTAAGAGAAAAGGAAGAAAAACCCGAATTTGCCAAGTGAAATAAAAGGAAAATGAAAAAATTGAGAAAAAAAAAACAAAAAAACCATGTTGCATATTGAATAAGAAGAGGACACGTGTCAAATTATTCTTATTTATTAGGGGAAATTAGTTACTTTGAGTGTGATATAAACTTGTAACATCCTAATCACGAAAAGAAATACACCAAATTGCTTTTTTTGGCTTACTTAAATCATGAGGACATAAAATTGTCACAACATGATCGGTAAAAATATATAAACTTAAACGACCTGTGCATATTCTAAGACCATCCACAATACATATCACTAACTTGTGGTGGGTGCCACTTGATCACCACAATACACCACTAACCATGAGATACCTACCACTAAAATACAACTCAATAAAAACATACAACTCTGCCTCTAAACATAAAACTCTGCCTCATTTTTTTAATTAAATTTAAATTAAAAAATAAATAAAAATACAACTTCAATAAAAACATAATTTTAAACTAGTTTTTTATTCAACAAAAATCATTACATTAATTTAAAAAAAATAACTTAAAATAAAGTTGAAAAAAACATAAATTGCAAGCACAAACAACTTAAACTAGTTTTATAAACCCCATTTTTTTAAGCATTCCATTTTGGGGAATCCTTAAATTTTAGCCAAGCTTTGAGGTGTGTAAACAGTTTGTGGTTTGTGTCTTCATATTGATGCATCGCCACAACAACCAGAGCGATATCGCCTTCGTGTACGTTGTTTATAACAAAGTTATAAATTCCGTCCAACTTGCGATATTTTACCCTCATATCGCAAAACTTCGAACATATTTCATCAATATTACGACTTCCACAGCCCATTAAATCATGTAAAACGTTTCAAACTTTTAGCCAAAAATCACTAGACATTCAACTATCTGCGTCTTCCGAAACCGACACCCTGCTAGTGCTAACTTCTCTCCTTCCTCTTCCGACCAATTCTGTATTTTGGGAGACATGGTTTTTGAAAGATCAACCAGCACAAATGTGTGAAAGTGAATAAAGGTGGAGAGGAATTGTGTGAAATATAAGGAATTGTGTTGTTGTATTTATTAGAAGGTTTGTGGGTAAAATTATATATATATATATATATATATATATATATATATATATATATAGAGAGAGAGAGAGAGAGAGAGAGAGAGAGAGAGGTAGGTTCATATGTGGATGAACAATTATTGTGTGGATGTAAGGACTAATAGAGACCAATCATTTCAAAAAACCTAATAAAGGATATATTAATAAACTTATATTTTAATTAATGGTATTAATTAATTAAATCAAATCTTAATCCCTATCAAGGCACACTCCTCAAGCGTTAAATCTCATTCGGTGCTGGCTTATGAGGTACAATCTATGTCTGCGTTCTGGTTTAATGCGAGGAAAAGAAAGGGTGTACCCCTTAGGTGGGTTGACTGGTGTTGTGATCCCGTTCTTGAATGTTACACTAGAATATAGCCAATTCCCCGTTTGTATTGTTTTGTTTTGTTTCCTTTTTTCTTGTTTGTTTTTTCCTTTCAATGTTTTGTACCTCCTAGCCTCTGGCTAGTTTTTCTTTAATGCCAGCTTGCCGTTCAAAAAAAAAAAAAAAATCTTAATCCCTATAATTAGGGCTAGTTACCTTGATTTTATCTCTAACCCTATTTATTTTCTTTGTTTTCTCTAATCGCCGGCATTCGTCACCATCAATACTCGATTTGAAGAAGACGTTCTTATGGAGAATTTTGTGTGTGGATATTTAAATATTGAAGCATGAACTAACCAATTAACTGCAAATCCAAGGTTAAGCATTCCTCTTTTTTTTTTTTATCTCTTAATAATGATATCGCTTACATCTACTCTACTAGATAATATTGATTTATTAATATCTTGAAATAACATTTTGAATCATTACTAACCATAATGGTTTTTCTTTTGACCACATAATAGAACTGAACATTGGTAAATTAACTAGCATCATTTAACAAAATCATGGGAGAGAAGAGATGCCCACCGGTTTGGGTTTCTGAAAAAAAAATATATATAACTTATTCAAATTATAAGGAAACGAGGATTTGTATAAATTATATAAATAGTAAAAAGTAAAAAATAATATCGAAATAGAGTTTTAATGTCTATTATATTCTATCAGAATGGTTGTATTGTGTACCTAAGAATAAATTACAACTCTTTAATGTCTATTATATTGTATCAGAATTTATAGTTTTATTATTTTAGAATGCACTGAATTTAGAGTTCTCACGAAAAATATATAGTTTAATTCTTTTACTGTTTGTGTTGTTTCTTTGTAATTACAACTGAAATTTTTTTACATTAATTCTTACAGAATGCATCTTATTCTTTTTGCAGGTCAATGACAAACTATTATTAATAAATGAAGCTTTGTTTTGGTGCTAGATTTTACATATAGGTTGAAAACAAACCAAGAAGGAGAAAAGCCTTTTTTCAAGAATTCCAATGAAGTTTTTAAGATTTTTTTATACTTATTATGTATTTCAGATTGTATTTGTATTTTAAATTCTTTCTCATAAAAGTGTAAACAAATTCTGTAATAATTTATTTTTACATTAACATTTTCATAATACAAATGCTATGTTATTCTACTCATTCTTGGAGAATGATAATTTCATTCTAACAAAATAAAATTGGTTATGAAATTGGTTATGATTAAAAATAACGTAAGAATTGAAATTGAAATAATTTTAAATAAATAGAATTTGAAACTAAGATAATTAATTATCCTTTAAAATCCGGAATTTCCTTTTTCAAAAAATGTTTAATTGACTACAATACCCTTACAATGAATTTTGTGAGATTATATGGTACAAGTCACTTCATTGTAATATCATAGACCCTCATATGATAATCATGTATTATTTTCATCTATTGGTCCAGAATCGTCCTTACGTCCACACAATAGATGACATCCACATTATAACCTATATATATATATATATATATATATATATATATATATATATATATATATATATATATATATATATATATCGCTGTTGTGAAATTTCTGACTAAGTCCCGATTAATCTGTGGTTAATCCCTAGGCACTACTCGACCGACTAGAGGACGCCTAACGATTAATCCATGCACACATAATGAGTGAAACAGTATAAACGATGAAATTTTAACAATTTGAAGAAGTTCTATCTCAATAGAAACTCTTTGAGGTATGATTAATAATTAACCTATTTTGTTATGATATTAGTCGTATTACGAACTTTGATATGATATTAGTCATATTTAATTTTTCAAAATTCAACACATTAGCAATTAATGATACCCGATTAATCCCCCGATTAATCTCCGCATAGCTAACGTTGATCGTTTTTTACAACCTTGATATATATATATATATATATATATATATATATATATATATATATATATATATATATATATATATATATATATATATATATATATAGTAAATGCCCAAAGTAGTCGTTAGACATGGTCAAATGAGAAGAAATTTTTGATTGGCCGTTTTAATCCATGGTGGCGATCACGAGCACGACGAACCACGAAGGCCCATGCTAGTGTGCACGAGCCATGGTCGTGGCCACTTAGACCATGAAACCCTTCATGGCATACATATCAGACGCCCTAAGACTCCTACATGTCTCTAGCTATGCCTTCCTCTTCCCGTTGTCATTTGTCACTAGGTCCTGAACTTAGAATACTTGTCAACAAAGTTATTGTAAGCATGAAATTTTGGGAATAATGATATTTAAAAAAATTGCAATATTAGTTCATAATAATATTGAACAATAAAGATAACACATAAATCAGTGGAAAACTTATGTACAATGATCAAATATAACGTAATGCATGCTCCACTCATCAACCTAGTGTAACTCACACTAGAACTCTTTTCAAGACATACTGTCGGATAACACGTCTCAATGGCTTATCACGACGAGCTTTATCCTCCACAGTGAACTAAATTGGGAGAAAATTTGTAATAATATCTAAAATCTGGTCAGAAAGTGTAAAATTTGAAAAAGGGGGTGGCGGCGGCAACAGTGGTGGTGGAGGTGGTCGTGACAGTGGACGATGATGGTGGTGGCAGTGGTGATGGTGACATTGGTGGTGTAAAAAGAAATATCACATGATTAGAACTTAGAGAACGTCTTCCAAATCAAAAAACTTTTT
Source organism: Lactuca virosa (assembly GCF_052849685.1). Taxonomy (NCBI): domain Eukaryota; kingdom Viridiplantae; phylum Streptophyta; class Magnoliopsida; order Asterales; family Asteraceae; genus Lactuca; species Lactuca virosa. Next base: position 29,604,790 of record NC_136428.1, read on the forward strand.
TTTTTGTCTTTCGGAAAAATAGGTGAAAAATGACATTTTTATGTTTTTTGTCTTTTGATAAACAAATAGTCTTTTAGGTGATATTTGTTTTTTGGAAAAGCTTTTTTCTAGCACTTATGTATGCGGACGAGAAGACATTTAAGTATGTGCATTCTTGCATACTGTTTGTTTTTTAGAAGACCGTAGACGTCAAAACGTCTATGTGTTCTCTTCTCTAGAAAGATATGGACCAAAGTTTGCAGCCATGAAGACATTTCTCCCAAACATCTTTTAGGAATAATAATAATAATAATAATATATTATTGAAGACAAACACACATATACTCACATTCTTTTTCTTATTTTTCTTTTTTTATTGTAACACTCTGTTCCGGAATCCCTCCGTTGCTAGGGGCTGCAGTCCAGTCATCAGTTGTCATGAGGCTTAGGGCTTCGAGAAAGGAAGGAGTTAGCCCAATTCGGATGTAGTTTCCATGGTATAAGTGATTCAAATATTTGAGGGTGTCTTCGGAGCCAAGGGTATGATTGTAATTGGATATCTCGATAATTTATGGATTTTTTAATCCGGGAAGGTTTTGAGGCTTGGTTGAATTATTAGGAGCGTAGGGCTTCTCGCCACCTTCTCGTGGATATAAGGTTCGTTGGAGACGGACCTATATTGAGGGAGTTATGGTACTTTGAAGGTTTTGGTAGAATTGGCCCCTAATGGAAATATTTGGCAGATCAGTCCCATGCATGCAAGGATGCATGCGTGTGTTCGGCTGGGTACGCCCAGCGTAAGCTGGGGTACGCCCACCGTAAAAGGCTAAGTGGTCACGGGTGGTTTGTGAGTACGTCGGGCGTACTTAGATGTACGCGAGGCGTACTCCCTTCAGACCAAAACCCTAATTTTGGGGTTCCTACCATATATATAAGTAACATTATATCCTTCCTTGGGTCATTTTAAGTCAGCCTCCACCCCTTTTTGCTTTCATGAAACCCTAGAGTGCCTTGGGTGAAGCTTGAGGCTTGATAGAAGATTCTTGGTGGTTTGTTTAAGAGAAGAAGAAGGTGAAAGACTCAACTTCTGGAGGAGAGCTTGGAGATCCAGTGTTAACATCTCCATTTTGGGACTTTCAAGGTATAAAGTCTCTATCTTGTCTATTTATTTCATAGATCTACTTTAGGTTGATTTTTGGCCATTTTAGTCCTTTTTGCTTGGCTTGGTGAGCTAGGGTCGTTCTAGGGGCTCAATCTAGTAGATCTGGGCATTTTATGGTTCCCTCTCGCATAAAGGTTCAAGCTTTGTGGAGTTTTTGAGTTCAAGCATGAGTTAAGACCATCCATTAAGCTCTTTTGAGCTCTAGAGTCCCATTAAGCCATGAATGTTAGTAAAGTTGCCAACTTTACTTGAAAAGGCATCTTTAGGAGTCAGACTGGAAAGTTGGAGCAAGGGCTGAAGTGATTAAATGCTTATTAGAGAAGTTTGGAATCCAGGGGAGTACACTGGGCGTACCCACCTGGTACGCTGTGCGTATTGGCCCCAACGGGTGTACGCTTGGCTAACCAGATAAGTACGCAGGGCGTACTCGGCCTGGCTGAATCATCTCGTTTTGTTGACTTTTTGGGCTTTGGACCATAGACCAGGAGTTGACTAGGGTTGACCATTCAGTATTTTAGGCCTTTTTGGATATTGGGCCTTCTCAGGTTAGGTCCATGATGGATTTGGGCCTTATCGGGCCTTGTTGGCCATTTCGGGTTCGGGCTATCTTTTGGGCTTGTAGTGCATGGACTTTGTCGGGCTAGCTGTGGTCATGTGTATTGGTTCAGAAAAGTAAATGCGCTTTAGGGAAAGGCCCATGTAAGGGCTTGGGCCCAATTTGGAAAATTGGGCAATTAATGGGCTTTTATGGATCTTATAGTTTGGGCCTGGTTGGTTTTGGGCTTGGGCCTTGGTTATGAGTCTTGATGGGTCAGGGGTAAAATGGTCATTTACCCCAAGTTTGGTTTATGGATCATGGTTTGGAATTCAGTTGCTAATTGGATGTTGTTTTGGTATTTGTTAGTTGGGGAAATCATCAGGGTAGCAGCTAGGGATTTCGTGTAGTGAGCTTCAGCATTCGAGGCGAGTTTCCTCACTGTTGTATGGGTCGAAGGTACCAATGTCGGCCCATTTGGCTTATGTATTGTAGGAAGACCCGGGGGTTAGCCCTTGGCATTATGTATGAAAGACCAGGTGGCGGCTCCTGGCACACTGTATGCAAGCCCGAAGTCTAAACTCTAGCAAGTAATTAGTTAAGTAGTATTGTTTGTATGCTAGTTGTCTTTGTGATAGTTGCATGGAAGACTAGGAGGTGGCTCTTGGCACTTGTCTGTAAGACCCAGGGTTGTGGCCCCCGGCCTGGCAAGAAAGACCACGAGGTGGCTCGTGGCATAATGGCAAGACTATGTGCGGCGCATAGCACCTTTATTGATTATGATATACGAATGATATGTATGGCTTGCGGTTATGTATGACTTGTATGGATCGTTGGATATGTATGGTCCGTGGTATTTAGGGAACTCACTAAGCTTCATGCTTACGGTTTTTAGTTTTTGTTTCAGGTACTCCAGTTTTCAAATGAAAGAGCTCGAGACGATCGCATCGTATAAACTCGTGTTTTCCGCAATACGTGATCTTTAGGATTGGACTCTCATAATTGTTTTATTTGAAATGTTTTTCAATGTTTTGAACGAAGTTACAATGGTGTTTTAATTATATTAAAAATGAAATTTTTACCTTAGATTTTTGGGTCTTTACATTTATGTTTCTTTTTTCACAAACACTTACATATCCTTTTTCTTTCTTTTTCTTTTATTTTTATTTAGTATATATATAATAATAAATAACTTTATTTATTTCTTTATCATAAAACATATGCTTTTGTATTTTCTAAATCATTTAAATAACCGACTAAATTACTCAAAAACTAAAGACGAATCTTTTATATTTAACCCATAATTTTATTTCTTTAACTATTTTATACAAATAAGTCCAATTAAGTTCTTTGAAAGATTTACTTGTTTTAAGGGCATGATAGTGGAGCGGGTTAGGAATATATAGCTCAGGAAACAAAATAATATTGGTTATCATGTTAATGCAAAATATGAAATGATTTTTTTTTAAATGTTATTATAGTTATATGAATTATATTTTAGTGTTGCAAATTAGAATTATTTAATTTCAATACTAAATTTTTTTTTTAAGTTTAAAAAACCAGTTTATTTATATTTCATTTTATTTTAACAACCTACAAACATTAAAATACAAACAGTATTCTTTTGCAGAATGCAAATATTTAGTCCATATCTTCTTCTGCATATGTTTTATATATGTGTTCCGCAGACCGTAAAACCTTTTACTTCTTAAAAAATAGACAACACCTAAGTTTCCAAAAACAATAATAACCTTTAAAAATATTGCAAAAGGAAAAAAAATATCTACTAATTTTATTAAGAGTGACAAAACTTAAAAATGAAAATTTAAGGGGAGGAAAGCAAATTAATTAGACATATAAAAATTTATACATGAAAAATAAAATATAAATTCTAATCGTTTGGAAGAAGCCTAAAATCCAAATCGATCATTCTTGGAATATCCCAAATCAGATTTCGTGATACCCAGACAATAAGGTCGAAATCATAGATTTTGAAAAATGTACATTAAACACGATCCTAGAATTATTCAAGTTATTATTACTATTCTAAAACCCAAAATCTAACAAAATTGTGGTTTCGTTTAAGAAGATGAAATCATTTACAAGTCATCGTGATATTTGATCTTGTACATTCATCTCCCAAGTTGATGAAATGGATATTTGATCTATGTGTTAAAGAATTATTGTGTAATGATATTTTCTAATAACATATGATCTTATAACGTCACACCTTATAGCAAATAGACACTTATTGATTGTTTATTAAGTAATTTGATTATTAATAAATATTATCAACTATTGTATTTAATTGGAGGAATATACATAGTACATCTCACCATAACACTCATAATGATGCATAAGAGGCACGTAGAGAATTTGAAGTTGTCAGCAAACAATAGAGGACTATTTAGTCCACCGTTTTATTCCTAAAAATTAGTAACAAATGTATTTAATTTGTTTATAATAAAAAATATTTGTTATTTTAATAAATGATTTGTTAATAATAATATCCATTAATTCCATAAAAATTTTCAGAAAAGTCCCAAAATTTTGGTTATTGAGTAATTTTCAAAAAAGTATCGGTATTTGACCAAACTAACGAAAAAGAGCAAGATACCGACAACATCTGCAAAACCGGCTAAAAATTTTTTTTTTGAAGTTTTGGTCGGTATTTTGTGATTTTCTGTAAACAAAATTTAGTTTGAGACTTTTTCATAAATTTGACTAAAATATTATGATTTTTCAAAATTTCTCATATATAATAAAATGATAAATAAATGAGATAAATACATAAATAGTCACATTAAGGTAGAGAATCAATAAAATAATCAATTTTTTTACACAAACAAACACAAAAACTATACAATTGAAAAACTAAGAATTCACTATTTTTCTTCTAATGTTGCTTTTTTCATGATCCTCATTCATCAAAATATTAAATAAACTAAATAATTATATAATGTAAAATTTTTCTTTTTCTATACTTTGAACTTATTTTTTTATTCACTAAGAAATAGTTAATATTATTGTGAAAATCATTAAAAATAAAAAAATATTCATATTTCGAAAATGAAGTGTTAGGTTTAGATAGATTTCCTATATAAATGTTAGATATAAAATTAGAAAATATTTTATTAAATGTTTTAAATAAGGGATAAATTCAAAATAATTAATGATTTTTAATAACCGCAATGATGACTCATTTGACATTTTTGAAGAAGATTTTAATATTGTGGTTAGTTTGTGAAATAATAATTAATTATTACTTAGTACTTTATGTCATTTTCTCAAAAATAACAAATAATTATTACTTGGCGTATAAACATTTTAACTATAATGTTATTTTAAATTGGCACATGTCACATTCTCATTCAAATTGTAAAATATTATTTTTTGATTATTTTAAATTAATTTTTTTCACATATCATTTTATAGGTTTTTTTATTTTATTAAATTCTATATAATATTTAATGTAATAATTACAATAAATGTGGTAATAAATAGATATCAATTTCATTAATGGACTTACCTTTTAATTTTAAAATTTCCAAATTAAAGCTTGTTAATTTCTTTTGTTTATATATTTAAATTAGTAGGTGTGAAACCCGTGTACTATACGGGTTGATTAAAAAATTATATATGAAGATATAAACTTTAAATATTTTTTAAAGAAAACATTAAATATTAAAGTGTAACATTAAATATTTTTTTTAAAAAAATTTCAAAATATATATACAAAAATGATGAATAAATAAATAATTCAATTTATATTAATAAAACAAACTACAGAAAAATAATTATATTTTGACCATATAACATTTTTTTTAGTTTGTCAATAAAAAACAACAAAGTTTGATTATTTTTTTATATAGACCATTTTGCCTAAAATGACAATGAACTTTAAAAAAAACATGTCAATTTTGAAATATATATATTGAAGGAAACATATTAAAATTTGAAAATATAAGGAAACAAATTAATGACACATTAATTACTTTCTATAACCTAAAAATTAGATAGTTAATTAAGAAAAAAATCAAAAATTACTACAAAATGACAAGTGGAAATTAATTTGTAAGAATTAGCCACAAAATTACATGTGTCCAAATACATAAGAAATTGACAAATGGCAAAAAGTTCTTTATTTATTAGCGAGGATTTGTTTAAATTTAAAATATAAAAAAAACATTTCAAATTTAATAATTCATTATTTTTCTTATTTTCTTATAAAGTTAAAGTTCTCAAATATTTAGACTTTTATATCTATTTTTTTTTAAATTAACTCATGTAATACATGGCTCTCACAACTAATGTTTAACATATATGTAGCATAATAATAATTGCATCGCTGCTTGAGTATTATTTATGAAATAAACAGTTTCATATATTTTTTAATAATTAATGAAAATTAATATAGTGATAATTTATTATTGGAAAAGTGTACACGTTTAGTTCTTTTAATTGACTTCTACCGTTTAAAATTATAATTAATTTTGTTAATTAATTATGATATTTACAATTAATATTTTGCCATTTATAAAATATATACAATAAATTAGGTGGCTATAAATTCAAAGTGTGCATGGTCAAAAAGCATAAACGTATCAAAGCTCGCAATTTAACTATGAAGAACATCTCTATTTTTGTTGCCATTGTGCTTATTAGCATCCTTACTACAGGTAATTGTCGAATGTAGTCTAAGAAAATATGTTATAAAAGTTAAAATGTAATGATTGTTTACATGTTCCTTTCCCTTAGATATACTACTAAATTATATGTTCTTTTGGTTCTAAAATAACATATTAAAAACTTTTATTGGGTATAACATTGATCTTAAGTTTAATGTTTTTCTTTTTGTTTTAAAATAACATACTAAAGATTTTTATTGGGTATAACATTGATCTTAGTTTAATGTTGTGTTTATACAAATGCAGGATGCAAAGTATTGATGGCATGCAATGAAAGAGACTTGACACTAATAACTGGGTTTTGCAAAGATAGTACATGCGAGAACACATGTGTGTCTAATTTTGGGTTAGGAGCTTCGGGTAATTGCAAGAGTTTTTGGAAATGTCATTGCAAATGGAACTGTGTTATTTAATGTTATTTATTAGCTTAAATCAATACATGATTTTTCTGTTTTCAAATAAAAAGCACTTGTTTTGTTTTTGTTTGATGATTCATATGAATTAAAAACTTATATTTGAATTAAAACATGATGAATAAAATACAAAATTCAGAAATATAAATTAGAGTTGATTGCACCATAATTATAAAATAGTTATTTTATCCAGCTTTCTATTTGTTAACAAATATTATATACAATAAATATGAATATTTATTAATATTAATATTTTTAGTCATATATATATATATATATATATATATATATATATATATATATATATATATATATATATACACCAGTTTATTGAACCCGTGTGTTATATGGTTGCGAATTCAAAAAAATATTATAAAATTATAATATTTAAAGATAAAAATTCAGACTATTTATTATTATGTATTAATGGATTTTATTTCAAATCTGAAATTTGAACATTTAAAAACCACATTATGGGTAGTTGAAGGCTTCGATGTCAATTGAGAGAGGGGATATAATTTCTTGATTTCTAATCCGAAATTAAGAAAAATTGCATATTTATGATAGTCATTGATTCCAAGTTCAAACGTTGTTAAAATCGCGATGTTGATCATAGGATCCTACGATACTAGATATGAAAAACGATTTGGATCGTATACGGATTATATTTGGGATATGATCTTAGTATTAGTGTATATTGTAGATATATCTTTACCTTTGTATTTGGCCTTTGGCCTTGTAGGGTTCGGCCCATTCTATTGTACTGTATCCTATATATATTGTTCAATATATTCCATATGGTTTCAAGGGAAATACTCGACTAATATGGTATCACAACCAATAGTCAATATCTGACATTTTTCTTCTTGATTCTTTCCTTCTCGATCCTATCTTCTTCCTTCCTTTTTGTTTCTTTTCTCACCTGTGGCCGGCCCTACCTTCCCTCCATGGCTGGAGATGAAGTCAATACGGATGCTACTGATAAACCTTTCGGTATCACAAACATCCGGACCTATGTTCCCATCACCCTCGACCTCGAAGAACTCAATTATGACACCTGGTGTGAGCTATTTACTGCCTGTTGCATCAGTTTTGGTGTCAAACACCACATCTCCAAACCTGCGTCACAAGCTACGACCTCTAAATGGGAGCAAATTGACAATCTTGTCAAGCTTTGGATTTTCGGTACTATTCACAAATCCTTACTCCAAATGGTTTTGAAACCCGGAATGACAGCATATGATTTGTGGAAAGGTGTTGAAGATCTCTTCCGAGACAACAAAGACTCCAGTGCAATGCAACTCGACCAAGACCTCCGGTCAATTGAGATCGGAGACATGTCCATTCACGACTACTGCCACAAAATCAAAGTATTGTCAGACCTTCTTGCCAACATTGATCAGCCCGTGCCCGAGAAGAATCTAGTCATTTACATGATTAATGGCCTTGGAGATAAGTTCGACAATGTCTCAAGCATCATTCGCCATCAACGACCCATTCTGTCTTTCCAACAAGCTCGCTCCATGCTGATGGTTGAAGAAACACGCCTCCTGCGTCCCCGTTCATCTACAACAGCCCATCGTGATCATAGCTCCTCTCCGACTGCTCTTCTTGCCGGAATTGATGCTCAAAATCCGTCACATCAGCATCGCCCTGGAGACCGAGACCGGCGGCAAAACGATGGTGGTGACCGGCGACAACACTCCGACCGCCAAAACGATGGTGTTGACCGGCGACAACACTCCGACCGCCGACAGCAAAATAATCGTCGGCATGGCAGCGATAGGCGACAACAAGATCATCGCTCCAACTCAGGTGGGAATTCTGCGTGGGGCTCCTGGAACACGTATTATCCCCCTCCTTGGGTTGCCCTAAATTGGCAGCAGATGTGGGCCTTGGGTCAACAAGCACATCGACAGCCCTATCCACCATGGGCTGCTGGCTCTTCTTCTGGACCAAGTCGTCAACAGCGACAACATGCCCAACAGCCTGCTGTCTTTTCTACCTGGCCCACAAATAACTTCCAGGATTAGCCCACCATCCTCCCACAAGCTTTTCATGCAATGAATTTACAAGATCCGTCCAACTCGGAGTGGTTTATGGATACCGGCGCTACCAACCATCTCTCGTCGAATACGGGTAACTTACATACTATCTTTAATTCACGTCCTTTTTCATCAATTCTTGTTGGTGACGGGTCTCCAATACCCATCACCAACACGGGTCGTGGCATTTTATATACACCTTCTCGCACGCTACACCTAAATCATGTCCTTGTCACACCAAATATTATTAAAAACCTTATCTCTATACGAAAGTTTACTCGCGATAATAATTGTTCCATTGAGTTTGACAAAAATGGTTTTTCTGTGAAGGATCCTTTGACCAATCAAATCCTCATCCGTTGTGATAGCATTGGCAAGCTCTACCCTTTCCATCACCTCAAGAATTTTCCTCAAATTTTTTTGTCACCAAGTCCGTCTACGTGGCACCAAAGGCTTGGGCACCCCGGCAATGAAGTGCTTCGTTTTATGATTTCTAGTCATTTAATTTCTTGTAATAAGACTATGTCTCATTCTCTTTGCAATGCTTGTCAATTAGGCAAACACGTTTGTCTTCCATTTTTTAGCTCTAATAAAATTGTTGGTGCTCCTTTCGATATTATCCACTCTGATAATTGGACATCTCCCATTGCTAGTCTTAGTGGTCTAAAATATTACATCATTTTTCTTGACCATTTTTCTCATTATGTTTGGGTTTATCCTTTGAGACGGAAAAGTGACGCTATTTCCAAATTCTTACACTTTCGTGCCCATGTCCAAACTCAATTCAACACTGAAATTAGAGCTTTTCAATGTGATCACGGGGGGAATTTGACAACAATACCCTTCGCAATCTCTTTGACCATAACGGTATAAGATTCCGCTTCTCGTGTCCACAAACGTCCCAACAAAGCGGTAAATCGGAGCGCATGCTCCGCACTATTAACAATCTCATCCGCTCCTTAATGTTTCAAGCTTGCCTTCCACCCATATTTTGGGTTGAGGCGCTTCATATGGCATCTCATCTTCTCAATCAAATCCCCTCAAAATCCATCAACAACTCAACACCCTACTTCAAACTATATAACAAACAACCCTCATTTGATCACCTTCGTGTTTTCGGATGCCTATGCTACCCCCACCTTCATGCTTCTCACAAGCTTGCTCCTCGATCCTTGCCTTGCATTTTCCTTGGCTATCCCGACAATCACCGGGGATTTTGATGTTTTGATCTTCACACCAAAAAGGTTATTTTCTCTCGTCATGTTACCTTTGATGAGCAAACATTCCCTTACGCTTCCGTCACACCAAATAACCCTCCTTCATACCTTTTCCTTGATTCCAACATCGAACCAAATACCATTGCCACTCGTCACTGACCTCTATCAACCCTCAACAACCTACTACAGCGGGCACTGCCTCTTCGACACCACCAACTCCCTCTCCCATCTCCTCTGCCGCTGTTGACACCTCCCCCTCATCGTCATCAGCAACTCGGCCTACACCAACCACCACCACTACACTGCCCTCGACAGCTCCTCATCCCCAACATCCAATGCGAACTTGTTCTCAATCGAGTATCGTTAAACCTATTCATCGTTTGAACCTTCACACTGACACACTCTCACCTATTCCAAAAAATCACATCCATGCCCTTCAAGACCCGCATTGGAAAAATGCCATGTATGATGAATATAGTGCGCTTATTAAAAATAATACGTGGTCTCTTGTTCCTCGACCACCGGGGGTTAATATTGTTCGTTCTATGTGGCTATTTAAACACAAATTCAATGAAGATAGAACTCTTAGCAGGTACAAAGCTCGTCTCGTGGCAAACGGTAAAAGCCAAGAATCGGGTATTGATTGTGATGAAACTTTTAGTCCGGTTGTTAAACCTGCTACCATCCGTACTGTTCTCAGCATTGCAGTTTCCAGACAGTGGCCTGTTCACCAGTTAGATGTGAAAAATGCCTTTCTACACGGTCACCTCACAGAAACAGTTTACATGTTTCAACCACCTGGATTCGTCAGCCCTAATGCTCCTCATCATGTATGTCGCCTTCATCGATCCTTATATGGTCTAAAGCAGGCTCCTAGAGCATGGTTTCAACGTTTTGCCCAACATGCCACTACTCTCCGTTTTCAACAGAGTAAAACCGACTCTTCTTTATTCATACTTAGACAGGGACATGATGTTGCTTATCTTCTCTTATATGTTGATGATATTGTGCTCACTACCTCCACTACGACTCTACTCCAAAGCATCATCACCAAACTTGGACTAGAGTTTTCCATGACTGATCTTGGACCACTGAATTACTTTCTCGGGATCTCTGTCACTCGCTCTTTAAAAGGTATGTTTCTTTCGCAGATGCAATATGCAACCGACCTTCTGAAGCGTGCCAATATGTCTGATTGTAATCCATCACGCACACCGGTTGACTCCTCCGCCAAAATTGGTGCCACCGGATCACCAGTTGCTGACCCCACCATGTATCGTAGCCTTGCGGGGGCATTACAGTACTTGACCTTTACGAGACCGGATATCTCCTTTGCCATTTAGCAGATATGTTTGTATATGCACGACCCTCGAGATCAGCATATTCAGGCTCTCAAGTGCATTCTCCGTTACTTACGTGGGACTCTCGACTATGGTCTTCAGCTCTATTCCTCCCCAGTCTTTTCCATGACTGCTTACTCTGATGCTGATTGGGGGGGATGTCCTTTCATATGACGGTCCACATCTGGCTACTGTGTCTTTCTTGGGGATAATCTCATTTCTTGGTCATCCAAACGACAACACACAGTCTCTCGGTCAAGTGCTGAAGCCGAGTATCGTGGCGTTGCCAACGTTGTAGCAGAGACATCTTGGCTTCACAACCTCCTTTTAGAGCTTCACCATCCCTTACGGTCTGCGACCCTCGTATATTGTGACAATATTAGCGCCATATACATGTCTTCCAATCCGGTTCAACATCAACGAACAAAACACATCGAGCTTGACCTGCATTTTGTCCGGGACAAAGTTGCTATTGGCCATATCCGTGTTCTTCATGTTCCGTCTCGCTACCAGTACGTTGATATTTTCACTAAGGGTCTGCCCTATCCTCTATTCTCCGACTTCAGATCCAGTTTGAATATTCGCCAACATCCCCCTCAAACTATGGGGGCATATTAGTGTATATTGTTGATATATCTTTACCTTTGTATTTGGCCTTTTGCCTTGTAGGGTTCGGCCCATTCTATTGTACTGTATCCTATATATATTGTTCAATATATTCCATATGGTTTCAAGGGAAATACTCGACTAATACTTAGGATAGTAGGTAGCGATCAGATTTGCTTCCGCCTTCCCTTGATTTTTTTTGAAAAAATTTAAAAAAATAAAAAAAACCAAAAAAAATATAAAAAACTTTAAAAATTGAATCTACCACTTTAAGACTTTTATTTTTTACCGGTTTACCGTTTATCTTTTTTGCGACTAATGTTTTGAAGTTTTTATAGGTTTTGAAAGGAAAACTGAATATTGCAGATATTTTTCATGTTTTGAACTTATAAGTTACAATTATATTTTTTTGTGGAATCTTAGAATTTCGATCCTGATCTTGTAAACCCAAAAACGATCATTGGATCTCAATATTGACGAACTTGATTCCAAAAGCAATTGAATTTGAGAGTTGGAGTTGGGATAAATTGTGACATAGGGACATTTCATTGGGCCAAAAAGGTGTAAAATAAGATTTTTCAAAGTAAAAATTTATGTGTTTCATCCATCGGTTGCAATAAAGAGAAAATTAACTATAATCTAATTCTAATCTAATCTAATCTAATAATAATCTAATATAATCTAATCTAATCTAATCTCTTCCCTTAATTTAATAAATAAAACCGTTTTTGCCACGTGGCAGTTGTTAAGCCCCTCACAACGAATTTTCTTGCTCAAATATTTTATGTTATGTTCCAAAAATGCCCTTTCTACCTCCTAATATCCCATCCGCCTTTCATTCTCGCTCTATTAAAAGTTTCCAACTCTATACGATAAATCAGCCCCGAATTCCAGAGATGTAATCCCGTAAATCAGCCCCAAATTTCATAAATCATGGATGCAATCCCATAAAATCTGTAGTGATTTGGTACTCATTTAACCTACATTTTTTCTTCTACGTAACCTAGACCCATCAGCCACCACTTTGATGAAGATTGTTTGTTTGGGTTTCACATGTGGTAGTTTTGGTTTAACATGACACAAACCCTAAAAATTAGGGTTTTCTTACTCAACACCTACTCGCCGGGTTGGGGTCCTCCAACTCGTCGAGTAGACTCTAAAAATCATGCGGCCATTAACTCCTCAACTCAGCGAGTTGGGGCATCGAACTCGTCGAGTTGCTATGAAATACGAATGCAAATTTAATTAAATATTATACATGGGAGTCAGGATGTTACACAACTCGTCTCAGCAACGGCATTCACAACACCCGAATAGCAACGTATTCGCAGCACCTGGATACAAGGGTTCGACACTGGACTTAGATATCGTACCTTGTCTTTTGGATGACCAAGAGAGAAAGTTTTGACCAAGAAAAACGTAGTTACCTGAAGTGGGACGTCTAGTAGTTGGGGAGTCGGGCCAATCGACACCAGAGTAAACGAACGACCAGACCACGAGAGTGAGAGACATGTAGTTATAAACCATGATCCAAAGTACCACAAACACATTTGAAAGTCGTGAAGTGAGGCTCTTGGGGATCATGCATGTATAAACATATCTATTGAACGACATAAGTGATGTTTGTTGGGTGGTCGGGTGAATGTATATTTGTAAAGCGCCAACAAGACTCCTATAGAAAGTCGGGTTAGTAACAAGAGAGCACGTGTCATTGAACTTAGCAAATACATTGTAACATCTCAAAACTACAACCCAAAAATTTCGTTTTTAAAACATTATTAAAACCATCATTTCATTACCAAAGTATAAAAATCATAAACTATGTGTTTCAAAATCTCATAAGATCTATCACATGTTAAATCTCATGTCAAATATCATATCAAAATATCAGAGTAAAACTTCCAGGCTGCAGACTGTGGTGTGTGCCATGCGATCATCCCGAGCCCTTCCCTTTGCAAGTGGAAGTACCTGAAACCAAAACTGAAAACTGTAAGCACAAAGCTTAGTGAGCTCCCCCAAACTACCACATACCATACAATAACACATAAAACACATACTGGGCCTTGCCCACTGCATCGGACCGAAGTCCGGAATTACTTGGGCCTTGCCCACTGGATCGGACCGAAGTCCAGAATAACTTGGGCCTTGCCCACTACATCGGACCGAAGTCCGGAATAACTCGGGCCTTGCCCACTGCATCGGACCGAAGTCCGGAATAACTCGGGTCTTGCCCACTGCATCGGATCGAAGTCCGGAATAACTCGGGCCTTGCCCACTGCATCGAACCGAAGTCCGGAATAACTCGGGCTTTGCCCACTACATCAGACCGAAGTCCGGAATAACTGAACATAACATATACATAAACATATAACTACTGCATCGGGCTTGCCCGACATTGGACCGAAGTCCGGAACATAAAGCACATAACATAAACATGCATGAATCACAAAGACATCAGGCATACATACTACTTCTCGGGATCACCTCGGCATCAGACCGAAATCCGGAACTACTATATCTAAACGGGCCGGCATTGTGGCCATAGACCCGTTCCTAAAGGAGGAAACTCACCTCGCGTAACTGGCTGCTGAACACTACGCGGAAATATCTGACTGCTGCTCCGGCGACTCTCCGGCTATAATTTCCACAATGACACTTAGTCAGAAACCGACAACTATCCTTAGGGTAAATTGACCATTTTACCCCTGGCTAAGGTCCATATCCTGGTCAAAGTCAACTTTCCAGTTGACCGGACTCACCGAATTGGCCCGCCAACTCGCCAACTCGCCGAGTCCCAATCCTTTCATCTATCCCCAGCTTGTCTCCACTCGTTGAGTTTAGCAAGAACTCGACGAGTTCTCCTTCAACTATAACCTTGGGACAATCTGATGGGTTTGAGCCATAAGAACTTTCCTATGTGCACATGCAAACCCTAATGCTTGGATCTAGGTTTCTCTATTGAACATGCAATTTATCCAAGTCTTGCAAACCCTAGATCTAGTGTATACAATTCGAATTTTACATAAGAAACTCAGATCTAGATTATTACCTCTTGTAGCTTGCTTGATTCTTCTTGTCTTGGAGCTTAGAGTCACAACTGTCACTCCTCTAATGGCTTACAAACACCAACTAGCAAGAAGATGATTTGGAGAGAGGAGAGAGGTATGAAATCGGCTCTAGGGTTCCAAGGAAGCAAGTGTAGTCGATTTCCACAACCCAAGGGGTCTATTTATACTGTGAGCTTCAAGGGTTTCAGCCAAAACCCTAATGGACAACTTAATCACCAAGCAGCCCATGGAACCTTCTGGATTAAGGCCATGGACGAAAATATGATGAACTCCCATCATAATTTCGTTCACCCCTTGCTCCATTGGGTTTCCCAGCCCAATAACTCAATTATCCAATAATTGCAGTTCAGTCCCCTATATTCAATTAATATCTTTTAGTCACCAAATTAATTCTTAATTAATCTATGACTAATATTAATTAAATAATATGATTATTCCTTTAATATATTATTCTCATAATATATTAATAAATCATAATATCTTCTCTCTCTTCATAAATCACCCTGTTAAGTTGTTATGGTGAAGGCAACCCAAAACGACCATGCACAACCGGGTCAAGTACTTACCAAATATAGTTACGGGCTTAGACACTAGTCCAACAGTCTCCCACTTGGATAAGTCTAGTAACTACAAATGCAAGCCTAATTCGATTAGCAATCGTAGCTCTCAAAGACGTTGTCGAACTCTAATCTTATCCCTAACCTGTCCTTAAGATAAGGGATCGAATGATCCTCTGTTCTAGATATCATGTGGACAATTACATGGAACATAGTCATACTTATTGTCCATCATTTAGTTTCTCGATCTTCAGATTCATTTGACATAGAACTTAATTGAACACATAAATTCAGTCCTGACCGGGCCTGACACATAAGTCAAATCAAATCATCGAGGGGCCCTGATATCGCTTTTACCCTCTTAGGATAAAAGGAACAGATAAAATTTGACTTATATGCATTTACTATCCACTAATCAAATCATACACAACAATGCGTTTTATAACATCAAGTTACTGATGCGTTTACGTATTATCAATGCACAACCAATTAGCAAACAATAAACCATATATCTAGGTTTTAAGACCATATGATATTACCGTCTTGCGATCACTCGTGATGAATTCCATGAAGCGATTCCAGCAAGCGTGGGTTTATTCCAATGCTCAAATCAAGTTCATAAGCACTCATGAACGTTGTAGCAAACTTTTGCTATGTCTAATATCCTTCAGACAATCTACACACCAATTCATGATAGTCTTCATTCATATCTACTTCCAACATATGAACGACTGTGGACCGTTCGAATAATTCGATTATTATCAAATAATTCAATTATTCAGGAAGTCAAAACATGCAAAATGAAACAATAGGTAAATGATTAACATAAGACAGTAACATTACTAATAAATAATACTCTTTTATTTAATCATCGAATGTTAATTACAATTTATCTATTACACGTTTCTAAACTATCTAATCTAAACTTATTTCGTCCTTCATCCCGATGCTCTTAGCGTGCTGCAAGTGCTTAACCCTACTCAGTCCCTTCGTAAGGGGATCTGCTGGGTTATCCTCCGACGATACCCTCTTTACTACGTGGAGTCCCTCTTCCACTCGATGTCGAATAAAGTGATATTTTCTGTCGATATGTCGAGATCTACCGTGATCTCTTGGTTCCTTGGTCAAGGCAACCGCTCCTTCATTATCACAGAAAATCTCCATGGGCTCCTTTATGGCTGGCACAACTGCAAGGTCTCCAATGAAGTTCTTCAACCATATTGCCTCCTTTGACGCTTCGCTTGCCGCTATATACTCTGATTCGCACATTGAATCAGCTACGGTCTCCTGTTGGGAACTTTTCCAAGTCACTGCTCCTCCATTAAGGGTAAAGACCCAGCCCGACTGCGAACGGTAGTTGTCTCTGTCGGTCTGAAAACTGGCGTCACTGTACCCTCGCACCTTTAAGTCATCACTCCCACCGAGGACTAGAAACCATTCCTTGGTCCTCCGAAGGTACTTAAGAATATTCTTGATTGCGATCCAATGTGCTTTGTCGGGGTTCCCTTGATATCTGCTGACTATGCTCAAAGCGAAGGCCACATCAGGGCGAGTACAAGTCATAGCATACATGATCGAGCCGACTGCGGAAGCGTAAGGTACTCGGCTCATCTCTGCTATCTCGACTTCAGTATTCGGACTTTGAGTCTTACTCAACTTGGCATTACTTTGGATTGGTAACTCCCCTTTCTTTGAATTCTCCATACTAAAACGTTTTAGTACCTTGTCCAAGTAAGTATTCTGACTAATTCCTATTAGTCTCTTACTTCTGTTTCTCACTATCCTAATTCCCAAAATATAGGAAGCCTCTCCGAGGTCCTTCATAGCGAAGCACTTCCCGAGCCAGGACTTAACCTCCTACAGTGTCGGGATGTCGTTTCCTATGAGTAGTATGTCGTCGACCTACAATACGAGGAAGCTTACTATACTCCCACTGGCTTTGACATATACACATGATTCATCCTCGCTTCGCAGAAAACCAAACTCTTTGACCTTCTCATCAAAACAAAGATTCCATCTGTGAGACGCTTGCTTAAGTCCATAAATGGACTTCTCAAGCTTACACACTCTATTGGGATGCTTCGCATTGACAAAACCCTCTGGTTGAGCCATGTAAACATCCTCAGCCAACTTCCTATTAAGGAAAGCGGTTTTGACATTGTGACATCCCCATTTTTACGGCCAGAAAAGACCGATTTCATTTATGCTTTTTAATAAAAATCAGAGTAACTTCTTAAGAAAAGTATTGTGGAAATTGTTCCCAAAACAAAATATGATATAAATTTTATCAAAGCATTTCTTATAGAAATGTATTTCCATTACATTACAAAAACTCAGGATGTCAATCATCGATACAGATCATAAGCATAAACTAAAAAGAAATAAACATCTTAGGCCACAAAACACTATCTGGCCTCAAATCCGTAATCTCTCGTCAAATTATCCAACTATGCTTTTGCCACTACCTGTAATACAAGAAACTGAGTGGGTCAGGCTGGGGAGCCTGGTGAGCATATAGGGTTTTCAACCCACAATAATAAGTTCATTATTTATTCTCATCAAATTACTAACCCGATTACCCGTTCCCGTTATCCTCACTTTACGTCCCTAGAGCATCTATTATAAGGGACCTATCCTAAGGAATTTCATCGGGATGGACACTACTGCTAAGGGGGTTCCTCAGCCATATGTGTCCGTAGGGCAACCATGGGGGGATGGAGTACACCGGTGAACACTTCGTTCACAAACACCTACAGGTTGCGAGCCTGCTAGCGTTCCACTAGACTTCCTAGAAAAGTATGTGGTCGTCATCCATACTCCGCTAGATGACTGGAACAACGTCAACATTGAGGCCTCTCATCATTTTCTTTCACCACACCAACTATTTTATCTACCCATGTTCTACCCAACATATTTGTAGATATAAAATACAAACATGGTCCAGATTTGTAAAATAAAGCTTACATCTTTTAACTTTCAAAGCATAAAATACATATACGGTCTAGATCTGAAGAAAAAGTCCAGATCTGAAGGAAAGAAGTTCAGATCTTTCATCCAACATAGATCTCAAAGTATACAGTTTAGATCTGAAGAAAAGTTTAGATCTGAGATAAGGAAGTGTAGATCTGAAGGAAAAAGTTCCAGATCTGAAAGAAAGAAGTATAGATCTTTCATCCAGCAAACATCACAGGAAAATAGATAACATATATATACACATAGCACATAATTTATATGAAATATTTCATATCTATGTGTAAGATGAAAGTGACTATACACTCACCTAATACGGAGTGATTTAGACAACACCTCGCTGTCTTTTTATCGTTGAACTCCTATTAATGAGATCTTCAATTCTAATTTAGGGTGTGTCGGCTAAAAATCGCTCGATCTAAAATTCGAGTTACAGGTTGAGCACTGCTGATCCGAAACTTCGAAAAATCATAACTTCCTCATAGAAGTCAGATTTGGGCGTTCTTTTTATGGATGTTCTCGATTTAACATACTCTATGAATTCGTTTAGATTACTAAGGCCAAAAAGTCTTCTATCGTAAATTCACTATTTACGCTTCCTGGTGCCGTGTCGGTTCCGTCGCGAAACTTCGACAGGTCATAACTTCTTCGTTATAACTCGGATTTCAGCGTTCTTTATATCCCCGGAATCCTTGTTTCGACCACTACAACTTTATGTAAAGATATCGGGCTTAGCTCTCACTTTAATTTTGACGTTTATTTTTATTCTTTATTTATTATACATTTATAAATAAGTAATTAGCACATAAATGCACATAATTCACATAATACTCAGATAATTCATCTTTATTACTTCAAAATGAGTTACAATAGTTGACCTAGACTATTACATCATCTACTTAATGCTTAGCCCCGAAACACGGGCGTTACAATTCTCTCCCCCTTAGGATGATTCCGTCCCGGAATCATGCGTCAGCAAACAGATGCGGATAGCGACTCATCATGTCACTTTCTGTTTCCCAAGTGAGATTCGGCTCATTCGTATGTTTCCAACGGACTAGCACTAAGTCGACCATCCTGTGTCGTAACTTCTTAGTCTTACGGTCAACGATAGCCTCCGACTCTTCGATTAGCCTCTTATTCTCATCCATCCTTAACTCTGAGATTGGAATTATGTCGGGAACTTCTCCCGTGAATTTCCTCAAATAACACACATGGAAGGTGTTATGAATACCGTCTAGTTCTTCGGGCAATTCGAGCTTGTAAGCTTGGTTCCCAATCTTCTGAAGAACTTTGAATGGTCCAATAAACCTTGGACTCAACTTTCCTCGTTTACCGAATCTTATAAGTCCCTTCCACGGTGAGACTTTAAGCAAAACGGAATCTCCAACTTCAAAAGTCATCGGTCGTCTCTTCTTATCAGCATAGCTCTTCTGACGATCCTGCGCTGCTAACATCCTTTCCCTAATCACTTTCAGCTTTTCAGCAGTCTGATGGACTATCTCGGGGCCCATAAACTACTTTTCTCCGGCTTCAAGCCAACAAGACGGCGTACGACACTTTTGTCCATATAAGGCTTGATAAGGTGCCATCTTGATGCTCGAATGGTAACTATTGTTGTAGGATAATTCTACCAGAGGTAAGTGCTCATCCCAGTTACCTTGGAACTCTAGGGTACATGCTCTTAGCATATCCTCCAACGTTTGAATCGTTCTTTCGCTCTGACCATCGGTCTGCGGATGATAAGGTGTACTTAAACACAATTTCGTACCCAATTCCTCTTGTAGACTCCTCCAGAATCTTGACGTGAATCGACTATCACGATCTGATACGATCGTTAAAGGAACACCGTGAAGTCTTACCACCTCCTTCACGTAAGCATTGGCGAGCTTATCCATCGACCATCTTTCGTTAGCTGCTATGAAGTGTGCACTCTTGGTGAAACGATCCACGACTACCCAAATCATGTCGTGACTGTTCTTCGTCCTGGGTAGTTTAGTCACAAAATCCATGGTGATGTCTTCCCATTTACCCATGGGTACAGGTAAAGGTTCTAAACTCCCATACGGTTTCTAATGTTGTGCCTTAACTCTCGCACATGTCACACACTCGGCCACATACTTCGCAACATCGAGCTTCATCGACGGCCACCGGTAGTAGGGCTTTAGGTCCCTATACATTTTAGTGCTACCGGGATGAATTGAGTACATGGTCTTGTGCGCTTCCTCCATCAGAAGATCTCTTATTGCTCCCGTCTTAGGTACCTAGATCCTATCTTGGAATACCTTTAACCCTTGATTGTTCGTACCGAACACCAGCGTTCTGCCCAAACCCTCTTCTTTTCGGTCATTTTTCTCTAAAGCTTCTTCTTGAGCTCTCTTAATACTTTCCACGATCGTTGAGACAACTTCAATTCTTAACGCTCTTGGCCTTCTCCTTTCGAGGCTCACTTTTCGGCTTAAAGCATCAGCTACGACATTTGCTTTACCAGGGTGGTAAAGTATCTCGCAATCGTAATCCTTAAGCAACTCTAGCCAGCGTCGTTGCCTCATATTCAACTCTTTTTGATCAAAGAGATACTGAAGACTCTTATGATCAGTGAAAAGCTTGCACCTCGTGCCGTAAAGATAATGTCTCCATATCTTTAGTGCAAATACCACCACTGCCAACTCCAGATCATGAGTGGGGTAGTTCTTTTCGTGTTCTTTCAATTGCCTCGATGCATATGCTATCACCTTATCCCTTTGGGTCAGAACGCAACCTAACCCAATTCCACATGCATCGCTATAAACTGCGAAGTCTTCGACTCCATCGGGCAGAGAAAGAATCGGTGCTTCACACAACTTCTTCTTTAACTTCTCGAATGCTTCTTCGTGCTTCTCACTCCATGTTTAAGTGGCTCCTTTATGGGTCAAAGCTGTCAATGGAGCAGCTATCGAAGAAAATCCTTGGATAAACCTTCGGTAATATCCGATTAATCCCAGAAAGCTTCGGATCTCTGTAGGAGTTTTCGGTCGTTCCCACTTCATCACAACTTCAATCTTTGTTGGGTCAACCATGATCCCTTCTTGGTTAACCACGTGACCCAAGAATTGGACTTCTCGAATCCAAAAATCACATTTGGAGAACTTTGTGTACAACTTCTCCTTCTTCAGAACTTCTAATACTTCTCGCAGGTGCTTGCCATGCTCCTGCTGGCTCTTTGAGTAAACCAGAATGTCATCTATGAACACTATTACAGATTTATCGAGGAATGGTTTACAAACCCTGTTCATCAAATCCATGAATGCTGCTGGAGCATTGGTTAGTCCAAACGACATAACCAAGAACTCATAGTGTCCGTACCTCGTTCTGAACGCGGTTTTCTGAATATCTTGCTCTCGCACCTTCAGCTGATGATATCCTGACCTAAGATCGATCTTTGATAAATAACTCGAACCTTGCAGCTGATCGAACATGTCATCAATCCTTGGCAATGGGTACTTGTTATTCACCGTTGCCTTGTTCAGCTCTCTATAGTCTATGCACATCCTCATGCTTCTATCTTTCTTTTTTACGAATAACACCGGAGCTCCCCAGGGTGATGAACTAGGTCTAATGAAACCATTGTCCAACAACTCCTGAAGTTGCGTCATGAGCTCCTCCATCTCCGTCGGTGCTAATCAGTATGGTGCCTTCGTTATCGGTGTTGTTCCTGGTAACAATTCTATTCTGAACTCCACTTGTCTATCAGGCGGTAATCCTGGAAGATCTTCGGGAAAGACCTCCGGATAATCACACACGACTTGTATTTGTTGCATCTCCTTCTTCACTTTCTTAGCATCGATTACAAATGCCAAGTACGATGCACATCCCTTGGACAAACATTTCCTGGCTTTCATCAGGGAGATGATTCCAAAATTTACTCTGTGTTTGTCCCCGTACACCATAAATGACTCTTTTCCGGGTGGGTTCACCCTTACTATCTTCTTCTTGCACAGTATTTCGGCATCATTGGCGCTAAGCCAATCCATTCCCAGTACGATATCGAAACCATTCAGCTCAATAGGTAACAGCTCCTCATGGAATTTGTTTCCGTTTAAGTCGATGACGATATTCCTAATGCAATTGCTAACAGGTATGAATCTGCCACTGGCAACTTCTACAACTAGGGAATCATCAAGTTTTTCTATAGGCAATGCTAGTCTTCCACCAAATTTATGTGATATAAAGGAGTAATTTGCTCCAGAATCAAACAATATATTGGCAGGCAATCCATTTACAAGAAAGGTACCTGAAGCGACGTCCGCTGCTTCCTTCGTGGCTTCCAGGGTCATTTGGAAAGCTCTGGCTTTTGGCTTCGGTGGGACATTGGGCCTTGTTGCCTCCTTCTTTTTCGGGCAGTCCTTCAAAAGGTGCCATTCCTCATTGCAACCATAACAAACTTTCTTGTGGAATGTGCACTCGTTGGCATAGTGCCTAGGCTTCCCGCATTTAAAACAAGTGACTTCCCCGTCACATTTCCCATGATGTTTCTTTTTGCACTTTTCGCACCATTTCGCTTCGCCTCCTCCTCCTCTCGAACCAGACTTCGAGGATTTACTTTTCTTGTTAGATCTTGAAGATCCCTCGAACTTCCTCTTTTCACCCACCTCAGTTCTCTCCAGACCCCTTTCCTTTAACTGGGTCTCAACATTTTTGGCTGCTCTAACGGCTGCCTTCAGCGTACTTGCCATTTTGACTGTTGGGCCAAAGTCTGATGGCAATCCGTTAGCAAATTTCTCGATCTTGGCGAGTTCAGTCGGCACCAAGTATGGAAATAACTTCATCTTCTCAGTAAACGCAGTAGCATAGTCATCAATGCTCATTTTCCCTTTCTTCAAGTTTTGGAACTCATTGTTTAGATCGATCAGATCTATCTCGGAGCAGTATTGCATCTTCAACTGCTCCAGGAACGCTTCCCAAGACATCTTCAAGGCTTCTCCTCGCGGCATTGTATCTGCCAACAATTTCCATCAGCTCAAGACTCCGGTCGTTCAGTTGTCGAACCGCAAAGACGGTTTTCTGCCTATCACTACAGTTGCAGCTTTCAAATACCATCTCCATTTTGGAGATCTAGTCTATAATCTCCACAGGCTTTGGGTTTCCGAAAAGACTTGGTGGTTTGGCACCCAAGAAGTTCTTATACATACGTCCCTCTCGATCGATTTCCCTCTCCGGGTCATTCCTTCTTACCATTGGGGGTTCCACTTGACTGACAGTGCGGCTGTTATTCCCTTCTTCAGACTCTCTGTCATTTCGTTCTGGTTATTCAACAGGCATTGAAGGTTCGCTTCTGTTATTCAACAACAGTTGTCTCATTTCTTCCCTTTGTTCGGCCATCATAGCCTGAATCATGGCTTGAACTCCAGCCATTGTGACTGGCTCAGGTGCAACTTTGACTATTGGCACCTGCTCAATCACTTCGAGACGAGGCTGCTGATTCCTGTTTCCATTTGCTTTCCCAGCTCCACTTCGGGTTCTTGCCATCTCGTTCTATACACCAAGTTAGGTGAATTTAGATCTTTATTTAGGATATACGTTTAAATCATCCTTATCACTCCAAAACGTTTACATGCTAGTTCTAATACTGTATTCGAACGCTTAGAATCCTAAACACATAAGATTTCCAGATCCGGTCGGCAACAGACCATAGATCCGAACAAATAATAGCACATAAGGAAAAGCATAAAGCATTTAGCACATAAAATCATTTTAGGCATCTTTCCTAAAATAAACTAGTGCTCGTGTCTAAAATATGGGAGACCCTCATCTCAGGATCATCGCTTAGCATTCTAAGTTTAAGTCTAGAAATCCTACAAATTCCTAGTTCGCTTAAACTAATGCTCTGATACCAACTGTGACATCCCCATTTTTACGGCCAGAAAAGACCGATTTCATTTATGCTTTTTAATAAAAATCAGAGTAACTTCTTAAGAAAAGTATTGCGGAATTTGTTCCCAAAACAAAATATGATATAAATTTTATCAAAGCATTTCTTAAAGAAATGTATTTCCATTACATTACAAAAACTCGGGATGTCAATCATCGATACAGACCATAAGCATAAACTAAAAAGAAATAAACATCTTAGGCCACAAAACATTATCTGGCCTCAAATCCGTAATCTCTCGTATTATCCAACTTTACTTTTGCCACTACCTGTAATACAAGAAACTGAGTGGGTCAGGCTGGGGAGCCTGGTGAGCATATAGGGTTTTCAACCCACAATAATAAGTTCATTATTTATTCTCATCAAATTACTAACCCGATTACCCGTTCCCGTTATCCTCACTTTACGTCCCTAGAGCATCTATTATAAGGGACCTATCCTAAGGAATTTCATCGGGATGGACACTACTGCTAAGGGGGTTCCTCAGCCATATGTGTCCGTAGGGCAACCATGGGGGGATGGAGTACACCGGTGAACACTTCGTTCACAAACACCTACAGGTTGCGAGCCTACTAGCGTTCCACTGGACTTCCTAAAAAAGTTCGTGGTCGTCATCCATACTCCGCTAGATGACTGGAACAACGTCAACATTGAGGCCTCTCATCATTTTCTTTCACCACACCAACTATTTTATCTACCCATGTTCTACCCAACATATTTGTAGATATAAAATACATACATGGTCCAGATTTGTAAAATAAAGCTTACATCTTTTAACTTTCAAAGCATAAAATACATATACGGTCTAGATCTGAAGAAAAAGTCCAGATCTGAAGGAAAGAAGTTCAGATCTTTCATCCAACATAGATCTCCAAGTATACAGTTTAGATCTGAAGAAAAGTTTAGATCTGAGATAAGGAAGTGTAGATCTGAAGGAAAAAGTTCCAGATCTGAAAGAAAGAAGTATAGATCTTTCATCCAACAAAGATCACAGGAAAACAGATAACATATATATACACATAGCACATAATTTATATGAAATATTTCATATCTATGTGTAAGATGAAAGTGACTATACACTCACCTGATACGGAGTGATTCGGACAACACCTCGCTTCTAAAAATAACCTTCTCTGACGAAACCGAGAAGTTTGCTTGAAATCGGGCTCCACGCGGGCAGAGTTTCAAACCGAAAAACTCTTTTTCGTGGAGCCTCCGGGCTCTCCAAGGCTTTCTTCTAATGCTAGAAGGTTTTCCTAGGCTTTTTGGGGGGTGTGGGGGGTGTTAGAGTGTAAGTAGAGAGGGAAAGAAAGGGTAAAAAGTGTGAGAAACGAAGGGGCTCTCGGGTGGTATTTATAGGCTGGAAAAGGCTCCAACTCGTCAAGTTTCTGGCCCAACTCGTCGAGTTTCTGACCCCCAACTCGTCGAGTTGCTGGTCCAACTCGTCGAGTCGGTGCCACATTTCGCCATCTGTTGCGGAGAAAGTAATGGCTCAGATTGCGCCACGTCACCCATTTCGCTGCAGCACCCTGCCAACTTCTAAACCCCGTAACTTCCGCATACGAGCTCCATTTTCAACGTTATTTATATCCACGCGTAGGTGGGAACATTCTCTACAACTTTTATTTAGACTCCATCGGCTAATTCTCGATTGATTTTAAATTTATCAGTATGAGAAGATTACACTGCTAAACGACCGTGTAGAATTCATAACTTCTACATACGGACTCCGTTTTCGACTGTCTTTTTATCGTTGAACTCCTATTAATGAGATCTTCAATTCTCATTTAGGGTGTGTGTGCTAAAAATCGCTCGATCTAAAATTCGAGTTTCGGGCTGAGCACTGCTGATCCGAAACTTCGAAAAATCATAACTTCCTCATACGAAGTCAAATTTGGGCGTTCTTTTTATGGATGTTCTCGATTTAACATACTCTATGAATTTCGTTTAGATTACTAAGGCCAAAAAGTCTTCATCGTAAATTCACTATTTACGCTTCCTGGTGGCGTGCCGGTTCCGTCGCGAAACTTCGACGGGTCATAACTTCTTCGTTATAACTCGGATTTCGGCGTTCTTTATATCCCCAGAATCCTTGTTTCGACCACTACAACTTTTTGTACAGATATCGGGCTTAGCTCTCACTTTAATTTTGACGCTTATTTTTATTCTTTATTTATTATACATTTATAAATAAGTAATTAGCACATAAATGCACATAATTCACATAATACTTAGATAATTCATCTTTATTACTTCAAAATGAGTTACAATAGTTGACCTAGACTATTACATCATCTACTTAATGCTTAGCCCCGAAACACGGGCGTTACAGACATCCATTTGCCATATTTCATATTCATGAAATGCAGCAATGGCCAGCATCACCCTGATAGACTTTATCTTCGCAACTGGTGAAAAGGTTTCATTGTAGTCAACTCTAGGAGTTTGAGTGAAACCCTTCGCAACCAACCGCGCCTTATAAGTGTGCACATTTCCATCCACGCCAGTCTTCTTCTTGAAGATCCACTTGCACCCGACCGTCTTACGACCTGGTACATTGTCAACCAAATTCCAAACTTGATTGTCATACATGGACTGAATCTCGCTGTCCATAGCCTCTTTCCATTTTGCAGACTCCGGGCCTGCCATGGCTTCCTTATAGCTGTTAGGTTCGTCTAGATTCACTAGTGGACTATAACTAATGAATGTATCCCCTTCTGTAGTAATATGAAAACCATAAAACTGGGGTGGAACACTAACCCTTTCGGAACGTATAAGAGGTAAGGACTCGTCAATCGGTTCAACCGGAGTTTCCTCCTCGGGTTGAGCGCCAGTGTTAGAGTTTCCTTCATCGTTCGACTCTTGAAGCTCTTCAAGATCGATTTGCCTCCCACTGTCTCCTTGGCTTATGAGTTCTCGCTCTCGGAAAACCCCTCTCCTAGCAATGAAGACAACATTGTCACTCGGTCTGTAGAAGAGATATCCAAAGGATTTCTGCGGGTAGCTGATGAAAATACATCGCTCACTACGAGGTTCGAGCTTGTCGTGAGTCTCTCGTCTTACGAAAGCCTCGCAACCCCAAACCTTGATATGTGCTAACGAGGGATCTTTCCCTGTCCACATCTCGTGAGGTGTTTTGGCAACCTTCTTCGTAGGGACTAAGTTAAGGATATGGGCAGCAGTCTCTAAGGCATACCCCCAGAATGAGATAGGTAGTGAAACACGACTCATCATGGAACTAACCATGTATAGCAAGGTTCGATTACGCCTCTCAGCTACACCATTCAACTGTGGTGTCCTAGGTGGCGTCAATTGCGAAACTATTTCGCATTCCTTGAGGTAGTCGTGGCATTCAAGACTTAGGTACTCTCCACCTCGATCAGATCGAAGCATCTTGATTTTCCTGCCCAACTGATTTTCCACTTCTTGCATGAACTCTTTGAACTTTTCAAAGGTTTCTGACTTGTGTTTGATTAAGTAGATATACTCATATCTGCTATAATCATCTGTGAAAGTCACATAGAAGCGGTATGCATCCCTTGTGGTGGATCTAAAGGGTCCACATACATCTGTATGTATGAGATCCAATAAACCTTCACCCCTCGCACAAGTGCCAGTGAAGGGTGACTTGGTCATCTTTCCAAGTAAACAAGACTCGCACACGTCATCGTCCCTAAGGTCGAATGACTCCAACACTCCATCCTTCTGGAGTTGGGCTATGCGTTTCTTGTTGACATGTCCAAGACGACAATGCCACAAGCATGCTTTATCCATACTATTGGAAGAATCCACACACAACACATCATTTCCTAAGTTATCTACAATCATCACAGTTTCATATATTCCATTACAAGGAAATGCTTCAAAATATAAAAATTGTTAAGATAAGCACAAATAGAACCCTTTTCATTATCAAAAGAATATCTAAAACCTTGTCTATATAAACCATGAAATGAAATGATGTTTCTTGCCATATCTGGCGAATAGCAACAATTGTTTAAATCTAAATCTAATCCATTACTAAGCACTAAGGAATATACTCCAATCTTGGTGACAGTCGAAGTTCTTCTGTTTCCCATGATCAGATTCATCCTTCCATGCTCCACATCCCTATTTCTTCTTAGTCCCTGCAAATCAGAACATATGTGAAAACCACATCATGTATCAAGAACCCAAGAAGTAGCATGTGATAAACCATTAGATTTAATTGTGTCAATACCTGCAAAAGATTACTTGATCTTCCCATCATTGATAGCCTGCAGATATTCTGGGCAGCTTCTCTTCCAATGCTCTATCTTGTGGCAGTAGTGGCACTCTGCCTCCTTAGGGTTTGAGTTGGGTTTAGCAGAACCAACTTTGGTTCCACTAGAAGAGGTGTCATCTTGGGTATTTCCCTTGTGGTGGCCCCTTGAGGGAGCCTTCCTCTTCTTACCTTTCCCTTGCCCTATTGCCAAGACAGGGGCAGCAGCGGGAGTTGGAGTTGATGCAACAGATTTGTCTTTGAGGTTGCTCTCAGCAGTCCTCAACAAGCCCTGAAGCTTGCTCAAAGAGACCTCTTCCTTATTCATGTGGTAGGTCATGCGGAACTGGATATAGCAGGGAGGCAAGGAATGAAGGATGATATCAATTGCCAGCTCTTCATCGAAGTTCACATTTAACTTCAACAGGCGATCGACATATCTCTGCATCTTTTGCAGATAAGCGGTAAGGGACTCTCCATTACCCATTTTGGTAGTGATCATCGAAGTGATGATCTCGTACCTTTCTTGCCTAGCGCTCTGGTGGTAGCAATCCAGTAGATCTTGATGCATCTCATAGGGGTACTTGTCCTCATAGGACTTTTGGAGTTCTACAGTCATAGTCGCCAGCATGATGCAATGGACTTTTGTGGCATCACGCTCGTGGGCCTCATAGGCCGCGATCTCTTCAGCGGTAGCAGTGTCGATGTCAATCTCCTTTAGCTTCTCATCGAGGACATATTCTTTGTCCTCGTAGCGATTCACCATGCGAATGTTGCGGATCCAATTACTGAAATTGGTCCCATCAAAGATCACTTTCCCACACAAGTTCATGAGTGAGAACGAACCAGAGGAGTTTGAACCAGAAGTGTTGTTGTTTGCGTTCGACATCTGAAAAGGAAAAAGAACAAAGTTGATTAGAATCAAATTTCCCCAATTAATCACCCAAATGAGAAATTAGGGCTAGGAACCAACAATATTATTCACAAATTAGAAAAGGGATGCCGTAATCTAACAAGTAAATAATTTGAAGGCAAGTGAATGTCGATTCACTAATTCTCCACCATGAAAAACGAAAAAGAGATTAAGTTTTAAACGTATTGAAAAACTCCTAGATCTTTTGAGATTCATTGAACTTTTCAATGGCATGTTTAAATCTTGATATGCCCCTCTAGTTTGTGACTGGGATGCCGATGATCACAAAGCGGGTGTGAATAACCATGCAAATGTACATGGTGCCCTCATTGTTACAGTCACCTCTTCGATGTGTCGGTTAACCACACACGCTCCATCGAACTATGACAAACAATGAGTCACCCTTTGCCACCTTTGCTTAGAACCCAATTAATGTGTCAGTTAACCACACACGCTCCATTAACGTCTTAGCAAGGGTACAAAGTGTAATTTCATGGAATTGCATCAAATTCACTTTTGCCTAAAGTAACTAAGATTGGGAATTTTGTAAAAACATTTAGTTACTTTATATAGATTCATTATACTTTTAAATGAGGAAAGTTTGCCCTATCCTACCCGTTCGGCTAACGACCCTCCACCAATCAAGGAAGCGGTGGGTGAGAATGGACACCCATTAAACGGCCATTTTATAGGCCATAACCTTATACCCCCTTATAGATCGGCTTCATGAATGAGGCCTACTAACGGTAAGACTAGCATTTAAGTTATACATATATATATTAATCTTATAATACTATAAAGTATAAGGTTGAATTTTAAAACTTGTAAAATTCTAAGGTTTGAAATTTAAATAGTTCAAATTAAACTTTTAATCACAAAATTTAAATTTCAAAACTTGAGGACAAGTTTTGAACTTTTCAAAACACAAAGGATCAAATAGAAAATAATATAAATTAAACAATTAATTTAATGATTATCTAAATTTGACCTAGTCAATATTACTTGCAAGATAATTCAACAATTAATTCAAATAATCAATTATTATCAAATAAGGAATTTATTATTTAAACAATTGGTAATTATCTTTTTGTTTTGTTAAGGATATTGTCAAACAGGTGATAAAATTCGGATTTTATTGAACCAAAACGATTTAGGTAAGAATCCTTAAGCAAAACAGCAAGAAATCCCGAAAATCACTCTGACAGACGCTCCGACTCGCCGAGTCCCCTTTTGGACTCGTCGAGTTCATCCTACTCGTCGAGTCCACAATGGGACTCGCCGAGTCTGTCAGTCAGGGTGCAGAAAAAACAATTTTTCAAAGCTTGAACAAATAAACAAGGCATCAATACAATAGAAACCAATCAAGTCTCTGATACCACTGATGGGTTTGAGCCATAAGAACTTTCCTATGTGCACATGCAAACCCTAATGCTTGGATCTAGGTTTCTCTATTGAACATGCAATTTATACAAGTCTTGCAAACCCTAGATCTAGTGTATACGATTCAAATTTTACATAAGAAACTCAGATCTAGATGATTACCTCTTGTAGCTTGCTTGATTCTTCTTGTCTTGGAGCTTAGAGTCACAATTGTCACTCCTCTAATGGCTTACAAACACAAACTAGCAAGAGGATGATTTGGAGAGAGGGGAGAGGTATGAAATCGGCTCTAGGGTTCCAAGGAAGCAAGTGTAGTCGATTTCCACAACCCAAGGGGTCTATTTATACTGTGAGCTTCAAGGGTTTCAGCCAAAACCCTAATGGACAACTTAATCACCAAGCAGCCCATGGAACCTTCTGGATTAAGGCCATGGACGAAAATATGATGGACTCCCATCATAATTTCGTTCAACCCTTGCTCCATTGGGTTTCCCAGCCCAATAACTCAATTATCCAATAATTGCAGTTCAGTCCCCTATATTCAGTTAATCTCTTTTAGTCACCAAATTAATTCTTAATTAATCTATGACTAATATTAATTAAATAATATGATTATTCCTTTAATATATTATTCTCATAATATATTAATAAATCATAATATCTTCTCTCTCTTCATAAATCACCCTGTCAAGTTGCTATGGTGAAGGCAACCCAAAAGGATCATGCACAACCGGGTCAAGTACTTACCAAATATAGTTACGGGCTTAGACACTAATCCAACACAATCTTCATCTGACTCGCCGAGTTCCTCCTTAACTCGTCGAGTTTATCTTCATCATATGAACGTGTCTAGTCTTTGACTCGCCGAGTTGTATGAACAGCTCGTCGAGTCCGTCTTCATGAGTTGGGAGATGGCCTTGGACTCGTCGAGTACGTTCCTGCACTCGCCGAGTCCCATGGTTTCCAGATCCATGGCTTTGTCCATTTCATTGAGTCCCTTCCCTGGACTCATCCAAATCCCTTCTGAACTAAAATGGGTTCCTCTGAGTCATAACAGTTTTGGGAACCAACTCACGACTCGCCGAGTCCCAAGAACGACTCGTCGAGTCCATGCATGTCCAAGTCTAATAATTCGATTTCTGATGTGCAAAACTCATCCAGAAGGTAGATCTAGGCTCCTAAGATCGGTATAACACGTAAAGTCATGAACTTTACGTTCATGCATGGGACTTTTATGCTCAAAGGTCCAAAAATGGGGTTTATTTCATTCTTGGGGTTCTCATGGCCATAAAGATGGCACGTTTATGCCATGAGGACCCTCCAAGGTTCCAGATCTGTGTGTAAATCGACTTGGGACGTCCAAGTCCCAAGGATCAAGCTCCTTGGACCCAAAACCTTATAAAGATGACCACAAGGAGATCTAAGAAACTACAAGTCAAGTATGAGGCTTGATTACCAGAAAGTGAAGAGAAGTTGATATTGTTCCTGGATCTACAATCTTCTCTTGAAGTCCTCTTTCTTCCTCTTCTTCTCACAAGCTTCAAATACACCAAATAACTCTCAAAATCACAAAAAAAAAAAGCTCAAGTTCACTTATGGAGGATTAGGGTTTCGGGATTACTGCTCTGGAGGTGATGGAGGCTGGACAAGGGGCCTATAATGTTGCTTAAATAGGGTGCAAACCCTAAATATTAGGGTTTCCCCCAGACTGGCCTACTCGTCGAGTCAAGGCGTGGACTCGCCTAGTAGGTCACTTACACCCGCGTCCAAACCTGGCATCTACTCGACGAGTTAGGGCTACAACTCGTCGAGTAGATTTTATAAAATGACATTTAATGAATTAAATACGTACCAGAAACGGGACGTTACATCCATCAATGGGTTATCACCGAAAAATAATCATATTTCCACCACTATTCTTTATAAGTCCCAGTTTCCACCTTTCTTGGAAATGCGGTTCACGCTCGCTCTCGAAAAACAACAGATGACTCAAGTGCAAAACCGGTTAATTCAACCCTCTCATCATGACAATGCCTTGCCCCCATGATTTTAAATGCTAATCATAATAATCAGGGCTCCATTCCTAACCATGGAAATCAAAACAATAGACGGGGTGGTGGCATAGGCGGCATGTCCGACAACAGTTGCATCTTCTCTCCTTATGGCAATAGTGGTTAGGGGTGGATGGTATCCTTGGTCGGCTTCGTTACCTACTCAGCGTCCAAGCAGCAACGTTGTTGCCCTCACGCAGGCTCTCTCTTAACAACTGCCATCTTTACTTGCCTTTCTCCTCTAGGCACCCTCAACCATCTCATAGCAATCACCATATTTCTTCCTCCATCCACCTTCTGCACAACCTAGCCTCCCTTCTCCACCTCATAATCTTTCATGGCTGAAAATTGCTTCGCCCAACAATTACCGTTTCTAATATCTAGAACGTTATCTCAATCACCTTAGCGATGGAGACACGCTGATACACGTCATGGTCGGAACACTTTAAATTCCACTGTCATGCATACCAAGTCCTTAGCCATATTATTACTCTCGTTTCCACCAAACACTCCCTTCGCCGTTAAGTAATATTGTCACCGACTTGATGATATGGTCCTACAGGAGATCTATGGTACAATATCCATTGATCTTCTCCAAACTAATCACACACTTGATTTTGTTGCCAAGCAAGCATGTGATCGTCTTTTCAATATCTTTTGAGATAACAAAAATCCAGAGCCGTTTATCTTGAACATCAATTCATAAATACCCGTCTCAAATAATTTTCCAACTTCTCTTCATATTTCATAGAGCTAAAATTTTGTTTGAACAACTTGAGAACCTTGGTGCACCGGTTTCCGACATTGTCTCATGCTTCAACTAGTATTTGGTCTTATCGAACCCTTTATGAGTTTGCCACTTTGATCCGACAGTCCAACCCCTTACCACCGTTTTATGAAGTTAAAGGCAACATAACTTTAGAAGAAACCCGCAAGGCTAAATTCGCCTCTAATAACCCTACCACCACGTACACTATCATATCCTCCTTCCATGATCACGATAGGCAAACTAGATGCAATATGGGTGGTCGTGGGCATGGACGAAACATCCCCAACCAAAACAAGCATCGCCCACGGTCTTAGGCACCCTTTCCATCGTGAGCATAGACCCAACATCCATAGACCGCCCCGCCTTGCCTATTGTCGACAGGCTCATAGTCTCGTCCTCCCGTCACCAATAGCTCACCCTGTGTTCAATTCTCGACCGCTAAATACAAATACCGCTTTTACTAATTAACCATATCCTTGCACTCCTAGCGATCAAGGTAATCGCTCGTTTTTTTCAATTTGAGCAAGTTAAACAAACACATTATCGTCGGAAATGGTAATAAAATTTCCAATTTATGGCTACGAGCATGTTTTTTCCTCCCCCACATCCTTCGTTTCACTTAAAAATGTTGTTTATTCCCTTAGTCTCGTTAAAAACTAATTTATGTATGTCGTCTTTTAGTGACTGCAACGTCGAGGAAGTAATTAAGAGGGCCCACACCTATCATAGAAAATTCACGTCTAAGGGAGGAGGGAGTCGTTCCCTCCCAACCCACCGAACCCACTGCCACATCACTTTTTCTCTTTTATTTTTCTTCATCTTTCCGAACCCACAACACACGTAAATCCTATCTTTCTCAACCCACTCAACCCACCCAATTAAAAAAATACAAAACAACTAAGGTACAAGTTTTAAAACACATGGTACAAGAGAAAATGAGAGAGGGAAAGTAGAGAGAGATGATGAAGTGAGTTCGTGAAACCAATTAACCAACCCGTTGAAGCGGGAGTGGTACCGTCGGTAACTCTATTGCTAATTAAGATTTTATCTTTGATTGTTTTGTATTTTTTTAATTGAGTGAGTTGAGTGGGTTCAAAAAGATAGGGTTTCCGTGTGTTGTGGGTTGGGAAAGATGAAGAAAAATAAAAGAGAAAAAGTGATGTGGCAGTGGGTTCAGTGGGTTGGGAGGGAATGACTCCCTCCTCCCTAAGGGACGTCATAAGCACTAACGGAAGATTAGATGTTGATGAAGTGGTCAAGATGATGGCGTCAACATATAGGAGCAAATATGTCAAATCATTGCTCTTTTGTAAACAAAGCGATGGCGTCAACATATAGGAGCAAATATGTCAAATCATTGCTCTTTTGTAAACAAAGAGCAAGGAATCGATTTTACTACGAGTAAAATCGGGAGTGATATCATACGCGGGAAATCGTTGGAACCAAGCTCTTGGGGCTTGTTTCAACCTCTATAGTGATTTTTGCAACAACAAAAGTGATCCGGGAGATTCTCATTATAGGAATATAAATATACAATTATAGGATAAATGGGCCTAACAGCCATACAAGAAGATATGTGATACAACATGAGACCAAGTACATAAAATATGTGTGGACTAATATCTATATTCTATAATATGTTTGGATCATTTCGATCGTATGTCTATTTAATAGAAATGTTTGTTTGCTGAACATTTTTAGTTTCTCAAAACTGTAAAGCATTTTCACAAATCGTCTTTTTCAAGTTTTTGGATGCTATTCAACCTACTTAGTTGAAATTGTTTGTTAATGAACATGTACTTTCCCAATCAGGGTATCCACAATGTCCACGTGATCATCAAGAAAAATTGAGCGATTCCAATGCATAACACCTTTGTAAAGAGCTGTTTAAATAAAATATTAAAGCTGACAATTGACATGCATGCCATGTAACCGATTTTGCTCAAGTTACTTATTTTTTTCAACATTGGGATGACATGTCGTTTAAAAAGGAGCCATTAACCAGTAAAACACCTATTGTTACAAATCATATTGGTAAAACTTAAACAATCGTGTAAGAAAGGTCTAAACAGTTCACAGTAACTAAATACAAAAATTATTGACATTATCCCTTGTTTTCACAGTGGTAGAAATAGATAAATTAAGAAAACCCAAAATAAGAAAACAAATGAATGAAAATAAAATCAAAAAATTCTTTTCACAGTGGTAGACCTAAAGTTCCAAATCAGAAAAAAATACCATAACTTTGTTCATGTCTCAAATTATAAATGCTATAGTGATTGAAGTTTAAGAGCAACAAACACCATTTTGAACAAATGTGGAAACTAAAACACTCTTTCACAACCATTTATCACCATGGTGAGATAGACAAAATGTTATCTGATCTAGTGCTTTTCCCCTTCATCTCCTTCTTCATCCAAATGGTCAGCTTTTTTAGCAGGCTTTTTAGGAATTCCCCAACCACTAATCATATTTCTTGATTCATCATTTGAAGAAGGCAACTTTTGTTCATCTTTTCTTCTCCCCTAATTAAAAAAAAACTTTTCACCCCATCACCAATATTTGAAATTAAATTATTCAGTTAGTACCTGTTCTGAGATTCTCACATCTTTCTCTGAAAATTTGTTCCTTGAAGCTCTATTAAATAATTGGAATCCCTGAAGATCTCCATTCTTGATGCTTGCTTCTAACTGCCAATTGTATACTTATCAGCTCTATAAAGTATAAACATGACAGAGATGTAGTTATGGTGACTATGAGCTTGGAAGAGCTTTTACCTGAATGTGAAGAATGCACAGAAGAATGCTTGCAATAGGCAACCAGCTTTCATCGGGTGACAATGATAAGTTTGTCCTGCAATTGCAACCAACATGGTTATTCAATCTGTTCTGATCTTATATTTAACCCCAAGTAGAAATGGACAACAACAAAAGGATTTGCAGAATATAGATACTTTACTGATAAAAAAAGGAATGAAATATTCAATATGAAATAGAAGATCAATAACAATTAACACCTCTGAATGATATGAAATGAAGCAATTCAATTCAAAATCAACAAAATCAAAAAGTAAATGACAAGTTTAAGAACCTTAAGTATGGAGCCAAGTAAATGATGGCATATACAGCATAACGTTTATCGCCAGTATCCATCCAAGCAAAAACCCAACTCTACACACAATAAGATGACATAATTAACAATCAATCATCAAAAACAAATACAATGAAGATCATGTACAGAGTATGAACTCTTAATCAAGAGAAAGGTCGGGTGGGGTCACCATCCAGTTGAAGTAAGGGATGAAGCTTATAATCCCCATGACAGCGAACCTTGCATCAGCTGAATCGATCACCGACTCACCATCTTCGTCGTCGTTAGGACTTACAGGAAGAGGAAATACCAACGAGTTGAGCACACACGCGCCGATAGCAACGACGAACGGCGCATCGTGAATTAACTCCGCCCTGCATCTTCCATTTCTGATTCTCCGCTTCTATAGAAAAAAAAATACCCACACGGACACATACGGACAGAGCTAGGGTTTCAGAACTCAAATCAAGCACCTACAACAATAAAATAAACTGAGAGAAAGAAAGATAGATGACCTGGTTGATGTTTATGTAAGGGTGATGATGAAGTGTGTACAAAGGTTTGAGTTTTGGGAGGGTAGAAGAGCTGCAGGCGGAGGAAATATGAGTGACAGAAAGAGTGTTCATCGCCGGTAGAGCAGAAAGCGGCGGCAACTCAGGAGTTGGGGAGTGGCGCCGGGTGTTAAGCCCCGGTTGGTGAAGATCCTTCGAGTTTCGTACAGTTTTGGGGAAGTGTGCCGTGTTTGAGGGAGGCTTGGGTTCTAGCACCGCTACACCGGTCACGTAACAATTCTCACGTGTTTCGGTGTTTTTATTTGAGAAAATGAGTAACTGGCGGTACCGTATTATGTAATTTGATTTTATCCTTGGGACCTTAAAATTATTTTCGTGTCTGTTAAGGGAACAAAGTTGATGTCGAACTGTTTTTTTTGTCACTACGATTTAATATACCAGGTTAAAGCTGATGTGGCTTATGATTTGGAATTTTTTAAATAAAAATAATAATAATAATCAAAATTGGGGCCTCTCTCTCTCCAAAACCCACCATGAAACCACCACAACCCACCATCTTTGTTTTCTTTTTTCTTATTTACCGGAGCAACCCCA
This sequence comes from Lactuca virosa, assembly GCF_052849685.1. NCBI lineage: Eukaryota > Viridiplantae > Streptophyta > Magnoliopsida > Asterales > Asteraceae > Lactuca > Lactuca virosa. The sequence continues at coordinate 29,642,830 of NC_136428.1, forward strand.
ACTGTTGTTGTCACCGACCACCTGTTAGCGCCCACACCCCAACTGTTGTTGTCACCGACCACTTGTTAGCGGCCACATCAGCGTCACCACCACCCATTCGAATTTGTACAATGACAAGAGGAAGAGATGGTCGTGAGCTCGTCGACTGCCACCACCATATTAACCCACCTCCATCTTCGACCACTACAACATCACCATCATCGGTGCCACTTCGAGCGACCCCACTTCTGCCAATAAGTCCAACCACCACCGATGAGTGGTGTTGCTACTGTTATTGTGACCACTGAACACCACCGGGAACCACCTCTTCACCATTTTTGCCAATGAACAACAACCCAAACCACCTCCGTTGCCATTGCCATTGCAACCTTCTCTTTCTTTCTCGTCGTGAACCGCAGGACGCCAAAAGAACCGGACAGCAGAGCTACCACCCACTACCGCTGTGACTGTTGGAACGCCCCTACTCTGACCATCTACCACCTGACATCGACCGTCATTCTTCCCTCTCGTCATCCCCGCCGAGCAGAAGCAAGAACGAAGCAATAGAGGCTACTGGAGCAACCTCCGACCACCACTACAGCTGCCATCTGTAGCTGCCACCGTGATTCCAGCCACCATCGTCTTCTACTACTGCAGTAAGTCTTTCGTCACCATCACCTTTCGTTTTGCATACTTTATTTTCTATTCGAAAAGTTGATCAAGAGGATTGCAGTTTTTTTCCTTTCGTTCGTTACATGCGTGAAATAGATAATGAAGGAGATGGAGTGTGACTTAGGGGAGGGTAGAGTACCAATTAAATGACATGGAGAGAGAGAGAGAGAGAGAGAGAGAGAGAGAGAGAGAGAGAGAGAGAGAGAGAGAGAGAGAGAGAGAGATGGTGGGCCCCATTTTTTATTATTCTTTCTTTTTTAACTAAAAATATTCCAAATCATAAGCCACATCAACTTTAACCTGGTCGTAGTGACCAAAAAAGCAGGTCGATATCAACTTTGTTCCCTTAACGGGCACGAAAATAACATTAGAGACTGAAAGATTAAAATCTAAATACATAATAGAGTCGTTGGGTCATTTTCCCTTTTTATTTTATTGGGAAATGACTAAATAAATACCCCAAATTAAGAGCACCCGATACGGGCCATAAAAACGACGTTATTGCCAACGTAGCTATATGAAAACGGCGGTATAACGGGGGGAACACCCCCCCCTTCTCGTTATGAAGGCGTTTTTCTTCTACGGTGGTAACGCGCACGAGAGAAAATGTGAAATTTGATTGGGATTTTTTTTAACGTTAAGTTACCGTTTGAAAAAAAAATAATTAGTTATTTTTTTACCTTTAAATACCTACTATATATCAGAATTTTTTTTCACACAATTCCTCTATTTCTCTATACAATTTCAATTATCTTCAAAAAAGTTATGGATCCTTTCGACTCGTCTGACGATGACAGTGACGATATATTCTTCACTATGATGTATCAGTGCTACACTAACGAGATGCTATAACCAGACCCAACCCATCTACTCACAAAACGTGTGATGTTACAAAGAGATCGCGAGGCTGAAGCCGAACGTCTATATCGAAATTACTTTGCAGAAAATTGTGTGTACGGATCAGATGAGTTTGAAAGAAGATTTCGTTTGAGTAGGAATGTGTTCCTACGTATCGTCAACGCCTTGGAAAGCAAGTATATTTTGTTTAACTTTAATACTTATTTATCACAAAATAAATACAAATTTTTACATAATATATATGTTAGGTATGAATTTTTTCAATTGCAATATGATGCTAGAGGTAGGCGAGGGTTTACAACGTTGCAGAGATGTTCTGCGGCGATTCGTTTGATGGCTATGGGGGAGTCACCCGATACAATGGACGATTATGTGAGAATGTCCGAAAGAACTACAAGTGAGAGTTTTTATCGATTGTCAAGAGGTGTTATAACATTTGTAGACGTATATTTGCGGAAACCTTTGTTGCATGATTTTCAAGAATTGTATGCGGCGCATGAAGAACGACATGGGTTTCCAGGAATGATTGGAAACATTGATTGCACACACTGGAGATGGAAAAACTGTCCAGTAGCATGGAAAGGGCGGTATACAAGTGGTCATCACGGATCGCCTTCGTTGGTAGTAAAGGTTGTTGCTTCCCAAGATTTATGGATTTAGCATGCATTTTTTGGGGTTGCAGGTTCCAACAACGATGTCAATGTCCTTGATCAGTCACCAATATTCGATAATCGTTTGTCGGGAAAGGCACCGGGCGCTCTTTTCACAGTGAATGAAAACGAATACAAATTTGGGTATTACCTTACGGATGGAATATATTGTGCATATTCCACGTTCGTCAAGGCATTTCGCCACCCGGTCGAACCAAGAGATAAAGTTTTTAAAAGACAACAACAAGGAGCACGTAAGGATGCAGAACATGCTTTTGGAGTTCTTAAGGCGAAGTGACACATAGTTGAACATGCGACACGCCCATTAGACTTAGAAACACTACGATATATTATGTATGCATGTATCATAATGAATAATATGGTCGTAGAAGATCTAGCTAGGACAGAATATTACACATAATATCCCAACGAAGCCCAGACACGTTCAATTTCAACCAGGAACAACAGAATATTTGCATAGAGTTGTTGATATTCAGGACGCACATAAACACAGACAACTTCGAGAAGACTTGGTGGATTATATGTTCGAAGGTAATGATGATGAATAGTATTGTTTAGGAAAATTAAATTATGTATTATTGTTGTCTTGTAATGTTTTTTTTTTAATTTGGATGTTATATCTGATTTTAATGCTATGAATTTTCTAGTTTTTAAATATTATGTTTTATAAAAATATATTTGTTTTAGTTTAAAAAAAAACTTGAAAAAAAAAATAAAAAAGAAATTATGACATGGAAAATTAATAGTTGTTATAACATGCTCTTAACATGATGATCATTTCCTCACTTGGTGTTATAACATCATTGCTTATGTGGTAAATGAGATGATACTAATTTGGTGTTACATCTAGTTGCCCATGTCTTTTGATAGAAAAACACATCATAAAGTCTAGTTATATTCCTTAATTTTAACATTATATAAAATTATTTATTATATTTTTATTATAATAAATATAAAAATTATATTTATTATTTATTTATTTTATTTAATAATACTACTTGAATTTTCAGAAAAATATACTTATTATATTTATCATTTATTGTTGTTTGATACTTATTATTATTATTATTATTATTATTATTATTATTATTATTTTGTTATTCTTATTACACAAAAATATATGCATGCATATTACTTTATTATAACTAGAGAAAACCTCTTCGTGTCGTTGGTATTGGTTTGGATGGGTGTGATATGCATATTACTTTATTATAACTAGAGAAAACCCCTTTGTGTCGTTGGTATTGGTTTGGATGGGTGTGGTATGATTTTTTATGATAGGTCATAATGATTAGATTCTCCATAGCGAGGCTTCCAACATTCATCTGCCCAAATAGAGTGCAATGCTATAATTAGTAAAATACATTAGTAGGAAAAATTAACATATAAAAATAAAGTAGTAATGAGTTCTAGTTTCAACATGACTTTTGTTATATAAACTTGGGAAAATGACGCAACGACCCTACTATGTATTACGATTTTGCCCGTTAGGTCCTTAATTTTTTTTCGTGCCTTTTAAGGGAATAAAGTGGTTTTTGTCGGGTCGATTTGGCCATTTTGGAAAAAATGAAGGGGTAACCCGGTTACCCATTTTCTATCTCACTTATTTTTATATTTTAATAATTAATTAAATGGGGGCCCCACAATGTAACACTTGAATCTTGATATGTTTCATTATTGCTCTTTGTTATTTTATAAGTTGCATTTTTTGTCCTTGTGTGATATGTGGGAAGTACCACATGGTACGCTTAGCGTACGAGCTATGAAGCGAGTACGTGGGGGGTACCACATGGTACGCTTAGCGTACTGATGTGAGGTGGGATCGGGACTACGGACACGTATGCTTGGCGTACGCATATGTACGCGGGGCGTACGTGGTATTTAGTGAAACCCTAATTTATGGGGTTGGACACTATATAATCACACTTATGGCTCATGTTACCCTCATTTCTCAGCCTGCACTGACCACATAACATCATTTTGAAACCCTATACCTTTCCTTTGTGTTTTTGAGCTCATTGTGTGCTTCTTGGTGTGTTTTGGTCTATTATCAAGAAGAAGGAGTTTGGTGCAAGGTTTTTGATCAAGGAAGAGCTTGTGGATCCTGATTCTCTACTTCATTTTCAGCTTGTTTGAGATAAAAAAAAACTATGATCTTGTTCATTAGAAGTTTAGATCTAGTTTATATGAGTTATGGGACCCTTTTTGGCCCCATGAATGAGATCTAGTGGTTTCACACCACTCCAGGAGCTATGAGTTGCCACTCTTGGTGTTTATGAGGTTCAAAGTCCATAAAGACGACACCTTTAGGGTTTAGTATCACCCATGCATGAGATTATGTCCATTTAGTGAAAGTAAAGTGCTATATCTTGAAGTTGGGTCCTTCTGGGGCATGCAAAGTCACCAAGTCAGTGACTTTATGGTTCTAGACGCTTATTAGGGGTTAGATCTGTGGTTTAGACTTCTGGTCTTAAGAATTAAGTGCTTAAAGTGGGTTTGGGCTTAATGGGTGAGTACGTTGGGCGTACAAGTCTGTACGCGCGGCGTACAAGCCATTTAGCATGTACGCTTAGCGTACAACTGAGTACGCCCCGCGTACTCAGTCTGTTGGGTTTTTTGTTTTGGGCTTCGAGGTTGGGCCTAAGTGCTTGGGTTCTTGTTGGGTCATCTGAGTGCAAGTGTTTTGGACTAGGAGAATGGGTGGGCTTTAGGGTAAGGACAATGTAAGGGTTTGGGCCCAATTTGGAAAATTGGGCCAAGTATGAGCCTTGAACGGTTAGTTGGATTTTGGGCCTTTTGGATTATAAGTTTGGGCCTTAGTCTTGGTCCAAACTAGGTAAGGAGTAAAATGGTCTTTTTACCCTAAGTATCAATTTTAGGCCTTTTGGATGCTATTTGGTTTTGATAGCTCGGGGATTCGTAGGACAGCAGCCAAAGATTCAGTCGTGTGATTCAGCAGTCAAAGTGAGTTTCCTCACTGGGTTTAGCGGGTCTAAGGCACCAATGTCCACCCTTGTTATTTATGTTAGGATATTAGGAGTCTGCGTGACCCTTGCATGTGATATGTGCTGCTATGTATACCGGGCGGGGCTCGATGTCGGGCGAGGCCCAATGACTGTATTGTATACTATTGTTTTATAATCATTGCATGTGTTAGTATGATTATGTGATATATGTATATGTGTATAGTGGGCGGGGCCCAATGTCAGGCGAGGCCTAAGAATAACATATTTGTATACCGAGCGGGGATCGAAGTCGGGCGGGGCCTGAAGCCGAGTGAGACTCGATACCGGGCGGGGACCGATGGAGAGCGGGGGCCCATTATCTTTATCTATTTCTTAATATTAATCCTGATCACATTATCTTGTTTTAAGAGTAATACTATCACTCCGTCTCACACTCTCATACTCTATCTAATCTCATGCTCTAGCAATTCTTTTAATTTGAGCTCTCTGATTCAGATCTATTCATTATAACTCTCATATTATCTCAACTTTAAGAGCTATAGAATCTCTCTAATTTTATACTCTCGTTTTCTATACACTCTTGACTCTATAAATATATTTAAATATATTTTAACTCATCTTCATCACATATCTCGTCATGATAACTTTCTCGTCGCATCGCAATTCATCATCATAAATCATCATATAGTAATCTAAATTTAAATCTGTGTAACGAGAAACTCTCGCCTCGTCACAACTACTCAAAGTACATCATCTACTAAATCTTCATGGCTACATCGTGTCGTGATCTCCACCTCGATACGTCCTGTTCTCCACCTCGCCACGTCGTGATCTCCGCCTCGCCACGTCGTGATCACGTCGTGATATTACATATCTCATGTCGTGAGCTTCACAAATCAACTATAGCATCATACTTTAATGCTCACGTCATGATCACACATGCTCACGTCGTGAGGGTCAAATTATATTGCTATTTCTTGATCTAGCTGCATCGTTTATTTCCAATCACTACGTTGCATATCTCAAATTTCCGCACCTTGTATTTTGCTGTGAATCTCATATGGGGGCATTGTTGGGTTGGAGACGACGCGTATGTGGGGCAGCGCCAGAGGTGATGTGTGGGATCGTTGGCATTCGTTTTGTTCTAGGGTAGAAGCAAAATCAAATGATGTTTTTTTTTCTAAGTATCGATTAGGGTACAAAGAGAAGTTAGGGCGATTTTGAGGGAAAGCCAAAAAAAGGGAGGAGAATTTGTGTGACAACCCGAAACTTTTATCTTGTTCACTTAGCCAATTCAATCAATGTTAAACTTGTTCTGTTGACTTCTTGTACTGTTTAAGGATTCATTTAAGCATTCTAAGCTTGAGCATAGCCAAGGTTGAGGTTAGGAAAGAGTCAGCAAGCCATAGGGTGGCAAAACACACCCTTAGGGGGAGTGTACGGCCGTACACATGGGTGTGCGGCCGCACACTCACCTCTTGGCCGCACACTCCCTTCTAGGCAGCACACCCACCCCTATATAAAGGGTAGACCCCTTTCCTTTCATTCCTTTAACACCTTGGCAGCACACAACACCATTTCTCTCAAGCTTCTTCAACCACAAACCCTCCAAAGCTTCAAGAACGTGAGTAGTTCATTATCTAGCTTAATATCCATGAAAGACCACTCTATCTAAGCCTTAATTGTGCAATATTCGTCATGTTCTTCGTGTTTGGAAGTGAGTGCGGCCGCACACCCCCTTTAAGGCGGCCGCACACTCTTAAAACACCCTCCAAAGTGAGAGTTTGACTTCCATACTCGAGATAGACATGACCCTAGCCTTATTGCACCTTGGAATTGACATTTTGGACATCTTCATGTGGGGTGTACGACCGCACACACCTGTGTACGGCCGCACACACCCTTGTGCGGCAGTACACTCCTTGTGTGCGGCAGCATACTCCCGTGTGCGGCCACACACACACCCTAGGACCACAAACCCACTTCTAGGACCCTTAACTTGCACTACAATCGAGTATAGACCTAGAACACTTCATGGATGCAAGTATGGACCTTGAAAGCACCACAAAGGCACCTCTCATCATGAGTGTATGGCCGCACACCCCTTGGGCCGCACACCCATGGCCGTACACACCTTTAAGGTGGCCATACACCTCCCTCATGCAATCCTTTAAGGTCCTAACACTTAGTGCAAGTAGTTCCAAGTCCCTAGAGTGGTTCTCCATCACATCTAGTAGTGAAATACCCTCATTTGACTCATTTATGTGTCATTACATGTTAATTAGGATCAAATTGTGTTCAAGGCTTCACTTGAACATCCAGCTTTCCGTATCGATCCTTCAATCAAACCACTCGCTCAAGGTGAGTTCATACCCCTACGTTTTTCCGAGTTTTTCATGTTTTCAGGGGGGGGGGAATACAAGCAAAAGTACAAAGAAACTTGTGCTCAAAATATATTATTTTGTTAAGATAATTATATTTCTAGTATGCTTTTAACATGGAAAAACAGTTTTTACCAAACGATTAAGAAATCAACTCGTAGAAACAGTTTTCAAAACTAGGGTAACGAACTTGTGAATCATGTCGTAAAATGTATCATTTTATAAAGGATTCATGCAAATCATAAAAAGGATTTTCAGTATTATTACTTGTAAATTTGTTAGTCTAAGTTGGAGACACGTCCTTGGTAACACTCCCACAGAATCAGAGTGTAGGACTAGCACTTGTGACCAAAATCTCTTGTAGGGAGAGCGTGACTGTTGTGTATAGATCTATACGGGACTGACAATCCCGCATCTTGCTGCTAGCTACAGTCGGACCGGTAGGTCTACGGGTGACAAAGTCATAAAGGATATCGGCCCCGTTGCGGACCATATCCAGTCAGTTATGGTCATGAAACTCACAATGTAGATAACAGAGATTTACTTTTGTAATAATGAAGCAAGTGAACTAACCTCAAAGTAATAACCGATTTGATTACTGGAGGGTATTAACTGTACCTTCACGATTTAGTTCATCATGTTTTCTTTTCATTGGTCTTATTTATGTAATAAGGCTAATATACCTCATTGGGAGTAACCAGGGTTTTTAAAAGAAAACTACGTTTATCGATATAAGTATGGTAGATAGTTGTACACCTCAGTTTAGAACGGATAACCAACCATCAACTTTTAGGGAAAATATAGGATTTTCTCGAGATAACTCGGCTTTTCATAAACGGATTGTTTAACAAGTAACCAACGGATATTCATATTCATTCCATGATACCTTGGATTGTACATATCGTATGAATTTGGAAGTCATGGAAGGAATGAGTTTTCAAACACGCTTTTCATAAGAAAATATAGGATTTTCTTGAGGAACACTTTTCAAAAGGATTCAAAGAAAACATTTTCCACCAAAACTAAATGCTTATGAACTCACCAGCTTTATGCTGATATTCTTTCAAACTGCTTGTATTCTCAGGAAATCAGTAGACAGGTACTTCTTGGATTTAGAGGAGCCGGAGCAATAAGAGTCATGTTTTTACATTTTACAGACTTTTGATGTATTTAAAACAAGTTTCAAACTGATGTAAACATTTTACTTATATATGTATCCACTGTATTGGTTGTGTTGCTATGATTCCTATTATTCATTGGTTGTGATGCTAAACATGACGTCCTCCACCGCGGAACGATTCTGCCATTGCGGTTTCGGGGTGTGACAATTTGGGACATGTCAAAATTTTGGGGAATTTGGAGGCATTCAAAATTTTCACGAATTTGGGTGTTTGTGTAATGCCCGTGTTTCTATGATAGGCATTAATATTGACATAATGGTCTAGGTTAACCTTTGTAACTCATTTAGAAGAAATGAAAAGGAATTATGTGAATATTATGTGAATTATGTGTTTTATGCTTAATTATTAGGGTTTAATTAATTAAGAATAAAAATGAGCGTCAAAAATTAAATTTTAGATAAATCCGATATCTATTAAGAAACTTGTAGTGGGCGTGACAAGGATTACGGATATATAAAGAATGCCGAAATCCGAGTTATAACGAAGAAGTTATGACCTGTCGAAGTTTCACGATAAACCGGCACGGTGCCGAATGTCGTAAAAAGTGAGTTTTTGATAAACTACTTTTTAGCCTCAGTGATCTAAACGAAACTCGTAGTGTTCGTTAAACCGAGAGTAGGTATAAAAACAACACCCAAATCTGACTTCGTATGGCGAAGTTATGATTTTTCGAAGTTTCAGCTTAGCAGTAGACAGCTAAAAACTCGAATTTTAGATCGAGTGATTTTTAGCCGACACGACCTAAATGAGAATCGAAGGTCTCGTAAATAGTAGCACAACGGTAAAAAGTCTGACGAAAACGGATGTCGGATGAAGAAGTTATGAATTTTTAACGGATTTCCTGTCCCGGTCTGTTAAAAATAATAATATAAAAATTAATGTCAAAATTAGCCGACAAAGTCTAAACGGAAGTTGTAGAGCGTAATTTTACCTACGCGTGCATATAAAGAACGTCAAAAACGGAGCTCGTATGCGAAAATTATGGATTTTAGAAGTTTTTGCACAAAAACCGAGAAAATACGCATAGTCACAATTGCCACGTCACCCTCGCTTAGAATGTGACACGTGTCCGAAATCTGTGACTCATGCGAAGCCACGTGGCGAAGCTGCTGAGTCATCCGAGCACATGGCCTTATCCGAAGCGGTCCAGTAGCTATGCGCCACGTACCCTCTTAGCACGAGACCGAACCCTCGCTGACTGCCACGGTGCCTAGGCTTCGGACCAGTAGACCTCGGTCCAATAGGAGACTGCCAGCGAGCCTTCGCAGGTGCGACCCACGTGCAGCCCTCGTGCGAGCCTCCTCTGGGAGCCGTCGGATCCGCGGAGCGTGGCCACTTCTCAGCCATTGGATCAGGAGGCTCGGCCCTATAAATACAAGGGTGCGAGACCTCCCGGGGGTATTTTGAAAACATGTCATTTTTAGCCCCTTTCTCCATATTTCTTTCATATTGTCATCCCCCGAAGCCACGGTATCAATTATAAGCCCCGGAATACGCCACGAAGTGCCCGTGAAGCCCAGAAAATTTATCTTTTCGGTTTTGAAGCCCGACCTTTCGCAGAGCCCGGTTTCTCAATAAAACTCCCGGTTTTATTAGAAACGATCGTTTTAGGAAACGAATTGCTGCCCGATTTTCATTAAATCAGGTGAGTGTATAGTCACTTTCACCTTACACATAGATATGAAGTATTTACCTTAAAATACGTGCTATGTGTAAATATATTAATTGTTTATTTGAGGTGACTGTTGAATTGATGTTTTATACAAGTTTTAAACTGTATATATATTTTTATCTACAAATATGTTGGGTAAAACATGGGTAGATGAATTAGATGATGTGTGATGAAATAAAAGTGATGAGAGGTATCGATGTTTAAGATGATCTAGTCATCTAGCAGAGTATAGACAACGACCACAGACTATTTTAGATAGTCCAGTGGAACGTTAGTAGACTTGTAATCGGTACGTATGTTTGAACTATATGTTCATAAAGTGTTCTTGAACTATATGTTCATTAGGTGTTTTTGAACTATGTGTTCATCCATTAGTTCTTCCTTTTGACACTATTACGTGTCGGGGTACGGGAGCGTACGGGAGTACATTATCAGTATTTTCCCTATACTTTTATTTGGAAGAGCTTTGGAGTCTTCGTTCTTTTATGAAGTGATCGGACTAGCTTCATGAGTTAGTGATATAGATCATGAGTTAAATAGTGGGTGTGTGATGAAAGGTGAGTTGGATAGATGAGATGATCAGTGATATAGATCATGAGTTGAGAGTGAGTGGTGAAATATGGGAAATGCTTTTACCCAAATGTTGGCATGAGTGGTGCAATATGAGAAAAGCCCTTACCCAATGTTGACCCCCGTCATTCAGCAGAGTAGGGATGACAACCATGGACTGTTCTAGACGGTCTGCGGAACACTAGCAGGCTCGCAACCTGTAGGTGTTAATGGACTTAAGTGTTCATTCGCTGTACTCTAAAACCCCCGTCATTCAGCAGAGTATGGATGACAACCATGGACTGTTTTGATGGTCTGTGGAACACTAGCAGGCTCGTAACCTGTAGGTGTTAATGGACTTAAGTGTTCATTCGCTGTACTCTATTCCCCTCATGAGTGCCTTTAGGGCAAGTAAGGCTGGGGAAAACCCCTTAAGTATGTTCATCAGCTGTATGGAAAAACCATTGACATGTATTGCGGGGAAAACTCTTGTGGGAAATACCGTCGATGAATAAGAGCTATGGACTAGCACATGGCAACGATGTGACTTCGTGCCTATTTGACATAAATTGCTGAAGGAAAGCAATGTTGTCATCTTGTTGGTTGTTTTATGTTAGGATGTCTTGTTTGACATAACTTGCTGAGGGAAAGCAATGTTGTCACCCCGATATTTGTTTTATTTGACATAACTTGCTGAGGAACACCCAAAGCAATGTTGTCACCCCTAGTGATAATCCTTAGGATAGGTCCCTTGTGATAGTTGTTTTAGGGACATAAAGTAAGGATAATGGGAATGGGTAATTAGGGTTATTTTTGTTGATGGAATTAATAAATTTATTGTTGATTGAGAACTTAATAAGTTTATTATTTATTGTGGGTTGAAAACCCTATATGCTCACCAGGCTCCCAAGCCTGACCCACTCAGTTTATTTGTATCACAGGTATCGATACGAAGTTGCTTTACACCGAGAGATTAAAAGAGAAGTAGATCACTAGTGTAAATGAATGTAAGTTTTGTTTATGCTTATGTTTTTGTATTGACAATGACATCCCAATGGTTTAAGTGATTAAAATACATTTATTCGGAAATGATTTGATAACATTTTATCATGTTTGGTTTTGGGAACAAATTCCGTAACACTTTTAATCAAATGATTACTCTAATTTTATTTTAAAAAGCATAAACAAAATCGGTCTTTTCTGGCCGTGAAATTGGGGATGTCACAGTTGGTATCAGAGCATTAGTTTAAGCGAACTAAGAAATTGTAGGATTTCTAGACTTAAACTTAGAATGCTAAGTGATGATTGTGAGATGAGTGTCTGCTATATTTTAGACACGAGCACAAGTTTATTTTAGGAAAGATGCCTAAAAAGTTTTATGTGTTAAATATTTTATGTTATAGCTATAAGGATGCCTTATATGCTATTATTTGTTCGGATCTATGGTCTGTTGCCGACCGGATCTGGAAATCTTATGTGTGTAGGATTCTAAGCGTATGATTACGAGATTAGAACTAACATGTAAACGTTTCAAAGTGATAAGGAGATTTATACGTTTATCGTAAATAAAGCTTTCCTATCTTAAATTCTCGCCCGGTACACCGAACGTCTGCTTGGGTGTACAAAACGTTATGGTGAAGACTCGTAGAGAATTGAGTAGATGGAGGAAATGAAAAGCTTATGATAGTGAATGATACCTATCAGAAGATATCGTAAGAGTGGTATCTTGTCTTAGAATATGTTTGATAAAATAATGAAACGTTTAAAGGAGTATGGTACGTCTGAAGTACACATTCGATTGGCAGGATGATGGAACGATTGGTGTAATTCCTGAAGTTGTCCCATCATTTGGAATTTCCATCACCAACCAAGTTGAAGTAGAATTGATGACTGAAGATACGCATGGAAGAAGTCCTAGTAGAGTCTAGGAAAATTTTATGATTAATTGGACACATTCGTATGTGTTAAATTGTTTTGTGATTTTAGGATTTGGGGACTGCGAGACAGTACTTGGGACGAGTATGAGTAGGTGTGAATAGTAGTAGATATCTATACTACTGGAAGCACAGGACTCACACTTGGATCAGGGAAAGTCACAAGGTTACCAAGGAACTCGTAATTGATTCCGTCTTATTCTAGTCTGTCGTTACCATCGTTTCGGTAATGACTAAGAAGATGATTGTTATTCCGACCCTAGTGGTCATATCGAATTGAGTCCGACAACGATAAGTTTGTTATGTGGTTCAGAGAACCAAGTTCGATGTAGCAGTTGACTTAAGCCAAATTGAAGTAAAGGCTGATCAAAGCGATCAATAGAAGTATCGCGTTCGTTGTTAAAGAAGTTGGGTTAGGTTGTATTCTGACCCAAAGGGGTGAAGTGATAGCGTATGCATTGAGGCAACGGCGCTCGCTAGAGTTACTCAAGGACTACAACTGTGAGATACTTTACCACCCTGGTAAAGCAAGTGTTATTGCTAATACTCTCAGTCGGAAGGTGAATCTTGAAAGGAAGAGGCCAAGAGCGTTGAGAATTGAAGTTGTCTCTACAAATGGGAAGTATAAAAGTAAGCTCAGGAGGAAGCTTTAGAGGAAAATGACCGAAAGGAGGAACGTTTGGGATAAAACGTTGGTGTTTGATACAAACGGTCAAAGACTGAAGGTATTCAAAGGTAGGATTTGGGTACCTAAGATGGGAGGAGTAAGAGGTCTTCTGATGGAAGAAGCTCACAAAACCATGTACTCGATTCATCCCGGCAGTGCGAAAATGTATAGAGATCTAAAACTTTATTACTGGTGGCCGATGGTGAAGCTCGATGTTTTTAAGTATGTGGCCGAGTGTGTAACATGTGCTAGGGTTAAGGCACAACATCAGAAACTGTATGGGAGTTTAGAACCTTTGCCTGTACCCATGGGTAAATGGGAAGGTATCACTATGGATTTTGTGACTAAACTGCCCAGAACAAGGAACGGTCACGACATGATTTGGGTGGTCGTTGATCGCTTCACTAAGAGTGCGCATTTCATAGCAGCCAACGAGAAATGGTCTATGGATAAACTTGCGAATTCTTATGTGAAGGAAAGTGTGAGGCTTTACGATGTTTCGTTAACGATTGTATCCGATCGTGACAGCCGTTTTACCTCAAGATTTTGGAGGAGTTTATAAGCGGAATTGGGTACCAAGTCGTGTTTGAATACAACTTACCATCCACAAACCGATGGTAAGAACGAATGAACAATTCAAACATTGGAGGATATGCTGAGAGCATGTACCCGGGAATTCCAAGGTAACTGGGGTAAACACTTACCTCTAGTAGAATTTTCCTATAATGATAGTTTCCACTCGAACATCTAGATGGCACCTTATCACGCTTTGTATGGGGAAAAGTGTCGAATGCCGTCATGTTGGCTGGAAGCTGGGGAAAAGCAGTTTATGGGACCTGAAATAGTCCATCAGACTGCTGAAAAGTTGAAAGTGATTAGGGAAAGGAGGTTAGCTGCTCAAAAGAGCTATGCTGACAAGAAAAGACAATCGATATCATGCGAAGTTGGAGATTCGGTTTTACTTAAAGTCTCGCCGTGGAAGGGACTTATAAGATTTGGTAAGAAGGGAAAGTTGAGTCCAAGGTTTATTGGACCATTTAAAGTTCTTCAGAGGATCGGGAATCAAGCTTACGAGCTAGAATTACCGGAAGAACTGTAGGGTATTCATAACACCTTTCGTGTGTGTTATTTAAGAAAATTTACGGGAGATGTGCCCAACATAATTCCCAATTCTAAATTAAGGTTGGATGAAAACAAGAGGTTGATTAAAGAACCTGAGGCAATCGTTGACCATAAGACTAGGAAGTTGTGATATGAAAATGGTCGATTTAGTGCTTGTGCATTTGAAACATACGAATGGGCCAAATCTCACCTGGGAAACGGAGAGTGACATGAGGAGTCGCTACCCGTATTTGTTTGCTGATGTGTGATTCCGGGGACGGAATCATTCTAAGGGGGAGAGAGTTGTAACGTCTGTGTTTCTAGGATAGGCATTAATGTTGACATAATGGTCTTGGTTAACCTTTGTAACTCATTTAGAAGAAATGAAAAGGAATTATGTGAATTATGTGTTTTATGCTTAATTATTAGGGTTTAATTAATTAAGAATAAAAATGAGCGTCAAAAATTAAATTTTAGATAAAGCCGATATATATTAAGAAACTTGTAGTGGGCGTGACAAGGATTACAGATATATAAAGAATGCCGAAATCCGAGTTATAACGAAGAAGTTATGACCTGTCGAAGTTTCACGATAAACCGGCACGGTGCCGAATGTCGTAAAAAGTGAGTTTTTGATAAACTACTTTTTAGCCTCAGTGATCTAAACGAAACTCGTAGTGTTCGTTAAACCGAGAGTAGGTATAAAAACAACACCCAAATCTGACTTCGTATGGCGAAGTTATGATTTTTCGAAGTTTCAGCTTAGCAGTAGACAGCTAAAAACTCGAATTTTAGATCGAGTGATTTTTAGCCGACACGACCTAAATGAGAATCGAAGGTCTCGTAAATAGTAGCACAACGGTAAAAAGTCTGACGAAAACGGACGTCGGATGAAGAAGTTATGAATTTTTAACGGATTTCCTGTCCCGGTCTGTTAAAAATAATAATATAAAAATTAAAGTCAAAATTAGCCGACAAAGTCTAAACGGAAGTTGTAGAGCGTAATTTTACCTACGCGTGCATATAAAGAACGTCAAAAACGGAGCTCGTATGCGAAAATTATGGATTTTAGAAGTTTTTGCACAAAAATCGAGAAAATTCGCATAGTCACAATTGCCACGTCACCCTCGCTTAGAATGTGACACGTGTCCGAAATCTGTGACTCATGCGAAGCCACGTGGCGAAGCTGCTGAGTCATCCGAGCACATGGCCTTATCCGAAGCGGTCCAGTAGCTATGCGCCACGTACCCTCTTAGCACGAGACCGAACCCTCGCTGACTGCCACGGTGCCTAGGCTTCGGACCAGTAGACCTCGGTCCAATAGGAGACTGCCAGCGAGCCTTCGCAGGTGCGACCCACGTGCAGCCCTCGTGCGAGCCTCCTCTGGGAGCCGTCGGATCCGCGGAGCGTGGCTACTTCTCAGCCATTGGATCAGGAGGCTCGGCCCTATAAATACAAGGGTGCGAGACCTCCCGGGGGTATTTTGAAAACATGTCATTTTTAGCCCCTTTCTCCATATTTCTTTCATATTATCATCCCCCGAAGCCACGGTATCAATTATAAGCCCCGGAATACGCCACGAAGTGCCCGTGAAGCCCGAAAAATTTATCTTTTCGGTTTTGAAGCCCGACCTTTCGCAGAGCCCGGTTTCTCAATAAAACTCCCGGTTTTATTAGAAACGATCGTTTTAGGAAACGAATTGCTGCCCGATTTTCATTAAATCAGGTGAGTGTATAGTCACTTTCACCTTACACATAGATATGAAGTATTTACCTTAAAATACGTGCTATGTGTAAATATATTAATTGTTTATTTGAGGTGACTGTTGAATTGATGTTTTATACAAGTTTTAAACTGTATATATATTTTTATCTACAAATATGTTGGGTAAAACATGGGTAGATGAATTAGATGATGTGTGATGAAATAAAAGTGATGAGAGGTATCGATGTTTAAGATGATCTAGTCATCTAGCAGAGTATAGACAACGGCCACAGACTATTTTAGATAGTCCAGTGGAACGTTAGTAGACTTGTAATCGGTACGTATGTTTGAACTATATGTTCATAAAGTGTTCTTGAACTATATGTTCATTAGGTGTTTTTGAACTATGTGTTCATCCATTAGTTCTTCCTTTTGACACTATTACGTGTCGGGGTACGGGAGCGTACGGGAGTACATTATCAGTATTTTCCCTATACTTTTATTTGGAAGAGCTTTGGAGTCTTCGTTCTTTTATGAAGTGATCGGACTAGCTTCATGAGTTAGTGATATAGATCATGAGTTAAATAGTGGGTGTGTGATGAAGGATGAGTTGGATAGATGAGATGATCAGTGATATAGATCATGAGTTGAGAGTGAGTGGTGAAATATGGGAAATGCTTTTACCCAAATGTTGGCATGAGTGGTGCAATATGAGAAAAGCCCTTACCCAATGTTGACCCCCGTCATTCAGCAGAGTAGGGATGACAACCATGGACTGTTCTAGACGGTCTGCGGAACACTAGCAGGCTCGCAACCTGTAGGTGTTAATGGACTTAAGTGTTCATTCGCTGTACTCTAAAACCCCCGTCATTCAGCAGAGTATGGATGACAACCATGGACTGTTTTGATGGTCTGTGGAACACTAGCAGGCTCGTAACCTGTAGGTGTTAATGGACTTAAGTGTTCATTCGCTGTACTCTATTCCCCTCATGAGTGCCTTTAGGGCAAGTAAGGCTGGGGAAAACCCCTTAAGTATGTTCATCAGCTGTATGGAAAAACCATTGACATGTATTGCGGGGAAAACTCTTGTGGGAAATACCGTCGATGAATAAGAGCTATGGACTAGCACATGACAACGATGTGACTTCGTGCCTATTTGACATAAATTGCTGAAGGAAAGCAATGTTGTCATCTTGTTGGTTGTTTTATGTTAGGATGTCTTGTTTGATATAACTTGCTAAGGGAAAGCAATGTTGTCACCCCGATGTTTGTTTTATTTGACATAACTTGCTGAGGAACCCCCACAGCAATGTTGTCAGCCCTAGTGATAATCCTTAGGCTAGGTCCCTTGTGATAGTTGTTTTAGGGACGTAAAGTAAGGATAATGGGAATGGGTAATTAGGGTTATTTTTGTTGATGGAATTAATAAATTTATTGTTGATTGAGAACTTAATAAGTTTATTATTTATTGTGGGTTGAAAACCCTATATGCTCACCAGGCTCCCAAGCCTGACCCACTCAGTTTATTTGTATCACAGGTATCGATACGAAGTTGCTTTACACTGAGAAATTAAAAGAGAAGTAGATCACTAGTGTAAATGAATGTAAGTTTTGTTTATGCTTATGTTTTTGTATTGACAATGACATCCCAATGGTTTAAGTGATTAAAATACATTTCTTCGGAAATGATTTGATAACATTTTATCATGTTTGGTTTTGGGAACAAATTCCGTAACACTTTTAATCAAATGATTACTCTGATTTTATTTTAAAAAACATAAACGAAATCGGTCTTTTCTGGCCGTGAAATTGGGGATGTCACAGTTTGAAAACTTAAAATTTTAATATGTTGGAAAAAATTAACCTCCCTCAAAAGTACAAGTTTCATTTTTCAAAACTGTCACTATAAATCACTTATAGTCAAATGTTTTTTTCTTTTATTGTTATTATTTTTTTTACTTTTAGATACAGATAAAAATTGAAAAGTGACTATAAATTACTTTTAGTTATATGTTTTATTTTTATAAATGTCATAATAAATTACTTACGATCACATGTTATTATTCTTTTATATTCAAAATCACTAGATACGAAATTAAATTGTTATCATAAAACACTTATAGTGAGATGTTTTTTTAAATGTTATAATAAAATACTTACAGCCACAATGATCTACCGTGACTATTGACTACTATTTGTCACATTTTTTTATGTAAAACAGTGACAAAATATGAAAAATAATTTGCAATGGTGATAGTTTTTAGCTAATATGTAACTAAAACATTACTGAAATTTAATTAATGACTTTTAGTGACGCAGTTAACCAAATCTATGACAACTCCGTTTCAAATAAGTGAGGCCGTAGGTCATTTTTAGTCACGATGCTAAACATAATATGTCCCTCAAACTAAATAATGTTATGTTTTTGTCTAGGGATGAGCTTTAGAACCGGACCGGTTCGGAACCGGAATCGGTTTCCCTATATTATAAGAACCGGGAACCGGACCGCCGGTTGTAGCACCGGTTCCGGTTCCGGTCCCGGTTTTTCGGTTATTTTTCAAACTAGAACCGGTTAAAAATTTTTAGATGATATGTTATCTTTCGGAACCTGTAAATGATTCAATATTTAACCAAATTATGACTTTTTATATTCTAAATTAAAGTACAAACACTAAATTAAATGATGAAAAAAATCAAGTAATTCCGACTTCATATGAGTGAGTTATGCGTATTTTAAAAGTGGGACAGATTCCAAAAAATAAAAACAAAATACTGAAACAGAAAATACGCAACATTGATATGCTGTCTTCTGAGGTCTATAACTGATTCAATATCTAACCAAAATATTTGTTTGTACAGTCTAAAATGAAGTACAAACACCAAATTACATGCTGGGAAAAAAATGAAGTAATTCCGACGTCATATGAATGAGTTATGCACATGGAAAAACAAAAAAGTGCTGAAATATAAAAAACGCAGCATAGATATTCTTTCTTTCGGGGCATGTGTCTGATTCAATATCTAACCAAAATATATGTTTTGTACAGTCAAAATAGAATTACAAACTCAAAATAACATGTAGGAAAAAAATCAAGTAATTCTGACTTCATATGAGTGACTTATGTACATTTTAAAAAACGGGAAAAATGTCAAACCGGTTCCAGTTTTTAGAACCGGGACCGGTTTTCATAAAAATGAAGATTCGGTAACCGGACCTTGTTACCAATTCCGGTTCCGGTTTGGTTCCGGTCCGGTTCCGGTTCCTACGGTTCTAATGCTCTTCCCTATTTTTGTCCTATGATTTCACTAAGATAAGGAAGCCACAAATACACTAGAACATATATTGACTCAATTAAGCATCAAAACTCGCATCGCATCGTCCAACACAACACTAGTAACCTAGTTCTCAACACAACAATATAACAATTTTTTAACTGGATTCAAAATTTTAGACCATTTTTGAAGTCTTTATATTCTAATTTCTTTAATCCTTAGTCATTTATAATTTTTTTATCAGTATGCATGCATTCCTAAATTCGACCCCCTACCCCGCACTTAATTTATGCAATGTACCCATTGCATGCATAAGCAGTTAAAGAACATAAAAGTAAAGAGGGAGAAATTTGGTTTGGTAAGCTTAACTTCTTCAATTTGAGGCTTCTCCCAAGCTTTCAATGTTAGTAAATATTACAAAATGTAAATATTATAAAAAAGAAGAAAACAAACATTGATTCACAACTCACAAACAAAAAAAACAATGATTAACAAAAATAAACAATAAATGAGAGATTAAAACATTAAATTCACAGCATAACATATGGCAAAATAATCAAAAAACAAATCGACATACCTGATGTGTTTCACTATAGATCAGATAGAAAGAGATGGAGGAGGTGGCGGTGCTGGAACATATTTAAGGCGATGGGACTACCATCGACCACTGTTACCACTGTTATAGCTTCAGATCTATACATGAAATAGCACCACACAAAGTAGATCTAGAAAAATTAAACCACTTACATCATATCTGACCAGATTTGAACGTTATGTCGACAACAGGAGATTGTGGTGGACATCAGTGGTGTAGCGATGATGAAAACGAAGTTGATGGTGATGAAGGTGGTATCAGATCTGACCAAACCGCACCAGATCTAAGATGTTTTGTGTTTTAGAAAGGGAAAGTTAAGCTGAAACAACTTTGTGACTCAAGAACTGAGACCAGGTGGCGATTGATGGTGGACATGGACATATTTTCATCAGATCTGTGTTTCTGTTAGTGGTATGTTAATGACATGGAAGAGGAATTTGTGTTAACAATGATGGATGAAGGTGGTGGTTATGCCGCTCGCCGGAACTCATAAATCTGGAGGAAAAAAATCATAGATCTGAAGACAAAAATCATACATATGAATATGAAAGTCGAAGATTTGAAGAAGAAAATCGTAGATATGAAGTTGATAATCATATATCTGAAACTAAAACTCATATATCTGAAGTTGAAGTTGTAGATCTGGAGCCAACCAAAGCTTGTGGATCTGATGTCGGTGGTTCACCGGTGGTAGGAGGCGACGACACTACGGGGGTGGTGGCTGGTAGCAATCGGTGATAATGTTTGTTTGTTCTTCAAGTTTGAGATGAGAGAGAATATATTAATGTGAGTGTGTGTAGTGTGTGTAGATCATAAATAATAAAAGATGAAAGTGACTTTTTATGTTATACCTTAATAAAAAAAAAGTTCTTAAGTGGTTCTTAACCTTTAGGGGTTCTTATATATATATATATATATATATATATATATATATATATATATATGGCTAGGTTATTGTGTTCTAACTATCTATTGTGTGGATGTAGGAATGATTGTAGTCCAATCATTTTTGTCAATTTAAGTAAGTGATTATCTTATATTATTAGATTAAAAAAGCATTCTAATTAAATGAATGGTGGCTTAACGGTATTTTAGTCAATTAAACATTATTTAAAAAAGGAAAACTTCGGATTTTAAGGAATAATTAATTATCTTAATTTTTAAAATATGATTTTAAAGTATATCAATTTTTTAAATTCGGACTGTAAGAATATATTTTCTGACAGAATACAAATGATGACAGAATGCATATTCTGACAGAATGCATATTCTAATTGAATGAACCTATTGAAAAATAACAAATTTTTAAACCATGAATTGAAGAATAACAACCTTCTTAAAGAACAATCATCTATTAGTAATATTATTCAGAAGAGAATATTTTGTAGTAAGTCATTCTTAAAAGAATAACAAATAACAACATTTTTAAAGAACAATCATCTATTAATAACATTATTTAGAACATAATGTTTTATAGTAAGTCATTCTTAAAAGAATCTTCAATTTATAATAATACAATGTCATTCTTGACAGAATCTTCATTCGCATTCTTGATTCCTGCTTTAGTAATTTGTACCTCTTTAACATGTTGGTGCGGTGAATCTTAATTGTCATGAATTATCTCTTATTTCCGTCCACTATTATTGTTCCAAGCAACATTGCTATATTCTGATGGTCTTGAAATAAGACTCATACACATACACATTGAGAGAGAAAAAAAAACGGAAACAAACTATGAATAGAATTAAATATATGCTAAAAAGCTTATTTATTTATTCTTTTCATTATGTAAAACTGGATGGCCTTGTGTCGTAATTGACCAACAAGTTTGTTTCAATTTATTTATAAAATTATCAATTGTAAAGCACAAAAGAACATAAACTATTTCATCTCTTAATTGGGGGAGGGGGATTAGTTATTACTTTTCAAATTAGGGTTGCAAATTAAAACAACGCATAAAAGAAAAAAAAAAAAAAAAAAAAGAGGACATGTGCACACTAACCACAAATTTAGTTGTATTTGATGATGGTTTTTCACACTAAATCGAAATGCATAGCTAAAGTCAAAGTAATTAGATTCAGAATCCAAAATTACGCACACCTTAAAATCATAAAATAAAATAAATGATTAACTACAAAATAAATCTAACAAGGAAAAAGCAGTGTTACCGAATAAAAAAGTGTGAGAGATATTTGAATTTTTATTGTCCCACATCGTTGAATTCTTCCACTATCGAGGACGGTGTCTTTATGCTTGACTTTCAAGCACCGTCTTATTCTATCTCTAAACCCGAATATTCTTCACAGATAACAGTGAATTTGTAACAGTGGCGCAATCACTTCGAGCGGCGGCTGGTGGTAAAGAAGGGTACTGATGGTTTTTGCTCGACGATTAAACGGTGAAGATGGTCGACGGTTAAATGAGGAAGATGTTATAGCCGACAGTTTTTAAAGAAAAAGGGGGGAATGGGTGACATGTTTATAGGGTTGTCAAACTAATATGCTATAATATAAAGGGATATTAATTGATTTTATTTTTTACTAATATGCTAATATAAAGGGATATTAATTGATTTTATTTTTTACTATAAATAATTATAATAACATTATAATTTTTTCTTATTTAGTTTTTAAAAATGATTGTCCTACATTGATTACTACATCCATACAATAAATAGTTAGAATATTTGAACCTAGTTCTCTCTCTCTCTCTCTCTCTCTATATATATATATATATATATATATATATATATATATATATATATATATATATATATATATATATATAGAGAGAGAGAGAGAGAGAGCTAGGTTCATTTGTTTAAACTAATTATTGTGTTATTATATGCATAAATGTTGGCCAACTCAATCCTCCCTAAAAAATCCAATCAATTCAGCAATGTCGGCCTTAACAGACCAACCTAGCCCTAAATCCTTTTATGGCGTGTATCTGCTTAAGTGGAGAAAGAAAGAGGAGATTGTGATATGGAGAAAAGACCAGAAGCTGTGGTGTCGATCCAAGGAGGAAGACGAGGCAGGAAAGGTCAAACAAGAAGAAGGATTTGGTTGTGGGATCGGCTACAGCAGGTAAAACTTCTCGATTCTTTTTTGCTTTCTTCTTTTCATTCTGAAACGATTAATTAGTATTGATTATCGATTCAATGATTTTCCTAATTTCTCTATTCTCCTTCTGAAATCTCCACTTCTGTCGACTGTCGCTCTCTCTCACCGATTTTGATTTGATTCTCGAGCTTCAATCATTATCAATTCATTGGTTTTGATGTGATTCTCGAGCTTCAATCATTATCAATTCATTGGTTTTGGGGCTTATATAACTTTTTTTGATTATCTGATGTATGCGTTTTCTGATTACAACTTCTCTTGTTTTCTTAATTTTTGATTATCCAGAGGCAAATATTTCTCAGCATAGTATTGAGGTTGTTTCTAACTGAGTTGATTTTTTTTTTCTAATTTTAATGAACGATGATTTCTACAAATTATTTTCTGAAATGCTGATTATAAGTCGTATTAATTTCCTTTGTTTTGGGTTTGATTGTTCTTGATAGAAATGGATAAATGGAATGGATTTTTGGGGTTAATGTTTTACAGGAAATTGTTTGTTTTGCTTGACAGAATTCGATGTGGTGTTTATTGCTTGAAATTGCCATGGAAAGAAGATTAAGCAATAACAATGAGTGGTTGTATTTCTCATTTGCAGGTATACATGAAATCAAGAACAAGAATGTTCTTGTTTTCTTGGCTGGGAAGGGTACATATGAGACTTACAACATTCTACTGGAATGGAATCTTGAATTCCGATTATGTCAGAATAGAATCTTGAAGATGAACATTCTACGGGATGAAGATGAACAATGACCACCAATCTTCCAAAAAGAATGGATTATTTTAGCAGAATAATATACAATATAATAAAAAGAAATATATGTAATAGTATATTCTGGTAGAATGATTTATGTATTTGTATCTCTTTGTTATTAATAAGTGTAACATTCTCATAGAATAGTATATAAATTTTTTTCTTTTCTAAGAATGTAATGAAATTTTTTTTAACTTGTATCCAAAATTTTGTTATTTTTCAAGAAGTTCATTAAATCAAAATATATATTATGTCAGAATGTGTATTCTTGTATGGTTCAATAACTTTTGTTATTTTTTTATATATTGATAAACATATTCCGTCAGAATTTCCGAATTAGGAGAATTATCATCCATACAATCAGATTTTTAAAATTAATAAAATCTATTTTCCCTTAAAATATGCAATTTTCCTTAAAATATGCAAATTTCCTTTATTAAATCTATATTAACTGACTAAAATACCCTTCTAGTTAAATTAGATGGTATTTTTCAATTATATTTAATTCAATAATATGTAATAATCACTTTCTTAAAATAAGTAAAATGATTGGCCCACAATCATTCATACAATAACACAATAATTAGTTAGAATAGAATAACCTACGCCTATATATATATATATATATATATATATATATATATATATATATATATATATATATATATATATATATATTATACAAACTTTACTATTTCTAAAAATAAATTTAAGACGTTCAAGTGTTTAAGCTAATAGTACAACAAATTATCATTAAATAATATTTTAATTAAAATCCTACAAAATATAATGCAATAGGTACAAGTGTTTAATAGATAATAAATTCACATGTCTAATATTGAAACATTCAAATCAAAGCTCTTATCTTTCTGAATATAGAGGATTTAAATTTTAAACAAAAAATTCCTTTTGACTAGAAAGAGTCAACAAATATTTTAAAATTTTAAAAATTCCCTCATATGTCGACCAGATACCCTCAACATCTGATTTTGTTGATTTTGTTCTGCCTTCAAAAACCTGTTTCTCAATAATACTCGGTCTCATGTCTTCTACATTGAGTTCTCTGTATCCATTCTCTCCCCCATTTCTCTCTAAAAACAATGTCACTCTTTCATTGTGCTCAACAAACCCATCTCGAGATGGATGCCAAAGGCATCCCACCATCGCAACCCTCCAGATCTTTCTCCTCGATGTATGTGATTTTTTGTTGTTAATTTTACAATCTTTTATCTTCAGTTAATCTTTGGGTGGTGAGTTTTTGTTGCAGACCAGATGATGACTTAATAAGAAGGAGGTGGGTTTATAAGTAAATGTTTTGGTTTTGTTTACTTCACTACACCAAATCTGTATTTGTTAATATGTTTTTGTGCTCTTATTCTCAGTCTTAATTTGGTTCGATCTAATGTTATTATCATTTAGTCTTACAAGTTTTGTTCAATCTTTAATTTTTCTTCTAATAAAAGTTTACGTCTTGTACAGGTTTCAGGCATTCTTCTTTGTCCTTGTTCATCCATGTTCAAAAAATATGTACAGGAAGATTAATGCTTATCTTGCACAACTCTTGTGATTGGAGGTTATATGGCTTTTTAACTGGTGGGCACACATTAACGTGTTGGAAGTTTGAATTGTTTCTCACTTTCCTTGGTATATGGTGCAAAGTACCTACTTCCAGATATAGTATATTTTCTAATATTTCATTTTTTGCAGGTTGATCTATTTATAGATTCTGAAAATCTTGAATTAATGAGAGCTCTCGTTAGCCGTGGTATTATTTCAGTAGTTCATATAGTTACATTATCACATTCGTATGCAACCTTGAACATATATTACATATTAGCTTATTTTGATTATATATCTTCAGGTAAAGAACATGTACTCCTTATTTGCACCCATAAAAGTGACATTGACTGACTCATTGGATGGGTCTTGGCTCGGGTTATTGTTTGAAAAAAATACTGACTTTGTCTTTATAATATTGATATATTATTCATTAATTTTTTGTTTTTTTATTGGCAACATTCAGTTTGTCTTGGTAGCACTCTTGCTTTGGTTAAAAAAAATCATTAAAATTCCTTCCGGTATGTTTAAATACAATTCAAATTAGGCCACAGAAACTCGTGGCATTCATATATATCATCAAAATAAGATAGAGAGTGCTTTTTTATGCAGGTTATTGGCTGGTCAATGTGGTTTACTGATATATCTTTCTGGAAAATAACTGGTCCAAAGATAGAATCTATTGATTGTGAGATTTCAGCATTTCAAGAATCTTGCATAATTAGGAATAACGAACGTTGATGATATATTTCTTTTTTGTGTTTTTGTTTTGGGGGGAGGGATGAACTGCAGGAAGGCTTTGAAAACCTAAGAGATTTCCCAATGCCTTTCTGGTTAGCTGTTTTTGTAGCAGGGACACCGTTTACACATGCAAAGCTTCTTGCTGCTCAGGAATATGCTATTGCAACAAAGTCACATGTTCCTAGGAATGTTTTGATTTGGACTAAATTGATGAAGGTAGATATTTGTTACTACTCATTTCTTGAAAATCATTTGGTTTAAAGATTTTTCATTAATTTGATGAAAGTATCCATATTTTGGTGTATCCAGCAAGTAGTCAGAATTAATCTTGATCTCATTAAGTTCGATAAGACAAAGCCAGAGTAACTTTCTTGGTTGTTCACTACTTTTTACATCAAAACTATTGGGATGATCAGTTTAATTAAGCCTTTAAGGTATCAACCCATGCCTACTTCATCTTTTTAGAATTTTTTAGAACAAATCATAATTTTTATTATGATTAATATGACATTCTGTCGAACCCCACTGTTTGTGCCCATATTATACTCTTGCTTAAGTACTATTTATTACCCCTCCAGAGGCGATTGATATTGATGGTTACGTTTTTCAGTGTTAGTTGTAGTGGATAGCAGTTCATTTTCTGGTTCATTGTAATGTTTTATGTTAGGGTCGATGTACCAAGATTGGAGCAATTGAGGGGGAGGTTGCACATGGGTTATAAGGTTGCTCCAACTTTCTGTTTTTACAACCCCACTTAAAGAAATATATGCACATTTCTCTCTCTTTACCTCTCAAGAAATATGTATATATTTATTACATATATCTATTGTGTAACATTGAAAATCTTCTCTGTTATTTGCGAGGATCCAAATATATAACCCCTCTTGTTGAACGTTTTACAAATGCTCTTCAAAGTACTGGTATAAGCTAATTGCACTGCACATTAGAGACTAATTAATTGTTTTTTTTGTTACTCGTAGGCTGGTATAATTCAAACTGTAGGAATTTAGCTTTGTTGCTTTGCTGATAAATTCAAGTCAAGGTATAATAACTTCACTTGATAACACTTTTTCGCTGGTTTACTTCTATTTAAGTTAATTTACTATTATTAACAATAAATATTATATCCATTGCAGATAGTAAATGTCTCCCAGAAAGGGGACATGAAGCATACACCAAGGATAATTAGAGGTACTCTTTGCTTTTACTCATGTGTAGTTAATTTATAAAAGGCGAACATATTTCGATATTGGTAAATGGTTTTACCATCATTTAACTTAATCTATAAAAGGGTAACCTTTTTTTCCCTTCAAAGTAAGTTTATTTATATATGCATTGATTTTGAATTTAATTTTTGACCAATGGTAAATATCTTTACTTTTTTGAAATGTTTTAGGGAGGTGGGAGAAGAGAGATGGTCATATTGTTTATCTCCTAAGTCCTAAACTTCGTAATGGTTGTTCATATGGAGTAATATAAGAAAGAAGATATTATGGTGCTAAAAATAGATATGACGGTGAGAGAGCGGATATTATTATTATTATTATTATTATTATTATTATTATTATTATTATTATTATTATTATTGTGATATACAGTTTAATGTTCGTGTGTATGTAAGCAACTGATGTAATTACAGGATGAAATGGGTTGAGCTAGAATTTGGAAATGATGAAGATGGAAGATGATATATTTCCTGTTTTTTTAGAACTTTCATCTACGAAAATATGCAAATAGAGATTATTTTATTAGTTATTTATTGAAATTTTTAGAATATTATATTTATGGATGATACAAATAAAAAATCCAATTAACAACAATATTGTTTAAATAAACCCTCACGCTCTCATCATGCTTTGACGATTTGTGATAAATTTAGTCCATTTGTGACAGTGTAATTGATTTGTGCACTAGGTGTAACATCCCAAAAATCATGACCAAAAATTTCTTTTAAAACAGTACTAATCCACAGCATTAAGTCATTCAAACATACAAAAAAGGTTATATGACAAAATCAGAGTATCTTTTCTAAAACACTTATTCATTTTATCAGAGTAAACATCCCATGCTAACTTCTTGGTGTGTGCCATGCGATCATCCCGAGCTCTTCATTCCGCTACCGGAAATACCTGAAACCAAAACTGAAAACCGTAAGCACGAAGCTTAGTGAGTTCCCCAACCTACCACATACCATACATATCTACTGATCCATACATGTCATACATAATTCTGAGCACATAACCACATACTGGGCCCCCGCCCGCTACATTGGGCCTCGCCCGCCATCGGACCCCGTCCGTCATCAGGCCCTGCCTGGCATCAGGTCCCACCTGGCATTGAGCCCCGCCCGGTATACATATCTGTTTCCTTTAGGCCCCGCTTGTCTCTGGGCCTCGCCCGCCATACACATACATACGATTAAATAACATACTGAAACATACATAAGCATTCCCTAACCATTCCTTGCTCTAAGGCCTCGCCTAACTTGGGCCCCGCCCCTGGTCTTCTACTGAAGTAGTGGAACCCCGTCCACACCCCTACTGGTAGTGAGTTACGGGCCCTCGCCCACACTCACATCCTTCCTATCACGGGCGTCGCCCCTGCTCTGCTAATATCGAGATATGGAACCCCATCCATACTCCGCTTGTGATGAAATACGGGACCTCGCCCACACTCACCTCCCTACCAGGCACATACAAGTATCACGAAGACAACAAGTATAATCTAACGCACTACACAAGAATCTTCCTCAGGAATATCCCGACATCGGAACCCCGATCCGGAAACATACTATTATCTAACGTACTTCGGGCTTACCCCGACATCGGACCCTCGGTCCGGATCCTATCATACCGACACATGCAAGAATCACAAAGACCTCTAGCATCCTAACATTCCTCGGGCCTCGCCCGACATCAGGTCGTAACCCGGAACACATATCAATAAGTGCCTAGGGCTAACCCCTGGTTCTTCCTTATACACATAAGCATAAACATGAAGATGGACATAATGGGCCAGCATTGTGGCCGTAGACCCATGCACACAGTGAGGAGACTCACCTCGCACTGCTGAAAACTCGCTGAACACTTCTGACTGCTAACTGGCAACTTCTGAACCGCTGACCCTTCGGCTTCCCGAACTATCAATACCCAAAATAACATTTAGACCACAATAAACCAAAAGTCAACCCTGGTCAAACTTGGTCAAAGTCAACGGTCAAAGTCAACATCAAGTTGACCTGACTCGCCGAGTTGGTCTACCCACTCGTCGAGTCCATACTCCTCCAATCCCAAAACAAACCCGGCTCTACTCGTCGAGCCTTGCAAGAACTCGACGGGTTCTCCTTCAACCATGCCACTGGGACCATCTTCAACCGACTCGTCGAGTTCACCATTGAACTCGTCGAGTTCATTATCCACATATGAATGTCTCTAGTCTGTGACTCGCCAAGTTGTATGAACAACTCGTCAAGTCCATCTTCATAACTAAGAATATTGCCTTAGACTCGCCGAGTTCTTCCTTGAACTCGTCGAGTACGATGAACTTCATAACCATTATGGACCCAAACTGGTTGAATCCTTTACCAACTCCACTCACTGATCCAAATCATAAACAGAAGGGTTTGGGTTTGCGACCCGACTCGCCGAGTCCACCTTGTGACATTCCTATTCTGTCGATTACAGTCCATTCCAACACCTTCAACCCATAGATTTGGACTTCTAATGCCAGCATTACACGTAATGTTGCTAACTTTACGTGCATGCAAGGTGCTATGGAGCTAAAACTCTTAATCCAAGATAAAATGAAGGTCTAGGACATGAAATGGAGCCATAGCTGGATAAAGCTACCCACTCAGAGCTCCTCAAGCTCACAAATGCCCAGATCTGAAGTCCTTTTCGTCCTCAAAGGCTCAATACTCAGATTGGTCTTGGAAATGGCCCGAAAGTGGGAAAATACAAGCTAGAAAGGGAATCTAGATGATTAACAGCCAAAGTATAAGCTTTATACCTTCAAATGATCTGCAATGCTACCCCAACTCTGGATCAATAGCTTCTTCTTGCACCACCAAGGTCCTTCTTCCTTCTCCAAGCTTCAGTTCACTCTCAAGGAAAGAACTAGCTCAACAATGGAGTTGGGCGGCTAGGGTTTCGAGTTCGGGACTAGAGAGGCTGCAAATGAAACCCTAGGAAGGAGAATAGGATGCTTAAATAGGGTACCAAGTCCCGAAATTAGGGTTTCCAATGCCCCTTCTCTTGGCAGAAGAAGCAGATGGACTCTTTTGGAATGGCACAAGGAACTATCTCAGAGTTTACCTTTTCTGGATTTCCAATGTCACCATTTTCAATGTCCATTGAAGTTTGGGAGTTTGATTTGCCAGACAAATTTGCTTGATCAGCACGCCAAATCATTTCTGATTCAGCAGCTATAAGCAAATATGTCAAATCAATGAGGGTCACGTCATGGTCCATCATATAGTACTCTCTAACGAACTCACTATATGATTCAGGAAGTGACTGAAGAACCCAGTCAACAGCCAACATTTCTGAGATATCGACACCCATCATCCTTAACCTATCAATGTGTGACTTCATCTCTAAGATGTGTGCACACACAGGTTTTCCATCTTCGTGTTTACTTGTCAAAAGGGCTTGAGTGAGCTTGAACTTTTCAAGCCTTTGAACTTGTGGGTTAGGGAGATTAATTGGAGGAGGTGGAGGAAGTGAAGCATGACTCTCATTTCCTTGATCGTATCTTGGAACGCCATCTTCATTTTGAAAGCTTGTTCCAATTGATTTAGGAAGACCATTGTTAGATTCAGACATCTACAAAACGGGAAAAATTCAAGTCAAGTTGATTAGAATCCTTGATGTAACACCCAAACGAAACATCAAGGCTAGGATCCAACACAATACTCTACAACCTAGAAGAGGGATGCCGTAATCTAGTTGCAGAATATTTGAAGGTAGGTAAATGACGATTTACCAATTTTCACCATGATAAACGAAAAAGAAATTTAAGTTTAAATGAATTGAAACTCCTAGATCTTTTGAGATTCATTGAACTTTTCAATGGCATGTTTAATCTCGATTATGCCCTTCAAGTTTGCGACTGGGATGCCGAGGATCACAAACAAGGTGTGAATAACCATACGAATCACGAGGTGCACCCAATTGCTACTATCACCTAATCAATGTGCCGGTTAGCCACACACGCTCCATTGATCTATGATAAACATCGAGCCACCCTTCGCCACCAATGCCAAACCCAAATTAGTGTGCCGGTTAACCACACACGCTCCACTAACGTTTCGACATGGGTACAAAGTGTAATTCCATGGATTAGCATACAATTCCACATTTTTCCTAAAGTAACTATGATTTGGGAATTTGTAAAAGCATGTAGTTACTTTGTACTTCATTATACTTATAATGGAAGGTTTCGTCCTATCCTACCCGTTCGGCTAACAACCCTCCACTAGTCAAGAGTGCGGTGGGTAAGAGTGGATACCCATTCAATCGCCATTTTATAGGCAATTTCCTTAAACACCCCTTATAGACCAG
Source organism: Lactuca virosa (assembly GCF_052849685.1). NCBI lineage: Eukaryota > Viridiplantae > Streptophyta > Magnoliopsida > Asterales > Asteraceae > Lactuca > Lactuca virosa. The sequence continues at coordinate 29,674,768 of NC_136428.1, forward strand.
CTTCGTGAATGAGGCCTACTAACGGTAAGACTGACTGTTTACTCATACATATATATAATATTAGACTTTTAATGTTATATATAGTATAGGGTGTATTTTACACTTTTAAAATACTAGGTGGTCTAATTTAATAAATTATACTTTTAATTTAATTAAATGTAAACTAAAACTATATGGGTTTATTAAATCTCTTTTAATTATACACCTTAATTAATTAATAAAACCATAAGGGTGTAATTTGAACTTTTTCAAAAATACGAGGGTTTTAGAATTTAACATTTCAAAATTAAACTTTTAATTAACTTTTAAATTCCAAAACTTGAGGGCAAGTTTTGAAACATTTCAAAACATTAGAGTTTAGAATTTAAATATTTCAAAATTAAACTTTTAATCAAAAATTTAAATTCCAAAACTTGAGGGCAAGTTTTGAAACCTTTCAAAACATTAGGGTTTAACTATTTAAATTTCAAAAAACAAAACTTTTAAGTTCAAATTTAAACTATAAAACCTAAAGGGGAAAATTGAAACTTTTTCACAAGATAATTCAAATCTAAATTACAAATAATCAATCTTTATCTAATAAAACAAAAGATTATCTAAATTTTGACAATTATCTTCTATTTTGGCAAGGATAATCACCCAATATCAATAAAAATCCGATCTTATGAATTAAAAACGTTTATGGTAAGTATCCTAAGCCAAAACAGCAAGAAAATCGCCAAAAAACGTTGCCAGACTCGCTGACTCGTCGAGTCAGCACTGGACTCGTCGAGTACCCAGTGGATTCGGTGAGTTCAGTCATGGACTCGGCGAGTCCAGCCCCAAAATTCAAAAACTTCAGCCAATTTTCGATCAAGTAAGCATCAAATTCACTAACAAACAGCCCTAGGCTCTAATCACACTGATGGGTTTCGAGCAATACATCAATCCTATGGTGTACATGCAAACCCTAATAGCTTTGGATCTAGTTTGTCTAATGAACATGCATTTGATAATCCAAAGCCATAAACCCTAGATCTATCATATAAGAACTGAAATAAGGGTTTAGTAATTACCTTTGATTGTTATATAGTAATAACAATTAATTCCTTGCTTTGATTGGCTTCAGAAAGCTTAGTGCCTCAAGTGTTGCACCTCTAATGGAGTCACAAACACCACTAAGCAACTTGGATGAAGAGGGAGGAGAGAGGAGGCACCAAAACGGCTGGAAACCCTAAAGGATTACTTCACCACGTTTTTGGGGCTTAAGGGTCCTTTATATACATGTAGGCTATTAGGGTTTACAACTAGGAAACCCTAATCTGGCTGCTTAAGCCGTAAGCAGCCCATTGACTCCTTTAACATATCCCTTGGACGAATTCCTTATAGGCTTCCCATAGAATTCGTCCAACCTATATTATTTAGGTAATCCATAGCCCAATTGCAATTATCTTATAATTACAAATCCAGTCCCCTAAGTTTAATTAATCTCTTTTAGCCACTAAATTAATTCTTAATTAATTCTTAACTAATATTAATTAAACAATATGATTTCTCCTTTAATATATTATTCTTATAATATATTAATAAATCATAATTAAACCTTTCTCTCCTTAATTCATCCTACATATTGCTATGGTGAAGGCAACCCAAAAGGACCATGCTCATAATCGGGTCAAGTACATACCAAAATAGTTATGGACTTAGACACTAATCCAACAGGTGGAGCGCGTGTGGTTTACCGGCACATCGATTAAGTGAAAAACATTAAGGGTACCACGTAATTTGCATGGTTACTTCACACCTTGTTTTGTGATCCTCGGTATCCCAGTCACAAAACATGAAGGGCTCACTCGAGATCGAAACATGCCATTGAAAAGTTCAATGAATCTCAAAAGAATCTAGGAGTTTCTAAAAACCAAATAAAACCTAATAACTTATATTTCGTTTTCATGGTGGAAATTGGTGAATCGTCATTCACCTACCTTTCAAATATGTTTTAGCTTAGATTACGACATCCCTCTACTAAGTTATAATATATTGTGATTGGATCCTAACCTTAATATTACATTTGGGTGTTTTATTAAAGACTATCCTTATATCTAAACTAAACTTGTTTTTCTTCTTTTTCAGATGTCTTCCAACAATGCTGCTCCTGGCTCAAACCCTACTGGCTCCTTCTCTCTCATGAACCTTTATGGGAGAGTCATCTTTGATTGATCCAACTTTACTTATTGGATCAGAAACATCAGGATGGTCACTCGATACAAGAACAAAGAATATGTTCTCGACAAGGAGCTTAAAGTACCCGAGCCAACTGCTACTCCTGAGGAGTTTGCTGAATATGAGGCACATGAAAGAGATGCTACCAAAGTGGCATGCATCATGATGGCCACTATGTCAGCCGAGCTCCAAAAGTCCTATGAGGACTACTATCCTTTTGAGATGCACCAGGATTTGATGGACCGCTACCATCAGAGTGCTCGTCAAGAGCGATATGAAATCATCTCCTCCATGATAACAACCCGAATGAAAGATGGTGAACCCATCACGGGCCACAAATGCAGAAAATGCAGAGGTATGTGGACCGTTTGATGAAGCTGAATGTGAACTTCCCCGAGGAGTTAGCAATAGATATCATTTTGCACTCCTTACCATCGTGTTATGATCAATTCCGCATGACATACCACATGAACAAGGAAGAAGTCACCCTCAACAAACTTCAAGGACTCCTAAAGACCGCATAATCAGGTCTTAAAGGTAAGTCGGTTGTTACCACTCCTACTCCTACTCCAAACTCTGCACCTGTCCTGGCAATCGGGAAAGGTAGAGGGAAGAAGAGGAAGAGCCCTTCGAAGGGTACCAAGAGTAAGACCCTTGATGGCTCCTCTTCAAGCGGAACCAAGAAAGGTTTCGTCACTCCTTCTGCTGACCCAAAAGAGGCTGAATGCTTCTATTGCCATGAAAAGGCACACTGGAAGCGGAACTGCCCGAAGTACCAGCAAGATTTGAAGGATGGGAAAGTGAAACCCAACCATGCAGGTATTTACACGATATTATCTAATAACTCACCTTATTCTAACTCTTGGGTCCTTGATACCGGTTGTGGTATTCATATTTGTTCTGATTTGCAGGGACTAAGAAGAAGTGAGAATGTGGAGCATGGAAAGATAAACTTGATCATGGGGAATAGGAAAGTTTCACCTGTCACCAAGATTGGAGTTTATACTTTGTTGCTAAGTAGTGGGTTTACTTTAAATTTGAATAAATGTTGTTATTCACCTGAAATGGCAAGAAATGTTATTTCCTTTCATGCTTTGTACAAACAAGGTTTTACCTTTTCTTTTGATAATGAAGTTGGTGGAATAAATGCTTTCTTTAATAATGTGTTTTATTTTAAAGCATTACCTTGTGATGGTGTGTATGAAGCTGTGTCTGTTGTAGATAATTTAGGAAATAATGTGTTGTGTATTGATTCTACTAATGATAATAACTTGGATAAAGCATCATTATGGCATTGTCGTCTTGGACATGTAAGCAAGAAACGCATAGGCCAACTCCAAAAGGATGGAGTCTTGGAGTCATTTGACCTAAAGTCAGATGATAGTTGTGAATCATGTTTACTTGGAAAAATGACAAAGTCACCCTTCACAGGTTCGTGTGCTAGGGGTGAAGGTTTGTTGGATCTAGTGCACACGGATGTCTGTGGACCCTTCAAAACTGCCACAAGGGATGCTAATCGTTATTATGTGAATTTTATAGATGATTATAATAGATATGGATATGTCTACTTAATCAAGCATAAGTCGGAGACTTTCGAAAGGTTTAAAGAGTTTAAACAGGAAGTAGAGAATCAATTGGGCAGGAACATTAAGATGCTTCGATCCGATCGTGGTGGTGAGTATCTTAGTACTGAGTTCCTCGACTATCTTAGGGAATGTGGGGTTGTCTCACAATTGACACCTCCCAGGACACCACAGTTGAATGGTGTAGCTGAGAGGCATAATCGAACCTTGTTGGACATGGTTCGTTCCATGATGAGTCGAGATACGCTACCAATCTCATTCTGGGGTATGCCATACAGACTGCCGCCCATATCCTTAATCTGGTCCCTACAAAGAAGGTTGCCAAAACACCTCACGAGATGTGGACTGGAAAAGTTCCTAGTCTAGCCCACATCAAGATTTGGGGTTGCGAAGCTTTAATGAGACGCGAGACTCACGACAAGCTCGAACCTCGAAGTGAGAGGTGTATTTTCATCGGCTACCCACAGAAATCCTTTGGTTACCTCTTCTACAGACCTAGTGAGAATGTGGTCTTTGTAGCAAGGAGGGGTGTCTTTCGAGAGAGAGAGTTCATAAGCCAAGGAAACAGTGGGAGGCAAATTGACCTTGAAGAAATTCAAGAGTCAAGTTGTGAAGGAACCTCAAACCCTAGCAGTCAACTTGAGGAGGAAACTCCTGTTGATCCAATTGACAAGTCTGTACCTCTGAGGCGTTCCACAAGGGTTAGGAATGCACCTGAGCACTACTATGGTTTCCATATTACTACGGAAGGTGAGACACTTATCAGTGATGAGACACTGGTAAGTCTAGATGAACCTAATAGCCATGCGGAAGCCATGGCAGGCCCCGAGTCTACCAAATGGAAAGAGGCAATGGACAGCGAGATACAATCCATGTATGACAATCAAGTTTGGAACTTGGTTGACAATGTACCAGGTCGTAAGACAGTAGGGTGCAAATGGATCTTCAAGAAGAAGACCGACATGGATGGTAATATACACACTTATAAGGCGCGACTGGTTGCAAAGGGCTTTTCTCAAACTCCAGGAGTTGATTATGATGAGACCTTTTCACCAGTAGCCAAGATTAAGTCTATTAGGGTGTTGTTAGCCATTGCTGCATTTCATGACTATGAAATTTGGCAAATGGATGTCAAAACCGCTTTCCTTAATGGAAAGTTGGTTGAGGATGTTTACATGAATCAGCCAGAGGGTTTTGTCAGTACAGAGAACCCTAACAGAGTGTGTAAGCTTGAGAAATCCATTTATGGATTAAAGCAAGCACCTGGTAGATGGAATCTTTGCTTTGATGAGAAAGTCAAAGAGTTTGGCTTTTCGAGGAGTGAAGATGAATCTTGTGTATATGTCAAGGCTAGTGGGAGTATAGTTAGCTTTTTGGTATTGTATGTGGATGACATACTACTCATAGGAAATGACATCCCAACCTTGCAGGAAGTGAAGTCCTGGCTTGGGAAGTGTTTTGCTATGAAAGACCTAGGAGAAGCTGCCTATATTCTAGGGATAAGGATTCTGAGAGACCGGAGTAAAAGACTAATTGGACTTAGTCAATGTACATACTTGGATAAGGTGCTGAAGAGGTTCAGCATGCAAGATTCCAATAAAGGAGAGTTACCCATCCAGAGTAACGCTAGATTGAGTAAGACTCAGAGCCCGAGTACCGAGGTTGAGATAGCAGAAATGAGTCGAGTACCTTATGCTTCTGCAGTAAGCTCGATCATGTATGCTATGACCTGCACTCGTCCTGATGTGGCCTTTGCTTTAAGCATGGTTAGTGGGTATCAGGAGAACCCTGGTAAGGCTCATTGGACGACGACAAAGAACATTCTCAAGTACATGCGGAGGACTAAGGATTGGGTCCTTACCCTTGGTAGGAGTGATGACTTGAGAGTTGTAGGGTATAGTGATGCTAGTTTCCAGACTGATAGGGATAATTTCGGCTCTCAGTCGGGCTGGGTCTTTACCTTAAACGGAGGAGCAATCTCTTGGAAAAGTTCCAAGCAGGAGACAGTGGCTGATTCAACTTGCGAATCAGAGTATATAGCGGCAAGCGAGGCAATAAAGGAGGCGATATGGCTAAAGAGCTTCATTGGAGACCTTGGAGTTGTACCAGCTATAAAGGAGCCCATAGAGATTTTATTTGATACTGAAAGTGTTGTTGCCTTAGCAAAGGAACCAAGGGATCACGGGAGATCCAGACACATTGACAGAAAATACCATTTCATCAAACATCGAATAGAGGAAGGACTCCTCGCGGCAAAAAGGGTATCATCGGATGAGAACCCGGCAGATCCCCTCACGAAGGGACTGGGTAGGGTTAAGCATCTCCAGCATGCAAGGAGCATAGGTCTGAAGGATGATATTAGTTTTAGTAATTAGATAGTTTTTTGAAATTTGTAAAGTGTAATAGACATTTGATGATGAATAAAAGTTGTGTTTATTTATGAGTAAAGTGTTGCTATCTTTTGTCAATCATTTACTATTATTTCTTTTTGCATGTTTTGACTTCCAGAATATTTATGTTGAGTTTTACATATTATTCAAATTATCCACAGTCGGTCATATGTTGGAAGTAGATATGAATTAAGACTGTCATGAGTTGGTTGTAGAGGTCTAAGATGTTGGACATGGCCTCAACACTCATGAGTGCTCATAAGTTCTGAGTATTGGATTCAACCCACGCTCGCTGGTATCACTTCATGGAATTTATCTCGAGTGATCGCGAGACGGTAATATCATATAAGTCTTCAAACCTAGAGATATGTCTTGTTGTCTATGAGTTGGTTATACATTGATCGTGCGAAAACGCATTGGTAACTCGATGTTATAAAACGTGTGTTTGTGTATGATTTAACAAGTAGTAGAACAAGCATATGAGTCGAAGTTTATCTGTTCCTTCTTGGATTAGAAGCGATATCTGGGCCCCTCGATGATTTTGTTTTGACCTATGTACCGGGCCCGTTCAGAACTAAGTTGATGTGTTCAATTAAGTTTTATGTCAAACAAATCGGAAATCGGGAAACAAACTGCTGGACAAAAGTAAGACATTGTTCCATGTATTTGTCCGGCTGATATCTAGAACAGAGGATTATATGATCACTTATCTGAAATGGCGTATCATCATCTTCTCAGTTCCGAGAAACCTTGAAAAGAGCTACGATTGCTGATCGGTTCCTGAAGTCATACTTGCAGTTATAGTTATTAGACTTATCCAAGTGGGAGACTGTTGGATAAGGTGTCTAAGTCCATAACTATTTCTGGTATGTACTTGACCCGACCCGGCATGGTCCATTTGGGTTGCATGGCATCATGCATTTGGATAGACTTAATGAGAGAAATAACACTTGTGGTTTATTAATATATTATAAGTTCTAATATATTAATAATATTATTTAATTAGTAATGATCAAGAATTAATTTGGAATTAATTAAGTGATCAAAAGATGACTAATTAAATATATGGGTTGATTATGTAAATCATCCATAACTTGTATAGTGGGCTAAAAGGCTCCATGGATTATCAAGTTGGGTTAAACCCATTGGATGCTCCATGGAGGCTCCATGGGAGTTACAAACCCATGGGTCATGGAAATGAAGAGTCATGTCACATTAGGGTTTACATGGTGTAACCCTAGATGTGACACACTATATAAAGACTATGTTACTCACAAAAATCGGCTACACTAAGAACAAGAGAGGGCAAGCCGATTTTTACAAGTGTTATACATTCTCTAAAGTTATTCCAAAGCATTTGGTGTTGTGTGAAACATTTGAGGCATCACACTTGGGGTGCTAGGCTCTCAAGGTTTTCAAGGAATCATAACAACTACAAGGTATGTAATTCTAGCCATCTTTTATGTTAAAAGTTCCCCATGTATGCTAGATAGGTTTATGAACCATGGAAAAGTATTTTGCATGTATTTTAGACAAACATAGATCCAAGGTTTTCTAGGGTTGCATGTACACTTAGGAGTGTTAGAATGCTCAAAACCCATCAGTGGTATCAGAGCCTAGGCTTGCTTGTTTGATACTTGATACAAAATAGTGAAAAAAGTCGATTTTCTTGCTGTCTTCATGATGAACTCGCCGAGTCCATGGGGGGACTTGCCGAGTCCATGACCAAACTCATCCTACTCGTCGAGTAGGTTCGTGCACTCGACGAGTAGGAGCCTCAGAATGCAGTTTTTCGACTTTTACTGCTGGAAATGGACTAGAAACATTACCCTAAACTGTTTTGGTGTTATTAAACTTGTTTTAGATGGTGTAATGATTGTTCTAATCCATTTACAATGGATAATATCAAAATTACATGATTATATGTGTTCATATGTTCTTGAAATTTTGATATGATTATTCATGTTCTTATGAGTTCTTGATAGATCGTAGGAATTATTTGATTATTGCTGAATTCATGATCTTTATGTGTTTTAATGGAGTCCATAACTTGTCCTCAAGTTATGGATAACCAAAAGCCTCTTTGTATTAAAGCCATTAAAAGAACACATAAGTTACAAAAATGAAGAGTCTTCATTTTAATAACTCATAAGTTATGAATTGAAAGGTTTTGTAAAGTTACAAAACTTGCCCTCAAGTTTTGGAACATGTAAAGCCATCTTAATAAACTTTAGTTCCAACCTCTAGAATTTTAAATGTTAAAATTCAACCCTTATACTTTATAATATTATAAGTTTAATAATATATATATATATATGTATAAGATCAAGTCGTTTTACCGTTAGTAGGCCTCATTCACGAAGCCAGTCTATAAGGGGGGTATAAGGTTGTTGCCTATAAAATGGCAGCTTAATGGGTGTCCACTCTCACCCACCGCTTCCTTGACTGGTGGAGGGTCGTTAGCCGAACGGGTAGGACAATGACTTAAAATTCTCATTAAAAAGTATAATGATTATTATAAAGTAACTAAATGTTTTATAAATTCCCAATCTTAGTTACTTTAGGAAAATGTGAATAAGGTGCTAACCCATGAGATTACACTTTGCACTTTGATTAAGTCGTTAGTGGAGCGTGTGTGGTTAACCGACACACTAACTTGGACTTAACAAGGTAGGCAAAGGGTGACTTAAGGTTTTTCATAGGTCGGTGGTGATGGGTTTCGAGCAATACATCAATCCTATGGTGTGCATGCAAACCTTAATAGCTTTGGATCTAGTTTGTCTAATGAACATGCAATTGATAATCCAAAGCCATAAACCCTAGATCTATCATATAAGAACTGAAATAAGGGTTTAGTAATTACCTTTGATTGTTATATAGTAATAACAATCAATTCCTTGCTTTGATTGGCTTCAGAAAGCTTAGTGTCTCAAGTGTTGCACCTCTAATGGGGTCACAAACACCACTAAGCAACTTGGATGAAGAGGGAGGAGAGAGGAGGCACCAAAACGGCTGGAAACCCTAAAGGATTGCTTCACCACGTTTTTGGGGCTTAAGGGTCCTTTATATACATGTAGGCTATTAGGGTTTACAACTAGGAAACCCTAATCTAGCTGCTTAAGCCCTAAGCAGCCCATGGACTCCTTTAACGTATCCCTTGGACGGATTCCTTATGGGCTTCCCATAGAATTCGTCCAACCTATATTATTTAGGTAATCCATAGCCCAATTGCAATTATCTTATAATTACAAATCCAGTCTCCTAAGTTTAATTAATCTCTTTTAGCCACTAAATTAATTCTTAATTAATTCTTGACTAATATTAATTAAACAATATGATTTCTCCTTTAATATATTATTCTTATAATATATTAATAAATCAAAATTAAACATTTCTCTCCTTAATTCATCCTACATATTGCTATGGTGAAGGCAACCCAAAAGGACCATGCTCATAATCGGGTCAAGTATATACCAAAATAGTTATGGACTTAGACACTAATCCAACAGTCTCCCACTTGGATAAGTCTAATAACTATTTTGCATAACTTCAGAACCTGATCAGCAATCGTAGCTTTCAAAAGCCGCTGTCAACTCTGATCTTATCAGATACGCGTGTCGTTTAGATAAGGGATTATATATTCCTCCATTCTCAAGATATCGTATAGACACAAGACATGAATTTGATCATTCTCTCTATACTGTTTCCCGACTTCCGATTTATGACGATTGACAACAGACTACAATTGAACACATCAACTTAGTCCCGACTTGGCCAAGCGCTTAGGGTGTCATCACTAAATCATCGAGAGGCCCACATATATCGCTTTTATCCCACTTTGGGTAAAAGGAATGGATAAACTTCGACTCAACTGCTCGCTTGCGTTTACTGATCGAATCACACACAACAATAAGTTTTATAACACCAAGTTACTGGTGCGTTTTCTTATTATCAATGTGCAACCGACCAACAAATAACAACTCACACGTCTCGGTTTCAAGAATATACAATGTTATCGTCTCACAATTACTCATGACAAAAACCATGAAGTGATTCAAGTGAGCGTGGGTTTGATCCAATACTCTAATATTATTAAAGCACTCATGAACTCTGCAGCAAACTTGTGCTATGTCTAAACACTTAGACAATCTACAGACAGATTCATGACAATCTTCTTTCATACCTACTTCTAACGTATGACCGACTGTGGAGGTTCGAATAACCCAGTTATTCTGGAAGTCAAAACATGCAAAATGAAACACAACGATAATACTTAATCCTATATGGCCCAAAAACTTTTGAGTGTAAATAAAACACTTTTATTTAAACACCATATTGATTACTCATTATTCATTGCTTACTGTTTCAGAAAATCAACTTATTACTTGAATTACAACAATAATTGTCCCATGCTCCAAGCATGCACACTTTGTTTCCTATGGTCCATGCTTTGTGAAATAGATCAACTGAAAACTTTTCCAATGATGCTCATTTCAGAATTCCTAATCCACATCGTTAGTGTAAGAACACAAGGTTCTTGCCACTACTAGAATACGTTAGATTCTAACATTTTATGCAACGATCCTTTCGCAAAGTCATAGCACAAAAGTCACCAGGACTTGGCTAATGAAATTACAAGGTCTCTATCAGAAATTGTTACAAACAATTCTATAGATGTGATGTCTCTCACTCAAAGTACATTCCTTTGAACATCCTTTTGCATAAAGTTTTCTAATCTAGACATATTTCTTAATATCCAACTCCCATTAATGGAAACATTTCCATATTTGCCATATGACAACTCATTCTTAATAGAATCTTATCTATTCATAATGATGTCAATATAGTCCATCCAGTACTATACTTCCAACTACTCACAAGCAACAATTCCTTGGCGAACCTTAGATCGTCATTTGATAGTTGTTTAATTATTTTAGTCAAATCTAGTTCTAGTCCCTTTTCCTTCTTAATGCCCTAGGCATTTGGAAAATTTTAGAACGGTCAAATATTATAGCATATGCAATCGATCCTATACTCGAAGCGTATTGGACACGATGTATAATGTCTCACATAAAGACATGATACTTTATCATCCTTCTGCCATAATATTTTATGTGTCATGTTCCCACAATTCGAACTATGAAGAGGGATGCCGTAATCATAATCGAATTTTGAGAACGCACTATGTATCCTTGACTAAATTTATTAACATTTCTCGATCTAAACTTTAGAATTTTGAAACGAAGTATAATATTCTCTCCCTTAATTATAGCAAAACAACTTTTCAACCCTTGCAACTTTTCAAAGTGAATCTTTGTTTTCTATAATTAATATTGTTAACTTGCAATACTTACCATAATAATCATGCTCCCACTAACATGATGATTATTTTCTTACCAGCATAACACTTATGCTCCCACTAGCTTTGACATGTATTCAGAAAACAATTGAACTTCCAGAAAACAATGCTTATTGAATTCCTTAAGTTTATATTTCTAAATACTTGATGCTTTGATAAGCCTTTATCTAAGCTTCTTAAACTCATACACCTTTGTCTTAGAAAGCTCATATGTGTGTCTAGACAAATTCAGAACTTATGTTACTAAGTCCCAAATGTTCAGACTGATTGTCAAATCTCACGATTCGAACTATGAAGAGGGATGCCGTAATCATAATTGAATTTGAGAATACAATTTTCACAATTGCTATCTTCTTAAAATCTCTCTTAGTGAAAGCATTTCCTCACAATCATTTTCATGAAGGAGGGAAATCTTATGTCACTTAGACTTTATAGTGTATGTGTTCCTATCCATGTGAATTTGCCAAAACGAAGGTTTGCGACAAATCCAAAAACATATGGACTGAACTTTCTCAATCTTGATTTCTTGCCTCATGGTAACACGAGTGCCCACCATGTCTTCCAAGTATTTTAGCAACTCACCCTTACATATCAATGTACCTTCCATTGATCAAGGTGCTTGCCTTTATGCATACAAATGAGAACTCATAGAACTCAGATGCATAATTAACTTAACTGGAATGGCGCAGAAAACAAAATTATGTCATCCACGATAGGTTACAAACCTCAAGTCGTGTGCTAGTGATGATCAATTAGGTTTATTCTTGATTTATTCTTGAAACTTTTCAAGACCATTAAGAATCCCACTGATTCCTTGACATATAAGGTTCTCTTGTCAAGAAACATTTCTTGACAAACAAATATTCAAGAGTTAGTGTAGCTTCTTATCAAGCTTAACACTTCACACAATTGGTCTTAGTTGGTCTTTGACTTATCCAAGACATCACAACTTACCAATTTCAAATGTGCAAGAATATGAAAACTTTTCCAAATTCCACATTTGATGAGTGTCATAAACCTTCTTAAGACTTGTCACTCAAGTCACAATCTTAGACTTTAAGACTTGATATTGGAACGAAGTATGATTGAGTTCTTGATTTAACAATTTCTACAATTCTCGATTCTTCTTCTTAGACATGCAATTGCACTAAGACTCACTTAGAGGATTAATTGAGACATGGTTCTTAATCATTAAGACCTATCATAAAACACAATAAAAGTTACTCTCCCTTCTTCTTAGAATAGAGAAACTTTTATCTTTCTGCCTACTAGATTCTTCTTATTCGTTCTGCTATTGATTGAAACTCTTTCAATCAACTCAGAATTATACTCAATCTTATAAGTATAACCATATTTACTAAACTTTAGTAAATCATGACGAATATCTTTATTACTCTTGTGGTGGACTTGATCGACGCACAATGTAGTGTACTCGATCTCTTAGTCCTTCACTTGACACTTTGTCAAGGAATTAGTCTAATTTTCAAATATGAAGTTTCTCATTCATCACACAATGCAGGTTGCATGATTCCAAGTTTCTGTCCAATTGAAACTTGGGTGATGAGAAACTCTCCCTATTTGGTAAATTCTCGACATTTCCACAAATAACACAATTAAGAATCAAATCCATTATTGCTAATAGAAGAAACATTCAAACATCAATTTTTTCATACATGTCATTGCGAGGATAAATAAATAAGACAAAAAAAAATTTTTATTTTATTGCGGAAAAACTTTGTCCTTACAATGCAATTCAACTAAAAAACTATGCTATTACATATTTCTTAGAAATCTACCCTAACTCTAAAGTAGCAGCTCAAAAATCCGATCTTTGAATCCATGCGATCGTAATCCATTTCTTCGTGATCAGATTCAGCACGCTTCTTCCTTAAGTTTCCTTTCTTTTCTTCGATCCTGCAAAAACATCAAAATGTAATCTTATCACATCATGTATTAAGAATCAAAGAATAGGAACTTATAGAGTTAGTTAATAGATTTTACCTGAAGTAGAGCCATACGTCTTGACTCTCCCATCTCTTAGATCTCTCAGGTAAACAGGGCAGCTTCGTCTCCAATGCCCCTTCTCTTGGCAGTAGAAGCAGATGAACTCTTTTGGAATGGCACAAGGAACTATCTCAGAGTTTACCTTTTCTGGATTTCCAATGTCACCATTTTCAATGTCCATTGAAGTTTGGGAGTTTGATTTGCTAGACAAATTTGCTTGATCAGCACGCCAAATCATTTCTGATTCAGCAGCTATAAGCAAATAGGTCAAATCAATGAGGGTCACGTCATGGTCCATCATATAGTACTCTCTAACGAACTCACTATATGATTCAGGAAGTGACTGAAGAACCCAGTCAACAGCCAACATTTCTGAGATATCGACACCCATCATCCTTAACCTATCAATGTGTGACTTCATCTCTAAGATGTGTGCACACACAGGTTTTCCATCTTCGTGTTTACTTGTCAAAAGGGCTTGAGTGAGCTTGAACTTTTCAAGCCTTTGAACTTGTGGGTTAGGGAGATTAATTGGAGGAGGTGGAGGAAGTGAAGCATGACTCTCATTTCCTTGATCGTATCTTGGAACGCCATCTTCATTTTGAAAGCTTGTTCCAATTGATTTAGGAAGACCATTGTTAGATTCAGACATCTACAAAACGGGAGAAATTCAAGTCAAGTTGATTAGAATCCTTGATGTAACACCCAAACGAAACATCAAGGCTAGGATCCAACACAATACTCTACAACCTAGAAGAGGGATGCCGTAATCTAGTTGCAGAATATTTGAAGGTAGGTAAACGACGATTTACCAATTTCCACCATGATAAACGAAAAAGAAATTTAAGTTTTAAATGAATTGAAACTCCTAGATCTTTTGAGATTCATTGAACTTTTCAATGGCATGTTTAATCTCGATTATGCCCTTCAAGTTTGCGACTGGGATGCCGAGGATCACAAACAAGGTGTGAATAACCATACGAATCACGTGGTGCACCCAATTGCTACTATCACCTAATCAATGTGCCGGTTAGCCACACACGCTCCATTGATCTATGATAAACATCGAGCCACCCTTCGCCACCAATGCCAAACCCAAATTAGTGTGCCGGTTAACCACACACGCTCCACTAACGTTTCGACATGGGTACAAAGTGTAATTCCATGGATTAGCATACAATTCCACATTTTTCCTAAAGTAACTATGATTTGGGAATTTGTAAAAGCATGTAGTTACTTTGTACTTCATTATACTTATAATGGAAGGTTTCGTCCTATCCTACCCGTTCGGCTAACGACCCTCCACTAGTCAAGAGTGCGGTGGGTAAGAGTGGATACCTATTCAATCGCCATTTTATAGGCAATTTCCTTAAACACCCCTTATAGACCAGCTTCGTGAATGAGGCCTACTAACGGTAAGACTGACTGTTTACTCATACATATATATAATATTAGACTTTTAATGTTATATATAGTATAGGGTGTATTTTACACTTTTAAAATACTAGGTGGTCTAATTTAATAAATTATACTTTTAATTTAATTAAATGTAAACTAAAACTATATGGGTTTATTAAATCTCTTTTAATTATACACCTTAATTAATTAATAAAACCATAAGGGTGTAATTTGAACTTTTTCAAAAATACGAGGGTTTTAGAATTTAACATTTCAAAATTAAACTTTTAATTAACTTTTAAATTCCAAAACTTGAGGGCAAGTTTTGAAACATTTCAAAACATTAGAGTTTAGAATTTAAATATTTCAAAATTAAACTTTTAATCAAAAATTTAAATTCCAAAACTTGAGGGCAAGTTTTGAAACCTTTCAAAACATTAGGGTTTAACTATTTAAATTTCAAAAAACAAAACTTTTAAGTTCAAATTTAAACTATAAAACCTAAAGGGGAAAATTGAAACTTTTTCACAAGATAATTCAAATCTAAATTACAAATAATCAATCTTTATCTAATAAAACAAAAGATTATCTAAATTTTGACAATTATCTTCTATTTTGGCAAGGATAATCACCCAATATCAATAAAAATCCGATCTTATGAATTAAAAACGTTTATGGTAAGTATCCTAAGCCAAAACAGCAAGAAAATCGCCAAAAAACGTTGCCAGACTCGCTGACTCGTCGAGTCAGCACTGGACTCGTCGAGTACCCAGTGGATTCGGCGAGTTCAGTCATGGACTCGGCGAGTCCAGCCCCAAAATTCAAAAACTTCAGCCAATTTTCGATCAAGTAAGCATCAAATTCACTAACAAACAGCCCTAGGCTCTAATCACACTGATGGGTTTCGAGCAATACATCAATCCTATGGTGTACATGCAAACCCTAATAGCTTTGGATCTAGTTTGTCTAATGAACATGCAATTGATAATCCAAAGCCATAAACCCTAGATCTATCATATAAGAACTGAAATAAGGGTTTAGTAATTACCTTTGATTGTTATATAGTAATAACAATCAATTCCTTGCTTTGATTGGCTTCAGAAAGCTTAGTGCCTCAAGTGTTGCACCTCTAATGGAGTCACAAACACCACTAAGCAACTTGGATGAAGAGGGAGGAGAGAGGAGGCACCAAAACGGCTGGAAACCCTAAAGGATTACTTCACCACGTTTTTGGGGCTTAAGGGTCCTTTATATACATGTAGGCTATTAGGGTTTACAACTAGGAAACCCTAATCTGGCTGCTTAAGCCGTAAGCAGCCCATTGACTCCTTTAACATATCCCTTGGACGAATTCCTTATGGGCTTCCCATAGAATTCGTCCAACCTATATTATTTAGGTAATCCATAGCCCAATTGCAATTATCTTATAATTACAAATCCAGTCCCCTAAGTTTAATTAATCTCTTTTAGCCACTAAATTAATTCTTAATTAATTCTTGACTAATATTAATTAAACAATATGATTTCTCCTTTAATATATTATTCTTATAATATATTAATAAATCATAATTAAACCTTTCTCTCCTTAATTCATCCTACATATTGCTATGGTGAAGGCAACCCAAAAGGACCATGCTCATAATCGGGTCAAGTACATACCAAAATAGTTATGGACTTAGACACTAATCCAACAGGTGGAGCGCGTGTGGTTTACCGGCACATCGATTAAGTGAAAAACATTAAGGGTACCAAGTAATTTGCATGGTTACTTCACACCTTGTTTTGTGATCCTCGGTATCCCAGTCACAAAACATGAAGGGCTCACTCGAGATCGAAACATGTCATTGAAAAGTTCAATGAATCTCAAAAGAATCTAGGAGTTTCTAAAAACCAAATAAAACCTAATAACTTATATTTCGTTTTCATGGTGGAAATTGGTGAATCGTCATTCACCTACCTTTCAAATATGTTTTAGCTTAGATTACGACATCCCTCTACTAAGTTATAATATATTGTGATTGGATCCTAGCCTTAATATTACATTTGGGTGTTTTATTAAAGACTATCCTTATATCTAAACTAAACTTGTTTTTCTTCTTTTCAGATGTCTTCCAACAATGCTGCTCCTGGCTCAAACCCTACTGGCTCCTTCTCTCTCATGAACCTTTATGGGAGAGTCATCTTTGATTGGTCCAACTTTACTTATTGGATCAGAAACATCAGGATGGTCACTCGATACAAGAACAAAGAATATGTTCTCGACAAGGAGCTTAAAGTACCCGAGCCAACTGCTACTCCTGAGGAGTTTGCTGAATATGAGGCACATGAAAGAGATGCTACCAAAGTGGCATGCATCATGATGGCCACTATGTCAGCCGAGCTCCAAAAGTCCTATGAGGACTACTATCCTTTTGAGATGCACCAGGATTTGATGGACCGCTACCATCAGAGTGCTCGTCAAGAGCGATATGAAATCATCTCCTCCATGATAACAACCCGAATGAAAGATGGTGAACCCATCACGGGCCACATGCAGAAAATGCAGAGGTATGTGGACCGTTTGATGAAGCTGAATGTGAACTTCCCAGAGGAGTTAGCAATAGATATCATTTTGCACTCCTTACCATCGTGTTATGATCAATTCCGCATGACATACCACATGAACAAGGAAGAAGTCACCCTCAACAAACTTCAAGGACTCCTAAAGACCGCATAATCAGGTCTTAAAGGTAAGTCGGTTGTTACCACTCCTACTCCTACTCCAAACTCCACACCCGTCCTGCCGCCCATATCCTTAATCTGGTCCCTACAAAGAAGGTTGCCAAAACACCTCACGAGATGTGGACTGGAAAAGTTCCTAGTCTAGCCCACATCAAGATTTGGGGTTGCGAAGCTTTAATGAGACGCGAGACTCACGACAAGCTCGAACCTCGAAGTGAGAAGTGTATTTTCATCGGCTACCCACAGAAATCCTTTGGTTACCTCTTCTACAGACCTAGTGAGAATGTGGTCTTTGTAGCAAGGAGGGGTGTCTTTCGAGAGAGAGAGTTCATAAGCCAAGGAAACAGTGGGAGGCAAATTGACCTTGAAGAAATTCAAGAGTCAAGTTGTGAAGGAACCTCAAACCCTAGCAGTCAACTTGAGGAGGAAACTCCTGTTGATCCAATTGACAAGTATGTACCTCTGAGGCGTTCCACAAGGGTTAGGAATGCACCTGAGCACTACTATGGTTTCCATATTACTACGGAAGGTGAGACACTTATCAGTGATGAGACACTGGTAAGTATAGATGAACCTAATAGCCATGCGGAAGCCATGGCAGGCCCCGAGTCTACCAAATGGAAAGAGGCAATGGACAGCGAGATACAATCCATGTATGACAATCAAGTCTGGAACTTGGTTGACAATGTACCAGGTCGTAAGACAGTAGGGTGCAAATGGATCTTCAAGAAGAAGACCGACATGGATGGTAATATACACACTTATAAGGCGCGACTGGTTGCAAAGGGCTTTTCTCAAACTCCAGGAGTTGATTATGATGAGACCTTTTCACCAGTAGCCAAGATTAAGTCTATTAGGGTGTTGTTAGCCATTGCTGCATTTCATGACTATGAAATTTGGCAAATGGATGTCAAAACCGCTTTCCTTAATGGAAAGTTGGCTGAGGATGTTTACATGAATCAGCCAGAGGGTTTTGTCAGTATAGAGAACCCTAACAGAGTGTGTAAGCTTGAGAAATCCATTTATGGATTAAAGCAAGCACCTGGTAGATGGAATCTTTTCTTTGATGAGAAAGTCAAAGAGTTTGGCTTTTCGAGGAGTGAAGATGAATCTTGTGTATATGTCAAGGATAGTGGGAGTATAGTTAGCTTGTTGGTATTGTATGTGGATGACATACTACTCATAGGAAATGACATCCCAACCTTGCAGGAAGTGAAGTCCTGGGTTGGGAAGTGTTTTGCTATGAAAGACCTAGGAGAAGCTACCTATATTCTAGGGATAAGGATTCTGAGAGACCGGAGTAAAAGACTAATTGGACTTAGTCAAAGTACATACTTGGATAAGGTGCTGAAGAGGTTCAGCATGCAAGATTCCAATAAGGGAGAGTTACCCATCCAGAGTAACGCTAGATTGAGTAAGACTCAGAGCCCGAGTACCGAGGTTGAGATAGCAGAAATGAGTCGAGTACCTTATGCTTCTGCAGTAGGCTCGATCATGTATGCTATGACCTGCACTCGTCCTGATGTGGCCTTTGCTTTGAGCATGGTTAGTGGGTATCAGGGGAACCCTGGTAAGGCTCACTGGACGGCGACAAAGACCATTCTCAAGTACATGCGGAGGACTAAGGACTGGGTCCTTACCCTTGGTAGGAGTGATGACTTGAGAGTTGTAGGGTATAGTGATGCTAGTTTCCAGACTGATAGGGATAATTTCGGCTCTCAGTCGGGCTGGGTCTTTACCTTAAACGGAGGAGCAATCTCTTGGAAAAGTTCCAAGCAGGAGACAGTGACTGATTCAACTTGCGAATCAGAAGAGTATATAGCGGCAAGCGAGGCAGCAAAGGAGGCGATATGGCTAAAGAACTTCATTGGAGACCTTGGAGTTGTACCAGCTATAAAGGAGCCCACAGAGATTTTCTGTGATAGTGAAAGTGTTGTTGCCTTAGCAAAGGAACCAAGGGATCACGGGAGATCCAGACACATTGACAGAAAATACCATTTCATCAGACATCGAATAGAGGAAGGACTCCTCGCGGCAAAGACGGTATCATCGGATGAGAACCCGACAGATCCCCTCACGAAGGGACTGGGTAGGGTTAAGCATCTCCAGCATGCAAGGAGCATAGGTCTGAAGGATGATATTAGTTTTAGTAGTTAGATAGGTTTTTGAAATTTGTAAAGTGTAATAGACATTTGATGATGAATAAAAGTTGTGTTTATTTATGAGTAAAGTGTTGCTATCTTTTGTCAATCATTTACTATTATTTCTTTTTGCATGGTTTGACTTCCAGAATATTTATGTTGAGTTTTACATATTATTCAAATTATCCACAGTCGGTCATATGTTGGAAGTAGATATGAATTAAGACTGTCATGAGTTGGTTGTAGAGGTCTAAGATGTTGGACATGGCCTCAACACTCATGAGTGCTCATAAGTTCTGAGTATTGGATTCAACCCACGCTCGCTGGTATCACTTCATGGAATTTATCTCGAGTGATCGCGAGATGGTAATATCATATAAGTCTTCAAACCTAGAGATATGTCTTGTTGTCTATGAGTTGGTTATACATTGATCGTGCGAAAACGCATTGGTAACTCGATGTTATAAAACGTGTGTTTGTGTATGATTTAACAAGTAGTAGAACAAGCATATGAGTCGAAGTTTATCTGTTCCTTCTTGGATTAGAAGCGATATCTGGGCCCCTCGATGATTTTGTTTTGACCTATGTACCGGGCCCGTTCAGAACTAAGTTGATGTGTTCAATTAAGTTTTATGTCAAACAAATCGGAAATCGGGAAATAAACTGCTGGACAAAAGTAAGACATTGTTCCATGTATTTGTCCGGCTGATATCTAGAACAGAGGATTATATGATCACTTATCTGAAATGGCGTATCATCATCTTCTCAGTTCCGAGAAACCTTGAAAAGAGCTACGATTGCTGATCGGTTCCTGAAGTCATACTTGCAGTTATAGTTATTAGACTTATCCAAGTGGGAGACTGTTGGATAAGGTGTCTAAGTCCATAACTATTTCTGGTATGTACTTGACCCGACCCGACATGGTCCATTTGGGTTGCATGGCATCATGCATTTGGATAGACTTAATGAGAGAAATAACACTTGTGGTTTATTAATATATTATAAGTTCTAATATATTAATAATATTATTTAATTAGTAATGATCAAGAATTAATTTGGAATTAATTAAGTGATCAAAAGATGACTAATTAAATATATGGGTTGATTATCTAAATCATCCATAACTTGTATAGTGGGCTAAAAGGCTCCATGGATTATCAAGTTCGGTTAAACCCATTGGATGCTCCATGGAGGCTCTATGGGAGTTACAAACCCATGGGTCATGGAAATGAAGAGTCATGTCACATTAGGGTTTACATGGTGTAACCCTAGATGTGACACACTATATAAAGACTATGTTAGTCACCAAAATCGGCTACACTAAGAACAAGAGAGGGCAAGACGATTTTTACAAGTGTTATACATTCTCTAAAGTTATTCCAAAGCATTTGGTGTTGTGTGAAACATTTGAGGCATCACACTTGGGGTGCTAGGCTCTCAAGGTTTTCAAGGAATCATAACAACTACAAGGTATGTAATTCTAGCCATCTTTTATGTTAAAAGTTCCCCATGTATGCTAGATAGGTTTATGAACCTGGGAAAAGTATTTTGCATGTATTTTAGACAAACATAGATCCAAGGTTTTCTAGGGTTGTATGTACACTTAGGAGTGTTAGAATGCTCAAAACCCATCAGTTACAACTCTCCCCCACTTAAACTAGACTTCGTCCTCGAATTCCACCACGGTCAACTACCTTACTATCCGGTTACCGCTTTACGCACTACACCCATTAGGTCCATTCCTGGATATAACACCCTCGGAATAATCCGATCATTACTACCTTTGAGATCATCTGATTCCGCAGTGGGCAACTTAGCATTACCCGATCAGCTCACTGCCTTCTGCACCAAATACCTTTTCATCATTCCTGCCTGAAGTCCTGCCGACTCCCATCCGCCCTCCGGATGAACCGAGATCACCCTGGTCCCAACCGATCCACCGTTACCCGAAATACCGGTCCCCCACCGGTTACCGAACGCGAGAACATTCCCTCAGTCGCTCCCAGCGACTCCTGAAGATACCGGGACTACCTGAAATACTCTACCACCCCAGCCACTCTGGCTCTAGAAGATCTAGGATCCCTGATCCCCTACTTTACCCTAAGGTCTCCACCAGTCCCACCTGTTGCTAAAAGAACACAGGCCTCGCCCACGGGTCCCACCCATCTATAATTCGGAGCGGCCTCTCCCACAGGTCTCACCTATCCAGGGCTATGCAAACCCACTCCTTTCTGATCTCAACTAGATAAACTTTCCTGATTCTTATCATGCTAGCTCGGAGATACGGGCCCCCACCCACACTCCGCGAACTAGGAGATACGGGCCCCCGCCCACACTCCGCTAACTAAGCTGCTAATGAATGCTACGGCTTACCTGCAGTCTTACATCACTTCCCTCACTGACTCGCTGCTGGGGAATGCTGCAACTACCCCGCAGCCTTATATCCCGACTAAACTCGCAACTGCCGAAGGCTCTCCGACCTGGTTTCACCGAACCAACCCTCAACTACTCGCGAAGACGCGAACTCAAGGTTGGGAAGTTTTCCCCAACTTCCAACCTAACTGCTCCTCAATCCAAACAGCCACTTGAGCTGCTTCCTTCCTTACCAAGAATGTGGAACCATCTCAGTCTTGCACTTACTTCTGTCTCTGGCCCCCACGAGTGGCTCTCCGCCACTTCGATTCGTCTAGCTCCTCACAGCTCACAGCTTGAGAGAATTACCAATTCTCCCCACCATCCTCTGGCCACTTCTGCTGAAAACCCGAGCTTACCACAGCTGGGAATCTAACCGATCTACCCCTCCCCTAGCGACACCTTCCCGAAGCTAGCGAGACACTACCGAGCCCCACACATGTATGCTACAGTTACTGCATCCAAAGTAACATGCTCTAAAGGAGGCGACCTCCTATTATCATTCTAAAATCCAAGGTATGCAGATGGCATATAACTCATTCACAAGCAGGCCACAAAATTCCGAAATATCATTATCAATACCGATGCAGAACCATAACAATAAGATCATAACATAAGCTGATAGGGAAATGAAAGAAGATATGTACCTGACGCATCGGGCTGCTCACACCTCATCTGAAACCAACTGATACGCCCTGCTCCTTGCTGCAGGCGCCTCCGCCCGGCCCTGACGGCCGTCGGTGATCCTCAAGGTTGCAGGGGCAGGTGCTATCACCTGTCCTGCTGAATGCAAGCTCGGACATTGGGCCTTCTTGTGGCTCCTATGACTACAATGAAAACATATCAGGTCTGATCCCTGAGTGATGGTAGCTGTACAATCTCTGCTGAAATGGCCAGTCCGGCCGCACTTAAAGCAGCCTGAATCACCACCACTACCGCTCCTGCACGCACCCTCATGCGTCCTGCCACACTTGCCACAGCAGCTGCGGCTCTGGAAATCCCTCGATCTCGAATCTGACCCTCTGGATCTCTTGCCTGAACCTGTGGCTACCTGAATCTCATCCGGCTTCCTCTTCCTGATCTGCTCCAGATCAATCTCCCTCTCCCTGGCCCGAGCAATCATGTCCTCCAGCGTCTTGCAGCTGGACCTGCTCACAAACTCCCTGATGTCAGCTCTCAGCATCTCGTGATATCGGGCCTTCTTCATTTCCTCATCCGCGACATACTGCGTAACAAGAAGAGCCCTCTCTCTGAATTTGGCGGTGATCTCCGCCACTGTCTCAGTAGTCTGCCTCAGATCCTGAAACTCTCGTGCTAACTGTTGCACCTCAATCATCGGTGCAAACTCGGCCCTGAACCGGGTCGAGAAATCACTCCATGTCATCGCGTCCAATGCGACATCATCACCAATGGCATGTCCAACCTCCTCCCACCAATCTCGTGCTCTGTCCTTCATAAGACAGGAGGCAAGTCGGACCTTGTCCCCCTCGGGACACCGACTCGTACGGAAAGCGTTGGCGACATCAGCCAACCATCTGCCGCTAGCAATGGGGTCCCTAGCCCCATGGTAGTCTGGAGCTCCACAAGCTATGAACTCCCGGAATGTCAATGTACGCGCTCCCAACAAGGCATCATCTCTATGCGGAAGGCTCCAAGCCTCTCATCCAAAATCTCCAGGGATGCCCTCCTTGACCGTGCCAAAGATCACAGGAGTTTGGTCTAGAATACTGCGTGTAACCTCCGCTGATACAAACTCCCTCATCCGCTCCTCGAGCTGTTCGGTCCCTGAACCCGAGACCGATCCCTCTCTGACACCTGACCCATCCACTGGTCCATCTTGCAATGTCGCCATACTGAAAACATGCCATAACAATCATCAAAATACACATCACTGACGAGGGATCACACACACTCTACAAGTTCCCTGGTTTCATCTCGGCCCCTCTTGAATCGAGTACGGATCCTCTACTTTCAGTAGTACGGGCCCATACTACCTTCCACATCTATCCGTACTTTCCTCAAGAGTTACCTCAACTCCACCTAGTCCCTTTCACTACCACTGCTGCTCCCAGCACTAAACTCATCCTGGGCTTGCCCTAGGGAAATATCTGACCCAAACCAGTCCTCAGCTGCTGAAAGATTCCTAGTAATATCAACTAGCTACCTCATGAATATAGCCACATGCAACAGAGATTAAATAATCCTTCGAGTAATAGACCCATCCCTAGAACGGTTGGACTCAGACAAGAGCTGCGCAATAGGGTTAAATCTATCACTCTGAGATTATCCAGCCTGTGCTACATGTGACCTAGCATATTCACTTAATAGCTAGCTCACATTACTAATATTCCCACAAAGCACAAAGCAAGCAGCATTCAGACAAAAAGGAAATCCAACCAGAACATAATCAAGCAATTCTATCCAAATAGCAAGAATCTGCACTAGCATGCGATATAAGCTCATATAATCAGGCATAACCTAAACAGGCTATCCTACCACTGTCTAACCAATACTAGCATATAGCTCAATAAGCACATATAACAGGCACATAAGGCATCCTCCTAGATCCTTAGCCCAAAATCTAGCATGCTGATCACATAATCATATCATAACGTAAAACTTATATGGGTAATTTGGGAGAACTTACTTGAGCTCGGCTGATTGCATGCACCACACCCTTTTCTCTTTTCAAAGTTCTTTTGTCTTTTCAATTTCTTTTGTCCTTTCTAAATTCTTTTTATTAAAAAATTATTTTATTTTGAAAATTTTCATACCAAGTCCTCAGTTTGAGTTCAGACACAGCCGAGAGTGTGCCCGAATCCCTCAAACCAAGGCTCTGATACCAACTACTAACATCCCAAAAATCGTGACCAAAAATTTCTTTTAAAACATTACTAATCCACATCATTAAGTCATTCAAACATACAAAAAAGGTTATATGACAAAATCAGAGTATCTTTTCTAAAACACTTATTCGTTTTATCAGAGTAAACATCCCAGGCTAACTTGTTGGTGTGTGCCATGCGATCATCCCGAGCTCTTCATTCCACTACCGAAAATACCTGAAACCAAAACTGAAAACCGTAAGCACGAAGCTTAGTGAGTTCCCCAACCTACCACATACCATACATATCTACTGATCCATACATGCCATACATAATTCTGAGCACATAACCACATATTGGGCCCCCGCCCGCTACATTGGGCCTCGCCCGCCATCGGACCCCGTCCGTCATCAGGCCCTGCTTGGCATCAGGTCCCACCTGGCATCGAGCCCCGCCCGGTATACAGATCTGTTTCCTTTAGGCCCCGCCTGTCTCTGGGCCTCGCCCGCCATACACATACATACGATTAAATAACATACTGAAACATACATAAGCATTCCCTAACCATTCCTTGCTCTAAGGCCTCGCCTAACTTGGGCCCCGCCCCTGGTCTTCTACTGAAGTAGTGGAACCCCGTCCACACCCCTACTGGTAGTGAGTTACGGGCCCTCGCCCACACTCACATCCTTCCTATCACGGGCGTCGCTCCTGCTCTGCTAATATCGAGATATGGAACCCCATCCATACTCCGCTTGTGATGAAATACAGGACCTCTCCCACACTCACCTCCCTACCAGGCACATACAAGTATCACGAAGACAACAAGTATAATCTAACGCACTACACAAGAATCTTCCTCAGGAACATCCCGACATCGGAACCCCGATCCGGAAACATACTATTATCTAACGTACTTCGGGCTTACCCCGACATCGGACCCTCGGTCCGGATCCTATCATACCGACACATGCAAGAATCACAAAGACCTCTAGCATCCTAACATTCCTCAGGCCTCGCCCGACATCAGGTCATAACCCGGAACACATATCAATAAGTGCCTAAGGCTAACCCCTGGGTATTCCTTCTACACATAAGCATAAACATGAACATGAACATGAACATAATGGGCCGACATTGTGGCCGTAGACCCATGCACACAGTGAGGAGACTCACCTCGCACTGCTGAAAACTCGCTGAACACTTCTGAGTGCTAACTGGCAACTTCTGAACCGCTGACCCTTCGGCTTCCTGAACTATCAATATCCAAAATAATATTTAGACCACAATAAACCAAAAGTCAACCCTGGTCAAACTTGGTCAAAGTCAACGGTCAAAGTCAACATCCAGTTGACCTGACTCGCCGAGTTGGTCTACCCACTCGTCGAGTCCATACTCCTCCAATCCCAAAACAACCCCGACTCTACTCGTCGAGCCTTGCAAGAACTCGACGGGTTCTCCTTCAACCATGCCACTGGGACCATCTTCAAACGACTCGTCGAGTTCACCATTGAACTCGTCGAGTTCATTATCCACATATGAATGTCTCTAGTCTGTGACTCGCCGAGTTGTATGAACAACTCGTCGAGTCCATCTTCATAACTAAGAAGATTGCCTTAGACTCGCCGAGTTCTTCCTTGAACTCGTCGAGTACGATGAACTTCATAACCATTATGGACCCAGACTGGTTGAATCCTTTACCAACTCCACTCACTGATCCAAATCATAAACAGAAGGGTTTGGGTTTGCGACCCAACTTGCCGAGTCCATGAACTGACTCGCCGAGTCCACCTTGCGACATTCCTATTCTGTCGATACAGTCCATTCCAACACCTTCAACCCATAGATCTGGACTTCTAATGCCAGCATTACACGTAAAGTTGCTAACTTTACGTGCATGCAAGGTGCTATGGAGCTAAAACTCTTAATCCAAGCTAAAATGAAGGTCTAGGACATGAAATGGAGCCATAGCTGGATAAAGCTACCCACTCAGAGCTCCTCAAGCTCATAAATGCCCAGTTCTGAAGTCCTTTTCGTCCTCAAAGGATCAATACTCAGATTGGCCTTGGAAATGGCCCAAAAGTGGGAAAATACAAGCTTGAAAGGGATTCTAGATGATTTACAGCCAAGGTATAAGCTTTATACCTTCAAATGATCTGCAATGCTACCCCAACTCTGGATCTATAGCTTCTTCTTGCACCACCAAGGTCCTTCTTCCTTCTCCAAGCTTCAATTCACTCTCAAGGCAAGAACTAGCTCAACAATGGAGTTGGGTGGCTAGGGTTTCGAGTTCTGGACTAGAGAGGCTGCAAATGAAACCCTAGGAAGGAGAATAGGATGCTTAAATAGGGTACCAAGTCCCGAAATTAGGGTTTCCAAACCCAGACCAGACTCGCCGAGTCCACTTGCCGACTCGCCGAGTCGGTCACTTAATCCGCGAAACGGAACACGCTCTGACTCGTCGAGTTCCTCCTTAGACTCGACGAGTTGACCCCTTTGACTTAGGGTTTTTCTTCCCTTTCCGGGTCTTCTGGATTCTGGGTGTTACACTAGGTTTTATGCCATGTTTTTTTAGAAAAACTAATTGTCAGAATACACAGTTATTCATCCCCTCCATTTCCGTTGCCATCCGTATATATTTATTGCGAGTCCTTTGGTAACCTAACCGAAAAAACTAAAGATTTTATCGAACCGTTTAACCAACCATCAGAAAAATCATAAAGAACAATTTGATAAGCCAAAGATAGGTATGATTGTAGGTTTCATTTATGTTGAATATTTCTGAACATATATTGCAAATCTCTTAACCATTGATCACCACTGGTACGTATATTAAGCCGCTACCGAATGGAATTTATTTTCTTTTTTAGTTATTATAATCTGAAGATTAAAATTTCACAAAGTTTTTATTGAAATTCTTAATAAGTTTTGTACAAAATTACATAAATGGTCATGTGGTTACCCGAATCCTTGGTTTTCATCCCAAACATTTTTTCGTTACATATGGTTCAAGTGGTTTTCATCCCGAAAAGAAACTAATTACCAAAACAAAACTTTTGTCGTCCGCCGCTTTGATAGACACACACATACTGTCAATAAGGTTTTCATCCCCAAAAAAACTAATTGCCGAAACAAAGTATTCGCCACCCATCGCATTGCGCGGGTAACGGCTAGTGTGTGTGTGTGTATATATATATATATATATATATATATATATATATATATATATATATATATATATATATAGAGAGAGAGAGAGAGAGAGAGAGAGATAGGTTCAGGTGTTTAATGTATCTATTGTGTTATTGTATGCATAAATGTGGGCCAATCAAAATTTAAAAAAAAAAATAATAATTAAATAAATAAATAAGGGTAAATAGGTAATTTGATAATTAGTTTCCACAAATAATATCCTATAATTATGGTAACCATTGACTTCAGCTACCTACCTACCTAGGTTTTCTCCATCGGTTTTTTAAAACCACCGAAAGTGAACAAGATCGACATCACCATGGTCCCGATTCTTAAGATCGACATCATCCGAAGGTTTTAGGAGGAGAAATCGACTGAACAGCAACGACATCATAAGCAACAAAACGATGCGGGTTCATCCCTGTGGCGAGTCCAGTGGTGGTTTCAGGTTATCCGATGAGTGCTGTCTGTTCTTCTGATTCAAGCTACTTCAGATATGGTAGAGGGATTTAATTCTTCGAAACCCAAGGTTAGTAATTCTAAGTCATCGTTTCTTCCCTCTGTGAATGATATGATCTAAGATAAGGGTATTTTGGGCGCTAAACCTGTGGTTCCTTATCCAAAATCTGTTACGCCATCTGTGCCTGTGAAGGTAGCGTTCTCTTCTGTTACAGTCTCTGTGCACATAAGGTGCTCGATGAAATGCCCAAATTGAGAAAACTGTAACTTGAATGCTTGATTGGTTCTTTTGTCCATTTCGTTTCCCTCCTTCTCTCATAACTCTCTATTTCTTTCCTTCCTATAAAGTTAATGCCACCTTCCTCCCACCTTCCTTTCTTCAAATTCACAGCAAACATATTCTAGGAATACTCTTAATATCATATCTGAAATCAACTTCCTTACAACCCCTCCCCTCTCCTCGAAACCCATCAAAATCGAAGGCAGAAATGGAGTTGTTGCCTCCTCTTTTTTAGCCTCCAATCACAACCACTTAGCACCAATTTTCAATATGTTTTTATCCTAAAAATACCCCTGAACATGTCTCCTGTTGCAGCTGTGTTTGAAGCCACCATAATATCCCCAAAACTCCTCTTATTCATGTGTTCTTGCTGAATTTTTGAGACCCAAAACAACTCAATAAAGAGTTGTTTTTCTAGTGGTTTATAGCAGCCCAAAAACCACCTATTTTGTTGTCAAAAACCTCATGTTTGCTGTCAAAAATTCAAGAACACATCAGCCCTATACAAAGTTGTTTTCAAGTGACCAATTATGATCCAAAAAGCACTTGTTTTGCAGTGAAATTTTGAGAACCCAACAACCAAGTATACCTCTGCTTTTTAGTGACCAAAAGAGACCCAAAAACCCCTTATTTTGCTAATTTTTCGAGAGCTAAACCACCCCAAACAGTAGCTAATTTTCGAACAACCTACAACACCTAAAAAGCTCATTTTCTTGTAACCATTTTCGAGTATCTAACAGCCCAATAAAAAGATATTTTTGAGTAACAATAAACCCAAAAAAGATCCATCTCTTTTACCTTTAAAAACTTGTATTAAACTCCTCTTTTGACAACATACTTTCAGTATAACAAGAACAAACGTAAAGACTTGACAACATACTTTATGTTTTTTTTCCCTGATTTAACACTTCATTTATGTGGACAGTGCAAGATCTTGCCAAGGTTGAATTCTGAAAAGGTATCAAGTATGTTGGCTTCTCCAAGTATGTTTATGTAGATGATTCAATGGATGATATTGGTGAGATTCCAATTCTGTTGGAATGGAATGACGAATTCCAATTCTGTTGGAATCACAGAAGTTGATGCTTGAAGAACAGACCACATTATTCTTTTAGAATGTATTAGTCGTTGTTAGATTTTGATGTTTTCTTCCCCGTTTTGATTGTTTTTTAGTTTTATTTTTTAACAATAAATGTAATTCTTAACAATTGTTACCCGTATTCTATAAGAAATAATGTATTTTTTGTTTTTATTCTTCAATTGATTGTTCAAGATTTTGTTATTCTACAAGAAGTTGTTATTCTTCAAGGAGTTTTTAAAGTCATCATCAAGAAATAGGTTCAAGAATATTTTTATTATTTATGGTTCAAGAATATTTTTATTTTTGAATATACTCATAAACATATTCTGTCAGAATGTCCGAATTAAAAGAATTATAATTCGTAAAATCGTATTTTTAAAATTAATAGAATCTATGATCCCTTAAAAAAATGCAATTTTCCTTTATTAAATCTATATTAATTGACTAAATTACCATTGTAATTAATTAAGATGATTTTTTCAATTATATTTAATTCAATAATATATATTAATCACTTTCTTAAAATAAGTAAATTTGATTGGCTCACATTTATGCATACAATAACACAATAATTACTTTAAACAAAATAACCTAAGCATATATATATATATATATATATATATATATATATATATATATATATATATATATATATATATATATATATATTATAGAAACGTGTAATAGAAAAAAAGATGAAAAAGGGTAAAATGGTGTTTTTAAATGGACCATGGACGTGAAATGCAATTTGTTTAAATCATAGTGATGCATATTGCTAAATTTTCAAACGTTGGACTAAAAGTGCGAATCTGATCAAACCATAAAGACGAAAACTATAATTTACTCTATATTTTTTTATAAAATTTTATTTTTATGAATAAACTAATAAATTCAAATTAAAAAAAAACATTAATTAGTTCACATAAGCAACCCATACACCTCTTCATCACGAACTAAAAAAAAACATTAATTGTCCCGAGAGATGATCGACGTTTTCCATCAAAAACTTCATGTCCTCCATTTCTTGTCTCTCCGCCCGCTCCTTTTTCCTTGTTTCTTCTTTTTCTTTGTCGAAAGCCAAACGTTCGGAGAAATTTAGATTATATCGATCAAACGACGATGTTATATTCCGCATTTCGTCAATGTCCACGCTGAAATTAGATGCACTCGAAGAAGTCCCTTTTCCCTTTCTCTTCGCTTTGTCCCTACCCATTGGGCGGACAATTTCTTCTAGCTCAAGTTCGTCGTCCTGATTTAAATCTAGACCGACCCGAGCATCGGAGGAGGTTGTGTAACCACTAGAGCCCGTTTTTGTTCGTTTTGATTGTTGGACTCCAAAAATAAAATCTTGCTCGTATTTTTTCCACCTAGGACTTCGGACCAATAATTTCCAACAATCGTGCCACTTGAATGGTTTTCCGACTTCCTCAAGGTAAAACTGCAACGCTTCTTGAAGTATTTCTTCGTCGTCTTGGCCGCTTTTTCGTTGGGTTTTTAGGTTGTTGTACAACCCGTTTATTTTTGAAACCCCCTTTGCTATTTCTCGAAACTTCGAATTAAGTTGATGTTTCGTACGGTAGTCGTCACATTTTCCTAGCTCCTCTCGAAACCGTTCTAAAATGCGAAACCAAAAATGTTGTCTCGGTTGTGCGTTTCCCTGAATCGAATCTTCAAAAATATCAACCCAAGCTTTGACCAAAACTAGCTCTTCGTGTGGAACCCATGTT
Source organism: Lactuca virosa (assembly GCF_052849685.1). NCBI lineage: Eukaryota > Viridiplantae > Streptophyta > Magnoliopsida > Asterales > Asteraceae > Lactuca > Lactuca virosa. Next base: position 29,706,539 of record NC_136428.1, read on the forward strand.
GTCGGCTTTTGTCTTCCCGGTTGTGCGACACCCTCGCGCACTTGTTTTTTCCTTTTACGTCTTTGTGGTGGTGGTGTTGGTTGAGTTTCGGGAACCATGTCTTCTTCTTCCGCGTCATCCGATTCATCGACAAGTTGGTGTTGTTGTTGGGTTTGGGTTTGAGTTTCAGTTTGAGTTTGGGGTTGAGGTTGATTTGACAATTGTTGATCCGGAAACACAACAAAGTTTGATAACATTTGCGGCGACGGAACATTTGGAACTTGCATCGGGTAATATTGGCCAACATTTTGGTATTGGAATTGTAGTGGGGATTGAATGAGAGCATCGAGTTGGGGGCGGTAAACTCCTTGTGGGGATGAATCGATAGCAAAAATGTTTCGAGGAGGGATGTTTATACTCAAACCATGGCTTTTTTTCCTTCGATCGGAAGTTGGGATTTGATTGTCGGGATTCATTTTTTTTTGTTGATATAAAGTAGAGAGAATAGAGGGTAGTGTGATGTTTGATGTTATATGTATGTATTTATAGGAGTGGAAAAAGGATAAAAAAAAACAAAAAAACAAAAAAAAAAACCACAATTAGCTGTTACAGCAAAAAAAAATTACATTTTTACCGTTGATTAACGGTTCTTTTTCAAAAAAAAAAAAAAAAAAATTCCCAGCCAATCGCAGCAAGAGAGAGAGAGCGGGAGAGGCTCCCCTCTCCGTTTCCCGCACAACGCTTCCCTGCGCCGACGGTGCGGTGTTCCGCCGGGCGGGAAGCATCCCGCTGCCTTTCCCCGCGCCCGCTCCGTCCGGCCTAACACGCAACTGTAATTATCTACTAAAAAGGTGGAGTATCTTAGTTAAACACTATAAGGTGTTTTATTACGAAAATAATTGCAGAAGTCTAAGGGTATTTCAATATCCATCCAAAAATTTATTGTTTATTTTGTAATAATCTCATCATTAATGCTTCATTAATGGTGTTCCTTTTAGCAACAACTTTGATCAAACGATTAGAGATGGTGATGACTGATGATCCTGAGTGATATAATGATGTTACTTTCACTTGGGAATTATATATTTTTTTATGAATGGGTGAATCATAATTTTTGTTGAATTGAAACTTTTTTATGTTAATTAATATCATACATGGTCATAAGTTAGGTTTGTTTGTGTCAATTTATCATATGGTCACCTAGGATGTGGATGGACAACTCTGCCAAGTTACAAACCATCTAATAGTCAATTTATTCACAAGAGGTGTTCAAAATTTGAAGACAAAAATCGTACATCAAAAAATATTCAACCCTCCACTAGGAACATTGCTGTTACTTTTAGAATTCAATTACTCTTTTGAATTTTTCTCGTTCCACAGCTATTCGCCACAAATAATTTCTTCAATTAATAGACACCACTTAATTTAAACCTTAGCACAATTGAATCTTGGGTGTTACATTTTTTATTTTAAAAATGCTTTTATAAATCAGTTATGATGGATGCATTAAATTAGTATAAATTGGATGGCAAACCCATAATATATCCTCATAACTTTAAAAAAGTTGAAAATCTAATCCAAACATATGGAAATAACCCCAAATATGGGAGCTACAACTTACCTTTTCCAAAATCTTGTACATAGTGTTGATTTCAAACCGGATTTCATTTGGGGCGCTGCTACTTCTGCATATCAGACATGTTTCAATATTGTAATATTTTTATTATTAATTGTGTTTTAATTATAGGATGTTATTCCAACATCTACGATAACATTTTGTTCAAAACTAAAGATATCTACCGATACGAAAAAGATACTTAGAAGCTAATAACTTAATATACTGGTAAGTTTTCTAAGTATCTTGATTATACGAATTATATGATGTTGAGTGTGAAGCCATTGGGTTAGTCAAAAGAAGTGGCAGGAAACAAGGACTCTCATGTGAACATGAAAAATTGTTACGGCTGCAGAATTTCAACAATGGTGGCCTTATCAATTTCACATGTATGTGAATGGAAGAAATGGCTTACGACTCAAAATATTATAAATAGGCTTCTTCTTTTCATTTGTAAAACTTGTATCTAGTGTAACACAGAAAGAGTGCAGATTAGCATCAAGAAATGTAAATTCCTAGTTACCGGTGGACGTAGGTCAGAGAAGGACCGAACCACGTTAAATCCCTCATGTTCATCCTTGTGTTCTTGTTTTTCGTGAGCTGTGTGTGTGTTTAGAGTCGTGTGTTAAGTGTCTCGATCCTAACAAGTGGTATCAGAGCAAGGTTGTAGCTCCAGAAGGTGATTTTAAGTTTTTGGTCGAAATTTTTTTCGTCAAAAACGATTTTGGTGTATACCGTTGGAAAGGTCTCGTTCCGAAGATTCCGAAAATATTTTTTTCTGAATTTTTTGACCACCGGAAGACGTCCAAATCGCCGGTCAAAGGTTTGCCGGAATAGTTACCGGAAAAACCAGTTCCGCCGGAGAAGACGACACTGTAGCGCCTGAACTTGCCGGAGAAGACGACACTGTAGCACCGAAGTTCTGCCGGAGAAGACGACACTGTAGCGGTACTGTAGATGTACTGTAGCACAACGTCAGCGGTGACGTCAGCAGACACTGTAGCACGACGTCAGCGGTGACGTCAGCAGACACTGTAGCACGCCGTCAGCGGTGACGTCAGCAGACACTGTAGCAGGCACTGTAGCGACACTGTAGCAGATTTGAAAATTTGCAATTTGGCCCCTGAATTTCCAGAAAATTGCAAAATAGGTCATTGTTCTTTCAGAAAATGGCAGAAAGCAATAAGCTTCAGATTGAGAAGTTTGATGGGAAAGATTTTGGTTGGTGGAAGATGCAAATTGAAGATTTGCTCGTACAGAAAGACTTGGACGCAGTTTTAGGTGAAAAACCGGAGGCGATGACACAGGCAAACTGGGAGACTTTGGATAAGAAGGCCAAGGCATTTATTAGACTGACGTTGTCAAAGGATGTTGCCTTCAACATTTTGAAGGAGACCTCGGCAAAGGGAATCATGAAGGCATTGTCTAATATGTACGAGAAGCCGTCGGCAGCAAATAAAGTCTTCCTGATTCGGGAACTAGTCAACACGAGGATGAGGGAAGGAAGTTCAGTTACAGTACACATCAACAATTTGAACTCGATTTTATCCAGACTTGGGTCAGTGGGAATAAAATTTGAGGACGAAGTTCAAGCTTTACTACTGTTATCATCATTACCTGACAGTTGGTCCGGAACAGTTACAGCCGTTACTAGTTCCGCAGGATCGAAAGAGCTCACTTTTGAGGGAATTCGGGATTTAATTCTAGGCGAAGACGTCAGACGAAGAAATTCCGGGGAATCATCAAGTGAATAATTGAATGCGGTCAGAGGTAGAAGAAATAACAGAGGTAGTGGGAGCGGGAACAGGAGAAGGAGTCAGTCGAGGACTCGAAATGATGTGACTTGTTAGAACTGTAAAGAGGTTTGACATTTCAGGAATCAATGTCCAAAAGACAAGAAAGAAGTTAACGTTGCAGTAGACCATTCAGATGATGATGTTTTTGATATGTAGTGTGGAGAGCAATGTGGATTCCTGGGTTATGGATTCGGGTGCTTCATTTCTCGCTACCCACAGCCGTGAAGCACTGCGGAATCTGAAAGAAGGGGATTTTGGTAAGGTAAGACTGGCGAACGATGAGGTTCTTGATGTGACGAGCATAGGTGACTTAGATCTGAAGACTCCAGTCGGTCCATGGACTTTGAAGGATGTCCGGGTAATTCCAAGTCTGAAGAAACAGTTGATTTATGTTGGGCAGTTGGATGAACAGGGACACGAGGTTAAGTTCAGGAATGGGCAGTGGAAGGTTGTCAAAGGAAATCTTGTGATAGCTCGTGGACATAAGAGGGGTTCATTATATATGGTCAGTTTACCGTCTGAGGGAGTAACCGTCCCAGTTCAGAAGAAAAACAAAATCCGGTTCATAGAGTCTCGTGGACAGAAGAAGGTTTGCTTTGCAGATGGCAAACCCAGAGTCACAGGTCAGATTCAGGTTGAACGTGTTTGGAACGGTTCAGAAAAACCAGTCAAGGGCATTCATAGCAGTGGGAGCAAGGGCTGTGCTTCAGCTAGAATACCAGAACACAGTGGGTTAAGAGAACCAGTATTCCATCTGTAAAAGTCTCTCCAGATTATCTGCTTCACATGGAGAGTGTCGTTTGTTCTCAGGATGTTCCAGGATCGGGCAGTTCATTTCAGTGGGAGCCGGTGGAGACAGAGAACAGTTCAGTGGCAGACTTAGCCATGACTGATGTATTGGAGCTAACGGAAGCTTCAACTAGCCTTCAGGTAAATTGAAGAGAAGGCCAGGGTAACTAGGAAGGAGTCAAGATCAAAAGTTTTTACAGAAATACAGATGCACAGTTGAAGCAATGGTGAAGATTGTTTCGTGGCTTCAAGTGGGAGATTGTTGAGTGTGAAGCCATTGGGTTAGTCAAAAGAAGTGGCAGGAAACAAGGACTCTCATGTGAACATGGAAAAATTGTTACGGCTGCAGAATTTCAACAATGGTGGCCTTATCAATTTCACATGTATGTGAATGGAAGAAAAGGCTTACGACTCAAAATATTATAAATAGGCTTCTTCTTTTCATTTGTAAAACTTGTATCTAGTGTAACACAGAAAGAGTGCAGATTAGCATCAAGAAATGTAAATTCCTAGTTACCGGTGGACGTAGGTCAGAGAAGGACCGAACCACGTTAAATCCCTCATGTTCATCCTTGTGTTCTTGTTTTTCGTGAGCTGTGTGTGTGTTTAGAGTCGTGTGTTAAGTGTCTCGATCCTAACATATGATTTGTTTTTAGTCCAGATTTCTTGATTCATGATCATGTTTCATATCATTGATAGTTAAAAAGTAGAATGTAAGTCAAATAAACTAATATGTCAAATATTAAAAAGTTAACACTATTTTTAGAAAATTTATCATATATTAGAAATGTCTTTTAAGCTGCCAAAAACCCAAGAAAATATTATAAAAACATTATAAAGTCGGAATATTAATTTTATTTCCACATGGTATACCAGACATAACAAGCCATATTTCAATCTTATATATTTGGCCAAGGTTAAAATTTTTGTTATGACTTGTGAAATTGGTCCAAGCTTTAAATTTTGTTATATATATAGTCCAAACTTTTTTTATATATAAATTCGACTCAAAACTAGTTTTTTGAACCGACACATTTTATAAAAGTACTAACAAGAAGCTAGAGAAAAAACCAATTACAAATAGTTATAAAGAAGATGATTTTTCAACCACCGGGTCCAAATTATGCTACTTTTGTTACTTCTACTAGAACACAATTAAAAGAATAAATAACAATATGTAACGTCCCAAAAATACAACCCAAAAATTTCGTTTTCAAAACATTATTAAAGCCATCAACCATCCAAAATCATAAGAAAAATCATAATCGTGTATCATAAACATCATAGTATCTGTCTCAAATCAAATCTCATATCCAAATATCAGAGTCTAGCTCCCAGGCTGAAGACTGTGGTGTGTGCCATGCGATCATCCCGAGCCCTTCCCAGTGCTAGTGGAAGTACCTGGAACCAAAACTGAAAACAGTAAGCACAAAGCTTAGTGAGTCTCCCCAATCTACCACATACCATCTACACATAGCATGCAACTAGGAGATACGGGCCTCGCCCACACTCCGCTATCTAGGAGATACGGGCCTTGCCCACACTCCACTGTCTAGGAGATACGGGCCTCGCCCACACTCCACTATCTCTGAGGTACGGGCCTCGCCCATGCTCAGCTACTTCGAGATACGGGCCTCGCCCACACTTGACTATGATGAGGTATGGTCCTCGCCCACACTCAACTACTATACCCAACATACAGGTATCACACAGACAACATGTAAAGCTAATCTACTGCTCATACATCATATTTAACTACTACTATGAGATACGGGCCTCGCCCATGCTCTGCTAGGATAGGATACGAGCCCCGCCCACACTCATCTACTATCATTTCACACTACGGGCCGGCCTTGGTGCCGTAGACCCGTTCCTACTGAAGGAGAACTCACCTCGTATAACTAGATGTTGATATCCCGAGTGAGAATTCCCTGTCCGCTGCTCCGACGACTCCCCGGCTACAATCACATAACATTCTGAATCAAACTGATGATTCCTCATGGAGTAAATGACCAATTTACCCCCCTGGTCAGAGTCAAAGTCCTGGTCAGAGTCAACTTCCAGGTTGACTCTACTCGTCGAGTCCTACTATGGACTCGCCGAGTTCCCTAACTCACAATTCTCTAACTCGCGACTCGACTCGCCGAGTTGGGGCGTAGACTCGTCGAATCCTTCTACTTTCAGATCCTTGTTCTAACTCACTTAGTCATCTTCCACTCACTGATTCAACTTGCAACTCTCAAATCAGAGAAATCGGGAGTTTGCACTCCTACTCGCCGAGTCCAATGAACGACTCGTCGAGTCCTATGCATGTCTTCAATAAACAGTTGATTCTAATCGATTCCAGTGCATCAAATTCATAGATCTGAGCTTCTAGGGCCGATATAACACGTAAAGTTGCCAACTTTACGTACATGCATAGAGGTATGAAGCTAAAACACCAAAATAAGCTAGAAATGGGAACCTAGGGTTTGGAACAAGGCCTTGCTTTGCATAAAGGTAGCTACTTTGAGCTCCTGGAGCTCAATGATGTCCAGATCTACAGTTCGCTACCCTAAGGGAGCTCCAATCTCGAGTTTGGATCTTGAAATGTCCCAAGAATGGCAAAACAAGCATATATGAAGATCTACTAGGAAAATAAACAAGGTAGAGGCTTTATTACCAGATGAAGCAGCAAATGGAAGCTAGTTTCTGGATCTCCTTCTTCTCATTTGAACCTTCTCACCTTCCTTCTCTTCTACACTTCCAAGAATACACCAAAATACTCAAAATCAAGAAGGAATCACTCAACTCACCAAATGGAGGGCTAGGGTTTTGAGGGGGAACGCTCTAGAGGTGCTGGAGGCTGGGATGGGGGCTATAAGGACGTTTAAATAGGGTACAAACCCTAAGAATTAGGGTTTCATCCAGACTGGAAGACTCGCCGAGTCGCCCCACTAAGTCCACGTGCATTCCCGCTTCTACTCGACGAGTCGGGGCTACTGACTCGTCGAGTAACCCTAAGAAAGGAAATTCAATATTTAAATTACATACCTGGAATGGGGCGTTACAATTCTTCCCCACTTATCTTAGACTTCGTCCTCGAAGTCTGCTGTCTTTGGAAACAACTCTGGGTAGTGCTCCCTCATCTCTTCCTCGGGCTCCCATGTCCACTCCGAACCCTTGCCGTGCTGCCACTGCACCTTCACCAACTCTACTCTCTTGTTCCTCAGCTCTTTCACCTTGCGTTCTAGAATCGCGACTGGTCTCTCGATATAGTTCAGACTGTCATCAACCTGAATGTCCTCCAGGGGTACCACTGCTGAATCATCCACTAAGCACTTCCGCAACTGAGAAACATGGAACGTGCTGTGGATCTGGCTGAGCTCTGCTGTAAGGTCTAACCGATAAGCAACCCGACCCACCCGGGCCAAAACCCTAAACGGACCAATGAATATGGGGCCCAGCTTGCCCCGCTTCCGAAATCTGATAACACCCTTCCAGGGTGACACTTTCAGGAGGACCATATCGCCCACCTGAAACTCCATGTCCGAACGCCGCTTGTCGGCGTAACTCTTCTGCCGGCTCTGAGCAGTTTGGAGTCTGCTCCGGACTTGCTGAATCTGCTCCGTAGTCTTGAGTACCACCTCTGTACTCCCCATGACTCGCTGACCAACCTCACCCCAACAGATTGGGGTCCTATATTTCCTCCCGTAGAGCATCTCGAAGGGAGGCCGGTCTATACTGGAGTGATAACTGTTGTTATACGAAAATTCCGCTAACGGAAGATACGTATCCCAACTGCCACCGAAATCTAACACACATGCCCGAAGCATGTCCTCGAGAGTCTGGATCATCCTCTCGCTCTGTCCGTCCGTCTGAGGGTGGAAAGCGGTGCTGAAATGGAGACGAGTACCCATCTCGTCGTGAAACCGCTTCCAAACCCTGGAAGTAAAACAGACGTCTCTGTCTGATACCACTGAGACAGGCACTCCATGACGTGCCACCACCTCTCGCACATAAATATCAGCCAGTTTTTCGGCTGAGATGCTCTCCTGGATCGGTATGAAATGCACACTTTTGGTCAACCGATCCACGATGACCCAAATCGAATCTACCCCACGTGCGGTCCTGGGAAGCTTAGTAATGAAATCCATGGTGATATCCTCCCATTTCCACACGGGAATGTCCAGCGGCTGCATCTTGCCGTGGGGCCTCTGGTGCTCTGCCTTGACCTTCCTGCAGGTCAGGCATCTCTCCACATACCAAGCTACGTCCCGCTTCATGCAGGGCCACCAGTAATCGGGTCGAAGATCTCTGTACATCTTCGTCGCCCCTGGGTGAATGGAGAATCGAGACTTGTGGGCCTCATCCATCAATACATGCCGTACTCCGCCCCAGTACGGTACCTAGACCCTCCCATGTAGGGTCAACAGTCCTCGGCTATCATAATCAAAAGAAGTCACCCGACCCACGATCCTCTCACACTTCTGCCTCTCCTCCTTCAGGCCCTCAACATGTGCCTCTCTAATCTGCTCCAGCAATGGAGTCTTCACTGTCATCCTCAAACAGATGTCTCGTATCGGGGCCGCCACCACCTTGCGGCTCAGGGCATCGGCCACTACGTTGGCCTTGCCCGGGTGGTAAAGGATCTCACAATCGTAATCCTTAACCACATCTAACCATCGACGCTGCCTCATGTTCAGATTTGGCTGATCCATGAGGTACCTCAGACTCTTGTGATCCGTGTAAATAGTACATCGGACCCCATAGAGGTAAGGCCACCAAATCTTGAGGGTGAACACAACGGCCCCCAACTCTAAGTCATGCGTCGGATAGTTAGCCTCGTGAGGCTTCAACTGTCTAGAGGCATAAGCTATCACATGGCCTCGCTGCATCAACACTGCTCCCATGCCTGTGATCGAAGCGTCACAGTAGACCACAAAATCATCTACTTCCTCTGGCAGGGTGAGAATCGGTGCCTCGCACAATCGCTGCCTGAGCGTCTCGAAGGCTGCTTGCTGCTCAGGACCCCAGCGATACGCAACCAAATTCTTGGTCAGTCGAGTGAGCGGTACTGCTATCTTGGAGAAATCCTGGATGAATCTCCTGTAGTACCCTGCCAAGCCCAGGAAGCTCCGAATCTCAGATGGAGACTTCGGGACCTCCCACTACATCACGGCCTCTATCTTGGCGGGATCGACTAATATACCCTTCTGGTTGACGAGGTGTCCCAGAAACTGCACCTCGCGCAACCAGAACTCACACTTGGAGAACTTTGCGAAAATTCTCTCCCTCCTAAGTGTCTCTAGCACCTCTCTCAGGTGCTCCTCGTGTTGCTCCTGAGTCTTGGAGTAAACCAAGATGTCGTCAATAAACACTATCACAGACCGATCCAGCATCGGCCTGCATACGCGGTTCATGAGATACATGAACGCGGCTGGAGCATTGGTGAGCCCAAACGACATCACCACAAACTCATAATGACCATAGCGCGTCCTAAAAGCAGTCTTCTGCACATCATCATCTCTGACCCGCATCTGGTGATATCCGGACCGTAGATCAATCTTGGAAAACCAAGATGCCCCCTGCAGCTGATCGAACAAATCATCTATCCTCGGGAGTGGGTAACGGTTCTTCACCGTTACCTTATTCAGCTCCCGGTAATCAATACACATACGGTGTGACCCCGTCCTTCTTCTTCACAAACAGGATCGGGGCTCCCCATGGTGAACTGCTCGGTCTGATAAACCCCTTGTCTAGCAGCTCCTGCAGCTGCGTAGACAACTCCTGCATCTCGGGAGGAGCCAACCGGTATGGTGCCTTGGCTATTGGATCCACACCAGGAACCAGATCAATCCTAAACTCAACCTGTCTCTCCGGGGGTATCCCAGGTAAATCCTCTGGGAATACGTCCGGGTACTCTCGCACTACTGGTACATCATCAACTGTCGCCTTACCCTTTTTCCGGGTATCCATAACATAGGCGACGTATCCTGCGCATCCCTGCTGGAAATAGCGCCTCGCCCTCGCTGCTGAGCAAAGAATCGGTCCGCGCTGCGGCCTTTCGCCCTGAATCACTAACTCTCCCCCGCTAGGAGTGCGAACCCTCACCAACTGGCACTCACATTCAATCATTGCCCCGTTCGGGCTCAACCAATCCATACCTACTATAACTTTATTCCCTCGTAAGGGAATGGGAACCAAATCCACCCTGAACTGCTCGTCATACAGCCGTAATGTACATCCCCTATGGACTCTCGCGACCCTGACGGTCCTGTCATTGGCTATCTCAACATCAAATGGACAATCCAGCTCCCCTGGAGCTCTGCTAAATCGCTTGCTAAATGCGAGCGAAACGAATGATCGGGTAGCCCCCGAATCAAACAATACCGTAGCTGAAATGCCGTTCACTAAGAACGACCCTATACACAAACACATAATCATGAGAAACAAACTATATAAAAAACAGAGATAAGAGGAAAATACATACCCGTCACCACATCAGGAGTCGCTCGCGCCTCCTCTGCTGTTAGCTGAAAGGCTCTACTCTTCGCCACTGGCTCCTTGGACCGACCCTGACGGCCGTCTGTAATCCTCAATGTAGCAGGGGTAGGTGTCGCCACTTCCCTGCTGCTGCTAAGCTCGGACACTGGGACCTCTTATGGCCCCTCTGATTGCACTGAAAGCAAATCAGGTCAGAAAGTGACGTGGTAGTAACGGTAGAAGTAGCAGTACAATCCCTGCTCATATGACCTATTCGGCCGCATTTGAAGCAGCCCGAACTCCCTGCCCTGCACGCCCCATCGTGCGACCTACCACACTTGCCGCAGCGGCCTCGGCCCTGCTGGCCCTTCCCTCGGGAATCTGTCTTGGGCCTTTTGCCCGAACTATCTGAACCAGACATTACCTCTGGTTTCCTCTTTCTCTCCATCTCAAGATCAATCTCCCTCTCACGAGCCCTCGCAATCATGTCATCCAACGTTTTACAGCTGGACCGGCTCACAAACTGTCTGATATCACTCCTCAACATCTCATGATACCGGGCCTTCTTCATCTCCTTATCTGCCGCGTACTGAGGAACGAGAAGAGCCCTCTCCCTGAACTTGGCGGTAATCTCTGCCACTGTCTCCGTCGTCTGCTGGAGATCCTGGAACTCCCTAGCAAGCTGCTGCACCTCTATGACAGGTGCAAACTCGGCCCTGAACCGGGCCACAAAATCCGTCCAGGTCATAGCATCAAGGGCTGCATCATCCCCAATGACATGTCCGACCTCCTCCCACCAATCGCGTGCCCTGCCCTTCAGAAGACAGGATGCAAGTCGGACCTTATCCCCCTCGGGACATCTGCTAGTGCGGAAGGCGTTGGCCACATCAGCCAACCATCTGGTACTCGTAATGGGGTCTCGGGCCCCCTGGTAATCTGGAGCTTTACAAGCCCGGAACTCCCTGAAGGTCAAAGTACGTGACCCCATCATAGTCACCATCTCAGCGCGGAACGCACTCAACCTCTCATCCAACAGCTCAAGAATACCCTCCTTGACCGATCCAAAGATCACATGAGTCTGCTCAAGTATGCTACGTGTGACCTCTGAAGAGATGAACTCTTTGGTCTGCTCATCCAAATGCTCGGCTCCCGAGCCTGAACCTGATCCCTCTCCGGCACCTGAACTGCCGACTGCTGGTCTAGGGCGTAAAACCACCATTCTGAAACACATAATGACAATCATCAGAAACACTGATATAACTAGAGGGATCACATCTACCACAAGTTTCCTGGTTTTGCCTCAGCCTTCCTCGATTCGAGTACGGATCCTCTGCTTTCAATAGCACGGGCCCATACTACCTTCCACATCTACCCGTACTTTCCTCAAGAACTGCCTTGACTCCACCAAGTCCCTTCTACTGCTACTGATCTCTGCTACGCTCTTCCTAGGCTTGCCCTAGGGAAATCTCCAACCCACTCTCCGCCATCAGCTGCGTAAGAAGTCCCTGCTTTCTTCCCCTAACTAGCTCGCAAATTGTCACACCCCCGAACCAGACGGCGGAAACGTCTGAGGGCTCGCGTGACTTAAATTGAAATATCATCACAATGAATATACATGAAACATAACACATTCATCACCAAACATTACATAGTACAACTGGCATTGTTTACATCAAGTACATGGTTTACATTACATGATCCCAAAATATAAAGTGTTTGGTGATTAGCAACTACAAAAGAAACTTTCAACACACTGGATGCTTCCTAGTTCTAACGATTACCTGAGAATCCAAGTTATTTTGAAAACGGTCAACATATATAATGTTGGTGAGTTCATAAGTATGTTTGATGTAAAATAGTTTATGTCGTTCGTAAAACCCAGAAAATCCGATATTTTCTGTAATAAGACTTTTCATGAAAATGTTGTGATGATCCTGTAAGTATATGCGTGAATGATTTCAAAACGTGTATAAATGAGAAGTTTTGCATTATGGTTTTTGAAAGTACAAGTGAGTAAGATTGGTTTCCCCAGAAAACCCGATGTTTTCCGATAAAATATTATGATTGTTTTGTATTATTGTATCGTCACAGCGAATGAATATGATTTCCCCTGATTACTTAGATGGTATTGGATCTCTATGTGAGTCGTTATAACCATGCATGATAATGACTAGTTCGTCTGTCTTGGCATTCTAATGAACACCGGAATTGATCTTAAGATTTTGTCACCCTAGACTGGCCGAGTCTAACTGTAGCAAACAGCTTAGGTGTGGGGGAGTCACCCCCGTATAGATCTATACACAAACTCTCGCTCTCCCTCCCGGAGACTTTGATTACAACTACAGACTACGACCGACACTTATTGGTGTCGCCCGTTATTACTCACTTAATCCAAATGAATTTGATTAACCTTGATTAATGACCTGATTTTAGTTTACTTGAAGAGAAGGTAAGCCTAACAGACGAGGAGAAGAGGACTACTAGGCCCTACTAATTACGTATGTTATTTAAGGCTGTCGAGTATACGAAAGGCGCGTTGGCCCATTTCGCATAAGATTTATTTGGACCTTACTAGCAATGCTAATGGGCCACTGAGGCCCAATAGTATGTAAAAGCCATTGAGGGTCCCTTAAGCATGTAATTGGGTCACAGGAGGCCCAATAACATGTATTATTTATGTTGGGCCCAAAAGTCATGTTAATGGGTCACGAAGGCCCAATAAGCATGATTAGAATCTTTCAAGCCCAACAATTAGAATGTTTACTTGTTTTGTATAGTATTAGTGTTGCGAAGTTGTTTAATCGATATGTCGTAATAATCACCAATTTGTTTTATAACGATTCATAGATTTATAAAAATAGTTATTTTTTTATTTAAAACCCATAAGTTATAAAGTTTTGTATATTTTGACCCAATTATTTTATTATTAACATAATTGACTAAAAATATTAGTTTGACCAATTCAGCCCCTTATTTTGGTAAAGTTGGTAATTTTGAGCCCTTTTTATGAAAAATGACGTATTAGGTCCTTGAACTATTTTTCTTGACATTTTTGACCTAAACACTTAATTAAATGATGTTTTAAGCCCAAAATTTTATTTAGGACAGTTTCAGCCCCTTAGTTAAAAGATTTGCATTTAAATCCACACTTTTTGCAATTTTTACAATTTTTACCCAAAATCCAAAATCTTTGCATTTTTAGTCCCTTTTGATAAATAAGGCCATTTTAACCCCTGAAATAGGTTTATATACGTTTATAGCCCCTGTTTTGAGAAAACTTTCCATTTCAGCCCCTTAAATTTGATTTTTCGTATTTTTGGGCCTAAATAGTCGAAAAGCCCAAATTTTAGCCCATTAGGCTAAAATTTACATTTTTAGTCCTTTAAAAAGCCTAATATTTATAAAAACTCTTATTTTAGCTGTTTTGACCTTTTGATCTTTGTAGAAACCGTGAATGATATCTTTTTCCCCATCTTTTGTTTATTTATCAAAAATGGTCCAATAACAAATTTTATGTTGTAGTGTGTTTATTTTAAAGCTTGTATAGTAGTTTATCTTGACATGTTGGGGAAATATGACCTAGATCACATATTTTTCCTTCTTGAACTATAGATCTCGAAATATCTTTCATTTTTAGTACATATTTACCACAAAAACACAAGAAATCACACATAACATACAAATACACATAGATCTTCACATTTGACTTGTATTCTCCCCCATAAATCATATGAAAACCGAAAATAGAGGGGTATGAACTCACCTTAGGTTTGTGGGTTCGGTTTTGAAGAAAGAAATGGAAGAGTTTGGTCCTAGCAACTTCCTTGAGTAGATCTCGAACTCAAGAAGATTTCTAAGAGTATAAACACCAAAAACTTTGTGTAAAGGAATGATCTAACAAGAGAGTGAAGTTATGAAGCTTGGATGTGTAAAGACTTACCAAAGATTGACAACACTTGATGAAGACTCTTGAATCCAAGCCAAATTTTCGAGAATTCCTTGAAGGAAGGAAGGAGATGGCCTTAGAGAGACATGGAGATAATTTTTGTGTAGTGTGTGTGTGTTGTGTGTCTTCGGCCGAAACAAGAAGAGGGGAGAGGGGAGAGAGTGAGATGAGTTGACATGCATGGAAACATGAGAATGGTGCATGGATACCCTATGTATATTTATGAGGTGGCACTACAATTGTCAACCCTCATTTATCCATTCTTTTATATATTTTTTTTGTTTTACTTGGGCCGAAATGGGCTAAGGAAGGAGGAAGGAATCACTTTGGCCCATTCTTGCCTTGGCTCGAGTTCATGAGGCCCATAAGGAAAACTTACGGCCTATTGGGCCCTTAGGGTAGCTCACGGCCCAATTTTTGTATAAGAGAATGGATTTGAGTCCATTAAAGCTAATTGGATTAGTTATGGCCCAATAAGGCCCATTAAAGATAAATTAGTCCATTTTAGGCTTATAAGGCCCAAAAAGGTTAAGTCTTATGAGAGTGGGTCCAATGAGAGCCCATTTAACAGTTCTAAGCCCAAAATAGTCAAATTGGAAGCTTATTGGCCCATTAGGCCCAATAAGGAAACCCTAGTCCATATAGGACTTAAACCGGGATTTCTAGGGTTTTCAACTTTACTTGATGAATCTAGGTTTTAATGTGTTTCCATAGGTTGAACTTCAAGCATAGCATGAATTAGGGTTACGAGTTTACAGTAGATAATGTTTACAAGAGTACAGGATTTCCTAGCTAGAATGCTAGTTGTGACACAAATACTATTACATATCACTCAGACTAGATAATTCTTCGAATGAGAGATCCTACCCTACAACGGTTGGACTCAAACAAGAGCTGCGAAATAGGGCTAGACCTAACCTTCTGGAATTATTTAGTCCTAGCAATATGTAACTTAACATATTTGTTTACTAGCTAGCGAAAGACAACTAGAACTCCTAAAAGCACAAAGCAAGCAGCATTCGGACATCGAGTGCACATAATCAAGCATATACTACTCAGGCTATCCTCCTGTCTAATCTGTACTAGCATGCAGTTCTCATAAAGCTGAAACACATATAGCAGGCACATAAGGCATCCTCCTAGATCCTTAGCCCTAATCTAGCATGCTGTTCTACTAAAACTGATAATCATAACATAAACTTGTATGGGTAAATTGGGAGTACTTACTTGAGCTCGGCTGATTGCATGCACCACACCCTTTTCTCTTATTTTTTTCTCAAAACTCTTTTCTCTTTTTAAGTTTCTTTTTCAAAAATTCTTTTCGAAAATGATCTCCTTTTGAAAACCTTATACCATTTCCTTAGTTTGAGTTCAGACACACCCGAAAAGCGTGCCTGAATCCTTCAACCAAGGCTCTGATACCAACTTGTAACGTCCCAAAAATACAACCCAAAAATTTCGTTTTCAAAACATTATTAAAGCAATCAACCATCCAAAATCATAAGAAAAATCATAATCGTGTATCATAAACATCATAGTATCTGTCTCAAATCAAATCTCATATCCAAATATCAGAGTCTAGCTCCCAGGCTGAAGACTGTGGTGTGTGCCATGCGATCATCCCGAGCCCTTCCCAGTGCTAGTGGAAGTACCTGGAACCAAAACTGAAAACAGTAAGCACAAAGCTTAGTGAGTCTCCCCAATCTACCACATACCATCTACACATAGCATGCAACTAGGAGATATGGGCCTCGCCCACACTCCGCTATCTAGGAGATACGGGCCTTGCCCACACTCCACTGTCTAGGAGATACGAGCCTCGCCCACACTCCACTATCTCTGAGGTACGAGCCTCGCCCATGCTCAGCTACTTCGAGATACGGGCCTCGCCCACACTTGACTATGATGAGGTACAGGCCTCGCCCACACTCAACATACAAGTATCACACAGACAACATGTAAAGCTAATCTACTGCTCATACATCATATTTAACTACTATTATGAGATACGGGCCTCGCCCATGCTCTGCTAGGATAGGATACGGGCCCCGCCTACACTCAGCTACTATCATTTCACACTACGGGCCGACCTTGGTGCCGTAGACCCGTTCCTACTGAAGGAGAACTCACCTAGTATAACTGGCTGCTGATATCCCGAGTGAGAATTCCCTGTCCGCTGCTCCGGCGACTCCCCGGCTACAATCACATAACATTCTGAATCAACTGATGATTCCTCATGGAGTAAATGACCAATTTACCCCCTGGTCAGAGTCAAAGTCCTGGTCAAAGTCAACTTCTAGGTTGACTCTACTCACTGAGTCCTACTATGGACTCGCCGAGTTCCCTAACTTACAATTCTCTAACTCGCGACTCGGAGAAATCGGAGAAATCGGGAGTTTGCACTCCTACTCGCCGAGTCCAATGAACGACTCGTCGAGTCCTATGCATGTCTTCAATAAACAGTTGATTCTAATCGATTCCAGTGCATCAAATTCATAGATCTGAGCTTCTAGAGCCGATATAACACGTAAAGTTGCCAACTTTACGTACATGCATAGAGGTATGAAGCTAAAACACCAAAATAAGCTAGAAATGGGAACCTAGGGTTTGGAACAAGGCCTTGCTTTGCATAAAGGTAGCTACTTTGAGCTCCTGGAGCTCAATGATGTCCAGATCTATAGTTCGCTACCCTAAGGGAGCTCCAATCTCGAGTTTGGACCTTGAAATGTCCCAAGAGTGGCCAAACAAGCATATATGAAGATCTACTAGGAAAATAAACAAGGTAGAGGCTTTATTACCAGATGAAGTAGCAAATGGAAGCTAGTTTCTGGATCTCCTTCTTCTCCTTTGCAGCTTCTCTCCTTCCTTCTCTTCTACACTTCCAAGAATACACCAAAACACTCAAAATCAAGAAGGAATCACTCAACTCACCAATGGAGGGCTAGGGTTTTGAGGGAGAACACTCTAGAGGTGCTGGAGGCTGGGATGGGGGCTATAAGGACGTTTAAATAGGGTACAAACCCTAAGAATTAGGGTTTCATCCAGACTGGCAGACTCGCCGAGTCGGGAATGGACTCGTCGAGTCGCCCCACTAAGTCCACGTGCATTCCCGCTTCTACTCGACGAGTCGGGGCTACTGACTCGTCGAGTAACCCTAAGAAAGGAAATTCAATATTTAAATTACATACCAGGAATGGGGCGTTACACAATACTTTTAAATATATGACTTTTCCTCATGTTGTACGTCTTGAACACCTCATTATTTTTGTAAGACCAGATAACCAAAATCGTAGTGATGATAATTATTACTCCAAACTTTCTTCTTTTCAACGATATCAAAGAAATGTCATCCACGCAATCCATAATTTATGGGACATTCACACACAAAGGAAAGAGAGATCAAGCCACTTAATCACTTTGTCCCAAATTTCTTTTACCACATCACATGACTCTTCAATCTTAGTAGAACACAAATGACATAACACAGAAATCAGATCTATACCCTGTATGCCAAGTTATATCAAATTTTAAACTTTTATACTTTACAACATTTCTTTAAACCTTTCTAATCCTTCTTCTTTATATATATATATATATATATATATATATATATATATATATATATATATATATATATATATATATATATACTTTTTACAACCACTACTTAAACGTTTTTACAAATTTTTAAAAAACTTTGTATGAACGCACAAATTTTTTTAAAAATAGTTGAAAAAAGTAACTTTTCAATGAAAAAAACTAATTTTGAGATGAATTTAAAATAGAATAGATCATATTCGTAACAGAACTTTAAAAGTGCAAGACTGAAATGTGACTAGTTAATACCATGTTAGAGCATGTGGAAATAACTCTGAGTTTCGTTACCATTTTATAAACTAAAATATAACATTTCTTGGTTTTGTTGATAACTCAAAAACATCTTCAATATTTTATTTCTCAAAAAAATGTTAACCCAATTTTAATAACCATTTTATAAACTAAAATATAACATTTCTTGGTTTTGTTGATAACTCAAAAACATCTTCAATATTTTATTTCACAAAAAAATGTTAATTCAATTTTAATATTTTGCTGAAATGTTTTTGTTTTTTTTTTAAAGTTTAAACTGATAAGTGGTAACTAAAGATGTCTTCTTTCATTTTTACCGAAAGACATGTGCAATTTCAATCCAAGTTTCGAGTATCACATTCTTGTTTGATAATTGATATAGATTGAAGGTGCCACATCTAGAGGTTGTAGAGGTGAAAGCATTTGGGATGTCTTCTGCCACAACCATCTGGTCGGTCTTTCTCATTTTCATTTTTTTTTTTGTGAAGACGATCACAATGCTCATTTTCTTTAATTAACTTCATGAGAATTTAATTTGCTTTGATTTGGTGCAGATGCCATTGTTAATGGTGATAATGGAAACAACGGTACTAATGCTTATTTTAAATACAAGGTAATCATGCTTTACCTTTTTGTACTCTTACATCAATTTTCAACATTTCATTAATACAAACCGCTTTTTGTTTTGTGATTTAAAAACAGGAGGATGTGCAAATGATGAAGAAAATGGATCTAAATGCCTATAGATTCTCAATTTCATGGACTAGAATATTTCCAAGTGAATAACGAAAAAAAATTATGTATATGAATTTTGTTTAGTTAAAGCTGTAACTTTGTGTTCAATTTTTAGGTGGAAGACCAAGTAACGGCGTCAACAAGGAAGGTATTATCTACTACAATAACCTAATCAATGAACTCATACTTTGTGGAATTACTCCGTATGTCACTCTCTTTCATTGGGACACTCCTGAAACCCTGGAAGTAGAATACATGGGCTTCCTAAGTGAAAAAATTATGTAAGTAACACTTAAAAAGAAAATATATATACCGCTCTTCAATAATTTGAAAAACAAATTGCAACCTCATCAGGATATTATATTATTGTGCATATTTGATTATTAGATATGATTTTACGAGTTATGCGGGATTTTGCTTCCGAGAGTTTGGTGATCGAGTGAAGAATTGGATCACAATAAACGAACCACATTCTTATGCTTCTTCTGGATACGCTGATGGTACATTTGCGCCTGGCCGGGGAAAAGACGGTGTTGGGAATCCTGGCACTGAGCCGTATATAGTAGCAAAAAACTTACTCCTTTCTCATGCTTCTGTTGTCAATTTATACCGACAAATATTTCAAGTAATATATATATCATTCATCTTGGTTATTGTTTTTGGTTGTATGTATTTGTTATGTGGGTTGCGTGTATTTTTCATTTTTCCCATTAAAGAGTTGGATGGTATCTGTTGAACACCAACATAACATCTGACTATGGTTGAAATTAATTTATGCAATATCAGATAGACATTACACCGTATTCAACTCTTTTATCAAATATTTCAACTCTTGTATTAAACTATGCATTACGGTTATTCTTATTATGGAAAGATTAAAAAGATTGACCCACAAAATGAATATATATGAACTAGTTTCATGTTTAACCATGAGCATCAACATATCTATATTTCTTATCCATTTGGGACCGAAATCTTTTCAGAAAAAACAAGGAGGTAAGATTGGGATTACACTAAACGCAGTATTTTGCGAGCCACTTAATCTTGAGAAACAAGAAGACAAGGATGCAACCCTCAGAGCCATAGACTTCATGTTTGGATGGTGAGTCCATTTGTATTTTATATATATATATATATATATATATATATATATATATATATATATATATATATATATATATATATATATATATATATATAATTATGATGTGGAGAATTGTTAATTATTCTATGATAACTATATGTTAAAAAAAAATCAGGTTCATGGAGCCATTATTTAGTGGAAAATACCCGGACACAATGATAAAATATGTTAGAGGTGGCCGTTTGCCAGAATTCACGGCAGAGGAAGCAAAGTCAATAATGTCTCGAAAGCCCACAAAGCCCAACTCTATTCAAACCGCAACCGCAATGAGCTCCAAAACCCTACAAAATTTCTCATGCAAAATAGAAAGTCTCCGATACGATCCATGATAAAGGAAAATAAAAAATATATAATGCAATACTAATAAAAAGAGCTAAAAATACTAAAATAAACTAATAAAAATAAGGAAATAAAATAAGCTATCAAATCACCCCAAGCTTAAACCTAACTTGTCCTTAAGTTAGAACAAGACTAAAATGAGCTCGGGATGAGCTAAACTAAAATGGAAAAAGAAAGATACCATAGAACTTGGTCAACATCAGTCAATATGGTCATAATCAGTCTTTCATGGACCCTACGTATCTTCACAATGTTCCCCGCTTTAGAGCCATAAACCACATTCTCAACCACTTGATGGGCGAATAGATCACGGTTAGATGTAGTCGAGGTGTACAAGACAAAGGAAACAGAGGATGCGTCCAGTGGGGGCACTTTAAATCACCAATGTAGACCATAATGCATAAAGGAAAGGCGCCTCTTCACACACTATGATTCCTACATTTGTCAGGCTAAAGTGTATAGTACGGAATAGGGTTTTGTAGCACGGCCTCCGGGCAAACATCCGGTTTCAAAGGCTTCTCCATTGTACTGTCCTTTACAGTTTACCGTCTCATCGTCATAGCCTTTTCTCACCAAAAATAAAAAATAAAAATAAAATAATAAAAATTCTACTTATCCTAAATCTAAACCTAACAGCTTAAATCTTCAATCTTGAACTTCTGTTATTTGGTCTTCAGCCTCTTTGTAGCTCGATCTTCTCTCTTTTATTATTTTATTATTTTATTATTTTTTTTTGAAAGAAAGAAAGTCTTGAACTTGGATTCTTGTTCTTCTTTTTGTGTTGTTCTTTTTCTTCATTTTTCTTCTTTGTTTTTGTTGCTTTTCTTTAATCTTCTTCATTGTTTTTTTTTTGTCTTCACTTTTCCAATTTCTTCATTTTTTTGTGTTTTCTTCTTGGAAGGTCTAAGGAATTTCACCATGTAACATAGGATGGAGGCTAACATGAACACCTAATGATCATTGACAATGTGCCAAGATCAACTAAAAAGGGGTGGGATATGACTCAAAAATGGGTGTTACCGAAAAAACTTGGTCCCAAAAGATGTGAATTGGGGACCCACTTCAAAGTTCATCAAGCACCTCAATGCAAGGTGTGATAAACAAAATCTATCTAACTATCTATTCTAGACCCCTAAAAAAAATGATGACTTATCTTAAAAAGGTGGTGAGAATCTAACTAAGTACGGCTCGGACGAGACTCGGGATTACTAAGGGGTACTCCCCCTAAAACCAAGATGCGAGTCTTCAATGTCTTCAAAATACCTTACCGGGCTAATCTTTGCTCGCACACATCGGTTTGACCAACCACATCCCTCCGCACCTAAACCAATCAAGCTACCTGCATCTGACCCCCACACAAGCGGTCTCAAAGTGGTCTGTGAGGCTCAAAACGTGTCCCATTTATCCAATACAAGGAATTCCATATCAAGACCCGGGACCAATCTATGATTCAATAGTTATGACTCGACTTTATGGTACCTGTAGGGATGAGAAAACAAGAGAGAACAAAAATGCATGAACTTAAACTATAATGCATCTAAAAAGTATGAAAATTAGAAAAGAAAGAAATAAAATATGCAATATTTTTGGATTTTTTTTATGCAATTTTTATGAATGACCTAAATGACTTACTCTAAATGCAAAAATATACAACCTAAATGAAATTAAAAATAAAATATAAGAATACCTCACCCCAAGCTTAAAGTTAAGCATTGTCCTCAATGCTTAGGATGAGAGTAAGGAAGGATCATACCGGGATCAAGGTGGAGGAGGCCAGCGAGGACGGTAACCGCCTTCGGGCTGAAAAGGATGCCAAAGATCCTCCATGTAGTTGTTGGTGCGAGCTTGCTGCTCCTCGATGCGCCGAATGGCTGCTGTGTTCTGGTTGCCCTGAAGGCGCAAGGCGGCAAGCTGACTGTATATATCAAGAGGATACTCGGGTTCGGGCTCGGGCTATTTGTGTTGTTGATAGAACTGGTACTCATGTTATGGCTCGAAGTGTGCTCCCGAAGGCTGAGCATAAGAGGGTGGCGACAATTTTTGGATTGGGAGGTCATAATGGTCTTCGGCCTCAAATGGGCTACCAGTATGGCCAGTGGACCGGGTATGGGCTGTGGGTCGAAGCAATAAGGGTGGATTGGTGGGTCGCGCAATGGGGAATGGAATTTTGGTCTTGACCGCGCAAGGAGCTGGGAGGGTGGAGGTTGGCCGCGCGCACTAATCAGATGGAACCCCATGTGGGGGTAATTTGGAGCTCAAAATTTGCACGGCTGGGTCTGGGTCGCACAACGCTTGCGTAGGCACCCGCACAACTTTTTTTTGACTAACTTCAAGCTTAGAAACACCAAAATTTCAAACGGAGATTATTTTTTTATTATGCATTTATTTAACGTCTTTTCCAAGACATAGCTCCGCTTCCGTCAACTTTCGTAAATCGGAGTTTCCAATGTTACGTTATCGAATTCTCCCGTGTCAAAGCCTTCATAAAATGGTTTCAAACGGTGCCCATTCACTTTGAATATTTGATTCGTTTCCAAACTCTTAATTTCAACCGCACCGTGATAAAACACTTTTATAACGATAAAAGGTCTGTGCCATCAAGATCGCAACTTTCCCGGGAATAGCTTTAAGCGTGAATGATAAAGAAGAATTTTTTGGCCCAGAATAAAATGTTTTCAAGTGATGTGCTTGTCGTGAAACGCTTTTGTCTTGTTTTTGTAGATGCTTGCATTTTCATAAGACTCGTTCCTCAACTCTTCGATTTCTTGAAGTTGCATGTTGCGGTGCTTCCCGGTTTCTTCAATATTGAAATTACACTTTTTAATCGCCCAATATGCCTTGTGTTCCAATTCCACTGGTAAATGACAAGACTTTCCATAGACGAGGCGGAATGGAGACATGCCAATTGGAGTTTTATAGGCGGTCCGATACGCCCACGATGCATCTTCTAACTTCAAGCTCCAATCTTTTCGTGTGGTGTTGACCGTCTTTTCAAGAATTTGTTTGACTTCTCGATTTGATACTTCGGCTTGGCCATTTGTTTGTGGATGGTAGGCGGTCGAAATCCAGTGTGTGACACCATATCTCTTCATCATGGCTTCCATCATTTTATTGCAAAAACGAGTGACCCTATCACTCACCAAGGCTCTCGGTACACCATATCTTGCAAAAACGTTTGACTTCAAGAAGTCAATTACAGTTTTAGAATCATCATGTCTTGTAGCCTTTTCTTCTACCCACTTTGAGACGTAGTCAACCGCCAAGAGTATATAAGTATAACCGAAAGAGACGTCGAATGGGCCCATGAAATCGGTTCCCCATACATCAAAGATCTCACAAATGAGGATAGGGCTTTGAATCATTTCGTTCTTCATGGATACGGTTCCCATTCTTTGACATCTACCACAACTCTTGCAAAATAGATAGGTATCTCTTGACATTGTTGGCCAATATAGTCCAAATTCGATCACCTTTCGCATGGTTTTGTTTTGACCAAAATGTCCTCCGCATGGATACTCATGACAAAACTTCAGAATTGATTCGACCACATTTTGATGAACACACCGCCGTATTAGTTGATCCGGACAATGTTTCCAAAGATAAGGGTCGTCCCACACGTAGTATTTGGAATCACTCTTCAACTTGGCCTTTTGGTACTTGGTAAATGCATGTGGAATTTCTTTAGTAACCAAGTAATTTACAATATCCGCATACCAAGGAATGGTGTTTGAAATGTAGAAGAGGTGTTCATCCGGAAATTCATCAAGAATGGTGTAACATCCGGAATTCCAGGTATCATATTTTAATTAATTAGTTTGTGTCAAGAAGAGGGACTCGACGAGTTGACGCCTAGACTCGTCGAGTAGGATCGCGATTGCTGACTAGATTTAATGAATGGACTCGACGAGTCGGTGATTCGACTCGACGAGTCCGCGCTGTGGACAGAAACACTAAATCTTCGGGTCTGAGCCCTATTTAAAGGCACTTATGGCTTTCATTTGCGGCTACCATTCCAGAGAGAGAACCCCCATCGAGCTTGAGTGTGTAGAGCGAGAGAGAGAAGGCCATTTGAGCTTTTAGTGTGATTTTGCAAGAAAGGAAAGGAGCTCCGGCAAGAAGGGTCAAAGGAGGTTGCTATTCTGAGTTAGCCAAGCAAGAAGTTTCAACTTGAGGTACCAAATCAGACTCCTCTTTCTCTCTATTGTATGGATTTCATTATTTGGGGTTAGGGCTTGAATCATTCCTTTTGGGGTTTTAGATGCCTCAAACCCCCCCTCATTCGAGTTGTGTTAGAGATATGGACCCTTTTGGGTCCAGGGAGTCCCAAGCATCCAGCTTTATGTATTTCCAATGGAGTTTTGAACCTAGGTTGCCATTTTAGGAGCTATTTCACCAAAAAGAGCCTTAAGAGTGTTGCATGAGTATAAAGGTCAGACCTTTACGTGACTTTCGAGTGTTTAAAGGTCAGATCTATTAGTTAGAGAAGCAGATCTGACCTCAGAAGGTCATTTGAGTATGGCTATGGAAGGAACTCGCCGAGTCCATAAGAGAACTCGACGAGTCGAGTCGGGGTTGCCCCGCGATTCATGACCAGAGGTAACCCGTTGAGTGGAAGGTTCACTCGACGAGTCGAGTGAAGCCTTAGAAGGATTCGGAGGACACGCTTGGACTCGCCGAGTCACCCGAGTGCACTCGACGAGTCGGGTCAAAGTTTGACCGTTGACTGGAGTTGACTTCAGTTGACCTTAGGGTTTTGGTCAAGCTGGTTCATGAGAGATCAGGGAGGGGTAGAATGGTCTTCTACCCATCCTTTAGAAGTAAAGACATGAGAAGGTATTGATTAGAAATGTTATTATGTTAATAATAGGAGGCTAGGTCGGGTTATCAAGCACGAGAGGTTATCCGACATCGTACGAGGTGAGTCTTCTCACTATACTTTACCTAGAGTGGTAATTATGTGTGACCGGAAGGTCTTATGTGCTATGAGTAGAATGCGATGTATGCTGTTATATGATATGTATGTGCTATGTATGTTTTGAATAATATGGTATGGACCAGAAGGTCAACAGTGTATGGACCGGAAGGTCAAGATGACGAGGACCGGAAGGTCATCAGGGTAGGGTCGGAAGGTCTACCCGAGTTGTGGAGTCGGAAGGTCCACTGAGACACATTGGTCGGAAGGCATCATAGATCTATAGCCTCGAGTGGCTAATCGATATGAATGTGGTATTCTGGGGAACTCACTAAGCTTTTATGCTTACCGTGTGTGTGATATGTGTTTCAGGTACTAGTGAGGATCGCGGGAAGGCGCCGGCATGATCTGTACACACTGGAAGAAGAGTTGTTGGAGATTCTGGGATTTGTTATTATTAAGACATTTGACATTATGAGATTTTGAGAACTATTGTATGAGTTATGGTTGTTTCTAAAAATGAAAAATTGTTCTAAATTTTTACGTTGTTGCAAATGGAAGAAGAAGAACCACCAATATTCAACCGACTTAAATGATCCGCAACTAGGTTTTCGGCACCACTTTTGTCCTTTATCTCAAGATCGAACTCATGTAAAAGAAGAATCCATTGAATTAACCGTGGCTTGGCATCTTTCTTGATCATTAGATACTTCAAGGCCGCATGGTCGAAGTATACAATCACTTTTGTCCCGAGAAGGTATTGTCGGAATTTCTCCAAGGCGAAGACAATAGCTAGAAGTTCCTTCTCGGTGGTGGAATAATTGGCTTGAGCATTATCCAAGGTTTTGGAGGCATAATAGATGACATGTGATGCTTTGCCCTCCTTTTGACCTAAAACCACTCCAATGGAAAAATTTCTTGCATCACACATAATTTCAAAAGGAAGCTCCCAATTTGGAGGTTGGATTATTGGAGCGGAGGTGAGCAAGTCTTTAAGTTTGTCAAAGGCCTCTTGACATGCTACATTGAAGTCAAAATCAACATCTTTTTGGAGAAGGAGGCACATCGGTCTCGTGATCTTCAAGAAATCTTTGATAAATCTTCTATAGAATCTCGCATGGCCCAAGAAAGATCTCACTTCTCTAACACATTTTGGGTAAGGAAGGGTTTGTATGACATCAATTTTAGCTTTATCAACTTCAATTCCCTTTTTGGAGACGATGTGTCCCAAGATGATGCCTTGATTGACCATGAAGTGGCACTTATCAAAGTTTAACACCAACTTTTTCTCAATGCACCGTTTCAAAATCTTCTTAACGTTATCCAATCATTCATCAAACGAATTGCCATACACGGTGAAATCATCCATGAACACTTTAATTATATTCTCAACATATTCAGAGAAGATGCTCACCATACATTGTTGGAATGTGGCGGGGGCATTGCATAATCCAAATGGCATCCGCTTGTAGGCAAACATGCCGAAAGTGCATGTAAAAGTCGTCTTGTCTTGATCTTCGGGGGCAATGGGTATTTGGTGAAAACCCGAGTATCCATCGAGGCAACAATAATGCGATTTTCCCACCAATCTTTCGAGCATTTGGTCGATGAAAGGAAGAGGAAAATGGTCTTTTAGTGTGCTTGAATTCAACTTTCGATAATCAATGCACACTCTTCATCCATTTTGAACTCGAGTGGGAACCATGACGCCTTTGTTATTCTCAATAACCGTGATTCCCGTTTTCTTGGGAACCACTTGAACCGGACTAACCCATTTGGAGTCGGAAATAGAGTAAATCATGTCCGCATCAAGGAGCTTGATTATCTCTTTCTTGACAACGTCCATCATAGGGGGATTTAATCGTCTCTTAGCTTCCCTCCTAGGCTTACAATCGTCTTCCATGAGGATTTTGTGAGTGCATACATTAGGACTTATCCCATTGATATCCGCTATTGTCCACCCCATGGCCTCTTTATGATCTTTCAAAACTTCAACCAATTGGTTTTCTTCAAAGTCTTTCAATTGAAAGAAGATGATCACCGGGAGAGTTTCGTCTTTAACTAGATAAGCATGCTTCAAATGGCTAGGTAAGACTTTTAATTAAAGTGTGGGTGGTTGGATTATGGAAGGGGGCATCTTGTTTGGAGAATGAGATAAGGCAACTTGAGAAACATCCTTCTTTGTTGAATTGTTAACTTCTAAAGTCTTCACAATCTCTTCAACTTCGGAGTCCAATGTATACATATCCAATGTTTTTTTCAAACTTTCACAATCGAGACTCATGTTGAGCACCATCTTCAAAATGTCTCCATGTGATAACTCGAATAGTTCTTGGGTGATTGGCTCAATTGTTGGATTAGTGTCTAAGCCCGTAACTATATTTAGTATGTACTTGACCCGGTTATGCATGGTCCTTTTGGGTTGCCTTCACCAAAGAAATTGACAAGGTAATTTGAGGAAAGAGAGAGGATAATATGGTTTATTAATACATTATAAGAATAATATATTAAAGGAGAAATCATATTTATTTAATTAGTATTAGTCATAAATTAATTAGGAATTAATTTGGTGACTAAAAGAGATTAATTAAATAAAGGGGTATAAACTGTCAAATGTGTGATAGTTGAGTTTTGGGCTGGGAAACCTAATGGACTAAAGAGGGAACGAAATTATGATGGGGATCCATCATATTTTCGTCCAAGGGCCTTATTCCAGAAGGTTCCTTGGGCTACTTGGTGGCTAAGGTATCCATTAGGGTTTAGACTG
The DNA here is from genome assembly GCF_052849685.1 of Lactuca virosa. Classification (NCBI taxonomy): domain Eukaryota; kingdom Viridiplantae; phylum Streptophyta; class Magnoliopsida; order Asterales; family Asteraceae; genus Lactuca; species Lactuca virosa. The sequence goes on from NC_136428.1 coordinate 29,734,875, forward strand.
AAACCCTAGTAGCCTGCACTATAAATAAGACCCCAAGGCTCCAATTTTCGACCACTTGCTTCCAAGAGAAACCCTAGGGCCGAAAATTAGCATCCTCCCTCCTCTCTCAAAGTTTCCTTCTTGCTTGAGGTGTTTGTGATCCATTAGAGGAGTTACAATTGTGACTCTAAGCTCAAGAGAAGAAGAAAAGAAGATCTAAGCCAATCTTTGAAGAGGTAAACATCTAGATCTGATGTATTAAGTTAATTTTTGAATTATGTATGCTAATTTAGGGTTTGGAAGTCTTGGATTCAATGCATGTACAATAGAGAAACCTAGATCCAAGCATTAGGGTTTGTATGAGCACATAGGATTGTTCTTATGTATAAAACCCATCAGTGGTATCAGAGCCTTGATTGGTTTCTGTTGTATGTGATGCTTTAACTGTTTAATTGCTGAAAATCATTTTTTCTTGCCTCTGCCCGACTCAACTCGGCGAGTCAGTATCTGGACTCGGCGAGTTGGCCCGACTCGGCGAGTCCAGGACTGACTCGGCGAGTCTGTGCATCAGGCAGAGGATATTTCAGGATTTTGTTGCTGTTTTGTCATGGGATTAATGCCTAAATCGTTTTTTGAAGATAAAATCCGAATTTTATTATATTTGAATGATTATCCCTGCCAAAACAAAAGATAATTTCAAATCTTTTGAATAATAGTTTCTTTATATGATAAATATGGATTATTTAAATTATTTGGTAATTAACTTGTGACTAAAATTGGATTAGGTCAAATATAGATAATCATAAAATAAATTGTTTAATTTATATTATTTGTTATTTGATCCCTTGTGTTTTGAAAAGTTCAAAACTTGTCCTCAAGTTTTGAAATTTAAATTTTATGATTAAAAGTTTAATTTTGAATGATTTAAATTTCAAATCCTTAGAATTTTACAAGTTTAAAATTCAACCTTATACTATTATATTATTACAAGATTAATTAATATATATGTATAAGAATAAGCTAGTCTTATCGCTAGTAGGCCTCATTCACGAAGCCAGTCTATAAGGTGGTATAAGGTTGTTGCCTATAAAATGACGCTTAATGGGTGTACACTCACATCCACCGCTTGCTTGACTGGTGGAGGGTCGTTAGCCGAACGGATAGGATAGAGCACTTAATTCCTCATTATAAGTATAATGAATATTGCAAAGTAACTACAATGTTTTTAAATTCCCAATCTTAGTTACTTTAGGGTAAAATGTGAAAATTGATGCTATCCCATGGAATTACACTTTGTACCCTTGTCAAACGTTAGTGGAGCGTGCGTGGCTAACCGGCACACTAATTTGGAATTGACATTGGCAGCGAAGGGTGGCTCGATGTTTATCATAGATCAATGGAGCGTGCGTGGCTAACCAACACATTGATTACGTGATAAAGACATTGAGTGCACCATGTCGATTCGCATGGTTATTCACAAACTTGTTTGCGATCCTCGGCATCCCAGTCGCAAATTTGAAGTGCATATCGAGATTTAAACATGCCATTAAAATGTTCAATGAATCTCAAAAGAAATCTAGGAATTTTCAAATACATCTAAAACTTAATCTCTTTTCGTTTTTCATGGTGAAAATTAGTGAATCGTCATTCACTTACCTTCAAATTGTTTACTTTTAGATTACGGCATCCCTTTTCTAAGTTGTAAATAATGTTGTTGGATCCTAGCCCTAATTTCTCATTTGGGTGTTTAATTGGGGATTCATTTCTAATCAAACTTTGTTCCTTTCTAGAACGCCACAATTGAATGGTGTGGCCGAGAGACGTAATCGAACCTTGTTGGACATGGTTCGTTCTATGATGAGTCGTGTTTCGTTATCAATCTCATTCTGGGGGTATGCCTTAGAGACTGTCGCCCATATCCTTAACTTAGTTCCCACCAAGAAGGTTGCCAAAACACCTCACGAAATGTGGACAGGGAAAGCTCCCTGGTTAGCATATATCAAGGTTTGGAGTTGTGAAGCTTTCGTAAGACGAGAGACTCGCGACAAGCTAGAACCTCGTAGTGAGAAGTGCTATTTCATCGGCTATCCACATAAGTCTTTTGGCTATCTCTTCTATAGACCAAGTGACAATGTTGTTTTTGTTTCTAGGAGATGTGTTTTCAGAGAGAGAGAACTCATAAGTCAAGGAGATAGTGGGAGTCAGATTGACCTTGAAGAGCTTCAAGAGTCAGGAGATGAAGGAACCTCTAACACTGGCGCTCAACCTGAGGAGGAAACTCCTGTTGAACCAATTGACCAGTCCTTACCTCTTAGACGTTCGAGTAGAGTTATTGTTCCACCCCAGTTTTATGGTTTCCATATTACTACTGACGGGGATACGTTTATTAGTGATAGTACACTAGTAAATCTGGACGAACCTAATAGCTACAAGGAAGCCATGGCAGGCCCAAAGTCTGCTAAATGGAAAGAGGCAATGGACAGCGAGATTCAGTCCATGTATGACAACCAAGTTTGGAATTTGGTTGATAATGTACCAGGTCGTAAGACATTCGGGTGCAAGTGGATCTTCAAAAAGAAGACACACATGGATGGGAAAGTGCACACTTATAAAGCGCGATTGGTCGCGAAGGTCTTTACTCAAACTCCTGGAGTTGACTATGATGAGACCTTCTCGCCAGTTGCTAAAATAAAGTCTATTAGGGTAATGCTCGCAATAGCTGCGTTTCATGATTATGAAATTTGGCAGATGGACGTAAAAACCGCTTTCCTAAATGGAAAGTTGGCTGAGGATGTTTACATGAATCAACCAAAGGGTTTTGTCGATGCGAAGCATCCCAATAGGGTGTGCAAGCTTGAGAAATCCATTTATGGATTGAAGCAAGCGTATCGCAGATGGAATCTTTGTTTTGACGAGAAGGTCAAAGAGTTTGGCTTTCTGCGAAATGAAGATGAGTCATGTGTGTATGTCAAGGCCAGTGGGAGTATAGTGAGCTTCCTCGTATTGTATGTCGATGACATACTGCTCATAGGAAACGACATCCCAACCTTGCAGGAGGTCAAATCCTGGCTTGGGAAGTTTTTTGCTATGAAGGACCTCGGAGAGGTTGCGTATATTCTGGGAATAAGGATAGTGAGAGACAGAAGTAAGAGACTGATAGGACTCAGTCAGGATACATACTTGGAAAAGGTACTAAAACGTTTTAGTATGGAAAATTCCAAGAAAGGGGAGTTGCCAAGTCAATGCAATACCAAACTGAGTAAGACTCAGAGCCCGAGTACAGAGGCAGAGATAACTGATATGAGCCGAGTACCTTACGCTTCCGCAGTTGGCTCGATTATGTATGCTATGACCTGTACCCGCCCTGATGTGGCCTTCGCTTTGAGCATGCTCAACAGATATCAAGGGAACCCTGGTAGAGCACATCGGATTGCTGTCAAGAATGTTCTTAAGTACCTACGAAGGACCAAGGAATGGTTTCTAGTCCTCGGTGGGAGTGATGACTTAAGGGTGCGAGGGTACAGTGACGCTAGCTTCCAGACGGATCGGGATAATTACCGATCACAGTCGGGCTGGGTCTTTACCCTGAACGGAGGAGCAGTGACTTGGAAAAGTTCCAAGAAAGAGACCGTAGCTGATTCAACATGCGAATCAGAGTACATTGCGGCAAGCGAGGCGTCAAAAGAGGCTATATGGTTGAAGAACTTCATTGGAGACCTTGGAGTTGTGCCATCCATAAAGGAGCCCATGGAAATTTTCTGTGATAATGAAGGAGCGGTTGCCTTGACCATGGAACCAAGAGATCATGGCAGATCTCGACATATCGACAGGAAATACCATTTTATTAGACATCGGGTAGAAGAGGGACTCCTCGTTGTGAAGAGGGTATCGTCAGAAGATAACCCAGCAGATCCCCTTACGAAGGGACTGAGTAGGGTCAAGCATTTGAAGCACGCTAGGAGCGTTGGGCTAAAGGACGATATTAGTTTAGATTAGATAGGTAGGAAACTTGTAATGGATAATTTTGTATTCAACATTTGATGATTAAATAAAGGTGTGTTATTTATAAGAAAGTTACTATCTTGTGTTGATTATTTATCTATTGTTTCAAATTTTGCATGTTTTAACTTCCTGAATAATAAGATTATTCAAACGGTCCACCATCGCTCATATGTTGGAAGTAGATATGAAAGAAGATTGTCATAAATTAGTTTGTAGATTGTCTAAAAGGTTTTAGACATAGCAAAGGTTTGCTACAAAGTTTATGAGTGCTTATGAAATATGTTTTGAGCATTGGAATAAACCCGCACTTGCTAGTATCACTTCATGAAAGTTATCACAAGTGATCGCAAGATGATAATATCATATAATCTTTAAACCTAGAGATATGGTTGTTGTTTGCTAGTTGATTATGCATTGATAATACGAAAATGCATCATTAACTTGATGTTATAAAACGCGTTATTGTGTGTGACTTAGCTAGTAAATGATAAAAGCATATAAGTCGAAGTTTTTCTGTACCTTTTACTCTAAGAGAATAAAAGCGATATCTTGACCACTCGATGATTTAGTTTGACTTATGTGCCGGGCCCGGTCAGAATGAAGTTGATGTGTTCAAAAAAATTCTATGTCGAATAAATCAGAGATCGAGAAACAAAATGCTGGACAACAAGTATTGTCAGCATGATATCTGGAACAGAGGATTATACGATCCCTTATCTGAAGGACAGGATTTTGATCAGAGTTGACAGAAGCGTATAAGAGCTACGATTGCTAACCGGATTCTAAAGTCATATGTGAGATATAGTTACTAGACTTATCCAAGTGGGAGACTGTTGGATTAGTGTCTAAGCCCATAACTATATTTGGTATGTACTTGACCCGGTTATGCATGGTCCTTTTGGGTTGCCTTCACCAAAGCAACTTGACAAGGTAATTTGAGGAAAGAGAGAGGATAATATGGTTTATTAATATATTATAAGAATAATATATTAAAGGAGAAATCATATTTATTTAATTAGTATTAGTCATAAATTAATTAGGAATTAATTTGGTGACTAAAAGAGATTAATTAAATAAAGGGGTATAAACTGTCAAATGTGTGATAGTTGAGTTTTGGGCTGGGAAACCTAATGGACTAAAGGGGGAACGAAATTATGATGGGGATCCATCATATTTTCATCCAAGGGCCTTATTCCAGAAGGTTCCTTGGGCTACTTGGTGGCTAAGATATCTATTAGGGTTTAGACTGAAACCCTAGCAGCCTGCACTATAAATAAGACCCCAAGGCTCCAATTTTCGACCACTTGCTTCCAAGAGAAACCCTAGGGCCGAAAATTAGCATCCTCCCTCCTCTCTCAAAGTTGCCTTCTTGCTTGAGGTGTTTGTGATCCATTAGAGGAGTTACAATTGTGACTCTAAGCTCAAGAGAAGAAGAAAAGAAGATCTAAGCCAATATTTGAAGAGGTAAACATCTGGATCTGATGTATTAAGTTAATTTTCAAATTATGTATGCTAGTTTAGGGTTTGCAAGTCTTGGATTCAATGCATGTACAATAGAGAAACCTAGATCCAAGCATTAGGGTTTGTATGAGCACATAGAATTGTTCTTATGCATAAAACCCATCATCAATCACATCAACCCGATACAATGGAGAAATGTTGCTAGGGTATCACATTGCTTTAAAGATGTTGAAGTGAATGGTCTCTCCATCAAACTCCATGGTGATCTTTCCATTATGAATATCAATAAACGTGTGAGCAGTATTCATGAAGGGTCTTCCAAGAAGGATCATAGATAACTTGGAAGGAGTCTGTTGGGTTTTGAGCATTCTAACACTCCTAAGTGTACATGCAACCCTAAATACCTTGGATCTATGTTTTCTCTATTATACATGCAAATATGAATATTCCAAGGTATTGTTCTAACTAGCATAATATAAGGTACATGTAATATAAAATCTAGTAGAATTACATACCTCTTGTTGTAGCTTGATTCCATGGAGCTCAAGAGCCTAGTGCCTCAAGTGTGACACCTCAAATGGTTCACACAACATCAAATACACTTAGAATAACTTGAGAGAAATGAGACACTTCATGAAATCGGCTAGCCCTCACCATTCCTTCATAGTAACCGATTTTTGGGAAGAATAAGATGCTTATATAGTGTGTCACAATTAGGGTTACACTATGTAAACCCTAATTGTCATGGCCTTTCATTTCCATGATCCATGGGTACAAAAACACCATGGAGCATCCATGGAGCATCCTATGGGTTTTAGCCCAACTTGATAATCCATGGAGCATTAGCCCACTATACAAGTATGGATGATTTACACAATCAACCCATATATTTAATTAGTCTCCTTTTGATCACTTAATTAATTCCAAATTAATTCTTGATCAATACTAATTAAATAATCTTATTAATATATTAGAACTTATAATATATTAATAAACCTTAAGTGTTATTTCTCTCATTTTAGTCTATCCAAATGCATGATGCCATGCAACCCAAATGGACCATGCCAATCGAGTCAAGTACATACCAAATATAGTTATGGACTTAGACACTAATCCAACAGTCTCCCACTTGGATAAGTCTAAAACTATTATTGCGTATGACTTCAAAACCCGACTAGCAATCGTATCTCTTAAAAGCTGTTGCCGTCGAACTCTGAACAAATCAATGACGCGTCCATCAGATAAGGGATCATATATTCCTCCATTCTAGATATCATATGGACTGAGACATGGATTATAATCATTCTCTCTGTCCATTTGTTGTTTCCCGATTTCCGATTTATGACGACCGACTAATTGAACAAATCAAATCAGTCCTGGCTTGGCCAAGCACTTCAGGGTGTCATCACTAAATCATCGAGGGGCCCACAAATATCGCTTTTATCCTTTTAAGGGTAAAAGGAATGGATAAACTTCGACTCATATGTTTGTTCTACTACTTGCTGAATCATACACAAAGGCACGTTTTATAACACCGAGTTACCAAAGGCGTTTTCGTGCAATCAATGTATAACCAACTCATAGGCAACAAGTCATATCTCTAGGTTTGAAGAATATAAGATATTATCGTCTCATGATCACTTGTGATAAAATCCATGAAGTGATTCCAATGAGTGTGGGTTGAATCCAATACTCAGAACTTATGAGTACTCATGAATGGTGTAGCACCACTTGCTATGTCCCATACCTTGGACATCTACAATCCAGCTTCATGACAGTCTTGATTCATATCTACTTCCAACATATGACCGACTGTGGATAGTTTGAATAACTTAGTCATTCTGGAAGAACGACCTAGTTATTCTGGAAGTCAAAACATGCAAACTGAAACACAAGAATAATCGAATCCAATATGGTCTCAGAACTTATGAATATAAATAAAACACCTTTTATTTATCACCATATTGATTACACATTATTCATTGCATATTGTTTCAAACTATCAACTTTATACTTGAATTAAAACAATAGTTGTCCCATGCTCCAAGCATGTACACTATGGTTTCTAAACACTAGTCATGCCATACACCAAGTATGCACACTATGTTTGTCTAAACATTAGTTATGCCATACACCAAGTATGCACACTAAGTTTGTCTATGATCTTTTACTTTGTGAAATAGATCGATTGAACATAATTCCAATGATACTCATTTCACAATCCCAAATCCTTATCGCAAATGCAAGAATTCCAAATTCCTACCATTTACCTAAATCTGTTAGATTCTAAACTTATATGCATTGATCCTCTTGTAATGATTATGCATAAAGTCACAAAGACTTGTCAACAGACATTATAGAGTATTCCAATGGAGATCATTCCATGGAAACGAAGTCTCAAATTCAAAGTATATTGCTTTGAACATCCTTCTTGCATTAAGTTTCCTAATCTTACACAAATTTTAATGAATAACTTCCACCTATGGGAATATTTCCATATTCTCATTTTGACTATCACTTCTGAACAAGAGTTGCCTCTTTTCAGAATATGTCAAAATGGTCCTTTCCAAAAATTTACACTATACTTCCAACTGTCCCTGAGCAACCAATCTTTGGTAAACCTTAGATTGTTCTCGACAATTGCTTAATCAAATTAGCCATATCCAATTCTAGACTTTTTCCCCTCTTAATGCCCTGAGCATTTGGAAAATTTAGAAAGGATGAATATTATAGCACATGCAATCGATCCTATATCCGAAGCATATGGGACACGATTCATGATGTCTCACATAAAGACATGATACTAGACCAGTCTTTTTGCTATAATATTTCTATTTCTATTTGCCAAGTTCTCATAATTCAGATTATGAAAAGGGATGCCGTAATCATAATCGAATTTTAGAACGCAAATAATGGACCCATATATAGAATTTCATGGAGCTCAAGAGCCTAATGTCTCAAGTGTGACACCTCAAATGGTTCACACAATATCAAATACACTTAGAATAACTTGAGAGAAATGAGGCACTTCATGAAATCGGCTAGCCCTCACCATTCCTTCATAGTAACCAATTTTTGGGAAGAATAAGATGCTTATATAGTGTGTCACAATTAGGGTTACACCATGTAAACCCTAATTGTCATGGCCTTTCATTTCCATGATCCATGGGTACAAAAACACCATGGAGCATCCTATGGGTTTTAGCCCAACTTGATAATCCATGGAGCATTAGCCCACTATACAAGTATGGATGATTTACACAATCAACCCATATCTTTAATTAGTCTCCTTTTGATCACTTAATTAATTCCAAATTAATTCTTGATCAATAATAATTAAATAATCTTATTAATATATTAGAACTTATAATATATTAATAAACCTTAAGTGTTATTTCTCTCATTTTAGTCTATCCAAATGCGTGATGCCATGCAACCCAAATGGACCATGCCAATCGAGTCAAGTACATACCAAATATAGTTATGGACTTAGACACTAATCCAACAGAGTCTTCTCTTTAAGGTCAATGACATAGAAGTCCGCGAGAAATACTAGTTGATTGACTTGCACTAGTACATCCTCCAAAACGCCTCTTGGAAATACACTTGACTTGTCCGCTAATTGAATGATTACTCCGGTTTCTTCCAAAGGTCCAACATTGAGAGGTTGAAAAACCGAGTATGGCATCACATTGATCGAGGCTCCAAGATCTAGCATTGCACTTTCAAAATGCAAATCACCAATAGTGCAAGGGATAGCAAACATTCTCGGGTCCTTGCATTTGGGTGGTAACTTCTTTTGGATGACCGCGGACACATTTGCATTGACTTGGATCTTTTCATTCGCCTTGAATTTCCTCTTATTGGTGCAAAAATCCTTAAGAAACTTGGCATAGCGTGGAATTTGCTTTATGGCATCCAATAATGGAATATTGATTTGGACCTTGCGGAAAGTCTCAAGAAACTCTTTCTCTTCCTCTTGTTTCTTTGAGGGAGCCAACCGGGAGGGAGAAGGTGGTGGTATGACCAATGGCTTGATGGGCTTGTTGGAAGAGTCGGTTTGGTCAATTTTTGGCACAATTGGGTCCTTTGGATTAGCTACAACTTTCGGAGGTTCAACAGTAATAACTTCATCTTCTTCTTCTCTTGAAACTCTTTTAGGGTTGCTTTTTCCAAGTGTTTTCCCACTTCTCAAGGTCATTGCACTCACATTGGGGTACTTCTCGGTTTGAGAATGAAGTTTACCCCTTTGTTCCATCTTGTTGAGAGCGGTAGTCAAGTCTCCAATTTGTGCTTGAATGTTGGAGAAGGTGTTCTTGGTCTCTTGTTGAAATTGGGTTTGGCTTTGAGCAAGAGAAGTAACAAGTTCTTGAAGGCTCATTTGGTGGTTACCACTTTATTGGCCTTGTTGTGGAGGTCACGTCATAACGTGTGGTAATTTGGAGTGGGATGAGATTTTTGGGGATATGAAGGTTTTTGTGATGGGTATTGAGAAAATTGGGGTCGCATCATAACGTGTGGTGGGTTTTGCTTTGGTGGGTATGGGTTGGTTGGGTTATTCCTCCAATTTGGGTTATAGTTGTTTTGAAACCCCATGGGTCTTGGTTGACCTTCATATCCTCCCATTGCATTAACATCCTCCGGTTCACTACCAAGTGAGGGACACTTATCCGTATAATGCCCCGTCATTGCACAAATACCACACACCATTAATTGTTGACCACTTCCCACCACCATTTGACTTAACACATTAGTCAAATCCAAGAGCTTTGATTCCAAGTGTTGGGTGTTGCTAACTTCACCAACCACTTGTGGAGAATTTCTCTTCATTTCATTTCGAGTCCCAAAGTTCCTTTGATTTTGAGAAATGGTTCCAAAAAGTGATAGTATCTCTTGAGGTGTCTTGTTGAAGATGTCACCACCACTTGAAGCATCAATCATCCTTCAATCTTTTTCATTCATACCCTCATAAAATTGTTGAAGAAGTAGTTGCTCGGGTATGTTGTGTTGAGGAAAACTTGTACACAAGTTGTTGAATCGCTCCCAAAAATCATGAAAAGTCTCATTCTACCCTTGACGAATCCCCAAAATGTCACTTCTTTGATTTGATATCCGGGAGGTGGGATAAAATTTGTTATTGAAGGCTTTGAGTAACTCTTCCCATGTGTGAATAGATCCCGGTGGTAAGTTAAATCACCACTCTCTAGTTTTATCTTCCAAGGTGAGCGGAAAGGCGGTGAGCTTGAAATCATCCAATGTCACATGTTCGGGCAACATGCTAACACATATCATATGAAATAACTTCAAATGCCTTTGAGGATCCTCTCTATCTAAACCATGGAACTTGGTTAGTTGATGTATGAAACTTGACTTCAATTGAATCCCTCGGCGGTTTGCGGGATAAACAATACCAAGGGGTGTGTGAGTAACAATCGTCTCCATCATTTGTCTAAGTGTCAACTCTTGAGGGGGATTGGGTGGATTGGGGATATTAGGATATTGTTGCATGTAATTGGGATGTTGTTGGTAAGGTGGGTATGGGTATTGTTGGTGATTGTACATTTGTGGTGGATAAGGTTGGTAGTTAGGGTATTGGTTGTAGGGAGGTTGTTGTTGGGGGTACATTGGTTGTTGGTACATTAGAGGTTGTGGGTAATGAGGTTGATTTGGTTGATGTGCTTGTGGTTGTTGAACTTAAAAAGCATTGTTTTGAGGTTGGTTGTTTTGATGGAAGTTTTGGTTTTGTGGTTGTGGTTGTTGATAATTGGGTTGATTTGGTTGAGGAGGGGCTTGATTCTAAGGTGGCATATCTATGAGAGGTTCTTGGTTTTGTTGTTGTCTTGGTTGTTGGGGTGGGGTATTGGCATCTTGATTGTTTGGGTTTGGGTTGGTATTGTGAGGTGGAGTGTGATTCATGGCTATGTAGTTTTCAAACGGAATGTCTTCAAAGGAATGACCAACAATTGGAGAACTCGGTTCGGTGTCGGTATCACTTGAAGTATGAACTTGATCTTTTATGTGGATTAGTGGAGAAGAGGAAGAAGCTTGAACGAGTTGTTGTTGCTTTGCTTGTTTGGCTAACTTTTTCAACCTTTTTGCTTCTTTTTCAATCTCCGGATTGTAGAGTAGTTCACCGGTTCTTGTAGACCTAGGCATAAACAATAAAATAACAATAACCAGTTTCCCCGGCAACGGAGCCAAAACTTTATGGGATGTCAAGTCCACCAAGCAAATTACACCCTTTGTTTGCAAATAAAACTTAATATAATGGTAAAAAGGGGTATCGATCCTCGGGGAAATGGTTGTATTCAATCACCAATGCAATCCAATAGAACTAGTGTAAATAAACTAACTAACTACAATTAAACTAAAAAGGGGGGTGTTGTGATTGCTTGAAAACTAAAATAATTGAATAACTAAAAAGCTTGCAATTAAGCAAGATGATGAGATGCTCAAATATTGGAGATAATTGGTTAACCAAGACAATTCAACACAATGAACATTTGTGTGTTTATCATTAGGATTCAACATGAAGCTTATCATTCATCCCAAATTGGTTATAGCAATCATTAAGCATGATATGCCAAGATTCCTCATAGGTAGTATGGAGGTTGGGGAATCCCACAACACACCTTTTTAATCAAAATCAAAGATCCAATTGAAGCAATTGAACCCAATAAGTTGATTAGCCTTAAGAATGAAGGAATCCCCAATTCCTAGAGGATGTCAATGCTTACACATCCATAAAGGAGCTATGATTCATAAGCTAGAGATGATTTCTACCATCATAAAGCTCTTGTTCTAAGTAAATTCAATGATTCAATTCTAAACCAAAGAAATAAACCAACAATTGCTCATTCAAGTACCAACTCATGATCAAAGTATTAAACAAGCATAACAAATATGAACTAGAATCATAAACATAAGATAAATGATAAATAAACATGAATCCTTCAAAAACCCACAAACATTCAAAGATTTTAGCCAAAGTTAACCAAAATAGAGAATTTAGCCACTCATGGCAATAGAATAACAATCATAAAAGTCTAATTGCATTAAGAAACTAACAATTACTTTGGAAGATAAGAAGAATATGTATCCAAGCTCCAAAAATCGCCTCCTTTGGTCTATAATGGTGTAAAATCGAAGTGATAGCTGAAAGATCCAACCCCCAAGGTAAATGGCAAGCCAAATCACCATTAATGGATCCGCAAAGCCCAATAATGCCTCGAAAGCCCACAAAGCCCAACTCCATTCAAACCGCAACCGCAATGAGCTCCAAAACCCTACAAAATTTCTCATGCAAAATAGAAAGTCCACGATATGGTCCATGATAAAGAAAAATAAAGAATATACAATGCAATACTAATAAAAAGAGCTAAAAATACTAAAATAAACTAATAAAAATAAGGAAATAAAATAAGCTATCAACAAGCAAGACAATTAAAGTATTTTATGGTATCAAAGAGATAAAAATCTTTAAACCCCTTCTTTTTCTATAATCAAATGATTTTCCTAAAACTCAAAATTGTATTCCACCAACTATATAAAAAGACAAAACTGCAAGATTTTTCCCTATGGTATTCAAAAAAAATTTGGATGAGGTCTAAAAACTTTTCCATAATCATCGAAGGTTCAAAATCAAGAAATTTCTATGAATTTAGTCAAAAAAACTTGAAAAGACGGTTATGCCCTTTTAATTTCTATTTTCCATTTTTTATATTTATGTTAATAAATTTTTTAATTTAAAAAAAAAAGAAATTAACTACCCCACTTCATTCTCTCTCTCTCTCTCTCTCTCTCTCTCTCCTTCTTCCTTACCCTACACCTGCAAATCCAACCTCACACAGACGAACACAAAAACACTTGGGTTATAATGCTTCTTCCTCACCATGGAAGTTACTGATTTTATTTTATTTTAACACAAATTCTGAGATCTTGAACAAATCGATCAAGGTGGATCAAAACACAACCAAACCCGTTTCCTCTTTAACACTATTTCGATTCTCCAAAAGAAAGAAAACCCAGATAATATATGAATCAAAGACACAAAACTAAAAGCACCCATCAATCGAATTGGTCAAATACAACAATATTTGACGAAGCACCAACTTCTAAATGGGTTTGGTATGTGGTATCCTTTCGAACATCATCAATCTGAATTTCTTTGAGAGTGAATCTATTCAGTATCGAGGTTTCTTTGAAATCCATTCGTGGGTAAGATAATGGGGTGGTGGGTTGTTGAAAGGGAATCGGGTGTTATCGAATATCATAGAAGCAGTCAAGTTTGATCAAACCCAACAACACCACCCCACCCCAAATCACATTATTTTTCTCTCTAATATCAATGATCAAAAGTTCCATAGATTCTCTTCAGGTTGACTATAATGGAAAAGGAGTTGTTTTTGCAGAAGCATTCATGGATATCACTTCTCAACACTTCCTTCAACTTGCCCACAAACCAAATAACTCTTGGAGGAAATTGCTTCTTAGGGTTCAAATTATGGGATAAATTGACTAGGTACTCTCTGATTAAGGGATAAATCGAATAATCAATTTTATTTAACACACACCTACACACGGTAGATTTAAACATAGATATACACACACATACCTTGGATTATCGGACTCTAGAACAAAAACAAAAAAGAAGAAAACAAATCAACAATCACCTGTTTATTTCCTCTATAACTTAGATAACACCATTAACTTAGCTTTATATGTTCTAATGGTTTTAGGATCACCGATTTAGACACAAACACACACACACACATACACACGGGAGAGAGATAGAGAGAGGTAGTTAATTTCCTTTTTTAAATTAAAAAAGTATTAACATAAATATAAAAATTGGAAAACATAAATTAACAGGGCATAATAGTCTTTTCAACTTTACTAGGGACCAAAATCACAGAAAAATCTTGATTTGAGCCTTCTATGCAAGTGAAAAACTTTTTGGATCCTATCAAAAGATTTTTGAATACCACAGACACCAATCTTGCAGTTTTGTCATATAAAAACAATACAAGATTAATGGGCTATGTGATGTGAATTATGAGCTTTGGTTTGTCTTGCGGAATTAAAGAACACACAATGAACATGGTGATTTGGGTGGTTAAGAGATGCATTCGATTATGTATGGTGTTACAAAAAGGGATCTAGATCTAAATCTACATAAATAACACACACTTACACACTCAATTTTACATCTCTCAAGCACACCTCCATAAGTGGTATGAACCCACCTTATGTAGAGGTGTTTACATGTCTCTCTCTCTCACTCTCTATCTCATGTCACAAGGCTAATGCACCACATGCAAGTGGGTCTACAAAAGTCAAACCATTTACAAAGTCATACATGGATAACTTTGTACCCAACATTCTCCCCCTCAAAGTTAGGAATGGATGACCCACTTCAATTATTCCAAAATCGAGCAACTACGCGATCCGAGCCTCAAGCGTGACACATGTAAAGATGAACTTCAAATCTTCAATTCTTCCATGATTCTTCAAATTGGGTTCTAGGATGTGAGACCATACGAACCGAGCATCAACGAATGATTAAGAGCTTCTCAAACTCCAAATAATCACCCTAAAGTTGAGCACAAAAACACACCCCAAAAATCTTCAATAAGTCCAAACCCATCTCGAACTGAAATCACTTCCGAATCTCCAATCGCATCATTTCATAAACTTCAAAAATTCAAGGTCACTTCGGTCTTCAACTTCGCGTAAATATGAAAAATTCAACTTCGAATTTCCATATATATTTCTCCTCCTTTTTATAATCGAAATTTGATTATAAAACCATCAAGGAAAGAGAACGTGCTCTATTCGGAATTTTTCGTGTCAAAACTCCCCCTTAACATGTGGCATAAACTTTTTGCTTCAATCCGGAAAACCGAAAAAATCTTCAATTTTTAGCTTCGTTCAAGGACCGCCTTTGACAAAATTTCTTAAAATTGGGTAGAAATTGTCAATTTCAAAATTCTGCAGTGACCCAGTGCGCCCAAAACAACCAAAAATGTGAAACTCTCCCCTATTTGCGAAACTGGGTAGAAAGCGTCAATTCGCATAAACTGCAGGGGCCTGAAATGCATATTCTTCAACTTCTCAGCAAAATCAGTCCAATTTCGAAATTGGGTATGAACAGCCAAATTTTCGAAACTTCAGGGACTGCTTTCGAAATTCTGCATTCTTCTTCAAAACTGTCGAAATTAGGTCCAAATTTCGAATGTGGGCAAAAGGTGTCAAACTTTCGAAACTTTAAGGTCCAATTTCGAAACTTTTCCATTATCTTCTCCATTCGTTACTCAGTGAACTCAAAACTTCGTTAGTCAACATCGATGCTCAAATTTTCGACAGTAAGACAAAAATCTTCGAGATCAAAAATCTCCGTTAGGTGATATTCGTTCTCACAACCAAATTTTCGAACATCACCAAAAAAAAATTGTGACTCCAAAAAAATTTCGTTAGTCCTGGAACACCAAAACCTTCGTTTCGCTATTTCAGTCGCAAAATCCCATCACCATTTTAACAAAACATTTACATCTTCTTCTATCCGTTACTTGCTCCAAAATCTTCGTTTCTCAACATCAAATTTTCGAAATCAAAAAGAATCTGACTCCATATATGTTCCTGTCGATCACGAACCAACACCTTCCCATTTTGAATCACAATATCAAACCCAGTTTGTCCTTCCAACCAATCCTTCGCTTTTCAGCCTAGTACGTTCGACATCGACCAAAATCGTGAATCATCGATCACCAAACCCGATTTTCATTCGTTATCAGGTCACCGATCTCAGTTTTGACCACCAAACAAAAAGACGACTAAGGCCCCAAAAGCGAATTCACTTTTTCAACAACGAACTGGCCATGATTCCTTCAACATCAAGCTGAGAAATACAAATCAAAAACGATTTTGACATCAATTACTCAAAAACTTCCTGTTGACCACCAATTTCAGCCCATTGTTCTCAAGCCATGGACCGTTCGACATCAAAATTCAATTCCAAACACTTTTCAAAATTGAACCCCAAATCAATCATGATTTCGACATTCATATCCCATGTTCAACTTGTATCAAACGATTTCAACTTTCAATTCAACAAATCAACCCATAAAAATCGATTTTGACTTTTTCTGGGATTGACTTTTCGAAGTCAAACATCAGTAAACACGAAATTGACGAATCTAATGTCCAATTTCAGATCAAAAAGTGTTCAAACAACAGTTCTTCATCTCCTTCAAGTGTTCTTGATCGACTTTATCAAAATCAAAGATACAATTTGACGTTTTTTAAATTTGACTTGATCATAATCGATTTGTAATGGAACAACTCAAATTCAATCGATTCACAAGTCTAGATAACGAACAACTCTTAATCGGTTAACATAAACATGAAATCGAGAACAAAAACGTAAGAATATGTCGAACTAAACACGAGTCTAGATTTTCAGTAACGTACAACTTTTCTATGCATACGGCAAAGAACGAACACAGTTAATACTCTTCTCTCAGATTGAATGATTTGTTGGGCTCCTTGTGATAAAATATCAAATCATGGGCTTAAAGATTGGACATAAACAACAACTAACATGTAATTGGGCTAAAAAATGATTTGTGTATAACAAAGAATTCGAAAATGGATCAACAAATTATGAACAGTAACCAGAACATTTGTTTAATTCATTTAGAATTAAATTCGGATTCTAATGACCAATTGAAAAAAAAATTAAGAATCGAATCGAACAAAAATTATGATTAGATCAGGCTTGATCAATGAAAAAATTATTGGATCAAAACAAATGGGTTTTTCAAGAAAAATTTGATCCAATGAGTCAATTTGATCAAAAATTCAAGAACGCAGCGCACAAATCATCAATATTAAGAGAGATCATAGAGAGAGACTCACCATAAATGCTCCAATTGTGACGAATTTAGCCAAACCGAAAATCGTTTCTTCAAAAAATCATGTTGATCTTCGAAGACCCGCTCTGATACAAATTGATGTGAATTATGAACATTGGTTTGACATGCGGAATTAAAGAACACACAATGAACACGGTGATTTGAGTGTTTAGGAGATGCATTCGATTATGTATGGTGTTACAAAAAGGGATCTAGATCTAAATCTACATAAATAACACACACTTACACACTCAATTTTTCATCTCTCAAGCGCACATCCATAAGTGGTATGAACCCACCTTATATAGAGGTGTTTACATGTCTCTCTCTCACTCTCTATCTCATGTCACAAGGCTAATGCACCACATGCAAGTGGGTCTACAAAAGTCAAACCATTTACAAAGTCATACATGGATAACTTTGTACCCAACACTATGTAACGCCTGGTTCCTACTATGTATTTAAAATCATAATTTATTCACTTTTGTATAGAAACTCGACGAGTTGGAGGCCCCAAACTCGTCGAGTGGAGATGAATTAGACCGCGGGTTTTGGAACCTACTCGACGAGTTGGGGAGCCTCAACTTGACAAGTAGGCTGGCCGAAATGAAACCCTAATTCCGGAGTTTTGCACCCTATTTAAACACCTTAACCCCAAGGTGTTGGCCTCATCTCCAGCCTCCACTGTCCAAAAGCCTAAGCCATTTTTGGTGATTGTAAGTCGATCTTGTTGGGTTTTGAGCATTCTAACACTCCTAAGTGTACATGCAACCCTAAATACCTTAGATCTATGTTTTCTCTATTATACATGCAAATATGAATATCCAAGGTATTCATCCTAACTAGCATAATAACATTGATTCATATGAATATATCAAGTTAGAATTACATACCTCTTTGATGTAGAATGACTTCATGAAGCTTGAGTGCCTAGTGCCCCAAGTGTGACACCTCAAATGGTTCACACAACACCAAATACACTTGGAATAACTCTAGAGAACATACACACTTCATGAAAATCGGCTAGCCCTTATTATCACTCTAGTGCCGATGTTGTCAACAATAAGATGCTTATATAGTTAGTGACAATTAGGGTAAACCCTAATTGTCATGGCTTTCCATTTCCTTGGATCCATGGGTTCAAACATACCATGGAGCATCCATGGAGCATCTTATGGGTTTTAGCCCAACTTGACAATCCATGGAGCATTAGCCCACTATACAAGTATGGGTGATTTACACAATCAACCCATATATTTAATTAGTCTTCTTTTGATCACTTAATTAATTCTAGATTACTTCTTGATCAATACTAATTAAATAATCTTATTAATATATTATAACTTATAATATATTAACAAACCTTAAGTGTTATTTCTCTCATTATAGTCTATCCAAATGCATGATGTCATGCAACCCAAATGGACCATGCCGGGTCGGGTCAAGTCTTACCAATTATAGTTATGGACTTAGACATTAATCCAACAGATCTTGTGCATTCTTGGTGAGTTTGAAGAAGAGGAAGCTTGAAGGAGGGGCAAGAACATGTGGAAGGAGAGTAGATCCAGAAGTTGGGCTTCATTTATGATTCATGTGAGGTATAAAGCGTCAAGCTTGTCCATGGCATGCTTAGATCTAGTCTTAGGATGTTTTACTTCATGTTTTTGTCCAAGTATGTTGATGGTTGGGATTTGGACGTCCCATTTGGGCAAACCCTTCAGCTATACAGTCTTGAGGGACTTCATGGCATAAATGTGCCAACTTTATGGCCATGGAAGTCCCATGCAACTTTTAGACCATCTTTTTGGTCTTTTAAGCCCTATTAGGTCATGCATGCAAGTAAAGATAGGAGCTTTACGTGACCAAATTGTCCCTTGAGTCCAGATCTATCACCTCATGGTCTATTTTGAAGTATTGATGGCTTTTAGAGTTGGATCTAAGCCATTTTGGGGTTAAGGTTTGAGTTTTATGTTTTGGGAGAGGTCCTTCGTGGGTAAAGTTGGAAACTTTAAAAAGACGTTTTCCCAACTTAGATCCAGAAGATAGGACCTTGGTTTAAAGAATAGTGGCTTAATGCATTAAGAAGTGTTAACAAATTGAAAAACTCGACGAGTTCACGGAAGGACTCGACGAGTTGTATTGAGGAATACCGATTTTGTTGAAAAAAAGAACTCGACAAGTTCATGGAAGAACTCGACGAGTTGGATCGTGTTATCATGATTATGTGATTATGGAAACTCGATGAGTTGAGTCAACTCGGAATGTTGACTTTGACTTTGACCAGGGTGTTGACTTTGACTTTGACTTTAACCAAAGTTGACCCTTAAGGGGTTATGAGTATGAAAGGGTAATTAAGGAAATCTTTTATGTGTAGGGATTTGAGTTGGGTTGATATCCGGAGTCGGGGATTATTCAGCTACTTCCAGTTTTCGAGGTGAGTTACCTTCCCGGTAGCAGTGGGTCTAAGGCACCAAGGCCGGCCCACTAGTAGTTGTTTATAGTAGAGATGATTGTCTTTGTGATAATTGTCTGGTATGCCACTATCTGTAGAGATTTATATGCTTGTATGCTATGTATTATGTGGAAGTGGTAGGAGGGGTGGAATAGACCCCGTAGCCGGTTGAGATAAACCGGAGGGTAAGCCGGGCACCCAGATATGCCTGACAGTATGTTTATGATATGTTATTATGTGATAGTGGTAGGGGTGAGATAGACACCGTAACCGGTTGGAATAAACCGGAGGGTAGGTCAGGTACCCAGATATGCCTGACAGGGTAGGTCGAGCACCCAGATATACTTGGCATGGGTAGTTCGGGAACCCATAAATTCCTGACATGGGTAGGTTGAGCTCCCAAGTGTGCTCAGCAGGGTAGGTCGGGCACCCAGATATGGCTGACAGTGTAGGCCGGACACCCAGAAATGCCTGCAATATGTGATTATGTGGTATGATGGGGGAACTCACTAAGCTTCGTGCTTACGGTTTTCAGTTTTGGTTTCAGGTACTTCTTCTTTGATTTTCCGCACATGAGATTTTTGGGAGTTGTACTCTGATGTTGTTTTCTTATGACATGTTTTGGTTATGAGATATTGGTTTTTGATTATGATATGGGATGACGCTATTGATGTTTTCAGACTATCGTTTTTTATAATTACCTAATTTAAAATGAAATTTTTAGCCATGAATTTTGGGATGTTCCAAGTTGGTATTAGAGCCTTGGTTTGAGGGATTCGGACACACTTTCATGGGTTTCTGGACTCAAATTAAGGGTTTGAAAGGTTTTTACAAGAAAAAATATTTTTTTCTAAAATTTAAAATTAAGGGTTTTGAGAAAGAACAAGGAGTGTGATGCATGCAATCCGCCGAGCTCAAGTAAGTTTTCTCCAAGATAACCATACATGTTTGTGATGATATATGTTATGATTATGAGAATCGTATGCTAGATTAGGGCTAAGGATCTAGGAAGGATGCCTTTTATGCCTACTGTATGTGTATGAGAACTGCATGCTAGATTATGGCTAAGGATTTAGGAAGAATGCCTTGTATGCCTACTGTATGAGCTTATTGAACTGCATGCTAGTACTGATTAGTCAGTGATATGATGGCCTGATTAGGATATGCTTGGTTTTGGTTACTCAAGGCTCGAATGCTGCTTGCTTTGTGCTATTAGGAGTTCTAGTTATCTCTAACTAACTAGTAAACGAATACGCTAAGTTACATATTACGAGGGATAAATAATTTTAGAAGGTTAGGTTTAGCCCTATTGCGCAACTCTCATCTGAGTCTAACTGTTGTAGGGTAGGACCTCTCATTCGAAGAATTATCTGGACTTAGTAATATGTAATGGTATTCGCGAGCTATTTGGGGAAAGGTAGCAGGGACTTCGTATGCAACTGATGGCGGAGAGTGGGTCGGAGATTACCCCGAGGTAAGCCTAGGATGAGAATAGCGCAGAGAGCAGTAATAGTGAAAGGGACTTGGTGGAGTCAAGGCAATTCTTGAGGAAAGTACGGATAGATGTGGAAGATAGTATGGGGTCGTGCTACTGAAAGCAGAGGATCCGTACTCGAGACAAGGAAAGCTGAGATAAAACTAGGGAACTTGTAGTGTGCGTGAGGCCTCCCGATGATATGTAAGACCCTGACGATTGTGTGTTTTGTTTCAGAATGTTGGTGACACGTCACGGAGCAGGAGGTTCAGGGTCTGGGTCAGGTTCGGGTACGGCTTCCGAGCCAGTAGATGATGGATTGCGTGAGTTCATTGCATCCGATATTACGAGAGGCATCCTTGAGGCGGCCCCGGTAATTTTCGGGTCAATCAAGGAGGGTATCATTGAGTTGATGGAGGATCGCCTTAGGGCATTCAGGAGTGACATGACACCTAGCCAGTCTGGGACTCGCACACTCTCCTTCAAGGACTTCAGGGGATGTAGAGCACCAGACTTCTGCAAGGTGAAGGACCCCATTGTGGCTAGGAGATGGATTGTAGACATCGAGTCTGCACAGGTGACGAGCTTCTGCCCTGAGGGGTCGAAGGCCAGGTTTGCTGATGGGTGTTTGAGGGAGCGGGATAGAGACTGGTGGGAGGCAGTCGGTGATACTTTAGGAGCCCCAAACATGGAGGCTATGACCTGGTCGGACTTTGTGACCAGATTTCGAGCGGAGTTTGCGCCAACTGTGGAAGTTCAGAAGCTAGCCAAGGAGTTCTTGGATATGAGACAGACTACGGAGACAGTGGCGGAGATTACTTGTAACACCCCGTTTATTAAATATATAAATTAATGGATGTATAGTAGCCCTAAAATAAATAATTAGATAGCAAGGTGTTGGTCTCGAGGAGCTAATTGTCATGATTTAGAGTTTCGGGGGTTAAAATGTAATTTCTGAATTAGTTTGTAAAGAATTTAAAAGGCTGAGGGCTGTTTAGTAACTTATGGATTTAATTTGAATCGGATTTCAGAAGTCAGGGTGTGTTTGGTAAATTATGGACTTATTGTGAATAGATTTTGGGAAGCAAGGGCTAAAAAGTAAAATCTGGATTCAATTTGTAAAGATTTCTGAGGGCAGGGGCTGTTTGGTAAGATTGGGATTTAATTTGAAGAAAATTCTATGGAGGAGGGCTTGAACGCGGAAAAAAGGAGTTAAGTTTGAAATGGGACGGGGGCTTATAACCCGTCATCGCCATACGTTTCTAACCCTAACCCTAATGGAATCAGCCGCCACCCTACTCCTATCTCCAGTCGTCGCCGCTACAGTGACGAGTTCAGCCACCATTCCTTGCCCGCAGCTTTGCCATCAAGGGCCACCACCTCATCCGCTTCCGGTGACGTCGTGAACCACAGAGAGAGAGAGAGAGAGAGAGAGGTATAGAGAGAGAACTGCACAAGCCGAAGATAGAAACGTAGATGTTGATGCATGCGTCGTGAATGATCGGAGTGCTGAGCCGTTGTACCGTTTCTGTGAAGATATAACCACCACCACCGGACGTCGCAAATGCCATTCCCATGGACGTCAGCTGCTTCCGTCATCGTCAACGAAGACCAAGCGGGGCCCTTTTCTGCCGTAGCTGCTGCTGCCACTAGTACTGTCACCCAAGCTTGAATACCAGCTGTGGTGCGTGTTCCAGCTCGATTACGGGTCCGTGTTTCAGTGGTTGGCATGTGTTTGTTGGCCGGTGACCAAGAAGAACCACCATGGCGGCCAGCCATGGTGGCTGACGTCGATGATGTTGCTGCTGCCGTCGCCATATGCCACCAGGTGGGTGGTTGGGGTCTTTTGTGAATAGATAGTATGTTGGGTGTGGTTTCAATTGGCAGGAAAACTGAAAACAGCCACCACCACCACAGTGAGGTGGTGGCTGCCACCACGTGCCACCCCCGGCCACCACAAGGTAGTTGTGTGTGTGTGCGTTGAATTAGTGTGTGTGTGTGAGTTAATTGGGTTTTTTCTTTGTAATTGTAATTAGCAAAAAAAATAATGAAAAGAAACTCAAAACCACCACTGTAGGGTGGTGGCTACCGCCTCCTGCCGCCACCAGCCGCCGTGTTGGGTGGCGGTGTACTTGTTGTGTTTGATTCGTTTGGGATGCTTGGACAAGTGGACTAGAAACCCTAACCACCACCGTGAGGTGGTGGCCGCCGTCGTGAGCCGCCATTGACCACCACTACCCGAGGTGGTAGTGGGTGGTGCCCGACTAGTGAAACCCTAATGGGCCTATTGAAACCCTAATTGACCTAAAGATTTAGTTTTGGGCCTATGAGGCTATGATTGAGTTGGAAACCCTAATTAGGGTTTAGAAAACCCTTATTTTAGAATCATGGACTTGGACTTATTGGGGCCCACTTTTGGACCATTGGGATTGGATTGTGTATTAAGCCCAATCACACCATATGATTTATCTAGTAGAGTGATGGACTTAATGGATTAAGTCCTTAATGGGTTAAGTGAGAAACACTTAAACCTAATCGTCATTTTATGTGAAACCCTAATTTCACTTGGGCCTTGAGTTGGGCCTTTCTATTGGGTTTTAGTAATTGGGCCAATAATGGGCCATCCAAGAATGATCATATGGACTAGAATATTTAGATGGGCTTTAGGGTAAGGCCCATATGAGGGTTTGGGCCCAATTTGGAAAATTGGGCCATAGATGGGCCATAGTCTGGGCCTTGATGATTATGTGATATTGGGCTATCGGAATGTCAAGTGTTGGACCAAGAATAAATGGTTGGGCCTTAAGGCAAGACCATGTAGAGGTTTGGGCCCAATTTGGAAAATTGGGCCATAGTTGGGCCTTGGTTCATTATTAGACTTTTGGGCCTTTGGATTGGGCATTGGACTTGAGTCAAGCTAAGTTAGGGGTAAAGTAGTCTTTTACCCCAAGCATGGATTTACGAATATGTGTTGGGGACCCAATTATTAATTGGGTGATATTTTGATGTTGACAGATTCGGGAATCTGTCATCCAGCAGCTAGGGTTTTGTCAGCGGGACTTCAGCAGTGTGAGGTGAGTTCTTTTCCAGTAGGAACGGGTCTAAGGCCACAATGTCGGCCCGTTTAGATGTTAGTAGTTTCGGACTACGGTCCGATGCCGAGCCGGTCCCGAGAAGAGTATATGTATGCTTAATGTCTTTGTGATTCATGCATTTTATGTGTTATGTGTTCCGGGGCAAGCCCGATATATGTTAGCTTATATGTTATGTGTTATGTGTTACGGGTCAATCCCGATGCCGGGGCAATCCCGATGTATGTTAGTGTATCTTTTATATGTTATGTGTTCCGGGGTAAGCCTGATGTCGGGGCAAGCTCGATGTATGTTAGCTTATATGTTATATGTTATGTGTTCCGGGGTAAGCCCGATGCCGGGGCAAGCCCGATGTATATTAACTTATACGTTATGTGTAATGTGTTCCGAGGTAAGCCCGATGTATGTTATATGCTTATGTATTATGTTTATGATATATGTTATGTTGTGTATGTCGGGGTAAGCCCGATGACGGGGCAAGCCCGATGCCGGGGTGAGCCCGATGTCGGGCAGGAGTCCGATGTCGAGTTCGTCCCAATGCAGCTGGGTTGTGTCCCAAAGTTATGTTTATGTTATGCGTTTATGTTATATGCATTGTTGATATGTTTATGTGAGTACCGGATTACGTTCCGATGCCGGGCGGAGCCCGATGCAGTTGGCTAGGCCCAAGTTATATGATTATGTGTATGGTATGTGGTAGTTTGGGGGGACTCACTAAGCTTCGTGCTTACAGTTTTCTGTTTTGGTTTCAGGAACTTCGACTTTCAAAAGAGGAGCTCGGGATACTTGCAGTGCACACACCATTTGTTTAGCCTGGGATGTTTATACTCTGATATATTTGACAGATGTTATGATATTCTTGAGATACACGACTTATGATTTTTATATGTTGAAAGATAATTATGGTTTTATTAATGATTTAAAACGAAATTTTTAGACTGTATTTTTGGGATGTTTCATTACCGCCAAGTTCAGGGAGAGGGCCTTGTTGGTGCCTCAGTACACGGGTGATGATGAGATGAAGAAAACCCGGTACCATGACATGTTGAGAGCTGACATTCGGAAACATGTCAGTTACTCGGCGTGCCCGACTTTGGATGACATGATAGCCAGGGCACGAGAGAGGTAGATTCACATAGAGCACGTTAGGAAGAGGAAGGCAGAGGCTGGGCAGACGACTGGGGTTTCGGCAAAGAAACCCAAGGGATTCGACTCGAGGCCGAAGGGCCACCAGGGCCGGAGCCGCTGTGGGAAATGTGGCAGGCCACACGAGGGAGTATGCAGAGCTGGGGGGATCGGGCTACTACAAGTACGGCAAGACTGGGCACTTTAGCAAGGATTGCACTGCCCCTACCCCCACCATTCAGACATCATACCTGATTTGCTTTCATTGCAATCAGAGGGGCCATAAAAAGGCCAACTCCCCAAGATTGGTATCAGGAGCACCAGTGGCGGCGACACTCCAGTGACCTTGCAGATCACAAATGGCCGACAGGGCAAGACAGATGCTCCAGTGGTGAGGAGCTGAGCCTTCCAACTGACCGTCGATGAGGCACATGTCGCACCAGATGTGGTGACGGGATCTTTCCATGTGAACGGTATCCCAGTGTTGGTGTTATTTGACTCGGGAGCTACCCGATCTTTCGTTTCTCTTGCACTCAGCAAGAGGTTTGCTGAGTCTACGAGCATGTTGGATTATCCTCTAGAGGTCGAGATTGCGGACGATCGATCCGTACGAGTTTTGGAGGTTTATAAGGATTGTGTTCTGAGGATGTATGGCGAGCGTTATCTCGTGGATTTGGGTCCCATTCCATTACGTGGATACAAGGTCATCATAGATAGGGATTGGTTGAGCCCCAATGGAGCGGTGATCGACTGTGAGCAGCAGTTGGTTTGGGTTAGGACCCCAAGTGGAGGAGAGCTGGTGATTTCGGGGAGAGACTGTGACAGCCCCTAATTTCTCGGCCAGAAAAGACCGATTTAATTTATGCTTTTTAAAATAAAATCAGAGAAATCTTTTAAAAAGATGTTGCGGAATTGGTCCCCAATATGATAAAAGTTTGTCAAAACCTTTCTTTAAGAAATATATAATTTCATTTCATATCAAAACCTCGGGATGTCATGTTCCGATACAGATCAAAAGCATAAACAAGACATTATAAGCCTTTCAACAGTTATTTACAACTACTGGCCTATAATCCAAAAATCTCTCATCGTCCTCCAACTATGCTTGGGGTCCACTACCTGTAACATAAAAACCTGAGTGGGTCAGGCTTAGGAGCCTGGTGAGTATATAGGGTTTTCAACCCACAGTAATAATAAACTTATTAAGTTCATCAATCAACAATAACCCTGATTACCCATTTCCCGTTATCCTCACTTTACGTCCCTAAACACTTATCACAAGGGACCTAGCCTAAAGAATATCATCGGGATGGACACTACCGCTAAGGGGTTTCCTCAGCCATACCTGTCCTAAAGGCAACCATGAGGGGGTGGAGTACAGCGAATGAACACCCAAGTTCATTAACACCTACAGGTTGCGGGCCTACTAGCGTTCCACTGGACTGTCTAGAAAGTTCGTGGTCGTCATCCAAACTCCGCTAGATGACTAGATCACAAATCACATCGAGGCCTCTCATCATTTTATTTCATCACACATCAACTATCTACCCATGTTTTACCCAACATATTTGTAGATAAAAATACATATACAGTTTAAAACTTGTATAAAACATCAATTCAATAGTCACCTCAATTAAACAATTAATATAACTACACGTAACATGTATTTTATAGAAAATACTTCATATCTAGGTGTAAGATGAAGGTGACTATACACTCACTTGATTTGATGAAAATCGGGCAGCAATTCGTTTCCTAAAACGTTCGTTTCTAATAAAACCGGGAGTTTTATTCAGAAACCGGGCTCTGCGAGGGTCGGGCTTCGAAACCGAAAAGATAATTTTTTTGGGCTTCTCGGGCACTTCGTGGCATATTCTGGGGGTTATAATCGATACCGGGGCTTTGGGGGATGTTAATATAAAGAAAATATGAAGAAAGGGGTGAAAGATGGTGATTTTACAAATGTATCCGAGAAGGCTCGCAAGCCCTCTATTTATAGGAGGTCCGAGGTCGGCTTAGAAGGGAGGAGTCAGCAGGCGAGACACGCGGCAGCAGCTGGGCGAGGGTGCGCAGTTGGCTCTAACATGGTCTGCGCATGCGAGGGGCTCGGTGTCGCCTCCTGATTGGACCGCGGTCTAGTCCGAGGCTTCGGACGTGGCACCTCCTGCGAGACTCGGACACGTGATAAGGGGCACGCGTCGGACTCCTAGTGGACCACTTCGGATTAGCTCTCCGGTTCGGATGACTCACGAGATCGGATGACTCAGCATAATTTCGGACACGTGTTGCATGCGAGGCGAGGACACGTGGCCGAAGTCCACGTATGCGAGATTCCTCGGTTTTGACATTATGTCTCGATTTTCGCGTTGAAACTTCTAAAATCCATAACATTCGCATATGAGCTCCGTTTTTGACGTTCTTTATATGCACGCGTAGGTAAAATTACGCTCTACAACTTTCGTTTAGACTTTGTCGGCTAATTTTGACCTTAATTTTT
This sequence comes from Lactuca virosa, assembly GCF_052849685.1. Lineage (NCBI taxonomy): Eukaryota > Viridiplantae > Streptophyta > Magnoliopsida > Asterales > Asteraceae > Lactuca > Lactuca virosa. Next base: position 29,762,869 of record NC_136428.1, read on the forward strand.
ATATTATTATTTTTAACAGACCGGGACAGGAAATCCGTTAAAAATTCATAACTTCTTCATCCGACGTCCGTTTTCGTCTGTCTTTTACCGTTGTGCTACTATTGACGATACCTTCGATTCTCGTTTAGGTCGTGTCGGCTAAAAATCACTCGATCTAAAATTCGAGTTTTTAGCTGTCTACTGCTAAGCTGAAACTTCGAAAAATCATAACTTCCTCATACGAAGTCAGATTTGGGCGTTCTTTTTATACCTACTCTCGGTTTAACGAACACTACAAGTTTCGTTTAGATCACTAAGGCCAAAAAGTAGTTTATCAAAAACTCACTTTTTACGACATTCGGCACCGTGCCGGTTTTGTCGCGAAACTTCGACAGGTCATAACTTCTTCGTTATAACTCGGATTTCGGTATTCTTTATATATCTGTAATCCTTGTCACGCCCACTACAAGTTTCTTAATAGATATCGGCTTTATCTAATATTTATTTTTGACGCTCATTTTTATTCTTTATTAATTAAACCCTAATAATTAAGCATAAAACACATAATATTCACATAATTCCTTTTCATTTCTTCAAAATGAGTTACAAAGGTTAACCTAGACTATAATGTCAATATTAATGCCTAGCCTAGAAACACGGGCATTACAATTCTCTCCCCCTTAGGATGATTCCGTCCCCGGAATCACACATCAGCAAACAAATGCGGGTAGCGACTCATCATGTCACTCTCCGTTTCCCAGGTGAGATTTGGCCCATTCGTATGTTTCCAACGTACAAGCACTAAATCGACCATCTTGCATCGTAACTTCTTAGTCTTACGGTCAACGATTGCCTCAGGTTCTTCAATCAACCTCTTGTTTTCATCCAACCTTAATTCAGAAATGGGAATTATGTCGGGCACATCTCCCGTGAACTTTCTCAAATAACACACATGAAAGGTGTTATGAATACCCTCCGGTTCTTCCGGTAATTCTAGCTTGTAAGCTTGATTCCCGATCCTCTGAAGAACTTTAAATGGTCCAATAAACCTTGGACTCAACTTTCCCCTTTTACCAAATCTTATAAGTCCCTTCCACGGCGAGACTTTAAGTAAAACCGAATCTCCAACTTCGAAGGATATGGGTTGTCTTTTCTTGTCAGCATAACTCTTTTGTCGATCTTGAGCAGCTAACATCCTTTCCCTTATCACTTTCAACTTTTCAGCAGTCTGATGGACTATTTCAGGTCCCATAAACTGCTTTTTCCCAGCTTCCAGCCAACATGATGGTGTTCGACACTTTTCCCCATACAAAGCGTGATAAGGTGCCATCTTGATGCTTGAGTGGAAACTATTATTATAGGAAAATTCTAGAGGTAAGTGTTCATCCCAGTTACCTACAGGTTCATTCTAAGTTTAAGTCTAGAAATCCTACAATTTCTTAGTTCGCTTAAACTAATGCTCTGATACCAACTGTGACATCCCCTAATTTCTCGGCCAGAAAAGACCGATTTAATTTATGCTTTTTAAAATAAAATCAGAGAAATCTTTTTAAAAGATGTGGCGGAATTGGTCCCCAATACCAAATATGATAAAAGTTTGTCAAAACCTTTCTTTAAGAAATATATAATTTCATTTCATATCAAACCCTCGGGATGTCATGTTCCGATACAGATCAAAAGCATAAACAAGACATTATAAGCCTTTCAACAGTTATTTACAACTACTGGTCTATAATCCAAAAATCTATCATCGTCCTCCGACTATGCTCGGGGTCCACTACATGTAACATAAAAAGCTGAGCGGGTCAGGCTTGGGAGCCTGGTGAGCATATAGGGTTTTCAACCCACAGTAATAATAAACTTATTAAGTTCATCAATCAACAATAACCCTGATTACCCATTTCCCGTTATCCTCACTTTACGTCCCTAAACACTTATCACAAGGGACCTAGCCTAAAGAATATCATCGGGATGGACACTACCGCTAATGGGTTTCCTCAGCCATACCTGTCCTAAAGGCAACCATGAGGGGGATGGAGTACAGCGAATGAACACCCAAGTTCATTAACACCTACAGGTTGCGGGCCTGCTAGCGTTCCACTGGACTGTCTAGAAAGTCTGTGGTCGTCATCCAAACTCCGCTAGATGACTGGATCACAAATCACATCGAGGCCTCTCATCATTTTATCTCATCACACATCAACTATCTACCCATGTTTTACCCAACATATTTGTAGATAAAAATACATATACAGTTTAAAACTTGTATAAAACATCAATTAAATAGTCACCTCAATTAAACAATTAATATAATTACACGTAGCACGTATTTTATAGAAAATACTTCATATCTAGGTGTGAGATGAAGGTGACTGTACACTCACTTGATTTGATGAAAATCGGGCAACAATTCGTTTCCTAAAACGTTCGTTTCTAATAAAACCGGGAGTTTTATTCAGAGACCGGGCTCTGCGACGGTCGGGCTTCGAAACCGAAAAGATAAATTTTTCGGGCTTCTCGGGCACTTCGTGGCGTATTCCGGGGGTTATAATCGATACCGGGGCTTTGGGGGATGTTAATATAAAGAAAATATGAAGAAAGGGGTGAAAGATGGTGATTTTCCAAATGTATCCGAGAAGGCTCACAAGCCCTCTATTTATAGGAGGTCCAAGGTCTGCTTAGAAGGGAGGAGTCAGCAGGCGAGACACGCGGCAGCAGCTGGGCGAGGGTGCGCAGGTGGCTCGCACATGGTCTGCGCATGCGAGGGGCTCGGTGTCGCCTCCTGATTGGACCGCGGTCTAGTCCGAGGCTTCGGACGTGGCACCTCCTGCGAGACTCGGACACGTGATAAGGGACACACGTCGGACTCCTAGTGGACCACTTCGGATTAGCTCTCCGGTTCAGATGACTCAGCATTTCGGACACGTGTTGGATGCTAGGCGAGGACACGTGGCCGAAGTCCACGTATGCGAGATTCCTCGGTTTTGACATTATTTCTCGATTTTCGCGTCAAAACTTCTAAAATCCATAACTTTTGCATACGAGCTCCGTTTTTGACGTTCTTTATATGCACGCGTAGGTAAAATTACGCTCTACAACTTTCGTTTAGACTTTGTCAATTAGTTTTGACTTTAATTCATATATTATTATTTTTAACAAACCGGGACAGGAAATCCGTTAAAAATTCATAACTTCTTCATCCGACGTCCGTTTTCGTCTGTCTTTTTACCGTTGTGCTACTATTGACGAGACCTTCGATTTTCGTTTAGGTCGTGTCGGCTAAAAATCACTCGATCTAAAATTCGAGTTTTTAGTTGTCTACTGCTAAGCTGAAACTTCGAAAAATCATAACTTCCTCATACGAAGTCAGATTTGGGCGTTCTTTTTATACCTACTCTCGGTTTAACGAACACTACGAGTTTCGTTTAGATCACTAAGGCCAAAAAGTAGTTTATCAAAAACTCACTTTTTACGACATTCGGCACCGTGCCGGTTTTGTCGCGAAACTTCGACAGGTCATAACTTCTTCGTTATAACTCGGATTTCGGTATTCTTTATATATCTGTAATCCTTGTCACGCCCACTACAAGTTTCTTAATAGATATCGGCTTTATCTAATATTTATTTTTGACGCTCATTTTTATTTTTTATTAATTAAACTCTAATAATTAAGCATAAAACACATAATATTCACATAATTCCTTTTCATTTCTTCAAAATGAGTTACAAAGGTTAACCTAGACTATAATGTCAATATTAATGCCTAGCCTAGAAACACGGGCATTACAATTCTCTCCCCCTTAGGATGATTCCGTCCCCGGAATCACACATCAGCAAACAAATGCGGGTAGCGACTCATCATGTCACTCTCCGTTTCCCAGGTGAGATTTGGCCCATTCGTATGTTTCCAACGTACAAGCACTAAATCGACCATCTTGCATCGTAACTTCTTAGTCTTACGGTCAACGATTGCCTCAGGTTCTTCAATCAACCTCTTGTTTTCATCCAACCTTAATTCAGAAATGGGAATTATGTCGGGCACATCTCCCGTGAACTTTCTCAAATAACACACATGAAAGGTGTTATGAATACCCTCCGGTTCTTCCGGTAATTCTAGCTTGTAAGCTTGATTCCCGATCCTCTGAAGAACTTTAAATGGTCCAATAAACCTTGGACTCAACTTTCCCCTTTTACCAAATCTTATAAGTCCCTTCCACGGCGAGACTTTAAGTAAAACCGAATCTCCAACTTCGAAGGATATGGGTTGTCTTTTCTTGTCAGCATAACTCTTTTGTCGATCTTGAGCAGCTAACATCCTTTCCCTTATCACTTTCAACTTTTCAGCAGTCTGATGGACTATTTCAGGTCCCATAAACTGCTTTTTCCCAGCTTCCAGCCAACATGATGGTGTTCGACACTTTTCCCCATACAAAGCGTGATAAGGTGCCATCTTGATGCTTGAGTGGAAACTATTATTATAGGAAAATTCTAGAGGTAAGTGTTCATCCCAGTTACCTTGGAACTCTAGGGTACATGCTCTCAGCATATCCTCCAATGTTTGAATCGTTCGTTCGCTTTGACCATCAGTTTGAGGATGGGAAGTTGTACTCAAACACAACTTGGTACCCAATTCCTCTTGTAGACTTCTCCAAAACCTTGAGGTAAAACGGTTGTCACGATCGGATACAATCGTTAACGGAACACCGTGAAGCCTCACAATTTCCTTCACGTAAGAATTCGTAAGTTTATCCATACACCATTTCTCGTTAGCGGCTATGAAATGCGCACTCTTAGTGAAGCGATCAACGACCACCCAAATCATGTCGTGACTGTTCCTTGTTCTGGGTAGTTTAGTCACAAAATCCATGGTGATGTCTTCCCATTTACCCATGGGTACAGGTAAAGGTTCTAAACTCCCATACGGTTTCTGATGTTGTGCCTTAACCCTAGCACATGTTACACACTCCATCACATACTTAGCAACATCGAGCTTCATCGTCGGCCACCAGTAATATGGTTTTAGATCCCTATACATTTTCGTACTGCCGGGATGAATCGAGTACATGGTCTTGTGAGCTTCTTCCATCAGAAGATCTCTTACTCCTCCCGTCTTAGGTACCCAAATCCTATCTTTAAATACCTTCAGCCCTTGACCGTTTGTATCAAACACCAACGTTTTACCCAAACGTTCCTCCTTCCGCCCATTTTTCTTTAAAGCTTCCTCCTGAGCTTTCTTTATACTTTCCACAATTGTCGAGACAACTTCAATTTTTAACGCTCTTGGCCTTTTCTTTTCAAGATTCACCTTCCGACTGAGAGCATCAGCAACAACATTTGCTTTACCAGGGTGGTAAAGTATCTCACAGTCGTAGTCCTTGAGTAACTCCAGCCAGTGCCGTTCCCTCATGTTTAATTCCTTCTGATTAAAGAGATATTGAAGACTCTTATGATCAGTGAAAAGTTTGCATTTAGTACCATAAAGATAGTGCCTCCATATCTTTAAGGCGAATACTACCGCTGCCAACTCCAGATCATGAGTGGGGTAGTTCTTTTCATGCTCTTTCAATTGCCTCGATGCATACGCTATCACTTTATCCCTCTGGGTCAGAACACATCCTAAACCAACTCCAGAGGCATCACTATAGACTGCGAAGTCATCAACTCCTTCCGGTAACGAAAGAATCGGTGCTTCACACAATCTCTTCTTTAACTTCTCAAAGGCTTCCTTATGCTTCTCATTCCAAGCATAAGTAGCTCCTTTGTGGGTCAAAGCTGTTAATGGAGTAGCAATCGAAGAAAAGCCTTGGATAAATCGGCGATAATATCCGGCTAATCCTAAAAAGCTTCGAATCTCCGTAGGACTTTTTGGTTGTTCCCACTTCATTACAGCTTCAATCTTTGCTGGGTCAACCATTATTCCTTCTTGGTTAACCACATGACCTAAAAATTGGACTTCTTGAATCTAAAATTCACATTTGGAGAACTTTGCATACATCTTCTCCTTTTTCAAAACTTCTAGCACCTCACGCAGATGCTTTTCATGCTCCTACTTGCTTTTCGAATAGATCAAGATATCGTCTATGAATACTATCACGGATTTATCAAGGTATGGTTTACAAACCCTGTTCATCAAATCCATGAAAGCTGCTGGGGCATTGGTTAATCCGAACGACATAACCAAAAATTCATAGTGTCCATATATTGTTCTGAACGCAGTCTTCTCGATATCCTGCTCTCTCACCTTTAGTTGATGGTATCCCGACCTAAGATCAATCTTCGAGAAATAGCTCGAACCTTGCACCTGGTCGAACAGGTCATCGATCCTCGGCAACGGATACTTGTTCTTTATCGTCGCTTTATTCAGCTCTCTGTAATCGATGCACATTCTCATGCTCACGTCTTTCTTCTTTACAAACAACACAGGGGCTCCCCAAGGCGATGAACTAGGTCGAATGAAACCTTTGTCCAATAACTCCTGAAGTTGTGTCATAAGTTCTTTCATCTCTGTTGGTGCTAATCGGTACGGTGCTTTTGCTATCGGCGTCGTTCCTGGTAACAAGTCGATACGAAATTCTACTTGTCGATCAGGGGGCAATCCGGGAAGATCTTCGGGAAAGACTTCCGGATAATCACACACCACCGGAATATTCTGCACCTCCTTCTTTTCCTTCTGAGCATCGATCACGAACGCTAGATATGATGTACACCCCTTGGCCAAACACTTTCTGGCTTTCTTTAGGGAAATGATTCCAGAGTTTACTTTGCGTTTGTCTCCATACACCATAAACGACTCTTTCCCTGGCGGGTTTACTTTTACTATCTTCTTCCTACACAATATTTCAGCATCATTGGCGCTAAGCCAATCCATTCCTAAAACTATGTCAAAACCATTTAACTCGATAGGCAATAGTTCCTCGTGGAACTTATTCCCATCCAAGTCAATGAGGATGTTTTTCATACGATGGCTAACAGGTACAAACTTGCCACTAGCAATCTCGACTATTATAGCATTAACTAGTCTATCTACAGGAAAAGCTAGTTTTCTACCAAATTCAAGCGAAATAAAGGAGTAATTGGCTCCAGAATCAAACAAAATTTGGGTAGGCAATTCGTTTACGAGAAAGGTACCTGAAGCGACATCGGTTTCTTCTTTCGCAGCTTCAAGTGTCATCTGAAAGGCTCTCGCCTTCGGCTTTGGTGGAAGATTGGGCTTTGCTGCATCCTTCCTCTTCGGACAGTCTTTAAAAATATGCCCTTCTTCATGGCACTCAAAACATACCCTCTTGTCGGACGGACACACGTTGGCATAATGCCCAGTCTTTCCACATTTGTAGCAAGTCACCCCCTCACTACATTTCCCAGAGTGCTTTTTCTTGCACTTCTCACACCATTTCACTTCGGCTCCTCCTCCGAATTTTCTCGAATCAGTCTTCGAGAACTTGTTCTTTTTATTGGAACCTGAAGTTCCATCAAATTTTCTCTTTTCGCCAACTTCTGCCCTCTCCAGACCCTTCTCTTTGATCTGAATCTCAACATTCTTAGCAGCCCAGATGGCGGCTTTCAAAGTGGTTGTTTGCTTAACCATCGGACCAAAGTCCGCTGGTAATCCGAGGGCAAACTTGTTGACCTTAGAGAGTTCAGTTGGAACTAGATGAGGAACGAGCTTCATCTTTTCCGTAAAACTAGCAGCGTATTCAGTAACGCTCATCTTTCCCTTCTTTAAATTCTGGAACTCATTATTAATTTCCAGAAGATCCTGCTCAGAGCAGTATTGCAATTTCAGTTGTACCACAAAGTCTTCCCAAGACATCTTGCTAGCTTCTCCCTTGGGCATCGAGTCAACTAGTAACTTCCACTAGCTCAATACACCAGACTTTAACAGAGGAATTGCAAGTGCGGTCTTTTGTTTGTTGCTGCACTCACAACTTTCAAACATCGTCTCCATTTCGGAGATCCAATTCATGACTTCCACCGGTGTCGGACTTCCAGATAGACATGGTGGTTTAGATGCCATGAAATCTTTGTATTTGCATCCGCGTCCATCAACTCCTCCATCCTGGTTGTTTTGTCTAACTATGGGTGGGTTGGCTTGACCAAGAGTCCCACTGTAGTTCCCTCCTACTGATTGCCCTTCATTCAATATGGGTTGTTCAACAGGTATCGTAGCTTCTTCCCTATTATGTTGTAGTAATCGCCTTGTCTCCTCCATCTGGCGATCTAACATCATCTGCATCATTGCTTGTACCCCAGCCATCGTCATTGGCTCAGGTGCAGCTCCTACAACAGGTACTTGCTCAACTACTTGAGGTTGAGGTTGTTGATTCCTGTTTCCGTTTGCATTTGCAACTCCACTACGAGTTCTTGCCATTACAATATATATACCGAATAAGGCGAATTTAGGTCTTTATCCTCGATAGGTATTTAAATTCCCTTACCACTCCGAAATGTTTACATGTTAGTTCTAATCTCGTAGTCATACGCTTAGAATTCTACACACATAAGGTTTCCAGATCCGGTCGGCAACAGACCATAGATCCGAACTAATAATGGCATATATGGCAAACATATAACATTTAGCACATAAAAGCATTTTAGGCATCTTTCCTAAAATAAACTAGTGCTTGTGTCTAAAATATGGAAGACACTCATCTCACAATCATCACAAATCACATCGAGGCCTCTCATCATTTTATCTCATCACACGTCAACTATCTACCAATGTTTTACCTAACATATTTGTAGATAAAAATACATATACAGTTTAAAACTTGTATAAAACATCAATTCAATAGTCACCTCAATTAAACAATTAATATAATTACACGTAGCACGTATTTTATAGAAAATACTTCATATCTAGGTGTGAGATGAAGGTGACTGTACACTCACTTGATTTGATGAAAATCGGGCAGCAATTCGTTTCCTAAGACGTTCGTTTCTAATAAAACGAGGAGTTTTATTCAGAAACCGGGCTTTGCAAGGGTCGGGCTTCGAAACCGAAAAGATAAATTTCCCGGGCTTCTAGGGCACTTCGTGGCGTATTCCGGGGGTTATAATCGATACCGGGGCTTTGGGGGATGTTAATATAAAGAAAATATGAAGAAAGGGGTGAAAGATGGTGATTTTCCAAATGTATCCGAGAAGGCTCGCAAGCCCTCTATTTATAGGAGGTCCGAGGTCGGCTTTGAAGGGAGGAGTCAGCAGGCGAGACACGCGGCAGCAGCTGGGCGAGGGTGCGCAGGTGGCTCGAACATGGTCTGCGCATGCGAGGGGCTCGGTGTCGCCTCCTGATTGGACCGCGGTCTAGTCCGAGGCTTCGGACGTGGCACCTCCTGCGAGACTCGGATACGTGATAAGGGACACACGTCGGACTCCTAGTGGACCACTTCGGATTAGCTCTCCGGTTCGGATGACTCACGAGATCGGATGACTCTGCATAATTTCGGACACGTGTTGGATGCTAGGCGAGGACACGTGGCCGAAGTCCACATATGCGAGATTCCTCGTTTTTGACATTATTTCTCGATTTTCGCGTCAAAACTTCTAAAATCCATAACTTTTGCATACGAGCTCCGTTTTTGACGTTCTTTATATGCACGCGTAGGTAAAATTACGCTCTACAACTTTCGTTTAGACTTTGTAGGTTAATTTTGACATTAATTCTTATATTATTATTTTTAACAAACCGGGACAGGAAATCCGTTAAAAATTCATAACTTCTTCATCCGACGTCGGTTTTCGTCTGTCTTTTTTAACGTTGTGCTACTATTGACGAGACCTTCGATTCTCGTTTAGGTCGTGTCGGCTAAAAATCACTCGATCTTTCGAGTTTTTAGCTGTCTACTGCTAAGCTGAAACTTCGAAAAATCATAACTTCCTCATACGAAGTCAGATTTGGGCGTTCTTTTTATACCTACTCTCGGTTTAACGAACACTACGAGTTTCGTTTAGATCACTAAGGCCAAAAAGTAGTTTATCAAAAACTCACTTTTTACGACATTCGGCACCGTGCCGGTTTTGTCGCGAAACTTCGACAGGTCATAACTTCTTCGTTATAACTCGGATTTCGGTATTCTTTATATATCCGTAATCCTTGTCACGCCCACTACAAGTTTCTTAATAGATATCGGCTTTATCTAATATTTATTTTTGACGCTCATTTTTATTCTTTATTAATTAAACCCTAATAATTAAGCATAAAACACATAATATTCACATAATTCCTTTTCATTTCTTCAAAATGAGTTACAAAGGTTAACCTAGACTATAATGTCAATATTAATGCCTAGCCTAGAAACACGGGCATTACAATTCTCTCCCCCTTAGGATGATTCCGTCCCCGGAATCACACATCAGCAAACAAATGCGGGTAGCGACTCATCATGTCACTCTCCGTTTCCCAGGTGAGATTTGGCCCATTCGTATGTTTCCAACGTACAACCACAGAGGCAACGCCCGACAACACCAGTCTCTCAGTCTCTCTCTCTCTCTCTCTCTCTCTCTCATGACAGTTGCATCTTCTCTCCTGATGGAAATAGTGGTTAGGGGTGGATGATACCCTTGGTCGGTTTCGTTACCTACTCAGCGTCCAAGCAGCAGTGTTGTTTCCCTCACGCAGGCTCTCTCTCAACAACTACCATCGTTACTTGCCTTTCTCATCATGGCACCCTCAACCCTGTCATAGCAATCACCGTATTTCTTCCTCCAACCACCTTCTGCATAACCTAACCTCCCTTCTCCACCTCATAATCTTTCATGGCTGAAAATTGCTTCGCCTTACCATTACCGTTTCTAATATCTAGAACGTTATCTCGATCACATTAGCGATGGAGACATGTTGCTACACGTCATGGTCAGAACGCTTTAAAATCCACTGTCATGCATACCAATTCCTTATCCATATTATTACTCTCGTTTCCACCCAACGCTCCCTCCGCCGTTAAGTAATATTGTCACCGACTTGATGATATGGTCCTACAGGAGATCTATGGTACAATATCTGTAACACCCTGTTCTGAATCGTTTCCTAATTCGGGGTCGTGACCCGAAGATCGATCATCATAAGGCTTAGGGCTTTGGGGGAAAGGGAGATTTAGATCCTTTTTAGATGTGGGTAATGTATATTAGGCGATCCGAGAGTTCGATTGGTGCTTTGGAGCCCAAGGGTATAACCGCAAAGTGATAGTTCGAGCCTTTTATAAATTTTGGGTTTAAGTTTGGTAAATTTCAAGGAAAAGGAGAGTTGATATGGTTGTAGAGATTCTCAACACCTTTATGTGGATATAAAGATCGTCGAAATCAGAGTTGAAACAAATAAGTTATGATTGTTCGAAGTTGGAAAGGATTTGGGGGAAAACTGATCTCACGACGTGAGCAGTTGGAGCTCACGATGTGAGAAGTGATTAAACAGAAATGATGATTTAAACTGAGCTCACGGCGTGAGAAATAATGTCTTACGACGTGAGGTACGTTGCAGCCCAAGTCCACAATCTTTTAGGGTTTCCATCGTATTTAAACCCCATAAACCTCATTTTAGGGTTCCAAACCAGCCTCATTCATCCCTTAACTCGGTAAAACTCTAACCCTAGCCTCTCCTTGTGCTTCTTGAACTTTTTATGGAGTTTTGGAGGTTTGAAGAAGAGGAGAACACCATGGAAGCATAGTTGCATCTTGAAAGCTTCATTTGCAACCTTTAGCCACACTTCTGGACCAATGTGAGTAATCAAGATCCAAGCTTTATGTTTCATTATTTCTAGATCTAAAGTTTTATGCATATTTATCCAAGATCTTATGAGTTAGAGTGTTGGGAATCCATAAAGTTGGCAACTTTATGGATTCTAAGAGTCCCTAGATCATAATCTTGTTCAGATCTGAAAGTTGGTATGGATTTTAGGCATGAATGAAAGATTGAAGCTCATTTCTTCACTTTTAACCTAGAAAATGGATGAATCATGCTTGGTGCATGCATGTCCATAAAGGAAACATTTTTATAGACCTTAAGGGTCCCCTTTAACTTCTAGATGAGATGGATTCAAGGTCTTAATGGAATAAGGGCTTAAAATGGCAGCTTTTAGCTTCAGACTGCTCTCACGATGTGAGAGGTAAGATCTCACGACGTGAGGTTCGAAGAATCCCCACTTCTGTTAGAATCCTTGGGGCTCATGACGTGAGAATGGGTGCTCACGTCGTGATGCCAGTTCAGGTGGTTTCTTTGACTGAGTTGACTAGGTTGGATCGAGTCGAGTGGGAATCGGATCGAGTTGTCACGACGTGAACAATGTCTGGCCACAACGTGAGGTTGGATATGGTCTTTATGGACCGTTGACTTTGAATTTGACTTTGACCAAGGTTTACCAAATTGGACTTAAGGGTATTTTGGTTATTTTGGATTGTGATTGAGAATTTGTCATTTGGTTGGATAGGTGACGGTTAGAGCTGAGATTCAGAGTCGAGACCCCATCAGCTACTGTTTAGACTGTGAGGTAAGTTTTCTTCACTGTACTTACGGGTCGGGGGCACCAAGGCCGGCCCAGTGGATTGGATATCCTGTTTTATGATAGTATGATATTATGTTGTGTAGATCCGTTAGGTCGGTATCCTCATGAGTATGAGTTAGACCTGCACGGTTATATGCTAACTATGCATATGCTAGTCTGGTAGATATGTAGGACTACATGTGATTCTATCTGCATGATTATATTTATATGTTTGTATCTGTTATATGTCGACATATTGTGTTGGGTTGAGGTTGTACTGCTTTGTGTTGTAGCCAACAAACCCTGGAGCATTCCAGATATGAGCTGAGGGACGGGTAGGGCATGCCAAACTCATACTAAGGGCTCAGTAGCATTCCAAATATGATCTGAGGACCGGTTGGTATGATAGACTCGTACTGAGTGCTTGAGGGTATTCCAGTCCGATGACTTAGTGGGCCTGCTGTTTATTGGTATTCCAGTCTGATGACTTATGGGGCTAGGGAGCAAGCCAGGCATAAGTTGTGGGCCCCGAGGGCAAGCCAGACTTATGTTGTGGGCTCAGGAGCAAGCCAGACATAAGCTGTGGGCCCCGAGGGCAAGCCAGACTTATGTTGTGGGCTCAGGAGCAAGCCGGATATGAGTTGTGGGTCCGATAGGAAAGCCAGACTCATACTGTGGGCTCAAGGGTAATTCAGTCTTTTAGTTGTGGACTCAACACATGTTGTTATTTGTATATGTTATCTGTTTGTGTTGGTACTTTGGGGGAACTCACTAAGATTCGTGCTTACAGTTTCGGTTTATTGTTTCAGGTGCTTCAGATGGTTGTGGCAAGGCGAAGGCGTGATCGTACACATCCTTGGTTTTACTACTGATTGGATCTTGGGAGACTCTGATTTTAAATAATGTTTTGGAAACACTTCTTTTAGTAAATGAGTTGTTTTGAAAAGTTTAAATTTACTGTGATTTTTGAGATGTTACAATATCCATTGATCTTCTCCAAACTAATCACACACTTGATTTTGTTGCCAAGCAATCATGTGATTGTCTTTTCAATATCTTTTGAGATAACAAAAATCCAGAGTCGTTTATCTTGAACATCAATTCACAAATACCCGTCTCGAATAATTTTCCAACTTCTCTTCATATTTGATAGAGCTAAAATTTTGTTTGAACAACTTGAGAACCTTGGTGCACCGGTTTCCAACATCGTCTCATGCTTAAACTAGTATTTGGTCTCACCGAACCTTTTATACCCTTTATGAGTTTGTCACTTTGATCCAGCAGTCTGACCCTTACCACCGTTTTATGAAGCTAAATCCAACATAAATTTAGAAGAAACCCACAAGGCTAAATTCGCCTCTAATAACCCGACCACCTTAATCACCACTGTTGCCATCACATCACTACACACTAATAACCAACATAGTAACACCACCACTTACATTATTAGATCCTCTTCCCATAGTCACGATAGGCAAACTAGGCGCGATATGGGTGGTTGTGTGCATAGACAAAACAACCCCAACCAAAACAACAATTATTACCCACGGTCTTAGTCACCCTTTCCATCATGAGCATGACACAACATCAGTAGACCGCCCCGCCTTGCCCATTGCCAACAGGCTCATAGTCGCTTCCTCCTGTCACCAATAACTCACCATGTGTTCGGTTCTCGATTGCAAAATACAAATACTGCTTTTACTAGTTAACCATATCCTTACACTCCTACCGATATCCTTTTTTTTTCAATTTGAGCAAGTTAAACAAACACATTATCGTTGACAATGGTAATAAAATTTCCGATTTATGGCTACGAGCACGTTTTTTCCTCACTCACACCCTTCGTTTCACTTAAAAATGTTTATTCCTTTAGTCTTGTTAAAAAAAAGTAATTTATGTATGGCGTCTTTTAGTGACGGCAATGTCGAGGAAGTTATTAAGAACGCCCACACCTGTCATAGAGAATTCACGGCTAAGGGTCGTCATAAGCACCAACGGAAGAGATGGTGATGAAGTGGTCAAGATGATGGCTTCAACATATAAGAGCAAATATGTCAAATCATTGCTCTTTTATAAACAAAGAGCAAGGAAGCGGTTTTTTTTACAACACTAATACCATTTTACAAAATCTATTTTCCAATAAATTACTAGATTCTCATTAGAACTTTAGAAGGATATGAATATACAATTACAAGATAAATGGGCCTGACAGCTATACAAGAAGAGATGTGATACTACATGAGCCCAAGTACATAAAATTTGTGTAGACTAATATCTATAACATTAACATGTTTGGATCATTTCGATCGTATGTTTATTTAATAGAAATGTTTGTTTGCTGAACAATTTAGTTTTCTCAAAACTATATAGAATTTTCACAAATTGTCTTTTTCAAGTTTTTGGATGCTATTCAACCTACTTAGTTGAAATTGTTTGTTAATGAACATGTACTTTCCCAATGAGGGTATCCACAAGGTCCACGTGATCATCAAGAAAAATTGGGCGATTCCAATGCCTAACACCTTTGTAAAGAGTTGTTTAAATAAAGCATTAAAGCTGACATGGATGCCACATGAATGCCATGTAACAAATTTTGCTCAAGTTACTTATCTTTTTTCAAGCTTGGGATGACATGTCATTTAAGAAAAGGCACTAACCAGTAAAACACCTACTGTTAGAAACCATATTGCTAAAACTTAAACAATCATGTAAATAAGGTCTAAATAGTTCACAGTAACTAAGTACAAAAAAAAGTGACATTACCCCTTGTTTATATATTAAAATATGGCATTTTTAGACTTTATGGGAAATAATCATTCCATATTGTGAAAAAGACTTTACAAATTAAAGTTCTGATAGAAGTAGATAAAAGTTAAGAAAAATCAACATAAAAAACAAACGAATGAAAATAATATCAAAAAATTATTTTCACAGTGGTAGATCTAAAGTTCCTGATAAGAAAAAAATAACACAACTTTGTTCATGTCTCGAATTGTAAATGTTATAATGATTGAAGTTTGAGAGCAATCAACACCATTTTCAAAAAATGTGGAAAACTAAAACACTCTTTCACAACCACTTATATCTATTGGTGAGATCAATAAAATGTTACCTAAATGATTGATTCTTCAAACAATCATCTGATCTAATGCCTTTTCCCTTCATCTCCCTCTTCATCCAAATGATCAGCTTTTTGAGCAGGCTTTTTAGGAATTCCCCAACCACTAATCATATTTCTTGATTCATCGTTTGAAGAAAGTAACTTTTGTTCATCTTTTCTTCTCCCCTAATTAACCAAAAACTTTTCACCCCATCGCCAATATTTGAAATTAAATTAATCAGGTAGTTAGTTAGTACCTGTTCTGAGATTCTCACATCTTTCTCTGGAATTTTGTTCCTTGAAGCTCCATTAAATAATTGGAATCCCTGAAGATCTCCATTCTTGATGCTTGCTTCTAACTGCCAATCGTATAATTATCAGCTCTATAAAGTATGAACATGGCAGAGATGTAGTTACGGTGATTGGAGACTATGAGCTTGAAGAGCTTTTACCTGAATGTGAAGAATGCAAAGAAGAATGCTTGCGATAGGTAACCAGCTTTCATCAGATGACATGATAAGTGTGTCCTACAATCACAACCAACATGGTTATTGAATCTGTACTCATCTTATCTTTAATCCCAACAGAAAATGGATAACAACAAAAGGATTTGTAGAATATAGATACTTTATTGATAAAAAAAAGGAATGAAATACTCAATATCAATCGATAACAATTAACACTTCTGAATGATATGAAGCAATTCAATTCAAAATCAACAAAATCAAAGAGTAAATGACAAGTTTAAGAACCTTAAGTATGGAGCCAAGTAAATGATGGCATATACAGCATAACGTTTATCGCCGGTATCCATCCAAGCAAAAACCCAACTCTACAAACAATAAGACACAACGATCAATCATCAAAAACAAACACAAAAAAATATCATGTACAGAGTATGAACTCTTAATCAAGCAGTGGAATCAAGAGAAAGGTCGTAATGCTCACCATCCGGTTGAAGGGATGAAGCTTATAATCCCCATGACAGCGAATCTTGCATCAGCTGAATCGATCACCGACTCACCATCTTCCTCGTCATTGGGACTTACAGGGAGAGGAAATACCAACGAGTTGTTGGTGATTTTAGTGTCACAATGTCATTTTATGTAACTGGAACTAACATGTGAGCTAAGGGCTTCGTAATTTGTACTCTAATATATGTACGGGTTGGTGCGGGGTGCACGCATGTATAAGATCGAATTAGAAGCCGGTTCGACGACAAGTCGGGGGTCCGGGGGCAGCGCCCCTGGGTCCGGGGTTTCCAAAGGGGCGGCGCCCCTAGCGGGGTCCAAGGGGAAGAGCCCCTGGCTGGGGTGATTATGGTAAAACTAACGAAACTCGTTAGTTTTGGTATCCCTAAATCCTCATTAATCCGGATTACCCTGACTTGCTTCAAAAGCAACTAATGACGGCCCAACCCTAATGAAACCCTATTTTCGTTTATTATATAAACGACTCTTCCTTTTGTGAAGTTAGATCCGAAAATTAGCTCTCGTTTTCTTCAAACTTTCACAGAATCTTTCTAGCAAATTGGCTTACGATTTCTGTGCCTAAAATCGTAAGTGTCCACTTGGATTATCCTAGGCTGAATTTCTTGCAACCCAGACATAGGGTAGAAATATCAGTTCGGAAAGTGTTCTCACGATCCAAGTTGGTATCCAGATCTCCACAACAAACCCTAAAGTGTTCCTACACGAGTTGAGCCCACATACGCCGATAGCAACGACGAACGGTGCATCGTGAATTAACTCCGCCCTTCATCTTCCATTTCTGATTCTCCGCTTCTATAGAAAGAAAAACCCAAACGGATACACACGGACATAGCTAGGGTTTCAGAACTCAAATCAAGCACCAACAACAACAAAATAAACTGAGAGAGAGAGAGAGAGAGAGAGATGACCTGGTTGATGTTTATGTAAGGGTGATGATGAAGTGTGTACAAAGGTTTGAGTTTTGGTAGGGTAGAAGAGTTGCAGGAGGAGGAGAAAGGAACGAGAGAAAGAGAGTTCATCGGTTGTGGAGCAGAAAGCGGCGGCAACTCAGGAGATGGGAGTGGCGTCGGGTGTGGAGCCCCGGTTGGTGAAGACCGAAGATCCGTCGAGTTTCGTACAATTGGGGAAGTGTGCCGTGTTTGAGGGAGCACCAGCACCAGTCATTAAACAATTATCACGTGTTCGTATATTCCATATAGTATTAGATGGGTGGGAGCGGGCACCGCCTAAAGGCGTTTTTTGACGTGGACCACAAATAACGGCGTTAAAACACCCTCTAAATCTTCCATTTTGATTTGAACGGTCATATTTTCGACCGTTTCCAAACGGTCACAAATAACCAAAAAAAAAACTCTATTAATATAAATACACAAAATTTTATCTTCATTTTACCTACAAAACTCAACAAACTCTTTCAACAATTCCTATTTTTTTCAATTTCATTTTGTTTTCTAATACTCTATTTAATTAAAAAATAGATCATTTTGATCCGTTCCATCCATACAATCATGATATCGACGCGGATGATATGTTCGTGGGTATGATGTTCCGATATGCTACGAACATGTTACCGACAGAGCCAGCTCCACTACCAACCAGGCGTGCGGCGTTGAACAAAGATCGTGAAGAATGACATAGACGTCTAGTACACGATTATTTTGCGGATAATTGTGTCTACCAACCTAGCGATTTTAAAAGAAGGTTTCGTTTGCAGAAAAATGTGTTTCAACGAATAGCCAAT
The DNA here is from genome assembly GCF_052849685.1 of Lactuca virosa. Taxonomy (NCBI): domain Eukaryota; kingdom Viridiplantae; phylum Streptophyta; class Magnoliopsida; order Asterales; family Asteraceae; genus Lactuca; species Lactuca virosa. Next base: position 29,781,157 of record NC_136428.1, read on the forward strand.
GCAATGGAAATATAGAAACTAAAAACATCAAAAATAAAATTAAAAAATAAAATAGAAAATAAGTGGTGTTATTACATGTTATTTGATGTTGCCCATTTCCACATTGGGCGTTATAACACCCATGTATGACTAGGATGATGATGTGACACCTTTTAAGTGTGGTAAAATGTAATAATATGTTGCCCACACCCAGCAGCCTTAAACTTGGTTGTATTTAGACTTTAGAGGGTGTTTTGGATTCTTTTCAATATAAATTATTCAATTATCGGGTTTTTAAAAAGCAATAAGTAAAAATGTATTTGAAATAGGGTGAGCAAAACCGAATTCGAAAACTCAAAAACCGACAAAAACCAACAAAACCGAAACCGATAAACCGAAATCGAACCCAAACCGTCGGGTTTGGGTTTAAATTTTTAAAAAACCGAAAAATGGATTTTAGGTTCGTTTTTAGTACCTCAGACCGACCCAACCCGTTGGATTTGAAATCGACCCAACCCAAGATTATTACATGTTTTTCAATGATATGCTATAATTTGATTTTCTATGTCAACTGTAACAGACATCAAATGTAAAAGGAGATGGATTTTAGTACTAAATTACACCAAATATATGGTTTGTGTTCTTTTATTGAAACTGATATTATTATATGGTTTTTTACTACTTGTTTTGTTTTTAAAAACTTGTTAAACTTGATTGTTCTTAAACTTGGTTGTTGTAAACTTTTAGCAAATTGGTTTTTTTAGTTTCTTTAATCTAGGTTGCTAAATTTTTTTCATTTTTCAAGTTATAAAGATTTGTTGAAAATAGGTTACAATCCAAAACCCATGATTTTAAACCCAAAACTCATCGACCCATGAGTTGAACCCAAAAACCGATGAAACCGACCCAAGAACCCAAAAACCGAAACCGACCAAAAACCGAACGAACCGAAATACATGGGTTGGGTTCGGTTTACCCCAAACCGACCCAACTCGGTCCATGCTCATCCTAATTTGAGATTACTTCAAAATAGCTTATTGGTTTTTCAAAAAAAAAAAAATTATTGTGTAAATGCTTTTTTAAAATGGAGTTTTTGCATTCTTTGAAAAAGAGGTTTCCATGAATTTATTTTTTTAACTATAAATGACCCTACGATCTTTATTAAACTGTTTTTGTCTCATTTTCTTTCCTTATTTTTTATATCCTTTTTTAATCAATTTAAGTATAAAGTTTTTTTCCAATTTAAAAATTAATTCAAATATTTTTTTAAAACTTATTTTCTATCCTTGTAAATCAATAAACACTGTCCAAAAAAACTTTGAAAGTTCCAAAACATCCCCTTACTTTTTAAGCTTATTAAGAGAAAAAAATTAGGGTAAATGTCACAAAAATATTAATTTTTATTTTATTCAAATCGAACATCGTGTTTTTCAATTTTATTCAATGTTGATCATTTCCTGGCAATCTTCAGGTTTACCTATTGCCAGTTGGTGTGGCATTGTTTGATGATGTAGCACTGATATGATATTGACATGGTATGATGGTGTCAAAACAGAAACAAATAATAAAATATAGTGACTTTATGTAATTGATATTATTTGAGTGCTCGATAAGGATCGTAAAGGATGACGAATTATCTGGGTGTGAGTATGAATTTGGTTCGGTGTGTTGTTCTTCGAGAAGAAACATGGATCATGTCTCCATGAATGTCAAAAGAGGAGTGTGATGGAGGATTAGACTTGCTATATAATGGAACTTGGGAGATAATCCATTGATGGTATACACATGACAAGATTCTTTTTCAAAATCCCAACATCAATAATATCGTTAAGTCAACAACCGTTTTGGTTTGGGTGTAATATTCGATGATTTTGGAATGGACAATAGTAATATTACACATCGTTGTCAAGGTGAATGGCTTTGGTCACTCTCATCCATCCATGCATGAGTTCTTGAGCATTGGATGACTTTTTGGACTTAGGTTATGATTTTGTGCCATTGGTATGCATGCAAATGGATAAAGTCAGAGACTTTATCCATTTAGACATTGATAAGATAGAGATCTGGAAGTTGGAAGAGCTTTTGGGCTGAATTAAGGACTTAATAATTAGGTTAGGGCTTTAGGGGTTTACGCAGGGCGTAAATCCCCTTACGCGGGGCCCAACATTGATTTTCCTCGTCTTTGCTGCCTTGAGCTCTACATGGGGTGTAGACCAACCAGAAGTTGACTTTTAACTTTTTGATCATTGACTTTGACCAAGTTTGACGTTAGGTCAAATGGAGTATTTTGAGTTGTAGTTTGAGACTTGGTCCTTGTTTGTTGTATAGGTGACCAGTAGAGCCGATATTTTGATCAGTGATCAATTCAACTATCTTCTACACTTCGAGGTGAGTTTTCCTCACTGTACTCATGGGTCGAATGCACCAATGTCGGCCCATTAGATTGTATTATGTTTTCTTGTGTATAGGATGTTACTATGTTGCAGTGATTTGTTAGACCGGTAGATCTCTATGATTATTTCTACTTGCTGGTAATTGATTATAGTTTGCATATGTCTACATAGTGTGGTTGGGTTGAGGCGGTACTGCTTTGTGTTGTAAGCCACAAACCCAGGAGCAATCCAGTTATAAACTGAGGGGAGGGCAATCCAGTTATAAACTGAGCGTAATCAACAACTTTTTTCTGATTTCTCGTTGACTCCTTGTATTCTAGAGTCGGAGATGAAAGTTAGAGGAACATTTTCGTCTGATTTCTAAAAGGAAAGAAGGGTTTCGTACCTTATTCGGATATGTATGAGCATAGCACGACAACAAGAAGTGTCAGGAGGCAGCAGTGGAGAGGTTGCAATGACTGAGCGATAACAATTTGGAGCCTGGAGTAAGGTCGATGGCGAAGGAGGTAGCAATTAAGGATTTAGGGCATAGGTGGGAGACTGTCGTATTTAAGAGCGTGGGAGGTAAATGGAAAGGTAATGGACAATGGAGACAGGAGTTTTCTAATGAGTATGTGAAATCAGCTCCCAGTAAACAATATCCTGTGTGATGAGAGATATGCCGAGAGGCAGGCTAAAATCATAAAAAATATGTCAGGGGAGACTTCAAATCAAACCCAACTTTTCTTCGGCCATCATGACAAATGAAGAACTACTGTCTCATTATGTTTTGTTTTCTGTAAAATACAAGAAAAAATAACATACTTGTACCGGTCTCTTTACAATAGCACCATATTTTCATCTTTTTCTGGTATACCATTGTAATTTGAAAATAGTATTGGTTTATAGCAAATACAAAATAATATTTATATTTCAAAAATAAGTCTTGATAAAAAAAATTATAATTAGATTGATTTTTCGAAGTGCATTGCTTTCTTAGATATGCAATAATGATGTGATAGGAAGAAATAGATAAATGGAAGTATGTTAATCTCTTTTCCATTTATATCCTTTATTGTTTCTAATCATGGAAGCTTCTTATAACCAAAAATGGCGGATCCACATATCATTACTAGAATAGGACGATCAATGGCAATGAGAAGCTTTGTTTGCCAGAATGCAAGGATATATGCAAATGCAATCATGTATGCTGGTACCATTGTGGATGAATTTGTAACTCACAATCTAATAGATATGATATGCATCGTACCTAATTTGTGATCAACTGATCTCAACAAAATCACAAACATTGTTGCTATTATGATGTCACGTCTAGGTGGGTTGGGTGGACGGGCCACGATGTGGCCAAAACTCAATGCAAATGAGGGATAAGGTGTTCTTCACAAGGTAATTCATAACAAATACAACTTCTAATGCAACCAACTCATTGCATTAGAATATGTACTTGTTCAGAATTACCTCTACGATTAACACCTAGCCCAATGCAAAAAGCCATTGTACTAAACTCGTTGTAACTGACAAATAATATAGTGCATATGATATCTACTGGATTTTTGCGTTACAAATCCATCCACAGTGGTACCAGCATAAATGATTGTATTTGCATATATATATTTGCACTATAACGGACAAGGCTTTGTATCTCCACCGATCGTCTTATTGTAGTGATAATATGTGGATATTCATTGTTTGTTATAAAAATCTTCCATGATTAAAAACAAAACGACAAAATCAACAAAAAAAATCAGCCTAATTATAGTTTTTTTCTCACAAAGTCACTATACATTTGAAATATAAAAATTGTTAAGTGTATTTGCTATAAACTATAGGTTTCTCAAAGTAAAATGGTGTATCGAAAAGAAATGAAAGTAAGGTGTTATATTAAAAAGACTGATACAAGGTGTTCGTTTGGATGGATCGGTTTGATCCGATCCAATCAAGTGAATCCAAATTGATTTCGGTTTTCAAAATATGGATCCAAATAGTCCAAACTAAATTCAAATACGATCTGATCCGATCCGATTACAATTTGGTTGGATCGGTTTTTATAATTCGGTTTTCAAAAACTGAAATATTTTAAAATTATAATATTACCCAATTTTACACAAGAAGCTAAAAAAAATTATTTAGTTGTGATTTGAAATTTATAAACAACTACTAACGAGATATATTATAGTTAAATATTTTATAGATGGAAAACTTGAGAGATAATACATATTGATGTTTTTTTATCGGGTGAAACGTTTTGATCCTATTTGAAAAAATAAATTACAAAATTAATAGATAACTATAGATTTATATTATAAATAAATAAATAATAAATGTTTATTCGGTTTTTTTGGACTATACGGTTCTTATTTTATAAACCAAAACCAATCCGAAATCCAAAATAATAATTCGGTTTTGTTGAGAACCAATCCAAAAATCCGAATATCCGAACCAAATAGTCCAATCCAAATTGTCCAATTGGACAATTCGGTTTTATCCAAATAGTGAACGGCCCTAGATACAAGCTTGTTGTTTTTCTTGCATTTTACCAAAAACAAAAGATAAAACGACAAAAGTTGGTTCTTCTCTTGTTATGATGTCTTAAGGAAAGTTGGGTAAGCTGATTTGAAGACACTCGGGATAAAAAAATTTATAATTTTAGCATGCCTCTCGACATGTCTCTCCTCACTTAGGAAACCTACTGCCACACGTGGCACGTCGAAACCAAAAACTTATCCTACACAGTGAACAAGTAAAAGAATACTCTCATCTCCATCCTCTAGAATGTCTAAGTCTTATTTCCTATCTAATCAATTTGTTCTCTCTTCTCTCAAACGCAAGTGTTTCTAATATGCTTGAAACATCTTGCGGCTCATCCAACAACATCCTTTAGTAGCTAAAGGACAATTATTAAATGAATCTCGAGGCGCTAGACCCTGATAAACCTCAAAAGGCAAACGAAGAATTTACGGAAACGTTTATATCAAAGAATGAAACAAATAACCAAATATGTACACAAACATAAAGATTGTATTTCATATCGTATGCATATTTATCTCACATTGGTATTCCCTCTAATTGACAAAGGCATGACATACGTACATTGCTTTCTAAGTATATCAAAACTCTAACATTCTATGGCCATCCGAACTATGTGTTGACATTGGTCCATTTCAAGCAATGAAACATGCTTAAGACATTGGTCTTCATTTTCAAGCAAATTGTGTACAAAAAATCTATATGATAAATGTATTATTAAACAACTTGCTAAGTTAGAAAGCTTTACTTATCTCGGGTCCATGGGTCCAGATCAGCAGATGCAGCTCCACTTGATTCTGTTGCCTTAGTTTTTAGAGTTGCATACTTATAAATACCTTCATCCGAAAGAAGAGACATTTATACTTGAAGCCTCATGTCCAAACATAGTTTTTAGGAGAATATTTTGAAAAAGTCCCTTTTTAACATTATACTTTCAAATCTTTTATTATTTACTTGAACAAGGACCATTTATGTAATTTTATTTTAACAAAGACTATTATTGTAATAATATATATATTAGCCTCGATTGTAATATTTTGTGAGTTGCATATAACAACAAACTTTATTTATTTATTTATTAGTTTGCTTTGTGGCATGCTCTGAATGAAATAAATACCAACAAAATTTGATTTTTTTTATTATTATTTCATTGCACTAAATAATCTTTTCAAATATAAGAACACAAGCTATATATATATATATATATATATATATATATATATATATATATATATATATATATACAATTTTAATTAAACGCTAATAACAAGTATTGGTTTTTAATTCCATGTAATCATGAAATTTTGTAGAAGTTATGTTTAACAAAAAAAATGATAAAAGTTTTCATCTTTTCAGTTGTGATTCTTTTGCTTTTGTAAAAACAACTATCAATTGAGTTACTAACAAATGATATATTCGTTAAAATATTTTCTTCTAAGCTTGAAAAGGGATTGTTGACTGTAATGATGTTTTGATTAATTAAGATTTATTAAAGTTTTTGCTAACTTATGTTAAGCTTTCACAATTTATGTTAATGATGTTTGATATTGTAATATTTTATGCAAGTTACTATAATTCAGTAATGCAAATTGCAAATACTTACAAACCCACACCCAAATCTCAATAAAACCACAAAACTTGCGGAAATTAGAATAGCACGCACCTTCATATAAATTAGGCCACATAAATCATGATTTGATTGCAGCCCTTCTAACTTGATAAACAGGAGATTAGGAAAGTCAATACCTAATCAAACAATAATCCAGAAAAATAGGGAAAATAATAAATAAAAAAATCCAAACAACTATTATGATAAGAACCCTTTTTATGCTTTTCTATCTTTGAATATCTATATTAAGGGTATGTTTGGGTTAACTTTTTTAGCACAAAAGTGATTTTTAAGAAAAGTGATTATTAACTTATGGCTTTTAGGAAAAGCTGATTTTAAAAAGTGTTTGAATAAGAAAAACTGCTTTTTAGGAGTAAAATGACTTAAAAAGCTAAAAAGCTAGGATTTTCCAGCTTTTTGAAAGCTTTGCTTTTTCATATCCAAAAAGTTGTTTTAAAAAGCGTTTTTTAAATACACAAACACTTTTTTAGCTTATTAGCTTTTTGAAAAGCTAATAAGCTATTTTAAAAAGTTATCTCAAACACCCACTAGTGTTTGGATACGGAAAAAATAGGCTGCTTATTGCTTATTGCTTAATCCCACCGCAATAAACAAATTTAAGTGTTTGGATAGGAGTCTTTAAAAATCAGCTTATTGCGGTAGGAATAAGCCAAATAAGCTGATTTTAATAAGCAAGGTGGGAATGTTTATTGCTTATTGGTCATTATACTCATATAAGCTGTTTTGTTTGCCAAACACTTAAAATGTTTATTGCTTATTGTTATTCTCACCGCAATAAGCTAATCCAAACACATTTTAAACAAGTGTTTATTCCCACCACAATAAGCAAATAAGCAATAAGCTAATAAGCTAAAAACTATTTATCCAAGGGAAAACTGCAATAAAGTCTCTACATATTGGCCTCATAATCGATTTAGTCCTTATATATTTTTTTTATTCAATTAATTCTCAAATACCGGTAATCGTATTCAATTTAACCCTTTGACACGGTCAACAGGTCATCCAACTTTCAAAAATTATATTTTTGGCCCAGATTTCAAAATTTATTACAAATTTGGTCCAAAATTTACACTTGTGGCCCAGATTTTAAATTTTGTTACAAATTTGGTCCAAACTTTACCCTTTTTGCCCAAATTTTAGAATTTTATTATGAATTCATCCTAACTTTAGTTTTTTTACAACTTTTTTTCTCAAAAAATTGTTTCTAATATGTTTTTTCTTTATAAAATCATATTTATACAAAAAAAACGTATTTTCACATAAAAATCTTATATTTTCTATATAAAAAGTTTTTTTAAAAAGTTTTTTGTATATGAAATATCTAGTTATAAAAATATGTATTTATTAAGTATATAAATATATACAAACCCGTTTTTATAAAAAAATATATACAAAAACGTATTTTACAAAAAAAATGTATACAAACACCTATCACCTTTATATACATATATATATATATATATATATATATATATATATATATATATATATATATATATATGCACACAAATAGGTGTGTATCTATATTTTTTTATAAAATCGTCTTTGTTTATATTTTTTTTATAAAAACGTGTTTGAATAATTTTTTATATAATACGTGTTTGTGTACATTTTATAAAATCGTGTTTGTATACATTTTATAAAAACGTGTTTGAATAATTTTTTATATAATACGTGTTTGTATATATTTTATAAAATCGTGTTTGTATACATTTTATAAAATGTATACAAACACATATTATATAAAAAAATTATGCAAACACGTTTTTATAAAAAAATGTAAACAAACACGATTTTATAAAAAAAATATAGATAAAATAGGTTTTTGTATACATTTTTTTTGTAAAATACGTTTTTGTATACATTTTTTTTTATAAAAACGGATTTGTATATATTTATATACTTAATAAATACCTATTTTTTTAACTAGATATTTCATATACAAAAAACTTTTTAAAAAAGTTTTTATATAGAAAATATAAGATTTTTATGTGAAAATACAATATTTTTGTATAAATATGATTTTATAAAGCAAAAACATATTAGAAACAATTCTTTGAGAAAAAAAAAGTTGTAAAAAAAACTAAAGTTATGATGAATTCATAATAAATTCTAAAATTTGGGCAAAAAGGATAAAGTTTGGACCAAATTTGTAACAAAAGTTAAAATTTGGGCCAAAAGTGTAAATTTTGGACCAAATTTGTAATAAATTTTGAAATCTGGGCCAAAAATGTAATTTTTGAAAGTTTGATGACCTGTTGATTGGGTCAAAAGATTAAATTGAATACGATTATCGGTATTTGTGACTTAATTAAATAAAAAAAATATATAGGGACTAAATCGATTATGAGGTCAATATGTAGGGACTTTATTGCATTTTTTCCTTTATCCAAACACCCCTAAGTCACAAAACACACCACCCTTATTGTGAATTACAAAAAATTGCTTTTATTTTTCAGTCACACATTCACATAGACAAAAACTATAATTTTACCTTATTTTCTAATTCCAAAGGCTAAGTTTAACTTTTTTTTAAAAACAAAAAAAAATCATCAAAAAATTAAACCGAAGCAATAACATCAATTACCATCCACAGTTTCATATTTACCATAAAGATTTTTTTCCTAGTATTGACCCATCTATTGTGGAATAATCATTGCAATGTTTTGCTTCTATCAACCACTTAAAGATCTGAATCATGACGTAAACCAGACAGAATTAAGGCATTTCATTGAATAAATTAATGCTTAAAGAAAATTATGGATGTTTACCATTTAAACATTCGAAGATCCTCGATCCAGATCCGTCAATGTGAGTTTGGAATCATACGAATCTGACCTAGATCTGTAGGGAACGAAAAGTAGAAGCAGAACACAGTTTTTGAGTTGGCAAAGAAGAGTAGAAGCAAGGAGAGAATGCCATGATTCGTTTCATTTTTACCTAAATATGGTGGCTGTCTGATGGTGGTGAAGATCGTGGTGACAGCGGCGGTGAACGATGGTATTTAGATTTTATCTTAGAGATAGGGGAAGGGAAACAACAGGTTTAGAGAGAGGAATGAAAGATGGAGGAATGTCCGGAAAGAGAGCTTCCTTGTTTTGAGCGGTTTTTTAAGCCTTTATTTTTACCTAAGGTGGTTGTCCGATGGTGGTGAAGATCGTGGTGACTGTGACGGTGAACGGTGATATTTGGGGTTCATCATAGAGAGTGTAGGAAACAGCAGGTGGTGATGGTGGTGGAGACCTTGCCGGAGATAAGCTTCTGCGGTGGCTTTGTCCAGGGTTAGAGAGAGCGAATGGTGAGGTGTAGTGTCTGGTGAGAACTGAGAAGGAGAGGAAGTGGTGAGAATTTGGAGATGAGTCCAATTTTTTTTCTCAAAATAATATTATCTCGTTAATAATTCATATTTTCTTTTTGGTTTATCTCAAAATAATAACAAACTTTTACGTCTTGTTCCCGAGTTCTACTTAAGGAGAGAAATGGGAGGATACGGAGGGAAAGTGAAGGGTGTCGAAGGAAAACCGTGTTCCCGAGTTTCATTAATGGAAGGAAAGTGAGGGAGGGGAAGGATTTCGGAGCCATATTTTCCTTCCAAATTGGGCGGATTTGGGAAGAAAGTGAGGGGAAGGAAAATTTTAAGTTTTATTTTTTTTTTCCTCCTAACTCGGGAACACAAAACTTAAAATTTTCCTTTCATTTCCTTCGAACTCGGGAACACGGAATAATGAATATTTTCCAACAACCTCTCTTTCTTTCTGTCAAAATTTCCCTACATTTTCCTTAATGAATTTGCAAAAAAAAAACTGGGGAACAGGGCATTAAAGATAAATATCTCTTTTATCGAAATATTCCTCATTATTAGTTAATTTATCATGAAATTAAATGCAACAAAATGTATGATTGTCATTTTATTTAATAAAATTAGATGTAATTAATGTTTCATTAATCTGTGTTTTTTTGTCTGTGGAAAATAATTTTGAAACGAAGGGAGTATTATATTTACAACCTTATTTTGTTTTAGTTTCAACTTTATTTTTTATTTTCATTTGCCATTATATTTTAGAAAACATTTTATTTTGTTTTAGTTTCAACCTTATTTTGTTTTAGTTTCAACTTTATTTTTTTGTCTGTGGAAAATAATTTTGAAACGAAGGGAGTATTATATTTACAACCTTATTTTGTTTTAGTTTCAACTTTATTTTTTGGTTTCATTTGCCATTATATTTTAGAAAACATTTTATTTTGGGTCCTTCGCCAGTCACCAATAAGTCATGATGACGTGTCGGTTTCGTATTTTTCACAGTTTGCATTTATCCCCACCATTTACGTATGAGTTTGCATTTAGTCCCAACATTTATTTTTGTTTCCCATTTGTCATTATGTTTTAGAAAAAAAAATCATTTTAACCATTGGTCAGTCACAAATATGTATTTTAATACGTAATAATTTAAAAGACAAAATTGCACAAATGGTCTCTGTGGTTTGCTTAAAATTGCCACTTTGGTCCAAAAAAAGTTTGGACTAGCACCACAGGTCCAAAGTTTTCATTTTGTTGCGTCTTTGGTCCAAAGGGTTAACTGCCGTCTATTTCCTTCCGTTAATATATGTTTGACTTGTCAAATTAGGGGTATTTTGGTCATTCCCTATTTATTCCCCTTATTTAATATTAATAAAACTGAGTACATATGTAATAATCGTCTTTCGAATAATATCGAGCCTAATTCGCATTTATAGTCCTAAAAAACTGATAGTCGATTCAATTTCCCTCCTCATTGACTGAGGATCAAGAACCCTAATCTGATTACCAAGGTTGTTAGCTTCGATCAGGCAACTTTCATAGTGAATGCATATACCAATGTGGCACTTAAGGTTGTCAAGCACATCATTCGACCCAAGGGTCGTTTATGGTACGTAATTTTGTTTTTGATCATTTACTTGATAAATCATACCTTCTGAAGCTTGTTTTTTTGCTCTTGTGTTGAAGATGGACACCCTACACTGTTTACCATCAAGCTACATCATGGAGATGAGTTCACAAAGTTCCCAGATGTCAACTACATTGAGGATATTGTGACGTACGTTGATATGGTTGATATAGAAGAGTTTTCTATTCACAAGATGGATGCGATCATGAAAGGGTTAGGATACTCAGTTCCTCCAGTTATCTACTATCATTTTCGAGTGCCAAAGGGAGACATGCATTTTGGGTTACGAGCCCTAGGAAATGATGATGATGTCCTCAATCTTGCCCAGTATGTGAAGGATCATAAACTGATAAGGGTTTACACTGAACATGGTATGACTAACTTGCTTACTTACTTTATGGCTCCTAAACCTGTAAGAAAAGTTATTATTGAGCAATTAGAGGTGATTAAGGTACATGAAACCCTCCCAACTGATAACCAACCCAGTGGCATGCCACAAACATGCAATCCACCTGTTATAGCCAATGAAGCTGCTTTAACCTTGTCGATTTCCCCTGAATATAATAAGAAAAGGGATTTTATCAAGGAGAAACCATTGTCATCATGTATTAAGAAATTGGTCATGGATGATGTTGGTGTTGATAGGATTGGTGGGAATAAGGAAGTCAATGAGCAGGGATTTAATGAATTTGATGAGGCAGCTAATGACTTTGATCTTCGGTTGTACCAACAGATTTTACAGTCTAATAAACAAAATGTAGATGATGAGGTTCATGAAGGTGAGGACAATGTTGTTAACAAGGAAGTCACTGAAGAAGAATATCATGAAAGAAATGAAATGAATGAATTCAATGAGATGAATGAAATTAATGATGAGAATGTAGAGATGAGAGATTTTGCAGTTGATGATGGAATTGAAGATAAGACAGAGACTGATGAAGAGAATCATGAAAGAAATGAAATGAATGAATTCAATGAATTCAATAAGATGAATGAAATGAATGATGAGAATGTAGAGATGAGAGATTTTGCAGTTGATGATGGAATTAAAGATAAGACAGAGACTGTAACACCCATAAAATTTGAGCCAAATTAAAACATTTTATATCATTCAAAAACCATTACGTTCATACAACTCGTTTTCAAAATAGTTTAAACATCAGAGTATCCCCCAGAACCATATCATATAAATCTTAAAACATGAGGAGCGGTACGATCACGCCTTCGCCTTACCACGATCTCCTAAAGTACCTGAAAAACAATACACTGAAACTGTAAGCCCGAAAGCTTAGTGAGTTACCCCCAAAATACCAACCACACATATCATACTCATAACATATCATAAATAGAACAGCCATGCACATCGGGTCTACTGTGTGACTGGTCCGCCCGTACCGGGCCTTCAGTCCACCTAGTCCACCCTCCGAGTCTAGCCATGTACGTCGAGTCTACAGTGTGATTGGTCCGCCCGCACCGGGCCTACAATCCACCTGGTCCACTCTCTGAGTCTACAGTATGACTGGTCCGCCCGCACCGGGCCTTCAGTCGGCCTGGTCCACTCCCCAAGCCTCGGCACGTCTGGTCCGCCCTCTTGGGGCCTTCAGCCTATCCGGACCGCTCGCTGGGCCTTCGGAATATCCGGTCCGCCTTGGGTATGTTGGCCTACAGCACAAAGCAGGACCCGCCTCAACCCACCCCCCGTCAAACAACCATGTGCACATACAACAATTAATCACATAACAATCCTCAACCAGACAAATAGTCTAACCGATCACATAGCATATCAACATCCTAACCAGGATTCCGACCTAACCAGTCACTAGCATAGCATTACCCTATATCCCGGGTACCGACCTTAACCAGGTCACTAACATAACACCATCCTAAATACCATGATGCAGATCTAGCAAAACAATAACATAACAACAATACCCGGATTTCCATCCGATAAAGGGCCGGCCTTGGTGCCGTAGACCCTGTCGATATAGTGAGGATAACTCACCTTGCAACTGCCGAAATCCTGCAAATCTCTGACCGCTGACTCACCGGGACTCCCAACTATCACATGATAATCACCAAGTTAGAATCCAACATGACTTTCTAGGCCAAGGGCCCACAACACTTATTAAGTCCATCATCCTCTTATTGGGCCAAGACCCAAAACCAAATCCTCAAGCAAAGCCCAATATTGGCCCAATTTACTAAATTGGGCCCACCTCACCAAATGGGCCTAGATCCAAGGTCCATAATAACTATTGGGTCTAAATTACTCCATCCATAATGTTCAGTCACGGCCCAAGCCCCACTAGCCCATAAACAGCCCAATCACTTAAGGCCCAAAATCAAAAACCCAACAGAGGGAGTACGATGGGCGTACCCCTCTTGGTACGCTGGGCGTACTTCGATTCTCGTGGACTGAGAACGGGACACTGACCCACTACGTTGGGCGTACATCAGCTTACGCGGGGCGTAATCTCACTGAACTAAAATTCCACATAAGTTCTTAATGGCTTAAGCTCTTAAGCCCAAACTTCAGATCTATCGACCAAACATGCCTAGGATTCATAAAGTCTCAAACTTTATTACTTGGGACGTCCATAAAGCTCTTAACTCAAGGTCATAATCCATTAAGACCCACCTACATCACACATGAGACAATCAAAGCCTTTGGGACCTCATTTGTCTCACTCAAGACCTCTCCTAAGGTCTGAAAGGACAGCTAATCTCAACCAACTCGCATCATGCATCACTTTGGGGTTTTTGGGACAAGAAATGGTGTCAACACCTCATAACACCTAGATCTACACAAAATAGATGTCAAGCAATAGACTTTATACCTCAAAAGGGATCCAGAAGATGATGTCTTCCCATATCTACGAGCTCCAGCCACCCAACTCCTTCCTTGACAACTTCTTCTTTCTTCTCCTAGGCTCTCCTTTGCCAAACCAGGCTCCCCAAGGTCAAATATCCACAATCATGGAAGAAAACGGCTACTTAGGGTTTCTGAGAGTAAGAGAGCAGATATGGAGGCTAGGGTTGGAACCATAATGTTCCTTATATAGTGGTTGGCCCTAAAATTAGGGTTTCTGGACACTGGACGTACGCTGGGCGTACATCCTGTACGCTGGGCGTACGCCCCCAACACCCGCGTTCATTTAACCGCTCTACGCTGGGCGTAACCTAGCTTACGCTGGGCGTACCCAGCCAATTACACGCATGCACTCCATGCATGCCTAGGACCCCTTTGCCAAATATTTCCTTTAGGGACCATTATTGACACTATCTTCAAAGTGTCATAACTCCTTTATTCTAAGCCCGTTTCCGACGAACTTTATATCCACGAAAAGGTGGCGAGAAGCCCTACGCTTCTAGCAACACACCCTGACCCGAAACCTTCTCGAATAAAACCCATTGCCCATAAAAGACCGAAACGCCCTTACTCTTGATCTCGGGGATCCATGAATAATTACTCTTAGAACGGGGCGTTACAATTCTCTCCCACTTAAATATGATTTCGCCCTCGAAATCGCCAATTGTCAACTCTGGCTAACCAAACGTACATACATCAATACCCTTACCAAAACCAACACTCACACCTAGCCCAATCAGCCTCCGGCTGGAATACCAGGCATGCCTACGACGGGTCCGCTCATCCCTAGGATGGAATACCCTCGTATCCCTACCCATGTTTGGCCCAATCAAACCTCGGGTTGGAATACCAAACACATCAGGTCCAATCAATCATAGGGTCCGGTCATCCTCATGATGGAATACCCCATATTGGAATACCTCCACATACATAACTCAAACCCAAAACCATACTCGGAACCAAGGACCTTGTCCTTGCGTCCCCCCTCGAACTCTCCGGTTCGCCACACTTGAGCATAACCCACTCACACTTCCCTATCGCGATCTCTAGGTCCTTGACCTCCGACTGTAATATCCTTATGCAGTCCTCAGCACCGGTCCAGACTGCTCCCGAGTCTGTTATCCTGCTGAATCACCTTCCTCTGTCCCATTCCCCGATCTGGAACCACTATCCTCCTCCTCTTCCAAGGAGACCGAAAACATGCCTGCGCATCATCCAACATTGCCACAACCTCAACGGGCATCCAACCCGTATGTGCTTCCATATATCTGGTACAATCCTAGTGCTTACTACCAATAGTTGAAGCACTTTCGATCATCCATTTACTCCACTGCCTACCTTTAAGAGGACCCACACTCCTTCCGGAGTTACATACCTTTCCTTTCCAGGAAGTCTACTCCACAACCATAACCGCACTTATAAGTGCCACTGAGCTAAACTCCACTCTACCGATCCACTAACACATACAGAGTCCTCAGCATGACTAGACCGCCCTTCCAGGCCTTCAGCCTATCTGGACCACTCTCAGAACCTTCAGCATGTCTGGACCACCCTCCTGGGCCTTCAGCCTGTCTGGACCGTTCCTTGAACCTCCGGCCGACTCCATCATCATGATCAATACTTGGGGCCAGACCATATCGATTACTATTGCATGGTGACTTATTCACTCATTCTCCTTCTATCGATCCATGAACACATATAGAGTCTTCAGCATGACTGGACCGCCTTCCCAGGCCTTCAGCCTATCTGGACCACTCTCAGAACCTTCAGCATGTCTGGACCACCCTCCTGGGCCTTCAGCCTGTCTGGACCGTTTTCCCCGAGCCTTCGGCCTGACTGGTACGCCTACCGGCCTTCAGTCTATCCGGACCGCTCAAATGCCGTCGCACATCACCCTGAACCATTCCTTCCAAGAATCCTTCCCATGCAGTCTGTTCTAGCCCTCTAGGGGTTCCAAACTCCACATCCGTTCTATGAATCTCTTACCCCGGCCTGATCCCAGGCCTCTCAACAATCACTTTCTCTGAGAACCATGGTCTGTTCCCTGTCCCACGTGTCTATCTCCACATTCTCGGCTAACACAACGCTGAAATCCAACAGCTAACCATCCCTGGATGCATGTTGTTCCACCAGAGAATTTTCCAATTCTCCCCCACTTAGTACATCGACTGCTAACCACCGTTCCCAAAACCGGCATGGCTCAATCGCCCTTACTCCATATATTCCTTCTTATCCATGAACTGACTCCCTCGGGAGTGAGTAACCTTCACCATATAACCCTTCCGCCATCGCACACCTGAACTCCAAGGAAGTTCGAATCTCAACTGAACACTCCTCGCAACGCAGTCGCTATTCCAAGCAACGAGATCATATACCTTATCTTTCGACCAAGAATCCTCCTGAACACTAACTACCACTCCTAAGTACTAAGATCCTCAATCATACTATGAAACATGCGCAACAAGGCATACAGATTTACCATACTACACAATCAACAAGATAACAAGATATCACAATGGAAACATACCCGCAGCTGCATCTGGCTCTGCCCTGACCTCCTCTGTTGTAAGCTGAAATGCGCGTCCCTGAGCCCTCGGAGGCTCCGCTCCACCCTGACCCCTGCCAGTAATCCTCAAAGTGGCCGGTGTTGGAGCCTGCACCGATCCTGCAGCAAACTGTGGGCAGTAGGCCCTCAAGTGTCCAACCTGATGGCAATGATAACAAATTCTCGTATCCTGCCCCGGGGCCGACTGACGGCAATCCCTCGCATAATGCCCCTCTCTCCCGCACTTGCGGCACGCACCACCGGACCTACAAACTCCGGTATGACCCTTCCCACACTTCTCACAAGTGTGGCTGCTCTGACCCCTAATCCTGGAGTCAACGGTTTTGGACCGTTTCGACGCCGACTGCGACTGCATCGGGGCCTGTCTCTGCTCTCGTAACTGCAACTCCATCTCTAACTCCCGCCGCCTGGCGGCCTCCTGCAGCTCTAACAAGGTACCACACCTTTGCGTGGACACAAACTGCTTGATGTCCCTCTTGAGCATACTCATATATCGGGACATCTGAGCCTGCTCTGAAGCAAACTCTGGGCAAAACATCGCCCTCTCAGTAAACATCTTGGTGATCTCCGTCACCGACTCTGAATCCTGCTTCAGCTCCAGGAACTCCTAAGCCAACCTCTCTCTCTGTCTCAACCCGTGGAACATAACGGGTACTGAACATCTCCTGGAACTGATCCCACGTAACCGCAGCCCGCTGCGCGTCAGAATAAGATCTCGTAGACAACCTCCACCAATCATTCGCTCCCAGCCTCAACAGGTTCAGAGCACACCTCACCCTCTGATCAGCAGGGCATGAACACGTGAAGAAACATCCCTCCACGTCTGACAACCACCTCATAGCAACGATCGGATCCTGAACTCCATCGAAAGTAGGGGGCTTCGTATTATCGAAGTCCCGATACAGAAAACCTCGACCGGTTCCTCCCCTTGCCACTGCTACAACCGCTGTAGCTGCCGCGGCAGCCGCCTCCGCAAGAGCTGCATAGCGCTCATCAAAGTACTCGACCATGGCGGTCTTGATCGACCCAAACATCTCCGGCAACTCGGCCCGGAACATAGCAGCAACCTCATCATGCAGGATCTCACGAATCCTGGCATCCAACTCGTCCATGCTCATCTGACCAATGACCGCGGGTGGTACTGACCCATCCTGACCACCCTCTCCCGATCCTGATCCCGAACCGGATCCTGCCCCGAAACGTCTCGTAATCGCCATACTACAATACACCAACGAGACCCTTAGACACATCACATATTCACCCGGGGAACTATCTCATAACCGATACCCTAGAGAGTTGTGACTTCCTTGATACGTGTATGGGTCCTGTGCTTTCAGTAGTACGGGCCCATACTACCTTCCACACCTACCCATATTTGTCTCAAGTATCACCACAACACTCTAACCATATATACACACACCCGCTCAATCCTCACTCCTAGAGGAAAAGTTGCATATCTCAAATAAGGAAAACCCTAGGCTAATAGGCATCACATAATCAGGAAATTCTATCATGCAATTCCTGAAGATCCCTAGCCTAGTACTAGCATGCTGTTCTAACATATCACATAATCAAATAACTTGTATGGTATTTTGGGGTCTACTTACTGGCTCTGGCTGATCGTACCCTCTGCATCCTCCTTTACTTATTTCGAAAACCTTTTTGAAAACCATTTTGAAAATCCCTCCTTGATTTGAGACTGGATTCACACGAATGTTCCTCCAATTCACTCAAACCAAGGCTCTGATACCAACTTGTAACACCCATAAAATTTGAGCCAAATTAAAACATTTTAAATCATTCAAAAACCATTACGTTCATACAACTCGTTTTCAAAATAGTTTAAACATCAGAGTATCCCCCAGAACCATATCATATAAATCATAAAACATGAGGAGCGGTACGATCACGCCTTCGCCTTGCCACGATCTCCTGAAGTACCTGAAACAATACACTGAAACTGTAAGCCCGAAAGCTTAGTGAGTTACCCCCAAAATACCAACCACACATATCACACTCATAACATATCATAAATAGAACAACCATGCACATCGGGTCTACTGTGTGACTGGTCCGCCCGCACTGGGCCTTCAGTCCACCTGGTCCACCCTCCGAGTCTAGCCATGTACGTCGAGTCTATAGTGTGATTGGTCCGCCCGCACCGGGCCTACAATCCACCTGGTCCACTCTCTGAGTCTACAATATGACTGGTCCGCCCGCACCGGGCCTTCAGTCGGCCTGGTCCACTCCCCGAGCCTCGACACGTCTGGTCCGCCCTCTTGGGGCCTTCAGCCTATCCGGACCGCTCGCTGGGCCTTCGGAATATCCGGTCCGCCTTGGGTATGTTGGCCTACAGCACAAAGCAGGACCCGCCTTAACCCAACCCCCGTCAAACAACCATGTGCACATACAACAATTAATCACATAACAATCATCAACCAGACAAACAGTCTAACCGATCACATAGCATATCAACATCCTAACCAGGATTCCGACCTAACCGGTCACTAGCATAGCATTACCCTATATCCCGGGTACCGACCTTAACCAG
Organism: Lactuca virosa; assembly: GCF_052849685.1. Taxonomy (NCBI): domain Eukaryota; kingdom Viridiplantae; phylum Streptophyta; class Magnoliopsida; order Asterales; family Asteraceae; genus Lactuca; species Lactuca virosa. The sequence goes on from NC_136428.1 coordinate 29,800,596, forward strand.
GTCACTAACATAACACCATCCTAAATACCAGGATGCAGATCTAGCAAAACAATAACATAACAACAATACCCGGATTTCCATCCGATAAAGGGTCGGCCTTGGTGCCGTAGACCCTGTCGATATAGTGAGGATAACTCACCTTGCAACTGCCGAAATCCTGCAAATCTCTGACCGCTGACTCACCGGGACTCCCAACTATCACATGATAATCACCAAGTTAGAATCCAACATGACTTTCTAGGCCAAGGGCCCACAACACTCATTAAGTCCATCATCCTCTTATTGGGCCAAGACCCAAAACCAAATCCTCATGCAAAGCCCAATATTGGCCCAATTTACTAAATTGGGCCCACCTCACCAAATGGGCCTAGATCCAAGGTCCATAATAATTATTAGGTCTAAATTACTCCATACATAATGTTCAGTCACGGCCCAAGCCCCACTAGCCCATAAACAACCCAATCACTTAAGGCCCAAAATCAAAAACCCAACAGAGGGAGTACGCTGGGCGTACCCCTCTTGGTACGCTGGGCGTACTTCGATTCTCGCGAACTGGGAACGGGACACTGACCCACTACGCTGGGCGTACATCAGCTTACGCGGGGCGTAATCTCGCTGAACTAAAATTCCACATAAGTTCTTAATGGCTTAAGCTCTTAAGCCCAAACTTCAGATCCATCGACCAAACATGCCTAGGATTCATAAAGTCTCAAACTTTATTACTTGGGACGTCCATAAAGCTCTTAACTCAAGGTATTAATCCATTAAGACCCACCTACATCACACATGAGACAATCAAGCCTTTGGGACCTCATTTTTCTCACTCAAGACCTCTCCTAAGGTCTGAAAGGACAACTAATCTCAACCAACTCGCATCATGCATCACTTTGGGGTTTTTGGGACAAGAAATGGTGTCAAAACCTCATAACACCTAGATCTACACAAAATAGATGTCAAGCAAGAGACTTTATACCTCAAAAGGGCTCCAGAAGATGATGCCTTCCCAGATCTACGAGCTCCAGCCACCCAACTCCTTCCTTGACAACTTCTTCTTTCTTTTCCTAGGCTCTCCTTTGCCAAACCAGGCTCCCCAAGGTCAAATATCCACAATCATGGAAGAAAACGGCTACTTAGGGTTTCTGAGAGTAAGAGAGCAGATATGGAGGCTAGGGTTGGAACCATAATGTTCCTTATATAGTGGTTGGCCCTAAAATTAGGGTTTCTGGACACTGGACGTACGCTGGGCGTACATCCTGTACGCTGGGCGTACGCCCCCAACACCCGCGTTCATTTAACCGCTCTACGCTGGGCGTAACCTAGCTTACGCTGGGCGTACCCAGCCAATTACACGCATGCACTCCATGCATGCCTAGGACCCCTTTGCCAAATATTTCCTTTAGGGACCATTATTGACACTATCTTCAAAGTGTCATAACTCCTTTATTCTAAGCCCGTTTCCGACGAAATTTATATCCAAGAAAAGGTGGCGAGAAGCCCTACGCTTCTAGCAACACACCCCGACCCGAAACCTTCTCGAAAAAAACCCATTGCCCATAAAAGACCGAAACGCCCTTACTCTTGATCTCGGGGATCCATGAATAATTACTCTTAGAACGGGGCGTTACAGAGACTGATGAAGAGAATCATGAAAGAAGTGATGAGAGTGAGGACAGTGATGACAGTGAATTCTGGGTGGATGAAGACAACATAATCCCTGATGTAGAAGTAGATATGAGGGATTTTTACATGAATATCGATCTTGAAGCAGAATTTCTTGAAAAAAGATTATCAAAGCATAGAGATCATGAGAGTGATGAGAACATTGAATAATTGGATGTTATAGATAATGATCAATGGGATTCGTTGGATGAGGGTTCTGATATAGAAAGGAAAAGGAGAGTTGTACTAAAGGAATTGAGGAAGGAGAGATACACAAAGTAAGTTTTAGGAGAGGACAAAAATATAAAAGTAAGAAGGAGTTAAAGGAAAATATACAATTGCATGCACTGGAAACAAGAAGGAATATATTCTTCAAGAAAAACGACAAAATGAGGTTAAGGGCAATCTGTAAAGGAACTGTAGCCTTTAATGATGGGCATGTGTGAAACATCCCAAAAATACAGTCTAAAAATTTCGTTTTAAATCATTAATAAAACCATAATTCTCATTCAACATGTAAAAATCATAAATCGTATATCTCAAGAATATCATAACATCTGTCAATATATCAGAGTATAAACATCCCAGGCTGAACAAATAGTGTGTGCACTGCAATCATCCCGAGCTCCTCTTTTGAAAACCGAAGTACCTGAAACCAAAACTGAAAACTGTAAGCACGAAGCTTAGTGAGTCTCCCCAAACTACCACATACCATACACATAACATGCAACTAGGAGATACGGGCCCCGCCCACTCTCATGGATATTCGGGCCCCGCCCACACTCCACTATCTAGGAGATTCGGGCCCCGCCCACACTCCGCTGTCTAGGAGATTCGGGCCCCGCCCACACTCCGTTGTCTAGGAGATTAGGGCCCCGCACACACTCCGCTGTCTACGAGATTCGGGCCCCGCCCACACTCGGCTACTCTGAGATTCGAGCCCCGCCCACAATGAGCTACTAACACACATACAGGTATCACACAGACAACAAGTATATCTAATTCTATCAAATAGTCACATATCCATACTCGAATAATACTATGAGATACGGGCCCCGCCCACACTCGGCTACTATGAGATTCGGGCCCCGCTCACACTCAAATAATAATGAGATACGGGCCCCACCCACACTCACATACATAAACAACCACATACATGTATCACACAGACAACAAGTATGACAATCCAACAATCTGACTGATATCTATACTCTGGTAATAATGAGATACGGGCCCCGCCCACACTCTGTGTTCCTATCAAGAACATATAAACTACATGAGCCGACATTGGTGCCTTAGACCCGTTCCTACTAGAAGAGGACTCACCTCGCACTGCTGGAGTCCTGCGAATAAATCTCTGGGCTGCTAGCTGACCGATCCCTAGACTGTCAACATCAAAATAAAACCCAATTAACCATTTGGGTTTCCAATGCATAACTCTAAAATAAACACTTGGGGTAAAAGGACCATTTACCCCTAACATAGCTTGGTCCAAGACCAAGGCCCAACTCATACTCTGAAGGCCCAAAATACCAATAGTCAACCAAGGCCCAACTATGGCCCAATTTTCCAAATTGGGCCCAAACCCCTCACATGTTCTAACCTTAAGGCCCAACCATTTATTCTGGTCCAAATACTTGGCAATCCAATGGTCCAATATCTCATAATCATCAAGGTCCAGTTATGGCCCATCTATGGCCCAATTTTCCCAATTGGGCCCAAGCCTATCCAATGGGCCTTATCCTAAAGCCCAATCCAAATATTCTAGTCCATATACTTGTTCTTGGATGGCCCATCAATAGTCCAAACATCTAGGCCAAACAGGAAAGGCCCAACTCAAACCCAACATAATTAGGGTTTTCACATGAAATGACGATTAGGGTTAATTAGAAACACTTAACCCATGAAGGACTTAATCCATTAAGTCCATCCATCTACTAGGTCAATCACACGATGTAATTAGGCATAAGCCATACATCAATCCACTGGTCCAAATGCGGGTCCCGATAGTCCAAAACTAGCATTTCTAAAATTAGGGTTTTCTAAACCCTAATTAGGGTTTCCAACCCAATTCACAAACCAACTAAGTCCAATTTAAGCTATTGGGACGATTAGGGTTCCACTAGGCCCATTAGGGTTTTATTAGGTCGAACACCACCCATCGTCACCTCGGGCGGTGGTGGTCGACCGCGGCACACGGTGGTGGTGGTGGTGGTGGTGGTTCCTGCCAAAAATCGCATGTACAACTTCACACCCACAAGGTACACACTCTCACACACAATAACACACACAACCACCCTTCATGGTGGCTGGTGGCGGCAATGGGTAGCAGAAAACAGCAGCCACCAAGGTTGGCTGCCATGGTGGCTCGCCTCATCTCCGGCCAATACTCTTCACGGGTTCTACAAGCAACACTAGTAAAACACGACATGAAATGACCATTCTCAGCCACCTACTTGGTGGCTGACGCCGCTGAGATGAACAGAAACGGCGGCCGACGCCGACAGCAAAATAACGACCAAGTCGTGCACGCCGGGAAGAACACAAAGGCTTACCGAGAGTTTCCGGCGGTGGAACAGCATGAAGACGGGGAGCGAAAGGGGGTGGTCGCAGCGGAGAAGGCAGGTAGCGTCTTCATCGGTGGAGGGCAGCGGCGGCCCTCTGTTGGCGTCCTTGTACCGCTCTTCGTCGCTGGCGGCAGCTTCGCCGGCGGTTTGGTTGCGTGGACTCCGACTTCGATGGCGAGGAGGCGGCGGCTAGAAGAGCTCCAAGTATGGCGGCTGAAGGAAGTTATGTGAGGGTTAGGGTTCTTGATTGCATCCGTTCAACGAGAGGGAAAGGGGGATCGGGTATATCCCGTGACTCCAAATCAAACTTTAATTCATTTATTCAATATTAGTCCCTCCCACAATATTTGTTTTCAAAGGAAGTCTATAATTTACCCTTTAAACCCTGATCCCATAAATTCCTTTCATAATAGGTCCCTAAATTACCAATCAGCCCCCTAAGCCTTCAAAATCTTTTCAATTTAAATCCATTAATTACCAAACGCACCCTGACCTCTGAAATCCTTTTCAAATTAAATCTAGAACTTACACTTTTAACCTCGAACTTCTAAAATTGTTGCAATTAACCCTCGAGACCAACACCTTGCTATATAATTATTGGTTTTAGGGTTACTATACACTCATCAATTTATTTATTTATTTATTTAATAAACGGGGTGTTACAATGTGGGTGAACCTACCCCTTGTCCTTGGATGATACAAGGTTCTAGATCAGATGTAGATAGTACTTGGTTCATAAAAACTTACAACCATGAACATAGATGCCTCCAGACAAGAAAAGTTAGATCTGCAACCGCAAAGTTTATCTCTAAATAGATAATGGATCAGATTAAATCCAACCCAACAATCCCAGTCAGAGCTCTTCAAGAACAACTTCAAAAGGACTATCAAGTTGGATTCTCTATTCACAAGGTATTCAGGGCCAAATCTACTGTAAAAAAAACTTGTCCATGGAGATTACAAAAAGCAGTATGATGTTCTTAGAGATTACATCTTGGAGTTACAGTTTACCAATCCAGATACAACTGTGAAGTTACAGTTTGATTCTGAACCCAACCCAAGTGCTACCTCAAGTAGGTTTAAAAGGATTTATGTGTGTCTGGGTGGAATGAAGAAGGGGTTTAGGGCTTGCCTGAGGGATTTTCTAGGTTTTGATGGGGAATTTATGAAGGGCCCTTTCCCAGGACAAATTTTAACTACAGTTGGGGTAGACTCCAACATGGAAAGCAGCTTATGTGTACAAGGTAGAGCCTATTAAAGATCGAGCAATGTGGCCTATGAGTGAATGTCCAATTAAAATCACCCCTTCTCTACACCATAATCAGCCTGGAAGGCCCAAGAAAAAGAGGAAGCAATCTGTTGAGGAAAAAAGCCAGAAGAAGGGAGACAATGGTGCTAGTGGGAGTGGGTGTCAATGTCAAGTTGCTAGTGGGAGTGGAAAGCTTACAAGAAAGTTTATCAAAGTAACTTGCAGCAAGTGTAAACAAAAAGGGCACAATGCTAGAACTTACAAAGGCCAAGGGGGTAACTGATGGGATTTCAAGGGATTTTGATGTATGTAGGGGTATAAGTGTCTTTTTGGGATAATGTTATGTTTATGTGTATTGTATGTTTACTACTTTATGTGTTTTGGGGTTTAAGCTATTTGGATGTTCTTTTTGGTACTTGAAGGTGTGTACTGTGATGTATGGAAACAATTTAGACTGGATTTGATGTAATGGCTTATGTTATGTTTAATGTCTTGATGTTATTCTCATGTATAATTTCATGTTGTAGAACTTGACCAATGTGCCCTTTTAAATAAAAACATACAATTGTCATTCACAATGTGTAAACCATAAACAAAATAGAATGGTCAAAATGTACATACCAAATATAATTACTATTGACAATTTGTTGCAAAACATGTCTTACATTGCTTACATTTTAACCACAAAAGACTACCACAAAGTACTGCCCAAAAGATTACATTTCTTAAACAAAATACTACCCAAAACATTAAAACACTACCCAAACCATTACACTTCAAACTACTTCTTATAAACCAGAACATACACAAACAACATCCAACTGCATAACAGGTAACATTTGAGTCTTGTGTTTTGTGACTTCAATTTGTTGATTGTCCTCAGCAGCCCAGGTATAATAGATTTTGAACGTTCACACATTGGACCATCAAACCACCCAATAAATCGACATTTGGATCCCTTCAAAATTGAAGAAACAAAAGAAGATTGTAACATGTAATTGGAGATTTATGTTGAAATCCAAAAAAAACCTTTGCGTACCTCAGTAGGGCATCCCAAGAAGCGTCGACCTGGATTTTTGTCAGTTCATGTGGTGCGAACTATGGCCATTTTACCAAAAAAACAAAGCACCATTTTTATTTCGATTTCTTGAAGAAGAAAAGGATAGTCGATTTGTTGAAGAAGAAGCAAATGAGGACGACGACAAAGAAGGTTTAGGGTTCGATCTTATAACTCTCTTTTATTAATATTAAATAAGGGGAATAAATAGGGAATGACCAAAATACCCCCAATTTGACAAGTCAAACATATATTAACAGAAGCAAATAGACGACAATTAACCCTTTGGACCAAAGACGCAACAAAATGAAAACTTTGGACCTGTGGTGCTAGTCCAAACTTTTTTGGACCAAAGTGGCAATTGTGAGTTAACCACAGGGACCATTTGTGCAGTTTTGTCAATTTAAAATGAAACAAGAAAAAAAGAAGGCAATAGTCAAAACTATGACTTCTCCTTGAGGGTGGAGCGTGTTAGCTAGTAAGTCAATGACTATTTTTTTGTATTATCAATATTTATTATATTTAATGTACACATGTATTTTAAAATGAAGGAAAAAAAGACCTAGTGTAAGTCTCAAGTCCGATACATCTAATAAACGATATGACATGTTAATCTTTGAACCAATAAAAATTGTCATTTCTTTAGTTTCTCAATAAATATGTCATTATAAATATTTGGTTTCTCACCAAATATGTTGTCAGAAATAACTAATTGTTTCTTAGATGAGTTAATGAATTAACAATTTTGATCTGTTTAAAGATTAGCATGTCATAATATTTATTAGATGTCACACACTAAAGACTTACACTAGGTTTTTTTCCTTCATTTTAAAATACATGTGTACATTAAATACAACAAACATTGATAATACAAAAAAAAAGTCATTAACTTAGTAACTAAACACCCCACCCCTCACAAAGAAGTTGCAGTTTCGACTATTGCCTTCGTGTTTTCCTTCTTTTTCATTTTAAGCTATTACGTTTTAAAATATCTCTTCGTGACTGGCCTATGGCTAAAATGAAATTTTTTCTAAAAAATAATGGCAAATGTTGGGGCTAGATGGCAAAGAAGGAATAAAAAATAAAATTAGAGCTGAAACATAACAAGATTGTAAATATAATGTCTTTTGTAGGATAAACCATGTGTAATATATGTTGTGTATTTAAATAAATAGTGTAATATATAAGTTTAAACGAAATAAACGAATTAAAATAAAGCAAATAAGGTTAAACATGGGATTTCAGGTCAAACGGAGAGAGAGAGAGAGAGAGAGACGAAGGATTTCAGGGTCGGGGAAATAGGTGCATTCGGAAGCGGGGGAGGAAGGTTATTTCTGCCCAATTTGGTGTCGTTGAGTTATAGTCTCTCGAAGTCGAGATATCAATGCTACAAAGTTTTCAACGTTTCAACAATTTTTTATAATCTACGAATATTTTAAAACATGCATATTTCATTTGTTTGAAATTGACATTTAATTTAGAGTTTGTACTTGAGTTTAAGCAATAATTTCATTATTTTTTGTTACATATTTAATAAGTTACAGTCCCCCGATGTTGGGATATCAAGGTAGAAAAATTTTCAACTTTTTAATCTAAAACGAACAATCAAACTCAAAAATGTATTCCTTTTAAGCCTCATAACAGATAAATTAACTTTAACATAAAAAAATAAAAAAAATAAAAAAATAAAAAAAAAACTATTGATAGGCCTTCAACGATTTGTACCACATTTAACTAAATTTGTACTAGTCCAATGGGTACAAGAACCATAAAGCCCGGACCCGAAATCGGAACCGGACCGGTTAGCCTCCACAGTCCGGTCCGCGGTCACCCCACTTCTACCAAACCGGTCCAGTCCAAATGCTCACCACTATTTCTATTAGTGTTCTAGGTTGTAAACTTCAACAATGTTGAAGAAATCACTTGCTAAGGCATATAGTAATCAAAAGTTTCAATGAGAAAAAGAACCCACAATATATAAGTAAGATTAACTCTAACATTTTCATAAATCCAATAAGGATGAACATCTTTATGTTGGCATAATCTTTAGTAGCCCCGAAAATTAAGTTCATGATACTTGTTAAAGTTTGATTCTGCCAAGCCGGGGATTCAAGGTTGGTCTCAAGGAGTATATGCTTAAAACAAAGATAATGAGTTCAAAACATTAAGCTATGCATGTGAAGTATTATGAATATATGAATATATCATCCTTAACGTGGCACTTGGGGAGTTGTTGAGCAAGAAGTTTCTAGCTTCAGTAGACATTTTTACTTTGTGTGGAAACTCTCTCATACTGGAGTCTACAGTCAAGCTTATCAAGTTGTTAAAAGGTGAAGGATGTTCCAATAACAAATCCGGAAATGAGGAAATACACTGCACAAGAAAAATATACGTTGAGAATGCTTAAAAAAACATAAACATTGTAAGTCTACTTAAATGATACCAGTGTACCTCAACGATGTCAGCATTAAGTGTAAGATATTTTGCACTATGGAGATTTTGAAGCATGTCAATAATCTTGCGAGCATCTCCCTCCTTATATAGTATGGGTGAAAAATACATAGATAAACAGATGTCCACTTTGTTTAGAGAACGCAATCCATCTTTAGACAATGGTGTGGGCCGATAACCCCTGTAGCACAAACATGGAAGTCCTGATGGACCATTCAAACACTTGATTCGGCAATTATCTACTGTGAGATTCTCAAGTTGTGGTGCTATAATATTTATGACTTTTGAACAACTGCTGTTGATAAGCCTGAGATTAGAAAGTCGAGGGGCAATGATGTCAAATACATCTACACCCTTGATCGTGAATCTTTTTAAAGTGAGGTTCTTTAAGTTCACACATTTAGAGAAAAGATCACCACACAATGCAATACCACTGAGATGCAATGTTGTTAAAGCTGGAAAATCCCAAGGAGTTTTGGGTGTAACGCAAGCTCGCTTCCATAGACAGAAAGATTGAAGTATTTAAGAGACTGAGAGCTAAATAGGCAAGGAGGATAAACATGGAGGCCTATGGTCCAATTATTAACAGCTAGTTCTTGCACATTGTGAGAGAAGGCATAACTTGCAATATTTCTCACAAATCCTCATTGGCTGCTCCTTTGAAATCTAGCTTTACGGAAGACACATGTATTTGATGGTTGAGGCCACACAGAACATGAGTCACGAATTTGGCAAACGAACAGAGGTCAGGAACCTTCACATTTGAGAAGTTGAGAAAGGGCATTGATGTCCAGAGAAGCTTCCATCTCGATGATAGCACACATGTTTGAACAGCAACTTTAATATCAAAACAAGACAGGATCTTATGAATAAGCTCGTCTGGCAACCTGCTGATTCTATCTTCTTCTACCACTAGTCTAACATTATCGTGATCAGACTTCATTCTCTGCGTTATTTAAGAAATTTCAAAACTTACATAGTGAAATCAACACAAATTCGCCAATAGCTCTGTAGAAGAAGGAGAAACTTCTTCTCTTGATAGAAGAAGGTGAAACACGAATGCTCTGATCTTTTAAGTGGAGTTAGCAGGTGGAAATCGATAGATCAATGCGTTGATGATGCAAAATTAGGGTTTGAGACTTGAAAGAGACGCAGTTTCCCTCCAGATCACAACAACAAAACCCTACCACGACAAAACGCAAACACAAAACTGCTAAAATAGCCGTGTCTATTTATTTTCCGAGGAAAAAGTTCAGACCCTCGTAAAATTGGATCGGTAGTCCTTTTGGGTAATGGGTATACGTTTTTATTTTTATTTTTATATTTTTTAATAATTATTTTTATACTATAATTAAAACTTAATTAGGAGTAGATTAGTTTGTCGTTTAAAAAAAAAATTGAAAGCAACCCACTAGTATATCTATCCCCTAGCTCTTCACTACCATCCCTCCTTCTCGCCACCAACACGAGAGTCGCCCACCATCATTATTCTCATAGTCGATCACATTCGAAAAAATCCTATTCTGATCATCTTCTTGACAAAATCAGAACCCTATCACCATCTGAAACCACCATAAATCACCAAACATCGAAATGAACTCAACTACCCAACACCACATGTTACTCCCTTGTTTTTATCAGTTGATCACCAATCACCGTGAGTAAAAGGGAGACAAGAGAAATAGAGACTCGAGATAGAGATTCAGTGGGGGTGATAGAGAGATAATGTGGGGGTGATAGAGAGATAATGTATATGTATGTGCAATGTTGTAGAACTCGTTACCGAGTAGCGAGTACTCAGGAGTACTCGGGGAGTACTCGGATTCGGTAATTCATGTAGAAATATTTTTAGGGAGCTTATATATGTCAAAATCATAAGTTAAAATCTTAAGTTGATTGAAATATAACAAAATTAGATACATGTGAATACACAAAAACTAAAAAACACATAATGGTCTCACTTCATGAATAATTACTGAAAATTTAATATATATATATATATATATATATATATATATATATATATATATAGTAATAATCACATGTGTGTGTGTTAAATAATAAATCGTTAAGTATATTATACATATTAATCATTGAGTTGATTAGGTTTTACAACACTGCTTAGTTCAGTAAGGGGCCGATCGGGGAGTACTCGGGATTCTGTAACTCACATCGATAAGGGACTGAGTAGCGAGTACCCGGAGGAGTAATCGGCCAACTCGGCGAGTTTTACAACACCGGGTATGTGTATCTCCTCCCCATCCCTTCACGTTTTTCGTCCCTTGAATTTGAAGGTTCCTCAATCTGGAAGATGATTACCATATTCAAAAAACCTGTAACCATGCACACAAATCGATTCCATATTTGTTTTTTGGGTTTTTTAGTTCCATAAACGAAAACCACATATGAAATATGGGATTATTCAGGAGCTTGTCCCCATAAATATGGGTTTGTTCTTGATTTCTATAAACAACATCGAAGCTCCTTTGTTCATCTTTAGAAATCTGTCTGTGTGTTGAAGAACAAAATCAACATTTGGTGATGGCTCTGATGGCTTCGGATGAATCCAACCCTTCACTAGTCATTGATTCATAGAGATCAAATGGTGGTTGCGACTTTGTCTTTAAGACATACAAATCAAAGGGTCGAACCCATGTTCTTTGATTTTCGTAGGGAGGGTTCTTCTAATGTTGAGACAAGGATTAAAAACATGACGTGAGTTTAAAGTGTCTGTTCTAATTTTTCTATATATAGAGAGAGAGAGAGAGAGAGAGAGAGAGAGAGAGAGAGAGAGAGAGAGAGTTGTAAGTGAAGGGTGTATGGGGTGGGTGATGATATTTTTGGTGAGAGAGGGGGCCGAGATGTTATAGGCTCTCTCTTATTTTTTTAAATTATTAAAATATATAAATAATAAATAATAAAAATAAAAGGGTATAATAGTTTTTTTAAATTTGGAAAGGACCACATCCAAATATAAACATGTCCAAAATGACCATTGATCCAATTTTTTTAAGGGTTTAGATCTTTTTCTTAAAAAAATACATATCACAAAGACCATTTTTGTAGTTTTGTCAAACACAAATTTATTCCTTGTGGTTTGATGCTTTTGTGGGTAGGGTTTTTTTTTTTTTTTTTTTTTTTTGCGGACAGCTAATTTGTGGTAGGGTAAATTCGTTTTGGAATTCATGACCTTTTTTTTAATGATGGAAGTCTTAAAATTGTGTTTATTTAACAATCAAAGTTTTCATTGTACAAAAAGGCATTAAAGTCACGATTTTGTTTCCATTTAGTTATTGAGACATGTTATAACAGGATTAGTAACTTATATATAGGACTTATAGCAAAATTCACCATTCAAGTTATAAAAATGTCACTATTTAGCCGTCTAAATATATTTTATGAAATATTTTTTTTTCAATGCCTTTCTCATTTCCAAATGCATGAACAATCTGGTTTGATTTAAGGTTTTTTGAACTTTGCTTTCTTGAAATCCTTAAAGTTTGTTGTTAGTTCTTCTATTTTCTCACATCGAATAAGATGGTGACGAAGGAGATGAATCAAATGAGATCAAAAGGGTTTCTTGAAATCTTCTCAGGTCTTTGTTAGGATTTGGTGGCTTTTTGGATTTTGACTTGGGTAAGAAGAAATAGGTGTTGTTCTGCAGTTTGTAGACCTTATGTACAGACTTTTCTGCTATAGAAGAGGTGGACCAAACATCTGCAGTATACAAGAAAATTGTTTGTTTTTTAACGGCTGCATGCTAATAAATGTGCATATCAATTTGATGTTTGTCTAGAGGTCTATTCTATGAAATCCAAACAATACAAAAGCTAACCCATTTTAATTTGTTAATTCTGTAAGTGGTTAAAATTATACTCTATGTATATGTAACCTCAATTAGCCTTATACCATAAAACAAATCCAAATGATTTGGTACCAACCATATTTTAAAATCACATTAGACCACTTTTATAGCATGATACTATAATATTCATGATTTTCAGAAAAGTTTGAAATATGATTTGAATCTTTATATAATGAACTTAGAACACAATATGGAAGGGTAATTATGGAATCTACTAATTAATCAAATTATCAAATGTATCATACATCTTGATGATTAAAAGTCCTAGATCCTTATTCGGTATAGTAAAAAATAGAACCGAAAACCAAACCTTATTCAGTTCGGGTGGTTTATTCTGTTTCGGTTTTTTTCAACACCCAATCATAGTCACATTCGATGATAAAATTCTTCCACTAAATACCAAAAATCATACAGTATATATTAAAGTTTCTTATTCAATGTACGAAACCAACATAATCATAATCATAATCATAATAAATAAATAAATAAATAAAATAGTTTAAAAGTCACGAAATAGCATAATAGCATCATCAAGGATCATGAGAGAAGAATCTAGAACTGCCCATTTCTCTCTAAGCTTCATGCGTTTTGCCACCTCCTCTTTTCCGGCAGACTTTCCTTTCCCAATAACCTATAGCAATTAACACCACAATCTAAGTAACCCTGTCCATCATATTAAACAAAAAAATATAAAAAAAATAAAATAAACTGTATGATAGTATAGTTACATCTGACTGATGAAGCTCATATTCAAGACGAAGCTTTAAGTTAAGGGCAGCATGATACATGTCATCTACAACTTGTTCCCAAACAGAAACCTTATTCAGTTTCCAATACAAACTTTCCATCTTCGTACCTTCATTTCCAAGTCTCTGTACCATACATCATCATCATCATCATGGTAAACATTAATTCTCAACAACCCTACAAACAAAAAATACCTCCATATGCAACAAATCATCTTTCCATAGCTGAAAAAGAATCTTCAACGCATCTTTCTTATCAACAAATGTAGTGATCGATATCTACATCAAAAACCCTAAAATTATAAAGATACAAAGCCAAATAAGAATAATAATAAAAATATATATATATATATTTGACTACCTGATCAGTTTCACATAGCCTTTCGCTTTGTAATAATAATCTAAATATCCTGTAAGCCTCCCTGCCATATTTTTTCATCACAATCGATTCAACCTCCTGAACTTGAGCCTCATCAATGATTTTCTTCAAATCTATGCAACAATAAATAGCAATTTATTTAATTATAGGTTTTAATGGATTATGAATAAATAATTAATAAAATAATAAGCTTACCAATGCTATATGTTTCATCTATCCCAATTATAGGAAGTTCACAACCAAACTGCACAAGTGAATCTCTAACACGTTCTAAAGTCAAACTTCGACCTTTTTCACTTTTCATTGCTTCCTCATATATTGTATCCATGGAAAGTGGAACTGTGATACCCAAAATTGTTTAAAATCTTCTTAGATATCCAAATATAACAAGATTAAAAAAAAAGATGGAAGATTTCAGAAAAAGCAACATACTTTACTCTTTTTTACCAATATAGACAATGCACTTTATTTTTTACATACAATTCTCTGCAATTTGCCCAAAAAAGATGCAGTCATATACCTGTTTTTTCCATTTTCACTATAGTTTCATTTCTTCTACTTGCATCAAAAATTGCACTTAGAACAATGCCAGCTTCATTATCCATACGTGTTGTCACATGGGCAACACAACACTGTAAACCACATATTATATAATCATGTTAATATCTAATCAACTTAAGCTAAATACATTTTTTGGGTGTATGTAATGAAAAAAAAAAAAAAAAAAAAAAAAAAACCTTGTGGCGAAGGCGTCGTACAAATTCCTCAAAATTAACGCGCCAAAGAACTTCTTTATTTTCATTTGTAGCCCCTGTTTCAGGTTGCTTGCGCTGTGAAAAACATAAGTATAGCCATATGAGATCTGTCATCACATTTGCACCTTTTCCCCATATATAAAAACAAAATGTACCTTTTCCCCAACAACTTCTGTATTAGTGTTTTTTTTGGTATTGTCATTAGGGGCACCATTGGTAACTGTATCTGCTTCAACTAAAAATCTTATTGATTCCATAAGAGATGCTTCTGCTATTGCACGTGCTTCCAAGGTCTGTGATGCATCAGCCATCTGAGAAAAGATTATAAATTCAGTATCAGTTTCTTGAAATCCACATTTAAGGAAATAATCAATGGCTGATAATGGTTGGACAAATAGTTGTTACCTTAGACTTGGGAGTTTTTTTCTTTGCACCATCTTCTTTTTCTGTTTTAAGAAATGGTGAATGAGCAGGGCATCTTTCAATATAGCGTGCCTGAGCAAGTTTACTGAAGTTTTCATGTAACACATCAGCAGCAGTGCTATTTTCATTACTTGTCAAGGCCTTATGCATACCCTTATGCCTATCCATGATCTGATTCATTGATAATCTACCATGTTGAACTAATCCTTCAAAAATCTCCATGCACTAAACAAACAAGCAACACAGTCAGAAAAAGTTCTAGAGAAATTAAACAAAAAAGTTACCTCTTGTCCAAGTTCCTTTGACACAATATCTAAGAACTTAGGGAACCTCATATGGTGGATGATGTTGTCATGTAAGGCCATATATTGAGTCACCATCTTTGCTGATTCCCCAAATCCACCTGCACAGACATATTTGTCATTCGTTTTCAGAACAGATTGAGCATGAAAAAGAATCTAAATCCACTTTGTATATTAAGCAAGTTGTATGGAAGCCATTGCCTATAGTATCTCACCAGATCCATCAGCCAAATATTGAAACACCACAAACATTCTTAAGTTAAAACAATTTGAACACTCAATTAACCATATCGATTGCAAATGTAGTGTGAAATTGAAGTTGGTGTATAATATAACAATGAGAAAAAAAAATTGATTAGAAAGAGTACCTTGTTGTTCGATACTGAAGGCCTGAACGCAATTATGCTGAATCAACACAAGTAAAGCGTTGGTAGCATTCTGTTTACTGAGTTCGGTGAATCGTAGCACTTGCTGTAGAGATAGCGTTCCTTTACGTAGAAGACATTCGCATACTTTCTGTAATTGTATGTGATTGTAACCTACTTGGGGATATTTTAATTGGAAAATGATCGAACAAGTAGATGATATTAGGTTAATAGGAAAACTTACAGAAACGATGTCGCCGAAGTAAGTGGTGATGAGATGTACCGCTAGTTTGATCCCGTGTGGCGACACCATGGTCGGCGTTTCTGTAAAGCGGAGCAAGGGGGAGGGGCGGGAAGATGATAGCAATAAAGGGAAATATAATGAGGTAGAAAATCTACAATATAGTACTAATATATAAATTTAGGTTTAATGTCTTGGAATTGTTTTGCTACTTACCGGTTACGTCTACATTTTGGGATCTAGATGTTATAGGTTCGAATCCCGTTTTCCACAAAAGTTTTGCTACTTGCTCGTTACGTCTACATTCGGATAGTCCTTATTTTTTTGGTTTTGGTGCGTATTGGGTCCTATTAATCTTAAAAACAAAAAAACTATTTTGTCCTTCTTATTATTTTTATTTACTTTATTATTATTATTTAAGTTATTATTTATTAAAGAAAATTGATAATTAGATGTGTGGGTCCAGCTCCCATCCGATCTCCTCTCACCTAACCCACCCATCACCCTTTTCTTTCTGTTCTCCTCCGGTGAACCACTACCATACATTTGTCTTCTCCGTCAAGACTACCGTTTTGCCCTCCATCTTACTAGAAATTCATCAATCTTCATTTTACTAAAAATTCATTAACAAGCAGAAATCAATAAAAATAACAAAAAACTTTTGTCACAAGAAAAACCCAGATGCAAAAAAAAAAAAAAAAAAAAAATACAAAACAAAAATACGAACAAACAGATCATAGTCTCGTATAAAACTACCTGAAAAGTAGTAGCAAGAATCTTTACTGGGAATCTATTTTCCGGTCATACTTCCGATGAAAAACTTTAATCCCATAGAATCCTAGAAATAAAAAACCGTTAAACCAATTAAAATCCCAAACAAAAAAACTTAAATCCTTAAATTCATTTATGTTTTGTGATTTTGGTTTTTCGAATAGGTAGGCAAATCCATCAAAAATACAAGAGAACTGAGAAGGGGAATAACGAGAGAAGGTCCCTCCATCGAATACGCAAATGCAAGGATAACCATTTATAATAAAAAAAAAATGAAGACTCATACCAATACTTGAAGGTATACCCATAAAACCTCAATGAAATCGATGGCGATTTGGCAAGATGTTTTCGTGATAAACATATCGGTGTTCTTTTGATTCGATTTTTCCTAAAAACTGAAATAAAAGGAAGCCAAAATCAAACTCAAAATCGAATTGGAATAAACCAGAAAAAATGTGACAAAATGTGATAGAGTAAGTCTAAGATGTTGGAGATGGCATAGGTTGTGTTTTTGGTGGAGTAAATCGAAGATGCTAGCGACGTCGACAATGTTCCAAATTCAGGGGTTAGGGTTAGTTGACCGGAGTTGAGAGAAGGAGAGGAGAGGGTTATTGGTTTCTGATTTATGTTCGTCAGAAACATCCATAGCAGCGACGACCACGCCCATCCCAGAGGGTGGGCGATAGGGCGACCGTCCAGGGCCCATGTTTTAAGAGGGCCCAAAAGTGTTTATTGACTTATAGGATTTCTTGCACCTGTGTTAAGCAGAGAAGAAACACGATACATCACACAGTTAGGGGTGTTTGGGAGTGCTTTTTGAACTTTAAAAGTGCTTTTAGACAAAAGTGTTTATTGACTTATGGTGTTGGTAAAAGGAGTTTTTTAAAAAGTGTTTGGATTAACTTTTATGGTGAAAAAGCTAATAAGATACCGTTTGATAGTTTCTGTCCGAAAAAGTGCTTTCTGAGAAAGTGCTGTATGGGAAAGTTTTCTGACGGAGAAAGAAACCATGTTGTTTGATTATACATTTGATTGACTGTGCTTAATGATGAAAAATGACAATATTACCCTGCTTTTCTATATTGTGATTGATGAAGTTACTGAATAATTATAAAAACATATAAAATGTCATAAAAAATCAAAATTACACAGTAATCATTTAAAAATCCAAATATAATATTGATTAAGTTGTTTTTAGTTTATTTTTTTTTTCAAGTTGATGTTACGTTGTTATTATTTCTAGGAATTATAACTTTTTTTTATAACTCAACATGTGATTTTTGACCCGTTTTATTTCTGATAGTGGTGGGATGGATGATTTTTTTAAAAATATATTAGGAGGATGGTGGTGTTGTCTATAAAAAGGATTAATCCAATAAAAATGAATTAAAAAAATTAACTAAAAGAAAATTAATAATCCATCAAAGTAATATTTATTAATATATAATAATCTAATCCAATACATTAATCCATAAAAAGGAAATAAAAAAAGAATTATTTAAAAGAAATTAATAATCCAATAAAATAATATTAATTAATACATAAATATTATACATTAAAAACAATATTTATTAATATATAATAATCCAATAAAAAAACTAAAAAAAATTATTTAAAAGAAATTAATAATCTAAGAAATAAAGAGGCGGAGTTTGTGGTACAATTGTCTTTCCAGCCTCTTTAGCCAGAAAGATATGGTTTTGAAGTTTTCTGGGAAAGACATATCTTATCGGGAAAAACCAATTTTTTTGTGCATATCAAACAATCTTTCCGGTCCATTCAGCCATAAAGATCTGTTTGGAGCTGGAAAGATGTCTATCAAACGGGGCCTAAGTCAATATGTTAAAAAGTGTTTGACTTAAAATCTCATTTTTAAGTTATTTTGGTTAAAAAGACAAAAGTAGTTTTAAAAAGTCAAGTTTTACATGTTTTATAAAATCAAAGTTATTCTGAAAAATGCTTTTGAGTTTACCAAACACTTTTTTGATTATTAGCTTTTCAAAAAGTCAATAAGTCAATAACCTTTTTTGAAAGACAATCGCAAACACCCCCTTAAAGATAGGTCAGGGTTGTGATGAGGGGTAGCCAGTTAGGGATGGAGGGGTTTTCCTTTCCTTTTTTTTTTTTTTTTTTTGTAAATTGTAAATAAAAATAAAAGACAAGTAAATATAAATAAATGAATACGGGTAAATGATCATTTTAGGTCAATCATGAACTAAAGACGCAACAAAATCAATTTATATGGACTGTACGAGTTAAAAATAAAAGTTCGATCTGAAACTACAGGGACCATTAGTGTAATTTACCCTATATTTTATTTTAATCAATGCATTAGTAATTTAGTTTACTTCCACTTTTAGGGCATTCATCGACATAAATCGTTCTAAATTATTTATCAACAAGACACGTTAAGAATCCATGTCTTTTTATTTATAGACTCACTAGGTTTATTTTTATCATCATGCCAAGCCACATTAACAATCTATTATATATATATATATATATATATATATATATATATATATATATATATATATATATATATATATATATATATATATATATATATATATATATAAAGTGAAATACTGGACACAAGTTTGGAACTTGAGACCTCTTGAAAAACACGCGAGCGCCTTACCCACCTGAACCAGGTCATCCTTTTGACATTACTTCGCTAAACATATTTATATTTGAATATAAATTATATATTTTTATAAACAATATATATAATCGGTTCGGTTCGGTTTCTATCGGTTTTACCAAACCCAAACCGAAATTTTCGGTTTTCAAAAAATCTAAACCCAAACCGTCAGTTTATGCTTCGGTTTCGGTTTCTTGGTTTCGGTTTTATCGGTTTTTCGGTTTCCGGGTTCGGTTTTGCTCACTCCTATATAGGAGTGTATTTTTTTTTCTCTACAAATGTTTTAATCAAATATGTAATACAACCTTATATATTTATGTTATGATTTAATAATTTTTTCATTGATCAAACCCGATCCAATCATATTCTTTTGTTCGATTCGATTCTCAAAATTTTGCAATTACTCGTTGGTATCCAAATTTAATTCTAAATGAATTAAACCAATTTTCTGATTACTGTTCATCTAATTGTTTTTTAGCCCAAATCAAAATTTCGAAATAATTTTATTCATCGATCCAATTTTCAGCCCAAAAAGTTTTCAAGTACTGTTTATCGAATTCAAGCCCAATACACGTCTCCTATTCATCTATTCGATTTCTCTGGTCAAATGAGTTCATATGATTTTTTCTTCTTTCGATTGGTTTGATTGTATACTGGGTATGCTTGGTCGACTTCGTGTGATGATTGTAGTTCGAATAGATGAAAGATGTGAACTTGAATTTTGGGATAATGAGTCGACTAATGGTGATAACTTTATATCAGTTCGCATCTGTAATCATATTTGGAAAACTTGAAATTGGAGTCGCATTTGATTTTGACTAAGTTTTGTTCAAATCAACCATTATAATTTCGTATGATAAATGATGATGCTGAGGTTTTCAAGTCGGTGAAGCATCAATAGTCTCAAAATCGAATGTGTTTTGATCAAAATCAGATGAGTCACAATATATTTGGGAATTTCGACTGATGATTGAGTCCCAGTGGAAGTTGATTTTGATTGGGAGTAGTTCGAATTGGTGTTGGGAAGTCGATTTCGATGTATTTAGAAGGAAGTGAAATCGATTGAAGTTGTTATTCAGTTCGCATGTGGAAACAAGTTGAGGAAATGGAATTGAGTTGACTTTTTGAAGTCAAAGTATGTTCGATTGATATCATACCTACCAGGATGGCAAATAGTTTCGAATTACACCCCTGGAATTTCAACGAAGTGGCAAAAATAATCCAACTTCGAAATGGGGTAAAAATGATGTTATAACCTGAATTTTCGTTTCGCATCCCTAGAGTTTGTGTAAAATGGCAGAATTTACCCAACTTCGAAATTGGGCTGAAAATTCTAAGAAATGGGATTGTTTTCGAAACAGACCCCTGCAGTTAATGCGAATTTACACGTTATACCCAGTTTCGCAATTGGGGTAAAATTTTCGCATCTTAGGCTGTTTTGGGCGCACCGGGTCACTGCATAATTTCGAAATTGACAGTTTCTACCCAAATTTGTGAAATTTCGTCAAAGACGGTCCGTGAACGAATTTGAAAATTGAGATTTTTTGGATTTTCTGGATTTTTGCAAAATGTTTATGCCATGTGTTAAAGGGGAGTTTTGGATAGAAAAATTCGGAATTTGAGCGCTTTCTCATTTTTTGGTTTTATAATCATTTTTCGATTATAAAAAATGGGAGAGAATTAAATATGAGAACTCGAAAGTTGAATTTTTCATATTACGCTGACTTGAAGACCGAAGTGACCTTGAGCAATGAAGTTTATGAAGTGATTCAATTGGAGATTCGGAAGTGATTAATTCATGATGGGTTTGGACTTACTAAAGATTTTTGGGGTGTGCTTTTATGCTCAAAATTGGGTAATTTTGTGGAGATTTGGATACTCCTAATTGTCTTTTGATGCTCGGTTTGTACGGTCTCACACTCTAGAACCCGGATTGGAAGGTCATTGAAGATTTGAAGTTCATTTCTACATGTGTCACGCTTGAGGCTTGGTTCGTGAAGTTGCTTGATTTTGGAAGATTTGAAGCGGGTCATCCATTCCTAACTTTGAGGGGGAGAATGTTGGGGTACAAAGTTATACATGTATGACTTTGTAATGGCTTGACTCTTGTAGACGCACTTGCATGTGGTAGAGTAGCCTTTTGGCATGAGAGAGAGAGAGATGTAAACACCTCTATATATAGTGCGCTTCATACCACTTTTAGAGGTGTGCTTGAGAGATGTAGTTCATAATGACTAGTGAGTGAGGTATTTATGAAGTTCTAGATTTAGTACCCTTTTTGTACTCATTTACTATGATCAAATATATCTTTTAGCACCCAAATCACTATGTTCTTTGTGTTCTTTAATTTCGCATGTCAAATCAAATGCTCATAATTCACATCAATTTAAGACAACAATTTCATAACTACCTAATGGAATTATTCATATTTATATGTATTAAATTACAAAAAGATGTTTGGAAGATGTCATATATACAAACTTAAGGTCCTACAATTTTAGAAATAATAATTGACATACGTTTAGAATTAGTAGTCGATAATTTTCAACCCTAATATACAATTAATAAAATTAATCACATTTGTGTGTATTAAATTACAATAGCATATATATATATATATATATATATATATATATATATATATATATATATATTCTTTGAAAAACCATTTTGAAATAAGTTTTTAGAAATTGAACGTTATGATATGGAAATTTTCCAAAGACAATTCTAAAAAGGATAAGAAAATTTTCCAAAGACAATCCTAAAAAGGATAAGAATAAAAAGAGTTACGCCATTAAAATAAAATTCGCATGTGAAGATAATTCATCATAACACAATTCTTATTTAAATTCACTTTAAAAACATCAAGATGCACTAATACTTTTCTTTAGCTCTAAATATACAAGTTTTACCTAACATTTTATTGTTGTATCTATCTTATTTTTTTCTTTCATAAACAGACTTTCAACACATAACACATCAAAATTGACAACACTTTTCCTTTGGCTCTAAATGTACAACCTTGTGACAATCTTCATCATCTTTAAATACTAAAAACTTTTGGATCGCCTTTTTCTTTTTAATTTAAACGTATAACCTTGAGAAAGTAGATGAAAAAAAGATGTGGAAAGAAGAAAGCAAATTTATTTGAAACTTCTTCATTCTCATGCACTCAAGATAACAAAAATGAAAAGAAAAAATAAGTAACATAAAAAGAAAAGAAAAACAAATGTTTCTTATATAGACAAAATATTTCAATTAAATAATCATTTAAGTAGCATAATATGAAGAGTTTGGGAGTTTCAAATGAACATGGTTCAAGATAGATGGCCTATATTGAACCATATTCATTTGAATGACATCCTTTATAATAGATAGATAGATATTCACATATTCTAGTGAATTGCTAAAATGTAAAATAGATAGTTACAACTACTACAAAAGCCATGCATTCCAAACTATGTCTGGTTTGGGTGCTCGATTGTACAACCAAGAATAAGAGTCTAAAATAATACTATCTAACAAAGTATTCCTTCTGATACGTTTGTCATCAAATACCATTGCATTCTTGTATCTCTGAATTATCTATCAGGGTCTCACCACTATTACCTCTAAATTGGTTCTCTTTCTTGTTGGGAAATGGCTATTATCAACTCGTGATAACCAATCTTTAATGGAGGTCGACAAAGGAAAAGTCACACACACACCAACAAATTACCATACCCCATATCGCCAAAGTGACCTCACACCAGAAAAATATATGTTCTACTGACTCAGCACCATTATCACAAAGCAAACATAAAATTGATTTAAATCAAAACCTCTTTTTGAAAGGTTGACTATAACAGGAAAATGATCTAAATCATCCGCCACCCGCATATTGTAACGTCCCAAATTTAAGGCCAAAAATTTCATTTTTATAAAAATAAAACCATCATAAAAAACATGTTTATAGAACCATTAGAGGAAACCAGAGTATGCCAATAGTCATTCAAATACATCAAGTCAACAAAATGTGGAACAACATGGTGTGTGCGATGCGATCATCCCGAGCCCTTCCCCTTCGATCCAGAAGTACCTGAAACATAAACTAAAAACCGTAAGCATGAAGCTTAGTGAGTTCCCTAAAATACCTCATACCATACATATCAAACATACAATAGGTCATGCCCCACAACCATCAGGCCCCGCCCGGAATAGATTTGTCAATGACATGCAATGGGCCCCACCCAACACACTCATCAGGCCCCGCCTGGCATCGAGCACCGCCCGGTATACATACAAACACATACAAGACATGCAAGAGTCACAAAGACAATTATCATATTATAACACAATCCATTGGGCCGACATTGGTGTCTTCGACCCGCAAGTACAGTGACAACTATCATACTATAACACCCTTATCAGGCCCCTCCCGTTATACATATACCACATGCAAGGTCACACAGACAACTAGCAACCAATAACCACAAATCATGGGTCGGCATTGGTGCCTTCGACCCGCTAAACATTGGGAGGAGACTCATCTCAAACTGCTGAAAATCAGATAAACGCTCGGACTGCTGATCCGGATAATCCTCGCACTAAAAAATCAAATAAAACCCCAATTAATAATTGGGTCATAAACCATAACTAGGAATCTGATTCATTTATCCAACTTCCAGGGTAAAAGACCATCTTACCCTTTCCTCACTTGGACCAATAACCATGGCCCAACCTAATGGATCCAAGAGCCCAATATGGCCCAAATTCCTAAATGATACCCAACGCCCATCATGAGCCCAAATCCAAGAAGGCCCAGATCCTAACAATGGCCCAAAGACTAATGGCCCAAAACCCTAGTAGTCCAAATATGGCCCAAAACCCAAAAGTCAACAAAAGTAAATGGCAGCTGAGTACGCCCGGTGTACTCAGAATTACGCCCAACGTATGCCTTCTTTGGCCAGTACATGCATCGTACGATATGGGTATGCCCAACGTAATTCACAGCCAACCCAAATCACCATTAAGAGCTTAATCGATTAATCCATTATGTCTAATTCTCATATCTGCTCCTAAATGAAGTTTTAACACGTAAATTTGGCGGCTTTACTCCTTTGCATGCCTTAATGGGACCCAATACTCAATAAAATCCATAATAAGCACCCAAACTCATGCATGGTCCAAAATAACTCATCAAGATTGCATTTTTAAGAACAAGGGACTTCAAAAATGCTAAGATTTATCATTCTTATCTTCTGAAGTAGCTCATACTCTCATGCATGACTTAAAGGACCATAAAAAGCATAAAAACAAGCCTTAACTAGATCTAACAAAATGCACCATCAAGTTAAGAGTTTTATACCTCAAAGAGATTTCCAAGTTGATGATGATTCTGGATCCACAAGCTCTAGTCACACCAATGCAACTTCCAAGTGTTCCTCTTCCTTCAAATCACCAAAAATATCCTCAAATTTCACTTCTAAGCTTAAAACACAAAAAGGGAAATTAGGGTTTCATTCTTAGGGTTTGGAGAGGTGGAGGCTGGTCATAAGAGAGTCTATGAGCAACTTAAGGTGTTTAAATAGGGCACAAACCCTAAAAATTAGGGTTTGTCCCTGCTGACCCTACGCCCCGCGTACGTGGGTGCTTCTGCGATCCGGATATCGAGCCAGTGCGCCCGACATACTCATAGCGTACGTCCAACGTACCCCGCTAGGGACCAAAACCACCATCCTTCCAAAGGCCATAACTTCTTCGTTGTAAATCCGATTTTGACGTTCTTTATATCCACGGAAAGGTAATGAGAAGCTCTACAATTATATCAACTCTCATCTGTCTTAAAACTTCCCAAGATTAAATCCAAAATTCATAAAAGGCTCGGACTATCATTTTACGGTTATACCCTTGGGCTCCAAAACATAAACCGAACTTCTTGGATCACCTAATATGACAACCGTCAAATTCCAGTCAAAGTCAACAAGTCAAACCGGTCAAACTTAACTAGTACTTGTATGTTAAAAGTTATGCTATGTATAAAAATGTGCATTTGTATGTCAAGAATTCAAGTGTCTCAGAGAATCTATGTGTTTAGCAATGTAAAAACCCTAAAAAGGGAGTAAAACGCATCAAAACACGACTATGGACCCCTTTGGGGACTTAAAACAATCATAAACGAAGCATAACGGGATTCACAAACCTTGCATTGCGAGATTATTCAATAATAATGGCTAAAATTAAATCTCTCCCAAATCTCTCTCAACTTTTTATAGTCATCCGGGTCATCCTGACCCTTAACTTGGCCAAAAACCGCTTGAATCGGGAAGCTATATCGAAAAACAGCTAATTAGAGCCGAAACCCCTCTTAGGAACCGAACCCTCTTAGAGGCGAACCTCTAAGAGCCAAACCCTGCATGGAGCCGAAGGTCCCTTCAGTACCGAACTTAGCCCTCGGACCGAACCTCTTGCGAACTGAAGCCAGTCAGAGCCGAAACCTCGATACACCCGAAATAGACCGAGCCCTCGGTCCATTTCGGTTCCCTAGCACCTTCGGGCCGGAGACCCATCTTCGGTTCTCCTTCTACCACCTTCGGTCCTCACCTCCTAAGGGCCGAACCTCGCAGGTTCGCTCCTAATTCCCGGTTTTTGACAACTTTCGCCTGTTAAGCCCGTTTTTTACGGGGATTTTTCACCAAATTCATATTTTTATCATTTTAAACTCCCTAAACTTATATTTTATTTATTTCTCAAGGATTTATTAATTATAAATCATTATTTTAAATTAAGAAGAATATTCTACCCCACAAGTGGGTCAAGTGTGTCCACTTGTCTCCATGTGTCATCCTCTCATTAGCCCAATCTTATCCACATCACACAAACCAAGGTAAACATCATTTCAACTTGCAAATTGCTCCAGCAACCTGTTGGATTAGTGTCTAAGCCCGTAACTATATTTGGTAAGTACTTGACCCGGTTGTGCATGGTCCTTTTGGGTTGCCTTCACCATAGCAACTTGACAGGGTGATTTATGAAGAGAGAAGAGACATTATTATATTAATATATTATGAGAATTATTTAATTAATATTAGTCATAAATTGATTAGGAATTAATTTGGTGACTAAAAGAGGTTAATTGAATAAAGGGGCTTAAACTGTCAATTGTGTGATAGTTGTGTTTTTGGGCTATGAATCCTTATAGAACTAGGGGTGGCCAAAATTAAGGAGTATGGGCTCCTTGAATTCGTCCAAGCCTTACTCTAGAAGGATCCGTGGATTGCTTAAGGCCTAAGTTATTCAATTAGGGTTAAGGATGTAACCCTAGTAGCTCATAGTATAAATAGACCCTGTGGGTTGGAGAAATCGGCCACCTTGCTTCCTTGGGAACCCTAGAGCCGATTTCTACACCTCTCCTCTCTCTCCAAATCAACCTCTTGCTAGTTGGTGTTTGTAAGCCATTAGAGGAGTGACAATTGTGACTCTAAGCTCCAAGAACAAGAAGATTCAAACAAGCAATCAAAAGGTATTCATCTAGATCTGATTTCATATGTCATGTTTCAATTGTATTCACTAGATCTAGCATTGAAAGTCTTGGATACATTGCATGTTCAATTAGAGAAACCTAGATCCAAGCATTAGGGTTTGCATGTGCACATAGGAAACTTCTTATGGCTCAAACCCATCAGTGGTATCAGAGCTTAGATTGATTTCTATTGAATTGATGCATTGTTTGATTGTTCTTGCCATGAAAAATCGATTTTTTGTGCCCCTGACTGACAGAATCGGCGAGTCCCATTGTGGACTCGGCGAGTAGCATGAACTAGGCGAGTCCATGATGGTACTCGGCGAGTCCAAGCGTCTGTCAGAGTGATTTTCGGGATTTCTTGCTGTTTTTCTTGAGGATACTTGCCTTAATCGTTTTGGGTCAATAAAATATGAATTTTATCATATATTTGACTATATCCTTGACAAAACAAAAGATAATTACCATTTAGTTAAATAATAATTTCCTTATGTGATAATAATTGATTATTTGAATTAATTGGTGGATTGTCTTGCAAGTAATATTGACTAGGTCAAATTTAGATAATCATTAAATTAATTAGTTGATTTATATTATTTGCTATTTGATCCTTTATGTTTTGAAAAGTTCAAAACTTGTCCTCAAGTTTTGAAATTTAAAGTTTTGTGATTAAAAGTTTTAATTTGGACTATTTAAATTTCAAACCTTAGAATTTTACAAGTTTTAAAATTCAACCTTATACTTATAGTATTATAAGATTAATATATATACGTATAACTTAATCGCTAGTCTTACCGTTAGTAGGCCTCATTCACGAACCCGATCTATAAGGGGGGTATAAGGTTATGGCCTATAAAATGGCCGTTTAATGGGTGTCCATTCTCACCCACCGCTTCCTTGAATGGTGGAGGGTCGTTAGCCGAACGGGTAGGATCGGGCAAATCTTTCCTCATTAAAAGTATAATGAATCTATATAAAGTAACTAAATGTTTTTACAAAATTCCCAATCTTAGTTACTTTAGGCAAAAGTGAATTGATGCAATTCCATGAAATTACACTTTGTACCCTTGCTAAGACGTTAATGGAGCGCGTGTGGATAACCGACACATTAATTGGGTTCTAAGCAATAGCAGCAAAGGGTGACTCATTATTTATCATAGTTCGATGGAGCATGTGTGGTTAACCGGCACATTGAATAGGTGACTGTAACAATGAGGGCACCATGTACATTTGCATGGTTATTCACACCCACTTTGTGATCCTTGGCATCCCAGTCACAAACTAGAGGGGCATATCGAGATTTAAACATGCCATTGAAAAGTTCAATGTATCTCACAAGATCTAGGAGTTTTCAATACATTTAAAACCTAATTCCTTTTTCGTTTTTTTATGGTGGAGAATTAGTGAATCGACATTCACTTGCCTTCAAATTATTTACTTGTTAGATTACGGCATCCCTTTTCTAGTTTGTAAATAATGTTGTTGGTTCCTAGCCCTAATTTCTCATTTGGGTGATTAATTGGGGAAATTCATTTCTAATCAACTTTGTTCTTTCTCCTTTTTCAGATGTCAAACGCAAACAACAACACTTCTGGGTCAAACTCCTCTGGTTCATTCTCACTCATGAACTTGTGTGGGAAAGTGATCTTCGATGGGACCAATTTCAGTAATTGGATCCGCAACATTCGCATGATCACTCGCTACGAGGACAAAGAATATGTCATCGACGAGAAGCTAAAGGAGATTGACATCGAAACTGCTACTGCCGATGAGATTGCGGCCTACGAGGCCCACGAACGTGATGCCACGAAAGTCCATTGCATCATGCTCGCGACTATGACTGCTGAACTCCAAAAGTCCTATGAGGACAAGTACCCCTATGAGATGCATCAGGATCTGCTGGAACGCTACCACCAGAACGCTAGGCAAGAAAGGTATGAGATCATCACTTCGATGATCATTACCAAAATGGGCAATGGAGAGTCCCTTACTGCCCATCTGCAAAAGATGCAGAGATATGTTGATCGTCTGCTGAAGTTGAATGTGAACTTCGATGAAGAGCTGGCAATTGACATCATCCTTCACTCATTGCCTTCCTGCTATAGCCAGTTCCGCATGACCTACCACATGAATAAGGAAGAGGTCTCCTTAAGCAAGCTTCAGGGCTTGTTAAGAACTGTTGAGAGCAACCTCAAGGATAAATCTGTTGCATCACCTCCAACTCCAGCTGCTGCCCCTGTCTTGGCAATAGGGAAAGGGAAGGGTAAGAAGAGGAAGGCCTCTTCAAGGGGCCACCACAAGGGAAAGTCCCAAGATGGCACCTATTCTAGTGGAACCAAAGTTGGTTCTGCTAAACCCAACTCAAACCCTAAAGAGGTAGAGTGCCACCACTGCCACAAGATAGGGCATTGGAAGAGAAGCTGCCCAGAATATTTGCAGGCCATCAAGGATGGAAAGATCAAGCCATCTTTCGCAGGTATTTACACAATTAAATCTAATAATTTATCACATGCTACTTCTTGGGTTCTTGATACAGGATGTGGTTTTCACATATGTTCTGATTTGCAGGGACTAAAAGGAAATAGGGATGTGGAGCGTGGAAGGATGAATCTGATCATGGGAAACAGAAGATCGTCGTCCGTGACCAAGATTGGAGTTTATTCCTTAGTGCTTAGTAATGGTTTAGATTTAAATTTGAATAATTGTTGCTATTCGCCAGATATGGCTAGAAACATCATTTCATTTCATGGTTTATATAAACAAGGTTTTAGATATTCATTTGATAATGAAAAGGGTTCTATTTATGCTTATTTTAATAATGTTTTATATTTTGAAGCATTTCCTTGTAATGGAATATATGAAACTGTGATGGTTGTAGATAATTTAGGAAATGATGTGTTGTGTGTGGATTCTTCCAATAGTATGGATAAAGCATACTTGTGGCATTGTCGTCTTGGACATATCAACAAGAAACGCATAGCCCAACTCCAAAAGGATGGAGTGTTGGAGTCATTCGACCTTAGGGACGATGACGTGTGCGAGTCTTGTTTACTTGGAAAGATGACCAAGTCACCCTTCACTGGCACTTGTGCGAGGGGTGAGGGTTTATTGGATCTCATACATACAGATGTATGTGGATCCTTTAGATCCACCACAAGGGACGTGAATCGCTTCTATGTGACTTTTATAGATGATTATAGCAGATATGGGTATATCTACTTAATCAAGCACAAGTCAGAAACCTTTGAAAAGTTCAAAGAGTTTAAACAAGAAGTGGAGAATCAGTTGGGCAGGAAAATCAAGATGCTTCGATCTGATCGAGGTGGAGAGTACCTAAGTCTTGAGTTCCACGACTATCTCAAGGAATGTGGAATAGTTTCACAATTGACGCCACCTAGGACACCACAATTGAATGGTGTAGCTGAGAGGCGTAATCGAACCTTGCTAGACATGGTTCGTTCCACGATGAGTCGTGCTTCACTACCTATCTCATTATGGGGGTATGCCTTAGAGACTACCGCCATATCCTTAACTTAGTACCTACGAAGAAGGTTGCCAAAACACCTCACGAGATGTGGACAGGGAAGGCTCCCTCGTTGGCACATATCAAGGTTTGGGGTTGCGAAGTTTTAGTAAGACGAGAAACTCACGACAAACTCGAACCTCGTAGTAAGCGATGTATTTTCATTGGCTACCCACAAAAATCCTTTGGATATCTCTTCTACAGACCGAGTGACAATGTAGTCTTCGTTGCGAGGAGAGGGGTTTTCCGAGAGCGAGAACTCATAAGCCAAGGAGACAGTGGGAGGTAAATCGATCTTGAAGAGCTTCAAGAATCGAGCGATGAAGGAACCTCTAACACTGGCGCTCAACCCGAGGAGGAAACTCCGGTTGAACCGACTGACGAGTCCTTACCTCTTAGACGTTCCGAAAGGGTTAGTGTTCCACCCCAGTTCTATGGTTTTCATATTACTGTGGAAGGGGATACGTTCATTAGTGATAGTACACTAGTGAATATGGACGAACCTAACAGCTTTAAGGAAGCCATGACAGGCCCAAAGTCTGCAAAATGGAAAGAGGCTATGGACAGCGAGATTCAATCCATGTATGACAACCAAGTTTGGAATTTAGTTGACAATGTACCAGGTCGTAAGACGGTCGGGTGCAAGTGGATCTTCAAGAAGAAGACTGACGTGGATGGAAACGTGCACACTTATAAAGCGCGATTGGTTGTGAAGGGTTTCACTCAAACTTCTGGAGTTGACTACGATGAAACCTTCTCACCAGTTGCGAAGATAAAGTCTATAAGGGTAATGTTGGCCATTGCTGCATTTCATGACTATGAAATATGGCAAATGGATGTCAAAACCACTTTCCTTAATGGGAAGTTGGCTGAGGATGTTTACATGGCTCAGCCATAGGGTTTTGTCAATGCGAAGCATCCCAACAGAGTGTGTAAGCTTGAGAAGTCCATTTATGGACTTAAGCAAGTGTCTCGCAGATGGAATCTTTGTTTTGACGAGAAGGTCAAAGAGTTTGGCTTTCTGCGAACCGAAGATGAATCATGTGTATATGTCAAAGCCAGTGGGAGTGTAGTAAGCTTTCTCGTATTGTATTTCGACGACATACTACTCATAGGAAACCACATCCCGACACTGCAGGAGGTTAAGTCCTAGCTCGGGAAGTGCTTCGCTATGAAGGACCTCGGAGAGGCTTCCTATATTCTGGGAATAAGGATAGTGAGAGATAGAAGTAAGAGACTAATAGGACTTAGTCAGAATACTTATTTGGACAAGGTACTAAAACGTTTTAGTATGGAGAATTCGAAGAAAGGGGAATTACCAATCCAGAGTAATGCCAAGTTGAGTAAGACTCAGAGTCCGAGTACTGAAGTCGAGATAGCAGAGATGAGCCGAGTACCATACGCTTCCGCAGTTGGCTCAATCATGTATGCTATGACTTGTACTCGCCCTGATGTGGCCTTCGCTTTGAGCATGGTCAGCAGATATCAAGGGAACCCTGGCAGAGCGCATTGGATCGCAGTCAAGAATATTCTTAAGTATCTTTGGAGGACCAAAGAATGGTTTCTAGTCCTCGGTGGGAGTGATGACTTAAAGGTGCGAGGGTACAGTGACGCCAGTTTTCAGACCGACAGGGACAACTACCGTTCGCAGTCGGGCTGGGTCTTTACCCTCAATGGAGGAGCAGTAACTTGGAAAAGTTCCAAGCAGGAAACCGTAGCTGATTCAACGTGCGAATCACATTACATTGCGGCGAGCGAAGCGTCAAAGGAGGCAATATGGCTGAAGAACTTCATTGGAGACCTTGGAGTTGTGCCAGCTATAAAGGAGCCTATGGAGATTTTCTGTGATAATGAAGGAGCAGTTGCCTTGACCAAGGAACCAAGAGATCACGGTAGATCTCGACATATCGACAGAAAATATCACTTTATTCGACATCGGGTGGAAGAAGGACTCCTCGTAGTAAAGAGGGTATCGTCAGAGGATAACCCAGCAGATCCTCTTACGAAGGGACTGAGCAGGGTTAAGCATTTGCAGCACGCTAGGAGCATCGGGCTGAAGGACGATATTAGTTTAGATTAGATAGTTTGGAAACGTGTAATAGATAAGTTGTTATTAACATTTGATGATTAAATAAAGGAGTATTATTTATTAGTAATGTTACTGTCTTATGTTAATCCTTTACCTATTGTTTCAATTTTGCATGTTTTGACTTCCTGAATAATTGAGTTATTTGATAATAATCGAATTATTCGAACGGTCCACAGTCGTTCACATGTTGGAAGTAGATATGAATGAAGACTGTCATGAATTGGTGTGTAGATTGTCTAAAGTGTATTAGACATAGCAAAAGTTTGCTGCAGCGTTCATGAGTGCTTATGAACTTGATTTGAGCATTGGAATAAACCCACACTTGCTGGAATCACTTCATGGAATTTATCACGAGTGATCGCAAGATGGTAATATCATATGGTCTTAAAACCTAGATATATGGTTTATTGTTTGCTAATTGGTTGTGCATTGATAATGTGTAAACGCATCAGTAACTTGATGTTATAAAACGCATTGTTGTGTATGATTTGATTAATGGATAATAGATGCATATAAGTCGAAGTTTATCTGTTCCTTTTATCCTAAGAGGGTAAAAGCGATATCAGGGCCCCTCGATGATTTGATTTGACTTATGTGTCGGGCCCGGTCAGGACTGAATTGATGTGTTCAATTAAGTTCTATGTCAAATGAATCGGAGATCGAGAAACCAATTGCTGGACAATAAGTATGACCATGCTCCATGTGATTGTCCGCACGATATCTAGAACAGGGGATTATACGATCCCTTATCTGAAGGACAGGTTACTGATAAGATCAGAGTTTGACAGGGTCTTTGAGAGCTACGATTGCTAATCGGATTAGGGTTGCCTTTATAGTTACTAGACTTATCCAAGTGGGAGACTGTTGGATTAGTGTCTAAGCCCGTAACTATATTTGGTAAGTACTTGACCCAGTTGTGCATGGTCCTTTTGGGTTGCCTTCACCATAGCAACTTGACAGGGTGATTTATGAAGAGAGAAGAGACATTATTATATTAATATATTATGAGAATTATTTAATTAATATTAGTCATAAATTAATTAGGAATTAATTTGGTGACTAAAAGAGGTTAATTGAATAAAGGGGCTTAAACTGTCAATTGTGTGATAGTTGTGTTTTTGGGCTATGAATCCTTATAGAACTAGGGGTGGCCGAAATTAAGGAGTATGGGCTCCTTGAATTCGTCCAAGCCTTACTCTAGAAGGATCCTTGGATTGCTTAAGGCCTAAGTTATTCAATTAGGGTTAAGGATATAGACCCTATGGGTTGGAGAAATCGGCCACCTTGCTTCCTTGGGAACCCTAGAGCCGATTTCTACACCTCTCCTCTCTCTCCAAATCAACCTCTTGCTAGTTGGTGTTTGTAAGCCATTAGAGGAGTGACAATTGTGACTCTAAGCTCCAAGAACAAGAAGATTCAAGCAAGCAATCAAAAGGTATTCATCTAGATCTGATTTCTTATGTTTCAATTGTATTCACTAGATCTAGCATTGAAAGTCTTGGATACATTGCATGTTCAATTAGAGAAACCTAGATCCAAACATTAGGGTTTGCATGTGCACATAGGAAAGTTCTTATGGCTCAAACCCATCATAACCTTCACTATATAAAGAAATCCCTGGAGGATTTCTTGGTTTACCTTGATCATTCCAAACTTACACACTTCTCTTACCCCTCAAGAAAGCTTCTTTTCTCTCTACTTCCCACCACTTTGTGAAAGTGTTCTTGAGGGGTGTTGTTAATGGCACCCAAAATTTTGGTCAAAACCATTACTACCTTAAAGTCAAAACCATTGACATATTAATTTTTTATTGTTTTCTTTTTTACCTTTACCTATCTTCTTTTTTAAATAGATTTTTTATGTACAATATTAAATGATAGTCCGCAATGTCAGTTTCTCCATACCTCAAAGCTAGCATATATATATATATATATATATATATATATATATATATATATATATATATATATATATACTAGTGGTGGACCCGCGCTAAGCTGCGGGGCTGCATAATTTCTTTCGGCAATATGTTTCGTTTATAAAAATTTTATGCCCCAAAAGAAAGTACTCGTCAAAGACAATAGAATCCAACTTTGACGTTAGTAGTTGTAGGAAAAGTGTTTCATTAGTTTACAATTCCTTAATATAGATGTCTACGAATGAGCTTTTCGACCAAAAAATCTAATAGGAATCGAAACTGAACCGGAACCGGAACCTTTTATTCGATGTGGTTCTCGATTCTCCCGCCTCCATTATTTTTTATTTTCGGTTATTTTTCATTTAGTAATTAGAACCGGGTAGGGGAATCTTGATTCTCCAAATCCATCACTTTTAGTTATCAGTTATTTCTGTCCCAGGGCGGTTTCAGAACCGCATACATGTCTAGAAATTAATTTTCATTTTGTTGTTAATTATCAAAATATTAAAAAAACCAATTGTATTGTACAACTTTTATCATTTTTATTCAAAGATTAATTAAATTTGGTAACTGTATAATCAAATGCAAGATTGGTTTAAAATAGAAAGTTATTATATTGTTATTCAACATAATATTTTGGAGATGTTTATTATATTGTTACCCGGCATGATATCTACAAAAATAACAATATATACCATGTACCAATATGTAATTGTTGAATTGAGGGAGAACCACTAAGAAAAATATGAGTAACCTATTATATATAATTAACATTCTCAAATAAAAAAAGCAAACGACCACAATTCTAACCCCATATTTTTATATATCTGACAAACTAACCAAAAAATAAAGAAATTTTCCAACTTTAGACATAGACACAACAAATAACAAATAATATTTAGCTGCCAAAGAAGCAGCAAACAAACTCCATTCTAGATGATTTCTCAGTAGTAATTTGTAAGTAACATAAATTGCAAGGAACTTTGCTAGAATAAGAAACAAAACCCAAAAACATTTTAGGCATCACACCTCAAAATTGATCAGGAGAGGCGATATGCAACTCCAACCAAGATGATTTACCAGTAGCAAGGTGGATATCCCGAAACAGCAACAAACTTTGTTCAACCACAGTAAGAACCATAATAGGCAACAATCCTATGCGATTTATAGCCTTCACCAGAATCTAGATATATCTGCAAATCAACATCAACATCTCAACCTGTATAAAAATCATATTTTCAAGAAAAATAAATCAAAAGTCTATAGCGGACTCACTGGAACAGCAAGAAAGAAATGCAATTACTAAAAAAACAAACCAGTAAGAACTCAAACCTGTGAGAACTTGAAACCACCTATTTGGAATAAAACCCGTTAGAACTCTAACCTATGAGATCATAAAGGAGTAAAAAATCGAAAACATTAATGAAAGAAAAAAGTAGAACAGAGAAAGTAGTGAGGCGAATTTTTTGCTCAAGTCAAAATTTCCTAATAATCACTTATAATTCATCCCTACAAAACAGAATCTTAAAAAACAGAAATATTCTATTGGTTTATAACAAAACTTTTGGAGTTCCATAAGTAAAACAACACAAAATGGTGATACGACCAATGCAAATACAAGTTACATCATTCTGCAATCTTTTCACTTGAACATCTTTCCTGCATATGAAAACCAACCATTAAATCTCAATGTTAAAGCTATAAATAGAACTCGTAAGATTAATTGGAACAACATTTATGTGTCAATCTCAAAGAGACGACAAGGGAAGCTATTATTTCACCACACATCCTACCGTTGTATCTAGGGTACATGCCAAATCATTAGTTGGGCTACTTCTTTATCTTCCCCAAGCATGTAACCAAACCAAACCAAATCAGTGAATTAATAAACTAAAGAAGAAGATATAGAAATGAGTGATGGTTCAGAGAGAGAAGAAAACCAATAATCTGATAGTTCCATAATTGTGATATCGTGAAGACTATTGAAGCATTCTTTCAAATCATCACTTTTTCATTAATAACCATGCAACAAACCAGAACCTGACTGTTAGTCTATATTATTAGCCCGCTTGTTTATGGGCCCTTTTTGTCTTTAGCCCATTAGGGTTTCTGTCTAGCTAGTATTTATATCAGCTTTATTCCTTGTAGTCTTTATGCTTTTCTCTAAGAACCCTTGTAATTTCTCTTTGATATAATCATATGACAATATTATCATGGTATCAGAGCAGAGGTTTGATACGTTGTTAGAAGTCTTTGTAGCAGTCATCTGTGGCGCGGATTGAAACTTTCTAGGGTTACTGTAGCATGCCGTTTTCGTTCATTATCACTGGTATTCGTTTTTTTTATATGTTGATTCGTTGCTACTGTTGATTCGTTGCTGCTGTCGGTTCGTTGCTACTGTCGGTTTGTTGCTACTGTCGGTTCGTTGCTGCTGTTGGTTCATAATTACTGTTGATTCGTTATTCAAGTGATTGCTTCCGCTGGTTTGTTACTCCTTTCATTCTCAGATTATTATATTGTCATTGTGGTTATTCATTCACTATCAACATGACTGGAAAGGATGATTCCCTTCAGTCAGTCAGTACTCGTTTGGATGGAAAGAATTATACGTATTGGAGTTACGTTATGAAGAACTTCCTTCGTGGGAAGAATATGTGGGGCTATGTCAGTGGGACTAAAGCCAAACCCTCAGTGCCTCAAACTGAGAATTATGATATGTTGCTTGATGCTTGGGAGACTGATAACTCCAAGGTTATTACTTGGATCAATAACTATGTTACTCAGTCCATTGGTATGCAGTTGGCTAAGTATGATACAACAAAGGAAGTTTGGAATCACTTGGAGAGACTGTATACTCAGTCCAATTTTGCTAAACAATACCAATTGGAATATGATATTCGTGCCCTTCAACAGAATGACCAGAGCATTCAAGATTTCTATGCTGTTATGTCTGATCTCTGGGATCAATTGGCTCTTACTGAATCTAAAGAGTTAAAAGATTTTGAGCCTTACATTGCTAGGAGGGAAGAACAACGCTTGGTTCAGTTCTTGATGGCCTTGCGTTCTGATTTTGAAGGTCTTCGTGGAACAATTCTTCATCGCTCTCCTCTTCCTTCAGTTGATTCAGTTGTCCATGAGTTAATTACAGAAGAGACTCGTATCAAGTCCCATGCAGATAAAGGGTTTAAAGCAACCTCTACTCCTACTCCCGCTCCTGCTGTGCTTGCTGTCTCATCCAGTCAATCTCCATAAACTTCAAGAGTCGCTTATGATGAGTGTGCATTCTGCAAATAGAAGAATCATTGGAAAGCTCAGTGTCCATTGTTAGTCAACAAGGGTAAATTTGGTCAACCTCAGTCAGGGCAACAAAATAGGTCTTGTCAACAGAAGTATCAGTCGCGTTCCTCTGGTACTCCTCCATGGACCCCTCGTCCTCCACAGTTTGCTGCTGCTGCTGTTCCACCAGTTGACACAGAATCTGTTGGACATATGCCACCATCTGCATTGGATCCCAAGGTGTTTGAGAGCTTTAGACAGTATTTGGCTTCTAATCCCACTGCCATGTCTGCATCTATGTCTCATTCTGGTCCTTCTTCATCTGACACTTCAGGTATTCCCTCATCTTTGTGGATTTTAGATTCTGGTGCAACCCATCATATGACTCCTCATTTGTCATCATTTACTTCTTTGTCGCAAGTGTCATCTATTTCTGTTAAGTCTGCTAGTGATACATCTATGCTAGTTGAGGGTGTTGGGTATGTCTCCGTTTCTCATATAACTCTTCCTGATGTTTATTACATTCCCAAACTTACTTTGAACCTTGCCTCAGTCAGTCAATTATGCAAGTCTGGTAACTGGGTGTTCTTTTCTGATTTTGTCTGTGTTATACAGGATCAACACACCCAGAAGGTGATTGGGATCGGCCGTAG
Source organism: Lactuca virosa (assembly GCF_052849685.1). Classification (NCBI taxonomy): domain Eukaryota; kingdom Viridiplantae; phylum Streptophyta; class Magnoliopsida; order Asterales; family Asteraceae; genus Lactuca; species Lactuca virosa. Next base: position 29,839,030 of record NC_136428.1, read on the forward strand.
GGTGGGGGAACTATATGTCTTGGAGGTCCTCAAAGTATCTGCTATTGCTGCTTCCAACATTGATTTATCTTCTTTTCGTTTGAGTCCTTTGTCGTCTGAGTTTTGTCTTTGGCATTCTCGTTTGGGACATGTGTCTGTATCATGGTTGAATTTCTTAGCATCTAGTGGTGTTTTGGGTCATTTAAACTCTTGTGATATTTCTGATTGTAGTGGTTGCAACCTAGCAAAATTTTCTGCTTTACCCTTCAATAAAAGTATGTCTTGTTCTACTGCTCCTTTTGATATTATTCATTCTGATGTGTGGGGTCCTGCACCAGTATCCACAAAGGGTGGGTCAACCTATTATGTATCTTTTATAGATGATTATACTCGATATACATGGGTTTATCTTATGAAACGCAAATCTGATTTCTTTGGTATTTACAACAATTTTAGAGCTCTTGTTAAAACTCAACATTCGGCTATGATTAAGTGCTTCAGGTGTGACTTAGGGGGTGAATATACCTCTAATGATTTCACTCAGTTACTTGCTTCTAATGGTACCATAAACCATTCTTCGTGTACTGACACACCTCAACAAAACGGTGTGGCAGAACGAAAACATCGTCATATTGTTGAGACTGCCCGCTCATTGCTCCTGTCTGCGCAGGTCCCTAGTGCCTTTTGGGGAGAAGCAGTCCTAACTGCTGTGTATGTGATTAATCGTATCCCTACTTCATTGAATTCAGGAATATCTCCTTTTGAGAAGTTATATGGTCATCCACCAGACTACTCTTCCTTACGAGTTTTTGGATGTACTTGTTTTGTTCTTCGTCCTCATGTTGAAAGGAACAAGCTGGGGCCGAAATCTGCTATTTGTGTATTTTTGGGGTATGGGATTGGTCAGAAAGGATACCGTTGCTATGATCCTGTGAGTTAGAAGTTATATGTTTCTCGGCACGTTACTTTTTTGGAACATATTCCTTTCTACTCGATTCCTGCTACAGCCCACAATGTAACAAAGTCTGATCTTCTGCGTATTGATCCTTTTAATGAAGATATAGAGGCTCAAGACTCATCTATGCCACATGATCCCTCAGCACATGACACACCCACTTCTTCATAGGGTACCTCGACTCCACCTGTTCCTGAGCCTGATCCTCCGATTATTGAAGTTGAGGATCCTCCTCCACCACCACCCCTCAGGAGATCTTCTCGTCCTGTCAAGTCCACCAAGCTACGAGATTTTTCTTACTCTACATATTCAGGACCGTTTACTTCATTTATAGCAAGCATCCATCATCTGTCTGAACCTGAATCATATAGAGAAGTTGTTTCAGATCCTCTTTGGCAGAATGTTATGGCTGAAGAACTCACTGCTCTTCATCAGACTCATACATGGGATTTGGTTTCTCTTCCTCCTGGGAAACATACGATAGGTTGTCGTTGGGTGTACAAGATAAAAACAAAAGCTGATGGCTCTGTTGAACGATATAAGGCTAGACTTGTAGCAAAAAGGTATTCCCAACAGTATGGTTTTGACTACGAGGAGACATTTGCCCCAGTTGCAAAGATGACGACAGTTCGTACTATGATTGCAGTTGCATCCGTTCGACAGTGGAAGATCTTTCAAATGGATGTCAAGAATGCCTTTTTGAATGGTGACCTTCATGAAGAGGTTTATATGACCCATCCTCCAGGAATTCAGCACCGACCGGGCGAGGTTTGTCGGCTTCGGAAAGCTTTGTATGGGCTCAAGCAAGCCCCTCGTGCTTGGTTTGAGAAATTCTCCACAATGATTACCTCTCTTGGATTTGTCCAGAGTAATCACGATTCTGCTCTGTTTGTTAGATGCTCGAGTGCAGGACGGATTCTTCTGTCCTTATATGTGGATGACATGATTATTACAGGTGATGACCATGGTGGTATTGAGTCTTTGAAGCATGATCTAGCTCGTCGATTTGCTATGAAGGATTTGGGCTTGCTGCGTTATTTCTTGGGTATTGAGGTCGCTCAGTCTAAGAAAGGGTACCTTCTTTCCCAGACTAAATATATATCTGACTTGTTTACACGGGCGGGACTTTCTGACAATCGGACTGTTGATACCCCTCTTGAAACCAATGCTCGATACTCTCCTACTGATGGTGTTCCTTTGTCTGGTCCGAATCTTTATCGTACTGTGGTGGGAAGTTTGGTTTATCTCACAGTCACTCGTCCAGATATTGCTCATGCTGTTCATATTGTCAGTCAGTTTGTTACTGCACCTACCTCTGTTCATTGGGGAGTTGTTCTTCGTATTCTGAAATATCTTTGTGGCACTCAGTTTCAGACTCTCTTGTTTCCCTCGACATCTTCTCTTGAGTTACGTGCCTATAGTGATGCTGATTGGGATGGTGATCGTCATGATCGTAAGTCTACCACTGGATTTTGTGTATTTCTTGGAGAGTCTCTTATTTCATGGAAGAGCAAGAAACAGGATGTTGTCTCTAGATCTTCCACGGAGGCTGAATATCGTGCTATGGCTGTAACTACATGCGAGATTATCTGGTTACGGTGGCTGCTTGCGGATATGGGAGTTTACATTTCTTCACCCACTCCCTTGAATTGTGATAATAAAAGTGCGATACAAATTGCGAAGAATTCTGTTTTTCATGAGCGGACGAAGCACATTGAGATTGATTGTCATTTTACTCGTCATCATCTGCAGCTTGGGACCATTTCGCTTCCATTTGTTTCATCAACTTTGCAGCTTGCGGATATTTTTACGAAGGCTTTATCGGCTTCTCGGTTTCGGTTCTTATGTGACAAACTCTCAATGCTTATTGCTGCGGCATTGTGAGTTTGAGGGGGGATGTTAGTCTATATTATTAGCCCGCTTGTTTATGGGCCCTTTTTGTCTTTAGCCCATTAGGGTTTCTGTCTAGCTAGTATTTATATTAGCTTTATTCCTTGTAGTCTTTATGCTTTTCTCTGAGAACCCTTGTAATTTCTCTTTGATATAATCATATGACAATATTATCACTGACATCAACCATTCATACTACATAAAAAACCACGAGTAAGTCAAAAATCATGAAGGTATAAAGTAATTTAAACAAAATCATACCGACAACATACAAACCACTCATACTTAACATATTCAGATGCTCAACTTTATAAACAGTTTAAACGTATAAACAAAATATAGATTAATGGATGAGGATGGATCTTCGGATTACCTTTTCCTTACCCAAAAAGATGAGAGAGGTGTCATTCGAAACCTAAAATCAACCCAAGATGGAGTTTGAAATCTAGCAGCAGCAGATATGTAGTGATGAGCTCGGGGATGAGGTTTTCAGTGGTGCATTGGTGGAGGGATTCTGGTAAGATGGTGGTCTGATGGCCGTCGGTGGTGTGGTCAGGCCATTCGGTAATGCCGGTGGTTGTGTTTTAGAATGGCCTATGCCGGTGGTTGTGCTTTTAGGTTTTCTAGTGAGGTTGAGAAGGAGTGGGTGAGAGACTGAGAGTAGTTGACCCAATAAATATGCGGTCATTTTGTGAGGTGCGGTGGGTACAAGAAAGTGGCGGATTAAGTGGTAACTCAAACGGAAAAAGTCAGGTTAAGAGAGAAAAAGTCAGGTCAACAAGAAAAGAGAGATAATTAGGGAATTAGATACAGATGATAAGATTAGATGGTTTAAGTTTAGAATTTAATATTATTATATTGATTGTTAATCGTACTTTTAGCTTAATGGTTTGGACGTCTTTAAAAAATAATATTATTATATTCAATCTATTTTTAGAAATAGTGAGATTTCTTTTATAAGATAGTATATATATATATATATATATATATATATATATATATATATATATATATATATATATATATAAACTTAAAAAAAACATTAATAAATTATTTTTAGTATATTTATTCAAAACTCATCAATTTTGCATGTAGTTACATTAATATTATTTTTTATATTATTATTTATAATTATATAATTTAACTTTTTAACCATTACTAAACATATTTTATTTTTCAGTTATTTATATTATAATATTTAAATTAAATTTTCTTAAAATAAAAAAAGATTTGCTTTAAACTATTATAATCATTGTATTTTTATTTACCTTTGATTAGTTTCATCTCAATATTTTGTTTTTATTTTTTATATTGATTAAGCTCGTATTAATATCCGATAACTCTTTAGGGGATTAGTCGACGTCTTGGCCACACCTAATTGATTAATCTTTACATAGACAATTCGTAAAGTTATGATATTCGTCATATATCGACATGCCATAGTCTTTTTTCTTTTATTATTATTAACGTCAAGAAAAAACATATTAAAAAAGCTCAATTACAACTATATGTGTGTCTACTGCTGCCTTTTATTATTAATAGTTGTTTTTTCTTATATTTAAGATTATTCGTTTAAAAAGTAACAATAAAATCTCTTAAAGCTGAATAAAAAAAATAAAGGATATAAACGAATGATGTAAACGAAAAACACATAAAATAACATTAAATAATTATATTTGATGTTTAATAGTTATCCAGGGTTATATTTTAATTTGTTTATTCGAGCAAAAGATAAATTAAAAAAAACCATTGTATATTAAACCGTCAAAAATATTAAAAGATTTTTAAACTACAAAAACAAATACGAATAAATAAAGGTAAGAATAAATAACAATATGATATATGTAATTTGTATAATTAATTTAAAAAAATAAAAATAATTTTATAAGAAATCTATATAAATTCTATTAAAATAAAGAACAAATAAAATTGTTAAATAATAATAATAATAAATTGTTAAAAGAAAAAGAAAAAGAAAAAGAAATAATAAGTTATTCTTTTATATGAAATAAGGACTAAAACCGTAATATTTATAAACTACAGGAATTTAACATACTAATTTGTAAATTTAGGAACCAAAACTTTAAATCAGATCAAAGCACAAGGACCACTTCTTGCATGAAAATGGTTTTGAATAGGAGACACGATGTCATTCACGATATACAATCATTATATTTTTAATATTAATTTAATTGAATTTACTATCAATGGTTTTGTGCGGGTGGTTTTGACTTTTTATTGGGTGTGTTTAAAATCTCCCGTTCTTGAGCTACTACTTTACTTTTTGGTAAGTATTTCATCTAAACTGAAGTGTTATTCCATATTTTCCTAACACTGTTGGATCATCTACACACATTTTAACACCAAAAAATCGTTATTAGGATCATCCAAGCTTTCACATGTTCATCAAGTGTTCTTGACTTGATACTCCTCGTCTTCGACCTTCCATTCTTCAAGAAATCACTCAAGGTGAGTTCATACTCCTACATTTTCCAGATTTCTTGAGTTTTCAGAGAGGGGGGGGGGGGGATACAAGTTAAAACACCAAAACATATTTAAAACTTAACTTGACAGCTTACAACAGAAAAGTTGTGACATGTTCACGAATTGTTTTACCCAACTTAAACTTAATATTTTTCAAAACTGTTTAATATGCAAATAGTTCAGGTTTATACCTTTAAAATGACTACTTGCACATCTTCATAAGATTTTTCTACAATTTATGGTGATTTTTACAAAACTGCCTATCACTGCAGCAACAAAGTCGGACCAGGTTGTGAAGATGAACATTTTCACCCTGGTTTGAGACCACAAAAAATCATAGGAAAATTTATGAATACAGTAGACTCTTTTTCTAAACTCTCCGAGTTTACGGATTCAGTTTTTGACTTACGATGATTTTTCTATAAATATTCTAAAACAGTGACAGTTAAGGGTAAAACTGTCAAACAAAAGTTTAAGAGTTATTCACACCTTGTAACATGCTGAGCAAGGTGTGTAAGATTTACACTTAGTAGTTTCAATGTCATTTTCGTTGAAATACAAAGTCATGCATATCAAGGTTTCATTAAATCATAACACACAACTGATAAACTATAATAGGTATAGTTTGAACACCTCATTTAACAAAGGAATGGTAATACTATCGATTTACAAAACGAGTGTTTCAATACAAACAACGTGAACTTGTTAATGAATAAATTTGTGAGACATTCACCTTCGGGGTACTCTTAAGTACCACAGAAAAGTCCTGTAGTTATAATCAGAATCTCTTGGAGGGAGAGTGTGATAGTTGTGTATAGATCTATATTGGGTATGACAAACCTGCACCTAAGTTGCTTGCAACATCTAGACCGGCAGGTCTGGGGTGACAAGTGTCATAACATTCCGACGCCTGAAGAACGTCGAGTACGAGGTCTTCGAGTTTTAGCATGGTTATAACATCTCACATGGGAAATTAACAAAACACACAGTTCACGGGGATTTAAGGAGTTTTATTTAAATATAAAACCACACACACAAGTACGCCGATTTACTTACATATACTAAGTCTTGGTTCAGTTAAGACTACAACAAACCTTTAGAAAATATTGGATTTTCTGGAAACAAACTTGTAACAAACTTAAAGGAACAACATTCATTTTTCATTCATAAATTGCTTATGAACTCACCAGCTTTATGCTGATACTCTTTCAAAAACAACTTGTATTCTCAGGTATTCAGTAATACAGGTAACCGCAAGATTTTTGAAGGCAAGACGCTAAGACGCATATTTCTTTTGAACTATTTTGACATCATATGTAATTTATTTGGAAACATGTATTTTTTTGCAACGATGTAACCTTTTAAATTATATTTATGATGGTTATGCTTACTTTCTTCACTATGGTTATGATACTGAGCATGACGTCCTCCGCCCCCGAACGTTTCCGCCGTTCCGGTTTGGGGGTGTGACACCTAATCTATATTATCCATATCCAGGGGGTCTAAATCTCTCCTTCCCCAAGGCTCATAGCCTTATGATAACTGATCTTCGGGTCGCGCCCCCGAATTAGGAAACGATTCGAAAGAGGGTGTTACAAATATGTTTACATTCCTAGGTAATAACTTACACCATCTAGTAACTGAGTATCTCCAGGAAAAGAAACATCATCAATATGTTGCCTAGTAACTTTGACTGAAAATTCACCCACCGTATCTAATGCCCACTAAATATTCCTATTTATATATGACTCTCGTGAGTCCCACTTTGGCGCTCTTAAGCGCATTCTACGTTATGTGTAGGGAACCCTTGAGTATGATTTATAGATTCATGCAACCTCCTCCATAGACCGTGTCGCCTACTCCGTTGACTGGAGTGACCGTCGAGACACCAATCGACCCACATCCAATTACTATGTGTTCTTGGTCGGTAACCTTCTCTCTTATTCCTCCACATGATAGTGTGTTATATGGCGATCAAGTGTCGTTGCATGGTACTGTGGCATTGCTTACCTTGTTGTAGAGATTTTTTGGCTCCACAGCCTTCTCCGAGAACAATACCCGTCCCTACCCAAAGCCACCATTATCTATCATAATAACGAATATGTTGTATACATGTATGGTATTGTGGCATTGTTGACGTTGTTGTAGAGACATTTTGGCTCCTGAGATCAATACTTGTCCCTACCCAAAGCCATCATTATATATTCTAATAACGACAATGTTGTATACATGTCGTCTAATTCGGTTTAGCACCAAATACACGAAGCACATAAATATAGACATTCAGTTTCTTCACGATTAAGTTGTTACGGGTCCGTTTCAGTTCTTGTATGATCCATCTATCTCCTAATATGCGCATATCTTCACCAAAAGACTATCGTCATCTAAGTTTTATGACTTCCGATCTAGTTTAAACATACAAACTAAACATCCCAATAAAATTATCAGGGGGTTATTGTGACATCATGTTTTCGGACCTAAAAGTTTTGCAGCTTTTGAGAAAATAGAAAAAAGTCAATTTTAAATTAATAAATAAAATAGAAACAATAAATAATTAAAGGGCCACTACGGTACCAATCAAAAATACGATTTTCGCTACTGGACGACAAAATGGATTTTGGAATTTATTAACATTTTCTAAAATATGTACTATTAATAATCCTGCAGGAACTGAAACCACTAAAAGAACATCTAATAATTTATTGGGTACTATACGAAATATTTGAAATACAGGAAAGAAATACCATTTGGGTAATATTTCCAAAGGAGGGTCAAATGGATCTGCCGGTGCACGATAGTTCTAGAACCGCTAAACCTACGTTACATGCAATAGCACCTAGAATTACTACCAAAAATATATATAAAAGATCATTGGGTCATGCGGGCTCCCCATAATAATTATGACCCATACCTTTAGCCAATTTCGTTCTTAATACCCTAAAGGTTCACAAACTAGGAGGATATGTAAAAGATATTTTTTTCATCACTTTGACATGTATAAAAAAAAATATTGTGGCGTTTCTTTTCTTACAGACAATTTTTTATTTATTTTACTTAGGTATCTTAATGGACAGTTCCATTGATTATAATCGGAAAAGAAGGTCATAAGAGATCAATATCGTCACTATCATCAACATCGATATTATTAAAACATGTAGACTTGTAGGGACTTGTTCAGAACTACCGTAATGAAAAGAAGATAGGAGTTTTTCGCTAGGTATTTGACTAAATAAGATCGTCCAGTTCCTATAAAACCTATTACTAAAGTACCCCTAGAGGGGAATAAGGCTAAGTAGAGCGAAAAGGGTTTTCTATGAGATGGGAAAAGCAACACATAAAGTTTGTGAATAAGTGATTGTCTGATAATGAGCAAGGAATATTCGTTTTTCTGCTAAAGAAGATGTATTGAACTCATAATTCATTAGATACTTTTTATGAATGTCAACTACGTATCGTAAGTAAATTGCACCGGTTGTTCAATCATTTGATAACCGGAATCAATTTTTGAGAAATGATCACTATGAGTCAAAGTCAATAAAATTTGTTCAATCCTTTTTTTCGTTAAGGTGGAGAACTAAACAAAGAATTATATTTTTTCATCATCAATCAGGTTAAAAGTTAAACTTAATTATATTATTTGAAAATATAAAAGTTGAAAAAGTTACATATTAAATTTTTACCATTTAGGGTTTGAATGTTAAAAATGTCAAATGAGAAAGTGTGTTTCACCAAAGGGTTTACACATAGTGATGGTTAGACCACAAAGCATATCATAGATGGGGAAAGACTGTGGAAATTATAAGATAAAAGTTGCTAGTAACTGAAATGGGGTTATTTTGTGAAAGTAAGAGGTCTTGAGTGTAGAAATCGAAAATTAACAAATAGGAATGCATCACCTCCTCATTTCTAAACACCCAAACTAGTGAGAGCTTGAAGAACCTCCTCTATGGCGATTTTGATGAGAAGCTCATGCTAAGGTTTTGATTCAAGCAAGTATTAATCAATTGAGGATATATTAGAAGCTCTATATAGATTTCAAGGTATTACTTCTCACAATTACTCTTTAAATTCGATTTTGGTATTTGGGGTAACAACCCAATGTCGATTTTATGATCACTTGATGGTTAGTGTTTTGCTTTTTAATCCTCTTTGAGTTATTTATATGGTTCTAAGATCAATCTTATCATTCACATGATGGATTTAATGTTCGGGTAAAAATCTAGCCATGAACCCTAAAATCTCAAATTATGATTAGTAAAATTTTAAGTTATTCTCTAAATGATTTTATGATCATTGTTGAGGTTTTGTTGCAATAAAACCATCATGGATGCACAAATTCACTTGAATGAGAGAATCATAGATTAAAAAAGGATTTGAGGATTTCATGATTGAATAATTTCCATGTGAATTTAAACATATAGATGTGTAAATGATATTCTATTTTACATATTGATACATTGGGAATAGTTTGGATACAAAAACATGAAGAGTTGCAAGATTTATAAGTGATTCTGATGATTGTTTGACCATAAAGGTAATTCAGAAAACTATGGATTTGAGTTGATAACTCCATAATTATATTAAGAGCTTAGGCGTTGAAATTAGATCCAAATGGTGCATTGGAAGAGGTTGTGTACGTGTTGGAGTCGGATGTTTTGGTGCTTTTGGATGGAGAAGGGGATTCTCACCCATTGGTTCGACGGTTAACCATATAGGTCGTAATTTCAAATATCACATGTCGTCTCGTGTAGAGAAGCTTTCATTTTAAAGAGTCTGCGATACTCACTTTGTGCCAACGTTAATATATCTTGGTCTTATAATCCCCCCCCCCCACCCAGTTGATGTATGAAGTTTTCCAAAATTTGCTCCCAAAAAGACTCCACTCTTTGGTGATTTTCATGCTCCTTGTCTTCCGAAATGTCGATATAATCATTTGCCAACACCACCTCTTCCTTGTCAGGCCATTTTCAGGATTTTTGGCATTGGGTATAATTTATTGAGTATTAGGGGATGGGTTGAGGTGTGGGTTTGAGGCAGAGGAAGGGTTTCATCGCTTGATTCTTTTGATTCGTCGTTTTGAGCATCACGAAATTGCGACCTCGGGAGGGAAATATTGGAATTGGGTATTGGGAATAGAACGTTGATAGTGTGGTAACGGATTAAAATCTTGAGATAACCAAAATTGGTCATATGAATGTTGCATTATAAGTTGACTATATTGGTGTTGATATTGTGGGAATTGGGTATAATTTGAGATTTGGGTTTCGGGAATGAAATATGACAAATCTTGTGAATCGCTTCCGCTTTCATTTTGACTGTTGTGTCTTTGGCTTGACCATTTTGTGGATTTGCCACTACTAGAATCCATTTGAAATGGAATATAAAATGTTGGAATGGAATATAAAGGATGGAATGGAATTGGAGAGAATTGTAACTAAGAAAATTGGATATTAAACACCAAAGAAAATACCATGGAAGAAATGATTGGTAAATATGAAGATCCATTCATAAAAAATAACATAACATTATCTATTTGTCCAATTTGAATGATTCCAATTATTGAAGTGAGTGGACACAATTTCAAACAAATGTGGTAACAAAACGCACATTCAATCCCAACTGTTTCCTTTTTCTACTTCCATGACCCAAAACATTGCCATGTTTAAAATACACAAATTGATTTATACCTTAATCAAACAATTCAAGGTATAACCATGTAGTGCTTTTACGGTTTTACCCTTCCTCTCCGTTGTCACCCAAATGTTCAGCTTTCCGGGCATGCTTTTTAGGAATTCCCCAACCCCTAATCATATCCCTTATTTCATCATTTGAAGAAAGCAACTTCCCGTTTTGTTCATCTTTTCTTCTACCCTAATTAACCAATTAAAAAAGTTTACACCCCAATCCCATCATCAAGATTTGAAAAAGAAAAAAAAAAGATATTAAATTATATGAGTACCTGTTCCGAGATTCTAAGATCTTTCTTTGAAGACTTGGAATTAAATAACCGGAAGCCCTGAAGATATCCGTTCTTGATGCTTGCTTCTAACTGTTAATCGTATAATCATCAGATCGGTATGATCGAATGAAGAAGAAGAAGAAGAAGAAGTTGCAGTTATGATAGAGCTAGCTTTTACCTGAATGTGAAGAATGCATAGAACAATGCTCGCAATAGGCACCCAACTTTCATCAGGCGACAGTGATAAGTTCGTCCTGCAATCGCAACCAACAGCCAACTGTCACCCTCGAATATGTGATGATCATATACATATCTTCATGGAAAGAGTAGATGAGAAGTTTATTTAAAAACCTTAAGTAAGGAGCCAAGTAAACAATGGCATATAAAGCATAGCGTTTATCACCGGTATCCAACCAAGCAAAAACCCAACTCTACACACAATAAGACATAATTAACAATCAATCATCAAAAACAAACACAATGAAGATCATGTACAGAGCATGAACTCTTAATCAAGCACGGAAAATCAAGAGAAAGGCCGGGTGGGGTGATCACCATCCAGTTGAGGTAAGGGATGAAGCTTATGATCCCCATGACAGCGAACCTTGCATCAGCTGAATCGATCACCGACTCACCATCTTCAATGTCATTGGGACCTCCAGGAAGAGGAAACACCAACGAGTTGACCACACACGAACCCATAGCGACAACAAACGGCGCATCGTGCATTAACTCCGCCTTGCACTTTCCATTTCTGATTCTCCGTTTCTATAAAAAAGAACCCACACGGATTTCAGAAATCAAATCATGCATCAACAACGATAAATTTATTACGAAAAAAGTGAAAGATGACCTGGTTGACGTTTTTGTAAGGGTGATGATGAAGTGTGTATAGAGGTTTGAGTTTTGGGAGGGTAGAAGAGTTGCAGGCGTAGGAGAAAGGAGCGAGAGAAAGAGAGTTCATGGCCGGTGGAGCAGAAAACGACGGTGACTCAGGAGTTGAGGAGTTGCGCTTCGCCGGATGGTTGGTGGTGTTGGAGCGAGGCTTGGCTTTTAGCACTGGTCATATTCGATCCCTCATGTGTTCCTATATTTCATATTTATCCCAAACCATGTGACTTTATTCTTGTTAGATACGTACTATTTATTTATATAACCATGTTTTGTTTTTATTTTACCAAGTTATGTAATCAAACAATGTTTTATATAAAGTATGCAATCATATTTTAAATTCATCACATGTCTTTTGTTTGTTTGTTTTTTCTTTTTGTGTTTTTGTTGTTTTTTTTTATCTTTTTTTTATTATTATTACTAAATAAATTAAAAAATTAAAATTTATTAAATAAATGATCTTAATGCTACTTTTTTTTGGTAAATTTCGGAGTTTCATCATATGGACGATGTCCACTTGTATTTCTGCCAGATGTATTTTTTCCTTTATAGACACCACTCCGATCACAAACTAAAATGATTTTTGAAACATAGCCACTTGTTTTCGTTTTTAATCTCTTTGTAATGACCACATATCCGAGATTTTGTGTCACATTGTCAACCCACTCCTTCAGATTTTTATGAGTGCTAAACGTCTGACAAATAAAATACATACATGGTCAGTTTGAAAATTGATTCAACCTATTAATATAATAAAATTATCCAAGAAAAACATTCCTAATCAGTTTGAAAATTCATCATATGATTCAATCGTTGTATGTATATTGATTTAGACAAACATATGAGATATGAAATTTTCGAATGAATTTCGCAAAAGATTTAGACAAAGACAAAGATATGAGATATGAAATTTTGCAAATGATCAATCGATCGTATTATATATACGTAACAATAGAAAAAAAACCGAAACATCAAATCAATTTCTTTATTATTAAAGATAAAGTTAAAGTTAAAGAAACATCAAATCAAATCAATTATTTAAATAATAATGTTAATAATAATAATAATTAATAACAAAATAAGATACAACAATAAAAAAACAAAATATGTTCAATCAAAATGAATTTAAAGACAATAAAATGACAAAATAATAATAATAATAATAATTTATGAACATGAATTAGATTTTTTTTAACACTAAATAAATCTAATATATTTCTAAACTATTTCTTAATTTTATCTATGTCCATGACAGGAATTGAACGTTAAACCTTCAACCTTAAAAAGAAATGACAACGTACAACTCTATTTGTAAAACCTATTTATAAAAAGCTTTCACGACCTTCATGGGTTCCACCTTACTATAATTTTTGTCAAAAAAAAAATATTTTGCAATTTTAAACTAATTAAGTATATTATTATTTTTCTCAGTGGAATATATGACAAACATAGTGGCTCAAATATGATATATTAAATTTGAAGATTTGAACTCTCGGCCTAAGAATTGTAGATATTTCATTGATAGTGTTGGTCAACTTGAACATAAAACTCGATGCCAAGAACAATTCACTCTTTTTATACATTATTGCATACACAAAGACAAAGCAGATAAACGCAATAATAAACACAAATTACTTACGTTTTATTGTGATATTCACATTTGTGCTATATATAAGAGTTTACAGAAAATCCCAAAATACAACAAAACTTATGATGATGTGAACATTAGTTGAGAAATTACAGGGTTTGTGGCTACAACATTGACACATTAACATAAACATACATAATAATAAATATATAATATAATGAGAATGGTGAATGGGATGAGCTTCAAGAATGAAATCCATGCGCTTCTTTCTCTGTTTGTCTTTTACACGGAAAAATGAATGAAAGAAATGGTTTCCTGACTACCTTTTGCTTTTTTGCATTTCAACTTGAGGCTTGAGGAAGAAATCATCATATCATATCATTGCTATTCAAAAACTTATTACACATCCATCCAACTGTTCTTCATCACCATCTCCACTGTTTTCCAATTTTAAATAAAACACCCACCCGTTATATGAAAACTGAATAAAAAGAGAATGAACAAGTTTTTTTTTTTTTTTTAATTACCAGAATATACACAGCAAGCAAGCATTATATGAGTTGTATTTTCCAGGTGGATATTAAGAAGCATCAGCTTCACCTTTCTGGCCATCCTCCTGGTTTGTAATAATAGCATCAACTCGCTGTTGTAACTGAAACCAGAACAAGGTTAACTAACTCTCTTATTAATTCTTTTTTAATTTTTAATATAAATTAAATTTCAAGATCTCGGTCAACTCACCTGTACGTATTTTGACTTTTCGGCAGTCAATTCCTCGGTCAAGACTGTTAACCTGTATAACAAAAATAAAAAAAGATAAATTAAATATACTTCCCAAGACATAACATATAAAAAAAAAGGGAAAAAGAAAAAACTGGAACCCAGTTTATATTGAGTAACACATAACAACCTGGATTGTAGCTCAGAAACCTTGGTAAGCAGCAAACGTTCTCTATCAGAAATTTCAACCTGAAAATAATTACCATTTAAAAATTAAAATTTATGTTTATGGACCTTTGGAGATGCTTAATTGATTATTTCAAAGAACATAAAGTAGTAATGCATAATAAACAAGAAAGGATGAACATACAGCTCCATTGTTCTCAGAGCTGCGAGGCAATGGGGGCAATTTCCCATTTTGAGAAGCTGAAATACAATCAGACAACATAAGTTTAGTTAAACAAAAGAAATAGCAACATACTTTCATTGATTTTTTTTTTATTGTTTATTATAATACTAATGGAGATTTTAACTCACCTTCTGCTGCTACCTCAGCTGGTTGCAAGCTATTCAACAGATTCAAGATAAGATCCTGGAGAAAGAACACCATTAAAAATTAAAAAGGGTTGATGATTTTTTTTTTAAGTTAAGCATAGTTTAGTTTACCTGTTGAAGTGATGTCTGCTGAAAGAGGTTTTGAAGGTGGGGCATGAGAACTGATGCAGGTAAATTGTTATGTACAGGAACAGAACTGCTATTCATCTCCCTAGGTGTAGGCTGCCAAAAAAAAAAAATCAGAAATGTATGATTTTGCATCAATGCATGAAAGTATACAAAATAAGCCAAAAAGGAAAAAAACCTGTTTTGAATCAAATATCCACTCTCCTACACTCGCAGACTTCCTCAGTAATGTATCCTATATATTAAATAATAATGAATCACAAATGCCATTAAATTAAAAAAAAAATTACTTATTTAGAAATATGGAATTTTACCTGGGGGGACCTTCGAGGAACTGTACATAATGGAATATCCTTTACAAGATCTAGGTCTTCTGATGTCACAGAAAATCGTCCTTTTATTTGTACTAAATTTGCTTTTGACTTATCATCCAAAGAATCCCTGTATCCTGTGCAAGTTAAAAAATATATATATTAAAAGAAAAAGAAAAAAAGGGGGGGTTTCATTGAAGTTGAAATGAATAAAAAAAATACCTCCAGATGGTTTAATTGGAGCTGACAAACTGTTTCCAGAAGCTCGGTTTGGAAGGTTTAAAGGACCACTAAAACTGGGAGCTCTTCTTACTTGATGATGGACTTTATCAACAGCTTGTGAGCTTTCAGTTTCAGATCTGAGTGTGAATAACAACAATGAAATCAGGAAAATATAATATTTACAAATATAAGCAAAAAAAAATGAAAGAAAAGATATAAATAAACCTTTCTAAAGTACGAGTCCTGTCAGACTTTGAATGATTCAAGACTGCAGCAGCCACAAGAGGTCCACTCTGTGTTTGGCGATTTCGTCCTGTTCCTGTTGTTAAAATTCTATTTTTAGCCTGTGCTACTACTACTGCTTCTTTATCTGCTTGTGGTTTCTCTGTTTCTTTTCTGTTTTTTTCTTCAACAATAATACTTCCTTTATCATCAATTTCTGGCAGATTGCTTTCTTTATTGCTTAAGGATTCAGATGGGACAACAACTTCATCACTGAAGGAAAAACAACAGTTAAACATTAAAGACTATAATATAAAAAGAACAACAACATTAAGAATAATTGGTAAATAAAACTTGCACAATAAATATTGACCTAGATTCAATCTCGCTTGTGGAATGTTTCTCAATAGTAGCAGCCTTCGAATTGGATGCTTCCTGTAACAGAGAAAAGTTAATATTCCAAAGTTTGGATAATCTCTATTTTAAAATATATGTATATTCTTACATTATTATCAAATGAAGTTGAATTTACATCATGGTCCTTGATATCTTGAATTTCGTCATCATCTTGCACCTCCGGTGAATACAAGCAATTGAACAATTCAGTTACAGTCGATTATTTAATACAAAAAGCAAAATGCCATGGTTAAACAGTTACCAAAAAAGAATGTCAATTGAAAAAAAAAAAAACAAGATCTATGATCAGATGAATACCAAGGATGCTCTGAATTTTAATTCTTCAAGGTCAAAATTCCAAGCACTAACACCTCGCTGATACTCGCTCTGTTTATTATCATCATAAACAAGAAAAAAGAATTAGACACACAAAAAACTATACTAAAAAAAATTAAAAAATAAATAAATAATGGTTCTAACATGTGATATGGCTTCTTGCTCGGCTGAAGGCATCTTTTTAAGTGCTAGTTGGGCAGCATCTTTTAGCTGCAGATAGATATTTATGAATTATATATATAAATAAATGTGAAAATAAAGTTTTATAAAGAATAATAAGAGATTGAAGATTGAAGGTGGATGCATACCTGGAGGGCTTTGACACGATGCCAAAGTGGTGGCAAGTCACCAAATAGTTTCTTGACAGAGAGTTCTGGAGCTTTAGCTTGCTTAAAAAAAGAATGTTTTAACAACTTCTCAGCAGTTGGCCTTTTTGTTTGATCTTTCACCAAACAAATTGCCACCATTTCTTTAAAAGACTGTTTGTTTTTTTCACAAATCCAACTTATTTATTATTACTCATCAATGTAATTGTAAAACAACATGTGAAATAAAGAAGAGAAAAATCTTACCTTAGAAAACCGTTTATCCCGGTCGTAATCAAGTCCAGGTGGCGCATTTTGAATGGTCATCAACAGGACCTGTTGCCACACAAAACATAGTAGAATTAAATATGTGAAGAAAATTATAAAAAAAAATAAAATAATCAAAAACACCAACCTTCATTGGAGGGTACTTTGAGAAAGGGGCATGACCATGAGCCAGCTCAAGTGCAGTAATTCCAAATGACCAAATGTCAGCCCTGTAAATAAACAGATAAATGACATTGTTTTTTTTTTATTTATTTAAAAATAATATATAATATAAATTCCTATTATTAAGGAAGAAAAAGAAAAACACTGACTTGAAATCATATCCGCTTCCAGGCTGCAAAACTTCAGGTGCCATCCTGTAAAAAGCATTAATTAATAATAATAATATATTAAGGTGAAAAGTGATGAAAAATGGTTTGACCAGATTAAAAAAAAAAAGGAAGTTTGACTTGTACGAACCAGCAAGGAGTTCCTACAAAAGTATTTCTGGAACGTTGTCTATCACCTCTATCAAACATACAAGCTGAGACACCAAAATCCCCAAGCTTTATCACTCCATTAGTGTCAAGAAGTATATTTCCAGCCTTAAAGAAACAAATAACAAATTATTTATTTATTTATACAAGAACAAGAATAGCATGTAAAGAGAAAGATTTTAGTGACCTTAACATCACGGTGGATGTGACCATGGTGATGCAAATAGACCAATGCCTTGAGAGTCTCTTTAAGGATAGAAGAAATAGCAGACTCTTCAAATCCATCTGGATATGCTGTTTTCATCAGATGTAGACAAGAACCTTCAGCCATGAATGGCATCACCACCCAAAGGTTTTGCTTCACAACAAATGAACAAAATGCCCTTATCACATTTGGGTGATCTATCAAACTCATTGTTTGTGCTTCCCTTCGAATATCATCCTGTATGTATCATATCACCATATTAAACCCTAAGATCAATCATGAATTTTTGCAGATTGTGTTTTTATGATGTCAGCCAGGGAATTGAAAAAATGTTTGGAAAACAAAAGAAAAACATGTCAATTGTCATTGATGATGACAACTTGAAGATAATTAATATTGCTTACTTTGATGAGTTTGCATTTATCATCTTATCCAAAATGTCTAGGTATGATATCTAAAAACTTTGCATTTAATTGATGATTTTATCATGTTTGTTTTCATGTAGCAAAAGTCAAAGGTATCATTTTGTATCTACCATATAAAAAAGATAGGTTGTGGAAGTTGATGCCCAAACAATATCATAATAAATTATCCATAACAGCATGGGCATGGCGAGTAATTCAACATGCTTTTATATATCTATTGTCATTTAAAGAAAATGCATTAATACTTATTTGGCCAGAATTTAGAAGACCTAGGTTTGTTTAATCACAACCAATATAGCTGCTACATGATAAAAGTCGACTAGTAAGCATTTAACATTTTTCAAGACGATCAAAAGGCATTATGAATGCAACAAAACAAAAACATCATCATTTTGTAAAGCCCAATCCTAGAGTAGCATACAAGTCCAATAACCTCTAAATCAAGTTACAACCATAGTTGGACTTTGGAGTTGTTAGTATTTAGTAGCTAGCAGCTTAAAGACTATAAGGTGCTCAAACTTTTGATTTTGTATTGATGTAGGATGAGCTTGTCATAAATTCTATGCTGACTTCACATTGAGTGCTTATCAAAACATTTAAAAATTTGGCACCATACTTGAACATGCCTAAAGTTGTGTTGGCAAGCCAAACTGGTCTCAAACCTAATACTGTAATCAAGCCTGTTCTGTTAGGGCTATCTTTTATGCAGTTGGTGCTCATGTCCACAAATAAACTCAAAAGAAAGTTTCTATAGTTTGCACAAAATGAAGGGGCCATGTAATAGACAGATCACAGATAGAACTTCGTAACACTGCCTTTTGATCTCTACCCAGGGTATAGTAAATCGAAAAGGTACGATTTTTCACAAGATTAAGAATTTTCCCCCTTCCAGAAGAAGGGGATGTGGTTTGACTTCTCATGTCAAAGGGGCCAAGTTTCAACTCCAAGATCGATGTCAATTATAACGCTTTTCAAGGTGATCGCACTGAAGTTTGTAAAAAAAAAAAAAAAAGAACATTACAAGTAGATGTATGATGATGTTAAATTCGTAAGAAGTCGATCCCTATTTGTACATTTAACTAGGATAACAAGCCAAAAATCGGAAACAAATTCAATTTCAACTGAATAAAAAAAGAAGCAAAAATGCCCTTTTTTCATTTGGTGGCTGGATAGCTGAATCAGCAACCCCTAATCAGAAAAGGAAACAAGACAGCAAGAGAAGTTAGGGAGCAATGGAATTACCAGATTGCTGTTGATGCGATCGAGATCCAAGCTCTTAACGGCGATGACATCATTGGTGGGGAGATAGATCGCTCTGTATACGGTGGCGCTGGCGCCGTAACCTACTTCTTCTAAAAGCTTGTAATCATTTGGATTAGTGGTGTAGCTCTTCTGAGTGCCTCCCATCCCTCCAATAATCAAACACAAGAAACAGGAAACGGTGATATGAGGAGGAGTTGCCGGAATGGAATGGAGTATGAGGACTAAATCTTCGACTCCTCGGTCGGTGTCGGAAGTCGGAAGTCGGAAGTACAAGAAAAGCTTCGGCCAAGTTGGCGATGTTTATGTTAGATTTGATTTTTATTAGCACACTCCGAGCACCCCTTCCGTCTCGGCCTTTCACGTCAAACTCCCATTATTTCGATCATTTATATTTTTTTATTCTTTTTTCTATTTCGGTATCTCTCGGTGTTTTTTTCTTCAACTGTAACATACTACATATGATTATATACGGTAGAAAAAGAGACAAATATTCTAATCTTATTATACATTTTTTTGAAATAGTAAAAAATAGCTTAAATTAGTAGGCTATCCGCAGCAAAAATGACCATTTCACAAAAGTCATTTGTCATCTGCATATGAATTCAATTAACAATATTTAATTATCACTTACCATCTTATTTGAATATTATATAAAATATTTTTTAAAGTACACACTTAACCTACTCATGATCTACATTTTCTATCCATTACATGACTCGAACCCTTCACCACTTAGAGATGAGCATATTTCCAACACACTTGATATCTATAAACTACAAGTTCTCTGGTGTTATACAAAAATGTTATAAACGTAATGTTTTTAATCACTATAGAATGAGTTCGTTTGAAGTTGGTGTTTGACATAATGAAAAAGAAGATTGTTATATTTGTTTTGATATAAACTCATTTTATGGTGACCATAATCAACCGCTACTAGCTGAGATGCTCGATTATATATTCAAAGCAATGATGCAAGCTGAATAAGGAAACCAAAAGGATTAGAAAATAGTCGGATACATGATACTTAATGAACACGAAGACGTTCTCTCAAAATATGTGAATGGAAAGAAAAGAATAGGTAGTTCATAATAAGAAAAAACTAAAAGTGGCAAAATGCAGAGATTGACATGCTTCGGCGGTGTAGATGCGGAGATTGACATGCTCGACGCAGAATGAGACCATCTTATAGATGTTGTTAGAGTTAGAAGATTTTTTATTGGTCGCGAAAAAAGTAATGTATCCACTATAATTTACTGATATATTGCCCGAAAATTAAGTTTGTAATCAAGACAATAGATTTTCAATGTTATTATATCGTTTTGTATAGTTTTAATTGAAGTAATGAAAATACACATTAGTATCATTCATGAGTGCTATACACATAAATGCTATAAAAAGTAATCAACCCAAATATACATTACAAATAAGTGTTAGGCATATAAATGTTAGATACAATAATCTATCATATAATTAAAGCAATTTGCAAAAGATTTCCTATAAATACAAGTCATCTTTTAACGAAAAGTCGTAACGGTTGTTTGTGATGCGATAGGTATAATCAAATGATGACCCGATAGCAATTGCTCTAAAAACATTCGAATAAAGAAGCACTAACCTCCTGAGGGTCATGTTTGTTTGTTGAGACAACCCCTCAACCAAAACAAAATTAATGACGATACGTCGTCGCGACAAGCATGCATTCCTCAATAGTCAATGTCATCTAGAGTTGTCACAACTTCATTTTGAAATTTCTCAAATTTCCCTTCACATTTAAGCCTCTAAAACCTATCTTCCGGAGCAAAACTACCGTTGTATATTTCAAGTCATGTTGTCGAGTTATAGATTGTCTATTATCCAACGACAATGACCAATATTAATAGGAAAATATACATGGTCAATAATATAAAATACAAACAGAAAAATAGAGAACTTAATGATAATTATAAAAAATGTATAAGTATGAAAAAAAACATCTAGCATCGTCTCACCATGGTTTTGTAATAACATGTCAGACAAGATTCACGAACGCATAACTAATCAAATCACAACCTGTCAAAAAGAACAAAGCAGGTTACATTATCGTCCATCGTGCACCGGGTGTGCACCTATCCAACAACAGTTGTATCCATATTATAAGTTGTGATTAAATTTATAATTTAAAATAACAACCATTATAATAATATAATTTTATAAGAGACTATTATATAATTAATTTTTCATTATTATATTCTTTGATAACCACCCCGTTCTTTACCTTACCAGGTAATGCATGTCAGTAATCTTGATCCATCGGTTCAGGATAGAATGTGTGGCGATGTGTGGTTAGCCAAAAGGATTGAAACTTTGTGAAAAAAATATAGGGCGTGTTCGACAAAACTAGTATGTAGCGGGTAACATGTAGGTGGTAACGTTTTGTTAAACGCTACGTGAGATAGTTTTAGATTTGGAGCGTTTTGTTTAAACTAAACACTAAGAGTTTGTAGAGTCAAACAAGACTTTTTGTTCAAAATAAAGTGTTATGTCAAACGCTAAAAGCTTAAAGATGTCAAACGTTTCGTGTCAAACACGCCCGTATTATATATCATTTACGTTTATTTTTGTATAATTCAAAACTAATAATAAGATATTTAGGACGTCGGTTAGTCGGGTATATTATCATTGATTAAAAAAATATATTATTTGAATATTGGATTTCATTTGATAAAACTAGAAAGGGAAAATGACACAAATGCCCTACGAACTTTCTAGGGTTTACCCATTGAGTCTCTAAAGTTTTTGTCGGACTTTATGGGTCCCTAAACTAGGATATGACATGCTCTTTTAGTCTCTGTCAACCTGTAATAGCCGGTTCAGTAGACCAAAAAAACTCACATGATGCCCCTATTCAAATAAATAAAGAAAAATAAGTTCGGGGATCAATTCGTACAAAAAAAAAAACTCTCATTTTCTTCTAAAGCCGATTCACACTCAATTCGTATTGATCTCCGGACTTATATTTTTGGCTTTATAGAGGCACAATATGAGTTTTTTTTGTCTAAAAGATCACTGAACCGGCTATTACAGGTTGACAGGGACTAAAAGAGCATGTTATATCCTAGTTTAGGGGCCCATCAAGTCCGGGAAAAACTTTAGGGACTCAACAGGTAAACCCTAAAAAGTTCATAGGGCATTTGTGTCATTTTCCCAACTAGAAACATATACCCACCATGATTCTCGACATTGAGTAGCATGGGATGGGCATTAAAAGAGACGTATCAAAGGGTGGCGGAATGAAAAGAAATCCAAATATTTATGTAGCTTCTTATATCATTTAAACTTTTTCTATTTCACAAATATCTAATAAAAATATCAATAAATAAATACATCAAAACTTCGAAACAAAAGTATATGCCTTGTGGAATATTACAATAATTATTAATATCTTGCAAAATATTGATAATTGACGAATTTAGAGATTTACAAATAAACTACTATATAAACATTAGATTTTTAACTTGACATATTCATATTATAATATAGAGTATCAGTAGTATAAAATAATTATATATTTTGAAACATATTAATAATTTGATTTTCTTTACAAACTTTTCGCATATAATATCACTCTCATGCATCTAATTGTTTATGTCTTCCATAAACAATATAACTCTCATGCTCCAAGAGGTGAGCCTTAACTAGCCTCTAAAACACTACTAGAATTTGGATTTTCAGCGACGGAATCAGCATCGGATTAAATCCCTAGCTATATCAGCGACGGAACGTATATTAACTGATAAATAATAAAACTCTGCTTTTAGTGAGGGATTAGCAACGGTCCAACGAGGGAATAGGGATTAGCCACAGTAGTAATCCCTCGTTAATTTCTTCTAAAAAATAAACCCTAGGTCGATCGCTATTGTAAATTCCCGCTTGCCATTTTCGTTCTCCCCCCCCCCCCCCCCCCCCGATGTCTCCCTCCCAAATAGCTATATTCTTAACCTAATTTTATTTAACACCCCCACCCCAACATCGATTAGGCCTCCCCCAACCCTATCATCACCGATTCAGGACACCTCCCACCCCAATGTGGCTGATTTAAACAAATCTACTCCTAATGTTAAATACCACGGTCTTTATGTTGCGATTTTATTCGTGTTTTGCAGGGGACGAAGAAGGAAGGGAACGCCGCAAGATACATCAGAAGGTCTCAAGTCATTGACTATCTACAACTCAGTTTCTCCGTTTTTGTTTTCAGGTATTAATTTGATTTGAAATTGGTGAATGCTACAAACATATAGATGTGTGTATATATTTTTAGTTTCATACTGAATCCAAAAGTGGTTGGACGAGAAACGGACGTGAATCTTATTAGAAATAGGGGATGAACAGATTGCTTGGATTCTCTGAAAGTCGTGATTCACTATCAAATTGAAGTATTTCGATAATACAGATCGAACACTCAATTGAATGAAATTCAGAGATACGAAATCAGAGAATGTATGTGAAAAATGTTCTTCAAGAAGTGTACCAGAAAATGACCAAAAACGGCTATATGATTCCTGTCTGAAAACTGTCACTAGACAGTTATAAACTGTCATCAAAACTACCAAACCTGTCATAAAACGGATCTCAGGGAAAAGGGTCAATTTTCTATAAAAAAAAATCAGATTTTTGATGCAGCTCGACCCCAGCCAGGGGATCTGCCCCTTGGACCCTGTCAGGGGCTGCCGCCCCTTAGACCCCGCTCCCAGGGGCGCTGCCCCCGGACCCCCGTTCGTTTAATCTTATTACACTTAAATAACATTGATGATATTAAATCACCAACAAACCTCCCCCATTCAAGTGTAATCCTGATTAAACTTAAAGCAAAACATAAACAACAACAAACTAATGCATAAATGAAATGTCGTGACGATTGAATTTCACATTAGTATATTACTCAATCCAAATATCTGAATATCAGGGTGTCACTAAGGATTGAACCCTTTCTATTCAAAGTGAATACATGAAGATAATACATACACCAGTTTACATTCTCATAATTTCTAACTTGACACTATATTCTACTAGCTTGTGTCCCATCCTTCAATAAGCATATCAAATTCAAGTCCCAACTTCTTGAACCAGCTAAACTTCATGCTTATAGAGGTAGTTATTTTTTTCTTGCACCTGCAAATACAATTTTTCAAAGAACTATTAAGAAATAAAATTTCAACCTCCTTAACTCGCAGTACTGAACACATACCTTGGGATGATGATTATAATGTGCTCCAATATTCAAATATCAAGCTTTCCACATTGAATTCAGCATCTAATATTACATTAGATGGGAATTGGGTATCTCGATATAAAAGATTTTAAGTAGACTTTAAACCCATCCCTACAGCCGCCTTGTTCACAAGATCTCTTGCTAAGCCTTTGGTTAGATGATCGGCCAAATTCAACTAAGTTCTTACAAACTCCACAGATATCACACCAGTCATGATGAGCTCACGAATCATGTTATGTCTAACACCTAAATGTCTAGACTTCCCATTGTACACTTGACTATAACCCTTAGCCAAGGTTGCATCACTATCACATCTGATAGAAATGGTAGATATCCGTTTGGGCCTTAATGGAATTTCATAAATCAAATTCCTTAGCCACTCAGCTTCTTTACCAGCAGCAGACAATGCAACAAACTCAGATTCCATGGTTGAGTTAGTAATACAAGTTTGTTTCTTGGATGCCCAAGAAATGGTACCTCCTCCAAGAAGAAAAACCCAACCACTAGTAGAGGGGTGATCCTCTAAGTTGTTAATCCAGCTGGCATCTAAATAACCTTCCAAAACAGAAGGATATCCACTATAAGTTCAACCATAATTTATGGTCCCTTTCAAATACTTGAATACTCTACTCACAGCTTGCCAATGATGTGTACTAGGATTACTAGTATATCTACTAAGCCTTCCCACAACATATGTTATATCAGGCCTAATACTAATCATGGCATACATTAGACAACCAATAGCCCTTGAGTATTCAAGTTGAGACACTGGAGATCCTTTATTAGGTAGAAGCTTAAGACTAGGATCTATAGGAGTGCTAACAGGAGAACAATTCTCAAAATTAAAATTTTTCAATGTCTTCTCAATGTAATGAGATTGAGAAATTGAAATCCCATTGTTTCCTTGTTTAATTCTTATACCAATAATTACCTCAGCCTCCCCCATGTCTTTCATTTCAAAACTAGATGATAAGAATTTCTTGGTTTTATCAACTTGTTCTAAATCAGTACCAAAAATCAACATATCATCCACATATAAACAAATCATTACTCCTTTACCATAAGTATCAAATTTGCTATATACACACTTGTCAGCTTGGTTTAATGCAAAACCATTAGACAAAACATCATCAAACTTTTGAGGCCATTGTTTTGGTGCTTGTTTCAAACCATATAATGATTTCTTTACCTTGCACACTTTGTGTTCATTTCCATGCATCACAAACCATTCAGGTTGTTTCATGTATATTTCCTCATCCAAGTCACCATTCAAGAATGCAGTTTTCATATCCATTTGGTGAATCACAAGATTATGTATAGCTGCAAGAGCTAATAATAATCTAGTAGTAGAAATTCTGGCAACAGGAGCATAAGTATCAAAGAAATCAATGCCTTCCTTTTTTCTAAAGCCTTGGATAACCAATCTGGCTTTATACTTATCAATTGTGTCATCCACCTTCATTTTTCTTTTGAGGATCCATTGACATCCTAATGCCTTGCAACCAGGAGGTAAATCAAACAATACCCGCGTATTGGTATGCATGATAGAATCAATCTCATCCTGAATTGCCTCTTTCCAGAAATGAACATCCCTAGAAGCCATAGCTTCACTGAAAGTCTTTGGATCCTCCTCAATATTAAAACAATATTGATGTCGAGACAGAATCTCATCCCTTGTTCCTTCAACTAAATATAGTTGAAAATCAGATCCAAAAGATTTAGCTTTTCTAGCTCAAGTACTCTTTATAAGTTCAGGCACAGAACTTGTACCACCAGAAGCATCTTCAGCTTGAGTTGTGCTCTTGTTGAAAGATTGTTGAATCATGTCCCTTGGTATAGGTATAGATGTAAATCTTTCTTCATCAAAGATAACATCTTTTGACTCTATAACAGTGTTCACAGACACAGAGTCATTAGATTCTAAAACATAGAATCTATAAGCTTTGGAATGCTCAGCATATCCAATAAAGATACAATCTATACCGCTTTCACCCAATGTTTCCTTTTGGGTTCAGTGAGCCTCACAACTGCTCGACAACCCCAAACTTTGAGATAACTCAAATTTGGTACCTTTTTCCACTAAAGTTCATAAGGAGTATTATTACTCCTTTTGTTTGGAGTTCTATTCAAAATATAACATGCAGTTAACATTGCCTCACCCCAAAACCCTTCACTTAATCCAGAATAGGGCAACATGGAATTAACCATTTCTTTCAAATTCCTATTCTTCCTTTGAGCTACACCATTTTGTTGCGGTATATAAGGAGTTGTGGTTTGATGTATTATTCCAGTTGATTCAAAATAAACTGGATCATAATACTTACCACCTCTATCAGTACGCAAGACTTTTATTAATTCATTTTTATGATGCTCAACTTGTTGTTTATAAATTTTAAATATATCAAGTGCTTCATCCTTAGAATGTAGCAAATAGACATAACAATATCTAGATGCATCATCAATAAAAATTAGCAACATACTTTTTGTTTCCAAGGGAAGGTGTTGCATGGAAATCACATAAATCACTATGTATAAGTTCCAACACCTTGCTTTCCCTAACAACATCTTTTAAAGGTTGTCTTGTGATTTTAGTTAACATGCATGTTTTACATTTTTTATTGTTTATATCAAAAGCAGGAATTAAACTCATTTTTGACATGTCTTTTAATCTCTTGTAATGAATGTGTCTTAGTCCAGCATGCCATAAATCGGATTTGTTAAAGTTATTGCTAGTACTAGAAGAAGTCATGCAAACAGAATTATCATAACTAGAATAATTAATATTAAGCCTAATCATTCCATTACATATATATCTGAAACTCATAAAAGAATCATGTCTTGACAAGATATACTTGTCACTTTCTAATACTTGTTTGTAACCACAATTATTTAAAACAATTTTAGACACAAGATTCTTTCGAATCCCCAGTACATATAAAACATTGTTCAGACACAAACACTTTCCAAAAGTAAAGTAAAGTAAAACAGATCCTAAACCCTTGATTGGTTCAGTTGCAACATTTCCCATTTTCACCACAGATCCATCTTCAATTTGTTGACATTCCTTGAACCAACGAAGAACTTTACATATATGGCTTGTTGCTCCCGAATCAACCCACCATGCAACAACATCATCCTGCACATAAAATGCTTCTGAAATCACACAAATATAATTTTGAACATATTTAGAATTTTGCATGAAAATAGAAATCTGACCTTGTTGCTTTTCTAGATCCTTGGATCCACTTGGTCCAACACCATCCTTGATCACTTTACGAAGACGACGGTCTTTCTTGAAGTGAACCGGTTTGTTACAATTCCAACAAACCAACTTAGCCTTCTTGTTGGAATACTTGTCATCCTTTCCTTTAAACTTCCTTTTCCATTAGACTTCTTGGGATTATTTGAACTTTCTCCTTCCACCATGTTCATAGAAGAGGAACCAACTTGGTTCTTGCCTTTAGGATTGTTATCAAGTTCTTGAGTCCTTAAAGACTATTCAATCCGTAAATGACTTCCAAGTTGAGTTAAAGTCAATTACTCTTTGTTATGTTTCAAATTGTGTTTAAAATGCTTCCATGAAGGGGGCAGTTTGTCAATGATCACAACCACATAAATGGCTTCATCCATTTTCAGATTGTGTTGAGCAAACTGTCCTAAAATCCTTATCATTTAATGGAATTGTTGTTGGATTAGTGTCTAAGTCCATAACTATTTTGGTATGTACTTGACCCGATTGTGAGCATGGTCCTTTTGGGTTGCCTTCACACGGGTGACTAGACAGGATGACAGTTGAGGAGAGAGATTGATTAGGGCATAAATATGATTTATTTATTATATTATATGATTAATATAATAATTTGGAATCATATTATTAATTAGTATTTAATCAGAAATTAATTAGGAATTAATTTCGGGATTAAAGGAATTAATTAAAAGTACAGGGGTTGTTTTGTAATTATTTGATAGTTGAGACTTTGGGCTATTGGATCACCTTTATTAAGGCGTGAACGAAAATCCTAGAAGGATCTAGGAGTTTTCGTCCAAGGGCTTAAGGAAAGGAGTCCATGGACTTGCTTAGGCCCTAAGCTAAGGGATTAGGGTTTCCACCTTGAAACCCTAGCTAGCCTCAAGTATATATAGCACCCTAAGGTACTAGAATTCAACCACCCCTGGGGAAAACCCTACTAGGGCAGAATTTTGGAGTTTAGTACCTTTCCTCCTCTCTCTCATATTCATCCTCTCACTCAAAGTGTGTTTGTGAGCCAATAGAGGTACTACACTTGTGGTACTTGCTTTCAAGAGCTAAGGAAATTCAAGGAACTAGTTGTTATTACTAAATAACAACAAAAGGTATGTATTATATTCTCCTATGTCAATTTCGAAAATAGTAGATGCATGCTAGGGTTCTTTTGTGATCATAAAGTTGTATAACTAATAGTGAAAACATAGATCCAACTCTAGGGTTGCATGCACACATAGGATTGTTTGTATAAAACCCAACAGTGGTATCAAAGCCATTCGTTTTTGTTTTCAATTAGCTTTATTCAAATGTATGAACTTGACATACTAGGGTTTATAGCCAATAAACCCTAGGAGGCTAGAGATTTCGAGATTAGGGTTTCTATACCCTAATTTGCGAAATTTTGAAAGGGTTTTCAAATCCTTTCCTTAAGCCTCAAGATTTCGAAATCTAGGGTTTGTAAAACCCCATGATTTTCGAAATTAGCCTCTTCCCCAAGATAAGATCCTAAATTTTAGGGATTTGGATTACCCCATATCTTGTAATTATCCTTTAATGGTTATATATGGTAATTAAAGATTTTGAATTATCCTATCCCATGATTTTCGAAATTTAGAGGGATTAAAAGGATTAGGATAAATTAATTGTTTAATTGGTAATTATCCTTTATGATCTAGATAATCCCTTATGATTTAATAATTTAAATTAATAGTTTAATTCAAGATAATTATTAAATCAAGAGTTTTAATATTTAAAATTTTAATTTAAATAGTCTTAAATTTCGAAAAATTTTAAAGTGAGATTAAAACCTAATTGTTTTGAAAAGTTTCAAAACTTGCCCTCAAGTTTTGGAATTTAAAAGTTGATTAAAAGTTTAATTTTGAAATGTTAAATTCTAAAACCCTCGTATTTTGAATAAGTTCAAATTACACCCTTATGGTTTTGGAAAGTTAATAAAACCACATAGTATTTTAAAAGTGTAAAATACACCCTATACTATATATATGTAACAGTAAAAGTCTAATATTATATATATGAGTAAAAGTCAGTCTTACCGTTAGTAGGCCTCATTCACGAAGCTGGTCTATAAGGGGTGTTTAAGGAAATTGCCTATAAAATGGCGATTGAATGGGTATCCACTCTTACCCACCGCACTCTTGACTAGTGGAGGGTCGTTAGCCGAACGGGTAGGATAGGACGAAACCTTCCATTATAAGTATAATGAAGTACAAAGTAACTACATGCTTTTACAAATTCCCAAATTCTAGTTACTTTAGGGCAAAATGTGAATTTGTATGCTAATCCATGGAATTACACTTCGTACCCTTGTCAAACGTTAGTGGAGCGTGTGTGGCTAACCGTCACACTAATTTGGGATTGACATTGGTGGCGAAGGGTGGCTCGATGTTTATCATAGATCAATGGAGCGTGTGTGGCTAACCGGCACATTGATTAGGTGATAGTAGCAATTGGGTGCACCATGTGATTCGTATGGTTATTCACACCTTGTTTGTGATCCTCGGCATCCCAGTCACAAATAGAAGGGCAAAATCGAGATTAAACATGCCATTGAAAAGTTCAATGAATCTCAAAAGATCTAGGAGTTTCAAAACATTTAAAACTTAAATTTCTTTTTCGTTTTTCATGGTGGGAATAGGTAAATCATCATTTACCTACCTTCAAATATTCTACAACTAGATTACGACATCCCTCTTCTAGGTTGTAGAATGTTGTGTTGGATCCTAGCCTTGATGTTTCATTTGGGTGTTACATCAAGGATTCTGATCAACTAACTTGAATTTTCTCCCGTTTTGTAGATGTCTAAATCTTACAATGGTCTTCCCAAGTCCCTTGGAACAAGCTTTCCAAATGAAGATGACGTTCCACGATACGATCAAGGAAATGAGAGTCATGCTTCACTTCCTCCACCTCCTCCAATTATTCTCCCTAACCCACAAGTTCAAAGGCTTGAAAAGTTCAAGCTCACTCAAGCCCTATTGGCAAGTAAACACGAAGATGGGAAACCTGTGTGTGCACACATCTTAGAGATGAAGTCACACATTGATAGGTTAAGGATGATGGGTGTCGATATCTCAGAAATGTTGGCTGTTGACTGGGTTCTTCAGTCACCTCCTGAATCATATAGTGAGTTCGTTAGAGAGTACTATATGATGGACCATGACGTGACCCTCATTGATTTGACCTATTTGCTTATAGCTGCTAAATCAGAAATGATTTGGCGTGCTAATCGAGCAAATTTGTCTGGCAAATCAAACTCCCAAACTTCAATGGACATTGAAAATAGTGACATTGGAAATCTAGAAAAGGTAAATTCTGAGATAGTTCCTTGTGCCATTCCAAAAGAGTCCATCTGCTTCTACTGCCAAGAGAAGGGGCATTGGAGACTAAGCTGCCCTGTTTACCTGAGAGATCTAAGAGATGGGAGAGTCAAGACGTATGGCTCTACTTCAGGTAAAATCCAATAACTAACTCTATAAGTTCCTATTCTTTGATTTTCAATACATGATGTGATAAGATTACATTTTGATGTTTTGTAGGATCGAAGAAAAGAGAGGAAGCTTAAGGGAAGAAGTAAGCTGAATCTGATCGTGAAGAAATGGATTTCGATCGCATTGCTAAAAGATCGGATTTTTGAGCTACTACTTTAGAGTTAGAATAGATTGCTTAGAAATTGAAATAGCATAGTTTTCATTTGAATTGCATTGTAAGGACAAGTTTTTCCGCAATAAAATGAATTTTGGTTTCGTCCTATTTATTTATCCTTGCAAGGCATATGTGAAAATGGATGTTTATGTATTTCTAATTTTAGCAATGTTGAATTGGATGTGATTCTTGATTATGTTATTTGTGAAATGTCGAGGATTTGCCAAATAAAGGAAGATTCTCATCACCCAAGTTTCAATTGGACAGAAACTTGGAATCATACAACTTGGTTGCGTGATGAATGAGAAACTTCATATTTTGGAAATTAGACTAATTCTTTGGCAAAGTGTCAAGAGAAGGACCAGGAGATCGAGTACACTAGGTTGTGCGTTGATCAAGTCCACCACAAGAGTGATAAAGATATTCGTCATGATTTACTAAAGGTTAGTAAATATGATTATACTTATAAGATTAAGTATAATTCTGAGTTGATTGAAAGAGTTTCAATCAATAGCAGAACGAATAAGAAGAATCAAGTAGGCAGAAAGATAAAAGTTTCTCTATTCTAAGAAGAAGGGAGAGTACATTTTATTGTGTTTTATGATAAGTCTTAATGATTAAGAACCATATCTCAATTGATCCTCGAAGTGAGTCTTAGTGCAATTGCATGTCTAAGAAGAGGAATCAAGAATTGTAGAAATGGTTAAATCAAGAAGTCAATCATACTTCGTTCCAATATCAAGTCTTAGAGTCAAGATTCTGACATGAGTGACAAGTCTTAAGTAGGTTTATAACACTCGACAAATGTGGAATTTGGAAAAGTTTTCTTATTCTTGCACATTTGAAATTGGTAAGTTGTGATGTCTTGGATAAGACAAAGACCAACCAGGACCAATTGTGTGAAGTGTTAAACTTGACAAAAGGCTACACTAACTCTTGAATATTTGTTTGTCAAGAAATGGTTCTTGACAAGAGAATCTTATATGTCAAGGAGTCAGTGGGAGTCTTAATGGTCTTGAAAAATTTCAAGAACAAATCAAGAGTAAACCCAGTTGATCATCACTAGCACACGACTTGAGGTTTAAAGCCTATCGTGGATGACATACTCCTTTTCTGTGCCATTCCAATTGAGTTAATTATGCGTGTGATTTCTATGAGTTCTCATTTGAATGCATAAAGACAAAGCACCTTGATCAATGGAAAGTACATTGATATGAAGGGGTGAGTTGCTTGGAAGACATGGTGGGCATTCATGTTACCATGAGGCAAGAAATCAAGATTGAACAAGTTCAGTCCATATGGTTTTGGATTTGTCGCAAACTTTCGTTTTGACAAATTTACATGGATAGGAACACATACATCATAAAATCTAAGTGTCATAAGGTTTTCCTCCTTCATGAAAATGATTGTGAGGAAATGATTTCACTAAGAGAGATTTTAAGAAGATAGCAATTGTGAAAATTGTATTCTCAAATTCGATTATGATTACGGCATCCTTTTTCATAGTTCGAATTGTGAGATTTGGCATTTGATCTGAACATTTGGGAATTAGTAACATAAATTCTGAATTGTTTAGACACACATGTGAGCTATCTAAGGCAAAGGTGTATGAGCTTAAAAAACTTAGATAAAGGCTTATCAAAGCATTAGGTATTAGAAATATGAACTTAAGGAATTCAATAAGCATTGTTTTCTAGAAGTTCAATTGTTTTCTGAATACATGTCAAAGCTAGTGGGAGCATAAGTGTTATGCTGGTAAGAAAATAATCATCATGTTAGTGGGAGCATGATTATTATGGTAAGTATTGCAAGTTAGCAATATTAATTATAGAAAACAAAGATTCATTTTGCAAAGTTGCAAGGGTTGAAAATTTGTTTTGCTATAATTAAGGGAGAGAATATTATACTTCGTTTCAAAATTCTAAAGCTTAGATCGAGAAATGTTAATAAATTTAGTCAAGGATACATAGTGCATTCTCAAAATTCGATTATGATTACGGCATCCCTCTTCATAGTTCGAATTGTGGGAACAGGGCACATAAAATATTATGGTAGAAGGATGATGAAGTATCATGTCTTTATGTGAGACATTATGCATCATGTCCAATACGCTTCGGGTATAGGATCGATTGCATATGCTATAATATTTGACCATTCTAAAATTTTCCAAATGCCTAGGGCATTAAGAGGGAAAAGGGACTAGAACTGGTTTTGACTAAAATAATTAAACAACTATCAAAGGACGATCTGAGGTTCACTGACGATTTGTCGCTTATGAGTAGTTGGAAGTATAGTACTGGATGGACTATATTGACATTATTATGAATAGATAAGATTCTATTAAGAATGAGTTGTCATATGGCAAATATGGAAATGTTTCCATTAATGGGAGTTGGATATTAAGAAATATGTCTAGATTAGAAACTTTTATGCGAGAAGCATGTTCAAAGGAATGTACTTTGAATGTGAGACTTCACGTCTATGGAATTGTCTTGTAAGAATTTCCGATAGAATACCTTGTAATTTCATTAGCCGGGTCTTGGTGACTTTTGTGCTATGACATTACGAAAGAATCATTGCATAAAATGTTAGAATCTGACATATTCTAAAAGTGGCAAGAATTTGGTATTCTTATACTAATAATAAGGATTGGGGATTGTGAATTGAGTTTCATTGGAAAAGTTTTCAATTGATCTATTTCACAAAGTATGGACCATAGGAAACCAAAGTGTGTTTGCTTGGAGCATGGGACAATTGTGGTTATAATTCGAGTAATAAGTTGATTTTCTGAAACAGTAAGCAATGAATAATGAGTAATCAATATGGTGTTTAAATAAAAGTGTTTTTATTTACGCTCAAAACGTTTTGGGACCATATAGGATTAATATTATTATTGCGTTTCATTTTTCATGTTTTGACTTCCAGAATAACTAGGTTATTCGAACCTCCACAGTCGGTCATACGTTGGAAGTAGGTATGAAGGAAGACTGTCATGAATTTGTCTGTAGATTGTCTAAAGTGTATAGACATAACACAAGTTTGCTGCAGAGTTCATGAGTGCTTTGATAAGATTAAAGTATTGGATTAAACCCACGCTCACTTGAATCACTTCATGGTTTTATCACGAGTGATTGGTGAGACGATAACATTGTATATTCTTGAAACCGAGACGTGTGAGTTGTTATTTGCCAGTCGGTTGCACATTGATGATAAGTAAACACACCAGTAACTTGGTGTTATAAAACTTATTGTTGTGTGTGATTCGATTAGTAGGTGCAAGCAAGCATTTGAGTCAAAGTTTATCCATTCCTTTTACCCAAGGTGGGATAAAAGCGATATCTGTGGGCCCCTCGATGATTTAGTGATGACAAAAGAAAGTGCTCGGCCGGGCCAGGACTGATTTGATTTGTTCAATTAGTCAGTCGTCATAAATTGGAAATCGGGAAACGACACATAGACTGAGATAATGATTTCAATCCATGTCTCATGTCTATACGATATCTTGTAGAAAGGAGGAATATATGATCCCTTATCTAAAGGACACGCGTATCTGATAAGATCAGAGTTGACAGCGGCTTTTGGAAGCTACGATTGCTGATCAGGTTTTGAAGTCATACGCAGAATAGTTATTAGACTTATCCAAGTGGGAGACTGTTGGATTAGTGTCTAAGTCCATAACTATTTTGGTATGTACTTGACCCGATTGTGAGCATGGTCCTTTTGGGTTGCCTTCACACGGGTGACTAGACATGATGACAGTTGAGGAGAGAGATTGATTAGGGCATAAATATGATTTATTTATTATATTATATGATTAATATAATAATTTGGAATCTTATTATTAATTAGTATTTAATCAGAAATTAATTAGGAATTAATTTCGGGATTAAAGGAATTAATTAAAAGTACAGGGGTTGTTTTGTAATTATTTGATAGTTGAGACTTTGGGCTATTGGATCACCTTTATTAAGGCTTGAACGAAAATCCTAGAAGGATCTAGGAGTTTTCGTCCAAGGGCTTAAGGAAAGGAGTCCATGGACTTGCTTAGGCCCTAAGCTAAGGGATTAGGGTTTCCACCTTGAAACCCTAGCTAGCCTCAAGTATATATAGCACCCTAAGGGACTAGAATTCAATCACCCCTGGGGAAAACCCTACTAGGGCCTAATTTTGGAGTTTAGTACCTTTCCTCCTCTCTCTCATATTCATCCTCTCACTCAAAGTGTGTTTGTGAGCCAATAGAGGTACTACACTTGTGGTACTTGCTTTCAAGAGCTAAGGAAATTCAAGGAACTAGTTGTTATTACTACATAACAACAAAAGGTATGTATTATATTCTCCTATGTCAATTTCGAAAATAGTAGATGCATGCTAGGGTTCTTTTGTGATCATAAAGTTGTATAACTAATAGTGAAAACATAGATCCAACTCTAGGGTTGCATGCACACATAGGATTGTTTGTATAAAACCCAACAATTGTTCCATAACAGGCATGGAGTCAATCATCTTGTAACCCATAAAGTTACTAACAAGAAACTTCTTGCTAGAAGCATCTTCATCCATGTACTTGGATTCAAGAGAATCCCACAGTTCTTTTGCAGATTCGAAATTTTGATGGATATCAAACAGAGAGTCAGACATACCATTGAGAATATGACCACGACATATGTAATCATCATTTTCCCACTTTGATCTCCTTCTTGTTGCCTCCAAAGTTTCATCTTCAATAGATTTTGGTAAGATTGGCATAGGTGTACTCAGAACATACACCACTTTCAGAGTGGTAAGGAGAAAGTGCATCTTCTTCTGCCATCTACGAAAATCTTTCCCTTCAAACTTGTTCAATTTGTCAAACTTGCTTGGCATATCCTTCACAGAATCGCCACTTGCCACGATCACAAAATACTTCAATTTTTGTTAGAAATAAGGGATGAACAAATTGCTTGGATTCTCTGAAAGTCGTGATTCACTATCAAATTGAAGTATTTTGATGGTACAAATCGAACACTCAATTGGATGAAATTAAGAGATACAAAATCAAAGAATGTATGTGAAAAATGTTCTTCAAGAAGTGTACCAGAAAATGACCAAAAACGGCTATATGATTCCCGTCTGAAAACTGTCACTAGACAGTTACAAACGTTCATCAAAACTACCAAACCTGACATAAAATGGATCTTAGGGAAAAGGGTCGATTTTCTAAAAAAATCAGATTTTTGATGCAGCTCGACCCCAGCCAGGGGCTCTGCCCCTTGGACCCCGCTCTCAGGGGCGCTGCCCCCGGACCCCCATTCCTAAATAACAGTGTACTTTGAATCTTGAAAACTTGAACAATTGTGTACTCCTACACCATCCTAACTTGTTCAATATTCAACAAGATCACTTTTGGTCAACAAATTTAATCTTATTACACTTATATAACATTGATGATATTAAATCACCAACAAATCTTTGGTTTTTGTCTTTGTCTTTTAGGAATGTGCTCCACTTATGTGTTGAATCCATAAAGTATCTTTAATAAAACGTTGGTGAAGGGGAATTATTCATATGTATTGCCCATAAATGTGTTGTATGTAAGCAAACAGAAGGTGAAAGGGTGGAAGACTTCCAATTTTCTTTTTGCAGGCAATGTCCAAGTTCATACCACAAGATTTATTTACCGAGGTATTCTTTTTTTAATTTCATATTTTTTATGCTAAAAAAGTCATGGTCATCGTTCTTTAGTAATTAACCTTAATCATACGTTTTTTGATGATAAAATACCCATAGCTTGGGATTCACTTTTACCTAAAAGCCCTAGATTGATATATTATGTGTTTGGAGTAGGAATTGAAGTTCATTTTGTTTTCTTTGGTAATCAGACAATAGAGAGAAACAAAAAGATTGAAAGCCGCACAAAAAACGA
The DNA here is from genome assembly GCF_052849685.1 of Lactuca virosa. Classification (NCBI taxonomy): domain Eukaryota; kingdom Viridiplantae; phylum Streptophyta; class Magnoliopsida; order Asterales; family Asteraceae; genus Lactuca; species Lactuca virosa. The sequence goes on from NC_136428.1 coordinate 29,876,683, forward strand.
AAGCAACCAAACTTAAGGTATTGTTAATGTGCTACGTAGTATCTTACATGAGTAAATTGTATTAATATGATTTGGATGGTTAATTAATTCAATTGATTCACATTCTAAGCACACCATGATTCACATTCGAACCGTAGTCCGGAACATATAATCATGCATGCATACATATACAGGCCAACATTAGTGCCTTAGACCCGTTCACACAAAGGGAAACTCACATCGCAAAGCTGAATCTCACGGATAATCCCCTGGCTGCTAGCTGAAAAATCCCCGAACTGCTGATCCTTCGGCTCCCCGAGCTGCTAGTCATCATATAAACTACTTAAGGTCAGGGATCTCATAACTTAGCCATAAGTCCTCACTTGGGTAGAAGACCATTATACCCCTCACATACTCTTATCCAAAGAAGGACTCTACTCAACCCTTGGCCCAAAAAGGTAACACTCTTACAAGGCCCAATATATGGCCCAATTTCTAATTGGGTCCAATCCCTTCACATGGGACTTAGCCAAAGGCCCACTAATGCTTCTCTAGTCCAAATGTTCAATTCCAGATGGCCCACTAAGGCCCAAAGTAACAAAGTCCAATGAATGGCCCAAACCGAGGCCCACTTGAGCGAAACCCACTCTGAATGAGTACGCGGGGCGTACTCAGCTGTACGCAGGGCGTACTGCACTCGTGGCCTGTACGTTGCACGTACCAGCTTGTACGCCCAACGTACTCTCCTGTTAAGCTCTTTTTGCTATTAAGCACTTAATGCTTCCAGTCAATGGTCCAAATCACAGATCCTAGTTCCTCTTAACGTCTAAATCCATAAAGTCACGAACTTGGTGACTTTGCATGTCCCACATAAGCTCAAATTCCAAAAATAGTAATCTACTTCTATGCATAAGACCATCTGCAAGACAATTATACTTGACAGAAGGCTCAGATAATCCTTCGAGTAGGAGATTTATCCCTAAAACGGTTAGACTCAGACGAGAGCTGCGCAGCAGGGTCAAATCAATTACTCTGAGATTATTTAATCCCACTGCAAGTGATTTATCAATTCCGATCAACAAACTACTCCACGCGCTCGGTTCCTCACATCACTACTTCTGCCCGAACATCCTGTTGTCTCTTATCCGCTGTTTGGAAGAGACGATACCTCACAGGTCCCAACTTATCTGTCGACTGTCTGTAATACCGGATTCCCACCCGGTTGCTGAGCCAATGAACACCCTCTCAGTCGCTCCCAGATACTTCCGAAGAAAACTTCGGCGATCGAAAACTGCTCTATCCACATTGCCACTCATGGCTCTATAACTAGGAGATACGGGCCTCGCCCACACTCTGCTAACTAGGAGATACGTGCCCCCGCCCACACTCCGCTGACTAGAAGATACGGGCCTCCGCCCACACTCCGCTGACTAGGAGATACGGGCCTCGCTCATACTCCGCTAACTAGGACTACACAGGTCCAACTCCACCTCGAATCATATCGACCTATCCCTTCCTGATTACAACCACGCTAACTAGGAGATACTGGCCTCACCCACACTCCACTAAGTAGGAGATACGGGCCTCCGCCCACACTCTGCTAACTAGCCGTTAATGAATGCTACGGCTATCCCGTAGTCTTACAACACTTTCCACGATGTCTGGCTGCTGGTGAATGTTACGGCTATCCCACAGTCTTACAACACTTTCCACACTGTCTGGTTGCTGGTGAATGCTACGGCTATCCCGCAGTCTTACAACACTTTCCACGCTGTCTCAACCGCTGGTTACCAACCCGAACACATCCATCGTCGAGCATGCATATGGTATAACATCCTGGCTGGACTCGCGTCCTGAAGGGATTTCCCCAACATGGTTTCCCCAAAACCAGCTATCAAACACCAAAAGAAGCGAACCCTACGTTGGGAAGTTTCCCGAACTCCCAACTCACATACTTCTCAATCCAATCAGCCACTTGGTCCGCCTTCCATCTTGATGGAAATGCGAACTCATCCTAGTTTCACACTTACTTCTGTTCCTGAACACCCAAGGGATTCTCCCCCACTTTGATTCAACTACATCTTACAACACACGAGACTGGAAGGATTCCCGATCCTTCTTACCATCCAATGATCGATCTGCTGGCAGTCTATCCTTACCACTATTAGTGTTCCAAAACTAACCAATACCAAAACAGTACTACCTCTCGAAGACTAGCAGAACACTTCCTGAGTTCCAATCACACTTGCTATAGCTACCGCAACCTGGAAACCCTCTATATAAGGAGACGACCTCACACTACTACTCTAAGATTCATGGTATGCAGATGGCATATAATCCTAACATAAGAAGAAAATATAACTCCAAGATACACTTACTCATACCGATGCAAGACAATAGCAATAAAATCATAAATAAAAACTGATAGGAAAGCAAAAGATACACACCTGCAACATCGGAAGTCGCTCGCGCCTCCTCTGTAGTCGGCTGGAAAGTCCTGCTCCTTGTCGTAGGCGCCTCTACCCAACCCTGACGGCCGTCGGTCATCCTCAATGTCGCAGGGGCAGGTGTCATCACCTGTCCTACTGCAGCCAAACTCAGACATCGAGCCTTCTTGTGGCCTCGCTGACTGCAATAAAAGCAGATCAGGTCTGATCCCTGGGTGGTGGTAGCAGTACAATCCCTGCTATAATGACCGGTCCGACCGCACTTGAAGTAGCCAGAATCATCACCACTACCACTCCTACAAGCACCCTCATGCGTCCTACCGCACTTGCCACAACGACTACGGTCCTGATGACCCCTCGATCTAGAATCCGATGTCTTGGGCCTCTTTCCCGATCCCGTGGATGTCTGAACCTCGTCTGGCTTTCTCTTCCTCTCCGCCTCCAAGTCGATCTCCCTTTCCCTGGCTCGAGCGATCATATTCTCCAGCGTCTTACAACTGGACCGGCTCACAAACTGTCTGATGTCGCTCCTCAGCATCTCGTGGTACCGAGCCTTCTTCATCTCCTCGTCTGCCACATATTGCGGAACAAGAAGGGCCCTCTTCCTGAACTTAGCGGTGATCTTTGCCACCGTCTCCGTAGTCTGCTGGAGGTCCTGGAACTCCCGTGCCAGCTGCAGCACCTCAATCACTGGTGAAAACTCGGCCCTGAACCTGGCCGAGAAGTCACTCCATGACATCGCGTCCAACGCGACATCATCCCCAGTAGCATGTCCAACCTCCTCCCACCAGTCACATGCTCTGTCCTTCAGAAGACAGGAGGCGATTCGGACCTTGTCCCCCTCGGGACACCGGCTAGTACAAAAAGCATTGGCGACATCTGCCAACCACCGACTGCTAGCAATGGGGTCCTTAGCCCCATCATAGTCTGGAGCTCCACAAGCTCTGAACTCCCAGATTGTCAGCGTGCGTGCCCCCATCATGGCCGCCATCTCAGTGCGGAAAGCACTCAGCCTCTCATCAAGAATCTCCAAGATACCCTCCTTGACCGTACCGAAGATCACAGGAGTCTGGTCAATGATATTGCACGTAATCTCAGCTGAAATAAACTCTCCCATCTAATCATCAAGCTGCCCAGCTCCAGAGCCCGAACCTGATCCCTCATCGACACCAGAACTGTGCACTGGTCTAGTACGTAGCTTCACCATGCTGCAACATATCATAACAAACATCAGAATACTCATCATAACTAGAGGGATCACACACACTATAAGTTTCCTGATTTTATCTCAACCCTCCTTGATTCGAGTACGGATCCTCTACTTTCAGTAGTACGGGCCCATACTACCTTCCACATCTATCCTTACTTTCCTCAAGAATTGCCTCAATTCCACCAATTCCCTTTCACTAATTCCGATCCCAGCACTAATCTCATCCTAGTCTTACCCTAGGGTAATCTCTTACCCACTCTCTGCCATCAGCTGCATAAGAAGTCCTTACTACCTTTCTCTAACTAGCTCGCGAATACCATTACATATTACTAAGACCAAATAATTCTTTGAATGAGAGGTCTCTCCCCACAATGATTAGACTCAAACGAGAGCTGCGAAATAGGGCTAAACCTAACCTTCTGAAATTATTTAGTCCTCGTAATATGTAACTTAACATATTCGTTACTAGTTAGTTAAAGATAAGTAGAACTCCTAAAAGCACAAAGCAAGCATCATTCAGGAATTGAGTAAACAAAACCAAGCATATCCTAATCAGGCAATCATATCACTGACTAATCAGTATTAGCATGTAGTTCAATAAGCTCATACAGTAGGCATAAAAGGCATCCTTCCTAGATCCTTAGCCCTAATCTAGCATGCAGTTATCATACACATACAACAAGCATACAAGGCATCCTTCCTAGATCCTTAGCCCTAATCTAGCACGCAGTTCTCATAATCATATCATATCATAACAAACATGTATGGGTAATTTGGGAGAACTTACTTGAGCTCGGCTGATTGCATGCACCACACCCATTTCTCCTTTTGGAAATTCTTTTTATAAAAAAAATGATTTTATTTTGAAAATTTTCATACCAAGTCCTCAGTTTGAGTTCAGACACACCCGAGAGTGTGCCCAAATCCCTCAAACCAAGGCTCTGATACAAACTTGTAACATCCCAAAAATACGGTCCAAAATTTTGTTTTAAATCATTTAATAAAACCATAGTTATCAAATCATTTCATCAAAGCATAGTCAAAATATCTCAAAACATTATTATCAGAGCATCAAAACATCAGAGTGAACATCCCAGGCTAAAACATCTTGGTGTGTGCAATGCAGTCATCCCAAGCTCTTCTCCTTGCAACTGGAAGTACCTGAAACCAAAACTGTAAACCGTAAGCACGAAGCTTAGTGAGTTCCCCAACATACCACATACCATACACATAATCGCATATACCGGGCCCCCGCCCCTACATTGGGCCCCGCCCGACATCAGACAGTGTTCGATATTTTATACAGTCTTCATATTTCTAGAGATATGGTGATGAACTCTGGAAAGAGGTTTTGGTGAATGGCAACAGACTTGTTTTATGAACTCCGGTGATACATTTTGGTGAGAACGACGAGTGTGAAGAAGGACGAGAGAGAGAGAGAGAGAGAGAGAGAGAGTTAGAGAACGGTGGGTGAGGCGGGGGATAATTTTTTTTTCTTTTTTCTTTATTTTTTAATTAAAATAGTATTAAAATAATTATAAAAAATACAAAAAATAAAATAAAAGGGCATAATCGTCTTTTCAATTTTTTTTGGACCAAAATCACGGAAATGTTTTGATTTTGGGCCTTCCATGCAAGTTGGAAACTTTTTGGACCCTATCCAAAGTTTTTTGAATACCACAAGGACCAATGTTGCAGTTTTGTCTATAATTTATCATCATTACATTTAGAGAAATCTTATAAATGGTCCCTATGGTTTTCCAAAATATCAAGTGTAGTCCCTAATTTTTTTCGATTCCATGGAGGGTCCCCGTGGTTTAAATTTCTATCGTGGTTGGTTCATAACCCACATAAAAAGACTTATGTGCGTTTTTAATTTAATTTACGTTTTCTTTAAAATGGTTCCCATCCCCACCCCACCACTTATCTCCCCATTTATTTCTCTTCCTTTTCTCTCCCTTACTTCTTTTCCTTTTCTCTCTCCTTTCTTGCAGGTTTTTTGTGAGCTTCTTAGAAAACCAAGGTTGTCTTTAAAGCAACACAAAAAGTTCAATTTCTACTAGAACTCGAAGCACAAAAAAAACATAACTTAAAGTCAAACAAGAAACATTAGAAAAAAAAAAGAAACTTATGGCGGTGGAGGTAGAGGAAAGGGGGCTCACCACTCACCAATTGCAGCACAATCAAAACATTAAACCGATGAATAATATCTATAAATCAAAGTAGATATCAAAAAGGGAAAAATGCTATTTACTCTACTAAAAAGCGACATCAAGTGTGCACCAAATAAGGGCAGTGAATCGATGAGTTAAACCTGATCCTTAATACGAAAAAAGATTATAGATATCGGTGGGGAGAGGTGGAGGCAGGAGAATTGGGCTCCAGCAAGGGGCAGTGAATCAGTGATGATGGATCGCACCACTTCTGGTGTTCAAGAACAACCTCCCGGTTTCTTTGATCTCTACTCCAAAGCAACCTTACAATTGGTGGTGAGGTTCCAGCGATACTGCCTTCTCTGATCTTGTTTCCTGTCCTCCGATCTCAACTCTAATCGCTATAGCAACTCGTGTTTCTTCCTTCTTTCACATTCGATCTCCTTTTAACATACCCTTATCTGACGAAGGAAGATTACAACAATTTCTAGCGAATGAAGATTCTAGTAGACCGAAGAGTGAGGTGAGAGAAGAGGAATGCATAGAAGACCAGTCTTTCGATTTGGAGGAAGAAGGGTGCAAGTGTTATTTATTTCATTATCCTTTTCTTTTTTTTAAATAATTTATTTAAATAAAATTTAAACTAAATTAAAAAGGACAAATAAGTCTTTTATGTGGATCAGGGATCTACAAAAAATATGAAACTAATGCAACCCCGCTAAAAGGTTGTATTAGGCCTCGAAAAAGTTGCCTAATACCTAAAGTAACCTTTTACCAAATGTTGCATTAGGTAAAGTTGCATTAGACCTAAAGCAACATTTTTCTTGGAAAATTCAACCATTTCTAAAATAGTTCCAAATCTTTTTTAGATGCAACCTTTTTTAAATGAAATATTTGTTATTCAAAAACAAATTTTTGATGCTTATATATAACTTTTTTAACCGACTTACGAAAATGATTTTTTTTTCTATAATCAATTGCAACATTTATTATATTTCTAGTAAAGAATTGCAACATTTCTCTATGTTATATGCAACATTTGTTACATCTTAACTTCCAAAAATGCAACTTTATTTACACTCAAATGCAACTTTATGTTTGTGACTTTTTTAGCACTAATGTGACATCTTTTTTTCCAGTCATGCAGAATGTTTTACTACATTACTATAAATATTCATTACTAATAAATTACACCATAATAATAATAACATAAATATCTTATATAATTTTTTGGTCTCCGTTGACATGTATAAATTTAAAATAACAACCATAAGTTAAAGTCAACACAAAGTTGTTAACTATAATCACAAAAAAAGTATTAAAAATGTATAGACGTGTACTAAACATAGATGATAAATCATATTAGCAACTATTAACCTTCTTGAGGTTGTTGCACCACAAACTTCTGCATCATGGCTTCAAAGTTTTCTCGTTGGTTGTTAATATATATTCACGCACCTTGTAATTTGGCCTATTTTTTCATGGTCCTCTTGAATCTTTTTCTCATTTCAATCAACTTATCTCTTTAAACTTCATTTACTTTGAATGATTTCACAAGTCTCACCGGAATCATGTATGATGCATCACCATCACCCATGGTTTTTTAATCAATTTATTAGTAACGCCTCTACCATAAACTCGACAATATTTATCATTCTCTTTGTTCATCGCAAACGTATAAGGATCTGCGACATCACTTCCAACTTCTATAGGTTTATAGTTCCTCATTTGTCCCTTCAAGGTTATTCAAAAATGAATAGGATAATATTGCTAAAATCTCATGTTGTTAAAAAGTTGTTTATATCGTAAAAAACTGAATTTCAATGCAGAAAAAAGAATATTTTATTTTGTAAGAAACAACCACTTGATATCCAAAAAATTTCTATCAAACGACTATTTTAAATGTAAAAAATTGCATTTTAAAGTATAAAAAAAATTGCATTTTAACATCTAAAAAACTCCATTACATATAATGATCTCACCCTGGTTAACTTTCCTCATTTGAACAATATGAAACATTGTTGGTCCTCTTTTCTTAGGTGTAGAAATTACTACATTCCAACAAAATAATATATATATATATATATATATATATATATATATATATATATATATATATATATATAACAAACCAAAAACATGGCAAAGTACTGAACTTGAACCTGTTTCTTTTTCTAATTGGGGCTCTTCTAATTGTTCTTAAATGAGTACATCATCCTCATTTTCTAAATTCGCTATCATCCATTTTTATCTTATTTTTAATATTTGCAAATGTCAAATGGTTCATGTCTTCATAGTCATCATTTTGATCAACATCATCTTGTCATTAATTAGTAGATACAACACCATTAATAAATAGTAATTACAAAAAATATAACAAACAATAAAATATTCATTAAATTAAACAAAATGACCTTCAGATTGCACAATACCTCGTTCATTGTCATCATCTTTCAAACCATATTGTTCCGTACCTGCTGCAATAACATCTAATATCATAGAAAAGTAAAATATATGACATGTCGTTTTATGGGTGATTTTTTATTGCTCATTAATTAAATAAACCTTTAGATCTAATATCATCCTTATCCTCATCAACAAGAGCCAATTGTCTCTTTGCTTCGCTTCTGATAAGATAAACTTGGTAATTGTATTGTATATTATAATTATGTAACGTGTACATGATAGATATATATAATAGATACAGTTACACTTTTGTCCCTATAATATTATCTATTATCTATCGTCTAATATTCCCCCGAAAGCTAAGGCCGGGGAGCGAGCTGCAGCTTGGATTGTAACTGTAGAAACCGTTGGGAAGACAGGTTTTGTGAAGATGTCAGCAATCTGATCATTTGTGTGGATATACTTAACCGATAGATTTCTTTGAGCTACCTTTTCTCGAACAAAGTGGAAATCTACAACAACATGTTTAGTACGTGCATGAAATATAGGATTGCCTGAAAGATAGGTATCACCTAAGTTATCACACCACAATATAGGAACAATCTTGAGAGGAACACGGAATTCTCCCAAGAGAGCTTGAAGTTAAGTAAGTTCAGCCACCGTATCTGCGAGTGTCTTGTATTCGGATTCTGTTGATGACCGAGAAACAGTGCGTTGTTTGCGAGCAGACCAGGAAACAAGGTTGGAACCAAGATAGATTGCATAGCCCCCGGTGGATCGAAGGTCGTCTGGACAACCAGCCCAATCTGCATCAGAGTAGGCTGTGAGGAACGGATCAGTGGAATCAGTGTAAGCATGAAGATGGAAAGCGGAGTGGCGTTGTAGTTTCAATCCATAAGATGTAGTTCCTTGTAAATAACGGAGTATGCGTTTGACAGCAGACCAATGATTCTCTGTAGGTGAATGCATAAACTGACAAACTTTGTTTACCACAAAGGTGATGTCAGGTCTCGAAAGAGTGACATACTGGAGAGCACCAACAATTTGGCGGTACCGAACCGGATTATCAAAAGCAACATTGTCACCAATAACTAAGTTAGCATTGGTTGTCATAGGCGAAGAGACCGGCTTGGAAGCAGAGAGACCAGCCCGTTGTAGCAATTCAAGGATGTACTTTCGTTGAGATCAAATAATTGAATCTGGTTGATATTGTACTTCGACACCTAGAAAGTATGACAAAACACCCATATCTTGTATGGCAAAGGATTTGCTTAAGTTATGTACCACCTCATCGATTGCTTGGGAATTGTTACCTGTGAGAATAATATCATCAACGTACACCAACATATACATTAGAACCCCTTGAGAAGAATAAACAAATAAGGAGGGATCAGTGCGAGACCCCCTAAAACCAAGAGCTAATAAAGCAGTGAACAGCCTATGAAACCAGGCTCGGGGTGCTTGTTTGAGACCGTATAGTGACTTGTGGAGAAGGCAAACATGGTTGGGTTTGTTCGGGTCAACGAAGCCTTGTGGCTGCTGTAAATAAAGTGTCTCTTTTAAATCGCCATGTAAAAAGGCATTTTGTACATCAAGCTATCGTAAGGGCCATTTTTGTGAAACGGCGAGTGAGAGAACGATGCGAATAGTGGTAGCTTTTACAACAGGGCTGAATGTCTCGTGATAATCGACCCCCGGTTGTTGTTTAAAACCCTTTGCAACAAGCCGTGCTTTGTAGCGTGTGATGGCACCGGTTTGATCTTTCATTAATTTGTATACCTATTTACAATCAACAACATTAATATTCGCTGTACGGGGTACCAAGGACCAAGTACCATTTTGCATTAAGGAAGAGTATTCATCGGACATAGTTGAGCGCCACTGTGGGTGTGCATTGGCAATGATAAAGGTGGGTGGTTCGGTTTGAGAGTAATCAAGAGTAGTATGAAAAGAATAAGGCTTTGTTTTTTTCGGGTTTGGACGAAGATTAGAGGGTCGTGAACGTGGAAGATCAGAGGTGGGAGCAGGATTTTAGGATGAAGTAGCCGAAGGTCGTAGAGGATCGGTCTCGAGAGTATAAGTGGAAGCCGACTGAATTAGAGGTGAGGGCAGAGTTGGATCAACAGCCAGATGATGTTCAAGGATAATGGGTTCAAGTGGTGGCTGGGTAGTGATGGTTATAGCTTGTGGACGTAGGAAGGTGTTACGTTTATATGTGTGGACTAAAGGAGGCTGATTTGTAGAGGAAGGTGTGGGAATATTGGTTGTGGGAGGTGTTTGAGGTGGCTCGGGTGTTGTAGGATTGGGATAAGAGGAGATATATGGATCAGGGGGCTGGTTGGTGGTCGCTTGTGTGAGAACCATGAGCTAAGGAAGCAGAAAAAGGGAATGAGGTCTCATTAAACCGGACACGGCAGACAATATATATGTGTTCTGATGATGGATCAAGGCATCGATAGCCATGATGGGAGGGGCTGTAGCCCAAAAAGACGCACAGAGTGGATCGGAAATCCATTTTATGTTTGTTGTAGGGACAGAGATGAGGGTAGCATTGACAGCCAAAAACACGTAGGAAAGAGAAGTCCGGTTTATGATGGAAGAGGTATTCAAAAGGTGAAGTGTTTTTAGTGGTGCGTGAGGGCATTCGATTTATAAGATACACGGATTTTTCGAAAGCAAAATGCTAGAAATGTTGCGGAACACTAGCTTGGGTGAGTAAGGTTAGGCCGGTTTCGACAACATGTCGGTGTCTGCGTTCAACAAAACCATTTTGTTCACTTGTGTGTGGACATGATAATCGATGAATGATGCCAAGAGGGGAGAAAAAATTGAGAAAGATTTCGAAACTCTCCACCCCAATCAGTTTGGACAGATTTTAATTTAGTGTTGAATTGGCGTTCAACCATGGCTAGGAAACGTTTAAAGGTAGGAAACACATCAGACTTTAGCTTTAAGGTAAAAAACCACATAAAACTCGAGTAGTGATCAACACAAAGAAGAAAATAAGTATGACCATCACTAGAAGTAACCGGTGCGGGTCCCCACACATCACAAAACACAAGATCTAAAATATGAGAACTCTTGTAGGAAGAAGATGATAAATGCAATTTAGATGATTTGCCAACTAAACACGAGTCATAAACAAAAGGAGAACATTTATTTGATAAAGGTAAATTGTAGCTAGATAACATAGATTGTAAAAGTTGAATATGTGGATGTCCTAATCGTTGATGCCAAACTTGGGACGAAGCACGAATAGCAGAAAATGCAACTTTTGGAAGAGACTGGAGCCGAGGGAGACAAATAGAGTAAAGTCCACCATTACTTGGACCCGTGAGGAGGGTTTTGTGTGTAGCCGAATCCTTGATAGCAAAAAAAGAAGAGTGAAATTCAAAGTAAACATGGTTATCAAGGCATAATTTTTGAATAGAAAGGAGATTTCATTTGATATCAGGAACATGGAGAATATTATTTAAGGAAAACAATTTGTTTGGCGAGTAAAGTTTGGAAGAGCCAATGTGAAGAATGGGTAAACCCTTACCATTGCTAACATGGAGATTATCCTCACCATAGTAAGGCTCAGTTCTGTCGAAGCTATGCAAGTCATGTATGACATGGTGGCTGGATCCTGTGTCAGTTAGCCAGGAGGTGGATGCTTGTGAGCGGTGATCTGCATAGTTAGTTGAGGGTGGTGGTCTTCGAAATGTTGCTGGATCACGGTTTGGACATTGAGAGGGAACATGTCTATTAGACTAGTTATGTATATGTATAGACTTTTATTTATTGTTGTATATGTTGGGTTATGAGCATTCTAACACTCCTAAGTGTACATGCAAACCTAAATACCTTGGATCTATGTTTTCTCTATTATACATACAATTATGAACATCCAAGGCATTATCCTAATCTAGCATACAAAATAATAAATATAACAAGATAGAATACATACCTCTTTGATGTAGAATGTCTTCATGAAGCTTGAGTGCCTAGTGCCCCAAGTATGACACCTCAAATGGTTCACACAACACCAAATACACTTGGAATAACTTGAGAGAAACTTGAACACTCCTTGAAATCGTCTAGCCCTCACACTCACACATTAGTGCACGATTTCTTGAGCCATGGGATTCTTTTATATGGTGGCTATTAGGGTTACACCATGTAACTCATAACTTTACCCATTCCTTATGCTCCATGGATTTTAACCTCCATGGAGTATCCATGGGTCACCCCATGGACTTAGTCCAACATAAGGAATCTTGGATCACAAGCCCACATATATAAGAATGAATGATTTACACAATCAACCCATATATTTAATTAGTCTCCTTTTGATCACTTAATTAATTCCAAATTAATTCTTGATCAATACTAATTAAATAACCTTATTAATATATTAGAACTTATAATATATTAACCAACCTTAAGTGTTATTTCTCTCATTATAGTCTATCCAAATGCATGATGCCATGCAACCCAAATGGACCATGTCAGGTCGGGTCAAGTCTTACCAATTATAGTTATGGACTTAGACATTAATCCAACAGTCTCCCACTTGGATAAGTCTAAAACTATTATTGCGTATGACTTCAGTAACCGATCAGCAATCGTAGCTCTCAAAAGCTTCTGTCGAACTCTGACCTTGTCGATGAACTCTGACCTTTGTCAATGACTTGTCCATTAGATAAGGGATCATATATTCCTCCATTCTAGATATCATATGGACTGAGACATGGATTATCAATCATTCTCTCTGTCCATTTGTTGTTTCCTGATTTCCGATTCATGATGACTGACTGATTGAACAAATCAAATCAGTCCTGGCTTGGCCAAGCACTCACATGTATCATCTTTAAATCATCGAGGGGCCCACAGATATCGCTTTTATCCCGAAGGTAAAAGGAATGGATAAACTTCGACTCATATGGCTTGTTCTACTACTTGTTGAATCATACACAAAGGCACGTTTTATAACATCGAGTTACCAATGCGTTTTCGTGCAATCAATGTATAACCAACTCATAGTAACAACTCATATCTCTAGGTTTGAAGAATATAAGATATTATCGTCTCATGATCACTCGTGATAAAATCCATGAAGTGATTCAAATGAGCGCGGGTTGAATCCAATACTCAGAACTTATGAGCACTCATGAGTGTTGTAGCACCACTTTGTCCACCAACTTGGACCTCTACAAACCAACCCATGACAGTCTTGATTCATATCTACTTCCAACATATGACCGACTGTGGATGGTTTGAATAACTTAATCATTCAGGAAGAGCGACTTAGTTATTCTGGAAGTCAAAACATGCAAAGTGAAACACAAGAATAAATGAATCAAATATGGTATCAAACCCTATGAATATAAATAAACACTTTTATTTATCACCATACTGATTACTCATTATTCATTGTTTCGGTTTTATCAACTTTATACTTGAATTTAAAACAATAGTTGTCCCATGCTCCAAGCATGTACACTATGTTTTCTAAACACTAGTCATGCCATACACCAAGTATGCATACTATGTTTGTCTATGATCTTTACTTTGTAAAATAGATCAATTGAACATCACTCCAATGATCCTCTCTTCACAGTCCCAAATCCTTACTGCAAATGCAAGAATTCCAAATTCATGCCATTTACTGAAATCTGTTAGATTCTAAACTTATATGCATTGATCCTCTTAATGATTATGCACAAAGTCAGAAAGACTTGACAACAATCATTACAGAGCATTCCAAAGGAGATCGACTCCTTGGAAACATCCTTCTTTCATTAAGTTTCCTAATCTTACACAGATTGAACAATTTCTAACTTTGAAACATTTCCATATTCCATTTTGACTATCACTTCTGAACAAGAGTTGCCTCCTTACAGATTATGTCAATATGGTCCTTCCAGAATTAACATTATACTTCCAACTGTCCTTGAGCAACCAATCTTTGGTAAACCTTAGATTGTCCTCGACAATTGCTTAATCATTTTAGTCATATCCAATTCTTGACCTTTTCCCTTCATAATGCCCCAGGCATTTGGAAAATTTTAGAAAGGATGAATATAGCACATGTAATCGATCCTATATCCGAAGCATATGGGACACGATTCATGATGTCTCACATAAAGACTAAACCAGTCTTTTGCTATAATATTTCCATTTCAATTTGCCAAGTTCTCAAAATTCAGATTATGAAAAGGGATGTCGTAATCATAATCGAATTTTAGAACGCAAATAATGGACCCATATATAGAATTTCCTTATGTTGAGCCATTCCAACATGAAATTCATATATATATATATATATATATATATATATATATATATATATATATATATATATCCTTGATTAAATAAGATTAAAATCTCAATCTAAGCTTTATAGAATTGAAATGAAGTATAATCTCCTCTCCCTTAATTATAGCAAAACAACTTTTTCAACCCCTGCAACCTCACGAATTGAAACTTTTGTTTTCTATAATTAACATTGCTAACTTGCAACCTTTGTCATAATTATCATGCTCCCACTAACATGATGATTATTAGCATAACACTTATGCTCCCACTAGCTTTGACATGTACTCAGAAATCAACTGACTTTCTTACCAAAGTTCAGATTTCTGATACTATATTGTTTTGATAAAACTTTATCAAAATCATACACCTCTCTTAGATAGCTCACATGTGTGTCTAAACAATTTTAGAACTATCAAAAGGGATGCCCTAATCATAGTCTCAATTGTTTAGACCTTTGCCACTTCTCACAAGTCCATGTTAGTGTGCCGGTAAACCACACACGCTCCACTAACGACTTTGAGAATGCAAATATCACAATTGCTATCTAGCTAAAATCTACTTAGTGAAAGTGTTTCCTCACCATCATTTTCATGAATCGGAGAGAAACCTTATGACACTTAGATTTAATAGTGTATGTGTTCTTATCCATGTGAATTTGTCAAAACCATAATCACAAGACAAGGTTAGTGACAAATCCAAACTCATATTGATTAAACTTGTGCAATCTTAAATTCTTGCCATTTGGCAGCTCAGGTGCCTGCCATTGCTTCCAAGTAGTTGTGCAACCAATTGAGAACTCTCAGAACTCCTATGCAAAGCCAACTTGAATAGGCACAAAAATTTCAACACGATAGGTTATAAACCTCAAGTCGTGTGCTAGTGAAGGACTTTAGGTTTTATTCTTGATTAAGTCTTGAAACTTTCAAGAGCTTTAAGACTCCCACTGTCCTCTTGACATATAAGACTCCCTTGTCAAATATTCAAGAGATAGTGCGGATTGTTTATCAAGACTAACACTTTACACAATTGGCCTAAGTTGGTCTCTGTTTTATCCAAAACATCACAACTTACCAATTTCAAATGTACAAGAGTAGATAACCTTTTACTCTTACATTTGACTAGTGTTAACAAACCCTCTTTAAGATATGTCACTCAAGTTACAATCTTGGAGTATGACTCTAAGAATTGTTTTGGAACGAAGTATGACTCATCTTTTTGATTTATCCATTTCAACAATTCATGACTCCTCTTCTTGACTTTAGAGGACCAATTGTGATATGGTATCTTAATCATTAAGATGATCATAAACATGATACTAAAGTACTCTCCCATTTTTTCAGATTTGAGAAACTTTTATCTTTCTGCAATACTTTGATTCTTCTTATTCGTTCTGTCTCACATTGAAACTTCTCCAATGCTACAGACTTATACTTAAACTTATAAGTATAACCATATTTACTGAACTTAAGTAAATCCTGACGAATAGTCTTCTTGATCTTTTGTGGTGGACTTGACCAGTGCACAAGAATGTGTACTCGATCCCTTAGTCCTTTCCTTATTCACATAAGGAATTAGTCTTAATTTTCCAAGCTGAAAGTTCTCATTCATCATACTATACAACTTGCATGATTCCAAGTTTCGGTCCAATTGAACCTTGGGTGATGAGAATCTTTCCTTATTTGGTAATATTAGACACTACCACAACCGAAAGAATCAAATCCATTTTTCCAATATTGCTATCAATGGAATCTTATAAGCAACAACTTTTTCACAAATGCCATTGTAAGGATACTTAAAATAAATAAAATCAAAACCTTTTTCTTTTATTTTAAAACTTTGCGGAAAAACTTATCCTTACAATCCATATGAAAACCTTGTTGTTATCTATTCCTAAGCAATATAAATATCATAACTCTTAAGTAATAGCCCAAAATTCTGATCACCGAACCATGCGATTGAAATCCATCTTCGCGATCAGAATCAGCATGTACTTAATAGAGTTAGACAATGGACTTTACCTGAAGTAGAGCCAAACTTATTGACTTTAACATCCTTAGGTAAATTTGGCAGCTTCGTAACCAATGCCCCTTCCTTTGGCAATAGTTACCTATGGATCCTTGATAATGGGACTATCTCAGACTTCTCCTCTCTCTTTACCATTGGGTCAACAAAGTTGACTATGGCCGATCCCTTTCCATTGGGAAGAGAGAGCTTTACTGGATATCCAATGTCATCATTGTCAATGTCCATAGCGTTTTAGGAAGTTGATCTTAGCAAATAGATAAGATCATTAAGGGTCTTGTCTTAGTCTGTTTCATAGGATTCCCAAAAGAACTCACTATGTGACTTAGAAAGTAGTTGAGCCACCAACTTTCTCAAGACTTTGACACCCAACTCTCCCAGCTTGTCAATATGTGACTACATCTCCAAGATGTGATCACACCTAGACCTTGCCTTGCCAATAGGGCTTGAGTGACCTTAAACTTTTTACGAACTTATGGGTTAGGGAGAATAATTGGAGGAGGTGAAAGAAGTACGATATCCATGGGACATCATCTTCATTTAGGAAAGCTTGTTTCAAGAGATTTGGGAAGATCATAAATGTCTAGACCATACATCTTTTTGGGAGATATTCAAGATAGTTGATTTAAAGTCCTTAATATGACACCCAATATGAAATATTAAGGCTAGGACCCAACAAACTATTTTATAACTTAGAAGAGGGATGCCGTAATCCAAGCTATAAAATATTTGAAGGTAGGTGAATGACGATTCACCAATTTCCACCATGAAAAACGAAATAATTTATTAGGTTTTAATTGGATTTGAAAGTCCTAGATCTTTGAGATTCATTGAACTGTTCAAAGGCATGTTTCAATCTCGAGTGTGCCCTTCAGGTTTTGTGACTGGGATGCCGAGGATCACAAAACAAGGTGTGAATAACCATGCAAATATACTTGGTACCCTTAATATTTACCCCTTAATCAGTGTGCCGGTTAACCACACACGCTCCACCGATACTATGATAAATATTAAGTTACCCTTTGCCTACTTTGTTAAATCCAGGTTAGTGTGCCGGTTAACCACACACGCTCCACTAACGACTTAAGCAAAGTGCAAAGTGTAATTTCATGGGTTAGCACCTAATTCACATTTTCCTAAGTAACTAAGATTGGGTATTAATAAGAGTTTAGTTACTTAGTATTTATCATTAATACTTTTAATGAAAGGAGAATTATAGTCCTTGTCCTACCCGTTCGGCTAACGACCCTCCACCAGTCAAGGAAGCGGTGGGTGAGAGTGGACACCCATTAAACTGCCATTTTATAGGCAGTAACCTTATACCCCCCTTATAGACCGGCTTCGTGAATGAGGCCTACTAACGGTAAGACTGACTTTACTCTTATACATATATATAAATATTATTAACTTATAATATTATAAAGTATAAGGGTTGAATTTTAACTTTTAAAATTCTAAGGGCTAACTTGGAATTAAAGTATTCATAAGTGAAAACTTTTCAAATTCCAAAACTTGAGGGCAAGTTTTGAAACTATTCAAAACTAATTAATTCCATAACTTATGAGTTTAAAGTAGTTTTAATTAAAAAAAAAAAATCTTCAAGTTCCATAACTTGAGGACAAGTTATGGAAGACTTTAAACTAATTAATAAAAAAAATAACTTTTTTTATTGTAACTTATGGAACTAATTAAGGTTACACTTTTTTTTTAATTTAATGAAGAGACTCTTGAACCTCCATAACTTGAGGACAAGTTATGGAGTCATAAAACCATTTAATTAGAACTAGACTCTTCATTTTGTAACCTTTGACAACTTTTATGAGTTTTATGATTCTTAAATGTGACTTTTCATATAACTTGAGGACAAGTTACAAAAACACACTTTGGAATCAACTCTTAGATTAAAATGGATTGAAAACAACTATTTCACACAACTTTTCTATTAATCTAAGAACCTCATAAGAACAAGATAATTCAAATCATCAATCTTCAAGAAATTAGCATGAACATACAAACTAATACAAATCTTGAAATTATGACAATTATCTTAGAAATTGGATTAGCATGAACATTACCACATCAAAAACAAGTTTATAAGTCCAAAAACATCTTAGGGTAATGTTCCTAGTCCAATTCCAGCCAAAACAATCGAATATATGCATCCAACTCGATTTTTCAGCTACTTTTGCAAGTATAACAAGAAAACAAGCCTAGGCTCTGATACCACTGTTGGGTTATCCTTCCTTTGGCAATATTTATGAGTTTTATGATTCTTAAATGTGACTTTTCATATAACTTGAGGACAAGTTACAAAAACACACTTTGGAATCAACTCTTAGATTAAAATGGATTGAAAACAACTATTTCACACAACTTTTCTATTAATCTAAGAACCTCATAAGAACAAGATAATTCAAATCATCAATCTTCAAGAAATTAGCATGAACATACAAACTAATACAAATCTTGAAATTATGACAATTATCTTAGAAATTGGATTAGCATGAACATTACCACATCAAAACAAGTTTATAAGTCCAAAAACATCTTAGGGTAATGTTCCTAGTCCAATTCCAGCCAAAACAATCGAATATATGCATCCAACTCGATTTTTCAGCTACTTTTGCAAGTATAACAAGAAAACAAACCTGGCTCTGATACCATTGTTGGGTTATGAGCATTCTAACACTCCTAAGTGTACATGCAACCCTAAATACCTTGGATCTATGTTTTCTCTATTATACATACAATTATGAACATCCAAGGTATTATCCTAATCTAGCATACAAAATAATAAATATAACAAGATAGAATACATACCTCTTTGATGTAGAATGTCTTCATGAAGCTTGAGTGCCTAGTGCCCCAAGTGTGACACCTCAAATGGTTCACACAACACCAAATACACTTGGAATAACTTGAGAGAAACTTGAACACTCCTTGAAATCGTCTAGCCCTCACACTCACACATTAGTGCACGATTTCTTGAGCCATGGGATTCTTTTATATGGTGGCTATTAGGGTTACACCATGTAACTCATAACTTTACCCATTCCTTATGCTCCATGGATTTTAACCTCCATGGAGTATCCATGGGTCACCCCATGGACTTAGTCCAACATAAGGAATCTTGGATCACAAGCCCACATATATAAGAATGAATGATTTACACAATCAACCCATATATTTAATTAGTCTCCTTTTGATCACTTAATTAATTCCAAATTAATTCTTGATCAATACTAATTAAATAACCTTATTAATATATTAGAACTTATAATATATTAACCAACCTTAAGTGTTATTTCTCTCATTATAGTCTATCCAAATGCATGATGCCATGCAACCCAAATGGATCATGTCGGGTCGGGTCAAGTCTTACCAATTATAGTTATGGACTTAGACATTAATCCAACAGTATACTTGAGTGTCTTATGTATATCTTTATTCATTATATATATATATATATATATATATATATATATATATATATATATATATATATATATATATGTGTGTGTGTGTGTGATAACTCCCATGCCTCTTGGTGTGGAAACCCATTATTTCATGGTATCAGGCCAAAAAAACCCCTCCCTTCCTCTCCCTCTTCTTAGCCGATCATTCTCCTATCTTCTTCTCCTATCTTTCAGTTTTTTCTTGTCACCATCACAGCTTCATCCATGGCTGGCTCCTCCACTGATGCTACTCTATCCATGAACACTCTCCTTCACCTCATTACCATCCGCCTCTCCTCTAACAATTATCTCTTGTGGGTGAACCAAATGACTCCCCTCCTTAACTATAAACAACTCTTTGCTCACGTTGATGGCTCCTCTGCAGCCCCTCCTTCACACCTTCTAGTTGACAACAAGCAAGTTGAGAACCCCGCTTTTGCGGAATGTCATGCTTCGGATCAACGGGCAGTCATCATTCTTCAAGCCTCTCTCACGGAAGAAGCATTTTCTGAGGTCGTGGGCCTCTCTTCCACTCGTGCTATATGGGCCGCTCTTGAATCCGCCTATGGGAACTCTTCCATGGATGTGTACAAAATCTTCGTCATCAACTACGGCTTCTCTCTAAAGGCACCACCACCGTCTCCGAATTTGGACGGAAATTTAAGGCGATTTGTGATCAACTTGCGGCTATCGGCCAAGCTGTTACTGAATCTGATAAAAATCATTGGTTCCTATGTGGTCTTGGCAGCGATTTTGAAGTCTTATCCATTGGGGTTCGGACCTCTCGCCTCTCTCCAACTTTTCGGGACCTCCTTGCTCAAGCCAAAAGTCATGAGCTTTTCATGAAATCCCTCCACGCCAACTCCACACCTGTCGTAGAATTCTCTGATGAATCAGCGCCCATTGGGGCTGCTGCCTCTGCCTCTGCTGGTCGGGGTCGGGGTGGTGACTCCGGTGGTCGTGGTGGTCCTCGCGGTGGTCGTGGTCGTGGCCGGCGGTCACCCCACTGCCAACTATGCCGACAAAACGGTCATTTTGCTAATTCTTGTCCACAACTTCCGACCTTTGCTTCTAAGTCTGCCCCTAGTGAAGCCGATTTAGAAAAAGCTTTCCTTGCAAATTGTCGTGTGACCCCATCCGGCCCGGATTGGTATATTGATTCCGGTGCCTCGGACCACATGGTTTCTTCTTCGGGCTCGGTTGCTAAACCCGAACCTTTTGTTGGTGATGGCTCAATTCACTTCGGTAATGGTAATACTCTTCCCATTGCTGCTATTGGGACTTCCTCTCTTCCCAATGATATTCGGTTGCGGGGTGTTTTGGTGGTTCCCCGTCTTACTAAAAATTTATTGTCTATTAGCAAGTTAACATATGATAATAACGTGGATGTGCTTTTCTCCAAATCTTTGTTTTACATTCAGGATCGGGCAACGAAACAAATTCTGGCTCAAGGAACGTGTGATCAGGGGCTTTATGTTCTTCCAAATAAGTCGGTGGCTTGTGCGTTTTATGCTAAGAAGCGACCCAATGCGTCTTTTGAATTATGACACTCCTGTTTAGGGCATGTGTCTTTTGATGTTATTTCTATATTAAATAAACTTGGTCATGTGTTTGTTTCTTCTATTTTACCTAAACCGGTTACTTGTTCTCATTGCCAACTTGCTAAGTCTCATCGGTTGCCTTTTGACAATAATGACCAACGTGTCGCCCATGTTTTAGATTTGATCCATTGTGATCTTTGGGGTCCTTCCCCGATTGATTCGGTTGCTTCATACTGATATTATGTCACCTTTGTGGACGATTTCTCTCGCTTTACATGGCTTTACCCGCTCAAGTCTAAATCGGATTTTTTTAGCATTTTCGAGTTATTTATCGCCTTTGTAGAGACTCAATTCTCTACCAAAATTAAAAAATTTCAAAGTGACGGGGGTAGGGAATTTCTAAATAACAAAGTAAAGGCGTTATTGCATAAACATGGTATATTTCACCGCATCTCATGCCCGTATACCCCCCCAACAAAATGGGCGGGTTGAACGCAAACATCGTCACATTGTAGAGACGGGACTCGCCATGATGTTTCATGCTCACATTCCGGTTTCTTATTGGGCTCATGCTTTTAGATCTGCCATGCATGCTATTAATCGTCTCCCCACAAAGGTGTTGTCCATGAAATCACCATTTGAGGTCTTGTTCGGACGGGTGCCATCTTATGAGAATTTTCGCATTTTTGGGTGTCGCGTATATCCGTATTTGCGTGACTATGCGGATCATAAACTTTCTCCGCGGAGCATCCCTTGTGTTTTTGTGGGTTATCACGCTCAATATAAAGGCTACTTGTGTCTCGATCCGGTTTCGACACGGGTTTTTGTTACCCGCCATGCCCGGTTTGATGAAGAGTGCTTCCCGTTTCGTGCCACACACACAAATGCTCATATTAGGTCTTTACCCTTACATAAATTCCTTGGTGATCAGCTCCCCACCGTTCCAGTCCCAGATGACGCAGCCTCGGCTTCTCCATGTGCTCCATTAGGACCCGCCACCCTGCTCCTTGGGCTGTGTGTACGGAGCCCGATTCTCCGGTTCCCTCGGTTGCATCTCCTGCATATGAGTCCCCTGTTGTTGCTTCCCCAGGTCCCGAACTCGAGTAGCCTTCCGGGTCTGACTCCGAACCAACCATTGATCCTGCTGCTGAAACCGTCTCCGAGTCTGGCTCGTTGTCTGGTTCCGGGCCTGCTTCGCCTCCGACCCCTCGTCCGCCCCGCCTTCGCACCCGATGACCATGCGTGCCAAAGCCGGGATTTTTAAGCCACGCTACCATACTGATTTGGCACATTTAATCTCTCATGGTTTGTTTTCGCAGGTTTTTTCTGCTGACATTCCCTCGTCCCATACCACTGCCTTGCGTGATCCAAAATGGCGTGACGCAATGTGTTCCGAGATGGCGACTCTTCATCATAATCAGACATGGACTCTTGTTCCACGACCTTCCCAGGCTAATATTGTGGGTTGCAGGTGGTTGTTTCGCACCAAATATCGGGTTGATGGAACTGTAGAGCGTCACAAGGCTCGTCTCGTCGCTCAAGGGTTCAGTCAAATGCCGGGACTTGATTATTCTCATACCTTCAGTCCCGTTGTCAAGGCGGCTACCGTTCGTATTGTTCTCACTCTTGCGACTGTTAATGGATGGCATTTGCATCAACTTGACGTCAATAATGCTTTTCTCCACGACCATTTGGGCGACACTGTCTTTATGAATCAACCTCCAGGCTTTGCGGATGCTCGTCATCCTGATTATGTTTGTAAGCTCAATAAAGCTATTTATGGTCTTAAGCAGGCTCCCCGTGCATGGTTTCATCGACTCAGCTCGTTTTTATTGCAATATGGTTTTTCCTGCAGTCGTGCGGATCCCTCTCTTTTTGTGTTTCGTCGGGACTCGTGTATCATGTATATGTTAGTGTATGTTGATGATTTGATTGTTACTGGCTCGGATGATGTTGTTGTGTCATCTTTCATTTCTCGACTACACGCTGAGTTTCACATTAAGGATCTTGGGCGTTTGAACTATTTTCTTGGGCTTTAGGCTTCATTCCACAGGCTTGTTTCTTAGCCAAGCAAAGTATGCTCACGACATCGTCACGCGCTCCGGTCTTCTCCTTGCCAAGCCCATGCCTACCCCTCTTGCTACCAACGCCTCCCTTGTTAGTGGTGGCCCTCTTTATGAGGATCCGACTCACTATCGGTCCTTGGTTGGTGCCCTTCAATATTTGACGATTACGAGACTCGATATTTCTTACGTTGTTAATCAATTTAGCCAGTTTCTTGCTGCCCCGATGATTGCTCATTTTCAAGTTGTTAAACGACTTATTCGTTATGTCAAGGGAACCCTCTCGTTTGGTCTCACTTTCTCACGGACTCCGACTATTAAGCTTGTTGGCTACTCTGATGCCGACTGGGCTCGTTGCCTTGAGACTCACCTCTCCACCTATGGATACTCGATATTCCTGGGAGGTAATCTTATGTCCTGGAGTGCGAAGAAGCAGCCTACTATCTCTCGCTCCAGCTGTGAGTCTGAATATACAGCCATGGCTAATACGGCTGCCGAGATCATCTGGATCGCTCATCTGTTGCAGGAGCTGTATGCCTTGCCCACCGATCGCCCCACGCTTCTCTGTGACAATCAAAGTGCGTTATTTCTTACCCAGAACCCGGTGGCTCATAAGCGTGCTAAGCATATTGATCTTGACTATCATTTTGTTCGTGAGCTCGTTGCTTCAGGCAAATTGGTCACTATGTTTGTTCCTACCAAGCTTCAAGTCGCTGATATCTTCACTAAGAGTCTACCTCGGCCACAGTTTAAGCAGTTCCGTCGCATGCTTAGTCTTGGTCCACCTCCTCTCGCTTGAGGGGGGATATTAGACTGGTTATGTGTCTGTATAGACTTTTATTTATTGTTGTATACTTGAGGGTCTTATGTGTATCTTTATTCATTATATATATGTGATAACTCCCATGCCTCTTGGTGTGGAAACCCATTATTTCAATGTCCTATTCCACATCTGTTACATGTACCATAAACAATGTTTTGGTTGGAAGCCCAAGAAAACTGACTAAGGTTGCCTCCACCCTGGTTTGTGTTGTTGAAGTCTCCTTGAGGACGGTTGTAGTTTCCTCGTCCACGATGGTTGAATTGTCCTCGACCGTGATAGTTTCCTGCCTTGTTTGTGTAGAATGCTTGAGGAGATGAAGTGTTTGTGGGCTGAAGTTGTAGTCCAAGTTGTGATAAAAGATTGTGTAGGTTTTGTAGCTGATCTGTAGCGGCTTTGGAAGGTGGTAGGGCTGTGGTATTGCAACTAGTAGTGACAGTTGTGAAGGCTTGGACAGGTGGGACATCAGGCACAAATTTACGTACCATATATTCATGATCTGAGAGAAGACCATTCAATTCGGTGAAGGCTGTGGGATTTTGACGAGCAAGGAGGGTTGATTTTAAACCATTGTATTCCTCCCTAAGACCGGAAATCACAAGCATAACCAGGTCTTTATCCTTCATGGGTTCACCAATATTAGCTAGGGCACCACCATACCCTTGGGCTCGGTTAAGGTAGGCAGAGGAGCTTTCATTACCCTTCATCTCGAGTTTGAGAAGTTGGGTTTTAAGTGTATACTCCCTGGAAGATGTATGTGGTGCATAGGCTTTTTCAAGAGACAGCCATAGTGTTGGATAAGGTGTCTAAGTCCATAACTATTTCTGGTATGTACTTGACCCGACCCGGCATGGTCCATTTGGGTTGCATGGCACCATGCAATTGGATAAACTAAAATGAGAGAAATAACACTTATGGTTTATTAATATATTATAAGTTCTAATATATTAATAATATTATTTAATTAGTTTGATCAAGAATTAATTTAGAATTAATTAAGTGATCAAAAGATAACTAATTAAATATATGGGTAGATTATGTAAATCTTCCATATCTTATATAGTGGGCTAAGAGGCTCCATGGATTATCAACTTGGGTTCCACCCATAGGATGCTCCATGGGAGTTACAAACCCATGGGTCATGGAAATGAAGAGTCATGACACATTAGGGTTTACATGGTGTAACCCTAGATGTGTCAACACTATATAAGAAACCCATTCTCCACCAAAATCGGCTACACACTAAGAAACAAGAGGGCTAGAGCCGATTTTGCAAGTGTAAGATTCTCTCAAAGTTTACTCCTTTGCATTTGGTGTTGTGTGAAGCATTTGAGGCATCACACTTGGGGTGCTAGGCTCACAAGGTTTCAAGGATCATAATCAACAACAAGGTAAGTTATTCTATCTTTCATTCAAGTTAAAAATGTTCCCCATGTATACTAAATAGGAATATAACCTTGGAATTCAACTTTGCATGATTATTAGACAAACATAGATCCAAGGTTATTAGGGTTGCATGTACACTTAGGAAGTGTTAGAATGCTCAAAACCCATCACATAGTTCACGAGATGTACTGCCCTGGACATGCTGGAAGGAAGATTCATAAATTGTAGAGAGTAAAAGCATGCGTACATTAGCATCATTAGCTATCCAGGTGGCATGGCTTGGGTTTGGGACAACAGTGGAGGTGGTCTCTTTCTTAGATGAAGTAGTTGTAGTTGTCGCTTCTGGGCAAGGAATGGTCCCATCAACATATCTGATTAGGCCATTAGTAGTCAAGAAAGGTTGGATCATGGTTTTCCAATAACCATAGTTGTTTGGTGACAAGGTAAAACCGAATTTGTGAGAGTTGTGGGCAGTTTTGTCTGCTGTAGAGAAAGCTTGGAGTGCCATGGATGTGAGAGACAAAAGAAAACAGGGAGAAAAAAAAGTGAGTCTTTGTTTGACTCAAAAGCTGCGACAATTAGGGTTTAGTTTGGGAGGCTCTGATACCAAGATAAACTTGGTAATTATATTGTATATTATAATTATGTAACGTGTACACGATAGATATATATAATAGATACAGTTACACTTTAGTCCCTATAATATTATCTATTATTTATCGTCTAATATGATACAAGTAGGCTTGTCCGCATTTTGTTTAAATACCTCCATTCCCATTTGATTCGCTTCTGATACAATTAGCCTTCAACTAATAACCACATATACCATACAATTATCGAAAACAACCCAAGTTGTAATGATATAATTCTAATACTTAATAACTTTTATATTTTTTTAGAGTTTTCCCAACCCTATTCTATTTCAGTGTTTTGATCATAAAACATAATCTATAACTCCAAACGAGGTGATATCTGACTTCCTAGAAACTATAATCGATTTCCTAAAACTTTTTCATGTTAGCGATTTTGTAAAATTCGGACCAGAATGACCTTTATAGCCTTTGCAAGATAGATCAACAATTTTGTACAAATTTCTAATTTTGACAGACATTACCATAAGCTTCAAGATTGAATACAAGGACTTAAGATCATTCCATTTTGCACACAACTAGTGTTGAATAGAGGTATTAAGACATATGTTGAGTACTTAATGAAATAACCAAGGAGATGACATAATATGGAAGTAAATAAGATCCTCTCTACATACTATATGACATTCAATTTTTTTTATTACTCTTTTCTTCCCAAAACTTTTATTATTAAGTTTTGTTGTTCGCATATCGAGTCTTAGCTGAATGGTTAAGATTAAGTACACATATTTAACTCATAACTGACACTTTAAGTCTTTCAATTTAGATTAGATCATGAATATATTTTATTATGTGTTTTAATTTCCCTTTTAGCTATTACACCCAAAATACCACCTTTTAACCACTTTTAGTATTCTAATTTCCATTCACATGGTTGTTTACTCGTTCCAATGCTTTTATGTTTTACCTTAAAACCATTATGCATATGTTACATCATTTAACACTTCTTAATCATGCACACATTTTTTATGAATTGAAATTATCTTTTCACTTCCAAATACCCTTATATATAACTAATATACTTCATGCATACACATATTTATACTTGTACATACATACTTAACAACACACATATGTATTGCCCTCTTCAAATTTTTACCATTCATACTTATATTATCATTCACTTGCCCCTTTAAAATTACATGTTTTTATGCTCATATTATCTATTACTTAGCCTTTTATACGCCCACACCTTCACATGATCATTAAACACAGAACAAGACCATTGTTAATCTATTTTCCATGCATTAACAATACTCATTAATTAGCTCTCTTATTTGAATGCACATGGCTTTAAACAAAGGATTAGAACTACATGTATTCATGAGCAAAATAAATATTAAAGTTCTTACTTGATTCACAAACACGATTATCAACTCGTAGAGAAACAAAAGAAGGAAGCTTACCAGGTCGACGTTGCTACCTTTTCTGTCGATTTCGATCTTTGTTATGCATCCTATTCCTGATTATAAAGCCTAGTCGCAACCCTCATTCACTTCCTTCTCATGTCGGCCTCCTCATGTACTCTCTATTTCCTTCCTTCTTCATGCTTCTCCATTTACGTCGCTCCCCTCCCTCTCATATTTTTTTCCTTTGTCGATAAATTAGTTGCGAAAGATATGGGACGTGTTCGGCAAAATTAGCTGGTAGCGGGTAGCTTGTAGCTTGTAGCGTTTTGTTAAACGCTACATGAAGTAGCATTTGGATTTGGAGCGTTTTGTTTAAACTAAATGCTAGAAGCTTGTAGTGCCAAACAAGGCTTTCTGTTCAAAACGGAGCGTTTTGTCAAACGCTAGAAGCTAGAAGCTCTCAAACGCTCCCAAAAGCTCTGTGTCGAACACGCCCATGGTGTTGAGGGGTTTTTTTGTTTGTACGTATCAGCCCAAAGAAACAGGCGTAAGCATTAAAAAAATGGTGATTTAGTTTTATGGATAAATTCGTTGATCGGTCCCTCAACGTTTGGCTTTGAACCCCTCCCACCACAACCCTAATATTCCTTAACAATATAATTTTTTTCTTAATTACGCTTCAACACTTCAACTTTGTTTCCTTTATATTTAATTAATTTCTCTTTCATTTTCAATCCCCAATTTGTTTATTCCATTTTTATTATTTTTTTCTAATTTATTTTATTCTATTTGAAATAAATCCCACAATATTTAAATACCTTTCTTTAATCCATTTTAATTATTAATCAAATCATTTAAATTATTTTATTTATTTTATTTTATAGTCTTAGAATCGAAATAACTTTACATAAATGATATATGTGTAACCGAAACTAATCGTTAACGATAAGATTTTTGGGTCGTTACATTATGAAACATTTTACATCAAAAGTTGCATTCAGGTTTGAACAATGCAATTTTTGTAATAAATGTTGCAATTTTTAATAAAACTTGCAACTTTTATAAAAAAAAGTTGCATTTGATCTTTTATTCCAACCTTTTGTTGGATGAAACCTTCTTTATAATCAAATACAACAACTATTAAAAAGGTTGCATTAGGTTCATTTTGTTGTAACCGTGATAGAAATTAAAATCACATGGGCCCTCTATGAAATCAAAAGTTAGTGACCAAACTTGATATTCTGGAAAATCACGGGGATCATTTATGAAGATTTGTCTTAATTTTATTATATAACATCATAGAGAGTGACCCACAAGTGATTCTAGGTTAGCGTCGATGATGAAAGAGATGGACGAAGGCAATGGTTTTTGTTGTTGAATTATTTGTGGACCGAAATGGTTTGTGAACGAAGAGGTAGAGGGTTTCTGCGTTCATGTCGATGAGGAGGAGGATGAATTTTGGTTATCTGTGGTATGAGTGTTGATGAGTAAATAAATGGAGAGAGTCGATGGTTTTAGTGATGATGGTGGTGGTGATGACGAAAGAGGCTAACGGTGAAGGAAGGAGAACATTGCACGCAGTAGAGGAGGCAAAGGATGCAAATCATGGATGATGTTGGCGAGAGATGGAGGAATAAAAGGGTGGACGTGAGTGGTGGGGTAGATCTACGGGATAAGAGGTGGTAGTAGGACCCATATTTTTTTTTATAGTAAATACAAAAAAAAAGGCAAAGCAGTCTTTTTATATAGATAGAGGGACAGAAAATGTAATTTGTTAAAACTATATGGATGCAACCTATTAATTTTTAAACTTAATGACTAAAATTGAAAATTTGATCAAACCACAAGGACTAAAATTGTAATTTACTCAAAAGAGGATGTAGTGGAATAGTTAAACATGACAATGTTTTTATTTATTTACTTATTTTTGAAAGCAGTTATATTTATTTATTTATTTTTGAAAGCAATTAATGGTTAAAGAAATAGTTATTGAACTTGAACTTATTCCGCTTTTGAAACAAAAACATATTCTTGGTATAGTTTAGGGAAAATGACTTGATAGGGTAAGATACTTTTTTAAATGTACACATTTAGTCCTTATTCTTTTTTTTTTTGTAAAATAAACCCTTATACTTTATTTTTTGTAACAATGCAATCCTTGTGACCGGCTATACCCGATATACCGGTCATATACGAATTTTCTTTTAAGGAAAATGACTTGATAGGGTAAGATACTTTTTGAATTGTACACATTTAGTCCTTATTCTTTTTTTTTTTGTAAAATAAACCCTTATACTTTATTAATATGTACACATCGGCTTCTTCTTTAGCAGCTTCCAGTGTCATCTGAAAGGCTCTCGCCTTAGGCTTTGGTGGAATGTTGGGTTTTGCTGCCTCCTTCTTTTTCGGACAATCTCTCGAGATGTGTCCCTCCTCACCACACCCGTAGCAGACTTTCTTGGTGAGGGTGCATTCGTAGGCAGAGTGCCATGACTTTCCACATTTGAAGCATGTGACTTCCCCATCACATTTCCCATGATGCTTCTTTTTGCACTTGTCGCACCACTTCGCTTCGCCTCCTCCTCTTATCGAGCTAGACTTTGAGAACTTCTTTTTCTTGCTGGACCCTGAAGGCCCATCCAACTTCCTCTTCTCACCAACCTCTGATCTCTCCAGACCCTTCTTCCTGATCTGAGTCTCAACATTCTTAGCAGCCCAGATGGCAGCTTTCAATGTGGTTGCTTGGTTAACCATTGGACCATAGTCCGCTGGTAGTCCGAGGGCAAACTTATTGACCTTTGAGAGTTCTGTTGGAACTAGGTATGGGATAAGCTTCATCTTTTCTGTGAAACTTGCAGCGTATTCGGTAACGCTCATTTTTCCCTTTTTCAAAATTTGAAACTCATTATTGATTTCCAGAAGGTCCTGCTCGGAGCAGTATTGCAGTTTCAGTTGTTCCACAAAGTCTTCCCAAGACATCTTGCTCGCTTCTCCCTTGGGCATAGAGTCAGCTAACAGCTTCCACCAACTCAACACACCAGATTTTAACAAAGGGATCGCAAGAGCGGTCTTCTGCCTGTTGCTGCATTCGCAACTTTCAAACATTGTCTCCATTTCGGAGATCCAATCCATAGTTTGCACCGGCGTCGGGCTTCCGGATAGACATGGTGGCTTAGATTCCATAAAATCCTTGTATTTACATCCTCTTCCATCATTTCCTCCATCGCGATTATCTTGTCTAACAATTGGTGGGTTGGCTTGACCAATGGTACCACTGAAGTTTCCACCTTCCGACGGCCCTCCATTCACTTCGGGCTCTTCAACTTGGATTGAAAGTTCTTCACGATTTTTTCGAAGCAGACGTCTAGTTTCTTCCATCTGACGATCCAACATCGTTTGAATCATCAATTGCACACCAGCCATTGTTATTGGCTCGGGTGCTGCTGCTACAACAGGTATTTGCTCGATTACAGGTGGTTGATTCCTGTTTTCGTTCACGTTTCCAGCGCCACTTCTTGTTCTTGCCATCGTTGATCTATACACCAAACAAGGTGAATTTAGATCCTCCTTCACGATAGATAATTATCCAAATCACTCTGAAACGTTTATATGCTAGTTCTAATATCGTCGACGCACGCTTAGAATCCTAAACACATAAGGTTTCCAGATCCGGTCGGCAACAAACCATAGATCCGAACAAACAATATCATATAGCAAACATATAGCATTTAGCACATAAAAGCATTTTAGGCATCTTTCCTAAAATAAACTAGTGCTCGTGTCTTAAGTATAACAGACACTCATCTCTCAACCTTCACTTAGCATTCTTAGTTTATGTCTAGAAATCCTACGAATTCCTAGTTCGCTTAAACTAATGCTCTGATACCAACTGTGACATCCCCAAAATCACGGCCAGAAAAGACCGGTTTCATTTATGCTTTTAAATAAAATCAGAGTAATCCTTTGATTAAAAGAGTTGCGGAATTTGTTCCCAAAACAAAATATGATAAAAATTTATCAAAGCATTTCATAAAGAAATGTATTTCCATTATATAACAAAATTTCGGGATGTCATGTTCCGATACAGACCAAAAGCATAAACAATACAAAATAGACCTTACAACAGTTATACATAACTACAGGTCTATAATCCAAAAATATCTTTACAATGTCATCCAACTTATGCCCTTGCGCCACTACCTGTAATACAAGGAAACTGAGTGGGTCAGGCTTGAGAGCCTGGTGAGCATATAGGGTTTTCAACCCACAATAATTAATTATATTTAATTTCACCAACCAACAATAACCCAATTACCCATTCCCGTTATCCTCACTTTATGTCCCTAAAACAACAACTATTACAAGGGACCTAATCTAGGATTTTCATCAGGACGGACATTACTGCAAAGGGACATTACAAAACATCCATTCAACAATTAGTTCAAATAAACAAATAATATATAAACACGTAGCATGTATTTTATAAAGAATACTTCATATCTATGTGTTAGAAGAAAACGAATATACACTCACTTGATAAGAAAATGATCGGACAGCACCTCGGCTCTTAAAATAAACTTTTCCGATAAAACCGGGACGTTTTTCTTGAAAACCGGGCCTTTCGCGGGCAGAGTTTCGGCTCGGAAACTTCACTTCTCGGGATCCTCGGGGCTTCGGGACTTGCTTCGGGGCTCGGGAATGATACCGGGGCTTCGGGATATCTCGTGCACGAAAAACGATGCAAAATGGGAGAGAGAGAAGAGAAAATCAGCAAAGGAATCGGCTGCCCTCGCATTCTATTTATAGGGTGCTGAAACTCGATTTACGCTGGGCGTAATTTCGGAGTACGCTGGGCGTACATCGAGTACGTTGGGCGTACTCTTCGGATAAGCTTTGGTATGCGTGCCACGATCTTCAAAAATTCACAACTTTCGCATACGAGCTCCGTTTTCGACGTTCTTTATATCCACGCGTAGGTGAGATTATGCTCTACAACTTTCATTTAGACTCCGTCGGCTAATTTTGAATTTATTTTTATTATATTATTTTTAGTAGGCCGGGACAGGAAAACTTCGTTATAAAATCATAACTTCTTTATCTGACGTCCGTTTTCGTCTGTCTTTTTACCGATGGACTACTAATGACGAGATCTTCGATTCTCGTTTAGATTGTTTCGGCTAAAAATCACTTGATCTCATATTCGAGTTTCGGGCTGCATACTGCTAAGTTGAAACTTATAAAAATCATAACTTCCTCATACGAAGTCAGATTTAGATGTTCTTTTTATGAACGCTCTCGGTTTACCATAATCTACAACTTCCGTTTAGATCACTAAGACTAGATATCGCTCTATCTTAAATTCATATTTTACGTCATTCAGCGTCGTGCCGGTTCCGTCGCGAAAGTTCGACAGGTCATAACTTCTTCGTTATAACTCGGATTTCAACATTCTTTATATATTCGGAAACCTTGCCACGACTACTACAACTTCCTTCATAGATATCGAGCTTATCTAAAATTTTATTTTTACGCTTATTTTTATTCTTAATCCAATTAAGCCACATAATTAAGCATAAAATACATAATACTCAAATAACACATTCTTATTATTTCAAAATGAGTTTACAAAGGTTAACCTAGACTATTACAACAACATTAATGTCTAGCCCAGAAATACGGGCGTTACAACTCTCCCCACCTTAGAATGATTTCGTCCCCGGAATCACACATCAACAAACAAATGCGGATAGCGACTCATCATGTTACTCTCCGTCTCCCAGGTGAGATTTGGCCCATTCGCATGTTTCCAACGGACAAGAACTAATTCGACCATCTTACGTCGTAACTTCTTAGTCTTTCGGTCAACGATTGCCTCCGGTTCTTCAACTAACCTTTTGTTCTCATCAATTCTCAACTCCGAAAGTGGAATCATGTCGGGAACTTCTCCCGTGAACTTCCTCAGATAACACACATGGAAAGTGTTATGAATTCCATTTAGTTCTTCGGGTAATTCGAGCTTGTAAGCTTGGTTCCCAATCCTTTGAAGAACTTTGAATGGTCTAATAAACCATGGACTTAATTTTCCCCTTTTTCCAAATCTTATAAGTCCCTTCCACGACGAGACTTTGAGCAAAACCGAATCTCCAACTTCAAAAGTCATTGGTCGTCTTTTCTTGTCAGCATAGCTCTTTTGACGATCCTGAGCTGCTAACATTCTCTCCTTAATTATTTTCAACTTTTCAGCAGTTTGATGGACTATCTCCGGTCCCATAAACTGCTTTTCCCCAGCCTCAAGCCAACAAGACGGTGTACGACACTTTTGTCCGTACAAAGCTTGATAAGGTGCCATCTTTATGCTCGAGTGGAAACTATTATTGTAGGAAAATTCTACCGGTGCCATCTTTATGTTCATCCCAGTTACCTTTGAATTCCAGGGTACATGCTCTCAGCATATCTTCAAGTGTTTGTATCGTTCTTTCGCTCTGACCATCAGTATGTGGATGGTAAGTTGTACTTAAACACAACTTGGTACCCAATTCCTCTTGTACTCTTTTCCAAAATCGTGACGTGAAACGACTATCACGATCCGATACAATCGTTAACGGAACACCGTGAAGCCTCACAATTTCCTTCACGTAAGAATTCGCGAGCTTATCCATAGACCATTTCTCATTGGCTGCTATGAAATGCGCACTCTTAGTGAAGCGATCAACGACCACCCAAATCATGTCGTGACCATTCTTTGTTCTGGGCAGTTTAGTGACAAAATCCATAGCAATGTCTTCCCACTTACCCATAGGCACAGGTAAAGGTTCTAAACTCCCGTATGGTTTCTGATGTTGTGCCTTGACTCTCGCATAGGTCACACACTCCGCCACATACTTCGCAATGTCAAGCTTCATCGTCGGCCACCAGTAATAGGGTTTCAGGTCCCTATACATTTTAGTGCTACCGGGATGAATTGAGTACATGGTTTTGTGAGCTTCTTCCATCAGAAGATCTCTTATTCCTCCTGACTTAGGTACCCAAATACGATCTTGGAATACCTTCAGTCCATGACCGTTTGTACCGAACACTAATGTTTTCCCCAAACGTTCCTCCTTTCGGTCATTCTTTTTAGAAGCTCCTTCTTGAGCTTTCTTTATACTCTCCACAATTGTCGAGACAACTTCTATTCTCAACGCTCTTGGCCTTTTTCTTTCAAGATTGACTTTCCGACTGAGAGCATCAGCAACAACATTGGCTTTACCGGGGTGGTAAAGTATCTCGCAGTCGTAGTAGCCAGCGTCTTTGCCTCATATTCAATTGTTTCTGATTAAAGAGATATTGGAGACTCTTATGATCAGTGAAAAGTTTGCACTTCGAGCCATAGAGGTAATGCCTCCATATTTTCAGAGCAAATACTACCGCTGCCAACTCCAAATCATGAGTGGGGTAGTTCTTTTCATGCTCTTTCAGCTGTCAAGACGCATATGCTATCACCTTTTCTCTTTGAGTCAACACACAACCCAATCCAACACCGGACGCATCGCTATAGACAGCGAAGTCTTCAACTCCATCGGGTAGACAAAGAATCGGTGCTTCACATAGCTTCTTCTTTAGCAACTCGAATGCTTCTTTGTGTTTATCACTCCAAGCATAAGTAGCTCATTTGTGAGTCAAAGCTGTTAATGGAGTAGCGATCGAAGAAAAGCCTTGGATAAACCTTCGGTAGTATCCGGCTAATCCCAAAAAGCTTCGGACCTCCGTGGGACTTTTTGGTTGTTCCCACTTCATCACAACTTCAATCTTTGCTGGATCAACCATTATTCCTTCTTGGTTGACCACGTGACCCAAGAATTGGACTTCTCGGATCCAAAAATCACATTTGGAGAACTTAGCATACAACTTCTCCTTCTTCAAGACTTCCAACACTTCGCGCAAGTGTCTGTCATGCTCCTCTTGGCTTTTCGAATAAACCAGAATGTCATCTATGAACACTATCACAGATTTATCAAGGAACGGATTACAAACCCTGTTCATTAAATCCATGAATGCTGCTGGAGCATTGGTTAGTCCAAACGACATAACCAAAAACTCGTAGTGTCCATATCGTGTTCTGAATACAGTCTTCTCGATATCTTGCTCTCTTACTTTCAGCTGATGATATCCTGACCTTAGGTCGATCTTTGAAAAATAACTTGAACCTTGTAGTTGATCGAACAGGTCATCAATCCTCAGCAACGAATATCTATTCTTTATCGTTGCCTTGTTCAGCTCTCTGTAATCGATGCACATCCTCATACTCCCGTCTTTCTTTTTCACGAATAACACTGGAGCTCCCCAGGGTGATGAACTAGGTCTAATGAAACCTTTGTCCAATAACTCATGAAGTTGCATCATCAGCTCCTTCATCTCTGTCGGTGCTAATCGGTAAGGTGCCTTTGCTATTGGTGTCGTCCCTGGTAACAAGTCTATTCTGAACTCCACTTGTCTATCAGGCGGTAATCCGGGAAGATCTTCGGGAAATACTTCCGGATAATCACACACAACAGGAATGCTCTGCATCTCCTTTTTCTCCTTTTTAGCATCGATTACAAATGCCAAATATGATGTACATCCTTTGGCCAAACACTTTCTGGCTTTCATTAGCAAAATGATTCCAGAACTTACCCTGCGTTTGTCCCCGTACACCATAAATGACTCCTTCCCTGGCGGGTTTAATTTTACTATCTTCTTTCGGCACAATATCTCGGCGTCATTGACGCTAAGCCAATCCATTCCCAGCACGATGTCGAAACCATTTAGTTCGATAGGCAATAATTCCTCGTGGAACTTATTCCCATTCAGGTCGATTAAGATATTTTTCATACGATGGCTAACAGGTACAAACTTTCCACTAGCAACTTCGACTAATAAAGCATTATCTAGTCTATCAACAGGCAAAACTAGCTTTCTACCAAATTCATGCGAAATAAAGGAGTAGTTGGCTCCAGAATCAAATAAAATTTGGGCAGGCAATTCGTTTACGAGAAAGGTACCTGAAGCGACATCGGCTTCTTCATTAGCAGCTTCCAGTGTCATCTGAAAGGCTCTCGCCTTAGGCTTTGGTGGAATGTTGGGTTTTGCTGCCTCCTTCTTTTTCGGACAATCCCTCGAGATGTGTCCCTCCTCACCACACCCGTAGCAGACTTTCTTGGTGAGGGTGCATTCGATGGCATAGTGCCCTGGCTTTCCACATTTGAAGCATGTGACTTCCCCATCACATTTCCCATGATGCTTCTTTTTGCACTTGTCGCACCACTTCGCTTCGCCTCCTCCTCTTCTCGAGCTAGACTTTGAGAACTTCTTTTTCTTGCTGGACCCTGAAGGCCCATCCAACTTCCTCTTCTCACCAACCTCTGATCTCTCCAGACCCTTCTCCTTGATCTGAGTCTCAACATTCTTAGCAGCCCAGATGGCAGCTTTCAATGTGGTTGCTTGGTTAACCATTGGACCATAGTCCGCTGGTAGTCCGAGGGCAAACTTATTGACCTTTGAGAGTTCTGTTGGAACTAGGTATGGGATAAGCTTCATCTTTTCTGTGAAACTTGCAGAGTATTCGGTAACGCTCATTTTCCCTTTTTCAAATTCTGAAACTCATTATTGATTTCCAGAAGGTCCTGCTCGGAGCAGTATTGCAGTTTCAGTTGTTCCACAAAGTCTTCCCAAGACATCTTGCTCGCTTCTCCCTTGGGCATAGAGTCAGCTAACAGCTTCCACCAACTCAACACGCCAGATTTTAACAAAGGGATCGCAAGAGCGGTCTTCTGCCTGTTGCTGCATTCGCAACTTTCAAACATTGTCTCCATTTCGGAGATCCAATCCATAATTTGCACCGGCGTCGGGCTTCCGGATAGACACGGTGGCTTAGATGCCATAAAATCCTTGTATTTACATACTCTTCCATCATTTCCTCCATCGCGATTATCTTGTCTAACAATTGGTGGGTTGGCTTGACCAATGGTACCACTGAAGTTTCCACCTTCCGACGGCCCTCCATTCACTTCGGGCTCTTCAACTTGGATTGAAAGTTCTTCACGATTTTGTCGAAGCAGACGTCTAGTTTCTTCCATCTGACGATCCAACATCGTCTGAATCATCAATTGCACACCAGCCATTGTTATTGGCTCGGGTGCTGCTGCTACAACAGGTATTTGCTCGATTACAGGTGGTTGATTCCTGTTTTCGTTCACGTTTCCAGCGCCACTTCTTGTTCTTGCCATCGTTGATCTATACACCAAACAAGGTGAATTTAGATCCTCCTTCACGATAGATAATTATCCAAATCACTCTGAAACGTTTATATGCTAGTTCTAATATCGTCGACGCACGCTTAGAATCCTAAACACATAAGGTTTCCAGATCCGGTCGGCAACAAACCATAGATCCGAACAAACAATATCATATAGCAAACATATAGCATTTAGCACATAAAAGCATTTTAGGCATCTTTCCTAAAATAAACTAGTGCTCGTGTCTTAAGTATAACAGACACTCATCTCTCAACCTTCACTTAGCATTCTTAGTTTATGTCTAGAAATCCTACGAATTCCTAGTTCGCTTAAACTAATGCTCTGATACCAACTGTGACATCCCCAAAATCACGGCCAGAAAAGACCGGTTTCATTTATGCTTTTAAATAAAATCAGAGTAATCCTTTGATTAAAAGAGTTGCGGAATTTGTTCCCAAAACAAAATATGATAAAAATTTATCAAAGCATTTCATAAAGAAATGTATTTCCATTATATAACAAAATTTCGGGATGTCATGTTCCGATACAGACCAAAAGCATAAACAATACAAAATAGACCTTACAACAGTTATACATAACTACAGGTCTATAATCCAAAAATATCTTGACAATGTCATCCAACTTATGCCCTTGCGCCACTACCTGTAATACAAGGAAACTGAGTAGGTCAGGCTTGGGAGCCTGGTGAGCATATAGGGTTTTCAACCCATAATAAATAATTATATTTAATTTCACCAACCAACAATAACCCAATTACCCATTCCCGTTATCCTCACTTTATGTCCCTAAAACAACAACTATTACAAGGGACCTAATCTAGGATTTTCATCAGGACGGACATTACTGCAAAGGGGCTTCCTTAGCAATAGATGTCCTAAAGGCAACCATGAGGGGGATAGAGTACACCGGTGAACACATCGTTCACAACACCTACAGGTTATGAGCCTGTTAGTGTTCCACTGGACTGTCTAGAATGAGTCCGTGGTCGTCATCCATACTCCGCTAGATGACTAGATCAACAACGACATCGAGGCCTCTCATCAATTTATTTCATCACACACCAACTGTCTACCCATGTTCTACCCAACATATTAGTAGATAAAATATATACATTTATATACAGCTTAAAGCATGTACAAAACATCCATTCAACAATTAGTTCAAATAAACAAATAATATATAAACACGTAGCACGTATTTTACAAAGAATACTTCATATCTATGTGTTAGAAGAAAACGAATATACACTCACTTGATAAGAAAATGATCGGACAGCACCTCGGCTCTTAAAATAAACTTTTCCGATAAAACCGGGACGTTTTTCTTGAAAACCGGGCCTTTCGCGGGCAGATTTTCGGCTCGGAAACTTCACTTCTCGGGATCCTCGGGGCTTCGGGACTTGCTTCGGGGCTCGGGAATGATACCGGGGCTTCGGGATATCTCTTGCACGAAAAACGATGCAAAATGGGAGAGAGAGAAGAGAAAATCAGCAAAGGAATCGGCTGCCCTCGCATTCTATTTATAGGGTGCTGAAACTCGATTTACGCTGGGCGTAATTTCGGAGTACGCTGGGCGTACATCGAGTACGTTGGGCGTACTCTTCGGATAAGCTTTGGTATGCGTGCCACGATCTTCAAAAATTCACAACTTTCGCATACGAGCTCCGTTTTCGACGTTCTTTATATCCACGCGTAGGTGAGATTATGCTCTACAACTTTCATTTAGACTCCGTCGGCTAATTTTGAATTTATTTTTATTATATTATTTTTAGTAGGCCGGGACAGGAAAACTTCGTTATAAAATCATAACTTCTTTATCTGACGTCCGTTTTCGTCTGTCTTTTTACCGATGGACTACTAATGACGAGATCTTCGATTCTCGTTTAGATTGTTTCGGCTAAAAATCACTTGATCTCATATTCGAGTTTCGGGCTGCATACTGCTAAGTTGAAACTTATAAAAATCATAACTTCCTCATACGAAGTCAGATTTAGATGTTCTTTTTATGAACGCTCTCGGTTTACCATAATCTACAACTTCCGTTTAGATCACTAAGACTAGATATCGCTCTATCTTAAATTCATATTTTACGTCATTCAGCGTCGTGCCGGTTCCGTCGCGAAAGTTCGACAGGTCATAACTTCTTCGTTATAACTCGGATTTCAACATTCTTTATATATTCGGAAACCTTGCCACGACTACTACAACTTCCTTCATAGATATCGAGCTTATCTAAAATTTTATTTTTACGCTTATTTTTATTCTTAATCCAATTAAGCCACATAATTAAGCATAAAATACATAATACTCAAATAACACATTCTTATTATTTCAAAATGAGTTTACAAAGGTTAACCTAGAATATTACAACAACATTAATGTCTAGCCCAGAAACACGGGCGTTACAGAATGGTCTTCCGTAAACTTCATAACGTTAATTCCTCTAAGTGAGTCGTCATAACCATACTAAATAATGACAATTTCGTCTGTCTTGGCGTTGTTGGACGCCGGTTTTGATTATAAGGTTTTCGTCACCCTATACTGAGTTAGTCTAACTGTAGCGAACAACTCAAGTGTGGGGTGTCATCCCCGTATAGATCTATACACAAATCCCCGCTCTCCCTCCAAGAGACTCTGGTTATAACTACAGGCTACGATCGTACA
The DNA here is from genome assembly GCF_052849685.1 of Lactuca virosa. Taxonomy (NCBI): domain Eukaryota; kingdom Viridiplantae; phylum Streptophyta; class Magnoliopsida; order Asterales; family Asteraceae; genus Lactuca; species Lactuca virosa. Next base: position 29,917,401 of record NC_136428.1, read on the forward strand.
CTTAATAGGTGCCAACCGACAAAACTCACTAGATCCTTAATCGAATTTACGCGAAGAAAAGTATAAACTCATTCCAAGCCCAATGAACCATGTACGTGAACCACTAAGGCATCGCTAAACATGTAAATCATTTCAAGGCCCAATTGGAATGAGATTATATAACATTGGCCCGAAATATATATGAAAGGACAACTAAGGCCCATTTCACATGTAAGGTATTTACTGGCCCAAATAGCACACAAATAGTATCCAAGATCCGTCGCACATGTTAATGGGTCAATGAGGCCTAATAAACATATAAATAGTATATAGGACCTATCAAACATATAAATGGGCCACAAATGCCCAATAACCTAGAAAGTGATCAAAATTAATCCGTTTGTTAGTTTATCGTTGGTTTTGGTTCAATTATTCACTAAAATAGCATAAAAGCTCACTTTTTGTAAAAATGACGTTCTTGGCCCAATAAGCCAAAAATTTACAATTAAGGCCCAATTTTTGTAAGAATAACACTTTAATCTCCATTTTGTTCAAAACTTGTGTTGATGACTAGTTTGTGGTAAAAATAACATTTTAAACCCATTTTTGTCAAAAATATCATTTTTGGCTTGATTTTTGTGAAAACACACATTTTTCTGGTTTTGGGCTTTTCTGACGTAGTTGTTGGAAAATTTGTAGAAAAATCATCGTAAGTCGAAATTTGGATCCGTAAATTCTGAAAGTTTGGAAATTTTGTTTACTTTGTTCACAATTTTTCTCATAATTTTTAATGGCTTCTAACAAGTGTGAAATTGCTCACCTTCACAGGCTGGTCCGAAATCATTTCAAATCTGATAGACAGTTTTGTAAAATTCGCCAAATATTGTAGAAAAATCGTATGAAAACGTGAGAGTAGTCATTTTAAAGGTATAAACCTGAAATTTTTGCATGTAAAACAGTTTTAAAAAATATTATCATTTAGGTGGTCAAAACAGTTCGTGATTGGGCCAAAACTTTCCTGTGAAAGGCTGATTTTTTAGTTTAGTTTATAGATCTTGGAACACAACACTCATTTTTACTATTTTAAGTGTATAAATCCAAGATCTACTAGTTTACATGTATTATATGTGATAACACATACTTTTCTCAAGGTTTTCATGTAGATACAAGTGACAAACTTAATATTCTTAACATATTTTTAGATTTATGAAGTAAATAACACATAACCAGCAAATAAATCATGAAAAACTCACATATTCAGGCATACACACATAGATCTACACAACACAACTTGTATTCTCCCCCAAAACAAAGTAAAACTCGAAAATAGGGGGTATGAACTCACCTTGGGGTGATGGATCGGTTTTGGTGAAGAAGTGGAAGAAGATTTTTGATCCTAGCAAGCTTTCTTGAGTAGATCTTGAACTTAGATGATTCTAAGAACATGATCCACAAATATATGGATGTAAGAGGAGATCTTTGAAGAGATCAAGAAGTTAAATCATAGATCTAAGTGAGAACTTACCAAAGTTGATGATCTTGAAGGATAATTTCTTGAAGTATACTCTAATTCTCGAAAATTTAGAGGAGAGTGTAGGAGTGTTCTTGTGAGCTTTCCAAGAGATTTGTAAGTAAAATGAGTGTGTGGTGGTGATTTTTGGCTCTATGGCCGAATTTAAGAAGGATAGGAGGAAGTGAGAGAGTCTTGCCTAGAAGTATGTGATTTACCTTGTTGTATGGTGGTGTTTTGTGCATGGATTACCACAATGCAACATTGAGGTGTCAAGGCTTCCATCCCCTTATTATCTCTCTTATTATTATTATTATTATTATTATTATTATTATTATTATTGTTTGGACCGAGAACGGGTAAGAAGAAAGGAAATGAGAGGGTTTGGGCCCCTTTCTTGTCTTAGTTCGAGTTTATGAGGCCCACAATAAATATTTTTCGGCCCATTGGGCCGTTAAGATGGTTCACGGCCCATTAGAGTCAAGGAAATGGAGTTTATGGCCCAACTTGGCCCAATAGGGATAACATAAATTATTTTTAGGTCCACAAAGCCCAATATGTTAAGTTTTATGAATGTGGGTCCATTTAGAACCCAATTAGGGTTTTTTTAGGCCCAAAATAGTTCAAGTTGAAGGTTTATTGGTCCATTAGGCCCAATAAGAGAATCCTAGTCCATAGTGAACTTGAACCGGGATGTCTAGGGTTTTCAACTCATAGATGAACATATGAGATGTATTGTATTAGGTTTTGACCTTCGTTCAAGAGTTTGGATTCAAATGGATGACATTGATTGAACATAGGGTATGATATTCACTTAGAGTACAAGCCTTACAATAGATGATGTTTTCATGAGAATAAAATTTCCTAGCTAAAATTGCTAGTTGTGACAGGACCCCGCTCTCGTGGGACACCGATTCCGTACAAAATTAAACCCCGTTTTATTTTCGGGGCCGGGGGCGGGAGTGAGTATTTTCGTCTTGTACTCCCGCGGGGGCCCTGTTTCTATATTTATATAAAAAAATATTGTTAATATAAAAATATATATAGACAATAACAATACATTATCTAATTTTAGGGTTTCTTGACTTTTTTCCACTTCACAACATACGATGATACAATAATGAATTGGTCATATATTTTTGGACATGTCATATTTTTTTTTGTAATGTTGGATTTGTCGTATTTTATATTTGTAAGTTTGTTGGATTTGTCGTTTTGTAATATTGGATTTTTATTTTTTTTAATTGTTAAAAAACTAGATTTTAAGCTTTTAAAGTTATGAAAAATAGTTTTGTTAGCCTAAAATATAACAAGTTTTTTTAGCAAAAAAAGTCAATTTTAAGCTTATATAACGGGGGAACGGGGGGCGGGATCGGGGATGATGAAGGTATTCGGGGCGGAATCGGGGGCTATGTAAACGGTGGATTCGGGGGTGGGGCGGGGGCAATAACTAATTTCGGGGGCGGGGCGGGGGCAACTATTTCCGCTCCCGTTTGGTCCCGTTGACATCCCTACCTCTCTCTCTCTCTCTCTCTCTCTCTCTCTATATATATATATATATATATATATATATATATATATATACCAGAAACCACCATCGCGACTGCCGCAATCCACCACCACCACTGCCACTGTCGTACTTCATCTTCTCCGACTCGCGACTGCACCCGTCTGCCAAAAATCTAAAGAGAGACGGTAGGTTATGAAACTCTTGCTCCAGAGATCTTCATAGTGGTGACGACCTCTAGATCTGGAAAATTTGTAACACTCGTCGCATGTGTCTATTTGAATTAGCATTTAATAAAATGTAACACCAGTTCCAGGTACATATCTCTCTTGTTGATTAAGGCAATTAAGATTTCAAAAATGGAGTTTTAGGTGACCACGACGTGGTGGTGAAGACACCACGTCATTTACTCACCCAGAAAGAAACATGTCATTTTAATAGACGCCACAATGTGGCAAGGTTCTTGATCACATCGTGGTGGCGGCCAGTATACATACCCTAATTTTTCTACGTTTTAAGCCCTATTTAAGGGATGTGATGGATAGGGTTGCTCACCCTCAACCTCCATCACATCCTTTTGACCTCAAGCAAACCCTCGCCTCCATTGTTGACATTTTTGAGATTTGGTGGTGTTTTGTGGTGCCTTAAAGAAAAAGAATGTGCTCTTGGTGCATAGATCCAACAAGAAAACCTCCTCATCACATTCTTACGTACATTTTGGACTCTTGTAAGTCCACAAGTCTCTATCTTTTGTGTACAATTCTCTTAGATCTAGGTTTAGAAGCTTGTTCTTCATGTTCTTGATGTTTTGAATGGATGGACTTCATAAAGTTGGAAACTTTATGGATTCTTGAGGTCCCTTTATGGTTATATGTTCTAGATCTAGTGTTTTGTGGAGTCCTTGATCTCATGCATAATTTTTTAGCTCATTTCTTCCATTTTTTACCTAGCTTGGAAAAGATATGCATTGAACATGCATTTCCATAAAACAAAGATTTTTATGATGCATTTGGATATAAGAAAGCCTCGTGGACAGTTTGGATGAGTGGATTAAGGGATTAAGAGCTTAATCCATTAAGTTGATCGGAAAAGGTACCACGATGTGGTGGTAGGCAGTCTTGCGACTGTTTTTCCGTGAGGCTACCACGATATGGCATATGCTTGGCCACGACGTGGTGGTCAGATGGGGACATGGGGTGGACTTTGACCGTTGACTTTTGACGAAGAGGGGTTTTAGGCTATAGATTGAGGATGTGCCTCTGATTATATATGTGGCTCGTAGCACCAATCTTTGTTTCGTGCGAGCTGTGTTGATTGTCTGCTAGCCTGCGATTTGAGTTTCTCACTATACTTTGTATTACAATATTTATCCTTTGTTTGTAGGATGTTGATATGTTGTATTTTTTTTATATTGATAGATCTGTTATGATTACATGTGTCTTCTGGTTATTATTGTTTGTTTGCATATGTTGACATATTGTGGTTGGGTTGAGGCCGTCTTGCACTGTGTTGTAGGCCAAGATACCCGGGAGGTCCATTTGATACTATAGGCCCAATGAGAGCGGTCCAGTCCCGTATTGTAGGCATACGAGAGTGGTCCATCTATATAATATAGACTCCAGAGAGCGGTCCAGGTGTATTGTAAGCCTGTGAGGCGGTCCAGTCAGACTGAAGCTCATGTATTCATGCATTGTATGTGTATGGTTGTGTGGGGTATTTTGGGAAACTCACTAAGCTTTGGCTTACAATTGTGGATTTAAATGTTTCAGGTACTTCTGAGCATCGGGGGAAAGCAACGACGTGATTTTACACAACATCCATGGATTTTTGTTTGTGAGATGTTATTTGATACTTGCTTTTATGATTATAGTTTTGGGAACAATGAATTAGATGACTTACGGTTTTTATTTAAAAATGAAAACTTTTCTATGGTTTTTGGGATGTTACATAAAATCTTTCAAAATAATTTCAGAGTTTTAGTTTGCGGAAAAACGATTTCTAAAGTTGAATTCAATATATTTTATAAAGTTCACATGCAGATAATGCTCCCAATTAAAATTTTCCAAAACATTTAGTGGTTTAATACAACAATTCATGCGAGACTGCTACAACAAATATCAACACAAGGGTTTAAGAGAATATTACAAACCAAAGGTATTCTAAATATCCAAAGCTCATAAGTCTCCTAAGCTTCTGACAATATCTACTAACCTGCAACAATTTATCAACAAGTGGGTTAGGCTATGGGGAGACTAGTGAGTACGATCCCATGGTTAGACATTATGGACGGTGTGTGAATGAACATTGTGGTTCATACATCAATGTACAAACCCGTACCATACCAAATCAACAAAATCAACATCAAAATTCACTTGGGGATAAAATATTATATTAGTCAAAGTACATTGTCATGTATGACCAATCCCATAAACTTCATAAGTGAATAAACAATATGAGGTAGATAAAAGCTTCTCAATAATTAAAATCCAAACAAGATCATATAATTCCAAATAATACTCACACTAGTTACAAAAAAACTTGGATATGATAATCTGATCAATAAACAAGTGTATAAAACTTAACACTTTCCATATATATATATATATATATATATATATTCAGGAAGAATAATCCAAATGGATGATGCAATGCATGCAACTATCCTAACTCATGTCAATCTCAAAGTTTAAATCACAAAAATCATCAAATGCAAAGAACTCATGACAGATAGTTAACTTTTGTACTCACATCCGACAGTAAAATAATGATGGTTGGGTGTGAAGAACGCACAACAAACGAAATTGTTGAGTCGCCCTTACACCCACAACAAACCTGCCACCAGGGTTCATCCAACCTAGGCCACATGAGGGTTAGTGAGCCTCTACTCATCCATGCGAGGATTATCTAGAAATCTACTAAAAACAAACAACAACAAATGTCCAATTGGGTACCCGGGAACACAAAGTCACACCCATCCTAGCATGATATGCATGTATGCAACAAGTAGGATGCCAAAAATCTTTTTTTTCTCAAAATAAGCATTTTAGCTTTATAATAATCAAAAGCATTTCCAAAAATAATATTTCATGAATGCACAAATAATCCCCATAAGGGCAACTAGCAATCAAGTATATGATAAACAATTTCCAAGACACAAAATTCAACAATAAGGGATGTGTACTCCCGAAATTTCATAATAAAAACCAAAAGGGTAATTGTACCCATAACACTAAAGAATAAGTTTAACCCCCATAAATAAATCAATTTCTCAAAAAATGTTCTTAATTTGAAAGGATGTCCCTGAATAATAAACTATCATAACGAGAAAACAAAACATATATTTTCAAATAATATACATACGTATAACAAAGCACAAAAGGGAAAAACACAAGTAAGATACTTATTTTGGGGACAACTGTTCTAAGTTAAGTGTACTCACATTAAGTCCTAAGCTTGAAATCACCAAATATCTTATAACCTCGATCTATGACATTTCCAGCTCCAAAACTTCCCAAATCAATCACCTAGTATTGTAACAAGGTGTCAAATGACTGAAATACCCTTCTATGGGTAAACTTAACATTCTGAGCTCAAAATACTCTAAAATGATCTAAGGTGAATTCAAGATGCCAAAAGGGACCCAAAGAGTGATCTAGAATCAACAAAAAAGATCACAATTATAAAAATGGAACAAACAAGATTTTGGGATTTATTTCTCATTTAGCCAATCAACATCCAATAACACCCCAAAACAATTCAAATGACTCAAATACATCAAACATAGGTTGTAACACTTCAAAAGTACATAAGAAGGATCACTAATTGGTTTATATCCTTGGAATAAACTTAAAACATCCATATTTTTATAAAAACCATTTTAGTCATCAAAGAGGATAAAAACTCAAAAGTTGAAGGAGTTGATTTAAAAGGACAATTCCTTTGACTCCATACTTACAATAAACACACCAAAACCACTTCACAAGGTAATAAGGATTTTATAAGAACTGGAGCTTGGAATATAACTAAATTCCAAGTTCCACTTCCTTAGAAATTTCGCAAACCCCTCGAACCCAATTAAAGGAACTAAATGAGCATAATGCTTCCTAATTTCTCAAAGAATGATTGGATACCAAAACTAGATAAGGGTTACATTCAACATGAGAATTCATGATTGAAACATAGTCCTATAATCAACAAAGTTGAAATCCCAAATTAAAGTAAAGTTTCATTTAACATTTCATAATCTCACCATGAGACAAGGATTGCCAATGGATCATAGATTAGGATGGAAATAAAAAATCTAAACATAACATCAAACTTGTTTATTGTTTAAAACAATGGAACTTGATGTAAAACACTTAGGGTTTGAAAATACCCAAATCATCACATAAAATCTAAACTTGAATTAAACACTAGAAATCTCACCATTAGTAATGAATTAACAAATGGATCATGGATTTGAAAGGACATAAGAAATCTAATCACAAATCCAAGCTCATATCATTGCTTGGAATCAATAGTTTGAATCAATGAGTCCTAGAAAGGAAAATACCTAAATTACCACCATTGGAACTAGCATTTGATTCAAACATCATGGAATCTCACTATTATCCAAAAGGTTGACAATTGGATCACTGATTGAAGGAAAATATACCATCTAACCATAAACTCAAGCTCATATCATTGCTTGAAGGTTCAAATTCATATTTGTAGATCCAAGGTTTTAGAAACCCACCAAATCACATTCAAACTCACAAATCTCCCAACTATTTTTTAGTTGGAGTTTGTAGATAGATCAAGGAGTTAAACTATATCAACAACTTCACAATAATCACCAAATTTAAACATAAACTCGAATTTCACCATTGATGGTTAAGAATGTAACGTCCCAAAAATTAAGACAAATAATTCCGATTTTTATATTAATAAAACCCTTATCCATAACAATATCATAAAATCATAGTGAAATCAGAGTATATCAAATAACATCCAGAAACATCCAAGTCTTGTAAAATGTGGAATGATGTGGCGTGTGCACTGCAATCGTCCCGAGCTCTTCCCCCTCGAACCAGAAGTACCTGAAACATAAAATGAAAACTGTAAGCACAAAGCTTAGTGAGTTCCCCAAAATACCACATACCATACATATCAAACATATAATGGGCCCCGCCCGCATTGGTCCCCGCCCAGCATCGAGTTGCGCTCAGAACAGATCTTTCAGTCATCAGGCCCTTCCGGGTATACATACAAACACATAAACACATGCATAAATCACAAAGATAAAATAGCATACAATACAATCATCAAGCCCCGCCCGACAAACATATCAGAAAACATACATGCAGAGTCACACAAACAACTAGCATCTTAATCATAATAAATCATGGGCCGATATTGGTGCCTTCGACCCGCTAAACACAATGAGGAAACTCAGCTCAAGTTGTTAAATCTCTCAGATAAGATCTCAGTCTGCTGATCTGGAGAAACCCCTACGCTAATGCCATAAAATAATATCCAATTAAAAATTGGATCTCGACCCATAATCAAGAATCTAAATTACTTGTCCAACATCCAGGGTAAAAGACCATTTTACCTTTTTCTTACTTGGCCCAAAACCAATGCCCAACCCATTTTCTCAAAAGGCCCAAATTCCTAAATGGCATCCTAAGGCCCAATATGGCCCAACTTCCTAATTGGCCCCAAAAACCATCATGGACCTAATTCCAAAAAAGCCCATAGTCTATCCATGACCCAATGTTAGAAGTCCAATGGCCAAACAAGGCCCAATTCCTAAAAGTCCAAAATATGGCCCAAACCCGTCAAATTCAACCGAAGTCAACCTGCTGAGTGCGCTAGGCATACGCAGATGTACGCTTAGTGTACAGCTTCCGGGCCCAGTACACGCAACGTACGAGCTGGGTACGCCCCGCGTACTCTGCAGACAACCAATCCAACCCATTAAGCACTTAATCGGTTAAGCCATCATGCTAAACTCTCATATCTGATTCTAGAAGGCGACTTAACATGTAAAGTTGGCAACTTTACTCCCATGCATGTCTTAATAAGACCCAAAACTCAAGGAGAACAATAACAAGGAACCTAACACATGCATGGACCAAAATAACTCATAAAGGTTGCATTTTTATGGACAAGGGACCTCAAATGTGCTAAGATCTAACATCCATGGCTTCTGGAGTAGACCATAATCTCAAATATGGCTTAAAAGACCCAAAATGCACAAATAACACCCTAAGTTGGATCTAGCATAAAGAACCATCAAGATGAGAACTTTTTACCTCAAATGGCTTGCTAAGATGAAGATGACTCTGGATCTACAAGCTAAAGCCACTCCCAAGCAACCTCCAAGTGTTCTTCTTCTACTACTTCACCAAAAACACCACCAAAACTCACTTTCAAGCTCAAATATTACAAATGATAACTAGGGTTTCGATTTTAAGGTACAGAGAGATGGAGTTTGTTCATTAGGAGGTCCAAGGGTGTCTTAAGTTGTTTAAATAAGCACAAACCCTAAACATTAAGGTTTTCCCCTGCATTACGTATGCCATGCGTACTCCCACGTACGCCCTACGTACGTGGGTGCATCCGTGATCCATCGATGAGCTAGTATGCTAAGCGTACTCATAGAGTACGCCCCGCGTACTAGCTAAGGACTAAAATGAGAGAAATTTTTGCATTATGGGTTAAAAAGGAAAAATACCAAATCTCGAATGTTACAAAGAAAGCTCATCAAAACAACTCCAATCTCACAATCATATGTTGGTTGGAGCTTGGAGATGGATTAAGGAAAGAAACTACAACATTAATTTCATATAAACATCACCAATAGAGCAAGAAATTCAGATTTTACTTCAACATGAACCCTAATTCGAATTTGGGGAAAAAGGGGAAAAAAATCGACCTTAGATGCAAGATTCTTGAAAGGATTTGAGAAAGCATTCATCTAAACATTCCAATAATCGAAACACCATGGATTAAGTCTGGAACATCGATCCAAAATGTTGGCAGAGGGTTGGAACCGAGAGGAGAAGAAAAAGAGTGAAAATGGGAAAACACATTGATATGGTCTAATCTGCGTCGAAACGTATGAGGCGCTTTAGAGCGCGAGCGCCCTTCAAGAAATACCGAATTGACATTTTTGGTCCCTCATTTGAAATTTCTTTCATACTTGGTCCATAACTTGGCTAAAACCTTAATAAAATTTATTTTTACTATACAATTGATCCTACCCACCATAACTCATTCAAATCTAGCCTGGGATGCTTATTTGGTCAAATTCTCAGGTCAAAAACAAGTTTCTAAGAATTGACTCTTCTAGCCCGTAACCTTTAAAGTTTTATTTTAACTCCAAAACTCTATCATAATCTATTTATGGATTAGAAAACATGTTTATTACGGTTATTAATCAAAATCATTTACTTCCATTCATTATTTATTTATTTTCAATTTATTTTATTTTAAATTAAAGAAACTTTTATTTTTACCAAAACGCCCAAAACTTCTAGCCCCAAAATAGGATGTTACGAAATCTAACGAAGACGATAGCAACGTTTCTAGGGTTTTGCTGTTTCGAGTGTTGATCCAAGACAATTTGAAAAATCGTAGGAGTGTGGCGGCGAAGACCTCGAGCTTTTCGTGGTGATGATTAGGGTTTGTTAAACGGTTGTCATCATCTCCATACAGACGACGACAGAGGTTGCGGAGATCCCGAAAAATAACCCACATTGGAAACCTTTTCCGGTGAGAGATACAATGACTCCGACGTCCAACTGATGACGTTCCAAATCAGTATACCAAGAACATCCATCCTCTTCTCCATCGATTTTGTTTTCAGAAAACAATAATCAATTTGGTTTTCATTCTAGTCTTCTGGAGGTTATCAGATTTTTTGTTTGTAGATCTCGAAAACACAGATTTTGTTTTCGTTTTTGTTTTTATGTCTAGAAAAACCGAGTTTTTTAGTTCATTATTCTAGGGTTTTCGATTTTTGAAGTCCAGAAAAATGTATTCTTGTTCTTGAGATCTAAAAAAATTGAGTTTGTAGAAATATATTGTTCTTGAGTGTTTTTGAGTAATCTTGTTCCGGTTTGAGTGATTTGAAAAAAAAATTGTGCTTGTAGAAAAATTGATAGTTCATGTTTGAGATTGTAGATCTGAAAAAAAAATGAGCTTTTTGTTTTTCAAATCTGAAAAGAAAAAAAAATTGTTTGATCGAAAGTGGTGGTGATCGACGACGATGGTTGTGGTGTTGACTGGAGGGTTAAAGGTAGACCTGGCAATCCGTGTCTGCGTGTCGTGTATTCGTGTCAGACACGAATTTACACGACACGAATTTGTTAAACACGAGCACGACACGAATTATAAAACGTGTTTGCGGTATAAAACACAAACACGACACGTAAAAAATTCGTGTGACACGCGACACGACACGAATAGACACGTTTTTCAGCCGTGTTACACGAAAACACGAAAAAACACGAATAGACATGTTTTTAATGACTTTTTTTAAGCTAGGGCTATAAACTAATTATTGAATTTTACGAAATTGGTCCCTAATATATTATAAATATAAAATTTAACCCTAAAGTATATATGTTTGTATACGTGTTTATACGTGTCACGTGTCAACACGAATTTGTATCGTGTCTTATACGTGTCTAAACAGGTAAATTCGTGTTTGACACGTATAAGACACGAAACACGAATTTAAAATACGTGCCAGACACGAATAAACATGAAACACGAATTTCTAAAACACATACACGGAAAACTCGTATCGTGTTCGTGTCGTTTTAATCGTGTCGTGTATCAAATTGTCAGGTCTAGTTAAAGGAGGAAGACTAGTCTTGTAGGGAAATAAGAAAAGTGGGGTTACATTTTTTTTTCTGTTGTTTAATTTTTAATCGGAAAAATTAAAAAAATATATAAACAAAATAGAAAAAGAAAACTAAAAGGGCAAATTCATCAATTGAATTATTTTCAAAAACTTTTGGACCAAACACTCAATAAAATCAGAGTTTTGGACAAAAACTTTTTGGACAAAAATGATAATTTTCGACAAACTATAAAGACAATTTTTACAGTTTTGTCTATAAAAAAAAATTAGAATAGTTACAAAGATGTTTGGTGCATTGTGAGAATACCCAAACCTAAAACCAAATGGTTCACAATCGACAATAATAACAAAACTAAATTGATACACAAGAATATGTTTTGGTTTCAAAAATGGGGATCAGAGCAATAACTATTACTTTAATGCTTCTTTCATCTCTCAGTGTTGATTGATCATAATAGCCAGTGGCCTTCCTTGATTGTTATTTATGACCAATTTCTCATAAAAAATATTTTTATCTCAAAATTGTTGTTTTTGGTATTTAATTTCCATTTTTACGTATTGTTTGTCTCACATTTATTTAACTTTTTTTTCTTTGTAAAGTAATACTCACTTGTTTCTTCAATCTTCGATCTTATTTATAATATTGTTAATAAAACATATTACCATATCAAAATAGATTTTCTACCTCATTAAAATAATATGAAAGTTTTATAAGTCAATGAAATATTAAGAATTTAATATTAAAATAAGTAAGTTATGTCCTTTAGATTTTTGCAAAATAATGGATGATGTCATTTCTTAAGATAAGATAGCTTAAAAAGTTTTGATAATCACATTTGCTATATCGACCTTTCAAAAATTATCGAAAAGGCGCCGTCTATTGAATGCTGGAGAGATAACATTAAATGTGATTTCGCTTGAACAAACTATATATATAAATTGTCGTGATCATAATAACATAAAGATTACAAAATGTATTACTATTTTATATTCACAAAACTTATGTGATCTTGTAACAAAAAATAAATCAGATTAATTTCAAAGCTACAATAATCTGCGTCTCCTTAGATTCTTCGATGAAGCTTTTGAAACCAAATACCCGACACCCACACCCAAACACATGACCCATATGCCGACGTCAACCGCCCATCTCACACCTTCTACCTCCGCCTCCACCTCACCTCCACCGTCCTCCTCCTCCTCCGAATCGTCATCTTCTCCGCCGCAATCACAACAACAACAACAATTCTCCTCCACTTCCTCCCCCTCACTCCGCTGCTCCGGTATCTCCTCCAACCCTTCAAAACACCTCCCTCTTTTCCTCCTCACCACCATCTCTACCTTCTCCCTCATCACCTCCACCTCACCCTCCGTCGCTACACAAACCTCCACATTTTGCATCTCCACCACCATCTCCCCTTCTAACCCACACCTGCATTCCATCTTCCACTCACCCTCTTCATCTTTCCTGAAACCACCCTTCACCACCTTCTCTTCCCTCAAATACACCTCAAATCTCACCCCTTCACTCACCCCCACCTTCTCCCTGCTCCCATACATAACCGACCCTTTACCCTTATCAGACACAATTACCCGATATAGGGTGACAAACGCCGGAGCATCGGGTCGGATGACGGATCCATTAATCTCCAAGGGGCTGCCATTAATCCGGGGTAGATAATGTAGAGTGAGGGAATCGGGCAAGTGTTTGTGGGTTTTGGGAAGGGACAACAAGAGATAAAAAGCTTTGATTTTTAAGAGACGATCTTTCTCGCTTTGCTGAAATCCACGGCACATGTTGAGTTTTCCGGTATGTTGTTAGTGGTGGAGATGATAAGTGATGAGGGTCTGTTATTAATATATGATTGAAAGGTGAAACAGCGGGTGGCGAGCACACGGGTTTGACCAAATGGTGGTTGCGCCAACAGAGAAATGTGTGCAATTTGTGGTCGGCTGCACCTCCTTTCCTTGGGATTGCCTCAATTATAGTTGCTTGTTTCATAAAATAAAAATCTGTGGTATTTATTATTCTTATTCTTATTCTTATTCTTATTATTATTTGGTTTTAACCATCTTATAAGATTTTTATGTGATTTAATAATTTATATTTTGGTATTATTGTTTTAAATCATTAGGTTAGAGGAAGTTGTGTTACGTTTGTTATAGTAAATGTATGCGTCATATAGGATTTGTCATACTGTTTCAAAAGTTTATCATTTAGAAGGTGTGGGTTGTCATTTTTGACATGTTAATTTTTTTAGAAAAAATAATTTACAAAAAAGTAATCAATTTAAACAAATTATTTTTATATAAACTTAAATTTCCTTAACTTGAAACGAAATTACAATACGCTTAAAAAAACACACACTTGAAATTAAAATATAACATAAGACACTTCAATTTAAAACAAACTTCAAATTAAAATAGTACACAAGACAACGAGAAATTAAAACACACAAGACACTAGTTCATTCGCAATGTTGATGTCATTTGTCGCACCGCCTCACGACTTGCCAAAACTCAACAAACCGAAAAGGTTTGTGTAACACCTATTCTAGGTAAATATTTCATTTATGTTTTTGAGAAATTAAATAGTTTAAAAATATGGATTTTGTGATGGTCACGGCATGGTGAAGGATACACCATGACGTGGTCATTGATGAATTAAAACGCGCATCAATCTCGTGCGCCACGACGTGACAAGCTTATGGTCATGACGAGGTGTCCGCCTAAGTGCTTAACCCTAATTTCAAGATTTGTGCTCCTATTTAAGGGAAGTGAGGGATAGGGTTTGCACACCCTCAACCTCCATCACCTCCTTTTTACCCTCCATGAAACCCTAAACTCCATATTGACCTTGTGAGCTCTTTATGGTGATTTTAGCCCCTTGAAGATGAAGAATGTGTTTTTGGTGCATTGTTTCAGCTAACAAACCTCTCCCTAATCATCTTATGCTATTTTAGGACTATTGTAAGTCCTCTATTTCCTTCTTTTTTAGTTCAAACATGCTAGATCTAGGTTTTTGTCCATTTCCCCCCATGTTTGAGGAGGTTTTAGTGTTGAGATTTCATAAAGTTAGCGACTTTATGAGTCCTTGTGGTTCCTTTATGACCTCTTGTCCTAGATCTGGAAAGTTTTTGAATTATGAGTTCCATGCATGAGATTTGATCTTATTTTCTTCATTTTGACCTTACTTGTGCTCAAGACATGCATGTATAAAAAGCAATGATTTTTATGATGCTTTAGGATGGAGAAAGCCTTATGGAAAGTTTGAGTGCTTAGCTTGAAGGATTAAGAGCTTAAAACATTAAGTTGTCCAAAGCAGTTCCCATGACGTGACGGATTGACCATCATGACATGGAGACGGACAGCTTCGCAACTGTTTTGTCCTAACGTTGACACGACGTGACCAATGGGTGGCCACGACGTGACGGTCAGCTGGGGCTCACTTTGACCATTGACTTTTTTTTACCATTATTGACTTTGGTAAACTTAGGAGTTTTAGGGTGTGGATTGAGAGGGTACTCTTATACCGTGCTTATGTGTCTCGTAGTACCTGTCTCCTTTATCAGAGAGTTGTTGTGTTAACTTGCTGTTTGCGAAGTGAGTCTTTTCACTATATTACCTATGTCATAGTTGTGTGCATGCTAGACTAGCTGAGTCTATTTGTTGATTGTTGTTATATGTGTTTATTGAGTTGCTGATAACTCCAAGACTGTTGATAGTCCACAGGATTGCTGATATCCCATAGGGATGTTGTGAGTCCATAGCACCGCTGATAGTCCTAAAGTTTGTTGATAGTCTCAGGGTTAATGATAACCCATAATTGTTTATTATGTTGTGTTGTATGTGATACTTTAGGGAACTCACTAAGATTTGTGCTTACAATTATGGATTTAAAGGTGTTTCAAGTACTTCAGATGATCGTGGAAAGGCGAAGGCTTGACTGTACACTCTCCTCGACAGCTTTCATGATTGCGCATTCTGTGATACTTTGATTTTTGGGATGATTGTACTTGGATACTTATGATTTTCTTGACTTGGTTTTTTCCTAGAAACAATGTTTATTTAACTTAAAAATGAAAAAAAAATTGGTTGTGATTTTTGGGATGTTACAAGTTGGTATCAAAGCCCTGGTTTGAGGGATTTGGATGAACACTCGTGTTATTAAAGACTCAAACTAAGGATCTGAGAATTTTTTTTTCATAAAAACTTTTCGAAAAAGATTACTTTTAAGGAAGGAAGATGTAACGTCCCAAAATTTGAGACCAAAAACTTCGTTTTCATAATAATAAAATCATCAATAAAACATGTTTATAAAACCATAAAGGAAAAACAGAGTATGTCAACCAAACATCCCAAAATACATCAGAGTCAAGTAAGGCAGAAATCATGGTATGTGCGATGCGATCATCCCGAGCCCTTCCCCTTCGATCCGAAAGTACCTGAAACATAAACTAGAAACCGTAATCACGAAGCTTAGTGAGTTCCCCAAAATACCGCATACTATACATATCTGCCAACTCAAGGTTGTGTCGGGTCTATTTCAACCTATGTGTCGGCCCAAAGCCGTACCAGGTCTATTTCACCCCTGAGTCTATTTCAACTCATTTATCAGCACAAGGCTGTACCGGGTCTATTTCACCCCTGGATCTATTTCACCCCACATACAAATAGAAAACCGGCAGACATGCATATAACACATACAACAACAGTCACAAAGACTACAAGCACATAACATATCCTAGTGTCCTATAGTATAGTGAGCAAACTCACCTCGGTCTGCTGTCAGTCAAACAATTGATCGGGCTGCTGAAATGGAAAATCCCCGTGCTAATCAATCAAATAAAACCCCAATTAATAATTAGGCCATAAACCGCAACTAGGAATCTAGTTCATTTTTCCAACACCCAGGGTAAAAGACCATTTTACCTTTTCCTCACTTGGCCCAATAACCGAGGCCCAACCCAATGACACCCAAAAGCCCAATATGGCCCAAATTCCTAAATGATACCTAAGTCCATTATGGGCCCAAATTCATAAATGATACCCAAATCCCATTATGTTCCCAAATCCAAGAAGGCATAAAGCCTAACAGTGGCCCATATTCAAAAAGACTAGTGGCCCAACAAGACCCAAAACCCTAATAGTCCAAATATAGCCCAAATCACAAAAGTCAACGAAAGTCAACAACTGTCGAGCACGCCCAACGTACTCAGAGTTATGCCCTGCATACGCCACCTTTGGCCAGTACGCGCTGCGTACGAGCTGGGTACGCCCAGCGTACTCCACAATAGTCCAAACTCGCCATTAAGTGCTTAATTGGTTAAGCCACTAAGTCCACTTCTCAGATCTGATCCTAAATGATGTCTTAACACGTAAAGTTGGCAAATTACTCCTTTGCATGTCTTATTGGGAACCAATAAAAAAAACCCATAATAAGAACCCTAACTCATGCATAGTCCAATATAACACATCAAGATTGCATTTTTATGCACAAGGGACCTCAAAAGTGCTAAGATCTACCATCCCTAGCTTCTGGAGTAGCTCATACTCTCAATCATGACTTAAAGGACCATAAAAAGCATAAAAACAAGCCCTAACTAGATATATCAAAATGAACCATTAAGTTAAGAGTTTTATATCTCAAAAAGCTTTCCAAGTTGATGATGATTCTGGATCCATAATCTCTAACCACACCAATGCAACTTCCAAGAGCTCTTCTTCCTTCAAAGTCACAAAAAACACTCTCAAAGATCACTTCCAAGCTCAAAACACTCAAAAGGCAATTAGGGTTTCGTTCTCAGGTTTTGGAGAAGTGGAGGCTGGCCATAAGAAGGTCCATAAGCAACTTAAGGTGTTTAAATAGGGTACAAACCCTAAAAATTAGGGTTTTCCCCAGGCGATCGTACGCCCTGCGTACTTTCACGTACGCCCCGTGTATGTGGGCGCCTCCGCGACCAATCTATCAAGCCAATACTCCTAGTGTACACCCAGTGTACTCGGCTAGGGACCAAAATGTAAAATTTTTAAGGTTAAGGGCGGAAAGGAAAAATATCTGAAATGCCAATGTTACAGAAGAGGAGGGTGTGATGTGTACAGTCAGACGAAGCTCGAAAAGTGAATTCTCAAAATATCCATACTTGTCTTATATGCTGCAATTGAGTTGTTATTTTAAGAGCTGTTAGAAATGCATGTTAGTTGATAGGCTAAGGATCTCATCAGGATTTGTGGGATAGAGTTTCCTGATTTCGTGATGCCTTGTAGCCTAGAGGAATGCTTTTGATGGTATGTAAGAAGATGAAGTTAATATTGTTAATTACTATGTGTATACTATATAGTTGTACATAATTAGGATTTTATAGCCCTAGAATGTCTTGTTTAGCCTTATTTTGTGTTCTTTGTCTGGTTGTTGACTTGTGGTATAATCATCTATTCGACCGTCTATCAAATCATGGATTATGTATGACCGGTATACATATAGTAGTTAGCGAGATTAGTGGAGACTTCTAGCAGTGTGAGAGGTGGTCGAGGGAACATAGGACGAGTACCTATGAGTAGATGTGGCTCTGTGGAGCATATAGATATGTGATCTAATGCACATAGTATGGAGTAACTTAGTGATTTGGGGTCTTGGGAGGAAATCTAAGTCAAATACGGATATGTGTGAAAGGTAGTATGGGCACGTACTACTGAAAGCACATGATCTGTACGCAATTCAGGGACTATTCTAAGACTACTAAGAAGTTAATAGGAGTTGTGTATAGTGTATGTGTATGCTATGGCCCGATTTTGACCTGTTTAGTCACATGTTTCAGTATGGTGGTGACTACCTGAGGTTCAGGCTCTAGTGATCCAGAGAGACCAGGTTCCAACGATGATGAGATCCGTACGATCATTGCCACTGAGGTGGATGTAACGATGAGGGAGGAGATCTCGGATATGTTTGGGTCTATTAAGACCACGTTGACCGATCAACTCGATGAGTGCTACGCCACTATCAGTGAGTCTATTGTTGTCGTAGCCACCACAACCGTTACCACTGCGAGACCATATGGGGTTTATTTGATGTAGTACCGGAAATTCAACAACACGAAGCCCTTGGAGTTTGATGCGACCAAGGACCCGATTGTTGCGATGAGATGAATTTATAATGTTGAGGGTTGCTTCTATATCTGTTCATTTCCGGAGGATCTGAAGGTTCGATTTGCACTGAACCTTCTTTGCTTGGGAGCAAATGACTAGTGGAAGTTTGTGACTACTGGTTACTCACCTGCGGAGTGGGCCGTAGTGAAATGGAAGCGATTTACTTAGATTCTTCATGATAAGTATGTTCCTTTGTTGGAGAGAGAACGACTGGCCTAGGAGTACCCCTCAATCAGACATATGACAAAGTCGGTGACCGAGATCACCAGGATGTTCCATGAGAGGTCCTTGTTTTGTCCAGAGTATGCTTCCTCAAAGCAGGTGTGGATGAACCGGTACTTATGTATGCTCAAGAAGGATATCATATAGTTTGTGATGAACACCTAATACTATTCATTAGTTGAGCTGCAGTCTAATGGCAGGAGGAGGGAGATTTATTTGGATACTCAGGCGAGAGAGAAAGAGAGAGAGAGAGAGAGAGAGAGAGAGAGAGAGAGAGAGAGAGAGATGGAGAATCAGAAGAGTGAGACGAGGCCTGTTCCAGTGTAGTCGCAGCCGGAGACTAAGCGGTTCAAACCCACAGATTTGAGATTAGGAGGTCAAAGGGGCCGCACTTGAAGCAAGTGTGGTAAGGGTCATGAGGGGCCCTGTCGGGCGGGGTCGGTTTGCTATATGTGTGGCAAGGAGGTGCACTTTACAGAGGATTGTTCGAAGGGTTTGCGCATCACTGATGGAAGCCATGGAAAGGTGGAAGCCCCAAAGGACCAAGGTCGAGCTTTCTAGTTGACAGTAGAGGAGGCCAATGCGGCACCAGACGTTGTTACTGGTACGTATCTATTTATAATTCTCTCAATTTATATTTATTGTATGATTATATCCATGCTTATGTAGGTACATTCCTAGTGAATTCATTATCTACGTTAGTGTTTTTCGACTCGATAGTGAGTCGATCTTTTGTGTCGTCATCATGTAGTAGGGATTTTCGTGTCCCTATTTGATCATTGGATCGACCTCTTGAGTTTGCCATCGCCGATGACCGCATGGTTTCAGCCTTGAATTTTTATCGTGACTGTATGTTAGAGATTTTTATAGTGGGATTTCCGATATACCTTATTCTTATTTTGATGATAGATGTATGTGTGATCGCGGGTATGGAGCATTGATCGACTGTGAGCATCAGTTAGTGGTTGTTCGTACCCCAAGTGGGGGAGATATGACCATCTTTGGGGAAATCATTAGATTTGTTTTGCGTTCTGTTCAGACGCCAGGGCTAGGCAAGATCTTCATCATGGATGCTTGAGTTACCTTACTTATGTGGTTGACACTCGGGTGGAGGAGAAGAAGTCGGTTTCTAATGTTCCTGTGGTGAGGGAATTTCCTGATGTTTTTCTAGAAGATCTACTAGGTATGCCTCCTGTAAGGCAGGTGGAGTTTAGGATCAACCTGATTCCTGGTGTTGCCCCAGTTTCCAAGGCGCCATATCGCCTTGCGGCTCCTAATATGCAGGAGTTGTCCTTAAGACTCCAAGAATTGTTGGGCAAGGGATTTATTCGACCTAGTCACTCGCCATAGGGAGCACCGGTCCTTTTTTTTCAAGAAGAAGGATGGTTCGCACCATATGTGCATTGATTATTGGGAGTTGAACAAGTTAACAGTGAAAAAATGTTACCCATTGCCGAGGATTGATGACCTTTTTGACCAGTTACAAGGAGCGTCTTGGTTCTCCAAGATCGATTTGAAATCAGGCTACCATCAGATGATGGTTAGAGAGGATGAAATTCAGAAGATGACTTTACGTACTCTTTATAGTCATTACGAGTTTGTTCTGATGCCTTTTGGGCTCACCAACGCACTGGAAGTGTTCATGGATCTCATGAACCAGGTGTCATGCTGATGTTGGATCGATATATGATCATTTTTATCGATGATATCCTAGTCTATTCTAAGACCAATGAGAAGCATCAGGAGCACCTTCGCGAGATTTTTGGGGTTCTACGGATGGAGAGGTTGTATGCCAAATTCTCCAAGCGTGAGTTATGGTTGTGCGAGGTTCTGTTTCCGGGGCACCTCGTCATGTTTCTGGGGCACCTCGTCAACCAGGGCGATATTTTGGTTGATCCCGCCCCATCATAGATATGGAGTTTCAATGGCTTGGTTGTGTAACATCCGGATTTTCAGGGACATTATTGTGTATGTCAATCTTGAGATTTAAGGAGGGACTCGACGAGTTGAGGGACCAACTCGCCGAGTCGAGTCGAGTTGCTCGGGTGGATTTAATGAATGGAATCGACAAGTCAGAGGAGGGACTCGCCGAGTAGGTGCTGGGTAGAGAAACCCTAATTTCCCGGGTTTGGGACCTATTTAAAGGCATTTATAGCCTCATTTACGGCTACCTTTCCCTGAGAGCAAACCCTAATTTCTATTGGAGCTAGAGAGTGAGAGAGAAGCTCATATTGTGGTTCTTGGTGCATTTCTATGAAGAAGGATGAAGAGCTTCATGATGGGGAACAAAGGAAGGCAGTGGATTTGTGGTATTGAGTGTTTCAGCTGCTAAGAGAAGGTACAAAGTCCTCATCTTGTTCATTCCTTGTACTAGATCTCATTTTGGGAGTTTTAGGGCTTTGCTTCCATCCTTTTGAATCTATGAGTCGAATGAGACCTGGTTGTGGTTGGAAACCTTAGATATGGACCTCCTAAGGTCCTTAGAGTCTATATGTCTCAACTTTAGTGGTCCAAATGAGGGTTGATGAGCAAAAACCTTCATGAAGAGCATGTATTGGCATTTTGAAGCAATAGCATCATGTATGAACGTAAAGATCGAAGCTTTATGTAATTATTGAGCCTTGGGATGATAGATCTATAGTTTAGAGTGATAGATCTGGTTGAAATCG
The DNA here is from genome assembly GCF_052849685.1 of Lactuca virosa. Classification (NCBI taxonomy): domain Eukaryota; kingdom Viridiplantae; phylum Streptophyta; class Magnoliopsida; order Asterales; family Asteraceae; genus Lactuca; species Lactuca virosa. The sequence goes on from NC_136428.1 coordinate 29,939,288, forward strand.
TCTGAATGAGAAATCAGATCAAAGGGACTCGCCGAGTCCATGAACTGACTCGACGAGTCGGCGAGGGTTTGTCCCGATGGATTGATTGTGCGATAACTCGGCGAGTTGGGGGTCAACTCGACGAATTGAGCTGGACTTTTGAGACTTCTGAGGATACTAGGGGACTCGACGAGTCGCAGGAGTGCACTCGACGAGTCGGGTCAAACTTGGACTGTTGACTCGAGTTTGACTTCTGTTGACTTTGGGGTTTTGGTCAACATATATGATATAGACCTTGGAGGGGTAAAATGGTCTTTTACCCACTTTAAAGAGTTAGAAAGAGAAAGAACCGCCCTCGATTATCTGAGTCGTGAAAAGAGTATTAATAAGAGATATTCATCCTTTGTGTTAGGAGGAGGCTAGTTCGAGATCCGAGCGCGAGGTTATTTGCTCACCTGCTAGCCGAGGTGAGTCTTCTCACTATACATTACCTAGAGTGGTAACTATGTGCAGACCGGAGGGTCTTATGTGTTATGTGTATGTTTGAGTTTATGTGCATTGTGATATATGTATGCTATGTGTTATATAGACCGGACCGGAGGGTCCAACGACTTACGAGGCCAGAGGGTCCTCGAGTAGACCGGACCGGAGGGTCCAATGATTTAGACCGGACCGGAGGGTCCAACGAGCTAGACCGGACTGGAGGGTCCAACGAGCTATGGGACTGGAGGTTCCCGCTGAGACACATTGACCAGAGGGTCATACCGAGTTATAGCCTCGAGTGGCTATGTGTTGTATGTGGTATTTTGGGGAACTCACTAAGCTTTGTGATTACCGTGTTATGTGCTATGTGTTTCAGGTTCTCAGGATCGCGGGACGGCACCGGCTTGATTGTACACATCAGAGAAAGAGTTATGTTTGAGGATCCTGGATTATTAATGGAGTTGTGTTTTGTAATTTGAATAAACGAGGTTTTTATATAAAATGTTATGAAAAGTATGCGTTTTTAAAATGACAAATTTGAAAATTTACAGTGTTACAAGTTGGTATCAGAGCCTTGGTTTGAGGGATTCGGATGCGCCTTCGGGTAAATCTGGACTCAAACTGAGGATTTGAGAAAAATTTTCAAAGAAATGATTTTTCTAAAGCGAACAAGAGTTTCTAAGAGAAAACGAGTTGGAGCAGTGTGTACAATCAGCCAGAGCCCGAACGGTGATTTTCCAAAATACCCTTACATTATGTGCTATGAGATATTATGTGATATGCTATGCATGCTAGAGATAGGCTAGGTATTTCATATTTAAGGACTAGAGTGGCCTGATCTGTGATGCCTTAGCCTAGGAGTTGCTGTTATATGCGATGTGCTTTCGAGTATGTGCTGAGTAAGAGTATCCAGCAGGAATCCTCTAGAGAGGGATTTGAGTAGAGGAGTAATCTAGGAGAGATACCTAGATGAGCATTTGAGGAGTCTACTGAGAGAGTAGTTAGATGCCCGCGTGGGGTAAAGTTGCTTGAGTTCGGTGGTATCCTTTGAGTATGAGGAGAGCAAGTGGGTAATAACCTAGAGTGGTTTTACATGTTGGTAGAGATTATTCGATGCCCGAATGCTGCTTGCTTCGTGCTTTGTGGAAATCTTGATGATGAGAGTCAGCTACTAAGTGAATATGACGATATTCAGGAGGTAGATGGCTAGCATCATAAGGAGTTCTTCAGCAGCTGATGGCGGAGAAGTGTGAGAACCTAGGAAAAGGTGACCCTAGTCAGATGAGTACGCTGACAGAGTAGGATATTTCGCAGAGGAGCAAACACGCATGAGGGGGTTGGTAATTGAGAAGGTCGAGCAGCTACTTAGGAACTCGGGGATGGTCCGTGTGGAAAGTATGGGTAGATGTGGCAGGTAGTATGGGCCCGTATTACTGAAAGCAGAGGACCCATACTCGATACAAGGAACATTCCGGAGGTTTTAAATAGCAGATCGAGAGGTGATTTCATGGTTCGTGTACCATGATTTGTAGCAGATCGAGAGGTGATTTCATGGTTCGTGTACCATGATTTGTAGCAGATCGAGAGGTGATTCCATGGTTCGAGTACCATGATTTGTAGCAGATCGAGAGGTGATGTCATGGTTCGAGTACCATGATTCGTAGCGGATTGAGAAGAGATAACATGGTTCGAGTACCATGATTCATAGCAGATCGAGAGGTGGCCACATGGTTCGAGTACCATGACCCATGGCGGTTAGTGTTACTGGTTCTACCAGTTATTCCGTGGTGATTGTCTAGACTGAGATTAGATGTGAAAGAATATGGGGCCAGAGGGCCATGATGAACGAGTTTTAGTGGAGCATCCCTTAAAAGGGAAATCGAGTTAGCTCCGAGGGATTGTTGGTGAGATGCCAGTTGGAGTCGCAAGACTCAGGGATGAGTAGGGATGGTGCGTTATGGGAGAATACGGTCTGGGCTGAGCGACCGGCCGATGGTAGAGATGTCATTTTCTGTGACCTGAGCGGTGCTATTTCTGTTCCTGTGGGAAACAGGAGAGGTATTGAGATTTTCGGTTTCCAAGGTTGGGGGTGAGCCCTGTGGGGTAGCTTTGGTTACGATATTTCATCAGATTATTTGGGCAGTATGTCTTCCGAGAGGTAATGTTAGAGCATGAGCAGGTTGTCAGCGGGGACTGAGATGGTTAAGGACAAGGATACACCCTATTTGAGCATAGTAGGGCATGTATTAGCTGCAGCGGCAGACGATCAAGAAGAGGATATTGGGGCGGTGGCTCTTTTTGTCTATGATGAGTATCGAGTGTGGTAATGAGGACTCCACTCTTATTACAACCCACGTGATGGAACGTTGGTTGAAGAGTCGAGGATGAGGAATATGTTAGTTCGTTATTTTCAGACTGAGTGTCAGGGTTACGACTGGACAGTTGAGATGTCCGGTAGTGGGATGGTACGAGATTCTAAATGACTAGAGGTAGTCATGATGAGAAGTTTCTGAGGATTTCATCAGAGATTCGGGGTATTTGGAATTTCTTGACCTCCATCGGGGAGATCATCGAGCATTGCGTATCACCTTCCAAGAGTAGGTGCGATGTTATTGGTAAAAACAGTCTGTGGGTTAGATTGTTGGCGAACCAATTGGTGATGGTTCGAACCCCGAGTGGGGAGAATCAGGTGCTTTTGAGGAGATCAAAGATTTGTTCAAGAGCGGTTAGAGAACTGGATATAGAGACCTGCGGTGCGGACTCCTGAGACCAGGGTTATTAGCGGTCAAGGAGAGGTGCAGAGCGAGATAGTGCATGTGGTACGTGTTTGAGAAAGGATGAGTGTCTCCACGGCAAGTGGCCGTTGGTCGGAGACCTTGTGGTGGTTAGGAATCCTTCAAGGTTAAAATGGTGAATTCGAGGTGGTTGGCTTGTGAGGTTAGTTCGACGGTTGAGAATTTCTGGTTTAGAGTATGGGCTATTATATGCAGTATGGGAAGGGAAGAAGTTGATTGGGCAACCAACTTCAGGGTCCTTATGAGTATTCTTGCATGAGTTTTGAGCAATAGAGGAGGAAGTTTCGGATTGTCATCTTCGTGTTCTGAGTCGTTGGCAATTTCTCCGTGTTTTAATTTGGGAGATGGAGTATTCCGGGGTTACAAGTGGCACGAGAGAAAGACCGGTTGCGAGGTTCCGAGGAAGCAATGCAGTATCTGAGTATGATGCCATGAGTATGAGATCAGTGGTAGAGTCAAGACACTGCGAGGCGTTGTGATGGTATTTCGGGGTATCCGAGTTTAATGTCCTAAATCTTGGATTATTTTAAGTTTTGAGTTTGAGATGACAAGTGGAGTAGCAAGTGTCTATGGTTCTGGTGGGGGCCCTTCAGCTAATTGACATAAAATGGATTTATTTGAGAATGTGAATTGCAGCGAGAAAAAGAGGTTTTGTCACGACGGTGGTCGTCCGAAGTAGTGATGCTTAGCCTGGAGGGGTGTGTGTGTACCTATCTATGCTGGACCACAGAGCATGAGTTAATGATCGCAGTGTGGTGTCAACCTGAGGATGAGATTGTGAAGTGGTAAGAGTAAGTGCGGTAAGACTATGGGGAGCTGCAGTTTCAATGAGTCAGTGCAGAGAGGTTGTGGTGATGCTACGGGGAGCCGTAGTACTCACTATTCAGTGAGGGGTGTGGTGATGCTACGGGGATCCGTAGTACTCACTATTCAGTGAGAGGTTGTGGTGATGCTACGGGGAGCCGTAGTACTCACTATTCGGTGAAGGGTGTGGTGATGCTACGGGGAGCCGTAGTACTCACTATTCAGTGAGAGGTCGTTGTGATATTGCGGGGAGCCGTAGTACCCACTAGTCAGCGAGAGAATGTTGTGATGAAGTGCTCTCTGATTAGAGCTTGACGCAGAAGAGTTTTAGGCTTGGGTAGCCCTAATATTTGAGTTTGTGGAAGCCCGGGGTCGAACCAGGGGCGAGACTGGGGTCTCCATGTTTGTCGGAAATCGTTCTATTCTGAATTGAGTAGTGGTTTTCGTGGCCAAAGGGAAGTGGATCAGTGAGGTACGCATGGGTTGCGGGTCATGAGTCATGAGTTGAGTGGTTCATTGGGGCGAGTGGTTCCAGCTCTGGGTCAGATCAAACTATCGAGTTTGAGTTTGGCTCTGGTAGTGCGTTGAGTAGGCAGAATGAGATTCCGGATTTAGAGCTGAAATTCATTTGGAAGGGGATATTGCTTCCATCTGGTGCCTTAGACCTGAGTGGGTCAATTCGTTGGTGTGAGAAAACCGCGAAACGTATGGAACTAATGAGTAGTAGATGACAGAGGTCGAGGGTGAAACGACTTTCGTATTTGCTTGAGGAAAAGCGAACTTCGTGACTTGTGTGTCACACTGGGACGAGATAGCTAGTGTGGGAAGGAAGTCAATGAGACATGTTGAGGTATGCAATGGGTAACCCTTGGAGGTTCAACTACTAGGTCGGGAGATGACCTGGTGCTCAGTGTTCAAAGGAATTTGGAGAAGGGAGTTGGGGTTTGATTGCAGTTCAGTGGATGAGTCCCTGGTGTGATGTGATCCTTCCATTCCTTGGTATATGATCTGGATTGTTTATCATGTCTGGGACGAGTGATCGGTAGCCAGTTTTGGGCATGGACTTGTTTTATCGGTCCCAACTAGAGAATCAGAGGGGCAGTGAGCTATCGGGGTTTGTTATTCGAGGAACGAATAACGTGGTGACATCTGGAAATGGTGGTCTGGTTGTGTGTCAGGCTACTAGAGTTCCAGATTCTTGAGAGTCAGAAAGGGTAGCATAGTGGTAGATGGGTCTGTCCTTTTCCAGGGAGGAGTTCCTGTTTTGATTCATGTGTCCAGAAAGGAAGATAGTTGTGTGGTATGAGACCCTTTCGATGGTGCTGTTTGGTTATTTGATTAGATCTATATGTTGTGGAGGAGCGATTTCGAGGGCGAAATCTAATTCAAGTGGGGGAGAATTGTAACATCCGGATTTTAAGGGACATTATTGTGTATGTCAATCTTGAGATTTAAGGAGGGACTCGACGAATTGAGGGACCAACTCGCCGAGTCGAGTCGAGTTGCTCGCGTGGATTTAATGAATGGAGTCGACGAGTCAGAGGAGGGACTCGCCGAGTAGGTGCTGGGCAGAGAAACCCTAATTTCCTGGGTTTGGGACCTATTTAAAGGCATTTATATCCTCATTTGCGGCTACCTTTCCCTGAGAGCAAACCCTAATTTCTATTGGAGCTAGAGAGTGAGAGAGAAGCTCATATTGTGGTTCTTGGTGCATTTCTATGAAGAAGGATGAAGAGCTTCATGATGGGGAACAAAGGAAGGCAGTGGATCTGTGGTATTGAGTGTTTCAGCTACTAAGAGAAGGTACAAAGTCCTCATCTTGTTCATTCCTTGTACTAGATCTCATTTTGGGAGTTTTAGGGCTTTGCTTCCATCCTTTTGAATCTATGAGTCGAATGAGACCTGGTTGTGGTTGGAAACCTCAGATCTGGACCTCCTAAGGTCCTTAGAGTCTAGATGTCTCAGCTTTAGTGGTCCAAATGAGGGTTGATGAGCAAAAACCTTCATGAAGAGCATGTATTGGCATTTTGAAGCAATAGCATCATGTATGAACGTAAAGATCGAAGATTTACGTAATTATTGAGCCTTGGGATGATAGATCTATAGTTTAGAGTGATAGATATGGTTGAAATCGTCTGAATGAGAAATCAGATCAAAGGGACTCGCCGAGTCCATGAACTGACTCGACGAGTCGACGAGGGTTTGTCCCGATGGATTGATTGTGCGATAACTCGGCGAGTTGGGGGTCTACTCGACGAGTTGAGCTGGACTTTTGAGACTTCTGAGGATACTAGGGGACTCGACGAGTCGCAGGAGTGCACTCGACGATTCGGGTCAAACTTGGACTGTTGACTCGAGTTTGACTTCTGTTGACTTTGGGGTTTTGGTCAACATATGTGATAGAGACCTTGGAGGGGTAAAATGGTCTTTTACCCACTTTAAAGAGTTAGAAAGAGAAAGAACGTCCCTCGATTATCTGAGTCGTGAAAAGAGTATTAATAAGAGATATTCATCCTTTGTGTTAGGAGGAGGCTAGTTCGAGATCCGAGCGCGAGGTTATTTGCTCACCTGCTAGCCGAGGTGAGTCTTCTCACTATACATTACCTAGAGTGGTAACTATGTGCAGACCGGAGGGTCTTATGTGTTATGTGTATGTTTGAGTTTATGTGCATTGTGATATATGTATGCTATGTGTTATATAGACCGGACCAGAGGGTCCAACGACTTACGAGGCTAGAGGGTCCTCGAGTAGACCGGACCGGAGGGTCCAACGATTTAGACCGGACCGGAGGGTCCAACGAGCTAGACCGAACTGGAGGGTCTAACGAGCTACGGGACTGGAGGGTCCCGCTGAGACACATTGACCGGAGGGTCATACCGAGTTATAGCCTCGAGTGGCTATGTGCTGTATGTGGTATTTTGGGGAACTCACTAAGCTTTGTGCTTACCGTGTTATGTGCTATGTGTTTCAGGTTCTCAGGATCGCAGGACGGCACCGGCTTGATTGTACACATCAGAGAAAGAGTTATGTTTGAGGATCCTGGATTATTAATGGAGTTGTGTTTTCTAATTTAAATAAACGAGGTTTTTATATAAAATGTTATGAAAAGTATGCGTTTTTAAAATGAAAATTTTATTTGAAAATTTACGGTGTTACAGGTTGGGTACTATAGGAGATTCATTCAAGATTTCTCCAAGATTGAAGTTCCTCTTACCAGGTTGACCAGGAAGGATGTCACTTTTCGATGGGGCCTGAGCAAAAAGTGTCTTTTAAGACCCTACGATAGAGGTTATGTGAGGCGCCGGTTCTAGCACTCCATGAGGGAGTTTATGATTTTGTTGTATACTGTAACGCATCTATTTTGGGCTTGGGTGTTATTTTGATGCAGAGGGGTCATGTGATAGCTTATGCTTCGAGGAAGCTGAAGCCTCATGAGGCGAATTATCCTACTCATGATCTGGAGTTGGGGGTTGTGGTTTTCACCCTCAAGACCCAGCGTCATTATTTATATAGGTTCCGCTGTAATATCTACACGGATCACAAGAGTTTGAGTTACTTCCTGGATCAACCAAATCGGAATATGAGGCAGTGCATGTGGCTTGATGTGGTTAAGGATTACGACTGTGAAATCTTGTATCACTTGGGGAAGGCCAATGTGGTGGCCGATGCTTGGAGCCACAAGGCTGCTGGTACCCCCATTCGAGACCTCTATTTCAAGATTACCATCACTTCACCACTTATGGATATGATGAGAGACGATCGGATTGAGGGATTCAAGAGGGATAACTAGAAGAAGGAGAATATCATGGGTCAGATTGATAGATTCATCCCCGAAAGTGAGGGGATTTTGACCCAATGTAGGCGAGTTTGGATTCCAGTTTCTAGGGGAGTCTGTTAGACAGTGTTAGAGGAGGCGCATAAGTTTAAGTTTCGATTCATCCTAGAGCCACAAAGATGTATTGAGACTTGAGAATCAGTTATTGGTGGCCTGCATGAAGAGGAATATATTATGGTTTGTTGAAAGGTGTCTGACCTGGCAGAAGGTCAAGGATGAGCATCAGAGACCACATGGTAAGTTGCAGCCTTTAGAGGTCCTCGTGTGGAAATAGGAGCATATCACAATAGACTTTATCACCAAGTTACCAAGGACGACCAAAGGGCTTGGTGCTATTTGGGTTATTGTGGATCATTTGACCAAGAGTGCCAATTTCCTTGCTATTCGGAAGAGCTCGTTAGCCAAGAAATTGGCTGACATTTGTATTCGAGAGGTTGTGGCTCATCACAGGGTGCATGTATCTATATTCTCAGATCGAGATGTTCAGTTGACTTCCGACATGCCTGAGTGCTTAACCCTAATTCTGGGATTTGTGCCCCTATTTAAGGGAAGTGAGGACTAGGGTTTGCACATCCTCAACCTTCGTCACCTCTGTTTCACTCTCAAAGAAACCCTAGCCTCCATATTAACCTTGTGAGCTATTTGTGGTGATTTTAGCCCCTTGAAGAAGAAGAAGAAGAAGAAGAAGGCATTTTTGGTGCATTGTTCACCATCTTGTGTTGTTTTACTACTCTTGTAAGTCCTCAAGTTCCTGCCTTTTTAGTTTAAGCATTCTAGATCTAGGTTTTTTTCTCATTTTCCCCATGTTTGAGGAGGTTTGAGTGTTGGGATTTCATAAAGTTAGCAACTTTATGAGTCCTTTAGGTTCCTTTGTGACCTCTTATCCCAGATCTGGAAATTTATTGAGTTATGAGTTCCATGCATGACATTTGATCTCATTTTCTTCATTTTGACCTAACTTGTGCTCAAGACATGCATTGGACATGCATGTCTAAAAAGCAATGATTTTTTTATGTTGCTTTGGGATGGAGAAAGCCTTCTGGAAAGTTTGAGTGCTTAGCTTGAAGGATTAAGAGCTTAAAGCATTAAGTTGTCCAGAGCAGTTCCCACAACGTGACATATTGATCATCACGACGTGGTGACAGACAGCTTGGCGACTCTTTTGTCTTAACACTGTCACGACATGACCAGCTGGGGATGACTTTGACTGTTAACGTTTTGACTATTGTTTACTTTGGTCAACTTAGGAGTTTTAGGGTGTGGATTGAGAGGGTACTCTTATAATGTGTTTAGGTGTCTCGTAGTACCGGTCTCGTCTATCAAAGAGATGTTGTGTTTGCATGATGTTTGTGTGGTGAATCTGCTCACTATATTACGATTTCTAGTTTATGTTACCAGTCTCCTTTATCAAAAATATATTTGGTGTTCTCAAGGAAACCATAAGCACGAAGCCTCCCCCTTTGATATAATGTGTTTAAGTGTCTCGTAGTATCGGTCTCCTCTATCAACAAGATATTTGGTATTGTTGGATTACTGTCTAAGCCCATAACTATATTTGGTAAGTATTTAACTCGGTTGTGCATGGTCCTTTTGGGTTGCCTTCACCATAGCAACTTGACATGGTGATTTATGAAGAGAGAAGAGATATTATTATATTAATGTATTATGAGAATAATATATTAAAGGAATAATAATATTATTTAATTAATATTAGTCATAAATTAATTAGGAATTGATTTGGTGACTAAAAGAGGTTAATTGAATAAAGGGGCTTAAACTGTCAAATGTGTGATAGTTGTGTTTTTGGGCTATGAATCCTTATAGATCTAGGGGTGGCCGAATTTAGGGTTATGGACTCCTTAAATTCGTCCAAGCCTTAATCTAGAAGGATCCTTGGATTGCTTAGGACCTAAGTTATTCAATTAGGGTTAAGGATGTAACCCTAGTAGCTCATAGTATAAATAGACCCTATGGGATGGGGAAATCGCCTTCCTTAGGAACCCTAGAGCCGATTTCTACACCTCTCCTCTCTCTCCAAATCAACCTCTTGCTAGTTGGTGTTTGTAAGCCATTAGAGGAGTGACAATTGTGACTCTAAGCTCCAAGAACAAGAAGATTCAAGCAAGCAATCAAAAGGTATTCATCTAGATCTGATTTCATATGTTATGTTTCAATTGTACTCACTAGATCTAGCATTGAAAGTCTTGGATACATTGCATGTTCAATTAGAGAAACCTAGATCCAAGCATTAGGGTTTGCATATGCACATAGGAAAGTTCTTATGGCTCAAACCCATCAGGTATTTATAATGTTAAATTGTAGTTTGCAGCCAAAAAGGACATTCTCAAGGAAAATGAGCTGAAATTGATAAAAGTTGGATACTTGGAGGACTATAACTGAAACTAGGAGAAGAAGGACTAAGAGAACGTGAGAAAGGAAGTTTCCATGATATGGACATATGATTGCCACGACGTGGCATTAATAATATTCTCGATCTTAGCAAAAACCATCTTCACGATGTGACATATTGCCTTTCACTTCATGACCACGTTTCTTAAGAAGACTCCTATACGGACTTGCACAATTTCCTTGACGCATCCGTGATATAAACAATTTTCACGTCGTGACACCTATATGGTCACGAAGTGACGACCATATTTTGGAAACTATATATATATATATATATATATATATATATATATATATATATATATATATATATATATATATATCGATTATGATATCGAATTTTAAAGACTTCTGTAGAAAGAGTTGTGATATACCTGCGACAAAAACCCTCTGGAAAGTCCTTGGAAGATCAAAAATCATTTGGGGTTCAAGCTTGGAGATTTTTAGAAGAAAACAACATTCAACCATTCGGTTTGCTAGTTTCTACCATGTCTACTCTAGTTAGGTTTGATTCTATGGTTGTTTCTGTTTTAATCATGGGCTAAAACCCAATTACTTTTGTTTGGTGATGATGAACCCTTTAACTATGTGTTGATTCTGAATTTATGAATCTTTTATGTTGGTTTAACTAGTGTTTGGTAAATCATAATCCTTTCATGTTGAAGTTCTAGCTTAAATTGTTTTTTCTACAAGTTTTGTGTAGTAGATCATCACTCTATTTGCATAAATTTGTTATCTAGTTGTTTATGAACATTGAATTGTTAGATCTAGTGATTGAACAAATCCTAGAGTTAGGTGATATATAACTTTGATTGTGTTAGAGGGCATGATTAATCCATAATTTGTGCTTGATTTATGTTGGGTATTATTGTGTTGCGTCATGGGCTTGTTTTGTATATCCGGATTGGGCCTGTCCATCCGTGATTATCTAGTAGGGTTAGACTATAAATAGTGCATGCATGTATGCATTAGATACGTTCTTGATTATCGTTATTATTGTTTTGTAACCCTAAGCACCTCTACAGTCGAAGTTCTTAATCGAGCTCTTCTGAGGTGTTAAAGTTTTAATCATACGACATCTTTAAAGCCATTCTTGTGTTCATAATTACGTCCTTAATTGTTTGCTTGCATAGAATCTATCGATCCTAATAGAACTTTGTTCTAACAATTGGTATCAGAGCAGGAGACTGTGTGATCAATACACATTCCTTATGTGTTAAGAATTCTTTAGGGTTTCCGCTTTTATCGAATATAAAGAAGCCGTCTTCTTCCTGTCGACGACAACTCTTGTTTCTGATAAAACCCTAATCTCAAGTTTACAGGTCTGATTCTAGCGGCTCACCATGTCTCACGAAGATTCTCAAACAAATCCCATCAACATCTCTAACAGCATTGGATCCACAACCAGGATTCCCATTCTTTACACTCAAGACTATCAAGTATGGGCGCATCACTTTGAAGATTATGTGGTCGGATCTGAAGATAATGGTTATCTCATCTGGGAAGCCATCACGCTTGGGTCGTTTGTTCATTCTGGAACGAACACGACTGTTAAGACCCAAAAAGAATATAACAAGCTGGTGGCGGACGTAGACAAGATGCCACAGGATGAGAAGGACAAGTTGCTGTGTAATGTGAAGGCCATGAGAATGATCAGATTCGCCTTGCAATCTGACACTTTTCGGTTAGTTGGTTCATGCACGACGGCCAAAGAAATCTGGGATAGGTTGAAAGAACTTTACTCAACCGATGAAGATCTAGAACACTCTATTCAAACCTTGCTGCTCTCAGAATTTGGAGTTTTCGAACAGAAACCAGAAGAGAAACTGATACAAACCTTCGATCGCTTCAATCATCTCCTAAGCAAGATGATCAAGCATGGTATAGAAAGGAAGTTGATCGAACAAAAGGTAACATTCATGAATGGTTTGAGACCAGAATGGATGGCTGTTGTTTCAACAGTGAAAGCACATGAACAGTTTAAATCTTACTCACTAGCGAAACTTGTGGGAATACTTAAGTCCCATGAGAGTGTGGTAACCAAGGAGGCGAAGGTAGTTTCGGGTGTGGGATCGTTGGCCCTTATTTCAAAAGGAAAAAGTATTGCAGAAGAAGAAGAGGAGTCGGATATGTCTGAGTGTGACCTTACAAGCGAAGAATATGTTATGATGGTCACCAATCCAAAGAAGTTTGCACGAAGAAAATTTCCTGTCAATAAGAACCGAAACTGGCAGGGAAGTTACAGTTCTGAGAAGGTGAAAGATGAAGCGAAAATTACTTCTCAAAAGGATGATGACAAGAAGGAGAGCAAACTTGCAGGAGACTCTGGGTTCGACTGCAATTACTGTCACGGCAAGAACCACTTTGCCAAAGATTGCATGCTGAGGAAGATGGCTGAGAAAAGAGATGGTGAAGACGATGAGGCGTACTACATGCGAAAGTTGGAAGAGATATAGAAAAAGAAGGCATGTAACAGTTCTATGAATGCCTTGATTGTGCAGGAAAATGCAGATGAAGATGAGTTCGGTGGCGTTGAAGTCTGGTCAACCGATTTTGAGGATGAAGAGGTGAGAAAGCCCACTCATGGAAGAGCTTATATGGCAAAGGATGCAGGTTCGGCTGGAAGATGTTTGATGGTCACAGCTGTTGGATCAACCGAAAGTGAAAGTAAGGAGCCGAACCTAACTGAGGACAAGTACTTTGCAGCCAAGCCCGTGAGCGAGAAGATCAACGACTGTGATTGGCTGATCAAAAAGGTACAATTCATCCTTGAATCACTTAAAGTTCCAGTAACAGATTATGAAGAAGAATTAAATGAATTAAAATTTAAATTCTCTAACTTAAGTGGTAGTCTCATGCAAACTCGCTTAGCGAATTCTAACCTAACTGACCAACTCAGCAGGGTGTCTTCAAAAAGTGAGGAGAGAAGGATGTGGATTGAGCTGAAGGAGGCGGAGTTAAATAGGGCTAGGGATGAAAGTATTTATTTGCAACGAGACAATTTAAAGTTTTTAAAACAAAGGAATGTTTTTTGTTTAATTGCTAAGCGCTTATAAACTAATATTGCTCAATTGCACTTAAGTTGTGAAATAGGGAAAAAGATTCATAAGATGATTTTACCCTTCCTTGAATTTAAGGAGGATGAAGTCATCGCTGAATGTGAATCAATTATGTCCTCAGAAGAGACATCCATCACTTACAAAATCGGACTGGACAAGATAGAGACCTTCATTGACTCTAAGGAACATAAATGTATGCTCAAAAATCTTTTAGATGAAAATGATAGGTTAAAAATTAAGTCTGAAACCATTCAATCATTTGATTCGTCGAACACTAAATTAATTTCAAAAAATAAAATGAACATAGAAAATACGTCTGAATTTGATGAGGATAGTGAGATGAGCGAAATCTCAGTTGAAGACGTGGTTGATTGCTCTGAGTTTATGAAGAGCGAAACCGAGAATGAGAAACCCCTCATCTCTGAAAATTCGGTTGAATACGCTCGCCTGTTAAAGGACAAGCCACAGAAACTCAAAGAAAAAGCTATGGTTTATCAAAAGGTTCAAACTGTGCCGAATCAGGTCTATGCTGTTACAGGGGTCACTACAAAACAAACAGCAGAATTGAAAATCCTGGTCGACAAAGACAATGCTGAAGGGTGCGATGATTACTTCTGGTCAGACCCTATTGACAACGCAGACGAAACCATAGGCTTATCTGAGCAAACCTCATGGAGGGTAAAAGGAAGATATGTTGCTGAACCTATCAACAAACCCTCGAGTTTCGACAAACCAAGTACAAGTGGAACGAAAGAGATCCCTGAAGAACCAAAGAGAACACCGAATGTTCCAACTAAGACAACCGAAACTCAAAAGGAAAAGCCAAAGGCTAGCTTCAATATCCACAAGTCTCAGAAGGAGTTAGCTGAACAGAAACGCCAAAGAAATCAGAGATACATGAAAAATCTGAATGAGCGAAAACGTTATTGGCAATCTCAAAATCCCAACTACGTACCTCCTAAGAAAGAATCAATTGGCAAAGGAAAGGAAAAGATGAAAGAAAAAGAGAATTTTAGTCCTAGCTCCTACTATTCCAAAGCTCAGAACCGAACGTCTACTTTCGGTTCCAAAACTAGCGCGCAGAACCGAACATCTAGTTTCGGTCCAAAGGTCAAGGCTAACAACCAAACGTCTACTTTCGGTTCCAACACCAGCGCTCAGAACCGAAAGTCAAGTTTCGGTCCCAAGTCTCATTTCAGTCCTTCCAACTCCCAAAGAAAATCAAATTCAGTGAAAGACATCAAAGGAAAGGGAAAGCTTGATTCTAATTTTGATTCCAATAATAAGAAAAAGTCAGCTAACCCTAGGATTCAAAAGGAAACACCAAAACCATCTAACAACATACCATCGAATACACCAAAATTTAAACAAGATAAAACTAAAATCAAGGTGTACACCATCAAAAGAAAAGATCAATCCACTCTAATAAAAAGAACTTATTTGGTTGATATTTCTACTGCAATTCCCCTTTCTGTGAAAAACTCACCAGGACCCAAGAAACTTTGGGTTCCTAAATCTGATTGAAATTGCAGGTGATCAGTGACGAGCAGTTCGATGACGAATGGTATATAGATAGTGGCTGCTCGCGTCACATTACAAGAAGGAAGGAAGAGCTAAGGGAGTTTCGGTCCCTAAAAGATGGTGGATGTGTGAAGTATGGTAATAACTCGTATGGCACAATCAAAGGATATGGTATGATAACCAACGGAGACTTCTCAATTCGAAAAGTAGCATATGTGGAAGGATTGCAACATAACCTCATCAGTGTATCACAATTAGTTGTGGGAACAGGTTTGAAGGTTTTATTTGATGATGAGGGCTCATAAATAATTGAGAAGCAATCTAAAAAGGTTCTGTTGAAGTCTGAACGCAAGGGAGAGATGTATCCTTTGAATCTCAACCCAATTCGAGGAAAACCATCAATATGCCTGCTAT
Source organism: Lactuca virosa (assembly GCF_052849685.1). Taxonomy (NCBI): domain Eukaryota; kingdom Viridiplantae; phylum Streptophyta; class Magnoliopsida; order Asterales; family Asteraceae; genus Lactuca; species Lactuca virosa. Next base: position 29,954,588 of record NC_136428.1, read on the forward strand.
CAAAGGCAAACACTGATGAAAGCTGGCTGTGGCATCGACGCCTATCGCACCTGAACTTCAAAGACATTAATAAGTTGGTGCTTGGTGATCACGTTCGAGGCCTTCCTCTTCTCAAGTTTGATAAGGAACATCTATGTGCAGCGTGTGAGATGGGCAAACAAAGCAGAAAGAGCCATCCTACACGCATCAATACAAAGATAGTTGAAGCTCTTGAACTTCTGCACATTGACTTATGTGGACCTTCGGCTATCGAAAGCTTCGGTGGTAGTAAGTTCATTCTTGTCATTGTAGATGATTTTTCACGCTTCACCTGGGTTTTCTTTCTTAAACAGAAATCAGACGCCACTCCCAAGTTGAAGACGTTCATCAAGCAAGTAGAAGTGCAGCTGCGAAAGCTGGTGAGGAATATCAGAAGCGATAATGGGCTGGAATTCAAGAATAAAGATTTTGAGGATTTTCTGGCTGACAAGGGGATATCTCACAACTTTTCGGCCCCTTATACACCACAACAGAATGGGATTGTTGAAAGACGAAACCGTTCCTTATGTGAGGCAACCAGAACCATGCTAAGCTTCGCTTCTCTTCCGCTATACTTCTGGGCTGATGCTGTTGCAACCGCGTGCTACACTCAGAACCGATCGTTGCTCAACAAAAGATTCTCAATCACTCCATATGAGATCCTGAACAATCGAAAGCCCAACGTCAAATTTTTCCACGTGTTCGGTTCAAGGTGTTTCATCTTTAATTCAAAAGAGAACCGAAACAAGTTTGACGTCAAAGCAGATGAGAGAATTTTTCTTGGTTATTCACTCACTTCAAAGGCATACAGAGTTTTGAACAAACGCTCCAAACGAATTGAAGAAACATACTATGTAACCTTTGATGATAATTACATGAAGAAAGTTCAAAGGAGCGAAAGTGCCTTAGGGGAAATATTTCCTGAATCAGGACAAGTCTCGGTTCCAATATCCAACTTGTTTGAAGAGTACATTCGGCTATTTGATGAACCAGAGAAAGCTGCACACTCAGAGGCGAAAGCAGCAGACAACGAAATCGACAATCTCAAAAAGATCATAGATGAAGCTGCCAAAGAGATGGAAACTGAACCTCCCAAACCGACTGGTGGTCAACCCTCAACTGACCCTCCAAACAACAACTCAATGTTCAAGGGGGATGGTTCATCAGCACCAAAGACAACCGATATGTCTTTCGAGGGGGAGAATCCAATTCCATCCGCAACCCATAAAAGTCCTGGCGAGGGGGAGCGTCCAACTCCAAACCCACCCAATAATAGTCCAATTGAGAGGGAGAATCCGACTCCCACAGAGGAGGAAAACTCTGAACCTGACAAGGGTTACACTTCGCCAGTTGAGGGGGAGAAAGAAAATACAACTGACGAAGGTGATCAATCAGAACTTGAAGAGGAAGTAAATGCAGAGTTGGATCCAGCCTATGACCCAAATTATCCTCCTTTAGTGAAATGGACCAAGGATCATCCCAAAGCACAAATCATTGGTGAATCATCTGAGCGAGTTCTCACTCGTTCTCAATTGAAAGCGAAACAAACTGCATTATTCTCTAAAGTTGAATTCTGTATGTTTAATTCGTTTGTCTCCAAAGTTGAACCGAAGACAGTTAATGCTGCACTTGATCATTCTGATTGGGTACAAGCAATGCAAGATGAACTCCATGAGTTCGAACGAAATCGAGTTTGGAGGCTGATTCCCACACCGAAGGATGCTTTAGTGGTCGGCTTAAAATGGGTCTTCAGGAATAAATTGGACAAAGAGGGGAACGTCATTTGCAACAAGGCTCGGTTGGTGGTGAAAGGATATTGCCAAGAGGAAGGAATAGATTATGAGGAGACCTTCGCTCCTGTAGCAAGGTTGGAATCAGTTAGAATTTTTCTGGCATATGTTGCTCATAAAAACTTCGAAGTTTTCCAAATGGATGTAAAATGCGCTTTCTTGAATGGAGAACTAGAAGAAACAGTGTATGTTGAGCAACCACCTGGGTTCGTAAACGAGAAATTCCCTGATCATTGTTATGTGCTGGATAAAGCTATATATGGTTTGAAGCAAGCACCGAGGGCCTGGTATGAAACTTTAACTCGCTTTCTGAAAATGTCGAAATTTAAGCAAGGTTCGGTTGACCCAACCTTCTTCCGAAAGAAAGAAGGCGAACATCTAATGATAGTTCAGATTTATGTCGATGATATCATCTTCGGCTCCACGAATCCTAGCTTAACAGCTGAATTCAGGAAGTTGATGGAGACTAAATTTGAAATGAGCGCAATGGGTCTGATTAATTTTTTCCTTGGTTTGAATATTAGACAGGGACCAGAAGGTATATTTATCAACCAGGAGGCCTACACAAAGAACTTGCTGGCAAAATTCGGAATGACGGGAGATTCAAAAGTGAAGGTTCCTATGACATTTGGCACTAAGTTAACACCATTTCTGGAAAAACCTGCTGTTGACATAACACTATATCGTCAAATGATAGGGTCCCTTATGTATCTAACAGCTAGTAGACCGGACATTATGTTTTCTATTTGTTATTGTGCCAGGTTTCAAGCTAATCCAAGAGAACCTCACAAGGTGGCAGTGAAAAATGTTTTCCGTTACCTGAAGCGAACCTCGTCTCTCAGTCTCTGGTACCCTGCTAGATCTGGATTTTTTATTCAAGCTTTTTCTGATGCTGATCTTGGAGGATGTGGTCTGGACCGAAAGAGCACTACTGGTGGATGCCAATTCCTTGACGGTAAACTTGTTAGCTAGCAGTCCAAGAAACAAACCTGTGTGTCACTTTCAACAGCCGAAGCTGAGTATATAGCTGCAGCATCCTGTACTTCTCAAGTAATATGGATTCAAAGCCAACTAAGAGACTATGGGCTAAGTATGAAGAAGATTCCTCTCTATTGTGACTCAGAAAGTGCGATAAGAATATGTCACAATCTAGTGCAACACTCAAAGACTAAGCATATTGCACTTAGATATCATTTCATCAAGGACCATGTAGAAGATGGGAACGTGGAAGTACATTTCGTTCGGTCCTCTGATCAACTGGCTGACATATTCACTAAAGCCTTACCTGAAGCAAGCTTCAATAAAATTTTACAAGGCTTGGGAATGATGGAAGCAGAGTCGGTACCGAATCCTCAAATCTCTCTCTAAAAATTAGACAAGCGAAATAGAGCGAACGCTCGGTCTATTTCGGTTCCGGATTTTTCGGGAACAGAAATGAACCGAACGCTCGGTCTATTTCGGCTCCGGAATTTTAAGGAACCGAAATGAACCGAACGCTCGACTTATTTCGCTTCATTCTTTTATGATTTGGTTTCGGTTGTACATTTTGTTTATTCTTTTAAGTCTATTTTCTAACTCTATTTTTTTTTTATTTTATTTTAGAGTGTTTTTTGCCACTTTCTTTTTGTTTGTCTTTCTGTTTTTTATTATTTTTCAGAAAACTTCAAAAATCCAAAAATATTTTTCTTTTATTTTTCTGTTTTTATTATTTTTCAGAAAACTTCAAAAATACAAAAATATTTTATTTTTCTGTTTTTCTTGTTTTTCAGAAAATCTCAAAACTCCAAAAATATTTTTCTCAACATTTTTTTTTGGTTTGTTTGTTTTGTTTGTGTGGTGTGTTTGTTTGCTTGTTCTTCTAATTAGGTCCCAAGTATACCAGTACAACAGAATTTGGAGCTAAGGCAGGTATAATTCTTTCCATCTGAACTAGTTAAGAGTCCCTAGAAGCATGCTGCTGCATGTCGACCGAAGCCTCTACGACTAAGAGCAAGGCCTTAATGATTCGATCTATACCTATCGTTTCTTCCCAATCAGGCTGTTCAAATTCACTCAAGTCCAGAGCTACCTTACTCTTCTCAAATGAGTTAAGAGTTTTCTGCTTTGTCATGTTTATATAGCAGAGGTACTTTCGGTTCCTTAACCACCCTTCTTACATTCTCCATCAACTTTCGGTTCACCACTGTCACCCTTGAGACTCTCGGTCTTTACAACTGAGGTTTATGGTTACATAAAATCTGTGTTTATGATCTTAGATACGTACACCACGTGCTGAGTGAAACCCAAAATCCAATACCAACAATGAATTGACGGTGAATCATTATATTCAAGATCTTACTGGTTACCTAATACAATCTCATTTTTTTTGAGTGGTCTTTTATGAAATTGTCAAACACCAAGGCATTTCTACCCAAAAAGATCCAGTTTAATTTTTTTTTTTTTTGAGATTTTTATCACATCTTTAGTCACTATAAATTATATCCAACCTACTTGTTCAACAGACCACATCGGTCTCACAAGTACTTCTTCCAACGATCGGTCTTATGTCAAGAATCGACGTTCGGTTGAAGATAAGCCACCCTTAGCCTATTAATTTAAAGAAGCCTTTCGGTGTTTCTTTACAAACACTCGATCGTATTTTCTCGGGAAACCACACAAGCACTTCAAGTCTCTCTTGACTTTGAAGGAAGCGATTCTTGCCCGGAATCATTTGCTTTCTGTCTTCTAATAGACATCACTCACATCCCATACACATTTTGCTTTATTTCTTTATCTTTTGTCACACTATTGCACGAAAATTCTTTGTAATTTTCCAACATTCTGGTTGCTGTTGGTTCGATTTTTTTGTTTATCTTTTGGAGCAACAGGGGTTATCCTAATTTTTGGAGCGAAGCTGAATTTCAAACGACGAATTGAAGATAAGCCTTTGGGCGCGTGAATTTGAACGGTTCCTAAACCCACATGTGATGACGTATACCTGGGAGAAACCACCCTGTCACATCGCGTTTTTTCAGGCGACGTTTCAGTGACCTCATCATTATCCAGACGATTCTTTCTCTCTCCTGGCAACGGTATATAAAGGGTTTCTAATTACATCTGTCTCTTTTACCTGCAACAAACTCTCTCTATATACACGACGATTTACAACTGTTCATCTTCTTCCTTAACTCAACAATGGCGACTTCTTCCTCTGCTCAAGATCATACTACTTCGTCCTCATTGCTTTCGATCAAGCCAAACCAGAACATGATCATTCATCTCAACCCTTTTCTGTACGATTCATACATGTTACAAGTGGTTGAATGCTTGAAGTATTCTCCTCTAGTCCTAGCCCTAACACAGGTGGAATCCGTCCCAATGTCACTCCTATCGCAAGTCTACACTACCGCTTCATATGATAAGAACAAGGAGAGGATCTACTTCTAAATATTCTCTCACAAGGCTTCGATTTCAAAAGGGAGATTTTGTTCACTGTTACAACTTGCTGTGGATTCGTCTGTGATCTCACCGGACTTCATCACCACTACTCAACTATTCTCGATGCTCTACGAGATGGGCTACACTGATGTTCTTACCACTGTTACGAAGGTTAAGAAATCGTGTTTGCCGCCCCAATGGAATGGATTGCTTACTCTTCTCATCAAGAGTTTGGCGGAAAGGAGTGTTGGGTCTGATGGTACCAGCAAGGGTTTTCTAACCATTCTATATGGTCTTTACAATGGGATAAATCTCGACTATGGGTCGATTATCTGGTCACAGGTGGTGCAAAGCCTCAACACTTCAACGAGGCACTCTGAAATCTCGTGTGGTCGCTTTTGGACTCTCATCACACGCAGGGCGATTGATACTTTGAAAATTCCAGTAATTAAGGATGCCCTGGTCTCGTCTGTGGCTACGTTTCACACCAAGAAAATTATCATTTCTGATCCTACAAAGTTCCCTCACAATGGCTCCATTCCTGAGACGATGTACAGGTATGTCTCAGCCGAAAGTAAGGTGATGGCTGATTATCGCAAGCTTCCTCCCAAGGAACCGAGAGTACTATCTCCTGAACAGCAAGGTGCTTTGGAGGTTGTGGAGAAGCCTGCAAACCGAGGCAAGAGGGCTACTACCAAGAAAGAAACAACCGAAGATGATTCGTCTAAGCCTACCAAGTCTAGGAAGCGAAAGTCTACAAAGGGTGAATCTTCTAAGCCAAAGAAGATTAAGAAAATGGCGAAGAAACCCAAGAGTCCTTCTCTTCCAGTTCAGACAACGATGAGGAGAATGAAGAAGAGGAAATTCAGCATGATTCACCAAGAGGTAACACACCTCCTCGATCACCTACTCCAACCGAACCTCTTCATGACAATATTCCAACACCACCTCCATCACCGAAACAGACTGTTCCAATTTCGGTTGCTCCTATTCCACCCCCTACCACATCTCCAACACCAACTTTTATTCCACCACCACCACCTGTTAGTACAATTCATATTTCTACAACTCCTTTACCACCTCCTATCATTTCCTAATCAACTTCCACCACTATCCCAGAACCGACAGTAAACGTCAACGTATCTAATGCGGGGGCGAATACTGAAACAGAACCTCCTGTTACTTCTAAACCAGTTTCACCCTCAACTTCAACCGATTCCGGTGCCACTCTCGGTGGTGATAATGCTGAGTTTGACTCCACTTACTACAGTCCATATCGGCTTCCTACCGATGATGATGAAGAGGCTCCTGTCACTCGCCAACAACTGCAGAGTATGGATGATAAGCTCGATAAATTGCTTGCTGCTAACAAGTCATACAATGATGTTGTGCTCAAAGCTTTTATGGATACCGCTTTTGAGCAATATACTGGGGCTATTGACAAATCCACGAAGGCTGTTGAGGATTCCACTTCTTCTTGCAAGAAGGCCACTACTGAGGTTACTGAACTGGTTCACAGCACTCAGATATTTCTTGAATCACTCAAAGGCCTTACTGATGCAAATGCAGCCAAAGTGAATGCTTCCGTGGATTCCTTATCCAAGTCTCTTCAAGGAGAGCAAACTAAGTTTGAGGCTGTTCGTTCTTCAATGCAAGCAGAGAACACTTCACTTATCAACTCTGTGAACTCTCGGCTTGAATCTCTCCAAGCTGATTTAGCAAAGGAGAGTGCCTTAAAGGAAGATCTTGCCCGCCAAGCCTCAACAATTGAAGTCCAGAAGGTGCAGTTGGCTCAGGCTGAAAAGGAAATCTCATTATTGAAGACTGAGCGTGCAGTATTCAGAAGCTGTGCTGGGGATGTCAAAGATATGCTTACCAATCTTCTTGGTGCTCATGATCCTATCCTTACTCTCACTATTCGAAATCATCTGACTTCAAAACTTCTTCCTGTCCTTGCATTGTTACATGAGATGAAGGGTGTTTCGGAGAGATTCATACCTCCAAAACAAGGGGGAGAAGGTGCTCAACCGAAGGCTACTGTGAAAACTGAAACCGAATATGCTCAACCGAAAGTCACAGTTACAACAGAACCGAAGGGTAATGAAGCTTCGGGTTCTGGTTCTCAAGCTAAGAAGAAAGGGATTGATGATGACAGTGATGATGAAGAAGAAGAGACTATTGCTGAGGCCCTAAAAAGAAAGAAGAGGGACAGAGAGTTGGATGAAACCCTAAGGGTTGCGAGGGAGGCTGAGGAAAGGGAAAGGAGGAACAAGGAAGAAGAAGAAGCCTTAAATTGCAAGAAGGCCTTGTTTCCTCTCTGGACAAAAGAGACACTCATCAATGAGGCAATAAAGTTTCCAAGCGTCTACTGGCTGGAACCTGTCGCTTCTTTTGATTGTGATAATTCAAAGGATTCACAGTTCGATATGTCGATAACACGAAAGGCATTCACATTTCATTGTTTTGATTCGACTGTTGAAGTTCCTTTCCCTCATCCGAAAGTTGATCGCGGACTAATTGATTTTTATTTGAAGTTCGGTCAGCCTCAGTACTTGACGTGGAGTGCTCAGAAGATTGTTACTGTCAAGGTACTAAAACCATCGCCTGTCGGGAAGTTCATAAATGTTAATTTCAAAATCACCCGAGGATCAGCAAACTTGGTGTCGGTTATTTCCCTGGCAGATCTTCCAAATTTTAATCCTCATGATTGGATCCTGCTGTTTAACATTCTGCTCACCAATCCGAAAGAATATGAGCCGATACTGGATCATTTGAAGAGGATGTTGGCCTCCTATATCCATGAAGTAGCATCAATGGATCAGGAGATAGCAAAAGTGATGAATAAGAAATCGACAGTCAAGCCAACAGCGAAACCAGGAGATGTGAATAAAATGAGAATGGGCCAAATCGATTCTACACATCTTACAGTTATGTTCACAAGAGGCGAAGCTAATCGTTTTCTGTTCGCTCTTGTTGATAAACATCTGTTTTCAACAGACTGCTTAGAGCACATTATCAATATCATCCATCGGTGCAAACAGAACTCAGAAGCAGATAAGAAGAACTTCACGGACATGCTTCGGTGGTACATTACTTTTCGTCATCATCTATTGGCCATCATACCGAACGTGTTCAAGACAGTTAAGAAGTCTTCTGCAGCTCAACCGAAGTGAGCTCTCGACTCCAATGACGCAAAGGGGGAGATTGTTGGGTATTATTGTGTTGCGTCATGGGCTTGTTTTGTATATCCGGATTGGGCCTGTCCATCCGTGATTATCTAGTAGGGTTAGATTATAAATAGTGCATGCATGTATGCATTAGATACGTTCTTGATTATCGTTATTATTGTTTTGTAACCCTAAGCACCTCTACAGTCGAAGTTCTTAATCGAGCTCTTCTGAGGTGTTAAAGTTTTAATCATACGACATCTTTAAAGCCATTCTTGTGTTCATAATTACGTCCTTAATTGTTTGCCTGCATAGAATCTATCGATCCTAATAGAACTTTGTTCTAACAATTTACTTGTCTTGATCCTAGATAGATATCTCTTAAATTTATCATGCATAGGCAAATTGATCTCTATATCAATTTTGTGTCAACCTGTGTTTGAACATTACATGGTAGTTCATAAATTGGTAAAAACTAGGAATTTGAACATAATAAGTAGTTACATAATAATTTGGTAACCAATATAATTACTCTACGAAGCATAATGTTAAACTGCACTGCAAATACGTTTGCATTTCTCCATTTGGGGAAGAGTTGATCTTTACTTCGAGGTCGATCGGCTTCGTGATTGTATTTTTCGACGACTCTCCTCCATAAATTAGGCACATCGACGCTAATGTTCAGTGGCTCTTCAGTTACATCGAACCATGAACGAGCCACTATGATTTCTTCATCCGTTGTCCAAACACGATCTATTTTAGAGATCAAGAAGATGGAAAATAAAAAGGTTAGTAGAGTTGAATTAAGAATTTTTGAATGTGGTGAAAAATGAAAAATGATGTTAGTATTTATAGTAGATAAATAAAGATTTAAAATTTGAAATTTTGAAAAAAAAACCGTTATATTTTACAAAATGGGGTATTTTTTTTTTTTGAAAAATGTGGTATTTTGAAAATGGTAAAAAAAATATAAAAAAATAACTTTCTTTTTCCCTGTTGTCAAATTGCCTCGCTGAGAAAGAACTACCGAGTTTGAGGGGTGGTGTTCCCTCGTTGAGGTCCACATAAGCTTTGTCGAGTGGTGGCACCGAGCCACTCTCTCTCGCCTTATAACCCACGTAAATTGTTATGTTTCAAGTAACTATAAAGTTCAAAATTTTATAAAACCATCATGATTTTGATTTTTTAGGTTTAACCAACCGATTAATTTTACAACTTTTTTTATGATTTAACCATTAAGGAGAAGAGGACGTCCAAGAAGAAAATGGATATATAGATTGATGTTCGACTTGAAAAAGTTAGTTTTTTTTCGAGGACATGATCTTGCATAAGTGTAACGTCCAAAAAATTACAAGAGATTTCCATTCATAAATTAGGTTAACCAATTAAAAACATTTGTTTCAAATCCATTGAATAACATTTGTTTGATTGAAACCATACATTATCAGAGTTAAGATTACAAAACTGCGGAAACGATTATCTTCGATGCGTGTGTACAGTCTCGCCAAGCTCTTCTCACGAACGACCTGCAAAATGTTTAATCCACAACTATAATCATAAAGCTTAGTGAGTTCCCCAGTATACTACCTATTCCACCATACATAAAATGCATCCACATACAATCCTCGACTATAGCGCCAAGCAACCAAAACTCCTAACCACATACATATATCATACGTAATGGGCCCAACCCAAGAGTTCACGGTGAAGAGTGTTTGAATCGAGTTTAGAAAATGGAATCAGCAACAAAAAGCATTAAGAACACAATTGTAAATAAGTTCTGTTTGGCTCGTTGATTTGTGTGAATGAGTACAAAAGTATAAGAGAGAGAGTAAGAACAAAAGTGCCCAAAATCTATCTCTCTACTTCTATACTAACCCTATTTATAGGGTAATACAGACACTCAAAAAGTATGCACGGACTAGACGTTAGAATACAACACAACAAATGCCTTGCAAAATACATACACTGCGAAGTACCATACTTCGCACCTATACAGACCAAAACAACTTTCGACCTCTCACTAGACAATTCGCACTCAACACACGGGACCAACCCAACTCACATAACGAGCCCCGCCCAAACATACATAACGGGCCCCGCCCAAGGAGTAAATGGGCCCAACCCAAACACCATTGTCAGGAGCTACATCCTGGTCTCCCGTACTATTGTCAGGGTCGAAACCCTGGTCTTCCATACAATGCCAAATCCAGACATGGTCGGAATTAGATATACATTCGAACAAATGATCCACCTAAAAGCAATAAATCACCAAAGGGCTTCTAGCCCAGCGGTATCCGGTGTTGCCCTCCCTCCTTGAGTTTGAGGGTTCAAGTCTCGTCGTAGACATAGGTGGATTTAAGGAGTAGTTTAGTAGTAGGTTATATTTGTTGTATCAAAAAAAAGCAAATCAAACAAGAACCATGCAGTCGGGCATTACACCAAGAGTTATCAGGCTATCCAACTTGATTGCATACAATCTCTTAGGGTAAACATTCAACAAACAATTAATACTATGATTACCCTAACCAATCATGACACCTAACAATATCATATAAACCTTATACAAGACTCTATCAGTCTACCATGTCATGAAACCAAGTGTCCTATACTGCTCAACCACAACAAGGAGTACTCTTTGTCAACTAACATACTCGTACACTAACAGTACCGCTATCCTACCATGCTAAGGATATACAATGATATATGTGGCATAATGAGAAACTCACATGGACTAAAGAACCGGAGAAGCACCATAACACTCTCACACCTTGCACCGATTAGTCCGCGAACAAACTAACACCAAAAGAGATGAATCCTCAATCAACAACCCAAAACTCCCAAGTTTGACCCCAAGTCAAAATGGTCATAAGTCAACGGTAAACGATCAACCAAGTCAACTATCACCACGACATGGTGATCTCTTGGCCACGTCGTGGGAATGTCCAGACAAATCAATCATGGGGTTGAACCTCTCAACGACATGGTGAATTATTAGCCATGTCGTGGTTACTGCCAGAAGCCAAAATTTCTCATTAAGAGATTAATCCTTATAGATCAAAGCTCATACTTCCATATCTGATTCTTTTTAATGACTTAATGGATAAAGTTTCCAACTTTATCCATTAGGACCTCACCACAAGACAAGATCTTAAACCCTAAGTCCATAAAGTTCTTAATATGCCTACAACTTGAGCATGCAACAACAAGGGTTATGACTTAACATTGTTTCCATCAAATAAGGCCAGAAGATGATCACCAAACAAGCCTAAGGTTCTAGAGTTGCCCAAAACTCCAAGAACTTTCTTTTAAAGGACTTCAAAGAATGAAATAAGAGAAGAGAATGATAAAGGTGGAAGCTTTATACCTTCCCAAACTCCACAAGATGCAGGAGATGCAAGATATGAAGTAATTACACTCTTCCGACTAGCAAACACACCTTATTCTTCTACGTAAATGCAACCCAAGGCTTCAAACCTCAAGAACACCAAGAATACAAGAAGAATCACCCAAAGGAGGATAGGGTTTCATTTTGGAACGTTGGTGTAACACTTGAATTGGGTATGTTTCCTTTTAGCCCTTTTGTATTTAAAACATTGCATTTTGGTCCTTGTGGCTAGTACGCGGGGCATACCATAGTGTATGCTTAGCATACTAGCGAGGGTATGATCGTGGGTTCGAGCCTCGTACGTTGGGCGTACGAGGGATTACGTTGGGCGTAATCTGGATAGCTTGAAACCCTAATTTTTAGGGTTTAACCCCTATATAAGCTCATTAAGTCCCATGATCTTGGTCTCTTACCAACCTCCATATGACCTAAACCCTAAATTTTGATTCTTAGCCATCATTTTGTGTCTTTGAGCTCCTGAGAAGAAAAATTGGTGTTTTATTACTCATTTTGAAGGGATAGAAGAAGATTGAAGGTTCATTACATGGTGTGAAGCTTAGAGATCCAGAATCATCACTCCATTTGCAAGTCGTTTGAGGTATAAAGATCTTAACTTGACAACTCTTTGCACGGATCTTCTTTTGGACTTGTTTATGGCCATTTTAGTTTCGGTTGGTTGGTCCATATGAGCTAGGGTCATTTCAAAAGCCTAACCTTGTAGATCTGGGCATTTTGGGGTCCCCTTGTTCATAAAAATGCAAGCTTGGAGGTGTTTAGGGACTCATGCATGTGTTAAGACCTTTTGTTAAGTTATTTTGAGATTTCGAGCCCCATTAAATCATGCATGCACATAAAGTTGGCAACTGTATGTGATAAACCACTTTATAGAAGTCAGATCTGAGTTGGGATTAATGTCTTAATCGATTAAGAGCTAAAAAGTGAAAGTTGGCCAAAAGGGGTGGAGTACGTTGGGTGTACAAGCCTCCATGTGAGTACGCTTAGCGTACGAGCTGAGTACGCCCTGCGTACTTAACAGTGGGCTTCGGTTTCGTGGGCTCTTCGGTTTTGGGCCATGATGGACTTTAGTTGACTTGGGCCTTATTGGGCCATCAGTATTCTATTAATAGGCTGTTAATATTTTATTGGACTCTTGGTGGTAGGCCCACGAAAAGGGATTTTGGCCCAATTTGGGAAAATTGGGCCATATTGGGTTTTGAGTGATTATCATGGAAATTGGGCCTTTAGACATTTGGATTGGGCTTTAGCCTTGGGGCCAAGTTAGGAAAAGGGTAAAAAGGTATTTTACCCTAGTTTGGACTCTTAGTGTGGGTCGGGATCCGATTATTGATTGAATGATTATTTTGTGATTGTTAGCACATGGATTTTAGCGGGTCAGCAGCCAGGGATTCTTTCTGTGAGATTCGGCAGTGTCAGGTGAGTTTCCTCACCTTGTTTAGCGGGTCTAAGGAACCAATGTCGGCCCATGATCAGTGATACTAGGATACTAGATGTCTGTGTGAATCTTGTATGTGTATGTGCTTATATGATTTGTATGTTGGGCGGGCCCGTTATGCGAGTTTGGGCGGGGCCCGTTCTACTCAGTGTGCGGGGCCCGTTATGCGAGTGTGAGCGGGGCCAATACACTCACTGGACGGGGCCCTTTATGTGTTTATTTATGTATGGTATGTGGTATGTTGGGGAACTCACTAAGCTCCGCGCTTACGGTTTTCAGTTTATGTTTCAGGTACTTCTGGTTCCAAAGGGAAGAGCCTCGGATGATTGCAGAGCACACACCACCTCTTTCCATATATTTGTGATTTACTCTGATATGATATGATGTTTGATATAGTTGTTTTATTTGGATTTTTATGATGATGTTTTAGGGATATTGGTTTTATTAAATTAAAAATGAAATTTTTGGGTCTTATTTTTGGGATGTTAAGGTTGGAGGCTGAAGAGGTTGCCACAATCTTGGAGTTAGAGGCTTTAAATACAGAAGAAACCCAAAAAATTGTGGGCTTGGGCTACAACAGCCACCACGTCGTGGAAACCCTCTTGTCATGTCGTGGTGCTCACCAGAAGTGTGCGTTTCATAAAAGCCATGCCACGTTCTGGTCAACCGTGTACCATGTTGTGGCATAGGGTTTTTTTCTCCAAAAACCCCATCTTCATCCCATTAAGTCTTTATCTGGTTTATTACAGAAAACGAGTTTTACAATAAGAGGATATGGAGGCTTAGCATTAGTGTGGTTGAGTTGTATATAACTGAGTTTTACCTTTTGTTAGGCGTGTCAAACCCAACAAATGATAGGGGTAGGATATACTCCTAAGAACACTACTATATTGCACTAAAAGGTAGTACAAGGAAAGTAGGGTCGATCCACAGAGACACGGGACAATCGGTCTAATACCTCTTTGCGCAAGGTGTTTGTTCACAAAAGATTAAAGACGGGGGTTTTGAATGCAATGATTAAACAAACAAATTAAAAACACAAGTAAACAACCAAACGAATGAATTAAGTTCAGATTTTTGTAAGGACTCCAACTTCATGTATGACAATCCAACAATGTGAATCAAAGATGACAAGACATTTGTTTCATTCTATCTAAGTTGGTACTTGAAAGTGTTAACAAGCTCTAACACTTTCCATTCACAACATTAATCAATCAAAACAAGCTCTTTGGTTAATCCTAACCTTGCTAACCTAATCTAAACAAGCTCTTAGAATTAGATTAAAAGATTGCATTAAGCTTATTGTGAATGTTCCCAACAACACCCAATACTCCTCACAAGCTCGGGAGCGTAAGAATGTGTGAAAAGATTTACACTAAATTCATTCATAAGAAATCAATTTAATGCTTGTTACTTAGTTCAATTCACAAAACAATTACGGATTTTGCAAAATGAATAACTTGAATGACCTAACCCTAATTCAAATGGCCAATAAGAATCATTATTAGAATCAAACATTTGATTGAAATAAAATCAGTTTCACTAGATAGAAATTAAACACAAACATCAGGTCATATGATTTGATTCACAACCAAAAAGTCAAAACATGAAATTGGAGAAGTTAGGGTTCTAGCCACACATGGCTAGAACAAGATTAACAAGTTTAAAAGATGAAATTAAGTGCTAAAGTGCTTACAAAGAAGAAATTAAAATGTTTCCCAATGATTAACGGACAAACCCTTGCTAAAACCCTTGAATTCTCCTCTCCAAAAGTGTTCTGGTATGTTCTGTCTATATAAAAATGGCCCTCAACCCGTAATATGAAAGATAGGAAAAACTGTCAAAAGTTGGGTTTTGGGTCGAACACGGCCCGTGTTGATTTTCACTAAACTGACACGGCCCGTGTTCAGCATGGTCAACAGCTCCCATTTTCGTCAACACGACCCGTGTTAAAATAGGCTAAACTGACACGGCCCGTGTTCAGCATGGTCAACAGCTCCCATTTTGGTCAACACGGCCCGTGTTGATTTTGCAGTGTAAATCCAACACGGCCCGTGTACCTCTCTGACTCCAATTCCAAACTTGATTTTTTTCAACTTTTCCGTTCTTCGCCCGATCATCCCGAAATCTTCACCAATGCTTCCCGACACTTCCCAAAGCGCGTTCCAACCTCCGGTTTACCTAAAAAAGACATAAAAGTGTGCAAATAAGGTTGTTCTAGAGACTAACATGAATATGATGAAATGCAAGACAAATGAAGAACAATTATGCTAAATAGATGTATGAAAAGGGACTAAAAGGTGCACAAAATGCACCTAACACCTTTGTTAGTACATGTTCTTTGTGTTAGATTTTTGTTTGTGTTTATAGTCATATGAATATGACATTTGGTTTCTCTTTATCATTTCATAATACTTGATAGTATATGTTCCAAATTTTACGGATAGTGTTTGCTACATGATTTATTGCAAGTATATGCTTACATTTTTTATAGAGTTTGATGGTGGACTAACGTTTAATATGCATGAAATCTTATTGTAAGTGCAAACATTTTGTCTTTACTAAACATTGAATGATCCAATATACCTTGGATTCAACTTGTCTCTTTTTCCAAAACTAAAGAGTCCTATCCGGGGGTAAGGCTTTTAACAAAACTTGTTCACCCCTTTCAAAAACGTTGATCGAATTTTCAATTTTGCATTACTCTTTTGTCGATATCGAGCCTCCAAAATGCGTTCCCGAATCATTTGTACATTTTTCAGTGGTTTTATGTATAAGGCTCGGCCAGGTAAAAATTTCATCTCCAACTTACAACCAACATGATTGGGACTGACATTTTTTTACCATATAGGATTCATGATGAGTTATTTTGTTCATAGTCGGGTGATAATTATTATTGCATGAAAAAATAATTAAGACTAAATGCTTACCCCAATTGCCCATAGCCCCCAAAGTGAATGCTCACAGCATATCTTCAAAAGTTTTGATGGCTTTTTTTTCACTTTATCCATCGGTTTAAGGGTGGTATGCGGTCCTTAAACAAATATTTGTTCTAAGTTCCTCTTGCAAACTCCTCCAAAACTAAGATGTAAACCGACTATATAGATCTGATACAATCAACAATGGAATTTCGTGTCTCTTCACTACTTCATTAACATATAGTTCTACAAGTTTCTTCATGGACCAGTTTCAACAATCACCATGGAAACTGCACTTTTGGTTGATGTATTGATGGTTACCTAAATCAAGTTAAGTGCTTTCTTTTTCCTTGGCAATTTTGTGACAAAATACACTTTAATTATATTCTATTTCCATTGTGACACATCCAAAGAATCAAAGTCTTCATACGGTTTTTGATATTTGGTTTTGGCCAAGGAACAAGTGTAACACATGTTATAACACCCGCTTTCCGGGACTATAAGCGTTGGCTATATTATGAAAAGAATAAAAATAAAATAATAAGATGAAATAATTTTTTTAATAATTAAGTATTAGAGATATATATGATGAGAAAATGAAATTATAATTATTGAATCAAATTGAGTTTTTTTCTACGAGGGCCTTAGTTGTCAACTTATCAAATATGGGGTTTTGACCAATAATTGACGTGTTGACTAAACTAGTATGTGCAAATCGCTCCACCTTCATGTTCAATAATCATATTATGTATTATAATACACACATACATTGTTCCTTTTAACCTTTCTACATCCTAGAGTTGTGCAACATATTTCACAAAATGTCATGTTTGCTTGAGGACTTTAAATGCTCTCTTTATATAATTTCCACCAGATTCATGTTTTTTTTGTGAACATCTTTTTTATCACTTTGGTTGTAAAAATATCATGACCTATAGTTATATAAACATTTGGTTTTACAAAAACCTTCATAATTTATTAGAGTTTACAACTTAGTGGTGTTGCCAAATATAAACTTTTCATATAAACTACAAGCCCACAAATTTCATCCCAACAGTTGGCTCAATATCCCCACATGGAATCTTTTCCAATGTTTCTCGTTTGAAACTCTTAACAATGTTTCCCAAGGGAAATCTATAACAAAGTTCATGACGAAACTACATAACAATACTCTCATAGGAATATTGTGGTAGGATTCTTATACACATATTCCCAAAGGAATCACATATTCATATTCCCTGAATGAATCATATATTCAATATTCCCAAAAGAATCACATAACATTGTTCCAATAGGAACCCTAAACCATAAAAATCCCATTGTTAGAAATTAATCCCTTTCTAAAAAAGCCATAATATCTTCAATAGGTTCCTTGCTAAAGAATAACCCCTCTCACCAAAGTTATAAACAACCATTTTATTAGAAAGTAAATCAATTTATGAATATTTTTCTTGCTAAATAGTATCTCATCTCAGCAAAGCCATACACCAACATTTTATCAAAAAGTAAACCCTTCTTGAATAATTTCCTTACTAAAGAGTAACCCCTCTCAGTAAAACCATACAGAACCGTTTTATCAGAAAGTAAAACCATTATGAATAATTTCTTTGCTAAAGAGTAACCTCTCTCAACAAAGTCATACACAACCATTTTATTAGAAAGTAAACTCTCTCAACAAATAAACAATTTAATATATCCCGTTACGGGGACCTTTAAACAATAACTTTTTTATAAAAATATTATATCGACTTTTCCCGTTCCTTAAAAAAGCTCTTTAAAAATTACACAAATCACACACACACACACACAGATATATATATATATATATATATATATATATATATATATATATATATATATATATATATATATATATATATATATATATAGGTTAGCGGCTCACGTCGCATAAACCTTTGGGTTACATCGCAATACACATGCCTCCGTAGAGTTCGACACATGTCCACACGTGTCAAACGTTATGCTACGTATCTCATGGTTATGCCACGTCTACCTTGATATCACGTCGCAAATATTTCCATGAATCCTATCCCTTGTCACGTGTCACATTCTGGTGACACGTGTACATCACCTTTGTCACGCCACAACAATCTTTTATTTGCATCGCGATTTATCCTTTACCACGCGTCACATTCTCGTAACATGTGTTCATTATCTAAACACATAGGCGCGTCACGATTCTCATTTCCATTTTCTTGACTTTGCTGAACAAAGCTATGTAAAAAACGGCCTCTTACACGCCGAATGGAGTATCTATACTCAGATTTTCGGTCGTTACATATGCCTTCACAAAAGTGGAGTAATTTGGATATATCCTATCACAAAGGTAGTAACAATGTTTGTACTCATGTCCGTGAAGGACATATCAGGTGCTTTGTCGGTCCGTATATCGTTGAAAATGGGGGACTAACCAAGAACATTATTGTCATTGTTAGACCCTGCAACCCCAAAGAACGAATGTCATATCAACAAATCCTGAGATGCAACAACTTCCATTATCATAGTCGGCTCACTTATATCACCTTAGGTAAATTGATTGCGCCACACATTTGGACAGTTTTCTCATGCCTAATGCGTACAATCAAGGCTACCGAGCATTTCTCGAAATCCATGCCTCTCTTTATGTGCCAATACAATCTTTCAATATCATGTGCAGTAGGTTTGCGTAAATATTCTTTGTGCAAAGCCACATAAACACAAGCGCAAAAATAATCTATACACTCAATTGCGGTCATGTCAGATACTTTCAAGTACTTGTTTGATGCATCAAAGGCTATACCGTATTCTTAATACTTAAGTACAACCGCACATTTTGTATAATACTAAAGTCCAGTCTACCTCTAGCATGGTTTTTGTTTAAAATATTCATATCGTGTCTTTAAAACATTACTAATACGTAAATATAATCCCTTACTAATACGGAAACGACCTTCGAATGCTTCATCATTATAAAGACATTTATCGGCAGAATAATCACGTACGAAAAGTTCATGTGCAACTTGCCGATCTCGATTGACAACCGTTCTTATATTAATAACATCCGTATGATCTTCATCGGCTATGTTTTGTACAACATTAAAGAATGTTGCGGTAAACCCATATCATCCGAATCAAAATTTGTAAAAAATTCCATCTATGTGATTTTAGAAAATATAAATGAGAAGAAGATTGATGTGAAAAATATGATAGTGTAAGGTTGTATTTATAGGTAAGGTTTTATTAAAAAATAAAAAAATGCAGTTGATCGTTCAATGGCTAGTCAACTGGGTCAAAGCAATCTCACATGCCATTGGTTGTTGTAGTTCGTCCTCCTCACCACATACAACCACGGCCATGAGCCACCACGGAACACCGGGGTGGTGTTCACCTTCGTGGTGGGTGCCACCTAGACAACAAAGAAGTTCCATACTCAAGATTCCGGACAGCCTAATGTCATTATATGAGGTGGATGAGGAAGTGTTTATTTTCATAATTTGGAATTTTATGAGGTTGTAATTTGATATTTTTTTAAAAATGTGGAAAAGTGGAAAATTTTAACCGCGCTGTTCCGAATCTGGTTCAAATCTTATTTCGTCCGTTCATATTAACGGTTTAGAGCAAATATTCGATTTTCAAAGGGTGATTGTTGTCTTTTGGAAAACAGGACAACCTACGATTTATGGGGCTTTCCTGTCCCCAGTTATTATACAGGAATGGGGAATCTAAATACTAATCTATATTATGTTTGGGTCCATAATGTTTGGTACTTTGGGCCCAATGTGTTTCCGACTTTACCCAAGGTTGTCCAAAGTCCAAACACAAGATATATGATATTTATATAGCCTTAAGAGGATAGATTAGATATATACGTTATAAGTTATAATATCTTTTAAACATAAAAATAAAAACAATGGTTACATATAAATATCGAGCTAGATAAAAAGGTCAATGTCGTTAAGTTTTTTATTTTCAAATAAATATATATAATAAAAAAATTTAGCCCTGTTCAGGTGATCCCTCAACGCCACCCATAAATATATAGGTTAATCTTTGACGTGCAAAAGCCGCCTAGCCCATAATCTATTAGTCTTCATCAACAAATAGACTCTACTTATACGAGATACACTCTTTGTTATATCGAGAAGACAAATATTTGAAAATCTATAGGATAAATAAAATAGAGGATTTGTGTGCTGCAAAACATACAAATTCTTTACAGGCCAAACAAGCGAATATCAACTTAGACGTTTGAATATACATATGCCATATCATATGACGATGATTAGTTATGAATAAAAAGAAATCTAAATGCATAAAAGATAAAATTGAATATAGCAAAAGTCATTATAAGGTTCCCATGCCAAAACGATAAGATACAAAAACGGAAATGGAGAAGAGAAAGGGGATGTGTGTGATGTGTGGGAGAATATTAAAAATGAGACCACACTAGATGAGATGGGGCAAGACTTTGGTATATATTCTTGAAAAGGTAAGTTCCTTTTAGAGTAGGCATGATGCATGAATGCGGATCACAATCAAGGAACCATATAACTTTGGTCACTTGTAATTTGTAACCATCTCTTTTGGATGGTTGTCAGACTCCAAACCCTACTAATATATTTGCTATTTGCATATCAAATATATCCTTAGACCTTAGTTGGGATATTTTCAATCTCAACATAAGATTCTGTTGAGTGTAACGTCGACGTCAATGTTGAACACTTGGTAAAAAAAAAGTCAATTAATATAAAAAATGGATTCCACTTTTGGTCGATGAAGAAAAAAGTAAATGGTAATTGCGTCTTATAGAGTGATATACGAGAGTTTAAGCACTTTAACAATTAATTTTAAGCACTTTAACAATTAATTTTAACGATTTCATACATAGTAATAATGCAAAACAGTGGGCGGCCGAGACATAGGCGACCATGGCCATGACTACTATATAATTCCACATTAATTATGAATAGTTACTTAGATAATCTAATTATTTAATTAATTAAATCCAAAAAATACAATTTACTGACTATAACTAATTTTCACTATTCTCCTAATAATTTTACTTCTAATTTGAATCCAAAGCAAGCACGCGCGTGCGCATATATATATATATATATATATATATATATATATATATATATATATATATATATATATATATATATATATATATATATATATATCAAGGTTGTAAAAATCACTCGACGGTAGCTCGGCGGTCGACTGGGGTTAAGCGATTAATCGGTTTGGCGGGGATTAATCGGAGGATTAATCGGGGACCATAAATTACTAATAAAACTATTTTACAACTTAATATATCCTAAGAAAAAATAGTATTTGATTTTGAAATTTTGAAATATTTGGTATAATATTTGAAAATTTGAATATTTAAAAATTTAAAATTTTGAAGTTTTGTAAATTTTGGTGTAATATTTGAAAATTTGAATTTTTTAAAATCTTCCCGCCAAGGACCGCCTAGCCCGAGTTTGACCGGTATTGACCAATTTCCGCCAAGCACCCCTAATCGTAATCAGTTGCAGAACGCCTAGGCCGATATTTACAACACTGATATATATATATATATATATATATATATATATATATATATATATATATATATATATATATATATATATGTAATGAGATCTGATGCATATTTAATGGTTCACCGGAGATCAACGATGACGGTGGTGTTTTGTGTCAACGGAGGATTTGACGGTAGCAGAAGTCGTTGGAGGAGACGGTAGTGGTTATGATGTCGCCATAGGAGATGAAAGTGGCAACCATTGTCGAAGGAGGCGGTGGTGGAAGGTCATCGGAGCAACATCGTATGCCAGTGACAGAGGCTGCGGTGGTGGGAATTAGTGGAAGAAGGAAGAAGCAAAGGGAAATGAGTTATTGAAGTTTGGTGACATAATGGGAGTTATCTGATGATGTTTATGGTGCAAAGAAAAATGAATAATAACCAAAATACCCTTATTGTTTTTTTTCCGGTTACTAAAACTTAAAAAGAATCAAAATATTAGAAAAACAAAAATATTATGATAATTTTAAAACTAAGTGATTTGTAGTTCCTAATATCTTTTGGTTCCAATTTGATATATCTCTCTCTCTCTCTATATATATATATATATATATATATATATATATATATATATATATATATATATATAGAGAGAGAGAGAGAGAGATATCGAAAAAAATAATGTTCTTGAGATTCAACTTCAGCTACATATTTTTCATTTGGCGCTCTAGCACACCAACCGACCCACCACTACCACTCCCGTCACCTCTACCACCGTCGCCTCTGCCACCACTATCTCCTCCGCCACCACCCACCGAAATCATATATGATTAATCACTTTGTGAATATACATATATGTATAATCATTTATGATTGGGCTTTTATGTATAAACATTTATAATCATACATGATTATACCTTTCCGCCATATAATCATTTATGATTAAGCATATCACGTTGCGCCCGTTCGCTAGAATGCTAGAGCGTCAAATGAGAGATATATGACTGAGGTTGAATATCAAGATCACTTTTTTTTTTCTTCAGAATCTCAATGGAACCGTTATATATATATATATATATATATATATATATATATATATATATATATATATATATGTGTGTGTGTGTGTGTGTGTGTGTGTGCGTGTGTGCGTGTGTGTGTGAGGCTAGGTTATAGTGTTGATGATATATATTGTGTGAATGTAGGAATAAATGTGGAACAATGCTTTTAGTTATTTA
This sequence comes from Lactuca virosa, assembly GCF_052849685.1. Classification (NCBI taxonomy): domain Eukaryota; kingdom Viridiplantae; phylum Streptophyta; class Magnoliopsida; order Asterales; family Asteraceae; genus Lactuca; species Lactuca virosa. The sequence continues at coordinate 29,977,501 of NC_136428.1, forward strand.
AAGAAAGTGATTTACCTATATTATTAAGTTAAAGAAAAATAGAATAATATCATTCTGTAACACCCAGTTCCGGTAAGCATCATTTTGGAATTTCTAATTAAATTCTTAAGGTTTAACCCTGGTCACGGTGTGAGCACTTAGGTGTCATGATGTGAACCCAATTCGCACATATCTTTGAGACTCACGACGTTAGCCCGTATAGGTCACGGCGTGAGACGTGGCTGCGAGGCAAACCCTATTTTTGGGAGATTTATTATGTATTTAAAGGTAGTGAGGACTAGGGTTAGCCCACCCTAAGCCTCCATCACCTCCTAATACCCCCCCCCCCTCAAAACCTAGCATCTCCATAGTTGATTTTGAGCTCTTTTGTGGTGATTTTAGCAAAGAAGAAGACGAGGAAGAGCATCAAACACACTATCTCAACATTCAAGCCTCACCATCATTCCACTTCACACCTTCTGGACCTTTGTGAGTTTCCAAGTTAAATGCTTTTATGAGTTAATAAGTTTAGATCTAGGTTTTTATGCATTATCTTTCATGTCTAGGTTTATATAGTATTTGGGTCCATAAAGTTGGTTGGGTTTGAGACTCTTGCATTATGTCACACTCCCGAACCAGACGGCAGAAACGTCCGAGGGCTCGCGTGACTTAAATTGAAATATCATCACAATGAATATACATGAAACATAACACATTCATCACCAAACATTACATAGTACAACTGGCATTGTTTACATCAAGTACATGGTTTACATTACATGATCCCAAAATATAAAGTGTTTGATGATTAGCAACTACAAAAGAAACTTTCAACACACTGGATACTTCCTCGTTCTAACGGTTACCTGAGAATACAAATTATTTTGAAAACGGTCAACATATATAATGTTGGTGAGTTCATAAGTATGTTTGATGTAAAATAGTTTATGTCGTTTGTAAAACCCAGAAATCCGATATTTTCTGTAATAAGACTTTTCGCGAAAATGTTGTGATGATCCTGTAAGTATATGCGTGAATGATTTCAAAACGTGTATAAATGAGAAGTTTTGCATTATAGTTATTGAAAGTACAAGTGAATAAGATTGGTTTCCCCGGAAAACCCGATGTTCTCCGATAAAATAGTATGATTGTTTTGTATTATTGTATCGTCACAGCGAATGAATATGATTTCTCATGATTACGTAGATGGTATTGGATCTCTATGTGAGTCGTTATAACCATGCATGATAATGACTAGTTCGTCTGTCTTGGCATTCTAGTGAACGCCGGAATTGAGTCGTTAGGCCCAAAAGTCATGTTAATGGGTCACGAAGGCCCAATAAGCATGATTAGAATCTTTCAGGCCCAACAGTTAGAATGTTTACTTGTTTTGTATAGTATTAGTGTTGCGAAGTTGTTTAATCGATATGTCGTAATAATCACCAAATTGTTTTATAACGATTCATAGATTTATAAAAATAGATATTTTTCTATTTAAACCCATAAGTTATAAAGTTTTGTATATTTTGACCCAATTATTTTATTATTAACATAATTGACCAAAAATATTAGTTTGACCTATTCAGCCCCTTATTTTGGTAAAGTTGGCAGTTTTTAGCCATTTTTATGAAAAATGACATATCAGGTCCTTGAACTATTTTTCTTGACATTTTTGGCCTAAACACTTAATTAAATAATGTTTTAAGCCCAAAATTTTATTTTGGACAGTTTCAGCCCCTTAGTTAAAAGATTTGCATTTAAATCCACACTTTTCACAATTTTTACAATTTTTACCCAAAATCCAAAATCTTTGCATTTTTAGTCCCTTTTGATAAATAAGGCCACTTTAACCCCTGAAATAGGTTTATTTACATTTATAGCCCCTGTTTTGAGAAAATTTTCCAATTCAGCCCCCTTAAATTTGATTTTTCGCATTTTTGGGCCTAAATAGCCGAAAAGCCCAAATTTTAGCCCATTATGCTAAAATTTACATTTTTAGTCCTTTAAAAAGCCTAATATTTATAAAAACTCTTATTTTAGCTGTTTTGACCTTTTGATCCTTGTAGAAACCATGAATGACATCTTTTTCCTCATCTTTTGTTTATTTATCAAAAATAGTCCAATAACAAATTTTATGTTGTAGTATGTTTATTATAAACTTTGTATGGTAGTTTATCTTGACATGTTAAGTGAAATATATCCTAGATCACATATTTTTCCTTCTTGAACTATAGATCTAGAAATATCTTTCATTTTTAGCACATATTTACCACATAAACACAAGAAATCACACATAACATACAAATACACATAGATCTTCACATTTTACTTGTATTCTCCCCCATAAATCATATGAAAACCGAAAATAGAGGGGTATGAACTCACCTTGAGTTTGTGGATTCGGTTTTTGAAGAAGATGTGGAAAGATGAAGTGATTTTCGGCCCTAGCAACTCCCTTGAGTAGATCTCGAACTCAAGAAGATTTCTAGGAGTATGATCACCAAACACTTTGTTTAAAAGAGTGATCTATCATGAAGATGGAGTTATGAAACTTGAATGTGTAAAGGCTTACCAAGAATGATGATTATCTTGTGAAGATCCTCTTGAAACCTAAGTAAATCTTGAAAATGTGATGAAAGTGAGGAAATGTTCTTGTAAGATTTGAGAGAGTTTGGGGAGAAGATTGAAGAGGGTGGTGGGGGTTTGTGGTCTCGGCCGAGGATAGAAAGGAGAGGGGAGAGAGAGATGAGTTGACTTGCATGGAGATATGAGAATGGTGCATTGATATCCTATGTACATTTATGAGGTGGCACCACTAATGTCAACCCTCATTTCATCCTTTTTTTTTTATGCTTGGGCCGAAAACATGGGCTAGAAGAAAAGAGTTGCTTAGTTTGGGCCATTATTTGCCTCATTTCGAAATTCTAAGGCCCAAAGAGTATTTCTCGGCCCATTGGGTCCTTGTGAATGTTCACGGCCCAATGTGATATTAAGGGGATGGATTTATGGCTCATTAGGGCTAATTTGATTAGTTATGGTCCAATTAGGCCCAAAAGAGGTACACCATTCCATTTTAGGCCCATGATGGCCCAACAGGTTAGGTTTCATGAATGTGGGTCCAATTATGGCCCATTTGAAGGTTCTAAGCCCAATAAAGTCAAGTTGGAGGCTTATTGGCCCATTAGGCCCAATAAGAAAATTCTAGTCCATAATGAGCTTAAACCGGGATTTTTAGGGTTTTCAACTTTACTTGATGAATCTAGGTTTGAATTTGTTTCCATAGGTTGAACTTCAAGCATAACATGAATTAGGGTTACGAGTTTACAGTAGATAATGTTTACAAGAGTACAGAATTTCCTAGCTAGAATGCTAGTTGTGACATCATCCCCCCGTTAGAGGGAATGTCGTCCCGAAATTCTTTTTGAAGCTAGAGTTTAAGAATGAGAGAATAAGTGAGGGTACTTCTATTTCATCTGGTCTTCGCGTTCCCAAGTGAATTCCGGTCCACGCTTTGCGTTCCATCGAACCTTCACTATTGGAATGTGACTTTGCTTAGTACGCTTCACCTCCCTGTCCATGATCTCGACGGGTTCTTCCACGAACAGGAGATTCTTGTTGATTTCGATTTCTTCCAACGGGATGACGAGAGTCTCGTCGGATAAGCACTTTTTCAATTTTGAAACATGGAACACGGGGTGTACACTGCTAAGCTCGGTAGGTAGCTGCAGTCTATAAGCCACTGGACCGATTCGAGCAAGAATCTCGAATGGTCCAATGTATCGTGGGTTTAGTTTTCCCTGTTTCCCAAAATGAATCACCCCTTTCCAGGGAGAGACTTTTAACAACACCCGATCCCCGATTCGGAATTCCAAGGGCCTTCGCCGTTTATCAGCGTAGCTCTTCTGTCGGTCTCGTGATGCTTGAAGTCGAGCTTTGATTTGAACTATCTTCTCTGTCGTTTCGCGTATGATTTTTGGTCCTGTTAATGCATTGCTTGGTGTCTGTTCTCTTCCTAGCTGAGTGTCACCTACCTCATCCCAACACAGCGGTGATCTACATTTACGTCCATATAAGGCTTCAAAAGGAGCAACTTTGATGCTTGAGTGATAACTGTTGTTGTACGAAAACTCAATTAAAGGAAAGTGGGTATCCCACGACCTTCCAAAGTCTATCACGCATGCGCGAAGCATATCTTCAAGCGTTTGAATGGTTCGCTCACTTTGACCATCGGTTTGTGGGTGGTAGGCAGTGCTCATGTCGAGTTGTGTTCCCATAGCTTTCTGAAGCGATTGCTAAAAGCGTGAAGTAAATCTACTATCTCGATCTGAGATGATAGATATTGGTACTCCATGGAGTCTCACAATTTCCTTGATGTATATTCTCGTCAATCGTTCCATCTTGTATGACTCCTTTATTGGCAGGAAATGAACGGATTTTGTCAATCTGTCGACTATTACCCATATGGCATCCAATCCGTCCGCTGTCTTAGGTAATTTGGTCACGAAATCCATGGTAATCCTCTCCCATTTCCACTCAGGTATTACCGGCTGTTGTAATAGTCCCGAGGGTTTCTGATATTCTACCTTCACTTTAGCACAAGTGAGGCACTTGCTAACGTAAGTGGCAATTTCTGCCTTCATGTTAGGCCACCAATACTGCTGTTGAATCATGAAAAGTGACCCTCTTGAACTTCAGCTACCGCAGCCCACTAGGATCCGCAGTCAAGGTTTCATCAGCAACCTTACCCGAAGTCATCATCAACCGCAGTCACTCTTAGTTACTAGATTACTTTACTTTGTCTAATTTTTATGTAACTCTCTCTATTGTCCAGTATGCCTTGCATGGCTACTCTTAGAGACGTAATCTATTGTAACTCTTGAGACTCTATAAATAGATCTCATTCTCACTTATTCAATACAACTCTTGGTGCTATCATTTCTATCTCTTTATCTGATTACACATCTTTCCTCACTCTCAAAACTCACTAGAACATAACTAAATACAATCTCTCTTCGCAGCAAGTCACTTGTGACTTAATCACTAAGTTTGATCTCACTCACTAACCTGGTCTGAATGCATTCCTCGTTATGAATCAACTTATGTGTATACTTGATATAACAATTGTTGTCATTTACATTTCTTTACTTTTCCGCAACTGACTTTCTAACCTTCTAACTCTAACTTATTAATATTATTGTTGAGCTTTTAGATCCTTCGAGATAAACTATTCTGCAATATACTTGTTCTAACGTTTGTTCAAGTGTGTCTCAAAGTTTTTCTCTCAACAACTGTTGCTTGATATCCAAGTACATTTTATCTGAACCCGGATGGATGGAGTATCGTGTCTTATGGGCTTCATTCATGACTACTTCTCTGAATCCCCCAAGTTTAGGGATCCAAATTCGGTTCATGAAATAATATGCTCCGTCCTCCTTGACTTCAAAGTTCTTTTCCATTCCATGTAACGCTTCGCTTGTTTTGTTTTCTATCTTCATGACATCGAACTGGGCTGCTTTGATTTGCGAGGACAGATGGGATTGAATGGTTATTGAAAAGTCCTCACACGACGATTTGAGTATTCTTTTCGACTCAAGGCATTATCTACCACGTTAGCCTTGCCTGGGTGGTACTTGATTTCGCACTCATAATCGTTTAGCAGCTCAACCCATCTTCACTGCCTCATGTTTAACTCCTTTTGATTTAAAATGTGTTGGAGACTCTTGTGGTCGGTGAAAATGGTGTACTTGGTAGCATAAAGGTAGTGCCTCCAAATTTTCAAGGCGAAGACCACAACTCCCAATTCGAGATCATGGGTGGTATAATTCACCTCATTTGTCTTTAGTTGTCGGGATGCATAAGCTATCACATTTCCACGTTGCATGAGTACACAGCCTAAACCCTGATTCGAAGCATCGCAGTAAACTACGAAGTCCTCTGTTCCATCTGGTAGTGATAGTACCGGTGCACTACAGAGAGCTCGCTTCAGAGTTCGGAAAGCAACCTCCTGCTTTTCTGTCCATTCAAATGGCACGCCCTTTTGTGTAAGCATGGTAAGTGGCTTGGCTGTTTTGGAGAAGTTATGAATGAATCTCCTGTAATAGCCAGCGAGACCTAAAAATTGACGAATTTCTGTGGGTGTCGTTGGGACCGCCCATCCTTCTATGGCTTTGACCTTAGAAGGGTCCACATGTATCCCTTCTTGACTGACAACGTGACCCAAAAAGTTCACACTACGGAGCCTGAACTCACACTTAGAGAGTTTTGCGTATAACTTTTCGGTTCGTAGGGTTTCCAAGATTTGCCAGAGATGTCGTCCATGCTCTTCTTCGCTTCGAGAATAGACTAGGATATCGTCGATGAAAACAATGACAAAATTGTCGAGGAATGGTCGGCAGATTCGATTCATCAGGTCCATGAATGCGGCAGGGGCATTCGTTAGACCGAAGGGCATTACAACAAATTCATAATGTCCATAGCGAGTTCGGAAAGCGGTTTTGGGGATATCCTCTTCCCGGACTTGGATTTGGTGGTATCCGAATCGCAGATCTATCTTAGAGAAGTAACTTGCTCCTTGGAGCTGGTTGAATAGATCGTCGATTCGCGGAAGTGGGTAGCGATTTTTGATAGTGAGCTTATTTAGTTCTCTGTAATCAATACACATCCTAAAGGATCCGTCCTTTTTATTAACAAAGAGGACCAGAGCTCCCCAGGGTGAGAAGCTAGTTCGGATGAATCCTTTGCTCAAGAATTCGCTCAGTTGGCTTGACAGTTCTTGCATCTCCGCAGGAGCCAACCTATAGGGTGATTTGGAAATGGGCGTAGCTCCCGGCACCAGGTCAATTCGGAACTCGACTTGTCTTTCTGGGGGTATCCCCGGAAGATCTTCAGGAAAGACATCCGGGAAGTCGCAAGTCATTGGGATGTCTCGAATATTGACCCCTTCCTTGGACTTATCCACTATGTGATCCAGAAACGCCAAGTCCTTCTTTTGTAGATACTTTTGTGCCTTAATGCACGAGATAAGACGAAGGTTCGTACTGGGTTTGTCCCCGTATATAATTAGGGTTTCGTGGTTAGGGAGATGAAGGCGAACAACCTTCTCGCAACACATAATTTCGGCATGATGGGGGCTCAACCAGTCCATGCTGACAATCACATCAAAACTCCTAGTAGTTACAGGCATCAAGTTTATTTGAAAGGCGTGATGATTTAAAGTTAGGGTACATCCTACATAGATTTCCCCAGCTGATTCTGTTTTCCCATTAGTCATTTCCACCGTAAAGGTTTCATTAAGCTTTTGGGGTTGTTGTTTTAGCAAGTGTTTGAATTTATTACTCACAAAGCTTCGCTCTGCCCCGATATCAAACAGGATACATGCATATGAGTGGTTAAGGAGAAACGTACCGGTGACAACAGCGGGATCCTGAACCGCTTCTCCTTGACCCATAGTCAGCACTCTTCCTGCTGCTCCTGTCGCCTGGTTGTTTGCATTGGGATAGTTTCGCCTGAAATGTCTGGTCTTCCCACACCCATAACAGGTATAACTGGCTCCATCCTTTGTGTTGTTGTTGTTGTTGTTGTTGTTGTTGTTGTTGGGCATCTGGTTTTGTGGAAACTGGGTCCTACAATACTTTGTTGTATGGCCCTTCCGGTTGCATCTTGTGCACATCATCTCTCTGCATTCCCCATGGTGATGGTAGTTACATTTGTTACACTTGGGAAGATTCCCTGTGTACTGTTTCGGAGCATTCGGCGTGGATGAGGCTGGAGCATGTGGTGTTGTGGTAGCTTGGGTTGCTGCATGGACAGTCATTGTCTGTTGTTTCTTAGATGATTCAGAGTTCTGTTTTCCTCTTCTCTTGTTGTTCTTCCCTTTCTTATTCTCTTCTTCCTTCTTAACATCCGCTTCCATAATCTTAACACTCTTCTTGCTGCCATGATCATACAGTTTCTTGGCCAATCTTTTGGCGCTATCAAACATCTCAGGGTTTGCCGCAATGACATTCCCTTGGATAGGTGCAGTCAATCCCCAGATGGACCTCTCAATCTTTTTCCCTTCTGAGGTGATCATACTCGGACACAGAAGGCATAGCTCGCTAAACCTGGACATGTATGCCTCGATATTGGAGTTCTGAACTGTCAAGTTCCATAATTCTTGTTCCATCTTTTGTATCTCGCCTCTAGGGCAGTATTCTGCCAACATCATTTCCTTCAGTTCTTCCCAGGGCATCGCGTTTGCCACCGGAAGGGTCACGACTTCGATGTGACCGTTCCACCATGAAAGAGCTTGATCAACAAAGGTACATGCTGCGAACTTGACCTTGCACCCATCTGGACACCCGCAAATTTCAAAGACGGATTCAATTTTCTTAATCCACCTCTTTAGGGCTATGACACCTCCCGTTCTATTAAAGGTTTGTGGCTTGGCGTTGGTAAAGTCTTTGTAAGAGTATGTCTTGGTAGGTCCTTGATTTATTCCATTGTTTGAACTTCCAGCCTCCTGCCCGTTTCCTCCGCCATTGTTCCCTTGGTGGATTTGAGCCATGGCTGCTGTGACTGCAGCAGATACAGCTGCTTGAAACGCAGCTGAGTCGACTTCCGGTGGTGTCGGTGGTTGGTTATTTCCGCGGTTTGGTCTCTGCGGCATCTTGCTATTACGGAACAGAAAGATGTTGAGTATGTATTGTTTTTAAGTTGGGAATTTCGTGAATCGGTTTGCGCATCTAAGTGTTTCCATAATTTACACTAAGCAATAAGAACATAAAACACATAACAGATAACAACATCACAAATAAACACATAATATTTTCCACTAATATTATCCGCACTTTGATACATGAAAATTTGCTCAAAAGAGCATACATAGAGGTACAAAGTTCGACAACATAACGACTCTATGAGTAGTGTAATCACTTAAACATGGAGTCGGTAGTACATAGCAAACATAAGGGAACATAGCACTAGTAGGGTAAATCTGGTCCTAACACACTAGGAAGCGCTCAACAGTGGCAGCGAGATCATATACCGAAGTGTTGTGCCAACAACTGGGCCATCTCAGTCATCTCTCCAATGACTTCATCTCTTTCCTATTCAGCCTGCACCGCTCGTGCTTCCATGACGAATAGTTATTGTCGTAGTGCGGCAGCCTCAGCCTCCGGAGAACGATTCTCTCTCACGGGATTTCCTGGTGGGGCAGGGTGGTTCTGTTGTGTCTCGCCGGTAGGTGGTGTGACGGAGGCTTCATCTGTGCCTCTTTCTTCCTCCATATCGTCATCGGTCCCATCAAACTCGTAGTCTGTGTCCGTGTACTCGTCGGGTCCAACACCGTGTGCTCCCCCTTGTTCGTCCTTGGGGTAGTCCTCAATCATTCCGTGGGGCACTAAGACCCGATGAAACTGAATGCCCTGATGCTCCTCTTCCATGGTGACTGTGAGGGGGAACACGTAAGGAGGTATATAAATAAACTATTATTACTCCTAAGATTTGTTATTTATATATAAAAAGTTGGGTTGATGCGCTCTTCTTGATTAACAATAGGGTATGCCTTAGGTTTACTGACCATCGCGATCGTCCCAGGGCATGTGATAGTTGTATTACGAAGAAATGTAGTTGATCAGGCTACATTCATCCCTAATACAAATGTGAACAGTCCTGGCTTAACCGGGATGTCAGGTTCTCCCAATCATCTTATTTGATTTGTTATTATGTTCATTTTTCTAAGTCGCACAAGTAAGGGTGTTTATTAGCACATTTTATTTGTTTTGTTCAGAGTTATTTAGTCCCTTGCTGGGTTTATAGTTGCATATCAATGTGTGGTTAGATATGCCAGTTCACTATAAACAGAGCTCTGATACCAACCTGTCACACCCCCGAACCAGACGGCGGAAACGTCCGAGGGCTCGCGTGACTTAAATTGAAATATCATCACAATGAATATACATGAAACATAACACATTCATCACCAAACATTACATAGTACAACTGGCATTGTTTACATCAAGTACATGGTTTACATTACATGATCCCAAAATATAAAGTGTTTGATGATTAGCAACTACAAAAGAAACTTTCAACACACTGGATGCTTCCTCGTTCTAACGGTTACCGGAGAATACAAGTTATTTTGAAAACGGTCAACATATATAATGTTGGTGAGTTCATAAGTATGTTTGATGTAAAATAGTTTATGTCGTTTGTAAAACCCAGAAAATCCGATATTTTCTGTAATAAGACTTTTCGCGAAAATGTTGTGATGATCCTGTAAGTATATGCGTGAATGATTTCAAAACGTGTATAAATGAGAAGTTTTGCATTATAGTTATTGAAAGTACAAGTGAATAAGATTGGTTTCCCCAGAAAACCCGATGTTCTCCGATAAAATAGTATGATTGTTTTGTATTATTGTATCGTCACAGCGAATGAATATGATTTCCCATGATTACGTAGATGGTATTGGATCTCTATGTGAGTCGTTATAACCATGCATGATAATGACTAGTTCGTCTGTCTTGGCATTCTAGTGAACGCCGTAATTGATCTTAAGATTTTTTCACCCTAGACTGGCCGAGTCTAACTGTAGCGAACAGCTTAGGAGTGGGGGAGTCACCCCCATATAGATCTATACACAAACTCTCGCTCTCCCTCCAGGAGACTTTGATTATAACTACAGACTACGACCGACACTTATTGGTGTCGCCCGTTATTACTCACTTAATCCAAATGAATTTGATTAACCTTGACATGTTAAGTGAAATATAACCTAGATCACATATTTTTCCTTCTTGAACTATAGATCTCGAAATATCTTTCATTTTTAGCATATATTTACCACATAAACACAATAAATCACACATAACATACAAATACACATAGATCTTCACATTTTACTTGTATTCTCCCCTATAAATCATATGAAAATCGAAATAAGAGGAGTATGAACTCACCTTGAGTTTGTGGATTCGGTTTTTGAAGAAGATGTGGAAAGATGAAGTGATTTTCGGCCCTAGCAACTCCCTTGAGTAGATCTCGAACTCAAGAAGATTTCTAGGAGTATGATCACCAAACACTTTGTTTAAAAGAGTGATCTATCATGAAGATGGAGTTATGAAACTTGAATGTGTAAAGGCTTACCAAGAATGATGATTATCTTGTGAAGATCCTCTTGAAACCTAAGTAAATCTCGAAAATGTGATGAAAGTGAGGAAATGTTCTTGTAAGATTTGAGAGAGTTTGGGGAGAAGATTGAAGAGGGTGGTGGGGGTTTGTGGTCTCGGCCGAGGATAGAAATGAGAGGGGAGAGAGAGAGAGATGAGTTGACTTGCATGGAGATATGAGAATGGTGCATTGATATCCTATGTACATTTATGAGGTGGCACCACTAATGTCAACCCTCATTTCATCCTTTCTTTTCTTTTCTTTTTTGTTTTATGCTTGGGCCGAAAACATGGGCTAGAAGAAAAGAGTTGCTTAGTTTGGGCCATTATTTGCCTCATTTCGAAATTCTAAGGCCCAAAGAGTATTTCTCGGCCCATTGGGTCCTTGTGAATGTTCACGGCCCAATGTGATATTAAGGGGATGGATTTATGGCTCATTAGGGCTAATTTGATTAGTTATGGTCCAATAAGGCCCAAAGGACGTACACCATTCCATTTTAGGCCCATGATGGCCCAACAGGTTAGGTTTCATGAATGTGGGTCCAATTATGGCCCATTTGAAGGTTCTAAGCCCAACAAAGTCAAGTTGGAGGCTTATTGGCCCATTAGGCCCAATAAGAAAATTCTAGTCCATAATGAGCTTAAACCGGGATTTTTAGGGTTTTCAACTTTACTTGATGAATCAAGGTTTGAATTTGTTTCCATAGGTTGAACTTCAAGCATAACATGAATTAGGGTTACGAGTTTACAGTAGATAATGTTTACAAGAGTACAGAATTTCCTAGCTAGAATGCTAGTTGTGACACATTATCTTTCATGTCCAGGTTTATAAGTTGCCAACTTTATGGATCTCCAATGCCCTTTTGATGATATAAGTGTTGGATGTGAAGTATGGTTGGGCTTGAGACTCTTGCATGAGCTCCTAATACCATTCTTCCTTTTGTTCCCTAGCTTATGTTTGGGACATGCATTAGACATACATGTCCAAAAAGCCACGATCTTTATGATGTTCTGATGTAGATAAGACATTCTGGAAGTTTTGGTTGCTTGTATAAAAGGATTAAGAGCTTATTGCATCAAACTATTCAGAGAGCTTCTCACGACGTGAGCATTTGTGGCTCACGATGTAAGAATGGAATCTCACAATTATCTTGTCTTATTACGTCACAACGTAACAACTGGATGTGTGACTTTTGAGTGGGGATTTTGACCATTGATCGTTGACCATTGACTTTTATTGTTGACCAAGTTTGACTTTAGGTCAAATAGAGTGATTTGAGTATTAGATTGAGGCTTGGTCCTTGTTTTTGGTATATGTGCCTAGAAAAGCCGGTATTTGGAGCAACGTTCAGTTCAGCTATCTTTCAGACATTGAGGTGAGTTTTCCTCACTGTACTCGTGGGTCGAAGGCACCAATGCCGACCCACTAGGTTATGCATCCTGGTATTTAGGATGATGTTATGTTGGTTATATGTTAGAATGATAGATCTATATGATTACATGTATTCATTGGTGATATGTTAGTTTGGAAGATCTGTATGATTACCTGTACTTGTTGGATATTTATTATAGTTGTATATGTCGATATGTTATTGTGTTGTGGGGTTGAGGCGGTCCTGCTTTGTGCTGAAGGCCAAGATATCTGGATGGTCCGGTTGATACTGTAGGCCCAAGGGAGCAGTCCATCTTATGTTGTAGGCTCGGAAGTGGCCCACTTCGTAGCTGAAGGCTCGATGGCAGTCCAGCCTGGTTGTGTGCATTGTATTAAGTTGTTGTTGTGTGGTACTTTGGGGGAACTCACTAAGCTTTGGCTTATAATTTGATTTTATGGTTTCAGGTACATAGAGGACATGGGCAAGGCGAAGGCATGATTGTGCACATTATCATGGATTTTTATTTGACTTATGATTTTGGGATACTCTAATTCATGATTATGGTTTTGGAAACTATGTTTTTGTGTAATTTATGGATTTTAGAATGGTTTTAAAAACAAAAATTTTCTCTTGATTTTTGGGATGTTACACGTTTACTTAAAAGAAGGGTAAGATTGTACATTTGCATCACCTTCAAATTAGGAAATACAAGTTTGATGTAACATCCCAGAAATCAAGGTGAAATTTTTCATTTTTCCATTTAAGGTAAAATCATTGTTTCTAATCAAAACCCAAGACAAAACCAAATGTCAAGTACAGTATCCAAAAATCAGAGTATCACAAAATCTCCAAAACATGTCACTGAAGGATGTGTATGATCACGCCTTTGCTTTTCCCCAATCATCCGAAGTACCTGAAACATAACACTTAAACCGTAAGACCAAGCTTAGTGAGTTCCCCCAAAGTACCCCACACAAAAGAACATATAAAATCATGCATGTTGGGTCCAATCAGTCATCAGACTGGAATACCCTCTGGTCCACAGCCATCGGGCTGGATTACCCCCATCCCAATCAGTCATCGGACTAGAATGCCTCGGCCCAATCAGTCATCATACTGGAATGCCAATATACAACAGGTCCAATCAGTCATCGGACTGGAATACCCTGGTTTGTTGGCTCACGCACATAACAGTAAAGCCTCAACCCAAAACCGCACTGTGTCGACATATGCAACAGATAAACATAAAACCAGTCAACAGACAAACAGGAAGATCTAACAGATCACTACAACATAACAACATCCTATATATCAGGATACATATCTAACAGATCGCTACAGCATAACAACATCCTATATACTAGGATACATAACCTAGTGGACCGACATTTGTGCCTTCGACCCACAAGTATAGTGAGGAAAACTCACCTCACATTCTGAAGATAGTTGAATAAAACACTTCTTCAAATACCAGCTCTACAGGTCACCTATACATCAAATAGTGACTAAATCTCAGACTACAACCCAAAATACCCAAAATGCCCCTAATTCAAACTTGTCAAAATCAACAGTTAAAGTCAAAAGTTAAAAGTCAACTTACAACTGACCGCCACGTCATGCCGATCCTTGGCCGCTCTGTGGCAACAAGACGACAAAATAGATGCAAGGCAGTCATCCACCATGTCGTGGGGATCCATTCGACACACCGTGGGGACTGGCCAGACCAACTTAATCCAATAAGCTCTTAATCCATCAAACCAACCATTCAAACTTTCTATAAGGCATCCTCTCATCCAATGGACCACAAAGATCTTTGCTTTATAGGAATGCATGTCCAATGCATGTCTTGAACTCAAGCTAGGTCAAAATAGAGTAAAAAGGGCCAAGGTCTCATCCCAGAGTTCAAAACTCTATAAAACTCTAGATCCAACACTCCTAACCACAAAAGGACTCTCGGGATCCATAAAGTTGGCAACTTTATGGAATCCCAACACTCCAAAATGTCCCAACATGAAGAATAAGGCATAGAAACCTAGATCTATGCACAACAAACGAAAAAGCTTGGAACTTGAGGACTTACAAGAGTCCAGAAGATGCACCATAAGATGATGAGAAGATTTGCTTCCTGAATCCAAGTCTAAATGTCACCTTCTTCTCCTTATAATCCCCAAAAATCAACACAAAAGGCTTAGAGAGCAAAAATAGAGGTTAGGGTTTGCTTGGAGGCTGATAGAGTGTGATAGAGGCTGAGGGTGAGCAACCCTAGCCATCACATTCCCTTAAATAGGGGCGCAAACCCCAAATATTAGGATTTCACATTAAACAGCTGCCACGTCGTGACCATAGGCTGCCACGCCGTGGCGGTCATTTAAAATCCACGTGTCCAAAGGCCATGGGTATGTTGTGGGGATCCATCTGCCACGCCGTGGCCACCAAAAATCCATACTTTAATAACAACCTTAAACAATAGATACATACTAGGACTTGGTGTTACATTTGAAAAAGGAAATTTTTTGATTTTAATGGATATTTAATTATCTTAATTCTAAATTCTAATTTATTTAATTAATTCAATTTTAATTATAATGTAATTTTTTTTACCATATTTGATTTTATTCCGTCAGAATGGCAACCATAAATTAGTAAAGATATTTCCAATTTTATTCTTATATTATGGTCACATTTAAGATATTTTTGATAATTAACCTGATTAAATGATTCTACACCATAATTTATCAACAATAACATATTCTAAAGAATACGGATTTTATATGAATAAGATTTTATTCTTTAAGAATCACTAATTACATTAATTCTTAAAAAATAAGAATATAAACAATAATTACATTCATTTTGAAAAAATAAATATGACTAATAATGGTTAAGAATTGCATTTATTCTTAAAGATTAAAATAAGAATGGTTAAAAAAGAAAAAAAAACATCAAAATCTAACAAAAACACTGATCCATTCTAAAATAATATTGTTGATAAGAATTGTTTTATACATTCAGAAAGAATACATTCTACTGAATACACTCTTGTTCTCAATGTTTCTCTTTCTTTTCTACATCAATAGCAGCATCTTCAAAACCTAAAAAGAATATATATATATATATATATATATATATATATATATATATATATATAAATATATATATATATATATATATATATATATATATATATATATATAATCTAACAAAAACTCTATGGATGTTTTGAAAAAAATGTTATTATTAAGAATCGCTTTATATATTCTGATAGAATAATTGAGACCGAGAAACAAATTTCATGAGAATAAACATGTTCATCCTATGACAATATGAATATTACACAAAATATATGTTCTTAATACCGTAATTTTGAGAAACAAAGTCTATGAAAAATAACAACATTTCATATTCTAATGTAGGCACCATGACATATTAATCAAAATCATTTTCAGCACAAAAATGTCACAATCAAAATCATCCTATTTTATGTGACTCACATAAGCAACTTGTTATAATCAAAATTAGTTTCATAATCCATCAAACAAACAAAATTCAATGAAGATATATATAAACAATAAATTGGGTGAGTAAATTAGGTTTTTAATACAATAGACATTATGTCACATATAAAAAAATATGCATAAAGAAAAAACTAAATCATACAAATTAATACATAATATCAACACTCGGAAGCATGTTTACTATCACCCAATTAAAGCATCAAACCAAATATTGTCTTTCTCTTTTCCAAATAAATCAAACAAGTCATTTATCTATGTTCAATATTTAGGTTCCTAATCGATATCAAAAGAGTGCACCTCTGTAAAATTTGTAACGAACATGATAATTTGAAATTATGAGGTAATTAGTCAAAAGGTGTATATTCCATTTCGTTTAAAAAGTACAAGAAAAAAAATTAGTTTTAGGGGTACATGTATATTCCATTTTAGAGAAAAGGTGTCTAATTTACAACTAAAATTATTAAAAATACCAATATATGAAAAAATGTTTTTCTTATGTGGGTATTATATAAGTATTTGAACTTTCTTTTCTGATGTGGAAAAGTAGGCAGAAGGGTCGACAATGAAGCCTCAAATATGCATCAAAAACTCCAACAACAACATCGAATAGCCCACAAATACTAATTAGAATTCCGTGGAGATGAATGAATGTGGTGTGAAGGAAGCAGAAGTGGCCGATAGTAGAGGGGAAGGAGGAAAAATTTAGGTCGACATCTTCCGAAGGTGGGCAAGATTTTAAATCATTAAACTAATTTGCCTAAATTTAAGGGATTAATGATTTTATTATATAATTATAAAAATTAAATAATAGTTAAGATTACAATTTTACCTTGAATTTAGGTTTTTGAAATAATTAGTCCATATCAAACCCTATATTCACACAATAATTGTCTATCCACATTTTAATATATATATATATATATATATATATATATATATATATATATGCACGCGCAAAGTGGCAACGACAAATAACTCATTTGACGAATTTTTTTCTTATGCGGAATAGCTCCTGACATCATATTATTTATGTTTACAACTAAAAATAATCAAAAAATTAATAAGGTTATTGAGTAGACTATAAAATAAAGAATATATCATGGTCTACTTATATGGCCTCTCTCCCGCATCCCCCAATGAATATGTTTAATTATTCGAGATTTATTTGTATATGAACTCATCCACTATAATTGTTTGGGTTTATAATTATAAATACATGTAGTTAGGGATTCCAACTTAATCACTTTTGAAACAATCAATTAATAGAATAGTTATCAAGTTCATATCGATTAAACCATGTTAATTCATTATGTCATTTTATCATTTTTTTGCTATTTGCGTAACATCAGTATACAATATATAATAATATGATTTAATTAAAATAATAGAAACAAATTGAATGTTAAAATTTAGATGTTATAATTAATTCTTAAGTAATAAAATAATTATCAACTTTAAATAAAATATTGATGTTTAAACCTTATATTTTATTTTTCGTTTAGACTATTGGAAAAAATAAATTAATAATGATATCTAGATAAAAGTATATAAATTAATTTATATACATGAATTCAATATTTCAAATTGTCATATTGCAAGTAATTGAATTTCATAATAACTTTTCTTAATTCATGTCTATAAAATTTTGGCAAATATTAATAACTTATTATTTTATTTAAACATAATTGATTTGTACAAAAAACTTTCAAGGTTATACCTCTTAAAATTTCACATATGATGAGAATATATATATATATATATATATATATATATATATATATATATATATAATTTCGATTAAAAAAACATTAAAAAATTATTATTTTTTTCAGCGAAAATGTATCTATATATACGATTTTTATATTTACAAAGTCAAAAAATAATAGATATCTCAAAGTATTTTTTTTATTTATTTCTATTAGTTTTTTAGGTTTATACATTTTCTATTGATTTTTCCAATATATATATATATATATATATATATATATATATATATATATATATATATATTTAAACAGCTGAATGATAATAAAATAGAAAAAAGTTAGCAAAAAGCTAACAAAAACAAATTACAACATAATAGTTAAAATAAGGTTTAAAAACCACGACAACCGACTAACACCCATTTTTTATGCCTACATACAAACCAATTAAAAGAATAATCAACCAAACTATCAGTTAATGTATTCCGTCTAACTCTTTGATCACCAAAAAGAGTACCATTTCGAAAATTTCATAAAAGCCACCACATAGTCATTTTAGGCCTTCAAATGCTCCCTGTTTCATGTTAGATAAATGAATACAATCTAACCAAATAATGACGTCTTCGACCCCATGAAAGCTCGGAATAAAGATATCGCACCACTTGCTCAAAAACTTCCAAAGCTCCTCAATAACTACACAAGAGATCAATACATGACCATTGTCTTCGAAATCTGAACTGCAAGTAGAACAAACGATCGTAGGAATATCAATACCTTTGTCGACTAAGTTAAACTTGGTTGGAAGCCTGTTTAGACAATAACGCCAATAAAAAATATTTACTTTTTGAGGAAGGTAATTGTTCCATCTAGTTGCTATCACTCCATCCGAAAAATAATTATCATCAATAACTCTTCGAGCCTATGAAACTGAAAACTGATCATCACCTCCTACATCCCGAACCCATCTATCACTAAACCCAAAAGTGTTGAAATCAGCAAGAAGATCCAACAATTGCATAAGGTGAGAAAAACCGTCCCACCCAAAATTAAGCGATTCCAATTCAATCTCCAAGCTGTACCATCCAATCTTTGATTGATAAAAAAAGTCTTGCTCAATTTCCAAAAGAAACAATCTAGGAAAACGCACCATCAACGGACAATCACCTATCCATTGATCATTCCAAAAAAATATAGAGGACCCATCCCCCACCTTCCTCTTAATCACGGTCGTAGAAATAACACTAGAATTATATATATATATATATATATATATATATATATATATATATATATATATATATATATATATATATATATATATATATATAAACAACATAAAGGGAATCATGGGCGGATCTTATATGGGGCTAGGGGGGTTTTGCCCCCCTGATTTTTTTGTGAGAAATAGACCCTATACTTTAGTTTTATACATATTAGGTCCAAAAATATAAAATTTTGACTATGGTCCCCCTGTTCACCAACTTTTATACAAATTATATTTTCGGCCCCCCAAATGAAAGATTGAAACTCGCCACTGAAGGGAATCCAATACCAATCCAAAATTTCGTGAGAACCTTGATGACTAATCTAGATCATAAGATTGGACAATAATTTGATTGTCAAATGATTCATTTATATTATGTTAATTATTTGTTTATATGCCTTATGCTAAATGTGATGATCATATCATTACCAGTCATCATCAGTGGCGGAGGCTCATGGAGGCCAGGAGGGGCCATGCCCCCCCTGCTTTTTTGGTTTCTAATACCTTTAAATATGTTTATTTATTAATTCTAATCAATTCAATGACTAATTACCCTTCCAATTTTAAGTTTAGTAGCGTGGGTTGAAGATAGGAAATTACAACCAAAAGTCAAAAACTCACACACTGGATCAAAATTAACGTTTTTTCGTTAGGAAATTAAGTAAGAAAACTATATAAAAAACAAATATCTAATCTCTTTTACCATTTTTTACATAATCTTAAGAAAGCAGTAAACCCTACTAACTTATTGCCGCTGCCGGAAAAGAAATTATCAAACCTCACCAAAAGAGTAACACCGTCGCCGGACTAGCTCGTCTTCTCCGTGAACTCTTTGTCTCCCCTCTGCCGGTCGCCACAGTGATCTCCTCCATATACTCTCCCTCATCTCCGAGCGGTCGCCGGAGTACTCAACACTTAACCTCGTCGTGTGCTCCGCCTATTGCAGCTTTCTCTAGTGTCTCCTCCGCCTAACTAAGCTAAGCTGTATGTAGTATCTGCCCTCTCTTTTTCTCTTCCTTTCTCTCTGTCACTATAAATGAAAAATATTGTATACAGTCATCTAGTAGGTGATATGAAAAGACTAACCTAATAGATGATGATATGAAAAGACTAAACTAAACTGTAAATCTACAAGACATTAAGGCAAAAGATAGATATTACCTTTTCTTTATTTTGAAAAGTTTGATAACAATAACAAATATCACTTAAATGTATATTTATAATTTGAGAATGAGAGTGAAATAACTATTATGTATTTTACTTTATTAATACCAAATTCACAGGAAATTTATTATGCAGTGATTGTAGATTGATATTTTTGATTTTAGATGAATTTAATATTGTTTTTAAAATAAAAATTTCTATATTGGTTTTCATCCGGAGTATTCAGTTTTTTTTTGTTAAACTATCTACATTATTTGTTATTTTATAAAATTTAAGTTAGTTGTTATCAAACTATACATGTTATTTGATATTTTATTTTGTTGTTTGTTAATTATTAGTTAACTTTTCAAGGAAGTATTATACAGCAACATCAAAAAACAATTATTGTTATGGGTTTCTAGAAAGAAAACCTCAAAAAACTACTCACAAATGTTTTGGTTGAAAATTTCACGGTGTTCTTGAGAACCGATCTAAAAATATTCATCTTGAATTTTTGTAGTTTTGAATCAAATTAAATTTGTTTATGTAGTTATGTTTTGAAGCGTTTGATTTCGGCCCCCTACTTTTAATGTTCGTGTTCCCCCCTTGCTCATGATGCAAAGAACCGTGGGGAATTTAATGTTTGTATCAGCTAAATTACTTCTGGTTGGAAAATGATTTAGTAAAATACATAAAAGGTACTTTGGTATAGTATATGTTTTATCATCCATACGGAGGTGAATGGTAATTTCCAAGATATTGATGATTTGAGACTTTCTCGGATAAATTTTCTGATGAAGAAACATGTCATTTATCATTTTGACTTTGTGGTGGAGTATTTAGAACATGCAATTTTATACGTACCCTTAAAATGTTTTGTATACCTTCCTTTGTGAGTAAATAGTGTCTATGTATCCCATGATTTAACAATTTATGTAAGAGAGAGAAGATACATATAGTAGTACCAAGATGCATAACCAATTTAAATTTAGATGGATTGACCAGATACATAACCAATTGTTTACTATTTCATTGTATTGTAGTCATATCTTATAGTTGGTTTGTTTTTCGATTTCATAAATTTAAAGTTAGACAGATTGACAGGATGCATAACCAATTGTTTACTATTTCATTGTATTTTTTCCTAAATTATTGCTAGTTTTGTAAATTTCCGTCGTTTCAAAAAAAATATAGTGATCAATTTTTTTCCCGAACTAACCTATCCATTTGAAATTAGACTTATTTTTATCAAATAGATAATACTAAATGCATTAATTTTTTTTTATTAAATTATACAAATAGAATCTAAGCATGATATATATATATATATATATATATATATATATATATATATATATATATATATATATATATTTCCTAAACAACTTAACTTTCATTAAGAAAAATGTTAGCAATTAGCATTAAGAAAAATGTTAGCAATTAGCAAAGTTAGGGAAAAACTAATAAAGGAAACAAAATTATTGAGTTTTTTTAACCACATAACCCAATGAGTTTTCAATTTAACATTCTTATTTTTTTAGAACGGTATATTTATTAAGGAAGATTAGCAAGGTGCTAGAAAGAAAAGACAATTACATGGAAGTAATAGATAAAATTGGATCTTATAACCAGACAACCGAATTGAATTTCTTTTACGACACCTACTACTAGCCCAAATGAAACTATGAGACATCATCTTATCAAACAACAAGCATTTTCTAGGTTTAACTTTACCAAAGAGTAAAGTGTTTCCAAAACACCAAATCGACCACCAAAGAGTAAAGTAAACCGCCTTCAAAACTTGACAAATGAAAGATAAGCGCAAGGAGCCAATCCAGTCAACCCAATCTTGGAAGGAAAACAAAGTAGGCCATTCGCAAACAAGTTGTAATAAATCTTTAGCCTCAAATTTAACATTCTTATTAACAAACCATCTTTAAGAAAACTCTATAATTGAGTTTCTAATCGTTTCTTTATTCATTTTAACCATAGCAAAGAGGATATTGTTCAAATATAATTTCACAAATTCGAAAAATTTGTAGTTTCTATCGCAACATCATTTTCATCATAACAAAATTGCATGAACTCATCATAACAACTTTTCTTTAGATTTGTTTTGATCAACGAGCAACGTATTTTTGGTTTGTATTCTGTGACACATTCAATTTTACTTTGTCAAACGCGAAATTTAAAAAAATCATAAATTCCTCATACGAAGTTAGATTTATGCATTCTTTATACTGACGATCACGTAATCACGACTACTAAAACTTTCTTCAAGATTATTTGTCATAAATAATCTTTCATTTAAAAATGTTATTTTATCGCTTTTCGATAAATTTATAAAAAGGTTTTTATACAAATGTTATATACCCATAATATTTGTCTAAATAACACATATATACTAAATAAGTATTTATATAACCTATAAAGCGTATGAAGAACAATTATCCTACTCGTGGATTTTAATTATTCAATCAAACAAGTAATCATAATCATTATCCCTGAAATGTAATGTACCAAAAATTAAGACTAAAAATTTCGATTTTTAAATTAATAAAACCATTATCCAAAACAATGTCATAAAAACCATAGTGAATCAGAGTGTATCAATAAACATCCAAGTACATTAGAATTTTATAAAATGCGGAACAATGTGGTGTGTGCACTACAGTCATCTTGAGCTCTTTCCTTTCGAAACAGAAGTACCTGAAACATAAACTGTAAACCGTAAGCACAAAGCTTAGTGAGTTCCCCAAAATACTACATATGATACATATCAAACATATAATGGGCCCCGCTCGGCATCAGGCCCCAATCGGCATCGAGCCCTGCTCGGTAAACAAATTTGTCAGTTATCAGGCCCCGTCCAGTATACATATAAACAAATAAACATATAATCATATAAACACATGAAATAATCACAAAGATAAATAGCATACAGGATAGTCATTGGTCCCCGCTCGGTATACATATCAGTATCATACATGCAAGAGCCATGTAGACAACTAGCATCCTAATCATAATAAAAAAAAGGGGTCGGCATTGGTGCCTTCGACCCTCTAAACACAGTGAGGAAACTCACCTCTAGCGGCTGAATCTCTCATATAGAATCTCGGTCTGTTGATCCGGAAAATCTACCGCGCTCTAGCACTATCAAACAATATCCAATTAATAATTGGATCTCAACCCATAATCAAGAATCTAAATTACTTGCCCAATATCCAGGGTAAAAAACCATTTTACCTTTTTCTTACTTGGCCCAAAACCAAGGCCCAACCCATTTGCTCAAAAAACCCAGTTTCCTAAATGGCATCGAAAGGCCCAATATGGCCCAACTTCCTAATTGGGCCCAAAAACCATCATGAACCAAATTCCAAGACGGCCCATAGTCTATCCATGCCCCAAAGTCAGAAGTCTAATGACCCAATAAGGCCCAAACCCTAAAAGGCCCAAAATGGACACCCCAGGGAGTACGCCCTGCGTACATGAAATGTACGCCCCACGTACTGACTGCCGAAGCACAACATAAAATTCGCCAATGCACGAAATCCACATTACGCTGAGCGTACTCTCCTACGTACGCCCAACAAACGCATGAAAGCCCCAATAATCCGAAATAAGATCTTAATGGTTAAGAAAAAAGCATCCAAACACTTATCTGGCCCTAAATGATGTATTAACATGTAAAGTTGGCAACTTTACTCCTTTGCGTGACTTAATGGGACCAAATCCTTGTTTTTATCCACATCACCAAATCATGCATGCATCAACAAGAATCCTCAGGATGACATTTTTATGGCTTAACAACTCAACAAGGACCAAATATGAGGCTCAAAGGTCCTGGAGTAGCTCCTACTCACAAGATCAACAACATTGGGACCAAAACATGGAAAAACACCACCCAAAGCTAGATCTAAACTAGAGAGCCATAAAGTTTGAAGCTTTATACCTCGAGAAGGTAGATCAAGGTGCATAAGGTCTGGATCCACAAGCTTCAAGCAATCTCACATTTCTCCAAGAAGCTCATTCATCTTTAATGAGCACCAAAATGCATGAAATCATATGAAAAGCTCAAGAACCACACCAATGGAGGCTAGGGTTTCGTTTCTAGGGTTTAATGGGATGGAGGCTGAACATAAGAGGGTTTGAACACAAGTTAAGGAGCTTAAATAGGGTCCAAGACCATAAATTAGGGTTTGGGTCTGGCTGCAGTACGCCCAACGTACTCCATGAAGCATACGTGACCTACCTGCTTAGTACGCCCAACGTACTAGGCTTAGCCTTAAACCCACCAAACTTTTGAAAGCCATAACTTCTTCGCTCTAAGCCCGATTCCGACGATCCTTATACCCTTGGGCTTCAAAACACAAACCGAACTCCCAGGTCATCCAAACTACATTTTCGACACCCAAAGGGGCTAATTCTTTCTTTCCCAAAGGCCCTAAGCCTTATGATAATTGGTCTTCGGGTCACGACCCCAAATTAGGAAACGATTCGGAACAAGGTGTTACAACTCCCCCCACTTAAATTAGATTCCGTCCTCGAAATCACTCCTTACCACCCTCCTGGAAACCAAGCGCTCCGACCAAAAACCTCCTGATTCCCCGATTCCCTGGAAAGGTTGACTCATATACATAGCGACCCTTCCAATGTACTATCGAATCCAACTTAACCAGAATTCATACTCGTAATAATGAACATCTCATTGGCCCCTCAACTGAAACATCAACACCTCACTGCTCTAATTCCCAAGGTTTCTAAAATTTTGCTTGACCTTTATGCAGGTAGAACCATTTCGAAACACAGATACTAGGACTTCTTATTACAACCTGAATTGGAAACATCCTTATGATTCTAAACCCTCCAACCGATACCTTTTACAAACAACTTCCTTAACCATAACTTGCTGATGAAACGTCCTTTTATATATACAAGAATAACCCCCAACGTGAGTCCTGCCCATTTTCCAACCCGGTTCATAAGTCATATCCTGAGATCCAAAGATTTATACTTGCATTTCACCCGAAATATTCTGATTCCAGTGCAACCTTCCACTAACTGAGATCTAAAATCTCCAATCCATCGCTGAGACTGACAGCCTCACACCTGGTCCAACCACCAGGCTCCTACTGAGATTCTAACTAATAAGGCTAGCCTAGCCTATGCATCACATGTATGCCAATCACTGACCATGGAATCATTCCATTCTAATCATAAACCAATACTAGATCCAACAGATTTCCACCGGGTCTCACCTGCACTTTCATAACATACGGGCCTCGCCCACGGGTCTCACCCAATCGAGTGCTACACATGCCTAACCTCGCTTCGGACCCTAATGGCCCTCTTCCTATAACAAGGAGAATTTTTTTGACAAAACTGCCCGCCTCGCCCAAGGCATGTACTGATCCTCTTTCAGTCCAACGACTAATCGTACTATGGCTTTCCCCAATCGGGTGATTGCTACGAATACATCGCAGACTTACAACACTTCCCTAATAGTCCATCATCCTTGTGTATGCTATAGCTACCCCGTAGTCTTACAATACTTCTATATTGTCATGGATCCAACCTATGGTTTTACCCTTCATCTACCATACCAATCATTATCAACAAGAGTCGAACCCGTGTCCAACTTTTCCAAATCAGGTGCTTGGGTCATGCTTCGAACCCCAAAGCCTAAATCAGACAAGAACGAGCAGAGAAGCTCTAACACAACCCTCAACCTGAATCCAATTCCCGGAAAGCCGAATGATTCACCCCCACTTGGATTCGACTGCATCCTTCTAATCCACAAAATCTGATGGATTCCTAACCCATCTCTCATCCTTGCAATTCAAATTGTTAATAACCAGGGCTTACAAAAACTAGCATTTCATTAATAGCCAATCTCGACTACCACATACATTCCAAAACCAGATGAACACTTTCTGAATTCTCAAGGAGCTCAATCATCCCAAGTACTTCCCATGATACAACTCCAAATCCTTAAGCCACCTTAGCTCTAGCGTATACTATAACCCTTAATCGGAACATACAAATCAACAATTCTACAACTCTCCTACCGAAGGATTGATGTATTCAAAGTTGCCAAAGGATACCATTCGATTTCTGTCAACAATCACAATGGCTAAAAAAAATAACCCACGCGGACAACACCTTCCCATTACTTAAGAGTAATACATTACCACTGCTCAATCCCTACTGATTGTAGTAGTCGACATCCTGAGCTTTACATCAACTAGTCTTCCCTGGCCATCCAAGCCTAGCGTTTATACATTACAAGACCGGATGATCATTCTCAATACCTCAACGAATTTCAAGATCATAAGGTACTTCTTACTGAGTGCACTACAAGTCCTTGGTGATTGATCGGTTGATGAGGAACAATATCTTAACATCGCACAAGCATCCAATCCGTTCAACCACTAACTTGCGCTTAGAGTAATTTCTCATGTAATCTGCAACTAACCTCGCTCCGAAGGTGTGAACTTGAAAACTACCGATCTTACACACATAACCAAACTAATTCCTAACTACCTAGACACCATGAACACCACTACACAACTTGTATGCAACCCGACATGCCTACCATGCGGAATGCTCACGCCTCTTCTAGACACGACCCATGGTATGCAAAATGTCATATGAAAATTATTTTATTGACGACTTAGTCAATCATAGTGGATCCCTGAACCTTAGATGGGGTTATTGGAAGCTTCCCAATGACACACATTCCAAACCTAGCAAGAGTGATCCATACACCTCTGAAATACGAAGCGCCCATGACTGAAACCCATCCTAAAGAAATTGTAGCAATTCCAATATGGTCCTAACAATTCTATTCAAAAAAACATTTTTGGCCCCACGATACAACCCTGGACAGGAACATACTCACTATAGATATAAATATCATTACAGAACTGGGGCTCAACATACATACTAGTGATTTCTTGCGACTCGATCTTGACCTCTGGTGAGACGATGGGTGTCGGGGCCTGCACCCCCTCCGCTACCCATGCAGGACAGCTGGAATTGAAGTGACCCGACTGGTGGCAATGAAAACATATCTGATCCTTCTTGCAATCTCAGTGCACATGCCATCTTTCTCCACATGTGAAACACATGAACTTGTGGTAAGCAAAACTGTAAGTTCCCCCACACTTGCCATATATCTCATAGTTCCCCTGACTTCCAGTACTCAAGTCAACTGCATCGAACCCTCCACCTTCATCCAATTGTTCTGAATCGTGCGTTTGCCTTCTTTTTCTTGGTCGTGCTTCCACATCAAGATTTTCTTCTCTAGTAGACTCAACAATTTCTCTTGTATCGCACAAGATTGTGGTTCGTACAAGATGATACCGGTAAAATCCTCCAGTAAAACCTGTGAAACCTCCGCGGCAACCCAGTCACGAAATGTGGCGTCGTCCGTACCCATCTCAGAAGACTCTGCTCCCCGACCAGACATTGACATCCATAGAATAAGACCAAATTGTTATCTCATAACCCAAATGTTATCATCGATCCATCACAGTTTTGTTACTTCTTAAAATTCGTGCACATCCTCCCTCTACCGACTTCTTAGATTTCTCGTGATTCTCCTTGATTCGAGTATGGATCCTGTGCTTTTAGTAGTACGGGCCAATACCACCTTCCACACATATCCATACTTCCCTCAACAATTATCCCAAATCCTCCAAGTCACCTTCTCAATTTGATACTCAAAATATCTGCTAAATAGCGCAACCAACTCACTACAACATATCCTAGGCTCTCCTATGTTCCCAACCTCACCCTGCCATCAGCTGCTGAAGAACTCCCCATAATATCAGTTAACTACTTCGTTAATACAATCATATGCAACAAGTCTTAGATAATCCTTCGGGTAAAAGACTCATCCCTATAACGGTTGGACTCAGACAAGAGTTGCGTAATAGGGCCAAATCAACCACTCTGAGATTATCCAACCTATGCAGCGTGTGACTTAACATATTCAATTAATAGTTAATTCACATCATCAAGAGTCCTACAAAGCACAAAGAAAGCAACATTCGTGAAGTACTCTCTAAACCACAAACCACACAGAGGACATCTCAAGCTTACTTGCTACCAATAAAGAATTTAAATCTAATATAACATCTAATTCCTCTTAGGCTACAAGGCATCATATATCTGGCTAATCCATACAATCATCTGAAATCCATACTAGCATGCAACTCTAAAAGCTCAAACAATCAGGCATATAAAGGCATTTATCCTAACATGAAATCGCGAGCAGATCCTTATCCCTAACCTAGCATGTAATTCTCATAGCATATAATCATAACAATCATGTATAGATATTTTGGGAAAACTTAGTTGAGCTCGGTCGATTGCACGCACCACACCCCTTTTACTTTTATTAGAAAACCCTTTTATAAAACTTTTCTTTTTGAAAAATCCACCAAACCCTCAGTTTGAGTTCAGACACACCCGAGAGTATGCCTGAATCCCTCAAACTAAGGCTTTGATACCAACTTGTAACGTCCTAAAAATTAAGACTAAAAATTTCAATTTTTAAATTAATAAAACCATTATCCAAAACAATGTCATAAAAACAATAGTGAATTAGAGTGTATCAATAAACATCCAAGTACATTAGAATTTTATAAAATGCAGAACAATATGGTGTGTGCATTACAGTCATCACGAGCTCTTCCCTTTCAAAACAGAAGTACCTGAAACATAAACTGTAAACCATAAGCACAAAGCTTAGTGAGTTCTCAAAATACCATATACCATACATATCAAACATATAATGGGCCCCGTTCAGTAAACAAATTTTTCAGTCATCAGGCCCCGCCTAGAATCGGGCCCCGCCCGGTATACATATAAACAAATAAACATATAATCATATAAACACATGAAATAATCACAAAGATAAATATCATACAGAATAGTCATCGGGCCCCGCCCGATATACATATCAATATCATACATGCAAGAGTCATGTAGACAACTAGCATCCTAATCATAATAAACCATGGGCCAACATTAGTGCCTTCGACCCGCTAAACACAGTGAGGAAACTTACCTCTAGCGGCTGAATTTCTCATATAGAATCTCAGTCTGCTGATCCAGAAAATCTCCCGCGCTCTAGCACCATCAAACAATACCCAATTAATAATGGGATCTCAACCCATAATCAAGAATCTACATGTAACGCCCGTGTTTCTGGGCTAAGCATTAATGATGATGTAATTGTCTAGGTCAACAATTGTAACTCGTTTTAAAGTAATAAAGATGAATTACTTGAATATTATGTGAATTATGTGCTTTTGTGTGCTTATTACTTGTTTATAATAATATAATAAATAAAGGATAGAAAATAAGCGTCAAAAATAAAATGTTAGATAAACCTGATATCTATGAAGAAAGTTGTAGTGGTCGTGACAAGGATTCCCTAGATATAAAGAACGCTGAAATCCGAGTTGTGACGAAGAAGTTATGGTCTGTCGAAGTTTCGCGACAGAACCGGCACGACACTGTGTGACGTAAATAGTGAATTTATGATAGAAGAATTTGTAGCCTTAGTGATCTAAACAAAAGTCATAGTGTTCATTAAACCGATAGTGTGCATAAAAAGAACGCCCAAATCTGACTTCGTATGAGGAAGTTATGATTTTTCTAAGTTTCAGCTTAGCAATATCCAGCTCGGAGTTCGAATATTAGATCGAGCGGTTTTTTTAGCCGACACAACCTAAACGAGGATCGAAGATCTCGTTGATAGTAGCGTAACGATAAAAAGACAGACGGAAACGGACGTCGGATGAAGAAGTTATGGGTTTTTAACGGACTAATCCTATCCCGGAATGTTAAAAATATAACTTTAAAAATAAAGTCAAAATTAGACGACGAAGTCTAAACAAAAGTTGTAGATTACGGTCCCGCCTACGCGTGGATATAAAGAACGTCGAAAACGAAGCTTGTATGCGAAAGTTATGAATTTTAGAAGTCGAGAGAGAGAAATGCGAGCTAGATGCGAGGCTACGCCCCGCGCAGTCTGAAGGACGCCTTGCGTCCGAGGTACGCCCCGCGTACGAGGACCATACGCCCCACATTCTGAATTTTCCTGCGGACCGAAGCGAACCACAATGATCCATGCGAAGACCAACACGTGCCCCTTACGTGCAGCGTACCTGCGAGGGTACGCCCGGCGTACTCCGAGGCCTCGACCTATAAAAGGGTGCGAGGGCTGCCGAGATTTTTGCTCATTTCTTCATATCTTTCTCTCACTACTTTCTCTCTCTAGCCCCCTAACCCCCCCCCCCCCCCTAAAGCCTAGGAAAACCGCCTAGCCCCCGAAGGAAGCCTCGGAGAGCCCAAAGTCTCCGAGAAAAAGAGTTTTTCGGTTTGAAACTTTGCCCGTGCAGAGCCTGGTTTTCAAGCAAACTTTCCGGTTTCGTCAAATAAGATTATTTTAAGAAGCGAAGTGCTGTCCGAATCACTCCTTATCAGCTGAGTGTATAGTCACTTTCATCTTACACATAGATATGAAGTATTTTATATAAATTACGTGCTGTGTGTATATATATTATCTGTTCACTTGGGATCTATGCTGGATGAAAGATATGAACCTCTTCTTCTCAGATCTGAACTTTTTCTTTCAGATCTAAACTTTTTTTTTCATATGTGAAACTTTTTCCTTCAGATCTAGACTTTCTCACTTCAGATCTAAACTTTTCAGATCTAAACTGTATATGTATGTCTTATACTTTGAGATCTATGTTGTATGAAAGATTTAAACTTGTTTCTCCATATCTGAACTGTATATGTATTCTATATCTACAAATATGTTGGATAAAACATGGGTAGATGAAATAGTTGGTGTGTGATGAAATAAAATGATGAGAGGCCTCGATGTTGACGTTGATCCAATCATCTAGCGGAGTATGGATGATGACCATAGACTTTTCTAGGAAGTCCAGTGGAACGCTAGCAGGCTCGCAACCTGTAGGTGTTTGTGAACGATGTGTTCACGGTGTACTCCATCCCTCCATGGTTGCCTTACGGACACTTATGGCTGAGGAATCCCCTTAGCAGTAGTGTCCATCCCGATGAAATTCCTTAGGATAGGTCCCTTATGATAGATGCTTTAGGGACGTAAGGTGAGGATAACGGGAACGGGTAATCAGGTTGAATGATTGTTGAAAATAATAAACTTACTTATTGTGGGTTGAAAACCATATATGCTCACCAGGCTCCCCAGCCTGACCCACTCAGTTTCTTGTATTACAGATAGTGGCAAAATCATAGTTGGATGACTTGACGAGAGATTATGGATTTTAGGCCAGTAGAGAATAAATGGAATGTTGTAAGGCCTATGTTGTTTTGAGGCTAGATTGTGTTTTGTGGCCTATGATATTTTTGGTTTATGCTTATGATTTGTATCGATGATTGACATCCCGAGTTTTTGTAATGTAATGAAAATACATTTATTTAAGAAATGCTTTGATAAATTTTTATCATATTTTGTTTTGGGAACAAATTCCGCAACACTTTTCTTAAGAAGTTACTCTGATTTTTATTAAAAAGCATAAACGAAATCGGTCTTTTTTGGCCGTAAAAATGGGGATGTCACACTAAATTACTTGCCCAATATACAGGGTAAAAGACCATTTTACCCTTTTATTACTTGGCCTAAAACCAAGGCCCAACCCATTTGCTAAAAAAAACCCAGTTTCCAAAATGGCATCCCAAGGCCCAATATGGACCAACTTCCTAATTGGGCCCAAAAACCATCATGGGCCTAATTCAAAGAAGGCCCATAGTCTACCCATGGCCTAACGTTAGAATTCCAATGGCCCAACAAGGCCCAAACCCTAAAAGGCCCAAAATAGACACCCCGGGGAGTACGTCCTGCGTACTTGAAACGTACGCCCCGTGTACCGACTGCCGAAGCACAACTTACAAGTCATCAATGCATGAAACCCGCATTACGCGGAGTGTACTCTCCTACGTACGCCCAGCGTACGCATTAGAGGCCCAATAATCTGAAATAAGCTCTTAATGGTTAAGACAAAAGCATCCAAACACTTATCTGGCCCTAAATGATGTCTTAACACGTAAAGTTGGAAACTTTAATCCTTTGCATGACTTAATGGGACCAAATCCTTGTTTTTATCGACATTAAGAACACCAACTCATGCATGCATCGACAAGAACCCTCAAGATGACATTTTTATGACTTAACAACTCAACAAGGACCAAATATGTGGCTCAAAGGTCCTGGAGTAGCTCCTACTCACAGGATCAACAACCTTGGGACCAAAACGTAGAAAAACACCACCCAAAGCTAGATCTAAACTAGAGAGCCATAAAGTTTGAAGCCTTATACCTCGAGAAGGTAGATCGAGACGCACAAAGCCTGGATCCACAAGCTTCAAGCAATCCCACACTTCTCCAAGAAGCTCATTCTCCTTCAATGAGCACCAAAATGCATGAAATCACACCAAAAACTCAAGAACCACACCAATGGAGACTGGGGTTTCATTTCTAGGGTTTAATGGGATGGAGGCTGAAGATAAGAGGGTTAGAACACAAGTTAAGGAGCTTAAATAGGGTTCAAGACCCTAAATTAAGGTTTGGGTCTAACTGGAGTACGCCAAACGTACTCATGGTATGCCTAATGTAGTCCATGAGGCATCCGCGACCAACCTGCCTAGTACGCCCATCGTACTCCTATGTACGCCTAACGTACTAGGCTTAGCCTTATACCCACCAAACTTCCGAAAGCCATAACTTCTTCGCTCTAAGCCCAATTCTGACGTTCCTTATATCCACAGAAAGGTAACGAGAAGCTCTACACTTCTATTAACTCTCCCTTGCTTTAAAATATTCCTAACTTAAACCCAAAATTCATAAAAGGCCCGAACTAACACTTTACCGATATACCCTTGGGCTCCAAAACAAAAATCGAACTCTCGGGTCATACAAAGTACATTTTCCACACCTAAAGGGGATAATTATTTCTTTCCCAAAGGCCCTAAGCCTTATGATAACTGGTCTTCGAGTCACGACCCTGAATTAGGAAACGATTAGGAACAAGGTGTTACATGAAACGTCTAGCCTGAATTCGCGGTCGTTATAGTGAATAACCATATAAATTTTAGAAAAAATTATATGTTTGGTGCTTAACATTTATGTCTTATTGTATTGTTCCCCCAAATATGAATAACATTGGCTAGCTAGTCCTTAGTCCAAACTAAGTTAGCAAGGTGTGTCCCTGCCACTTGATACTATCTCCCACTCTTGATAAGACCCCCTTACACGCCTTGCATATGAGGGTGTTTTTGTCTTTTCACCCATTGGACTTTTGTTACAAATTTCCCCATGTTTATGGAGGAAGAAAGAACCTTTGTTTATTTTAAGATTTGATGGTTTATGATATTGCCATATTTATACATATTTTAGGCAATATTTTAATACATTTTAAGTAATATTTTGGTTATTTGAAAAGATATTTGGTACTTATTGAATTAAATTGTATTTTGCAGCCAAATGGAACACTCTTGAAGAATATGGACCAGAATTGACAAGGATTGGAACTTTAGAGGATTGAAGATTAAAAGAAGAAAATCCTAGTAAAATACCAAGATCACGACGTGGCAACTCAAGGCCACGATGCGAAGAGGGTATTCTAGAAGATAACTATGCGGGAAGTCAGAATCCTTGCGTGATACGAATAAAGACCCAGTTCACAACGTGAACCACGTATTTTCCAAAACTATAATTAATCCTTCACTCTTACGATTTGAAAAACCTTTGGAGAGATTTTGGGAGGATAGGTATTCTGGAATAACCGATTTAGAGTTCAGAGAAGTGCACAAAACATTCCTTTGAAGGAGAATTCGCTTGAAGATTAAGAGATTGAAGAACACATCATCACATTGATTTGATTACTTTAATCATGTCGATTTATGTTGAAATTATGCTTTTGTTCTCTGCCATGAGCAGCTGAACCTATTTGATTTCGTTTAGCTAGATGATACTTTGACTCTATGGTTTAGTTTATTAATTTATGGATTTTAATAGTTGGTTTTGTGCTTGTGTTTGATTATCATTGCCTAGCATGTTAAAGTTGTGATTTTGTTGCTTAAATTCAAGTTAAATGTAGCTTAGTGACCATTAAATTACATGAACTTGATTACCTAGTGATTTAGTGACCATTGAATTACTAGAGCTAGGATCGACCAAATCTTAGATAAGTAATAAAAGTAACAATTTTAGCTGTGTTGGAGAACATAAATTGTGACCACAATTGTTGTAACGCCCCGATTCTCAGGTATTATTTAAATAAGAATTTCTTCGATTTCAAGGTCTACTCGACGAGTTGGTTGTCCTACTCGTCGAGTAGCAACGGGTTGGGACGTGTATTTAGTGGCCTACTCGCCGAGTCCATAAAGGGACTCGACGAGTAGGAGCTGGCAGATGAAACCCTAAATCTCGGGGTTTTGCACCCTATTTAAAGAAGCATAAGCCTCCTTTAGCCTCTTTGCAGTCCTTTGAGAGCTCAGAAAACCCTAATTCGTGTGGTGCTTCATTCTTGTGTGTCTAAAGCTTTGAAGAGGAGATCTTTTGAGAAGAAGAGCTTGGAGGACAAAAGGCTAGGGGCAAGGAAGTGTGGGAAATCAGAAATCTACCTCAGATAACATCATTTGGAGGTATCAAGTCGTCACCTTTACTTCATTTTCCTTCTAGACCTCTTTTGGTTGAGATTTACGGTTTTTATTGTTTGGTTGAGATGATAGTGTGGGATATGAGCTAGATCTGAAGTTATAACTTCAGATCTGGACCCTTCATGGGTTCTAGAGTCATAAAGCTCCGAATTTGGTCATGTATGAAGCCTCTTTGAGTATGAAACCCAATTGTGAGCTTGGATTTGACATTAAGAGCCTTTGTAGCTATGCATGCACGTAAAGTTTGCAACTTTACGTGAAAAGCATGCCTTAGAAGCTTGGATCTGTAATTTGGAGCCACTGCATGGCTTAAAAGAGTCTGTATGGCTTAAGGACTGAAGGAACTCGGTGAGTCGAAAGGTTGAATCGGCGAGTCTCATGAAGATGAGCCTGGACCCGACGAGTTGGATGAACAACTCGACGAGTCCGATGAAGATTGCCGTGGACTCGACGAGTTGTATGAACAACTCGGCGAGTCGGTTGAGGTTTCCCCAATTTATGTATGCACGTGTAACCGTCGAGTTGCAAGAAGGAAACTCGACGAGGGGCCTTAGGGTTTCGATCGTAAACCGAAGGAACTCGACGAGTCACTACGGTGACTCGGCGAGTGGACAAGTACTTCAAGGAACTCGGTGAGTAGCTGAGGGTACTCGGCGAGTTAGGGTCAACATGGACTGTTGACCTTGACTGATGAATTTGACTTTGACCAGGGTTGATTAGTTGGCTTATGGGGTACCTTGAAAGGTTGGGAACTTATGGGTATGATTATATTATGGTAATAGGTGGTGGAGTTTTGACAGTGATCCGAGAGTTGGAGTTCATCTACCGAGTCGACATCTGCAAGGTGAGTTATCCTCACTATATCAACAGGGTCTACGGCTCCAAGGCCGGCCCTTTATGATTTACATCCTGGTTTAGGATGGTTGCTATGTTATTGCTATGCTAGATATCATCCCGGTTTAGGATGGTTGCCATGTTAGATTACATCCTGGTTTAGGATGGTTGCTATGTTAGATTTCATCCTGGTTCAGGATGGTTGCTATGCTAGAGATCGGTTAGATCGGTATCCTGGTTGTAGGACGGTTGCCATGTTAGTGATCTGTTAGATATGCATGTTTACTTGATTATATGTATGTGCACATGTTTGTTGGTTTGGGTAAAGGGTTGAGGCAGGTCCTGCTGTGTGCAGTAGGCCAAGACACCCTGGGCGGACCGGGTAGACTGCAGGCCCGGCCTGGGAAAATCTAGTCAGGACGAAGGCCCAGCGAGCGGTCCGGATAGGCTGAAGGCCCCGAGGAGGGCCGTCCAGATGTGCCGAGGGCTCGGAGAGCGGTCCAGATAGACTGAGGACCGGGATTCGGTCCAGTCAGACTGATGGCTCATTACACATGCTGTATTGTTTGCTTATATGTTTATATGACATGGTTATATCTGTATGAGGTTGGTAAGCTCTCGGGCTTACAGTTGTAGTTTACTGTTTCAGGTACATCAGGGGATCGCGGCAAGGCAAAGGCGTGATCGTACAGCTCCTCATGATTATATTTATGTTTATGGGAAAACTCTGATATTATATATTTTGAAAACAAAGTTGTAAGGATTTTAATGGTTTGAAATGTTTTTAAAAGTTTAAATTGGTTCGAAAATTTTGGGTGTTACAAGTTGGTATCAGAGCCTTGGTTTGAGTGAATTGGAGGGACACTCATGTAACTCCAGTCTCAAATCAAGGAAAGGATTTTCAAAATTATTTTTTTTAAAAAGGTTTTCAAAATAAGTAAAGGAGGATGCAGGGTGTACGATCAGCCGAAGCCAGTAAGCAGACCCCAAAATACCATACAGTTATTTGATTACATGATATGTTAGAACAACATGCTAGTACTAGGTTAGGGATCTTCGGGAATTGCATGATAGAATTGCCTGATTACATGATGCCTACTAGCCTAGGGTTTTCCTTATATGAAATTGACATCATTACTGTAGTTGCTTAGTGTATACATCACGACTGTACATAATTAAGATCTTATAGCCTGAGAATGTTTGGTTTGGCTTTATTTCCTGTTCCTTGTCTGGTTGTGGGCTTAGAGTAGGACCGAGTATTCAAAAGTCTATAGGGTCCAGCGTTATGTATGGTTAGCATACACGAGGGCTGCAGGGTTGGTGGAAGTTTCATGGATGGATAGGTTGTTTGGGATGAGTCCGCCGACTACGAGATATTTAGCCTTCCTTTAGGAGTGAGGCTTGAGTGCTCGCCATGATTATGTATATTGTTAGGGCGTTGTGATGATACTTGGGACAAATATGGGTAAGTGTGGAAGGTAGTATGGGCACGTACTACTGAAAGCACATGACCCATACACGTAACAAGGAAGTCACAACCCCTAGGGTTTTGTCGGGAGTTGGTTCCCAGTTCTTTGTATGGATTATCTGATACCTTGCGTTATGTTTCAGAATGGTGATGACCAGGCGCCTTGTGACTGGATCCGGTTCGGGATTAGGATCAGGATCAGGAGAGGGCGGACAGGGGGCGCCGACAGCGCCCGAGACTATCGGCCAGATGAGGCCAGATGAGATGGATGATAGGATCCGGGAGATCCTGCATGATGAGATTGCTGCTTTGTTCCGGGCCGAGTTGTCGGAGATGTTCGGGTCTATTAAGAACGCTATGGTGGAGTATTTTGATGATCGCTATGCAACCCTCACTGAGGCGGCTGCCGCAGCACGAAGCCCCCTACTTTTGATGGGACTCAGGACCCCATCAAAGCCATGAGGTGGCTGTCTGACGTGGAGGGATGTTTCTTCACATGCTTATGTCCGACTGACCAGAAGGTCAGATGTGCCCTGAACTTGCTGAGGTCCAGGGCAAAGGACTGGTGGAGGTTGATGACTGGGTCGTATTCAGACGAGCAGAGAGATGCTGTTACTTGGGAGCAGTTCAGGGACATGTTCCGCGCTCGCTACATTCCTCGAGTCTTGCGGGAGCGGTTAGCTCAGGAGTTTCTGGAGTTGAGACAAGATCGGGAGACGGTGATGGAGATCACCCGTATGTTCACTGAGAGGGCGATGTTCTGCCCGGAGTTTTCTTCTGAGCAAGATCAGATGACTCGTTATCTGAGCATGCTCAAGACGGATATTCGACAGTTTGTGGCGACTCAGCCTTGTGATACGCTTTTGGAGTTACAGGAGGCCGCCAGGCAGCGGGAGCTTGAGATTGAGTTACAGCTGAGATAGCAGGGTCGGGCCCCGGCACAGTCGCAGCCGGCGCCAAAGCGGTCTAAGACCGCTGATTCCAGGACAGGGGGACATCAGGGCCGCACTGGTGGCAAGTGCGGGAAGGGGCACACGGGGGTTTGTAGATCCGGTAGCGGATGCCGCAAATGCGGCCAGGAGGGGCATTTTGTGAGGGATTGTCGTCAGACGGCCCCAATTCAGGATATGAGGATCTGCTACCACTGTCATCAGGTTGGTCACGTGAAGACCAACTGCCCGCAGCTCGCAGCCAGGCCGGCGCAGGCTCCAGCGCCGACTACATTGAGGATTACTGATGGGAGGCCTGTTAGGGCAGAGCCTCCAAAGGCTCAGGGGTGTGCCTTCCAGCTTATAGCAGAGGAGGCCAGGGCAGCTCCAGATGTGGTTGCTGGTACGTTCTTAGTGAACTCCTTGCCTGCTTTGGTTTTATTTGACTCGGGGACGAGTCGGTCTTTCGTATCTCAGACCTTTAGTAGGGAGTTGGGTGTGCCAGCAGGCGAGCTGGAGTGTCCGTTGCGAGTCTCTATCACCAACGAGCACGGAATTTCTACTTCTTCGGTCTACCAAGAATGCGAGTTGGAGATCTTCGGAGTATCCTTTCCGATAGATTTGATACCGATTCCCATGGGGGAGGTGTGCGTAATCGTAGGGATGGATTGGCTTAGCCGTTTTGGTGCCATGATAGATTGCGAGGGTCAGCGGGTTGTAGTTCGAACCCCAAGTGGGGGAGAGCTAATTGTTTATGGTGAGGGCACCAGAGGGGGTTCAGGGTTTTGTTCAGCTGCCAGGGCTCCGCAGTACATTCAGCACGGGTGTACGGGTTACTTAGCATATGTGGTGGATACGCGGGTCAGGAATCAGACTCCAGTTTCAGAGGTTCCGGTGGTCAGGGAGTTTGCTGATATGTTCCTGGAGGAGTTACCCGGAGTGCCTCCGGAGAGGCAGGTCGAGTTCAGGATCGACTTAGTGCCAGGTGCGGCCCCTATCGCCAAGGCGCCGTACCGATTGGCACCACCAGAGATGCAGGAGTTGTCATCATAGCTGCAGGAGCCGCTGGGGAAGCAGTTCATTCATCCGAGCAGTTCTCCATGTGGAGCACCAATGCTCTTCGTCAGGAAAAAAGATGGTTCGCACCGGATGTGCATTGATTACCGGGAGTTGAACAAGTTAACGGTGAAGAACCGTTATCCACTCCCGAGGATAGATGATCTTTTCGATCAATTTCAGGGTGCGTCATGGTTTTCCAAGATAAACTTGAGGTCTGGGAATCATCAGGTCAGGGTCAGAGTGGAGGACGTGGAGAAGACCGCGTTTCGGACTCGTTATGGTCATTACGAGTTCGTGGTGATGCCGTTTGGGCTCACCAACGCGCCAGCAGTATTCATGGACCTGATGAATCGGGTCTGCAGACCGATGCTGGATCGCTCGGTCATCGTGTTTATAGATGATATCTTGGTGTATTCCAAGACTCGAGAGCAGCACGAGGAGCATTTGCGGGAGTTACTGGGAGTTCTGAGACGGGAACGACTATATGCTAAGTTCTCGAAGTGTGAGTTTTGGTTACGAGAGCTCCAGTTCCTCGGACACCTCGTTAACCAGGAAGGGATTTTGGTTGATCCGGCCAAAATCGAGGCGGTTATGCAGTGGGAGGTTCCGAAATCTCCCTCGGACATCAGGAGCTTTTTGGGATTAGCGGGGTACTACCAGAGATTCATTCAGGACTTCTCCAAGATTGCGGTACCCCTCACTCGTATGACGAGGAAAGGGGTGGATTTCCGGTGGGGCCCTGAGCAGCAGAGGGCGTTTGAGACCCTCCGTCAGCAGTTGTGTGAGGCTCCAGTCTTGACACTCCCGGAGGGAGTTGAGGATTTTGTGGTGTTCTGTGATGCATCCATCACAGGGTTAGGGGCGGTCCTCATGCAGAGAGGGCGAGTGATAGCTTATGCGTCACGGCAGTTGAAGCCGCATGAGACGAGATACCCTACGCATGACTTAGAGCTCGGGGTGGTGGTGTTCGCCCTCAAGATATGGAGACATTACCTATATGGGGTCCGTTGTACCATACACACGGATCACAAGAGCTTGAGACATATCATGGATCAGCCGAACCTGAACATGAGGCAGCGCAGGTGGCTGGATGTAGTCAAGGACTACGATTGCGAGATCCTTTACCACCCTGGTAAAGCGAATGTGGTTGCGGATGCTTTGAGCCGCAAGTCAGCTGGGTCTTCCACCCCAACGGTATGTATGAGGATAGCAGTGGACTCTCCGCTTGTGAGTCTTATCAGAGATGCCCAGGTTGAGGGCATGCGATCGGAGAATTGGAAGCTGGAAAGGATCAAGGGTGAGAATACCCGGTTTGAGCAGGATAGTCGAGGATTATTGACCCGATGCGGTTGAGTTTGGGTTCCGATGTCTGGTGGGGTTAGGCAGACGGTTATGGAGGAGGCTCATAAGTCTCACTTCTCCATTCACCTGGGGGCCACCAAGATGTATCGGGATTTGAGTTTGAGCTATTGGTGGCCGTGCATGAAGCGTGAGATCGCTTGGTACGTCGAGAGGTGCTTGACCTGTAGGATGGTCAAGGATGAGCATCAGAGGCCGCATGGAAAACTGCAGCCCATGGAGATTCCCATGTGGAAATGGGAATAGATCACGATGGACTTTATCACCAAGCTGCCGAGGACGGCGAAGGGGTTTGATGCCATTTGGGTCATCGTGGATCGATTGACCAAGAGTTCCCATTTCTTGGCCATACGGGAGAGTTCATCGGCCGAGAAGTTGGCCGACGTGTACGTCCGAGAGATCGTGGCTCGCCATGGGGTTCCGATCTCCATTGTCTCCGACCGGGATGTTAGATTTGTTGGGTTTTGAGCATTCTAAAACTCCTATGGTGTACATGCAACCCTAAATACCTTGGATCTATGGTTTCTCTATTATACATGCAAATATCAATTTTCCAAGGTATTGTTCTAACTAGCATAATATAAAGTACACATAATATAAATTCTAGTAGAATTACATACCTCTTGTTTGGTGCTTGATTCCATGGAGCTCAAGAGCCTAGTGCCCCAAGTGTGACACCTCAAATGGTTCACACAACATCATGAACACTTGGAATAACTTGAGAGAAAGTAGAACACTTCTAAAATCGGTTTGCCCTCACTTGTTTCTCTAGTGGCCGATTTTTGCACAAAATAAGATGCTTATATAGTTGTTACAATTAGGGTAAACCCTAATTGTCATGGATTTTCATTTCCTTGATTCCATGGGTTCAAATACACCATGGAGCATCCATGGAGCATCCTATGGGTTTTAGCCCAACTTGATAATCCATGGAGCATTAGCCCACTATATAAGTATGGATGATTTACACAATCAACCCATATATTTAATTAGTCTTCTTTTGATCACTTAATTAATTCTAGATTAATTCTTGATCAATACTAATTAAATAATCTTATTAGTATATTAGAACTTATAATATATTAATAAACCTTAAGTGTTATTTCTCTCATTTTAGTCTATCCAAATGCATGATGCCATGCAACCCAAATGGACCATGCCAGGTCGGGTCAAGTATATACCAATTATAGTTATGGACTTAGACACTAATCCAACAGTCTCCCACTTGGATAAGTCTAATAACTATTATTGCAAGTATGCCTTCACAACCTGACCAGCAATCGTAGCTCTTAAAAGTTGCTGCCGAACTCTGAACAAATCAATGACGCGTGCATT
The DNA here is from genome assembly GCF_052849685.1 of Lactuca virosa. Classification (NCBI taxonomy): domain Eukaryota; kingdom Viridiplantae; phylum Streptophyta; class Magnoliopsida; order Asterales; family Asteraceae; genus Lactuca; species Lactuca virosa. The sequence goes on from NC_136428.1 coordinate 30,019,335, forward strand.
AGATAAGTGATCATATATTCCTCCATTCTAGATATCATATGGACTGAGACATGGATTATAATCATTCTTTCTGTCCATTTGTTGTTTCCTGATTTCTGATTTATGATAACTGACTAATTGAACAAGTCAAATCAGTCCAGGCCCGGCCGAGCACTTACATTTTGTCATCACTAAATCATCGAGGGGCCCACAGATATCGCTTTTATCCCGAAGGTAAAAGGAATGGTTAAACTTCGACTCAAATGCTTGTACTGACTACTTGTTGAATCATACACAAAGGCACGTTTTATAACATCGAGTTACCAATGCGTTTTCGTGCAATCAATGTATAACCAACTCATAGTCAACAACTCATATCTCTAGGTTTGAAGAATATAAGATATTATCGTCTCATGATTCACTCGTGATAAAATCCATGAAGTGATTCAAATGAGCGTGGGTTGAATCCAATACTCAGAACTTATGAGCACTCATGAATGTTGTAGCAACCACTGCTATGTCTAATGCACATTAGACAAATTATACAAGCCAAATTCATGACAGTCTTGATTCATATCTACTTCCAACATATGACCGACTGTGGATGGTTTAAATAACTTAGTCATTCGGGAAGAATGACCTAGTTATTCTGGAAGTCAAAACATGCAAACTGAAACACAAAAATAATACTAATCCTGTATGGCCCCAACACTTTGAGTGTAAATAAAAACCCTTTTATCTAAGCACCATATTGATTACTCATTATTCATGTTTCGATTAATCAACTTAATACTTGAATTGAAACAATAGTCATGCCATGCACCAAGCATGCATACTATGTTTACTAATGGTCTTTTCTTTTGTGAAATAGATCAATTGAACACGACTTCAACGATGCTCATTTCACAATCCCAATCCCTTTTGTAAATGTAAGAATACCAAACTCTTGCCATTTACTGTAATCTGTTAGACTCTAAACTTATATGCACTGATCCTCTTGTAATGACTATACCCAAAAGTCACAAAGACTTGGCAACAAACATTACAAAGAATTCCAATGGAGATCAATCCCATGGAAACGAAGTCTCAAATTCAAAGTACATTCCTTTGAACATCCTTCTTGCATTAAGTTCTCTAATCTTACACAGATTCAAAGAATAACTTCCAGCTATGGAAACAATTCCACATTCCCATTTCGACCATCACTTTTGAACAAGAGTTGCCTCTTTTCAAAATATGTCAATATGGTCCTTACTCTATACTTCCAATTGTCCATGAGTAACCAACCTTTGGAAAACCTCAAAATTGTTCTCGACAATTGCTTAATCGTTTTAGTCATATCCAGTTCTAATCCCTTTTCCCTTCTTAATGCCCTAAGCATTAGGAAAATTTAGAATGGATGAATATTATAACACATGCAATCGGTCCTATATCCGAAGCATATGGGACACGATTCATGCTATAATTTTTTTTTATTTGCCATGTTCTCACAATTCGAACTATGAAGAGGTATTCCGTAATCATAATCGAAATTTTGAGAACGCAACATATATAGAATTTCCTTATGTTGAACCATTCCAACATAACATTCTTATATATCCTTGACTAAATTAGATTGACAGTATTTCAATGATGCTCATTTCACAATCCCAATCCTCTTGTCATTTACTGTAATATGTTAGATTCTAAACTTATAGCTCATGTAATCGATCCTATACCCGAAGCATATGGGACATGATTCATGCTATAAAATTTTTTATTTTCCATATTCTCACAATTCGAACTATGAAGAGGTATGCCGTAATCATAATCGAATTTTGAGAACGCAACATATATAGAATTTCCTTATGTTGAACCATTCCAACATAACATTCTTATATATCCTTGACTAAAGTAGATTAAAATTTCAATCTAAGCTTGTAGCATTGGAATGAAGTATAAAATTCTCTCCCTTAATTATAGGGAAACAACTTTTCAAAGCGAATTGAAACTTTTGTTTTCTATAATTAACATTGCTAACTTGCAACATAATCATCATGCTCCCACTAGCATAATGATTATTATCTTGCTAGCGTAACACTTATGCTCCCACTAGCTTTGACATGTATTCAGAAATCAGCTGGACTTCTAGGAAAAACAATACTTTATTGACTTTCTTACCAAAGTTCAGATTTATGATACAAGATGCTTTGATAAGACTTTATCAAAATCATACACCTTCCCTTAGATAGCTCACTTGTGTGTCTAAACAATTATGAAGAGGGATGCCGTAATCATAATGTTTAGACCTTTTGTCATTCTCACAATTGCTATCTACTTAAAATCTACTTAGTGAAAGAGTTTCCTCACCACCATTTTCATGAATCGGAGAGAAACCTTATGACACTTAGATTTTATGGTGTAAGTGTTCCTATCCATGTGAATTTTTCATAACCATAATCACAAGACAAGGTTAGTGGCAAATCCAAACACATATGGACTGAACTTGTTCAATCTTAATTTCTTGCCACCCGGCAGCACAAGGGCCTACCATTGCTTCCAGGTTGTTATGCAAACAATTGAGAACTCATAGAACTCACAAGAATAGTCAACTTTTAACTGGAATAGACACAGAAATAAGAATATGTCAACACGATAGGTTACAAACCTCAAGTCGTGGGCTAGTGATTAACAAATATCTTGATTAGTTCTTGAACCTATCTTAAGATCTTTTAGACTCCCATTGTCCTCTTGACATATAAGACTCTCTTGCCAAATATTCAAGAGATAGTGCGGATTCTTTTACAAACACTTCACACAATTGGCCTTAGTTGGTCTTTGTTTTATCCAAAACATCACAACTTACCAATTTCAAATGTACAAGAGTAAGAAAACATTTTACTCTACATTTGACAAGTGTTTTAAACATGTCTTAAGATTATGTCACTCAAGGCTCAATCTTGGAGTATGACTGTAAGATTTTATTTTGGAATGAAGTATGATTTATCTCTTGATTTAACCATTTCCACAATTCACGATTCCTCTCCTTAGCCAACAAATGCACTAAGGTGTCCTTAGAGGATTAATTGTGATATGGTTCCATAATCACTAAGATAATCATAAAACAAGATACACAAGTACTCTCCCATCTCTTCAGATTGGAGAAACTTTTATCTTTCTGCCTTATTTGATTCTTCTTATTCATTCTGCCATATATTGAAACTTTTCCAATGTTTCAGCATTACACTTAAACTTGTAAGCATAATCATATTTACTAAACTTTAGTAAATCATAACGAATAATCTTATCAACCTTTGTGGTGGACCTGATTAGTGCACAACCTAATGTACCCGATCCTTTAGTCCTTCGCTTGACTCGCATGCGAATGTGAACGAGGAATTAGTCTTAATTTACCGAAGATGAAAAATCTCATTCATCACACAATACAACTTGCATGATTCCAAGTTTCTATCCAACTGAAACTTGGGTGATGAGAATCTTTCCTTATTTGATAAATTATGACACTACCACAAACGAAAGAATCGAATTCATTTTTCCAATATTGCTTATCAATGGAAACATATAAACAACAATTTTTCACAAATGCCTTTGTAAGGATACTTAAAATAAATAAAATCAAAACTTTTCTTTTATTTTAAAACTTGCGGAAAAACTTATCCTTACAATGCAAATTCATATGAAAACTTTGTTGTTATCTATTCCTAAGCAATATCTCATAACTCTTATGCAGTGGCTCAAAATTCTGGTCATCGAACCATGCGATCAGAATCAGCACACTTTTTCTTTAAGCTTCCTTTGATTCTTCAAAAACATCAAAATGTAATTACATTACATCATGTATTAAGAATCTCCAAAAGAGACTTAATAGAGTTAGATAATGGACTTTACCTGAAGTAGAGTCAAACTTTTGACTTTACCATCCTTATGAGGTTTCAGGTAAATTCGGAAGCTTCGCAACCAATGCCCCTTTCCTTTGGCAATAGGCACATATGGACTCTTTGGGAATGGTATATGGGACTATCTCAGACTTAGCCTTTCTCTTTACCATTTGGTCAACCGAGTTGACTATGGCCGATCCCTTTCTATTGGGAAGAGAAAGTTTTTCTGGATTTCCAGTGTCACCATTGTCAATGTCCATGAAGTTTTGGGAAGTCGATCTTCTAATCAAATTTGCTTTACCAGTGTTCCAAATCATTGCTGATTCAGCAGCACCTAGCAAATAGATAAGATCATTAAAGGGTCATGTCGTGGTCTGTCATTAGGGAGTGACTGAAGAACCAAGTCAACAGCCATCTACCTCGAGGCTTCGACACCCGACTCTCCCGGCTTTTCAATATGTGACTTAATCTCCAAGACCTAAGCACATATAGACTTTGTTTGCCAATAGGGATTGAGTGACTTAGAACTTATCAAGTCTTGAAACTTGTGGGATAGGGAGATTTATTGGAGGAGGTGGAGGAAATGAAGTATGATTTCCAGTCCCATTAGTGCTCAATAAAGGGATTAGTCTTTCACCTTGATTGCCTTTTGGGATATCATCTTCATTAGGAAGCTTCTTCCTAAAGATTTGGGAAGACCATAGCTGTCTAAACTAGACATCTATAAGAGAGAAATTCAAGTTAGTTGATTTAAAGTCCTTAATATAACACCCAATATGAAATATTAAGGCTAGGATCCAACAACCTAATTATAACTGGAAGAGGGATTCCGTAATCCGAGTTATAAAATAGTTGAAGGTATGTAATTCTCCCTTCATTAAAATATCATATACTTGGGTAATAAAATAGATAGAATACATACCTTTTTTTTATGTAACTTGTCTTCATGAAGCTTGAGTGCCTAGTGCCCCAAGTGTGACACCTCAAATGGTTCACACAACACCATGAACACTTGGAATAACCTTGAGAATAAGGATACTTTGGTTCTCTCTAGTGAAATCGGCCTTGCCCTTTTGTGTACACACACTAGTGCCCATTTCACCAACCAATGACATCTTTATATAGTGTGGAGATTAGGGTTGTATGTGCGCCTTAGGAGTGTTAGAATGCTCAAAACCCAACAGTGGTATCAGAGCCATGGGTATTAGGGTTTAACCTTAATGTCCATGACCTTTCATTTCATATGATCCATGGGTTAAACACTCTATGGACTATCCATGAAAGCTTAGCCCAACCTAAATGAACTTGGCCCATCACACACGTATATCTTAGAGTCCATATTTAATTAGTTCCTTTTGATCACTTAATTAATTATAAATTAATTCTTGATCAATACTAATTAAATAATATGATTATATATTAATATATTAGAACTTATAATATATTAATATAAATCACTAGTATCCTTTTTCCTCATCTTGTCTATCCAATTGTCCCGATGCCATGCAACCCAAATGGACCATGCCGGGTCGGGTCAAGTCTTACCAATTATAGTTATGGACTTAGACATTAATCCAACAGTCTCCCACTTGGATAAGTCTAAAACTATTATTGAGTATGACTTCAAACCCTTACTAGCAATCGTAGCTCTCAAAAGCTTCTGTCGAACTCTGACCTTGCCGATGAACTCTGACCTTTGTCAATGACTTGTCCATTAGATAAGGGTTCATATATTCCTCCATTCTAGATATCATATGGACTGAGACATGGATTATAAATCATTCTCTCTGTCTATTTGTTGTTTCCCGATTTCCGATTCATGACGACTGACTGATTCAACAGATCAAATCAGTCCTGGCTTGGCCAAGCACTCACATGTGTCATCATTAAATCATCGAGGGGCCCACAGATATTACTTTTATCCCGAAGGTAAAAGGAATGGATAAACTTCGACTTATAAGGGTTGTTCTACTACTTGTTGAATCATACACAAAGGCACGTTTTATAACATCGAGTTACCAATGCGGTTTCGTGCAATCAATGTACAACCAACTCATAGTAACAACTCATATCTCTAGGTTTGGAGAATATAAGATATTATCGTCTCATGATCACTCGTGATAAAATCCATGAAGTGATTCAAATGAGCGCGGGTTGAATCCAATACTCAAAACTTATGAGCGCTCATGAGTGTTGTAGCACAACTTTGTCCACCAACTTGGACCTCTACAAGCCAACCCATGACAGTCTTGATTCATATCTACTTCCAACATATGACCGACTGTGGATGGTTTTGAATAACTTAGTCATTCCGGAAGAATAACCTAGTTATTATGGAAGTCAAAACATGCAAAGTGAAACACAAGAATAAATGAATCTAATATGGTATCAAAACCTATGAATATAAATAAAACACTTTCTATTTATCACCATACTGATTACTCATTATTAATTGTTTCGGTTTTATCAACTTTATACTTGAATTAAAACACTAGGTGTCCCATGCTCAAAGCATGTACACTATGTTTTCTAAACAATAGCTTTGCCATACACCAAGTATGCACTCTATGTTTGTCTATGATCCCTACTTTTGTGAAATAAACCAATTGACCAAACTTTCAATGATTCTAATTTCACACTCCCAAATCGAAATCTGTTAGATTTTAAACTTAAATGCACCACCCTTTTGCAATGAATGTGTACAAAGTCACAAAGACTTGTCAACAACCATTACAGGGTATTCCAATGAAGACCTACTCCATGGACACAAAGCCTTACGTTCAAAGTATGCATTGCTTTGAACATGCTTCTTGCACTAAGTTTTTTCTAATCTTACACAGATTGCTTCCATCTATGGAGACAACTCTATATTCCCATTTTGACTACCACTTCTGAACAAGAGTTGCCTCTTTTCAGACTATGTCAATATGGTCCTTCCAATATTAGCAGTATACTTCCAACTGTCCTTGAGCAACGAATCTTTGGTAAACCTTAGATTGTCCTCGACAATTGCTTAATCACTTTAGTCATATCCAATTCTAGACATTGTTCCCCTTAATGCCCCAAGGCATTTGGAAAATTCAGAAAGGATAAATATTATAGAACATGTAATCGATCTTGTACCCAAAGTAAATGGGACACGATTCATGATGTTTCACATAAAGACATGGTTCTAGACCAGTCTTTTGCCATAATAATTTTTTGTTTGCCATATTCTCAAAATTTGACTATGAAAAGGGATGTCGTAATCATAATCAAATTTTGAGAACGCAATATATAGAATTTTCTTAAGTTGAACCAATCCAACATGAAATTCATATATATATTCTTGACTAAAGGTGATTAAAATCTCAATATAAGCTCTTTAGAATGATTATAAACTCAATCTAAGCTTTTTAGAATTGAAATGAAGTATAATTTCCTCTCCCTTAATTATAGCAAAACAACTTTTTCAACCCCTGCAACCTCACGAATTGAAACTTTTGTTTTCTATAATTAACCTTGCTAACTTGGAATACTTATCATAATTATCATGCTCCCACTAACATGATGATTATTAGCATAACACTTATGCTCCCACTAGCTTTGACATGTATCCAGAAAACAGCTGGACCTCTAGAAGTCAATACTTTATTGACATTCTTACCAAAGTTCAGATTTCTGATACTAGATTGCTTTGATAAGACTTTATCAAAATCATACACCTTATCTTATATAGATCACATGTGTGTCTCAACAGTTTCAGAACTTTGAAAAGGGATGCCGTAATCATAGTCTCAATTGTTTAGACCTTTGCCATTTCTCATAAGTCCATGTTAGTGTGCCGGTTAACCACGCACGCTCCACTAACGACTTTAAGAACTGCAAATATCATAATTGCTATCTACTTAAATTCTACTTAGTGAAAGAATTTCCTCACCATCATTTCCATGAATCGGAGAGAAACCTTATGACACTTAGATTTTATGGTGTATGTGTTCTTATCCATGTGAATTTGTCAAACCATAATCACAAGACTAGGTTAGTGACAAATCCTAACTCATATGGATTGAACTTGTGCAATCTTAACCTCTTGCCACCTGGCAGTACAAGGGCCTGTCATTGCTTCCAAGTAGTTATGCAAACAATTGAGAACATGTAGAACTCAAATATTTATAGCCAACTTAACTGGAATGGGCACAGAAATGTCAACACGATAGGTTATAAACCTCTAGTTGTGTGCTAGTGATGAAATACAAGTTTTATTCTTGATTACTTCTTGAAACCTTTTCAGGATCTTTTAGACTCCCACTGTCTCCTTGACCTATAAGACTTTCTTGCCAAATATTTAAGAGATAGTATGGATTCTAATCAAGACAAACACTTAACACAATTGGCCTAAGTTGGTCTCTGTTTTATCCAAAACATCACAACTTACCAAATTCAAATGTACAAGAGTAGAAAACCTTTTACTCTTACATTTCACTAGTGTTAATAAACCTTCTTTAAGATGTGTCACTCAAGTGACATTTGTGGTGGGCTTGATCAGTGCACAAGAATGTGTACTCGATTCCTTAGTCCTTTACTTGACTCACACATCCATGTGAACAAGTAATTAGTCTTAATTTTCCAATGCTTGAAAGTTCTCATTCATCATACTATACAACTTGCATGATTCCAAGTTTCGGTCCAATTGAAACTTGGGTGATGAGAAACTTTCTTTATTTGGTAAATTTAGACACTACCACAAATGAAAGAATCAAAACCATTTTCCTATATTACTAGCAATGGAATCATATAAACAACAATTTTTTTCACAAATGCCATTGTAAGGATACTTAAAATAAATAAAATCAAAAATTTCCTTTTATTTTAAAAACTTTGCGGAAAAACTTATCCTTACAATCCATATAAAAACCTTGTTGTTATATATTCCTAAGCAATGTGTCATAACTCCTAAGTAACAGCTTCAAAATTCTGATGCGATCGAAGTCCATCTTCGCGATCAGAAGCAGCATATACTTCCTTTAAGCTTTCTCTCTTTTCTTTGATTCTTATAACATCACCATGTGACTCAGTCACATTATGTAATAAGAATCTCCAAATAGGAGCTTAACAGAGATAGACAATGGACTTTACCTGAAGTAGAGTCAAACTTATTGACTTTAAGATCCTTAGGTAAATTTGGCAGCTTCGCAAACAGTGCCCCTTCCTTTGGAAATTTTAACAAATGGACCCTTTGGTAATGGTACATGGGACTATCACAGACTTAGCTTTTCTCTTTACCATTTGGTCAACCGAGTTGACTATGGCCAATCCCTTTCCATTGGGAAGAGAATGCTTTTTCTGGATTTCCAGTGTCATCATTGTCAATGTCCATAAAGTTTTGGGAAGTCGATCTTCTAATCAAATTTGCTTTACTAGCCTTCCAAATCATTGCTGATTCAGCAGTACCAAGCAAATAGATAAGATCATTAAGGGTCTTGTCATAGTCTGTTTCATAGGAGTCCCAAAGGAACTCATTATGTGACTTAGAGAGTGATTGAACCACCAACTTTCTCAAGACTTTGACACCCAACTCTCCCGGCTTGTCAATATGTGACTTCATCTCCAAGATGTGATCACACCTAGACCTTGCCTTGCCAATAGGGCTTGAGTGACCTTGAACTTGTGGGTTAGGGAGAATAATTGGAGGAGGTGGAGGAAGTGAAGTTCCTAGAGATTTGGGAAGATCATAGATGTCTGAACTAGACATCTTTTGGGAGATATTCAAGTTTAGTTGATTTAAAGTCCTTAATATAACACCCAATATGAAATATTAAGGCTAGGACCCAACAACCTATTTATAACTGGAAGAGGGATGCCGTAATCCAAGTTATAAAATAGTTGAAGGTAGGTAAATGACGATTTACCAGTTTCCACCATGAAAAACGAAATATAATTAAGTTTTAATTGGATTTGAAACTCCTAGATCTTTTGAGATACATTGAACTTTCAATGGCATGTTTGAATCTCGAGTGTGCCCTCTCAAGTTTGTGACTAGGATGCCGAGGATCACAAACAAGGTGTGAATAACCATGCAAATTGACTTGGTACCCTTAATTTTATCACCTAATCGATGTGCCGGTTAACCACACACGCTCCACCGATCTATGATAAAACTTAAGTCACCCTTTGCCACACATTGTCAGTCCCATGTTAGTGTGCCAGTTAACCACACACGCTCTACTAACGACTTAACAAAGGTGCAAAGTGTAATTTCATGGGTTAGCACCATTTCACATTTTCCTAAGTAACTAAGATTGGGAATTTATAAGTGTTTAGTTACTTAGTATTTATCATTATACTTTTAATGAAGGGAGAATTATAGTCCTTGTCCTACCCGTTCGGCTAACGACCCTGCACCAGTCAAGGAATATGTTTTTGTAACTTGTCCTCAAGTTATATGAAAAGTCATATTTATGAACCTTAAAAATCATAAAAGTGTCATAGGTTACATAAAAATGAAGAGTCTTTTTCATTTAGTTATTTTATGACTCCATAACTTGTCTTCAAGTTATGGATGTTTAAGAGTCATTTCTTTAAAAGTGTTATTAAAGAATAAGAGGTTATATAAAAATGAAGAGTCTTCATTTTAATGAACCATTAAACTCATAAGTTATGAAATGAAAAGCCATGACAATTAGGGTTTACCCTAATTGTAACAACTATATAAGCATCTTATTTTGTGCAAAAATCGGCCACTAGAGAAACAAGTGAGGGCAAACCGATTTTAGAAGTGTTCTACTTTCTCTCAAGTTATTCCAAGTGTTCATGATGTTGTGTGAACCATTTGAGGTGTTACACTTGGGGCACTAGGCTCTAGAGCTCCATGGAATCAAGCACCAAACAAGAGGTATATAATTCTACTAGAATTTATATTATGTGTACTTTATATTATGCTAGTTAGAACAATACCTTGGAAAATTGATATTTGCATGTATAATAGAAAACCATAGATCCAAGGTATTTAGGGTTGCATGTACACCATAGGAGTGTTAGAATGCTCAAAACCCAACAGTGGTATCAGAGCCTAGGCTTGTTTTCACTTATACTTGATGCAAACTGCTTAAAAATCGAAGTTTTGTGCTGTCTGGACAGGGGACTCGACGAGTCCATTAATGCACTCGACGAGTCCAAGGCAAAATGCATCCAACTCGCCGAGTTGGTTCATGCACTCAACGAGTTGGACCCCCAAACAGCATATCTTCGAGTTTTGGTGCTGGAATTGGTCTAGAAGCATTACCTTTGATTGTTTTGTTCTTATAAAACCTGTTTTTAATGTGGTAATGATTGTGTTAAACCAATTTCAATGCAATAATCGAAGTTTCAAGTTTATATATGTTTATGTAATTCTTGAAAAATGTTGATTATGAATGTTCATGCTTATGAGTTTTGGTAGATCATAGGAATTATGTGCAAATTGTTTGTTAGTATAATTCTTGATCTCAATGAAATTGTATGAAGTCCATAACTTGTCCTCAAATTTTGGATTACCAAGTTTTTTATGTTTCCTTGATTTATGAGTTAGTTTAGATTAATAAAAAAAATTGTGTTTTAGTTGTTTTCTTACTCTTGCTGTTGGGTTTTGAGCATTCTAACACTCCTATGGTGTACATGCAACCCTAAATACCTTGGATCTATGGTTTCTCTATTATACATGCAAATATCAATTTTCCAAGGTATTGTTCTAACTAGCATAATATAAAGTACACATAATATAAATTCTAGTAGAATTACATACCTCTTGTTTGGTGCTTGATTCCATGGAGCTCAAGAGCCTAGTGCCCCAAGTGTGACACCTCAAATGGTTCACACAACATCATGAACACTTGGAATAACTTGAGAGAAAGTAGAACACTTCTAAAATCGGTTTGCCCTCACTTGTTTCTCTAGTGGCCGATTTTTGCACAAAATAAGATGCTTATATAGTTGTTACAATTAGGGTAAACCCTAATTGTCATGGCTTTTCATTTCCTTGATTCCATGGGTTCAAATACACCATGGAGCATCCATGGAGCATCCTATGGGTTTTAGCCCAACTTGATAATCCATGGAGCATTAGCCCACTATATAAGTATGGATGATTTACACAATCAACCCATATATTTAATTAGTCTTCTTTTGATCACTTAATTAATTCTAGATTAATTCTTGATCAATACTAATTAAATAATCTTATTAATATATTAGAACTTATAATATATTAATAAACCTTAAGTGTTATTTCTCTCATTTTAGTCTATCCAAATGCATGATGCCATGCAACCTAAATGGACCATGTTGGGTCGGGTCAAGTATATACCAATTATAGTTATGGACTTAGACACTAATCCAACAGTCTCCCACTTGGATAAGTCTAATAACTATTATTGCAAGTACGCCTTCACAACCTGACCAGCAACGGGTTGGGACGCGTATTTAGTGGCCTACTCGCCGAGTCCATAAAGGGACTCGACGAGTAGGAGCTGGCAGATGAAACCCTAAATCCCGGGGTTTTGCACCCTATTTAAAGAAGCATAAGCCTCCTTTAGCCTCTTTGCAGTCCTTTGAGAGCTCAGAAAACCCTAATTCGTGTGGTGCTTCATTCTTGTGTGTCTAAAGCTTTGAAGATGAGATCTTTTGAGAAGAAGAGCTTGGAGGACAAAAGGCTAGGGGCAAGGAAGTGTGGGAAATCAGAAATCTACCTCAGATAACATCATTTGGAGGTATCAAGTCGTCACCTTTACTTCATTTTCCTTCTAGACCTCTTTTGGTTGAGATTTACGGTTTTTATTGTTTGGTTGAGATGATAGTGTGGGATATGAGCTAGATCTGAAGTTATAACTTCAGATCTGGACCCTTCATGGGTTCTAGAGTCATAAAGCTCCGAATTTGGTCATGTATGAAGCCTCTTTGAGTATGAAACCCAATTGTGAGCTTGGATTTGACATTAAGAGCCTTTGTAGCTATGCATGCACGTAAAGTTTGCAACTTTACGTGAAAAGCATGCCTTAGAAGCTTGGATCTGTAATTTGGAGCCACTGCATGGCTTAAAAGAGTCTGTATGGCTTAAGGACTGAAGGAACTCGGCGAGTCGCAAGGTTGACTCGGCGAGTCTCATGAAGATGAGCCTGGACCCTACGAGTTGGATGAACAACTCGGCGAGTCCGATGAAGATTGTCGTGGACTCGACGAGTTGTATGAACAACTCGGCGAGTCGGTTGAGGTTTCCCCAATTTATGTATGCGTGTGTAACCGTCGAGTTGCAAGAAGGAAACTCGACGAGGGGCCTTAGGGTTTCGATCGTAAACCGAAGGAACTCGACGAGTCACTCCGGTGACTTGGCGAGTGGACAAGTACTTCAAGGAACTCGACGAGTAGCCGAGGGTACTGGGCGAGTTAAGGTCAACATGGACTGTTGACCTTGACTGATGACTTTGACTTTGACCAGGGTTAATTAGTTGGCTTATGGGGTACCTTGAAAGGTTGGGAACTTATGGGTATGATTATATTATGGTAATAGGTGGTGGAGTTTTGACAGTGATCCGAGAGTTGGAGTTCATCTACCGAGTCGACATCTGCAAGGTGAGTTATCCTCACTATATCAACAGGGTCTACGACACCAAGGACGTCCCTTTATGATTTACATCCTGGTTTAGGATGGTTGCTATGTTATTGCTATGCTAGATATCATCCTGGTTTAGGATGATTGCCATGTTAGATTACATCCTGGTTTAGGATGGTTGCTATGTTAGATTTCATCCTGGTTCAGGATGGTTGCTATGCTAGAGATCGATTAGATCGGTATCCTGGTTGTAGGACGGTTGCTATGTTAGTGATCTGTTAGATCTGCATGTTTACTTGATTATATGTATGTGTACATGTTTGTTGGTTTGGGTAAAGGGTTGAGGCAGGTCCTGCTGTGTGCAGTAGGCCAAGACACCCTGGGCGGACCGGGTAGACTGCAGGCCCGGGCCGGGCAAATCTAGTCAGGCCAAAGGTGTTGGGTTTTGAGCATTCTAACACTCCTAAGTGTACATGCAAGCCTAAATACCTTGGATCTATGTTTTCTCTATTATACATGCAAATATGAATATCCAAGGTATTATCCTAACTAGCATACCAAAACATTGATACTAGGGCAATAAAATAGATAGAATACATACCTTGTTGTTGTTGCTTGACTCCATGAAGCTTGAGGGCCTAGTGCCCCAAGTGTGACACCTCAAATGGTTTACACAACATCATGAACACTTGGAATAACCATGAGAAGAAGACACTCCAAGCTCAAATTGACTAGCCCTCACATATGTATCACTTGTGCCAATTTCATGAGCTCAAGGGGTCCTTATATAGTGTGCACATTAGGGTTACACCATGTAACCCATGACTTTACCCATTCCTTATGCTCCATGGGTTTTAACCTCCATGGAGTATCCATGGATCACCACATGGGTTAAACCCAACATAAGGAATCATGGATCATAAGCCCACATATATAAGAATGAATGATTTACACAATCAATCCCCATATATTTAATTAGTCTCTTTTTTATCACTAAATTAAGTCTAAATTAATTATTGATCAATACTAATTAAATAACATGATTTCATATTAATATATTAGAACTTATAATATATTAATATGTCACAAAATGTCTTCTCCTCACAAACGGTCTATCCAAATGTTCCGATGCCATGCAACCCAAATGGACCATGTCGAGTCGGGTCAAGTACATACCAATTATAGTTATGGACTTAGACACTAATCCAACAGTCTCCCACTTGGATAAGTCTAAAACTATTATTGCGTATGACTTCAGGAACCAACTGGCAATCGTAGCTCTCAAAAGCCGCTGTCGAACTCTGACTTTGTCGATGAACTCTAACCTTTGTCAATGACTTGTCCATTAGATAAGGGATCATATATTCCTCCATTCTAGATATTATATGGACTGAGACATGGATTATAAATCATTCTCTCTGTCCATTTGTTGTTTCCCGATTTCCGATTTATGACGACTGACTAATTGAACAAATCAAATCAGTCCAGGCCCTACCGAGCACTTACATTTGTCATCACTAAATCATCGAAGGGCCCACATATATCGCTTTTATCCCAAAGGTAAAAGGAATGGATAAACTTCGACTCATATGGCTTGATCTACTACTTGTTGAATCATACACAAAGGCACGTTTTATAACATCGAGTTACCAATGCGTTTTCGCGCAATCAATGTACAACCAACTCATAGTAACAACTCTTATCTCTAGGTTTGAAGAATATAAGATATTATCGTCTCATGATCACTCGTGATAAAATCCATGAAGTGATTCAAATGAGCGCGGGTTGAATCCAATACACAGAACTTATGAGTACTCATGAGTGTTGTAGCACCGCTTTATCCAACATCTTAGACCTCTACAAGCAAACCCATGACAGTCTTGATTCATATCTACTTCCAACATATGACCGACTGTGGATGGTTTGAATAACTTAGTCATTCAGGAAGAATGGCCTAGTTTATTCTGGAAGTCAAAACATGCAAAATGAAACACAAGAATAATCGAATCCAATATGGTCTCAGAACTTATGAATATAAATAAAACACCTTTTATTTATCACCATATTGATTACCCATCATTCATTGTATACTGTTTCAACTATCAACGTTATTCTTGAACTAAAACAATAGTTGTCCCATGCTCCAAGCATGTACACTATGTTTTCTAAACACCAGTCATGCCATACTCTAAGTATGCACACTATGTTTTTACAAACATTAGTTATGCCATACACCAAGTATGCACACCAAGTTTGTCTATGATCTTTTACTTTGTGAAATAGATCGATTGAACATAATTCCAATGATCCTAATTTCACACTCCCAAATCCATATCGTAAATGTAAGAATTCCAAATTCTTATCATTCATCGAAATCTGTTTAGATTTTAAACTTATATGCACTGACCCTCTTGTAATGATTATGCACAAAGTCACAAAGACTTGTCAACAGACATTACAGAGTATTCCAATGGAGATCAACTCCATGGAAATATCCTTCTTGCATTAAGTTTTTTCTAATCTTACACAGATTGAATAATTTCCACATGTGGAAACATTTCCATATTCCCATTTTGGCTATCACTTCTGAACAAGAGTTGCCTCTTTTCAGAATATGTCAATAAGGTCCTCCCAAAATTTAACATTATACTTCCAACTGTCCCTGAGCAACCAATCTTTGGTAAACCTTATATTGTTCTCGACAATTGCTTAATCATTTTAGTCATATCCAATTCTAGATTTTCCCCCTTAATGCCCAGAGCATTTGGAAAATTTAGAAATGATGAATATTATAGCACATGCAATCGATCCTATATCCGAAGCATATGGGACACGATTCATGATGTCTCACATAAACACATGATACTAGACCAGTCTTTTTGCTATAATATTTCTATGTCTATTTGCCAAATTCTCATAATTCAGATTATGAAAAGGGATGCCGTAATCATAACCGAATTTTAGAACGCAAATAATGAACCCATATATAGAATTTCCTTATGTTGAACCACTCCAACATAAAATTCATATATATATACTTGACTAAAAACGATTAAAACCTCAATCTAAGCTTTTAGAATTGAAATGAAGTATAATTTCCTCTCCCTTAATTATAGCAAAGCAACTTTTTCAACCCTAGCAACTTCATGAATTGAAACTTTTGTTTTCTATAATTAACATTGCTAACTTGCAATACTTGTCATAATTATCATGCTCTGACTAACATGATGATTATTAGCATAATACTTATGCTCCCACTAGCTTTGACATGTATCCAGAAATTAGCTGGACTTCTAGAAATCAATACTTTATTGACTTTCTTACCAAAGTTCAGGTTTCCGATACGAGATTGCTTTGATAAGACTTTATCAAAATCATACACCTTATCTTAGATAGCTCACAAGTGTGTCTAAACAATTTCAGAACTATGAAAAGGGATGTTGTAATCATAGTCTCAATTGTTTAGACCTTTGACATTTCTCACAAGTCCATGTTAGTGTGCCGGTTAACCACGCACGCTCCACTAACGACTTTGAGAATGCAAAGATCACAATTGTTATCTTACTTAAAATCTACTTGGTGGAAGTGTTTCCTCACCATCATTTTCATGAATCGGAGAGAAACCTTATGACCCTTAGATTTTATGGTGTATGTGTTCTTATCCACATGAATTTGTCAAAACCATAATCACAAGACTAGGTTAGTGACAAATCCAAACTCATATGGATTGAACTTGTGCAATCTTAACTTCTCGTCACCTGGAAGTACAGGGGCCTGCCATTGCTTCCAAGTAGTTATGCAAACAATTGTAGAACTCAAATGTATAGCTAACTTTAATGGAATGGGCACAGAAATGTCAATATGTCAACATGCTAGGTTATAAACCTCACGTCGTGTGCTAGTGTCAAACTACAGGTTTCTTTTTATTCTTGATTAGATCTTGAAATTCTTTCAGGATCTTTAAGACTCCCACTTTCCTTTTGACATATAAGACTATCCTGCCAAATATTCAAGAGATAGTGCAGATTCTTTATCAAGACAAACACTTCACACAATTGGCCTTAGTTGGTCTTTGTTTTATCCAAAACATCACAACTTACCAATATCAAGTGTACAAGAGTAGGACACTTTTACTCTTACATTTGAAAAGTGTTTTAAACCTTCTTTGATGTGTCACTCAACTTACAGTCTTGGAGTATGACTCTAAGACTTGTTTTGGAACGAAGTATGACTCATCTTCTTGATTTAACCATTTCAGCAATTCTTGATTCCTCTTCTTAGCCATAAGAATGCACTAAGATTTCCTTAGAGGACTAATTGTGATATGGTATCTTAATCATTAAGATGATCACTAAACATGATACTAAAGTACTCTCCCATCTTTTCAGATTTGAGAAACTTTTATCTTTCTGCCTAGTTTGATTTTTCTCATTCGTTCTACCTTACATTGAAACTTTTCCAATGTTTCAGAATTATACTTAAACTTGTAAGTATAACCATATTTATCAAACTTTAGTAAATCATGACGAATAGTCTTATCGATCTTTTGTGGTGGACTTGACCAGTGCACACGAATGTGTACTCGATCCCTTAGTCCTTCACTTGACTCACATATACATGTGAACAAGGTATTAGTCTTAATTTTCCAAAGATGAAAATTCTCATTCATCATACTATACAACTTGCATGATTTCCAAGTTTCTATCCAACTGAAACCTTGGGTGATGAAAATCTTTCCTTATTTGGTAAATTAGATATTACCACAAATAAAAGAAACAAATCCATTTTCCAATGTTGCTATTAATAGAATCATACAAACAACAATTTTACACAAGTGCCATTGTAAGGATACTTAAAATAAATAAAATCAAACTTTTCTTATATTTTTAAAACTTGCGGAAAAAACTTATCCTTACAATGCAAATGCATATGAAAAACTACGTTGTTATCTATTTTTAAGCAATCTATCACAACTCTTAAGCAACAGCTCAAAATTCTGATCACTAAACCATGCGATCGAAATCCATATTTGCGATCAGAATCAGCATATAATTCCTTTAAGTTTCTTCACTTTTCTTTGATTCTTAAAACATCAACATGTGACCCAGTCACATCATGTAACAAGAATCTCAGAATAGAAACTTAACAGAGTTAGATAGTGGACTTTACCTGAAATAGAGTCAAACTTGTTGACTTGATCAACCTTATGATCTTTCAGGTAAATAGGCAGCTTCGCAATCAATGCCCCTTCCTTTGGCAATAGACACATATGGACCCTTTGGTAGGACTATCTCAGACTTAGCCATTCTATTTGCCATTTGGTCAACCGAGTTGACTATGGCCGATCCCTTTCCATTGGGAAGAGAAAGCTTTTACTGGGTATCCAATGTTACCATTGTCAATGTCCATTGAAGGTTTGGGAAGTTGATCTTCTAATCAAATTTGCTTTACTAGTCCTCAAATCATTTCTAATTCAGCAGCACCAAGCAAATAGATAAGATTATTAAGGGTCATGTCATAGTTTGTTTCATAGTAGTCCCAAAGGAACTCACTATGGGACTTAGAAAGTGATTTAACATCCAACTTTCTTAAGACTTTGACACCCAACTCTCTCGGCTTGTCAATATGTCACTTCATCTCCAAGATGTGATCACACATAGACCTTGCTTGCCAATAGGGCTTGAGTGACCTTGAACTTGTGGGTTAGGAAAAATAACTGGAGGAGGTGGAGGAAGTGAAGTTCCAAGAGATTTGGGAAGATCATAAATGTCTGAACTAGACATCTTTTGGGAGATATTCAAGATAGTTGATCTAAAGTCCTTAATATAACACCCAATATGAAATATTAAGGTTAGGACCCAACACAATATTTTATAACTTGGAAGAGGGATGCCGTAATCCAGGATATAAAATATTTGAAGGTAGGCGAATGACGATTCACCAATTTCCACCATGAAAACGAAATAATTTAATTAGGTTTTACTTGGATTTGAAACTCCTAGATCTTTTGAGATTCATTGAACTGTTCAATGGCATGTTTCAATCTCGAGTGTGCCCTTTAAGTTTTGTGACTGGGATGCCGAGGATCACAAAACAAGGTGTGAAGTAACCATGCAAATATACTTGGTACCCTTAATATTTACCCCTTAGTCGATGTGTCGGTTAACCACACGCGCTCCACCGATACTATGATAAACATTAAGTTACCCGTTGCCTACCTTGTTAAGTCAAGCTAGTGTGTCGGTTAACCACACGCGCTCCACTAACCGACTTAAGCAAAGTGCAAAGTGTAATTTCATGGGTTAGCACCTTATTCACATTTTCCTAAGTAACTAAGATTGGGAATTTATAAGTGTTTAGTTACTTAGTATTTATCATTAATACTTTTAATGAAGGGAGAATTATAGTCCTTGTCCTACCCGTTCGGCTAACGACCCTCCACCAGTCAAGGAAGCGGTGGGTGAGAGTGGACACCCATTAAACTACCATTTTATAGGCAGTAACCTTATACCCCCCTTATAGACCGGCTTCGTGAATGAGGTCCGATTACGCCTCTCAGCCACACCATTCAACTGCGGTGTCCTAGGTGGCGTTAACTTATAATATTATAAAGTATAAGGGTTGAATTTTAACTTTTAAAATCCTAAGGGCTTAATTTGGAATTAAAGTATTCATTAATGAAAACTTTTCAAATTCCAAAACTTGAGGGCAAGTTTTGAACTATTCAAAAAACTTTTCAATTCCATAACTTATGTGTTTAAAGTAGTTTTAATTCAACAAACTTTTCAAGTTCCATAACTTGAGGACAAGTTATGGAAGACTTTAAACCATTAAAGAATGTGACTTTTCTTTATTCATAACCTATGGAAATATTTATGAGTTTTATGAATCTTAAATGTGACTTTTCATCTAACTCGAGGACAAGTTACAAAAACACATTTTAGAATCAACTCTTAGATTAATTTGGATTGAAAACCACAATTTCACATAACATTCCTATTAATCTAAGCAACTCATAAGAACAAGATAATTCATTCAAACTTCTTTCATGTAATTAGCCTAATCATTAAACTAATACAAAACATGAATCTATTGATAATTATCTTTGAAATTGGATTAGCATGAACATTAACACATCAAAAACAAGTTTATAGGTTCAAAAACAGCTTATGGTAATGTTCCTAGTCCATTTCTAGCCAAAAACTCGAAGATATGCTGTCAGGGGGTCCAACTCGTCGAGTGCATGAACCAACTCGACGAGTTGGATCGTTTTGAACACTTTTAAGCCTTGGACTCGTCAAGTCCCTTTATGGACCCGGCGAGTCTGCTGTTCAGACAGCAAAAACTTCGATTTTTAAGCAGATTTTGCAAGTATAACAAGAAAACAAGCCTAGGCTCTGATACCACTGTTGGGTTTTGAGCATTCTAACACTCCTAAGTGTACATGCAACCCTAAATACCTTGGATCTATGTTTTCTCTATTATACATGCAAATATGAATATCCAAGGTATTATCCTAACTAGCATACCAAAACATTGATACTAGGGTAATAAATAGATAGAATACATACCTTGTTGTTGTTGCTTGACTCCGTGAAGCTTGAGAGCCTAGTGCCCCAAGTGTGACACCTCAAATGGTTTACACAGCATCATGAACACTTGGAATAACCATGAGAAGAAGACACTCCAAGCTCAAATTGACTAGCCCTCACATATGTATCACTTGTGCCAATTTCTTGAGCTCAAGGGGTCCTTATATAGTGTGCACATTAGGGTTACACCATGTAACCCATGACTTTACCCATTCCTTATGCTCCATGGGTTTTAACCTCCATGGAGTATCCATGGATCACCACATGGGTTAAACCCAACATAAGGAATCATGGATCATAAGCCCACATATATAAGAATGAATGATTTACACAATCAATCCCCATTAATTTAATTAGTCTCTTTTTGATCACTAAATTAAGTCCAAATTAATTCTTGATCAATACTAATTAAATAACATGATTTCATATTAATATATTAGAACTTATAATATATTAATATGTCACAAAATGTCTTATCCTCACAAACGGTCTATCCAAATGTTCCGATGCCATGCAACCCAAATGGACCATGCCGAGTCGGGTCAAGTACATACCAATTATAGTTATGGACTTAGACACTAATCCAACAGAAGGCCCAACGAGCGGTCCGGATAGGCTGAAGGCCCCGAGGAGGGCGGTCCAGACGTGCCGAGGGCTCGGAGAGCGGTCCAGATAGACTGAGGACCGGGATTCGGTCCAGTCAGACTGATGGCTCATTACGCACGATGTATTGTTTGCTTATATGTTTATATGACATGGTTATATTTGTATGAGGTTGGTATTTGGGGGTAACTCACTAAGCTCTCGGGCTTACAGTTGTAGTTTACTGTTTCAGGTACATCAGGGGATCGCGGCAAGGCAAAGGCGTGATCGTACAGCTCCTCATGATTATATTTATGTTTCTGGGAAAACTCTGATATTATATATTTTGAAAACAAAGTTGTAAGGATTTTAATGGTTTGAAATGTTTTTAAAAGTTTAAATTGTTTCGAAAATTTTGGGTGTTACAGTTGTGTTTTTCTTAGATAAATCTTACATAGCCCATCTATAATTAATAACTAATTCTGTGTTTTGCTTGGGTATGACCATACAAGGTAGTTCATGAATTGGTGAAAATATTAGTAAAATTTGGACTTGAATTGCTAATTACATAATAATTGGTAACCAAATTTAATAATCCATAATTGGTAACTAATCATAGGGAAAGGTGGATTCGAACTAAACGAAAGTGTTTTTAGTATATTGATTAAAACCATTAGTTAAGTGTTTAAGTTCGTCTGAACTTGAAAAATCAGATAAAACCCTTTTTAAATTTTGCTTGGTTTAGGTTAATTTGAGTAATTATCTTAGTTAATTAATTTCGTTCCATGAGTTCGACCCCAACGTACTTTACTATACTATAATCCGACTAGGTACACTGCCTATAGGTGCAATAGTAGATAAGTAGTTAGGATATAAATTTAAAACTAGATAGGTATATTTTGGCATATCAGTGTACATCATGAACAATATAGGGGTTTTCAGTGACCGGTAGATTGGTTGTATGGATTCAGACGAAAGTAAAAGCAATGGAGAGTCATATAAATGAGAACTTTAGGATAGTGAAACTAAAGCATTCGTCAAATTATTTGTTAAGAAGCTGGAGGATGATCAGAGGTGTTGTTAAAGAATCCTAAGCGATAGTTTTGTTTCACTCCTAACCTCACCAAACGCAATGGAGTTGTTGCCATGTGGCGTACCAATCATGTCAGCCCTCTTGATTTTGAACTTTTTCCATTCATACACAAAGACATTGAGATTTTAATGGTAGAACAAACCTCAATTGTTTAATTCTACACAAAACGCTTGTGCATAATGCTCGCGGATATGAAGGCGAACATATACTATAACTTCCTTCCGTTTATGTTTATTAGGGTGGAAGGAGTTGTCCAATCTTTGCAGTGGTTTGGAGGCAGTACTTGCGGTACTGCCAATACACCATCCTGAGCTCGTGCGGGTACCCCCAAATGTGTAGATAAACAACTTCCCTAACCCATTCTCTATTTCTCTCGTTCTTCTTCTCTAACTTGTAACTCTTTATAAAAGCTTGTTCCAAAAGTTGTTTGGGTTCGAAAGGATGAGAGGGATGAATTCCCATGTATTATGGGTTAGGAGGGGTGAAAGTGAGAGGATATAGAAAAATTGATGTGGCGGTGAGGTGACAAATGGGTTGGGAGGGGTGGGAGTGATGGATTTTCTACACCCTTATAAGAATTGTTTATGTATATGTGGATGAAGGAAATTAACTACTAATTCTGCACTGAAACCACTGATTTGCTAACACATGGATCTTGATTTGATTAAAAATTGCTCTATTGAATGATTATAAGAGAAGTTGAAGGTAGAAGTTATGTTGTCCAAGGTTGCATTTCACTTCTTACATGGTGAGTTTTAGTAGTGATTTATGTATGCTTTATTTCTATATGTACATACATACAATGCTTAAAGTTATTTCTTCTTATCGATGCCACTTTCATGATTTTGTGAGTACACGATTGCAACCAACCGACTACATACTACCCACGAAAGTTAGACCAATCGGTTTTTGA
The DNA here is from genome assembly GCF_052849685.1 of Lactuca virosa. Classification (NCBI taxonomy): domain Eukaryota; kingdom Viridiplantae; phylum Streptophyta; class Magnoliopsida; order Asterales; family Asteraceae; genus Lactuca; species Lactuca virosa. The sequence goes on from NC_136428.1 coordinate 30,042,937, forward strand.
AAATTGTAACAAAGGCATAAAGGTGAAAAGCCAAAATGCATGCATTCATGTGCAAGACACACGTCCCGGGGGGGGGGGGGGGGTGTTCTTAACATGAGTGGGAGATGGTGCAATTGTCAGGGATCAATCTTGTTAATTTAGTTTGAATTAGGGACTAAACTTATAATGTTTTCCATAGTTGGACGAACAATGTGGTGAGATAGAAACTTTAGGGATCAAACATGTTATTTGTCCAAATTTTATTGATTTGATTTTTAAGAGTTTTAATATTTTGAAAGATGTTTTTATAAAAATAATATTCCGGTCCCAAAAAACATATTTGGACCAATCATATAAAAACATCATCAACATTCGACCCAACGTCAGTGATCCAACTACACCACCAATTGAAGCCCAACTCGACACAACGAGTCCCGTTGGCACCCTTCAATTATACGACAACCATTGTCGGTTTCAAATCAATATATGTTCATCTTTTGTGCTATTTTACCGTTTGTTTAAAATGTATCACATCTATATTAGTTACATCTATCAATAAGTGTAAGTTTTATGCCATTAAAAAAATCGCATCTTTTCAGCTTCACAAATACACCCCCAACAAAGTTTAACGTCAAACATGGTTCACAACAACTTTAACATTTCTATTTCTTTTGATATTTTGACATGTTTTCATCAAGGTGTTATATTAGGTATTCATTCTAAAAAAGATTTATGTTGGGTTCAAACTATTTTAAGGGGTTTTCATCAGATATGAATCTAAATTTAAACAACTACAATTATTAGTTCGTTACGTATGAGAAAGGACATTTTCTTTTGGAAAGTCCGTAAGTGGTGTAGTTGGGGGACTATTTTGGACCATTGTATAAGTTGACTCAAATGGCATCAAACATAAACATTTTTTAATCATGGACATCAAACAAATGAAATGAAAGAGATGTGAAGCGACCCGTGACTCGCACTAGATCGCTCGTTTTTATATAATTCTAAAATTTAATTATATCCTAATGTAACAACTTGTATAAATTAAATATTATGATTGAGGAAAATATAATCAAAATCCACATTTCAAGGATTTCAAAAACCATGTCACAATGTCAAAAACTTATTATCTTGATTTTTGCTAAGATCCAAAAAGATGTACCTCGTAAATCAGACAGTTCATATATAATCCTAAACAGTAAGAAAAATAGGTACACTCGTTGAATGACATGCGGGGCATCTAGAAAGCAATAATTGAAGTGTGGATAACGGCAGTTTTGTCTAGATATTCATGTGGAAGACAATTGGTGTCATCGGAAAACTCCAAAAATATTCATGAGGGTTGTCATACCAAAAACAATATTTCTAACATGTAAATACGATGTAGGACCTATAAGTATGGGAATATTATGTATTATTTCTTTATAAAGCTACTTTATATATATTTGCTTTAAAAGTTCATTTAAAATAGTGATTAGGGATGGCAAATCCTCTTACTTTTCTAGATATCCATCTTTGTAGTTGTTAAATATGATGCTTTGCGATGCTCCATATTCAAAGTACTCGATGCAAGTTGGTCACATGAAGGTGTAAACCGAATTATTCTAAAGATGAAGGGATTTTAGTCCAACATAAAGAATCTTGTAGACAAGTATTTCCTAAACATCTTTAATGACGATCGGTTATATAGTGATTTTTTTTTCTAAGTTTGGGGTTAATGGTAATTTTAGTGCCGTGTCACCATTTGGTATACAAGTGTCAAAATAGATTTAGACAAGGGGTTGAAATTCTCGACACTACACGAACCCAGCACACAAATAAACGGGTTTGGGTTGACCTAAACATGTTCGGGTCCTTTTCGATTTGACCCGCATAACCCATATAATAAACGAGTTGTGTTCGGGTTGGTAGGTTGGTTCATGGTGATCCGCCAACTCGTTTATTTTGGTAAGAGACTAAGAGAGCAGATATTATTTCAATTTCAATTGTAACGTGTTGACTATTCTTTAATATAAGATACTTTAGCAATAAATTTTATTATTAATATAAACTTTATTTATTGAAAATAAAAACAAATAACTTTATAAATAGTACGAAATATGTTAAAAATAAATAAATGAGATGTATACATGCTCTTATACAACGGTTACCTCGTCGACCCAGCTATGACTCATGAACACGAATATGACCGTGAAAACGATTATGACCTGTAACTTCGTATAATTAAACGGACTAGGCGGGTCGTGTATGTGTTTGGCATATACAAGTTAGTGTTGAAGAATATGACACGTTTAATTATACGAACGTGTTCGGGTCACGTTTTCTAATTCATGACCCACCAACCTAAACACAATATGATTGCTAGCCCTAATTTAAACTAGGGTAAATTACACAGATGGTCCCTGTGGTTTGGGGGAACCTGCGCGCTTAGTCCCTAAGCAAGATTTTTAACTCGGAAGATCCCTAATGTTAAAATTTGTAACCCGCCTGGTCCCTCACTTAACATTTCGTCTAGTTTCTCCGTTAAAACACCCCACGTGCAAGGCACGCAGAGGCATTTTTGTCTTTTTAATATTCTAGAGTGTTACCATCATGTTGTATACAAATGGACGATCATTTTCTCAGTACTCCATCTCTCCATTCAAAAAACCCAGAAAAAATTTCACACACTCAATATCAGAAAATCCTAATCATCTTATCTTCCTCTCTGAAACGCAATGGTGTTGTGGCGTATACGTGCAAATATGGAGGAAATCGATGTTGGACATCATTACTTAAGTAGTCTTTCACTCTCAATATTCTATAACTTCGATTTTGTTGAAACCTAATCCGAAGTGGGTTATTTCATAGGGGGCATCCGATAATCTTTTCCATTAGCTTGTACCATGGTAAAGTGTTCACCAAATTTCCTAGAAGAAAGTACATCAAAGGAAAACAGACGTAGGTGGACTTACTCGACATGGATACTTTCTTAGTGCATGACATTGATGAAATGATGGAACAATTAGGCTATGTTGACGAAGGTATACCTTTGTACTATCACTTCAGACGACCTTTTTTAGATTTAGATTTCGGGTTATTTGCTTTGAGTAGTGATCAGGATGTGCGATATTTGGGTACCTTCATTTCCAAGCATAAGTTGATTGAAGTTTATATTGAGCATAAAGAAATCTAATTGCATACGTACACAAGGTCCCCAAATCAATTAAAATTTTGAATAACGGAATGAACCTCCAACATGTTCTCGTAGGATTTTCTTAGATTGGTATGATATTGGGGACAAAAATGTTGTTGGGGATGCTTCTAAAGGGGCCAATGTAGTGGACATAACTGGAAATGACAATATGGACTTAACTTTTATTGATAATGGGGACAACACGATTAAGGATGTTGAAGTTGAAGTTGGGGATAATAACAAGGAAGGAAATCCATGTGCTGAATTTGAAATGGGGACAAATTTGAGCACAGAAATTAAGTTGAATTTGGGGATGGTAACAAGGATGGAGAAGTTCCATGGGCTGAATTTGAAAGCGGGGAAAATTTTGAGGACATAAATGAAAATGAATTTGGGGATGATAGTGGTTATGAATCCAGTGAGTTGAGGATAATCCATGCCCATCGAACGTATTAGTTACAAACATGGAAGAATATGTATTCTTTTACAATTGAGCCAATGAATGGAAGGAACATGTAGGAGAAGTCTACATGCCCTACAACCTTACTCCCTCCAAAATATCATATGCCTATTGGAAGACCAAAGAAAAAAAGAAGGAGATCTACCATGGAAGTTGAGGATTTGGTGAAAAGTAACCAACTGTCAAGAGCACGGAAGTCAGTGACATGTTCTAAGTGTAACAAAAGTGGGCATAATGCAAGGACTTGCAAGGGACAAAATGTTGGTGGATCACAAAGTTCAAGAAATGTTGGTGGTGCTGGAAGTGCAAAAGTAAAGATTACAGGTGTTAGCAAAAAAGGGAAAGGTATCCCATGAATTTGGCTTTTAGGTGCTTATGTCTTGTTTTGGTTGATGTTGACAAACATTGTTTTATTTTGAACTAGGTTATATATTGTCATGGTTGTGTTGATTACTTTTGACAAAAAAATGTTTTAATTATAGTATCTAGTTTTAGCAATGTACTTTGCTTTTGACAAACAATGTAATCTTTTGATTGCTTTTGAAATTGCTTTTTTTTGGTCATCTGTTTTGCTCATTTTTTGGTGATTGCTTTTCGGATTGCTTTTGGTCATTTGTTCTGCTCATCTGCATAACATAGTCCCAATATACTTCAAAAATTGTAAAATACAATAAAGTTCAACATAATATCATTTTCATTGATAAAAGGTTACCCTTGATACAAATAAGATTCATTACAATGCATTGTAAAAACTATAACTACATCACTTGATCTTAAACTAAACACTACAACTTGTAAACAATTATCCCAAAAAACAAAAGCCAACTGATTATTAACAATGTCTTCAGATTCCGATTTTGGACTTCAAGTTCTTGAATTCGGATTTGAAGTCCCTCATTTTTTTATTTCCACCTCATGACCATGATTTTCTTCATCTACCCACTTAATAAAGCCAGACCTTGGTCCTTGTACTGTTAATAGCTTCGATTAGCACAAGACTAGGGTTACAATAGAAAATCCCCAAAACAATTACAACATCATACCTGTAATGGGCAAGCATAAAATGCCCTACCTGGGTTTCTTTTCGTATTTGAAGTCCGTATAACGCCTATAGCACCACAATTGCATTTCACCATGTTTGATTTTCTATCGACTGTGTGAAGAAATGTGGGAGGAGAAGAACACGACTGAGAAAGAAATGAGGGGGGAAGGCGAATAAACCAGGTTTAAGGCCTGGTCGATATGAAAAGACAAAAATACCCCCAACAAGCTTGTCACGTGGGGGGTTTCTAACCACAAAACAAACACATTGTTAAGTGAGGGAACAGGCGGGTTACAAATTTTAACATTAGGGATCTTTTGAGTTAAAAATCTTGCTCGGGGACTAAGCGTGCAAGTTCCCCTAAACCATAGGGGCCATCCGTGTAGTTTACCCTTTAAACTGTTATATATTACAAGTAAGTTGGTATATAATACATATTTGTATACGACTAGTTTGATCACTAGCATGACAAAAAATGATTGGGTCAAAGACTCAAGGCGTAGCTCCCCGTATGGGATCAAGGGGGCAAACCCCTATATTACATTTTTTTTAAACATGTTTAAAAGTTGGCATGTGAGTAACGACCTGAATTTTCCATCTAAATATTCTAGGGATTCATTAAATTTTTCTAAAAATGCAGAATTCTAAACTGCGAAAACATTTTACATCCCAGGATATTAGTGTGTTTACAATGAATCATAATCATAATTTAAAGCAACAAGGAAATACCAAAAATTAAATCTACTTCTAGTTCAAGTCCATTATGCTCCTATCTAATGTAACACCCGAAAACCAGAAGGCTAATTAAGGAAAGAAAAACCCCAAATCAAGATGGCAACTCGTCGAGTTCCAGGAGGAGAACTTGACGAGTAGGAACAGATTTGGGACGCGGGTTGGGAAACCTACTCGACGAGTTGGTCTGGGTTTGGGAAACCCTAAATCCGAGTTTTTGTACCCTATTTAAGCATCCTTATCCCCACCTTTCATCCTCATTTCCAGCCTCCATTGTCCAAACCCTAGATCTTGAAACCCTAATCCATATTGAGAGCTTGTGAGCCATTGTGAGTGAATCTTGGGTGCTTTGGAGCTTGAGGAAGAAGGAGAAGCTTGGGGGTCCAAGAAGAAGCTAGTAGATCTAGAAACACCTTGCCTTTCTCATCATTTCTGGGTAAGAAAGTCTTTACCTTGCTCAATGAGTACTTAGATCTTCTTATCACCTTTTCTAGTGGGTTTTTGGTCCAAGAAGCTTGACTCTTAGGATTTGGATGTCCCAAGTAAGGAACACTTCAGATCTAGCGTCTAGAGGGACTCTCATGGCATAAAGGTGCCAATTTTATGGCCATGGAAGTCCCATGCAACCTCTAAGCCTCTATTTTGGCCTTTTTAGCTCCAAAGGGCCATGCATGTGGATAAATCTTGAAGCTTTACGTGATTTTCTTGCCCCTAGAGTCCAGATCTACAACCCCATGGGTTATCTTGCAGTTTTAGTGAAGTTTGGATTAAGACCTTGACCTTTTTTGGTTAGGGTTTGAGCTTAACCCCTTTAGGAGAGGTATCAATGGGTAAAGTTGGAAACTTTACCCTTCTAGTAGCATTTCCAGCCTAGATGTAACGCTCGCAGATTCGGGCTAGTCAATTTAAAGACAATAAGCGTCAAAAATGACTTTTTTATGGAAGATTATTTAGAAGTAGTAATCTTAACCAAGTGGTAGTATATGTTACAAGGGTTCCGTACATATAAATAACGCCGAAATCCGAGTTATAACGAAGAAGTTATGACCCGTCGAAGTTTTACGGCAAAACCGGCACGGCACCGGGAGACGTAAATAGTGAATTTATGATAGAAGAATTTTTAGCCTTAGTAATCTAAACGAAATTCGTAGAATACGTTAAACCGAGAACATACAAAAAAACGCCCAAATCTGACTTCGTATGAGGAAGTTATGAATTTTCTATGATTTGGCATAGCAATGCACGACCCGAAACTCGAATTTTAGTTCGAGATGTTTTTGGCCTATGCGACCTAAATGAGAGTTTAAGATCTCATTAATAGGAACTCAACGATAAAAAGACAGACGAAAACGGAGTCCGTATGAAGGAGTTACGAATTCTTCGCGGTCATTTAACGGTCTAATCTCCTCCTACTGTTAAATTTAAGATCGGTCGAGAATTAGCCGACAGAGTCAAAATAAAAGTTGTAGATCTTGTTTTTACCTACGCGTGGATATAAAGAACGTCGAAAACGGAGCTCATATGCGAGAGTTATGATTTTTCTAAGTCGGGAGGTTGTTGTGCGAAATCGGGTGACGTGGCGAAATCCTGGCCGTGGCTTCCTCCCCAAGGCTAGACACCAGAAGGTGACATGTGACATGGACTCGACGAGTAGGTCCCCCTACTCGACAAATAGAGCTGTCATCCAGCCTATAAATAGAGGTGTCGGGTTCCCTTCATTCTCACACCTTCCCAACTTCACTTTCTCTCTCTATATTCTCTCTCTAACCTCCCAAACCCCCCTCCCCCCCCCCCCCAAAAGCCTAGGGTAACTCGCTAGCACGAGGCGGAAACCCCGGAGCGCCTGACGGCTCCGAAAAGAAAAGCCTTCGGCTCAGAAACTCTGCTTCGGCGGAGCCCGGTTTTGAGAAAAACCCGCTGTAAGTGAGCTACGCCTACCATACTTTAAATATAGCTTATATATAAATATAATATCGTTATTATGAACCTATAAATAAGATTTATCAGTTATTCAAAGTCGTTATACTGATTGAACTACTTACGGGAGAGGTTTCTAGAATGGTCACATTGCGTTTGGTTGTTGGATTTCAGAAAAGCTATATGCCGAAATGGTCATGCCTCCCAACTGTCCTGCCTGGCTGATCCTTACTTGATAGATCATGAAGTAGACTTTGAGTTAATGATGAATCTAGACTGATAATTAGTCACAATAAAGATTAGGCTAAAATTTAGGGATAATAATGCTAGGTTTCGTCGAAGGAAAATAGAATCGTTAAAAGCGAAGCGCTGCCCGAGTTTAGAATCATCATATAACAAGTTAGTACATAGTTACTTTCATCTGACACATAGATATGAAGTATTTTATATAAATTACGTGCTATGTGTGCATATTATCTGTATACTTGTTATCTATGTTGGATGAACGATTTTATACATGTTTTAAATGATTTAAACTGTATATGTATTTTATATCTACGAATATGTTGGTAAAACATGGGTAGATGAACGAGGAGGGATGAAAGAGGATATAAGTAAGCATTGGCGACTATGAGACTTAGTGCCTAGACCCTGGCGACTATGAAGCTTAGTGCCTAAACCCTGGCGACTATGCGACGTAGTGGCTGTTGTATAGACCCTGGCGACTATGAGACTTAGTGCCTAAACCCTGGCGACTATGCGACGTAGTGCCTGTTGTATATACCCTGAAGACTATGAGACTTAGTGCCTAAACCCTGGCGACTATGCGACATAGTGCCTGTTGAATAAACCCTAGCGACTATGAGACTTAGTGCCTAAACACTGGCGACTATGCGACGTAGTGCCTGTTGTATAAACCCTAGCGACTATGAGACTTAGTGCCTAAATCCTGGTGACCATGCGACTTAGTGCCTGTTGAGTAAACCCTGGAACCGATGGATTTCGTGTCGATTCCTTAGGATGATCCTTAGGAATGAATGAACAAGGAATAACTAATTCTTAGGGTAGATCCTTAAGAGTAAAGAAGATAATGGGGATGGGTAATTGGGTTGATTGTTTGATGTTTAAACAAAATAATTATATTATTGTAGGTTTAAAACCCTATGTACTCACCAGGTTTCCCAACCTGGCCCACTCAAGCTTATTTGTATCACAGGTGTCGATATGAAGCTACTTTACACTGAGAGATTTAAAAGATATGTAGATCACTAGTGTAAATAAATGTAAGTTCTGTTTATGCTTATGTTTATGTATTGACGATGACATCCCAATGTTTTGAAAATGAATAAAATACATTTCTTCGAAAATGATTTGATAACGTATTTATCATGTTTTTCTGGGAACAAATTCCGCAACACATTTCTTTAAAAGATACTCTGATTTTCAAAATAAAGCATAAACAAATCGGTCTTTTCTAGCCATGAAAATGGGGATGTCACACTAGACTCGGAGTATAGAGTGTAGATTTGAAGGATAAGGGCTTAATTCATCATGAAGAGATAACAGACTAGAGAACTCGACGAGTTCATGGAGGAACTCGACGAGTTGGCTTGGAAATGTCCCGATCTTAAAAAGGAAGAACTCACCGAGTTGGGTGTAAACTCGATGAGTTGGGTCGAAATACATAGATTTTGATTAGCATGGGAACTCGATGAGTTAGGAGATAACTCGACGAGTTGAGTCAACTCGGAGCGTTGAATTTGACCGTTGACTTTGACTTTGACCAAGGTTGACCTAGTTTGACTTTTGAGAGCATTTTGGACTAAGTGTTATTTTGGTATTGATAGCTCGGGGAGCCGAAGGATTACCAGTTCGGGGAATTGCCAGTTAGCAACCAGAGGATTATCTGCAGGACTTCAGCAGTGCAAGGTGAGTCTCCTCACTGTTTGCATGGGTATACGGCCACAATGTCGGCCCATTTAGTTTATGTATGGTAGGAAGACCCGAGTGTTAGCCCTAGGCATTGTATGATAGTATGTTATTCCGGACCAAGGTCTGATGTTGGGCGTTGCCCGAGGAATGTTTTCATGTTAGATTATACTTTTTGTCTGTGTGATACTTGTATGTGCCTGGTAGGGAGGTGAGTGTGGGCGAGGTTCCGTATCTCATCACTAGCTGAGTATGGACGGGGTTCCATATCTCATCCATAGCAGAGTAGGGGCAGGGCCCGTGATAAGAGAGAAGTGAGTATGGGCGGGGGCCTGTATCTCACTAACAGCAGGAGTGTGGACGGGGTTCCATGACTCATTAGTAGCAGGACAGGGGCGGGGCCCAAGTTAGGCAAGGCCTTAGGACAGGAAATACATTTAGAGTATTTTTCTTTATGTGCTAGTATGATTATATGATATATTTATATGTGTATAGTGAAGGGTTTTGAGCACTCTAACAACCTTATGGTGCACAAGCAACCCTAGATGCTTTGGATCTATGTTTTCTCTAATTATACATGCAATTTGTTATTCCAAAGCACACATCCTAACTAGCATACAATTTGACAATTGAACAATATAACTAGTTAGATAACTTGCCTCTTCATAGGAATTGTAGTTCTTGGCCTTCAAAAGCTTTAGCACCTCAAGTGTGATGCCTCTAATGTGTCACAAACACCAAGTGCAAAAGGAGGCTTGAGAGAATAAGTTGCTTAGCACAAAATCGGTTTACACTCTCCAAGAATGTATGTGGCAACCGATTTTAGCTCTAGGGAGTTCCTTTTATAGTGTGACAAGTGCTAGGGTTACATCCATGCAAACTTTAATGTTCCATGACTCTTCATATTACTTAGGCTCCATGGGTTAAACCTCCATGGACTATCTATGTTGGTTTAGCCCATTCTAATTAACCATGGATCATTGGCCCACACTATAAGAATCATTGATTTACCAAATCAGTCCCCGTATATTTAATTAGTCTCTTTTGATCATAAAATTAATTCCAAATTAATTCTTGATCAATACTAATGAAATAATATGATTTCACATTAATATATTATACTTGTAATATATTAACAAATCACAAATAACCTTATTCTCAAAAGTCTATCCTATCAAATTGCATTGGTGAAGGCAACCCAAAAGGACCATGCTACTTTCGGGTCAAGTACATACCAATTATAGTTATGGGCTTAGACACCTAATCCAACAGTCTCCCACTTGGATAAGTCTAATAACTATAACTGCAAGTACAACTTAAACAATCAACTAGCAATCGTAGCTCTTAAAAGCCGTTGTCGAACTCTGACCCAGTCAGTGACGCATCCTTTAGATAAGGGATCATATAATCCTCTGTTCTTCAAGATATCATCCGGACAAATACATGGAACAATGTCATACTTATTGTCCAGCTGTTTGTTTCTCGATTTCTGATTTGTTTGACAGAGAACTTAATTGAACACGTCCTGACCGGGCCCGACACATAAGTCAAAACAAAATCATCGAGGGGCCCAAGATATCACTTTTAATCCTCCAAGATTTAAAAGGAACATATAAACTTCGACATTATATGCACTACTAGAAAAAAGCCCTTTAATGACGCGCAAACAATGACACTCGCTGATAGAGGACACGCATTTGTGTGTGCCCTAAAAAATAATGTCAGTTTTGCAAAATTTGAAGGATAGAGGACACGCATTTTTGCGTACCCTAAAATTAGTGTCAAAAAAAACATGGAGGGCACCTAATATAAAAAGTGTGACATGTGAATGTGTCGTTTTATATTTTTTAGGAAGGCGCGTCTCCGTGTTTTTAATAGCCTATGGGGGGGAAATGGAATCCCAAAAAATTAAACACCCCACCTGAATCATCTCCTTCCTTTCTTTCTAAAATCCTACCAAAGAACCCTAATAATCCTTTTGAATCGGCTCATCTTCCTTTACCTCTTCTCTCTCTCTCTCTCTCTCTCTCTCTCTCTCTCTCTCTCTCTCTCTCTCTCTCTCTCTCTCTCTCTCTCTGCAAGCCCTAAGTCGCCACCAACAGCATCGAACCCTAATAATACTTGTAATATATTAACAAATCACAAATAACCTTATTCTCAAAAGTCTATCCTATCAAATTGCATTGGTGAAGGCAACCCAAAAGGACCATGCTACTTTCGGGTCAAGTACATACCAATTATAGTTATGGGCTTAGACACCTAATCCAACAGTCTCCCACTTGGATAAGTCTAATAACTATAACTGCAAGTACAACTTAAACAATCAACTAGCAATCGTAGCTCTTAAAAGCCGTTGTCGAACTCTGACCCAGTCAGTGACGCATCCTTTAGATAAGGGATCATATAATCCTCTGTTCTTCAAGATATCATCCGGACAAATACATGGAACAATGTCATACTTATTGTCCAGCTGTTTGTTTCTCGATTTCCGATTTGTTTGACAGAGAACTTAATTGAACACGTCCTGACCGGGCCCGACACATAAGTCAAAACAAAATCATCGAGGGGCCCAAGATATCACTTTTAATCCTCCAAGATTTAAAAGGAACATATAAACTTCGACATTATATGCACTACTAGAAAAAAGCCCTTTAATGACGCGCAAACAATGACACTCGCTGATAGAGGACACGCATTTGTGTGTGCCCTAAAAAATAATGTCAGTTTTGCAAAATTTGAAGGATAGAGGACACGCATTTTTGCGTACCCTAAAATTAGTGTCAAAAAAAAACATGGAGGGCACCTATTATAAAAAGTGTGACATGTGAATGTGTCGTTTTATATTTTTTAGGAAGGCGCGTCTCCGTGTTTTTAATAGCCTATGGGGGGGAAATGGAATCCCAAAAAATTAAACACCCCACCTGATTCATCTCCTTCCTTTCTTTCTAAAATCCTACCAAAGAACCCTAATAATCCTTTTGAATCGGCTCATCTTCCTTTACCTCTACTCTCTCTCTCTCTCTCTCTCTCTCTCTCTGCAAGCCCTAAGTCGCCACCAACAGCATCGAACCCTAATAATACTTGTAATATATTAACAAATCACAAATAACCTTATTCTCAAAAGTCTATCCTATCAAATTGCATTGGTGAAGGCAACCCAAAAGGACCATGCTACTTTCGGGTCAAGTACATACCAATTATAGTTATGGGCTTAGACACCTAATCCAACAGTCTCCCACTTGGATAAGTCTAATAACTATAACTGCAAGTACAACTTAAACAATCAACTAGCAATCGTAGCTCTTAAAAGCCGTTGTCGAACTCTGACCCAGTCAGTGACGCATCCTTTAGATAAGGGATCATATAATCCTCTGTTCTTCAAGATATCATCCGGACAAATACATGGAACAATGTCATACTTATTGTCCAGCTGTTTGTTTCTCGATTTCCGATTTGTTTGACAGAGAACTTAATTGAACACGTCCTGACCGGGCCCGACACATAAGTCAAAACAAAATCATCGAGGGGCCCAAGATATCACTTTTAATCCTCCAAGATTTAAAAGGAACATATAAACTTCGACATTATATGCACTACTAGAAAAAAGCCCTTTAATGACGCGCAAACAATGACACTCGCTGATAGAGGACACGCATTTGTGTGTGCCCTAAAAAATAATGTCAGTTTTGCAAAATTTGAAGGATAGAGGACACGCATTTTTGCGTACCCTAAAATTAGTGTCAAAAAAAAACATGGAGGGCACCTATTATAAAAAGTGTGACATGTGAATGTGTCGTTTTATATTTTTTAGGAAGGCGCGTCTCCGTGTTTTTAATAGCCTATGGGGGGGAAATGGAATCCCAAAAAATTAAACACCCCACCTGATTCATCTCCTTCCTTTCTTTCTAAAATCCTACCAAAGAACCCTAATAATCCTTTTGAATCGGCTCATCTTCCTTTACCTCTACTCTCTCTCTCTCTCTCTCTCTCTCTCTCTCTCTCTCTCTCTCTCTGCAAGCCCTAAGTCGCCACCAACAGCATCGAACCCTAATAATACTTGTAATATATTAACAAATCACAAATAACCTTATTCTCAAAAGTCTATCCTATCAAATTGCATTGGTGAAGGCAACCCAAAAGGACCATGCTACTTTCGGGTCAAGTACATACCAATTATAGTTATGGGCTTAGACACCTAATCCAACAGTCTCCCACTTGGATAAGTCTAATAACTATAACTGCAAGTACAACTTAAACAATCAACTAGCAATCGTAGCTCTTAAAAGCCGTTGTCGAACTCTGACCCAGTCAGTGACGCATCCTTTAGATAAGGGATCATATAATCCTCTGTTCTTCAAGATATCATCCGGACAAATACATGGAACAATGTCATACTTATTGTCCAGCTGTTTGTTTCTCGATTTCCGATTTGTTTGACAGAGAACTTAATTGAACACGTCCTGACCGGGCCCGACACATAAGTCAAAACAAAATCATCGAGGGGCCCAAGATATCACTTTTAATCCTCCAAGATTTAAAAGGAACATATAAACTTCGACATTATATGCACTACTAGAAAAAAGCCCTTTAATGACGCGCAAACAATGACACTCGCTGATAGAGGACACGCATTTGTGTGTGCCCTAAAAAATAATGTCAGTTTTGCAAAATTTGAAGGATAGAGGACACGCATTTTTGCGTACCCTAAAATTAGTGTCAAAAAAAAACATGGAGGGCACCTATTATAAAAAGTGTGACATGTGAATGTGTCGTTTTATATTTTTTAGGAAGGCGCGTCTCCGTGTTTTTAATAGCCTATGGGGGGGAAATGGAATCCCAAAAAATTAAACACCCTACCTGATTCATCTCCTTCCTTTCTTTCTAAAATCCTACCAAAGAACCCTAATAATCCTTTTGAATCGGCTCATCTTCCTTTACCTCTACTCTCTCTCTCTCTCTCTCTCTCTCTCTCTCTGCAAGCCCTAAGTCGCCACCAACAGCATCGAACCCTAATAATACTTGTAATATATTAACAAATCACAAATAACCTTATTCTCAAAAGTCTATCCTATCAAATTGCATTGGTGAAGGCAACCCAAAAGGACCATGCTACTTTCGGGTCAAGTACATACCAATTATAGTTATGGGCTTAGACACCTAATCCAACAGTCTCCCACTTGGATAAGTCTAATAACTATAACTGCAAGTACAACTTAAACAATCAACTAGCAATCGTAGCTCTTAAAAGCCGTTGTCGAACTCTGACCCAGTCAGTGACGCATCCTTTAGATAAGGGATCATATAATCCTCTGTTCTTCAAGATATCATCCGGACAAATACATGGAACAATGTCATACTTATTGTCCAGCTGTTTGTTTCTCGATTTCTGATTTGTTTGACAGAGAACTTAATTGAACACGTCCTGACCGGGCCCGACACATAAGTCAAAACAAAATCATCGAGGGGCCCAAGATATCACTTTTAATCCTCCAAGATTTAAAAGGAACATATAAACTTCGACATTATATGCACTACTAGAAAAAAGCCCTTTAATGACGCGCAAACAATGACACTCGCTGATAGAGGACACGCATTTGTGTGTGCCCTAAAAAATAATGTCAGTTTTGCAAAATTTGAAGGATAGAGGACACGCATTTTTGCGTACCCTAAAATTAGTGTCAAAAAAAAACATGGAGGGCACCTATTATAAAAAGTGTGACATGTGAATGTGTCGTTTTATATTTTTTAGGAAGGCGCGTCTCCGTGTTTTTAATAGCCTATGGGGGGGAAATGGAATCCCAAAAAATTAAACACCCCACCTGATTCATCTCCTTCCTTTCTTTCTAAAATCCTACCAAAGAACCCTAATAATCCTTTTGAATCGGCTCATCTTCCTTTACCTCTACTCTCTCTCTCTCTCTCTCTCTCTCTCTCTCTCTCTCTCTCTCTCTCTCTCTCTCTCTCTCTCTCTGCAAGCCCTAAGTCGC
This sequence comes from Lactuca virosa, assembly GCF_052849685.1. Taxonomy (NCBI): domain Eukaryota; kingdom Viridiplantae; phylum Streptophyta; class Magnoliopsida; order Asterales; family Asteraceae; genus Lactuca; species Lactuca virosa. The sequence continues at coordinate 30,058,158 of NC_136428.1, forward strand.
CACCAACAGCATCGAACCCCATAAGCTTTAAGAGTTTGGAGTACATCTAGAAACCTAAGCACACACTTCCGCCATCTCAAGATACCGGTTCAAGATCGGAACGCCACATCGCAGTCCACGATGTCATCATCGTCTCCACAAACCGCTGTCAATGGCAGAGAAAACGAATGCGACTGGGTCTGGAACGAAATCAAAGTCAAAGCTCGCCATCAACCTAAGCACGCACTTCCGACTTCTCCTCCGACCCATCTCTCCTCTCTGCCACCGTCGCTGACCTACGTGTCGCCCGTCAAGGAGACCCATCTGATCCTACTCCTTCTTGGTTCACTCCCAAAAGGTACATTCTTTATGTTTCTTCTTTCTTTCATCAGTTTGACGTCCCTGCAACTGCAAGGCTTCAATCAGGTTTCATTCTCTTCTCCTGATATAACGATTTCTTGTTTTTGTTTCTTCTACATGATGCTAGTATTCTGTACACACAATGAATATAATACATATTCTATTTTAGTGATTGTATAGGAGTATGAAATCTATTATGTTAACTTATTAATGAGTTTTGTACCATAATGAAGTAATTCCTTTATGAATGAGAAATAAATATGCTATGTTATCATGTTAATTTTGAAAAACTAACAAAGTGGAATCGGTTTCTGAAGTTTGAACAAATTGATGGCTACAGGATGTTTTTTGTTGGTAATTTTAGTCTTTATCACAAAAAATGTATTTGGTTTAGAGATTGAATTGAATTATAGAGAAGTATGGGCCTATTCATGCAAAATAGAAAACCGAAAGATGTGTTATATAGAAGGGATTAAGACTATGATCTTCTTTTGATATGGTTTATCATCAATGCGAGGATGGCATGAAACAAGGAAGAATATGCAGGTGGATGATGCATATATGAGATAAGTTTATTTCTATTCATATAACTTAAAGCCAACTTCACTTATTTGAGAGTAATTTGTAATTTTTAGAAAATAAAATTGTAATTTTTTAAAATCATTTCATTCTTTAAAAAAAGATTTGGGTAATCAAAAGTTACATAACAAAACATGGTTTATATTTACTAAAGTCTAATTGTTTCTCAAACATATGGGAATTGGGATGGTTTTGGTTGTTAGTAAAGAACTATTATAACAGGTGCTTTGTATATTTCCTGTATCAGAATGACCTAGTGGACAAAAGTTGCAGTTTTTGTCCCACACAAAATACATAAATGCCCTCATCCTTATTATTGGAAAATGGAAATAACCTGCCTGATAACTTGATTTATTGAACAGGAGTTCATATTAATAAGGGGCTTCTTGCACTTAGAAATGTCATAAGTGCCCTTGGTGATGAGAAAAAACGGAAAGAAGGTGCTCATGTTCCATATAGAGATAGTAAACTTACTCGCCTCTTGCAGGTTGGACATTATTAATTAACTAATTTTTAATTCAACTAAGTTTATTGCTTTTAGTTTAATCTAAATATGTTTTACCAAACTAACAGGACTCACTTAGTGGGAACAGCAGAACTGTTATGATAGGTAACATATATAATTTATAGTTTTGTTTATTATTTATAATTTATAATTTTGTTTATTATTTAAAATCTTTGGTACTAAGTAAACATATAATTTTTCCTAATTTTAGCTTGTGTTAGTCTTAGTCCTGCTGATATAAATATTGAGGAGACTCTCAACACTTTAAAGTATGCAATCAGGACTCGAAATATACAGAATAAGCCTGTGGTAAGTTTGAGTTATATGCTAGAAATAGCAACCTGCTTTCATTTATTTTATTATTATAGAAAAATATTAAATTGAGATGCTATAATACACAAAAAAAATCATTACTTTTTTAAACAATTTAATAGGTGAATAGGGATTCGGTGTCTAGTGAAATGTTAAAGATGCGTTAACAACTAGAATGCTTGCAAGCAGAACTTTGTGCTCGTGGTGGAGGTTCTACTGTTGAATTACAGGTATAATTTATAATATGAATATCATATTTATTTTATATAATAAACCTTTATTCTTTAATTTCTTATAAATTTGTTGTACTGCACTAATGGACAGGTATACCTTTTGGTTACCTTCACATTTGTTGTACTGCACTAATGGACAAGTATAAATTTCTTATAAATTTGTTGTACTGCACTAATAGACATGTATAAATTTGTTGTACTGCACTAATGGACAGGTATATGCCATTTGCAAAGAATATTGTATTCTTTTGAGTTGATTATACCTTTTGGTTACAATAACATCATATTTTCATTAATTCTCTTCTATATAATTCCTTAAGCAATGATAATGACATAAAGCATGTTTAGGAAAATGGCAACTCTAATTCCGGAAGGCGAGACACTGGTGGCAAAGAGCGTTCGGTTGTGGGGAAGAAAGATGCAGGGAAACCAACAAAAAAGCCTGGCAAGTGCTTTATTTTTTATTATCTCTTTCTTAAACATAAGCAAATGTATTTATATTTTTCTTTTTTCTTTTTTTGGTTAATCTAGATTAACATAAGACATCAAAAGAGGAGGAACGTGAGGTGCAGCTTAATGAGGAAGCTATTGTCCGTGAGAAGGTCATGAATATAAAGAAGATTCTTTCCTTGTTACTGAAAGCTTTAGGAGCAATGGCTATAGCTAATCCAAATCCTTTTGATTATAGTCTTCTTCAAAGCATTCTGACCAATATACCCTTCACAGCATTTACCTTTTTCTTCTTCTTCTTGAGACTTTCTTTTGACTTATCTTTGAGGTACACACTAATAGAACCCTGATCTGAATTAGGCCTTCTTGAAAGCATTCTGACCAATATACCCTTCACAGCATTTACCTTTTTCTCCTTCTTCTTGAGACTTTCTTTTGACTTATCTTTGAGGTACACACTAACAGAACCCTGATCTGAAATATACTAATGCAACATTTAAAGCCTTTTTTATGTTCTTGGATTGTTAAATTTAACAGCCTAGCTGTTGAATTTGTCAAAATGACCATTTTGCCCTTGTCTCTTTCATCAACTTATACTTTTTTTTCATGTTTTTCTCATATATAAAATATCCTTAATTCGGTTGCATTGTGCATTGCTAGACCTCGGAATCAAAGCAGTAAGTCACGATCATTTTAGGCTTTTTAGCTGTAAACAAATTATAATTTTGTATATTAATATTTGACTAAAATCAAATAGAATAGATAAACTTATATTTATGTTCAGTGACAATTATTTATTAATTTTGTGGAAAGATATTCTGATTTTTTATTTTACTTTTTAGAGAGCAGCTCCATAACAAACGGATATCTTCTCGTTCATGCCAACGGCGGATTGAACCAAATGAGGACATGGGTGAGTTCTTATCCCTCCAAATTTATTATTTTTAGAATTCGTACATGCTACAATTTTTCTATTTTTAGTAAGGGTTAAACCAATCTTAATTATTATTATATATCTCAGATATCTACTTTTAATAAAAACAGCCTTATTTATAACGTCAGATATGTGACATAGTGGCTATCGCCAATATGATGAACTCCACTCTCGTTCTCCCATCTCTTGATCATCAATCTTTTTGGACAGATCCGATGTACTCAATCCTTTCTACTCTTGTCTTTATAAAGAAATCGAGTATTAATTTACTCTTCTAGAACAAAGGAAATCAAATGAATGAGAAGTAGATAATTTTTTTATATATATGTTATATGCAGAGGAAGTATGAAGAAGCTGTGTATACTCTTGCTCAAATGGAAAAGAGAGTTGTAATGGCGGAATCTACTTTAGAGGCAACAATGCAATACAATTCTGGCCAAGTCAAAGCAGTACAACCAACAGGATAAGGTTACTTACTTATCTTATGGCTATTATTATTATTTATTGCTATATGTTAATGTTATTTTTTTATTAATATATAGGTTAATTCGTCCGGAATCTAACACAGCTGGAAGAAGGTCGGGGATACTTTCATTTGGACTTGGTTATACAAATAGGTTATATAGTTAGGGAAAACCTCTTAATAGCAATGTAGAATTAGATCCCCTTAATACCAATGTATTACAATGTATTGTATTTTTGTATGACATTAACTTTTGTGCAATGTATTGTATTTTTTGTATATGGTATTTTATTTTCTATTATGAGACATGAAATGCTAATTTAATTTGAAAATTAGAAAATCTATGAATAATTTTTTCTTTAAATTTAAAATTACGATACGCAAAAATGTGTGTCATCTTCATTTATGACATGGCCTTTCTTGACAGCGGCCTTAATGATACGCATTGCGTGTCATAAATGTGCGTTGTAAATGCGCGTCGTCTATAGACGACGCGCAAAAGCGTGTCGTCTCTCGTTATGACAGGGCCTTTCTTGACACGCATTTACGCGTCGTCTGAGCGTTTTACGACACGCATTGCGCGTCGTAAAAGGCTGTTTTTCTAGTAGTGATGCTTGTACTAACTATTCGTTAAATCATACACAACAGTGCGTTTTATAACATCAAGTTACTGATGCGTTTTCGCACTATCAATGTACAACCAACTCATAGTCAACAATTTATATATCTTGGTTTGAAGACTTATATGATATTATCGTCTCACAATCACTCCTGATAAATTCCATGAAGTGATTCAAGCGAGCGTGGGTTTAATCCAATACTCAGACCTTATGAGCACTCATGAATGTTGTAGTAATCTCTTGCTATGTCTAAAACACTTCATACAATCAACAAGCCAAATTCATGACAGTCTTGCCTCAATACCTACTTCCAAAGTATGATCGACTGTGGACAGTTTGAATAATATAATTATTCTGGAAGTCAAAACATGCAAAATGAAACAATAGTAAATAATTGACATAAGATAGTAACTTTACTCATAAATAAAACACATTTTATTTAATCATCAGATGTCAATTACATTTTATCTATTACAAGTATCTAAATAGCTATCTAATCATTAAAACTAATATCATCCTTCAGCCCAATGCTCCTCGCATGCTGCAAATGCTTAACCCTACTCAGTCCCTTCGTAAGGGGATCTGTTGGGTTCTCATCTGATGATACCCTCTTTACCACGAGGAGTCCTTCTTCCACCCGATGTCTTATGAAGTGATATTTCCTGTCGATGTGCCTAGATCTGCCATGATCCCTTGGTTCCTTGGTTAAGCCAACCGCACCCTCATTGTCACAGAAAATCTCCATAGGCTCCTTTATATCTGGTACAACTCCAAGGTCTTTGATGAACTTCTTCAGCCATATTGCCTCCTTCGACGCTTCGCTTGCTGCTATGTACTCTGATTCGCACATTGAATTAGCTACAGTCTCCTGTTTGGAACTTTTCCAAGTTATTGCTCCTCCATTCAGGGTAAAAACCCAGCCCGACTGAGAGCGGAAATTATCTCTGTCGGTTTGAAAGTTGGCGTCACTATACCATGTGACTCTTAATTCATCACTCTCACTAAGAGTAAGGACCCAGTCCTTAGTCCTACATAGGTACTTAAGAATATTCTTTACTGCAGTCCAGTGAGCTTTACCAGGATTCCCTTGATATCTGTTGACCATGCTCAAGGCAAAGGCCACATCAGGGCGAGTACAAGTCATAGCATACATGATCGAACCAACTGCGAAAGCATATGGTACTCGACTCATCTCAGCTATCTCAGCCCTTGTACTCGGACTCTGAGTCTTACTCAGTTTTGTATTGCCTTGGATGGGTAAGTCACCTTTCTTGGAATTCTCCATGCTGAACCGTTTCAACACCTTGTCCAAGTAGGTACTTTGACTAAGTCCAATTAGTCTTTTACTCCCGTCTCTCAATATCATTATCCCTACGATGTAAGCAGCTTCTCCAAGGTCCTTCATAGCGAAACACTTCCCAAGACAGGACTTAACCTCCTGCAAGGTTGGAATGTCATTTCCTATGAGTAGTATGTCATCCACATACAAAACCTGAAAGCTAACCTGTACTCCCACTAGCCTTGACATACACACAGGACTCATCCTCGCTTCTTGAAAATCCAAACTCTTTGACTTTCTCATCGAAACAAATATTCCATCTGCGAGATGCTTGTTTCAATCCATAAATGGATTTCTCAAGCTTACACACTCTATTAGGGTACTTTGCATTGACAAAACGCTCTGGCTGACTCATGTAAACATCTTCAGCCAACTTCCCATTAAGGAAAGCGGTTTTGATACCCATTTGCCATATTTCATAGTCATGAAATGCAGCCATGGCTAACATAACCCTAATAGATTTAATATTCTCCACTGGTGAGAAGGTCTCATCATAGTCAACTCCCTGAGTTTGAGTAAAGCCCTTTGCAACCAGTCGTGCCTTATAAGTGTGCACTTTCCCATCCATGTCGGTCTTCTTCTTGAAGATCCATTTGCACCCGACTGTCTTACGACCCGGTACATTGTCAACCAAGTTCCAAACTTAATTGTCATACATGGACTAAATCTCGCTGTCCATAGCCTCTTTCCACTTTGCAGACTCGGGTCCTGCCATGGCTTCCTTGTAATTGTTAGGTTCATCCAAATTTACCTGTGTGTTATCACTGATAAATGTATCACCCTCAGATGTTATATGGAAACCATATAACACAGGTGGAACACTAACTCTACTGGAGCACCTCAAAGGTACGAACTCGTCAACTAGTTCAACAGGAGTTTCCTCCTCAGGTTGATTGCTAGTGTTTGAGGTTCCTTCACCGCTTGACCCTTGAAGCTCTTCAAGGTCAATTTTCCTCCCACTGTCCCCTTGGCCTATGAGTTCTCTCTCGCTAAAGACTCCTCTTCTTGCAACGAAGACAACATTGTCACTCGGTCTATAGAAGATATATCCAAAGGATTTATGTGGGTAGCCGATGAAAATACACCGCTCACTACGAGGTTCGACCTTGTCGTGAGTCTCGCATCTCACGAAAGCCTCATAACCCCAAACCTTGATGTGTGCTAACGAGGGAACCTTCCATGTCCACATCTCGTGAGGTGTTTTAGCAACCTTCTTAGTTGGGACTAGATTAACGATATGGGCGGCAGTCTCTAAGGCATACCCCCATAATGAGATAGGTAACGAAGCTCAACTCATCATGGAACAAACCATGTCCAACAAGGTTCGATTGCGCCTCTCAGACACACCATTAAGCTGTGGTGTCCTAGGTGGCGTCAATTGTGAAACAATCCCACATTCCTTAAGATAGTCTTGGAACTCAATACTAAGATACTCACCACCCCGATCGGATCAGAGCATCTTTATCTTCCTACCCAGCTGATTCTCCACTTCTTGTTTAAACTCTTTTAACTTTTCAAAGGTTTCTGACTTATGTTTGATTAAGTAGATATAGCCATATCTGCTGTAATCATCAATAAAAGTCACATAGAAGCGGTTAGCATCCCTTGTGGAGGTTCTGAAAGTTCCGCACACATCGGTGTGTATGAGATCCAACAAACCTTCACCCCTTTCACAAGTACCAGTGAAGGGTGACTTGGTCATCTTTCCAAGCAAACAAGATTCGCAAGTGTCATCCGACCTTAAGTCGAATGACTCCAAGACTCCAGCCTTTTGGAGTTTGCCTATGCGCTTCTTGTTGACATGTCCAAGACTACAATTCCACAAGCATGCCTTATCCAAACTTTCGGAAGACTCGATGTGCAACACATTATTTCCTAAGTTGTCTACAACCATCACAGTTTCATATACACCATTACAAGGCAATGCTTTAAAATAAAAAACACCATTATAAAAAGCATCAATAGCACCAATTTCATTATCAAATGAAAAACTAAAACCTTGTTTGTACACACCATGAAAGGAAATAATATTTCTCGCCATATCAGACGAGTAGCAACAATTATTCAAATCTAATTCCAACCCACTACTAAGCAATAAAGAATAAACTTCAATCTTGGTGACAGACGACATTTTCCTATTTCCCATGATCAAGTTCATCTTCCCGTGCTCCACATCCGTACTACTTTTTAGTCCCTACAAATCAGAACAAATGTGAATTCCACAACCTGTATCAAGGACCCAATAATAAGAATGTGATGAGTTATTAGATAGAATAGTATAAATACCTGCATGGGTGGGTTTAACCTTCCCATCCTTGAAATCCTACAAGTATTTGGGCAGCTTCGCTTCCAGTGCCCTTTATCATGACAATTGAAACACTCTGCTTCTTTCGGGTTGGTAGAGGGATTAGCAGAACCAGATTTGGTCCCACTGCAAGAGGATCCATCAAGAGACTTTCCCTTGCGGCTCTTAGAGGGAGCCTTCCTCTTTTTCCCTTTCCCATGTCCAATTGCCAAGACACGGGCAGTAGTAGTAGGAGTAGAAACAACAGATTTACTTTTAAGACTGCTTTCAGCAGTCCTCAAAAGGCCTTGAAGCTTGCTAAGAGTGACATCCTCCTTGTTCATATGATAGGTCATACGGAACTTATCATAACATGGAGGTAAAGAATGTAGAATGATATCTATGGCCAACTCTTCATCGAAGTTCACATTCAACTTCAGCAAGCGGTCCACAAACCTTTGCATTTTCTGCAAGTGGGTCGTGATGGATTCTCCATCCTTCATCTTTGTTGTTATCATGGAGGCGATGATTTCATACCTCTCTTGACGAGCACTCTGATGGTATCTTTCCATCAGGTCTTGGTGCATCTCAAAAGGGTAGAAGTCCTCATAATACATTTGGAGTTCAGCTGTCATAGTGGCCAATATGATACAAGACACCTTAGTGACATCCTTCTCATGAGTCCTAAACTCAGCGATCTTCTCAGGAGTAGCAGACGACTCATCAATTTCCTTAAGCTCTTTGTCGAGGACATATTCCTTGTCCTCATAACGAGTGACCATCCTGATGTTCCTGATCCAATCGTTAAATTTGGAACCATCAAAGATAACTCCCCCAGACAAGTTCATTAGGGAGAAAGAACCAGTAGGGTTTGAGCCAGAAGCAGTGTTGGAAGACATCTGAAAAAGAAAGACAAAGTTTAGATTAGATAAGAGTCCTTAATATAACACCAAAATGAAATATTAAGGCTAGGACCCAACACAATAGTTTACAATTTGGAAGAGGGATGTCGTAATCCAATTGCAAAATATTTGAAGGTAGGTAAATGACGATTTACCAATTTCAACCATGAAAAACGAAATTGATTATTAAGTTTTAATTGGATGGAAATTCCTAGATTCTTTTGAGATTCATTTAGCTTTTCAATGGCATGTTTAAATCTCGATTATGCCCTTCAAGTTTGTGACTGGGATGTCGAGGATCACAAACAAGGTGTGAATAACCATGCCAATGTACTTGGTACTCTTAATATCATATATCACCTAATCAATGTGTCGGTTAACCACACACGCTCCATTGATCTATGATAAACATCAAGCTACCCTTTGCCACCCTTACTAGTCCATGTTACTGTGTCGGTTAACCACACACACTCCACTAACGACTTGGCAAGGTGCAAAGTGCAATTTCATGGATTACCATCAAATTCACATTTTTCCTAAAGTAACTAAGATTGGGAATTTAATAAAAGTTTAGTTACTTTATAATTATCATTATACTTTTAACGAGAATCAATGTCCTATCCTACCCTTCGGCTAATGACCCTCCACCATTCAAAGAAGCGGTGGGTGAGAGTAGACACATATTAAACCACCATTTTATAGGCAGTAACCTTATACCCCCCTTATAGACCGGCTTCGTGAATGAGGCCTACTAACGGTAAGACTGACTTGTCTTATACATATATATAATTATTAAACTTTTAATATTATAATAGTATAAGGGTTGAATTTTAAACTTATAAAATTCTAGGGTTTGGAATTAAAGTATTCATAAGTGTGACTTTACAAATTCCAAAACTTGAGGGCAAGTTTTGAAACTCTTCAAAACTTTTCATTTCCATAACTTATGAGTTTAATGACTTTTAAAAAAGAGACTTTTTATTTTCCATAACTTGAGGACAAGTTATGGAATTCATTAAAGGCATTTAGATCAACATTTTAACTAACAAAAATTATCCAATAATTTGTCTATGATCTAGTTAAACTCATAAGTCAAGATAATTCATATCAACAATTTGCAAGAAATTAGCCTAATCATATAAACTAATACAAATCTTGAAATTTTGACAATTATCTTTTAATTGGATGAGCATGATCACTACCATATCAAAAAACAGATTTTATGTTTCAAAAAACAGTTTGTGGTAATGATCCTAATCCAATTCTGGCCAAAAACTCGAAATTCTGCAACCAGAACCATCAACTCGACGAGTGCATGATCCTGACTCGTCGAGTTGGCCCTTTACTGAGTGGACTTGTCGAGTCAGCTAGTGGACTCGGCGATTTCATCAGTCAGAGGCCAGAAAATCGATTTTTTCAACTTTGAAAACTAATGAGCATCAAGTATAATAGAAAACAATCTTAGGCTTTGATACCACTGAAGGGTTTTGAGCACTCTAACAGCCTTATGGTGCACATGCAACCCTAGATGCTTTGGATCTATGTTTTCTCTAATTATACATGCAATTTGTTTTTCCAAAGCGCACATCCTAACTAGCATACAATTTGACAATTGAACAATATAACTAGTTAGATAACTTACCTCTTAATAGGACTTGTAGTTCTTGGCCTTCAAAAGCTTTAGCACCTCAAGTGTGATGCCTCTAATGTGTCACAAACACCAAGTGCAAAAGGAGGCTTGAAAGAATAAGTTGCTTAGCACAAAATCGGTTTACACTCTCCAAGAATGTATGTGTCAACCGATTTTAGCTCTAGGGAGTTCCTTTTATAGGGTGACAAGTGCTAGGGTTACATCCATGCAAACCCTAATGTGCCATGACTCTTCATATTACTTAGGCTCCATGGGTTAAACATCCATGGACTATCCATGTTGGTTTAGCCCATCCTAATTAACCATGGATCATTGGCCCACACTATAAAAATCCTTGATTTACCAAATCAGTCCCTGTATATTAAATTAGTCTCTTTTGATCAAAAAATTAATTCCATATTAAATCTTGATCAATACTAATTAAATAATATGATTTCACATTAATATATTATACTTGTAATATATTAACAAATCACAAATAACCTTATTCTCAAAAGTCCATCCTATCAAATTGCATTGATAAAGGCAATCCAAAAGGACCATGCTACTCTCGGGTCAAATACATACCAATTATAGTTATGGGCTTAGACACCTAATCCAACATACAGTAGGCGGGGCCTAAGAGAAACATATATGTATACCGAGCGGAGCTCGATGCCAGGCGGGGCCTGATGTCGGACATGGTCCGATGCCGAGCGAGGCCCGATGTTGGGGTGGGGGCCCAATATATGTGATTATGTGTATGGTATGTGGTAGGTTGGGGAACTCACTAAGCTTCGTGCTTACGGTTTATAGTTTTGGTTTCAGGTACTTTTAGTGGCAAAGAGAAGAGCTCGGGATGACTGCATCGCACACACACCATTATGTTTAGCTTGGGATGTTTACTATGATGTTTTGATACTGTGATAATAATGTTTTGAGATATTTTGACTATGATTTGATGAAATGATTTGATGACTATGGTTTTATTTAATGATTTAAAATGAAATTTTTGGTCATGATTTTTGGGATGTTTCATCTAATCTCCTACAACGGCTACTACGTGAACCTGCAACACATGGAAGAATCTACAACATCAGACCACGGTGTGGTATGGTGAGTTATACCATACTATATTTTCATGCAATCATACTCTACTTCTCTTCTTTCTTTCTTTTCATACTCTACCATTCTTCTCTTTTTTTTCTCATACTCTTTAACTCCAATACCTTCTTCATATATTATGTATTTTAATCTCATCTCTTCTCATACAAATCTAATCTCTTCTCATCTCATCTACTTTATTCTTCACATACTCATCTCATCTCATACTTTCTCCGATTCTATCTTTACCTCTTCTCATGATCTGATTTTGTTTTCATCTCATCTCATGCTATTTTCTTACTTTTTCTACACCTCTTCTCATCTCACCTCATGCTCTTTCCATACTCTATCTTCACCTATTCTCATACTCTTCTCCCTCACATCATGCTCTTTTCTCATCACTTCTCATATACTTACTCTATATCATCTCATTCCTTCTCATCTCTTCACACCTCATGTCTCTCTACTCTCATCTCCTTTTGTTTTACCATTCTACTCTTATTTAGACCCAAACGGTCTAATCGCATAGGATACTTCATCTATCATATTGGGGGACAATATACTCTGACCTTACCAGTGTACAATCATTCGGACTTAGTCCCCTCACGAATCCTTTGGAAATTTTCTTCTCTTGAATCCCTCATGTATTATAATGATCCCTTACAGATCCTCTACACTTAATCGCTCACGGATTACTTATCAAGGTTATTTAGAAGAAATATCTATTACGTTGTTCCAATCATGGAAACCTTTATCAATCTTCTCTAATCACACATAATCTTATTCCCGAAGGAATCATCGTCTCATTCCCATAGGAAACAAAATCTCTTTCCCAAAGGAATCATAATCTAATTCCTATAGGAATCATCTTACTACATTCCCGTAGGAAGCATCTTTCTAATCTTCTCATAATCTTTCATGTGAGTGTTATAGCCTCTCCATAGTCTTACACCTCACATGTCTCATAACATTCTATCTCATCATCCCAATAATAGATCTTCTACTACTAATGTAGTACTTAATTTATTGAGTACTAAATCTAAATCTTTATCTACTAACATATAGATATTTAACACAATACCATTAACATCTAGCCATACATCCATGCTCTATCTTCATCTAGTATATGATGGGTATTTAACACAATACCGTTAATATCTAAACATACATACATACTCATTTACAATATTACAATTCATGTAATCACATTCTATCTTTACCTAATATCTTGTAGGTATCCGACACAATATCATTAACACATAAACACGCATACATATATATTCATAAGATTATACAACATATAATCATAAGCTAGTGAGAGAGAGAGAGAGAGAGAGAGAGAGTTATAACATATTTTCTTAGTTAGTGAAGACTACCTTTGGCTTCAAATCTTCAATTGATGCAACTTGATCCATCTTCTTTACTTAAGGAATATTCATACAGCATATCAATATCATTAGAACTTGTCTTAGCCTATTAAGAGATTAACTTATCTCCATATCAAGATGATCACTTAATTGATCATAATTCTTACATCTCATCTTCTACCTCTAAATCTATTTTACCCAATGAATTAAGCATCCCATACTACGTCAATCATTACACTTTAAACTCTATTCAATCAATTTATCTTCCTCACTAGTTAGGGTTTAAAACCATAACTTCCCATAAATGGATTGCACCATGGAAATCACATACAAAGCTTGTTCAAAGCTTCTAAACACTCTCAATAACATACTAATTGAGTTATAATCCTATTAAATCAAACAATCTAACCAAACTAACAATTTCACCATTGAAGTTCAAAGCTTCATAAAAAGGAGAAATCATTACCTAAAAGGGAAGAGGATGTTAATCCTTGCAATCCACCATCTCTAGCTCATCTTGGCACCAAACTTGCCATTCGTAGACTCTCAAACGATTTGGTAGAGTTTTTTTTCTGATAATGGACCCTTACGATCTTTTAATCCATTTACTAATCTGAGTAACCACGTTGCGACAGCATGCTTACCATGTCGTGGTGCACCGTATTAAGATGTGGTCTCCCTATAGCCGAGCTACGATGCCTTTCTCTTATAGCATCCAACTTTCACCACTGTACCATGGGTACCCATATACCACGCCACGATGTAAAGTATAATTCCCTCAACTTATGTTGAAACTTTTGTCCATATTATCTCTTCGCCCACCGCACCATGGCAAAGGTCTTACCGTGTCGTAGTGCCTGCACTTCAACAGGTCCTTACCTGATTCCATTCTAGCCTTGGGATAATTTTCTTCTAACCTTCTAACACTCATAATATCTTTGTTTTAAACCCATTTTCTATGATCTTTATATCCACACGAAGGTGGGGATGATTTCTACAACTCAATTAAGTCATTTATGACAAACTACATAAAGGTCTTAATCTATTAAGTCACATGGCGCAAAAAACATAAAATTCTCATTTTACCCTTTATATCCTAAATGCACAATCTCTTGCATTTCTTATCTGGAACCCACTTATCTCATCTTATAAAAGTGACTTAGACTTATCTTGACTCACTTCATGAAGTTACACCTTCTCAATTCATGAAATTCATCTAAATGACCAAATTTCCCTTTTGGTCAATTATTCACCCAAAGTTAAATCTCTCTAAATTTTGGGTTCTTACAATCTCCCATCCTTAAAGAGATTCCATCATCAGAATCTTTCCTTAACTTCCATCGAAATTCCCTAATTATATGGTTCACTTTTATGGTTGTTTTCTTCCTTAATTCTCATTACATAAAATAGTAATTTGCTTGCTATTTCCTTGCATTTTCAATACAAAATTGCTAAACTCTCTTCATCAGTCCATTCACAATGGATGATATGAGACATCTACTACCACATCTACTCCTATTAAAACACATTGCATACATTGTTGGAAAGAGTGTCCAATGTCATTAACTATTGGTAATATTTCTAATAATAACATGGTCCTTTTCGGTTGCCCTCAAGACCCAAATTGAGTAGAATAAATAAAAGAAGAAATTGGTTTATTAATTATTATGGTTAATAATTAATTAGAAACTAATTGGAAATATATTTTGGAAATATATTTTGGGAATTAATTAACAGTTTAATTAGTTAAAGGGTTGAATATTCATTAACCGATAGTTGGCTAATCAGGAATGTTCCAGAATCGTTATGGGATTAGGGTTGGATGAAAATCACTCCATCCCACATGGGAAGAGGAGTGAATTTCGTGGTTATGCTTCCATCCCACATGGGAAGGAGTACAAAACCTAGGAAAGGATCCAAGGCTATAAATAGGGCCTTAGGGATTTCATTATTCCTTGTACCTTGGCTTGAAGTTTCGACAACCCTTCTTCCTCCCCCTCTTAGGTACGATTTCTAACCCTCTTTGGGTTTGTGAAATTGACCCTTCTCCTAGTTATTTTTATTCCACTCTTTGGTGTCATGGGTGTGATATCATTAGATGGATTCTGGTTTGGGTCCTCTCATCCAAGCAACTTCGTGAAGAATCAAGATCTCAAGCATGAAGATCAAGGGCTACATAAGAGGTATGTTTTTCTTCTTTATATTTTATGTTTTCTAGGGTAGATGTAATTAGCATGAAAACATACATCCATAGGTTGCATGTACACTTAGGTATATCGTAGTTTCGATTTTTCCGCTACCTAGTTTAGAGTGTATTTGATGCGTAGAAATCCCAACAGTGGTATCATAGCCATTGGTTCACGATTACATTCACTCTAGATCCATGTTTTCTGAAAATACTTATTTGAAATTGAATGAAAGAAGAAAAATTGGAAAATTTGTAACTGAAAAAAACCCTTGTTGCAGCTCACGACGTGAGGGGTTTATGCTCACGACGTGAGCAGCCCGGATTAGGGTTTCCCTATTTTTCATTTTTCAAATTTGAAGATTTATTAAATATGGATAATTACCAAATTTAAAATGTTTTTTAAATCTGGAAAATAATAAATATTATTTAATAGAGATTTAAATTTGAATATTTATTTATTTATTTATTATTTAAATAGTGAATATAAATATTTAATATTATTTATAATAGAGATTTATAAATTTGAATATTACCCCCCCCCCCCCTCATGGTTTATTAATTGTAATATTGTATCATTTCAATTAATTAGAATTAATAATAGACAACTAAATTTAAAGAGTTTTAAATTTACCCCTTATATATATTACAATTGTATCTACTATATGTATAAGAAAGTTACAACATGCGTCCTCGCGTTTTTAAATATTGACATTATCAATCTTACCATGACTAGGCTCACCCATTCTGATGTAGGAGTTTAAGGAGGTCTTTGTGATTCCTAATGAGGTCGGTTTTTAATATGCTTCGCGCTTACCACCCTCACCGCCCTATTGCATTTTGAGAATGGAGTTACCGAAGGGTTTGATAGTGATAATGGTCAATCTAAAAGTATTCTAAATACAAGTATAAAACAAAATCTCGTTTTATTAATAGAATGCAAGTATTATATTATCCATGAAAATTGCACATTCTCTTTATATTCTGTTGGTGGAGCTCGCGAGGTTAAACGATACATCAATCTAGAGTATAGTTGAGAGTGATATGGAACTCGCGAATCTTAAGCGTAACTTGAGTCGGGGACCATGCGATTTTGCATGGTTAATTTACAATCTATTTAGCGTGAATCTTATGTTATCCATAAAAATTGCACATTCTCTTTATAACTTGTTGATGGAGCTCGTGTGGTTAACCGACACGTCAATTTGAGAGTATAGGTAGAGAATGATGGGTTTTATACAAACAATCATATGTGTGCATGCAACCCTAATTGGATCTATGTTTTCACTATTAGACATACAACTTTATGAACACAAAAAGAAACCTGGAATGCTCCTATAATTTTCGAAATCTACATAGGAGAATAGAATACATACCTTTTGTTGTTATATAGCAATAACAACTAGTTCCTTGAATTTCCTTAGCTCTTGAAAGCAAGTACCACAAGTGTAGTACCTCTAATGGCTCACAAACACACTTTGGGTGAGAGGATGAATATGAGAGAGAGGAGGAAAAGTACTAAGCTCCAAAATTCGTCCCTAGTAGGGTTTTCCCAAGGAGTGGTCGAATTCTAGTGCCTTAGGGTGCTATTTATACTTGAGGCTAGCTAGGGTTTCAAGGTGGAAACCCTAATCCCTTAGCTTAGGGCCTAAGCAAGTCCATGGAATCCTTTCCTTAAGCCCTTTGACGAAAACTCCTAGATCCTTCTAGGATTTTCGTTCAAGCCTTAATAAAGGTGATCCAATAGCCCAAAGTCTCAACTATCAAATAATTACAAAACAGCCCCTGTACTTTTAATTAATTCCTTTAATCCCGAAATTAATTCCTAATTGATTTCTGATTAAATACTAATTAATAATATGATTCCAAATTATTATATTAATCATATAATATAATAAATAAATCATATTTATGCCCTAATCAACCTCTCTCCTCAACTGTCATCCTGTCTAGTCACCCGTGTGAAGGCAACCCAAAAGGACCATGCTCACAATCGGGTCAAGTACATACCAAAATAGTTATGGACTTAGACACTAATCCAACAGTCTCCCACTTGGATAAGTCTAATAACTATTCTGCGTATGACTTCAGAACCTGATCAACAATCGTAGCTTTCAAAAGCCGCTGCCAACTCTGATCAGTAACTTGTCCTTTAGATAAGGGATCGTATATTCCTCCATTATCAAGATATCGTATAGACACGAGACATGGATTTAAATCATTCTCTCTGTCTATGTATTGTTTCCCGACTTCTGATTCATGACGACTGACAACAGACTACAATTGAACACATCAACTTAGTCCCGGCTTGGCCAAGCGCGTAGGTGTCATCACTAAATCATCGAGGGGGCCACAGATATCGCTTTTATCCCACTTTGGGTAAAAGGAATGGATAAACTTCGACTCAAATGCTTGCTTGCACCTACTAATCGAATCACACACAACAATAAGTTTTATAACACCAAGTTACTGGTGCGTTTACTTATCATCAATGTGCAACCGACCAGCAAATAACAACTCACACATCTCGGTTTCAAGAATATACAATGTTATCGTCTCACTAATCACCCGTGATAAATCCATGAAGTGATTCAAGTGAGCGTGGGTTTAATCCAATACTTTAATCTTACCAAAGCACTCATGAACTCTGCAGCAAACTTGTGCTATGTCTAAACACTTTAGACAATCTGCAGACAGATTCATGACAGTCTTCCTTCATACCTACTTCCAATGTATGACCGACTGTGGAGGTTCGAATAACCCAATTATTCTGGAAGTCAAAACATGCAAAGTGAAACGCAATAATAATAGTAATCCTATATGGCCCCAAAACTTTTGAGCGTAAATAAAACACTTTTATTTAAACACCATATTGATTACTCATTATTCATTGCTCACTGTTTCAGAAAATCAACTTATTACTAGAATTACAACAATAATTGTCCCATGCTCCAAGCATGCACACTTTGTTTCCTATGGTCCATGCTTTGTGAAATAGATCAATTGAAAACTTTTCCAATGATGCTCATTTCACAATTCCTAATCCTCATCATTAGTGTAAGAACACAAGGTTCTCGCCACTTTTAGAATATATCAGATTCTAACATTTTATGCAATGATTCTTTCGTAATGTCATAGCACAAAAGTCACCAAGACCCGGCTAATGAAATTACAAGGTATTCTATCGGAAATTGTTACAAGACAATTCCATAGACGTGAAGTCTCACATTCAAAGTACATTCCTTTGAACATCCTTCTCGCATAAAATTTTCTAATCTAGACATAAATTCTTAATTTCCAACTCCCATTAATGGAAACATTTCCATATTTGCCATATGACAACTCATTCTTAATAGAATCTTATCTATTCATAATAATGTCAATATAGTCCATCCAGTACTATACTTCCAACTACTCACAAGCGACAAATCCTCAGTGAACCTCAGATCGTCCTTTGATAGTTGTTTAATTATTTTAGTCAAAACCGATTCTAGTCCTTTTTCCCTCTTAATGCCCTAGGCATTTGGAAAATTTTAGAATGGTCAAATATTACAGCATATGCAATCGATCCTATACCCGAAGCGTATTGGACACGATGCATAATGTCTCACATAAAGACATGATACTGTATCAGTCTTTTGCCATAATATTTTGTTAGCCATGTTCTCACAATTTGAACTATGAAGAGGGATGCCGTAATCATAATCGAATTTTGAGAACGTGTTATGTATCCTTGACTAAATTTTATTAACATTTCTTGATCTAAGCTTTTAGATTTTGAAACGAAGTATAATATTCTCTCCCTTAATTATAGCAAAACAACTTTTCAACCCCTACAACTTTGCAAAGTTAATCTTGTTTTCTATAATTAATATTGCTAACTCGCAATACTTGAAATAATAATCATGCTCCCACTAACACAATGATTATTTCCATACAAGCATAACACTTATGCTCCCACTAGCTTTGACATGTATTCAGAAAACACTTGAACTTCTAGAAAACAATGCTTATTGAATTCCTTAAGTTCATATTTCTAATATCTAATGCTTTGATAAGCCTTTATCTAAGCTTTTTAAGCTCATACACCTTTCCTTAGATAGCTCGCATGTGTGTCTAAACAATTCAGAATTTATGTTACTAAGTCCTAGATGTTCAGACTAATTGCCAAATCTCACAATTCGAACTATGAAGAGGGATGCCGTAATCATAATCGAATTTAAGAATACAATTATCACAATTGTTATCTTCTTTAAAATCTCTCTTAGTGAAAGCATTTCCTCAAAATCATTTTCATGAAGGAGTGAGACCTTATGACACTTAGATTTTAAAGTGTATGTGTTCCTATCCATTTGAATTTGTCATAACAATAATCGTAAGACAATGTTCGTGACAAATCTAACTCATATGGACTGAACTTGTTCAATCTCGATTTCCTGCCTCATGGTAGCACGAATGCCCACCATTGCTTCCAGGTCGTTGAGTAGTTCACCCTTTCCTATCAATGTACTTTCCATTGATTAGGGTGCCTTGCCTTTATGCAATCAATTCATAGAACTCATATTGCATAGTTGACTTCATCTGGAATGGCGCAGAAACAAAATTATATCAACACGATAGGTCGCCAACCTCAAGTCGTGTGCTAGTGATTAACTATCGGTTTATTCTTGATTTGTTCTTGAAACTTTTCAAGGCAATTGAGACTCCCACTGACCTCTTGACATATATGATTCTCTTGTCAGGAACCTTTCCTAGACAAAACAAATATTCAAGAGTTAGTGTAGTTCTTATCAAGACAAAACACTTCACATAATTGGTCCTAGTTGGTCTTTGTCTTATCCAAGACAGCACAACTTACCAATTTCAAATGTGCAAGAATAAGAAAACCTTTTCCAAACTCCACATTTGATGAGTTTTATAAACCTACTTAAGACTTGTCACTCAATTCACAATCTTGGAATATAACTCTAAGACTTGATATTGGAACGAAGTATGATTGACTTCTTGATTTTAACCATTTCTACAATTCTCGATTCCTCTTCTTAGACATACAAATGCACTAAGACTCACTTGGAGGATCAATTGAGATATGGTTCTTAATCATTAAGACTTATCATAAAACACAATAAAAGGTACTCTCCCTTCTTCGTAGAATAGAGAAACTTTTATCTTTCTGCCTGTTTGATTCTTCTTATTCGTTCTGCTATTGATTGAAACTCTTTCAATCAACTCAGAATTATACTTAATCTTATAAGTATAACCATATTTACTAAACTTTAGTAAATCATGACGAATATCTTTATCACTCTTGTGGTGGACTTGATCAATGCACAACCTAGTGTACTCGATCTCCTAGTCCTTCTCTTGACACTTTGTCAAAGAATTAGTCTAATTTCCAAATATGAAGTTTCTCATTCATCACGCAACCAAGTTGCATGACTCCAAGTTTCTGACCAACTGAAACTTGGGCGATGAGAATCTTCCCTTATTTGGCAAATTCTCGATATTTCCACAAATAACATAATTAAGAATCAAATCCATTATTGCTAACGATAGAAACAATCAAACATCAATTTTTCATACACACCATTGCAAGGATAAATAAATAAGACAAAATCAAAATTTATTTTATTGCGGAAAAATTTGTCTTTACAATGCAATTCAGCTGAAAAACTATGCTATTACATATTTCTTATCAATCTATCCTAACTCTAGAGTAGCAGCTCAAAAATCTGATCCTCGAGTCCATGCGATCGAAATCCATTTCTTCATGATCAGATTCAGCACACTTCTTCCTTAAGCTTCCTCTCTTTTCTTCGATCCTGCAAAAACATCAAAATGTAATCTTGTCACATCATGTATTAAGATTCAAAGAATAGGAACTTATAGAGTTAGTTAATAGATTTTACCTGAAGTAGAGCCATACGTCTTGACTCTCCCATCACTCAGATCTCTCAGGTAAATAGGGCAGCTTCGTCTCCAATGCCCCTTCTCTTGGCAATAGAAGCAAATGGACTCTTTTGGAATGGCACAAGGAACTATCTCAGAATTTGCCTTTTCTGGATTTCCAATGTCACCACTTTCAATGTCCATTGAAGTTTGGGAGTTTGATTCACCAGACAAATTTGCTTGATCAGCACGCCAAATCATTGCTGATTCAGCAGCTATAAGCAAATAGGTCAAATCAATGAGGGTCACGTCATGGTTCATCATATAGTACTCTCTAACGAACTCACTATATGATTCAGGAAGCGACTGAAGAACCCAGTCAACAGCCAACTCACCTGAAATCTCGACACCCAACATCCTTAACCTATCCATGTGTGACTTCATCTCTAAGACGTGTGCACACACAGGTTTCCCATCTTCGTGTTTACTTGCCAAAAGGGCTTGAGTGAGCTTGAACTTTTCAAGCCTTCGAACTTGTGGGTCAGGGAGAATAATTGGAGGAGGTGGAGGAAGTGAAGCATGACTCTCATTTCCTTGATCGTATCGTGGAACGTCATCTTCATTTGGAAAGCTTGTTCCAAGGGACTTGGGAAGACCATTGTAAGATTTAGACATCTACAAAACGGGAGAAAATTCAAGTTAGTTGATAAGAATCCTTGATGTAACACCCAAATGAAACATCAAGGCTAGGATCCAACACAACATTCTACAACCTAGAAGAGGGATGCCGTAATCTAGTTGCAGAATATTTGAAGGTAGGTAAATGACGATTTACCAATTCCCACCATGAAAAACAAAAATGAAGTTTAAGTTTTAAATGAATTGAAACTCCTAGATCTCTTGAGATTCATTGAACTTTTCAATGGCATGTTTAATCTCGATTATGCCCTTCAAATTTGCGACTGGGATACCGAGGATCACAAACAAGGTGTGAATAACCATACGAATCTACGTGATGCACTCAATGATACTATCACCTAATCAATGTGTCGGTTAACCACACACGCTCCATTGATCTATGATAAACATCGAGCCACCCTTCGCCACCAATGTCAATCCCAAATTAGTGTGCCGGTTAACCACACACGCTCCACTAACGTTTGACAAGGGTACGAAGTGTAATTCCATGGATTAGCATACAATTTCACAAACCTAAAGTAACTAGAATTTGGGAATTTGTAAAAGCAAGTAGTTACTTTGTACTTCATTATACTTATAATGGAAGGTTTCGTCCTATCCTACCCGTTCGGCTAACGACCCTCCACTAGTCAAGAGTGCGATGGGTAAGAGTGGATACCCATTCAATCGCCATTTTATAGGCAATTTCCTTAAACACCCCTTATAGACCAGCTTCGTGAATGAGGCCTACTAACGGTAAGACTGACTGTTTACTCATAGATATATATAATATTAGACTTTTAATGTCATATATATATAGTATAGGGTGTATTTTTTACACTTTTAAAATACTAGGTGGTTTTATTAACTTTCTCTTTTAATTAAACTTTTAATTAACTTAACAAAAGCATAAGGGTGTAATTTGAACTTTTCAAAATACGAGGGTTTTAGAATTTAACATTTCAAAATTAAACTTTTAATCAACTTTTAAATTCCAAAACTTGAGGGCAAATTTTGAACTTTTCAAAACAATTAGGTTTAAAAAATTTTCGAAAAATTAAAACCTTTTAATCTTAAATATTAAAATTTGATTTAATAACTATCCAAATTAAACAATTAATTTGAATTATTAAATATTGGAGGATATCTATTAAATTAAACACTTAATTTAACATAATCCCTTAAATCCTATAAAATTCGAAATTATGGGATGGGATAATTCAAAATCTTTAATTACCAAATTTAAACACTTAAAAGACAATTACAAGATATGGCATTATCCAAATCCCTAAAAATTAGGATCTAATCTTGGGGAGGAGGCCAATTTCGAAATCCTAGGGTTGGATAACCCTAGAATTCGAAATCTTGGAGGCTAAGGAAAGGATTTGGGAAACCCTAACCAAATTTCGAAATTTAGGGTTTATGAACCCTAATTTCGAAAATCATGCCTTTAGGGTTTATTGGCTATAAACCCTAATATGTCAAATTCATACTTTTGTATAGAATCTAATTGAAAACAAAAACCAATGGCTCTGATACCACTGATGGGTTTTATACAAACAATCCTATGTGTGCATGCAACCCTAATTGGATCTATGTTTTCACTATTAGACATACAACTTTATGAACACAAAAAGAAACCTGGAATGCTCCTATAATTTTCGAAATCTACATAGGAGAATAGAATACATACCTTTTGTTGTTATATAGCAATAACAACTAGTTCCTTGAATTTCCTTAGCTCTTGAAAGCAAGTACCACAAGTGTAGTACCTCTAATGGCTCACAAACACACTTTGGGTGAGAGGATGAATATGAGAGAGAGGAGGAAAATTACTAAGCTCCAAAATTCGTCCCTAGTAGGGTTTTCCCAAGGAGTGGTCGAATTCTAGTGCCTTAGGGTGCTATTTATACTTGAGGCTAGCTAGGGTTTCAAGGTGGAAACCCTAATCCCTTAGCTTAGGGCCTAAGCAAGTCCATGGACTCCTTTCCTTAAGCCCTTGGACGAAAACTCCTAGATCCTTCTAGGATTTTCGTTCAAGCCTTAATAAAGGTGATCCAATAGCCCAAAGTCTCAACTATCAAATAATTACAAAACAGCCCATGTACTTTTAATTAATTCCTTTAATCCCGAAATTAATTCCTAATTAATTTCTGATTAAATACTAATTAATAATATGATTCCAAATTATTATATTAATCATATAATATAATAAATAAATCATATTTATGCCCTAATCAACCTCTCTCCTCAACTGTCATCCTGTCTAGTCACCCGTGTGAAGGCAACCCAAAAGGACCATGCTCACAATCGGGTCAAGTACATACCAAAATAGTTATGGACTTAGACACTAATCCAACAGAGAATGATGTGGAACTCTTGAATCTCAAGCGTAACTTGAGTCAGGGACCACGCGATTTTGTATGGTCGATTCACCATATGTTCAGTGATTTGCGGCGACCCCATCATTGAATATGGGATGAACATTATCCGAGATTAACATGACATTGATAGTAAATGAATCTCAAAGATCTAGGAATTTCGTGGTGATCGAAATTGCCAAAGGGCTTTGCCAACTTAAATAACTTTATGGTGTGTTTACGGCATCCCTTGACACATCATGGAGCCAAATATGGATCCTAGCCTTATTAAATAACTTTGTAAAGGGTAATTATTTTCTAAGGATAAGTAAAACAAACTATAATGTAATTGATATTGAATGATGTCTATAACCTTATCCACTAATATCTACTGCTATAAAACCTTTGAAAGGATTAGCTATGAGGATGATCAATCTTGTCAAATTCATAGTTTGGGAATAGTTCTCATAAACGAAAGCAAAGATCATGCCTTTGATAAAGCTCTTCCTAGGTTACTCCATACATGGCATTCTAATCTATTAGAAAGAGCAATTATCAAATGTACGTTGTAAATTGATATATTAATGTAAAATGGAATTTCCTTGAGTTAGGAGTTGACTAAGGTTAGTCGACTAGCTGACATGTACATATAATCAGTTCATTCTGATTTTGATATGAACAACTTGGAATGTCTATAAATATTGAGGTTTCCTTTTGGAACTAACATGGGGAATCATAGAAACTCAAACTTCAAAATACTCCCATATTTTTACTATCATGAATAGAAGTGTCAAGAAGAAGAAATGACTTATTTTGAGACATGTTCTGATAGCTATTCCTTTCCATAACAAGAAATGACTAAGAAAGCATACATGCCCAAAATATATATTTGAGGTAAAAGGACTGAAACATGAAGAAGTTAAATTTAATCATGGATCACGAGCCCTTGCTAATTTCCATAGGATCAAAAGATAACTAGTTCTCCCATGTTTGGTGTTCAATCAAATATATGGATTCATAATGCCATCAGAACATTACTTCTAAACCTTGAGTATTTTACTAAGGATTAAGTACTGACATTTGAAAGAATGTGCAGTGACTAAAATGAAGTAAGAAGACTAAAACATGGAGAAGATCATTTGATCGTGAATACCGAGCCCTTGTTACTATTCATAGGATAAAAATACAACTCTTTTCCCAAATGTTTAGTCTATGGTATCATAATTGAAATTGTTTACACTATGATTCATGAGATAGTTCTGACTTATTTAAATGTAGAGCATTCTAACATGTTAAAAGAAAGTCATGAAATCTATGAAATGTATTTGACCACAATACGTACTGATACAAATACATCCAAAAGGTTTAGGTGAAATGTATTGTGGAATCATAGTCTTGGATACATAAATGAGAAATGCATTTCCAAGTATACAGTTGGATCGGATTTTGGATATCATTTGACCTCGAGTCTCATGATAAATGCAAAACTTGTTTATTAAGATAGATAATGAATACATCACTAGGTGATCTGAGTATATGTTGAAATTAGTTCACACTAATGGACTGTTCAGATTAACCACAGTACATAGTGAGAACTGTTGGATTAGTGTCTAAGCCCGTAACTATATTTGGTAAGTACTTGACCCGGTTGTGCATGGTCCTTTTGGGTTGCCTTCACCATAGCAACTTGACAGGGTGATTTATGAAGAGAGAAGAGATATTATTATATTAATATATTATGAGAATAATATATTAAAGGAATAATAATATTATTTAATTAATATTAGTCATAAATTAATTAGGAATTGATTTGGTGACTAAAAGAGGTTAATTGAATAAAGGGGCTTAAACTGTCAATTGTGTGATAGTTAGTTTTTGGGCTATGGATCCTTGTGAATATAGGGTGGCCGAAATTAAGGAGTATGGGCTCCTTGAATTCATCCAAGCCTTACTCTAGAAGGATCCTTGGATTGCTTAGGGCCTAAGTTATTCAATTAGGGTTAAGGATGTAACCCTAGTAGCTCATAGTATAAATAGACCCCTAGGGTTGGAGAAATCGGCCACCTTGCTTCCTTGGGAACCCTAGAGTCGATTTCTACATCCCTCCTCTCTCTCCAAATCAACCTCTTGCTAGTTGGTGTTTGTAAGCCATTAGAGGAGTGACAATTATGACTCTAAGCTCCAAGAACAAGAAGATTCAAGCAAGCAATCAAATGTATTCATCTAGATCTGATTTCATATGTTAAGTTTCTATCGTATTCACTAGATCTAGAATTGTAAGTCTTGGATACAATGCATGTTCAATTAGAGAAACCTAGATCCAAGCATTAGGGTTTGCATGTGCACATAGGAAAGTTCTTATGGCTCAAACCCATCAAGAACAACTTCATATGAACATGAGTCTGGAACCTTTCAGGTGTTCAGAGCTCTCATATAGCAAAGTTAAGAATCATATGGTCAATAGGATGAGACACTCATAATGAGCATCTCAGTCCAAGCTTTATCGATCATCTAAGGTATTGTGAAAGAGTTTCACGATCTATCTCAACCCAGAACACTACCACTAGGAAGTGTTAGTTGGATAGAGAAATGAATCGCTCATTGATTTTGTACTAGATGAGTCACACTATGTTTGCTAACAATTCATGGATTATACCATGAATAGTGTTACAAGAAGTCCTTTGGTCTTGTATCAACTAGTAAGGTTCATAAAACACTCTATGATATGTGAAGTAGGATTCAATCCTCACTACCACATATGAAAGTCTATGATTATGAGGCTTACGCTCGTCGTGAAGCGCTCGATAATCTAGGACTTAGAAAAGAGATGTGTTATATCGTTGGAGAACCCATCAAGCATTTTGGATGATTGTTCAACTATCCTTTCGAGAACAGAGTGTATGTTGCTCGAAGGACAGTCTTCCAAGAGAGGGTCCTGATTTCCAAAAGGGCCAGTGGGAGCCACATTGATCTTGATAAGATTCGAGAGTCAACCAACGAAGAGACTAAAGTTGGACCTAGAATTCAATTCGAGGTTGAAAGAGCTTTTGAGGAAACTGACATATTTCCACCTCTTCCTTATAGATATGATAGAGGACGTCATACGCCTAGTTATATAAGAGTTTATATTACTGAGGTAAATGAGTCACTGGTATGGATCAATCATAGTATACCAACTATCATAAGCTATGGTAGGCCGTAAAGGCTACAACATGGAAAGAGGAAATGGAGACGTGATTCAGTCCATGTATGTGAAAACTTGGTATATCAAGCACTTGGCCTTAACCATTAGGTATAATTGGATCTTCAAGAAGAGACAAGCATGGATAGGAACAAACACATAATCAAACCAAGATAGGTTGTGAAAGATATGTAAGCTTAATAAGTTCATTTATGGACCGAAACAAGCATCTCGCAATTGGAATCTTTGTTTCAATGAGAAAAGGTCAAGGAGTTTGAATTTCGAGAAATATATATGTCAAAGTTAGTGGAAGTAATTGGAATCTTTGTTTCAATGATAAAGGTCAAGGAGTTTGAATTTCGAGAAATATAGATAAACCATATATATGTCAATGCTAGTGAGAGCATTGTTTTCACCCTTGTATTGTAAATAGATAATGTACGATTCATAGGAAACTATATTCTAACTTAGCAAGTGTAAAAAATTGGCTTTGTATGAGAATTGTTTCACTATGATATACATTGGAGATACAGAACACGTACATAATAAGGATCTATGGAGATAGATCAAAGTGATTCGTTTGATTAAGCAAAAGTATATGGATTCTTGAGGAAACTCAACATACAGAACTCAAAAAGGAGTTCGTGCTTGTCAAAAATATGGAATAACATTAAGTGATGCTAATGTCCTAGTTCTATTATTGACCTAGAGGTTATGAGTCGTGTTCTACATGCTTCTGCTATGGAATTGATCATATATGTCATGACATGTACCAGATCTGATGACTCGTATACCTTGAGCATGACAAGTTGGATTAGATAAATTTGACGAGAATCAACGAATAAAGATCAAGAACATTATTAAGTGTCCTAGGAGGACAGAGGAAAGGATCTTGACAATATGGAAGATATCATTGTAAAGGTTACTTTGATGCTAAGTTCCATACTGATAAAGACGATTTTGTTTGCAGTCAGAATTCGTGCTTTTACTGAATGGTGAGATATTAGCTTGGAAGAGTACCAACTAATACACCATAGTAGATTTAAGAAACTTAGAGTATGTTGCAATTGGTTAAATTGAAAAGAAGACAATGTGACTAAAAGAGATTCATTAGTGACATCTTTGTTGAAATTCAATCATTGATGGTCCTTTTGAAGTTTCTTGTGACTATAAGGGTGAACTTACCTCGAGTATGGATCCCAAGTCATACAAGCTCACATGAGAAATAGTCAGTAAGTACCAACACATTTAATAGTGAGTCAAATGTAAGGACATCATAGTCAATGAGTCATATCAAAAGATAATCTTGTCGATCCATTCCCTAAGACAATGTCACTGACCAAGTCTGACAGTCAGACAAAGTCGAGAGGCATTAGATGTGCAAATGAATTTGTTTTAAACCTAAGAACTTAAAAAAGTATAAGGGTTAATTTGATTTGGCGATTATTATGTGGAGATCTTAATATATGATGGAGTTCATCCATTTCAATTAGCTTATCAATGTGTTCTCCTTTTGCATGTTTGGAACCCACTTCCCGAGTATTAATTTATTCAAACATCCACAGTCGGTCATACTCTTGGAAGTAAGTAGTGATTCAAGACTGTCATAAGCATTAGTGGATTGTCGATAGTGATTGTACATAGCATAGAGATTGCGCTAACACTCATGAGTAATTCTAAGACGATAATATCTTCTATTCTTCAAACCTAGATACATGTAGGGTTTTGCTCTATGATTTTGTTATGCATTGGTCTACTCCAACGATATTCGTAACTGGTAGTTATAAAGTGTATGTCCATGTGTGACATGATGAAATAGACAAAAACTATGTAGTCGAAGTTTATTCGTTCCTTCTGCCTTAACAGGAGAAGTGATATTTATGGGCCCCTCGATGATTTGGTGCTGACATCTAAAGTTCTTGGCCGAGCCCTGACTGAAATTGATGTGTTCAATTTAGTAGTCAGATGCAGTTGTCCCAAATCCACATCGAGAAACATAATCTTGAATTCTGAGATTGACCATTATCCATGTCTCGAATTCATATAGATATCATAGAATGAAGGGATAGTTGATCACTTATCTAAGGGTTGAATCTTGATTAGATCAAGAGTTCGATAGTTGCATTGGATGGCTAACTATCTGTTGATTATTAGAGAAATATATGGCCTCATATAGTTTATGACTTGTCCAAGTGGGAGACTGTTGGAAAGAGTGTCCAAGGTCATTAACTATTTGTAATATTTCTAATAATAACAGGGTCCTTTTCGGTTGCCCTTAAGACCCAAATTGAGTAGAATAAATAAAAAAAAGAAATTGGTTTATTAATTATTATAAGACTGTATAAGACCTTATAATACCGTATGTAGCTTTATATGGAGGAGTTTCCTGTAATATTCAGACATTTCATGACCAATATGTGAGTCTTGTGGAGAAAGTTGTTGAGTTGGAGAAAGTTTCCCCTACTGTTGGTATGGTTTCTAAGGCTGAGGTGGAGAAGATGAGGAATGATTTGGTCGTGTTGCAGAATGAAAGGGCTATCCTTTAGAGTAAATTGGCGGGTTACTGAGATGTGGATGAGGAGGTTGCTATGTTAAAGGCTATAACAATATCTCTTGAATTGGAAAAAACTGGATTCTTGGATAAATAGCAATGTTGGAGCATGGTGTTCGAAAGTTAAAGAGTGATTTCAATGAATCTACTTTGAAAAACATAGAATTACAACCGAGTGTGGTTGGGTTGGAGAATCGCTTGCGTAAGGAGAATGAGGATATGTCATGGGTTTTATCTAATGGGATGACCAAAGTGGTGGATAAACTTATTGATGACTCTTCCTTTTATGATGCAAACCGGGATTTGCAAACTATTTGTGTCGATTATGGTCGAAGACAGGGTTGTAAGATGATGAACGCAAAGCACAACTTGGGATTATCTGCTACCGACTTACTACTCTATGATCCTACTTATTTTTAGAAGATGGAGGAGGCGTTTTCTGCTTTGTTTTATGGTGACTATCTATCCGAGCTAGGTTTTCCCTTTAAATATGTAAAGCAGTTACGAGATTTGGTTGGTTGTTCTGGTGATGGTGGGACGTCGAAAGGTGCTGGAGGTGGTGGTTGAGCTTGAGTGTTGGTATGCATTCCCTCTCGTAATGGTTTTGTGTACCACTTGACTTGTTATTGTAGTATGGTTTAATGCAACCTGTGGTTGTCCCTTGGTACTGAATTTCTTGTCTATTTTCTCCTATTGTTGTTAGTGCAATTCGAGTTGTATGACAATTTGCTATTCCTATATTTCCTTTATGGGTTATCCAGGGTCTTTTGTAAGGATTTCAAACTTTGTGGTAACTTTTGATTTTGTTTGTCTGAATATTGTGTTCTTGATCCTCGAGTCTGTTTGTATACTTGTCATGGATTTTGAGGAAGTAATGTCCTTTTAAGCAGAGTAATTAACATGGGTCTAAATATTTTGTTGTATTTCCAGGTAGTCGAATCGCTTGGTTGCACCAATTTATATACTCCTTATCAAGTATATTGGGTTAGGACATTGTTATTGTCCCATGCATGATTGTTTGTAACTAACCAAGTGACTTTGTGCAAAGAAAAAAAAATGCATTCTTTGGTTAAAAGAATAAATATGTTCTTAGGCTAAGAAGGTAGCCTTGGTTGGAGTGTGGTATTCGACCTTTATGAATATAGTCGATTAACCGAGCTACAATGTTTTAAAAGAATAAAGATATTCTTAAGCTAAGCAGGTAGCCTTGGTTGGAGTGTGGCACTCGAACTTTATGAATGTAGTCGGCTGACCAAGCTACAATGTTTTAAAAGAATAAAGATATTCTTAGGCTAAGCAGGTAGCCTTGGTCGGAGTATGGAACTCGACCTTTATGAATGTAGTCGGCTGACCAAGCTATAATGTTTTAAAAGAATAAAGATATTCTTAGGCTAAGCAGGTAGCCTTGGTCGGAGTATGGAACTCGACCTTTATGAATGTAGTAGGCTGACCAAGCTATAATGTTTTAAAAGAATAAAGATATTTATTAGGCTAAGCATGTAGCCTTGGTTGGAGTGTGGTACTCGACCTTTATGAATGTATTCGGCCGACCGAGCTATAATGTTTTAAAAGAATAAAGATATTCTTAGGCTAATCAGGTAGCCTTGGTCGGTGTATGTTACTCGACCTTTATGAATGTAGTCGGATGACCGAGATACAATGTTTTAAAAGAATAAAGATATTCTTAAAATGTGTTTACTGCCTCTTCTTTGATTTAGTCATAGATAAAGGTGGCGGTTGCAACCGCTTTCCCTACAACATGCTCTTCATAGGTTGTTGCATTTGCCTATCCTTCGACGTGCCTAATAATGTCGGATAATCCTTTCCTCTCTTCCTTCCACGTCTGCCCTCATAGTTCGTCTTGGGTCGTGTTGTTTTCAACCTTTCTGTTTGAGCCTTCTTGGTTCCCCATTGTGGTAACTCAATTGTTGGCCTCTTCTTCACTCTAGTTTCCTTAGATGTTTTAGATTTTTGTGTCTTACTAGTACCATATATCTCACTCAAGTTATTCATTTTTCCGTGACATTGTCGCGATCCTTTGTACCTTTTTTCACTGCCTTCTGCAGGTGGAGTTTTCTCATTTTCTTCTGTTGGTATCTGGTTGTTCTCAGCCGTGCTTGGGTTTATGGGATGGAATATTGCCTTGTCGTTTATTCTCACCACCTCGCCTCGTTCTTTTTCTCCTCCTTGCTTTAATTCCTAGGTAGTGGTTGGTATAATGTTTATTGTCCATTTGAATTTTTTAACGACAACAAACACACTATCTTTAGTGACATGCCACAAAATTCTATCCACTAATAGTTGTAATCTTACTTCAAGCGCATGTTTCCTGTAGAGCCATCGTTACTAGATGCTTGCTCTTTGGGTGGTGTGTTTCGGTTTGCATTTTTGCCCTCTCTCTTCATTGTCGATATGTTTTCTTTGAGTGCTTCAAGGTTTCTAAGGTCGTTGTTGGAGTTGTGTGCATTTTGAGTTTGTTCCATTTGCCCCAATCTCCTCTTAGTTTGTATTGTACCTACGCCCGACACTGTGTGAAACTTGACTACCCAATGAATTGTCGATGTTATTGCTTTAAACTTATGCATTTCCATTCTTCCAAAGATGATGTCATATGGTGAGGATATATTTATGAATTATGGCTTGTGAAACTTATCAGGTGATTTTTAGGCGGCTCTACTTTTTTATGCACGTATCCTGGTAATTGCTTGAAGAAATGCTTGTACATAACGTCTGTGGAGCTCCCACTGTCAACATAGATATTGTTCACGTAGTTCTTCCCCATCAATCCTCCAATTATGATTGGCGAATCCCCTCTATGGTTATCGTGATTGTAATCCCATTCATCGAATGTGAACTTATAGTTCTCCCATTCACCAATTGTTTCGTCGTGATCAACGTTTTGCAGCATGGATATTTCGTTTTTCCTTGCATTCGTTACCTTTGGTTCTATGGGTGCTATACTCTCTAAGTGCTTAGATCGAAGACTTTTGATCAGTTCGGTCAGTTGTCCTAATTTCATTTTGTTTTCTAGTTCCCGTTGTAACATAGTACATTCAATGGTGTCATGCCCTGTAAACTCATGGAACTCGTAGTATCTTCCGTGATCCTTGTTTTACTATCTTCTCTCCAGCTTTTCCCCCTGTGTTCTTTTTGTTTTCATTTACCGTGGCTATCTCGTTTTGAGCGCCATGCCTAGCTATTAATGGATTCCGATGCGGGTGTGGGAAACGATTTGAGCGGGCTTGCTTTATACTTTGGTGTCTTGTATTTTCCAATATGTGGCCTCTAGCATAGGATGTCCGGTTAACCTTTCCTCCATGGTCGGTTTTGTATTTCTCGGATGTTGCTTCTTCTTGTTTCATGTACCGATGAACTCTCTCCATAATTTCTTTTCTTGACAGCGACTGGTTTACCAATTAATTTCTTAAATAGGGTTCCTGGGCACAACCCATATATAAAGGCGTCGATCACCATGTTATCTGCTTTCTCAGGTGTGCTGAGTGTGGCTTTGTTGAACCTTCGAACGAATGCACTTAAAGATTCGCCCTCTCTTTGCCGACATCCCAATATAGCTTGTACATATGCCGTGTATCTACTTTGTTGGACGAAATGTCCCACGAATTCTTCCCTGAGTTGATTGAAATCGTGTATGCTTTCCGCTGGTAAAATTGTGTACCATAATCGCGTTGCGCATGATAAAGCAATTGGGAAGAATATACACCAATATTTTTCATCCAAATAGTAAGCATCCTTTGTCCATCTATAGTTATCAATATGGTCAGTTGGATCTCCCGTCCCATCCTTCTTCGTAATTTCTGGTATATTCATTTCGACTGATAGTTGGTACTCGTGTATGCTTCTTATCGTATGTGAGTTGTCTGACCTCAAGACCCGTCTACTGCTTGCATCTCCATTTGTGTTATTTTGTCTATTGTTGTTTGCCAGTTGTGTGGTTTGTTGCAGATGAGGCGTTGATTGTCCTCCTGGTGTGGGTTGTAAAGCATATGTTAGTTGATGTTAGGGAGGCCAGTATGCTTGGTAATGTGCGCATGGGAATGGTGGCGGTAATGACATGTATGGTGGTGTGTTTTGTTGGGTAATCGTGGTATTTGTGAGGTGTTGTTGTAGCAAAGGTGGTTATGTCTGTACTGTTGTGTCATTGTTTCTCGGGTTTGGCCTTGTAGGTCTTCCAGACATATTTCTCCCGAATGTGCTTGAACTACTGGCCGTTGAGATTTCCTGCCTAGCCTTCTTAGTTTTTTCTGTCGTTTGATCGTTTACCTCTACCTTAGGTTGCACGTTTGGCTGAGTAGTAGGTGGTATTTGTTGTTTGTATGAGGGTGCCATGAGGGCTCTGGCGGTCAAAGTTGTTGTGATGGTTGGTGTAAAGGCAGGGATTAGGTTGATTGGGCTAAAAGGTGTATCGGGAAGAGGGCGTGAAGTGTTTGCTTGTCTTTCATGTTTATATATGAATGACGCCAATGTTGCTACGTGATATCCCCAATGCGTATCTGGTTACCCTTATATAGACTTCCAGATGTCACGCTGCACAGAATTAGCAAAGCTAGGTTAGAAAGTCATATCGAGGATGGGACCCCGATATTGCTCTCTGATGCCTAAGTTAGATGTCATGCTTTGGATTACGATTTAAGTAAAATTGATAAAGATTGCTTACCCCTTTCGGAGGGATCGAGGTTCGTTTTATAATTGGGGTTTTACCCAGTCCATAGTCTTTTCTTTTGGACCTTGCTTTGGTCATAAGGTTGTAAGGGTAAGACCCTTGCAATAAAATAAGGTTGTCTTTTCCGTGTTTCCTAGGATATTGTTTTATATGTTATGTCCAGGAGATAGGACAATTATTGGTGTATGTGGTCGGTACATCTTGGTGGGTTGACTACCGACCCACGTTTATTTGTTTATGGTTTTTCATCAAATCGGGTTTCTTAGCCGGCTTGGTTTTATGTGGGCTGACGCCCGACGCCCATATCCCATTAAGTAACAAACATAAATAAAACATGGACAAAATAGATAATCCAAAAATCTACAATATTACACAGTATAATGATATATGTTGAAACATGTTTATGATTCAAACTTCAAACCAAAATATGCCCAAAATATTATGAGCGTTGCATGATTTAGTGTACATATGGGTTTTGAGATGGGTTAATCTAAGCTGGTTAGATGATTTGGTTTATAATTTTTTATTTCTTAAATGATATAAAGAGATTTAAGAGAATAAAATTGTGATAGGGAAGGATGTGGAGAGGCAATGAGAGAGGAGTAAATGTTCCACACGCTTTTTTCATCTCCAAATCACAACCTTACAAAACGGGATCAATTTTCCCCACTCCTTACCATTCACCATCAACCGATTGTGAGGTCACCATTCTCCATGGGTCTTTTCACTTTTTCTATTCATTTTTTTATTATTATTTTTTTCTAAATTCCATTACCTGCACATATTTTCCTTTTATTTTGTTCAACTTCAAAAAGTATGTTTGCTCTATATTTATATAATTCTTCATCAACAACCATCATATGTCAGAAAATAATAAAATTCATTGTGGTCCATATGTTTTTTTCTTAATATTTGATTGTTAGTTGAATCTTTAAAGAGCATTACATGTCAAGTTAGACGTTGTGTTTGTTAATGATTTCTATCAACAAAGAGAGAACGACGTATGCAAAATAGTATACTGAACCAATAATTTTCTTTAGAATAATAACAGAATAAATATCTAAGAAATCAAATTCGAAGAAA
Organism: Lactuca virosa; assembly: GCF_052849685.1. NCBI lineage: Eukaryota > Viridiplantae > Streptophyta > Magnoliopsida > Asterales > Asteraceae > Lactuca > Lactuca virosa. The sequence goes on from NC_136428.1 coordinate 30,093,827, forward strand.
ACTCTTATTGCACATTAACCCCTCGCACTTATACTGGGTTTCATAACGAGTCCAAACTTAACGAAACATCTCATGTCCTTTAAACAACTAAAATACTCAAATTTTAGATCAGTCTCAACGAAAAAACTATTTAATGTCATTTCAAACAAAAAGGTATAAGATGCTAAATTAAAAACGTAACCTTCTGAATTACTGGTCTCGTTTTCAACCGAATACGAATGACAAAATGTGACATCCAAAATTTAGAGTTAAATGGAAGTAGAGGGTGGTAAAGTGCAAAGTAACATCCTTCAAATACTAGTTGTGTTTGTAAGCACAATAGCAGTAGACTCTATTGTTATACTTGTCGGATGGAGAAAGAAAACGCAAGACATTCATAGTTTCATATCCAAACTTGTATTCGATTATATTGGAAGGAATATATATATAAATATATATACAAGTATAAGTAAGATCAAAGAGTGTGCTTCTTCAATGGTACCCGATATAAAAGGTGAGGGAGATCATACACATATATTTGCAATTTGGATTGTTTGTTTTTATGTTGTTTAATTAGTTAATGATGAAATGTTGATGTAGGATCCATGATGAATGGGGAGATTGAGGGAGAGAAAAGAGGTGAAATGGAAGATGAGAAGAAAGATGATGGTGATGGTGTGGAGGAGGGTGGTTCAGGGAGGCTGCAACCATGGACAAAGCAGATTACGGTTCGTGGGATTGTGGCGAGTTGTATTATAGGGAGTATTTACAGTATCATAGCAATGAAATTGAATCTGACAACTGGAATGACACCTAATATGAATGTCTCGGCTGCACTTCTTGCTTTTGTGTTCATGAGGACTTGGACAAAGATGCTTCAGAAATCAGGGATTTCATCTGTTCCCTTTACTAGACATGAGAACACCATGATTCAGACATGTTCCGTTGCCTGTTACAGCATTGCTATTGGAGGTGAAATTCAATTCAATTCAATTCAATATCATCCATCATCAACAACATCTTTTTTTTCTTAAATTAATTATGGGTTTTTGATGATTGTGTAGGTGGATATGGATCTTATTTACTGGGATTAAACAAGAAAACATATGAGATGGCTGGAGGTGTGAATTCTCCAGGGACATATAAAGAACCTGGTGTTGGTTGGATGATGGGCTATTCTTTCTTGGTCTGTTTTATTGGTCTTTTTGTATTGATCCCACTACGCAAGGTACATCTATCTATCTATCTCTTTTCCTGTCTTCTGATTTTATTATATAAATATATATATATATATATATATTTCATGACTGCTTAATGGTTTGGTTTGGTTGGTTGCAGGTTTTAATTGTGGACTATAAGTTGGTGTTTCCAAGTGGGATGGCGACTGCGGTTCTTATTAATGGATTTCATACTCAAGGAGATGATATGGCAAAGTATTTTTTTGTATTTTTATATTTAACCCATTTCTTTTCAAACTAGACATATGTCAAAAAAACTCATGATTTCTTTCTTTGGATTGTAGGAAGCAAGTGAAGGGATTTGCAAAGTACTTTTCTGCAAGCTTTCTATGGGGTTTTTTTCAGTGGTTCTTTACAGGAAAAGAAGAAGAATGCGGATTTGTTCAGTTTCCTACATTCGGATTAAAAGCTTGGAAGAACACGTATGTCTGTTCTTATTTACTTCAACTTTTTTTTCTTTTTCATCCACAGTTTTTGATTCTGATTAATCGGGTGGGTTTGTTTGAATTTGGTTGTAGGTTTTACTTTGACTTTAGTATGACTTATGTGGGAACCGGAATGATTTGTCCTCACATTGTGAACTTGTCATTGCTAATTGGAGCTGTGGTTTCATGGGGTATAATGTGGCCCTTAATTGGAAAAAACAAAGGAGACTGGTATCCTGATGGTTTACCTGAAAGCAGCATGAAGAGTCTCAATGGCTACAAGGCCTTTATTTCCATTGCTCTAATCCTAGGAGATGGTCTATACAACTTCGTCAAGATACTATACATCACATCCATGAGCGTACATGGAAGATTCAAGAACAAAAGCCTCAATCCAGTTATCGAGAAGAAGGTGAGTGAAATTGAGCTAAAACAAAACGAGGTTTTCTTAAGAGAAAACATTCCCATGTCAATAGGAGCAATCGGATACATAACTTTAGCTATAATTGCTGTGATTGCAATCCCATACATGTTTCCCGAAGTTAAATGGTACTATGTCATCATCTCCTACATATTTGCTCCATCTTTAGCCTTCTGTAACGCGTATGGAGCCGGGTTGACCGACATCAACATGGCATACAATTACGGGAAAATCGGGCTTTTCATGATGGCGGCAATGGCGGGAAAAGAGGACGGGGTGGTGGCGGGAATGGCGGGATGTGGGCTGGTGAAATCGGTGGTTTCGGTTTCTTGCATACTGATGCACGACTTGAAAACCGGTCAACTCACGTTGACTTCTCCAAGAACGATGCTTGTGAGTCAAGCAATCGGGACAGCTATAGGGTGCATGGTGTCACCATTGAGCTTCTTTTTGTTCTACAAAGCTTTTGATATTGGAAACCCTGATGGAGAATACAAAGCACCATACGCGATAATCTACAGAAACTTGGCGATTCTTGGGGTGCAAGGTTTTTCGGCTTTACCTAAACATTGTTTGGACCTTTGTTATGGTTTTTTCGCGTTTGCTGTGTTGATTAATATGATTAAAGATATGTTGCCTAAAAAGATAGGGAAATGGATGCCATTGCCTATATGTATGGCTGTTCCTTTTTTGGTAGGTGGGTATTTTGCTATTGATATGTGTATTGGGAGTTTGATTGTGTTTATGTGGCACAAGGTGAATGCTAAAAAGGCGGATTCAATGGTGCCTGCGGTTGCTTCTGGTTTGATCTGTGGTGAAGGTATGTGGTCCCTACCGGCTTCGGTTCTTGCATTGGCCAAAATTAGGCCTCCTATTTGTATGAAGTTTTTTTCTTCTTAGATTTATAAATTTTGTGATTAGTTTTGGGAAAGAGTAGTAAGTAGTAAACTAGTAATGTTTGTTAACCATAGTTGATGTGTTGAATAATGCTGAGTTGGAGTTTATTCTATAATGATTGAATTTTTATACAAAGAAAAAAGGCGAAAGAATTAAAGAATATCAAGTGAAATAGGATTCTATCCTGTTATTATCCCAGCTAGAACATCGGTTTTACCCCGGGCGAATATTGTGTAGACTAGGCGAATAGCATCCAGCCATGTGTCCATGTATTCGCGTGAGTCTGCAATCTGATGAGAAAAGAAAGAGCATATGATTGATTAACTAATTAATTAAATATTTTAAATTGTTGATTAAAATTAGAAAGAGAGAAGATGGGAAGTACCAAGAAGAATGGTCCATGAATTGTATCAATGGAGAAGGAAGGACCAAGTGGTAAAGTCAAATCTGAGCACTCTTTTACTGAAACAATATTCAGAATTTCAACTCGGATACTTGTTCTATCTCCAGATATTTGTTTTTGTTGATCATCATGAATCTACAATAATTGAAAAGTAAGAATCATTACACTTAATTAACATCAACAGAAAAAGAATAGAATCATATACCTGTTGAAGTGCTTCATGGTTCAAAACAAACTTAGATCTTTTCCAATCACAATGTGGTGCAACTGGATTCCCCACTGGTGGGGATGTAAGATAACCCACCTTTAAATAAGGTAAAGGAAGCTGCAAAAAACAAAGTACAAAAATGAATTATCATTTAATTTTATGGAAATGTTAATGAATAATACTTACCATAGTCCGGACAAGCTTCAAGGCACTGGAGTAAACCTGAATGCATAAGATGGACGAAAAGGTCATTTAAACAATTTTGAAATTTCTACATGAAACAATGGAAGAAGGTATACAGTATACTCACTGAGTAATTTGGTTTCAATGCATGAGCAGCAGCTATATAGATAGCAGATTGACTGTATAATTCATTGAAAGGAATCTCATTTCCAACAACTGGTACTCCAGTTCTTGATGTGTCTTCTGCTAATCCATACTGCAACAAAACAAGATTATTCATGACAAATATATCAAATTTCATAAATAGTATAAGATGATATTATTAAATTGGGAAAGAAATTCCACAAACTAACTGACCAGAACAGTGCCAAGGTTGTAAATTGCTCTGTGGAAGTCAAATTGCAACTGTATTGCTGCACGAAACTTCATAGGTGGTAATAAATGTGGTTAATAATAAGCCATTCATGGTGAAAAATTATAAGAAAAAGGTGAAGTTTTTACTTTTTATAATATCTGTTTACCTTACTGATTGCACTTCTTACTATAGTCTGTTTTTCACGAGCAGGAACAATTGCACTCAGCTCCTGTGACACTCATTATTGATGTCAATCAATATACATAAATAAAACATATAAAATGTTTAGGACTATATTAGAAAGTTTCAAAATGAAGCACCTGTAAAGCAAGTCCCCAGTTGTTAAGAGCCTGAATTTAATTTCATCACAAAGTCATAAACAAGAAGCAGGGAATTTACAAATGAAATAGAGCTACATTTCTTTTTTGAAGTTACCTGTGGACTGTTCCAGTTTAGTTTGACAGCTATTTCATAATTCTTTGTTGCTTGTTTCCATAGTTCTTCAGCTTCTTTTGTACGTCCATGGAGTTTGGCTCTATCAGATATGGCAATAGCCCAGTTATAATAAGCCTGTGGTTGGACAACAGGTAGAAATTAGCATATGTTAAGAGGAAAATTTGTAATCAAAATCAGATTAAGTTTTTTCTCACATCATGAAGGGCAGGGTTTAAATTGATAGCTTCAGCATACTTTTTGCAGGCTTCTTCAAGTAAAGCATCTTTGGAAGGTGAATTAGTATCGGCATTAACATTATCTGCACTTTCCTGTAATCACATGAAGAACCAGTGCCCAATTACAAACAGCGATATGAATGTTATTTAGCCACACAGAAACAGACCTGAAGAACCAATGCCCAATTATAAAGTGCATCATAATCATCTGGATTGCTCTCTATTGCACTAGCGTACCTGAAAATATGGCAATCTTTATATGAAAAACACACTCAAGAATACAAAGACGAAGTGGTGAGGTATGGATAACATGGCTACACCTCTTTGCAGCAAACTTAAGCATTCGTTGCCTTGTCCTTCCTTCTTCATCAGAACTCGAGATACTATTAATCAAGGCCATGGCAGCACTATTTCGTCCTTTAGGTTGTTTGTTATCTTGACTGAAGTGAAGCAGGTTGAGTGCATGCAAAAGGGAAAGTAATGAAGAATTAGGTTTTTACATGAGTTGATTTGTTATTATACAGGAATTTCATTGAAATTACATATTACACAACTGTAAAAACCAAATGTCTGACCTACGAGAAGGCGTGGCAACTGCAGCCGATGGAGAATCTTCATTGACATCGACATTCTTCAGTTCACCCAACAATTCTCTCATAGCGACAGACGGTTTCGCTTCATCTTTCGGTAGCACAGTAAGCTTTGGTTCTTTTGGGGGTTCCGGTTCCGGTTCCGGATCAACATTGGTGGAATCCATATCAGTATCATTGGACGGAATGATTTGGTCTTTCGGTAGCACAGTAGGTGTTGGTTCTTTTGGGGGTTCCGGTTCCAGTTCCGGATCCGGATCAACATTGGTCGAATCGATATCAGTATCATTGGACGTAATGATTTGGTCGAGCTTCGAAGGGCGATCCACATCGTTGCCAGGTGATGGTCCGTCCGTCGATTGGATCGCAGCGTCTTCGTGTGGAGGAGATTTGGGATCTGGATTGTGTTCCGAGTCGCCGTTTTGTGATTCCGACCGGTCATGGTTCGTAGACATTGTTGAATCAATGAATCAACCCTCACACATCACACATCCAATCTCAGAAATCCGTTCGTTTACGATGGTACACCCCCTCTTCTAGGTTTACAGTAGTGTAGCATCTTCCAAAACAAAATCCTGATATACGTTATGGTTTATGAACAATTAGTCATGGACTGGTACCACTAAACCGATGATCAAATGTGTAACGTAGCATGGATTCTCAAGCTTCCAAAACTGCGAATTGCAAAATGCCAATTCCTCTGCATGAATAGTATAGTAGGTTGGTTTGTCATAATTCATAAATATAATATTCCTTTGTCTCTTTTGTGAATATTGAAGCTAACGTTAATCAAAATGTTACATCTTCTAACAAAAGTTTGAGATTCACATTTTTGTTTTGTTTTTTTAAATTGGCTTCTTGAAACATAGTTATATTTTCTTCTACAAAATGTTACATTTTCTAATAAAATTTTGAGATCTACATTTTTTGTTTGCATGGTTTTTTGACTTTTACCAATACAGATTTATAGTTTCATTTTTATAAAATCATTAGGTTTATTATCTTTTGGCCTTTTGAAACGGAGACCATTTAGTTTAGACTTTTCAGACATGTAAATGATTGTTTTACTATTTTTCTAATTATGAACATTATCAAACTCTAAACAGACCACCGCCTCTTGGTCGGGTTTGATTTCATCAGCCATGTGTGATAAAGAAATATCGAGAGATCAAAAGATGATAGGTATGTCAGTTTTTTATTAGCGGGTTAACCATATATCCAAGGAGGGTCAGTGTAGGGTCCACATAATCATCTGCTGCAAACATGAGGCTATGTCTCATGTTTTGGAGTCACTACAGACAAACCTTCATAGTCACACGGGCCGAATAGTATCAGAATTTGAACATAAATCAATAAAACAAAACTTAACTATGGTCATTATTCCGTGTTCCCGAAGGAAATGAAAGGAAATAAAAGGAAAATTTTAAGTTTTGGTGTTCCTGAGTCAGGAGAAAAAAAAAAAAAAAAAACTTAAAATTTTCCTTCCCCTCACTTTCTTTCCAAATCCGCCCAATTTGGGAGGAAAATATGCCTCCAAAATCCTTTGTCTCCCCTCACTTTCTTTCCATTAATGAAACTCGGGAACACAATTTTCCTTCGACATCCCTCACTTTCCCTCCGTATCCATCCATATCCCTCCTTAAGTAGAACTCGGGAACAATGCGTAAAGGAACTCAATTTTCTGCTTATCTACAAAGAAATTATATTGTTATCATTTGGAAAATGAGCCATAAAGCAAAAGTTTGTACTACGATTAGGTCTATTTCTAAGATAAGGTCTTCAATGGCTTATTAGTTTTGGAAAAATACCATCCATAAAACAAAAGTTTGTACTACGAGATCGAAGTTACAACAATTGCAATTATATTGTTATCATTTGGAAAATGAGCCGTAAATACTAGAATTATGGAAGCAACATTCATCTCTGAATTAAATTTTAAATCAATAAATCTAGTTGATTCTTCCATCAAAATTGAATATATTTGTCAACAGAGTCTTTTCCTTTTGGACAATCATTTATTTTCCGTTGTATTACTGAATTTGGTTTGGTACTTTACTAGAAACCATTATGTCAACTATTTTTGTCAAGCATTACTTTCGTGAACCTGATGATGAAAAACAATATTAACTGAGATTTGATCTAGTTTTACTAGCATTAAAAATGAAACTATTTGACCATAAATATAAAAAACAAACCATGAAATCATCATAATCTACCCTAATAAATATAGTATATGTTAATGTTTTACATTGAAGAAATAACTTGAAAGGAGTATTGTTAAGATAGAGATCTTGATCTTTTTAATCAATAAGATAATCTAGATCACAGTAGGATCAATTTTGTAGCAAGATCGTAGCTAAAATAGATCGTACAATGATCCAATCCCATATTTTTTTTTTTAAATTTGGTCTTTAGTGTTTAAAAGTATAAATTCTATAGTTTTGCTAACAATAAAAACTAATCTCGGTTTAATAATCCAACACATAGCCTTAAAATTTTGTCTTTTTATATAGTTTTTCTGGTTTCACTCACCTGGCCTTAAAATTTTATTAATCCAACACATAGCCTTAAAATTTTGTCCTTTTACAATAAAAAGATAACAGTACTATAAAACGGGAAAATCATATCAATAAATCATTTAACAATTATGATTATATTAGATAGTCACATTTAAAGCTAAGTATTAACTTTAAGCTTTTCATTCTTTTCCCAAACCTTATATAACTTGTCAACAAGTAGATAGCAATGTAATTTGGTGGGATAATTCCATTCCAATCCACTCTTGCAATCACGATATTACAAAGTAAAAACAAATGAACTATACATAATAGATTGATATGTATCTTGGAAAAAAAATGAAAAATCCAGAAAATAGATATGGTATGTTCCTGTCCTTCATCCAACTCCAAGACATATTAGTAAAATGAAAAGCATATAGTTTTCCAAATGCAGAAACGAGGACAACAATACAATAACTTCTCCATGACCATAGTTCTGAATAAAATATCTCAGAATTTTTTTGACAAATACTAATCATTCTCTGAGAACAACAAACATTTGTGAGAATTAGTTTTAGAAAAAAGCCACCATCACTCGGTTGGGAGGAGTGCGGGCACAAAAGTTGAGGAATATCCGTAACTTATTCAAAACCAGATACAGACAGACAGAGACATTTTTTTGTAAATAAAAAAGAAGAAATTTAAGAAAAGCAAGTTGTTCTAAATCTTGTCATGAAGGGTTACCACCAAATCATGTGCATCATCCAGAAGCTTCCAAACATCCAAATGTCCAGCCATGCTATTACACTCCCTCAATATCTCATCCATACTGCTATACTTCTCTATTATCATCTTCCTCTTCTGCAACACACACGCCGCAATCGCATACAGCAACAGATCATCCGTGGGTGGGGCCCGCAGCCTCATCCTCCCCCACCCGGATTTCGTTATCCCCGCCCGGATCGCCGTCTGATCCGCCCACATCACCTCCCACAGACACAACGTCTGTTCAAAATTCAACTCACGTCTGAACAAAACCACCACCATCCTATACACAAAAAAACAATCCTCCGCCTGCAGCTCCTCCAGGTGTCTGTACAGATGCGAATCCTTCCCTTTAATAATCTTGGAAACAATATTCAACTGCCGCCGGATCCCCACCTCATCCAGCCGGAAGTTATGGCGCGCTTTTTTCATGAGCCCAACAAAGCACCAGAACGCCTCGCTGTCGTCCTCCACCACTGAGATGATTGGAGAGAGAAGGTCGCTCATCCCTTGGCAGTAGCCGATTTCTGAGTCGTATAAAGCGTACGCTTCTAGAATTGAAACTAAACGTGCAGCGTGGAAGACTCTGCATGTTTCGAGATGAGTGTAGTCTTTTAGGACTACGCTTTTTGCTAATTCTTGTGCTTTTGTTACTGACACCGATGCCTGTGATGGAGAGTACACAATCCATTCATCGTTCGCCCGGATGGCGTCCAGCCGGATGATTCTTTGCCACGTGGCAAAACTTTCAGATCTGTACGGAAGTGACGTTTTACTTTTAACTTCTTCTGTTGTTTTGGGTTTTTGCGGTGTGGCAGGAGAGGGTTCCATGTTGTCGGTTTCTTCAGATGAGTCAGAATCAGATGAACACGTGTCAGTTTTGGTAGTCACTTCGCTTACATCATCACCATCTTTGCTGTCCTCTTTGTTGTTGTTAATGTTGTTGTTGTTGTTGGTGGTGGTGGTGGTGGTGGTGTCACTGATTTCTTCTTTTACTTGTTGGGAATCTGCGTCCACAACTTCACCACTATCGTTGTTGTTGCTGACATCATCATTGTTGCTGTCACTTATGTCGTTAGTGCTGTTATCTCTTCGTATGTAAGTTTGTTGGCACTGTTTTCTAAGATTTTCGTATTCTTTCTTGTTCTTAGTTTTAACAGCATCTCGTTCTTCTTTTGAACTTTTAAGATCATAACTGTAAGAAGATTATTAAAAAAAAAAAAAAAAAAAAAAATGTTTCAGATAACAGAATGAGTTTGAAGAATGCCATGAGAGTAAGCATATTTATGAAAAGGTATAACTGTATATGAGAGTAAGATATGTTTTAGGTGCTTACACTCCAAGAAGGAAGGGCCAAACTTCTGCTCTTAAGCTAGGATGAATACCCTGTATAAAGATGTATTGCAGACATGATCAGATAACAGAAGCAAATGCCAAAATGGATATGATAACAGAAAGTTAACTAAAAATTAAAGATCAAACATACTCCACTTCTAACTTTCTTCAAGAACTTCACTCCGCCATCACATAGTCTTCCATCTTCATCAAATAAAGCTTTCCATTGTTTTGGCTGAAGAGCATGTTTTCTTCTCCTTTTTGACCATGGGGATTGAAGGTGACCCCTACATCACAACACATGAGAGAGTACATAGTTATTGTAGGATCAAGAATCAAACAGAATAACAAGGAACTGTAGATGATATAGTAGACTTCAGAAACAACTAGTGTGCAGTTTCTTTAGTTTTCAGAGTTAAAAAGTTCACGGTTTACTTTAAAGTTGGGGATATATTTTGTATAAGATTAATGCATCCTTTAACAGTTTATATAGAACTATACTAACATGTCTTACACAGAGTGATAGAATTTGAAAAGAGGCATAAAGTATTTCGGAACAAAAACATGGCATCATCCCCACCCCTTCATTCTATAAGGCTACAAATTATACTGAAGCATTTGGTCAACGAAATCTCTATATACAACAATATGATAAGACATTTGACGGGGCAGAACTATCGCAACTCCATGGTGGAAGATGACTGTTCCTCTCTAAATTATTTTTTAAGAAAGTCAATAGCACCGAAGCTACAGTGTCGGATTAATTCGTTATACTTGAGGACAAATGGCAGACATCTTTATCGTTGGGAGAAAAGAAAAAGGAAATAAATATAGCAGTTTGAACGTTTCTTCCCTTAGAAACTTGAGAAAAAAAGGAGGAATACAATATCTGGTGAAAGGTTGGTGCCTTGAATACAGAAGTAAAAAACCTAGAACAGATCGAAAAAGCAAGTTGAGAAACAAGAGATCAGTGCATTTTTTTGGAGTAAAAGATAGTAGTTGGAGATCGAGATCTGAAAAGGAGAGGAAAGAGGAATGAGGGAACTGACCTAGTAGTAGAAATTGGTGAGGATGATGATGAAGAAGCAACGACTAATAGGACTGATCGCAAATGAATCCACGATGACGAAGAGGACGACGATGTCGGAGAGGACGAATTCGAAGATGATGGTGACGAAGTGTGACTCCGCCGGAGTGCTCTCAACACATGATGTTTCTGTTGTGAGGCCAACATCTTTCCTTTTTTCTAGTAAATCTAAATGTGAAGTAACTATATCTATAATCTATACGAGCCTAGGGAATGAAATTAGGAATTTAGGGTTCCGATTGATCTATTTCGATTAGGACGACTAATTGAAGTAATTGTAAATGTTCTCTTCTTCTTTTACCTATTAGAGTAAACGAGGGTGGCGGCCACGGCGAGGCCAGCCATGACCGTCATGGCGATAGCTATTCCGACATTAGATTGGGAGCCAGAGGCACCACTAGCACCAACACCGCCACCGGTAATCCAGAAAATCGCACCAGAACCTCCATCGCTTTTTCCAACGGCGCCTTCAACAAAACCGTAACCTGTCCGACGACCATCACCACCGGAGAAGACGTCGAACATCAATGAGAAAAGCAACACCAACAGGAATGAAATCAGATTATTAACCTTGTTCCTCCTCCTCGTCGTTGTTTTCCCCAAATTCCTCCACACCATAACCTCTTTGACACCACCCCGGCCCCCCTTCCAAATGCCTAAGTGCTTTGATTCTTGCCTCGGAGTGTTGTTTCTGTTGTATCCACTGCACAATACTCGAATCTAATTATGATTGATGATAAACGAGGATGATGACGACGACGATTGCATCTCTATTTTCTCTCTCACACACACACACTCCCATCAGCCATCTTTGTGTGTCCTATCGAAGGGCAGTTATCAAAGCTTTTCCTTTTAACAGGCCCAACCCCACGGCCCAAACTTTTTCTAAACTCCTCTTTTTATAAAGAACAAATCGCATCAAATATTGTTCTTTTTATAGAATTAAAAACTTACTTTTATTTTATATTTTTATAATATAGTTGATGATCATAATTTGATAAAATCACACATTTATTAATTGGCCACATTAAAGAAAATATCAATAGATCAACCTAGTCTATTCATTAATAATTTAATATTACTCATATTAACAAGTTACATGTGTTGACTGATTAAATGAATTTTGATCAATTATCTTCCCATCTAATTTTGACATTATGGTGAAGTTTTGATAATTTTTATTATTGGAACTTCATTGAATCTATTTTGAGTTCTAAATTTAAATATGTAGATGGATTATCTTGAATATGTAACTTTATTGTATTTATTTGAGTACTATGAAGGACCATAATTTGCTACAAAGTAAATAAGATTCGCATTCTTGCTTTACCAAAGGAAAATATCGGATGTATAACTTTTAATAACTCACTTTTGGAACAAGCTGGGTTTTTTTTCTTTTTTGAAATTATGTATTTAAATTTATACGTAAGATTATTTCCAAAGTTATAGAGATAAGAACATATGTAAGGGCATAAAGATAAATGTAATTCTATTGTTATTATGCAAAAAATAAATTAATTGTTTTTATCTATAAATAAATGTAAAAGTAAATATAGTGGTTTATGTGGTTAAATAAAATGTATACGTCGCATTAGAGTTATCTCAAAACGATTTAGAACCAAAATGTTGTGTTTCCACATAAATAACTATTTAATTTTATCAAATTAAAGAAAAATCATTATGAGCACCTTGAATGACATGATTCTCACAAACTAACTCCACTATTAAAGCTTTCATTATTGATTAACATGAAAAAACCATTATACGTCACAATATTCACCAAATATCATAACTGAACTTCCCACAATCAAATGAAAACTGGTACTTTCAATGAATTAATATGTATCAAAAACAAAATAAACAATCAACAATGTAAACAGGTAATGTGAATTATGTATATCCTATTCATATTTGTTATTATAAAATAAAATATTGTAAAGGATTCATATTTGTCGATATAAATAAAAACTATATCAAGAATTGAATGGAAACTGTGTTTTTGGATTTTTTTTTTTTTTTTTCAAAATAATGTATTATTAATTTGATTGTTGATTTGGTAAAAGGGGCAAGGAAACTTAGGGAAGAGGGAATTTTTGAATAAAAGGAAAAGGCAAGTTGGATTATAATGTAGAAGAATATAATGAGACTTTGCACATGCGAAAGCTAAGAATGTAATGAGAGGGAGACAAGCACCCATCCACATGTATTTTCAAATATAAATCACATTAAACTTTTAGATTTACGAATATTAAAATCTGAAACATATGGGTTAATCAACCAAAAGCACGACCGTAACCACACGTGCAAGTTTTATTACCATATGAGTTGTCGATCATAATTATAACTTCAATGCTTACACATGCAAGTTTTCCGTATGGTTTGTACTTTATTTGCTATTTGTTGTATTAAAACATTTATGATCCTATGATTTAGGATACAAGCTTCAATTTAATATGATTTCGATGTATGAGGGACTTTGCTTAAAGACTATTGATATGATTTATTGATTTTTATTGTGTATTGTAAGAGGTCGAGTCTGATTCGATCAGATTCAAATTGTTTGATACTTACTCGGTACTAACTCTTCTAAAATGTGTTTTACTCGGTTAGATTCAGGGCTTAGTCAGACTTTGACTCGATCAGATATAACTCATGAGTTGTTTGATAAGTGATGATTGAGTGAGATCTAACCGAATCAGATATCTGACTGGTCTAAAGTCTGATTAAATATACATCTGAAACAATGATGTTTGAATATGTTGACTGACTATGTTGAATGATGAAAATTATTATTTTACCATTCTATTATGTTTGCAACTCAACATATATATGTTAAATCGGATATGAGTCAAACTACAATGATTTTTATGTTATTTGCCATAAATAATAAATAAAAGATTAAAAAAGTAATTAAAGACAATTTTTTTAACATTGTTAAAAGACTAAAAGAGAAATAAAATTAAAATAGTAAATCATGAACACGGCTAGCATAACAATTGAAAAAATGGCATTTGTTCAGTCACATAACCAATGTTCCATTGGTGTAGTTTATTCAAAACAAAATTAACTTACATTCGACAAATATCTAGTTGTGATTATTTTTAAAATATAAATAATTTCTTTATCTTAAATTCAAAAAGGTGATATTATATATAAACAAAATTAACTCTCATGCAACACACAAAAATTTCAGTTACCATACATGCAACCAAAAAATGTAAGAAAATAACAATATAATGAAAAAGAATGTTGAGAAAAAGCATAGAAAGCAAGAATTCAGTTCCAAAATCTTTGAATCTTTCTTGATGCATATCCTTAACTTGCTTCATAACTTCATTAATACTTGGAATACATAAACCCTCGGGAGGTTTACATATGAAGAAAGACAATTCCACTTCTCCATTATAAGATGAAGCTATGTCAATCTCATTCTCATCCAAATTTTCATCTTCTAAATCCATAGATTGCTACCTATTCAACCAAGACTCGTCATGTCAATGGTTGCCATTATAAAACTCTTATAAGCTAAAGCTTTTGCAACTATTGCAATCTTGGCTGCAACCTCAATTGTTGATCTTGAGGCCTCTCCAGTCTTCAATTGGAAAAAATTATTATCGCTTGGATGAACACTCAACAAGTTATTGATACGGGTGGGGGCAAAGACACATTATAATCCAAGTGATTAGCTTCCATTTTCTCTACAACATAATTTATTTACACACTTTCTATAATATTTTATCTGTAGATAAAGAACACAATAAACGAAAGCTTTACACACCTTTAAAATATTAAATTCTGAAAGTACTCATTTATATCGGTTTTCATCCAATTCAATCATGTTTACTACCTCATTTCAATTCAAGTTTAGATAAACCATATTCAATTCCACATAAATATAGCAACATTGTGTAACGCCCGTGTTTCTAGGCTAGACATTAATATTGATATAATAGTCTAGGTTAACCTTTGTAACTCATTTTGAAATAATATAAATGTATTACTTGAGTATTATGTGTTTTATGCTTAATTATGTGATTTAATTTATCTAAGAATAAAAATGAGCGTCAAAAATAAATATTAGAAAAAGCCGATATCTATGAATGAAGTTAAAGTGGTCGGAACAAGGATTCCAGGGGTATAAAGAATACGGAAATCCGAGTTATAACAAAGAAGTTATGACATGTCGAAGTTTCGCGACAGAACCGGTTCGACGCTGAATGACGTAAAATGTGAATTTACGATAGAGCGGTTTTTAGCCTTAGTGATCTAAACAAAAGTCGTAGAATACGTTAAACCGAGAGCGTGTGTAAAAAGAACGTCTAAATCTGACTTCGTATGACGAAGTTATGATTTTTCTAAATTTCAGCTTAGCAGTATGCAGCCCGAAACTCGAATATGAGATGGAGTGATTTTTAGCCGAAACAATCTAAACGAGAATCGAAGATCTCGTTATTAGTAGTGCAACGGTAAAAATACAGACGAAAACGGACGTCGGATGAAGAAGTTATGAATTTTTAACGGAAATTTCCTGTCCCGGCCTGCTAAAAATATAATATTAAAAATAAAGTCAAAATTATCTGACGGAGTCTAAATGAAAGTTGTAGATCATAGTCTCACCTACGCGTGGATATAAAGAACGTCGAAAACAGAGATCATAGTCCACATGGCTACTGTATTACTCAATCTTCGGATATCAAGTCCTCACTCTTGATTCCTTGCATCATCGTCAAGGATCATCTGGAATGCTCTTGCCTTTGGTTTTGGCGGCACATTTGGTCTTGCTACTTCGTTTTTCTTTGGACAGTTCTTAGAAATATGCCCATCATTTCCACATTCGTAGCACTTCTTGTTGTCGAATGTACAATCTTTGGAATAGTGACCGGTCCTACCACACTTATAGCACGTCACTTCTCCATCGCATCTTCCGAAGTGCTTCTTCTTACACTTCTCACACCACTTTGTTTCACCTCCTCCACCTCCAGACTTTGAGAATTTTCTTTCTTTGTTGGATTTTGAAGATCCTTCAAACCCTCTTTTCTCCCGCCTTATCCTTTTCTAGACCATTTTCTCTTATATGGGTCTCTACATTCTTAGCTGCTCTAACGGCTGTCTTTAAAGTAGTTGCCATTTTAACCGTTGGGCCAAAGTCTATTGGCAGTCCGTTAGCAAACCTATCTATCTTGGAGAGTTCAGTAGGCACCAAGTAGGGGAATAGCTTCATCCTCTCGGTGAATGCGGTGGCATACTCATCCACACTCATCTTTCCTTTCTTCAGGTTCTGAAATTCGTTGTTTAGGTCTATCAGATCTATCTCTGAGCAGTACTCTATTTTCAACTGCTCCACGAATGCTTCCCAAGGCATTCGCATGGCTTCTCCTCGTGGCATTGTATCTGCCAACAACTTCCACCAACTTAGCACTCCAGTCTTTAGTTGCCTGACTGCAGAGACGGTCTTTTGCTTGTCGCTACAGTCACAACTCTCAAACACCATCTCCATTTCGGAGATCCAATCCATAATCTCAACCGGCTTCGGGCTTCCAGAAAGGCTTGGTGGCTTGGCACCCAAGAAGTTCTTATACATTCGTCCATCCTTGTCGTTTCCCCTCTCCGGGCCATTTCTTCGTTCTCCTTGAGTCCCAACTTGACTCACATGGCGACTATAGTTCCCTTCCTCCGATTGCTCGGGAATCAGCTCAGGTTGCTCAATGGGCATGGTAGGTTCGTCCCTATTTTCATGCAACATCCTCCTCATTTCTTCCCTTTGTTCAGCTAACATAGTCCGAATCATGGCTTGTACTCCGGCCATGGTGATTGGTTCAGGTGCAGCTTCTACTACAACAGGTATTTCCTCAATCACTGGGGGTTGATTCCTGTTTCCGTTCGCATTCCCGACTCCGCTTCGGGTTCTTGCCATCTCGATCTATACACCAAATCAGACGTTCGGTGTGTAATGACGAGAATTAAGATAAGAAAGATTCGACGTGTAATTCTCCTTATCACTCCGAAAAGTTACATGCCAGTTCTAATACCGCAATCAAACGTTTAGAAATCTGAACACATAAAATTTCCAGATCTGGTCGGCAACAGACCATAGATCCGATCATGTAATGCATATCATAAATCATTTAACACATAAAATCATGTTAGGCATTTTCCCTAAATAAGCTAGTGCTTGTGTCTATTCAGGTGTATTACCTAAATTTTATTAGACACACTCCTCACAATCATTGCTTAGCATTCTAAGTTTAAGTCTAGAAATAAATCCATATTCCTAGTTCTCTTAAACTAATGCTCTGATACCAACTGTGACATCCCCATTTTCACGGCCAGAAAAGACCGATTTTGTTTATGCTTTATAAAAATCAGAGTACCTCTTTTAATAAAAATGTTGCGGAATTTGTTCCTAGTAAAACATGATAAATACGTTATCAAGGCATTTTCAAAGAAAAGTATTTTTATTCCTTTTAAAACATTTGGGATGTCACCGTCAATACAGAAACATAAGCATAAACAGAACTTACATTCATTATCACTAGTGATTTATATCTCCTTAATCTCTCAGTGTAATGTGACTTCATATCAACACCTGTGATATAAATAAACTGAGTGGGTCAGGTTGGGAAACCTGGTGAGTACATAGGGTTTTCAACCCACAATAACATAGTTAATTTGTTTCTTCACATAATACATGTCAAACAATTAACCCGATTGCCCATCCCCATTTTCTTCATTTAATATTCCCTAGAGAATTATCTTAAGGGTCATCTCCTATATCGTATTTACCTCTCATCTCTTTACATCACATTTCCTTATATGTTCGTTCCTAAGGATCATTGCCTGCAACGCATAGACAGTAATGATTTGGGGATTACCCCCTCAATACGCGCTTAGTAAGGGTTGGAGTATCATCGCATGAATACGTAGTTACAACATCGCCTGAACTCGTAATTCATAGTAAGGGTTAGAGTATCATCACATGAATACGTAGTTACTGATGGGTTTTGAGCATTCTAACACTTCCTAAGTGTACATGCAACCCTAATAACCTTGGATCTATGTTTGTCTAATAATCATGCAAAGTTGAATTCCAAGGTTATATTCCTATCTAGCATACATGGGGAACATTTTTAACTTGAATGAAAGATAGAAGAACTTACCTTGTTTTTGATTATGATCCTTGAAACCTTGTGAGCCTAGCACCCCAAGTGTGATGCCTCAAATGCTTCACACAACACCAAATGCAAAGGAGTAAACTTTGAGAGAATCTTACACTTGCAAAATCGGCTCTAACCCTCTTGTTTCTTATGTGTAGCCAATTTTGGTGGAGAATGGGTTTCTTATATAGTGTTGACATATCTAGGGTTACACCATGTAAACCCTAATGTGTCATGACTCTTCATTTCCATGACCCATGGGTTTGTAACTCCCATGGAGCATCCATGGAGCATCCTATGGGTGGAACCCAACTTGATAATCCATGGAGCCTCTTAGCCCACTATATAAGATATGGAAGATTTACATAATCTACCCATATATTTAATTAGTTATCTTTTGATCACTTAATTAATTCTAAATTAATTCTTGATCAAACTAATTAAATAATATTATTAATATATTAGAACTTATAATATATTAATAAACCATAAGTGTTATTTCTCTCATTTTAGTTTATCCAATTGCATGGTGCCATGCAACCCAAATGGACCATGCCGGGTCGGGTCAAGTACATACCAGAAATAGTTATGGACTTAGACACCTTATCCAACAGTCTCCCACTTGGATAAGTCTAATAACTATAACTGCAATACTTCAGGAACCGATCGGCAATCGTAGCTCTTTCAAGGTCTCTCGGAACTGAGAAGATGATGATACGCCATTTAAGATAAGTGATCATATAATCCGCTGTTCTAGATATCAGCCGGACAAATACATGGAACAATGTCTTACTTATTGTCCAGCAGTTTGTTTCCCGATTTCCGATTTGTTTGACAAAGAACTTAATTGAACACATCAACTTAGTTCTGACCGAGCCCGGTACATAGGTCAAAACAAAATCATCGAGGGGCCCAGATATCAGCTTCTAATCCAAGAAGGAACAGATAAACTTCGACTCATATGTTTGTTCTACCACTCATTGAATTATACACAAAAGCACGTTTTATAACATCGAGTTACCAATGCGTTTTCGTACAATCAATGCATAACCAACTCATAAGTAACAAATCATATATCTAGGTTTGAAGAATTATATGATATTACCGTCTCACGATCACTTGAGATAAATTCCATGAAGTGATTCCAGTGAGCGTGGGTTGAGTCCAATGCTCAGAACTTATGAGCACTCATGAGTGTTGTAGCCATGTCCAACAACTTAGACCTCTGCAACCAATCATGACAGTCTTGATTCATACCTACTTCCGACATAGGACCGACCGTGGAGGTTCGAATAATATGATATACCAAACATAATTATTCTGGAAGTCAAAACATGCAAAAGAAATATAGTAAACGATCGACAAGAGATAGCAACACTTTACTCATAAATAAAACACCTTTTATTCATCATCTAATGTCAATTACACTTTACAAATTTCAAGGTTATCTAACTACTAAATCTAATATCATCCTTCAGCCCTATGCTTCGAGCATGCTGGAGATGCTTAACCCGAGTCAGTCCTTTCGTGAGGGGATCTACTGGATTCTCATTCGATGATACCCTCTTTGCCACGAGGAGTCCTTCTTCTATTCGATGTCTGATGAAATGGTATTTTCTGTCGATGTGTCTAGATCTCCCGTGATCCCTTGGTTCCTTGGCTAAGGCAACTGCACTTTCACTATCACAGAAAATTTCCATTGGCTCTTTAATAGTTGGTACAACTCCAAGGTCTCCAATGAAGTTCTTCAGCCATATCGCCTCCTTTGCTGCCTCGCTAGCTGCTATATACTCTGATTCGCAAGTTGAATCATCCACTGTCTCTTGCTTGGAACTCTTCCAAGAAATTGCTCCTCCATTTAAGGTAAAGACCCAGCCTGACTGAGAGCGGAAATTATCCCTATCAGTATGAAATCTAGCATCACTATACCCTACAACTCTCAAGTCTTCACTCCCACCGAGGGTAAGGACCCAGTCCTTAGTCCTCCGTAGGTACTTGAGGATATTCTTTACCGCAGTCCAGTGTGCCTTGCTAGGGTTCCCCTGATACCTGCTAACCATGCTCAAAGCAAAGGCTACATCAGGTCGAGTACACGTCATAGCATACATGATCGATCCTACAGCCGAAGCATAAGGTATTCGACTCATTTCTGCTATCTCAGCCTCAGTACTAGGGCTTTGTGTCTTACTCAATCTGGCGTTACTCTGGATGGGTAACTCTCCTTTCTTGGAGTCCTGCATGCCGAATCTCTTCAACACCTTATCCAAGTAAGTACTCTGACTAAGTCCAATTAGTCTTTTACTCTGGTCTCTCAAGATCCTTATCCCTAGAATATAGGCAGCTTCTCCTAGGTCCTTCATAGAGAAACACTTCCCAAGCCAGGACTTAACTTCCTGCAGAGTTGGGATGTCATTTCCTATGAGTAGTATGTCATCCACATACAATACCAAAAAGCTAACTATACTCCCACTAGCCTTGACATATACACAAGATTCATCTTCACTCCTAGAAAAGCCAAATTCCTTGACTTTCTCATCAAAGCAAAGATTCCATCTGCGAGGTGCTTGCTTTAACCCATAAATGGATTTCTCAAGCTTACACACTCTATTAGGGTACTCTGTGTTGACAAAACCCTCTGGCTGACTCATGTAAACATCCTCAGCCAACTTTCCATTAAGGAAAGCGGTTTTGACATCCATTTGCCATATTTCATAGTCATGAAATGCGGCTATGGCTAACAGAACCCTAATAGACTTAATCTTGGCCACTGGAGAAAAGGTCTCATCATAATCAACTCCCGGAGTTTGTGAGAAACCCTTTGCAACCAGTCGTGCCTTATAAGTATGTACATTACCATCCATGTCGGTCTTCTTCTTGAAGATCCATTTGCACCCTACAGTCTTACGACCTGGTACATTCTCAACCAAGTTCCAAACTTGATTGTCATACATGGACTGTATCTCGCTGTCCATTGCCTCTTTCCACTTGGCTGACTCAGGGCCTGCCATGGCTTCCGCGTAACTGTTAGGTTCATCCAGTCCTATCAGTGTCTCATCACTGATAAGTGTATCACCTTCCGCAGTAATATGGAATCCATAGTAATGCTCAGGTGCATTCCTAACCCTTGTGGAACGCCTCAGAGGTACAGACTTGTCAATTGGCTCAACAGAAGTTTCCTCCTCAAGTTGAGTGCTAGGGTTTGAAGTTCCTTCACTACTTGACTCTTGAATTTCTTCAAGGTCAACTTGCCTCCCACTGTCTCCTTGGCTTATGAACTCTCTCTCTCGAAAGAAAGCCCTCCTAGCTACAAAGACCATATTCTCACTAGGTCTGTAGAAGAGGTAACCAAAGGATTTATGTGGGTAGCCGATGAAAATACACCTCTCACTTCGAGGTTCGAGCTTATCATGAGTCTCGCGTCTCACAAAATCCTCGCAATCCCAAATCTTAATGTGGTCTAGTTTGGGTACTTTATCAGTCCACATCTCATGAGGAGTTTTGGCAACTTTCTTTATGGGAACTAGATTAAGGATATGGGCGGCAGTCTCTAAGGCATACCCCCAAAATGAGATTGGTAGCGAAGCTCGAATCATCATGGAACGAACCATATCCAACAAGGTTCGATTACGCCTCTCAGCTACACCATTCAACTGCGGTGTCCTGGGAGGTGTCAATTGTGAGACAATCCCACATTCCCTAAGATAGTCGAGGAACTCTGAACTAACATACTCACCACCTCGATCGGATCGAAGCATCTTAATGTTCCTGCCCAATTGATTCTCGACTTCCTGTTTAAACTCTTTAAACCTCTCAAAAGTCTCTGACTTATGCTTGATTAAGTAGACATAGCCATATCTACTGTAATCATCAGTAAAAGTCAAATAATAACGATTAGCATCCCTTGTGGCATGTTTGAAGGGCCCACACACATCCGTGTGTATAAGATCCAACAAACCTTCACCCCTCTCACAAGAGCCTGTGAAGGGTGACTTTGTCATTTTTCCAAGTAAGCATGATTCGCAACTATCATCTGACTTTAGGTCAAATGACTCCAATACTCCATCCTTTTGGAGTTGGCCTATGCGTTTCTTGCTTATATGTCCAAGACGACAATGCCATAATGATGCTTTATCCAAGTTATTATCATTAACAGAATCAATACACAATACATTATTTCCTAAGTTATCAACCACAGATACAGTTTCATACACACCATCACAAAGTAATGCTTTAAAATAACGAACATTATTAAAGAAAACATTGATCGAACCAACTTCATTATCAAATGAAAAGGTGAAACCTTGTTTATACAATGCATGAAAGGAAATAATATTTCTTGCCATTTCTGGCGAATAACAACATTTATTCAAATCTAAACTAAACCCACTACTTAGCGATAAAGTATAAACTCCAATCTTGGTGACAGGTAAAGCTTTCCTATTCCCCATGATTAAGTTTATTCTTCCATGCTCCACATTCTCACTTCTTCTTAGTCCCTGCAAATCAGAACAGATATGAATACCACAACCGGTATCAAGGACCCAAGAGTTAGAATGGGGTGAGTTATTAGATAAGATAGTGTAAATACCTGCATGGTTGGGTTTAACTTTCCCATCCTTCACATCTTGCTGGTACTTTGGGCAGTTCCGCTTCCAATGTGACTTTTCATGGCAATAGAAGCATTCAGCCTCTTTAGGGTCAGAAGAAGGAGTGACGAAACCTTTCTTGGTTCCACTTGAAGAAGAGCCATCAAGGGTCCTAGCCTTGGTACCCTTCGAAGAGCTCTTCCTCTTCTTCCCTCTACCTTTCCTGATTGCCAAAACCGGGGCTGAGTTTGGAGTAGGAGTGTTAACAACCGACTTACCCTTAAGACCTGTTTCTGCGGTCTTGAGGAGTCCCTGAAGTTTGCTGAGTGTGACCTCTTCCTTATTCATGTGATATGTCATGCGGAATTGATCATAGCACGATGGTAAGGAGTGCAAAATGATATCTATTGCAAGCTCCTCAGGGAAGTTCACATTAAGCTTCAGCAACCGATCCACATACCTTTGCATTTTCTGCATGTGGCTCGTGACGGATTCCCCGTCCTTTATCATGGTTGTTATGATAGAGCATATGATTTCATACATCTCTTGTCGTGCACTTTGATGGTATCTTTCCATCAGATCTTGGTGCATTTCAAAAGGGTAGAAGTCATCATAGGACTTTTGGAGTTCCGCTGTCATGGTGGCCAACATGATGCATGCCACTTTTGTAGCATCCCTTTCATGTGCCCGGAAGTCAGCGATCTCCAAGGGAGTTGCAGTGGTCTCATCAATCTCCTTAAGCTCCTTGTCAAGGACATATTCTTTGTCCTCGTAGCGGGTAATCATCCTGATGTTTCTGATCCATTCATTGAAGTTGGATCCATCAAAAGTGACTTTCCCACACAAGTTCATAAGGGTAAAGGAGCCATTAGGATTAGAGCCAGAAGCAGCATTGTTTGAAGACATCTGAAAGAAGAGAACAAGATTAGTTTAGATATTAAGAGAGTCCTTAATAAAACACCCAAATGTAATATTAAGGCTAGGATCCAATCACAATATATTATAACTTAGAAGAGGTATGCCGTAATCCAAGCTATAACATATTTGAAAGGTAGGTGAATGACGATTCACCAATTTCCACCATGAAAAACGAAATATAAATATTAGGTTTTTAATTGGTTCTTAGAAATTCCTAGATTCTTTTGAGATTCAATGAACTTTTCAAAGGCATGTTTCAATCTCGAGTGTGCCCTCCAAGTTTTGTGACTGGGATACCGAGGATCACAAAACGAGGTGTGAAGTAACCATGCAAATCACTTGGTACCCTCAAGGTTTATCACTCAATCGATGTGCCGGTAAACCACACACGCTCCACCGATGCTATGGTAAACCTTAAGTCACCCTTTACCTACCTTGTTAAGTCCAAGTTAGTGTGCCGGTTAACCACACACGCTCCACCAACGACTTAAACAAAGTGTAAAGTGTAATTTCATGGATTAGCACCTTATTCACATTTTCCTAAAGTAACTAAGATTGGGAATTTAATAAAAGCATTTAGTTACTTTATAATATTCATCATACTTTTAATGAGAATTTATAAGTCCTTGTCTTACCCGTTCGGCTAACGACCCTCCACCGATCAAGGAAGCGGTGGGTGAGAGTGGACACCCATTAAGTTGCCATTTTATAGGCAACAACCTTATACCCCCCTTATAGACCGGCTTCGTGAATGAGGCGTACTAGCGGTAAGACGACTTGACGTTATACATATATATATTAGTAACTTTTAATATTATAAAGTATAAGGGTTGAATTTTAACTTTTAAAATTCTAAGGGTTGGAACTAAAGTTTTAATCAAGACTTTACATGTTCCAAAACTTGAGGGCAAGTTTTGTAAACTTCCAAAACTTTTCATTTCTTATAACTTATGAATTAATTGAGTAATAAAAATGAAGACTCTTCATTTTTATAACTCTTGTGTTCTTTTAATGGCTTTAATAAAAGTGAGACTTTTGGTTTTCCATAACTTGAGGACAAGTTATGGACTTCATTAAAACACATTATGATCATGAATTAAACTACCATGAAGGTTACAAACAATTCCTATGATCATCTAATCTTCATAAGTTCAAGAACATGAATATGAACACTTTCAAGAATAAAAAATTACACTTAAAAAAAACTTGTAATTTTAATAATTGCCATTGTAAATGGATTAACATAAACATTACACCATCTAAAACAAGCTTTAAAACATCAAAACAATTTAGGGTAATGTTTCTAGTCCATTTCCAGCAACACATGTGCAAACATTCATACGAGCAGAAAACAGAAAAACGATTTTTTTTTTTCAAGCTGTTTGCACACAAAAAAAAACAACAAACAAACCTGGCTCTGATACCACTGATGGGTTTTGAGCATTCTAACACTTCCTAAGTGTACATGCAACCCTAATAACCTTGGATCTATGTTTGTCTAATAATCATGCAAAGTTGAATTCCAAGGTTATATTCCTATCTAGCATACATGGGGAACATTTTTAACTTGGATGAAAGATAGAATAACTTACCTTGTTGTTGATTATGATCCTTGAAACCTTGTGAGCCTAGCACCCCAAGTGTGATGCCTCAAATGCTTCACACAACACCAAATGCAAAGGAGTAAACTTTGAGAGAATTTTACACTTGCAAAATCGGCTCTAGCCTTCTTGTTTCTTATGTGTAGCCAATTTTGGTGGAGAATGGGTTTCTTATATAGTGTTGACACATCTAGGGTTACACCATGTAAACCCGAATGTGTCATGACTCTTCATTTTCATGACCCATGGGTTTGTAACTCCCATGGAGCATCCATGGAGCATCCTATGGGTGGAACCCAACTTGATAATCCATGGAGCCTCTTAGCCCACTATATAAGATATGGAAGATTTACATAATCTACCCATATATTTAATTAGTTATCTTTTGATCACTTAATTAATTCTAAATTAATTCTTGATCAAACTAATTAAATAATATTATTAATATATTAGAACTTATAATATATTAATAAACCATAAGTGTTATTTCTCTCATTTTAGTTTATCCAATTGCATGGTGCCATGCAACCCAAATGGACCATGCCGGGTCGGGTCAAGTACATACCAGAAATAGTTATGGACTTAGACATCTTATCCAACAGTTACAACATCGCCTGAACTCGTAATTCATCACCTACAGATTATGAGCCTGCTGGTGTTTCCACGGGGTTGTCTAGAATAGTCCGTGGTCGCCATCTATACTCTGGTAGATGACTACATCTCCACATTGTCGGACAAGGTTATGGTATCTTTCATCCTACATCACCGATTCATCATCACCTATCTATCCTCACCTAATTATCATCACCTTCCTATCATCACCTATCTCTCATCATTTTATTTCATCACACACCAACTATTTCATCTACCCATGTTTACTCCCAACATATTTGTAGATATAAAATAAATATACAGTTTGAATCATTTAAAACATGTATAAAATCATTCATCCAACATAGACAACAAGTATTCAGATAATATGCACACATAGCACGTAATTTATATAAAATACTTCATATATATGTGTAAGATGAAAGTAACTATGCACTCACCTGATAAGGTGGTCACTCGGTACTCGGACAGCGCTTCGTTAATCTTAAAACAATTTCCCTCGGACAAAACCTAGTATCATTACCACTAGAGTTTAGTCTAACGTTAACCGCGACTAATTAATAGTCTAGCTATTATTACTATTATATAAGCGTTAAGCAACACTCTTATATAACTCATAATAATAGCCCAAATAATTATTTTAAGGTCCTAATAATGTTACTATATTAAAACATAAGCTATACTAAAGATAGGGTAGGCATAGCTCACTTACAGCGGGTTTTTTCGCAAAACCGGGCTCCGCCGAAGCAGAGTTTCTGAGCCGAAGGCTCTTCTTTTCGGATCCGTCGGGCGCTCCCGGGCTTCCGCCTCGTGCTAGGGGATTCCCTAGGCTTTTTTTTGGGGGGGGGGGGGGTTAGAGAGAGGTTTTAGAGAGAGAAAGAAGTGAGTAAAGATGTGAGGAATGAGCTTCACCCGACACCTCTATTTATAGGCTGCCTGGGGCGTTTACCATGTCATGGTGCCTCTCACCACGTCGTGGTGTTGCGTAGGCTCCAAGGTTTCGGCTGGTGCTGACACGTGGCATCGCACATAAGGTGGAAATCAGCCGATTTTCAAAAATTCATAACTTTCGCATACGAGCTCCGTTTTCGGCGTTATTTTTTCCACGCGTAGGTAAAAACAAGATCTACAACTTTTATTTAGACTCCCTTGGCTAATTCTCGACCGATCTTAAATTTAACAGTAGGAGGAGATTAGACTGTTAAATGACCGCGAAGAATTCGTAACTCCTTCATACGGACTCCGTTTTCGTCTGCCTTTTTACCGTTGAGTTCCTATTAATGAGATATTCAACTCTCATTTAGGTCGCGTAAGCCAAAAACCGATCGAACTAAAATTCGAGTTTCGAGTCGTGCACTGCTAAGCCAAATCTTAGAAAATTCATAACTTCCTCATACGAAGTCAGATTTGGGTGTTCTTTTTTTGTATGTTCTCGGTTTAACGTATACTAAAAATTCTGTTTAGATTACTAAGGCTAAAAGTCGCTCTATCATAAATTCACTATTTACGTCTCCTGGTGCCGTGCCGGTTTTGCCGAAAAACTTCGACGGGTCATAACTTCTTTGTTATAACTCGGATTTTGGCGTTCTTTATATGTACGGAACCCTTGAGACATATTCTACAACTTGGTCAAGATTATTTATTCTAAATAATCTTTTGTCGAAAAGTCGTTTTCGACCCCTATTATCTCTAAATTGACTAGCCCGGATCTACGGGCGTTACATTTAAGTTGTATATAAATGTATATATTTTTATCTACTAATATGTTAGGTAGAACATGGGTAGACAGTTGGTGTGTGATGAAATAAAATTATGAGAGGCCTCGTTGTTGTTGCTGATTCAGTCATCTGGCGGAGTTTAGATGACGACCACAGACTTTTCTAGACAGTCCAGTGGAACGCTAGCAGGCTCATAACCTGTAGGTGTTAATGACCTTGGGTGTTCATTTGCTCTACTCCATCCCCCCATGGTTGCCTTATTTGACATAAATTGCTGGGAAACCCCCAAAGCAGTGTTGTCGCCCCGATGAAAATCCTTAGGCTAGGTCCCTTGGGTTAATTGTTTTAGGGACGTAAAGTGAGGATAACGGGAATGGGTAATTGGGTTATTATTGGTTGATGAAATTAATATAATCATTTATTGTGGGTTGAAAACCCTATATGCTCACCAGGCTCCCAAGCCTGACCCACTCAGTTTTTCTTTGTATTACAGGTAGTGGCACGAGAGCATAAGTTGGATGACTTGTCAAGATATTTTGGATTTTAGACCATAGTTATTTATAACTGTTGTAAGGTCTATGTTGTATTGTTTATGCTTTTGGTCTGTATCGGAACATGACATCCCGAGATTTTGTTATATAATGAAAATACATTTCTTTAAGAAATGCTTTGATAAATTTTGTTTTATCATATTTTGTTTTGGGAACAAATTCCGCAACTCTTTTAATCAAAGGATTACTCTGATTTTACTTTAAAAGCATAAATTAAATCGGTATTCTCTGGCCGTGAAATTGGGGATGTCACAGTTGGTATCAGAGCATTAGTTTAAGCGAACTAGGAATTTGTAGGATTTCTAGATTTAAACTTAGAATGCTAAGCAAAGATTGTGAGACGAGTATCTGTTGAATTTTAGACACGAGCACTAGTATATTTTAGGAAAGCTGCCTAATATGCTTTTATGTGCTAAATGTTATATGTTTGCCATATATGATATTATTTGTTCGGATCTATGGTCTGTTGCCGACCGGATCTGGAAACCTTATGTGTTTAGAATTCTAAGCGTATAGCTACGATATTAGAACTAGCATGTAAACGTTTCGGAGTGATAAGGATGATTTAAATATCTATCGTGAATAAAGATCTAAATTTACCTTATTCAGTGTATAGATCAAGAATGGCAAGAACAAGAAGCGGAGTTGGAAACGCTAACGAAAACAGGAATCAACAGCCTCAACCACCAGTGATTGAGCAAGCTCCTGTAGTAGCTGCAACACCTGAGCCAATGACAATGGTTGGGGTACAAATGATGATTCAGACGATGTTGGATCGTCAGATAGAAGAAACTAGACGCCTGCTTCGGCAGAATCGTGAAGAACTGTCGATTCAAGTGGAAGAGCCCGAATTAAATGAAGGGCAGTCGGAAGGAGGAAACTTCAGTGGGATCATTGTTCAAGCCAACCCACCAATTGTTAGGCAGAATAACCACGATGGAGGAAATGATGGACTTGGATGCAAGTACAAAGACTTTCTGACTTGCAAACCATCGACCTTCACTGGAAAGGAAGATCCAATCGGAGTTATGGATTGGATCTCAGAAATGGAGTTGGCCTTTATGACATGCGGTTGCAAGGGAAAACTACAAACCATATATGCAGTACGTCAGTTCAGGAGTGGCACTGTTCGTTGATGGAACACTCTGGGAAAGACCCTTAGCCCTAATGAGCCACTGCAACTGACTTGGGCGGAGTTCTTGGTGCAATTCAAGCGCAAGTTCTGCTCGGCCCAAAATCTGCTAGAGTTGGAGAACAAATTTCTGACATTGACAAAAGGCAGCATGTCAGTCGACGATTACACTAACGCCTTCACCGGCAAAATGGAGTTTGCTTTGCGCATCGTCCCAGATGAGCTGACAAAGGTTGACCGGTACGCAAAGGGGCTCCCATGGGAGTACGCGGTGCCAGTACGTCAGGCACCTACTCTGGAGGCAGCTATTTGCGCTGCCAAGTCTGTTGAGGAGATGATCAAGGGGATGACCGCCAGCAAGGTTGAAGTTGGCGAAAAGAGAAAGTTTGAAGGAACTTCAGGTTCCAACAAGAAAAGTACATTTTCGAAGTCTAATTCGAAGAAGTTTGGAGGAGGAGGGAAAGGCGAAGCGAAATGGTGTGAAAAGTGCAAGAAAAAGCACTTTGGGAAATGTAGTGAGGAGGTGACTTGCTACAAATGTGGAAAAACTGGGCATTATGCTAACGAGTGTCCGTCCAACAAGAGGATGTGCTTTGGATGTAACGAGGAGGGGCACATTTTGAAAGACTGTCCGAACAAGAAGGAGGCAGCAAAACCCAACATTCCACCAAAACCGAAGGCGAGAGCCTTTCAGATGACACTTGAAGCTGCGAAAGATGAAGCTGATGTCGCTTCAGGTACCTTTCTCGTAAACGAATTGTCTGCCCAAATTTTATTTGATTATGGAGCCAACTACTCCTTTATATCGCATGAATTTGGTATAAAACTAGCTTTGCCTGTTGATAGACTAGATAATGCTTTATTAGTCGAAGTTGCTAATGGCAAGTTTATACCTGTTAGCCATCGTATGAAAAACATCTTAATTGATTTGAATGGGAATAAGCTCCACGGGGAATTATTGCCTATTGAGTTAAATGGTTTCGACATCGTGCTGGGAATGGATTGGCTTAGCGCCAGTGATGCCGAAATACTGTGCAAGAAGAAGATTGTAAAAGTAAACCCGCCTGGGAAAGCGTCATTTATGGTGTATGGGGACAAACGCAGAGTGAATTCTGGGATCATTTCTCTAATGAAAGCCAGAAAGTGTTTGGCCAAAGGATGTACATCATATTTGGCATTCGTGATTGATGCAAAGAAGGAGAAAAAGGAGATGCAGAGCATTTCTGTCGTTTGTGATTATCCGGAAGTATTTCCCGAAGATCTTCCTGGATTACCGCCTGATCGACAAGTAGAATTCCGTATTGACTTATTACCAGGATCGACGCCAATAGCAAAAGCACCGTATCGATTAGCACCAACGGAGATGAAGGAGCTGATGACGAAACTTCAGGAGTTGTTGGACAACGGTTTCATTAGACCTAGTTCATCACCCTGGGGAGCTCCGGTGGTATTCTTAAAGAAGAAGGACGAGAGTATGAGGATGTGCATTGTAACGTCCGCACATTCGGGCTAGCCAATTTAGAGACAATAAGCATCAAAAATGAGTTATTGATGGAATATTATTTATAAGTATTAATCTTAACCAAGTGGTAGTATATGTTAAAAGGGTTTCGTACATATAAAGAACGCCGAAATCCGAGTTATAACGAAGAAGTTATGGCCCGTCGAAGTTTTACGGCAAAACCGGCACGGCACCGGGAGACGTAAATAGTGAATTTACGATAGAGGACTTTTTGGCCTTAGTGATCTAAACAAAAGTTGTAGTATACGTTAAACTGAGATCGTGCATAAAAAGAACGCCCAAATCTTACTTCGTATGAGGAAGTTATGAATTTTCTAAGATTTGGCATAACAGTGCACGACCCGAAACTCGAATTTTAGATCGAACAGTTTTTGGCCTACACGACCTAAATGAGATTTGAAGATCTCATTAATAGGAAGTCAACGATAAAAAGAAAGACGAAAACGGAGTCCGTATGAAAGAGTTACGAATTTTTCGCGGTCATTTGACAGTATAATCCCCTCCTACTATTAAATTTAATATCGGTCGAGAATTAGCCGACGGAGTCAAAATGAAAGTTGTAGATCTTATTTTTACCTACGTGTGGATATAAAGAACGTTGAAAACGGAGCTCGTATGCGAAAGTTATGGGGTTTAGAAGTCGGCAGAGTGCTGCTGCAAAAGGGGTGACGTGGCACAATCTTGGCCATTGCTTTCTCCCCAAGACTTGCCACTAGATGGTGACATGTGGCACTAATTTCAGCCATATTTCACCCTATAAATACAACCCCTTCCACCCTCATTTCTTCACACCTCCACCCTTCTCTCTCTACTCTCTCTCTCTAAACCTCCCAAAACTCCCCTAACGCTAGAAGAAAGCCCCGGAGCGCTCGACGGCTCCGAGACGAAGAGCTTTCGGCTCGGAAGTTCTGCCCCTGCAGAGCCCGGCTTCTAGCCAAACCTCCTCGTAAGTAAGATATGCCTACCCTATTTTAAATATAGCTTTTATTTAAATATAGTATTGTTATTAGGAACTTATAATAAATATTTGGGCTATTATTATGAGTTATATAAGTGTCGTTATAATATCTTTTTAACCACTCGCGGTACGGGGAATCTGGTTTAAAGGGCCGCATATGGTTGTTGGATTTCAGAAGTGCTATATGCCAAAATGGTCATGCCCTCCGGTGTTTTATGTCTGGCCCCTGTCTGTACATAGTGGGTGAAGACTATTGTTTAACGCTTATATAATAGTAATAATAGCTAGACTATTAATTAGTCTCGGTGAATATTAGACTAAACTCTAGTGGTAATGATACTAGGTTTCGTCGAAAGAAAATAAATTAATAGAAGCGAAGCGCTGTCTGAGTTCGGAATCACCACCTTAACAAGTGAGTGCATAGTTACTTTCATCTTACATATAGATATGAAGTATTTTATATAAATTACGTGGTATGTTTGCATATTATTTGAATACTTGCTTTCTATGATGAATGAACGATTTTATACATGTTTTAATAATTTAAAATGTATATGTATTTTATATCTACGAATATGTTGGGTAAAACATGGGTAGATGAATGATGAGAGATGAAAGATGATATGAGTGAACATTGGCAGCTATAGACTTAGTGTCTAACAAATAACATCGGCAGCTATGGACTTAGTGCCTATAGAATAAACATTGGTAGCTATGGACTTAGTACCTGTTAAATAAACGTTGGTAGCTATAGATTTAGTACCTATTAGCTGAACACTGGTAGCTATGGATTTAGTACCCGATGAATGAACTTTAGCAGCTATGGAATTAGTGCTTTACGAACAAGCATTGGCAGCTATGGACTTAGTGCCTATCATATAAACCCTGGAAGCAATGGGCTTCGAAATGAACGAATGCAGGATAGATGATTCTTAGGGTAGATCCTTAAGAGTAAAGAAGATAATGGGGATGGGTAATTGGGTTGATTGTTTGATGTTTAAACATAATAATTAAATTATTGTGGGTTGAAAACCCTATGTACTCACCAGGTTTCCCAACCTGACCCACTCAAGCTTATTTGTATCACAGGTGTCGATATGAAGCTACTTTACACTGAGGGATTTAAAAGAGATGTAGATCACTAGTGTAAATGAATGTAAGTTCTGTGGGGATTTAAAAGAGATGTAGATAACTAGTGTAAATGAATGTAAGTTCTGTTTATGCTTATGTTTATGTATTGACGATGACATCCCAAATGTTTTAAAATGGATAAAAATACATTTCTTCAGAAATGCTTTGATAACGTATTTATCATGTTTTTCTGGGAACAAATTCCGCAACATTTTTATTAAAAGAGGTACTCTGATTTTTATAAAGCATAAACAAAATCGGTCTTTTCTGGCCGTGAAAAATGGGGATGTCACATGCATTGATTACAGAGAGCTGAATAAGGCGACGATAAAGAATAGATATCCATTGTCGTTTCAAGTCTCTCATATGAGAGGTCATGGGTTCAAGTCTTGGTGGAGACATAGGTGGTTATTTAGGAATATGTTAATTATTTGCCGTTTAAAAAAAAAAGATATCCATTGCCAAGGATTGATGACCTATTCGATCAGCTGCAAGACTCAAGTTATTTTTCAAAGAAGGTCAGGATATAATCAGCTGAAAGTAAGAGATCAGGATATCGAGAAGACTGCATTCAGAACACGATATGGACACTACGAGTTTTTGGTTATGTCGTTTGGACTAACCAATGCTCCCGCAGCATTCATGGATTTAATGAATAGGGTTTGTAACCCATTCATTGATAAATGTGTGATAGTGTTCATAGATGACATTCTGATTTATTCGAAAAGCCAAGAGGAGCATGACAGACACTTGCGAGAAGTGTTGGAAGTATTGAAGAAGGAGAAGCTGTATGCTAAGTTCTCCAAATGTGATTTTTGGATTCGATAAGTCCAATTCTTGGGTCACGTGGTCAACCAAGAAGGGATAATGGTTGATCCAGCAAAGATTGAAGCTGTGATGAAGTGGGAACAACCAAAAAATCCCACGGAGATCCGAAGCTTTTTGGGATTACCTGGATATTACCGAAGGTTTATCCAAGGCTTTTCTTCGATCGCTACTCCATTAACAGCTTTGAATCACAAAGGAGCTATTTATGCTTGGAGTGATAAGCACAAAGAAACATTTGAGTTGCTAAAGAAGAAGCTATGTGAAGCACCAATTCTTTCTCTACCCGATGGAGTTGAAGACTTCGCTGTCTATAGTGATGCGTCCGGTGTTGGGTTGGGTTGTGTTTTAACCCAAAGAGAAAAGGTGATAGCATATGCGTCTCGACAACTGAAGGAGCATGAAAAGAACTACCCCACTCATGATTTGGAGTTGGCAGCGGTAGTATTTGTTCTAAAGATATGGAGGCATTACCTCTATGGCACGATGTGCAAACTTTTCACTGATCATAAGAGTCTCCAATATCTCTTTAATCAGAAAGAATTGAATATGAGGCAAAGACGTTGGCTAGAGTTACTTAAGGACTACGACTGTGAGATACTTTACCACCCCGGTAAAGCCAATGTTGTCGCTGATGCTCTCAGTCGGAAAGTCAATCTTGAAAGGAAAATGCCATGAGCGTTGAGAATAGAAGTTGTCTCGACAATTGTGGAGAATATAAAGAGAGCTCAGGAGGAAGCTTCAGAAAAGAATGACTGAAAGGAGGAACGTTTGGGCAAAACGTTAGTGTTCGGTACAAACAGTCACAGACTGAAGGTATTCCAAGATCGAATTTGGGTGCCGAAGTCAGGAGGGATAAGAGATCTTCTGATGTAAGAAGCTCACAAAACCATGTACTCGATACATCCCAGTAGCACTAAAATGTATAGGGACCTAAAACCCTATTACTGGTGGCCGATGATGAAGCTCGATATTGCAAAGTATGTGGCCGAGTGTGTGACATGTGCGAGAGTTAAGGCACAACATCAGAAACCATATGGGAGCTTAGAACCTTTACCTGTACCGATGGGTAAGTGGGAAGACATTGCCATGAATTTTGTCACTAAACTGCCCAGAACAAAGAATGGTCACGACATGATTTGGGTGGTCGTTGAC
Organism: Lactuca virosa; assembly: GCF_052849685.1. Taxonomy (NCBI): domain Eukaryota; kingdom Viridiplantae; phylum Streptophyta; class Magnoliopsida; order Asterales; family Asteraceae; genus Lactuca; species Lactuca virosa. The sequence goes on from NC_136428.1 coordinate 30,128,745, forward strand.
CGCTTCACTAAGAGTGCGTACTTCATAGCAGCCAATGAGAAATGGTCTATGGATAAGCTTGCGGATTCTTACGTGAAGGAAATTATGAGGCTACACGGTGTTCCATTAACGATCGTATCAGATCGTGACAGCCGTTTCATCTCAAGGTTTTGTAGAAGTCTACAAGAGGAATTGGGTACCAAGTTGTGTTTAAGTACAGCTTACCATCCACAGACTGATGGTCAGAGCGAACGAACGATACAAACGCTTGAAGATATGCTGAGAGCATGTACCCTGGAATTCCAAGGTAACTGGGATGAACATTTACCTTTGGTAGAATTTTCCTACAGTAATAGTTTCCACTCGAGCATAAAGATGGCACCTTATCAAGCTTTGTACGGACAGAAGTGTCGTACGCCGTCTTGTTGGCTTGAGGCTAGGGAAAAGCAGTTTATGGGGCCTGAGGTAGTCCATCAAACTGCTGAAAAGCTGAAAATAATCAGGGAAATAATGTTAGCAGCTCAGGATCGTCAAAAGAGCTATGCTGACAAGAAAAGACGACCGATGACTTTTAAAGTTGGAGATTCGGTTTTTCTTAAAGTCTCGACGTGGAAGGGACTTATAAGATTTGGTAAAAGGGGAAAGTTAAGTCCAAGGTTTATTGGACCGTTTAAAGTTCTTCAGAGGATTGGGAACCAAGCTTACAGGCTCGAATTACCCGAAGAACTGAATGGAATTCATAACACCTTCCATGTGTGTTATTTGAGGAAGTTCACGGGAGAAGTTCCCGATATAATTCCAATTTCTGAGTTAAGGATTGATGAGAACAAAAGGTTGATTGAAGAACCAAAGGCAATCGTTGACCGAAACACTAAAAAGTTGCGACGCAAGATGGTCGAATTAGTGCTCGTCCGATGGAAACATACGAATGGGCCAAATCTCACCTGGGAGACGGAGAGTGACATGATGAGTCGTTATCCACATTTGTTTGTTGATGTGTGATTCCGGGGACAGAATCATCCTAAGGGGGAGAGAATTGTAATGCTCGTGTTTCTAGGCTATACATTAATATTGATGTAATAGTCTAGGTTAACCTTTGTAACTCATTTTGAAATAATAGAAATGTATTATTTGAGTATTATGTGTTTTATGCTTAATTATGTGATTTAATTTATCTAAGAATAAAAATGAGCGTCAAAAATAAATATTAGAAAAAGACGATATCTATGAATGAAGTTAAAGTGGTCGGAACAAGGATTCCAGAGGTATAAAGAATACGGAAATCCGAGTTATAACAAAGAAGTTATGACCTGTCGAAGTTTCGCGACAGAACCGGTTCGATGCTGAATGACGTAAAATGTAAATTTACGATAGAGCGGTTTTTAGCCTTAGTGATCTAAACGAAAGTCGTAGAATACGTTAAACCGAGAGCGTGCGTAAAAAGAACGTCTAAATCTGACTTCGTATGAGGAAGTTATGATTTTTCTAAATTTCAGCTTAGCAGTATGCAACCTGAAACTCGAATATGAGATGGAGTGATTTTTAGCCGAAAGAATCTAAACGAGAATCGAAGATCTCGTTATTAGTAGTGCAACGGTAAAAAGACAGACGAAAACGGACGTCGGATGAAGAAGTTAATGAATTTTTAACGGACATTTCCTGTCCCGGCCTGTTAAAAATATAATATTAAAAATAAAGTCAAAATTAGCCGACGGAGTCTAAATGAAAGTTGTAGATCATAGTCTCACCTACGCGTGGATATAAAGAACGTCGAAAACGGAGATCGTATGCGAAACTTACGAATTTTTGAAGTTCGATAAATCGGAGTACGCCCAGCGTACCCGTATACAAATGGGCCACGTCGCCCTACTCCACCACTCAAGTGCCCCGGGTCTGTAAGCAGTGACACATTCGATCTGATCCGCTTAGTACGCCCAACGTACTGCTTGTAGAGGGAGTACGCCCGGCGTACTCTGAGATTACGCCCAACGTAATCCGATGCTCAACACCCTATAAATAGATGTCATGGGCTGCCGAGTTTTAGTGCTCAAAATTTTCTCTCTCACTCGTTATTGCCTCGTTTTGCGTGCAACTTATACCCCGAATCCCCGGTATCATTCCTGAGGCCCGAAGCAAGTCCCGAAGCCCCGAGGATCCCGAGAAGTAAAGTTTCTGAGCCGAAACTCTGCCCGCGAGAAGCCCGATTTTCAAGAAAGCATCCCGGTTTCACCGAAGAATACTACTCTTAGAGTCGTAGTGTTGTCTGATCATATTCTGATCAAGTGAGTGTGTAGTCACTTTCTTCTAACACATAGATATGAAGTATTCTTTATAAAATACGTGCTATGTGTTTATATATTATTTGTTTATTTGAAATAATTGTTGAATGAATGATTTGCACAGGTTTAAGCTGTATATAAATGTATATATTTTTATCTACTAATATGTTAGGTAGAACATGGGTAGACAGTTGGTGTGTGATGAAATAAAATTATGAGAGGCCTCGTTGTTGTTGCTGATTCAGTCGTCTAGCGGAGTTTAGATGACGACCACAGACTTTTCTAGACAGTCCAGTGGAACGCTAGCATGCTCATAACCTGTAGGTGTTAATGACCTTGGGTGTTCATTTGCTGTACTTCATCCCCCTCATGGTTGCCTTATTTGACATAAATTGCTGGGAAACCCCCAAAGCAGTGTTGTCGCCCCGATGAAAATCCTTAGGCTAGGTCCCTTGGGTTAATTGTTTTAGGGACGTAAAGTGATGATAACGGGAATGGGTAATTGGGTTATTATTGGTTGATGAAATTAATATAATCATTTATTGTGGGTTGAAAACCCTATATGCTCACCAGGCTCCCAAGCCTGACCCACTCAGTTTTTCTTTGTATTACAGGTAGTGGCACGAGAGCATAAGTTGGATGACTTGTCAAGATATTTTGGATTTTAGACCATAGTTATTTATAACTGTTGTAAGGTCTATGTTGTATTGTTTATGCTTTTGGTCTGTATCCCGAGATTTTGTTATATAATGAAAATACATTTATTTAAGAAATGCTTTGATAAATTTTGTTTTATCATATTTTGTTTTGGGAACAAATTCCGCAACTCTTTTAATCAAATGATTACTTTGATTTTACTTTAAAAGCATAAATTAAATCGGTCTTCTCTGGCCGTGAAATTGGGGATGTCACACATTGTATTGATTCAAAGTTGTACATAAGAGTTGATTTGATAAGAATCTAAAGGTGATTTGATTCAATATAATGGCATGAATTTATTATTTGTAGATGCATGTTCATCGAATGCATACTTTAATTGAAGAAGATGATGTAAATCTAAGAAAAGTTGATAAGAAATAAAGAGGAACAACGTACATAATTGTGTGTTTGTAAGCTCTTTGTGCATTAATAGTTATACAAAGAAGATTATACAATAAGGTATACGAAGATACATAATCAATTTGGATTGAAATCAATTAACTTATCGGCTGAAGGGATTTGAGAGCATCGACCATGGCAATGTTAACAAGGTTTTCATTGAGCTTGTAGAGAGCTTGGCATTCTCTTCTCTTAAGGGCTTGAAAATCTATCACTAATCTATTAATGAAATAAAATAAAATTAGGGCTTGAATTTGATGAACTTTGATCGAATATGAGTGAGGAACTCAAAATGTGAGGATGGGGTGAAGCAAGTCGATCGAAAGGAGAATGTGTCAAAGGGCACAAATGGGCAAATGAGGAAGACGACCCGATTAACTACCTTTTTTCCATGGACCGAATCAAAGCTAAACGGACCGAGTAAGAGGGCTCAATGTTGTTATCAAACATTCTGACTCTGGACCGAGTCAGTCAAACCCTCTAAGTGGGCCTAATCAGAACAAATCAAACAGACCATCAATCAGATCTGACTCAATCAATAATTATCAAACAACTTGTTATGGACTTTACGGTAAATGTGTTAAAACATTTATATATGAAAAAATAAAAAGGGAAAATATCGGCAATAGTTAAAAAATGGGGGGTAATTTCAAAATTTAGACATGAAAATGGACATTTCCAGATATAGACATGCATTCCGCGGAGGTAGCTCCGCGGAGCTCCGCGGAATGTACTGTAGCTCCGCGGAATGGATCTTTAGTTTTTTTTTTTTTTTTCAGATCGTTTCTTCGGGGTTTATATTAATTCCACAACTAATTATTTTCAAGAAAAAGATTATGATAGTATGATAATCTTTGCTTGAAAATAATTAGTTGGAGAATAAATATAAACCTCGAAGAATCGATGTGAAAAAAAAAAAAAAAAAACTGAAGATCCATTCGTCGGAGCTACCTCCGCGGAATGAGTTCATTCCTCGGAGGTAGCTCCGCGGAATGGATCTTGAGTTTTTTTTTCTTTTTTTCTTTTTTAATACACTCATTTATTTACGATTTTGCCATTCCGCGGAGCTACAAGAGATTCCGCGGAGCTATAAGAGATTCCGCGGAATCCATGTCTATATCCGGAAATCCAATTTTTTGTGTCTATTTTTTGAACATACCCCTCAATTTTTGACTATTGCCGGTATTTTCCCAAATAAAAATGATGTCAATCCTAAAAATCGATGGTCGTAATTGTTAGTAATTCCTTACAAATCATGTCATTGTTAGTAATTCCTTACAAATCATGTCATCTGACAATTTATAAACTTTTTAGAGCAAAAATCAAGACAAAACAAAACCTCAAAATCTTGCGGCAGAATTCTAAACCAAATACTTAAAAAAAATGTTACAAAAATACATAAGCTAAAATCTTCTAATGATCTTTTACACTTTCTTTTATAATCCTGACGTTGCATTTACTGAGATACATTACGAATTTATGTTGTAATATTATAAAATATTGAATTTCATTCGTAAAAACATCCAATTTAAGATCATAATATCTAATGTGAAAATTCTAAGAGGGTGTTTGGCTAAGCTTATTTAAGCTCTTTTTTTAACTTATTACTAGTTCCATACCGGTATAAGTTAAAAAGAGTGTTTGGATAGAAATAACTTATCAATGTATCATACCGGAAATAAGTCAAAATTTATAAATAACTCCCTCCTTACTTAAGTTATAAGCTATAAGTTGAAAAGTGCTTATGAAAAGTCATAAGCTTAGCCAAACACCCTCTAAATATAGATAACTTTCACAAAATGACATATCATTTTTTAAGAGTAAATTATACGAATGGTCCCTATGGTTTAGGGTAATTTATGCGTTTGGTTCCTAACTTATTTTTTTATTCGGAATGTCCCTATTGTTTGTTTTTCTTACACGCTTGGTCCCTCTTTTACCTAAAAATACTATTTTGCCATTGATTTTTTTAATTTATTTAAATAAACACACCCCAATCCCACCCCCTCACCATACCTTACCTACCCCACTATTTTTTCCTATTTAAATAATAGTCTTTTTAGGTAAAATAGGGACCAAACGCGTAACAAAAGTAAACAGTAGGGACCAAATGCGTAAAAAAACAAATAGTAGGGACCTACCGAGTTAAAAAAAAAATAAGTTAGGGACTAAGCGCGCAAATTACCCCAAACCATAGGGACCATTTACTCTTTTTTTAAGTATGGTACTATGTAAAATAAAGACAAAAATACAAAAATGATCAATGTGGTTTGTCAAAAGTCACAAAGTCAGTCCCTGCTAATTTTTTTGATGTAAATGGTCCTTATGGTTTGCAAAACTTGCACGGATGACCCTTTTTACTAACTCCGTTAGTATTCAGCCGTTAGGGACTGGAAACGTAAGGGAATTTTCGTCTTTTCAAGTATAAAGGGAGGGCATTTTCGTCTTTTCAAGTATAAAGGGAGGGTATTTTCGTCTTTTTAAGTATAAAATGACTGAACCGGGACCATTAGGCCGCAGTTTGGGACTTTATACTTGGGATCAACTGCTGGAGCTTAAAGGGGTAAGTGATCATGGTCAGGTAGTTTTCATGAAGAATTATCCATGCATTCTAACAAATGTAAGATATACTATAGCAATGGATGTTTTTAGCCTGCAGTCCATGCCTCTGAGAGGATCACACTTGATCATGTTTGAATCGTTAGGATGAAGCACTGGTGCTTGTCCCCGAGTAGAATCCATATCCGGTCTCTTTACATCACCATTTTTTTTTGCGATCCCCTTATGATTTTAGAGAGTCTCTTAACCCACATTTGGGCATTTTTATTATATTTTGAAAATCACAAGTTTGAAAAGGATTCTACATCTCCATGATTCACACATGATCATTTTCACACTTAGACCATTCAGATTATTATTACCTTTCGGTTCCACTTACATACTTCTGGGAACCAAATTTCAAGTCAAACAATTTTCTTGATAAAAAAAAAATGATATGTTAGTGCACTACATTCAAGTATCTTTTTATTGAAAAAAAAACGAGAAGCTCAAGCAAGTAAATTCCAAGCTGTGATTATCTTAAATGGGTGACCGGTTCAATTATTGAACAAAAGTTTCCTACATTTTGGTCACCCGACGTTTGATATTCATTTATAGGTTTGTTTTATTGTATATAGATCGAGTTGTTTTTTCGTAAATTTGTGATGTTAGGGAGTCTGTCGAGTCGGATACTACGGGAGATTCGGGCCAACACTAAGTGAACTAATTCCTACAACGGTGCCAAAGCGATGAAACCCAATCACACATGAGAGCAGACGTCAGACGTAGCCTTCGTTTCAAGAAATAATATAAAACCCAATCATATGATGTAGCCTAGTAGAGGCATAGTCTAGGGTGAACTTGAACACCCATGTAATCATTTCAAGAAATAATATAAAACCTTCGTTTTGTTATGTGATGTGTTAAACAGTTATGTGATTTTCTTGTATGTGACTTTGGGAAACTGCGAGACAATACTTGGGACGAGTATGAATAGGTGTGAATGGTAGTAGAGGCCTATACTACCGGAAGCACAGGACTCGCACTTGGATCAGGGAAAGTCACAAGGTTACCAAGAAGCTAGTAATTGATACCGTTTTATTCAAGTATGTCGTTACCGTCGTTTCGGTAATGACTAAGAAGATGATTATTATTCCGACCCTAGTGGTCATATCGAATTGAGTCCGACTACGATGAGTATGTTACGTGGTTCAGAGAACCAAGTTTGATGTAACATCTGACTTAAGCCGGAAGAATTAATCAAAGCGATCAGTAGAGGTATCGCGACGGTTGCTTGTAGCTAGAAATGCTACCTTTTAAGATGAGATTAGAACATGAAGGAAAGTATAGTCTGTTCTGGAAGACTCTAAGAGACCTGAGTCTAAGCGTTGCAACATACGATGATAGGTCATTAGAATATGACACATCGTTCCATTGTAGTAATAAAAGAACTTATCTTAAGTTCGTATCCAGTGAGGATCGAGATTGTGACTTGAAGGTCATAATTTGGAGTCTAACGTGAGATAGGGAGCAAGTGCAAGATCGAGCACCGCCTGTAGTCAAGGAGTCTAAGAGTTAGATACTCGTTCGAAGAAACATCAAAGTTACGGTTATTACTTAGGATGAAGAGATAACGTATGTAGTCATCATGTGAGCCATGTTTCGTTGATGATTTCGAGACGTAATCATCCTAAGGGGGAGATAATTGTAACGCCCGTAGATCCGGGCTAGTCAATTTAGAGATAATAGGGGTCGAAAACGACTTTTCGACAAAAGATTATTTAGAATAAATAATTTTAACCAAGTTGTAGAATATGTCTCAAGGGTTCCGTACATATAAAGAACGCCGAAATCCGAGTTATAACAAAGAAGTTATGACCCGTCGAAATTTTTCGGCAAAACCGGCACGGCACCCGGGAGAAGTAAATAGTGAATTTACGATAAAGGACTTTTTAGCCTTAGTGATACAAACAATAGTTGTAGTATACGTTAAACCGAGAACATACATAAAAAAGAACGCCCAAATCTGACTTCGTATGAGGAAGTTATGAATTTTCTAAGATTTGGCATAGCAGTGCACGGCCCGAAACTCGAATTTTAGTCCGAGCGGTTTTTGGCCTACGCAACCTAAATGAGAGTTGAAGATCTCATTAATAGGAACTCAACGGTAAAAAGACAGATGAAAACGGAGTTCGTATGTAGAAGTTATGAATTTTTACGCGGTCGAGAATTAGCCGACAGAGTCTAAATGAAAGTTGTATATCTTGTTTTTTCCTACGCGTGGATATAAAGAACGTCGAAAACGGAGCTCGTATGCGAAAGTTATGAATTTTTGAAAATCGGTTGATTTCCACCCTGCGTGCGATGCCACGTGTCAGCACCAGGCTGTGCCTGGCTGTCTCCAGCTGGCCACGACGTGAATTTATGTTTCACGACGTTAAACGGCCTCCAGCCCCCTATAAATAGAGGTGTCGGGTTCCCTTCATTCTTCACACCATCCATCTTCACTTTCTCTCTCTACTTTCTCTCTCTAAGCCCCAACCCCCCCCCCCCAAAGCCTAGGGTAACTCCGTAGCACGTGGCGGAAGCCCCGGAGTGCATAGTTACTTTCATAGATATGAAGTATTTTATATAAATTACGTGCTATGTGTGCATATTGTCTGAATACTTGTTGTCTATGTTGGGTGAACGATTTTATACATGTTTTAAATGATTCAAACTGTATATTTATTTTATATCTACAAATATGTTGGGATAAAACATGGGTAGATGAAATAGTTGGTGTGTGATGAAAGAAAATGATGAGAGATAGGTGATGATAATTAGGTGATGATGAATCAGTGATGTAGGATGAAAGATACCATAACCTTGTCCGGCAATGTGGAGATGTAGTCATCTACCAGAGTATAGATGGCGACCACGGACTATTCTAGACAACCCTGTGGAAACACCAGCAGGCTCATAACCTGTAGGTGATGAATTACGAGTCCAGGCGATGCTGTAACTACGTATTCATGTGATGATACTGTAACCCTTACTATGAATTACGAGTTCAGGCGATGTTGTAACTACGTATTCATGCGATGATACTCCAACCCTTACTAAGTGCGTATTGAGGGGGTAATCCCCGAATCATTACTGTCTATGCGTTGTAGGCAATGATCCTTAGGAAAAGTCCTTCGGAACGAACATATAAGGAAATGTGATGTAAAGAGATGAGAGGCAAATACGATATAGGAGATGACCCTTAAGATAATTCTCTAGGGAATATTAAATGAAGAAAATGGGGATGGGCAATCGGGTTAATTGTTTGGCATGTATTATGTGAAGAAACAAATTGACTATATTATTGTGGGTTGAAAACCCTATGTACTCACCAGGTTTCCCAACCTGACCCACTCAAGCTTATTTGTATCACAGGTGTCGATACGAAGCCACTTTACACTAAGAGATTTAAAAGAGATGTAGATCACTAGAGTAAATGACTGTAAGTTCTGTTTATGCTTATGGTTCTGTATTGACAATGACATCCCAAGGTTTTGAAAGGAATAAAAATACATTTCTTCGGAAATGCTTTGATAACACATTTATCATGTTTTTCTGGGAACAAATTCCGCAACATTTTTATTAAAAGAAGTACTCTGGTTTTTATAAAGCATAAACAAAATCGGTCTTTTCTGGCCGTGAAAATGGGGATGTCACAATCTCCATCACCGTCTCCGTACCCTGTCTCAGATCCAAAAACTCCTGTGACGGTCGCTCGCACTCGACCCGTGGAATGTAGCAAGCGCGTAACATATCCCTGAACTGCTCCCAAGTAACTGCAGCTCTCTGATCCTCCGTATACGACCCAGTCATCAACTTCCACCAGTCCTTTATCCCGGACCTCAGCAAGTTCAGGGCACATCTGACCTTCTGGTCAGCAGGACATGAGCACGTGAAGAAACATCCCTCCACGTCAAACAGCCACCTCATGGATATGATCGGATCCTGAGTCCCATCGAAAGTTGGGGGCTTCGTGTTATCGAAGTCCCGGTACTGAAAGCCCTGACTGGCTCTTCCCCCTGCCGTCGTTACAGTTGTTGTAGCTGTTGCGGCAGCCGTCTCAACAAGGGCTGCATAGCACTCGTCGAAATACTCAACCATTGCGGTCTTAATAGACCCAAACATCTCTAGCAGCTGTGCCCCGGAACAGAGTAGCAACCTCATCATGCAGGATCTCTCGAATCTTGGCATCCAGCTCATCCACCCTCATCTGACCAACAACCTCGGGCACTGTCGGTCCCTACTGACCGCCATCTCCTGATCCTGATCTTAATCAGGATCCAGTCACAAAGCGTCTCGTAACCACCATACTGAAAATATACCAGGAAAGTATCAGATAATTTGTATGAATAATAGGGAACCGACTCCCAACTAAACCCCAGGGGTTGTGACTTCCTTGATACGCGTATAGGTTTTGTGCTTTCAGTAGTATGGGCCCATACTACCTTCCACACCTACCCATAGTTGTCTTAAGTATCATCACAACGCCCTAACAATATACATAAACATAGTGAGCTCTCAATCCTCACTGCTAGAGGAATACTAAATATCTCATACTGGCCTACCGACCTCGCACAACCCACCCATGAAACTTCCACCAACCCTGCAGCACTCGTGTATGCTAGACATACATAACGTTGGACCCTATAGACTTTCGAATACCTGATCCTACCCTAAGCCCTTCATCAGACAATGTCACAACTAGCATTTTAGCTAGGAAATTGTATTCCTGTGTAACCATTCAACTATTGTAAATCATATACTCTAAGTGAATCTCACTCAATGCTCATTTAGATTCATCAATTATGTTCATCAAAGAGTCTGAAGCCCTAAGAACCATGGTTTAAGTCCATATTGGACTAGGATTTCCTTATTGGGGCTAATGGGCCAATAAGCATCCAATTCAACCATTTTGGGCTTGGAAACCCTATTTGGGGTCTAATTGGACCCACTTCCATAAAACTTAGTATTTTGGGCCATTTTGGGTCCAAAATAAATTAGTTTACCCTTAATGGGCCTGATTGGGCCATTAATGAATTAATTTCCCTAATGGGCCATAAACTCCCTTTTTCTTTCAAAATGGGCCGTGAGCTATCTAATGAGCCCAATGGGCCGAAAATTTCATGTTTAGGTTCCAAAAATCCTAACTAAATATTAATGGGCTCAAACTATTCCATTCCCACTCCTTGGCCCAAAGATCTCGACCCAACATCAATTAAACAAAAAAAAGGAAATGTAATAAGAGTTGACTTAGGAGGTGCCACCTCCATATTGTTCAACATATATCAATGCAAGGACTCTCATACTCCCATGCAAGTCACTTCACCAACTCTCTCCCCTCTCTTCTTCTACTTTCGGCCGAGAGCCAAAAAAAACACACACACAGACACTCTTTCAAACACTTCCTCAATCACTCTCAAGCATCCTTCTTCTTCTTCCTCCAAAATCTCAAATTTTTACTTGTGTTCAAGAGGATTCTCACAAGAATATCATCATTTCTTGGTAAGTTTTTACATATCCATGCTATATAACTCCTTTCTCATGATAAATCACTTCTCCTAAACATTTTGGTGATCATACTCTGTAATGCCCGTGTTTCTAGGCTAGGCATTAATATTGATGTGATTGTCTAGGTTAACCTTTGTAACTCATTTTGAAGAAATGAAAAGGAATTATGTGAATATTATGTGTTTTATGTGTTTTATGCTTAATTACTAGGAGTTAATTAATTAAGAATAAAAATGAGCGTCGAAAATAAATATTAGATAATGCCGATATCTATTAAGAAAGTTGTAGTGGTCGTGACAAGGATTACGGATATATAAAGAATAACAAAATCCGAGTTATAACGAAGAAGTTATGACCTGTCGAAGTTTCACGACAAAATCGGCACGGTGTTGAATGTCGTAAAAAGTGAGTTTTTGATAAACTACTTTTTAGCCTTAGTGATCTAAACGAAACTCGTAGTGTTCGTTAAACCGAGAGTTGGTATAAAAAGAACGCCCAAATCTGACTTCGTATGAGGAAGTTATGATTTTTCGAAGTTTCAGCTTAGCAGTAGACAGCTAAAAACTCGAATTTTAGATCGAATGATTTTTAGCCGACACGACCTAAATGAGAATCGAAGGTCTCGTCAATAGTAGCATAACGGTAAAAAGACAGATGAAAACGGACGTCGGATGAAGAAGTTATGAATTTTTAACGGATTTCCTGTCCCGGTCTATTAAAAATAATAATATAAAAATTAAAGTCAAAATTAGCCGACAAAGTCTAAACGAAAGTTGTAGAGCGTAATTTTACCTATGTGTGCATATAAAGAACGTAAAAAACGGAGCTCGTACGCGAAAGTTATGGATTTTAGAAGTTTTGGCGCGAAAATCGAGAAAAATTGCCAAAACCGAGGAATCTCGCATACGTGGACTTCGGCCACCTCACCTCGCTTAAATCATGCCACGTGTCCGAGAATTTCTGAGTCATCCGAAGTTGTGGCGCATCCGAGGAGCGACGTGTGTGTAGCCTAGTCCGAACCTCGCAAAGCCTGCCGCGTGTCCGACCTTCGCACCAGCTGTCACCCTTTCCTCCTGCTTCGGACCCGACCCTCGGACCCAGGCTTCGGTCCACTTAGAAGATGACAGCGAGCCCCTCGCATGCGCAGCCCACGTGTGAGCCACCTGCGAGCCTTCGGATCTGCTGACGCGTGGAGGCTTCTCAGCCCTTGGATCAGCAGCCTCGACCCCTATAAATAGGAGGGTGCGAGACCTCCCGGGGATATTTTGAAAACTTGTCACTTTTAGCCCCTAAACCCATATTTCTTTCATTCTAACATCCCACAAAGCCCCGGTATCAATTATAACCCCCGGAATACGCCACGAAGTGCCCGAGAAGCCCGGAAAATTTATCTTTTCGGTTTCGAAGCCCGACCTTTGTAGAGCCCGGTTTCTCAATAAAATTCCCGGTTTTATTAGAAACAATCGTTTTAGGAAACGAATTGCTGCCCGATTTTCATCAAAACATGTGAGTGTGTAGTCACTTTCACTTTACACATAGATATGAAGTATTTACCTTAAAATACATGCTATGTGTAAATATATTAATTGTTTATTTGAGGTGACTGTTGAACAGATGTTTTATGCAAGTTTTAAACTATATATGTATTTTATCTACAAATATGTTGGGTAGAACATGGGTAGACGAAATAGTCGATTGGTGTTAAAATGATGAGAGGTCTCGATGTTGTTATTGTTGTTGTTGTTGTTGTCGTCTAGCGGAGTATAGATGACGATCACGGACTTTCTAGACAGTCCAGTGGCACACTAGCAAGTTCGCAACTTGTAGGTGTTGATGAACTATATGTTCATTGGCGTACTCCAATCCCCCTCATGGTTGCCTTTAGGACATGTATGGCTGAGGAGTCCCCTTAGCAGTGGTGTCCATCCCGATGATATTCCTTAGGCTAGGTCCCTTGTGATAGGTGTTTAGGGACGTAAAGTGAGGACAACGGGAATGGGTAATCAGGGTTATTGTTGATTGGTGAACTTAATAAGTTTATTATTATTGTGGGTTGAAAACCCTATATGCTCACCAGGCTCCCAAGCCTGACCCACTCATCTTTTTATGTTATAGGTAGTGGACCCCGAGCATAGTCAGAGGACGATGAGAGATTTTTGATTATAGGCCAGTAGTTGTAAATAACTGTTGTAAGGCTTATAATGTCTTGTTTATGCTTTTGATCTGTATCGGAACATGACATCCCGAGGTTTTGATATGAAATGAAACTATACATTTCTTAAAGAAAGGTTTTGATAAACTTTTATCATGTTTTGTTTTGGGGACCAATTTCGCATCATCTTTTAAAAAGATTTCTCTGATTTTATTTTAAAAAGCATAAATTAAATCGGTCTTTTCTGGCCGAGAAATTAGGGGATGTCACATACTCTTAGAAAACCTCTATAAGCTCGAGATCTACAACAAATGTGTGTTAGGACCAAAAATCTCTTCCACTTCTTCTTCAAAAACCGAAACATCAAGCAAAGGTGAGTTCATACGCCCTTGTTTTCGGTTTTTACATGATTTTTGGGGGAGAATATAAGTAAAATGTGTAGATCTATGTGTTATATGCATGTCTTGTGTGATTTATTAGTTTATTTTGTAAAAATGTTATAAATCTTAGTAAATCTCGACATCTTAAATAACATTGAGTTAAGATCCATGAACTAAGACACCTTATACATCATATTATCAAGTTAAAAGTGTTATATGTTTAAGATATAAAAATCTAAGGCAAAAACTTTGTTAAGGGTCAAAATTGTGAAGAAAACAAAAGATAAGGGTAAAAAGCGACATTTATGTTTTTATAAGGATAAAAAAGGTCCTACTTGTATAAAAATGGATTTTTATGATAAACATGCTTTCCAAAGGGACAAAAATACAAATTTTAGCTTAATGGGCCAAATATTTGGGCCTCACGGTTTTGGGCCCAAACTTGGGAAAAAAATGGAGGTTTTGGGATTAAAAATGTTATTTGACCAAAGTTTGAATCATAAATGTAAATAAACCAAATTTAGGGGTAAAAATAACATTTATTTCTAAATTGGACCAAAAATGTAATTTTTATCAAAATTGGGCCGAAAGTGTCAATTTTTCAAAACAAAGGGCTGAAAATGTAACTTTCTGCAAAACTGGACCATAAATGTAAAAATATAAATTTTTGGATTAAATCCGTGAATTTCTAAACATTTGGGACGAAATTACAAATTTTTATAAATTATGGACTAAAGTGTTATTTGTACAAAACTTTGGGCCTTAATTGAAAATTTGAGGCTTATTGGTCAACAACGTCGTTTTTACAAAAGAGGACTTTTTATATTCAATTCGGTAAACCTCGAACTAAAACAATCAACGAAATAATAACAAATGAACGAAGTACATCGATAACAATTTTATTGGGCCTAATATTCACGTTACGTGGCGAATGGGCCTTAAGGGCCCATTCAAGTGTATATTGAGCCCAATATTTTCCATGACATGTTTATTGGGCCTTTCGACCAATTTACATGTTAATTTGGGCCTGAGTTAGGGGTCACATGTTTGTTGGGCCTTTGTGGTCCATTTACATGCCTATTGGGCCCAAATTACCCACTTGCATGTTATTGGGCCTTTGTGACCCATTTACATGCTAATTGGGCTTGGACTGAAATTTACATGTTTAGTAGATTGAAATTATACCTTTACACAACTGTTGAACTTCGTATACTTATATATGTACCTTTGGATTTGATAACATACAGCATACACGTAAACATTAAACATAGTACGAAAGGTTGAGAATCTTGTGAGACGTGTCGGTTGGCACCTTTGAGTGTACAATCGTAGCTTGTAGTTATAATCAGAGTCTCCTGGAGGGAGAGAGAGAGAGTTTGTGTATAGATCTATACGGGGTGACCCCCCACGCCTTAGCTGTTCGCTACAACTAGACTAAGCCAGTCTAGGGCGACAAAACCTTGAGCAAATACCGGCATTTGGAAAAATGCCAAGACATGCAACCTAGTCATTATCATGTACGGTTATAACGGCTCATAAAGAGATTCCAATACAAATTTAACATTTCGTAGATTAACCCTTCGATTGTGTCAATACAAAACAACTTATTTAACGATACAAGAACCTCGACATTATAACAAATCAGAAAATATCGGATTTTCTAGGGAAATACTACTATTCAATTTATCACTTACTTACAATACAAATATATCAAAACTACATTCATATATGTTACAACTAATAAATTCACACATGCATTTATACTTGATTTTCACATCATTTTCAGACACTTTACAGAAAATATCGGATTTTCTGGGTTTTTACAAAGGATACAAAGACTTTTATTCAAACATACTTATGAACTCACCAACATTATATATGTTGACCGTTTTCAAAATAACTTGTATTCTCAGGTAATCGTTAACCAGGAAGATTTTCAAGTATGCATGGTTTTATTTTATGTAACATCGCTCCTCGTACTATTAATACTTTGAACTTATGTAATTTATAACAATGTACTTGATGTGAACAATGCTTGTTGTTATATGTAATGTTGGTGATGAATGTGTTATGTTTCATGTATATCTATTGTGATGATAATTCAATTGTTAGTCACACGAGCCCCCGGACGTTTCCGCCGTCTGGTTCGGGGGTGTGACAGACAAGAACAGGAAATAAGGCCAAACAAAACATTCTCAGACTATAAGATCTTAATTATGTACAGTCGTGATGCATACACTAAGCAACTACAGTAATGATGTCAATTTCATATAAGGAAATCCCTAGGCTATCAGGCATCATATAATCAGGCAATTCTATCATGCAATTCCTGAAGATCCCTAGCCTAGTACTAGCATGCTGTTCTAACATATCACAAAATCAAATAATCCGTAAGGTATTTTGGGGTCTACTTACTGGCTCCGGCTGATCGTACACTTGCATCCTCCTTTAGTATTTTGAAAACCATTTGAAGATCATTTTAAAAATATTGTCCTTAGTTTGAGATTGGATACACGTGAGTGTTTCCTCCAATTCACTCAAACTAAGGCTCTGATACCAACTTCTAACATCCATAAAAATCATGCCAAATTTGAACTTTTTAAACATTTAAAACCATTAAGTTATTACAATTTGTTTTCAAAATAGTTTAAACATCAGAGTATCCCCAAAAATCAAAATCATAAAATGTGAGGAGCTGTACGATCACGCCTTCGCCTTCCCGCGATCATCCAAAGTACCTGAAACCAAAACTGAAACTGTAAGCCCGCAGCTTAGTGAGTTCCCCCAAAATACCGATACATAACAAATAGTACACATAATAACAACATGTAATGGGTCCACAGCTCTTCAGACTGGATTACCCCTGAACCCACATTAAGAGTCTGGCTTGCCTCACAGGCCCACAACTCATATCTGGCTTGCTCCCTCAGTCCTTGGACTGTAACGAAATGATTAGCCCTCAATGCGAGTCTGGTATGCTCCCTTGGCCCTCAACTTGCATCTTGAATGCTTAGGAGTCCTCAGTATGAGTCTGGCATGCTCTCCCTGGTCCGCAGCCCATAGCTGGCATACTCCAGGGTTTGTTGGTCACCGCACGGAGCAGTGCAACCTTAACCCTACCCACATAATATGTCGACGTGTAACAGATAATGTTCATACAGATAATCATACAGTATCACAGGTAGTCCTACAGATCTACCAGACTAGCATATCAAACTAACATGCATATCTAACTCATACTCAACATATCGATAACTACTAGGATATCAATCCAATGGGTCGGCCTTGGTGCCTTAGACCCCCTAGTATAGTGAGGATAACTCACATTGCAAGTAGTGCTGAACTGGATCAAAAGTCTCCGATCGCTGTCTCATCGAAAATCCCGAACTATCCAAAATAACAATTACTAAGTCAACACATGGGATATCACTCTTGACTAAAGGTCCACATAGTCCATATTGCCTTTTCTCTAATTTGGGCCAAGGCCTAATTATCAAATCCACTGTGAAGTCCATATACTTAAGGCCCATTATTGGCCCAATTTTCCTAATTGGGCCCCAACTCCCAAATCGGGCCTCATTTTAAGATCTATACAACTAATGACCCAAAACACATTTATTCAGAAAGCCCAACAAGGCCCATGTCCAACTGGCCCAAAAAGGAGCCCAATCCCGAAGCCTAAATCGTTAAAAGCCCAACAGAGGGCGTACGCGGGGCGTACTCCTTTGGTACGCTGGGCGTACTTCCATTTTGCGTTGACCACCATCGAGGTGGTTGACTCAGTACACTAGGCGTACAGAAATTAAGCGGGGCGTACGCGAGATTTTGCCAAAACCCTAATAAGTGCTTAATGCCTTAAGCACTTAAGTCCAAACTCTAGATCCATCGACCAAATGTGCCTTAGAACCATAAAGTCTTGAACTTTAGGACTTTGGACGTCCAGAAAGTTCCTAATACACGGTCTTAACCCATTAAGACCTTCCTACTACATGCATGGGACACTTTCAACCATTATGACATCATTTTTATCACTTAGGACCCTCTCTAGGGTCTGAAAGGACAATTTATTTCGTTCAAATCATAACATGCACCAACTTGGGACTTTTGGGACAAGAAATGGTTCCATAAAGCTAGCATGGCAAGATCTACATCATACAAGCATAAAGTTTGGAGCTTTTTACCTCCTGGAGCTTCTAGAGCACAAATAAACCTCAGATCTACAAGCTTTTCTTCTTTCTCCAACTTCTTAACGCAACACCTTCTTCTCCAACTACTCAAAATACCCACTCTCAGCTCATAAACTCAAGAAAGGGGTTAGGGTTTGGGGAAAACGGCTCAAAACTATAGAGGCTGAGATGATGGAGGGTTTTGAGCTCATAAGTATGTTTATATAGCACTCAAACCCTAAATATTAGGGTTTCCATCTGACGCGAGTATGCCTAGCGTACACAAGTGTACGCCCAGCGTACTAGGGCGCACCTAGTACGCTTAGCGTACCTTATGTACGCTTAACGTACTAGTATTGTTCTCAAAGTTGCAACTTTAGCCCTTAGGCTCCTCATGGGTCGACTCTTCTAACCACAGGGACTACGAATGACAAAATAATAATAGAAGTGAGGATTCAGAAATACCTGCAAAATCTCGGGATGTTACACATATTTTCCTTTTTTGTTATTTTATGACTATTTCGGGCACTTTCTAGTTTCGTGAGCATAATTGCAGATTTTAAGGAGACTAGCGGAGCGGGATCTTTGGTAA
The DNA here is from genome assembly GCF_052849685.1 of Lactuca virosa. NCBI lineage: Eukaryota > Viridiplantae > Streptophyta > Magnoliopsida > Asterales > Asteraceae > Lactuca > Lactuca virosa. The sequence continues at coordinate 30,147,482 of NC_136428.1, forward strand.
GCGATTGGACTTAGAGGACAACAAGAATTTTGGGCTTGATAGCTAATGGAGTTGATGCATGGACTGGGCTTGTTGATTATTTAAAGGTTTGGAAGAAATAAACTTTAAATTTGCAAGATACGGGAGAATATTCGAGCGTGCGTAGATTATTGATCGGGCGATTACGTGAGCTATGGATCATTTGGAGAAGCCAAATTGGGCTTAAAATGAAGAGAACTTGAAGAAAAATGGGCTAGAAGCTAATCAGACTCGAACTGGGCCAATGGACTAAGATGTGGAGGCCCAAAAACTCAAAGAAGTCACAATCCGACCCACCCACGCAGGGCTGCGCGGCCGCGCACGACACTGCAGGGGTAATTTCAGAATTTCATTTGGAAGGATATTTGAGGAATGTTGGTGTGCACCTTTTGCACACTCTTGCACATCCGAAATTGAGAGGATTCTATGGAGATTTTGGAGCATTTTGAAGACCTAGAACACCTCAAGAACATCATCTTTTTACTCTTGATTCTTGCTAAATGTTTGGTACAATCTACACTTACTTTGTTTTCTTGAGTTTAGCCATGCTAGGCTAAACTAAACTTGGTTGACTTTGGTGAAATCATTTGAATGTTGAAGACTCCATGAACTTGTTCTTGAATCTTTATGAGAATATTTTGTGTTTTAACATCTTATTACTAGTTGTATGTTTTTATTCATGAGTTTAAATGTATTTGTAGTGATTAGTTGGCTAATTTCTTGATTAAGTAAATGATCCTCAAATTAGCAAGCAACAAGTGGTTCTTGTGTTAGTTTTGCTTCACACAATCATCAAAACATTTTCTCCAACATATAAGTGAAAACATTTGACTCCTCTTGGACTTGGTGACTTTTTGGTTCTTAATGCTAATTGACTTTCACTAATTACATGCTTAATGAAAATTGTGACTTTGACTAAGGAAATTGTTGTGAGCTTTTCTAACTATTTTAACAACTAAGAAAAGTCTAGGTAATCTCAAGCTTCTTGAATTACTATAGTCAAATTAAAGATTTAAAACAAGTATTGCACCGTTGGATTCTAATGATATGTTCATCAAATATTCAAGTGAGGAAACCTTAAGTCAACCATCTTTCTCTTATTGATTTCACATCAAACTCTTATTTTTGTTGAATTGTCTATTTAAATCTTAGTTTAATTCTAGTTTTATTTCAAGTATTTCAAAAGACCAAAACCCCTGTCATTTTACATGTATTTTTATAAAGAGATTTTCATAGAGTTATAAAATTAAACCAATCTCCGCGGATTCGACCCCTTTACCACTATACACTATTTTAGTGTAAGATTTAGGGTTATTAATTTTGTTGGCCTCGACAACCACCAAAATGTATGGAGTTTCTACGAATGTCAATGTTTTTTTTTAAAAAAAAAATTTGTCGTTGTTATGACTATTATTTTAATGAATTAATTCTTTTCATTATTATATTTTTAAGAGTTATACTTTGAAATATTTCAACATCTTAAATTTCCAAAATTTTAATTACAAAATGGTTTAAGGAAAAATCTATATTTCGATGCTTGTGCAATATAATTCAATGCACATAAATATGATTAATTTTATTGATTTTATTACATATTTGATATGTTTTACAAAATACTATTTTTTGACTTTCAATTTTAAAATTAGATGACATGTTATTTTCATCGACTTAAAAATGTTTTTTATATATTGTTTCCATATTATATTGAATTTTATTTTGTGCATATAGTATATTAAATAAAGTTATCAATGTTATTGAGTGTTTAAATGAATAATAATAATTCATAAAAAAACTATCATTATAAATGATCTAAGTTATGAAAATGATTTTTTTATTTACTTAATATTTGTCAAAAGCGTTCATGATACATTTATTATAAATGTTTTAAAATAAGTTTTTTAGTTAGTTTACCATAACAATAGTTAAAAATAATGCTCAATCAAATAAATAATTTTTAAATTAGTTAATCATAACAATAGTTAAAGCATCGTTAAATGAATAATTGTATAGCTAAATTTGATTATCATATATGTTTATCTTATCATATTGCTAAAAAAACTTATAATTTTATATATCAACGTAATGTATGAATTATTATTTCATAGGTAATATGAATAACTACATGGTATTAATCTGCGCAACGGAAATATTTTCCTAGTATATAATAATATTGGAATTTACCTTTGATGATAATCCATGAATAACATTAACAACTAACAAATCTGTCCAGGAAAGTAAACTTTTTTTTTTCTTTAAATGAGCCAGCCCATAAAGCTGATTGTAGAAGCCCAAAAAAAGTTATATGAATTCCAACGGCCTAATGATGTTTAAAATACACACCCATCGGTTTTCTCTTCTTTGATGTACGACGGAGAAAAAAAAGAGGACAACTTGATAATTTATTCGACACCAAATTTAAAATTTTAGTGACTTACAATGCGAAAAAAAAAGTGATTAGAGACCATATGAGCACAAAACGAATAGTTTGTTAACAAATTAACCAAACTTTCTAAATCTCAGTTGTTATTATTTATTTTTCTTCTCACATATATATGTAAGCCGTTTTAGAAAAAAATATATTTTGCGTTACTACTATTTTTTTAGTAACTAAATGTCATTGAATTTATAATATTATATTATGTCAAATATTTTTTATTTAAATAATTAATAAGTTTAAACTTTTTTCTTCCTTAGGAATTTCCACAACAACGTTTATCAACCAAACATTTTATATTAGACAGTAACTTCAGACAAAAAGAAAATATAATAATTGCTTTTGTCCTTTGAAATTGCTCATTCCTTCAACATACATTGCTCGTTCTTCCAACTTTACAAACAAACATATTTTGTTACCTAAAAGAAATAGATGTCAACTACATAAAAATGTTTACAACATCATATATAACTGGATGCAATCAAGCTAGCCACGCCACCCCACTTTAATTATTTCTTTTTTCAGTTAGACGACCAACCAAATCGATGCAATAGGCCATAACCATCCAATTAGGTGAACCAACCCTTCCAAGTTTCAAAATGATTCCATTTGTAGCTCATCTACTCCTTTCACCTAACAAAACTATATATGCATATTAAACCTTCATTTTTCACTCCAAAACTCTAAGCTCACAACATCACAAAGAAAAAAAAAAACTTCATACCAATTTCTTTGAGGAAATGGAAGCACATAGAGCCGGAGCCGAGATCGTATATGGGTCCGAAGAGTGCTACAATCACTCAATCGAGCTCCTCAAGGAGCTTGGTTTCCCTAGAGGCGTTCTTCCACTTAAAGACCTCCAAGAATGTGGTCGGGTTCGAGAGACCGGGTTTGTTTGGATGAAGCTAAAGGCTCCATACGAACACTTCTTTGAGCAGACTAATACCCGTGTCAGTTATGATACAGAGGTGACTGCTTACGTTGAAAAATCTAAGATGAAGAAAATTACTGGGATCAAAAGTAAACAAATGTTAATGTGGGTGCCTATTGTTGAGATGAGCATGGAAGATGCTAATAGTCAGAAAATATATTTCAAGATTCCGGTTGGGATTGGAAAATCCTTTCCCATTACAGCGTTTATGACCGAAGAGGAGAAAAAAAAGTACATCGAGGAAGGGATATGATATATCTTATTGGTTGTGAAAGAATATAAATTATATTTATGTTCGTTATTAAAAACATTTATGTTATGAATCTAAAGTCGTGGAACTTTTTGAGTTTTATTCTTTTTAATACTAGCAAATCTAGTCATTTTCTCTATTATCTATTTATCTAAACACGAAAATGGTTTATGTGGTTGTTCAAATATAACTGAAGTTTGTACTTTGTGCCACGTTTATCATATACCGTATATTATAATGATAAGTCTGGTGACTTCGTGAGCTATGATGGACACATGATTTCTGGGAATCCTCCAATAATGGCGATAGTAGCTCCAAATCTCACCACCCAGTCGCTATTCGTCAAATCTCTAAAGCTCCGGCAATCGCGCGTTAGACTACCTGCAACCATGGCGACCCCCGTCGCTGTTACAGGAACGACGGTGGATCAATTCAAAGACCATCACCCGTCGCTGGAAGTTCTGGGTGGAGCTTGTGACTCCTTCTGTCCAATTATCAAGACTCATTTGGACCGTCCGTACAATTCCTTTCCGGTCTTCGGGTCAAACCGCCACCTCGAGACCATATTCGCCGCTTTCTTCCGAAAAATCCCCGATGTGAAGTTGAAGCGCGAGTGCCTCAGGACCCAAGACGACGGAACAGTCACCCTCGATTGGGTCTCCGGCGATGCGCGCAACTTGCCGGAAACCTCCCCTATCCTACTCTTACTCGTCAGTCCACATTTCCCCCTCTTCAAATTCAACTTTCAAAATGCAAACCCACCATTCATTGAGTACTAATTTTGCAGCCTGGTTTGTCGGGAGGAAGCCAAGATGCATATGTACGGCATATGCTGGTGAGAGCAAGAAACAGAGGGTGGCGCGTGGTGGTATTCAACAGCCGTGGCTGTGCTGATAGCCCTGTTACCACACCTCAGGCATGTTTATGTTTATGTTTTAACAGTTTTAAGAACTTGATCTATTAAAAAACGGTTATCTTCAAGTAATTTCCATTTATACAAAGACTGTATATTCCCATTTATCCTTATGCAGATGTATTCGGCTTCATTTTTAGGAGATCTCGATGAAGTGGTAGGACACATTACTACCAGGTACCCTAAAGCCAATTTATACGGCACTGGTTGGTCCATGGGAGCAAACATTCTTGTTCAATACTTGGGGAAGGTAGAAATTCATTCTACCATTTCTGTTTCTTTGAATATGAAGATTGAAGAAGCAACTTTAATACAAAATTATGTGTTCTTCCATTGCAGGAGTCTGGTGCAAGGAGATTTTCTGGTGCAGTTTCCATGTGTAATCCTTTCAATTTGGTTATGTCGGATGAGGATATATGCCAAGGGTTTAGCAAAATTTATAATAGATCTCTTGGAAAGGCTTTGGGTGGCATTTTAAAGAAGTATTCATATTTCATCCTTTCGTTATTGTTCTTGAATGTTTATAAATTAGTGTTCATGTGTTTAGAGATTTTATGTCTTTCTTTGTAGGCATCTTCCTCTGTTTGAAGACATTGGTGGCGATTACAATATCCCATTGGCTGCAAATGCAGAAACTATCCGGGAGTATGATGAAGGACTGACTCGAAGTATACATATAAATGTTGAATTACCCATTTTACCCTTTATGAGTTTTTCGTTTTAATTCCCTTGAACACCATGCAGTTTCGTTTGGGTTCAAGTCAGTGGATGAGTATTTGCAGAAGTCATGCAGTGCAGATCACATTAAGAATGTTCAAACACCTTTGCTTTGCATACAGGCAATCTTTCTTTTATCCTGATATTTTCTTTTTCATTTTTATAGAAAAAAAAATGTGATCTTTGATCTATATTAAAGATTTGTGTGATTTACAGGCAAGAAATGATCCAATAGCACCTGATAGAGCAATACCTCGTGAAGATATAAAGGTACGATTAAACAAAAAAAAAAAAAAAAAAAAAAAAAAAAAAAAATTGATGTTGCAAACTTGTTGTTCATCATATGTTAACTGGTGTTGTTGTATCTGTTTTTTCAGATGAACCCTAATTGTTTGCTGATAGTTACACCTAAAGGAGGTCATTTAGGGTGGGTTGCAGGTGAAAATGCTCCTTTAGGATGCCCATGGACTGATCCCATGGTCATGGATTTCCTGCAACATCTTGAAAATGAAAAATCAGGCATACAAGAAGCTACTAATAGCCTGCTACAGCCACTAGAGGCATAGACTAGATTCATTGGCCACTATTTGTACTTAGTTGATTTAGATGTTCTTTTTATGTTACAATGTAATACATTGGTGTGTATATAATATATAACTACTTTTGATTGAGGGTATATTTTTTGGATACAAGAAGTCAAGAAGATGCAATATCATAAGATATCGATAAATATTGTATGTTTTATGCATCAAGAGGCCGATGATACCATTTTGTCACACCTTCTTGGATTATGTCATAGACTAATAGCTACATTGGGTTTTTGTTTTTTGAAAATAGCTTCTAGAAAACAGATCCATTTAGCTGGTTATGTATCATTAATCATTTACTTTGTTACAAATCACTTGCTTATTTGTGAGTTCGATTTTTAATCCTGTCTGGTTTGGTTATCTCGTATTATTGTGGTATATTTATCTTTCATTTAAGGAATTTTTCCATTGTTTTACAAAAATGAAAATAAAAAGAAAGTGTTTTGGTTTATTGTTTTGTTGTATTTGACATGTTATAGACAAGATGTATGGTGGCTTTTAAGCTTTGTTTGGCGCGCCACAGCTAGTTGATAAGATAGCTTATTTTTTGAGCTTTTTTATGTTGTCGTGTTTGGTAAGCCAAAAAGTAGCTTATAAGCTAGCTTTTTGAAAAGCTACTTAGACTAGCTTTTTAGGAGCTTTTTTAAAATTTTCCAAATACACCCCTTAATTAATTATAGAAACACATACTCCTACATGTCATTTTATGTAATTTTATATATTTCAGCTAGCTTTTCAGCTAGTTTTACCAAACGTTATTTTTAATCAGCTAGCTTTTCAGCTATCAGCTAGCTTTTTATTTAACAGCTAGCTTTTCAGCTATCAGCTAGCTTTTCAGCTAACAGCTAGCTTTTCAGCTTGTTCGCCAAACATAGCCTTAGTTGTTGTGATCCCGTATCTAAATGGTCAAAGCGTATGTTTTGTATTTTTATTAAAATATTGTTATGTACATATAAAGCTGACGAGTATCAAGACCTTGAACAGGTTGGTTAAAACCAGTTTTTAATGTATTTTTCTTTTGCTCTTATTGTAATAAGAAAATTTGAAATATAAAAAAGATCTTTATTTATAAGTGACATTAATATACTAATCTTTATTTTGTAGATTTTATAGTTACTTTTGACATCATCTATATGGAGATTGTTAGGATTGAACCATTTAATTTGATGATGTTTAAGACTAGTACACTTAAGCTGCCATGTGGAGTAAGCCTGAGTTGACTAAATTTTGTCTTAACGATAGAGTCAATGTAGATTGCCTAGACAGTTTGGGTTAAGTTCACAATCTGGGCTGCCTAACAATGGACAAATTATTTACATTTAAATACAAGTCAATTTAGATGCGATGTTAATGACTTGATAGGATAAAAACTATACTTTGTGTAAACATTCGATATTTTTTTACATACAATTTACAATTAAAATAACATATTTTGCCTAAAAAACACTATTAAAGATTTAAAATGATATATTTGATTCGAAACGTACACCATTTACCCATAAAAGAATCAATATATGATGTATCAACATATAAGAAAAATATATGATATGAAAAGGGGGGAATTACTTTTTTCTAAGCAGTATATTATTAATATTTTCATGATTAATTGTATGTAATAAATAAAAACAATAAATAACAACAAAAAAAACAAATTAGAAAAATTATAAAAAAGAAAAAATCAAAACTATGTTATCTTTCAAATCAAGGATCATTCTTGCCATTAAAAAAAACATATGTCAATTCTTACTAACCAAAATCATACAATAAATTCAATTTATCAAACTATCCTCATATCTAAGAAATTCAATCTAAAATGATTAAATTTGGAAAAAAAACATACACTACTATTACTCTAATTATCCATCAACCAAGTATACCAACTATATTGAAATTCAATCTAACCAAAATCATACAATAAATTCAATTTATCAAACTATCCTCATATCTAAGAAATTCAATCTAAAATGATTAAATTTGGAAAAAAAACATACACTACTATTACTCTAATTATCCATCAACCAAGTATACCAACTATATTTCCGTAATATAATTTATTCTTCATTCTATTTTACAATATTTTGTTCTTCAAATCCTTGGAAAAGTATCATATTTCAATGTGGTAAAACTTGTAAATAAATTTTATAAATTTATATGTGTTTTAGCTTTAAACTCGTTCTAGAACTTTATTTTATTTTTATTATTTTTTGTAGTTTTTGTGATGAGCTAGATATAATTATTAAAATTTGAATAGTTAGATGCTCATATGTAGCTGGTAAGACATATTTGAAGTCTAACAAATCAATTTTTTCATGAATAATGTAGTAAGTACTTGATATGGACATTTCGTCACTCCTAATCACAATAATCAATTGATATTATCTAGCTAATACTCAAATGACTAAAGGTGAAAAATGTTTTTTATTACAAAATGTGTCGTTTTCCTAGTGTTTTTTTTAACAAAACCGATCATTTTAATAGTGTTTTTTGAGTGGACATGATCACATATCATTTTAATAGTGTTTTTGAACAAAATACGTCACTTTTAACAACAAATCGTGTTAAATGTAACTTGAGCATTTGGAGCATTCACATGAAACATTTGAGTTCAATGGAGCACTTGGAACTCAATGGAGCACTTGAGATTCATAAAGCATGTAACAAATGAATGAATCATCTGAGAAATGAATGGATCTTCTTACAAAGGAATGGAACTCCTGACAAATGACAAAATATGCCAAAGTGACAGGAGAAGTCACGAAGTGACTTGATATGCCACCAAGTGACTTGATATTGCCACCAAGTGACAGGATATGTCACAAAGTGACATGATATGTCGCTTTAAAGGTGGATGCGCCACTACCGAAGCCTGATGCACCATCTAGGAGTGAATGTGCCATTCATGAGGAGGATGCGCCAATCTAGGAGATGATGCGTCATCCCTTGATCAAGATGTGTCGTCCACATACCTGATACACCATCTTGATGAAAGGATGCACCACTTGGTTCCTTGATATGCCAAGGTATCCCTTGATGAGCCATATGCTATGAAGTCCTCTATGATGCTCAATATTGTCCAAGGGTGCCATGAAATTGAAGATGCTCAAGGAATACACCTTGAAGCGTCATCATGATGGATGAAGCTCCAGTAGTGTTCATGATGCGCCACTTGTGCATCATGATGTGCCACTATGGCTCATGATGCTTCATCATGTGTGTTGCTGATGCTCATGGGTTGTATTACATGTATGAATGTTCCAGAAGATGCTGCATGGCAGATTGTGATTGGTTGACACCTTTCATAGGCCTATGGGCCAATGGGCTTGGCTCATTAAGGTTTTAAGTCTGATCCCTCAAGTATAAATAAGGATGCATGCTAAGTCATTTGAAGCGTCTTGAAATTCTAGAGTGATAGGCGAATCTATGTAAAATTGTACTTGTAATCTCTCTTTGAGAACTCAGAAATAATAAATACTCCCCTCCTGCCCGTGAACGTAGGTCATCTTGACCGAACCATATAAATATTGTGTCTTGTGTGCTTTTGGTTTTGCTAGTTATTCACTTTATTTCTTAACAAATCGTCTACCAAAAAGAGGAAAATTGTGTATCCAAAATGAAGAGTGATCAAATATATAGGCATTATAGTATTTTACCATTAACGAGTTGGACTTCCAATTAGTGACAAAAATGATGTTTGCTTAACATAAGATTAATGATAAATCATCTAAAGCTAAAATGACCAAATATATACACGAAACATAACCTCTTATACTTAGTAAACGTGTCGAGTCATCCCCCCCCCCCCCCCAACCCCCACCCCACTAGATATCTTACATGATATTCTTTAGGTCTCGCTTATAACTTTTAACTTTTCTAGAAAGTACAAAATGGGCAAACTACATAAACGTCATTAAATTTTCATAAAAATTCAAATTTTGACATTTTTTTTTACAATTCTAACCACTTAACCGGCCAACCAACTTGCCAACTGATGTAACATGCTGACATGACTTGATAATGTGACACTATTGGTGACTTTATATTATGGGTGTCACAATTGAAAAAATATATATAAATTGTAGTGATTTTTGTGATAGTTATCGATCCAAAATACAATGATTTTTGCGAAGTTTTCAAAATATAGTGATTTTTGTGATTGTTATCCAAAATATAGTGAGTTTTATGAAGTTTCTATGGATGATACTCATGCTGATAAATTAATTATGTTTTAAATTAACTTCATTTTGTTTAACAACATTACAAAATTAATAAATTTTTAGATTAAATAATATTTATATATTAGTTGGATGCCACGTTAGAATAAATATTTGACTGATAATATAAACATTTTCATAATTCAACTTATATAGAGATGATAACATGTATAAATAGTTGTCGATAACTAAATTATAAGTTCTGAATACTTGATTAATCATTAACGACATTACCTTACAAAAGTAAGTACGTTTTAGATTTTGTTTTTAATTTTAGATATAACCAAAATAATAACTCGTTTTCAAGTCATGTTAGCATATTACATCATCAAAACTAACACAATAATATATGAACTTACATGGTTGACTGTTAAATTGTCACAATTATAACATAAAAAAGTATAATTTAAAAAGGAAAAAAAGCGTGATATAAAACCGAATTTTTGTTAAATTGTTTTTGTGAGTTCCCAAAATAAAATTATTATGTGCTGTGATCTCATATTTGTTAATCCTTCATTGGAGACCATGTGACAGTGATAAGGTTGTCGTCGTTGGTTAGAAGTTTTGATGTCCGTTTGTACAAGACAAAATCAGTAGAGAAGGAAGGGGAGGGCGGTCGATCTATCTATCGGAATGGATTGGGTCGCCGGTTACGGCGTCGCCTGAGTATCCATAGCCGTTCAGTGGATCCTACGTATTATACTTTATACTTTACTTTATATCCATGGCCATATTCTCCATCGCCGCCCTCGCTTCCAAATATTTTGTCTTCACACCGTCTATTCCGGCCATCCACTCTTTAAAAGCCAGCAGCTACCCTTTTCCCTCAACCATAACTCGCAATACCACCACCATCAGTGCAACCATGTCTGCCAATCCTCTCTACCCTCGACCTCACCCTTCTCTCGAGGTCAGCGGCGGAGCTCTGGATTCATTCCTTCCGGCTTTCACCACTCTCGACCGCCCATACGATCCCTATCCCCTCGTTTGTTCCAACACCCACCTCGAAACTGTATTTGCCCATTTTTTCCGATCAAAACCAGATGTCAGGTATCGACGTGAATGTCTCAGGACCAAAGACAACGGTGCCGTCGCCCTTGATTGGGTCGCCGGCGACGATCGCAACTTATCCCCAAATTCTCCTACCCTCATTTTATTGGTAAAATCAAATATATTCCCTCTCTAGATCCCCCCATCTTTTTCAAACGAACATTACCATTATTATATCATCTTCTTTTTGATAATTTTCAGCCGGGGTTGACCGGAGGGAGTGGAGATGGATACGTAAGACATATGCTGGTGAGAGCAAGAAAGAAGGGGTGGCGCGTGGTAGTTTTCAACAGCCGTGGTTGTGGTCATAGCCCTGTTACCACTCCTCAGGTATCAAAAATCACAACCCAACATCATATTTCGCTTGCATATCTTCAAGATTGAAGAACACGACATGATTACTTTTCTGCATTGTAAAACTGTTGACAGTTCTATTCGGCGTCATTTTTGGGAGATATGAATGAAGTAGTAGCTCATGTCTCCTCTCGATTCCCAGAAGCAAATTTATATGCTGCTGGTTGGTCTCTTGGCGCCAACATTCTTGTTAATTACATGGGTCAGGTAAATTAGTTAATTGATTCCTAGTATTTTCTTAATTCTTGCTTATCTTAAATTAAACTTATAATCCTTTTGATTACATTTACAGGAATCTGGTAGCTGTCCCCTTTCTGGTGGTGTGTCCTTGTGTAATCCTTTTGATTTGGTCATTGCAGACGAGGACTTCCAAAAGGGATTTAACAAAGTTTATGACAAATCTCTTTCTTCTTCTCTTCAGAAAATCTTCAAAAGGTAACTTACTAACTGTTTTTCTTTTAAGAAAAATTAAAAACAATTCAGTTCATTACTTGTGTTCTGTATATAGGCATGCTCTTCTATTTGAAGAATTGGAGGGCGATTATAATATCCCAGCAGCTGCAAGTTGTAGGTCGATTAGGGAATTTGATGAATCTTTGACACGTGGTATGTAACACAAATTTCTATAATTAATTTGAAGTTTTGAACACCTTGATGATGATTAATTGATAATGGAAAAACGCAATTACTATTTGCATTTGCAGTCTCTTTCGGTTTTAAGTCGGTCCATGACTACTACTCAAAATCAGGCAGCTCAGGGTCTATAAAGGATGTTGCCAAGCCTTTACTTTGCATCCAGGCTGAAAATGACCCCATTGCCCCTGCTAGAGGAATCCCACGTCAAGCTATCAAAGTATGTGTCTCTCACTCTCTCTTTCCAACATAATAATAATAATAATAGATTCATAAGTTATAAAAAGAAAAGAAGTAATTTTAATTTTTACATGTTGTTACTTGATGTAATTGGTTCAGGAGAATTCAAAATGTATGCTGATAGTTACACCTCAAGGTGGGCACTTAGGGTGGATTGGAGGTGATGAAGCTCCCTTTGGAGCTCCATGGACTGATCCTATTGTCATGGATTTTCTTCAATATTTAGAAAGAACAAAATCAACATCTGTTCATTTATCCAAATCAAACGAAAATTCCCACACAGTAGAAGCAACTGTAAAGTGAAAGAAGCAATTTTTGTCAAGCAAATACATACATACATTCTTGACTAGGATTTTTGTCATTCATGGCACAATCTCATATAATAAAATCATCTTTTTCATCCTGGAATATGCTTTATGACATCATATGTTGAGGAAATAGTATGCTCTCATTAGGTTTGCCAATGTGGTTTTTTAGCGAAAGTATGCACCCCCTGCTATACTTAGAAGAATATGTGACAAGAAAGAACTATAGTATATGACCAAAAGATTGCTCACACATGGCACACATACTCTACTCATAGATCTATATTCTTTTGTCTCAAACGAAACTTGAACCCCTCCCTCAACCTATGTCTGAGGGGAACCAATCCAACAACACCCGTTTGATTTGGTAGAAATTTACCCAAAGATTTTAAATTTCTAATTTCATCATGGACACTTGACATATCACCTAAAGTAACCGGATTCCTATGATTCCGTGTTTTAAGTTGACACATGGATTCTTATGATTTGGTGTTTTAAGTTGATACATAAAGTTCAAACGTAGGTATATAAAGTGCATCTATATTTAGGACAGTAAACGAACCGAACGAACACAAACGAGGTTTGGTTCTGTTCTTTCGTTTAAGTTAGCCAAACAAACGAATAAGTTTTCTTGTTCATGTTCGTTCGTATAATAAAGTACATTGTTCATGTTCGTTTGTTTATGTTCGTAAACATGCTAAACAAACATAAACTTATGAACGAAGATAAACAAACACAATTAAACATATATGAACATAAACGAACATATAATATAGTAATGTAATATAAAAATAATTGAACATATATGAACGTAAATAAAATAAAACGAACGAACGTAAAAGAATGAACGAGACCATTATTCATATTCGTTCATTTATTAAATAAACGAACATAAACAAACTTTCCGCCGAATGGTTCGTTGAATGTTCGGTTCGTTTACAACCCTACCTATACTGCTTACTACTTAGGGGTTGTTTGTTTACCTCTTATTGCCTCTTAATAAGAGGTAGCTCTGAATCTGAATCTATCGAGTGTCGTTTCTTTTTGACTTAATGGACTTAATGTTTAGAAAAACTTAATAAGTTTAGCTATATAAGATCGTTCTTTTTTTTTTTGTTTTTTTTTTTTTGTTTTTTTCTTTACTTAATGTTAACAAATTATCTTAGTGGATTAAGTTGAAAAATAGATGTCCTTAACATTAAATGGTAATCTTATTTTTGTTTTTCCAAAGTTATCCTGCACCCCACTCACCATTTCCTCCAAAGTAAATGGGTATGCCTGTGATTTTAGAATTTTTTTTATTACTTATAAATTAGTCTATTTTTATTGGCCACGTTCATGATTTTCTATTTCAAAACAAAGGATAACAATATAAAAAATATCTTAAAATAATACATTTAATAAAAAGAGAATAAAAAGCAACATGTTTCATGTATGTCTTTTAATAAGTGTCATGTAAGTTTCAATTCTATAAACATATTAATTTATTTAGGAATATTTTTTAAACATACGTCTACTTTTCTTTATAAAACTATTAATTTAATAGGGTTTTATGCGGAAAAGTCCCATTATTTTGGGAAAATTTTTGATAAAGTCTTAAAAGTTTTTTTTTAACAGAAAAAACCTATTATTTTGAGGAAATTACATAATTTGTCATTTGTTGTTCAAATATAAAAAAATATTTTTTTTCGTTTATTTGGGCAAAATGTTAAATAATCAGGATTTTTTTGTTCAAAATTCATTTTAAGACTTTATTAAAAAAATTTCTCAAAATAATGAGACTTTTCTGCATTAATCCCAATTTATTATAACGAATATGTTAGATTTGTTTTTATTATAATGTATTAGTTAAGTATCACATTATTATTATATTATTTAAAAATTTTAAAAATTATTTAATGTGATGGTATATACTTTTAATTTATAATGGTTCTTAAATAAATGGTCATTTTTTTTATATTTTATAACAAGTTTTAAAGAAATGGTAATTTATCAGACGAGAAATCTCCAAAAAAGTCATAATATTTTAGTCTGATTTATGAAAAAATCCAAAATTAAATTTTGTTTACAAAAAAACACAAAATACAGGCTAAAACTTTGAAAAAACCCTTTTTGGCCGGTATCGTAGATTTAGTCGGTATTATATCATTTTTCGTTAGTTTTGTCAAAATATTGAGACTTTTCTGAAAATTACCCAGTTACCAAAATATTGAGACTTTTCTGAAAATTATCATGGAATTAATGAATATTATTATTAACAAATCATTTATAAACATAACAAATATTTTTTTTATAAACAAAGGAAAAACATTTGTTGCTAATTTCTAGAAATATAATGGTGGACTAAATACTCATTTATTGTTTTTCGACCACTTCAAACTCTCTACGTTCCTCCTACACATCGTTGTGGTTGTAATGGTGAGATGTACTATGTGATTGTTCCTTTGATGTTGGTGTTTCTCTTATATTCTTCAACCTAACTACCACTCAACATCCATACCTTACCTGATAACAAACGTTGGCTAATACACATCTATCGAATCCGAAAAGTGAACAGTGAATGAGAGTTTATATGGAACCAAGTGAAGGGTGATTATCTATTTAAATTGTCATTCAAATTTCACTTTTTATTCTCGATAAATGTATGTAATTCGATGATAATGTCCGGAGGTTAGGTGGTAGTTAGGTTAAAGAACATAATAAAAGATTTATATTGTCACACATCCAAACCAGGATGACGGAAACGTCCGGGGGAAGATGACTTTCATGTATTGTATCATAACATAATGAATAATAGTGACCAAAGTAAGCGCAACCATCATAAATATAAATGAAAAAGTTACATTGTTGTAAGAGTTGCATGTTTCAAAATCAATTACAATATGATGATAAAAAGATTTGTCTGACGCCTTAGCGTCCCATCCTCAAAAGCTTATAGTTACCTGTTTTAGTGATTTCCTGATAATACAAGTAGTTTTGAAAGAGTGTCAACAATTAAGTTGGTGAGTTCATAAGAGTTCGTATGAGTAATTGTAAACCTTTCCTTATAAAATGATAGTGTCTGTTTCCAGAAAATCCAATATTTTCCTTAAAAATGAGATGTAGTCTTAGAAACCCTAAGACTGAAATGTACAAGTATTTTCCATACTTAAAATAGTAATATGCAGTTTTAGTTCATATAAAACTGTTTGAATGAATGTTTCCCTGTAAACGAAATGTATCGTTGTTTCCCCATGTGAGTTATTATAACCGTGCTAAAGACATAGATGGCATGTTACGACGTTCTTCAGGCGTCGGAATGTTATGACATTTGTCACCCCAAACCTGCCGGTCTAGCTGTTGCAAGCAACTTAGGTGCGAGATTGTCAATCCCGTATAGATCTATACACAAGTATCACGCTTTCTTACGGGAGACTCTGGTTATAATACATGACTTTTGAAGGTACCCTGATAGGTACGATGAAGACTTTGACTCACAAAAATTGATTCAACGAGTTTACGTGTTGTAATGAGAACCTTTGTATATATACTTGAAAACCAAATAGCAAGATAAATCAAAAGGGCAATTCTGTCCATGATTTTAGAAAAATTATAGAAAAATCATCGTAAGTCGAAATAGGGATCCGTAAACTCTCAGAGCTTAGAAAATGAGTCTACTTTGTCCATAATTTTTATCCTGACTTTACGTGATTCCTAACCAGAATGAAAATGTTCATTTTTACAGATTGGTCCGAAAATGTTCTGAAATGATAGACAGTTTTGTAAAAATCGTTATAAATTGTAGAAACATCGTATAAACGCGTGCGAGTTGTTCTTGAAAAAGTATAGACCTGAACTATTTGCATATTGTACATTTTTGAAATCCATTAAGTTTAAGAAGGGCAAAACAGTCCGTGATCAGACCACAACTTTTCTGTAAAAAGCTGAAATTTAAGTTTAGATATGTTTAAAGGCATAACTTGTATTTTTAGTTCGCAAATCCTTTAAATCATCCAACTAGGATTTGTTTAGTGTGTATTCTCCCCCAAAACTTGTAAAACATAAAATAGGGGCCGTAGAAAACTCACTTTTGTCGCGTAGAGTTAGTCGGTTTGAGAATGGTTTGTACGGTTTCCGATTCCACTCAAGCTCGTGATTTGAGTATTCTTTGGATATCTTAACACATAAAGACATATATTTACATGTATGTTAGACTTTTATCATGTCTTAAGTTATTTAAAATCAGTGGACTTGATGATTAAAAGAAAGAGTAGAAATCAAGAATATACCTAGCTATAACTTGGATCTATAGTATGTTGCCAAAAGGTGATGGAAAACACAAGCTTCTTGAGAGATGAAAGGGTAAATTTCTCAGGGGTTTTAAGTGTTTGAAAGTTGCTACATATGATATACTTTGAATCTCGAAAATGGGTAGTAAAATGAAGAAACTTTTGGGTGTTGGTTTGATGCTCCAAAACAGCCACTGTTTTGGCTATGTTGCTGTCACGAAAACTTCACAGAAAAAGGGTAAGAAAAGGGTAGTTTACTCACTGTTTTGAGTCATTAAGCACATTAGGAAACATCGCATAAATCCTAAAATCCTAATACTAGTTGAGTTGGCTTGGTTGACCTGTTGACTTTGTTTGACCCGAAATTGACAGTTGTCACATATATGTTTAAGAATCATTGTGTAAAGATATTTTCTAATAACATGTGATCCTATTGTGTCACATATTATAGCAAATAAACACTTATTGATTGTTTATTAACTAATCTGATTATTAGTAAATAATATCAACTCTTGTATTTAGCTAGAGAAACGTACATAGTACATCTCACCATAACACCCACAATGATGCATAGGAGGAACGTTGAGAGTTTGAAGTGGTCGGCAAACAATAAATGAGTACTTAGTCCACCATTTTATTTCTTGAAATTAGCAACAAATGTTTTTCAAAGGAATTTGTTATGTTTATAAATGATTTGTTAATAATATTAATGAATTTCATGGTAGTTGTCAGAAAATTTCCAATATTTTGGTAATTGAGTAATTTTCAGAAAAGTCCTAATATTTTGACCAAACTAACGAAAAAGGACAGAATACCGGCTAAATCTGTGAAACTGGCCAAAAAGGGTTTTTTCGAAGTTTTAGCCGGTATTCTGTGCTTTTTTGTAAACAAAATTTAGTTTGGAACTTTTTCATAAATTGGACTAAAATATTAGGACTTTTCTGGAGATTTCCCTTTATTCGACCAAGGGAAGTGTGCTACGGTTTGACCGCACCAAGTGCCAC
The DNA here is from genome assembly GCF_052849685.1 of Lactuca virosa. Taxonomy (NCBI): domain Eukaryota; kingdom Viridiplantae; phylum Streptophyta; class Magnoliopsida; order Asterales; family Asteraceae; genus Lactuca; species Lactuca virosa. The sequence continues at coordinate 30,165,397 of NC_136428.1, forward strand.
ATAGACAGGGGAATACCGCCCCCTATGCGGTCTTGGGTGCGGTTTTATCGGACCTCTTCCCCTTCTACCATGATTTTTGATTGGCTAAAATGTGTTGATCGTTGGCAACGGTCGGAAATTGAATATATATATATATATATATATATATATATATATATATATATATATATATACTTTAACTATATATTAACATATATATACCTTCTATTTTTTTTTAACAAATCTCTCTCAATGCGCTTCACCTTTACCAAATTTACTTCAATAAATTGTAAATGTATTTTTGCAACAACCCAAACAACCAAAAAAACACCGCTAGAAACACCAAAACCATAATACCTGTGATGGATCAACCGATTTATTCGCTTCCGTTTCAAGTTTGTTGAAGTTTGGAATCTCATCAAAGACAACAAAAAATGGCAATTAAACAAAACATCCGACGACAATATCGTGAGTGGTCCAAAATGGTCAAGAACATCTGAATCCGAGCACACTACATTCGATGCTCGTGTTGGTTTCAACCTCAATGAAGATGAGTCGGTTCAAATTCCACCACCTTCCCGACCAATGGGAAAGGACAAATCAAAAAACAAACGCAAAGGCAAAACATCGGATTCAGATGATTTGAAAGACATCGGGGACGATATGAAGGGTATAGAAGATAGACCGGACAAAATTTTGCAAATTGCTTCCGAAAGAGAGGTTCGAAAACAAAGGGAAAACGACTTGAAAATACTAACGATGAACACATCACAGATGACCGGGAAAGAGCTTGAAATTGCTTTGACAATGAAAGTCGATGTCAAAAAACGTTATGCTAAGTAGATTTTTTTTTAAATCGTTTGGTGTTTTTTTTTTGTAGGTTTAAGATTTGTAATTTTTTCTAAGTTTTTAGGATTTTTTTTAATGTGATGCTATGTTTTTATAATTAATAAAATATTATGTTTTTAATTAAAAGTAAAGTTTTTATTTATTAAAAAAAACAATTGTGGTACCACTCCTTGGGTGTGGCCAGAAACCACACTTCTGTGGTAAAATGTGATGTGACGCGTACGTGACAGTGTGGTAAAATGGAGTGTGACACCACTCTCTCCAGTCTTATGTTAAACAGGAGGGTAAAGTAGTAATTATTTAGATTCAGTAAGTGCATTCAGTCCAAAAAAGAAACACCATTTATATGAGAAACACTTTATAAATTCAAATATCATTAACAATTCAGCTCCTTTATAAATTCAGGACTTAACAAAAGAAAATAGCGCCTAGTGTTTGTTTACCTCTTATTTTGATATATGAATATGAAACATGCCTAGTGTTTGTTTATCATATACATGTATTTGAAAGAAAAAAAATAGCTTGCGCTCTCCCTCATTGCCCCCAAAACATGTTTTCCTTCTTCCTTCCATCAAACACAGACGCCGACCTTGCCTCCCTCAGCTCTCCTCTGACGTCGCTGCCCTTTTCCGACCTCCCTTAGCGCCGACGCCGCTCACAAGAGATCACCGTTGGTTTTAGGGTTTGTGTATTTTCCTTAATTTTGTTGAGTTTTACGGTTTATTGCTATAATCTTTGTGTTTTAATTTCTTTGTGTCGAATGAAATTGGGTTCTTGATCCAGCCGAATCTTTTCTTGAACTGGGTATATTGATTTTGCAGGTAATCACACTTTTTTTTGTAAGATTTGAATTATTTATTCATTTTCATTGCTAATCCATTATCGTGTTTATCACATGGGAAAATTATGTAACCAAGATCTACAGAACATTGCACTTTATTTGAGTTTTAGGGACAAAATCTTATTTAAAACAAACTTGGATTCTGAAGTTTTTGTTATGAGCTTGGATTCCCATCTGATCCTCATTCATTTTTATCCCCAAATCATTGTGTAGTTTAATCCTGGTTATGCCGCTATTAGGTTTTGTAGCTCAAAGATCTTGTCTTTTACTCAAGTTATGCCCATGTTCATACTGGAAGTAAGAGGGAAAACAAGTATTGTCTTGCAGCTGAAGTTGATGAGGAGTGCAAATGTTCAAAAAACAAGATCTTCTCTTTGTATTTTGTTATCATTGAATTCGATTTGGAGTCTATATGGAAATTCAACACCATTCGTGTCGGTGAGAGCAAGACTCAGTGTAGATAAGTCCCAGGTGATAGATGTTTGTTGTATAAGGTCATTATTTGAGATCATAAGGTTAAGGCTGCATATTAGGATAGTTTGGTATTTCTTTGCTGTATAAAATGTGTAACTCAACAAGTTATTGAAGGAAATGAAAAACACAGAAGAATTCTTCCTCCACTCGCACTCGTATTCCTTTTGACATGGTATCAGAGCATACCTAATCCATCCGAAGGACCTATCGCCGTATTTTGAAGTCGTTTGATCAAAGCCTTGAAGAATGGGTGACAAAGGAGGACCATCAAATCCCTCAATGGTCATCGTTCATAATGTACAAGACATGTCGTTTCCCACAGGAGGAGTCATTCTCGATGACACAAATTATCCCTTGTGGTCTCAGCTAATGGAGATGAGGATTGGAGCACAAAACAAATATGGTTACCTCATCGGAAAAACACTGAAGCCTACACAGGGTTAAAAGGAGATAGAAACATGGCTGATTGATAACAATAAGGTCAAAAGTTGTCTGATTGACTCAATGGACCCATTGCTCATCTGTTGATTTATTCGCCTCCAAACAGCAACATAAATATGGGAAACAGTATCCAAGACCTTCTACGATGGGTCTGATTAAACTCAGTTGTTCGAATTAAACATGAGATCGTTCAATACACGACAATCTGGACGTGCCCTATCAACATACTACAATGAGTTGGTAAGCATCTTTCAAGAAATTGATACTCGACTAACCACACAAGAAGAGTCTGTGGACGAAACTATCTCCGTGAACAAAACCATATCTCGTTTCTGTGTCGATATCTTCTTGGCAAGCATGGACCCTGACTTTAGTTAAGCTCGAAGTGAAGTCCTTAGGAAAGATCCGCCACTAAGTTTGGAGTCTTGTTATGCCTATATCCGAAAATATCAAAGTCAGAGACAAACCATGGAGTAACAAAAACCTGAACCTGATAGTATGGTTCATTTAGCCACCAGAAATCGTCCCCAAAAAGGAAGGAATTCGAACAACAAAGGCAACACATTGTGGGGAAGAGGCTCTCATTTACACATTGTGGGGAAGAGGGACACTCAAATCTCAGATACTATGAGATTATTGGTTACCCAGACTGGTGGGACTTCATAAAGAAACCACGAAAGAAGGTGAGCCAAGCTACTGTAGCATCACACCTTCAACTAATGAACCGAACATCCCAGTGGCTGCTCACACATCCACTAACATCGGTATGTATCAAAGTAATCTTACTCAGAATGATAGTTGGATAATAGATACAGGGGAAACCGACCACATGGTCAATGATTCATAGAAATTATTAACTTCATATATTCCAAAAAAACCTAAGGTACATATAGCAAATGAAGGTATGGCACCTGTAACAGGTGAAGGTCTGGTAAAATTGTCACGCTCAATGGACCTTTATAGTCCTCGTAGTTCCATCTCTATCCTCGAACTTGTTATCCGTTAGTCAAATTACTGAGGCTTTGAATTGTTATGTGATTTTTTGGCCAAACGACTGTGTATTTCAAGATATAGTGACTCATCAGTGTAACATTCCAAAATTCAAGGCCAAAAATTTCATTTTTAAATAAGTTATTACATAAAATCCATCAGTATAAACACATTCATAATAATATCTCGTGTCAAACCAAAGTGTCAGTAATCAAAACATATTATCATAAAATAATATCAGAGTGTAATCCCAATGATCTCTTGTGCGGAAAACATGGTGTGATGCGCTGCAATCAAGCCGACTCCTTTCCTTTGAAAACGAGTACCTGAAACCAATACTGTAAACCGTAAGCACAAAGCTTAGTGAGTTCCCCCATCATACCACATACCACATAATACCATCGGTATCTTTCAACCGGTAACCGGGGACTATTTCACCCCTACCACTATCACATAATAATGTATCATAACCATACAGATCACATACTAACATCATAAACATACTGATTACATACTAACATTATAAACAAACAGATAAGCATTGCATGAGTTCTTTATACCCCTTCGGTATCTTTCAACCGGTATCTGCCATCGGTATCTTTCAACCGGTATCTGCCATCGGTATCTTTCAACCGGTATCTGCCATCGGTATCTTTCAACCGGTAACCAGGGACTATTGCACCCCTACCACTATCATACAATAACAGGATATAACCATATAGTCAGGCATATCTGGGGTACTGACCTACCCTTCGGTCCTAACGACCGAGTCAGGGAAAAACTATTCCCTGCTACTACCATTAACACACATAGCATATCACATAAGCATATCACATAAGCATATCTCACAAGCATATCATAACAAGATAATTATCACAAAGACAATTATCTACCAACTACCCCTGTTGGTGGGCCGGCATTGTGGCCTTAGACCCACCCCTACTGGAAGGTAACTCACCTCGCACTGCTGAAGTCCCGAAGACTCAATCCCTTGCTGCTGAAGTCCCGAAGACTCAATCCCTTGCTGCTGAAGTCCCGCAGACTCAACCCCAGCAGCTGGATAACAGATTCACGAACTGTCAATACCAAAATAACACCCAATTAATAATTGGGTTCCACTACATAACCATGAGTACATACTTTGGATAATTACTACATTACCCCAAGCTTGGCTTTATACAAGCCCAATGCCCAATCCATCGGCCCAAAGTCAACTAGGAATCAAAGCCCAACATATGGCCCAATTTTCCAAAGTGGGCCCATACCCCCATATGGTCTTATTCTAAGGCCCAACCAAAAGTCCAGTCCAACATTCAACATTCCAATGGCCCAATATCACATAATCACAAAGGCCCAAACTATGGCCCATCTATGGCCCAATTTTCCAAATTGGGCCCAACTCCTCAGATGGGCCTTACCTCAAAGCCCATTAATTATCCAATCATCAAGGCCCAATAAAAGGCCCAACAATAAACCCAAGTGAAATTAGGGTTTCACATAAAATGACGATTAGGGTTAAGTGTTTCTCACTTAACCCATTAAGGACTTAATCCATTAAGTCCATCATTCTTCTAAATAAGTCATATGGTGTGATTGGGCTTAATCACACAATTCCATTATTCCAATGGCCCAAAAGTGGGTCTCAATAAATCCAAGCCCATGAATCCAATATTAGGGTTTTCTAAACCCTAATTAGGGTTTCCAACCCCATCTTAGCCCATTAGGCCCAACTGATATGTCTTTTAATCAATTAAGGTCCACTAGACTCATTAAGGTTTCACTAGGCCCATTAGTCATCTGTTTGGGCTTTTAGGTCCATTAATCTTCATTATGCCCATTAGGGTTTATTAGGCCCATTAAGCCTCCTTGGGCCCATTAGGGTTTCTTAGTCCCTTGTCCAAACATCCAAACGAGTCGAAACACCATCAAAGCACACCGCCATCCGACACGGCGGCCGGTGGCGGCAGGAGGCGGCAGCCACCACCCTAAGGTGGTGGTTTTCAATTTCTTTTATTATTCCAAGCTGTGATTTACATTTTACAATGCTAAATATCAAAATAAACACACACTAAACAAATAAACACACACACACAGCCACCTTGTGGTGGCCGGCGGCGGCAGATGGTGGCAGCCACCACCCTATGGTGGTGGTAATGCCTTTTCCGAGGACTCCGGCCATACACCCACACACACATCGACTGAACCATGCACTTCTTCATTCCTTTACTCGGAGAGGGAAGCCAACCACCCACTTTGTGGCATAAGGCGGCGGTAGCAAGGTAATGGCCACCATGGCGGCTGCCATGGTGGTTTCCATGCTTTTCTGGCCAACAGCAAGCAGGCATACACGCACAGAGACGAGCTGAGCAAGGAAACGCACCCCAACTCGACAGGTGGTAACCCACACGAACTCGACATCCCTTTGGGGTGGCGACCATGACCGGAGCAACAGAAGCTGTTGGGTCAAAAATATGGTTTATACTTTGCTTTTCTAGGAAAATATATTTTTCTATAATGTAATATGTAATTTTGTGGCTGTGTACGGCCGTACTCGTGTGTACGGCCGCACACCTGTGTACGGCTGGTGTCTAATATATATAGGGTGAGGAGTGCATGCAAGTGTACGGCTAGAAGAGAGAAGAGAGCATATTGTAGAGAGAGAAACTAGAGAGAAGAAGAGTGTGTGTTAGTGTGTGTGAATCTTGTATTTGGATCTACATTCTAATCATCAAATAATACAAGATTCATCATCTTCTTCTTCTCCTTCTCTTCTTATTGTGATCTGGCATCATCCGTTTGATTGGGATTCCGCACCATCAAACGGATCTGATTGATACACAAGCAGATTGGGGACTTACAGAAGCGCACCCTTGGCGGCGAATGGAGCAAAAGGAAAAGAAAAGAACGGTGGTAGCGAGACGAGTTCCGAAACGGGCAGCGGTCACAGGCCATCTCCGGCCATATACAACATAACCGACGACATCAGGCGGCGGAATGGTGGCCTTCGTCGATGAAGCAGTAGGCGAAGACGAGAGCTATCGAACTCGGTGATGTCATCGGCTGTTGAGAGGCTTCTATGGTGATGGCGGCGATCGGAAGTGAAGGAGGAGGGTAGCGGCCTTGCTGATCGGGAAAACGGGGGAGTAAAAGGGATGGTGGCGGCCGCATTTGATTCTAGGTTTAGGGTTGCAAGTGACGGGAATAGCAAGGACTTTATACCCGGTTCCCAAACATTTTCCCATAATCAAATGACTAGTCCCTCCTTGTAATATTCTTTTCAAAGCAAATCCCACATTTACCAACTAGACCCCACCATCAGAAAATCTTTCCAATCAAGTCCAAAATGTTACCATTTCTACCCTGGCTTCAAGAATCTTTTCCAAATCTAATCCGTAATTTACACAACAACCCCTCACTCAACGAGTCCTTTCAACATAGGTCCAGAATTTACTCTTTTAACCCCAGTCACTCAAGATGCTTTCAAATTAAATCCAAATAATTACCATGGAGCCCCTGTCTTCATATATATTTACAAATTGAGTCTGAAACTTACACTTTTAATTCCCGACTTCTAAAATTGTGACAAGTTAACTCCTCGAGACCAACACCTTGCCATATGATTATAAATCTTAGGCTACTATTCCTTTAGTTATTTATTTATTTATTATATATATAAACGGGGTGTTACAATCAGATTCTTGGTTATGGTACTAGGCAGGGACGGTTGTACTATCTTGAAGAGAATTATCAAAGTCAAGCTCTCAATACCAGAATTTGGCAAGAAAATAAGTTCGTGGCATGGCTGGGGCACCGAAGACTAGGACATTTATCATTTACTTATCTTAGGAAGTTAAAACCCAATTTATTTTTGAATGTAATGGGCAATGAGTTCAAGTGTGGAGTGTGTGAGTTAGCCAAAAACAAGCGAATCTCATATGTTCCAAGTAATAATAAAACCATTGTTCCTTTTATGGTGATTCACTCTGATGTGTGGGGACCAACTAAGGTTCCTACACCAAATGGTGCTCAATATTTTGTGACTTTTATTGACGAATGCACAAAGATGATCAGGATACCCCTCTTAAAAACCAAAGATGAAGTTTACCAGGCATTTAAAGAATTACATCACACTGTTAAAACATTGTACCGAAAAGAAATCCATGTGTTACAATCTGATAATGGTGGCGAATACATAAACAACAGAATGCAACAGTTTTGTAGAGGAAATAATATCAGACATCAAACCTCTTGTGCAAGATCACCTCAACATAATAGCTTATCAAAAAGAAGGAACAGACAAATACTTGAAATTGTAAGAGCCTCATTGTTTGACATTAAAGTACCACGAAAATATTGGGGAGAAGCTGTACGATCCGCAACCTACTTAATGAATAGAAATCCCTCAAGTGTTATCGAACTCAGAACCCCATTACAGAAAATGCAAGAACTCACAAATCTGACCGAAAGTAATGGTCTCGAACCTCGAGTGTTTGGGTGTAGTGCATACGTTCATCAAAATGTGGGTAAACTTGAACCACGAGCAGTCAAATGCATGTTCGTTGGGTATGCAGATAAGAAAAAAGGTTATAGATGTTATGACCCCACAAAAGATAAAATGTATATAACTTGAGATGTTGCTTTCCATGGATCATAATCTTACTTTGGAGATGAGTATCCATGTCAGGGGGAGACAAGAGATGAAGCGAATACACATCACAAATGGAATTAAGTGAGTTTAGTGTCGACATTCCTGGAGAATCACTATCTGAAGGTGAAAACATGAATCTCGACATCGATTGTGAAAAACCTAGATGATCACGGGATAATGGAAGATGAACCGTATGAGGCTGAAACAATCGAAGAAGAAGAAATAGTATTACAAGATAGTATAATTGATGCCACGTCAGAACCATCATACCATGAAATGGAGGAAGTGACTCAAGAATTGACTAACAATTCAGAAAGGCCTTTTGACATAAAAATCCTTAAGTTTTGCGATTTTTGTCGGTTTTGTACCTGCAACGATTTTAGGTTCATTTATGCCTAATATTTTTGAAAATTTGTTCATTTTCCCCCCTTAGCCTAAATTTACCTTCTCTTTTTTTATTAGAAAAATGATAGCAACATATATGCAAAAACGGGGGCTGGCGAGTTTCGAACCCTCGCCCCTTTAGCGGTATTTATCATGCACTTTTAGGGCCTGAGATGTAACATCCCAAAAATACAGTCTGAAATTTTCGTTTTAAATCAGTAATAAAACCATAGTCATCATACGTCATAGAAAAATCACAACAATGTACCTCAGAATAATATAACAACTGTTATGTATATCAGAGTATAAACATCCCAGGCTGAACAAATGGTGTGTGCACTGCAATCTTTCCGAGCTCCTCTTTTGAAAACTGAGTACCTGAAACCAAAACTGAAAACTGTAAGCACGAAGCTTAGTGAGTCTCCCCAAACTACCACATACCATACAATAACATATAAAGCACATACTGGGCCTTGCCCACTGCATCGGACCGAAGTCCGGAACTGACTAGGGCCTTGCCCACTGCATCAGACCGAAATCCGGAACTAACTAGGGCCTCACCCTCTACATCGGACCGAAGTCCGGAACTAACTAGGGCCTCGCCCTCTGCATCAGACCGAAGTCTGGAACTAACTAGGGTCTTTCCCTCTGCATCAGACCGAAGTCCGGAACTGACTGAACATAACATAACATAATCATAACATATAACAATAACACATATACTGCATACTGCATCGGACCGCAGTCCGGAACACATACACATAGACATGCCTGAATCACAAAGACATCAAGCATACTAAAATACTTCTCGGAACCACTCCGGCATCGGACCGAAGTCCGAAACACATAACATATAACACGTAAGCTAAATCACTGCATCGGGCCCCGCCCGACATCGGACCGAAGTCCGGTACTACTAACATCTAAACGGGCCGACATTGTGGCCTTAGACCCGTTCCTACTGGAAGAGGACTCACCTCACACTGCTGAAGTCCCGTAGACACAATCCCACACTGCTGAAGTCCCGCAGACTCAACCCCAGCTGCTGGATGACAGATTCCCGAACTATCAACACCAAAATAACACCCAATTAATAATTGGGTTCTATCACATATCTATAATTCCATGCTTGGGGTAAAATACTACTTTACCCTTAACTTAGCTTGACTCGGTCCCAAGGCCCAATCCAAAGGCCCAAAGTCTAACTATGGCTCAAAGCCCAACCTTTGGCCCAATTTTCCAAATTGGGCCCAAACCTCTACATGGACTTCCCATAAGGCCCAATTGTTTAGTCCGGTCCAACATGTCTCATTCTAAGGGCCCAATACCATACAACCATTTAGGCCCAACGATGGCCCAATTTTCCAAATTGGGCCCGAACCCTCTTATGGGCCTTACCCTAAAGCCCATTAAATTGTTCTAGTCCATTTGCTTGTTCTTGGATGGCCCAACACAAAGCCCAAGTGAAATTAGGGTTTCACATAAAATGATGATTAGGGTTAAGTGTTTCTTACTTAACCCATTAAGGACTTAATCCATTAAGTCCTTTACTCTACTAGATCAATGATATGGAGAAATTGGGCTTAATACACAATCTAATCTCAATAGCCCAAAAGTGGGTCCAATAAGTCTAAGGCCCAATTACTCACAATTAGGGTTTTCTAAACCCTAATTAGGGTTTTTTCACCCAAACGTGGCCCAATAAGCCCAAAACTAATCCTTAAGCCCATTAGGGTTTTGCTAGGTCAATTTAGGGTTTGCTTGTGGGGCACCACCCACTACCACCTCGGGTAGTGGTGGTCCATGGCGGCTCACGGCGGCGGCCACCACCTTACGGTGGTGGTTATTATTATTTATTATTCAATGCTAATTACAGTTACAAACTTTATCCAAAATAATCCACACTCACTAAAATACACACTAACTAATTCACACACTAATTAACACACACACAGCCACACCATGGTGGCCGGCGGCGGTACAAGGCGGCAGCCACCAACTCACGGTGGTGGTGGTGGCGATTCTTGTGAATTCCGGCCAAATGACACTACACCCAACATCCACTAACAACAGAAATATACCCACACTTGGGCTTCGGTCTTGAAGGAGGAACTGTGACGGCGGCGGCAACGGAGGTACGATGAGGCAGTCATCGGAAGAAATAGGGAAGAAAAGGGCAGCAACGACAGCCACTAAGGGTCTCTTCTGGTCATCTACTGCCATGGCGCTCCATGGCAGCCTTCGTCTTCAGCTGTGGCCGAGGGAAATGGTGACAACAGCAGCAGCGAGATTAGCGTCCACAGCGGCGACGCCAATGACCGGGAAAAAGTGCCAGCCGCAACAGGAGAACGTCCAACGACGGGGTGCTCTTCAACGAGAACGGTAGCAGCGCCTCCACAGTGCTTATTCGACCGGCCACCGTGGTTCTTCCCCCTCTACACGCTACGTCCGGCGATTTGGCTTCACCGATTTCTGTCTTCACGGCGGCTGGGAGATTGCGACGGCTGGAAGGGAGGTGAGGTGAGGCGAGGGTGGCTGCTGGAGGATCTCCGATGATGGCGGCTGCCTTCATGAGCTAGGGTTAGAGTCACCGGGTGAAGGGTCTTATATACCCTGATCCCATAAATAAGTTTCCCATATTGATAGATTCGATCCCTCCTTCCTTCTTTTCTTTCAAAATAAGGTCATATTTTACACTTTAACCCTGCCTTCAGAAATCTTTACAAACTGAATCCAAAACTTACATTTTAAGCCCTGATCCCATAAATTTCTTCCATAATAGATCCCTAAATTACCAATAAACCCTTCAGCCTTCAAATCTTTTCAATTTAAGTCCATAAATTATCAAACGCACCCTGACCTCCGAAATTATATTCAATTTAATCCCAAACTTACTCCTTTAACCCCCGACTTCTAAAATTCTTCACAAATCAGTCCGGGACTCACATTTTACTAATTTATTTAAATAAACGGGGGTGTTACAACTCTCCCCCACTTAAATTAGATTTCGTCCTCGAAATCATTCCTTACCATTCCTTACACGCCCACCTACTCTAGTAAAATGGTCACCATCCTGGGCACACCTTAGCCTTCCTAGGTCAGCCATGACCAATCCTCGTAAAGCCCTAAAATCCACAGGTGAACGAATTCCTCGCAACAAGATCACATGTACTCTGTCTGAAATTTGCTGTCTCTAGATGATCTGAATCCCTAACAAACCACTCATACTGAATCATTATAGATGAACCCCGCGATGGGTTACTAAGCATTACTCAGCAATCTGTTACGCTTATCATACATGAGGTCCTCAAATACCATTACTACTGGAGACCCAAAACTGTCTGAAACACTGATCTGCCTGAAAACACTGAACTGCCTGAAACACCGACTGTCTGAAACACTGAACTAACTGATCACTGAACTGCCCGAAACACTGAACTGCCTGAACACTGAACTGCCTGACACACTGAACTGCCTGAAACTGTATGCTGCCACATGGCTGCTTCCCAACATCTACCGAGACCTACCTGGTCTCAATTTTTCGCGAATCATCTGAAATACCGGGTTCCAGCCCGACTGCGGAGCCAAAGGACTCCCTACTTAGTCGCCTTACACGACTTCTAAACAAAATCCTTCTCTGGAACTAGTTGCTACTAATTATCTTGTCACTGTGGCCCTAACGGCCTTTTGATCTGACCGATTGGTTCCATGTGTCGAATCCTGACGTCATCAAATCCAAGACTAAAAGTGATTGCTACATGACCAAAGGTAGCCTTAAATCACAAACGACCTCACATGGTCCATTGCTTTTCTAATCCCATAACTAGAGTGGCGCTCCTATAGTTTTATCGCTGGCTTAACCAGGTCTAATCCGTCTGGGTAATTCTGAAATCCAATCCGTGGATATCCTCACCGCTACACCCGAACTGGTGGGTACTACTGTTCTTTCCGCGTCCTAACAACGCACTCACGCTATCTACCAACCTAGTGAATGCTACGGCTACACCCGCAGACTTACAACACTCTATCACTGTCTGGCTGCTAGTGAATGCTACGGCTACTCCCGCAGACTTACGACACTCTAACACTATCTGGCTGCTAATGAATGCTATGGCTACACTCGCAGACTTACAACACTCTAACACTATCTGGCTGCTAGTGAATGCTACGACTACACCCGCAGGCTTACAACACTCTCCATACTGGATCGAACACGCGCTTGACCCGCACTCAACTGAACTCCTGTCCTGACTGGAATCCCCAACCTGATTCCCTAAGGCTTTCTAGCAAACATTGCGGGAACGCGATCTCCTTATTGGCAAGTTTTTCCGAACTTCCATCTCACACTATCTGCAAACCATACAGTTGCTTGGGTTGTCTTCTTTCCTAACAAGGATGCGAAACTTATCCCAGTTTCAAAACTGCTCCTACTTCTGAATCCTTGGATGATTCTCCCCCCACTTTGATTCAACTAACGTCTTACACCACACAATACTGGAAGGATTCTCAATCCTTCTTACCATTCTATGCCCAATCTGCTGAAAACCACGCTTACCATTGCTAGTGTTTCAATACTAGCCAGTCCAAAAGATCACACCACCTCCAAGAACCCGAATAAATCTCTGGTAATAACCCACTAGACCCAAGAAGCTCTGAATCTCAATTGGAGACCTCGGAATCTCCCACTGCATCACGGCCTCTAACTTGGCCGGATCGACTAGAATGTCCTTCTGATTGACAAGGTGCCCAAGAAATTGCACCCCTCGCAACCAGAACTCACAATTGAAGAACCTTGCGAAAATTCTCTCCCTCCTCAAAGTCTCTAGCACCTCCCTCAGGTGCTTCTCGTGCTGCTCCTCAGTCTTGGAATAAACCAAGATGACGCTGTACTTTCCCAATCCCGTAATCTGGGGAATTGCTCTATCACAATTCGCTAATGCTTCTCGGCATGCAATTGGCATATGACATCTTTTGAAAATATAATTCAGACACAAACCAAGGATAACTCAGGGTTACACTTACTCAACCCTTGGAACAAAAGGCTCCCTTGTGCAGTTTCCCGCAAGTGCTGCACCGAATCTGACCCTGCTGGCCTCTCAGAAGTTAATCTGAAATCTACGGTCTCCTCCCGAGACCCCTTACTATAAGCAACTGATCTGGTTCCCTCTTACCAATGTGCTCCAAGTCCATATCTCGTTCTCAAGCTCAAGAAGTCATATCATTCAGGGTCTTGCACCCCGAGATACTCATGATCTCCCTGCTATCATTCTAGAGTATGTTCTGATAACTTACCTTCTTCATTTCCTCATCTGCTGCATACTGTGGTACCATATAAGCTCTTTCCCGAGACTTGGCAGTGATCTCTGCCACAGTCTCAGTCGTCTGGTTGAGATCTAACAACTCTTGCGCCAACTGCTGCGCCTCAATCGCCTGGGCACACTCTGCCCAGAATCTGGTCTAAAAGTCATCCCATGACATAGCATTAACCGCATCATCACTCAACTCACTACCAACTTCTTCATATCAATCTCGTGCTCTATCCCTCAGGAGACAGGAAGTAAGTCAGATCTTGTCTCCTTTCGAGACAACGTCTGGTACGAAAAATGTTGGTGACATCTGCCAACCATCTGCTGCTAACAATGGGGTCCCTAACCCCCATGACAATCTGAAGCCTCACAAACTCTGAATTCCCGAAACATCAACGTACGAGTCTCTATCATGACTGTTATCTCAGTGCAGAATGCACTCGGCCTCTCATCACATGTCACACCCCGAAACCGATGGCGGAAACGTTTCGGGGTGGAGGACGTCATGTATAGCATCACAACCAATGAATAACAGCAATCATAGCAACACAACCATTACAGTGAATACTTAAGTAAAAATGTTTACATCAATTCTGAAACTTGTTTGAATTACATCATATAACTTGTATGAATATAACATTAAACTCTTATTGCTTCAACTCTTCAAAAACCCAGCAGGCACCTGTCTACTGATTTCCTGAGAATACAAGCAGTTTAAAAGAGTATCAGCATAAAGCTGGTGAGTTCATAAGCGGTGGTTTGTAGTGAAAATCGTTGATGAGTTCGGAAAATATTTGAATAGTTTCAAGAAAATCCGATATTTTCCTTAGTGAAAACGTAGTGTTATCAGTTCTGTAATAAACCATGAATATCTGTATGTTTCCAAGAAAATCCGATATTTTCTTTAGTGAAAAGGTAACGTTATCGATTTCGTATAAAACCATAAATGTTCGTTACGGAAAACCGTAGTGATGTGCGAAAATATTACCTCATGTGACTAGCTAAAACTAATCATGAAGTATGAGTATTTTGCATGTGAAACCATTGCATAATCGGTTCTGTTTGAAAAACCCTGGCCTTAGCCAGATTACGTAGTGTGTATCAGTTCTATTTAGTAAAAATAAAACTGTTGAAGAGTGTTAAGTTGTAAACTAAAGGTGATTTATACATATTGTGAGTCGTATAACCATGCTTGATATGACTAGAGACCTTTCCAACGTTCTTCAGGCGTCGAGTTAAATGACATTTGTACATCTCAGGCGTGCCCGCCTAACTGTAGCTAGCAGTCCAGATGTGGGATTGTCAGTCCCGAATAGATCTATTCACAAATCTCACGCTCTCCCTCCAGGAGACTCTGGTTATACAGTGGTAGGATTTATCCCTGTACACCTAAGGGTACAGTAGTGAAGTAGCGCCTCACAGTATCGTACAATCTAGTTTACATGTAGTGTAGTAGCGTTCTACCGTAGTGAAAATCCGTATGTATACCGTATATAGTGATAATTTCAGTTATGAATACCATGATAAAGTAGTGATGTAAACTGTAAACGGTTTCTGTTTCAGCACATATGTTTAGTAGTGAAAGTTTCTATACTTGATATGTTTTAGAAAAATCCCAAACTATACCGATTATAGTTTGCATGAATAGTGAATAGCGAATCCGGAAAACTATGCAATTTTAGTGAAAACGTCCCTTATGCTCAACACAGTACAAAAGGGTTAAAGTATGAGAATTGCATGAGTTTTGAAAACATTTATGTTTAGCTTGTATTCCCCCCCTGAAAAAATTAAAAATACGTAAAATGTAGGGGTATGAACTCACGGTTCTTGTTGTGAAATCGTTGACTGAATGAAGATCCTTGAGTTGTTGCACGTGACACTTAACGGAATCCTATTATCAAATAAATACATATATGTATCTAAATTAGCGATTTCGATAGATAACGTGTTAGAGGAACACTTGAATTTGGTTGAGGAATGTTACCGGGACTTGATTGAATCGAAGAAAATGAGTTTGCAGCCAAAAGCACCACCAAAAAGGTGTTTACGGCCGTGATCTATAGTTTACGGTTTCTGAAGGCCCGGCGAGTTTACGGCCGTAAACTCAAGAACAGACTTTACGGTCTTTGAAGGTTGGACCGTAAACTCAAGAACAGGGTTCTGATTGCTGATTTCGAAGAGATGAGCGTTTCCAGACATTCCAAAGTGACTCCAAACGTGGTTTTTCGATGTTTTCTAAAGCTTGAAGGCGTTTTGAGTGTTTACGGTGAAGATTCTCAGAGAGAGAAGGAGAGAGTTTTTGGCCAGAAATGTTCTAATGCAGGTGGAGGCATCGTATTTATAGGGGTGTTGTGGGGGGTCCACACTTCACTGACCGTAAACAAGTTTACGGTCGTAAACGAGTTTACGGTCGTAAACGAGTTTACGGTCGTAAGCTAGTTTACGGTCGTAATCCTCACTTAGACCGGAAATGTTAATTTTTTGAGATTTTTGGGTTTCCGCGCGATTTTTGGTTCCAACTCATAAATAATTTAATTATATACATAACTAGATTATTTTCAAAACCAAGAAGTTTGACGGAAAAGTTAACAAATTCGAAATTTTATTAACGAAACTCGCGTAACGGAAACGGACAAAGTTTCGGGTTGTCACATCATCCCCCCGTTAGAGGGAATTTCGTCCCGAAATTTGAACATATAATACAAATCATGGATTAGGAAAGAGATGCAGATATTTCTGTTTCATCTGATCTTCGCGCTCCCAAGTGAATTCAGGTCCCCGCTTGGCATCCCAGCGAACCTTCACTATCGGGATGCGAGTTTGTTTCGTTCGTTTGACTTCTCGATCCATGATTTCGACAGGTTCTTCCACGAAGTTGAGGTTCTCGTTGATTTCAATCTCGTCGAGAGGCATCACAAGTGTCTCATCGGATAGACACTTCTTTAGGTTCGAGACGTGGAAGACGGGATGGATGTTGCTGAGCTCTCGGGGTAACTGAAGTTTGTATGCCACGGGACCGATCCTAGCAAGGATTTCGAACGGTCCAATGTACCTTGGGTTTAGCTTTCCAAGCTTCCCAAAACGTATCATGCCTTTCCAGGGTGAGACCTTCAGAAGGACGCGGTCACCAACTTGGAACACCAAGGGTTTTCGTCTCTTATCGGCGTAGCTCTTTTGCCTATCTTGAGAGGCTTTCAGTCGTTCTCGGATTTGCACAATCTTTTCGGTTGTCTCTCGGATAATTTCAGGACCAGTGAGATTTCTGTCGAGGGCTTGACCCCAGGTTAGCTGCGTGTCACCCACCTCAGCCCAACACAGAGGGGATCTGCACTTACGACCATAGAGGGCTTCAAACGGCGCAGCCTTGATGCTGGTATGGTAGCTGTTGTTGTAGGAAAATTCAACCAAAGGAAGATGAGTGTCCCATGACGCGCCGAAATCGATGACGCAGGCTCTCAACATGTCTTCCAAGGTCTGAATTGTTCTCTCACTCTGTCCATCAGTCTGCGGATGATAAGCCGTGCTCATATCCAATTTAGTTCCAAGAGCCTTCTGTAGTGATTGCCAGAATCTCGAGGTAAACCTGCTATCTCGGTCGGAGATAATAGATACAGGTACCCCATGAAGGCGAACTATCTCTTGAATGTAGATTCGGGTGAGTCTCTCCATCTTGAAGTTTTCTTTGATTAGCAGGAAGTGGGCAGACTTTGTTAATCGATCGACAATTACCCAGATGGCATCGTGCCCACTCGGAGATCTGGGTAACTTGGTGATAAAATCCATGGCTATCCTTTCCCACTTCCACTCAGGTATTTCCATCTGTTGAAGTAGACCTGAGGGCTTCTGATATTCGACCTTCACCTTGGTGCAAGTCAGGCACTTGCCCACGAAGGTAGCGATCCCTGCTTTCATGTTTGGCCACCAATAGAGCTGTTTGAGATCCAAGTACATCTTATCCGAACCTGGGTGAACGGAGTATTTCGTCTTGTGAGCCTCATTCATGACAACCTCTCTGTACCTGCCGAACTTTGGGGTCCAGATCCGGTTCATGAAATAGTACACTCCGTCTCCTTTGACCTCCAAGTTCTTGTCCATTCCTCGCAGTGACTCATTTGCCACGTTCTCGGGTTTTAAGGCTTCCAGCTGAGCCTCTCTGATTTGCGCGGTTAAATGGGAATGGATGGTCATTGTTAGTGCCTTCACCTTACGTCCTGAATACTCCTTTCGACTGAGTGCATCTGCTACCACATTGGCCTTTCCGGGATGATAGCGAATTTCGCACTCGTAGTCACTGAGTAACTCTACCCATCGCCGTTGTCTCATGTTTAACTCCTTTTGATCGAAAATATGTTGCAAGCTCTTATGGTCGGTGAAGATAGTGCACTTGGTTCCATAGAGATAGTGTCTCCAGATCTTTAACGCAAAGACCACTGCTCCCAACTCTAAATCGTGAGTTGTGTAATTGACTTCGTGTGTTTTTAACTGCCTCGAGGCATAGGCGATGACCTTTCCTCTCTGCATGAGCACACACCCTAGGCCCTGATTGGATGCATCACAGTAGACAACGAAGTCTTCTGTCCCTTCGGGCAGGGACAAGATAGGTGCGCTACATAGGGCCTGCTTCAATGTTTGAAACGCAGTGTCTTGCTTGACTCCCCAATTAAAGGCTACCCCTTTTTGCGTCAGGGTAGTTAAGGGCTTAGCGATTCTGGAGAAGTTCTGGATGAACCTGCGATAATAGCCCGCGAGAATCAAGAATTGCCGGATTTCGGTGGGTGTCTTTGGTGCAGACCAGTTCTCAATCGCCTTGATCTTAGAAGGGTCCACGTGTACTCCTTCCTTGCTAATCACGTGTCCAAGGAAATTCACCTTCCTGATCCAGAATTCGCACTTCGAGAATTTCGCGTATAGCTTTTCTGCCCTTAATGTTTCCAACACCTGCCTTAAGTGCTGTTTATGATCATTCTCACTCCGCGAATAGACAAGTATATCGTCGATGAACACAATCACGAACTTGTCTAAGAAAGGGCGGCACACCCGATTCATCAGGTCCATGAATACTGCTGGTGCGTTGGTTAGACCAAAGGGCATTACTACAAACTCATAGTGTCCATAGCGAGTTCGGAATGCTGTTTTGGGCACATCATTCTCATGAACTCGCAATTGATGGTACCTTGATCTCAGATCGATCTTTGAGAAATAACTGGCTCCCTGAAGTTGGTCGAAGAGATCGTCGATTCTGGGTAAGGGATATCGGTTCTTGATAGTCAGCTTATTCAGCTCTCGGTAGTCAATGCACATCCGAAAGGATCCATTTTTCTTTTTCACGAATAAGATCGGAGCTCCCCAGTGTGAGGAACTCGGCCTTATGAATCCTTTGCTGATCAGCTCATTGAGCTGACTAGATAATTCTTGCATTTCCGCTGGCGCTAAGCGGTAAGGAGACTTAGCTACGGGAATAGCTCCGGGGATCAAGTCGATACGAAACTCGACTTGGCGTTCGGGAGGGATTCCTGGGAGATCTTCAGGGAAGACATCAGGGAAGTTGCAGACTTCGGGAAGACTCTCGAGGTCTTTAACTTTTTGCGTCACGTCTATAACGTGAGCTAGAAATGCATGGCACTCCTTTCGCAGATACTTCCGAGCTTTGATGCATGAAATGATACGGAGGTTCGAGCTAGGCTTATCTCCATAAATCATGAGAGCTTCGCCAGAGGGAAGATTGAGACGGATAGCCTTCTCGAAGCAAAGAATATCAGCACGATTGGAGCTTAGCCAGTCCATGCCGACAATGACGTCGAAACTCTTGATGGACACAGGCATAAGATTGATAGGAAAAGAATAATTGCCTAGGGTAAGAGTACAGCCTATGAATATGTCGTTAGTGCTCTCCTTCTTTCCGTTAGCCATCTCGACGGTAAATGTTTCGGTTAGAGGTTGGGATTTACATTTGATTAGATGTTTGAATGTATGACTAAGAAAACTCCTCTCTGCACCAGAATCGAAGAGAATGCATGCAAAAGAGTTGTCAAGGAGGAACGTACCTGTAACAACGGTAGGATCAGCAACTGCTTCCTCCTGGCCCATCACCAGAACTCTCCCTGCATTGCCACCAGTTGTTGCCTTGGGGCAGTTTCTCCTGAAGTGCCCAACCTCTCCACATCCATAACAAGTTTGACCAGCGCCCGGTCCCGGAGCCTGGTTGGTTGGTTGAGCTGGTGTCTTGCAGTATCGAGCTGTGTGTCCTTTCTTTCCACAGTTGTTGCAAATCAACTCACGGCAGGGTCCGTGATGGTGAAAGTTTATACTTGTTGCACAGGGGTAGTTTTCCAGCATAACCGCCGGTAGGAGATTGGGTGGTTGGAACAGCAGTGGGAGCAGCAACAGGAGCAATAACAACATGAACTGCCACTATTTGTTGTTTCTTGGAGGGCTCCTGCTTCGTTTGTTACCAAACTTCTTCTTCTTCCCACTGCTTTCCTTTTGTGGTTCAGAGACAGCTGCCACTTCATCCAGATCGATTCCATGATCGATCAGAGTCTGTGCCAGATCCTTGGCGCTTTCAAATGTGGTCGGCCTCGCAGCCAAGACATTTCCTTTTGTTGGTTGTGTCAGCCCCCAGATGTACCTCTCGATTTTCTTGCTTTCCAGGGTGACCATTCCCGGACAGAGAAGTGCCAGATCACAGAATCTAGCAGTGTAAGCAGCAATGTCAGAACCCTTCATCTTCAAGTTCCAAAGTTCGTGCTCCAACTTTTGCACTTCGCCCCTCGGGCAGTACTCAGCGAGCATGAGCTCCTTCAATCTTTCCCAACCCATGACATTAGCCACTGGCAGGGTTAGGGTTTTGACTCGACCATTCCACCAGGTCAAGGCTCTGTCGGTGAAGGTGCAGGCGGCGAACTTCACCTTGTTTGCTTCAGAACAAACGCAAATTTTGAAAATGGATTCGATCTTCTCGAACCATCGAGTCAGGGCGATGACACCTCCATTTCCCTCGAAGGGCTTGGGTTTCGCAGTCATGAAGTCCTTGTAGGAACACTCCTTTTGATGTCCCTGACTTCCATCTTGTCTCTGTGGGTCGGTTCCACCTCCAGCCCCACCAGCATTCACTTGTGCCATTGCTGCAGTCACGGCGGCTGTAACTGCTGCCTGAAACATGACGGGGTCGAATTGTGGGGGTGGTGGTGGTGGCGGAGTGTTGTCGTTCCTTCTGATGGGTCTTGGTCGAGGAGGCATCTTGTTCTAGAAACAATCAGGGAGAAGAGGATGGTAATTCCTCGAGATATAAAACAAAATATATCTCATCCTAATAATGAAAGTATTCTACCGAGCGATAAACACAAAAAGGTTACTAATACAAGTAAGTTATCGCTTAAGGAAGAAGAGGTATCAACACTTAGAGTGAATCTGTATACTAAGTTTGGCTCTAGCGAAAATACTCCTATAGCATTTTATGTGAGATGATGTTTGGTAAGTTTTAGGCCTGCTGTAACACCACAGTCACTCCCAAGCACATGTTGGTCATGTCTCGACTGAATATAGTTGATCAGGCTATATCCACCCTAGACATGATTACATAACTGCCCAGGTTTAACCGCAACGTTCCAGCATCCAAATACTTTTGTTCTTTTCTACTAGCGACACGAATTTTGTTATGTATGCATGCTCGTATACTTTTTATAAAAATACTTTATATTTTGAAAGTATACTTTTAGCGTAGAGCACTTAGGCCCCTTAGTGTTTATAGTTGTATACCACGTAAGGTACGGTATACTAGTTCGCTATAAACAAGGGCTCTGATACCTATCTGTCACACCCCGAAACCGATGGCGGAAACGTTCCAGGGTGGAGGACGTCATGTATAGCATCACAACCAATGAATAACAGCAATCATAGCAACACAACCATTACAGTAAATACTTAAGTAAAAATGTTTACATCAATTCTGAAACTTGTTTGAATTACATCATATAACTTGTATGAATATAACATTAAACTCTTATTGCTTCAACTCTTCAAAAACCCAGCAGGCACCTGTCTACTGATTTCCTGAGAATACAAGCAGTTTAAAAGAGTATCAGCATAAAGCTAGTGAGTTCATAAGCGGTGGTTTGTAGTGAAAATCGTTGATGAGTTCGGAAAATATTTGAATAGTTTCAAGAAAATCCGATATTTTCCTTAGTGAAAACGTAGTATTATCAATTCTGTAATAAACCATGAATATCTGTATGTTTCCAAGAAAATCCGATATTTTCTTTAGTGAAAAGGTAGCGTTATCGATTTCGTATAAAACCATGAATGTTCGTTACGGAAAACCGTAGTGATGTGCGAAAATATTACCTCATGTGACTAGCTAAAACTAATCATGAAGTATGAGTATTTTGCATGTGAAACCATTGCATAATCGGTTCTGTTTGAAAAACCCTGGCCTTAGCCAGATTACGTAGTGTGTATCAGTTCTATTTAGTAAAAATAAAACTGTTGAAGAGTGTTAAGTTGTAAACTAAAGGTGATTTATACATATTGTGAGTCGTATAACCATGCTTGATATGACTAGAGACCTTTCCAACGTTCTTCAGGCGTCGAGTTAAATGGCATTTGTACATCTCAGGCGTGCCCGCCTAACTGTAGCTAGCAGTCCAGATGTGGGATTGTCAGTCCCGAATAGATCTATTCACAAATCTCACGCTCTCCCTCCAGGAGACTCTGGTTATACAGTGGTAGGATTTATCCCTGTACACCTAAGGGTACAGTAGTGAAGTAGCGCCTCACAGTATCGTACAATCTAGTTTACATGTAGTGTAGTAGCGTTCTACCGTAGTGAAAATCCGTATGTATACCGTATATAGTGATAATTTCAGTTATGAATACCATGATAAAGTAGTGATGTAAACTGTAAACGGTTTCTGTTTCAGCACATATGTTTAGTAGTGAAAGTTTCTATACTTGATATGTTTTAGAAAAATCCCAAACTATACCGATTATAGTTTGCATGAATAGTGAATAGCGAATCCGGAAAACTATGCAATTTTAGTGAAAACGTCCCTTATGCACAACACAGTACAAAAGGGTTAAAGTATGAGAATTGCATGAGTTTTGAAAACATTTATGTTTAGCTTGTATTCCCCCCCTGAAAACATTAAAAATACGGAAAATGTAGGGGTATGAACTCACGGTTCTTGTTGTGAAATCGTTGACTGAATGAAGATCCTTGAGTTGTTGCACGTGACACTTAACGGAATCCTATTATCAAATAAATACATATATGTATCTAAATTAGCGATTTCGATAGATAACGTGTTAGAGGAACACTTGAATTTGGTTGAGGAATGTTACCGGGACTTGATTGAATCGAAGAAAATGAGTTTTCAGCCAAAAGCACCACCAAAAAGGTGTTTACGGCCGTGATCTATAGTTTACGGTTTCTGAAGGCTCGGCGAGTTTACGGCCGTAAACTCAAGAACAGAGTTTATGGTCTTTGAAGGTTGGACCGTAAACTCAAGAACAGGGTTCTGATTGCTGATTTCGAAGAGATGAGCGTTTCCAGACGTTCCAAAGTGACTCCAAACGTGGTTTCTCGATGTTTTCCAAAGCTTGAAGGCGTTTTGAGTGTTTACGGTTAAGATTCTCAGAGAGAGAAGAAGAGAGTTTTTGGCCAGAAATGTTCTAATGCAGGTGGAGGCATCGTATTTATAGGGGTGTTGGGGAATACAAGGTCACGAGTTCGAAACCCGTAACACCCCTCCTACACCATCTTGTTTGGGGAATACAAGGTCACGAGTTCGCAACCCGTAACACCCCTACTCCACCTCATGCGTTCCTTTTTTCTCAAAAACGAAGCATCGCTGACGTGGCTCTCCAAGTCAGCGACCACGCCAGCAAGCAGTCCTACTCAGCTCCAATAAGTCTAAAGGTGACCTGCTGAATCCGATTAAAGGTAAAAAAATAAACAGGTTTTCTCAAATATTAGGCATAAATGAACCTAAAATCGCTGCAGGGACAAAACCGGCAAAAATCACAAAACTGAAGGACTTTTATGTCAAAAGGCCATTCAGAAAACTACCTTTGTTGATATTTTGCAGGAACCCGAAGCAAGAGCAGAATCAAGGCTACCGGCTAGAATCAACTGAGGAATGCCAAAGAAACAGTACGAACCAGACATTAAAGTGAAGTCCAAGTACCCAATCAAGAATTGACTAACAATTCAGAAACTACCTTTGCTGAAATTTTGCAGGAACACGAAATCAGCAGAAAGTTGATCTCGATCTAGTTCCCTCACCATAAACAATAAGTACTCCCCCACTAGGGTCTCGTATGGTCACCATCTGACACTCACAGTCAATCACGGCTCCAAACCGGCTCATCCAATCCATGCCCACTATGACACATACATCACCCATCGCTATCGGCACCTTATAACACAATTCATAAACAGTTAACCCCTTATAACATAATTCATTACTAAGTTCATCAATCTAAGTAATTGATATATATATATATATATATATATATATATATATATATATATATATATATCAGTATCACTATGAAAACAAACTATACCCTCGTATCGAGGGCAACGAGTTATTTTCTACAAAACATTATTCGTTCATGATACATGATAGATATCCTGAGATGATTATTCTGTTTTCTAGATATTTCAACATTTATTACATGACTAAAACATCTTTTAAGTGACACGAGTCTTTAAAGAGAGTCCTTAAAATGTCTAGACAATCGCCAAAAGTAGGTATGGTAAAAGTACTAGAACCTAACGGAAGAAACACACTTTTGGGACTGGATTTTGGCCTGGTATATGGTTACGAGAACAAACATGAGATGTTTTATAAAAGTTTTCGTAGGTTTGGGATACTTGTACGATTACGGTTATACGTGTTTTATTACCTGACCAATCCCATTTATGGCCCCAAACCATTCATATTTTTATAATGACAAAACTGCACAAATGGTCCCTGTGGTTAGCTGAAAATTGTCACTTTGGTCCAAAAAGATTTGGACTAGCACTAGAGGTCCAAACTTTTTATTTTCTTGCGAGTTTGGTCCAATTTGTTTTAAATATTTTTATAATGACGGTTTTGCCCTTATGCTTTTTTATTTTTCAATTTTTTTTATTTATTTAAATCTTTTCTGATTAAAATAAAAATTAAAAAGAAATAGTTCTCTCTCTCTCTTTCTCTCTCTCTCTCTCTTTCTAGAAACATATAACCCTCCCTCACTCAAACCATCTCTCCCTCTCGTTCGTATCTCACCAGCCAATACCACCGTTTCCCGACCTCCTCCATCCTCCTCCTTATTCAAACCAAGAACCACCACCACCTGCTACCATTCCTCTCCATTCACCGCCGAGGACAAACACCACCAAGGGTGGTGTTACTGTGGTGACCACCGAGAGGCACACTCACCTCCTATGGTGGCCATCCATCGTGAAGGAAAACCCCAAAGTGATTGGGTCGACATACTCTTTGGATCTCGAACCTCCTGAGAATCGACGAGCACCACTGGCTTGATGTCGATTTTTGGATTTCTCGGTTGAGGCGAAGGCGGTGGTCGGCGAATTACAGTTTCCTACCCTCCAGATTTAGCGATTGTTGTGGAATTTGTCTTGATTGTTACGATTGAGAGATTCGTTTTGGTGAAGATCATCCCTACATCTACAAAAATCAATTTTAGGTTTAGGGTTCACATCAGAAATTGATTCAGATTAAGCGATGGTTGTGGAATCCATGTCCTTCCCTCTTTTATCTAGTTGATTTGCTCTTGTCTATCTCTCTGATCTTTGTTGACCCAGTTTGTTTGATGTATTTCCGATGGATGATTCAATTTGGTTAATGTTTCAAGATTGATTTTGATTTTAGGTCACAGGTAACCGGTGGTGTTTTCCTTTTTTGTATCTGAACAAATCGAATTCAAAAGTGGTTTGTACATGGGTGGGAGCTGCTGGTAGATGCTGGAACGGAGGCAACAGGTGGAAGGCAGCAGCGACGTTGGGGTGTTTGGTGGCAATAGGTCACGACAGGGGGAGGACGGATTGGGCTGAGAACAACGGTGGCAGCCGATGGTGCTCGTTCCGGCGACTCCTGCTGCTTCTGTTTATTTCTTCCGGCGAGGTCAACGCGTGAGAGATGAGGGGAGGAAAGAGTAAGGGTCGAGGATGTTTGGGGCTGCTGTACTTGACTGGAACGAAACTGGAGAGAGGGAGAGAGAGAGAGAGAGAGAGAGAGAGAGAGAGAGAGAGAGATATTCTTTTTTATTTTTCTTTTAATCAGAAAAAACATTTAAATAAATAAAAAAATAGAAAAAGAAAGTACAAAGGGTAAATCCGTCATTTTAAATATTTCTAAATTAAATTTGACTAAAATCGCAACAAAATGAAAACTTTGGACCTGTGGTGCTAGTCAAAACGTTTTTGGACCAAAGTGACAATTTTGACCAAACCACAGGGACCATTTGTCCAATTTAGTCTTTTATAATACTTATAGTTTAATTATTAGTATATATGATTTCATTACAACTTAAAGTTCGTTATGTAACGACTATGTAGATTAATTTATCCTGAAATTGAAATATTTTAAATTTTGTAGGTTTATAATTATATTTAGACAAAATTACAAAAATAGTCCATGTGGTTGTCAAAAAACTGTGGTTTTGATCCAAAAAGTTTGGTGGTGCATTAGTGGTCCAATTTTGGATCTTTTTAGTTATTTTGGTCCCTACACACTTGAAATTACTTTAATGTCCTCATAACTTATTTTTGACAAAATTGCAAGAATAGTCCTTGTGTTATGTCACAACTCGTAAGTTTGGTCCAAAAAAGATTGGACTCGCGCCAGTGGTCCAAAAGTTTGATTTTGTTGCGAGTTTGGTCCAAAATGTTTTAAACTTTTTTATAATGATAGATTTGCCCTTGGTATTTTCCCTTTTTTCAATTATTTTATTACATAAATAAAAAAATAAAAATAAAAAAGAAAATATTCACCTATCTCTCTCTCTTTCTCCTTCTCTCTCTCTCTCTCTCTGAGTTTGTGTTTGATGAACATATTCATAGATTCAATAACTCTCACGAACATCTTCCGCAACCACCATCGTTCGATCATCGTCCGCCACCACCACTGTATGCCACCACCACCGTCCTCCACATCCATTTCCACCTAAACTTATTTCTCCACTTCATCTCCACCAAATCTGATGAACACACACACATAGAGAATCAGATCAAATGAAACATACATACACGCACGAAATCAGATGAACACACACACCCATGAAATCAGATAAACACACACACACACACAAAATCTGATGAACACACACAGAGACACACAAAATCTGATGAACACACACACACACACGAAATCTGATGAACGCAAAAACCCAGATGTAAAGGTGAGGGTAGCGATGTTGGAGAAGAAGGGAAAACCGGCGAAGAAAGAGATACGATGGATCCTCGAGCCACATATCTGAAAATCGAGCCACGAATTTGAAGCCGATGAGTATGGTGAACATATATGTTTTGTCTTCCAGTACAAACTCGTAATTCGACACTGTCGTCGGAGAAGGAGGGAGAGGAAGTCGTCGTCGATGAGGTCGATTTCAGCGCCGCCACAAAGTCTTGTGGGAAGGAGGATGGCGGATCGTCAGCGTCTTCGAAGAAGGATCAAGACGAAGCTGGCGGTGTTCCAAATCTCCGGCGGTGGTGACTCCAGTAGTGGTGACAGCTTCGGCGATGTTCCAATTTTTCCAGTGATGCTTTAGAGAGAGAGGGAGAGAAACATCAAAATGGAGCTGGGTGGGATAGGGTTATATTTCTTTTCTTTTTTGTTTAATTATTAATTATAAAAATACAAAATTAATAAAAAGAAAAGGGAAAACCAAATAGAGAGAGCAAAAAGGTCATTTTACACACTTTCACTTATGAAACGGACCAAACTCGCAACAAAACCAAACAATTGGACCACTGGCGCGAGTCCAAACCTTTTTGGGCCAAACTTGCGAGTTTTGACATAACATAGGGACCATTCTTACAATTTTATCTTTATTTTTTTCATATTTTCTAATTGTCATATTACTTAAATTATTTAAATAATAAAATGTAAAAATTATCCCACTCTCACTGTCCTCTCTTTCACACGAAACCATTGACAACGCCGCCAACTACAGCCACAATCGCCATTCTTGTCGAAAACCAACGCCAACTCCGCCATTCTCGTTTGGAACCACCACCGGAAACCATCGGCACCAACTTCGTCACCTACCCAAACCACCTTCATCGGAGGCGTGACCTTTCCTAACCACATCACTGTCGTCTACTCCTCTTCTCCGGGTAGGATGCATCCAACTCCCACTTCATCTCGTCTTTATCTTCTCAACCTAGATTGTTGTTGTCGGCTTTCATCGAATTTTATAAAAATTGCATTTGATTTTTGCCTCAAGACAAATCTAATGGAAAACAGGAAGGTTCTTTAAGTCAATAATCAGTCTGAAACTCAAAATCGAGAAAAGATTAGGGAATAAAAAAGGTAATCAAACTTTTGATTACAAGAATAACTTAGGAAACAACCCCATGGAAAGCAGGAAGGTGGTAATTGAGGCTCATAGAAGCCACAATTCAATAGTGATGAAGATCTAAAAAATGTCGCACCCTTCCTCTTCGAGATCTTTTGGTGCAAACGAATATGAAACATAGTTGTTGGATGTTACAAAGACGACGAAGACAAGATGGAGAATGAGAGGCGAGACAAGCTAGACTTCCCCTAGACCATCATCATGGCCGCCAAACTTCGGTTTTAGGGAAATCGATCTAACCTTCTTTACCATTATCGAGTATGCATTCAACCCAAGCCTTAGGTTCCAATTTTGGGGAAATCGATCTAACCTTCACTACCAATTGCACTCGTATGTGATGAAGATGATGATGAAGCGTGAAGATGGTAATAATCACATTAGTTTATATCTCGATTGTTGAGATGGTGCAACAAGGTTGATGATGATGTGTTTTAGGGTAAGGTTAGGATGGGGAAGACGGCGACTTAAGAAGGGAGTGGAAATTGGATTTTCTTTTTTGGTTTTTAATTAAAAAATATGAAAAAAATAAAAGGAAATTAAAATAACTATTTTATGGGCATATTGGTCGTTTCAGGTTGGGTATGGATCAAAATCACATAAAAAAATCAATTATAAAGACCAAAACCACACAAGGTATCCACAATATAACCAGTGATATACCACCAAAACTTTTTAGACCAAAACTATATATTTTTGATAACCACATAGACAATTTTTGCAGTTTCAACATGTATATTTAATATTTGTTAGATATTAAACTTATTGATGTTTCTAGAAATTTTTAATATAAAAAATTAACTAATTATTTGGATGCTAGTGTGATTGAGTTACTCTTCATGGCCAATAGACAAAGCACATGGAGCAAATATACATTTGAAATTAAGTATCTTTATTGACGATCTTCAACCAAATAACTAAACATGAATCGAATATAAAAATCCTAGCTGGTTAATGTTAAAACTTGAGGCTACTCCTAAGTCTTTAACATCGAAATGATTGTTTAAGAGGTTCTAGATGTCTACGTTTAAAACATGTGCCTATAACATCACGATATTATTCATTCATAATAATCATGTGTTGAAAGAATCAATACAAACAATTATTTCTTTCATATAAACTAAACATGATTCAAATATAAAAATCCTAGCTTATTAATGATAAAACTATGAGACCACTCCCAAGGCTTTAACATCGAAATGATTGTTTAAGAGGTTCTAGACGTCTATGAAAAAACCATGTGCCTATAACATCACGATATTATTTCTTTCGTAATAATCATGTGTTGAAAGAGACAATCAAAACAAACAATTACTTTCTTTCGTTCGTATAAAGTCAACCATGGTTGTTATTCAACATCAATTTTGTAATCCTTCAAATATAAACATGAAAAATTAACAAACATATATATTACACAATTTGCGTGTTAACTTTTATATATATTGCAACAATTCAGCAGATAATATTAATCAAATGCAAGTGCATCTTAGGTTTTATGTTCTTTTTTTAAACAAGATAGGATAAGCAGCAGAATTCAAGTCTAACGTGTCTAAAACATATATTTTGATTATGTTTATTAAAGGTTCATATTGGCAAACTAATGAAAAGAGTCTCAACTACAGAATCAAAAGTTGTATCCCGTTTCTGCTTGTTTGTATCAATGACCATGGAGTTTCAAAAATCACAATATTATTAGTCGATTAGCAGTGCGGAATTTTCCTTCTCGTCTGCTGGATCTGATTTTTAGTTAGGGGGCAATACATACCAAGACTAGTTGATATTGTTAATATCCAATTATTTATTGAAAAAAAATCTTATATTTAAAACAAATCAAAAGCTACATTATTTGATTCTTAAACGCTGCTTTGATTAAAAAAGGTGATATTTGTCAATTATGAATAAAAATATATCATTACATAATAATATTATTAAGACATGTGAATCAAAAACTTAAAAAAGATGGTAATGGTAATAAACTAATCATCCCATAGGAACTCTTCAACAGAATTTGCGTAGAGTGTTTCTTGAATGCTAACACATTAATTTAATAGAGATAGTCAAATGTATTTTTCATTAAACTACATATATTTCTTGAATCAAAATATACATATGGATATACTCATGTGCCATCCTTTCACACCAAACAACCATGTTTATCAGAAAATATATATATATTTTTTTTAAAAATGCCCCTATAAAAGCAGTCACTCATTCCTACATTTCCTTCATCTACTGCTCTCTTGCAACTGGTTTCAATTCCCTTCCTACAAAATTTCCGTCAATGGCAGGCACTATTCAAAACACCCATGTTTTCTCCTCCTCCTCCTCCTCCTCCTCAAAGAAGAGGATGACTCCCGATGACTTTAACAGGGACGATGATATCATCACCAAGAAACTACCAGCAGCAACATTTGAAGACCCTGTATCGGCTTTGGCTAATGCTCGACATGAATTCGGAGAGCATGGTGGAGTTAACATGTCCATTGAGGCCTCCGCCACCTTCACCGTCATGGAACCTGAAACCCTCAGCCGCATGTTCACCGGAGAGCTAGGCCCTGATCGGGATTTCTTCATCTACAGCCGCCATTTCAACCCCACAGTCCTCGCTCTTGGCCGTCAGATGGCAGCTCTCGAGGGGACTGAGGCGGCATACTGCACCTCTAGCGGCATGTCCGCCATCTCATCGGTTCTGTTGCAGCTGGTGAGCAGCGGGGAGCACATAGTGGCGTCTCCGACGTTATACGGTGGGACACATGCATTTCTCACACACTTTCTTCCTAGGTCATCCAATATAAAAACGACGTTTGTTGACATAAGGGATTTGAAGAAGGTGGAGGAGGCAATCGTGGAAGGGTACACCAAGGTTTTGTTTTTTGAGTCCATGTCTAACCCGACGTTGACTGTGGCCAACATTCCGGAGCTTTCAAGGATAGCCCATGAGAAGGGTGTTACAGTGGTGGTTGACAATACCTTCGCTCCGATGGTGGTTTCTCCGGCGAGGCTGGGTGCCGACGTTATAGTCCATAGTATTTCCAAGTATATCAGCGGCGGAGGAGACATAATTGCTGGTACGTTCCAAACGATCTTTTGACAATATTCATGTCTCTTTCTTATGCACGTCATGCACTCATGCAACTCCAAATTTTACTTTCTTTACAATTTTCTGGCTATATTATTAACCGTATCATATATATATAACGGATAAGTTAGGGTGCGTTTGGTTGTGGAAAACTGTTTTCATTCTCTATGAAAATGTTTTCAGAAAACAGGATTGACTTTTCATTTTCAATTTTCAATGAAAACGCATTTGGTTGGAACGGGTGGAGTTTTCATTTTCCATCTTAGAATTTTGAAAAACTGTAAAAATCACTTTTCTAATTTACATACAATTTGGAAAACTGAAAATTTTCATTTTCTTAGAAAACTTTGGAAAACTGAACGAACCAAACGCTTTTCCAAAATTTCTGTTTTTCTTGAAAAAGTTTCTTAGAAAACTGGAAATTTTTCTACAACCAAACGCACCCTTAAATACTACAAATTTCTTGCATTTTAGAAAAACTGCCAAAAACTAAAAAATATATAAAAACAAACACAAGAAATCTTCTAGTCTATATTTTGGATGATTAATTTCATACCAAAATATTGAAATACGAAAACTAAGATATGTTTAAACAATTTATCCTTAAAAATTGTTGAATATGTTTTTATTAAAGTATAGTTTCTTCTCGATAACCAAAGGCCAAGTTAAATAATTCACATTTTTCTGTAACCGAAAAAGTCAATTTAAATTGAAATTATATTTTAGTTATCATCGTATATGACAAACGGACAACAAGTTGCGCCGCTAAAGTATAATATGAATTATTATTTAGAGTTCGGTTAATCAGAACAAATCATAATTCGTATCTGAAACATGATTGGGCTCATGGTCAGGGGCGGACCTAAGGGGGTCCATGGTGGCGACGGCAACCCCTGACTTTTTCGGCCCCCGTGAAAAAAGTTTCAAAAATTTTTCGAAATTTTTATTTTTTTTTTAGTATTGTGCAACCTACTTTCCCATGCAACCCTTACTCTGAAATTGCTACTTTCCCATGCAACCTACTTTCCCATGCAACCCTAGTGTGAAATTGCTACTTTCCCATGCAACCTACTTTATCAGTGGCATGAAATTGTTCTGGTAATAATGTAATATGGTATATTGGTATGGACCACTCAATATTTTAAACCCATTTAATTATCATTACAGAGATATTCGGATCCATTTTTTTTTCTATTTATATTAAACTTTTTTAGTTCCACCCCCTTATATTCTCTTTTACAATTTACACCCTTACTTTTAATATATTACACTTATATAACATCAGAATTCAGATATGTACTAATTTCTTACAGAGTTGCATACTTGAAAACTTTTTTTTTCATTACATAAAAATACATTTAGTTTTATTTTAACGTTATCAGTTAAATACTATTGTTATTCGATTTAATACGAACGGTTTTATATTTCATTTCACAAAGCTAACTATAAATTTGAAAGTTTCAGTCACACCAATTTTAACAACATAATAGCTTATTTGTTCTAGTCTTTGTTTTTTATATTGTTTCTTACTCTTAATATTTAAATGTATTGCTTTGATTTATAAAAGTATAAGCTGAAAGATATATACTTTTTCGAACATATTATATCATTAAAAACATTTCATGAATATATATAAAAGGATACTAATATTAAATTATTTATATTTAGATTATTTTAATTTACCACCTTGTTAATGTATTTATTTGATTATTTTTTAAAAAAAATTGTAAGTTAAATAGTGGGTTTATAAATATAAAAATATTATGAATTGATTATGTCACACGTTTGGATAGTTTGTGTCATTGTGGTAGACATATTGCTGCTATTATCTTTTTTTTGTTGATTATGTGACACGATGTAAAAAGATTGCTCTTGGTGTATGTATTATCTATTATGCATGAAATGCATTATCCTCATTTTATATTGTTTTTAATTTACAGGAGCCGTATGTGGTGCTGCAAGTTTGGTGAACTCAATGATGGACCTTCACCAAGGGACATTGATGTTGCTAGGTCCAACCATGAATGCCAAGGTTGCATTCGAGCTATCACAAAGAATCCCTCACTTGGGTCTTAGGATGAAAGAGCACTCTCATAGGACTCTCATATACGCCCAAAGGATGAAGAAAATGGGACTCAAGGTCATCTACCCAGGCCTTGAAGACCACCCTGATCACCATCTTGCCAAGGCTATCTTCAACAAGGAGTATGGATATGGTGGGATGTTGTGCTTAGACATGGAGACTGAAGTAAGGGCCAACAAGCTGATGAATGGGTTGCAAAGCAACACCCGATTTGGGCTCATGGCTGTTAGCTTGGGCTACCATGAGACTCTTATGTCTTGTTCGGGTAATAGCACAAGCAGTGAATTGGATGAAAAGGAGCAGGCGTTGGCTGGAATTTCACCTGGTTTGGTCAGGATGTCGATCGGCTACACTGGGACACTTGAACAAAGATGGGGCCAGTTTCAAAAGGCGTCTCTCAACTTATTTTAGTGTCTTAAATGACAAAGTCAACTTTATTCGTTTATATACAGCCTTTGGGACAGGCAATATATATGTCTAATTAGTTTATATGCTATTTGTACACGTTATACATGTAACCACTATTTTGTTTCGTTTTTGGTTACTTAGTTGTAGCCAATTCTATTATAGTGGACCTGGAAGCTTGTACAGTCAATAAAAGTTGAGCAACAGTCAATAAAAATTGAGCAACAAATGTTGGTTGTTTGTACATTGTTTGCTTTAATAAATGTCCGGTCAAAAAGATATACTATTAAATTGGCCTATGTTTGGTAGAGTATTTGAAAAGCAAAGTTGATAGCTATATAATATGTTTATATAAAATTGTAATCTTCATACAATACTAACTTCTATATGACAATTCAAATTTCTCATGGAATATTTAAAATCATCTTTGTTTCGTGGAAATGATAACCTCTTTGAATTTCAGAAATATAGACTATGTGCTTTAGTAGCACCAAAATTCTGGGGATACATCATACATCTAATATATAATAATTTAATTATGGGTGGAAGAGATTGTCATGATTATGTTGTGGTTGCATTGAAATTTTAGGAACGGTATTATTTTTAGTGATCAAAAGATAAAAAAAAAATATGTTGATTGATAGTTTGATCAATTACTCTTATAATTGGTTTGTTTGTAGAAATAAAAAACTTTCTATTAGTTGGGTTGCGTGCTTTTCAAACCCTATTCTTTCCGATTCCCTTGTAATTATATGTTAGCTTTTTGCTAACTTTCTAATAAAAGTTTTGAGAGACTTGAGTATGAAAATTTTCGAAAACCTTTAAAGTAAAGTCATCGTACTTTTAGATCACACCGACTATTGGAGGAATGTCGACATAACCCCAAGACCCGTCGTTATGTGTTTTGTTTTGGTCACTGGTCGCCTCAACAAGAGAGAGTGACTTAAGAGATTGTGGTGTTTCTCATTCCATGTTTTTAGAACAACCAGTGTGACTATCATATGAGTATGACGAGTGCAACACAAATATCAACTATGATCTTTTGTTTATAAGGGAGGAGGGAGTCGTTCCCTCCCAACCCACCGAACCCACTGCCACATCAATTTTTCTCTTTTATTTTTCTGCATCTTTCCGAACTCACAACACACGAAAATCCTATCTTTTTCAACCCACTCAACCCACTCAATTAAAAAAAATACAAAACAACTAAGGTACAAGTTTTAAAACACATGCTACAAGATAAAATAAGAAAGAGAAAGTAGAGAGACATGATGAAGTGTTGGTGATTTTAGTGTTATCACGTCATTTTAAGTAACTGGAACTAACATGTGAGCTAAGGGGCTTTATAATTTGTACTCTAATATATGTACGGGGTGGTGCGGAGTGCACGCATGTATAAGATTGAATTAGAAGCCGGTTCGACGACTAGTCGGGGGTCCGGAGGCAGCGCCCCTTTGGCGGGGTCTAGGGGCAGCGCCCCTAGCGGGGTCCAAGGGGCAGAGCCCCTGGCTGGGGTCCCGCTGCCAGGTCAGCGGGCGGGGTCGAGGGGCAGCACCCCCGCGGGGTTTTATATATGGGAACATAGTGGAAAATTCAATTTCTTGAGGGTGATTATGGTAAAACTAACGAAACTCGTTAGTTTTGGTAACCCTAAATCCTCATTAAATTCGGATTAATATTACTTGCTTCCAAAGCGACTAATGACGGTCCAACGCTAATGAAACCCTAATATTGTTTAATATATAAACAGCTCTTCCTCTACAGAAGGGTTACGATCTTAAGCTCTCATTTTTCATCATACTTTCACAGAATTCTCTAGCATTTTGGCTTACGTTTTCTGTGCCTAGAAACGTAAGTGTCCACTTGGATTATCCTAGGCTGAATTTCTTGTAACCCAGTCATAGAGTAGAAATATCAGTTCGGAAAGTGATATCACGATCCAAGTTGGTATCCAGATCCAAGTTGGTTGGGAGGGAACGACTCCCTCCTCCCTAATTAAGATTTTACATTTGATTGTTTTGTATTTTTTTTTAATTGAGTGGGTTGAGTGGGTTAAAAAAGATAGAATTTCCGTGTGTTGTGGGTTCGGAAAGATGAAGAAAAATAAAAGAGAAAAAGTGATGTGGCAGTGGGTTCAGTGGGTTGGGAAGGAATGACTCTCTCCTCCCTAAGGGAGGAGGGAGTCGTTCCCACTGAACCCATTGTCATATCATCTTTTCTCTTTGATTAATCTTCATCTTTCCCAACCTACAGCACACGGAAATCTTATCTTTCTCAACTCACTCAATTAAAAAAATAGTAAACAACTAAGGTATAAATCTTAAAACACATGGTACAAGAGAAAATGAGAGAGAGAGGATGAAGTGGGTTAGTGAAACCAATTAAACAACACGCTGAAGAGAGAATAGTACCGGCGGTAACTCTATTGCTAATTAAGATTTTACTTTAGTTGTTTAATATATTTTTTTAATTGAGTGGGTTGAGTGGGTTGAGAAAGATAGGATTTCCGTGTGTTATGGGTTGGGAAAGATAAAAAAAATCAAAGAGATATTCTGATGTGGCAGTGGGTTCAGTGGGTTGGGAGGGAACGACTCCCTCCTCCCTAACGGCTTCTATTTTTTAGGATCTTGAGCAAATTCCATTTTACGATAAATTGTGTCTAATACATATATGTGTATAACACTTATGTCACTTGTTTGTACTATTGCTTTTTATATTATACGCAATAAAATTCAAACGTAAAATAAAATATATCAACTATAACACTTAACCTTTACTTGCATATTATAACTTAATAAATTAATATTTATATCAACATATGTGCATAGATTCCCTTTTGTATTTTAACTTAATAGCTAAAATCAACACATTTTAAAGTACGGGAATTTCCTACTTAATTTTAACTGTATTAAAAAATACATTTCATGACTATTTCGCAGACATTAGTAGACGGCAATGCAAAATGGTCAAAAATGACATTTTCACAGCCAAAACATGTCATTTGGATTTGCCATCTACAGAAATCATTTGAATTAATAAAAACATATATTTATCGGACTATTTTTAGAATATTCTTAATTTGTGTTTAACTCTTGAAAAACATTATTTGATTACCCTAATTTCTCAATCTCTCTCTATCTCTCTTTTTTTTTTTTTTTTTTTTTTTTTTTTTTTTTACAAATTCATTGATTGGAGTTCATTTCTTTTTTAGCCCATGTTGTAGACAGGCCTCACACACTAAATAAAGTTCGAACATGAATCTTTTGAGTTTAATCCTGATCCCATTCTCTTTGGCCCAGTTCCCAAATATATTAAAAAGTTATTAACCAAAGAAAAACATACACCAACACCACTTCCCAGAAGTCTGGAGGAAGCTTCAACCTTTCCTACTTGGTTGGCGGACTATACTTTTGTTACTTCCCAACTTTTTTTCTCCGCTTCCCTTTACTTTTTACTTTTTGGAAATACCAAGTGGTTTATCCTTGGTTAAGTTAATTTATTTCATTTAAATATATAAATTTTAATAGAACTTCGATTTATTTTATTAGCTTTTGTTTTGTTTTGTTTTGATAATGTGTTTTTGTAATTGTACGATTCAGAATATTAAAATAGAAAATACAAGTAAGGTTGTGGATTTAAGTTGATTATATAAATGTAACATTTGTTGATAAGAACTTGTGTGGCTTGGATAAGAACGTGGGGCACGCTTTGTGCTCGTGATAGGTTTAGGTAGACAAATCAAAATCATGGTACCCAAGCTACTTTCCACCTCAATGTTACACTTTAATTATTAATTAAACTATTGTTGTACGAAAATATATACGGAGTATTATTAAAGAACGTATAAGCAGTATAAAGTAAAAAAAAAAAAAAGATGATTCTGTTTTTAGAGATGTGACATCAGTCTGCTTTATAATAAAAGAATTTTCGATCTTTAATCAAAATGGAATAAGTATTATATTTTTAAATAATGGATTCATTTTAATTTTAGAATTATTAATTAAACTATTGTTGTACGAAATATATATTATTAAAGATCGTATAAACAGTATAAAAAAAAAAAAAGATCATTCTGTTTTTAGAGATGTGACATCAGTTCGATGCTTTATAATAAAAAAAATATCGATCTTTAATTAAAACGGAATAATTATTATATTTTTAAATAATGGATTCATTTTAATTTAGAATTTGTTACAATATATAAATGATAAAACTTGTATATGATAAATAAATTATAGTATAATGGAAGCTATCGGAAAGAATGATAAGAGTAGAGAATTTTATTTTGTGCATTTATAGTCTGTTTCAAAAAGTCGCATACGTTTGTTTCTTAATAAACTTTTTTTTTTAAGTATATTAATAACCATAACTATAGTTAGAAATCAATTGTTAATTTTTTATGTATGGTTAATAATTCATTCTCAAAACATATTTATTGGTATTTTTTTAATGCGACTAAAAACAAAAACCTAACTTGATATATAAGAAAAAAAGACCCATAGAAAACATGCTAACATATAATAATAATAATAATAATAATAAAAAGGAAAATGTGATGGTGATGATAACGGTGATGGTATTAAAATTGACTTTTTTATGTGTTATTAATTCTTGAAACCTTAGTTATTAGTTTCTCAAAACATTAAAATTTCTTTGACAGATATGTTAAAAACCAATTAAAATTTCTTTCATTTTTTTTAACAACAAACATTTCATTAAAGAGAAAACAAAAGTTTAAGCAAAATCAATACAAAGTACGTGACAAACAAGATAAATAAAAATTACACCATATATGCCAATTAATAGCATTAAATTTAGACCTATTCTTAATCCAATTAAACGTAAACATGTTAATATCATCAACAATCGCCATTGTAGCTCGCTTCTCATTCCTCAAAACACTTGCGTTTCTAGCTTTCCAGATCATCCAAATGGTGCAATAGATTAATGTCAACTTCAAATTTTGAGTATTTTTTTCAATGTTAACCTGATTAAGCATCATTTACAAATCAAGAGATGAAAAGGGTTGTTCCGGAAGAATTCCAAACCACTCCACAAGCCACTTCCACATCAATGACACATAACCACTAGAAAAGAAAATGTGTGTAACGACCCAAAAATCACAATAAATTTTAACTTTTCAAAAACAACCCAAAAACCATAATTATTTATAAGAAAAACCATTGTTTCAAAAGTATAGTCATAATCAGAGTATCCTAAGAACCAATATCATAAAAACAGGAAGATGTACACAATCATGCATTCGCTTTCCCACGATCCTCTGAAGTACTTGAAACGATAAACTAAAACCGTAAGCCAAAACTTAGTGAGTCCCCCAAAGTACCACCACACAACATAACAAACAACAACATTCATACA
This sequence comes from Lactuca virosa, assembly GCF_052849685.1. Taxonomy (NCBI): domain Eukaryota; kingdom Viridiplantae; phylum Streptophyta; class Magnoliopsida; order Asterales; family Asteraceae; genus Lactuca; species Lactuca virosa. The sequence continues at coordinate 30,204,838 of NC_136428.1, forward strand.
TGAGCCTTCAGCATGACTGGACCGCCTCTGTAACACCCATAAAATTTACGCCAAATTTAAACTTTTCAATCATAAATAAAACCCAATAGTATTGTTTACAAAAATGTTTTCAAATCTTTATTCGATCAAAGTGTCCCAAAAGCCAGATCATAAGGATGAGGAGCGGTACGGTCACGCCTTCGCCTTGCCATGATCTCCTGAAGTACCTGAAACAATAAACTGAAAACTGTAAGCCCGAGGGCTTAGTGAGCTACCCCCAAAATACCAATACCACACTGATAATACCATATCCGTAATAATCAATCAATCAACATTCATACTGGGCCATCGGCCTGACTGGACCGCCCTACAGGGCCTACAATCTAACTGAATCTATACTGAGCCTTTGGCATGACTGGACCGCCACGTGGGCCTACAGTCTCCCCGGACCGCTCATAGGGTGTGTTGGTCTTCAGCACAAAGCAGGACCGCCTCAACCTAAGCAACAAGCAATTAACCATGTGCGCATAACTAACATATACTGGCATATACAAACATCAAACATATCTATCTCACTAATCACCAAACATAGCAATCTCTCATAACTAGAGCACTGACCTAGCAGGTCACTAACATATTAATCCCTACGGATCATAAGAGCATAACATACTGTCTATCCTGATTCCGATCTAACAGATCATATCCACATGTAACATACCATAACGATAACAACTAAAGGGCCGGCCTTGGTGCCTTAGACCCTATCGATATAGTGAGGATAACTCACCTTGCAGATGTCGTCTCGGTAGATAAACTTCAACCCTCGGATCACTGCCACAAACTCCACCACCTATTACCATAGTATAAACATACCCATAAGCCAACTAATCAAACCCTGGTTAAAGTCAAAGTTATCAGTCAAGGTCAGCAGTCCATGTTGACCTTGACTTGCCGAGTACCCTCGGCTACTCGTCGAGTTCCTTGAAGTACTAACTCACTCGCCGAGTCACCTGAGTGACTTATCGAGTTCCTTTGGTTTACGATCGAGACCCTAAGGCCACTCGTCGAGCTTCCTTCTTGCAACTCGACAGTTACCCGCGCATACATAAATTGGGGCAACCTCAACCGACTCGCCGAGTTGTTCATCCACTCGTCGAGTCTACGGCAATCTTCATCGGACTTGCCGAGTTATTCTTCCAACTCGCCGAGTCCATGCCTATCTTCATATGACTCGCCGAGTGGACCATGCGACTCGCCGAGTCCCTTGAATCCTTTTTGCCATACAGACTCATTTGAGCCATGCAGCGGCTCCAAACTACAGATCCAAGCTTCTAAGGCATGCTTTTCACGTAAAGTTGCAAACTTTACGTGCATGCATAGCTACAAAGGCTATTAATGTCAAATCCAAGCTCACAATGGGGGTTTCATACTCAAAGAGGCTTCATACATGACCAAATTCGGGGCTTTATGACTATAGAACCCCAGAAGGGTCCAGATCTGAAGTTACGACTTCAGATCTAGCCCATATCCCACTTCATCTTCTCAATCAAACCATAAAAACCCTAGATCTCAACCAAAAGAGGTCTAGAAGGAAAAAAAAAAGGTGACGACTTGATACCTCCAAATGATGTTATCTGAGGTAGATTTCTGATTTCCCACACTTCCTTGCTCCTAGCCTTTTGTTCTCCAAGCTCTTCTTCTCAAAAGATCTCCTCTCCAAAGCTTTAGACACACAAGAATGAAACACCACACGAATTAGGGTTTTCTGAGCTCTCAAAGGACTGCAAAGAGGCCAAAGGAGGCTTATGCTTCCTTAAATAGAGTGCAAAACCTCGGGATTTAGGGTTTCATCTGCCAGCTCCTACTCGTCGAGTCCCTTCATGGAATCGGCGAGTAGGCCATTAAATACGCGAACCAAGCCCGCTGCTACTCGACGAGTAGGGCAACCAACTCGTCGAGTAGGACTTGAAACCAATTAAATTCTTATTTAAACAATACCTGAGAATCGGGGCGTTACAGCCTCCCAAGGCCTACATCCTATCTGGACCGCTCTCCAGACCTTTGGCCTGACTGGACCGCCTTATAGGCCTTCAGTCTATGTGGTCCGCCCTGGGTGTTTTGGCCTTCAGCACCAGCTGGTCTGCCTCAACCCATCAACCCATAACATGTCGACATATACAATAACAAACAGTAATCAACAAAACACAAGTAGTCTTACACAACCAGTCTAATCACATAACCAATGAACATGTATCGCAACAAAACAGGATATCTAATCCAAAGGGCCGACCTTGGTGCCTTCGAACCATAAGTACAGTGAGGTAAAATTCACATTTATGTCTGAACAAATAGCTGAATAGGTCTCTGCTCCGAATATCAGCTCTAACCGTCACCTATTTACCAAAGAGTGATCAATCTCAAATACAACTCAAAGTACCCAAAATACCCTTAGGTTAAACTTGGTCAAATCCTGGCCAAAGTCAAAAGTCAACAAACCAGCCAAGTCAACTCAACTGAGTACGTTGTGCGTACTCAGCTTTATGAGGGGCGTACTCAGCTTGACCAAGAAGGCGAGGTTTTAACCGCGTATGCGCAACGTACCATTTGGTACACCCAACGTACGCAACTGGCCACCTTAACTTCTTATTAAGAGCTTAATCCATCAATTCATTACGTCTAAATCCAGATCTAAGCCCAAAATATCATTATAAGTCATAAAGTTTCCAACTTTATGACTTTGCATGGCTAGACGTGCTTAATACCAACAAACCCTAACTTCTTAATCCATTAGGACATCCTAGTACATGCATGGGGAAGAACTAAGAACCAAGATCGTTTTTTTATGCTTCTATACATCTCAAAACGTCTGAAAGGACAACTTATACAGGCTAGAGTATGCCATACTCATAAATGTCAAGATTTGGGACCAAAATGCTTCAAGGCTCAAGAGTTAACATGATCTAAAGAAATGCAAGCCAAGTTCAGAACTTTATACCTCCTAGAGGTTGTTATATATATGGGGGTTCCAGATCCAAAGTTTCCTTAAGCTCCCAAGGTAATTCCACTTCCTTCCTTCTCCTTCAAGGTCACAAAAAATGCACACCAAAGGTCAAGAATGCTCAAACAAGGAACTAGGGTTTGCTGTAGTCGAGTGAAGCGATGGAGGCTGATGAGAGAAAAGACTTGGAGGTCATAAAGATGTTTAAATATGGTCCAAACCCTAAAAATTAGGGCTTGGGATCCTCCCAGCGTATGATATGTACGCCCAGCGCACGTGTCTCATGCCCACTATTTACAAAAATGCCACTATAGGCCATTTGGCAACTCTTCTCATACGCACGGGCTAAAATGCAATAATCTTCATACTTAGGGTTAAATTTTGGAAATACCTCAACATCAGGATGCTACAACGTGATCCAGCCCTTCATCAAAAAGATGACAAAAAGTGCATAACATGGACGATACCTTTATACCACACCTCATCATGTTACGAAACAAAGGAATCCTATTTTTTTTTATCATTCTTCAGACAAAATAATTGATCTTTAGCGGGATCCAACCAACCCATTTGACAGAAGCTGACATATCTGCAACATGATTCTCAATAAGAAGCTATAAATATCTGATCGAGAAATCTCCCTTGCTATCAGCACTCCAAGTCTACATGTCATTATAAAAATGAAACTAAAAATTATTCAACATATCAGTCAAGTCCGATAATTGCCTTTTTCACCCCCTCTCCTTGTTTGTCTAGACTATTCCTAATATAACTACTGCTCCATTCCAACCCCTACACCCACTCTATCACTAATTAATCAATCTTTAACTATTTCAATTGCATAAGGATTTGGAAAAATATCCATATGCTTTAAGTCACCACACCAAACATCCTTCCAAAAGTGAGTTTTATCCCCTTACCTGTTACCCTTTTAAAAAGAGTATCCAACTCACTTCCTTTATCACAAAACCCCTTATCTAAATTTGAGATATCAAGTCAAACACCTTTTAAGGAGTTTTTAGCCAAGGGTTTTCCATCAATAAGATTAATATTACGAATGGCTTTGACACAAGAGCACCAAAAATCATCATACCCAACTTTTAACCTCCACCACCATTTTGCAAGAAGCGCCAAGTTGTTCGATTCAAGGAAACTCACTCCTAGACCCCATTTTCTTTCGATTTCATAACAACATCCTAAGAAACCCAATAGATTTTTTTATTAGCTTCATATCCACCCCCATAGAAACCGCCTTCTCAAACCATCTATAATATTAATCACTTTCTTTGGAGCTCTAAAAAGAGAAAAGTAGTAAAGCGGAAGACTACTAATCACGGAGTTAACAAGAGTGAGACGTCCACCAAAAGAGAGGCTTTTAGCCTTCCAATTTGATAATTTCCTCTTTACTTTCTCAAACACCGGATTCCAATGCTTTGCTAGCTTTATATTGGCCCCAACCGGTAGGCCCAAGTAAGTGAAAGGGAAAGCAACGAACTTACACTTCAAGATGCTAGCAAGCCTATCAATCTCCAAAGAGTTAACATTAATGCCATAAATGTAACGACGTGAATTTTCAAAACAATTTTTTCATTTAAAATTACATAATTCCCATAATGTAATTCACAAAGATCTCATTTATTAAGTTTACATCTCAAACTCCATAATTACTCGGTTAAAATCCAGGATCCTCAAAAATGTAACTCTTTCACTGTTGTGTGTACAACCAAGCCGGTGCCGTCTCGCGATCCTGAGGAAACCTGAAACACATAACACATAACACGGTAAGCACGAAGCTTAGTGAGTTCCCCAAAATACCACATACACATATTAGCCACTCGAGGCTATAACTCTAATGGACCCTCCGGCCCGATGTGTCTCAGTGGACCTTCCGGCTCCACAACTCTGGTAAACCTTCCGGTACTACCCATGATGACCTTCCGGTCCTGCAGCTCGTTGGACCCTCTGGTCCGGTCTGGTTGAGCCTTCCGGCCTCATATATCGTTGGACTTTTCGGCCTGGTCTAAATAACTCATAGCATAATATCACATAGACAAGATGCATAACTCAAGTAAGCACATAAGACCTTCCGGTCACACATAAATACCACTCTAGGTAACGTATAGTGAGAAGACTCACCTGACAAGCAACAAGTAAAGACCTTGCTCCCGAATCTCGAACTAGCCTCCACCTAACACAAGGGATGAATATCTCTAAGTGATACTCTAATCACAAATCTAAAGACCGAAGGCTATTCTTCCTCTCTTTAACTCTTTGAAATGGATAAAAGACCATTTTACCCCTCCATGGTCTCTACCACTCATGTTGACCAAAGCCCCAAAGTCAACAGAAGTCAAACTCGAGTCAATAGTCCATGTTTGACCCGACTCACTGAGTGCACCCTTGCGACTCGTCGAGTCTACTTATTTTCCTCAGAAGTCTCGTGACAGTCCAGCTCAGCTCGTCGAGTTGACCCCCAACTCGTCGAGCTATCGCATGATTCAGTTCTTCGGGACAAACCCTAACCAACTCGTCGAGTCGGCTCAATGACTCAGCGAGTTCATTCAGACCAAATGTTCATTCAGACGATTTCAATCAGATCTATCACTCCAAACACTAGATCTATCATCCCAAGGCTCAATAATCACGTAAAGATTCGATCTTTACGTTCATACATGAGGTTATTGCTCCAAAATGCTAATACATGCCTTTTATAAAGGATTTAGCTCATCAACCCTCATTTGAACGACTAAAGCTGGACACCTAGACTCTAAGGACCTTAGGAGGTCCAGATCTGAGGTTTCCAACCTCAATCCATGTCTCATTCAACTCATAGATTAAAAAGGATGGAAGCAAAGCCCTAAAACTCCCAAAATGAGATCTAGTATAAGGAATGAACAAGATGAGGACTTTGTACCTTCTCTTAGCAGCTGAAACACTCAATACCACAGATCCACTGCCTTCCTTTGTTCCCCATCATGAATCTCTTCATCCTTCTTCATAGAAATGCACCAAGATTGCCCAAAATGATCACACACTCTCTTCACAAAGGTTAGAATGGTTTAAGGGTTTCTCTCAGGCTCTCAAGGGTGAATGGAGGCGGAAATGAGGGCCTGAAGCCCCTTAAATAGGTCACAAACCCGGAGACTTAGGGTTTCTCTGCCCAGCACCAACTCGGCGAGTCCCTCCTTTGACTCGTCGAGTCCACTCATTAAATCCATGCGAGCAACTCGACTCGACTTGGCGAGTCGGTCCCCCAACTCGTCGAGTCGCTCCTTCAATCTCAAGATTATCATACACAATAATGTCCCTGAAAATCCGGATGTTACAATTCTCCCCCACTTGAATTATTTCACCCTCGAAATCGCTCCTCAACAACAAATAGATCTAATCCAATCAGTGTTAAAAATCGGATTACTCGGGCGAGTACTCGGAATCGGGCATCTATTGAGGCGAGTAGTGTCAACTTGGCCAAAAAAATCGGATTGAGTCAAAGTCGGTCAAAACTCGGTCAAACCCGGTCAAAACTCGGTCAACCTCGCTCCAACTCGGTATTACTCGGGATACTCGGTCAACAAGTCAAACTTAGTCAATAAATTCGAAGTCGGTCAACGAGGGCAAAAATTGACAAACCAATAAAACTTATTTTTGACTTTGAAAAAAATAACCCTAAAACACAAAAAACAAGCGGCATTCCCAAATTGGTTCCCCCCATCTTTTCTACGACCTGATCCTCTCTCGTCTTTCTCTTCTACTGGCGAATCGTGAATCGTGATACCAGGGCACTAGGCTACCAGTGAATAGCGATACTAGGAAATGAATATCGATGTTGTGTTCCTGACTTCCTCTCTTCCTGAGTCGTGATTGATTTCTTCCTGAGTCATGAATCGCGATCGAGGTTCTTTCTCTCCTACTGTCACTGTATGTCGCTGTGTTGATGATTTGATTTCTTCTTCAAGAACTCGTTTTTTTTTGTATTTAAGTTTGTATATCTATCCATGTTTCTCATCTTTCCTGTTTCTTCAAGAACTCGATTTTAGATTTCTATATCTCTAGTTCTCTACTTTTACAGTGTTATTCTATCTCGATGTGGATTTCAGATTTCTTCATCAAGAACTCCCACAATGTCCTACTGTTAATGTATTTCATCTATCTCGCTGTGTATTAGTGTATTACATCAAGAACTCTGTCCCTGTTTCTCATTTTTACCTTAAGATTGTCGGTTTGTGTGTATCAGTGTACTTATTTCGTGATTTCTTTACTGTTATGGTGTGTATGTATTTAGTATTTTAGTGTATTTCGTGATTTCTTTACAAGTGGCAGTGGATATGTTATATGTATTTGATTGTCCCTGTTTCAGAATTCAGATTTCACAGTTTGTATGTATTTTTTTCCTGTTTTCTGTGTACAAGACTTATATTAGTTGTATATTATTATGTTTTATCACTTTCTGTGTAATAGAATAATAGAGTGATCAATGTATCATAGTATGTAATATGATTGTATGTTATTTTGTTTTATCACTTTGTTTGACAATATGATATTATTCTGTTTTCTGAAACAATGCGTGTGTTTTAGACTCACTAACTCACTTTGTGTTAGATAGATTTCTAACTGAAGTAATGACATCAACCACAACAACCCCGTCTACGGGATCAACTGTAGCTCAAGAGAATCTTAAACGCAAATCAAATGATCCTGGATGGGAATATGCATTGTGTGTGAATCCTAAAAAATTGGAGCGAGTGAAATGCATTTTATGTAATAAAGAGATGGGCGGGGGAATCAATAGACTAAAACAACATATTGCACAAATTAAGGGAAATGTTTCTTCATGCCCAAAGGCCACAAAAAATGACCAAATAAAATGTAGAGATGCTCTTCTTGATAACCGAAATAAAAAGAAGGGGAAGGTAGATGAAAATGAGTCTTTAAGAGCACAAGTGAATATTAGAAGAAGTGAGAATGAAACCATTACCATCGATGATGATTTGATGGAAGATTCATTTGGCTCTATGAAGGCTAAACGTTCTTTTGGGCCTATGGATCGGTTTCCAAACACTATCAACCCCCAAGATGTTTCAAACATGGGAAAGAGCAAACAAGAAAATATGTCAAATGCTATTCGTAAGGAACACATGATTCGTGTGAAAGAATATATTTGTAGATGGGCCTATGAATGTGTTATTCCTTTTCATGCCTTTGAAAAGGATAGCTTCAAAATTATGTTGGAGGCGGTTGGCCAATTTGGACGTGGGGCACCACCTCCAACTAGATATGAGATGGGAGAAACATATTTAAAGAAAGAAGTAGAAATAACAATAAATTTGTTGACACCATACAAAGATGAATGGAAATCTAATGGATGCTCGATAATGACGGACGCATGGTCCGATAGAAAGAGAAGGAGCATCATGAACTTATGTGTTAATTCAAAGATGGGGACCGTTTTTTTGTCATCTAAAGAGTCATCGGAAGAAGCTCACACAAGTGAACACATACATGAGTATGTTGAAAGTTGCATCGAAGAAGTTGGCCCCGAGAATGTGGTTCAAATTGTGACCGACAATGCATCAGATAATATGGGAGCGGCCAAGTTGTTAAAGGAAAAAAGACCAACTATTTTTTGGACATCTTGTGCAACACATACCCTCAATCTTATGCTTGAAGGTATTAATTTTAATTGTGCTAATTTTATAATTTAGTGTTTTTTATTAATTTTTAATAATATTATTAACGTTTTATTTATTTTAAAAGGTATTGGTGGGCTACCTAGGTATAAGAAAATTCTCAACCATGCAAAAACACTCACGGTGTTTATTTATGCTCGTCATAAAACTTTGGCCATGATGAGATACTTTACCAAGAAAAGAGATATTGTGCGACAGGGAGTCACGAGATTTGCTTCCGCATTTCTTACTTTGTAAAGTTTGGCCGATAAAAAGGCCCAACTAAAACAAATGTTTACAAGCGATGAATGGGAATCATGTAGACTTAGCAACACCGTTAAAGGGAAAGCCGCATATGACACGGTGGTAAATGCCACATTTTGGACCGGTGTAGCATTATGTTTAAAGGTTTTTGCCCCTTTGGTCAAAGTTCTTCGGATGGTTGATGCGGATCGAAAGCCCTCAATGGGTTTTGTATATGGTGAGATTCAAAATGTGAAACAAGAAATTATTAATGCTTTGGGCAACAATAAAAAAGCGTATGAGCCTATTATGGATATCATTTCGAAAAAGATGAAAGGTAGGCTTGATACACCCCTACATTTGACGGCTTACCTTTTAAATCCATATTATCTTTATAAGAATCCGGAGATCCAAAATGATATTGATGTGACCAATGCGATTGTTGATTTTGTCGATACAATATATCCGGGAGATCATTCTTTGCAAAACCATATCGTGATGGTTGAGTTGCCGGTTTACATGGGTAAACAAGAAAAATTTAGTCGAGAAATTGCAAATTAAAGGATGTGAGGTGAACAACGACAAATTTGATCCGGGTAATATATTTTAAATTGTATTTATTTTATAAAATTCCAAAATAATAAATTGAACAATGTTTTTTTCAACTTGTAGCGAATTGGTGGGTAGCTTATGGTGCCTCAACTCCACAATTGAGAAAGATTGCTAAAAGGATACTTTCTTTAACAACTAGTTCTTCGGGGTGTGAATGAAATTAGAGCACTTTTGAAGGGGTTGGTAGTTTACTAAATTTTAATTATAATTTTTAAGTAGTTTATTCAAAACTTGTATATTTATCAAACATTTTTTTTGATTATTTAATTTTGTAGGTACATACAAAGAAAAGAAATAGATTAGAGACGTCTAAATTGAACAATCTTGTTTTTGTTCAATTTAATGCAAATTTGATGGAAAATAACAAGAAAATGAAGACTAAGGATATCGAAGTACTTTTAGCAAAATATGCAAGTGAGGCTCAAGAATGGATTGTCGAAAATGATGTATTGTTGGATGAAGTTCAGCCCGATGAAGCTATAGGTGACGAGGAGTTTTTACAAAATCGTAGAAGTTCTAGATTGAGAGAACTTGATGAGGAAGAATTTGTGTCGGAGGATGAGGAAGAACTAAATGAAGATGTTGAATATGAATCGGATGGAGTTAACATCAACGAAAAAATCGGAGCTACATTGGAAAAGGAAGATTAAATGATTAATCTAAATATATAATATTAAAGAATGGTGTCTATTTTTGAAACAATTTAACATTTGAAAATGTATCTTTTGTTGATATTTGCCCTAATTTTGTAATGAATTTACATTAACTAATATTTTAAATTATGATGTTTGACATGTATAATTTCGTTTAAAATATTTTTCTACATGATTTATCGTATCCGAGTACTCCCCGAGTAATCCGAGTACTCGCTACTCCCCCCTCGGCCGAGAAGGTATCGAGTAGCGAGTTCTCTAACCTTGAATCCAATAACCGAATAGTACCATCGAAAGGATCTCATACCCCACAACTATCTTCCTCTCTGGACACTTGAATCCAAACAGGAACTCCTCCCTGGAAAAGGACAGACCCATCTGCCACTACGCTACCCCTTCTGACTCTCAAGAATCTGGAAACTCTAGTAGCCTGACACACAGCCAAACCGCCCTTTCAAGATATCACCACGTTATTCGCTCCTCGAATAACAAACCCCGATAATTCATTGCCCCTATGCTTCTCTAGTGGGGACCGATAAAAACAAGTCCATGCCCAAAACTGGCTACCGATCACTCGTCCCAGACATGATAAACAATCCAGATCATATACCAAGGAATGAAAGGATCACATCACACCGGGGACCCATCCACTGTACTGCAATCACAACCCTTCTGAACAACGAACCCTCAACACCCTGACCTCAGGCACGAAAGATGATCATGCTTGTTCAGAAGCGTCCTCCGACATCTGACAAACATAAACCTCGGCTCCCTCCTCAATATCCCTTTCAAGACTGAGTACCAGGTCATCTCCCGACCTAGCATTTGAACCTCCAAAGGTTACCCATTGCATGTACCAAAACGTCTCACTGACTTCCTTATTAATACAACTATCTCGGCCCAGTGTGACACACAAGTCACGAAGTTTGCTTTACCTCAAGCGAATAGATAATTCGTCTCACCCTCGACCGCAGTCGTCTACTACTCATTAGTTCCATGCGTTTCGCTGTTTTCCCATACCAACGAATTGACCCACTCAGGTCTAAGACACCAGATGACAACCAATACCCTTCAACATGGAACTCATCTCTGAATCTGGAATCTCGTCTCGCCTACCCGACGTGCTACCAGAGCCAAACTCAAACTCGAGAGTTTGATCTGACCCAGAGTTGGAACCACTCGTCCCAATGAACCACTCAACACATGACTCATGACCCGCAACCCATGCGTTCCTCACTGATCAACTTCCCTTTGGTCGCGACAACCATTACTCAATTCAGAATATAACGACTCCCGACAAATATGGAGACCCCAGTATTGCCCCTGGTTCGACCACCAGGCTCCCACAAACTCAATTATTAGGGATACCCAAGCCTAAAACTCTTATGCGTTATGATTTGATCAGAGAGTACTTCATCACAACATTCTCTCGCTGACTAGTGGGTACTACGGCTCCCCGCAGTATCACAACGACCTCTCACTGAATAGTGAGTACTACGGCTCCTCGCAGCATCACAACAATCTCTCACTGAATAGTGAGTACTACGGCTCCCCGTAGCATCACCACAACCTCTCACTGAATAGTGAGTACTACGGCTCCCCGTAGCATTACCACAACCTCTCACTGAATAGTGAGTACTACGGCTCCCCGTAGCATCACCACAACCTCTCACTGAATAGTGAGTACTACGGCTCCCCGTAGCATCACCACAACCTCTCACTGAATAGTGAGTACTACGGCTCCCCGTAGCATCACCTCACTTGCTCTTACCACTTCACAAACTCATCCTCAGGTCGACGCCACACTGCGATCATTAACTCATGCCCTGCGGACCAACCATAGATAGGTGTACACACTTACCTAAATTATGCATTGCTATTTTGTGACGACATCTGCCATAACAAAACACCTTTCCCTGCTGCAATCCACATTCTCGAATACAATTAGCCGAAGTGCTCCCACCAGAACCATAGATACTTGCTACACCACTTGCCGGCTCTCAACTCAGAACTAAAAATAATCTGGAAATAAGGACATCATACCCGGATACCTCGGTACACCAACACAGAATCTCATGATGTTTTGCCCAAACCACTGATCTCATACTCACGACACCGTACTTGGATACTGCATTGCTCCTTCAGAGTCTCTCAACCGATCTTACTCTCGAACCACTAGAACCTCAGAGAATGCCATCTCCAAATTTGAAACGCAGAGGCATCGTCAATGGCTCCGAACATGTTGATGAAAACCCGAAGCTCCCCCTCTATTGGTCACTACCCATACGGAACTACTAATATCGACCCTAAAATTGATCGACAAATCAACTGCTGCCCTTCCAGGGGTATAGATCACAATCTATACCTTCACTTGCAAATCACAGCTATTGCATCCGCAATCCAGCGATCCGATCGCACTAGAACTCGACATATGCTAATTCCGAAAATCACAGGTCACAATGAATTTTCCCAATCCACGACCACCTGTCGTGGATCCACTCATCCTTTCTTAAACACAAACTTTTACATCTTCCCGTCTAGCACCTCGCCTCATCCTCGCCTCATCCTCGGCTCATGCGTCCGCACCACATATTCCCATAACCATTCCTCTGACCGCACATGAATGTATCACTGATCCCCTAACTGGAGAACCAGTTCTCCCCCACTCAGGGTTCGAAGAATCATTAATTGGCACATCCACAGTCTACTCAGTAGGTTGTCTCACCAGTCATGTCACACTTGACTCTTAAACGTATTTCGCAATCACCACAGGGCCTTCCCAAAGGAAACCAAACAATCTCCAATATCCCGTTCCTGACAAAATCTTGGAATCCTCCACACCTGACTGCATCTAGCCACCTTGAAGCCTCAGACTGACACACCATCAGAAACCCCACTGTTCCGAATCCAATCTATCTCAAATCCGAAAATAGTGCCCTGTCACTCACTTCGACTCTAGCTCATCGATCCGCCTCCCAAAACGGAAATTATCATAAAAGTACAGACCTCATTCTCATTATCGATACACCATGTATACCACGAGGGCCACTGCCCCAATATACTCTTTTTTAACCACCGGAAACTACTAATACAAGTACCTTTACCTCAACAAGGCACTTCTTTGCTCTCATCCGTCTTAGTCCCACTAATGACTCTCTCTTGGTATAAGGATACCTCGCAGCCAACATACCGCCAAAATATTTTGGTGAAAAGGTCACCACGTTTGCTACCCCACAGGGTTTACCTTCAACTCTAAACCAGAAACTCCATATCTCTCCTGTTTCCCGCAGAACACTAAAATAGCACCAATCAGGTCACAGAAAGTGACATCTCCACTATCGGCCGATCGCTCAGCCTAGACCGTATTTTCCCATAACGCACCTTCCCTACTCGACCCTGAGTCTTGCGACTCCAACTGGCATCTCACCAACAATCCCTCGGAGCTAACTTGATTTCCCTCTCAAGGGATGCTCCACTGAAACTCGTTCGTCATGACCCTCTAGCCCCATACTCTTTCTCATCTGATCTCAGTCTAGACAATCACCACGGAATAACCGGTAAAACCAGAAGCACTAACCGCCACGTGCCATGATACTTGAACCATGTCCTCTCCTTTCAATCCGCTATGAATCATGGTACTCGAACCATGACATCACCTCTCGAGCTGCTACAAATCATGGTACTCGAACCATGACATCACCTCTCGATCTGCTATAAAATATGGTACCCGAACCATGTTATCTTCTCTTAATCTGCTACTGATCATGGCGCTCGAACCATGTTCTCTCTTCTCAATCTGCTACGAACCATGGTACTCGAACCATATTCTCCCTTCTCAATCCGCTACGAATCTTGGTACTCGAACCATGATATCACCTCTTGATCTGCTACTTCGAACCTCTGGAATACTCCCTGCATCGAGTATGGGTCCTATGATTTCAGTAGTACGGGCCCATACTACCTGCCACATCTACCCATACTTTCTACACGGACCATCCCGGAGTTCCTAAGTAGCTGCTCAACCTTCTCAAACACCAATCCCGACACGCGTACTCGCTCCCCAGCGAAATGCTCTACTCTGTCAGCGCACTTATCGGACCATGGTCACCCCCTAGGCTCTTCCTAGGTCCTCACCCTTCTCTGCCATCAGCTGCTGAAGAACTCCTTATGACACCAGTCACCTACCTCCTGAATATCGTCATATTCACTTGGTAGTTGACTCCCATCATCAAGAGTCCCACAAAGCACGAAGCAAGCAGCATTCGGGCATCGAATAGTCTCTACCATCACGCAGAACCACTATAGGTGATAACTCTACTTGCTCTACTCATACTCAAAAGATATCACCGAACTCAACAACTCTACCCCTCGCGGGTATCTAACTACTCTCTCAATAGGCTCCACAAATGCTCATCTAGGTATCTCTCCTAGATTACTCCTCTACTCAAATCCCTATCTAAAAGGATTCCTGCTGGATACTCTTACTCAGCATATACTCGAAAGCACATCACAAATAACAGCAACTCCTAGGCTAAGGCATCACAAATCAGGCCACTCTAGTCCTAAAATATGAAATACCTAGCCTATCTCTAGCATGCATAATATCTCGTAACATATCTTATAATACAAAAGTAAGGGTATTTTGGGAAATCACCGTTCGGGCACTGTCTGATTGTACACACTGCTCTTTTCCGCTTTCTCTTGAAATATTTACTCATTTCTAGAAAAATCGTTTCTTATGAAAACTTTTCTCAAATCCTCGGTTTGAGTCCAGACATACCCGAAGGTGTATCTGAATCCCTCAAACCAAGGCTCTGATACCAACTTGTAACGACGTGAATTTTCAAAACAAAATTTTCATTTAAAATTACATAATTCCCATAATGTAATTCACAAAGATCTCATTTATTAAGTTTACAACTCAAACTCCATAATTACTCGGTTAAAATCCAGGATCCTCAAAAATGTAACTCTTTCACTGGTGTGTACAACCAAGCCGGTGCCGTCCCGCGATCCTGAGAAAACCTGAAACACATAACACATAACACGGTAAGCACGAAGCTTAGTGAGTTCCCCAAAATACTGTTGGATATAGTGTCTAAGTCCATAACTTTATTTGGTATGTACTTGACCCGACCCGGCATGGTCCATTTGGGTTGCATGGCATTTCAATACTTGGATAGACAAAATGAGAGAAAGTACACTTGTGATTATTAATATATTATAAGTTCTAATATATTAATAATAGTATTATTTAATTAGTATTGATCAAGTATTAATCTAGTATTAATTTGGTGATCAAAGTGAGACTAATTAAATATATAGGGTTGATTATGACAATCATCAATTCTTTTATGGTGGATTAATGATCCATGGTTTATGGGTTTGGTTATAACCATATGGAGCTCCATGGATAGTCCATGGGAGTTACAAACCCATGGGTCATGAGGAATGAAGAGTCATGACAATTAGGGTTTACATTTGTAACTCCTAATTATGACACACTATAAAAGAAACCCTATAGCATGCAAAATGGGCACTAGAGTGTTTCTAGAGAGGGCATAACCGATTTTCAAGTGTAAGAATTATTCTCTCAAGTTATTCCAAGTTTTGTGGTGTTGTGTGAAGCATTTGAGGCACAACATTTGGGGTGCTAGGCTCACAAAGTCTTGAAGGAATCCAAGCAACAACAAGGTATGTATTTCTACTAGTATTATGTTTCATGTAATCCCCATGCCATGCTAGTTAGGAAATAACCTTGAAAATGAAATTTGCATGTATATAGAGAAAACATAGATTCAAGGTTATTAGGGTTGCATGTACACTTAGGAAGTGTTAGAATGCTCAAAACCCATCAGTGGTATCAGAGCCTAGGATTGTTTTCTGTATACTTGATGCAAAACTGCTTAAAAATCGAAAATTCTGCACTCTGACGACTGGACTCGCCGAGTTCATGGGGAGGATTCGCCGAGTCCATGAACAAATTCATCCTACTCGACGAGTAGAATAATGCACTCGACGAGTAGGAGCGTGCTGGGCAGTTTTTTTTCGAGTTTTGTTGCTGGAAATGGATTAAAATCATTATCCCAATCTGTTTTGGACTTGTAAAATCTGTTTTTCAAAAGGATAATGATTATGTTAACCCATTTTACATGACTTTTATCAATTTTCAAGTATTGTATATGTTTATATGATTTCTTGAAATTGCTTGACATGAATTTGTGTTCTTATGAGTTTTAGAAGATCATAGGAATTATGTGTAACCTTCATGTGTGTTTAATTCATGATCTTAATAGCAATGATGGTGTCCATAACTTGTCCTCAAGTTATGGATAACCAAAAGTCACTTCTTTAAATTGTGATTAAAGAACTAAAGAGGTTTCATAAAATGAAGAGTCTTCATTTTATGAACCATTAAAAACTCATAAGTTACAAATTGAAGAGACTTGGAATAGTTTCAAATCTTGCCCTCAAGTTTTGGAATTTGAAAAGTCTTACACTTTAATACTTTAATTCCAAATTGAACCTTAGATTTTTAAAAAGTTTAAAAATCAACATTATACTATTATTATAATTTTATTATATAGATATGTATAAGAATATGTCATTCTTACCGTTAGTAGGCCTCATTCACGAAGCCGGTCTATAAGGGGGGTATAAGGTTGTTGCCTATAAAATGGTGACTTAATGGGTGTCCACTCTCACCCACCGCTTCCTTGATCGGTGGAGGGTCGTTAGCCGAACGGGTAGGATACAACTTTAAATACTCATTAAAAGTATAATGAATTATAAAGTAACTATACATTATAAATTCCCAATCTTAGTTACTTTAGGAAAATGTGAAATTGGTGCTAGCCCATAAAATTACACTTTGTACCTTACCAAGTCGTTAGTGGAGCGTGTGTGGTTAACCGGCACACTAACATGGACTAGTAAGTGTGGCAAAGGGTAACTTGACTTTATTATAGATCGGTGGAGCATGTGTGGTTAACCGGCACATCGATTAGGTAATATTGTTGAGGGTACCAAGTCAATTTGTATGGTT
Source organism: Lactuca virosa (assembly GCF_052849685.1). Taxonomy (NCBI): domain Eukaryota; kingdom Viridiplantae; phylum Streptophyta; class Magnoliopsida; order Asterales; family Asteraceae; genus Lactuca; species Lactuca virosa. The sequence continues at coordinate 30,222,034 of NC_136428.1, forward strand.
ATTCACACCTTGTTTGTGATCCTCGGCATCCCAGTCACAAACTTGAGAGGGCACAATCGAGATTCAAACATGCCATTGAAAGTTCAATGTATCTCAAAAGATCTAGGAGTTTCAAATCCAATTAAAAACTTAATTATATTTCGGTTTTATGGTGGAAATTGGTAAATCATCATTTACCTACCTTCAACTATTTTATAATTTGGATTACGGCATCCCTCTTCCAGTTATAAATAGGTTGTTGGGTCCTAGCCTTAATATTTCATATTGGGTGTTATATTAAGGACTTTAAATCAACTAACTTGAATTTCTCCCATTATAGATGTCTAGTTTAGACAGCTATGGTCTTCCCAAATCTTTAGGAACAAGCTTCCTAATGAAGATGATATCCCAAATGGCAACCAAGGTGAAAGATCAATCCCTTTGTTGTGCATTAGTGGGACTGGAAATCATACTTCACTTCCTCCACCTCCTCCAATAAATCTCCTTATCCCACAAGTTTCAAGACCTGATAAGTTCTAAGTCACTCAATCCCTATTGGCAAACAAAGTCTATATGTGCTTAGGTCTTGGATATTAAGTCCCATATTGACAAGCCGGGAGAGCCGGGTGTCGAAGTATCGAGGTAGCTGGCTGTTGACTTGGTTCTTCAGTCACTCCCTGATGACAGATCACGACATGACCCTTAATGATCTTACCTATTTGCTTGATGATGCTGAATCAGCAATGATTTGGAGCATTGGTAAAGCAAAATTTAATTGGAAGATCAACTTCCCAAACTTCCATGGACATTGACAATGGTAACATTGGAGGTCCAGAAAAACTTTTTCTTCCCAATTGAAAGGGATTGGCCATAGTCAACTCGGTTGACCAAATGGTAAAGAGAAAGGCTAAGTTTGTGTACCGTTTCCAAAGAGTCCATATGTTTCTATTGCCAAAGGAAGGGCATTGGTTGCGAAGCTGCCAAATTTACCTAAAAGTCCATAAGGATAGTAAAGTCAAATGTTTGACTCTGCTTTAGGTAAAGTCCATTATCTAACTTTATTAAGTTTCTATTCTGAGATTCTTATTGCATGATGTGACTGGGTCACATATTGATGTTTTAAGAATCAAAGAAGAGTGAAGAAACTTAAAGGAAGTATATGCTGATTCTGATCGTGAAGATGGATTTCGATCGCATGGTTCGGTGATCAGAATTTTGAGTTGTTACTTAAAAGTTATGATATATTTCTTAGGAATAGATAACAACAAGTTTTCCATATGGATTGTAAGGATAAGTTTTCCGCAAAGTTTTAAAAATAAAAGAAAATGGTTTTGATTTTATTTTAAGTATCCTTACAATGGCATTTGTGAAAAAGGTTGTTGCTTATATGTTTCCATTGATAAGCAATATGGGTAAATGGATTTAATTCTTTCATTAGTGGTAGTGTCATAATTTACCAAATAAGGAAAAATTCTCATCACCCAAGTTTCAATTGGATAGAAACTTGGAATCATGCAAGTTGTATTGTGTGATGAATGAGAATTTTCATCTTTGGTAAATTAAGACTAATTCCTTGTTCACATTCGCATGTGAGTCAAGCGAAGGACTAAAGGATCGGGTACATTAAGTTGTGCACCAGTCAGGTCCACCACAAAGGTAGATAAGATTATTCGTTATGATTTACTAAAGTTTAGTAAATATGGTTATGCTTACGAGTTTAAGTGTAATTCTGAAACATTGGAAAAGTTTCAATGTATGGCATAATGAATAAGAAGAATCAAATAAGGCAGAAAGATAAAAGTTTCTCCAATTTGAAAGATATGGGAGAGTACTTGTGTATTTTGTTTTATGATTATCTTAGTGATTATGGAACCATATCACAATTGATCATCTAAGGACACCTTAGTGTGTTTGTTGCCTGAGGAGAGGAATCGTGAATTGTTGAAATGGTTAAATCAAAAGATAATTCATACTTCGTTCCAAAAACAAATCCTGGAGTAATACTCCAAGATTGTAACTTGAGTGACATAGTCTTTAGAAGGTTCATAACACTTGTCAAATTTAGAGTAAGATGTTTCCTATTCTTGTACATTTGAGATTGGTAAGTTGTGATGTTTTGGATAAAACAAAGACCAGCTAAGACCAATAGTGAGAAGTGTTGAACTTGATAAGAATCCGCACTAGCTTTTGAATATTTGTATTGTCAAGAAATGGTTCTTGACAAAGAGAAGTCTTATATGTCAAGAGGACAGTGGGAGTCTAAAAGATTCTGAAATAGTTTCAAAAACTAATCAAGAGTTTTGTTAATCACTATCCCACGACTTGAGGTTTGTAACCTATCGTGTTGACATTTTCTTATTTCTGTGTCTATTCCAGTTAAAAGTTGATTATGCTTGTGAGTTCTATGAGTTCTCAATTGTTTGCATAACAACCCGGAAGCAATGGTGGGCATTGTGCTACCAGGTGGCAAGAAATTAAGATTGAACAAGTTCAGTCTATATGAGTTTGGATTTGTCACTAACCTTGTCTTGTGATTATGGTTATGACAGATTCACATGGATAGGAACACATACACCATAAAAATCTAAGTGTCATAAGGTTTCTCTTCGATTCATGAAAATGATGGTAAGGAAACTCTTTCACTAAGTAGATTTTGAGTAGATAGCAATTGTGAGAATGACAAAAGGTCTAAACATTATGATTACGGCATCCCTCTTCATAATTGTTTAGACACACAAGTGAGATATCTAAGGAAAGGTGTATGGTTTTGATAAAGTCTTATCAAAGAAATTGCGTATCAGAAATCTGAACTTTGGTAGAAAAGTCAATAAAGTGTTGGTTTCTAAAAGTCCAGCTGATCTCTGGATACATGTCAAAGCTAGTGGGAGCATAAGTGTTATGCTAGTAAGATAATAATCATTATGCTAGTGGGAGGATGATGTTAATTATAGAAAACAAAAGTTTCAATTCGCCTTGAAAAAGTTGTTTTGCTATAATTAAGGGAGAGGATTTTGTACTTCACTCCAATTCTACAAGCTTAGATTGAGAATTTAATCTACTTTAGTCAAGAATATATATGAATGTTATGTTGGAATGGTTCAACATAAGGAAATTCTATATATGTTGCATTCTCAAAATTCGATTATGATTACGGCATCCCTCTTCATAGTTCGAATTATGAAAACATGGCAAATAAAAAAAAATTATAGCATAAATCATGTCCCATATGCTTTGGGTATAGGTTTGATTACATGTGCTATAATATTCATCCATTCTAAATTTTCCAAATGCCTAGGGCATTAAGATGGAAAAAGGAATAGAACTGGAAATGACTAAAATGATTAAGCAAAGTTGTCGAGGACAATCTGAGGTTTACCAAAGATTGGTTGCTCATGGACAATTAGAAGTATAGAGTAAGGACCATATTGACATATTTTGAAAAGAGGTAACTCTTGTTCATAAGTGATGGTCAAAATGGTAATATGGAATTGTCTCCATAGGTGGAAGTTATTCTTTGAATCTGTGTAAGATTAAAGAACTTAATGCTAAGAAGGATGTTCAAAGGAATGTACTTTGAATTTGAGACTTCATTTCCATGGAATTGTTTTCCATTGGAATAATTTGTAATGTCTGTTGCCAAGTCTTTGTGACTTCTGTGTATAGTCATTACAAGGGGATCATTGCATATAAGTTTAGAATCTAACAGATTACAGTAAATGGCAAGAGTTTGGTATTCTTGCATTTACAACGAGGATTGGAATTGTGAAATGAGCATCATTGGAATATTGTCAATTGATCTATATGTAAACATAGTATGCATACTTGGAGTATGGCATAATTGTTGTTTGGAAAAACATAGTGTACATGCTTGGAGCATGGGACAACTAATGTTTTAATTCAAGCATAAAGTTGATTAATCGAAACATAAATAATGAGTAATCAATATGGTGCTTAAATAAAAGGTGTTTTTATTTACACTCAAAGTGTTGGGGCCATATAAGATTAGTATTATTCTTGTGTTTCACTTTGCATGTTTTGACTTCCAGAATAATTATGTTATGGTATATATCATATTATTCAAACCATCCACAGTCAGTCATATGTTGGAAGTAGATATGAATCAAGACTGTCATGAATTTGGCTTGTATGATTTGTCTAAAGTGCTTTAGACAATGCAATGGTTGCTACAACATTTATGAGTACTCATAAGGGCTGAGTATTGGATTCAACCCACGCTCACTTGCATCACTTCATGGAATTTATCTCGAGTGATCGTGAGACGGTAATATCATATAAATCTTCAAACCTAGAGATATGAGTTGTTGACTATGAGTTGGTTATTCATTGATTGTACGAAAACGCATTGGTAACTCGATGTTATAAAACGTGCCTTTGTGAATAATTCAACAAGTAGTTAGTACAAGCATATCAGTCGAAGTTTATCTGTTCCTTCTAGAAATAGAAGCGATATCTGGGCCCCTCGATGATTTGGTTTTGACTTATGTATCGGGCCCGGTCAGAACCTAATTGATGTGTTCAATTTAGTTCTATGTTGAAACAAATCAGAGATCGAGAAACAAATGCTGGACAATAAGTAAGACCATGTTCCATGTGTTTGTCCGGCTGATATCATGAGAACAGAGGATTATATGATCACTTATCTTAAATGGCGTATCATCATCATCTCAGTTCCGAGAGACTTTGAAAGAGCTACGATTGCTAGTCGGATTTTGAAGTCATATTTGCAAATATAGTTATTAGACTTATCCAAGTGGGAGACTGTTGGATATAGTGTCTAAGTCCATAACTTTATTTGGTATGTACTTGACCCGACCCGGCATGGTCCATTTGGGTTGCATGGCATTTCAATACTTGGATAGACAAAATGAGAGAAAGTACACTTGTGATTATTAATATATTATAAGTTCTAATATATTAATAATAGTATTATTTAATTAGTATTGATCAAGTATTAATCTAGTATTAATTTGGTGATCAAAGTGAGACTAATTAAATATATAGGGTTGATTATGACAATCATCAATTCTTTTATGGTGGATTAATGATCCATGGTTTATGGGTTTGGTTATAACCATATGGAGCTCCATGGATAGTCCATGGGAGTTACAAACCCATGGGTCATGAGGAATGAAGAGTCATGACAATTAGGGTTTACATTTGTAACTCCTAATTATGACACACTATAAAAGAAACCCTATAGCATGTAAAATGGGCACTAGAGTGTTTCTAGAGAGGGCATAACCGATTTTCAAGTGTAAGAATTATTCTCTCAAGTTATTCCAAGTTTTGTGGTGTTGTGTGAAGCATTTGAGGCACAACATTTGGGGTGCTAGGCTCACAAAGTCTTGAAGGAATCCAAGCAACAATAAGGTATGTATTTCTACTAGTATTTTGTTTTATGTAATCCCCATGCCATGCTAGTTAGGAAATAACCTTGAAAACGAAATTTGCATGTATATAGAGAAAACATAGATTCAAGGTTATTAGGGTTGCATATACACTTAGGAAGTGTTAGAATGCTCAAAACCCATCAAATACCACATACACATATTAGCCACTCGAGGCTATAACTCTAATGGACCCTCCGACCCGATGTGCCTCAGTGGACCTTCCGGCTCCACAACTCTGGTAGACCTTCCGGTACTACCCATGATGACCTTCCGGTCCTGCAGCTCGTTGGACCCTCTGGTCCGGTCTGGTTGAGCCTTCCGGCCTCATATATCGTTGGACCTTTCGGCCCGGTCTAAATAAATCATAGCATAATATCACATAGACAAGATGCATAACTCAAGTAAGCACATAAGACCTTTCGGTCACACATAAATACCACTCTAGGTAACGTATAGTGAGAAGACTCACCTGACAAGCAGCAAGTAAAGACCTTGCTCCCGAATCTCGAACTAGCCTCCGCCTAACACAAGGGATGAATATCTCTAAGTGATACTCTAATCACAACTCTAAAGACCGAAGGCTATTCTTCCTCTCTTTAACTCTTTGAAGTGGATTAAAGACCATTTTACCCCTCCATGGTCTCTACCACTCATGTTGACCAAAGCCCCAAAGTCAACAGAAGTCAAACTCGAGTCAACAGTCCATGTTTGACCCGACTCGCCGAGTGCACCCTTGCGACTCATCGAGTCCACTTATTTTCCTTAGAAGTCTCGTGACAGTCCAGCTCAGCTCGTTGAGTTGACCCCCAACTCGTCGCGCTATCGCATGATTTAGTTCTTCGGGACAAACCCTAACCAACTTGCCGAGTCGGCTCATTGACTCGGCGAGTTCATTCAGACCAAATGTTCATTCAGACGATTTCAACCTGATCTATCACTCCAAACACTAGATCTATCATCCCAAGGCTCAATAATCACGTAAAGCTTCGATCTTTACGTTCATACATGAGGTTATTGCTCCAAAATGCTAATACATGCCTTTTATGAAGGATTTAGCTCATCAACCCTCATTTGTACGACTAAAGCTGGGACACCTAGACTCTAAGGACCTTAGGAGGTCCATATCTAAGGTTTCCAACCTCAATCCATGTCTCATTCAACTCATAGATTAACAAGGATGGAAGCAAAGCCCTAAAACTCCCAAAATGAGATCTAGTACAAGGAATGTACAAGATGAGGACTTTGTACCTTCTCTTAGCAGCTGAAACACTCAATACCACAGATCCACTGCCTTCCTTTGTTCCCCATCATGAATCTCTTCATCCTTCTTCATAGAAATGCACCAAGATTGCCCAAAATGATCACACACTCTCTTCACAAAGGTTAGAACGCTTTAAGGGTTTCTCTCAGGCTCTCAAGGGTGAATGGAGGCAGAAATGAGGGCCTGAAGCCCCTTAAATAGGTCACAAACCCGGAGACTTAGGGTTTCTCTGCCCAGCACCAACTCGACGAGTCCCTCCTCAGACTCGTCGAGTCCACTCATTAAATCCACGCGAGCAACTCGACTCGACTCGGCGAGTTGGTCCCCCAACTCATCGAGTCGCTCCTTCAATCTCAAGATTATCATACGCAATAATGTCCCTGAAAATCCGGATGTTACAATAAACTTTGCTTTTGTGCAAGTTTACATTCAAACCCGAGGCAAGAAAAAAGCAACGAAGTAACCTATTAAGATTAACAAAGTTGGTTTCCGACCAATCTCTAATGAAAGTAACACCATCGACATACATAAGATGCGAAATATAAAGGTTGTTTAATGGAAGAGACAACCCACGAAAGTAGTGAAGTTCACATGCTCTTTCCATACAAACATGAAGTCATTCCATAACAAAAATAAAAGGAAATGACGCTAGAGGATCCCCTTTCCTAACTCCTCTAGTGACGTCAAACTCTTTTGTAGGCGAGCTCTTGACCAAAACCGATGCCCTACTCGAAGAAAGAAATACCCTAGTCCACCTTCTCCATTACCAACCAAAATCCATTTGATCCAAAATCGAGCCTAAGAAGTTACAACTCAAGGAGTCAGAATCCTTGTCAAAGTCCACTTTGTGGTCATTTTTTCATTCTTGTGGGCCACATTCTCTAGTGTTGTACCTTTCCATTGGATTTGAACATTTTTTTTTACTATATACTATGTCACAACTCGAAATTTTTAAATCAAGTAAAGCCTAAACCCTAACCAAGTTCAAGTGAAACTTCATTGCAATTCTTGTTGTATTTTATCATCTATAGCCTTAGGGCTTGTTTAAAGAATTAACAAAGAGGTTTGGATTGAAACCTAAGCTAAAATAGGGTGTTATAAATAAACATAAGTTAAAAGACTAAGGGTTTAAAACATAAATATGACCATTAAATGAGTTTTCACCCATGTAATCAATGCACAAATGGAGTTCACGGTCCAAATATAAAAGAAGTATGTGTTTACGGTCCAAAACAATTAAGGGAAAAGTGTTTACGGACTTGAATTCATTTCCAAGTGGTGTTCACGGTTTAGACATTAATTCCTAAGTAGTTCGCAGATTAATTTCAATGCAAAACGGTGTTTACGGTTGGCCTAAATCCGTAAACCCCAAGGCCCAACCCCATTATGATCCGTAAACACCCCCTATATGTATGATTTCACCCTTGAATCAATTCATTTCCCCATTTCTTAACCGTGAACCACTCCAAAATCCTCTCAATCTTCATCCGTGAACAGCCCCATTTTCTCTCAATCTTTAAGAGTTTACGCCCAGAATCTTCAAATCTTCATATTTCCCCACCAAGAACATTCATACCCACATTCATATCTTCAAACAAATCTTCAAATCTTCATAATTCTCAAGATCCAACCGTGAACCCTTTTGCAACATTCCAAATAATTCCTATTTAATTTGTAAGCATTCTTTACCTAATTAAATAAGTATTTAACCCTTTTATTTAAATTAATATTATTATTAATTTAAATACAACGTCAAATATAAGTATTTTAGGGTAACGTTATTAGCGCGTACGCTTACCGGGGGATCGTCTCTACAACTTGCTAATTGCGGCAAACGCACATTCAAGGTGAGTTCATACCCCCCATATTTTTCCAAGCTTTTTCAATGTTTTTAGGGGGGGGGGGGAATACAAGTAAAACACAAGTAATCTTGTGTTTAAAAATATAATTTTGCTTATTATATTTTCTTACCGTTAACATGCAATTGAACGCGAAACTTATTAAACACGGCAAACATTATGACTACTAGACTTACAAACAATTTACAAAACATGTTAAGACCAACTATTTTACAAGCACAAACTTTAACACAAAAACAAACTTATAAACTATATTAATTATAGTTTATGGAACGAACGAACTACTTTTACAAGGTTACACGTTGTTTACAAAAAGGTTTTCATTGTATTATTCGTGAATTCGGTTAGGGATCAAATTTGTGAGACACGTCTTCAAGTACTTACCTAGGTGCCAAGGGAAGTCTAGTCTTATGAACCAGAGTCTCCTGGAGGGAGGGCGTGAGTTTGTGTATAGATCTATACGGGACTTACAATCCTGCGCCCTGACTGTTAGCTACAGTCGTGCTGGGTGACAAACGTATTGACGTTTACGACGTCCGAAGTACGTCGTAGGGTTTAACGTCCATCTGTATGGTTATAAGAACTCACATGGATAAAACAACGACCCGTTCACGTAATAATATACTTAACACTCAGTCTCCAGGGTTAATAACTATGTGATTACTTAGTATATACACAAGGGTGATATGAAATAAACATCCGACATGCAGTGGGATGTGTGACTTCCGCCCCATTTCCTGTTCCTTGTTTGGTTGTGGGATTAGGGAAGAATCACCCAATCGACGGTTTGTTCGATCAACGCTTCTATAACTCGTATGTACTAAGCGATTATAGGAGGGTATTAACAATCACTTCCAGTTTACAGAACAAACACGTTTTCGGCTAGTTTTATTTTATAATAAAGCTACACTTTAACAACTTAAGTATGGGAAAAATACTTGTACTTTTCAGTTTTGGAACATTTAAGACAACAACTCACTTTTATGGAAAATATAGGATTTTCCAGGACAAACATCAGTATTTTACAAGCAAACGGTACCATTCAACTAACGAACAATCATTGTTAATTCTATAATTCCTTAGTTTACACGTCGAGGTTATGTATGAAGAATATCCGATAGGCAGTGGAATGTGTGGTTTCCGCCTCATTTCCTATTCCTTGTTTGGTTATGGGTTTAGGGCAGATCCACACAATCGACTGTCCGTTCGATCTTGGTTTATATACAGCTCGTATAAATTAAGTGGTCATAGAAGGAACTGGTATTATCATATTCTTATTAAGAAAATATAGGATTTTCTTAAGGAACACTTTCAACATTTCTCAAAGGACTATTACAGTTAACTATGTAAGTACCTAGTGAATACGTTAGGGTTATATACATGAGGATCCGACAAATAGTGGGATGTGTGGCTTCCACCTCATTTCTTGTTCCTTGTTTGGTTGTGGGCTTGGGGCAGAACCACACAATCGATTGCCTATTCGATCTGGATTGTATATGACTTGTATCCACTAAGTACTCGTAGAAGGAACTAGTATGAGTCATTTTACTTATCTTTCATCACATCAGAAAATATAGGATTTTCTGGAGAAACTCATCATGTTTTACAAAGAACAAAGAACATGTTTCCTAAAACAAAACGCTTATGAACTCACCAACTTTAATGTTGACACTTTCAAAAACCACTTGTATTCTCAGGACACTAGTAGACAGGTACACACCCGGGTTCCTAGAAGACGGAGCATAGTAGCTTCAAGTCTTTACTTTGCTATTTACTTTTGGAGTCAATCATATATGATTCGAATACAATGTAAACATTTTAATATCAATACAATGGATTTTGTTGCTTTGATTACTATTATTCAATTGTTGTGATATTATACATGACGTCCTCCACCCCCGAACGTTTCCGCCGTTCCGGTTTGGGGGTGTGACATACTTATAAAAGATGCATTTTTACTTGCACTCCATGACTTTTAAATTTCTTTCTAATAATTATTATAAATTGGTTAATAACGTTAAATTAATGCAAAAAACTAAATTCTAATCATAAATGAACTAAACTACATGTAACGCCCCGATTCTCAGGTATTGATTTAATGTGTGAGTTATTGATTTCAAGGGCTACTCGACGAGTTGATTGCCCTACTCGTCGAGTAGCAGCGTGTGACAACTGTCAATTCAGGTCATTCTCGGACTCATGCATCTTTTTATAAAAACCATACATGCACAACCTGCCATGGCCTATTAGTATAAATTAGGTCAAAATCTTGCATGAACTAGGATCCAACTAAAATCTAGGACTAATATACTTGACTCTTACGATTCTAGTAAGTTGTTTAACTACAATAGGAAATGCCAATACCCGAATTAGAATAAAACTTCAAACTTTGTTACAATTGAAAAAGGGTATAAAACCCTAAAAATAAATTAAAATATTCTAATTTCATCCCAATATGATGGTGAATATCAAACAATGTTCCAAAAACTCTAAAGAGCCCAAAAATCCAAATTTATAAACTTTAAAATTTAAAAACTCTATAAAATTTGCTATAAACTTCCTAATATCAAATTTTAATAATCAAATTATGGGATATAATCAAAGACATAAAAATTTAAATTATCAAACATTAATCATAATTTATTAGTTAAAAACAAAGATTTTTAAATAAATCAAGAATTACATAAAGAAGCATTTTTATAAAAATTAGAGTTTTATAAAAATTGAAGAGGGAAATTATTTAATTTGAATTAGGAGAGAGAGGGCCTTTAATATACTCAAAAATTCGGCACCCCCTCTCCCCCATGCTCTCTCTTCCCAAAACTTCAATCATTAAAACACAATCCCCACTCTTCCACTTCTCTCTTCACTCTCTCTCACACTCCACCCTTTCAACTCTCAAACTCTCCTCCTCTCTCTCTAAACTCACGAAAATATTCAGTCAAGAACACCTCTCCACACTCAAATCTTCATCTTCTAAGGCTATTCTTCAAGGTATTCACGAAAATCTTTCACCCTCCCTTACTTTTCCTTCTTGTTTTAAAGGGTTTTCTTGTACTTCTCTTCCTTCTACACCATTCTTTATGAACATTCATGAACATGTTCATGAATGTCGAGTTTGATGATGATGGTGGTAGGGTTTCACCCAAGAACAACATGCATGTTGTTTAATGGTGAAATCCAAGGACCAAAACCTATGTCAAACACTAAAGTTCGGATTTTTACAAGTTTTAAAGGCTCATACACCTTATGCATTTAAGTATTTCCTTTAAAAACATCACTATGACAAACATATGTCCATGCATGGTCTTCAAACCGTGATGCATGTGATGAACACCAAGCTAAAGAGCTTGATGATCAAAGTACATTGTTAATAGTGCATGTAAATGATTTTGTCTATAAAAATATTTAAAAGTTCTTTTCTGTTCAAAATAAAAATTTTTCCAGATTCCCATTAAGGTAATATGAACATCTGGAAAATCCCAAGAGGTTTTATCATTTCCTTGATTTATTAAAATTGTTACAACAAAACAACGACATAAATCACATAAAATACTTCCAGAGGTCTATAAATCCTGAATAAATTCGTGGATGACCCCTATGGTGAATAATGACCTCTCATTAAGTTTCATCGATTTATGTTTCTGTTTAGTATGACTTTTCATTTTCTTTTTGTTTGGTTCCAATAAATCGCAAAACCACTTTAGAGAGTGTGAAAATTGTATCTAACAATTTTCGCAGCTCTTACCAGAGGTGGGAGACTCAGAAAAATAATTTTAGAATTTTGCATAATGCATTTCTATTTTCCCCCGATTTTTGTATTTATAATGGCCTAAAAATAGAAAAAATAGTTCTGCTCATCCAAAATTCATGAAAATTTACCAGAACACCTTGTAGTACATTAGGAGGCTACATAAAAATTTTGATGATTTTTCTCTTCTGTATACTATTTTTCTCCTATTTTCTAAAATTAAATGCACTTAAATACACAAAATCGGATTACACTATATGAAAACCACCTTTGGTATTTTTCCCAGGTTATTTACACTGTAAATGATGTTACAAAAAGTTTTGGTAATTTACTTTAACTGTTTATTATTTATTCTCCAATTAATGATTATTTAAGAGGATAAAACAAAGAAAAATAGAAAGACCAACTGAAAAATATCTTTTATATTTTTCATAGTTTCTATATGTATAATAACAATGTTACAAAAATTTTGGGTAATTTTGGAAGCTGTTTTCTATTTATTTCAATTTTTATTAGAATAAATGCACAAAAATCATAAAATTGGGTTAAACAGTTTAGAAATCCATTTTCATATTTTTCCCAGCTCAAGTATGTCTAATGGCAGTATTATAAAAAGTTTGAGGATTTTTATGCTTTTAATACTATTTTTCATGAATTTATGTTGTTATGAAGGCTTAAAAATTTAGAAAAATAGTTAATCATATCAAAAATTCAAAGGAAATTTTCTGGAAGACCTCTACTGTATTTAGAATGAAAATACAAGGTTTGACAATTTTTGGAAACTGTTTGATAATATTTTACATTTTTAGGAATTTAAAACACCTTTAAATGTGTTGAAATACCCTAAATTAATATTACTAAATCTGGAAAATTAATATCCAAAAATTGTCTTAATCACATGAGTTATAGAATTTCACCATTTCAGAAAGATTGTAACCAATTAATATAAAACCAATATTAGAACATAAATTTGACATTTCTCTATATGTAGAGTTTAGTATATTAGCATTAGATTTCGACATGGAAACTCACTAGTGTGTGTTTGATGTCGTAGGATCCCGGTAGTAAGGCGTTGGTGTATTCCGAGGCACCACTTGTACCTACTCGAAACATTGTGAGTATTCACGCACTCCCCTATTTTCAGTTTTTATGTTTTGGGGTGTAAAAGCATGTCCCGAAAAACTATTATTTGAATGTTGTATTTAAATTGATTTGTATCAAACATGATTGCTATTTTATTGCTATGTCTCTCTATGTATGTCTATGCAACACGGAACATGAGAACTTATCGTACTAAGGCCCTTCCCTTATCTCTAACCATTAACTCTTTGAGCCAATGATCATTATGGATAACGCTATTAGGAATTGACAACTCCTCACTCGCCCTATTGCTGGAGTGCATGATACCATATTCATCTATGGAACGATAAGCATAGATCTTGATAGGGCTTCAGTCATAGGTTTGGTTGAGACTCATTGTTTGCTCATACACATACAAACTCGTTTCTCGTTATAGCAATAAACTTGTTATCAATCATAGCAATCAACTTTGTTTCTCATTAAAGCAATGTACTTGTATTTATGAAAAGCCTTATTCCAAATCTTGATTTTATAAACTTGTGAACTCACCAACTATTTTCATAGTTGACGTTCGTTTTACATGCTTTTTCAGGAAATAATTAGTAAGTGGATATAAAGATTCATCATCATAGAGCATGCTGCATCGTGTTGAAGTTATTTATGAAGTTATATTTTGAACAATGTTATTTTGGAAAATCTTGTACTTGTTTCTATTAAGCTATGGGTTGTAAACTTTTGAATATTGCTATGGTGATGTATCTTTATCTTTTGCAATGAAACCGTTATCGCTGTCATATCTTATGTTTCCGCTTTAGCGGGGTGTGACACAGCGGGTTGGTCCACGTATTTTAATGACCTACTCGTCGAGTCCAAGAAGGGACTCGACAAGTAGGAGCTGGCAGATGAAACCCTAAATCTCGGGGTTTTACACCCTATTTAAAGGATCATTGGCCTCCCCCTGCCTCCCCTTTACTGCCCCTTGTCCCTCTCAAACCCTAAATCGTGTGTGTGTGTGTGTGTGTTCTTTGGTGTGTTCAAGCTTGGAGGAGGAACTTTGGAGAAGGAAACACTTGGGGAAGCAAGGAAATCAAGGCTAGGAACTCGTGGGGAGCTAAGAGATTCATCAGTTGTCACTCTCTGGAAGGTATTAAGCTGTTCGTTTAGCTCATCTCTTTTAACCTCTTTTGGATGGGTTTTATGAAAGGCTCCCCATGTTTAAGCTAAGATCTGAAGTTGTAACTTCAGATCTGGACTCCCTTTGACCTCTAGATCCATAAAGTCATCAGCCTTGCCTAGTAGGAGCCTTCCCTCAAGTGTGAGACTTCATTGCAAGCATAGTTTTGCCATTTAAGGGTCTTAAAGCTTTGCATGCACGTAAAGTTTGCGACTTTACGTGATAAACATGCCCTAGAAGCTTGGATCTGTAATCTGGAACCTTGCCATGGCTTAAAAAGCGACTGCATGGATAAAGGTCTGCAAGGACTCGGCGAGTTGGATGAACAACTCGGCGAGCCCGTTGAAGAAGGTCACGAACTCGACGAGTTGGATGAACAACTCGGCGAATCCGTTGAAGATTGCCTTGAACTCGGCGAGTCGTTCGAAGACTCGGCGATTCGGCTAGGGTTTCTCCCAATTCTTGGACACGTATGAACTCGGCGAGTTAAAGGGGAACTCGACGAGCCAATCAAGGATTTCACGACTTCTCGAGTTCAGGAAGGACTCGACGAGTCGGTGAACTGCACTCGACGAGTCGAGTCAACATGGACTGTTGACTTTGACTGTGGACTTTGACTTGGACCAAGGGTTGACCAGTTGACTTCTGAGGGTATTCTGGTAATTTGGAGATTTATGAAAAAGGGTTTTATGGTAACTATAGGTGGTGGAGCTCGTGTTGGTGATCCGGGAGTTGAGCTTTCTAGTTTCAGACGACGGTTGCAAGGTGAGTTATCCTCACTATACTAAGGGGTCTAAGGCACCAAGGCCGGCCCATTGGGTGTGTTATCCTAGCAGTATTGGATGTTGAGTATGAGTCAGTGTTGCATGTTAGTGGTTATTCCAGTTAGGTGGATCTGTAGGACTACCTATGATGTTATATGATTATTGCATGCTCAGTAGTTATGTTATATGTTACATGTTATGTGGGATGGGTTGAGGTTGTACTGCTCCGTGCGGTAGCCAACAAACCCTAGAGTATTGCAGATATGAGCTGAGGGCCCGGTACGCATTCCAGACTCATACTGAGGACTCGAGAGCATTCCAGATATGAGCTGAGGGCCCGGTAGGCATTCCAGACTTGTACTGAGGGCTCGATGGCATTCCAGATATGAGCTGAGGGGCCGGTAGGCATTCCAGACTCGTATTGAGGGCCTAGGGGTAATCCAGCTCGTAAATCTGTGGACCCATTGTATGTTGTTTCAGTTTGTTATGATATGTTATTACTGATATGGTTATGTGGACTGTATGTGTATCGGTATTTTGAGGGTAACTCACTAAGTTTTCGGGCTTACAGTTTCAGTTTATTGTTTCAGGTACATCAGGGGATCGCGGCAAGGCGAAGGCATGATCATACAGCTCCTCATATTATGTTTATGTTTCTGGGAATACTCTGATAAATAATATTTTGAAAACAAAGTTGTAATGTTTTGATGAACTTGACATGTTTTAAAAGTTTAAATTTGTTTGAAATTTTTGGGTGTTACACTACAATGTTAAAATATAATATTTTACTTATATTAATAAAATTATAACTTTAACTTTTTAACATATTGTAGTTAACTTATCCGTTTAGATATCTTGTCGTATGTGAGCAATTGTCATTTTAAAGTCACAACTTTTGTATAGTTTATTATTTTATGCAAAATAGTTAAATTATTAATTTGAACATAATGTTAAACGGATAACTTAAATTTAAATTTTAGTTAAACTTGAAAAAAAATCGAGAGACTATTTTATAAATAGTTAAAAGTTATAAATTATAGTGTTAAACCTAAATTGTAATCTTAAATTAACAAAAAAAATCATGAAACTCATTTTTATAATCATTAAGAATTTTCAAATAAGTAGCTTAAAATAACATACAATAATAATAGTTAAAAATAATATTATATAAAAAATTATAATGTTATCTTTAAAAACAAAAACAATATTTGTTGTTTTAAATAATTACAATCAAAGAAACTAACAATATTCATCAAATAAATTTTAAAAAAGTTAAATTTCTGAAACCAAATTAAAATGATTAAGAGTTTTCAAATATGTTATTTTAAATAACTTAACAACAATAGTTAAAAGTAACATTATATATAAAAATTATAGTGTTACCTTTAAAAACAAAAAGAATGTTTGATGTTTTAAATAATTACAATGATAAAAATTAAAATCTTAACCAAATAAACTTTTTAAAATTAATTAATCATAAAAATAACTATAAATATCATTAAACCATATATTATATTTACTTTTATTCATGAGTAACTCGCAGGTAGAGACCATTGAGACATTTTGGATTATAGAATTTTAAAAGATGTCTAGATTATCATATAATTCAAAACAAACAATGCTTATACCAACTTATTATAATATTTATTATATAAGAGGTAACAACAACATCATTGATATATTTAAAAACATATATTTGTAAGGATTTCAAATATATTGTTGTATTCTGTGCAACGCACGTGTATTTGTCTAGTATACTTATAAAAGGACATTTTTAAGTGCACCACATGCATTTGAAACCTCGATGACTTTTCAATTTCTTTTTAATAATTATTATAAATTGGTTAATAATGTTAAATCAATGCAAAAACTAAATTTCAATCATAAATTAATTAAACTACAAACATTAAAATATCATATTTTACTTATATTTATAAAATTGCGACTTTAACTTTTTAACATAAGTTATAGTTATCTTATTAGTTTATATATGTTGTCGTATGTGAGCAATTGTTGTTTTAAAGTCACAACTTTTATATAATTTATGATTTTATGCAATTTTTTAAGTTATTAATTTCAATATAATGTTAAACGGTTAACTTAAATCAAAACTTCAGTTAAACTTGAAAAAAATCGTGAGGTTTTTTTATAAATAGTTAAAAGTTATTAATCATAGTGTTAAACCTAAATTGTAATCCTAAATAAACAAAAAAAACATGAAATTTGTTTTGTAATCATTAAGAATTTTCAAATAAGTAGCTTAACAATAACTTACAATAAGAATAGTTAAAAGTAATATTATATAAGAAATTTATAATAATATATTTAAAAACAAAAACAACATTTGTTGTTTTAAATAGTTACAATAAAAAAACTAACAATATTCAACAAATAAATTACAAAAAATTTAAATTTCTGAAACTAAATTAAATTAATTAAGAGTTTTCAAATATGTTATTTTAAATAATTACAACAACATTAGTTAAAAATAACAATACATATAAAAATTATATTGTTACCTTTAAAATACAAAAAACAATGTTTGATGTTTTAAATAATTACAATGGTGAAAATTAAAATCTTAAGTAAATAAACTTTTTAAAGTTAATTGATCAAAACAACATCTATAAATATCATTAAGTCATATATTATATTTAATTTTATTCATGAGTAACTCGTATGAGGTCATTAAGATAATTAAAATTATAAAATTATAAAATATATCTATATTATCATATAAATCAAAACAAACTATCTTTATATCAAGTTATTATAATATTTATTATATAAGAGTTAACAACAACGTTATTGTTATATTTAAAAAATATATATTTATAAGGATTTCAAATATATTGTTGTATTATACACAACGTACGGATATTCGTCTAGTTATTTTTATATTTTATAAAATAAATAATACGAAGTAGTTGTGGTGTGGGACATATATATTATAGACACGTGGCATGTTGGAATTTGGATACAATAAGTTAAAAATGCGTATGCCAAAAGGAAAAAGGATAAGTGGTGTATATAACGTGTAAAATAAATGTCGATCATATGCGATTCCTCCTCTCTCCACGCTAAAACCCAAACTCTTTGGAGAACAAACACAACATTATCATGTGTCATTCTATAATCACGTGCAATAAGCCAATAACGCCACATCAGCAACATCACTTAATTCTATCTTTATATTTTTTATAATAAATTCTTTACTGTTCGACTTTATCTATTAATTTCATGATATATTATATTAAAAAACATCTAAGTATAAGTACCGTTTTTTTTTTAAAAGTTACTTTAGGTGTCATATAACCATGTATTACTAACCAATATAATAAGCGTAAATAGATGACATGACAAGGTGATATTGCCGCTTGTTGAATCTGATGATACAATATAATATTTTAAAGCTAATATTCTGTTAACTGTATAGCAAAATTTTCATTTTAATAAGTTCAATAAACTTTTAAACCGGGACAATTTTTTATAGATTTAAATATCTTTAGGCATTTTAGCAATTGTTTTATTACAATTTTCAATGTTACTTTCATTTTCATAAGTTCAATAAACTTTAAACCGGGACAAATTTTTATAGATTTAAATATCTTTAGGCATTTTTGTGTAAATTATGTTTATTATTTTTTATATATAGGAATTTTTTCAAATGAGAACTGTCGTAAAGATAAAAAGAGATGGGTAGGTGGGGCGACTCCGGCTTCAACGAATCCGGTGTCTGGGTGGTGATAGGTTGAGATTGACAACAAATCTGATGGCCAGTGATAGGTTGGGGTTGACAGAGTTCATTATTGTTTTATAAAGATAAAAAGAGATGGGTAGGTGGGCGAGGTTGAATATGTTTTTAATTTTAAAAATACTTGACTAATTAAAAGAAAATGAAAAAGCTAATAATAAAGATAAAATAGTTATTCTAAGTCATTTGGAGTTTCAAAAGACAAAAACTACAATAAAAAAAATTATTTTTGACCGATGGCGGTAGTTCAAAACTTTTTTTTGGACGAAAATGATATTTTTTTGCTAAGCTTAGGGACCATTTTTTTAATTTTATCAATATAAAATAATTAGCAAATAAATGTTTTTAAGAATATATTTGATTATATTTTTTTTGTAGTAGAGTTTAATATAAAAAACGAAAATGATAAAATTGTTGTAAAATGGAATGATAATCGGACAATTCATATTTCATTCATATTCTATTAGATAATGGTCATACACTCATACTTGAAATAATGGGCCAAGTGTTTTTACTTATTTTGGGTTAGTCCAGAACTACTCGCTGGTAATATTGAAAAGGGACCTTGATTTCGGCCAAACATGTATAAACAAAAGATTAGAAGAGTACATTAAAACTACCATTCATTGTATTAAATTGGTGTAGATATCTTGTGAATCAATATTAGTTATTACCCACTCCATGTTTTCCAACATTCGACAATGATTTGATATACTAATGAGAATTTAGTCTAGATTGATGTAGATTCTTTTTGTTTAAATAATCATGGTATCAAAATTTTAATCTATTAAGCAATTCCGCTGTCATATATATAGCATAGCAGAATTCTTATTTTTTAGAATACATATATGAAATTTCCCCCGATTTGATGGACAGAGCCGAATTTATGGTACATATGACTGTTTCGATTTTAGAGTCTAAGGTCATTTTATCAAAGTCCTAAACCTTTCCAACGTCTTCCTTGTAATTTAAACAAAAAGGTGACCAGATTCACTTTTACTTAATTACCATTTATTCCCACCTAATAACCACCGAGTTTCCCAATCCTCTATAAAAGCAACCCCTCAATCCTCCATCTTCATCATCAAATATTCTCTCTTGCTCTCCTCTATACAAAGTACAAAGTTCTCGTCAATGGCAGAGGCAATTCAGAACACCAACGTTTTCTCTTCCTCAAAGAAGAGGATGAATCCCGACGACTCAAATCGGGACGATGATATCATCGCCAAGAAACTACCAACAAAGCCGACATGGGAAGACCCTGTTATGGCGTTGGCAAATGCTCGCCATGAATTTGGTGAACACGGTGGAGTTAACATGTCCATCGAAGCCTCCGCCACCTTCACCGTCATGGAACCAGAAACACTCAGCCGCATGTTCGCCGGAGAGCTAGGACCCGATCGCGATTTCTTCATCTACAGCCGCCATTTCAACCCTACCGTCCTCAATCTCGGCCGTCAGATGGCGGCGCTGGAGGGAACAGAGGCGGCATACTGCACGTCTAGCGGCATGTCCGCCATCTCCTCGATTCTGTTGCAGCTGGTGAGCAGCGGGGAGAACATTGTGGCGTCGCAGACGCTTTACGGTGGCACCCACGCCCTTCTCACCCATTTTCTTCCGAGGTCGTCGAACATCACGACGACGTTTGTTGACATAAGGGATTTGGAGAAGACGAAAGAGGCAATCGTTGAAGGGCGCACCAAGGTTTTGTACTTTGAGTCCATGTCTAACCCAACGCTCACGGTGGCTAACATTCCGGAGCTTTCCAGGATTGCCCATGAGAAAGGTGTGATGGTGGTCGTCGACAACACTTTTGCGCCGATGGTAGTTTCTCCGGCGAGGCTCGGTGCCGACGTCGTAATCCATAGTATCTCCAAGTATATTAGCGGCGGGGCCGACATCATTGCTGGTAAGTTTTGAATTTTCCTCCTTCGTACGCGTGTCATGAACATGAACATGATAGCAACTGCAAACAAACATCATCATATCATCAATTAATTTACAGTTTTCTTTCCTTACTATCATCTTTCCACCGATTAAAACTTCAAAGTTCAAAGTCCATTGATTTTGTCATTTGGGTAAAGGTTAAAACTTGAAAATAACATAGCAGAGATTCATATGGTTCATGTGAATTGTGATTATCATTTATCAACCACTGTTGTTCCATTAAAGGGTATCACATGGAAACCCTCTGCCAGCTTATAACTTATCTTGTTCTTTTTGCTAGTTTTCGTCATGATATCTGACCGATCTCCACCTTTTGGAGTCTGTTTCTGTCATGAATGAGTATGTTTATATGTTTATGGGTATGGGTATCTGCATGATTACAAACAGCCAAAATAGGAATCTGTCAATCTTGATTTGATTATCATCCATGTGAGGAGTCTGTCCTTTTCTGATCAGCTTTATAGGCAAGATTCAATAAAAATTATATATATGAATAAAATTTAAAAAGATTCTTGTGTCTTGGTCACATAAGGTATGGGGTGTGTTTGCATCTGCTATTACTTCTAATATCGATCATACTTTCGATTACAGGGGCTGTATGTGGTCCGGCAAGTCTCCTGAACTCACTCATGGATCTTCACCAAGGAGCTTTCATGTTACTGGGTCCCACCATGAACGCGAAGGTTGCATTTGAGCTGTCGGAAAGAATCCCTCATTTGGGTCTCCGGGTAAAAGAGCACTGCCACCGGGCGTTGGTGTACGCCCAAAGGATGAAGAAGATGGGACTGAAAGTCATCTACCCAGGTCTAGAAGACCACCCTGATCACCTTCTCTTGAAGTCGATCTCAAACAAAGATTATGGTTATGGCGGGATGATCTGTCTGGACATGGGAACCGAAGCTAAGGCCAACAAGCTGATGAATCTGTTGCAGAACTACACTCAGTTTGGGCTCATGGCTGTTAGTCTCGGCTACTATGAAACCCTCATGTCTTGCTCCGGTAGCAGCACAAGCAGTGAATTGAATGAAGAGGAACAGGCGCTCGCCGGAATCTCCCCTGGTTTGGTTAGGATGTCAATCGGCTACAGTGGGACCCTGGAACAAAGGTGGGGCCAGTTTGAGAAGGCACTTTCGAGACTTCAAGAACCTGGATTGTTTGGAAAGAACTAGATTTCTGATATGAATGTAAACATCTCTGTTCTAAGTTCTGACTTATGGTTTATGTCCAGCTCTTATGGAAACTTTTTCAGTACTTGATTTTTAATGCCATTGCGTTATAAGTAGCCTCTGGCCCTGCATTTGTATATATTTTCAGCCTAAGGGTTGCTTAGTTGTAACCCATTTCTGCTTGGCTTTTATCATCAATAACATAAGTTTGTTGCTTTACCTTTTGATGTGGAAAGCCTAACAAAGCATATGTTGGTTTATTATAAATAACAAGTATTCGCATAAACACTCCTTTTGGAAAACAAGCCTAACAGAACTTGACAGGATATTATAAAAAATTAGTTAATGACTAAGACTAAACGGTAAAACTACTGCCGGTATCCTAGGTGGCATATTTTGCTGGCGGCAAACACCATACCTTAGTCTATTTTTAGCCGGCGGTAAATATGACTACAGTAGACAAGTACCGATATCTCTCTTCATTTTTACCGATGAAACCGTTTTGTGTAGATTAGAAAGCTGCAT
The DNA here is from genome assembly GCF_052849685.1 of Lactuca virosa. Lineage (NCBI taxonomy): Eukaryota > Viridiplantae > Streptophyta > Magnoliopsida > Asterales > Asteraceae > Lactuca > Lactuca virosa. Next base: position 30,244,705 of record NC_136428.1, read on the forward strand.
CGGTTGTACTTTTATGTATTAGAAAAATACACAAGAGTGGTTGTATATATTTATGGTTTGAAAATAATTTCATAGGAAAAAATATCACCACACTCGTGTTAGATGCAAAGATTGGTATGATAGACAAATGCTTAAGTGACACCTATTTGACACCCTTTTACCATTGGCAAAAACATCATCATACCGTTAGTCTAATAAGTAATAAAGATAATGAACTTTATTTTCGTATACAAATTTAGTTCATTTATGTTTTTTTTTTTTTTTTTTTTTTTTTTTTTTTTTTTTTTTTTTTTTTTGCATATATCAGCAGTAAATTTGTTTATGGTATGTAAAAAACATCATTATCACTGATTAATGTAGGTTTCAAATCAAATATAATTTTTTTAGTAATCTTCTCCCGCCAAAACAATCAATTTTAAGGTCCACAACAAACACACAAATTGATTTTCATATTTGTGTTCGTGTTCTTATGTCTAAAGAACTCAAAAACAAGAAATTGTGCTTCAAACACGAAAACAAAGACCTACAAAACGATTTATCAAGACAATTAATTTAACTTTTTGTGTTCTTATGTCCATGAAAAACACACCAACACACTCATATAGAAAATCTAAACTTGATGAACTCCAAAATAAATGAATACCCAAAAAAATCAAACGATTTATCAACACAATCGATTTGTGTGTGTTGTTCGTTAAAAACTTAAATATGGGTGTGTCGATATTCCCATATGTGCGGGTTATGCAAAAAAATGATTTTCCCATATGTGTTTGTTCTTCATAAGTCATTGGTTTGTTCTTCAAAAAACGATTTCTAAAAGAGTTTATTCTTTAAAACGATTCCAAAAATATGTTTGTTTGTTCTTCACTCATGAACGCTTACACACATACACTCCACAATAAAAGAATCTAAAGTGAAATATGTTGTTTTGTTCTTCACTCATGAACACATACACACACTCAGATTTAGATCTAAATCTCGAAAAATATAAGTGTGTTTTTTGTTCATAAATGAAATCAAATAGAAATTTAATTCCCACCGATTTCTTGTTTAATGGCATAAAAAATATCACTAAAAATCAAAAAAATATCACTAAAAGCCATATGGACAAACAGCGACACAAAAAAGTGTCGCTAAAAACACCACTAAAGGCTATTAGTGACACTTTTTGGTTGTGTCAACGACTTGTCTCCTTCATCCCTCTTTAACGCCACATGCTCTCCTCACCCTCTCATTTCTCACTATCAACAACCAGCTAGTAGAGATCTTCCCATGGCATTATTCGTTTTTCGGCTTCTATTCTTCCCAAAAGCAACCATGCTTCATCATTTTTACCTGTTTTAAGGCGGCAACAATGTTCATCGGTGAAATCCGAATAAGTTTAATCTCCATATGATATATAGATTTGTTCATCGGTGAAATCTCAAACATGTCAAAATTTATTCATCGGTGAAATCACAAACAATGTTGAATTCGATCATGTTTGCATCGGAAGGGGAGTTGAATAAATGTTCTGATTTTAAAGATGTTAGTCTCAACTCCAACTGGTCAGCCGACGATATTCTAACTCCACCACCCTTAGTCTCTATGATCTGTTGATATTTTGGTATTCGTTTAGGCTGATTTTAAGATTTAGTTATACATAAAAATTAGGTTTGCTAATCTTTCGAACTTATTTCAATTGATATGCTGATTTTGGGTTCTGTCGTTTGTTCATCTTTGATACTAGTTTTGATTGATATAAAATATTTATTTCTTGTGTTTTGGTCTTTGTGATTATATACGCTTTGTACAAAGTGTATTTGAGCAAAGTTAAAGATTATTCATAAGTTTTAGCCATGGCAAATCTATCCTCTTTGCTTGATAGTTTTCTATCCTCTTTGCTTGATAGTTTATAGATATCAGTTTTTTTGGTTTTTAAATAAAAAAACATTAACTTTAAATGCCTTCTTTCAGCCATGAAATCTAGGTCGCATGTAATCGCTAGAGACGGCGAGGTAGGGTGGTTGTTGGGTTGGATTTTGATAATGATCAAATAAGAAAATAATAAAATATAACAAAGGTGAAACTTAGACCTGGAAAACGTGTCGTGTGGAGTCGGGTTCGTGTCATGTCAAGACATTAAGCGGGTTGGGAGAGCTTGACCCTAACCCAAACCATTTAATTATCATGTCGTGTCGTGTCAACCTGTTTATTTTTGTGTTGATTTCGTGAAAGTTTTTCAAGATCAATAAGACTCTCACTGACTTCTTGACATATAAGTTTTTCTGTTAAGGAACATATCTCGACAAGCAAAAACAAATATTCAAAAGTTAGTATGGATTCTTGTCAAGAAAACACTTTATTGAATTGATCTTAGTTCATCCTCTGTTTTTAAATCCAAAACATCACAACTACCAATTCTAAATGTGTCAGAGTAAGAAAACATTATTACTACACATTTTACGAGGTGTTATAAACCTACTTAGTATAGAATAAGATTCAAGATACGATTCGTAGCTACTAGAGTGCGACTCTAAAACTTGATTGGAAACGAAGTATGGCTCGTCTCATGATTGAACCATTTCAACAATATCTGATTCCTCTTCTTAGTCAAACAATTTCACTAAGATGTTCTTCGAGGATCAATTGTGACATGGTTCCACAATCATTAAGATGATCACAAAAACACGATACTAAAGTTCCTTTCATTTCAGATTGGAGAAACTTTTATCTTTCTGCCTAACAGATTCTTCATATTCGTTCTGCCACTCTTTGAAACTTTTTCAAAGTATCAGAATTATGTTTAATCTTATAAACACAGTAATGTTTACTGAAACATCGGTAAATCATAACAAATAGAGTTATCGTCCTTTGTGGTGGATCTGAGTAGTGCATATCAACATATAGTAGATCCATTTTGTCCTTCACTTTGACTCACATAAACATGTGATCAACGAATTAGTCTTAATCTTCCAAAGATCAAGATTCTCATACATCAATTCGAATTGCATGACTCCGAGTTTCGGTCCAATTGAAACTTGGGTGATGAGAATTCCTTTTCACTTGGTCAGTTATGACATTACCACAAATTATATAATTAAGAATCAAATCCATATTTAACATTGCTCATAATAGAAATATAACAACCAGTTTTCATAAATGCCATTGCAAGGAAATATAAAGTAAATAAATCAAAATTTCACTTTTATTGATAATAAGCGAAAAAATTTGTCCTTTACAATGCAAATATATGAAAACTATGTTTCCAGATATTTCCTAAGCAATCTATTAAGTTATTATAACTCCCAAGTAGTGGCTTCCAAAATCTGATCATCGAACCATGCGACCAAAATCCATATCTCACGATCAGATTCAAATTTCTCTTCTTAAGCTTCCTTCTTTCTGTAACGCACGGTTCCTGGTATGTATTTAATTCATATTTTATTCATTTTTGTACAGAAACTCGACGAGTTGGAGGCCCCAAACTCGTCGAGTAGAGATGGATTTGGGACGCGAGTTATGAAGTCTACTCGACAAGTTGAGGAGCCTCAACACGACGAGTAGGACTGGCAGAATGAAACCCTAATTTTCAGGGTTTTGCACCATATTTAAACACCTTAACCCCCATAACTTGGCCTCATTTACAGCCTCCATCGTCCCAAACCCTAGCCACGAAACCCTAATACACTTTTGAGAGTTCTGAGCCATTCTTGGTGCATTCTTTGAGGTTTTGAAGAAGAAGATACTTGAAGAAGGAGCAAGGAAGTGTTGGAGAAGAGTGGATCCAGAAGTCTAGCTTCATTTCTGGTTCATCAAAGGTATAAAGCTCATACCTTGACTATAATATGCTTAGATCTAGTTTCAGGGCATTTTCTCCATATTTTGGTCCAAGAATGTTAACTTTTGGGACTTGGACGTCCCAAGTGAATACCCTTTCAGATCAAGGGTCTAGAAGGGCTTTCATGGCATAAAGGTGCAAACTTTATGGCCATTGAAGCCCCATGCAAGCTTTAGGATGTCACTTTGGCCTTTTGAGCTCCAAAAGGTCATGCATGGAGGGAAGTCAGAGACTTTACGTGTTCATCTAGTCTCTAAGGTCCAGATCTCTGTTTGTACACCCTATCTTGTGGTATTGATGACTTTTGGATCAAGATCTAGGTCTTAAAGAGTTAGGGTTTGAGCTAAACCCATTAAGGAAGGGTATTAACGGGTAAAGTTGGAAACTTTACCCTTAAAAGGACATTTTCACTATGTATATGAAGTATGGAGCTTAGATCTGAGGGATATGAGCTTAATCCATTAAGAAGGGCTTATAAGACTGAAGAACTCGACGAGTTGGGTCGGGGTGTCCCAATTCGGTTGATAGGAGAAACTCGATGAGTTCGTGAAAAACTCGACAAGTTGGATCGCGATTTCAGGGTTTATGATTTATGGGACTCGGCAAGTTGATGGACCAACTCGGCGAGTTGAGTCAACCCAGAACGTTGACTTTGACCAGAATGTTGACTTTGACCAAAGTTGACCCTTAAGGGGTTATGAGTATGAAAAGGGAATTAAAGGAAATCTTCTATGTATAGGGGCTTAAGTCGGGTGATATCCGGAGCCATAGTTTTTGCAGCTACTTCCAGTTATCGAGGTGAGTTACCTTCCAGTAGATGTGGGTCTAAGGCACCAATGTCAGCCCACTAGTTGGTGATTATAGTAGAGATGATTGTCTTTGTGATAATTTTCTGGTATGCCACTATCTGTTATGCTTTATGTGCTAGTATGTTAAGTGATGACGTGCCTAAGTCGGCACGGAAGAGTCACGCCTGCCCAAGATACCTAGCGCCCCGGCCGAGCCAAGAGAAGCGGGCTCAGCGCCCGCCAGCGCCTCTAAGAGCAGGGTGCCCCGACGAAAGGCTCGCGCCCGCCAGAGACGCTCCCAGTGTCAAGACAAAGGATACAGTCAAGCGACAAGGTAGAGGGTCAGAGCATTACCGTCGGAGCCAATGGCAGTACTCTGACATAAAGAGGCGCACAACCCTCCAATCAGCACCTCCGACCTTGTCCCCTAAAAGAGATCATGTACCGTACGGACAAGCAGGATCGCTAGGTATAAAAGGACGCACTCAGGAGCCCTAAAGGTAAGCCATCTTCTCTAAGAGCAATCTCCTTGAGAAACACCTAAAACACCATCTAACTTGATCGTCGGAGCGTTCTTCCGGGAGCCTCCTCCCGGGAAACGGCTGACGGCTGTTCTTTCGTGTGGCCTTGCAGATACCTTCTAACACCAGACCGGAGAGCAAACAGAAGGTCAAGGTCGAGGTCGCATCATTTGGAGCCATCCGTTTTGTGTGACGAAGAACGAAGCAAAAACCACTGTTTCAACAAAATCAATGGCGTCTGACGGCGGCGACGGGGTTGAGGGAATCCAGAACAACCCTATACGCTCCATGACACCGTTGGACGACATACCGCCACCCATAACGGCCACCAATGAACCCACCGGCGAAGGAAGCTCTATGCTAACTATAACACCCCCGATAACCCAGCAGCTAGCTCAACCACCTCTTTCGCTGCCAACAACAAGCATATGAGCCATCATCCAACTGCCATCCCGACAACCGAGGCCACCTATAGGGACGGTACCACTAGCCACACCTTTGTCGACGTCGTTAACATTCCAGCCAACGGCGACACAACTCTCGGTAAACCAAACGTCACCCTTTTTTACGCCGATGGTACAACGCCAGCTTCCCCTTTTTCCAGCAACGATGCCAGCAAGCCAAGCACCAAACACCCAACCGCCACTCCACGTGTCACCACAGAGCCAGATACCGACGAGCACACCCCTGATGCTCCCGCCGCTCGCGCAAACCGTGGTAGCACCACCATTGTTTCCTCACCTCTTGACAGGCACATGGGGTGAGCCTATAGTAACCACCCACACAAGTCAACAGCAGCCTGCACCAACGCAATCCCTGGCTCAACCTCAACTTATACACCCGGGATAATCGCTGCAGTTTCTGTTCCAGCAGCAGGCCTTCTATGGTCCTAACCCAGGATACCAAGCGTTCTACGGTCACCCCGGGGCACAGCCGTGCAACACACCCCACCAGTATAATGTACAGGGCTTGCTAACCATCCCCAATCAGGACTGCCTGTTACGGAGTGTCACATCTCTGTTTGCCAAGGAACTACTGGATTACGAGATCCCAAACACAGCGAAGCTCCCCAACTTGAAAACTTACAATGGTACCACCGATCCGGACAGTCATATCGACACATATGAATGGACAATGACGTCGTTAAAGCTAGACGAGCATTTCTGGTGCACATATTTCCCAACGACGCTAGATGGAAATGCAGGCACGTGGTTCAAGACGCTGCGCCCAGGTAGCATTTACAACTTTGGCCAACTCAAATATCTTTTCCTCACCAACTTCATGTAACTGCGAAAGTACAAAGGCGATTCCCATTCCATCATCGGATGTAAGCAAAAGGAAGGGGAAAGCGTAAGAGAGCACTTCACACGGTTTACAAACGCCTCGTTGGACGTGTCGGGTCATGACGAGGGTCTTATAGCAGGAGCTTTCACATGGGGAGTCCTCCCCGACCCTCTGTCACAGAAACTCATGGGCAAAAAACCACAGACAATAGCTGAACTAAAGGAAAGGGTGGAAAGATATTTAAGACAGGAGGAAGGCGAAGCAGCAAAACAAGCATACTTAAACGCCATGGCTGTCAAGCATTCTAACCCAACCTACACAGAAACATCAGGGGGAGGCAGGCACTTCGGACGAGGGAAGAGACCACTGGGTCGCTTCAGGCCGTTCGTCAAGGATGACAGACGGGGTCGTCGTCCAGATGTATATGTGGTCGCAGACAAGCAGCAAGAGAGAGCACCAAAAGGACGGTACTGCGAATACCACAAAAGCAAAACACATGACACTACCAACTGCTCGGTCCTTAAAAAAGAAATGGAGGAGAAAAAGCTCAAGGGAGATCTTGTGGAGGTAGCACGCAGCCTGCGCGCCAAATTTGACGCATAAAACGCCAAATGAGCTCCGAAAGAAGGTACTCAACCCAAAGAAATATTCATGATACGAGCCAAGAGAAGCAGACATGAGGGAACTGCACATCAGGAGAACCTAACGCCCATGACACAAGATCTCACATTCTCAGAACAAGATCCCAGGCCCGAAGGCTGGACAGGTGATAACCCCCTCATAATACAGGCCTCTATTAAAGACGTGGTCATACACAGAGTGTATATCGACACAGGTAGCTCCGCAGACATCATCTACGAGCATTGCTTCCGCCTCCTCCCAGACAGGTGGAAGGACGGCCTGAGACCTACAACGGGAAGGTTGGTCGGATTCACGGGACACAGTCTATGGCCGCTAGGCATGATCCACCTCCCTCTTACACTGACTAGTCATGACAAGCAACGAAGGAAAACAGTCCTGGTCGATTTCGTTGTGATCCGACATTCAGCAGAACATAATATCATCCTGGGAAGGCCAACCTTGCTTAAATTAGGCGAAATTCCGTCCACAATGCACGTGATAGTGAAGTTCAACACTAGCGGAGGTCCGACTACAATCATGGCCACACCACCAAGAAGACTGCAGTGCTTTACGATCATGCAGCCGGCCGAGATAACAAGAGAAACCAAAAAAGCACGGGGTGAATCGGCATATGAGAAAGTGGTGGTCAACGAAGAACACCTTGATTAGACAATCAGCATCGGTCGCAACCTTCCAGGGCACACCAGGCGGGCACTCATCGATCTCCTCAGGCGATACAAGCACATATTTGCATGGACTCCCTCAGACATGGTAGGTGTAGACCGGAAAATCATTGAACATAAACTCATGATTAAACCAGGTACAAAGGAAGTTAAACAGAAAAAGCGGGTCCATGGGAGAGATCGTAATAGGGCGATCAACGCGGAGGTGGCTAAGCTGACAAAGGCGGGGATCCTGAGGGAAGCAGTTTTCCCAACTTGGATAGCCAATCCTGTCATGTTACGAAAGCATGACGGATCAAGGCGCATGTGCATCGATTTCTCCGACCTTAACAAGGCATGCCCTAAAGATTGCTATCCCCTCCCGGAAATTGACCAGAAGGTAGAATCACTACAAGGTTTCAAATTAAAATGTTTTCTGGATGCGTATAAAGGGTATCACCAGATCCTGATGAGTAAGGACGACGAGGAGAAAACAGCTTTCTACACCGACCATGGCACATTTTGCTATACCAAAATGCTCTTTGGTTTAAAAAATGCGGGGGCAACATACCAACGTCTGGTCGACTCCATGTTCTCAAGCCAGATTGGGAGAAACATTGAAGTATATGTCGACGATATGGTCATTAAAAGTGAGGATGAGGTAAAAATGTTGCAGGATATTGAAGAGACTTTCAAAACGTTGGAGAAAGCAAGGATGAAGATAACCCGAGCAAGTGCACGTTTGGAGTGGAAGAAGGCCAGTTCCTAGGATACTATGTTACCAGACAAGGCATCCAGCCCAACCCAGCAAAAGTGGACGAGTTCATGGAAACACCACCCCCAAGTAATCTAAGGTACGCGCAAGGCCTGAATGGGAAAATCACGGCGCTCAGTAGGTTCATCTCAAAGTCAGCAGAAAAGGCTATGCCGCTATTCAACACATTGAAAGGCTGTATCGATAAAAGTAATTTCCAGTGGACAACGGCGGTAGAGGTAGCACTCCAAGGAATCAAGGAAGCTTTACACAAACTACCCACGTTAGCTAGCCCCATTCCGGGTGAGATATTGCAGGTACACCTCTCGACTTCAGCCGAAGCCATATCCTTTGTACTAGTTGTGGAAAGAGAAGGGGAACAGAAGCCAGTGTACTTCGTGAGCAGAGCGTTACAAGGCCCTGAACTTAACTATCACGCCCTGGAAAATCTGGTGCTAGCGTTGATCTATGCTGCGAGACGGTTGAGACGGTATTTTCAGGCCCACCAAATAGAGGTCCTGACGAATTGCCCGATTAAACAAATCTTGCTCAAGCCTGAAACCTCAAGAAAACTCGCAAAATGGGCGATCGAATTGGGTGAACATGATATTAGCTACCGGCCGAGGACAAGCATCAAAGGGCAGGCGCTAGCAGATTTTCTACTTGAAGTCCCAGGGGAAGGAGATGTAATCAAAGAAGGAATCATGGCGGTAAAAGAAATTCCAGAGGGAAATAGAAAATGGACGTCGTATACCGATGGAACGTCCAGCAGGGAGGGCTCGGGGGCTTGCCTAATCTTAACCAGCCCGGAAGGAGAAGAGGTTACGTATGCCCTCCGTTTCGACTTCCACACCTCAAATAATGAGGCGGAGTACGAGGCATTGCTTGCCGGCCTACGCTTGGCCAAACAAATGGGGGCGGAGGCCGTAGCTGCGCTGACAGACTCAAGATTGGCTGCCAACCAGGTTAATGGAAGCTTCGAGACAAGAGACAAAAGAATGGAAAGATACGTTAAGATAGTGCGACAGCTTACCAAATCTTTTAAGGAGTTCACTATCAAGCAAATCCCAAGGAGCGAGAACAGGAGAGTTGACGCCCTAAGCAAACTAGCGTCGACATGTTTTGATCACTTATCAAAGAAGGTTTTGGTCGAAGTGTTTAAGGAAAGAAGAATAGAGGAACGACAGGTAAGCACACTCACGACAGCGGGACCCACATGGATGACCCCACTAATAGACTACCTACAGCAAGGCGTCCTACCTGATAGTCATGACGAAGCCAGAAGAATACGCATAAAGGCACCTTCATACGCTCTAATTGAGGGGGAGGTATACCGGAAGGGGTTCACAACCCCATGGCTAAGATGCGTGGACGAGATTAAAGGGAAAGAGGCGTTGCGGGAAGCGCATGCAGGTCAAGCAGGCGCACATGAGGGTGCAGGAGCTCTAACGGGAAAGGTGCTTCGGATGGGGATCTACTGGCCCACCGTGCACCAAGACGCAGCAGAGCTGACAAAAGCATGTGGGGAGTGTCAAGCATTCTCCCCGGTCCAAGCGAATCCACCGGCGCCCTTATCCAATACATCCAGCCCCTGGCCATTTTATCAATGGGGAATAGACATTGTGGGACCATTACCAGAAGCGCAAGGAAGGTTAAAATATATGGTCATGGTTGTGGACTATTTTACGAAATGGATAGAAGCAGAACCGTTGGCATGCATAACAGGAAGGCACATGATCAAGTTTGTCTGGAAGAATATCATGACTAGGTTTGGCACACCTAAAACATTGATAAGTGACAATGGGCTTCAGTTTGCTGAAAACCCGTTCAAGGAGTGGTGCGCTAGCAAGGGGATAAATCAACGATTCACATCAGTGGCACACCCACAAGCAAACGGACAGACAGAAGTATCCAATAGAACCATTGTGAACGGGATTAAGAAGCGGTTAGGAAAGGCCAAAGGGAACTGGGCGGAAGAGATATCGGCGGTGCTATGGTCGTATAGGACCACCCCGCGAACAGGCACACGGGAGACACCATTCAGTTTGACATATGGAGCGGAGGTGATGATAGGCACGCTAAGGACAAGCCATACCGATAAAGAAGCCAATTCCCAAGACCTGAGGCTGAACCTAGATATCCTCGAGGAAAGGCGAGAGAAGGCAAGCATACGCCAGGCGGCATACAAACATGCGATAGAGAGATATTACAATCAAAGAGTCAAGGAAAAAGCATTTAAAGTGGGAGAGTACGTGCTAAGAAAGAACGAGGCAAGTCGGGCTCAACCTCAGGGTAAGCTAGGACCCGTATGGGAGGGTCCATACAAGGTTGTAGAAGCAAACCAGAATGGGGCGTACACACTAGAAAAAATGGAAGGAAGACAAATTCCAAGAACGTGGAACGCAAGGAATTTGAGGAAATTCTACTTCTAGAAGAAAGCTCCCACAAGAAAGCAACGAAGTTGGAACAAGTACTGTCGGATAATTCAAGCGTCATAACGCAAGAAGCCAAGATCAAAACCCGAGTGCGTGAGCACTAAAGAAGGTTCTGATACTCGATGTGTTTAAAGCCTTGTACTCAGTACACAAATCTAAGCAATTAAAATGATAAAATCTATACTTAGTATACTGGACTCTTAATGATTAACGCGCGTAATGCTCAGTGCATTTAAGTCTTAAATTTTGGCGTAGTAAATTATAATGCTTAGTTCATTCAATGATAATACTTAGTGTATTAAATACTCAGTATATTAAAACCCAGTGCATTCAGCCTTAATACTTAGAGTATTAAACCTTATGATCAACACATATAAGGCTCGACACACTAGCTCATGTGGACGCTTAGTGCGTCGAATTAATCAAGGCATCACCCTTATGCTCAGCACAAGGTCGATCGCTTAGTGCGTGGCCCTGTTAGCATTAATAAATTTAGCAACTAACGATATATGGAGTAATAAACACATAGCGATTACATATATCATCAAATATCCAAGCAAGGATAACATCGCCAACACACAAAAGCCAAAATAACCACACACGAGAATTCAAGACATAAACATCAAAACAACAAACAAACAAGAGTCTTCACGCCCCATAGGGGTAGCACACGAAACCTACATCATACCATCACCGCCATCTCCATTCCCTTCAGCATTAGCGCCACCACCTCCACGCACATCAACATCTTCTACATCTCCAGCGTTCTCAACAATGTCATCAACACGACCTGGCTCAGGAACACCATCATTACACTCATCACCCAGACAAACGTTGGCATCCAAACGATCGCCAGCACCACCACCACCATCACTTTCATTAACAACAACCTCGCCACCACCAACAGTGCTCTTGCCATGATCAATTCCATCGTTGCCATCCACCACATCTTCAGGAGTACCATCGGAACCAGAGAAAGCACAAAGATCACGAACCCCCTGCATGTCCAATTCGCCTAACCCCACCAATGAAGCATGATCCATACTAGCAAATGCTAAGAGAGCCTCGTTGAATCTAGTAACGGGGCCAACAGCAGGGGTATCCACAAGACCCGGGTGACCAGCAGTGACCAGAGCAGCACGAACAGATTCCGCTCCGGCAACAAAGGCGGCATGACGGATGAAACTCACCGCCCCCGTAAACTCCAGATGCTCGATTAGCTTATCCACAACTCGCACAAGCCCCACCTGTAATAACCAATTCAGATATTCGATTGCAAGTCAGCAACTACCCTATCACGATCATCTGCGTCACGTTCAAGGCTTTCGACCTGAATCATTAAACCCTCGTTAACCTGAGAAAGAGAATCAACTTTGGCTTCCAAACCGGACCTGAGTTCCTCCATCGTAGCTTTTTCAGAAGCCAGAAGTTGATACCTTTGCTCTGCACGCTGCAGATCACCAGTAAGTTCTGAAATACTCTGCTCTAGCTCAGTTACACGACCGACATGCACATCTTCCATCTCGTTGAGCGTCTGAATACGTCGAGCCCCGGCAACAAGATAAAATATGGCTTGCGCAGCGACGCAGGTCATGTTATGGGACAGGGCAGGACTGCCCATAGCCTCCATATCAGCAGCAGTGGCAGGAGTAAAGGCATGTCGGACAAACTCTAAAGCGTTAACACGAATGGAGAGACGAGACTCATTGTGAAGACTCCAAGTGGGGACAAAAGGAGAAGGTCCTGAAGAACCTCCACCTAAGTTCTTGATGGGAGAAACTGGGGTGGGATCCGGGTCACGAAGATCATTTGAAGGAGAAGAACTGGTAGAAACAGGGGGAACAACCGAAGCAGGAACTACGGACTGTTTATGCGTCTCATCTATCCCTTCAAACTGTTGAACGTCATCATCAGGGATAACAACAACGGGTGCCGGTGACGAATAGATTGAGCTTAGAAGGCGCGAGAAGCTACGCCTGGTTTGAACTCACTTGGCGACATTAGGTGCACTGCTCGTAGTCTCGTCCATGGCCAAAATGGCCTTCCACTTGGCTTGCAATCGCCGAACATCAGCAATGACACCATCTTTGCTGTCTTCGTCACCCTCGGTGGAAGTAGTATGAACACCACCTAAAGGTATAACGGAGGAGAGTGGGCGAACTGCAAGAGGATCCACCCCGGCAGACGGCGGATCCTCGCTTGTTGACGGAGGAGTTGGCATAGCGGCAGTAAGAGCAAGCTGGTCCAAACGGCGAGGGGGGGGGGGAAGACGATCGACTAAATCCACTTCCTGATACTCCAATTTACCCCTGTAGCGTTTTCGAAGCACCTCATCAATAGACAAAGGAGACTCGTTACCTGGGGAATTTAAGGCATCAAGGAAAATAAAAAAGGGAAGATATTCAAATAATAAAACCCTAACATTGATAAACAAAGCAAGAACGCAGACACTTACCATCCACGACGCAGAAGAAAACCGCCATTTTACCGCGACGTCTCCAAGACAGGCTCATTCCCACACCAGAGAGAAGGGCCTCAGAATAGTCCTCGGGGGACACTTGGATGTTCTTGAGAAAATCAGCCACGCCCTGGTTATGAGGAAAGAGTTTGGGGGTAGTATCAGCAAAAGTGTTGGCACGGTAGCGTCCGCTACCCACTAAGCCCTGATGAACCCAAAACCACCTATCTTGCCAATTTTTGGGCGTTCGGCCATCAGGCACTAGGGTATGTCCTCCCCGATGAACGGAAAACGTGAACTTATCACCGGTGCAACAAAAGCGGAAGAAGTATTTAAACACAAAATAATCAGGAAGATAACCGTTAGCCCGACAAATCATCTCAAAAGCAACAACCTTGTTTACAGCATTGAGTATCAACATTTGAACACTGCAACCGTCTTTCTGAAACACCTCCTCTTGGAAATCAGTCAAGGGGAGACGAAGGCCGGCATCTAGGGTTTTCTGGTAGATTCCGACTTTTCCGGGAGGGGGGGAAAGGATAGAAGAACCTGGTGAAGGAAACTCCACACCATCAAGAGAAGTAAGGCCATAAGTGGTTTCGAGAAATGAGTACTCAGAAGCAGAGGGCACAATGCCTGGGGGACTCGCCATGAAAAGAAAGGAGAGAAAATGGAGTTGAGGAAGAAGGGTAGAAAGAAAGAGGAAACGTAGATAAGAAGGCATGATAAGTACCCTTATAAGGAAACGGAAAGGGTGGGATATTCAAAATGTCTGACACGCTGACATAACCGCTATCCATCATGAGCGGTCACGTCGCCATTAAAATCGGAACGACGAACGAATAGGGAAGCAACACGTGTAAAGTAACCAAGCCCAGAACGCCGTATCTAGCAGCACAACGCTACGGCTACTGGACTGGGGGACTTGATGACGTGCCTAAGTCGGCACGGAAGAGTCATGCCTGTCCAAGATACCTGGCACCCCGGCCGAGCCAAGAGAAGCGGGCTCAGCGCCCGCCAGCGCCCCTAAGAGCAGGGCTACCCCGGCGAAAGGCTCGCGCCCGCCAGAGACGCTTCCAGTGTCAAGACAAAGGATACGGTCAAGCGACAAGGCAGAGGGTCAGAGCATTACCACCGGAGCCAATGGCAGTACTCTGATATAAAGAGGCGCACAACCCTCCAATCAGCACCTCTGACCTTGTCCCCTAAAAGCGATCCTGACCCGTACGGACAAGCAGGATCGCTAGGTATAAAAGGGCGCACTCAGGAGTAGACCTGGAAATGGGGCGGGTTTGGAGCGAATCGACCTTGATCCAAACCCGTTTAACAAATTTCAAAATCCAATCCAAACCCGCTCCGTAACCCGCAGGGTTTTGAATAATCAAAACCATACCCTTATCCACCGAATCAACAGATATCCAAACCCGCTCCATAACCCGTAGGTTTTTTAAATAATCAAACAAAAATGTTTATTTAGAAAACGCATTAAACACTCGATGACTTTCAATTGGAATTAAATTCACTATTGTAGTTACTTTCGATTGATTTTTGAATGTCAAATGCGGTGATAGAGAGTAGAGATTGCAAACTTTCTTCCGGTTGATAATGACTTTATTGATTTATAAATGAAATTAATGGTTCCTTGATGAAATATTAATGAAATGATACCATGATTCTTGTTAATAGACCATCCAGAAGTTGACTCCTCGAGTCCTATGTAAAAATAGTTTGGTCTTTGGCTTTTTTCCCTTTGGACTTTCGATTAAAATTAAAATTAAACTTTAGACATGATAAAATATAAACGTATAATTCTAAAATTTATATGGGGCGGGTTATAAATGGATCGGATCGGTGATGATCCATACCCGACCCTTTTAATAAAAGGGTTAGCGGGTACGGGTCGTTAACGGGTAAACGAATCAAAAACTATGCTCCAAACCCATATAATTCTTAAGGGTTTGGATCGGATCAGGGTCAAAACCCGCTCCATTCCCAGACCTACTCAGGAGCCCTAAAGGTAAGCCATCTTCTCTAAGCGCAATCTCCTTGAGAAACACCTAAAACATCATCTAACTTGACCGTCGGAGCGTTCTTCCGGGAGCCTCCTCCCGGGAAACGGCTGACGGTTGTTCTTTTGTGTGGCCTTGCAGATACCTTCTAACACCAAACCGGAGAGCAAACGGAAGGTCAAGGTCAAGGTTGCATCATTAAGATATTATGAGATAGTGGTAGCAGGGGTGGGATAGACCCCGTTACCGGTCGAAATGACCGGAGGGGTAGGGCAGCACCCAGATATGCTAGGCAGTATGTGATTTATGTGTATATGTTAGGGTATTATGTGGTAGTGGTAGGGGTGAAATAGTCCCCGTATCCGGTTGAAAGAGACCGAAGGGGTAGGCCAGCACCCAGATATGCTAGGCGGTTACCGGTTGAAAGAGACCGGAAGGGTAGGCCAACACCCAGATATGTTTGGCGGTTACCGGTTGAAAGATACCGAAGGGGTAGGTCGGGCACCCAAATATTCCTGACAGTATGTTATATGTATGGTATGTGGTATGATGGGGGAACTCACTAAGCTTTGTTCTTACGGTTTACAGTTTTGGTTTCAGGTACTTCTTCTTCGAAAGGAAATGAGCCGACCTGACTGCAGCGCATCACACCACGATTTTCCGCATTATGATATTCTTGGGATTTATACTCTGACATTATTATCCTATGACATATTTTTGAGACATATGACTTATGGTTTTTATGATATTAGATAACCTTGATGATGTTTTCAATAATCTGTTTTATGAATTATTAAATTAAAAATGAAATTTTTGGTCTTGGATTTTGGGATGTTACACTTTCTCTTAGATCCTGAAAAAACATCAAAATGTGACTATTGTTGGGTTATGAGCAAAAAAACATTCCTATGGTGTTCATGCAAACCCTAATGCTTGGATCTAGTTTTTCTATTTGTACATGCAACAATTGTCCAAGACTTGCAAACCCTAATCTAGCATACAAAAAAAATGAAATTAACATCTAATAAACAAGTTAGAAAGTTACCTTGATTGTTGCTTGAAGATCTTGAGCTTTTGAGAAACCTAGCACCTCAAATGCGATGCCTCTAATGAATCACAAGCACCAAAGGCAATTGGATGATCTTCGAGAGAGAGAAGGAAGGCTAAAATTGGCTCTATGATCTCTAGGGTTCAAGTGGTAACCGAATTGGGGGGCCATGGAGTTCCTTATATAGCTGAGGAATTAAGGTTTCAGTCAAAGACCTCATCCGATTGCTTAGGCTCTAAGCAGCCCACAAGAATCTTCCAGAATCAAGCCCTTTGGATGAAATCCTTATGGGCTCCCATAAGATTTCTCCCAACCCCTTTCCATGGGTTCCTCAGCCCAAAATGCAATTATCTTATAATTACAAGTTCAATCCCCTTAATTCAATTAACCTCTTTTGACCACAAAATTAATTCTAAATTAATTCTTGACCAATGTTAATTAAATAATATGATTTCTCTTTTAACATATTATTCATATAATATATTAATAAACCATAATAACCTCTTTCTCCATTAATCATCCAGTCAAGTTGCTCTGGTGAAGGCCACCCAAAAGGACCATGCAACAACCGGGTCCAACAATCTCCCACTTGGATAAGTCTAATAACTATAAATGCAAGTACGACTTCAAAATCCGATTAGCAATCGTAGCTCCCAAAAGCCGTTGTCGAACTCTGACACGTCATTTAGATAAGGGATCGTATAGTCCTCCGTTCTCAAGATATCGTGTGGACAATCACATGGAACATAGTCATACTTATTATCCAGCAGTTTGTTTCTCGATCTCTGATTTTTCTGACATAGAACTTAATTGAACACATCAACTCAGTCCTGACCGGGCCCGACACATAAGTCTAAACAAAATCATCGAGGAGCCCAAGATATCGCTTTTAGCCTCGTAGGACAAAAGAAACAGATAAACTTCGACTTATATGCTTGTACTATTTACTCATCAAATCGTTCACACCAATGCATTTTATAACATCAAGTTACTGATGCGTTTGAGCATTATCAATGCACAAACGACTCGTAAACAACAACTCATATATCTAGGTTTAAAGACTATATGATATTATCATCTCACAATCACTCATGATTAAATTCCATGAAGTGATTCATGTGAGTGCGGGTTTAATCCAATACTCAAATCATATTTCATAAGCACTCATGAACGTTGCAGCAAACTTTTGCTATGTCTAAACGCTTAGACAATCTACAAGCCAATTCATGACAGTCTTCTTTCATACTTACTTCCAACGTATGATCGACTGTGGATAGTTTAAATAATCTTATTATTCAGGAAGTCAAAACATGCAAAGTGAAACAATAGTAAATAATTAACACAAGACAGTAACTTTACTTATAAATAATACTCTTTTATTAAATCATCAAATGTTAATTACTGTTTATCTATTACAAGTTTCTAAAATCTATCTAATCACTAAAACTAATATCGTCCTTCAGCTCAATGCTCCTAGCGTGCTGCAAGTGCTTAACCCTACTCAGTCCCTTCGTAAGGGGATCTGTTGGGTTATCCTCTGACGATACCCTCTTTACTACGAGGAGTCCCTCTTCTACCCGATGTCTAATGAAATGATATTTCCTGTCGATATGCCTGAATCTGCCATGATCCCTCGGTCCCTTGGTTAAGGCAACCACACATTCATTATCGCAGAAAATCTATATAGGCTCCTTTATGGCAGGTATAACCCCAAGGTCTTCGATGAGGTTCTTTAGCCATATTGCCTCCTTTGACGCTTCGCTCGCTGCTATGTACTCTGATTCGCACGTTGAATCAGCTACGGTCTCCTGCTTGGAACTTTTCCATGTTACTGCTCCTCCATTCAGGGTAAAGACCCAGCCCGACTGCGAGCGGAAATTTATCCCGGTCAGTCTAAAAACTAGCGTCACTATACCCTCGCACTCTCAAGTCATCACTCCCACCGTGGATAAGAAACCATTCCATAGTCCTCTGAAGGTACTTAAAAATATTCTTTACTGTGGTCCAATGTGCTCTACCAGGGTT
This sequence comes from Lactuca virosa, assembly GCF_052849685.1. Classification (NCBI taxonomy): domain Eukaryota; kingdom Viridiplantae; phylum Streptophyta; class Magnoliopsida; order Asterales; family Asteraceae; genus Lactuca; species Lactuca virosa. Next base: position 30,263,130 of record NC_136428.1, read on the forward strand.
CCCTTGATATCTGCTGACCATGCTCAAAGTGAAGGCCGCATCAGGTCAACTACATGTCATAGCATACATGATTGAGCCAACTGCGGAAGCATAAGGTACTCTGCTCATCTCTGCTATCTCGTCATCGGTACTCGGACTTTGAGTCTTACTCAACTTGGTATTGCTTTGAATTGGTAACTGTAATGCACGTGCTTCTATGCTAGGCATTAATGATGATGTAATAGTCTAGGTCAACCTTTGTAACTCGTTTTGAAATAATAAGAATGAATTATTTGAGTATTATGTGTTTTATACTTAATTATTATGATTTAATAAGGTAAGGATAAAAATAAGCGTCGAAAATAAATGTTAGATAAACCCGATATCTATGAAGAAAGTTGTAGTGGTTGAAACAAGGATTCCGTAGATATAAAGAATACCGAAATCCGAGTTATAACGAAGAAGTTATGACCTGTCGAAGTTTCGCGACAGAACCGGCACGACGATGTGTGACGTAAAAAGTGAATTTATGATAAAGTACTTTTTAGCTTTAGCACTCCAAATGAAAGTCGTAGTACACGTTAAACCGAGAGTGTGCATAAAAAGAATGTCCAAATCTGACTTCGTGTGAGGAAGTTATGAATTTTCTAAGATTTGGCATAACAGTATGTAACCCAGAATTCGAATTAAAGATCGATCGATTTTTAGCCGACACAACCTAAACGAGAGTCGAAGATCTTGTTAATAGTAGTTCAACGTTAAAAAGACAGACGAAAACGGACGTCGGATAAGAAGTTATGCATTTTTAACGGACTTTTCCTGTCCCGGCCTGTTAAAAATATAACTTTAAAAATAAGGTCAAAATTGTGACATCCCCATTTTCACGGCCAGAAAAGACCGATTTTGTTTATGCTTTATAAAAATCAGAGTACCTCTTTTAATAAAAATGTTGCGGAATTTGTTCCCAGTAAAACATGATAAATACGTTATCAAATCATTTCCGAAGAAAAGTATTTTTATTCATTTTAAAACATTTGGGATGTCATCGTCAATACAGAAACATAAACATAAACAGAACTTACATTCATTATCACTAGTGATTTACATCTCCTTAATCTCTCAGTGTAATGTGACTTCATATCAACACCTGTGATATAAATAAACTGAGTGGGTCAGGTTGGGAAACCTGGTGAGTACATAGGGTTTTCAACCCACAATAAATAAGTTTATTAACTTTATCAAATCAAACAAACCCGATTACCCGTTCCCGTTATCCTCACTTTACGTCCCTAAAACATCTAATACAAGGGACCTAGTCTAAGGGACTTTCATCGGGGTGACAACACATGCTTCGGGGGTTCCTTAGCAATTCATGTCAAATAAGGCAACCATGTGAAGGATGGAGTACTGCTGGTGAGCACACAGTTTAAATAAACACCTACAGGTTGCGAGCCTGCTAGCGTTCCACTAGACTGTCTAGAATAGTCCATGGTCGTCATCTATACTCCGCTAGATGACTGGATCATCAACAACATCTATATCGAGGTCTCTCATTATTTTATTTGGTCACACAGCAACTATTACATCTACCCATGTTTTACCCAACACGTTTTGTAGATATAAAATACATATACAATTTAAATCATTTAAAACGTGTATAAAAATATTTCACCCAGCATAGACAGCAAGTATTCAGACAATATGCACACATAGCACGTAATTTATATTAAATACTTCATATCTATGTGTAAGATGAAAGGGACCATGCACTCACTTGAAAAGGTGGTGATTCCGAACTTAGACAGCGCTTCGATTCTTAAAAATAATTTCCTTCGACGAAACCTAGTATTATTACCACTAGAGTTTAGTATATTATTCGCCGAGACTAATTAATAGTCTAGCTATTATTACTATTATATAAGCGTTAAAAAATACTTATATAACCCATAATAATAGCCCAAATACTTATTATAAGTTCCTAATAACGTTACTATAATTAAATAAAAGCTATATTAAAAATAGCATAGGTGTAGCTCACTTACAGCGGGTTTTATAGAAAACCGGGCTTTGCTTGGAGCAGCGTTCCCGAGCTGAAAAGCTCTTCTTCTCAGAGCCGTCGAGCACTCTGGGGCTTCCGCCTCGTGCTAGGGAGGTTCCCTAGGCTTTTCGGGGGGTTTCGGGGCTAGAGAGAGGTTCTAGAGAGAGAGAGTAAAGAGAAGAAAGAATGGGAAAGGTGTGAAGAAAATGAGGATGGGAGAGGTTCTATTTATAGGGTGAAAAATGGTTGAACTTGGTGCAACATGTCACCATCTAGTGGCAAGACTTGGGGAGAAAGCAATGACCAAGATTGTGCCACATCACCCATTTTCGCACATCACACTTCCGACTTCTAAAATCCGTAACTTTCACATACGACCTCCGTTTTTGACGTTCTTTATATCCACGCGTAGGTAAAAATAAGATCTGCAACTTTCATTTTGACTCCGTTGGCTAATTATCGAGCGATCTTAAATTTAACAGTACGAGGAGATTATACTGTTAAATGTCCGCGTAAAATTCATAACTTCTACATACGGACTCTGTTTTCGTCTGTCTTTTTACAGTTTAGTTCCTATTAATGAGATCTTCAATTCTCATTTAGGTCGCGTAGGCCAAAAACCGCTCGATCTAAAATTCGAGTTTCGGGCTGTGCACTGTTAAGCTAAATCTTAGAAAATTCATAACTTCCTCATTCAGATTTGGGCGTTCGTTTTTTGTATGTTCTCGGTTTAACGTATACTACAACTTTTGTTTAGATTTCTAAGGCTAAAAATTCCTCCATCGTAAATTCACTATTTACGTGTCCCGGTGTCGTGCCGGTTTTGCCGTAAAACTTCGACGAACCATAACTTCTTCGTTATAACTCGGATTTCAACGTTCTTTATATGTACGGAACCCTTGAGACGTATTCTACAACTTGGTTAAGATTATTTATTCTAAATAATCTTTTGTCAAAAAGTCGTTTTCGACCCCTATTATCTCTAAATTGACTGGCCCGGATCTACGGGCGTTACAATTATCTCCCCCTTAGGATGATTACGTCCCGGAATCATCAACGAAACAGGGCTCACATGATGACTCCATACGTTATCTCTTCATCCTAAGTAATAACCGTAACTTTGATGTTTCTTCGAACGAATATCTAACTCTAAGACTTCCTGATTGCAGGCGGTGCTCGATCTTGCACTTGCTCCCTATCTCACATTAGACTCCAAATTATGACCTTCAAGTCATAATCTCGATCCTTACTGGAGACTGCTTCTTCTTCTTAACAAACTTAAGATAAGTTATTTTATTACTAAAATGGACCGATGTGTCATATTCTAATGACTTATCATCGTATGTTCCCACGCTTAGACTCAGGTCTCTTAGAGTCTTCCAGAACAGACTATACATTTCTTCATGTTCTAAACACATCTTAAAAGGTAGCATTTCTAGCTACAAGCAACTATCACGATACCTCTACCGATCGCTTTGATTATCTTTTATTTCAATCTTTCGACTTAAGTCATATGCTACATCAAACTTGGTTCTCTGAACCACGTAACATACTTATCGTAGTCAGACTCAATTCGATATGACCACTAGGGTCGGAATAACAATCATCCTCTTAGTCATTACCGAAACGATGGTAACGACATATTTGAATAAAACGGTATCAATTACTAGCTTCTTGGTAACCTTGTGACTTTCCCTGATCCAAGTGTGAGTCATGTGCTTCCGGTAGTATAGGCCTCTACTACCTTTCACACCTACTCATACTCGTCCCAAGTATTGTCTTGCAGTTCACCCAAGTCACCATACAAGAAGGTTTTATATTATTCCTTGAAACGATTACATAGGTGTTCAATTTCAACCTATACTATGTCTCTAATAGGCTACACCACGTGGTACTATTTACACGACTACTTCATAGATCCTCATTCCTGATCCCTTTCATTTCCATCTTCTTCATCAAGGATCATATGGAACGCTCTTGCCTTCGGTTTCGGTGGAATGTTTGGTCTTGCCGCCTCTTTCTTCTTCGGGAAATCCTTAGCAACGTGCCCTTCTTCACGGCATTCATAACACACCCTTTTGCTGGCGGTGCACTCGTTGGCGTAATGTCCGGTCTTCCCACACTTGTAGCGAGTCACTTCCTCGCTACATTTCTCGAAGTGCTTCTTCTTGCACTTCTCGCACCATTTCACTTTGTTTCCTCCTCCGCTAAACTCCTTTGAACCAGACTTGATCTTCTTATTGGGCCTCGTAGACCCCTCAAACTTCCTCTTTTCGCCAACCTCCATCTTGTTGGCAGCTCTTCCCTTAATCATATCCTCCACAGACTTGGCAGCCCAGATAGCTGCCTCCAGAGTAGGTGCCTGACGCACTGGCACCGCGTACTCCCATGGAAGTCCCTTTGCGTACTTGTCGATTTTCGTCAGCTCATCCGGAACAAGACGCAAGGCGAACTCCATCTTCTCTGTGAAGTTGTTGGTGTATTCATCAATTGACATGCTTCCTTTCTTCAAGGTCAGGAACTGGTTCTCTAGCTCGAGCAGGTTTTGGGTTGAGCAGTACTTGCGTTTGAACTGCACCAAAAACTCTGCCCATGTCAGTTGCAGGCGCTCATTGGGGCTCAGAGTCTTCCCCAGGGTATTCCACCAGCGCACAGCACCTCCTCGGAATTGACTTACTGCAAAGGTGGTCTGTAACTCGCCTCTGCAACCATACGTCATGAAAGCTAACTCCATCTCCGAGATCCAATCCATGACTCCGATCGAATCTTCCTTTCCAGTGAAAGTCGATGGATTGCAAGTCAGAAAATCCTTGTACTTGCATCCATTCCTCTCGACTCCGTCATACTGGTTGTTTTGTCGAACTATTGGTGGGTTGGCTTGACCAACGGTCCCACTGTAGTTCCCTCCTTCTGACTGCCCATCTAGGGATGGCAAAAATCCCCATACCCGATGGGGAACCCGAAACCCACATCCGTTTTGACTGGGGAATCCCCAAGTTGACCGGGGATGGGGATGGGGATGGGGAATCCCCGAATAAAAAAGAGTCGGTGGGGATGGGGATGGGGATACCCTTAATCCCCGACCCTAGACCCGCCCCCGGATATATATTAATATATAATAATAATACAAAACATATATTTATCGTACAGTTTACAATAAATAATACTTGATCCAAGTAACCTAACTCATGAGTAATTACTTGGTTGAAATTACACATTTTCTTTTTCTTTTATTTAATTTAAACTCGTGTATAATTTTTTTTGTATTTAGTTTATCTACTTTATCTTAAGTATCACTCTGATAATTTTTTTATAGTTCATGTTCTATGTAGTTATTTAAATTTGGTAGAAAATTTGTTTATATTTTTTGTGCAATCTATGGATATTTTTATATTTTGTAAAATCTTTAAACTTATGTTGGTAAAATTGAAATTTAGAGTTTTCCTTTATGTAAAACTTTTCATATTAAATAAGGAAAAAAAATTCCTGATTCCCCGCTGGGGATCCCCAGTCCCCGTTGGGGGTGGGGGTGGGGGTTTATTTATATTCCCCGATGGGGATGTGGATGGGGATGGGGATTGGAATGAGAATTTGGGGATGAGGATGGGGATTGGGGTCCCCTGTATTCCCCGCCCCCGTTGCCATCTCTATGCCCATCGTTTAATTCGGGCTGTTCAACTGGAATTGTAGGTTCGTCCCTATTTTCATGCAACATTTGCCTCGTCTCTTCCCGTTGTGCAACCAACATAGGCCGTATCATGGCTTGTACTCCGGCCATTGTAATTGGCTCAGGAGCATCTGCTACAACAGGTATTTGTTCAATCACTGGTGGTTGATTCCTGTTCCCATTTGCATTCCCGACTCCACTATGCGTTCTTGCCATTTCGATCTATATACCAAATCAGACGTTCGGTGTGCAATGACGAGAATTAAGATAGGAAAGATTTTATTTACGATCGACGTGTAATTCTCCCTATTTCTCCGAAAAGTTATATGTCAGTTCTAATACCGTAATTAAACGTTTAGAAATCTGAACACATAAAGTTTCTAGATCCGGTCGGCAACAGACCATAGATCCGATCATACAATGCATATCATAAATCATTTAGCACATAAAAGCATGTTAAGCATTTTCCCTAAATTAGCTAGTGCTTGTGTCTATTCAGGTGCTTTACCTAAATTTTATTAGACACACTCCTCACAATCCTTGCTTAGCATTCTAAGTTTAAGTCTAGAAATAAATCCATATTTCTAGTTCGCTTAAACTAATGCTCTGATACCAACTGTGACATCCCCATTTTCATGGCCAGAAAAGACCGGTTTTGTTTATGCTTTATAAAAATCAGAGTACCTCTTTTAATAAAAATGTTGCGGAATTTGTTCCCAGTAAAACATGATAAATACGTTATCAAATCATTTCCGAAGAAAAGTATTTTAATTCATTTTAAAACATTTGAGATGTCATCGTCAATACAGAAACATAAGCATAAACAGAACTTACATTCATTATCACTAGTGATTTATATCTCCTTAATCTCTCAGTGTAATGTGACTTCATATCAACACCTGTGATATAAATAAACTGAGTGGGTCAGGTTGGGAAACCTGGTGAGTACATAGGGTTTTCAACACACAATAAATAAGTTTATTAACTTTATCAAACCAAACAAACCCGATACCCGTTCCCGTTATCCTCACTTTACGTCCCTAAAACATCTAACACAAGGGACCTAGTCTAAGGGACTTTCATCGGGGTGACAACACATGCTTCGGGGGTTCCTTAGCAATTCATGTCAAATAAGGCAACCATGTGAAGGATGGAGTACTGCTGGTGAGCACACAGTTTAAATAAACACCTACAGGTTGCGAGCCTGCTAGCGTTCCACTAGACTGTCTAGAATAGTCCATGGTCGTCATCTATACTCCGCTAGATGACTGGATCATCAACAACATCTATATCGAGGCCTCTCATTATTTTATTTGGTCACACAGCAACTATTACATCTACCCATGTTTTACCCAACACGTTTTGTAGATATAAAATACATATACAATTTAAATCATTTAAAACGTGTATAAAAATATTTCACCCAGCATAGACAGCAAGTATTCAGACAATATGCACACATAGCACGTAATTTATATTAAATACTTCATATCTATGTGTAAGATGAAAGGGACCATGCACTCACTTGAAAAGGTGGTGATTCCGAACTTAGACAGCGCTTCGATTCTTAAAAATAATTTCCTTTGACGAAACCAAGTATTATTACCACTAGAGTTTAGTATATTATTCGCCGAGACTACTTAATAGTCTAGCTATTATTACTATTATATAAGCGTTAAAAAATACTTATATAACCCATAATAATAGCCCAAATACTTATTATAAGTTCCTAATAACGTTACTATAATTAAATAAAAGCTATATTAAAAATAGCATAGGTGTAGCTCATTTACAACGGGTTTTATATAAAATCGGGCTTTGCTTGGAGCAGCGTTCCCGAGCCGAAAAGCTCTTCTTCTCGGAGCCGTCGAGCACTCCGGGGCTTCCGCCTCGTGCTAGGGAGGTTCCCTAGGCTTTTTGGGGGGTTTCGGGGCTAGAGAGAGAGTAAAGAGAAGAAAGAATGGGAAAGGTGTGAAGAAAATGAGGGTGGGAGAAGTTCTATTTATAGGGTGAAAAATGGCTGAACTTGGTGCCACATCACCCATTTTCGCACAGCACACTTTCGACTTCTAAAATCCGTAACTTTCACATACGACCTCCGTTTTTGACGTTCTTTATATCCACGCGTAGGTAAAAATAAGATCTGCAACTTTCATTTTGACTCCGTCGGCTAATTATCGAGCGATCTTAAATTTAACAGTATGAGGAGATTATACTGTTAAATGTCCGCGTAAAATTCATAACTTCTACATACGGACTCTGTTTTCGTCTGTCTTTTTACAGTTGAGTTCCTATTAATGAGATCTTCAATTCTCATTTAGGTCGCGTAGGCCAAAAACCGCTCGATCTAAAATTCGAGTTTCGGGCTGTGCACTGTTAAGCTAAATCTTAGAAAATTCATAACTTCCTCATACGAAGTCAGATTTGGGCGTTCGTTTTTTGTATGTTCTCGGTTTAACGTATACTACAAATTTTGTTTAGATTTCTAAGGCTAAAAAGTCCTCCATCGTAAATTCACTATTTACGTCTCCCGGTGTCGTGCCGGTCTTGCCGTAAAACTTCGACGGACCATAACTTCTTCGTTATAACCCGGATTTCAACGTTCTTTATATGTACGGAACCCTTGAGACGTATACTACAACTTGGTTAAGATTATTTATTATAAATAATCTTTTGTCAAAAAGTCGTTTTCGACCCCTATTATCTCTAAATTGACTAGCCCGGATCTACGGGCGTTACAAAAATTAGCCGACAAAATCTAAACAAAAGTTATAGAGTATAATCTCACTACGCGTGGATATAAAGAACGTCAAAAACGAACCCCGTATGCAAAAGATATGAGTTTTTGAAGTTTTAAATATAAAATTCGAGGCTTATCTGAAGCCGTACGCCCAGCGTACGATTTTACGCCCCACGTACTCGGACTAGGTCAGAAGTTGGCCACGTCGCCTCTTTCTTCGGACGGATGACACGTATCTCGCACATCGACGCGTCCGAGGCCCAGAAACCGAACAAGCGACACGTCTCTCGGAACGCCCAGTGTACTCGGTCTACGCCCAGCGTAGAGCCTCGCAAGGCAGTACGCCCTGTGTACTCTAAAATTACACCCAGCGTAATTTGAGGCATCAGCCTCCTATAAATAGGATGCGAGGCTTTCCGGAAATGGTTGCTGATTCTCATACTCTTTCACTCTCTATACCCTAGCTACTCTAAACCACCCTGAAGCCTAGGGAACCTCCCTAATACCCGAAGCAAGTCCCGAAGCCCCGAAGTCCCCGAGAAAATAAATTTTTTTCGAGTCGAAACTCTGCCTGTGCAGAGCCCGGTTTTTGAGCAAACCTCCCAGTTTCATCGAAAAAGATTGTTTTAAGGAACAAAGTGTTGTCCAATCACCACCACATCAGGTGAGTGTATAGTCACTTTCATCTTACACATAGATATGAAGTATTTTATATAAAATACGTGCTATGTGAATATATATTGTTTTTTTATTTGAGATGGATGTTGAATGAATGATTTATACAGGTTTTAAATGATTTAAACGGTATATGTATTTTATATCTACAAAAATGTTGGGTAAAACATAATTAGATGAAATAGTTGGTATGTGATGAAAGATGAGTTGAATAGATGAGATGATCGGTGATATAGATCATGAGATGAGGGTGAGGGGTGAAAAATGAGAGAAGCCCTTACCCAAACGTTGGCCCTGTCATCTAGGAGATTATGGATGACAACCATGGACTATCATAGACGGTCTATGGAACACTAGCAGGCTCGCAACCTGTAGGTGTTGTGAACAATATGTTCACCTGGTGTACTCTAAAAACCTATTGACATGTATTGCAGGTGGATTCCCGTGAATAATAATGTCGATAAATGAGAGCTATGGACTTAGCACATGTTGGATGAACCCTGGAAATTATGAATTTAGTTCCTGTTGTATAAACCCTGGCGACGATGTACTCCGTGCCTATTCCTTAGGATGAATCCTTAGGAATGAGTGATGGATGATTCTTAGGGTAAATCCTTAAGAAATAAAGAAGATAATGGGGATGAGTATTTGGGTTAATTGTTTGATGATAAAACACAATAACTTTATTATTGTGGGTTGAAAACCCTATGTACTCACCAAGTTTCCCAATCTGACCCACTCAAGTTATTTGTATCACAGGTGTCGATACGAAGCTACGTTACACTGAGAGATTAAAGGAGATGTAAAATCACTAATGTAAATGAATGTAACTTCTGTTTACGCTTATGTTTCTGTATTGACGATGACATCCCAAAGTTTTAAAATGAATAAAATACATTTCCTCATAAATGATTTGATAACATATTTATCATGTTTTTCTGGGAACAAATTCCGCAACGTATTTCTTTAAAAGATACTCTAATTTTTAAAATCAAGCACAAACAAATCGGTCTTTTCGGGACGTGAAATTGGGGATGTCACAGTTGGTATCAGAGCATTAGTTTAAGCGAACTAAGTGATGATCGTGAGATGAGTGTCTACCATATTTTAGACACGAGCACTAGTATATTTTAGGAAATATGCCTAAAATGATTTTATGTGCTAAATGCTATATGTTTGCCATATATGATATTATTTGTTTGGATCTATGATTTGTTGCCGACCAGATCTGGAAACCTTATGTGTTTAGGATTCTAAGCGTATGACTACGATATTAGAACTAGCATGTAAACGTTTCGGAGTGATAACGAAGATTTAAACGTCTATCAAAAATAAAGATCTAAATTCACCTAATTTGGTGTATAGATCGAAATGGCAAGCACTCAAAGTGGATTGGGAAACGATAACCCGCAGCCCGTGCCAATCACGATGGCAGGGGTACAGGCAATGGTGCGGACGATGTTGGATTAATAGATGGAAGAGACAAAACGTTTACGTCAACAAAGTAAGGACGAAATTACTATGCCAGTACGCCAGTCACCTACTCTTGGGGAAACTATCTGGGTTGCTAAGTCTATTGAAGAAATGATCAACGACAGGACCACCAACAAGGTTGAAGTTGACAAGAAGAGGAAATTTGAGGGGTCTTCGAGGTCCAAGAAGAGCAACATGTTCTCAAAGTCTGGAAAAAGAGGTGGTAAAGAAAAATGGTGCGGGAAGTGCAAAAATAAACACGTTGGAAGGGAGGTGACTTGTTTCAAGTGTGGAAAGATCGGACATTACGCCGATGAGTGTACGTTTCCCAAGAGGGTGTGTTACGGAGGTAGGGAAGAAGAACATATTTCTAGGGACTGCCCGAAGAAAAACGAAGCAGCAAGGCCAGATACACCACCAAGGCCAAGGGCAATGCCCATGATCCTCGACGAAGCAAATAACAACGCTAGTAATTAGAAGTAAATACTTGATATCCGAAGATCAAGTTATGAAGTAACATGTGGTGTAGCCTATTAGAGGCATAGTACAGGGTAAAATTGAACCTCTGTGTAATCGTTTCAAGAAATAATATAAACCCTGGTTTTGTTATCTGATGTATTGAATGACTATGTCAAATTCTTGTATGGTGACTTGGAGACCTGCGAGACAATACTTGGGACGAGTATGAGTAGGTGTGAATGGTAGTAGAGGCATATACTACCGGAAGCACAGGACTCGTACTTGGATCAGGGAAAGTCACGAGGTTACCAAGGAGCTAATAATTGATTCCGTTTTGTTCTAGTCTGTCGTTACCATCGTTTCGGTAATGACTAAGAAGATGATTGTTATTCTGACCCAAGAGGTTATATCGAATCGAGTCCGACCAAGATGAGTTAGTCATGTGGTTCAGAGAACCAAGTCTGATGTAGTATCTCACTCAAACGGGAAGATTGAAGTATCCCAATCATTATTAAAGTAACAGGCTTGTAGCTAGAAGTACTACATGCTAGAATGTGATCACACTGGAACACGAAGGAAGGTATATTACGTTCAGAAACTCGACTCTAAAAGACTTGAGTCTAAGCAGTACATAATACGATGAGATGTCATTAGAACATGACCCATCAATCTACTATGGTAATCGAAGGAAAGAACTTATCTTAAGTTTGTTAAAAAGAAGGAGGAGTCTCCAATAAAAATCGAGATTGTGACTTGAAGGTCACAATTGAAAGTTCAACATGGGATAGGGAGCGGGAGCAAGATCGAGCACCGCCTGCATACAAGAATTCCAAAAGTAGATACTCATTCGAAGGAAACATAATAGTTACGAATATTACCTAGGATGAAGAGATAACGTATGGAGTCATTATACAAGCCATGTCTTGTTAGTGTTTCCGAGAACAGAGTTGAAGACTTCGTAGTCTGTAGCGACGCATCTGGAACTGGGTTGGTTTGTGTTCTAACCCAAAAGGACAAGGTGATAGCACATGCATCGAGACAATTGAAAGAACACGAAAAGAACTACCCCACTCATGATTTGGAGTTGACAGCGTTAGTATATGCACTAAAGATATCGAGGTATTATCTTTATGGCACAAAATGCAAACTTTTCACTGATCATAAGAGTCTTCAATATCTCTTTAATCAGAAGGAATTGAATATGAGACAACAACGCTGGCTAGAGTTACTTAAGGATTACGATTGTGAGATACTTTATCACCCTGTTAAAGCAAATGTCGTAGCTGATGCTTTAAGCCGAAAAGTGAGCCTTGAAAGGAAAAGGCCAAGAGCATTAAGAATTGAAGTTGTCTCAACAATTGTGGAAAGCATCAAGAAATTTCAAAAAGAAGCTTTAAAGAAAAATTACCGAAAGGAAGAACGTTTGGGCAAAACGTTAGTGTTCGATACAAACAGTCAAGGACTGAAGGTATTCTAAGATAGGATTTGGGTACCTAAGACGAGAGGAATAAGATATCTTCTGGTGGAAGAAGCTCACAAGACCATGTACTCGATTCATCCCGACAACACGAAAATGTATAGGGATCTGAAACCCTACTACTGGTGGCCGACGATGTAGCTCGATGTCGTAAAGTATGTGGCTAAGTGTGTGACATGTGATCGGTTTTATACACAAGAACATCCTATGTGCTCATACAAACCCTAATGCTTGGATCTAGGTTTCTCTATTGTACATGCAATTCATCCAAGACTCAAGAACCCTAATCTAGCATATGCATTTCGAAATTATCACATAAGCACAGATCTAGATGATTACCTCTTCTTCAAGGGTTTGAATCTTCTTGTCTTTGGAGCTTAGAGTCACAAGTGTCACTCCTCTAATGGCTTACAAACGCCACAAACAAGAGAATGACTTATGAGAAGGAGGAGCACCAAAAACGACCTAGGGTTCTTCCAAGGGAGTTCACCATGTTTTTGGGGCCATAGGGGTCTTTATATAGTGAGGCTATTAGGGTTATCAAACAAGAAAACCCTAATTTGACTGCTTAGGCTCCAAGCAGCCCATAGACTCCCTTTAGAACACCCCTTGGACGAATTCCTTATGGGCTTCCCATAGAATTCGTCCAACCTATGTTCCAAGGTGATCCATACCCCAATTGCAATTATCTTATAAATACAATTCCAGTCCCCTAAGTTTAATTAATGTCTTTTAGTCACAAAACTAACTATCAATTAATTCTTGACTAATATTAATTAAAGAATATGATTTTTCCTTTAATATATTATTCATATAATATATTAATAAATCATAATTAATCCTCTTTCTCCATAAATCATCCTATCAAGTTGCTTTGGTGAAGGCAACCCAAAAGGACCATGCACAACCGGGTCAAGTACATACCAAATATAGTTACGAGCTTAGACACTAATCCAACAGTCTCCCACTTGGATAAGTCTAGTAACTATAAATGCAAGTACAATCCGATTAGAAATCGTAGCTCTCAAAGACGCTGTCGAACTCTGATCTTATCAGCAACCTGTCCTTCAGATAAGGGATCATATATTCCTCCATTCTAGATATCGTATGAACTGAGACATGGATTTTAATCATACTCTCTGTTCATGTGTTGTTTCCCGATTTCCGATTTATGACAACTGCCAACAGACTACAATTGAACACATCAACTCAGTCCCGGCTTGGCCAAGCGCTTAGGGTGTCATCACTAAATCATTGAGGGGCCCACGGATATCGCTTTTATCCTACTTTGGGTAAAAGGAATGGATAAACTTTGAATCAATGCTCGCTTGTACCTACTCGTCAAATCACACACAACAATACGTTTTATAACACCAAATTACTGGTGCGTTTACATATTATCAATGTGCAACCAACTTGCAGAATACAACTCACACGTCTCGGTTTCAAGAATATAAGATATTATCGTCTCACCAATCACTCGTGATAAAATCCATAAAGCGATCCAAGTGAGCGTGGGTTTAATCCAATACTCTGATCTTATAGCAGCACTCATGAATCTGTAGCAAACTTGTGCTATGACTAAACGCTTTAGTCAATCTACAGACGGATTCATGACAGTCTTCATTCATTCCTACTTCCAAAGAATGAGCGACTGTGGAGGGTTTGAATAATCTTATTATTCAGGAAGTCAAAACATGCAAAGTGAAACACAAGAATAATACTAATCCTATATGGCCCCAAACCTTTGAGTATAAATAAAACACCTTTTATTTAATCATCATATTGATTACTCATTATTTGTTGTTTCGGGTAATCAACTTCTTACTTGAATTATAACGACAATTGTCCCATGCTCTTAGCATGCACACTATGTTTACCTATGGTCCTTACTTTGTGAAATAGTATAATTGAATAACATTTGCAATCACACTCATTTCATAATTCTCAATCCTTATCATTAGTGTAAGAATACCAAATTCTTGCCACTATTGAATATATGTTAGATTCTAACATTTTATGCAATTATCCTTTTGTTATCTTATTGCACAAAAGTCACCAAGACTTTGCCAATGAAATTACAAAGTTCTATATTGGAGATTGCTACAAGGCAATTCCATAGATACGAAGTCTCACATTCAAAGTACATTCCTTTGAACATCCTTCTTGCATAAAAGTTTCTAATCTAGACATAAAGTCTTAACGTTCAATATGGAAACATTTCCATATTTTCCATATAACAACTCATTCTAAATAGAATCTTGTCTATTCATAATAATGTCAATATGGTCCATCTATTAGTATACTTCCAACTGCTCACAAGCGACCAATCCTTGGCGAACCTTAGATTGTCCTTGACAGTTATTTAATTATTTTAGTCAAATCCGGTTCTAGTCCCTTTTTCCCTGTTAATGCTCTAGGCATTTGGAAAATTTTAGAACAGTCGAATATTACAGCATATGCAATCGATCCTATACCCGAAGCGTATGGGATACGATTCATAATGAAAAACGTAATACTTTACCAGTTTCTTGCTATAATATTGCCATAATATTTCTATTTGTCGTGTTCTCAAAATTCGAACTGTGAAGAGGGATGCCGTAATCATAATCGAACTTTGAGAATGCAATTAATAAATATATCGTTGACTAAATTCAATTAAAATTTCTCGATCTAAGCTTTTAGATTGGAAACGAAGTATAACATTCTCTCCCTTAATTATATCAAAAACAACTTTTCAACCCCTGCAACTTTGCAAAGTGAAACTTTTGTTTTTCTATAATTAATATTGCCAACTTGCAATACTTAAAATAATAATCATGCTCCCATTAACATGATGATTATATCCATTCCAGCATAACATTTATACTCCCACTAGCTTTGACACGTATTTAGAAAATAGTTGGATTTCTAAAAGACAATACTTATTGACTTCCAAAGTTCATATTTCCAATACGATGTGCTTCGATAAGCCTTTATCTAAGATTCTCAAACTCAGACACCTTTCCTTAGACATGTCACATGTGTGTCTAAACTAATTCAGAACTTATATTACTAAGTCCCAAATATTCAGACTAATCACCAAATCTCACAATTCGAACTATGAAGAGGGATGTCGTAATCATAATCGAATTTGAGAATGCAATTTACATAATCACTATCTTCTTAAAATCTCTCTTAGTGAAAGCGTTTCCTCACAATCATTTTCATGAAGGAGAGAAACCTTATGACACTTAGATTTTATGGTGCATGTGTTCCTATCCATGTGAATTTGTCATAACCATAATCATAAGAAAATATTTGTGACAAATCCAAACTCTTATGGACAGAACTTGTTCATACTTGATTCTTTGCCATCAAGGGTCCCACCATTGCTTCCAAGTTATTTAGCAGCTCACCTATGCCAGTCAATGTACTTTCATTGAACAAGGTGCTTGCCTTATGCATTCTGTTGAGAACTCGTAGAACTCATATGCATAATCAAATCAACTGGATTGACATAGAAACAAGAATACGTCAACACGATAGGTTACAATCCTCAAGTCGTGTGCTAGTGTTTAATAGGTTTACTTCTTGATTTGTTCTTAAAACTTTTCAAGATCTTTAGACTCCCACTGACCTCTTGACATATTAGATTCTCTTATTAAGAAACATTTCTTGACAAAAAACAAATATCCAAGAGTTAGTGTGTGTCTATATCAAGACAAAACCTACACGTAATTTGGTACCAGTTGGTCTTTGTCTTATTCAAGACATCACAACTTACCAAAATGTGCAAGTGTAAGAACATTCCTACTTAAGATTATGTCACTCAAGTCACAATCTTGGAGTATGACTCTAAGACTTGATTTTGGAACGAAGTACGATACATCTTATTGACTTAACCACATCAATAATTCCCTATTCCTCTTCTTAGCCAAACTAGTGCACTAAGGTGTCCTTAGAGGATGAATTATAATATGGTTCCTACGATTACCAAGACGATCATAAAACACGATACAAAAGTACTCTCCCTTCTTCTTAGATTGGAGAAACTTTTTATCTTTCTGCCTTCATTGATTCTACTTATTCGTTCTGCCATTCATTGAAACTTTTCAATGATTCAGAATTACACTTAATCTTGTAAGTATAACCACATTTACTAGACCTTTAGTAAATCATGACGAATAATGTTATTATCATTTATGGTGGACTTGACTAGTGCACAACATTGTGTACTAGTTCCTTTAGTCCTTCACTTGACTCACATACTTATGTGAACAAGGAATTAGTCTTAATTACTTAAGTACCAAGATTTCCATACATCACACAATACAAGTTGTAAGATTCCAAGTTTTTGTCCAATTGAAACTTGGGCGATGGGAATCTTTCCTTACTTAGAAAATTATGACACTACCATAAATTGTGTCTAAGTACAGCCTACCATCCGCAAACCGATGGTCAGAGCGAATGAACGATTTAAACATTGGAGGATATGCTAAGAGCATGTACCCTGGAATTCCAAGGTAACTAGGATGAACATTTACCTTTGGTAGAATTTTCCTACATTAATAGTTTCCACTCGAGCATCAAAATGGCACCTTATCAAGCTTTGTATGGACAAAAGTGTCGAACGTCGTCATGTTGGCTTTAAGCTGGGGAAAAGCAGTTTATGGAACCTGAGATAGTTCACCAGACTGCTAAAAAGCGGAAAGTGATTAGGGAAAGGATTTTAGCAGCTCAGTATCGTCAAAAGAGCTATGCTGATAAGAAAAGACAACCGATAACATTCGAAGTTAGAGATTCGGTTTTACTTAGTCTCTCCATGGAAGGGACTTATAAGATTTGGTAAAAGGGGAAAGTTTAGTCCAATGTTTATTGGACCGTTTAAAAATTCTTCATAGGATTGGGAATGAAGCTTACAAGATAGAACTACCACAAGAACTAGATGGTATTCATAACACTTTCCACGTGTGTTATTTCAGGAAGTTCACAAGAGAAGTTCCCGACATAATTCCAATTTCTGAATTAAGGTTGGCTGAAAGCAAAAGGTTAATTAAAGAACCAGAGGCAATCGTTGACCGTAAGACTAAGAAGTTGTGATGCAAGATGGTCGATTTAGTGCTTGCGCGATGGAAACATACGAATGGGCCAAATCTCACCTAGGAAACGGAGAGTGACATGATGAGTCGCTATCCGCATTTGTTTGCCGATGGATGATTCCCCGGACAGAATCATCCTAAGGGGGAGAGAATTATAACGCCCGTGTTTCTAGGCTAGACATTAATGATGATGTAATAGTCTAAGTCAACCTTTGTAACTCTTTTTGAAATAATAAGAATGAATTATTTGAGTATTATGTGTTTTATACTTAATTATTACGATTTAATAAGTTAAGGATAAAAATAAGCGTCGAAAATAAATGTTAGATAAACCCGATATCTATGAAGAAAGTTGTAGTGGTTGAAACAATGATTCCAGAGATATAAAGAATACCGAAATCCGAGTTATAACGAAGAAGTTATGACCTGTCGAAGTTTCGCGACAGAACCGACACGACGCTGTGTGACGTAAAAAGTGAATTTGTGATAAAGTGCTTTTTAGCCTTAGCGATCTAAATGAAAGTCGTAGTACACGTTAAACCGAGAGCATGCATAAAAATAATGTCCAAATCTGACTTCATATGAGGAAGTTATGAATTTTCTAAGATTTGGCATAGCAGTATGCAGCCCGGAAATGGTTGCTAATTCTCATACTCTTTCACTCTCTATACCCTCTCTAGCTACTCTAAACCACCCCGAAGCCTAGGGAACCTCCCTAATACCTGAAGCAAGTCCCGAAGCCCCGAAGTCCCCGAGAAAATAAATTTTTTTCGAGTCGAAACTCTGCCCGCACAGAGCCCGGTTTTTTAGCAAACCTCCCGGTTTCATCGAAAAAGATTGTTTTAAGGAACGAAGTGTTGTCCAATCACCACCACATCAGGTGAGTGTATAGTCACTTTCATCTTACATACAGATATGAAGTATTTTATATAAAATACGTGCTATGTGAATATATATTGTTTGTTTATTTGAGATGGATGTTGAATGAATGATTTATACAGGTTTTTAATGATTTAAACGGTATATGTATTTTATATCTACAAAAATGTTGGGTAAAACATGGGTAGATGAAATAGTTGGTATGTGATGAAAGATGAGTTGAATAGATGAGATGATCGGTGATATAGATCATGAGACGAGGGTGAGGGGTGAAAAATAAGAGAAGCCCTTACCAAAACGTTGGCCCCGTCATCTAGGAGATTATGGATGACAACCATGGACTATTCTAGACGGTCTGTGGAACACTAGCAGGCTCGCAACCTATAGGTGTTGTGAACAATATGTTCACCTGGTGTACTCTAAAAACCTATTGACATGTATTGCAGGTGGATTCCCGTGAATAATAATGTCGATAAATGAGAGCTATGGACTTAGCACATGTTGGATGAACCCTGACAATTCTAAATTTAGTGCCTGTTGTATAAACCCTGGCGACGATGTACTTTGTGCCTATTCCTTAAGATGAATCCTTAGGAATGAGTGATATATGATTCTTAGGGTAAATCCTTAAGAAATAAAGAAGATAATGGGGATGGATATTTGAGTTAATTGTTTGATGATAAAACACAATAACTTTATCATTTTGGGTTGAAAACCCTATGTACTCACCAGGTTTCCCAACCTGACCCACTCAAGTTATTTTTATCACAGGTGTCGATACGAAGCTACGTTACACTGAGAGATTAAAGGAGATGTAAAATCACTAGTGTAAATTAATGTAAGTTCTATTTACGCTTATGATCCTGTATTAACGATGACATCCCAAAGTTTTAAAATGAATAAAATACATTTCCTCGGAAATGATTTGATAACATACTTATCATGTTTTTCTGGGAACAAATTCCGCAACGTATTTCTTTAAAAGATACTCTAATTTTTAAAATCAAGCATAAACAAATCGGTATTTTCGGGCCGTGAAATTGGGGATGTCACAGTAACTACCCTTTCTTGGAATTTTCCATGCTGAAATGTTTCAACACTTTATCCAAGTAAGTACTTTGACTAAGTCCTATTAGTCTCTTACTCCTATTTCTCAAAATCCTTATCCCTAAAATATAAGCAACTTCTCCGAGGTCCTTCATAGCAAAGCACTTCCAAAGCCAGGACTTAACCTCCTGCAAGGTTAGGAAGTCGTTTCCTATGAGTAGTATGTCATCCACATACAAAATGAGAAAGCTAACTATACTCCCAATGGATTTGACATATACACAGGACTCATCCTTGCTTTTTGAGAAACCAAACTCTTTGACTTTCTCATCAAAACAAAGATTCCATCTGTGAGACGCTTGTTTCAATCCATAGATGGATTTCTCAAGCTTACACACTCTATTAGGGTGCTTCGCATCGAAAAAACCCTCTGGCTGACTCATGTAAACACCTTTAGCCAACTTCCCATTAAGGAAAGCGGTTTTGACATCCATCTACCATATTTCATAATCATGAAAAGCAGCTATGGCCAACATAACCCTTATAGACTTAATCTTCGCTATTGGTGAGAAGGTCTCATCATAGTCAACTCCAGGAGTTTGAGTAAAGCCCTTTGCCACCAATCGCGCCTTATACGTGTGCACTTTCCCATCCATGTCGGTCTTTTTCTTGAATATCTATTTGCACCCGACCGTCTTACGACCTGACACATTATCAACCAAGTTCCAAAATTGATTGTCATACATGGACTGAATCTTGCTGTCCATAGCCTCTTTCCATTTCGCAGACTTCGGGCCTGTCATGGCTTCCTTGTAGTTGTTAGGTTCATCGAAATTTATTAGTGTTCTATCACTAATAAACGTATCACCCTCAGCAGTTATATGGGAACCATATAATACGGTGGAACACTAACTCTACTGGATCGTCTAAGAGGTAGGGACTCGTCAATCGGTTCAACAGGAGTTTCCTCCTCGGGTTGAGCGCCAGTGTTAGGGGTTTCTTCATCGCTTGATTCTTGAAGCTCTTCAAGATCAATTTGCCTCCCACTGTCCTTTTGGCATATGAGTTATCTTTCTCGAAAAAACCCCTCTCCTCGCAACGAAGACAACATTGTCACTCGGTCTATAGAAGAGATATCCAAAAGACTTTTGTGGATAGCCGATGAAAATACACCGCTCACTACGAGGCTCGAGCTTGTCGTGAGTCTCTCGTCTTACGAGGGAACTTTCCCTGTCCACATCTCGTGAGGTGTTTTGGCAACCTTCTTAGTCGGGACTAGATTAAGGATATGGGAGGAAGTCTCTAAGGCATACCCCCAAAATGAGATAGGTAACGAAGCTCGACTCATCATGGAACGAACCATGTCCAACAAGGTTTGATTGCGCCTCTCAGCCACACCATTCAACTGCGGTGTCCTAGGTGGTGTCAATTGCGAAACAATTCTGCATTCCTTGAGGTAGTCGTGGAATTCAATACTAAGGTACTCACCTCTTCAATCGGATCGGAGCATCTTAATTTTCCTGCCCAACTGATTCTCCACTTCTTGCTTAAACTTTTTGAATTTTTCAAAGGTTTCTAACTTGTGCTTGATTAAGTAGATATACCCATGTCTGCTATAATCATCAGTAAAAGTCACATAGAAGCGGTTCTCATCCCTTGTGGTGGATCTAAAAGGTCTACATACATCCGTATGTATGAGATCCAAAAAACCCTCACCCATTTCACAAGTACCATTGAAGGGTGACTTGGTCATCTTTCCAAGTAAACAAGATTTGCACGTATCATCCGATTTGAGTTCGAATGACTCCAACACTCCATCCTTTTGGAGTTGGGCTATGCGCTTCTTGTTGACATGTCCAAGACGACAATGCCACAATCATGCTTTGTCCAAACCATTGGACGAATCAATATGCAACACATTATTTCCTAAGTTATCTACAACATTCATAGTTTCATATACTCTATTACAAGGCAATGATTCAAAATAGAAAGTACCATTCAAGAAATCATTAATAGAACCAATTTCATTATTAAACGAAAATCTAAAACCTTGTCTGTTCAAACCATGAAAAGAAATAGTGTTTCTCGCCATTTCTGAAGAGTAGCAACAATCATACAAATCTAAACCTAACCCACTACAATCATACAAATCTAAACCTAACCTTGTCTGTAAAAAAACTAAAGAGTAAACTCCAATCTTATTTCCCATGATCAGGTTCATCTTCCCATGCTCCACATCCCTACTTCTTCTTAGACCCTGCAAATCAGAACAAATATGAAACCACATCCTGTATCAAGGACCCAAGAAATAACATGTGATGAGTTGTTAGATTGAATAGTATAAATACTTGCGAAGGAGGGCTTTATCTTCCCATCCTTGATGTCCTGCAGATACTTCGGGCAGCTTCGTTTCCAATGCCCTTTTTCGTGACAATAGAAGCACTCTGCTTCTTTTGGGTTGGAAGAGGGGGTAGCAGAAGCAGCTTTGGTCCCACTAGAAGAGGACCATCATGGGGTTTACCCTTGTGGCTCTTGGAAGGAGCTTTCCTCTTCTTCCCTTTCCCTTTCCCAATAGCCAAGATAGGGGCAACAGTAGTAGGAGTAGATGCAGTAGATTTGCCTTTCAGACTACTCTCAGCAGTCCTTAGCAGGCCTTGAAGCTTGCTCAGAGTGACCTCCTCCTTTTTCATATGATAGGTCATATGAAACTGGTCGTAACAAGGAGGCAACGAGTGAAGAATGATATCTATGGCCAGCTCCTCATCGAAGTTGACATTCAGCTTCAGCAAGAGGTCCACGAATCTTTGCATTTTATGCAAGTGGGCCGTGATGGACTCGCCATCCTTCATTTTGGTAGTGATCATCGAGGCGATGATCTCATACCTCTCCTGCCTGTCACTTTGATGGTAACGTTCCATCAAATATTGGTGCATCTCGTAAGGATAGTAGTCCTCGTAGGACTTTTGGAGTTCAGCAGTCATTGTTGCGAGCATGATGCAATGAACCTTTGTAGCATCTCGCTCATGAGTTTCGTAAGTAGCAATTTCTTCTGGAGTAGCAGTGTTGACATTGACCTCTTTCAGCTCCTTGTCGAGAACATACTCTTTGTCCTCGTAGCGGGTGACCATGTGAATGTTGCGGATCCAATCATTGAAATTGGTCCCATCAAATATCACCCTCCCACACAAGTTCATGAGTGAGAATGAGCCATAAGGGGTCGAGCTAGAAGCGTTGTTGTTTTGAGTAGACATCTTAAATAGAAAAGGAACAAAGTTTAAATTAGATAATAATCCCCAATTAAACACCCAAATGAGAAATTAGGGCTAGGATCCAACATGATTATTTACAATTCAGAAAATGGATGCCGTAATCTAATTGCAAATAATATGAAGGTAGGTAAATGACGATTTACCAATTTCCACAATGAAAAACGAAAAAGGACTTTAAGTTTTGAATGAATTGAAATTCCTAGATTCTTTTGAGATTCATTGAACTTTTTAATGGCATGTTTAAATCTCTATTATGCCCTTCAAGTTTGTGACTGGGATACCGAGGATCACAAACAAGGTGTGAATAACCATGCAAATGTACTTGGTACTCTCGATGTCATTTACCACCTAATCAATGTGACGGTTATCCACACACGCTCCATTGATCTATGATAAATGTCAAGTTACCCTTTGCCACCTTTGCTAGTCCCAAATTAGTGTGTCGGTTAACCACACACGCTCCACTAACGACTTGGCAAGGTGCAAAGTGTAATTTCATGGAATAGCATACATTTTCACATTTTTCCTAAAGTAACTAAGATTGAGAATTTATAAAAACATTTAGTTACTTTATATAATCATTATAATTATTAATGAGGAATTGGTTGCCCTATCTTAACCGTTCGGCTAACGACCCTCCACCAATCAAGGAAGCGGTGGGTGAGAGTGGACACCCATTAAACTGCCATTTTATAGGAACCAACCTTATACCCCCCCCCCCCTTTTAGATCGACTTCGTGAATGAGGTCTACTAACGGTAAGACCAGCTTTATCTTATACATATATATATTATTAATATTTTAATATTATAATAGTATAAGGGTTAAATTTTAACTTTTAAAACTCTAGGGTTTAGAATTTAAATATCTCAAAATTAAAACTATTAATCAAAATTTTAAATTCCAAAACATAAGGGCAAGTTTTGAAACTTTTCAAAACATCTTTTAATTAAATTAATCATATTATTAATATTTATCACATAATTTGACCTAATCTATTTTCTTGACTAGATAATTCAAATCAAAATACAAATAATTAATATTTATCATATAAAACAAGTAATTATCTTATTTGTGACAATTATCTTTGAATTGGATTAGGATAATCAATACCTTATTGACAAAATCGGATTTTAGCAGTCAAAAACGTTTTTGGTAATTATCCCAATTCAAATTTAGTCAAAATCCCGAAAAATCAGCCTCCATACTGTCCGACTCGACGAGTCACTAATTGGACTCGTCGAGTACATCTAACTCGTCGAGTTCATCTGGTGACTCGACGAGTTCATCAGTCAGAAGCAAGATTTATCGATTTTCAGCTTTGAACAATTTTAACAATGCATCAAATACAAAAGAAAAACGATCTAGGCTCTGATACCACTGTTGGGTTATGAGCAAAACAACATTCCTATGGTGTTCATGCAAACCCTAATGCTTGGATCTAGTTTTTCTATTTGTACATGCAACAATTGTCCAAGATTTGAAAACCCTAATCTAGCATACAACAAAACGAAATTAACATATAATAAACAAGTTAGAAAGTTACCTTGATTGTCGTTGAAGATCTTGAGCTTTTGAGAAACCTAGCACCTCAAAATGTGATGCCTCTAATGAATCACAAACACCAAAGGCAATTGGATGATCTTCGAGAGAGAGGGGAAGGCTAAAATCGGCTCTATGATCTCTAGGGTTCAAGTGGTAGCCAAATTGGGGAGCCAGGGGGTTCCTTATATAGCTGAGGAATTAGGGTTTCAGTCAAAGACCTCATCCGGTTGCTTAGGCTCTAAGCAGCCCACAAGAATCTTCCAGAATCACGCCATTTGGACGAAATCCTTATGGGCTCCCATAAGATTTCGCCCAACCCCTTTCCAAGGGTTCCTCGGCCCAAAATGCAATTATCTTATAATTACAAGTTCAGTCCCCTTAATTCAATTAACCTCTTTTGACCACAAAATTAATTCTAAATTACTTCTTGACCAATGTTAATTAAATAATATGATTTTTCTTTTAACATATTATTCATATAATATATTAATAAACCATTATAACCTCTTTCTCCATTAATCATCTAGTCAAGTTGCTCTGGTGAAGACAACCCAAAAGGACCATGCTACAACCGGGTCAAGTACATACCATATATAGTTATGGCTTAGACACCTAATCCAACAACTATCACATCATGTATTAAGAATATATGAATAGGAACTTAGTGGAGTTAGATAGTGGATGTACCTGAAGTAGTCACACAATTTGACTTTACTCTCTCTAAGATCTTTCAGGTAGATAGGGCAGCTTCGCATCCAATGCCTCTTCTCCTGGAAATAGAAACATATGGACCTTTCAGGAATAGCACATGAGACTATCTTAGAATTAACCTTTCTTTTCACCATATGGTTAAATAGTTTGACCTTGGCCGATCCCTTTCCATTGGGAAGAGAAACCTTTTCTGGACTACCAATGTTGCCATTGTCAATGTCCATGGAAATTTTGGAGACAGATCCTTCAAACATTTTTGCTTGACTTGTGCGCTTAAGCATTTCTGCTTCAGCAACAATTAACATATATGTTAGATCAATTAGGATCACGTCGTGATCCCTCATATAGTAGTCTCTGATTAACTGACTATATGATTCAAGAAGCGAAAGTAGAACCAAGTCATTGGCTAGCTCCCTTGGGAAAACGACACCCAACATCTCCAATCTGTCAATGTGCGATTTAATTTTCAGAACATGCGCACACACAGACTTTCCATCTTGATGTTTACATGCTAACAAGGCTTGAGTGACTTCGTACTTTTCAACTTGAAGAAGGCATGACTTGGGGAGAGTCATTGGAGGAGGTGGAGGAAGAGTTGGAGAAGCATGATTTCCAGTTCCACATTCTTTCACCTTGATGAACATGTGGAAGATCATCTTCAGAATGAGAAGGAAAACCATTTCCAGAAGGACGAGGAAGACCATTGTTGTCTGAACTTGACATCTATAATAGGAGAAAAGAGAATTCAAGTTAGTTGATTTTTAATCCTTAATTATTAACCTAAAAATTTAAATTAAGGATAGGATCCATATTTTCGATTAGAACTTTGAATAGATCTTTGAGATTCATTGAACTATTCAATGGCATCTTTAATCTCGATTATGCTCTCACTTTGTGACTGGGATGCCGAGGATCACAAACAAGATGTCAATAACCATGAAAATCAGCTTGGTACTCTCGATGTCATTTATCATCTACTTAATATGTCAGTTAACCACACACACTCCATTAATCAACGATAATTTACGAGACACCCATTTCCAACAATATTAGTCTCATATTAGTGTGCCGGTTAACCACACGCGCTCCACTAACGACCAATAAGGTGCAATGTGCAATTTCATGGATTAGCATCAAATTCACATTTTTCCTAAAGTAACTAAGATTTAGTTACGTTATATCGCATTATACTTATTAATGAGATTTAATTTGTCCTATCAGAATCGTTCGACTAACGACCCTCCACCATACAAGAGAGCGGTGGGTAAGAATGGATACCAAATGACGGTCATTTTATAGGACGCTTCCTTAAACTCTCATTATAGCATGGCTTCGTGAATGAGGCGTAGTAGCGATTCGACTGACTTTATTTATACGTATAATATATATTAAACTCTTAATTATATATATATATATATATATATATATATATATATATATAGTACAAGGTAAATTTTAAACATTTTAAAATATCAAGTGTTTAATCTTTTAATAAATTAAACATTTAGTTTAATTAAATTTAAACCATATATGGACTTATTAATTATCCTTTAATTAATCTTTTAATTAAATTATTAATAACATCCATATGGATATATTTTAAGGTTTACATTTTAAATTTCAAAAATTAACCTTTTAATTTAAATCTAAAACAACCCAATAATATTTGACATTAATTATTAAGTTCAATTAATAATGAAATTAATTATTTAAACACTTAAAAAATCAATTATATTAATCACCAAATAATCAATCAAGCCAAATAATTATCTTCTAACTTCTAGGCTTTTAACTTGTCATGCAAGATACACCAAAACTGGACTTGGAGGATAATTATAGCAACAAATCATCAAATAAAAGCAAATTAGGCAGGAAAAAACACTAAATCCCGGATCAGGCCTATGCTCACGACGTGAGCTGCGACAATTGCGAAAAAAAAAACATGTTTCTTTGATTTCTAAAATCGATTCACCAATGTGCAAATCAATGAAAGACAACCCATGGCTCTGATACCACTGATGGGTTTTAGGGGTTACAACATAATGCACTAAGCGGAAAACTATTCAAACAATTCAAATAAATTAGGGCACATGCAACCTAATTGGATCTTGTCTTTCAAGAAAAGCAACATACTATGAACCCTAGGTTATGAAACTTTTCTATGATCTAATTAACTTATAAGAACAAGAAAAACTAACCTTTAAGATTGTTGTAGTAAACAATCTTAAATTCCTCCTTGAAAACCTTTGGTAGCAAGCGCCACAAGTGTCGCGCCTCTAATGGTTCACAAACAAACCCTAACAACCAAGGAAAACTATAGAGAGAGAGGGAGGGGGCCAAGATTTCGTCCAAGGCACTTAGAAGGAAGGCTTTTATGAAATTCTACCCTAAGGATGGCTTATATAAAGGACTCCAATGGCCAATAAAAATGATTACTTGATGGACATGCATCCCCTATGCATGTCCTAAACCCATCTTAGGTCAAAATGACAAGAAATGGCCCCCAACTCAAACCAAAATTCATAATTTATAACCATACTTCAGATCCAAACGACCAAATCATAGAGAATTACCCATTGATCCTGGCAACTTTATGGATTCCAAGCATGAAATCCAACATGAACATGCAAAAAAAAAGCTTAGAACTTAGATCTAGCAATTTTAACCCATAAAGATTTGATCTTTAACACTTACAATGGTCCAAAATATGCACAAGATGATGATGATGAAGCCTCCTGCTGAACTAACACTCTAGGACCTCTTCTTCTTATTCTTCTAGCCACCAAATCACCAAAAATGAATCCAATACAACCAAATGGGTTAGGGTTAGGGTTTTCTGAGTTAGGGAAGGTGGAGGCTGAGAAATGAACCCTAAAACTGAATTAAGGGGGCTTAAATACGTGGGAAATCCTAAAATTTTGTGGGCTTGGGCTACAACGATCCTCATGTCGTGAGATCTTATTGCTAACGTCGTGAGCCTAGTCGCGGATGAAATCTTCACGCGGCCCTCCTCACGTCGTGAGCATCCATGCCTCACGTCGTGAGGACCTATTTTTCTCCAAAAATCCAATCTTTAGCCTCATGAAACCCTAATTCGATTAATCCAAGATTACGGATGTTGCAGTACACCCTAGGTACGCATGGCGTAAGGACCATTTTTGCAAAACTTAAATATTTTGAGGCAAGAAGGAAAATACCTGATTGGCTGGGTGTTACAGTTAAGACCTTGTAAATATGTTGTGTCATGCTGGGTTAAAACATTTTAAAGGTTGGAAAGTAGGAGACGGTGAGGCGAAAAGGAAAATGTAAAACATTAAAGTTGGGAGGTGGAATGAAAAAAATACATAGCAAGTTTAGAAGACAAAATGAAAAGAGTTAGTGTTGGGAAGTAAAGGGGGTAGGTCGTGAGAATAAGTAAAATTAAGTCACTTTGAAAGTTTGAATTTGAATTTGAATTATTTAGTTTGGCCCACTACAAGTTTATAATATATAATAAATTTATAAAAATATGAAATTTATAAAAAATTATATATATTTAAAAGGGCATACTCAAGTTGTCTTCGAGTTAAAAGTCTTTGCCCTAACCCTACACGTTTAGTTATCGTATCGTGTCGTGTCACCTCGTTTATTTAAACCCGTTACTTAAATGTGTTGAAATATTTTACCCAGACCTGCTAATTTCGTATGGGGCTCGTGTCGACTTGTCATGCCGTGTCAAATTTTTTCAGGTTTAGTAAAAATGGTATTTCACATGTTAGCTAAAACAACTAATCATGCAACAGAATAAAACTACAATAACTAAAAGTATAATAATTATGATTTTTGATAGTCGTTATCAACCAACTAATTTTGATAAACCATAATACCAATTGTATAAGTATGATTTGTATATACTTAAAAGAGAAATTAAATTTTCTTCTATTTTTTATGCCTACAAATATGTTTATCAATTAAAATCGTGATAAATGTCATTATTCAACAATTTAATTTTATTTTATTTGATATATATTACTAATATTAAGGATGAGAAAATTTGAAAAATATAAAATGATGATCGTGAGTATAAATATGTAACGCCCGGTTCCTGGTACGTATTTTAAATAAGAATTATGCATTTTTACAAAGGGACTCGACGAGTTGGAGGCCCCAAACTCGTCGATTAGGAATTGGATATGTGGAAGCGGGACTTGAAGTCTACTCGACGAGTCGGGGAGCCTCGACTCGACAAGCAGGCCTGCCAGAGTGAAACCCTAATTTTCAGGGTTTGCACCCTATTTCAACACCTTAACACCCCCACTCTGGCCTCCCTCATCGCCTCCCTTAGTCCATAAAACCTTAACTCGAAACCCTAACCCATTTTGAGTGTTCTTGAGCCATTTTTGTGTATTGTTGGTGGTTTTGAAGCTTGAGAAGGAAGAAGAAGCTTGGAAGTTCAAGAGGAAACAAGTAGATCCAGTGTTTGTGCTCCATTTCCAGCCCATTTGAGGTATAAAGTTTATACCTTGACCATTCATCTATTAGATCTCTTCTTGGAGTAGTTTAGGGCTTTAAGGAGCCATTTTGGAACCATTCATGGGTGCAAGCATGTTTTGGGGTATTGACTTCAGATCCAGAGCCTTTGAGGGACTCCATGGCATAAAGGTGCCAACTTTATGGCCATGGGAGTCCCATGCATCCTAGGAACCACTTTTTAGGGCTTTTTGAGCTAAATATCCCATGCATGAACGTAAAGTTTGTAACTTTACGTGTTATATCGACCCTAGGAGGCCAGATCTATGTTTTGGATGCATTAAGCCCAAATGAAATCGACTGTATTGTTTTGGGATCATGGGGGACTCGATGAGTCGTTCTTAGGACTCGGCGAGTCGGGTCTTGGTTCCCCAACCTTCTCTGTTACTTAGCAAACTTGTTGAGTCTTGAAGATAACTCAGCCAGTTAGATGTGTCTTGGAATTAAAGGTCAATAACTCGATGAGTCCAAGGATGAACTCGCCGAGTCAGTAAGCAAATGTCCTAACTGTATGAAGGAGAAATCGACGAGTCCAAGGAAGGACTCGACGAGTTCAAATAGAAAGTCCCGATTCTGTCATAAGGAGAAACTCGACGAGTTAGAGGGTAACTTGACGATTCAGATCGCGAATTCGAGTTTCTCTGAATTATGGAACTCGACGAGTTGATGGATCAACTCGGCGAGTTGATTCAACCAGGATGTTGACTTTGACCAGGGCTTTGACTTTGACTTTGACCTTTATCCAAGATTGACCCTTAAAGGGATATGAATATGAAGGAGTAACTAAAGGAGACTAATATGTATAGGAGGTTGAGGAGAATTGATCCCGACACCGAGGATAGTTCAGTTACTACACGACATTGAGGTGAGTTACCTTCAAGTAGAAGTGGGTCTAAGGCTACAATGCCGACCCACTAGTAGGAGTTGTTTGTTAGATGATTGTCTTTGTGATAATTATCTGGTATGCCATTATCTGTTATGTTTGTGTGCTAGGATGCTCTGTGATACATGTTAGTAGGAGTAGGGGTGAAATAGTCCTCGGATACCGGAGAACTAAAGGTGGAGTGTTAGATCAAAATCTTGAATGGCTTAGATTGATCATGGCGTAATTGTAATTATCACTTGTTTCGATGGTATCTTAGACATTTTATTAATATTTACAAGGGCAAATTAGGAATTAAAAATATCAATCATAATAATCAATTTAACAAATTAAAAAAAACCCACACACACAAACATGTGTTTCTCACTTTCTCTCTCATCTCTCAGGTTCTTCACGACTCCATCATCCGCCTCCTTCCGATGAATATCTCCCCATGAGATCTTTCCGCCACCGATTTCCGCCAAGGATACCGCACAGACTAAGGATCGACGATCCACTCCATCTACCGCCTTACTCCTCCTTCCATCCTCCATCTCTACCTGTTCTGACAAACAACAACGACTACCAATCCACGATCCTCGTCTGTCATATCAACGACGTCAAATCCACGATCCAAGAGATTTACGTCATTCATTTTTATGTTCGATTGCAACAATAAACCGTCGAATCGCATTTGTGGATCACCTCTATCTGGCGAGGATCTTATACCACCAATGCCTTCTTTTCCAATCGCACCTCCGACCGCCACAAACTACACAAACATTGTCACATATGACTCCAACCTCCACAGTTCCCACCTATGTATCGATTATCAAGTAAGTATCATCAATCACTTCATGATTGAATTTGTTTTCATGACCTCGATCTGTTACATTGAAATTTTGCTAATCTGATTTACTTCAGTTTAATTCTATTCTTCCAATGTTGTTTGACATAGAATACTCTTTGAATCAAAACCACTGATTTTCGCGAGAGAGGAGATCTCCTTGTTCCGCTCACCACCTGTTCGATGAAATGCCTCAGAGGGTTTTGGGTTCTTTTGAGATCAGAAGAAGTGACATCACATGGAGATCATCCTTTTGCGAAAATTGGAATACATCAAGTGACATTTGCTATAACTTGCATTCTCGTTTTCACTTTATCGATTACTGTTTTCATCATATATTACAGCAGTCTAGTTCCAAATGTTTTTGTGCTCTAAAATTCAACAAGCTCTTACAATATTTTCACTATTTCTGATGCTTTGGTGCAGATCCCCCTTACCTTGAACCATTGTTTCTTGCTTATATCAGCTAGTTCTTTATCCCACTTCTTCTTAGATCGCCTGTTTGAGGTAATATTTCTCTTCAGGTTTACATAATAGAGGCAAAAATGATAAGAGTTATTAATTGATCAAAGATCAAATATGGTAGGAAAATAGGCATTCAACCATGTACACTTGGATACTGAGCCCAATTAAGCTAAATTTGTCCTTTTTTTATTATTTTTATAAAAAACAAAATACATCTTACTTGAAACTAAGCTGGTATAGTTCAGCAGTCAGCAGTCAACACTAAATGGCTATGAGAAATCTATGAATTCATGTTTAATTCAAGTTCAGAACAAAAGACAAGGAATTGTTGCATAGCTTAAAAACACAATATATTGGATGCAAAGATCTACTATTCCTTCCCCAGACCTCTAGTTAGCAACTTACCCAAATGAAAAAAGTCATTCTTAGGGACAAAAAGTCATTCATTTGACATGCTCCTTTGTTATTTTTACCTGTAACTTACCAATATCCATGTTCTCTTGATAGAATATGTTGATACACGTTTTGGTTGCTTTCATCTTAGCTAGCAAACTGATGTGATTGAACTTGATTTTTTTCAGGAACCGTATTACTTGCACAATTTTGTTCAATCAACATTCAACGCCTTTTCTACTGAAAAAATTAAAGGTAGAGACCATGCCACTTCTAGTTTATTAGTAACCAGAGTCAGCAATACTCTTTGGAGATCTTTCTTTCTTTTTTCCTCATTAAGTTGTGAATGGGAAATGTCTGTCTGCATAAAGTACTATATACATAAAGTCTTTTTTTCTAGACCCAATAAACCATCTGAACGGGACTAAATGACCATTTTACCCTTACATTTCAAATGTATTGATGATGCATTTTTCTTTCGCGCAGGTTCTACACTTGTTGTATCAGGTGATGGAAGGTACTACTCAAAGGATGCTATCCAGGTGCTTACATCAACCTTTTCTGTTGACTTATCAAGATTCAATGCCTGATATTTTATATATAAAAAATGCAGATAATAATTAAAATGACAGCTGCAAATGGTGCAAGACGTATCTGGGTTGGTCAAAATGGTCTTTTGTCAACACCTGCTGTATCAGCAGTTGTACGTGAAAGAGTTGGTGTTGATGTAAGTTTATCTGGTTTCAAGATATTTAATAGAATAAACTTACTAAATCAATAATTAATAACCTTTATATATTTAATTTTCTAGGGTTTTAAAGCAAATGGAGCATTTATATTGACAGCCAGTCACAACCCTGGACGTCCAATTATTAGTGAATTAGCTAAAGTTGTCATAACCGCATATGTTGATGTGAAGTGTGAGAGTGTAACAGGCTAACAGTGAACGGTTTCTTTGATGACCACATATAGTGCTTATTAATTTGAAGCATATCTTCAAAAGTTGTTCGTGGTCATTGAGATTGTGCTCTGAATCTAATCTTGACACATACCTGAGTGTTGTGGTCTGTGCTATTCTTGTACTTGGTATTAGTTGGTAGGAAGATGTTAACAACACATCAACATGATTAGTACTACCACCCAAACCCATGGATATGAATGTAGACCTCCTATCAAAACCCATCTTTGAATCTTTCATAAGATATAGCCCCACCCCATCCCACCCCACCTCACCTCACCTCACCCCACCTGTTATATACAGTCAAAAAGGTACACTTGAATCAGACTCGAGAGATGAACTGAAAAGAAAAACCCAAGAAAACATAGGGGTAGTTATGGGATTTTATATGGGGATGTGAACAGTAGGTTAAGGGTGGTGGAAGTCATGTAAATGTGCATGAAAGAAAGACTGTTGACTGCTGATATTGAAGCCTGCTACAAGTGATTTTATTGTAAGGGATGCTGGAAATTGCAGCCCTAGGTACATGCGGTGCACCATTAATCAGGTGATACATGTTGTCTTAATGTCTTTCATTTTCATCTACTTTTCTTGTGAAATGTTTTAATGTAAGATTGATTTTGTTGTTGTTTGTTTAGATTCCTTACACTTCAGATCTTTTAAACACATCTGACATGCAATTGGCTTTATTGGTTCAACCATTTGATTTATATGTATTAATTAATTAATACATATAAATTAAAATATCACGTCTTCATTTGATTTCTATACATCAAAAAACAGTATTCACAACATATAAATCATGAGCCAAAACACCTAAATCAACTAACAATTAAAATTCTCAGTTTTGGACCCAAAATAGCCACTGTTTAAATCTATTTTAGCACACTTTAAACCTGTATAACTTCCGTTTTTATTTCATATTACAGAAGTTCAGACTTTTATCTTTTTATAATGTACTTTTGAAGGTCCAAACGTTTTTCTACAATTTTATATGATTTTTACAAAACTGTCTATCAATGCAGCTAAATTCTGACCAGCTGGTGAAAAATGTGATTTTCACCTAAGTTATAAGCAACAACAGGTTATGAAAAAATTAATGGATAAACTAGATTCAAAATGGAAACTTTGAAAGTTTACGGATCATTAATTCGATTCCTAGTGATTTTTCTATAATTTTTCCAATACAGAGACAAATTTGTAATTTTTGCTGAATTTTCCAGCTTTGGATTTCAAAGGCTTTTTGAAAACTTAACACATTAAGCCATCACTAAGAACACCCATAAGGGTAAAAATTAGCCTCTTAACAGACGTGGCATGTCAAACAATAAAAATATTAATCCCACTCACAACCCACTCATCAAGGTACAAAATATTTGGTGGAAAACAAAGTAGGTTGCACAAATAGGAGCTTGGATTTCTTCCACCACCAATTCTCATAGAAGGACTTTGAAATATTGTTTTTAGGCTTATTGGGTGACTCAAAACATGATTTAATCTAAACAAACAACAGCAAAATCATGAGCACTCTTGTATTTATTTTTTTCTTTCTCTGTCTCTATTGTTGGTTTGTGAGTATGCAGAAAACAATTTTTTTGACTCCTTGGACATGCTTGAGGATAAAAGTTTAAAAATAGAAGATGATTCTGACTTGCCATCATGGTCAGGTGATGAACGTGGTGTCAGGGTTCTTATGAATGTTCATAGCTTTGGTGCTGTTGGAGATGGAGTTTTTGATGATACAAAGGTGAATATACATATATAGTCTTTCTTGAGTGTATTGATGGAGTCATTAAGGGGATTCTTTTTATTTTCATGTATGTTACATAACAGGCCTTTGGAGATGCATGGAAGGAAGCATATTTTACAGATTGCATTCATAGGAAGCAGTGCAATATATAATGATATATGCATGAGAACTCAACTGTAAAAATGGAAGAACAAGACTCGGAAGAAGAACAAGGATCTCCATGTGGATATGATTCAAAGTGTCATCTAATAACTCTTCTATCATGTCAATCATAATTGATAATGGTTCATGTTCGAATTTTCTTGAATTTTTGTATTTTCTGAATCATGGTGTGACTGTTATAAGTAAATCACATGTAATTCATATGTGAATTACATGTGATTCACATGTAAATCACAAGTAAATCACATATGAATTACATGTCATTCACATGTAATTATGAATTACATGTGATTTACATGTAACTATGAATTACATGTGATTCACATGTAAATCACATAAGAATTACATGTGATTCACATGTAAATCACATGTGATTCACATATGAATTATGTGTGATTCACATGTAAATCACAAGTGATTCACATATGAATTACATGTAATTCACATATGAATTACATGTAATTCACATATGATTCACTTGTGATTCACATGTAAATCACAAGTTAATCACATATGAATTACATATGATTCACATGTAAATCACTAGTGAATCACATATGAATTACATGTATATAATATCTAATTGACATATGAATTACACGTGATTCACATGTAAATCACATGTAATTCATATATGATTCACATATAAATTACATGTCATTCACATATTAATCACATGTAATTCACATGTAAATCACAAGTGAATCACATATCAATTACATGTGATTCACATGTAAATCACAAGTGAATATCATATGAATTACATGTGATTGACATGTAAATCACTAGTGAATCACATATGAATTACGTCAATATGCACACATGCATTTTGTGTGAGTGGTCTTTGTTAATTATTTTTTTTTAATTTTCTTGTGAATTTCACATTTAAATCTTAAAAGATACAATCACATGTGAATATCACATTATATAATCACATTTGAATCTTACATGATATAATCACATGTGAATCTTACATTATATATACTTGTGTATTTTTCTGAGTAATCTTGCATTAATCAATTTTTTTTTAAATTTTCTTGTAGGTTTTGAAGAATTTGTTGAAAATATTGAAGAGGTGAAAAGTGATAAATTGAAGAAAATATGGAAATCTTGGTATAAAGAAATGATAACACTATGATTCTTTGTAGTTTTTTTATATTTTTTTTGTATCGAATAAAATACTTGTATTATGTTTATAGATTGATTAATAAAAATGAGATTTTTTATAATTTACTTACGAATATTATAGTATAAGAAATATGCATATATTCATTTGAAAAAATATGCATATATGCACCTAAAACGTTGATTTTTTTGTTAAAAAAATGCAGTTTTGAAAAAAATCGCACTTTTTTATAAAAATTGCATTTTTTTTTTGAAAAAAATGCAGTTTTTCTGAAAAAAGATGCAGTTTTTTTGAAAAAAAATGCAGTTTTTTTGAAAAAAAAAATACAATTTTTTTTTCTAGAAAAAATGCAGTTTTTTTGAAAAAAAGATACAGTTTTTTAAAAAATATTTTTTTTTCATTTTTTTTGAAAAATTCATGTTTTTTGAAAAAAATTTAAAATTCTCCATTTTTTAAAAAGATCGATTTTTTTTTAAATAAATCCGAAATTTTGAGTTATTTTGTTAATTTTTAGACATTTATATTAATATATTAAATAACACAAAAAATTTAAACATTAAATGAGATTGATAAGATGACGATCATGTCCTTAACGAATTATTTTTGATCCAACGCTCCACTTTTAGTTCTCGGGTTCTCGGAAAACTTTGACTTCTCAACCGATCTCAACCCTATATATATATATATATATATATATATATATATATATATATATATATATATATATATATATATATAATAAAAGGAAATTAAGTGCATAAGGACCTGTTTAAAACCAAAACGGACGGTTGGTTACGGCCTTTGTATTGAAACCGGCGACCCAAGACCCTCAAGAAACCTCTCGATTTGTATTGAAACCGGAACAGGGATGGAATCCTCGCAGACCACCGGAGCAGCAGCCTCCGGCGGTAATGGTACGCTTAACCCCCAAAACAACGATGCTTCACCTGCTGAGTCAACAGTTACGGCAACTACTTCGTCATCCGACGATCCCAAGCAAAACCTAAACCAAGTCATCAATTCAATTCAGAAAACCCTAGGAACCATCCATCAGCTCTACCTCACTGTCTCTTCCTTCAACGTTTCCTCCCAACTCCCGCTTCTCCAACGCCTGTAAGTTCTTTACCTGTGTATTTATCAATTTGATGTATTTTCTTAACACGAGCCTGTTTCAAGATTGCGATACTGACTCGCTATGTCAAATAAATTCATAATCAAATCATCTGCTTTTACTTATGGAATCTGGAAAATTTTATTTTCTCTATATGCAGAAACACACTTGTTATGGAGATGGATAATATGGCGAAATTGTCGGAGAAGTGTAACATACAGGTTCCGATGGAGGTCTTAAAGTAAGAATACGATAGTCGATAGCTTTTCTATTGAAAACTCTTTATAATGTTTTAAATTGTAATTTTCTGGTGTGATTGAATGAGTTTATACTTTATAGTTTGATTGATGATGGGAAGAATCCTGATGAATTCACGAGGGACGTTTTAAACAGCTGCATTGCTAAAAACCAGATCACCAAAGGAAAAACTGATGCTTTCAAGGTTTGTATGGTCGTTCTGTAAAATATTTTTTTGTGAAAGTCTTTCGAGTTAGTTGTCCAGCATACTTTTTGCAACTTTTAGGCAGTTTAAGGTGTATCATGTTTGCTCTTTGTATCTGTGATCCTGGATTTTGAAACCACTTTAGGGTTTAGGGTTTAGGGCATACCTTCTTCTCTTCTTTGAAGGTCTCTATTGTGATTGTTCAATCAGCAATGATTAATTTTTGTAGCATCTAGGAGTTCCCTTAAATACACTTTCTTTAACGTATTTAGTCTAGTTAAAGCTGCAAGCTGACTCAAATGAGTAGAGTGTGACTTCCATGTGGCCTAAGCATATGATTCTTTTTTGAAGCAAGTTTCTTATATACATTGTGGGTGTTTGAACACTAAGAAATGGTGGTCTGTTAGAGGAATTCGCTGAATGCTCTGTTCTAAATGTTATGTTTCTTTTATTTAGTTGTATTCTTATAAATGCATAAAGCAATTCTTCCTGCTTATTTATTATTGCTGTACTACCCTCCTGCTCATTAGTCATTAGTTACAACCTAAAAAACTTGGAATCAAACCGAAAAAGAAAAACAAAACAAAACAGGACAAATTTTTATTTACCTTATTAGCAGATGCGACATCTTGGTAATTAGCATATATGTTTGAATCATCTATTAAGTTGTAGTGTAAATAAAAATGGCAACTTGTAGTGGAACACATATCATCTATGTATAAGAAACTCAACATAGTCTATTTACCCTTAACCACTAACATTTTAACCATCTGATTCACAGAATCAACATAGTAAATTACAAAAGAAAATGAAAAAACCAAATAATAATCTATCTAACTGTAGTAGCCACATAGCAATCAATAGTCCATAACCATAGTGGTGTAGTAGTAGCCAAAATGCCAAATCGCGATATAATGGATACGAAAAATAAAATAAATGTTAGAATGAAGAAATATGCTTCCTTCTTAAATGTTAGAATGAAGAAATAATGCAAGTTTCAAATTGTTGCAAGACTGAGAAAGTATATGTGTTTTATTGTAAATGAGGTATTTGGGCAAGTATTTAGAATTTAGATTAGAGATGTATATATATGTTTGTAGTTGATACATGGATAATCAATCTGCTATTCTGCTCTGCATATATATATATATATATATATATATATATATGATATTATGTACTAATATGTAGTATTTACTAATTACTACAGGGGTTGAGGAAGCATCTTCTGGAGGAACTTGAACAAGCATTTCCTGATGAAGTTGAAGATTATAGAGAAATCCGTGCATCTTCTGCAGCTGTTAGTTCTCTAATATCCAAAACCCTAACTCATGTTTACTACCTTTCCATTTCTTAAATCTTACTTGTAGTTTCATATAAATATGATGCAGGAATCAATGCGCCTTGCACAAGCACAAACCATGTTACCAAATGGAGATGTCAAGCTCAAACCTGAGATGTAATCCAGTCTTATATACTTATTGTTAAAAACCTTTCTTTTAAACTCTCTCTCTCTCTCTCTCTCTATATATATATATATATATATATATATATATAAACAGGTAAACATCAACGTTGATGCTTTCATTTATCTGGTTTTTTTTTTTTGTTTATATACAACTGTATGCCAACTTCTATGTTGTTTACTCCAGAAACAAAAGCGACACTCTACTCCTATCATCTCATCTCTTTAGAATTCCAACCACCTCTGAAGATCCATCCCCAAGCTGCAACCACCTTCTTCCCATTCTTCAATATCTGCAAATTTACTTTCTTCTCCAAGGTACAAAAATGGAACCCTAATTTCTTCTTTTTCATGGTTTTCCGTTTGTTCGTTGGTTATCCTATCTTCAGATTCTTCACTGCCACTGCTGCTGTTTCCATTCCTCTCCGCTGCATTTCTCAGCATCTCCAACTAAATCATTCATTAATTAATCTTTACAAAATTAATTACGTCTGAAAGAGCGAAACTATTTGGGTTGGGTTGGGTGGTTTTGAGGTAGGTAATATACCTGATTAAGCAGTGCCTGATTCTCTTTCTTGAGAGATTCAGACTTAGAAGCCAGCGACTCATAATTGAGCTTCAAGGTGTTGTACTCTTGCTCAATCTGCCTTGATTTTGATCGCGCTCTTTTGTTCTGGAACCATATCGCCACCTGTCGAGGATGTAACCCGAGTTTGTTAGCTAACTGGTGTTTCATCCTTAACTCCGGTCGTGACTCTGTCTCGAACATGTACTCCAAGAAGCTTATTTGTTTATCTGTAAATCTTTTCCGACTTTCGATCTTGCTCTTCCTGCCTTCTGACATTCTTTCTTTCGACTCTCTGACTCTCTCTTTAACAACTCTTAGCTTAGCTGGGAGTATTATGGTGTAAAGGAGTAGTGAGTATTTATTATATATAGTCCCTTCTTTTATGGGATTTCGAAGGAAGGACAGGTGTACGCGTTGGAATTGACATGGATCTTACCATCTTTGTCTCTTTCTCTTCTCCATCTATTCCCAATGCATTGATGACTTGTACCTTGTACCTCTACAGTCTACACACGTACATGTTATATTTGTGCCAAAGTTCTATTTTGTGTAGTGTCACTGTCGCCATACGTGTGTAAACCTTAGTTGGTTATAGACTTCTAGTTGTTCCAACAGATGGGAAAATATTTAGTTTGATGGTAATTGAAGCCTTGAAAGTACAAGTGAGTATAGCGTGGAGGTATTGGTGTTAATACTACTAGTGGGACTTGGTAGGTAATAAAATTGAGTGATGGTGGATGTGGGTCCCATCGCCTTTAATTGTATTGACCAAAAGGAAAGGAAGCAAAAAAAAAAATTGGTGAAGAAAGGAGTGACACGTTTGTGGAAAATGACAAAAGAGATAAGATACTATGTGCCAAATGGGCCAATAAGGTGAAGACTTGTGCGATGGGGGGAGGGATCTTGATAGCCATTGTGTTATTATATATTTATTATTATTATTTATTATATATATATATATATATATATATATATATATATATATATATATATATATATATATATATATATATATGTTATATAAATAAGAAAACGTGTACATGTAACCACTAAACGTTTTTTTTATTTGTTTATTCTTGTCCTTTGGGATGAAAGAATTAGGTCTCACATTCAGATATTTTTGTTTTCATTGTTGTGTTTTCACACAACCGAGTTCTATAGTAAATTTTGTATATTTGGATTTTGGGATAGATTTGCAAATCATACTAATGAAGAACATCTATCAAATTACTGGTAAAGCAAAGAGCAGGAAGCCCTCAGCACAACTGAGGTCTAGGTCCTAAAAGTGATGACTGATGAAGGCAAGCTGCTTTTGTTTAAAACCATCAACAACCGCCTCATAACTTGAACAACCTTGTCTATTGATTGTTTGGAAATAACAATATACTTTGAAAAGTAATGTATCATTGAATTTAACAGCCTAGTTTTTTAAACATTTAAATAAAATAGTAAATGTGTATTAAAACTACTTTCAAGGGATGTCCAACCAATTTTAAAGACCAAATTTTCAAAAAGTGGTTTTTAGCTATATGTGTGGATGTATTGTGCAATAGATATGGTACCTTTAGGCCATAGGATGTGATACTACGCTTACAATATTGTTGCATGTCATATAATTATTATTTTTCTCACTCTACAAAACTGATGGGTGCCATATCCCATCTTAAATCTACTTTATTTATTTATTTATTCTTAATTGGTCACAAAAAGGAACAAAGGAGGTGCGGTAAAAGCTTGTGGTATAGTGGCCATACCACAATGGCAATTGGGAGGTCGGTGTTGTGTGCACTGCACACTGCGACGCCACATTAGTGCGTGGTTTAGGGTGTATCCACCGGCCTTAAGATCACGACTATTTGCATTGTGAGTTGGCGCGATGAAGGATGGGAGTGTTCACCATCTCCCTAAACCTGCTCATCTATTTCTCTCTAGGTGCATTCTCAATTTGTACCATATGTTTTAACACTTGTACATTGGGAGTGAGTTTGGAGAGATTAATTATTTGTGTCATGCATTGGATGGATGGAAGTGAAAGGAAAATAAAATTAATGTAACATCTATACGAGAAATGAGTTAGAAGGGTTTGAGATAGATGGGCCCCCTCTAGGCCTTCACCCTAAAGTAATATTAGGGAAATGCCCCCTCTAGGCCTATATATAGACATGGATTCAATAGAGCTACATCTGAGGGTTCCGCGAAATTAACTTATACTCCGAGGAATCGATGTGGCATATGTGTAGAGCTACATCTGAGGGCTCCGTGAAATGGCAATATGGTAAATTAAGGAGGGGCATATGCGTAAAATTGACGGATCGATTCCTCGTAGCATAAGTTCATTCCTTGGAGTAAAAGTTCATTCCTCGGAGGTAGCTCCGCGGAATTGTTCTTTAGATTTTTTTTGTCACATCGATTTTTCTTGTCTATTTTTTGTAATCTACCACCAAAAAATGTCTATATACGTCTATTTCCCATAATATTATTAGGTTTGAAAAGCTTCTTGGACGTAAAGGGTCACACTACATGCACCTTAGTAAATAACTTATCAAAATTCCATACTAACACTGTAAATGAAACATTGCAACTATTAAATTAGAGAAAAAGAGAAATTTAGCTTAATAATTTAATTACTTTCCAAGAAACAATACAAAAAATAATCATAAAAATTGCAGTTCGGCCTTCATGGCTTCATGGGCTGTGCATTTAGCTAATGAGATACAATTTGTCCGATTGTCATTTTTTGCCATTGAATCCTCTTATCTTCCTCATACAAACTTTGTTTTATCTGATTATTTTTTTGTTATGTTCTTTGTGGCAAAGTATTTTTATAGCTATATTACACTCGATATTTGGACATTGGGAACTGGGAAGTACTATCTCCAAAGTAGGTCTCTCGGGCTGTTGAGATACTAACCATTTTTTGCCAAGATTATTGTTTTTTTGACTTCTTTGGCTAAATTGTTTTATCTGTTACCACTTTTTGCCCCAATTTTTCCGATTTCCACTTTTTGGTCCCTTGCATTTCATATATATTCATAATTTAGCCACAAAAGTTTTATGAATTTGCCACTTTTGGTCCTTTGTATTTTATGTTTGCCATTTTTGGTCCCTTGCATTTTATACATATTAAAGATTAGCCACAAAGGTTTCAAGAGTTTTCCACTTTGGTCCTTTGCATTTACCAAATGTGACCCCTCAAGTTTTTGTGATATTACATTGTAGAGTTGACACTTTTGGTTCCCACACCTCCCATATTCTCAGAAAAAGTTTTTGCCTAGAGTCAGCGCTTTTGATCCCTAGCCTTCGATATTCTCAGAAAAAAAACCAAAGAAACAATGAATTATGTAAACATCAAAAAAAAAAAAAAGTTATTCTAACCGCCACAAAGCACGGATCACCTTCTATTTAAATTACAACACGGTTATGACATTTTGACCATAAATGTTTGCCTCATTATCAGTTTTGGTCCATGAGTATTATACACTTTGTGGTTCCCTAAAATAAATGGTCCCTAAATTTTGCTGAGCTTGACACTTTTGGTTCTTATATGAGTTTTGCTATTATGCACCCCTATTTATTTATTTAGTTTGCTATCTTGCATCTTTGCCATAAGTTAGATAAATAGTCTCTGCATTTTGCTAACTTATTAAAAAATCATCCACTTTTGATTTTTTTTGATTTTTTTGTTGTTTTAAATGCACTTTTGATTTTTTTTGTTGTTTTAAATACACCGATTTTTATGTTTTTCTTAAAAAAAACGTCTTGAACGAGGACCGGGATCACCTATGAGTTCCCTTTATTCGTTTCACATCAGCTTTATGGTATATCAAAAGTGTAAGAAATATGGGTAGGAAACAAAATTATTTTGGTAATAAGGAACTAGATTACTTCACGAAATATGTATATTCATTTTATGTGTTGATATTTCTCTCATACGATGCCTCGGTTACCAAGAAATCCCAACTGAGGATAGTCTATGACTTCAAGTTTTAGACACAAAAAACGTACGATTCTAAAAAGTATCCGGTTTGTTAGTTTTCACAAGAGAGTCATGCAATGGACGTAATATGAGTATATATGCTAGTTTATTCGAAAAATGGAAAAGCACAACAAATTTTACGGATTCTATTGTTGAAACAATTATCTAGAAGAATTATTTAGGGAGATCGTGATGATTGGAGCTACCATAAATAGCTTGGTAAGGAGTTGTTATGGACAACTTGGGCTGCCAACTTTGCTAAGGCAGTGTGGGTTGCTAGTCAACTTGGTTGTCTAACAACTTGAGTCGTCTTCGAGCAAATTGACTATCATATTTCTTCGATTTTCATTCCCTCTCTAATGATGTTCTTCCACTCCATTCCAAATCCAAACTTCTATTGAGGTTTTGGCCCCCGGCCCTTTGATCTACACTTTTCACCGTGTTTGTAATCAAACTTGCATTATATACAAGTGTGCAAGACCTATAACTTGTATTAGTTCAATGTTTGAATCCCACATCATATACAAATGTGCATTACACCTATAACTTGTATTAGTTTATTGTTTGAATCCTACATTTGGCACTCGTAATTCAGAATAAAAATTCTTATTTTGAACTAGCTTTATGTCCTATTATATGTTCTGCAAAATTTTAAACTGTTATTTTGTTTTATCCATAGCTCAAATGTATAAACCCGTAATCTGACTCAAATGATGTTGCAAGAGAGTTTTGTGGTTTTAAAATATGGTGAAGAAACATTTTGAAATCCTTGGTGAAAGTTTTTTTTTTTTTTCCAAGTCTCGGTGAAAATAAAAAATAATTTCAAATTATTTATCGAAATGTTGAGTTCGAAACTTGAAATGGGTATATTTTGGTAAGGTTTAATGTCATAAAATGACTACTAATAAAAAGTATTTTAGATTGTTCTTTAGGTATCTTGTTTTTAG
Organism: Lactuca virosa; assembly: GCF_052849685.1. Classification (NCBI taxonomy): domain Eukaryota; kingdom Viridiplantae; phylum Streptophyta; class Magnoliopsida; order Asterales; family Asteraceae; genus Lactuca; species Lactuca virosa. The sequence goes on from NC_136428.1 coordinate 30,307,750, forward strand.
TTGTAGCAAAAATATCACTAATTTTTATTTTATTTTATTTATTTATTTGTTTTACACAAATTAAGTAGATTTTCACTGTATAAAATGATATTGAATTCTACGTGTCCTTCGCTATGACATTGAAGGTGACAAATTTTGTTTATTAGGTCTATTTAGCGTTGACATTAGGTCCACTGTGACATTTGTATGACAAATTATTTGTTTAAAATGTATTCTAGTAATCAAGGCCAGTCATGAGGATTTAAATGCTCAGAACGAACCGGAAAAAAGGTTCTTAATACTTAATGTGTAACGAATTAGATTATATAAACTAAAGTTTTTTTTACCTTGTGTAATTGTTTTGGAATATCGTTGATTATTCACAGAGGTGATCGACTGATCGTGTACTCGACTCAACTTCTGAAGTGCATGCCTGCATGGTGGATTGGTCAATTAGTAGATATGGAGTATGAACTATTGTTTATGATTGGGCCTAAATACAATATATAAAAAAAATTACAAATTTTGGGCCTCTAAAATAATTAGGGCATGTGCATAGAGTCGATCCACCCCACGCAATCCTGCCGAAGGTAGTGCCTCGCTCTCGCTACTGGGATAGAGTCAATCCACCCTGCCGCCTCTCGCCCTGAATCACTAACCCTCCCCCACTAGGAGTCCGAATCCTCACTAGTTGTTGCTCGCAGTCAATCACTGCCCCATTGGGGCTCAACCAATCCATACCCACTATAACCTTATTCCCTCGCAGGGGAATAAGGACTAGATCCATAGAAAACTGATCATCAAATAATTGTAGTGTACATCCTCGGTGAACTCTCGCAACCCTGACGGTCCTATCGTCTGATATCTCCACATCAAGCGGGATATCTAGCTCTCCAGGAGCCCCTGTGAATCGCTTGCTAAGCGCGAGCGATACAAAAGATCGGGTGGCACCCAAATCAAACAGTACCAAGGATGATATACCGTTCACTTAGAACGATCCTATAACAAACACATAAACATAAACAATAATCAATACAAATAAAGAGATAAGGAGAAGATACATACCCGTAACGACATCAGGAGCTGCACGTGCCTCCTCTGCTGTCAACTGGAAGGCTCTGCTCTTTGCCACTGGCGCCTCTGTCCGGCCCTGACGGCCGCCTGTAATCCTTAAGGTAGCAGGGGCAGGTGCCGCCACCTTCCCTGCTGCTGCTAAACTCGGACACTAGGACCTCTTGTGGCCCCTCTGATTGCACTGAAAGCAAATCAGATCAGATAATGTGATGGTGGTGGTAGCAGTACAATCCCTGCTGACATGTCCAGTTCGGTCGCACTTGAAGCAGCCCGAACTACTCGTCCTACACGTCCCCTCGTGCCCCTGCCACACTTGCCGCAACGGCCTCGGCCCTGCTGGCCCTTCCCCCGGGAATCTACCTTGGGCTTTTTGCCCCGAGCCCTCCACGCCAAACACCGACTCTGGCTTCCTCTTCCTCTCAATCTCTAAATCAATCTCTTCCTCACGAGCCCTAGCAATCATATCCTCCAGCGTCTTGCAGCTGGAGCGGCTCACAAACTGGTGGAAATCACTCCGCAACATCTCATGATATCGGGCCTTCTTCATCTCCTCGTCCGCCACGTACTGCGGAATGAGAAGGGCCTTCTCCCTAAACTTGGCGGCGATCTCCGCCACTGTCTCTGTCGTCTGCTCGAGATCCTGGAACTCCCTAGCTAGCTGTTGCACCTCAATCACAGGTGCAAACTCGACCCTGAACCTAGCCGAAAAATCACTCCAGGTCATCGCATCTAAAACCGCATCATCCATAATGGCTCGTCCGACCTCCTCCCACCAATCACGTGCCCTGTCCTTCAGAAGACAGGACGCGAGTCGAACCTTGTCCCCCTCGGGACATCTGCTGGTACGGAATGCGTTGGCGACATCCGCCAACCATCTGGTACTCGCAATGGGGAACCGAGCCCCATGGTAATTGGGAGATCGACTAGCCCTGAACTCCCTGAATGTCGGTGTGCGCACCCCTAGCATGGCCGCCATCTTGGTATGGAATGTACCCAACCTCTCATCAAGTATCTCCAAAATGCCCTCCTTGACCGATCCAAAGATCACAGGAGTCTGGTCTAGAATGTTGTGTGTGATCTCAGACGAGATGAACTATCTCGTCTGCTTATCAAGCTGCCCGGCTCCAGAGCCCGAGCCTAATCCCTCACCAGTACCTGAAGTGCCAACGGGCCTAGTACGTAGCGTCACCATACTGAAAATACACCATAACAAACATCAGTATACTCATCATATCTCGAGGGATCTCACACACTACAAGTTTCCTGGATTCATCTCAGCCTTCCTTGATTCGAGTACGGATCCTCTGCTTTCAGTAATACGGGCCCATACTACCTTCCACATCTATCCGTACTTTCCTCAAGAACTGCCTTGAATCCACCAAGTCCCTTCTACTACTACTACTGTTGTTCTCACGCTAATCTCATCCTAGGTTTGCCCTAGGGTAATCACCAACCCACTCTCCGCTATTAGCTGCATCAGAAGTCCCTGCTATCTCCCCTAACTAGCTCGCGAATAACATTACATATCACTAAGACTAGATAATTCTTCGAATAAGAGATCCTACCCTACAACGGTTGGACTCAAACAAGAGTTGTAAAATAGAGCTAGACCTAACCTTCTGAAATTATTTAATCCTTGCAATATGTAACTTAAAATATTCGTTTACTAGTTAGCAAAAGATAACTAAGACTCCTAAAAGCACAAACCAAGCAACATTTGAGCATCGAGTAAACATAATCAAGCATATCCTAATCAGGCCATCAAATCACTGACTAATCTGTACTAGCATGCAGTTCATAAAGCTGATACGCATATATCAGGCACATAAGGCATCCTTCCTAGATCCTTAGTCCTAATCTAGCATGCAGTTCTCATAAACATATCATAACATAAACTTGTATGGGTAATTTGGGAGTACTTACTTGAGCTCGGCTGATTGCATGCACCACACCCTTTTCTCTTTTCAAATCTCTTTTTATAAATATGATTTTTTTTAGAAAATTTTTATACCAATTCCTTATTTTGAGTTCAGACACATCCGAGAGTGTCTCCGAATCCCTCAAACCAAGGCTCTGATACCAACTTGAAACATCCCAAAAATACGGTCCAAAATTTTCGTTTTAAAATCATTTAAGAAAAACCATAATTCATCGACATCATAATAAAATCACAAGTCATGTATCCCCAAAACATCATATCAAAATACTGTATCAAAATCATGTGTCAAAACATCAGAGTCTGAACATCCCAGGCTAAGGACTGTGGTGTGTATCATGCAATCATCTTGAGCTCTTCCCCTTGCTAGTGGAAGTACCTGAAACCAAAACTAAAAACTGTAAGCACGAAGCTTAGTGAGTCTCCCCAAGCTACCACATACCATACACATATCATGAAACTAGGAGATACGGGCCCCGCCCACTCTCATGGAGATTCGGGCCCCGCCCACACCTCGCTGTCTAGGAGATTCGGGCCCCGCCCACACCCCGTTGTCTAGGAGATTCGGGCCCCGCCCACACCCCGCTGTCTAGGAGATTAGGGCCCCGCCCACACCCTGCTGTCTAGGAGATTCGGGCCCCGCCCACACTCCGCTGTCTAGGAGATTCGGGCCCCGTCCAAACTCCGCTACTATATGCTACAAGTATCACACAGACAACAAGTAAATCCATTCCTATCAAGCAGTCACATATTTATACTCAAATATTACTACGAGATCTAACTCGTCGAGTCAGCTCCCCGACTCACCGAGTTCCCTGACTACTCATAGTTGCGATTTATTGAATCAACTCGTCGAGTCCCTTCACCTACTCGTCGAGTTCTACCTTAAGCTAAAACAAGACAACAAAACCCAACTTGTCGAGTTCCTCTATGGACTCGACGAGTTCCTCTGTCTGTTTGGCCATCTTAACAGATTAAGCCTCTACTCTCCAAATCCAAAGTCCATACTTCATCTACATACTGGAAATGCCCTTTTAAGGGTAACGTTTCCAACTTTACCCGTTGATAACTCTTCTTAATGGGTTTAGCTAGAACCCTAGTTATTTTAGGATATAGAGCTTTGTCCAAAAGCCTTATCACTCCAAACCAAAACATGAAAACCCATATCTAGGTCCTAGATACCAAAAGGACACGTAAAGCCTCAGACTTTCCTTCCATGCATGGCCTTTTGGGGGTCAAAAGGCCATAACAACACCTTAGAGCTTGCATGGGGGCTTCAATGGCATAGAGTTTGCACCTTTATGCCTTAACAACGCTTAATGATCCCATATCTGAAAGGATCCTTGCTTGGGACGTCCAAATCTCAAGGGTTAAGCTTCTTGAACCAAAACCCTCAAAAAGTTGAAATAAGGAGATCTAATGAACAAATGATCAAGTAAGAGACTTGATTACCAGAAAGTGAAGGGAATGAGATGTTGCTTCTGGATCTACAATCTTCTCTTGGAGCCCTCTAGCTTCTTCTTCTTCTTCTTCTACAAGCTTCAAATCACACAAGATCACTCAAAAATGGCTCGCACACTCACACAATGCTCTAGGGTTTCGTGGATTGGGGTTTGAGACTTGGAGGCTGGAAATGAGGCCAAAAGGTGAGGATTAAGATGCTTAAATAGGGTGCAAAACCCCGAAATTAGGGTTTCACTCTAGCAGACCTACTCGTCGAGTCGAGGGCTCTTGACTCGTCGAGTAGATAGCTTAAAACCCGCGTCCAAAACTCGTTTCTACTCAACGGGTCTGGGGCTCCCAACTCGTCGACTAGCTCTATTAAAATGAATAATTTTTAAATAAATGCGTACCAGAAACCAGGTGTTACATGCTGGTTAAAAAAAAAGGTATTTGGTATAATATCTTATATTCATATTTACCATAATACCCTAATAACGTTTTCCAATTATAAAAACTTAAAAAGAATTAAAATATTAGAAAAGATAAAAATAAGCCTAATGATAAGTTAAAAATAATTAGTTCTTAGAGTTCTTAACCTTTAGTGGTTCTCATTTGATCTTTTACCTATATATATATATATATATATATATATATATATATATATATATATATGCTTTGGTTATTGTGTTCTAACTAATTATTATGTGGATGTAAGGATGATTGTGATGCAATCGTTTTTATTAATTTAAGAAAGTGATTTATGTCTGTTATTAAATTAAAGAAAATAGAATAATCACGTAAATCTCAATATAAAGGTAGTTTAGTCAATAAATCTAGATTTAAAAAAGGAGAATTGCGGATTTTAAGGGATAATAGATTCTATTAATTTTAAAAATCTGATTTTAGTTATGATAACTCTTTTAATTCGGACATTCTTACAGAATATGTTTATGAGTATATTAAAAAATAACAATATTATTGAATATAAAATAATACATATTTTGACAGAATATATATTTTGATTGAATGAACTTCTTGAAGAATAACAAATTTTTTGGAACAAGTTAAAATTTTTCATTACATTCTTAAAAAAATAAATTTTTTCTGTAGTATTATGTGATAATGTTACACTCATTAATAACAAAAAACACAATATATAGATTATTCTACAAGAATATACTATTACATATAGTCTTATCATTATATTGTAGAATTTTCTGTCAGAATATAATGATGATTAATCCAATTTTTTGGAATACGGTGACCATTGTTCATCTTTATCCCACACAATATCACATCCAACCTTCAGCCCTTGATCGTCATGTTTCATTCACACATTCTAAGAGAATAATTGTCATGAAATCGAATTATGTAAGAATAAAATTATGTGAAAATGCTATTATATGACAAATAATAAAACAAACTTTAGTAATTCTGACATAATGCATACCACATGGTCGATTGGTCAGAACCAAGTAACACCAATAACCAAGTCAGAATTCTCTTTGTGTTCTTTTAGAATTTGAACATCAAATTCTCTTTTAGGCATTTCTACAAACACTTGTCGTGCAAGATATATAGACAATATAAAAAAACTTTTTTTTTTCATATTCATTTTCAACACATGAATTCCGGAAAAAAGAACATTTTAATCAAATATAATATGGAAAATCATTTCAGAAAATATGACTCCAAGAATACATTCATTTTAAAATACATTATGACATATAACAGAATACATTTTGCTGTAAAAAAATGGTGGGCTAATCTTAGATAGCTTAAATATTTAATCGTTATGTAATATGTATGATGGAAGTATTCATAATTATAATTCTCAAGCCCACAAGAAATTGAATAAATTAATCTAATTTAAATATAAAGGAGTGATAACTAAACAAATAGCAATAAAAAAATACACGAATTTACCTCATTAAAGTTGTGACATCCCCAATTTCACGGCCAGAAAAGACCGATTTAATTTATGTTTTTAAAATAAAATCAGAGTAATCCTTTGATTAAAAGAGTTGCGGAATTTGTTCCCAAAACAAAATATGATAAAATAAGATTTACCAAAGCATTTCTTAAAGAAATGTATTTTCATTATATAACAAAACTCGGGATGTCATGTTCCGATACAGACCAAAAGCATAAACGGCCCATTATAAGCCTTACAACAGTTATTTACAACTACAAAACTAGAAATCAAAATATCTTGATAAGTCATCCAACTTATGCTCTCGCGCCACTACCTGTAATACAAGGAAAAACTGAGTAGGTCAGGCTTGGGAGCCTGATGAGCATATAGGGTTTTCAACCCACAATAAATAATTATATTAATTTCATCAACCAACAATAACCCAATTACCCATTCCCGTTATCCTCACTTTACGTCCCTAAAACAACTATCACAAGGGACCTAGCCTAAGGATTTTCATCGGGGCGACAACACTGCTTTGGGGGTTTCCCATCAATTTATGTCAAATAAGGCAACCATGTGGGGGATGGAGTACATTAAATGAACACCCAAGCTCATTAACACCTACAGGTGGCGAACCTGCCAGCGTTCCACTAGACTGTCTAGAAAAGTCCGTGGTCGTCATCTAAACTCCGCTAGATGACTAAATCAACAACAACATCGAGACCTCTCAACATTTTATTTTATCACACATCAACTATCTACCCATGTTCTACCCAACATATTTGTAGATAAAAATACATATATAGTTCCAAAAACATGTATAAAACATTCATTCAATATTATCTCAAATAAACAAATAATATATAAACACATAGCATGTATTTTATATCAAATACTTCATATCTATGTGTTAGAAGAAAATGACTACACACTCACTTGATAAGACGATGCTCAGACAGCACTACGGCTCTTCAAGTAGTATTCTTCGATGAAACCGGGATATCTTCCAAAAACTTTAAGGGCAAATTGTGTTGTAATTAGTCGAAGGGTTTCATGTCTTTCTTCGACAGCCCTCATTTTCTCCTTTTCTTCGACTCAGTAGAATTCTGTTTCCTGTTTGGGATCTTTCTAAGGTGTTTAACTGGGCGTTCTGCTGGTTTGGATAAAGGAAGGATGGAAGTGTATGCCATGGTAGCTGGTATATATTATGATCTTCAAGTCGATTATTCTACTCAATATGGAAGGAATTTCAAAAAGGAGTAGAACACACGAATGCCACTCACGGTATTTCGTGTGCAAGATACTGGAGTATGATTTTGCAACATTTTACAATAAGGAAGGAATTTTGGTGGCCAATGATGAAGAAAGAGCAGTTTTCCAACCATACCACTGTCCGAAGGATGTCACTGATAATGTTGATATTTTTCCATCAGTTGCTAGAATTCCAGATGCTATGCTTAAAAGAGTTGATCCTTCGAACTCTGTCTTGGTAGCATATTTACAGACAATCGATTCTACAATTGAAACTGGCAAACTCCTGGATATCGATGAAACAAAATCCAAAAAGTCGAAGAATACTGAAACTGAATCAAAATCTTCGAAATCTCCGAAGAAGAAGCCGGTGGTTGTTGAAGTATCTGTTACTGAGACTCAAATGATTGAGCCTATCATTGAAGAAACTCAAGAGCATGTCATCATTCCTTCGAACACAGGAATGTTTCGAAGAATTAAAATGAAGTCCACTCATAAACGCAAGTCTCCTACACAACAAATGATTTGAAAACTCCAAATTACACATCAAGGTGTGTTAATTAGAGAAGTACCATCACCTGTTTCTCCGGTGTCGAAGAAAAGGAGGGCTGAGGATATGGCCAAGAGGTTGTCAAAGAAAAAGAAGAAGAAGACTCGAAAGCTGGTGATTTCTACTGAGTCGACTGAAGATGATAATGAACGAATTCCTGAAACTCCTGAAACAACTATTTTTGCTCAGACTTCGACTCCTGAGAAAATACTTATCACTCCACCCGAAGATTCGATTACCAAGTCCGTTTCTGAGGCGGTTCGAACTTCAGACATCCCTGCACACGTATCTGATACAGATGCAAATGTCGATATGGGTGACGACAGTTTGAAAATGCAGCTTCAGGTCATACTACCTCTTCTTTTGAACATATTGTTTCTATTCCTCTCACTTCAACCACACATTCCCCAACATTCGAACATATTCTTGATCAACCTTTCACTTCCATCTTTTCTTCACAACCTACTGATCCGCCAAAACCTACTTCACCTGTCGATGATACAATGATGCTGGAAGATGAAACTAATAACGAAGGTTTTGGAGGAACTTTTTGTTGGGTTTTGAGCAAACTAACACTCCTAAGGTGTTCATGCAACCCTAGAAACCTTGGATCTATGTTTGTCTAAAATACATGCAAAATAATTTTCCAAGGTTCATAACCTATCTAGCATACATGGGGTACTTTTAAACATAAAAGATACTAGAAGAATTGCATACCTTTGTTAGTGAGTTGATTCGTTGGGAGTTTGAGAGCCAAGCACCAATAATGTGAATGCCTCAAATAGAAATCACAAATCACCACAAACTTGGAAAACTTATGAGAGAGCACTCGAATACCCTAGAAATCGGCCACACCTTATGCACACACACATAGTCTCTTCTCAAGCACCATAAGCCTCTTTATATAGTGTAGATGATTAGGGTTATGAACCATGCAAACCCTAATAACCCATGTCTTTTCTTATTCCAAGGATCCATGGGTTAAAAGCTCCATGGATCATCCGTGGACTCCCATTCAAGCTTAGCCCATTTCCTTATGAGTGTTAGCCCACACTATATAAGTACAATAACCCATTATTTAATTAGTCACCTTATGATCACTAAATTAATTCATAATTAATTTAAGATCAATCCTAATTAAATAATACAATTTCATATTAATATATTATAACTTATAATATATTAGTAGGCCGCAAATATACTCTTCTCATAATGTTATCCATATAAATAGTTCGGGTGAAGTGCAACCCAAATGGACCATGCCGGGTCGGGTCAAGTATATACCAAATAAGTTATGGACTTAGACACCTTATCCAACAGTCTCCCACTTGGATAAGTCTGATAACTGTATTTGCCTATATAGCTTCAGGAACTAACCGGTAATCGTAGCTCTCGGAAACTCTATTGAACTATGAAGCGCCATTTTAGATAAGTGATCACATAATCCTCTGCTCTCATGATATCAGCCGGACAAATACATGGAACAATGTCTTACTTATTGTCCAGCAGTTTGTTTCCCGATTTCTGATTTGTTTGACAAAGAACTTAATCGAACACATCAATTTAGTTCTGACCGGGCCCGGTACATAGGTCAAAACAAAATCATCAAGGGGCCCAGATATCGCTTCTATTTCTAGAAGAAACAGATAAACTTCGACTCATATGCTTGTTCTATTACTTATTGAATTGCACACAAAGGCACGTTTTATAACATCAAGTTACTGATGCGTTTACGTGCAATCAATGCACAACCAACTCATAGGTAACAACTCATATCTCTAGGTTTGAAGACTTATATGATATTACCGTCTCACGATCACTCGAGATAAATTCCATGAAGTGATACAAGTGAGCGTGGGTTTATTCCAATACTCATAACTTATGAGTACTCATGAATGTTGTAGCAACCATTGCTATGGCTAAACACCTTTAGTCATCTACAATCCCAATTCATGACAGTCTTGATTCATACCTACTTCCGACATATGACCGACTGTGGAGAGTTTGAATAAACTTATTATTCTGGAAGTCAAAACATGCAAAGCTGAAACAATAGTAAATAATTGAGAATGATCGCAACACCTTACTCATAAATAAATCACAACTTTTATTCATCATCAAACGTCGATTACATTTTACAAGTTTCAGTAATAACTATCTAATCTGTAAAACTAATATCGTCCCTCAGCCCGATGCGTCTCGCATGCTGCAAATGCTTCACCCTTGTCAGTCCCTTCGTAAGGGGATCCACAGGGTTCTCATCTGACGATACCCTCTTTGCCACGAGGAGTCCCTCTTCTATCTTGTGTCTTATGACGTGATATTTTCTGTCAATGTGTCGGGATCTGCCATGATCTCTTGGTTCCTTGGCTAAGGCAACCACACTATTTCTGTCACAGAAAATCTCCATAGGCTCCTTAATAGCTGGTACAACTCCAAGGTCTCCGATGAAGTTCCTCAGCCATATCGCCTCCTTTTCCGCTTCATTCGCTGCTATGTACTTTGATTCACAAGTCGAATCAGCTACAATCTCCTGTTTGGAACTCTTCCAAGTGATTGCCCCTCCATTTAAGGTAAAGACCCAGCCCGACTGAGAGCGGAAGTTATCCTTATCAGTCTGAAAGCTAGCATCACTATACCCTACTACTCTCAAGTCATCACTCCCACCAAGGGTAAGGATCCAATCCTTAGTCCTCCGCAGGTACTTGAGAATATTCTTTACCGCAGTCCAATGAGCCTTGCCAGGGTTCCCCTGATATCTGCTGACCATGCTCAAAGCGAAGGCCACATCAGGACGGGTACAAGTCATAGCATACATGATCGAGCCAACAACAGAAGCATAAGGTAATAGACTCATCTCAGCTATCTCATCTTCTGTACTCGGGCTCTGAGCCTTGCTCAGTTTGGCATTGCTTTGGATCGGTAATTCTCCTTTCTTGGAATTCTGCATGTTGAACCTTTTCAACACCTTATCCAAGTAGATACTCTGACTAAGTCCAATTAGTCTTTTACTCCTTTCTCTTAATATCCTTATCCCTAGGATATAGGCAGCTTCTCCAAGGTCCTTCATAGCAAAGCACTTCCCAAGCCAGGACTTAACCTCCTGCAAGGTTGGGATGTCATTTCCTATGAGCAGTATGTCATCCACATACAGTACCAAAAAGCTAACTACACTCCCACTAGCTCTGACATATACGCAGGACTCATCTTCACTTCTTGAGAAACCAAACTCTTTGACCTTCTCATCGAAACAAAGATTCCAACTTCGAGATGCTTGTTTCAATCCATAAATGGATTTCTCAAGCTTACACACTCTATTGGGGTACTCTGCACTGTCAAAACCTTCTGGCTGATTCATGTAAACATCCTCAGCCAACTTTCCGTTAAGGAAAGCGGTTTTGACATCTATTTGCCATATTTCATAATCATGAAATGCAGCAATGGCTAGCATAACCCTAATAGACTTAATCTTTGCTACTGGTGAAAAGGTTTCATCATAATCAATACCCTGAGTCTGAGTAAAACCCTTCGCAACCAGTCGAGCCTTATAAGTGTGCACCTTCCCATCCATGTCGGTCTTCTTCTTGAAGATCCATTTGCACCCGACTGTCTTACGGCCTGGTACATTGTCAACCAAGTTCCAAACTTGATTGTTATACATGGACTGTATCTCGCTGTCCATAGCCTCCTTCCATTTAGCAGACTCTGGACCTGCCATGGCTTCCTTAACACTGTTAGGTTCATCCAGATTTACCAGTGTACTGTCACTGATAAATGTATCACCTTCCGTAGTAATATGAAATCCATAATAAAACTCAGGTGTGTTCCTAACCCTTGTGGAACGCCTCGGAAGTATAGACTCGTCAACTGGATCAACAGGAATTTCCTCCTCAAGTTGATTGCTAGTGTCTGAGGTTCCTTCACCAATTGAGTCTTGAATTTCTTCAAGGTCAATTTGCCTCCCACTGTCTCCTTGGTTTATATATTCTCACTGGGTCTGTAGAAGAGGTAACCAAAGGATTTTTTTGGGTAGCCGATGAAAATACACCTTTCACTTCGAGGTTCGAGCTTGTCATGAGGCTCGCGCCTCACGAAAGCCTCGCAACCCCAAATCTTGATATGGTCCAAATTGGGAACTTTCCCAGTCCACATTTCATGAGGTGTTTTGGCAACCTTCTTTGTAGGGACTAGATTAAGGATGTGGGCGGCAGTCTCTAAGGCATACCCCCAAAAAGAGATTGGTAGCGAAGCTCGACTCATCATAGAGCGAACCATGTCCAACAAAGTTCGATTACACCTCTCAACTGCACCATTCAGCTGTGGTGTCCTGGGAGGTGTCAATTGTGAGACAATCCCACACTCCTTAAGATAGTCGAGGAACTCAGTACTAAGATACTCACCACCTCGATCGGATCGAAGCATCTTAATGTTCCTGCCCAATTGATTTTCTACTTCCTGTTTAAACTCTTTAAACCTTTCAAAAGTTTCTGACTTATGTTTGATTAAGTAGACATAACCATATCGACTAAAATCATCAATAAAAGTCACATAATTGCGATTAGCATCCCTTGTGGCGGTTTTGAATGGTCCACATACATCAGTATGTATAAGGTCCAACAAACCCTCACCCCTTGCACAAGTACCAGTGAAGGGTGATTTTGTCATTTTTCCAAGTAGACAAGACTCACAACTATCATCCGACTTGAGGTCGAACGACTCCAAGACTCCATCCTTTTGGAGTTGGCCTATGCGTTTCTTGCTTACATGTCCAAGACGACAATGCCACAAAGATGCTTTATCCAAGCTAGTAGAAGAATCAATACATAATACATTATTTCCTAAATTATCTACAACCGATACAGCTTCATACACACCATCACAAGGTAATGCTTTAAAATAAAGAACATTATTAAAGAAAGCATTAATACTACCAACTTCATTATCAAAAGAAAAGGTAAAACCTTGTTTGTACAAAGCATGAAAGGAAATAATATTCCTCGCCATTTCAGACGAGTACACACATTTATTCAAATCTAACTTTAACCCACTATCTAGCAACAAAGTATAAACTCCAATCTTGGCAACAAGTGTGACCTTCTTGTTCCCCATGATTAAGTTTATCTTTCCGTGCTCCACATCCTCACTTCTTCTTAGGCCCTGCAAGTCACAACAGATGTGAATACCACAACCTGTATCAAGAACCCAAGAACTAGAATATGGTGAGTTATTAGACAATATAGTGTAAATACCTGCATGGGATGGTTTCACTTTCCCATCCTTGACATCCTGCAAGTACTTTGGGCAGTTTCGCTTCCAGTGCCCCTTATTTTGACAGTAGAAGCATTCAGCATCCTTAGGGATGGCAGAAGGAGTGATAGAACCACCTTTGGTTCCAGATGAGGAGCCTTCAAGGGACTTTCCCTTGGTGAGATTATGCTCTACAACTTTCGTTTAGACTCCGTCGGCTAATTTGAGTTTATTTTTATTATATTATTTTTAGTAGGCCGGGACAGGAAAACTCCGTTAAAAATTCATAACTCCTTCATCTGACATCCGTTTTCGTCTGTCTTTCTACCGTTGCACTATTATCGACGAGATCTTCGATTCTCGTTTAGATTGTTTCGGCTAGAAATCACTCGATCTCATATTCAAACTTTGGGCTTCATACCGCTAAGTCGAAACTTAGAAAAATCATAACTTCCTCATACTAAGTCAGATTGAGACGTTCTTTTTATGCACGCTCTTGATTTAACGTATTCTAAGACTTTCGTTTAGATCACTAAGGCTAAATATCACTCTATCGTAAATTCACTATTTACGTCACGCAGTGTCGTACCGGTTTTGTCGCGAAACTTCGACAGGTCATAACTTCTTCGTTATAACTCGGATTTCGACATTCTTTATATATCCGGAATCTTTATCACGACCACTACCTCTTTCGGTATAGATATTGGGCTTATTTAATATTTTATTTTAACGCTCATATTTATTCTTTGATTCATTTAAATCACAACAATTAAGCATGAAACACATAATACTCAAATAATATATTTTTATTATTTCAAAACGAGTCACAAATGTTAACCTAGACTATTACATCCTCATTAGTGCCTAGCCTAGAAACACGGGCATTACAATTCTCTCCCCCTTAGGATGATTATGTCCCTGGAATCACACATCAACAAACAAATGTGGATAGCGACTCATCATGTCACTCTCCGTTTCCCAGGTGAGATTTGGCCCATTCGTATGTTTCCAACGAACAAGCACTAATTCGACCATCTTGCGTCGTAACTTCTTAGTTTTACGGTCAACAATTGCCTCTGGTTCTTCAATTAACCTCTTGTTTTCATCCATCCTTAACTCAGAAATTGGAATTATGTCGGGAACTTCTCCCGTGAACTTCCTCAAATAACACACATGGAAAGTGTTATGAATACCATTAAGTTCTTCGGGTAATTCGAGCTTGTAAGCTTGGTTCCAATCCTCTGAAGAACTTTAAACGGTCCAATAAACCTTGGACTTAACTTTCCTTTTTTACCAAATCTTATAAGTCCCTTCCATGGTGAGACTTTAAGCAAAACCAAATCTCCAACTTCAAAAGTCATTGGTCTCCTTTTTTTGTCATCATAGCTCTTTTGACGATCCTGAGCTACTAACATTCTCTCCCTAATTATTTTCAGCTTTTCAGCAGTCTGATGGACTATCTCGGGTCCCATAAACTGCTTTTCCGCAGCCTCAAGCCAACAAGACGGCGTACGACACTTCTGTCCGTACAAAGCTTGATAAGTGCTATCTTAATGCTCGAGTGGAAATTATTATTGTAGGAAAATTCTACCAAAGGAAAATGTTCATCCCAGGTTCCTTGGAATTCCAGGGTACATGCTCTCAGCATATCTTCAAGTGTTTGTATCGTCCGTTGGCTCTGACCATCAGTCTGTGGATGGTAAGCTGTACTCAAACACAACTTGGTACCCAATTCCTCTTGTAGACTTTTCCAAAACCTTGAGGTGAAACGGCTGTCACGATCCGATACAATCGTCAATGGAACACCGTGAAGCCTCACAATTTTCTTCATGTAAGAATTCGCAAGCTTATCCATAGACCATTTCTCATTGGCTGCTATGAAGTGTGCACTCTTAGTGAAGCGATCAACGACTACCCAAATCATGTCGTGACCATTCTTTGTTCTAGGCAGTTTAGTGACAAAATCCATAGCGATGTCTTCCCATTTACCCATAGGTACAGGTAAAGGTTCTAAACTCCCATATGGTTTCTGATGTTGTGCCTTAACTCTAGCACATGTCACACACTCGACCACATACTTTGCGATATCAAGCTTCATCGTCGGCCACCAGTAGTAGGGTTTTAGGTCCCTATACATTTTAGTGCTTCCAGGATGAATCGAGTACATGATTTTGTGAGCTTCTTCCATCATAAGAGCTCTTATTCCTCCTAACTTAGGCACCCAAATTCGATCTTGGAATACCTTCAGTCCGTGACTGTTTATACCAAATACTAACGTTTTGCCCAAACGTTCTTCCTTTCGGCCATTCTTCTCAGAAGCTTCTTCTTAAGCTTTCTTTATACTCTCCACAATTGTCGAGACAACTTCTATTCTCAATGATATTGGCCTTTTTATTTCAAGATTGAATTTCCGACTGAGAGCATCAACAACAACATTGGCTTTACCCGGGTGGTAAAGTATCTCACAATCGTAGTCCTTAAGTAACTCTAGCCAGCGTTTGCCTCATATTCAATTCTTTCTGATTAAAGAGATATTGAAGACTCTTATGATCAGTGAAAAGTTTTCACTTCGTGCCATAGAGGTAATGCCTCCATATCTTTAGAGCGAAAACTATCGCAGCCAACTCCAGATCATGAGTGGGGTAGTTATTTTCATGCTCTTTCAGCTGTCGAGACGCATATGCTATCACATTTTCTCTTTTGGTCAAAACACAACCCAACCCAACACTAGACGCATCGCTATAGACAACGAAGTCTTCAACTCCATCGGGTAGAGAAAGAATCGGTGCTTCACATAGCTCCTTCTTTAGCAACTCGAATGCTTCTTTGTGCTTATCACTCCAAGCATAAGTAGCTCCTTTTTGGGTCAAAGCTGTTAGTGGTGTAGCGATCGAAGAAAAGCCTTTGATAAACCTTCGGTAATATCCAACTAATCCTAGAAAGCTTCGGATCTCCGTGAGACTTTTTGGTTGTTCCCACTTCATCACAGCTTCAATCTTTGCTGGATCAACCATTATCCCTTCTTGGTTGACCACGTGACCCAAGAATTGGAGTTCTCGAATCCAAAAATCACATTTGGAGAACTTAGCATACAACTTCTCCTTCTTCAAGACTTCCAACACTTCTCGCAAGTGTCTGCCATGCTCCTCTTGGATTTTCGAGTAAATCAGAATGTCATCTATGAACACTATCACAGATTTATCAAGGAACGGTTTACAAACCTTGTTCATTAAATCCATGAATGCTGCTGGAGCATTGGTTAGTCCAAACGACATAACCAAAAACTCGTAGTGTCCATATCGTGTTCTGAATGCAGTCTTCTCGATATCCTGCTCTCTCACCTTCAGCTGATGATATCATGACCTTAGGTCGATCTTTGAAAAATAGCTTGAACCTTGTAGTTGATCGAACAGGTCATCAATCCTTGGCAATGGATATCTATTCTTTATCGTTGCCTTATTCAGCTCTCTGTAATCAATGTACATCCTCATACTCCCGTCCTTTTTCTTTACGAATAACACCGGAGCTCCCCAGGGTGATGAACTAGCTCTAATGAAACCTTTGTCCAATAACTCCTGAAGTTGCATCATCAGCTCCTTCATCTCCGTTGGTGCTAATCGGTACGGTGCTTTTGCTATATGCGTGGTTCCTGGAAACAAGTCTATTCTGAACTCCATCTGTCTATCAGGCGGTAATCCAGGAAGATCTTTGGGAAATACTTCCGGATAATCACACACCACCGGAATACTCTGCATCTCCTTTTTCTCCTTCTTTGCATCAATCACGAATGCCAAATATGATGTACATCCTTTGACCAAACACTTTCTGGCTTTCATTAGAGAAATGATCCCATAATTTACTCTACGTTTGTCCCCATACACCATAAATGACTCTTTCCCTGGCGGGTTTACTTTTACTATCTTCTTCCTGCACAATATTTCGACATCATTGGCGCTAAGCCAATCCATTCCCAGCACGATGTCGAAACCGTTTAGCTCAATAGGCAATAATTCCTTGTGGAACTTATTCCCATCCAAGTCGATGAAGATGTTTTTCATAAGATGGATAACATGTACAAACTTGCCACTAGCAACTTCGACTAATAAAGCATTATCTAGTCTATCGACCGACAAAGCTAGTTTTCTACCAAATTCGTGGGAAATAAAGGAGTAGTTGGCTCCAGAATCAAATAAAATTTGGGCAGGCAATTTGTTTACGAGAAAGGTACCTGAAGCGACATCAGCTTCATCTTTCACAGCTTCAAGTGTCATCTGAAAGGCTCTCGCCTTCAGTTTTGGTGGAATGTTGGGTTTTGCTGCCTCCTTCTTTTTCGGACAGTCTTTCAAAATGTGCCCTTCTTCGTTACATCCAAAGCACATCCTCTTGTTGGACGGACACTCGTTGGCATAATGCCCAGTTTTTCCACATTTGTACCAGGTCATCTCCTCACTACATTTCCCAAAGTGCTTTTTCTTGCACTTTTCATACCATTTCGCTTCGCCTCTTCCTCCTCCTCCAAACTTCTTCGAATTAGACTTCGAAAATTTACTTTTCTTGTTGGAACCTGAAGTTCCTTCAAACTTTCTCTTTTCACCAACCTCTGCCCTCTCCTAACTCCTTTCTTTTAACTGGGTTTCCACATTTTTAGCTGCTCGAACTGTTGTCTTCAGAGTAGCTGCCATCTTGACCGTTGGGCCAAAGTCGGCTGGCAGTCCGTTTGCGAACCTCTCTATTTTTGAGAGTTCACTTGGCACTAAGTATGGAAATAACTTCATCTTTTCAGTAAACGCAGTAACATAGTCGTCTATGCTCATTTTCCCTTTCTTTAAGTCTGAAATTCATTGTTTAGATCTATCAGATCTATCTCTGAGCAGTACTGCATCCTTAACTGCTCCAAGAACATTTCCCAAGACAATTTCAGGGCTTCTCCATGTGGTATCGTGTCTGATGGGTTTGACCCATAAGAACTTTCCTATGTGCACATGCAAACCCTAATGCTTGGATCTAGGTTTCTCTATTGTACATGCAATTCATCCAAGTCTTGCAAACCCTAGATCTAGTGTATACAATTCGAATATGACATAAGAAACTCAGATCTAGATGATTACCTCTTGTAGCTTGCTTGAATCTTCTTGTTCTTGGAGCTTAGAGTCACAAGTGTCACTCCTCTAATGGCTTACAAACACCAATTGGCAAGAGGGTAATATGAGAGAGGGTAAGGACTTGCCCCCTGACTAACAGACTCGGTGAGTCCCATTGTGGACTCGACGAGTAGGATGAACTCGACGAGTCCATAAGGGGACTCGGCGAGTCGGAGCGTCAGACAGAGGGAATTTCGGGATTTCTTGTTGTTTTGCTTGAGGATACTTACCTAAATCGTTTTGGTTTAATAAAATCCGAATTTTATCACCTGTTTGACAATATCCTTAACAAAACAAAAGATAATTACAAATTATTTAAATAATAAATTCATTATTTGATAATGTTTGGTTATTTGAATTTATTTGGTGAATTATCTTATGATTAATCTTGATTAGGTCAGATTAAGATAATCATTAAATTAATTATTTAATTTAAAATTATTTGCTATTTGATCTTTTATGTTTAGAAAAGTTCAAAAACTTGTCCTCAAGTTTTGAAATTTAAATTTTTGTGATTAAAAGTTTAATTTGAACTATTTAAATTTCAAACCTTATAATTTTTACAAGTTTTAAAATTCAACTTTATACTTTATAATATTATAAGATTAATATATATATATATATATATATATATATATATATATATATATATATATATATATATATATATATATATATATGTATAACTTAAATGCTAGTCTTACCGTTAGTAGGCCTCATTCACGAAGCCGATCTATAAGGGGGGTATAAGGTTATGGCCTATAAAATGACCTTTTAATAGGTGTCCACTCTCACCCACCGCTTCCTTGATTGGTGGTGGGTCGTTAGCCGAACGGGTAGGATAGGGCAAAATTTCCTCATTTAAAAGTATAATGAATCTATATAAAGTAACTAAATGTTTTTACAAAATTCCCAATCTTAGTTACTTTAGGCAAAAGTGAATTTGATGCAATTCCATGAAATTACAATTTGTACCCTTGCTATGATGTTAATGGAGCGTGTGTGGTTAACCGACACATTAATTGGGTTCTAAGCAAAGATGGAAAAGGGTGACTCATTGTTTGTCATAGTTCGATGGAGCGCGTGTGGTTAACCGGCACATCGAATAGGTGACTGTAACAATGAGGGCACCATGTACATTTGCATGGTTATTCACACCCGCTTTGTGATCCTCGGCATCCCAGTCACAAACTAGAGGGGCATATAGAGATTTAAACATGCCATTGAAAAGTTCAATGAATCTCAAAGGATCTAGGAGTTTTTCAATACATTTAAAACTTAATCTCTTTTTCGTTTTTCATGGTGGAGAATTAGTGAATTGACATTCACTTACCTTCGAACTATTTTCTTGTTAGATTACGACATCCCTTTTCTAATTTGTGAATAGTGTTGTTGGTTCCTAGCCCTAATTTCTCATTTGGGTGTTTAATTGGGGAATTCGTTTCTAATCAAACTTTTTTCTTTTTTCCTTTTCAGATGTCGAACGTCAACAACAACGCTTCTGGTTCAAAATGATCCCCTGGCTCATTCTCACTCATGAACTTGTGTGGGAGAGTGATCTTTGATGGGTCAAATTTAAATGATTGGATCCACAACATTCGCATGGTCACTCGCTACGAGGACAAAGAGTATGTTCTTGATGAGAAGCTGAAGGAGATTGACATCAACACTGCCTCTGCTGAAGAGATCGCGGCCTTTGAGGCCCACGAGCGTGATGCCACGAATATCCATTGCATCATGCTAGCGACTATGACTGAAGAACTCCAGAAGTCCTATGAGGACATGTACTGTAACGACGTAAATTTTAAAACAATTTTTCATTTTTTTCAAACATAATAAAACTCATATAATATTCTCAAAATCTCATATATCATTGTCATCACCATAAAACATATCCCAGAATCTCAACACTTAATCTTCTGCTAGTGTGTACAAATCATGCCGGCGCCTTCCCGCGACTCTCGCTGGTACCTGAAACACATATCACATAACACGGTAAGCATAAATGCTTAGTGAGTTCCCCAAAATACCACATACAACACATAAGCCACTCGAGGCTATAACTCGGTATGACCTTTCGGTCAATGTGTCTCAGCGGGACCCTCCAGTCCCGTAGCTCGTTGGACCCTCCAGTCCGGTCTAGCTCGTTGGACCCTCCGGTCCGGTCTAAATCGTTGGACCCTCTGGTCCGGTCTATATAACACATAGCATACATATATCACAATGCACATCTAGGTATCTCCCCTAGATTACTCCTCTACTCATACTCTAAGGATACCACCGAATCCAAGCACCTTTACCCCATGCGGGCATCTGACTACTCTCTCAGAAGACTCCTCAAATTCTCATCTAGGTATCTCCCCTAGATTACTCCTCTACTCAGATCCCTCTCTAAAAGGATTCCTGCTGGATACTCATACTCAGCACATACTCGAAGGCACATCGCATATAACAGCAACTCCTAGGCTAAGGCATCACAGATCAGGCCACTCTAGTCCTAAAATATGAAATACCTAGCCTATCTCTAGCATGCATAACATATCACATAATATCTCATAGTACATAATGTAAGGGTATTTTGGGAAATCACCGTTTGGGCGCTCGCTGATCGTACACACTGCTCCGTTCTGATTTTCTCAAAAATCTTTTACTCATTTAGAAAAATTGTTTCTTTTATGAAAATTTCCTCAAATCCTCAGTTTGAGTTCAAATACGCCCGAAGGTGCATCCGAATCCTCAAACCAAGGCTCTGATACCAACTTGTAACGACGTAATTTTTAAAACAATTTGTCATTTTTTTCAAACATAATAAAACTCATATAATATTCTCAAAATCTCATATATCAATGTCATCACCATAAAACATATCCCAAAATCTCAACACTTAATCTTCTGCCAGTGTGTACAAATCATGCCGACGCCTTCCCGCGACTCTCGCTGGTACCTGAAACACATATCACATAACACGGTAAGCATAAATGCTTAGTGAGTTCCCCAAAATACCACATACAGCACATAAGCCACTCGAGGCTATAACTCGTTATGACCTTCCGGTCAATGTATCTCAGCGGGACCCTCCAGTCCCGTAGCTCGTTGGACCCTCCGGTCCGGTCTAAATCGTTGGACCCTCCGGTCCGGTCTAAATCGTTGGACCCTCCGGTCCGGTCTAAATCGTTGGACCGTCTGGTCCAGTCTATATAACACATAACATACATATATCACAATGCACATAAACTCAAACATACACATAACTCATAAGACCCACCGGTCTGCACATAGATACCACTCTAGGTAATGTATAGTGAGAAGACTCACCTCGGGTAACTCGGATAATCTCGAACACAAATACTGATCTAGCCTCCGCCTAATCACATAAAATAATTATCTCTAATTAATACGGCTCTCAAAGGCTAGAATAGTCCCTCCCTATATTCTCTCAGAAGGGTAAAAGACCATTTTACCCCTCCAAGGGCCCAAAAGGTCCAAATGTTGACTAAACCCTAAAAGTCCTTGCATGGCTGTAAAGGTCACCAATCACTTCAAACATATATCCTCTTTTCCCATTAAGCCCTAATCTCATGCATGACTTAATCTCAACGTCCAAGATTGGATTTTTATGAACCTACAACACATATTACACTGGAATAGGGCAGATCTAAGCTTATGGAGACCCTTTGCTCATAAAGTTTCCACCTTGGGACCAAAAACCCTAAAACAATGGGTCCATAAAGCACAATCAAAGATGACAAGGAAAGCTTTGAGCTTTTTACCTCCAGGTGAAGCTCCAACCTCTATAGAACTCAGATCTAAGCTTGCCCTCCAACTTCTAGCTTCCACCATGGCCTCCTCTTCTTCTTCACCATCACAAAATGGCACTTTCAAGCTTAAGAACACACACATAAGCTTATAACGGGCTTTGCTCTCTTAGGGTTTCACTCTCTGTAATATGGTGGCTGGGGTAAGGACCATATCATTCCTTTTATAGTCCTCAAGTCTCATTTAGGGTTTTGCATCTGAGCCAGTTACGCACAGCGTAACTTTGGTACGCCCAGCGTACCTAATTGAGTCCGCGTCCATAATAAGCGCATGAGTACGCGCATCGTACTCTTCAGTACGCCCAACGTACTCGTTTGCAACACTTTTCACTTAGGGGTTAAACTTGACAGTTTGGTAAAGAAAAAGGGTTAAATAGATGTACTTAAATTTCGGGATGTTACATGTACCCCTACGAGATGCACCAAGATCTGTTGGACCGATACCACCAGAGCGTTATTCAATAAAGGTACGAGATCATCACCTCGATGATCACTACCAAAATGGATAATGGAGAGTCCCTTATCGCTCATCTGCAAAAGATGCAGAGATATGTCGATCGCCTGCTAAAGTTGAATGTGAACTTTGATGAAGAGCTGGTAATTGATATTATCCTTCACTCCTTGCCTCCCTGCTATAGCCAGTTCAGCATGACCTACCACATGAATAAGGAGGAGGTCTCCTTGAGCAAGCTTCAGGGCTTGTTGAGGACTGCTGAGAGCAACCTCAAGGATAAATTTGTTGCATCAACTCCAACTCCCGCTGCTGCTCCTGTCTTGGCTATAAGATAAGGGAAGGGTAAGAAGAGGAAGGCTCCCTCAAAGAGCCACCACAAGGGAAAGTCCTAAGATGGTACCTCTTCTAGTGGAACCAAAGTCGGTTCTGCTAAACCCAACTCTAACCCTAAGGAGGCAGAGTGCCACCACTGCCACAAGATAGGGCATTGGAAGAGAAGCTGCCCAGAATATCTGCATACCATCAAGGATGGGAAGATCAAGCCATCTTTCGCAGGTATTTACACAATTAAATCTAATGGTTTATCACATGCTACTTCTTGGGTTCTTGATACATGATGTGGTTTTCACATATGTTCTGATTTGCAGGGACTAAGAAGAAATAGGGATGTGGAGCATGGAAGGATGAATTTGATCATGGGAAACAGAAGATCGTCGCCTATCACCAAGATTGGAGTATATTCCTTAGTGCTTAGTAATGGATTAGATTTAGATTTAAACAATTGTTGCTATTCGCCAGATATGGCAAGAAACATCATTTCATTTCATGGTTTATATAGACAAGGTTTTAGATATTCATTTGATAATGAAAAGGGTTCTATTTATGCTTATCTTAATAATGTTTTATATTTTGAAGCATTGCCTTGTAATGGAATATATGAAACTGTGATGGTTGTAGATAACTTAGGAAATGATGTGTTGTGTGTGGATTCTTCCAATAGTATGGATAAAGCATGCTTGTGGCATTGTCGTCTTGGACATGTCAATAAGAAACGCATAGCCCAACTCCAAAAGGATGGAGTGTTGGACTCATTCGACCTTAGGAACGATGACGTGTGCGAGTCTTGTTTACTTGGAAAGATGACCAAGTCACCCTTCACTGGCACTTGTGCGAGGGGTGAGGGTTTATTGGATCTCATACATACAGATGTATGTGGACCCTTTAGATCCACCACAAGGGATGCGAACCACTTCTATGTGACTTTCACAAACGATTATAGCAGATAAGGGTATATCTACTTAATCAAGCACAAGTCAGAAACCTTTGAAAAATTCAAAGAGTTCAAGCAAGAAGTGGAGAATCAGTTGGGCAGGAAAATCAAGATGCTTCGATCTAATCGAGGTGGAGAGTACCTAAGTCTTGAATTCCACGACTACCTCAAGGAATGCGAAATAGTTTTGCAATTGACGCCACCTAGGACACCGTAGTTGAATGGTGTAGCTGAGAAGCGTAATCGAACCTTGCTAGACATGGTTCGTTCCATGATGAGTCGTGCTTCACTACCTATCTCATTCTGGGGGTATGCCTTAGATACTGCCGCCCATATCCTTAACTTAGTCCCTACAAAGAAGGTTGCCAAAACACCTCACGAGATGTGGACAGGGAAAGCTCCCTCGTTGGCACATATCAAGGTTTGGGGTTGCGAGGCTTTCGTAAGACGAGAGACTCACGACAAGCTCGAACCTCGCAGTGAGCGATGTATTTTCATCGACTACCCGCAGAAATCCTTTGGATATCTCTTCTACAGATCGAGTGACAATGTTGTCTTCGTTGCGAGAAGAGGGTTTTTCCGAGAGCGAGAACTCATAAGCCAAGGAGACAGTGGGAGGCAAATCGATCTTGAAGAGCTTCAAGAGTCGAGCGATGAAGGAACCTCTAACACTGGCACTCAACCAGAGGAGGAAACTCCGGTTGAACCAATTGACGAGTCCTTACCTCTTAGACGTTCCGAAAGGGTTAGTGTTCCACCCCAGTTTTATGGTTTTCATATTACTATAGAAGGGGATACATTCATTAGTGATAGTACACTAGTGAATCTGGACGAACCTAACAGCTATAAGGAAGCAATGGCAGGCCCGAAGTCTGCGAAATGGAAAGAGGCTATGGACAGCGAGATTCAGTCCATGTATGACAACCAAGTTTGGAATTTGGTTGACAATGTACCAGGTCGTAAGACGGTCGGGTGCAAGTGGATCTTCAAGAAGAAGACTGACGTGGATGGAAATGTGCACACTTATAAGGCGCAATTAGTTGCGAAGGGTTTCACTCAAACTCCTGGAGTTGACTACGATGAAACCTTCTCACCAGTTGCGAAGATAAAGTCTATCAGGGTGATGCTGGCCATTGCTGCATTTCATGACTATGAAATATGGCAAATGGATGTCAAAACCGCTTTCCTTAATGGGAAGTTGGCTGGGGATGTTTACATGGCTCAACCAGAAGGTTTTGTTAATGCGAAGCATCCCAATAGAGTATGAAAGCTTGAGAAGTCCATTTATGGACTTAAGTAAGCGTCTCGCAGATGGAATCTTTGTTTTGATGAGAAGGTCAAAGAGTTTGGTTTTCTGCGAAGCGAGGATGAATCATGTGTATATGTTAAAGCCAGTGGGAGTATAGTAAGCTTCCTCGTATTGTATGTCGACGACATAATACTCATAGGAAACGACATCCCGACACTGCAGGAGGTTAAGTCCTGGATCGGGAAGTGCTTCGCTATGAAGGACCTCGGAGAGGCTTCCTATATTTTGGGAATAAGGATAGTGAGAAATAGAAGTAAGAGACTAATAGGACTTAGTCAGAATACGTACTTGGACAAGGTACGAAAACGTTTTAGTATGGATAATTCAAAGAAAGGGGAGTTACCAATCCAAAGTAATGCCAAGTTGAGTAAGACTCAAAGTCCGAGTACTGAAGTCGAGATAGCAGAGATGAGC
This sequence comes from Lactuca virosa, assembly GCF_052849685.1. NCBI lineage: Eukaryota > Viridiplantae > Streptophyta > Magnoliopsida > Asterales > Asteraceae > Lactuca > Lactuca virosa. The sequence continues at coordinate 30,333,551 of NC_136428.1, forward strand.
CGAGTACCTTACGCTTCTGCAGTTGGCTCGATCATGTATGCTATGACTTGTACTCGCCCTGATGTGGCCTTCGCTTTGAGCATGGTCAGTAGATATCAAGGGAACCCTTGCAAAGCGCATTGGACCGCAGTCAAGAATATTCTTAAGTACCTTCGGAGGACCAAGGAATGGTTCCTAGTCCTCGGTGGGAGTGATGACTTAAAGGTGCGAGGGTATAGTGACGCCAGTTTTCAGACCGACAGGGACAACTACCATTCGCAGTCGGGCTGGGTCTTTACCCTTAATGAAGGAGCAGTGACTTGGAAAAGTTCCAAACAGGAGACCGTAGCTGATTCAACGTCTGAATCAGAGTATATAGTGGCGAGCGAAGCGTCAAAGGAGGCGATATGGTTGAAGAACTTCATTGGAGACCTTGGAGTTATGCCAGCCATAAAGGAGCCCATGGAAATTTTCTGTAATAATGAAGGAGCGGTTGCCTTGACCAAGGAACCCAGGGATCATGGCAGATCTCGACATATCGACAGAAAATATCACTTTATTCGACATCGGGTGGAAGAAGGACTCCTCGTAGTGAAGAGGGTATCGTCAGAGGATAACCCAGAAGATCCGCTTACGAAGGGACTAAGCAGGGTTAAGCACTTGCAGCACGCTAGGAGCATCAGGATGAAGGACGATATTAGTTTAGATTAGATAGTTAAGAAATGTGTAATAGATAAATTGTAATTAACATTTGATGATTAAATAAAAGAGTATTATTTATTAGTAATGTTACTGTCTTATGTTAATCATTTACCTATTGTTTCATTTTGCATGTTTTGACTTCCTGAATAATTGAATTATTTAATAATAATCGAATTAGTCAAACGGTCCATAGTCGTTCATATGTTGGAAGTAGATATGAATGAAGACTGTCATGAATTGGTGTGTAGATTGTCTAAAGTGTATTAGACATAGCAAAAGTTTGCTACAACGTTCATGAGTGCTTATGAGTTTGATTTAAGCATTGGAATAAACCCACACTTGCTGGAATCACTTCATGGAATTTATCACGAGTGATCGCAAGACGATAATATCATATGGTCTTAAAACCTAGATATATGGTTTGTTGTTTGCTAATTGGTTATGCATTGATAATGCGTAAACGCATCAGTAACTTGATGTTATAAAACGCATTGTTGTGTATGGTTTGATTAATGAATAATAAATGCATATAAGTCAAAGTTTATCTGTTCCTTTTATCCTAAGAGGGTAAAAGCGATATCAGGGCCCCTCGATGATTTGATTTGACTTATGTGTCGGCCCCGGTCAGGACTGAATTGATGTGTTCAATTAAGTTCTATGTCAAATGAATCAGAGATCGAGAAACTAACTGCTGGACAATAAGTATGACTATGTTCCATGTAATTGTCCACACGATATCTAGAACAGAGGATTATATGATCCCTTATCTAAAGGACAGGTTGCTGATAAGATAAGAGTTTGACAGCGTCTTTGAGAGCTACAATTGCTAATCGGATAGTGCTTGCATTTGTAGTTACGAGACTTATCCAAGTGGGAGACTGTTGGATAAGTGTCTAAGGTCGTAACTGTTGGATATAGTGTCTAAGTCCATAACTATATTTGGTATGTACTTGACCCGACCCGGCATGGTCCATTTGGGTTGCACTTCACCCGAACAATTTATGGATAATCGTTTGAGAATAGTATAAGTTATGATTTATTAATATATTATAAGTCCTAATATATTAATATAAAATCATATTATTTAATTAGTATTGATCTATAATTAATCTAGAATTAATTTAGAGATCAAAAGTATGACTAATTAAATATGGGCTCTTGTATTTATATAGTGTGGGCTAATGCTTATTTGGAATGGGCTAGGCTTGCATGGAAAGTCCATGGATACTCCATGGAGCTTTAACCCATGGATCTCATGGAAATGAAAAGACATGGGTATTAGGGTTTACATGGATGTAACCCTAATCCACCACACTATATAAAGGAGGCTTTGGTTCTTGAAATTACACGAGTTGTGGTGAGTAAAGTAAGAGGGCCGATTTCAAGAAGGTGATTACTATTCTCTCAAAGTTCCAAGTTTGTGGTGATTTGTGATTTCCATTTGAGGCATCCACACTATTGGTGCTAGGCTCTAAAACTCCAAGCAATCAACTACAACTACAAGGTAAGTAATTCTACTAACTTTATTTGATTCAAGTTCCCCATGCCATGCTAGATAGGATAAGAACCTTGGAAAAATAATTATTTGCATGTATCATAGTCAAACATAGATACAAGGTTTCTAGGGTTGCATGTACACCATAGGAGTGTTAGAATGCTGAAAACCCATCAGTGGTATCAGAGCCAGGTTTGTTTATTTGATACTTGATGCAAAAAAAAAAAAAAACTTGAAAATCGAAGTTTTGTTCAAAAGCTCGTATCAAAATTTCAAGTTTTGTATATGCACTTACGATTCTTGAAATTTTTGATATGAACATTCATAAACATATGAGTTTAGAAGATCATAAAAATTATGTGCTAATAATTGATTAGATTAATTCTTGATCTTTATGTGTTTTAATGGAGTCCATAACTAGTTCTTAAGTTATGGATAACCAAAAGTCACATTTATAAATAACCATTAAAAGAACACATAGGTTACAAAAAATGAAGAGTCTTCATTTTTAATAACCATTAACTCATAAGTTATGAGAAATGAAAAGTTTTGAAAGTTTACAAAACTTGCCCTCAAGTTTTGGAACATGTAAAGTCATATTAAAAACTTTAGTTCCAACCCCTAGAATTTTAAAAGTTAAAATTCAACCCTTATACTTTATAATATTATAAGTTTAATAATATTTACATATGTATAAGATCAAGTCGTCTTACCGCTAGTACGCCTCATTCACGAAGCCGGTCTATAAGGGGGGTATAAGGTTGTTGCCTATAAAATGGCAACTTAATGGGTGTCCACTCTCACCCACCGCTTCCTTGATCGGTGGAGGGTCGTTAGCTGAACGGGTAGGACAAGGACTTATAAATTCTCATTAAAAGTATAATGATAATACTAAAGTAACTAAACTTTATTGAATTCCCCATCTTAGTTATTTTAGGAAAATGTGAATAAGGTGCTAATCCATGAAATTACACTTTACACTTTGTTTAAGTCGTTAGTGGAGCGTGTGTGGTTAACCGGCACACTAACTTGAACTTAACAAGGTAGGTAAAGGGTGACTTAATGTTTATCATAGTATCGATGGAGCGTGTGTGGTTAACCGGCACATCGATTGAGGGGTAATACATTAAGGGTACCAAGTAATTTGCATGGTTACTTCACACCTTGTTTTGTGATCCTCGGCATCCCAGTCACAAAACTTGAATGGCACACTCGAGATTGAAACATGCCATTGAAGAAAGTTCAATGAATCTCAAAGAATCTAGGAGTTTCTAAACCAATTAAAACCTAATTAAATATTTCATTTTTTCATGGTGGAAATTGGTGAATCGTCATTCAACTACCTTCAAATATCTTATAGCTTAGATTATGGCATCCCTCTTCTAAGTTATAAAATATTGTGTTGGGTCCTAGCTTTAATATTACATTTGGGTGTTTTGTTAAGGACTATCTCTATATCTAATCTAATCTATTCCCTCTTCTCTTCAGATGTCTTCCAATATCAATGCTTCTGGCTCAAACCCTACTAGCTCCTTCTCTCTCATGAATCTTTGTGGGAGAGTCATCTTTGATGGCTCCAACTTTACAGATTGGATCAGAAACATCAGGATGGTCACTCGGTATGAGAACAAAGAATATGTTCTCGACAAGGAGCTGAAGGTACCCGAGCCAACTGCTACTCCTGAAGAGCTTGCTGAATATGAGGTACATGAAAGAGATGCTACAAAAGTGGCATGCATCATGATGGCCACCATGATAGCCGAGCTCCAAAAGTCCTATGAGGACTATTATCCTTTTGAGATGCACCAGGACTTGATGGACCGCTACCATCAAAGTGCTCGTCAAGAGCGATATAAAATAATCTTCTCCATGATAACAACCCGAATGAAGGATGGTGAACCCATCACGGGCCACATGCAGAAAATGCAAAGGTATGTGGACCGTTTAATGAAGCTGAATGTGAACTTCCCTGAGGAGTTAGCAATAGACATCATTTTGCACTCCTTGCCATCGTGTTATGATCAATTCTGCATGACATATCACATGAACAAAGAAGAAGTCACCCTCAGCAAACTTCAAGGACTCTTGAAGACCGCCGAAAGTGGTCTAAAGGGTAAGTCGGTTGTTACTGCTCCTACTCCTACTCCAATTGCGGCCAATGTCTTGGCAATCGGGCATGGCAAAGGGAAGAAGAGAAAGAACCCTTCTAAGGGTACCAAGGGTAAGACCCTTGAAGGCTCCTCTTCAAGCAAAACCAAGAAAGGTTTTGTCACTCCTTCTGCTAACCCTAATGAGGCTGAATGCTTCTATTGCCATGAAAAGTTGCACTGGAAGCGAAACTGCCCAAAGTACCAGCAAGATTTGCAGGATGGGAAAGTAAAACCCAACCATGCAGGTATATAGACTATATTGTCTAATAACTCACCTCATTCTAAGTCTTGGGTCCTTGATACAGGTTGTGGTATTCACATATGTTGTGATTTGTAGGGACTAAAAAGAAGTGAGAATGTGGAGCAGGGAAAGATAAACTTGATCATGGGAAACAGGAAAGCTTCACCTGTCACCAAGATAGGAGTTTATTCCTTAGTGCTAAATAGTGGGTTTACATTAGATTTGAATAAATGTTATTATTCGCCAGAAATAGCAAGAAATGTTATTTCCTTTCATGCATTGTATAAACAAGGTTTTACCTTTTATTTTGATAATAATAATGGTAGTATTGATGCTTTCTTTAATAATGTTCTTTATTTTAAAGCATTACCTTGTGATGGCGTGTATGAAACTGTATCTGTTGTAGATAATCTAGGAAATAATGTATTGTGTATTAACTCTTCCACTAGCTTAGATAAAGCATCCTTATGGCATTGTCCTCTTGGACGTGTAAGCAAGAAACGCATAGGCCAACTCCAAAAGGATGGAGTCTTGGAGTCATTTGACCTAAAGTCAGATGATAGTTGTGAATCTTGTTTGCTTGGTAAAATGACAAAGTCACCTTTTACTGGCACTTGTGCTAGGGGTGAAGGTTTGTTGGACCTCATACACACGAATGTGTGTGGACCCTTCAGAACCGCCACAAGAGATGCTAATCGGTTCTATGTGACTTTTACTGATGATTTTAGTAGATATGGATATGTCTACCTAATCAAGCATAAGTCAGAAACCTTTGAGAAATTCAAAGAGTTTAAGCAAGAAGTGGAGAATCAGTTGGGCAGGAACATTAAGATGCTTCGATCTGATCGTGGTGGTGAGTATCTTAGTACTGAGTTCCTTGACTATCTTAAGGAATGTGGGATTGTCTCACAATTGACACCTCCTAGGACACCACAGTTGAATGGTGTAGCTGAGAGGCGTAATCGGACCTTGTTGGACATGGTTCGTTCCATGATGAGTCGAGCTTCGCTACCAATCTCATTTTCGGGGTATGCCTTAGAGACTGCCGCCCATATCCTTAATCTAGTCCCTACAAAGAAGGTTGCCAAAACACCTCACGAGGTGTGGACTGGAAAAGTTCCCAATCTAGACCACATCAAGATTTGGGGTTGCGAGGCTTTCGTGAGACGCGAGACTCACGATAAGCTCGAACCCCGAAGCGAAAGGTGTATTTTCATCGGCTACCCACAGAAATCATTTGGTTACATCTTCTACAGACCTAGTGATAATGTGGTCTTTGTAGCAAGAAGAGGATTCTTTCGAGAGAGAGAATTCATGAGCCAAGGAGACAGTGGGAGGCAAATTGACCTTGAGGAAATTCAAGAGTCAAGTGGTGAAGGAACCTCAAACCCTATCCCTCAACCTGAGGAGGAAACTCCTGTTGAGCCGACTGAAGAATCTATACCTCTGAGGCGTTCCACCAGAGTTAGGAATGCACCTGAGCATTATTATGGTTTTCATATTACTGCAGAAGGTGAGACACTTATCAGTGATAACACACTGGTAAATCTGGATGAGCCTAACAGCTACACGGAAGCCATGGCAGGCCCTGAGGCTGCTAAATGGAAAGAGGCTATGGATAGCGAGATACAGTCTATGTATGACAATCAAGTTTGGAACTTGGTTGACAATGTACCTGATCGTAAGATAGTTGGGTGCAAATGGATCTTCAAGAAGAAGACCGACATGGATGGTAATGTACACACTTATAAGGCACAACTGGTTGCAAAGGGTTATTCTCAAACTCCGGGAGTTGATTATGATGAGACCTTTTCACCAGTGGCCAAGATTAAGTCTATTAGGGTTCTGTTAGCCATTGCTGCATTTCATGATTATGAAATATGGCAAATGGATGTCAAAACCGCTTTCCTTAATGGAAAGTTGGCTGAAGATGTTTACATGGTTCAGCCAGAGGGTTTTCTCAGTACAGAGTACCCCAGTAGAGTGTGTAAGCTCGAGAAATCCATTTATGGATTAAAACAGGCACCTCGCAGATGGAATCTTTGCTTTTATGAGAAAGTCAAAGAATTTGGCTTTTCAAGGAGTGAAGATGAATCTTCTGTCTATATCAAGGCTAGTGGGAGTATAGTCAGCTTTTTGGTACTGTATGTGGATGACATACTACTCATAGGAAATGACATCCCAACCCTGCAGGAAGTAAAGTCCTGGCTTGGGAAGTGTTTCGCTATGAAGGACCTTGGAGAAGCTGCCTATATCCTAGGGATAAGGATTTTGAGAAACAGGAGTAAAAGACTAATTGGACTTAGTCAAAGCACCTATGTGGACAAAGTGTTGAAAAGGTTCAACATGCATAACTCCAAGAAAGGAGAGTTACCCATATAGAGTAACGCCAGATTGAGTAAGACACAAAGCCCTAGTACTGAGGCTGAGATAGAAGAAATGAGTCGAATACCTTATGCTTCAGCTGTAGGATCGATCATGTATGCTATGACGTGTACTCGACCTGATGTAGCCTTTGCTTTGAGCATGGTTAGCCTTTGCTTTGAGCATGGTTAAAGGAATAATCATATTATTTAATTAATATTAGTCATAAATTAATTGAGAATTAATTTGGTGACTAAAAGAGATTAATTGAATAAAGGTGCTTAAACTGTTAAATGTGTGATAGTTGCATTTTGGGCTGGGAAGCCTTTATGATTAAGGGATGGATGAAATTGTAGGTAGGAACCCATCTAGATTTCGTCCAAGGCCTTACTCTAGAAGGTTCCATGGGCTGCTTGGTGATTAAGTTATCCATTAGGGTATTGGCTGAAACCCTAATGGACAACTTAATCACCAAGCAGCCCATGGAACCTTCTGGAGTAAGGCCTTGGATGAAATCTAGATGGGTTCCTACCCACAATTTCGTCCATCCCTTAATCATAAAGGCTTCCCAGCCCAAAATGCAACTATCACACATTTAACAGTTTAAGCCCATTTATTCAATTAATCTCTTTTAGTCACCAAATTAATTCTCAATTAATTTATGACTAATATTAATTAAATAATATGATTATTCCTTTAACATATTATTCTCATAATATATTAATAAATCATAATATCTTCTCTCTCTCCACAAATTACCCTGTCAAGTTGCTATGGTGAAGACAACCCAAAAGGACCATGCACAACCGGGTCAAATACTTACCAAATATAGTTATGGGCTTAGACACTAATCCAACAGTGTCTGCCAATAACTTCTACCAGCTTAAAACTCCGGTCTTCAGTTGTCTGACCGCAAAAACAGTTTTCTGCTTGTTGCTACAGTTGCAGCTTTCAAATACCATCTCCATTTCGGAGATCCAGTCCATAATCTCAACAGGTTTTGGGCTTCCGGCAAGACTTGGCGGTTTGTCGCCGAAGAAATTTTTATACATGCGCCCATTCTGCAATACATAATGACAACCGTCAGTGATACTGATACATCTAGAGGGATCACATCTATCACAAGTTCCATGGTCTTGCCTCAGCCTTCCTCAATTTAAGTACGGATCCTCTGCTTTCAGTAGTACGAGCCCATACTACCTTCCACATCTATCCGTACTTTCCTCAAGAACCGCCTCGACTCCACCAAGTCCCTTCTACTACTACTGTTCTCTGCCACTCTCATCCTAGGCTTGCCCTAGGGTACCTCTGACTTCACCCTAATCAGTCCTCAGCTGCTGAAGGCCTCTTGGTAATGCCAATTAGCCATTACCTGAATACAATCACATGCAACGAGGCCCGGATAATCCTTTGAGTAAGGGACTCATCCCTACAACGGTTAGGACTCAAACAAGAGCTGCGAAATAGGGTCTAATCCAATCCTCTAAGATTATTCAACCCTGATCACATGTGACTTTAATGTATTCACCTAATAGCTAACTCCCATCACTCAAAGTCCCACAAAGCACAAAGCAAGCAACATTCAGACAAAAGGGAACGATCTCAAGCAATCCTATCCACATAACAGGAAACTGTACTAGTATACAATGCTAATCTCATACTATCAGGCATAACCTAAACAGGCTATCCTACTACTGTCTACTCAATACTAGCATGCAATTATCATAAGCTGAAACACATAAAGCAGGCACATAAGGCATCATTCCTAGATCCTTAGTCTTATTCTAGCATGTTGTTCTATTGAAACTGGTAAACATAACATAGACTTGTATGGGTACTTTGGGGAATACTTACTTGAGCTCGGCCGGTTGCGCACATCACACACTTTGTTCTTTCTCCAATCTCTTTTAACTTATCTTTTAGAAAACCATTTTCTTGTAAAAATCTTTTAATCCCTCGATTTGAGTCCAGACACCCCCGAGGGTGTGTCCGAATCCCTCAAACCAGGGCTCTGATACCAACTTGTAACATCCCAAATTTTGAGTCCAAAAATTTCATTTTAATTAATTGATTATAGAAACATTCATAAGAAAACTACGTAAAAATATATCATTTCGTAAATCGATATATCATGTCTGAAAACCCAAATCACAAAGTAGTAACATGTCAGAGTACAATCCCAGAATATCTCAAGTGCGGAAACCCCTGCGTGTGTGTATGATGTGCCGCTACCGTGCCAGCTCCTTCCCCTTCGCTGAAGAGGTACCTGAAACCAAAACTGTAAACAGTAAGCACGAAGCTTATTGAGTTTCCCCCAATCGTACCACATACCATACAATCATATAGCATACATACTGTCGGGCAATTCTGGGGTGCCCGACCTACCCGGTACGGCCATTCTGGGGTGCCAACCTACCCATGTCAAGCCATTCTGGGGTGCTGACCTACCCGTCGGTCCTAACAACCGATCCTCGGGGACTATTCCACCCCCTACTGCTACTATCACATATATCATAACATAAACATACTATCAGACATATCTGGGGTGTCCGAACTACCCTTCGGTCCTAACAACCGAACTTGGGGACTATTCCCCTCCTACGACCACTATCACATATAACATATCATGCCAGCATATAAACATATCATCACATACTGTCAGACATATCTGGGGTGTCTGACCTACCCTTCGGTCCTAACAACCGAACTCTACTACTACCACATATAACATATCATGCCAGCATACAACATATCAGGTAGTAGCAAACCTAGATGATATCACAAAGACGATCATCTAACATACAACTCCTACTGGTGGCCGGCATTGTGGCCGTAGACTCACCGCTACTGGAAGGTAACTCACCTTGTACGAGTAGCTGCTGATAATCTGTGCGGGAAATCTCTGTCTGCTGCTGCTCCGGAAATCCTCCGGCTATAATCCCCACAAAACACTTAGTCAGAATCTGATATCTACTCTTAGGGTAAAATGACTATTTTAGCCCTGACCAAGTCCAAGTCAAATTCAAAGTCAAAGTCAACTTCCAGTTGACCTGACTCGCCGAGTTAGGCCGCCAACTCGTCGAGTCCCTAACCTTTTAACTGTCCTCATCCACGTCTCTACTCGTCGAGTTTAGAAATGACTCGACGAGTTCTCCTTCTATACGAGCATCAAATGAACCTTCATCAGACTCGTCGAGTTGTATGAACAACTCGTCGAGTTCATCCTCATCCTAAGAACCAGTCCCGTCCTCGACTCGCCGAGTTGTATGAACAACTCGTCGAGTTCATCTTCAAGAGTTGGGAGATTGCCTTGGACTCGCCGAGTCTGTTCATGCACTCGCCGAGTCCTATGAACTCCAAGACTATGGCTTAGCCCAATACGTTGGGTCACTCCCCTGGACCCTCTAAAACCTTTCCAGCACTCCACTGGGTCTCTTTGACCCATAACAGAAAAGGGGAGTCTAACCTCGGACTCGCCGAGTCCCAAGAACGACTCGCCGAGTCGATACTGTCCAAGGCTATTTCTTCGATTTCTGGTGTACAACTCTTGTCCAAAAGATAGATCTAGGTCCCTAAACTCGATCTAGCACGTAAAGTTACGAACTTTACGTGCATGCATGGGACTTTGAGCCTAAAAGGCCCTAAAAGAGATTCTTAAGTTGCATGGGGACTTCCATGGGTGCAAAAGCAGCCCTTTTCTGCCTTGTAACTCCTTCATGGACCTAGATCTGAAGCCTCAACCCCCAACCATGCTTGCAATCATGGTTGGTTACCAAGAATGGCTTATAAAAGCCCTAAATCGCCCCAAAAAGGGATCTAGCAAATGAACAAGCAAGGTACCGAACCTTCTGGGAACTGCAAATGATGCACAAACTTGAACTCCCTTGGTCTTCTCTTGATCCCTCTAGGCCCTTCCTTCTTCCTTGTGATCAAAATCACCAAAAATCACCACAAATGCCTTTAGATCTTCACACACACAGTTAGGGTTTGCTATGGGGGGTTTCTGGAAGCAATAGGGACGAAGGGTGGCTGAATGAGATGCTTAACTAGGGTGCAAACCCTTAGACTAGGGTTTTGTCCAGTCAGAGTCTACTCGTCGAGTCTGGAGGCCGACTCGACGAGTCCGTGATTTAAATCCCGTATCCAATCTGCTTCTACTCGACGAGTTGGGACTTCAACTCGCCGAGTCCCATGCCAAAAATGCACAATACTTCAATAAAATACATACCAGGAACCAGGTGCTACAAATCTCCCCCACTTATTTTAGACTTCATCCTCGAAGTCTGCTGCTCGTTCCTGGAACAACTCTGGGTAATGCTCCATCATCTCATCCACCGGCTCCCAAGTCCATTCTAAGCCCTTCCGGTGCTGCCATTGCACCTTCACCAGCTCGATCCTCTTATTCCTCAGATCCTTCGACTTCCGGTCAAGGATCGCCACAGGCCGCTCAATGTAATTCCGGCTGTCATCGACCTGAATATCCTCTAAGGGCACCACTGCTGAGTCGTCCACCAGGCACTTCCGCAGCTGGGAGACGTGGAAAGTGTTGTGGATCTGACTGAGTTCGGCTGGCAGATCCAGCCTGTACGCCATCTTGCCCACCCGGGCTAAAACCCTGAACGGTCCAATGTACCTGGGGCCCAACTTGCCCCGTTTCCTGAATCGGATGACGCCCTTCCATGGCGACACCTTCAGGAGAACCATATCCCCGACCTGGAACTCCAGGTCTGATCGGCGCTTGTCGGTATAACTTTTCTGCCGACTTTGAGCAGTCTGAAGCCTGCTCCGGACCTGTTGGATCTTCTCTGTCGTCTTGAGCACCACTTCGGTGCTCCCCATGACCCTCTGGCCAACCTCACCCCAACATATCGGGGTCCTGCACTTCCTCCCGTATAACATCTCGAAGGGAGGACGGTCAATACTCGTGTGGTACCTGTTGTTGTACGAGAACTCAGCCAATGGAAGGTAAGTATCCCAACTACCACCGAAGTCCAACACACACGCCCGCAACATATCCTCCAGAGTATGGATGGTCCGCTCGCTCTGACCATCTGTCTGCGGGTGAAATGCAGTGCTAAAGTGCAGACGAGTACCCAACTCGTCATGGAATTTCTTCAAGAACCTGGAAGTGAACCGTACATCCCTGTCAGAAATCACGGAGACTGGCACTCCGTGTCGAGCCACCACCTATCGAATATAGATGTCGGTCAACTTCTCGGGCGAGATACTCTCTTGGATCGGTATGAAATGGGCACTCTTGATCAACCGATCCACGATGACCCATATGGAATCCACTCCCCGCGTTGTCCTGGGAAGTTTGGTGATGAAGTCCATGGTAACATCTTCCCACTTCCAAATGGGAATATCCAACGGCTGCATCTTGCCGTGTGGCCTCTGGTGCTCGGCTTTGACCTTCCTATAGGTCAAGCATCGCTCCACATACCATGCTACATCCCGTTTCATGCAGGGCCACCAATAGTCGAGACGAAGATCCCTATACATCTTCGTCGCCCCGGGATGAATGGAGAATCAGGATTTGTGCGCCTCCTCCATCAGAACCTGGCGCACACCCCCGTGGTATGGAACCCACACCCTGCGGTGTAGTGTCAATAACCCTCGGCTATCATAGTCGAAGGAGGAAACCTGACCCACTATACGCTCGCTCTTCCGGTGTTCCTCCTTCATGGCCTCCCGCTGGGCCTCTCGGATCTGCTCCAATAGTGGAGTCACTACTGTCATCCGCATGCAAATGTCTCGGATCGACGCTGCCTGGCGGCTAAGCGCATCGGCTACCACATTGGCCTTCCCCGGGTGGTAAAGGATCTCGCAATAATAATCCTTCACCACGTCCGACCACCGACGCTGCCTCATGTTCAGATTTGGCTGATCCATGAGGTACCTCAAACTCTTGTGGTCCGTGTAAATGGTACAACGGACCCCATAGAGGTAGTGTCGCCATATCTTGAGGGCGAAGACGACCGCCCCCAACTCCAAATCGTGCGTCGGCTAGTTCACCTCGTGAGGCTTCAACTGCCTCGAAGCGTAGGTGATGACATGTCCTCTCTGCATCAGTACTGCGCCCAAACCCGTAATAGACGCGTCGCATGATGATATATGGTCCACTAGCATGGCCTAGACAGCTCCGGTACGCCAGCCTCGCCTGGCGCTCCCTTGCCAGCCTTGCTGGGGTCTCTCCCGCCGGCCCGGCCTGACTCTCCCTTGCCAGCCCTGCTGGGGACTAGCCTGGCGCTCCCTTGCCAACCTTTCCTGGTGCGTGCCCGCTAGCCTTGCCTGGTGCGCGCCCGCCAGCCTCGCCCGGCGCCTCCGGGAGGCCTCGCCCAGACAGCTCCGGCACGCCAGCCTCGCCTGGCGCTCCCTTGCCAGCCTTGCTGGGGACTCTCCCGCCGGCCCGGCCTGGCTCTCCCTTGCCAGCCCTGCTGGGGACTAGCCTGGCGCTCCCTTGCCAACCTTTCCTGGTGCGTGCCCTCCAGCCTTGCCTGGTGCGCGCCTGCCAGCCTCGCCCGGCGCCTCCGGGAGGCCTCGCCCAGCTCCTTGCTAGCTGGGCCTAAATTGGGCTGGCCCAAGGCCTGACCTAATTGTCCCTTATATAATGAACAGTACCTCCTCCATGGAGGGGGACTCTCTCCCAAGTGGTTCAGCCGCCACTAGATCTTCCCCTTGGCTCCGCCGCCACTATACTCCGGCAGGGTGGCTCAGCCGCCACCCGCCGCCATACACCACCACCAGCACCAAGATGGTTCTCTCAAGCTAAAGGGAGCCATCTCAGATCTACCAGATGATCTAACTTGACCGTCGGAGTCCGCTCCCGGGGCACAGTCCCTGGGACGGCTCTAACGGGTTTGCACTGTGATATCCAAATCTCCGCCACAGCAGAAGACCAGACGGCACGCCGGAGGTCGATGTCGCATCATTTGGCGCCATCCCGGACTTGAACAAGCAGCCATCACCTTGTTCTTCCTAGATCTGTTCAGATCTGTTGAGGTCCATATCAGGTTTTCTCAGATCTGTCCATTTCTTATCCCTCATTTGATCAGATCCTTTCAGATCTGATTAGCTATCTTTTAGAACTCTTGATCTGATGTGTTTTCATTCAGATCCATAGATCTACTTCGTTTTTAGCTCAGATCTCCTGATCTACTTATTGTTTTTGTTCAGATCTATGGATTTGCTTTGTTTCTTAGACCAGATCTTTGGATCTGTTCTAGTTTGGTTCATTCAAAAGATTTTTCGAGTTTACAAAGGCATTTCAGATCAGTTTCGTTTTTCTTTTCAGTGACCCATTCAGTAAGTTAGGGAGGAAAGAAATTTTTACAAGTTTATACTTTTATCAAGTTCATATTATTAGAAAATCGTTTTTTAGTTAAGATTTTTTTGTGTATAACCTTACTCCCAGCAACATTTGTTTGTAAACAAAGCTGGGATGCTTGTACATTTCACAAAATCGAGTTCTTACTCACCTTTGTTCATATTTATGGTGTTTTCCCTTACAAGCTTAAAGAAGGAAAACAAAATTTTTTACAGATCTACCCTTGCTCACATCTTGATACTGTTGAGCAAGCCGAAGAAGAAAAGAAAGTTTTTGAGAGAAAAAAAGAGATTCATTTTTGTTTATGTTTTGTTGTCTTTCCAGAAAGTTGAGTAGAAAAGAAATTTTTATGAGTTTTTATCCAATCTCAGTCATTTTCTGTGAGCATCTTCACTCCCACTGCAACAACAATTTATACACACAACCATATGGCATGTACATTTTACAGAATCTTAAAAAAAAAGGGAGGAGAAGCTTTAATTGGGTCTTAACCCACTTTCAGTCAATGTATTCTTTAGTAATGAATTTATATGTACAAGTTTGTTTAAAGTTGTGTACATCTCAAAACCCATCAGGAAAATTTGACTTCAAAAATTACCTTTACCCCCATAGTTTTACCATTTTAATTAATGGTTATCAAAAAAAGAAAAAAAAAGGGGTGGAAGGGAATAGAAGTATTCAGTGCATACGAGCTTACAAGACCCTATCAGACATGTTTTGTTTATGCTTTGGGTTTGTCCAAGTTTGTGGGAAAGAAATTTGTTTGAGTAAAAAAAAACATATGAAATTTATCTTTACCCAATAGTTTACCATCTTTATTTACCATGACTTACAGTTTCCTGGTTAGTCAAAATATAAAAAAGAAAAAAAAAAGGTGTAAGGATGAACAGAAAGTAACCAATATAAACGAAGGGAAAAAGAGACAGTATACAAAATGGTGATTCATTTTCACATCAACACAAAGAAAAAACCAGATACAACAGTCGTATGGTTCTTTGTCGTTACATAGCCGACAAAGCCAAAAAAAGAGGAAAAAAGAAGGGGGTAATCAGGTGGTGGTGTACCGTGTAGTCACGAGATAGAAAATCAAGAAGCAAAAGCATCCTCAGTGGGACCCATCTATTCCACTTCTCCATACACAAAAAAGTCAAAAGTAAAGTCGGGCCCCACCTGTTTCTTTCTCCAAATCAAGACCGGTCTCCAGCTCTCTCGAGCCATCAACCGGCGATCTCAAACCTCGATAAAACACTTCCTATGGCTAGAATCGAATGCTGCTCCCGGTTGCCCCCGAGCTACAATGAAGCATCTCCAATGGCCATCGTTCCTCAGCCCTAGGAAACCCCAACCACCATGTCCATCTCTTCCAACCGACGACTTTTCTTCAATTGCCACCACCGCAGACCCAGAAGCAGCAGTGACCGTCGAATCAGCATCGTCATTGGCCAGGCCTCCAACCGAAGACAGATTCCTTCGAACCTCACCAAACCATTGTTGGTCGCTTGTATCGCCGCCATCACCGCCGCGCCATCGCTTGTTGACCTAGCTAATCAGCGCCGCCAGCGACGAACCACAGCACCACCGGACTACCTGTTGACTCCAGCCGATAATAATCCCAACATTGGTCACAGACAGCGCCACCGTCCGTTGCTACCTTGATCACCGCTAATCATTGCCGACTCCGACAACACATCTCCAGCAGAGCCCACCGGATAACTAAAGCCAAACAATTGTTGGGTCTGTGATTCCTCGACCTGATCCAGAGCACCACCCAAAGCACCTCCGGCCGCCAATTATCGCCAACGGGCACAACAAACCAGTGTCTCCATTGGAGCTCACCACCCCCGACCTCTATGTACAAGCGACGAGTCCTGAGAGAAACCAAAAATCGCCACCTGCACGTCCATTGCGTGTTTTCTTCTTAAGCGTGAAATTGAAGAAGAGGCCAATTATCCCCTTTTCAAACCCGATAAAAAACGGGATGGGCCATGTGTGCCCTATTTACCAAATCAGCCCACCACAACAAAAAAAAGAGATTTGGGCCTAAGGACTGAAATATTATTTTGGGCTCCAGGAAGCTTGTTGGGTCTCCCTAAAATCATTTTTCAATGCTGAGGGGCTAGCCCAACAACTAAAATGAATATTTTTTGCAAGATAAATTTTAATGATCAGCCCCAGTACCCACTTGTTGAGATCCCGCCCAACAAAATCCGACATAAGAAGATACGTTACAACCTAGACACTCACCATTTTCAAAAAAAAAAAAAAAGAGAATGAAGGGAAGGGAAGAGTAGTACGCTACTACTACTAGTGAAGCATTTCGAAATAGCCATCAGCAACTGCGTTGCACGGCTATCAGCAGCCGTGTTGACCAATCCTGGGAAGTCTCGTTAATCAGTTCTCACATTCATGTTGACCGGCCCCCGCTAGTCTTACTGCCCAGCTCTTAGTAGTCGCAAAGCCCAATCATCAGCAACTACTTTGTCTGACTCCCAGCAGTCGCGCTGCTCAGCTCTCGCCAGTTGTGCTACCCAGTTTTTGTTAGTACTTGGATCGCCTAGCTCTTTCCAACAGCTATGTATATCTGCTTTCAGCGGCTATACATCCATTTTTCCTTTTCTTCGCCCCCTCTAAGGAAAAAAGGGGGGAGTAGGGTCGGTACGACACCATGCATAAGTGATTCCGAAGGGGCAGAGTTAAAGTACATGAAGGGCTGATGTTATGCATGACAGTGCACTCCCGAGGTGATATTAATATTCCGAGTCGGAAGATCAGCCCCGCTGTTCAACCCTCGGTAGTCTCGTTGCCTAGATCTCAGTGGTCATGCTGCTCATCTATTGCTAGCAACTCGATGCTCAGTTCTCAGTGACCCTGCTGACCGGTTCCTGACGGCGGTCTCGCTACGCACCACCTGACGGTAGCTACACTATCCAGCTCTAAGTAGTATCTCCGCATAGCCCTCGACAAACAGTCAAGACACCGAGGCATCAATTATTAGTACGACTAGCGATGCAGCAAAGCATCAGGTACCATTCCACTTTAACCCAAATTGATCACACGAGCTAGACGCATAGATTGTGGGGTGCTACGCCCAATCATGCGAGGTTCAGTACCCTCGCCTCGAGTCGCCTGGCTTCTCAGCCCGGCTCCATTATAGCGGCAAGCTCCGCATGCGAGGTTCAGTACCCTCGCCTCGAGTCGCCCGGCTTCTCAGCCCGACTCCATTATAGCGGCAAGCTCCGCATGCGAGGTTCAGTACCCTCGCCTCGAGTCGCCTGGCTTTTCAGCCCGACTCCATTATAGCGGCAAGCTCCGCATGCGAGGTTCAGTACCCTCGCCTCGAGTCGCCTGGCTTCTCAGCCCGACTCCATTATAGCAACATGCTCCGACCATTCCACGCGATGCTCGTCCGCATGATTTATCTACGATCGCTGGCAGCCAAACCCGATCTGTTACACGCGATGCTTTCCCGCATGACATCTCCATGTTCGCTGGCTACTAAGCCCGAGCTATTCTCCTAAGTCGCGCAACATAAGTCGCACATCACAAGCTCTCGGTGTTTCCTCTCTCACAGTCATCATGGTTCTCTTGTGCTCGGACGATCGATGAAGTGTTATCCACATTACATCCTGCTATAGCGAGGATACTCTCCAGCAAGAAGGTCATCCCGACAGCGGCCCTGCTACCTACGACCCCACAACATCTCTGTTTCCTGGCTCTCAGAAATGGTCTTGTTGCGTAACCCTACCTGTAGCCTCGCCGCGAACCCCACATCACCTCTGTTTCCTGGCCCTCAGAAATGGTCTCGCTGTGCAACCCTACTTGTAGCCTCGCCGCATACCCCACATCATCTCTGTTTCCTGGCTCTCGGAAATGGTTTCGCTGTGCAACCCTACCTGGCCTCACCGCTTATCCCTTAGCACCTCTGCTGCCTGGCTCTCGGCAACAGTCTCACTGCACGTTTCCTACCTATAGCCTCACTACCTGTTCCTCAAGAATTCTGTTGTCTGGCTATTGACAATAGTCTTACTACGTGACCCTCGCTAGCAATCACCCAGCTCTCGGAATCTCTGCCACTTATATTATGGTTAACCACCTTACGGTTTATTGGTTTGACAACAAAGTCTGACACGGCTACCTACGCTACCCACATCAGACTGGGGGGAATCCAGCCAGGTGTAGCCCGAGCAAGAAAGATCCTCAGGACGGTTATTAATGCAGACTATGTGGATGGTTATTGGTGACATCCCATCTCGCATGGCTACCACAACAATCACGTCGGATAACAGTCTCCGGGACTGAATGGCAAGCTTACGCTTTTTACCTACCCCGACCAGACATCTTATCGACATCAGTGTCGTGTAACACTTTTTAGCAGCCTCGGTCCGCATGATCGCAACAATAGTTACGTTGCATCGCATCGATTGGCTCGCACTCCTCTCAATGAAGGAGTATCGAGTCAGCTCAAGCTGCATAGGCAACGTTTGGCTCATCGCATAACCCCACGGTTCTCGTGGGCGAGGTTCGGTCATTCTCTTTATTATTTATTGTATTGGTGCTTTATCTAGTCCGATCCGATTGTCAGCAACCCAATCGCATCAGACTAGGGGGACTTGACGACGCACAGTTTATATGACTAAGTCCAGTCCGATGTCATTGGTCGCATACCAATAACATCAGACTGGGGGGACTTGATGATATATGGTCCATTAGCATGGCCCAGACTGCTTTAGCGCGCCAGCCTGGCCTGGCGCGCTCCTGCTAACCTTACCAGGGACTCCCTTGCCAGCCTCGTTGGGGACTCTCCTGTTGGTTTATCCGACTAAGTCCAGTCCGATTTCATTGGCCGCGTACCAATAACACGAGACCTGGGGGGGGGGGACTTGATGATATATGGTCCACTAGCATGGCCTAGACAGCTCCGGCACGCCAGCCTCGCCTGGCGCTCCCTTGCCAGCCTTGCTGGGGACTCTCCCGCCAGCACAACCTGGCTCTCCCTTGCCAGCCCTGCTGGGGACTAGCCTGGCGCTCCCTAGCCTGGCGCTCCCTGGCTTGGCGCTCCCTTGCCAACCTTTCCTGGTGGGCGCCCGCCAGCCTCGCCCGGCGCCTCCGGGCGGCCTCGCCCAGCTCCTTGCTAGCTGGGCCTAAATTGGGCTGGCCCAAGGCCTGACCTAATTGTCCCCTATATAATGAACAGTACCTCCTCCATGGAGGGGGACTCTCTCCCAAGTGGTTCAGCCGCCACTAGATCTTCCCCTTGGCTCAGCCGCCACTATACTCCGGCAGGGTGGCTCAGCCGCCACCCGCCGCAATACACCACCACCAGAACCAAGATGGTTCTCTCTAGCTAAAGGGAGCCATCTCAGATCTACCAGATGATCTAACTTGACCGTCGGAGTCCGCTCCCGGGGCACAGTCCCTGGGACGGCTCTAACGGGTTTGCACTGTGATATCCAGATCTCCGCCGCAGCAGAAGACCAGATGGTACGCCGGAGGTCGATGTCGCATCATCGCAGTACACCATAAAATCCTCTACGCCCTCTGGCAGGGCCAAGATTGGCGCCTCGCACAATCTCTGTCTCAGTGTCTCAAACACTGCCTGCTGCTCAGGCCCCCAACGAAAGACTACGACCTTCTTCGTCAGCCTCGTCAAGGGTACGACTATCTTGGAGAAATCATGGATGAATCTCCGATAGTAGCCGGCTAATCCCAGGAAACTCCAAATCTCAGATGGAGACTTCGGAACCTCCCATCTCATCACGGCCTCTACCTTGGCCGGGTCGACCAAAATACTGTTCTGGTTGACAAGGTGCCCAAGAAACTGCACCTCGCGCAACCAGAACTCACACTTGGAGAACTTGGCGTACAAGCTCTCCCTCCGCAGAGTCTCTAACACCTCTCTCAGATGCTCCTCGTGCTCCACCTGCGTCTTGGAGTAAACCAAGACATCGTCGATGAAAACTATCATGGACCGATCCATCATCGGTCTACATACGCGGTTCATGAGGTCCATGAACGCGACAGGAGCATTGGTGAGCCTGAAGGGCATCACCACGAACTCGTAGTGGCCATAGCGAGTCCGAAACGCAGTCTTCTGCATATCCTCCTCTCTGACCCTCATCTGGTGATAACCCGAGCGCAGATCGATCTTGGAGAACCAAGATGCTCCCTGCAACTGGTCAAAGAGGTCGTCAATCCTCGGGAGTGGGTAACGATTCTTCACCGTTACCTTGTTCAACTCTCGGTACTCTATGCACATGCAATGCGACCCGTCCTTCTTCTTGACAAATAGGATCGGGGCTCCCCAAGGCGAACTGCTCGGCCTGATAAATCCCTTGTCTAGCAGCTCCTGCAGCTGCGTAAACAACTCCTGCATCTCGGGAGGAGCCAACCGATATGCTGCCTTGGCTATCGGAGCCGCACCAAGGACTAGGCCGATCCTGAACTCCACCTGGCGCTCCGGAGTTATCCCGGGAAGCTCCTCTGGGAACACATTCGTGTAGTCTCGCACCACCGGAACGTCGCTCACCGTCGCCTTACCCGCCTCCCGGGTATCCATAACATACACGACATACCCCACACAGCCCTGCTGTAGGTAGCGCCTAGCCCTTGCCGCTGAACACACTGTGGGTCCACGCTGTGGCCTCTCGCCGTGGATCACTAACTCTCCCCCACCTGGGGTCCTGACTCGCACTAGCCGCTGTGTGCAATCTATCACCTCCCCATTAGGGCTCAACCAGTCCATGCCTATAATCACCTTATTCCCACGCAGCGGAATGGGAACCAAGTCTACCAGGTAGCGCTCCTCAAATAACCTCAGTACGTAATCTCTGAAAATTGCTGATGCTCGCACCGATCGGTCATCGGCAATCTCTACCTCTAAAGGGAAATCCAACATGCCCGATGATGATATATGGTACATTGGCATGGCCTAGACTGCTCCAGCGTGCCAGCCTGGCCTGACGCGCTCCTGCCAGCCCTGCCTGGCGTTCCCTTGCAAGCCTTGCTGGGGACTCCCTTGCCAGCCCTGCTGGGGACTCTCCTTCCTGCCCGGCCAGGCGCTCCCTCGCCTGGCACTCCCTTGCCATCCCTTCCTGGTGCGCTCCTGCCAGCCCTGCCTGGCGTTCCCTTGCGAGCCTTGTTGGGGACTCCCTTCCCAGCCCTGCTGGGGACTCTCCTTCGTGCCCGGCCAGGCGCTCCCTCGCTTGGCACTCCCTTGCCATCCCTTCCTGGTGCGCGCCCGCCAGCCCTGCCTGGGGCGCGCCCGCCAGCCCTGCCTGGGGCGCGCCCGCCAGCCCTGCCTGGGGCGCGCCCGTCAGCCCCGCCCGGCGCCTCCGGGCGGCCTTGCCAAGCTCCTTGCTAGTTGGGCCTGAATTGGGCTGGCCCAAGGCCTGCCCCAATTCCCCTTGACCTAATTGTCCACTATAAATAGAATAGTGCCTCCTCCTTGGAGGAGGACTCTCTCCCAGGTGGCTCAGCCGCCATTAGATCCTTCCCTTTGGCTCAGCCGCCACTATACTCCGGTCGGGTGGCTCAGCCGCCACCCTCCGCTGTCAGCCACCATACACCACCACTAGCACCAAGATGGTTCCCTACAGCTATGGAGAACCATCTCAGATCTTCTAGCTGATCTAACTTGACCGTCGGAGTCCGCTCCCGGGGCACAGTCCCTGGGACGGCTCTAACGACTTTGCACTGTGATATCCAGATCTCCGCCGCAGCAGAAGACCAGAAGACTCGCCGGAGGTCGATGTCGCATCATTTGGCGCCATCCCGGACTTGAACGAGCAGCCATCATCTCGTTCTTGCCTAGATCTGTTCAGATCTGTTGTGCTTCAACTCAGGTTTGACTAGATCCGTCCATATTTAACACCATTTGTTCAGATCCGTTTGGCTCTTGCCAAGATCTACTCCATTTTCAGTTCAGATCTGTAGATCTGTTTTATCTTTAAGCTCAGATCTCAAGATCTGTAGTGTCTTTTGTTCAGATCTCTTGATCTGATGTGTTCTACATTCAGATCTCCTGATCTGCTTAGTGTTTTTGTTCAGATCTATGGATTTGTTTCGTTTTAAGACAAGATCTTTGGATCTACCCTAGTTTTTGTTCATTCAAACACTTTTCAAGTTCGTAAAGACATTTCAGATTAGCTTCGTTTTCTTTTCAGTGACCCATTTAGCAAGTTGGGGAGGAAAGAAAATTTTACAAGTGTTTGAGTTTATAACCCACCATTGTTTGTATTTATGATGTTTTCTCTTCAGAAGTTTAGAAAAAGAAAACGAAAATTTGTCCTGTTTCTTTGTTCATGCTTTGATAGCTTGTTATGTAAGCTGAAGAGAAACAAAAGTTTTATAAGAAAAATAATTTATTAGATCCATTTTTGTTTTTATTTTTGGGTTTTTTCAGCAAGATGAGAAGAAAAGAAGCTTTTTATGAGTTTTACCTCATCTTTTCTTCATAAATTATTAGAAAACCCTTCCCAAGTTGTGCATTTTCGTGCATATTTTTACTTGGTGTAACACCCATTTGTACACATAGTTGTAGGGCTTGTACATTTTACAAAACCTTCAAAAAAAAGAGAAGAAGGGAGGAGAAGCTTTGATAGGTTTTTACTCCACTTCGAATTCATATATTTTTAGAAAACCAGTTCTAGTTGAGGTTTTATATGAAATATCATTTATTGAAGCATTCTGTTGTAAGCAATGCTATATTACTTGTACACCAATATGTTTGGTGGCATTACACAAACCCATCCTTTAAAGACCATCGTTTGTACTCGAAAAAGAAACCGTATACGTTTTTACCATAACCCATCAAAGTAATTTATTTATAACCTTAAAATTTTCCATAACCACTATTACAGTTTACTGTTCCTTTTTTTTTTTAAAAAAAAAAAGAAAAAGAAAAAAGAAAAGATACAACGGGTATTACACTAAATAAGGAATATATTCTTGTTTCAACAAAACGAAAAAAGGGGAAGAGATGGTCAGTACCATCTTTATACTGTCTATAACACATCAACGTCATGCCTATAAAGACACATCAGTGTCAGTACGTCTCTTGAAAAACCCCACATGACACAAAAGTCAAAAAGAAAAGGCGGGCCCCACCAGGCCATCTCTCTCTCTCTCTTCTCAGTTGACCGCTCGGGTCTCTACCGGTCGGAACCCAACCCACTACCACTTGCTACTCCATCACTAGTGATCGACCTAGCAGAGCAGCTCCAGCATCAGTCACCATCGTGCCACCTCCTGTAGACCATCGCCACTCAACCCACCGGTCAATACATCTTCCTGGGCAGCCAAAGACTTCCTGAAACCCAAGCTTCTCTCGCCGGAACGTGAGCACCACCAACTGAAAACCCCCAGTCGCGACCACCGTTACCGCCGGCCATTTTCGATCGACCACCCACCTTTCCCCATTGTTGACAGCTCTATCTTCCTCTCGGTCGTTGGCCATCGTTGATTTCCAACAAGGGCAGCACCACCGCCTGTGAACACATCCCCGATTTCTTCTAGGGTTGAGGAATCTTCACCAAAAAAAAGGAAAAGAAAAGAAGAGCGTTGCCATTAGCCGGTAACCCTTCGCACGCATTCAATTTAAGGAAAAGAGAAAAAAAAATTCTCTATGAAGTACCAAACCTCGAGTCGCCGGACTTTCCTTTAGGGACATCTCCTCACCACAAGACGTGATATTGCCAAACAGCTTGGAAAATGCTGCTTTCATAAAACGGATAAGTAGGTTGGACCCCACATGGTATTTTATGTCTTCATCCGATAAAAAAATGGAGATAAAGAAAAAAAAGAGATGGCCTGTGCATCCGTTTCAACAAAAAAATAATAAATAAATCATCTGCGAGAGTTCTAGGCCATCGGTCATTGAAGGCTTGTTTCCTGGCATTTCCTTGAATATCGTACAATGAGAACAATTGAAGAATTCCGAAATCAATAAAAGCATCATGGGCCCTGCACAGTCAATATATATATATATATATATATATATATATATATATATATATATATATATATATATATATATATATAAGGCAAAGAGAGAAAGTTTGCTTAGGAATATTTAAAAAAAAAAGAATGAAAACAAGAACATTGAATGGAGATAGCAAAAGAAATACAAATTGGGCCATGGTTCACGTGTGGGCTTTTTTCTAATTTATCGTGGCCTTTTTCCCATAATAAATATGGGCCCCTTGCTATTGGGCTACCTTAAGAAATGGTCCACGGTGTAAAGCAAGAATCAGATGCTCAGCTTTCCCGTGCTGTGATTCCACCCAACAAAATACGTTTCAAAATACGTTTGGCGATTTCAAAAAAAAAAAAAAAAAAAAAAAAAAGAGGGAGAAGAGTCGTACATTACTAGTACTCGTGAAGCATTTCGAAATAACCCTCAGCAACTGCGCCGCCCGACTATCGGCAACCGTGTTGACCAACTTCAGGCAGTCTCGCTACTCAACCCTCGCCATTTTTGTTGACTGACCCCGTTAGTCTTGCTGCTTAGCTCTCAGCAGCCGTGCGACCTAGCTCAGCAGTCGCAAAGCCCAATCATCAACAGTTACGTTGTCGGACTCCCAGCAGTGGTGCTGCCCAGTCCTCGACAGCCGCGCTACCCAGCTCCTTTCAACGTTTGCATCTCTTAGCTCCTTGCAGCAGCTGTATACCTTAGTTTTCAGAGGCTATATATCCGTCACCCCCTTTCTTCGCCTCCTCTAAGAAAAAGAGGGGGAGAAGGGTTAGCACAACACTATCCAGAAACGATTTTTATTCCGAAGGGGTAGAGTTAAAGTATATGAAGAGCCGATACCGTACGTGATAGTGCATTCCCGAGGTGACATTAGATTGAAAAGGCAGTCTTGTAGTTTAACCCTTGGGGGTCTCGTTGCCCAGCCCTCAATAGTCATGTTGCTCATCCATCGCTAGTAGCTCGCTGCCTGGCCTTCAGTGGCCCTATTGCTCTATGCTCTACTCTCGACAATACTCCCACTACACACCTCCTGACAACAAATCAATTGACCGGCTCCCAGTAGCTGCGATGCCCAACTCTCGGCAGCCGTGTTGCCCAACAGCTATGCATTCATTATTCCCTTTCTTCACCTCCGAGAAAAGGGGGGGGGGGGGGGAAGAGTCGGTACAACACTATACAGGAGTGATTTGCATTCCAAAAGAGCATAGTTGAAGTACACAAAGAGCTAATACTTTGTGATAGTGCATCCCCGAGGTGGCGCTAATATCCCGGATCGAAAGAGCAACCCCGTGGTTCAATCCTCGGTAGCCTCGTTGCCCAGCTCTTAATGGTCGAGCTGCTCATCTATCGCAAGTAGCCCGATGCTCAGTTCTCAACGGCCCCGCTGATCAACTCTTGATAACAGCTCCACGGTCCAGCTCTCAATAGCCTCGCTGCATAGCCGTCGACAGTTAGCCAAGACAGCGAGGCACCGATCGTTACTACAGCTAATGATGCAGTAGAGCATCAGGTGCCATTACACTTTACCCCAGAATGATCACCCGCGGCACACACAGAGATTGTCGACCGTTACGCCCAATCCTGCAAGGTTCAGCACCCTTGCTTTGAGTCGACAGGTTTCTTTGCCCGACTCCATTATAGCGGCAAGCTCCGCATGCGAGGTTCAGCACCCTCACCTCGAGTCGCCTGGCTTCTCAGCCCGACTCCATTATAGCGGCAAGCTCCGCATGCGAGGTTCAGTACCCTCGCCTCGAGTTGCCTGGCTTCTCAGCCCGACTCCATTATAACGACAAGCTCCGCATGCGAGGTTCAGTACCCTCGCCTCGAGTCGCCTGGCTTCTCAGCCCGACTCCATTATAGCGGAAAGCTCCGCATGCGAGGTTCAGTACCCTCGCCTCGAGTCGCCTGGCTTCTCAGTCCGACTCCATTATAGCGGCAAGCTCTGCATGCGAGGTTCAGTACCCTCGCCTCGAGTCGCCTAGCTTCTCAGCCTGACTCCGTTATAGCGGCAAGCTCCGCATGCGAGGTTCAGTACCTTTGCCTCGAGTCTCCTGGCTTCTTAACCCGACTCCATTATAGCAACATGCTCCGACCATTCCACGCGACGATCTTCCACGTGACTTATCTACGACCGCTGGAAGCCAAGCCCAATCCATTCAACGCGATGCTCTCCCGCGTAACATCTCCATGATCATTGGTTGCTAAGCCCAAGCTACTCTCCTAAGTCGCGCAACATAAGTCATGCATCGTCCCGCACCATAAGTCGCGCATCACAAGCTTATTCCACACCATGATCTTGGTGCTTCCTCTCTCACAGTCATCATGGTTCTCTTGTGCTCGGACGATCGATGAAGTGTTATCTACATTACATCATGCTATAGTGAGGATACTCTCCAGCAAGAAGGTGATCCCGACAGTGGCCCTGCTACCTACGACCCCACAGCATCTCTGTTTCCTGGCTCTCGGAAATGGTCTCGCTGTGCAACCCTACCTGTAGCCTCGCCGCGTACCCCACAACATCTCTGTTTCCTGGCTCTCGGAAACGGTCTTGCTACGTAACTCGACCTGTAGCCTCGCCGTGTACCCCACAACATCTCTGTTTCCTGGCTCTCGGAAACGTTCTTGCTGCGTAACCCTACCTGTAGCCTCGCCGCGTACCCCACAACATCTCTGTTTCCTAGCTCTCGGAAATGGTCTCGCTGTGCAACCCTACCTGTAGCCTCGCCGCGTACCCCACAGCACCTCTGTTTCCTGGCTCTCGGAAACGGTCTTGCTATGCAACCCCAACCTATAGCCTCACTGCCTATCCCTCAACAATTATGTTGTCTGGCTATCGACAATAGTCTCGCTATGTGACCCTCGCTAGCAACCTAATCGCACAGCTCTTGGAATATCTTCCACTTATATTATGGTTAACAACCTTACGGTTTATTGGTTTGACAACATAGTCTGACACGGCTACCTACGCTACCCACATCAGACTGGGGGAATCCAACTAGGTGTAGCCCGAGCAAGAAATACCCTCAAGACGGTAATTAATGCAGACTATATAGATGGTTACTAGTGACATCCCATCTGCGCATGGCTACCACTGTTGGATATAGTGTCTAAGTCCATAACTATATTTGGTATGTACTTGACCCGACCCGGCATGGTCCATTTGGGTTGCACTTCACCCGAACAATTTATGGATAATCGTTTGAGAATAGTATAAGTTATGATTTATTAATATATTATAAGTCCTAATATATTAATATAAAATCATATTATTTAATTGGTATTGATCTATAATTAATCTAGAATTAATTTAGAGATCAAAAGTATGACTAATTAAATATGGGCTCTTGTATTTATATAGTGTGGGCTAATGCTTATTTGGAATGGGTCAGGCTTGCATGGAAAGTCCATGGATACTCCATGGAGCTTTAACCCATGGATCTCATGGAAATGAAAAGACATGGGTATTAGGGTTTACATGGATGTAACCCTAATCCACCACACTATATAAAGGAGTCTTTGGTTCTTGAAAAATGCACTAGTTTTTGTGTGAGAACAAGTGGGCCGATTTCAAGAAGAGTGAAGCTATTCTCTCAAGGTTTCCAAGTTTGTGGTGATTTGTGATTTCCATTTGAGGCATCCACATTATTGGTGCTAGGCTCTCAAACTCCAAGCAATCAATCACTACTAAAAGGTAAGTAACTCAACTAGCTTTATTTGATTCAAGTATCCCATGCCATGCTAGTTGGGTTAAGAACCTTGGAAAAATAATTATTTGCATGTATCTTAGTCAAACATAGATCCAAGCTTTCTAGGGTTGCATGTACACCATAGGAGTGTTAGAATGCTCAAAACCCATCAGTGGTATCAGAGCCTGGTTTGTTTATTTGATACTTGATGCAAAAAAAAAAAAAAAAAAAAAAAAAAAAACTTGAAAATCGTAGTTTTGTTCAAAAGCTCGTATCAAAATTTCAAGTTTTGTATATGTTTTTACGATTCTTGAAATTTTTGATATGAACATTCATAAACTTATGAGTTTAGAAGATCATAGAAATTATGTGCTAATAATTGATTAGATTAATTCTTGATCTTTATGTGTTTTAATGGAGTCCATAACTAGTTCTTAAGTTATGGATAACCAAAAGTCACATTTATAAATAACCATTAAAAGAACACATAGGTTACAAAAAAATGAAGAGTCTTCATTTTTAATAACCATTAACTCATAAGTTATGAGAAATGAAAAGTTTTGAAAGTTTACAAAACTTGCCCTAAAGTTTTGGAACATGTAAAGTCATATTAAAAACTTTAGTTCCAATCCCTAGAATTTTAAAAAGTTAAAATTCAACCCTTATACTTTATAATATTATAAGTTTAATAATATTTATATATGTATAAGATCAAGTCGTCTTACCGCTAGTACGCCTCATTCACGAAGCCGATCTATAAGGGGGGTATAAGGTTGTTGCCTATAAAATGGCAACTTAATGGGTGTCCACTCTCACCCACCGCTTCCTTGATCGGTGGAGGGTCGTTAGCCGAACTGGTAGGACAACGACTTATAAATTCTCATTAAAAGTATAATGATAATACTAAAGTAACTAAACTTTATTGAATTCCCAATCTTAGTTATTTTAGGAAAATGTGAAAAAGGTGCTAATCCATGAAATTACACTTTACACTTTGTTTAAGTCGTTAGTGGAGCATGTGTGGTTAACCGGCACACTAACTTGAACTTAACAAGGTAGGTAAAGGGTGACTTAATGTTTATCATAGTATTGATGGAGCGTGTGTGGTTAACCGGCACATCGATTGAGGGGTAATACATTAAGGGTACCAAGTAATTTGCATGGTTACTT
Organism: Lactuca virosa; assembly: GCF_052849685.1. Classification (NCBI taxonomy): domain Eukaryota; kingdom Viridiplantae; phylum Streptophyta; class Magnoliopsida; order Asterales; family Asteraceae; genus Lactuca; species Lactuca virosa. The sequence goes on from NC_136428.1 coordinate 30,362,635, forward strand.
CACACCTTATTTTGTGATCCTCGGCATCCCAGTCACAAAACTTGAAGGGCACACTCGAGATTGAAACATGCCATTGAAGAAAGTTCAATGAATCTCAAAGAATCTAGGAGTTTCTAAACCAATTAAAACCTAATTAAATATTTTGTTTTTTCATGGTGGAAATTGGTGAATCGTCATTCACCTACCTTCAAATATCTTATAGCTTAGATTACGGTATCCCTCTTCTAAGTTATAAAATATTGTGTTGGGTCCTAGCCTTAATATTACATTTGGGTGTTTTGTTAAGGACTATCTCTATATCTAATCTAATTTATTCCCTCTTCTCTTCAGATGTCTTCCAATATCAATGCTTCTGGCTCAAACCCTACTAGCTCCTTCTCTCTCATGAATCTTTGTGGGAGAGTCATCTTTGATGGGTCCAACTTTATAGATTGGATCAGAAACATCAGGATGGTCACTCGGTATGAGAACAAAGAATATGTTCTCGACAAGGAGCTGAAGGTACCCGAGCCAACTGCTACTCCTGAAGAGCTTGCTGAATATGAGGTACATGAAAGAGATGCTACAAAAGTGGCATGCATCATGATGGCCACCATGATAGCCGAGCTCCAAAAGTCCTATGAGGACTATTATCCTTTTGAGATGCACCAGGACTTGATGGACCGCTACCATCAAAGTGCTCGTCAAGAGCGATATGAAATAATCTCCTCCATGATAACAACCCGAATGAAGGATGGTGAACCCATCACGGGCCACATGCAGAAAATGCAAAGGTATGTGGACCGTTTAATGAAGCTGAATGTGAACTTCCCTGAGGAGTTAGCAATAGACATCATTTTGCACTCCTTGCCATCGTGTTATGATCAATTCTGCATGACATATCACATGAACAAAGAAGAAGTCACCATCAGCAAACTTCAAGGACTCTTGAAGACCGCCGAAAGTGGTCTAAAGGGTAAGTCGGTTGTTACTGCTCCTACTCCTACTCCAACTGCGGCCAATGTCTTGGCAATCGGGCATGGCAAAGGGAAGAAGAGAAAGAACCCTTCTAAGGGTACCAAGGGTAAGACCCTTGAAGGCTCCTCTTCAAGCAAAACCAAGAAAGGTTTTGTCACTCCTTCTGCTAACCCTAATGAGGCTGAATGCTTCTATTGCCATGAAAAGTCGCACTGGAAGCGAAACTGCCCAAAGTACCAGCAAGATTTGAAGGATGGGAAAGTAAAACCCAACCATGCAGGTATATACACTATATTGTCTAATAACTCACCTCATTCTAAGTCTTGGGTCCTTGATACAGGTTGTGGTATTCACATATGTTGTGATTTGCAGGGACTAAAAGGAACTGAGAATGTGGAGCAGGGAAAGATAAACTCGATCATGGGAAACAGGAAAGCTTCACCTGTCACCAAGATAGGAGTTTATTCCTTAGTGCTAAATAGTGGGTTTACATTAGATTTGAATAAATGTTATTATTCGCCAGAAATGGCAAGAAATGTTATTTCATTTCATGCATTGTATAAACAAGGTTTTACCTTTTATTTTGATAATAATAATGGTAGTATTGATGCTTTCTTTAATAATGTTCTTTATTTTAAAGCATTACCTTGTGATGGCGTGTATGAAACTGTATCTGTTGTAGATAGTCTAGGAAATAATGTATTGTGTATTAACTCTTCCACTAGCTTAGATAAAGCATCCTTATGGCATTGTCGTCTTGGACATGTAAGCAAGAAACGCATAGGCTAACTCCAAAAGGATGGAGTCTTGGAGTCATTTGACCTAAAGTCAGATGATAGTTGTGAATCTTGTTTTCTTGGTAAAATGACAAAGTCACCTTTTACTGGCACTTATGCTAGGGGTGAAGGTTTGTTGGACCTCATACACACGGATGTGTGTGGACCCTTCAGAACCGCCACAAGAGATGCTAATCGGTTCTATGTGACTTTTACTGATGATTTTAGTAGATATGGATATGTCTACCTAATCAAGCATAAGTCAGAAACCTTTGAGAAATTCAAAGAGTTTAAGCAAGAAGTGGAGAATCAGTTGGGCATGAACATTAAGATGCTTCGATCCGATCGAGGTGGTGAGTATCTTAGTTCAGAGTTCCTCGACTATCTTAGGGAATGGGGTATTGTCTCACAATTGACACCTCCGAGGACACCGCAGTTGAAATGTGTAGCTGAGAGGCGTAATCGAACCTTGTTGGATATGGCTCGTTCCATGATGAGTCGAGCTTCGCTACCAATCTCATTTTGGGGGTATGCCTTAGAGACTGCCACCCATATCCTTAATCTAGTCCCCACAAAGAAAGTTGCCAAAACTCCTCATGAGATGTGGACTGGTAAAGTACCCAAACTAGACCACATTAAGATTTGGGGTTGCGAGGCTTTCGTGAGACGCGAGACTCATGATAAGCTCCAACCTCGAAGTGAGAGGTGTATTTTCATCGGCTACCCATAGAAATCCTTTAGTTACCTCTTCTACAGACCTAGTGAGAATGTGGTCTTTGTAGCAAGAAGAGGATTCTTTCGAGAGAGAGAATTCATGAGCCAAGGAGACAATGGGAGGCAAATTGACCTTGAGGAAATTCAAGAGTCAAGTGGTGAAGGAACCTCAAACCCTAGCCCTCAACCTGAGGAGGAAACTCATGTTGAGCCGACTGAAGAATCTATACCTCTAAGGCGTTCCACCAGAGTTAGGAATGCACCTGAGCATTATTATGGTTTTCATATTACTGCAGAAGGTAAGACACTTATCAGTGATAACACACTGGTAAATCTGGATGAGCCTAACAGCTACACGGAAGCCATGGCAGCCCCTGAGGCTGCTAAATGGAAAGAGGCTATGGATAGCGAGATACAATCCATGTATGAAAATCAAGTTCGGAACTTGGTTGACAATGTACCTGATCGTAAGATAGTTGGGTGCAAATGGATCTTCAAGAAGAAGACCGACATGGATGGTAATGTACACACTTATAAGGCACGACTGGTTGCAAAGGGCTATTCTCAAACTCCGGGAGTTGATTATGATGAGACCTTTTCACCAGTGGCCAAGATTAAGTCTATTAGGGTTCTGTTAGCCATTGCTGCATTTCATGATTATGAAATATGGCAAATGGATGTCAAAACCGCTTTCCTTAATGGAAAGTTGGCTGAAGATGTTTACATGGTTCAGCCAGAGGGTTTTGTCAGTACAGAGTACCCCAGTAGAGTGTCTAAGCTCGAGAAATCCATTTATGGATTAAAACAGGCACCTCGCAGATGGAATCTTTGCTTTGATGAGAAAGTCAAAGAATTTGGCTTTTCAAGGAGTGAAGATGAATCTTGTGTCTATATCAAGGCTAGGGGGAGTATAGTCAGCTTTTTGGTACTGTATGTGGATGACATACTACTCATAGGAAATGACATCCCAACCCTGCAGGAAGTAAAGTCTTGGCTTGGGAAGTGTTTCGCTATGAAGGACCTTGGAGAAGCTGCCTATATCCTAGGGATAAGGATTTTGAGAAACAGGAGTAAAAGACTAATTGGACTTAGTCAAAGCACCAATGTGGACAAAGTGTTGAAAAGGTTCAACATGCATAACTCTAAGAAAGGAGAGTTACCCATCCAGAGTAACGCCAGATTGAGTAAGACACAAAGCCCTAGTACTGAGGCTGAGATAGCAGAAATGAGTCGAATACCTTATGCTTCAGCTGTAGGATCGATCATGTATGTTATGATGTGTACTCTACCTGATGTAGCCTTTGCTTTGAGCATGGTTAGTAGGTATCAGGGGAACCCATGCAAGGCACACTGGACTGCGGTAAAGAATATCCTCAAGTACCTACGGAGGACTAAGGACTGGGTCCTTACCCTCGGTGGCAGTGAGGACTTGAGAGTCGTAGGGTACAGTGATGCTAGCTATCAGACTGACAGGGATAATTTCTGCTCTCAGTCGGGCTGGGTCTTTACTCTAAACGGATGGGCAATTACTTGGAAAAGTTCCAAGCAGGAGACAGTGGCTGATTCCACTTGTGAATCAGAGTATATAGCAGCAAGCGAGGCAGCAAAGGAGGCTATATGGCTAACGAACTTCATCGGAGACCTTGGAGTTGTACCAGCTATAAAGGAGCCAATGGAGATTTTCTGTGACAGCAATAGTGCGGTTGCCTTAGCCAAGGAACCAAGAGATCATGGGAGATCCAGACACATTGACAGAAAATATCACTTCATCAGACATCGAATAGAAGAAGGAATCCTCGTGGCAAAGAGGGTATCATCGGATGAGAACCCAGCAGATCCCCTCACGAAGGGACTGACTCAGGCTAAGCATCTCCAGCATGCTCGGAGCATAGGGCTGAAGGATGATATTAGTTTTAGTAGTTAGATAATCTTGAAATTTGTAAAATGTAATTGACATTTGATGATAAATAAAAGTTGTTATTTATGAGTAAAGTGTTGCTATCTCTTGTCAGTCATTTACTATTATTTCTTTTTGCATGTTTTGACTTCCAGAATAATTATGTTATGGTTTATATCATATTATTCAAACTCTCCACAGTCGGTCATATGTTGGAAGTAGATATGAATCAAGACTGTCATGGGTTGGCTTGTAGAGGTCTAAGATGTTAGACAAAGCGGGGCTACAACACTCATGAGTGCTCATAAGTTCTGAGTATTGGATTCAACCCACGCTCACTTGTATCACTTCATGGAATTTATCTCGAGTGATCGTGAGACGGTAATATCATATAAGTCTTCAAACCTAGAGATATGATTTGTTGCCTATGAGTTGGTTATGCATTGATTGCACGAAAACGCATTGGTAACTCGATGTTATAAACCGTTCTTTTGTGTGTAATTCAACAAGTAGTAGAGCAAACATATGAGTCGAAGTTTATCTGTTCCTTATAGGATTAGAAGCGATATCTGGGCCCCTCGATGATTTTGTTTTGACCTATGTACCGGGCTCGGTCAGAACTAAATTGATGTGTTCAGTTAAGTTCTATGTCAAACAAATCGGAAATCGGGAAACAAATGCTGGACAATAAGCAAGACCATGTTCCATGTATTTGTCCGGCTGATATCTAGAACAGAGGATTATATGATCACTTATCTAAAATGGCGCTTCATAGTTCAACAGAGTTTAAAGAGCTATGATTGTTGATCGGTTCCTGAAGTCATACTTGCAACTATAGTTATTAGACTTATCCAAGTGGGAGACTGTTGGATATAGTGTCTAAGTCCATAACTATATTTGGTATGTACTTGACCCGACCCGGCATCGTCCATTTGGGTTGCACTTCACCCGAACAATTTATGGATAATCGTTTGAGAATAGTATAAGTTATGATTTATTAATATATTATAAGTCCTAATATATTAATATAAAATCATATTATTTAATTAGTATTGATCTATAATTAATCTAGAATTAATTTAGAGATCAAAAGTATGACTAATTAAATATGGGCTCTTGTATTTATATAGTGTGGGCCAATGCTTATTTGGAATGGGCCAGGCTTGCATGGAAAGTCCATGGATACTCCATGGAGCTTTAACCCATGGATCTCATGGAAATGAAATAACATGGGTATTAGGGTTTACATGGATGTAACCCTAATCCACCACACTATATAAAGGAGTCTTTGGTTCTTGAAAAATGCACTAGTTTTTGTGTGAGAACAAGTGGGCCGATTTCAAGAAGAGTGAAGCTATTCTCTCAAGGTTTCCAAGTTTGTGGTGATTTGTGATTTCCATTTGAGTCATCCACATTATTGGTGTTAGGCTCTCAAACTCCAAGCAATCAATCACTACTAAAAGGTAAGTAACTCTACTAGCTTTATTTGATTCAAGTATCCCATGCCATGCTAGTTGGGTTAAGAACCTTGGAAAAATAATTATTTGCATGTATCTTAGTCAAACATAGATCCAAGCTTTCTAGGGTTGCATGTACACTATAGGAGTGTTAGAATGCTCAAAACCCATCAACCACAACAATCACGTCGCATAACAGTCTTAGGGACTGAAGGGCAAGCTTACGGTTCTTAGCTACTCCGACCTGACATTCCATCGACATCAGTGCCACGTAACACTCTTTAGCGGCCTCGGTCCGCATGATCGCAACAACAGTTACGTTGCATCGCACTGATCAGCTTGTACTCCTCTCAATGAAGGAGTATCAAGTCAGCTCAAGCAGTACTTGGCTCATCGCACAACCCCACGTCTCTCGTGGGCGAGGTTCGGTCATTATCTCTATTATTTAAATGCTTTGGTGCTTTATCTAGTCCGATCCGATTGCCAGCAACCCAATCGCATCAGACTAGGGGGACTTGACGACGCACATTTTATATGACTAGTTCCAGTCCGATGTCATTGGCCGCGTACCAATAACACCAGACTAGGGGGACTTGATGATATATGGTCCACTAGCATGGCCCAGACTGCTCTAGCGTGCCAGCCTAGCCTGGCGCACTCCTGCCAGCCTTGCCTGGCGTTCTCCTGCCAACCTTGCTGGGGACTCCCTTGTCAGCCTCGCTGGAGACTCTCTTGTTGGTTTATATGACTAGTTCCAGTCCGATGTCATTGGCCGCGTACCAATAACACCAGACTGGGGGGACTTGATGGTATATGGTCCATTGGCATGGCCTAGACTGCTCCAGCGTGCCAGCCTGGCCTGGCGTTCCCTTGCGAGCCTTGCTGGGGACTCCCTTGCCAGCCCTGCTGGGGACTCTCCTTCCAGCCCGGCCAGGCGCTCCCTCGCCTGGCACTCCCTTGCCATCCCTTCCTGGTGCGCTCCTGCCAGCCCTGCCTGGCGTTACCTTGCGAGCCTTGCTAGGGACTCCCTTGCCAGCCCTGCTGGGGACTCTCCTTCCTGCCCGGCCAGGCGCTCCCTCGCCTGGCACTCCCTTGCCATCCTTTCCTGGTGCGCGCCTGCCAACCTGCCTGGGGCGCTCCCACCAGCCCCGCCCGGCGCCTCCGGGCGGCCTTGCCCAGCTCCTTGCTAGTTGGGCCTGAATTGGGCTGGCCCAAGGCCTGCCCCAATTCCCCTTGACCTAATTGTCCGCTATAAATAGAATAATGCCTCCTCCTTAGAGGAGGACTCTCTCCCAGGTGGCTCAGCCGCCATTAGATCCTTCCCTTTTGCTCAGTCGCCACTATACTCCGGTCGGGTGGCTCAGCCGCCACCCTCCGCCGTCAGCCACCATACACCACCACTAGCACCAAGATGGTTCCCTCCAGCTATGGAGAACCATCTCAGATCTTCTAGCTGATCTAACTTGACCGTCGGAGTCCGCTCCCGCGGCAAAGTCCCTGGGACGGCTCTAACGACTTTGCACTGTGATATCCAGATCTCCGCCGCAGCAGAAGACCAGAAGACTCGCCGGAGGTCGATGTCGCATCACCCGAAGACTCAGGAAACCTCTTGCTAAGTGCAAGGGAAACAAAAGATCGAGTGGCACATGAGTCAAACAACACCTGTACTGGGATAACGTTCACATGGAACGATCCTAAACGTATACACAGAGCACATATCAATATCATAAGCATCAAATAAATGAATCAGAGGGAAAGAATCATACCCGTCACCACATCGGGTGCGGCGCGTGCCTCCTCGGTGGTCAACTGGAAGGCCCGGCTCCTCACCACTGGAGCCTCTGACTTGCCCTGCCGACCATCAGTGATCTGCAGGGTCGCTGGGGCTAGCGCCTTCACTGGCGTTGCTGCTGTCAACTGGGGGCAATTAGCCTTCTTATGGCCCCTCTGGTTGCAGTGGAAACATAACAACTCGGACGTCTGAATAGCGGGTGCAGGGGTGGTACAATCCCTGCTGAAATGCCCCGTCTTGCCTCACTTGTAGCAGCCCGACGATCCCAACCTACATGCCCCCTCGTGTGGCCTGCCGCATTTCCTGCAGCGGCCCTGTCCTGACTGGCCTTTCGGCCTACCATCTGATCCCCTGGGCTTCTTCCCCGAAGCCCCAGTCACCTGCCCCTCCTCTACCTTCCTATTCCGGATGTGCTCCAGATCAATCTACCTCTCCCTTTCCCTAGCAATCATGGAATCCAGGGTAGGGCAAGCTGAAAAACTAACATGCTCCCGAATGTCGGCTCGCAATATGTCATGGTAGCGGGTCCTCCTCATGACCTCATCTCCCGCATACTGGGGCACCAGTAACGCCCTCTCCCGGAACTTGGCGGTGATCTCCGCCACAATCTCCGTAGTCTGTCTCATGTCTAAGAACTCCCTAGCCAACTGCTGGAGCTCCACTGCAGGTGCAAACTCCGCCCTGAAGCGGGTCACAAATTCCGGCCACGTCATAGCCCCAACAGCCGAGGCTCCCAGAGAGTCACCAACCAACTCCCACTAATCTCTGGCCCTGTCTCTCAAGCACCCTGCTGCATATCTCACCTTTGACCCCTCGGGGCAGAAGCTGGTCAACTGTGCAGACTCAATGTCTGCAATCCATCGCCTGGTTGCAATGGGGTCCTTCGCCCCCTGGAAATCCGGTGCACCGCTGCCCCTGAAGTCCTTAAAGGACAGTGTGTGTGATCCCGACTGGCTGGTCGCCATGTCGCTCCTGAACGCCCGGAGGCGATCCTCCATCAGCTCGACAATCCCTTCCTTGATCGACCCAAAGATGATCGGGGTCGCATCAAGGATGCCTCTAGTGATCTCGGACGTGATGAACTCACGTAGCCTCTCATCCACCGGTTCGGAACCTGAACCCGAACCCGATCCCTCTCCAGAGCTGCCAACTGCTGGCCTCGGACATAGTACCACCATTCTGCAATACATAATGACAACCGTCAGTGATACTGATACATCTAGAGGGATCACATCTATCACAAGTTCCCTGGTCTTGCCTCATCCTTCCTTGATTCAAGTACGGATCCTCTGCTTTCAGTAGTACGGGCCCATACTACCTTCCACATCTACCCGTACTTTCCTCAAGAACCGCCTCAACTCCACCAAGTCCCTTCTACTACTACTGTTTTGTGCCACTCTCATCCTAGGCTTGTCCTAGGGTACCTCTGACTTCACCCTAATCAGTCCTCAGCTGCTGAAGGCCTCTTGGTAATGCCAATTAGCCATTACTTGAATACAATCACATGCAACGAGGCCCGGATAATCCTTCGAGTAAGGGACTCATCCCTACAATGGTTAGGACTCAAACAAGAGCTGCGAAATAGGGTCAAATCCAATCCTCTAAGATTATTCAACCCTGATCACATGTGACTTTAATGTATTCACCTAATAGCTAACTCCCATCACTCAAAGTCCCACAAAGCACAAAGCAAGCAGCATTCAGACAAAAGGGAACGATCTCAAGCAATCCTATCCTCATAACAGGAAACTGTACTAGTATACAATGCTAAGCTCATACTATCAGGCATAACCTAAACAGGCTATCCTACTACTGTCTACTCAATACTATCATGCAATTCTCATAAGCTGAAACACATAAAGCAGGCACATAAGGCATCATTCCTAGATCCTTAGTCTTATTCTAGCATGTTGTTCTACTGAAACTGGTAAACATAACATAGACTTGTATGGGTACTTTGGGGAATACTTACTTGAGCTCGGCCGGTCGCGCACATCACACACTTTCTTCTTTCTCCGATCTCTTTTAACTTATCTTTTAGAAAACCATTTTCTTGTAAAAAAATTTAATCCCTCGATTTGAGTCCAGACACCCCCGAGGGTGTTTCCGAATCCCTCAAACCAGGGCTCTGATACCAACTTGTAACATCCCAAATTTTGAGTCCAAAAATTTCATTTTAATTAATTGATTATAGAAACATTTATAAGAAAACTACGTAAAACTATATCATTTCGTAAATTGATATATCATGTCTGAAAACCCAAATCACAAAGTAGTAACATGTTAGAGTACAATCCCAGAATATCTCAAGTGCGGAAACCCATGCGTGTGTGTATGATGTGCCGCTACCGTGCCAGCTCCTTCCCCTTCGCTGAAGAGGTACCTGAAACCAAAACTGTAAACAGTAAGCACGAAGCTTAGTGAGTTTCCCCCAATCGTACCACATACCATACAATCATATAACATACATACTGCCGGGCAATTCTGGGGTGCCCGACCTACCCGGTACGGCCATTCTGCGGTGCCGACCTACCCATGTCAAGCCATTCTGGGTTGCTGACCTACCCGTCGGTCCTAACAACCGACCCTCGGGGACTATTCCAACCCCTACTGCTACTATCACATATATCATAACATAAACATACTATCAGACATATATGGGGTGTCCGAACTACCCTTCGGTCCTAACAACCGAACTTGGGGACTATTCCCCTCCTACTACCACTATCACATATAACATATCATGCCAGCATATAAACATATCATAACATACTGTCAGACATATCTGGGGTGCCTGGCCTACCCTTCGGTCCTAACAACCGAACTCTACTACTATCACATATAACATATCATGCCAGCATACAACATATCAGGTAGTAGCAAGCCTAGATAATATCACAAAGACGATCATCTAACATACAACTCCTACTGGTGGTCCGGCATTGTGGTCGTAGACTCACCGCTACTGGAAGGTAACTCACCTCGTACGAGTAGCTGCTGATAATCTGTGCGGGAAATCTCTGTCTGCTGCTGCTCCGGAAATCCTCTAGCTATAATCCCCACAAAACACTCAGTCAGAATCTGATATCTACTCTTGTTGCGACATCGACCTCCGATGAGTCTTCTGGTCTTCTGCCGCGGCGGAGATCTGGACATCACAGTGCAAAGTCGTTAGAGCCGTCCCAGGGACTGTGCCCCGGGAGCGGACTCCAACGGTCAAGTTAGATCAGTTGGAAGATCTGAGATGGTTCTCCATAGCTGGAGAGGACCATCTTGGTGCTGGTGGTGGTGTATGGTGGCTGACGGCGGCGGGTGGCGGCTGAGCCACCCGGCCGGAGTATAGTGTGGCGGTTGAGCCATGGGGTAAGAACCTAGGGGAAAAGGTCTAGGAGAGATCCTAGTGGTGGCTGAACCACTTCGGAAAGAGTCCTCCCTCATGGAGGAGACGCTATTCTATTTATAGGGGACAACTAGGTCAAGGGGAATTAGGTCAGGCCTTGGGCCAGCCCAATTCAGGCCCAACTAGCAAAGAGCCGGGCAAGGCCGCCCGGAGGCGCCGGGTGGGGCTGGCGGGCTCGCCCCAGGCAGGGCTGGCGGGCGCGCACCAGGAAGGGATGACAAGGAGGGCGTCAGGCAAGGGAGCTCCAGGCCGGGCCGGCAGGAGAGTCCCCAGCAGGACTGGCAAGGGAGTCCCCAGCAAGGCTGGCAAGGGAACGCCAGGCAGGACTGGCAGGAGCGCGCCAGGCCAGGCTGGCGCGCTAGAGCAGTCTAGGCCATGCCAATGGACCATATATCATCAAGTCCCCCGGTCTGGTGTTATTGGTACGCGTCCAATGACATCGGACTGGAACTAGTCATATAAACTGTCCGTCGTCAAGTCCCCCTAGTCTGATGCGATTGGGTTGCTGACAATCGGATCAGACTAGATAAAGTACCAATACAATAAATAATAAAGAGAAATGACCGAACCTCGCCCACGAGAGTGGTGGGGTTGTGCGAAGAGCCAATCATTACTTATGCAGCTTGAGCTGACTTGATACTCCTTCATTGAGAGGAGTGCGAGCCGATCGGTGCGATGCAACGTAACTATAATTGCGATCATGCGGACCGAGGCTGCTAAAGAGTGTTACACGACACTGATGTCGATAAAATGTCGGACCGGGGTAGCTAGGAAGCGTAGCCTCGCCCTACAGTCTCTAAGACCGTTGTCGAGCTCCGAATTTTGTAAATAGATACAACGCACTTGGTCCATGATTCCCACGTTCCAGTCACAGCTGAAAGATGTTAATAGAAATAGACGCTTTGAGCGTTGCACGCGCACCTCGGTGAGGGGGATGAGACCCGCAGCCAACACCGGGTGGGGAGTTATATTTCTATGCCCGCTGGATGGGAACTTTGAGTGACTGGTCAGCGGTGCACACTTCACAAGTCCCCTGTAAATGCTTTACAGACCAGGCTTTGCTACGCGAGTTTGTTGTTGGCGCACTCTGAGTGTAGCGATGCTGGAGCGACTATCTGAAAAGACAACTCGATCAAATAGTTAGTATTTTTTCTTGAAATAATAAATCGATTCATATTGTTCGTCACGATTGTTTCTAAACGCTTCATGAATAGTAGTAGCAATAATGCACTACTCTTCTCCTCCCCCCTTTTTTGATGAGAACGTCACGCTGGCTGGACCGCATCTTCTAGAAGCGGATTTATCTTGATTGAAGTGGAGCGCACGAGCTTCAAATTTTTTTTTTTGGAAAGTTCCGAGTGGATTGGACTGTAAAACATCTTCTAAAATCGAATTATGTTGGACGAAGTCATATTACTTGAGACTGAAAGGCCAATTTATTCTTGAAAAATTTGTGTCATTTAATCCTTTAAGGCAGCCCAAATGTTGAAGTATATGGGAAACCCAGATAAGGTGCTATAGCCCACGTGCAGCCCATTAGGGTGTATGGAGTTGTAAGCCCAAATATTCTATTTTTTTTTGTGTGTAATTTGATCCAATCAGACCAAAGGCATCACCTAGGGCCCGCTTGTGCTTCTTTTACCAATTTTGAACAGAGGCGAGGTTATTCCAACTGCACCCTACAAACTCAATCTGTCAAAAGGGGAATCCAAAAGACGCAACGTCGGCGATTGAGGATGTCTGAGACACCGGAGCCGTGAACTCCACTGATGGTCAACGAGTAGTAACTCCTGGTCACCTGGTATCGTCGGCTGAGAAAAGGATCGGATCGGCCAGATCATCGGCGACGCATGCCTATTGGGCCGACGGAAGATGGCACGACGGTTGGTGCTTCGATTACACCGGCATCGCCGCTCCGCCAGGTCTCTCTTGAAGGATGTCTTCAACAGGTATGGTCTGACGGTGATGATGGCGGTGAGCTAAAACTGTTGTGGCCAACATTAGGGTTGCGTCCCCGGAGGCCAACAGGTAAGTGAGTACCGCCGGGGAACGTTTTGCTCGGAGGAGGGGCAGCGGAGCTGGGTTGCACCGATAGGTGAATACGGCGGTGCTGTTGGGTGTGCTTTGCCAGTCGCCGGCTAGAAGGGGTCGACTGGGTGGTGACGGAACATCAAGGGATCGGCGGTGGGAGGCCTACGAAGGCTTTGATAGTTCCCCGTAGGAGTTCGTCAGTTGTAGATATAGACTAAAGATGCTATTTCGCCAGTGATGGTTAACATTTAAAAGAAGCAATGTGGTCCGGTGGGCTGCTATCAGTCGACATTACATTTGTTGTTGATGGATTCGACTGGTGGTCTGGAGGCTAATGTCGGCGACCGGAGGTGGATTCAAGAGGGAAGACGGTCTTCCTGTGCAGATGAGTCGGAGGTGTTGAGGATCGGCGATACTTGGTTCAGCAGGCGGTGATAATCGAGAAACAAGGGTCAGCACTTGGCACAGGTTGTGATTGAAGAAAGCCTTGGTTGTTCCCCTTTGGAATTTGTCACTAGTTGATGACTGGAAATCAGAGGTGTTGGTGAAGATTTGAAAGGAGTTCATGGTGGAGAGTTTCTCTTTCTTTTGTTCCCCTCGAAGCTTAACAATGGATGAGACCTGCGTGACATCTTCTAATAACGTCACTCTGTTGGGTAGTCACCGGGAGCGCTGAAGAAGAAGATTCAGGTGTTGCTTGGTTTCATGTTGGGATTCGCAGCAGCGAGCTCACCGGAAACATTGTGCTTGAGGTTGCCGGTGCTAAGCAAGTTAGGCGATTGGAGGTGGTCCACTTGTGGTTCATCGGGAGGAGTCACACGGGATGGTGAGTGACTGTTTGCACAAGTCTCGATGCTTGATGGTTTCCGCCTACTAGAGACGACCAACAATGTTCGAGGGAGGCACTTGATGTCGGGGCCTTCCTGCTGGGGGCGTCGTCTAGCTGGGATCGACTAGCCATGGAAGCTACTGATGATTGGAGGTCGCCCGGCGGGTGACTGATGACCGACGATCAGAAGGTGTACAGGCAGCCTCACTCGGGAGAAGCAATAGGCTGGTGGGGCCCATCTTCTTTGTTTTTGTGTATAGAGAAGTGGACCACGTGGGTCCAGCTTTGGTTTTTACTGTTGACAGCTCTGTCATTTGTCTTGTCATTTGTCTGTTGCACTGTGCACCTTTACCCCCCCCCCCTTTTTTTCGGCAGTAGATAGACAAGACATACACCATTTTTGATGTATTTTTTGTGTTAATAAATGTGAGCTGTAAAGATGATTTTCTCTGTGCATATATACTTGTTTTTTATTTTGTTGTTTTTTTTATATATAACCATTAATTAAAATGGTAAAACTATGAAGTAAAAATAACTTTTACTAGTTACAGCACAACTTAAAGAAATTTGTACATTTAGATTGATTACTAAAATTAGCCTTTGATAATATGACAACTGAAAGATGGTAAAAAGCTCATAAGAATTTTTTTTCTTTTTTACAGATATCAGTTCTTCTTATAGAACTCCTCTCCACTCTTTTTTTCTGAAGAGTTTTATAAAATGTACAAGCTATATAGCTGTATGCACAAACAATTGTTGCAGAGATGAGATTGCACACAAAAAATCGTAGCTAAAAACGATTTTTGGTAATATGTGAACTGAAGATGAAATAAAAACTCTTAAAAACTTCTTTTCTCCCCACTTGCTGAACAAATCCCATATTATAAATTAAAAACGGATCTAATATGATATTGCTCGGAAATCTTCCTTTTCTTTTCAGCTTGCTCAACAAGCTGTCAAGGTATAACCAAGAAACATATCTGAAATTTTTTTTTGTTTTCCTTTCCTAAACTATTTAAAAGGAAACACCAAGAATATAAACAAAAGTGGGATAAGAACTCAATTTTTTTTTTGAAATGTACAAACATCTCAGCTGTGCTTACAAACAGCTGATGCAAGTGGTAAAGTTGTTCATAGAAAATCTTAACTAAAAACGATTTTCTGATAATATATGGGCTGAAAATGAGATAAAAACTCATAAAAAATTATTTTCTTTTCAACTTACTGAGAAAACCCCCAAAATATGAACAAAAACGAATCTAACAAGGTTTTCTCCTCACTAAACCTTCTCTACTCTTCAGCTTGCTCAACAGATCTGAAAATCTTTTGTTTTCCATTTCTAAGCTTCTAGAGGAAGCACCAAATAAAAAACTTAAATGGAGTTGTACATTAGAAATCAGGAACCAACCGATTTTCTTGAAAATGAGCAAGCAAGAGAGGTAAAGACTTGTAAAATATTGTTTGTTCTTCAACTTGGTGAACAAAATTCGAAAATATGAACAAAGATGGGGAAAAACTCATAGAAATCTCTTTTCTCCGCAACTTTCTGAATAATCCAACAAATATGGATCTGATAAAATCTTTTAACTTGAGAAGTGCTCAAATAAACTAAAACAAGACATATTTAGATATCTGAGCAAAAACAAGGTAGATCTAACGATCTGAGCAAAAAACTCAACAGATCTAAAGATCTGAGCAAAAAACTAAACACGTCTGAAAGATCTTGGCGAAACCAAATCGATTTGAACAGATCTTGGTAGAAACCAAATGGATCTGAACCAAATGGTGGGTAGAAATGAACAGATCTGAACAAATCTTAGATGAAAACACATCAGATTTGAACAAATCTGGGCAAAATCGAGCTTGAAACCAACTGAGGCTTTTGCTACTTGCTCGAATCCGGGATGGCGCCAAATGTTGCGACATCGACCTCCGACGAGTCTTCTGGTCTTCTGCTGCGGCGGAGATCTGGACATCACAGTGCAAAGTCGTTAGAGCCGTCCCAGGGACTGTGCCCCGGGAGCGGACTCCGACGGTCAAGTTAGATTAGCTGAAAGATCTGAGATGGTTCTCCATAGCTGGAGAGGACCATCTTGGTGCTGGTGGTGGTGTATGGTGGCTGACGGCGGCGGGTGGCGGCTGAGCCACCCGGCCGGAGTATAGTGTGGCGGTTGAGCCATGGGGTAAGAACCTAGGGGAAAAGGTCTAGGAGAGATCCTAGTGGTGGCTGAACCACTTCGGAAAGAGTCCTCCCTCATGGAGGAGACGCTATTCTATTTATAGGGGACAACTAGGTCAAGGGGAATTAGGTCAGGCCTTGGGCCAGCCCAATTCAGGCCCAACTAGCAAGGAGTTGGGCAAGGCCGCCCGGAGGCGCCGGGCGGGGCTGGCGGGCGCGCCCCAGGCAGGACTGGCGGGCGCGCACCAGGAAGGGATGACAAGGAGGGCGTCAGGCAAGGGAGCGCCAGGCCGGGCCGGCAGGAGAGTCCCCAGCAGGACTGGCAAGGGAGTCCCCAGCAAGGCTGGCAAGGGAACGCCAGGCAGGACTGGCAGGAGCGCGCCAGGCCAGGCTGGCGCGCTGGAGCAGTCTAGGCCATGCCAATGTTGTCAATCTGATATCTACTCTTAGGGTAAAATGACTATTTTAGCCCTGAACAAGTCCAAGTCAAAGTCAAAGTCAACTTCCAGTTGACCTGACTCGCCGAGTTGGGCCGCCAACTCGTCGAGTCCCTAACCTTTTAACTGTCCTCATCCACGTCTCTACTCGTCGAGTTTAGAAATGACTCGACGAGTTCTCCTTCTATATGAGCATCAAATGAACCTTCATCAGACTCATCGAGTTGTATGAACAACTCGTCGAGTTCATCCTCATCCTAAGAACCAGTCCCGTCCTCGACTCGCCGAGTTGTATGAACAACTCGTCGAGTTCATCTTCAAGAGTTGGGAGATTGCCTTGGACTCGCCGAGTCTGTTCATGCACTCGTCGAGTCCTATGAACTCTAGGACTATGGCTTAGCCCAATACGTTGGGTCACTCCCCTGGACCCTCTAAAACCTTTCCAGCACTCCACTGGGTCTCTTTGACCCATAACAGAAAAGGGGAGTCTAACCTCGGACTCGCCGAGTCCCAAGAACGACTCGCCGGGTCGATACTGTCCAAGGCTATTTCTTCGATTTCTGGTGTACAACACTTGTCCAAAAGATAGATCTAGGTCCCTAAACTCGATCTAGCATGTTGATGATATATGGTCCACTAGCCTGGCCTAGACTGCTCTAGCGCGCCAGCCTGGCCTGGCACGCTCCTGCCAGCCCTGCCTAGCGTTCTCTTGCCAGCCTTGTTGGGGACTCCCTTGCCAGCCCTGCTGGGGATTGTCCTGCCGGCCCGGCCAGGCGCTCCCTCACCTGGTGCTCCCCTGTCATCCGTTCCTGATGTGCGCCCTCCAGCCTTGCCTGGTGCGCGCCCGCCAGCCCCGCTCGGTGCCTCCGGGCGGCCTTGCCCAGCTCCTTGCTAGTTGGGCCTGAATTAGGCTGGCCCAAGGCCTGACCCAATTCCCCTTGACCTAATTGTCCACTATAAATAGAATAGTGCCTCCTCCATGAAGGAGGACCCTTCCCCAAGTGGCTCTCAGCCACCACTAGACCCCATGGCTCAGCGGCCACTGTACTCCGGCCGGGTGGCTCAGCCGCCACCCGCCGCCGTCAGCCACTAGCACCAAGATGGTTCTCTCCAGCTATGGAGGACCATCTCAGATCTTCTAGCTGATCTAACTTGACCGTCGGAGTCCGCTCCCGGGGCACAGTCCCTGGGGCGGCTCTAACGACTTTGCACTGTGATATCCAGATCTCCACCGCAGCAGAAGTGTTAGGTTTTGAGCATTCTAACACTTCCTAAGTGTACATGCAACCCTAATAAACCTTGGATCTATGTTTGTCTAAAATACATGCAAAATTTGTTTTCTAAGGTTTATAACTTATCTAGTATGGCATGGGGAACTTTTAAACATAAAAGAACTACATGAATTACATACCTTTGTTTGTGAATTGATTCCTTAGGAGTTTGAGAGCCAAGCACCAATAATGTGAATGCCTCAAATGGAAATCACAAATCACCACAAACTTGGAAAACTTATGAGAGAGTATATCTATGCTCTAGAAATCGGCCACCTTTCTTCACACACACTAGGGTGTCATTTCATGCATCACAAGCTTGTTTATATAGTGCACATGATTAGGGTAAACCCTAATAACCCATGTCTTTTCCTTTCCAAGGATCCATGGGTTAAGAGCTCCATGGATCATCCATGGACTCCCATATAAGCTTAGCCCATTACCATAATGAGTGTTAGCCCACACTATATAAATATAATAGCCCATGTTTAATTAGTCACCATTTGATCACTAAATTAATTCATAATTAATTTAAGACGAATACTAATTAAATAATACAATTTCATATTAATATATTATAACTTATAATATATTAATAAGCCGCAAATATACTCTTCTCATAATGTTATCCATATAAATAGTTCGGGTGAAGTGCAACCCAAATGGACCATGCCGGGTCGGGTCAAGTATATACCAAATAAGTTATGGACTTAGACACCTTATCCAACAGTATCCCACTTGGATAAGTCTAATAACTATATTTGCCTATATGACTTCAGGAACCAACCGGCAATCGTAGCTCTCGAAAACTCTGTTGAACTATGAAGCGCCATTTTAGATAAGTGATCATATAATCCTCTGCTCTCATGATATCAGCCGGACAAATACATGGAACAATGTCTTACTTATTGTCCAGCAGTTTGTTTCCCGATTTCCGATTTGTTTGACAAAGAACTTAATCGAACACATCAATTTAGTTCTGAACGGGCCCGGTACATAGGTCAAAACAAAATCATCGAGGGGCCCAGATATCGCTTCTAATCCTCCAAGGACTAGAAGGAACAGATAAACTTCGACTCATATACTTGTTTCTACTACGTGTTGAATTATACACAAAGGCACGTTTCATAACATCAAGTTACTGATGCGTTTTCGTGCAATCAATGTACAACCAACTAATAGGTAACAACTCATATCTCTAGGTTTGAAGACTTATATGATATTACCGTCTCACAATCACTCGAGATAAATTCCATGAAGTGATGCAAGTGAGCGTGGGTTGAATCCAATACTCATAACTTATGAGCACTCATAAGTGTTGTAGCCATGTCCAACATCTTAGACCTCTACAACCAACTCATGATAGTCTTGATTCATATCTACTTCCAACATATGACCGACTGTGGATGGTTTGAATAACTTAATCATTCGGAAAGAATAACCTAGTTATTATGGAAGTCAAAACATGCAAAGTGAAACACAAGAATAATTGAATCCAATATGGTCTCAGCACTTATGAATATAAATAAAACACCTTTTATTCATCACCATATTGATTCCACATTATTCTGTTTTGATTTATCAACTTAACACTTGAATTAAAACAATAGTTGTCCCATGCTCCAAGCATGTACACTATGTTTTCTAAACAATAGTCATGCCATACACCAAGTATGCACGCTATGTTTGTCTATGATCTTTACTTTGTGAAGTAGATCAATTGAACATGATTCCAATGATGCTCATTTCACAGTCCCAAATCCTTACCGTAAATGTAAGAATACCAAATTCTTGTCATTTACTGTAATCTGTTAGATTCCAAACTTATATGCATTGATCCTCTTGCAATGTCTATGCACAAAAGTCACAAAACTTGTCAACAGTCATTACAGAGTATTCCAAAGGAGATTAATTCCATGGAAACGAAGTCTCATATTCAAAGTACATTGCTTTGAACATCCTTCTTGCATAAAAGTTTCTAACTTTCTCGTAGATTCTTAATATCCAACTCCCAATATGGAAAATTTCCATATTCCCATTTTGATTATCATATCTGAACAAGAGCTACCTCTTTTCAGAATATATCTATATGGTCCTTCCAAAATTTAACACTATACTTCCAACTGTCCCTTAGCAACCAATCTTTGGTCAACCTTAGATTGTCCTCGACAATTGCTTAATCATTTTAGTCATATCCGGTTCTATTCCTTTTTCCCTCTTAATGCTCTAAGCATTTTGAAAAATTTAGAACGGATAAATATTATAGCACATGTGACCGATCCTATACCCGAAGCATATGGGACACGATTCATGATGTCTCACATAAAGACCTGATACTAGATCAGTCTTTTGCTACAATATTTTTTATTTGCCATGTTTTCAAAAATCAACTATGAAGAGGGATGTCGTAATCATAATCGAATTTGAGAACACAATATATATAGAATTTCCTTATGTTGAACCATTCCAACATAAAATTTGTATATATATCCTTGACTAAAGATGATTGAAATCTCAATCTAAACTTTTAGGATTGATATGAAGTATAATCTTCTCTCCCTTAATTATAGCAAAACAACCTTTTCCAAGTGAAATTCTTGTTTTCTATAATTAACAATACTCATCATAATTGATTATGCTTCCACTAGCATAATAATTATTTAGCACAACAATTATGCTCCCACTAGCTTTGACATGTCCTCAGAAATCGACTTCTAGAAATCAATACTTTATTGACTTTCATCACCAAAGTTCAGACTTCTGATATGAGATGCTTCGAAAAAACTTTATCTAAGCTTCACAGACTCATACATCTTTCTTTAGATAGCTCACATGTGTGTCTAAACAATTATGAAGAGGGATGTCGTAATCATAATGTTTAGACCTGTTTGCTATTTCTCACAAGTCCATGTTAGTGTGCCGGTTAACCACACACGCTCCACTAACGACTTTGAGAA
The DNA here is from genome assembly GCF_052849685.1 of Lactuca virosa. NCBI lineage: Eukaryota > Viridiplantae > Streptophyta > Magnoliopsida > Asterales > Asteraceae > Lactuca > Lactuca virosa. The sequence goes on from NC_136428.1 coordinate 30,383,332, forward strand.
TGCAAACAACACAATTGCTATCTACTTAAAATCTACTTAGTGAAAGCGTTTCCTCACCATCATTTTCATGAATCGGAAAAAACCTTATGACACTTAGATTTTATGATGTATGTGTTCCTATCCATATGAATTTGTCAAAACCGTAATCAAAAGACAAGGTTAGTGACAAACTCAAAACATATGGATTGAACTTGTTCAATCTTGATTTCTTGCCTCTTGGTAGCCCAAGGGCCCACCATTGCTTCCAAGTTGTTATGCACACACTTGAGAACTCACAAAACTCACATACATAGTCAACTTTACCGGAATAGGCACAGGAACAAGAATTATGTCAACACGATAGGTTACAAACCTCAAGTCGTGTGCTAGCGATAAACTATAGGTTTTATCCTTGATTAGCTCTTGAAACTCTGAAGACCTTTAAGACTCCCACTGTCCTCTTGACATGCAAGTTTCTCTTTGTCAAGAATCATTCCTTGACAACCAAACAAACATTCAAGAGTCCGTGCGGATTCTTATCAAGATAAACACTTCACACAATTGATGTCAGTTGGTCTTTATTTTATCCAAAACATCACAACTTACCAATTTCAAATGTACAAGAGTAGAAAACATTTTACTCTTACATTTGACAAGTGTTATAAACCTTCTTTAAGATGTGTCACTCAAGTTACAATCTTGGAGTATGACTCTAAGACTTGTTTTGGAACAAAGTATGATTCATCTTCTTGATTTTAACCATTCCAACAATTCATGAATCCTCTTCTTAGCCATAAAATGCACTAAGATGTCCTTAGAGGATGAATTGTGACATGGTTTCTTAATCATTAAGATGATCATAAAACAAGATACTAAAGTACTCTCCCATCTTTTCAGATTTGAGAAACTTTTATCTTTCTGCCCAATTTGATTCTTCCCATTCGTCCTGCCATACATTGAAACTTTTCCAATGTTTCAGAATTGTACTTCAACTTGTAGGTACAACCATATTTACTAAACTTTAGTAAATCATGACGAATAGTCTTATCGATCTTTGTGGTGGACTTTGACCTGCACACACCCAGTGTACCCGATCCTTTAGTCTTTCACCTGTCTCACATATACATGTGGTCAGGGAATTAGTCTTAACTTTCCAAAAATGAAAATTCTCATTCATCATGCAATACAACCTGCATGATTTCAAGTTTCAGTCCAATTGAAACCTTGGGTGATGAGAATCTTTCCTTATTTGATAAATTTAGACACTATCACTAATGAAAGAATCAAATGCACATTTCCATTATTGCTAGAATCATACAAACATCAATTTTTCATAAAATGCCATTGCAAGGAGATATAATAAAATAAAACAAAATTTTATTTATTTATAAATGCGGAAAAACTTTTTCCTTACAATGCAACTTTAAATGAAAACTATGTTATTACATATCTTCTAGCAATCTATCATAACTCTTATGTAGCAGCTCAAGAATCCGATCTTCGAACTATGCGATTGAAATCCATCTTCGCGATCAGATTCAGCATACTCTTTCTTTAAGTGTCCTTCCCTTTGCTTGATCCTGAAGCAGAGTCAAACCTTTTGTTTCTACTTGCTTTCAGATCTTTTAGGTATTCAGGGCAGCTTCGCTTCCAATGTCCCTTCTCATGACAATAAAAACATATAGACTCTTTGGGAATGGTACACGAGATTATCACAGACTTAGCCTTTCCCTTTGCCTTTTGGTCAACCGGGTTGACTAAGGCCGATCCCTCTCCATTGGGAAGAAAAGGCTTTTCTGGACTTCCAATGTTACCATTGTCCATGTCCATGGAAGTTTGAGAAATAGACCTTCCACCCATATTTGCTTGACCATTGCGCCACATCATTTCTGACTCAGCAGCAACAAGCAAATAAGATAGATCTATTAGGGTCATGTCGTGATCTATCACATAGTAGTTCTTAATGAACTCACTATATGAATCTGGAAGTGACTGAAGAACCCAGTCAACAGCCAACTTCCTTGGGACAACGACACCCAACATTCTCAACCTGTCAAAATGTGACTTCATTCCTAAGACATGAGTGCACACAGGTCTTCCATCTTTATGTTTCATCGCTAGTAGGGCTTGAGTGACCTTGAATTTTTCAAGTCTTCGAGCTTGTGGGTCAGGGAGAATAAATGGAGGAGGTGGAGGTAGAGAAGTATGATTTCCAAGAGATTTGGGAAGATCACAATTGTCTAAACCAGACATCTACAATGGGAGATATTCAAGTTAGTTGATTTTAAGTCCTTAATATAACACCCAATATGAAATATTAAGGCTAGGACCCAACACAATATTTTATAACTTGGAAGAGGGATGCCGTAATCCAAGCTATAAAATATTTGAAGGTAGGTGAATGACGATTCACCAATTTCCACCATGAAAAACGAAATAAATTATTAAGTTTTAATTGGATTTGAAACTCCTAGATCTTTTGAGATTCATTGAACTTTCAATGGCATGTTTCAATCTCGATTGTGCCCTTCAGGTTTTGTAACTGGGATGCCGAGGATCACAAAACAAGGTGTGAATAACCATGCAAACTCACTTGGTACCCTTAATATTATCACCTAATCGATGTGCCGGTTAACCACACACGCTCCACCGATCTATGATAAACATTAAGTCACCCTTCGTGATCCTTACTAGTCCAAGTTAGTGTGCCGGTTAACCACACACGCTCCACCAACAACTTGGTAAGGTACAAAGTGTGAATTTCATGGGTTAGCACCATATTCACATTTTCCTAAAGTAACTAAGATTGGGAGTTTATAAAAGGTTTAGTTACTTTATAATATTCATTATACTTTTAATGAGAATTTAAAGTCATTGTCCTACCTGTTCGGCTAACGACCCTCCACCGATGAAGGAAGCGGTGGGTGAGAATGGACACCCATTACGTTGCCATTTTATAGGCAACAACCTTCCTTGACTAAAGATGATTGAAATCTCAATCTAAACTTTTAGGATTGAAATGAAGTATAATCTTCTCTCCCTTAATTATAGCAAAACAACCTTTTCCAAGTGAAATTCTTGTTTTCTATAATTAACAATACTCGTCATAATTGATTATGCTCCCACTAGCATAATAATTATTTAGCACAACAATTATGCTCCCACTAGCTTTGACATGTACTCAGAAATCGACTTCTAGAAATCAATACTTTATTGACTTTCATCACCAAAGTTCAGACTTCTGATACGAGATGCTTCGAAAAAACTTTATCTAAGCTTCTCAGACTCATACATCTTTCTTTAGATAGCTCACATGTGTGTCTAAACAATTATGAAGAGGGATGTCGTAATCATAATGTTTAGACCTGTTTTCCATTTCTCACAAGTCCAAGTTAGTGTGTCGGTTAACCACACACGCTCCACCAACGACTTGGTAAGGTACAAAGTGTGAATTTCATGGGTTAGCACCATATTCACATTTTCCTAAAGTAACTAAGATTGGGAATTTATAAAAGGTTTAGTTACTTTATAATATTCATTATACTTTTAATGAGAATTTAAAGTCATTGTCCTACCCGTTCGGCTGACGACCCTCCACCGATCAAGGAAGCGGTGGGTGAGAATGGACACCCATTAAGTTGCCATTTTATAGGCAACAACCTTATACCCCCCTTATAGACCGGCTTCGTGAATGAGGCCTACTAACGGTAAAACGACTTGATCTTATACGTATATATAATAATTAACCATTAATGTTATAAATATTATAAGGGTTGAATTTTAACTTTTAAAACTCTAAGGGTTGGAATTAAAGTATATTAAAGTGTGTGTAACTTTACAAATTCCAAAACTTGAGGGCAAGTTTTGAAACTTTTCAAAACTTTTCATTTCATAACTTATGAGTTAATGGTTCATAAAAATGAAGACTCTTCACTTTTATGTAACTTATGTGTTTAAATATGTGTTTAAAAGAAAGTGACCTTTGGATATCCATAACTTGAGGACAAATTATGGACTCCATTAAAACACATAAATGATCAAGAATTAATGATAAACAATTCAACAAATAATTCCTATCATTTTTCTAAACTCATCAGAACATGAACATGATCATCAAGATTTCAAGAATTATATGAGCACATAAAATCATGGAATTTTGATATAAGCCATTGTAAATGGATTAGCATAAACATTACACCATCTAAAACAGGTTTTAAAACACCAAAACAGTTTAGGGTAATGTTTCTAGTCCATTTCCAGCAACAAAAGTCGAAAATCTGCTGTCAGTTCATTCTACTCGTCGAGTGCACGAACCTAATCGACAAGTAGGATGAATTTTCACTTGGACTCGTCGAGTCCTCCCATGGACTCGGCGAGTCCACTGTTCAGACAGCAAACAATTTCGATTTTTAACACAATTTTGCATCAAGTATCAACAAACAAGCCTAGTCTCTGATACCACTATTGGGTTTTGAGCATTCTAACACTTCCTAAGTGTACATGCAACCCTAATAAACCTTGGATCTATGTTTGTCTAAAATACATGCAAAATTTGTTTTCCAAGGTTTATAACTTATCTAGCATGGCATGGGGAACTTTTAAACATAAAAGAACTAGATGAATTACATACCTTTGTTTGTGAATTGATTCCTTAGGAGTTTGAGAGCCAAGCACCAATAATGTGAATGCCTCAAATGGAAATCACAAATCACCACAAACTTGGAAAACTTATGAGAGAGTATATCTATGCTCTAGAAATCGGCCACCTTTCTTCACACACACTAGGGTGTCATTTCATGCATCACAAGCTTGTTTATATAGTGCACATGATTAAGGTAAACCCTAATAACCCATGTCTTTTCCTTTCCAAGGATCCATGGGTTAAGAGCTCCATGGATCATCCATGGACTCCCATATAAGCTTAGCCCATTACCATAATGAGTGTTAGCCCACACTATATAAATATAATAGCCCATGTTTAATTAGTCACCATTTGATCACTAAATTAATTCATAATTAATTTAAGACGAATACTAATTAAATAATACAATTTCATATTAATATATTATAACTTATAATATATTAATAAGCCGCAAATATACTCTTCTCATAATGTTATCCATATAAATAGTTCGGGTGAAGTGCAACCCAAATGGACCATGCCGGGTCAGGTCAAGTATATACCAAATAAGTTATGGACTTAGACACCTTATCCAACAAGAAGACCAGAAGACTCGCCGGAGGTCGATGTCGCATCATTTGTCACCATCCCAGATTTGAGCAAGTAGCAAAAGCCTCAGTTGGCCTACAGCTCGATTTTGACCAGATTTGTTCAGACCTGATGTGTTTTCATCTAAGATTTGTTCAGATCTGTTCATTTCTACCCACCATTTGGTTCAGATCCATTTGGTTTCTACCAAGATCTGTTCAGATCGATTTGGTTTCGCCAAGATCTTTCAGATCTGTTGAGTTTTTTCCTCAGATCGTTAGATTTACCTTGTTTTTGCTCAGATATCTAAATATGCCTTGTTTTAGTTTATTTGAGCGATTCTTAAGTTAAAAGATTTTATCAGATCCATCTTTGTTGGATTATTCAGAAAGTTGGGGAGAAAAGAGATTTCTATGAGTTTTTCCCCATCTTTGTTCATATTTTCGAATTTTATTCAGCAAGTTGAAGAACAAACAATATTTTACAAGTCTTTATCCTTTTGCTTGCTCATTTTCAAGAAAATCGGTTTTGGTTCCTAATTTCTCATGTACAACTTCATTCAAGTTGTTTATTGGGTGCTTCCTCTAGAAGCTTAGAGATGGAAAACAAAAGATTTTCAGATCTGTTGAGCAAGCTGAAGAGTGGAGAAGGTTTAGTGAGAAAAAAAACCTTGTTAGACCCTTTTTTTGTTTATATTTTGGGGTTTTTTCAGTAAGTTGAAAAGAAAAGAAGTTCTCTATGAGTTCTACCCCATCATTTGTTCAGATCTTCTTGGTTTTTTCCAAGATCTATCCGAGTTTGCTTCACTAATCTTTGGATCTGTTGATCCATTTCGTCTTTAGTTCAGATCTATGGATCTATATGATTTTATTCACCCAAATACTCCCCAAGCTTGCAAAAACCTTCTTAGATCCGTTTTTGTTTTTTATTTTGGGGGTTTGTTGAACAATTTCAGAAGAAAAAAGGTTTTTTTATGGGTTCTTACCCCAGCTTATTTCATATATTTCTAGAAAATCTCATGTAGTTTATGATTTTTTGTATATTCAAGTTATTTAAAAGCTTAGAGAAGAGAAAAAAAGAAGTTTTATGAGTTTTTCCTCATACTTTTAGTTCATAAAATCAGAAAATCCTTTTTTTAGTTGGGTTTTTCTATACATAACTCCATTTCATGAAAGAGATGCTTGTAAGCATAGCTATATTTCTTGTACATTATTATAAAAAAATCCTTTGAGCTTACAATTTTTTATGCAAATCTCTGCAATTATTTGCTTGTACACATAGCTGTGTACATTGTACATTTCACAAAATCCACAAAAACGTTTATCCCTTCCTACCAAAACCCATCAGATTATATTTTGCCATTTTTACCTCAAAATTACACATATCCACTATTTATTTATTTTTAACCCACTTCAAAGTTATCCCTACATTTTAATTACCATTTCAGTAAATGGTTTTCAAAAAAAAAGAGGAAAGATGAAGATAAAAAGAGAGTTCTGTAGAAAATGATATGTAAAAAGGAAATGTACAAAAAATGGGGGGGTAATCCTATGTGCACAGTGGACAAGGTGTTGTATGTGGTCCAGCAAATTACCAGCTGTATTATTCGAAAGAAAGAAAAAAGGGAGATAGCCGGCACCCTATAGCATAGGGTACACACAAAATACACATGCCTGGTACAAAAAGACATTACAGTTTACAGCTCATAAGCCTACAAATTTGATATGAAAATTACAATAATGGCCTCTAGTGTATGTTTGTTTTCACCCGACAACGATACAAAATAGAAAGAAGATAGGACCCATCTCCATACGGTATCACAGGAAAAAATGTGATATGTAGTTTAGAGAAGACAAAAAACATTGTGTGTGGCCCTACCTCGTTAATCTCTACCCGCCGTACTTCCTGACCATCTTCAACTGGCGAGTGTTTTCTCCAAAGCCTATTCCGCCGCCGGCAACCCAAGACCATCGACGACAACCTCCAACCTCCAATCTCAACCAACCGCCTGTATTCTCATCTTGATGCCAACCAAATCCATCACCGGCCCTTGTTTCTCGATTCACAGCCATGGGCTAAAACCAAAATCACCGCTTAACCCTACCTCTCGCCGGAAGAACGCTCCAGCCGCCGGTTGACTACGTCCCCCGACAGCAATCGTCGCCAACGGTCTCCACCTGATGCCCCGTCACCAGCCGATCTCCTCCAGCCGGCGATTGGCGAAGCATCCCCAACTTCTCGGTTTAATGTCGGCGGCGAGACACACAGTACTGCCGGTCGCCGCTAGCTGCCCCATCAGGACCAACCGTCAATACCACTTGTTACGCATCCAGCAGGTAGCGCAAGAGATAAAATCCGCCGACGAGCCAGATTTCGATCTCTGCAGATGGAGATCTCGCTCCTCCACAGATTCCCCCACGTCCGATTTCCGCTGACGAACAGCCACCATGACTCCTCCCCCGAGAACCGAAGGATCTCCTATCGCCGGCCACAGCTGTTCTTCCTCACCTTTTGGGCATCTCCTTCGCCAATTGTGATGATTAGATTCATCAATCGTGAAGATTAGAGGGGGCGGCTGCAAGACTTCCGTCCAAAAGTCAAACTCGATTAAAGCAAGTGGGCCCATACACACTTGATACCCGGATGCAAGTTCACACACATACAAAAAAAGGAAGGGATTACAATATGGGTTGTTTATTTGCAAATGGGTTACATTGCATACTTGGGCCAGGACATTTGATTTGGACTCCTCACATATTGGTATTAGGCTATCTAAAACAATTAAAATGGATCGGTTTTTTACAAGATTAAATTAGCCAATTAACCACTTGACGCTCCAGCAAAATTTAATTTTAGAAGATGCAGCACGGTCCAATCCACTCGGAACTTTAAAAAAAAACAAAAATCAAAGCTCGTGCGCTCCAATCTAGTCAAGCTAAATCTAATTCTATAAGATGTGGTCCGACTATCTCAATGTTTTCAAGAAAAAAAGGGGGGAGAAGAGTAGTGCACTACGGCTACTCTATGAAGTATTCCGAGAAGCGATCATGACAGGAAATGTGAATCAATTTATTATTTCAAGAATATATACTAACTCACAAATCTTATCTTGATGCCCTTTCAGATAGTTGCTTCAGCGTCACCACACTCAGGGTGCGCCAACAACAAACTCGCGTAGCAAAGCCCGGTCTGTAAAGCATTTACAGGGGACTTGTGAAGTGTGCATCGCTGACCAGTCACTCAAAGTTCCCATCCAACGGGCATAGAAATATAACTCCCCACCCGGTCTTGGCTACGGGTCTTGTCCCTCTCACTGAGGTGCGCGTGCAACGCTCAGAGCGTCTATTTCTATTAACAATTTTCAGCTATGACTGGAACGCGGGAATCATGGACCAAGTGCGTTGTATCTATTTACAGACTTCAGAGCTCGACAACGGTCTTAGAGACTGTATGGCAAGCTTACGCTTCTCAGCTACCTTGACCCGACGCCCTATTGACATCATCGTCGCAAAACAGCCCCGCTCCACTTGACATTATCAACAGCCTCGCTCCGCCTGAGCGCAGCAACAGTTATGCTGCATCTCACCGATTGGCTCACACTCCTCTCAATGAAGGAGTATCAAGTCAACTCAAGCTGCATAAACAACGTTTGGCTCATCGCGCAAGCCCACGACTTTCATGGGCAAGTTTCGGTCATTCTCTCTATTATTTAATGTATTGGTGCTTTATCTAGTCCGATCCGATTGTTAGCAACCCAATCGCATCAGACTAAGGGGACTTGACGACGCACAGTTTATATGACTAGTTCCAGTCCGATGCCATTGGGGGGACTTGATGATATATGGTCCACCAGACTGGGGGGACTTGATGATATATGGTCCACTAGCCTGGCCTAGACTGCTCTAGCGCGCCAGCCTGGCCTGGCGCGCTCCTGCCAGCCCTGCCTGACGCTCTCTTGCCAGCCTTGCTGGGGACTCCCTTGCCAGCCCTGCTGGGGACTCACCTGCCGGCCCGGCCAGACGCTCCCTCGCATGGCGCTCCCCTACCACCCGTTCCTGATGCGCGCCCGCCAGCCTTGCCTGGTGCGCGCCCGCCAGCCCCGCCCGGCGCCTCCGGTCGGCCTTGCCCAACTCCTTGCTAGTTGGGCCTGAATTGGGCTGGCCCAAGGCCTGACCCAATTCCCCTTGACCTAATTGTCCACTATAAATAGAATAGTGCCTCCTCCATGAAGGAGGACCCTTCCCCAAGTGGCTCTCAGCCACCACTAGACCCCATGGCTCAGCCGTCACTATACTCCGGCCGAGTGGCTCAGCCGCCACCTGCCGCCGTCAGCCACTAGCACCAAGATGGTTCTCTCCAGCTATGGAGGACCATCTCAGATCTTCTAGCTGATCTAACTTGGCCGTCGGAGTCCGCTCCCGGGGCACAGTCCCTGGGGCGGCTCTAATGACTTTGCACTGTGATATCTAGATCTTCGCCGCAGCAGAAGACCAGAAGAATCGTCGGAGGTCGATGTCGCATCACACGTAAAGTTACGAACTTTACGTGCATTCGTGGGACTTTGAGCCTAAAAGGCCCTAAAAGAGACTCTTAAGTTGCATGGGGACTTCCATGGGTGCAAAAGCGGCTCTTTTCTGCCTTGTAACTCCTTCATGGACCTAGATCTGAAGCCTCAACCCCCAACCATGCTTGCAATCTTGGTTGGTCACCAAGAATGGCTTATAAAAGCCCTAAATCTCCCCAAAAAGGGATCTAGCAAATGAACAAGCAAGGTACCGACTTTATACCTTCTGGGAACTGCAAATGATGCACAAACTTGAACTCCCTTGGTCTTCTCTTGATCCCTCTAGGCCCTTCCTTCTTCCTTGTGATCAAAATCACCAAAAATCACCACAAATGCCTTTAGATCTTCACACACACAGTTAGGGTTTGCTATGGGGGGTTTCTGGAAGCAATAGGGACGAAGGGTGGCTGAATGAGATGCTTAAATAGGGTGCAAACCCTTAGACTAGGATTTTGTCCAGTCAGAGTCTACTCGTCGAGTCTGGAGGCCGACTCAACGAGTCCATCATTTAAATCTCGTATCCAATCCGCTTCTACTCGACGAGTTGGGCCTTCAACTCGCCGAGTCTCAGGCCAAAAATGCACAATACTTAAATAAAATACACACCAGGAACCAAGTGCTACAGTGCAGTTGCTACAATAGGTGCTTGCTCAATTACAGGTGGTTGATTCATGTTTTCGTTTGCGTTTCCAACTCCACTTCTAGTTCTTGCCATTCTTGATCTATACACCGAATATGGTGAATTTAGACCCTCATTCGCGATAGATATTTAACTCTTCCATATCACTCCGAAACGTTTACATGCTAGTTCTAATACCGTAATCCTACGCTTAGAATCCTAAACACATAAGGTTTCCAGATCCGGTTGGCAACAAACCGTAGATCCGAACAAACAACATCATATATGGCAAACATATAACATTTAGCACATAAAAGCATTTTAGGCATCTTTCCTAAAATATACTAGTGCTCGTGTCTAAAATACAACGGACACTCATCTCACAATCTTTACTTAGCATCCTAAGTTTAAGTCTAGAAATCCTATAAATTCCTAGTTCGCTTAAACTAATGCTCTGATACCAACTGTGACATCCTCAATTTCACGACCATAAAAGACCGATTTAATTTATGCTTTTAAAATAAAATTAGACTAATCCTTTGATTAAAAGAGTTGCGGAATTTGTTCCCAAAACAAAATATGATAAAATAAGATTTACCAAAGCATTTCTTAAAGAAATGTATTTTCATTATATAACAAAACTCGGGATGTCATGTTCCGATACAGACCAAAAGCATAAACGGCACATTATAAGCCTTACAATAGTTATTTACAACTACAGGCCTATAATCAAAATATCTTGATAAGTCATCCAACTTATGCTCTCGCGCCACTACCTGTAATACAAAGAAAAACTGAGTGGGTCAGGCTTGGGAGCCTGATGAGCATATAGGGTTTTCAACCCACAATAAATAATTATATTAATTGCATCAACCAACAATAACCCAATTACCCATTCCCGTTATCCTCACTTTACGTCCCTAAAACAACTATCACAAGGGACCTAGCCTAAGTATTTTCTTCGGGGCGACAACACTGCTTTGGGGGTTTCCCAGCAATTTATGTCAAATAAGGCAACCATGTGGGGGATGGAGTACAGCAAATGAACACCCAAGTTCATTAACAACTACAGGTGGCGAACCTGCCAGCGTTCCACTAGACTGACTGGAAAAGTCCGTGGTCGTCATCTAAACTCCGCTAGATGACTAAATCAGCAACAACATCGAGGCCTCTCAACATTTTATTTTATCACACATCAACTATCTACCTATGTTCTACCTAACATATTTGTAGATAAAAATACATATATAGTTCCAAAAACATGTATAAAACATTCATTCAATATTATCTCAAATAAACAAATAATATATAAACACATAGCACGTATTTTATATCAAATACTTCATATCTATGTGTTAGAAGAAAATGACTACACACTCACTTGATAAGACAATGCTCGGACAGCACTACGGCTCTTCAAGTAGTATTCTTCGATGAAACCGGGATATCTTCCAAAAACCGGGCTTCTCGCGGGCAGAGCTTCGGCTCGAAAACTCTTTTTCTCGGGATCTTCGGAGCTTCGGGACTCGCTTCGGGTGTCGGGATGATACCGGGACTTCGGGGGTGCTTCAAGAGGGCTAGAGAGGGTGTAGAGAGTGAGAGAGTAAGCGAATTAGCAACCATGGTCGGCTGCCCTTCGGTTTCTATCTAAAGGGTCGAATTTCTTGATTCACGTCATGAACCTCAAATGTTCACGTCGTGAGTTCAGTCGTCATCAGGTGCGTCATCGCAACTTGGGTCTGTCAGGCTCTGGAAGACGTCCATCATTTGTTCACGTCGTGAACTCTGACAATGGTGGAAGTTTGTGCCCCGAACTTCAGAAATTCATATCTTTCGCATACGAGCTCCGTTTTTGACGTTCTTTATATCCACGCGTAGGTGAGATTATGCTCTACAACTTTCGTTTAGAATCTGTCGGCTAATTTTGACTTTATTTTTATTATATTATTTTTAGTAGGCCGGGACAGGAAAACTCCGTTAAAAATTCATAACTCCTTCATCTGATGTCCGTTTTCATCTGTCTTTCTACAGTTGCACTACTATCGACGAGATCTTCGATTCTCGTTTAGATTTTTTCGGCTAGAAATCACTCGATCTCATATTCGAACTTTGGGCTGCATACCGCTAAGTCGAAACTTAGAAAAATCATAACTTCCTCATACGAAGTCAGATTTAGACGTTCTTTTTATGCACGCTCTCGATTTAACGTATTGTACGACTTTCGTTTAGATCACTAAGGCTAAATATCACTCTATCGTAAATTCACTATTTACGTCACGCAGTGTCGTACCGGTTTTGTCGCGAAACTTCGATAGGTCATAACTTCTTCGTTATAACTCGGATTTCGACATTCTTTATATATCCGAAATCCTTATCACGATCACTACCTCTTTGAGTATAGATATTGGGATTATTTAATATTTTATTTTAACACTCATATTTATTCTTTGATTCATTTAAATCACAACAATTAAGCATGAAACACATAATACTCAAATAATACATTTTTATTATTTCAAAACGAGTCACAAAGGTTAACCTAGACTATTACATCCTCATTAGTGCCTAGCCTAGAAACACGGGCGTTACAAAAGTTCATGGTGGGTACTATCAAAATCCAACATTTTTCACATTATTCTGTCCAAAGACGCATGAAATTGTAAATAAGTCTAGTTTCAAAAGGCTTAAAAGAGTTAACCCTTTTGTACAAAAAATAAAATAAAAATAAGAGCGATAATTTTTTATTTATTGGAATGCAACTTACAAATTATTGGTTACAGAGAGATAAATGTGGTAAAGAATGAAAGAGACGACAATAAGAGGAGAATGAGATGACACCGGCCAAGTGTGCCACTATTTTTTTATAATTCTTGAAAACACAGATATGCCCTCTTTTTCCCTTGGAGATTTTTAATCTAGTTCATCAACAAATACTGGTGGCGGTTTCTTCTTGTTCTTTTTTATCTGTCTTTCAGTGGTGGTGGGTTTAGGATTGAGAAAGCTCACGGGGACTGCATAATCCCTAAGTTAATGGTGGGTTTAGGATCGATAAGAAGAAAACCATTTGAAGAAGCGTCAATAAGAAGAAAACCATTTGCAGAAGAAAAATGTCTTCGGATGAAAACATGAACGAGACCATTTCATCACTCTTGACAATGAAAGGTATCAGCGTTTTTTCTCCAATTTTTAACGATTTCTAATCATTTCTAAAAATTATCACTTCATTACTTGAAATTTTTCGTAATCTTCATTCATTATTACTTGATTTAGAACTAAAAATATTGTTTTCACACTGTTCATTCTTCAAAAATAGGTTGTTTACTTCAATTTTTTGTGATAATCGTTCATTTTCGTAACCCTCCTTCGTTATTACTTGATTTACTTGAAATTTTTGTAAGAATCATCCATTATTAGTTGATATATAAACGATTTTACATCATCTCTTCATTTTTCATACTTATTCAAAACTATTCTGTCAAAATATAAATGTTACTTCACATTTCGCTTATTTTTCCCTAATATTAACTACTAACACTTACAGAAACAACACCAACAGTGAAGCATACATATAAACAAAAAACAAGAACAAATCAAAAAGGTAGATCTGATTAACTTAGATGAGATTTCAATTAAAAACACAACATAAAATGAACATAACGAAGATAATTTTGTTTTGATATGTTTTGTTACTTCTGAACACAAGCAAAACTAATATTCAAATGTGAATACAACAAAAATGACTTATATATGTTCTATTCACATATGAATATAACAAAACATATTGATATGTGAATAAAAAAATGTGAATATATATGTTTTATTCAAATATTCATTTGTGAATATGTTGTTATATTCACATATGAATAGAACATAACTTGTTGTCATACATACATTATTCAAATGTGAATACAACAAAAATGACTTATATATGTTCTATTCACATATGAATATAACAAAAAATATTCATATGTCAATAAAAAAATGTGAATATATATGTTTTATTCAAATATTCATTTCTGAACATGTATGTTATATTCACATATGAATAGAACATAACTAGCTGTCATACATACATTATTCAAATGTGAATACAACAAAAATGACTTATATATGTTCTATTCACATATGAATATAACAAAACATATTGATATGTGAATAAAAAAATGTGAATATATATGTTTTATTCAAATATTCATTTGTGAATAGATTTTGTTATATTCACATATGAATAGAACATAACTTGCTGTCATACATACATTATTCAAATGTGAATCACCTTAATCGGATTGAAGAGAACTAAAACGATAATTTCTTGATATCACATCCTTTCTCCATCTTTTCAAAATGTACCTTTCAGGAATTTCTTTAACACCACATCTCATCATTATTGTAAAAGCATGTCTACATAAAACACTCATACGCTTAAAATGTTCACAACTGCAATTTATTTCTTTCTCTTCAGCTTTTATTTCAACCTGATACAAAAACAAAATTTACACATTTACATTCATATAAGAATACTCATATCAACACTCATATATTCATATATTCATATATTCATATATGAATATTCATATATTCATATATGAATATTCATATTCATATATGAATATTCATATATTCATATATGAATATTCTCATATTCATATATAAATATTATTACATTTTTCATAAAAAACTAGTAAATTACCTTAAATTCATTTTTAAATTCGCTTTTACTATTGTTGTGCTGCACAATGTAAACTTCCCAACCATCTTCAATACCAACATATGAGTATGTACAGAAAAAACATGCTTTATATATTTCTTTTTGCACCTCAAAAAATAATGTACTTGTATAAACCTTTGATGCTTGCAGTTCTATTTCTCGAGGTGTTTGCATTTTATATGATGCTTTCTTTGATGCCTTATCAAGCTCTCGTTGAGTATTCCTTTGCTTTTGAATGGATGTGTCGTAATTCATCATGAAATTCGAAAGTAAGTTCCCACTTTCTGAGTATGTATTAAAGAATGAATTCATACTCTCTGACATCAACGTAGTCTTCATCAAACCACACATTGGAATATCACTAAAATATCCAGGTATCCATGAATCACGTATTGTAAACATGTCTTTAAACCATCTTGTGTCTTCAAGATTGAATTCCTTCATAAGCAAACCCCACTTCACCTCAAAAACATCAGGCTTCATATTAATGTCCCAAACAAGCTTCGAAAACCTTTTTCTAAAGTCTGTGTTCATAAATAAATCATCTGATATCTGTATTAAAACAAAAATATTCATAAATGAATAAATAATAATAAGTAAAATAACAATCAATATTCATTATATTAAAATAATACCTTTTTTTCAACTTTTTTCATTATATGCCACATACATAATCGGTGCTTTGAATTAGGAAACACATTCTCAACAGCTTGTTTTATTGCAGCATCTTGATCGGTTAAAAAAAGTGTTGGTTCTTTCCCATGAGTTTTAAGAAGGGATAATGACTTGAAAGGGTAACAAATTTCGACTTTGTTCACATTTAGTCACTAAACTTTTTTTCGTTATCTATTTGTCATTGAACTATTGAAACTGTTCACATTTTACCCTTATGACCGGTTGTTACCGGTCATAAGGGTAAATTGTGAACAGTTTCAATAGTTCAGTGGCAAATAGATAATGAAAAAAACTTTAGTGATTAAATGTGAACAAAATCGAAAGTTCGTTTCCCGCTAAAAAAGTTCAATGACTAAATGTGAACAAACTTCCTATTGTATTTTGTTTTAGCAAATTATTTATTTTTGTTAAATTCTAGCAACATTTGTTGATGAAGAAATCTATGAAATAAAAAAAACAAAACCCCGAAAATATATTAAAAAAACGAAAAACCGAAATCGAAATAAAAAACCAATGGTTTGGCATTTTCCAAAATAAAAAATCAAAATTTTCAATCTGATTTTGGTTTTACAAAAAATGAACCATTCTCACTGATGTGAATTATGACCATTGGTTTGGCATGCAGAATTAAAGAACACACAAAGAACACGGTGATTTGGGTGTTTAAGAGATGCATTCGATTATGAAAGGTGTTTACAAAAAGGGATCTAGATCTAAATCTACATAATTAACACACACTAACACTCTCAATGTTACATATCTCAATCACATCTCTACATGTGGTATGAACCCACCTTATATAGAGGTGTTTACATGTCTCTCTCTCTCTATCTCTCATGTCACAAGGGGGAATTTTGGATAGAAAAATTCCGAATTGAGCGCTTTCTCATTCCCTTTTTGGTTTTATAATCATTTTTCGATTATAAAAAGGGGGAGAGATTTAGATATGGAAATCCGAAAGTTGAATTTTTGTAAAACCAAAATCAGATTGGAAAATTGTGATCTTTTATTTTGGAAAATACCAAACCATCGGTTTTTTATTTTGGTTTCGGTTTTTTGTTTTTTTTTTAATATATTTTTCGGAGTTTTGTTTTTTTTTTCATAGATTTCTTCATCAACAAATGTTGCTACAATTTAACAAAAATAAATAATTTGCTAAAACATAATACAAGAGGAAGTTTGTTCACATTTAGTCATTGAACTTTTTTAGAGGGAAACGAACTTTCGATTTTGTTCACATTTAGTCACTAAACTTTTTTCGTTATCTATTTGCCACTGAACTATTGAAATTGTTCATATTTTACCCTTATGACCGGTAACAACCGGTCATCAGGGTAAAATGTGAACAGTTTCAATAGTTCAATGGCAAATAGATAACGAAAAAAAGTTTAGTGACTAAATGTGAACAAAATCGAAAGTTCGTTACCCTTTCAAGTCATTATCCCTTTTAAGAAATGCTTTAAGCAACCAAGAGTAAGACTCAATGCTTTCATTGCTTAGCAACCCCGATCCAACAGTAACCGATTTTTTTGATGGTCAATAGCAGTAAATGGAACAAAAACCATTCGATACCTAACACACAAAAAAAATGTTCATTAAATTCAATTTTTGATGTATTCATAAGTGAATATAAAAATATTCATCTATGAATACAACTACAATATTTCAACAATAAAAACTGAACATTAAACATAAAGTTAAAAATATTCATATATGAATAAGATATAAAAAAAGTAGATAGAATAACTTACTTGTTTGTTCGTAAAGTCGCATCAAACGATATAACATCACCAAATTCAGCATAATATGCCTTCTCCATTTCATCAGCCCAAAACATACAGTCCAAAACATCGTCTTGACAATTAAACTCAAATGAGTAATTTGGATAGTGAGCTCGACAGTCATTCATTGTGTTTACTATCATTTGGGCATCTTTATAACCAATAACCCTGTTGATATCTCTCCTTAAATTTTTATAGTCAACTACTTTGGGCTTTACAAACTCATACCCACCTCTCAGACTTGCCCTCAACTAATGAGCCATAGTTGGACCTATTTTTGATGTGGAAGCACGCACAATAAACTCTTTTTCTGAATATGACATTTGTCTCGCTTTTTTTAAATCGCTTCTCTTCTCAAGTGGATGGTTGTGAAGTTCATCAAACTGAAAAACTTTATAATCTGGAGTTCCATACACAGATTCAAATATAATCTTTGCTTGACAACCAATAGCTCTTGAATTTGAATTTTGTTTCCTCCTAACACCACTTGTACCCAATGTGTCACAAGATTTCTTTTTCTGTTTGCCACCACGATTACATATAACATGTTTCTTCTTTATAATCTTGTTATCAAACCTTGACTGCGTGCTCAGTCTCACATCAAAACCACCAATTTCAGCATACTCAGAATACATTTTGATAGCTAACTTTCATGATTTGAAGATTAAACCCTCAAATGGAATAAGTTGAACAGGTACATCTGGCTTATAGACATGTTCTCCAATTATATCATCACAATATTGCGCATCATGAACTGAACTCGAAGATTCACCACCTAAAAAATTATAAATCTAAATCAATATAATAATGCATGAATAAAACAATAATATATGAATAAAACAAATCATATATGAATACATAAAACTCATATAAATAAAACAAAAAACATTCATATATGAATAAAACATTCATATATGAATATATAAAATTCATGAGCATTCAAAATATATAAAATAAACATAACTTATTCATATATGAATAAAACGAAAAATATAAAAAATTCGAAATTATAAGTATCACACGTTTATTCATATATGAATAAGACAACAATTTATTAAATGATAATCAACAAAATTAAAAACAACAAAATAATTCAATAACTGATACCTTCACAAATGAGTTCTCAACATCTTCTTCTTCACTCTCACTCATAGAAGAATACAAATCACCATCAATAACACTAGAATTCGACATAATAAACCAAATGATATGTATAAATAAACAAAAACAATCTTAATATCGAATATATCTCACAAAAAAAGTCGTAAAGGAAAACCTGGTTAATTTCGAATATATCTCACCTCAACGTACAAAATATCTGAAATAAATTTAAATCAAATCGATCAGATGATGTAATTAAGCAATCTCTCTCAGTTCAGAGCGTAAAAACTATAACGATATATCCGATTAAAAATTAAATCAGCTCCGATTGAAATAAATATCTCAAACTACATAACAAAAATCCGATGAAATAACTCCAATACATATTCGAAACTTGATACTCTTGATAATGAACTCCGATTAAACAACTCCAAAATGAAAATAATACGCGTAATTCCAAACAAATTATATAAAGCAATAATCTTGATAATGAACTCTGATCTATCCGAATCAAACGATATACATACCTGATCAAATCAGAAAGTGAATACGAAGAAGAAAACTGAAACACAGATGTGAAACTTCACGATTAATGGAAAAAATACGTATAATTGCTAACGAGTTATATAAAGAAAAGAATCTTCATAACGAATTCCTCATATCCGATTCAAACGAGCTAAAGATATCATCAAATTGGAAACTGATAACAACGAACAGATAAGTTCTATGTAAAAAAGTTGCTAATTTACAAAGATACCCTTAATGAAAAAGGGAGACACGCTTTTTTTTAAGGTGAACATATAAGATAAATGATTGTCTGAGAATGATGTTTTATATATATATATATATATATATATATATATATATATATATATAAAAGTTACAGATCAGATTTTGGTTGATTTACTTCTTAAAAAATCTAATAAACGCAGTACACATTTTATTGACGATAAATCTTGGATATATCAATGTGTTTTTCTTTTTTAAATAACTAGATTAAAAATGGTGATGCTAATAAGATATCTCTTAGACACCCCATTCACCACTTTATAAAAAGTCAACCTATAATTAACTACTTATAATCAGTTTTTTTGGAAAACAATGCAATTTCAACCAATAAAAATATTTCAAAATTAATTAGAGTGTCTAGTAAAATGATGTGTCTTTTGACTCAAACCCATTAGAAAACAGAATGATAATTGTTGTTGGATATTCAGGGTGAAACCGATCAACTTTGAAGAACACGCCATTTTCCAATGGCTTTCTAACGTTGGAATTAAAAGTCAAAAAGTTTAAAACCTATTTTCAATCATCACGCCTTTCGAGTTTTTTTTTAGTTTCAATAATAAGTCAATAAGCTTCCAAGTTAAAACTATAAATTTTATAGTGTTTAAAAAACCCTTTTATAAGTTTTTAGAAGTAAAAGAAATTAAGAATTATATAAAAATTAAAATATTTTAAATGTTACTTCAAGTAACTGGCTGTAAAATCCTATGTTAACTTGTATTTTCATGTAATTTTTAGTTTGTAGCTAAAAAATTGTTATTTCAAGTAACTCATGAATTTAAAGGTTTTATGCCCGTAAAGAAAAACAAAATAAGTTCGTACTTTTACTTTAAAATGTGCTTATTTTATTTTATTTTCATATATATTTTCTATAAATTTTGTTAATTAGTCATTTGAAGCTAGTAATATTAGTTATTAAATATACATGTTAAAAATTATATATATATATATATATATATATATATATATATATATATATATATGTGTGTTATAAATAATTGGTGGTGTTGTAAATAATTGGTGGATGACATAATAATTGGTGCATGGTATATTTGTCAACATTTCTAACTAGTTACAATTATATGTTAGTAAAATTTGTAGTATAAATACACCTCCATTGTAAAGAATGTGATACACCAAAAAGTTATAAGAGATATAACTTTCATATTCTCTCTAAATATTCTTTCTTCTCAATTAAAGTTCTTATCAATGTTTACTAGTTTGGTTTGATTTATAGTTACATTAATTACGCTTAATTCATAACACGTTATCAGCACGAAAGCTCAAATCAAGGTTATTAAACAACTGGAAAATCACATCTATCTTAATCAAGGTATGTATTACTTATTAAAAACACTATTAATTATAAAAACCTCAATCATATTAAAATAATAATAATACTAATGAATTAATGAAACTTATACATTATGGACATTATGGACTACTAACAATTTTTATTTCTTATACTAACATTTCTTTATGTATTCTAATTTTTATACTAACATTTACATTATGCAACTAATTTTTATTTATGCAAACTAACATTTACATTATGCAACTAACTTTTATTTATGCATACTAACATTTATATTATGCTACTAACTTTTTTTTGTGCATACTAACATTTAAATTATATTTATTTATACATGTCAATGTTTATTTATATTTTAGATACTCTTCATAATTTTATTTAAACATTTACTAATATTTATTTATGCTTCTAATTAGTAAAGTTATGTATTAGTTATAAGTCTTATTACATGATTTATAAAATACATATACATATATACACAACGGGAATATATATGCAACGGTTATAAACAGCAAAAACAACGGCTATATTTTTTTACCATAAATAAACATCTTTACCCTGCTTATTTTACCCACAACAAATTTTTCTCTCTTGTATCAAATAAATCAATTTCAAGAAATCAAGCTTCAAGATTATTCATCATTTTGTGATAATCATGACTATAATAGTCATGTTACTTTTCATCCCAATCCTTAACATCGAAGATAATATGGAATTTCATCTACTTTTAGGCTTGTATGCAATGTTAGCTTTACCGCTTCTTTTTTGTGTAATATTTATTGAAATAAATGGATTTTAATTTTAGTTTTTATTTTGTTTAAAATTTATAGTTACATTATGTCCAACATTGCAAAGCTCGAGTTTGCAGCACTTGAAGTTAGTGGGAAAAACTATGTGCCATGGATGATAGATGTAAAAATGCATCTTGAATCTATGGGTATCTCAAATACTATATATGAATTTAATAATTGTTTGGCACAAGACAAAGCAAAAGCACAAGTTTTCCTTCGTAAGCATATTGATGAAATGTTGAGATTTGAATATCTTGATGTTACTGATCCAAGTATTCTCTGGAATCTTTTGAAAGAAAGATTTGATCATCAAAAGGAAGTTATACTTCCAAATGCTAGAGATGAATGGAGAACACTAAGGTTTCAAGACTTCAAGAAAGTAAATGAATACAACTCAGCTTTGTTCAGAATATGTTCACAACTCAAGTATTGTGGACAAGAGGTTACTGATGAAGATATGTTGGAGATAACTTACTCAACATTTCATGCAACAAACATTACTTTGATGCAACAATATCGGATGCAAAAGTTCACAAGATATTCTGCATTGAATGCATGTCTGCTTGTTGCAGAGCAAAACAATGAACTCTTGATGAAAAACCATGAATCTCGTCCAACGGGATCAGTAGCACTTCCTGAAGCAAATGCTACAAATATTGATGGTCATCGAAACAATACATGTGGACGAGGGTGAGGGCGTGGTCGAGGACGAGGCCGTGGCTATTTTAATCGAAACCAAAGTCATAATCATAACCATAATTTTGGTCGTGTACAAGGTAATAATCGTGGTCGTGGCCAGAAAAGAAATAATTACCAATATTCACAAGGAAACAATGTCCACACACAAGATAAGGCCAAAGTGGCAAGGCATGACATTGGGACATCACAAAAATCTGATGGTTCATGTTATAGATGTGGTAGCACATGCCATTGGTCAAGGACCTGTCGCACACCTGCACATCTTTGTCAACTTTATCAAGAGTCCATTAAAGGAAAAGGAAAAGAAGCAAACCTCATTGATAATGTTGAATTCACTCCGCTAAATGTTGCTGATTTCTGCAATGACATGGAAGACATAAACTAAAAAAAAATCTATTATTCTTCTAGTAAAACTGTTTTTCCTTCGTTTGTTTTTCATGTAATGTCTTTCCTACAATAAATGAACTTTATTTTTAATAATAATTATGATTATGTTTATTCACTTATTATTCCTTTTATATGTGAAGTTTAATATGAGTCCAACTGGAGCGCAACACGAAGAAAAGATTGGAGATCTTTGTATAGCAGATAGTGGTAGTATACATATTATTCTGAAATCAAAGAAATATTTTTCAGAATTAGTACCAACAAAAACAGTCATACATACAATATCAGGTCCTGCAGACTTGATAGAGGGAACCGGGAAACCCCATTTTATATTACCAAATGGTACAAGCTTTTGTATAGAAAATGCCTTATTTTCTCCAAAGTCTAATAGAAACTTATTAAGTTTCAATGACATATATTTCAAAGGATATGACACAAAAACTGTGACCATTGAAAATAAGAAATATATGTATATTATAGACACAAACCATGTGCTTGAAAAACTACCAACACTTGATTCTGGTCTGCATTATACATATATACATATGATTGAATCAAATATGGTAGTCGAAGGAAAACATTGTGATCCTGGGACATTCAGTTTATGGCATGATAGGTTGGGCCACCCAGGATTAACAATAATGCGAAGGATAATTGAGAATACACATGGGCATCCATTGAAGGACCAAAAGTTCCCTCAATCCAATAGCATAAAACCATGTACATCTTGTTCCCTTGGAAAGTTAATTATAAAACACTCTCCAATGAAAGTTGAAAGGGAGTCACCTAGATTTCTAGAAAGAACTCAAGGTGATATATGTGGACCGATTCACCCACCATCTGGACCATTTAGATACTTTATGGTCTTAATAGATGCATCCAGCAAAGGGTCTCATGTTTGCCTATTATCAACTTGTAATATGGCATTTGCAAAGTTTCTTGCCCAAATTATTAAATTAAGGGCACATTTCCCTGATTATACTATCAAAAGAGTGAGACTTGATAATGCTGGTGAATTTACTTCACAAGCATTTAATGACTATTGTATGTCTATAGGAATTGTTGTTGAGCATCCAGTTGCTCATGTACACACACAAAATGGTTTAGCTGAATCACTGATTAAACGTCTCCAGCTAATAGCTAGACCATTGATAATGAGGACCAAACTTCCTGTTTCTGTTTGGGGCCATGCAATCTTACATGCTGGATCATTGATACGCATGAGACCAAGTTCATATCATGTATATTCTCCACTACAACTTGCTTTCGGTCAAGAGCCAAATATATCCCATTTGAGAATTTTTGGGTGTGCAGTATATGTCCCTATTGCACCACCTCAACGGACGAAAATGGGTCCTCAAAGAAGGTTGGGAATATATGTTGGTTATGAGTCAGTCTCTATTATAAGATATCTTGAACCATTAACAGGTGATGTTTTCACAACACGCCTAGCAGATTGTTAATTTGATGAGGCAAATTTCCCATCATTAGGTGGAGAAAAGAAGATTCTGGAAAAGGATGTGTCATGGCATGAGCCTACTTTATCATATCTTGACCCTCGCACAAAGCAATGTGACATGGAAGTTCAAAAGATAATGCATTTCCAAGAAATGGCAAATCAATTACCTGATGCATTTACTGACACAAAAAGGGTGACTAAATCATATATACCAGCTGTCAATGTTCCAGCTCGAATTGACATTCCACATGGACAATCTGATGATAAAGTCACTCAAGAGTCTAAAACACGCCTGAAGCGTGGAAGGCCATTTGGTTCTAAGGATAAGAACCCAAGAAAAAGAAGAGGAGCAGAAAATGCACTAGATCACGATGAAAGTGTTCCTGGAGAAACACGAATTATTCAAATTCCCCCAGGAAAGGAGGATGATGCATTAAATTATGGTCAGACAAATAGAATATGTGACCAAAATGAAACTGACAATATAGGTGCAATATTTTCTTATTCAGTTGCATGTGATATTATGAATGATGATCCCAAACCACAATCTGTCATTGAATGTCAAAGAAGAAATGATTGGGCTAAATGGAAGGAAGCTATGCAAGTTGAATTAAATTCTCTTAACAAGAGAAAGGTTTTTGGGAACATTATCCTCACACCTGAAGTTGTGAAACCATTAGGATATAGATGGATCTTCGTACGAAAAAGAAATGAGAAAGACGAAATTGTAAGATACAAGGCCAGACTTGTTGCTCAAGGTTTCTCTCAAAGACCTGGAATTGATTATGAAGAAACTTATTCACCGGTAATGGATGCAACCACTTTCAGATATTTAATCAGATTGGCAGTATCTGAAAATTTAGAGATGCGTCTTATGGATGTTGTTACAGCTTACTTGTATGGATCACTTGATAGTGATATCTATATGAAAATCCCTGAAGGATTTAAAATGCCTGAAGCGTTAAGTGCAAAACCCAAAGAAATGTATTCTATAAAATTACAAAGATCTTTGTATGGTTTAAAGCAATCTGGGCGAATGTGGTACAATCGTTTAAGCAGTTATTTGACAAGTAAAGGTTATAAAAATAACACTATTTGTCCATGTGTATTTATTAAGAAAACAACATCTGGATATGTGATCATAACAGTCTATGTTGATGATCTGAACATCATTAGAACGAATAAAGAAATCCTTGAAGTGATTGAACTTTTAAAGAAAGAAATTGAAATGAAAGATCTTGGAAAAACCAAATATTGTCTTGGTTTACAGATTGAGCATATGCCTAACGGAATACTTGTGCATCAATCAAATTACACAGAAAGAGTCTTGAAACGTTTCAATATGGAAAATGCAAATCCTTTAAGCACTCCAATGGTTGTTAGATCATTAAATATTGACAAGGATCCATTTCGTCCATGCGAAGAAAATGAAGAAGTCCTTGGTTCAGAAGTACCATATCTAAATGCAATTGGAGCTCTTATGTATCTTACCAATTGTACTAGACCTGACATTTCTTTCACTGTAAACTTGCTAGCAAGATTTAGTTCAACCCCAACAAAAAGACATTGGAATGGAATCAAACATATTTTTCGATACCTTCGAGGAACTAGTGATTTAGGGTTATTTTACCCTAATAATTCAAAACAAGGCTTGATTGGTTATGCAGATGCAGGTTATTTGTCTGATCCTCATAAAGCTAGATCTCAAACTGGATATGTATTCATGAATGGAGGTACTGCAATTTCCTGGCGTTCTCAAAAGCAAACACTTGTTGCCACATCCTCAAATCATGCTGAAGTAATTGCACTAAATGAAGCTAGTAGAGAATGTACATGGTTAAGATCGATGACACAACTAGTTTTAACTTCATGTGGACTTGAAAAGGATATATGTCCAACTTTAATTTATGAAGATAACTCAGCATGTGGCACTCAAATGAAAGAGGGATATATCAAGAGCGACAGGACAAACATATACCTCCAAAGTTTTTTGAGTACACTCAAGAGCTTATAAAGAACCATCAAGTTGAAATCAAATATGTTCAATCCAGTACCAATGCAGCAGAACTTTTTACGAAGGCACTTCCTACTGCAATCTTCAGGAAACATGTCTATGGCATCGGAATGCGACATGTGCATAGAATATAATGTGACGGGTGTCTAAATAAGCGGGAGTCAACTATACACTGCACTCTTTTTCCCTTCGCTAAAGTTTTTTTCCCACTGGGTTTACTTTAGCAAGGTTTTTAATGAGGCAATACGTCAAAGTTGAACGTTAAAATGATGTCATCCAAGGGGGAGTGTTGTAAATAATTGGTGGTGTTGTAAATAATTGGTGGATGACATAATAATTGGTGCATGGTACATTTGTCAACATTTCTAACTAGTTACAATTATATGTTAGTAAAATTTGTAGTATAAATACCCCTCCATTGTAAAAAATATGATACACCAAAAAGTTATAAGAGATATAACTTTCATATTCTCTCTAAATATTATTTCTTCTCAATTAAAGTTCTTATCAAAGTTTACTAGTTTGGTTTGATTTATAGTTACATTAATTACGCTTAATTCATAACAATATATATATATATATATATATATATATATATATATATATATTGGAATATCGATTTATGTCTAAAAAATGTTAGTTTATATATATTTTAATCAGTTTGCATTTTCTATTTAGAACTTAAGATTTAAGGTTTTCATATTTTAAAAAAAAAGTTAATGAAACTACGAACATTTTTGCATGATCTGAATTTTTAAGAGACATTGAATTTTTAAGAGGTCCGCAAATGAAATAGGAAGAAAAATGAAGGCAATCATGTGCAATATAAAAAGGAGATAAATTGTTTGTTGAAAAAATAGAGTATTTTCAAAACAGGCTTGTATATTTTTATTTAGATACAACTCATTTTAGAGTAATGAACAATTAATAAACAAAAGTTAAGAGAGATTATCAAATTTGAAAAACCAAGAGTCTACTTCTTGATTGAAAAATTACAAAACTATCAACGGCCTTAAAAAAGGTCTATAACAAGTTTATTTTATTTTTATATAAATTATTTTATTATTTATAAACATTTGTCAAGTTTATAAATATTACTTTTATTATTACAAAATACATGTTAAAATTAATATTTTATAAACACTATTAGCATTTTTAACTATTCGCATTACATTTAACGCAATAAGAATTTAATTATTTTATTATGAAATATTAATTTATATCTAAAAATAAAATTAATCCGATTCAAATATTTGAATGACTTTCATTTTTAATTAAAACTTAAAACATATTGTTTTGCTATCATAAAAAATATTAATTTAAAATCTAACAAAACTTAAATATAGGTAGTGCTAAATAAACAACCTATATACATCCTATTTTGAAAGTCAAACTATTTTTTTTTTAAAAACACCCTATTTAATAGTTATATTGGATACCTAAAAAAATTCAAGCATAAAAAGTTGTGTCCGTCTGACATCTTGTAAATTGTATATATAATAAAGGGATTACATTAATATCAATTTAACTAATAACAACTTATGTTTTATTATAAAAAAGATAAATTAACTTTAATCTAACCATCTAATACAGTTTAGGTAAAATTTCTAACTTTGTTTATTATTTCAGGATTTAAAATATAACTTTGGTTGTTAAAGTCCAACCACCGTCATCATCGCCGACGCCTAGCAGCACCGCCGCCGGAAAAGTGTAAAACATTGAGAGAGAGAGAGAGAGAGAGAGATCGATCAATGAGAGAGATAGGGAACGAGTTATGGTAATCATGACCGACGGCCAGCATCACCGCCGCCGGAGGCGTCGTCTAGATCTCCGGTGTCGGAAAAGAGAAAACGTGGACAGAGACAGATCGATGGAGAAACAGATAGAGAGAGGTTCATGGTGGTGGCGATGCTCTGGTTGCATGGACTCTTCGTCGGAGGTTTGATGTCGGCGATTCTCCGGTGGCATCGAGTCGTCGGCAGCTGCTGTGCTCTGGCAGATGGGGGGGACGACTGTTGCTCTTTCACAGCAAATACGTTGCAAAATGATAATATTTTGTGGTTTTAGGGTTTTGCGTTTTAATTGGATAAATGGGCTGAACATCGGATAATTGGCATGAACATTCTAAGTGGGCTAACATTTAAGTGGTTTGACCACTTAAAATATGATAAATAATTTTTTAAAATAAATCGGTTTTTTTTTTAAATATCAGCTTTTTTTGAAATATCCGTTTTTTAAACTAAATGAATTGTTGCTTTTTGTTTTTTTTTTAAAATAAATTAGCTTTTTAAATAAGTGGACATTGGACATTTCAAGCGACGGCTGTTGTTGATTTTGATTTTTAAAAGTTAATCAGCTTTTAAAAACATATATGTTTATTTCTAATTAGTTATTTTATATTATTTTAGTTTTTTTAACAATTTTTTTTGTTATGTTCATAGTTTTATCGAAAAGATGGCGAATTTTTACGGGGAAAACTCAAATGAAGGCAACGAGTTCTCTATGGGGATGTCACCATTTTTCACCGAACGGGTATAATACTTATCATGATATTAATTTTTTTAATCATTGTAATGTTCACTAGTTATTAACAGATATTATTTGAATTTTAGGTGTTCGATTCTCTAAATGAGTTGATGAGATGGGTACAAAACAAAGCATTTTCTCTTGGTTATGTTATCGTTAGAAGAAGATCAAAGACAAATGAAAATGGTGTGGTGTCTTATGTCACACTTATTTGTGATCGTGGTGGTGAATACAAAATTAAAGCAACAAGTAAAAATTCCGACACCAAAAAAATTAATTGTCCATTTAAATTGGTAGGTTCGTATATAAAACAATTTGATGGTTGGACATTGAGGGTGAAATGTGATCAACATAACAATCCACCTGCACAACATATGGAAGGACATGCTTATGCTAGGCGGTTGAAAGAAACGAAAAAAAGTTGGTGGCTGACTTGACAAGTCAGAATGTTGAACCACGCAACATACTCTCGATACTAAAAGAGTATGATGAGAATAATGTTTCTATACTCAAAACGATATACAATGCACAGTACAAGCTTCGCTCGTCCCAAAATGATGGAAAAACTCCGATGCAGGTATAATATTTCAACAAGTATATTTTACATATAATTTATATATTGAATTTTTATTAATTAACGATATTTCAATGTAGGTTCTTATGGGAATTTTGAATGATAAAAAATTTGTTATCGAGTTTTCCGTCAATAATATTTCAAATGAATTGGAAAACCTGTTTTTCATTCATCCACTGTCGTTAGATATATGGCAAGCATTTCCACACGTTTTGATTATTGATGCAACATACAAAACAAACAAATATGCTATGCCTTTTGTTGAGATTGTTGGAGTAACTTCAACCAACAAGACATTTAGCATTGCTTTTGCCTTTATCATTAACGAAAAGGAGGAAAGTTATAAGTGGGTGTTAACGTGTCTAAGGTTGACACTAGAAAAGTGCATGCAACCACGCGTTATAGTGACGGACAGAGAGTTGGCATTGGTGAATGCATGCCAACAAGTTTTCCCTTATGCAACTCGCTTACTTTGTCTGTAACATCCCAAGCTCAGGGATATAAGTTCGGGGTGCTATGTGTAAATAAAGGAGTAGACTCGACGAGTAGGTGTCTTAACTCGTCGAGTCGGAGCGAGTTTTGGAAAACACTTTGGTTCAAGTGTTAGAAGATCATAGGGTTGCATCTAAGGGTTGTAGGGCCTTACTTTGGAGTTTACGGTCCAAGAGTAAACTCTCCATGAGTTTACGGCCTAGGGTTTGCGGACCTAATGGGTTTACGGCCGTAAACCCATGGTAACTTCTACCATTTTGACATTCAAGGTCCTTAGTTCAAGTTGGAAGGGTTCTAGACCAAGTTTTAAGCCTTAGGAAGGAGTGGTGGCTCATATGCACCACTAACTAGTGTTTACGGCCCAAGGTGTTTGCCTTGGCTGTAAACACCACTTGCTCTTGGTTCTTTTGATGTTTAAGGTCTTATACTCTTCTTGGAAGTATTCTAGACTTGGTTCCAAGGCTTTGGAAGAGATTAGGGCTCATAATGCCCCATTTATTAGTGTTTATGGCCCAAGGAGATTGCCTTGGCCGTAAACACCTTATGATCTTGTGTTCTTGATGTTTTTTTAGGTGTAAACTAACTGATTCAAGCATATAACAAGCTAAGGCAAGTGTACTTACAATATAGAAGCTTGTATGGGTGCTCAAGGTCCAAGAACACTAGTGTGTGTTCTTGGTGTTCCTGGTGAAATGAAGAACACTTGAAGATCTATCAAAATGAAGAGATTTCATGGATGAAATCATGTACAATCACTAGATGTTGTAATATATCAACTAATCAAGGAAGAAAACACTTACAAAGTTGAAGATCAAGAAGAAAAATCGGATGATACTTGAGAGAGAATGACTTCTAGGCTTGAAAATGGTAAAAATGACTAAAATGGCTAAGTGTCATATTTATACCTTAGAGTTTACGGCCGTAAACTCCATGTTATGGCCGTAAACTCCAAACTCTTGGAGTTTTGAGACTTAAATGTTGCACAATTAACTCTAGAGTATACCTCCTATAATTACCTCTTGAATGTACTAAGCTTAGAACACTCAAACAGACTCAAAACAGTGCTAAAAGTTAGCAGAAATAAGTCTGACTTAGATTGAAGTGAATGGTTGTATAAGATAGAAATTTCGAGTTGTCACAACTATGTTCATGTCACGTCTAGAACTTTATAGACAACTGAAACCTTACAATCCTAAAACACCTTTTATAACTATAGAGGATTGTTAGAGGGTATTAATTTTCTCTCGAATTATGCATTTATGTATTCATGAATGATTGCTAATGATATTGTTTTTTGCATCATATTTTTGTTTTTATGTATTCATTTATATTTAATTGTTAAATAATATACAAATATATATATATATATATATATATATATATATATTATTAATCTATATTAATTAAAAATAAATAAATCATTTATATTTAATTTTTAAATATATATATATTAATTACTCCAAAAAATATTAATATTCAAGCATAAAATGAAAAAGAAAATATAAATAAAAAGTAAAGAAAATAAAAATAAAAATAAAAAGAAGGCACATGAATTAAAGAAAAACAAAAAGTTGGGTATACAAACTTCAATGTAAAAATGTATTGTTGACTTTTTTATTAGAGTGTTTTTTTAGTATAGGTTGTGTTTCTAGTAAATGAGGGTGTTTATTTAGCCATTCCCTAAATATATCACTTTTTTATATGGATGAGTTTGGGATCCCAAGTGTCATTGCTAACCCTAGAAAAAATATCGTCTGTTTATCATAAACAGACGTGTCTACGAGTGAGAGATACCTATGTAGATATGCACATCAAAGTTGGGTACTGATTTGGGTCTAGACTCCTCTTAGGCTATCCGGTATACAGGCATTTTCTATGCATGAAATCCAAACCGACACACTTGAGGACGCGTAAACACCGTCCCTAAGCCTCGTAGGCGTGTTTTGGTGTCGCTTTTGTCACGGACGTTCACAAATCATTTGATAGATGAAAGTATTTGACAGTAAATAGGGATATAACTTACATATAATTAAATGGTGTAAAAGAGGAGATTGAAACTTGAAGCTTTATCAATGGCTATACCCATTTTTTCAGAAAACGGGTCAAAAAGGAAGCCATTTAAAAAAAATGGGTATGGAGTTAAGAGGACGTAAAACATAAATCATTCAATTTTGTTCTTAATTAAAATTACAATTATGGTCCCTGAAAGTATGTCTTTATACTTTATTATGCCTTTCTACTTACGTTCAAATTAAATTAAACACTCAACTATATATATATATATATATATATATATATATATATATATATATATATATATATATATATATATATATATATATATATATATATATATATATATATATACACCGTTGTTCACGATTTTTCGTCCTCTTTCCATAGAGATTTATGATGATATATAAAACACGAACTTTTTTTTTTCGAAAAAAACCCACTTGATTTTCTTTGATGAAAAAAGTTAAGGTCTATTTTTTTATAGAAAAAAAATTAATAAATATATATTTTTCGTACTTTATAAACATAGATTCATATTCATGTTTAAAAAAAACGATATTTCAGTTCAGATTCACATTGTGAACCTGTTC
Source organism: Lactuca virosa (assembly GCF_052849685.1). Classification (NCBI taxonomy): domain Eukaryota; kingdom Viridiplantae; phylum Streptophyta; class Magnoliopsida; order Asterales; family Asteraceae; genus Lactuca; species Lactuca virosa. The sequence continues at coordinate 30,415,614 of NC_136428.1, forward strand.
AGATTCATATTGTAAACATGTTCAGATTCACAGTGTGCATAATAATAAGTCAGATTCACAGTGTAAATCTGAACTGATCGGAGCTTTTTCACATTGTGAATGTTAAAATTTGAAATGTTTACAGTTTAGATTAACAGTGTCAATCTACACTGATCGAGGTTTTTTTTTTTTTTTTTTTTTTTTTTTTTTTTTTTTTGTGAACCATCTCATATTCACAGTGTGCATAATAATAATTCAGATTCACAATGTGAATTTGAACTGTTCGAGATTTTTCATATTGTGAATGTTAAAAATTGAAATATTTACAGTTTAGAATCACAGTGTGAATCTACACTGTTCGAGTTTTTTTTTTAATCGGTGTTGATGTTTATTAATAGAGTACAAAAAATTAATATTTTTGGTATAATTAGTGTTTTTTTGATAAAAATAAACTTAAATATTGAAAAAACTAAGAAAATTAAGTGAGTTTTTTTTGGAAAAAAAAAGATCGTTTTTTATATATCATCATGGATCTCTATGGAAAGAGGACGAAAAATCGTGAACAACGGTATATTCGGTTTTTTTTTCGATAAAAAACTTGGCCTAAAAAAAATTTTAAATGAAAAAAAGGAAGTGAGTTTTGTTATAATCCGGTACATGTGCGTCCATTATAAAAGTTTACAACCCTTCTTTTGCCGTTGATCGCTTTAAATTATGACGCTTTGGATTGGTTCGTTGGTTCCTTGATTAATAATGGTTATCTATTGAACTTTTCTATATATATATATATATATATATATATATATATATATATATATATATATATATATATATATATATATGTATATATATAGGAGAGCGTTCAATCGATAACATTTCTTATCGCGAGAACATTTGAGAACAAATTTGGACCACATAATTTTTTTAATTAAATTATAACATAATATTCATATAAATCAAAAAATAGTTACAAACAATTAAAAAACCGACTAACTAACACCACTCACTACCCAACCAACACCGCCCACCACCACCACCCGCCACCACCACCCATCACTAACCACCACCACCACCCAACACCAACCACCACCCGCCGCCACCACCACCACCACCCACCACCATCACCACCCAACCACCACCACCTGCCACCACCATCCACCTTCACCACCCATCACCACCGCCTTCCACCACCACCCACAACCACTACCTACCACCCATCACCACCACCCGCCACCACCACCCATCACTACCCACCACCACCAACCACCACCCACCACCACCACCCACCACTAACCACCAACACCAACTACCACCCACCACCACCCACCACCCCGACCACCACCCACCACCACCATCACCACCCACCACCATCACCACCCAACCACCACCACCCACCTCCACCACCCATCACCACCGCCCGCCACCACCACCCACAACCACTACCTACCACCCATCACCACCACCCACCACCACCACCACCCATCACTACTCACCACCCGACCCCACCCACCACCCGCCCACCAAAACCACCACCTACCACCAACCACCACCCGCCACCACCACTCATCACTACCCACCACCACCAACCACCACTTACCACCCATCAATACCCACTACCACCCGCTACCACCACCACCCACAACCCACCCACGACAACCACTACCACTACCAACCACCACCCACCACCCATCACTACCCACTACCCACCACCCACCACTACCACCCACCACAACCACCACCACCACCAACCACCACCATCACTACCCACCATCATCACCACCCAACCAACATTACCCGCTTCCACCACCCACCTCCACCACCCACACCCACCCACCACCCACCTCCACCACCCACACCCACCCACCACCCACCAAAACCACCACCCATCACTGTCACCACCACTTGCAACCACCCACCCACCACCACCACCAATCATCACACACCACCACCACCCATCACCACAACCCCGCCTCCACCACCCCCCGCCACCACCGCCACCCCCCACCTACAAAGATTTGTTATTGTGTTTTTGATTCATTAGTATTTCTCGTGTATATAATCACATGTGATTATATGTATCGAGTCACAGGTGATTATATGTATCGAATCATATATGATTTATATGTTATTAAATACATATAATCACATGTGATTAAATACAAGTGAAAAACTAGTGAATCGAGAATGCAAAAATGAATATTGTCCTCGTAAATCATATGTGATTAGATACATATAAATACACGTGATTATATGTATTTAATAAAATATTATTTACGTGGGCCGTGTTTATTTTCGTGTTTTCGATTTAATAATTGACATCGTGTATTAAATCACATGTGATTATATGTATTTAATCACATATGATTTACATGGACAATATTTGTTTTCACGTGTTGATTCAATAGTTGTTCTTGTGTATTTAATCACATGTGATTATATTTATTTAATCACATATGATTCGTATGAAAAATATTTATTCTTACGTCAATTCAATAATTGTTCTAATATATTTAATCACATGTGATTATATATATTTAATCACATATGATTTATATGGACAAGATTCATTATTTCTTTCTCAATTCAATAGTTGTACTCATGTATTTAATCACATGTGATTATATGTATCAAATCGCATATGATTTATATTGATAATATTCATGATTCAATATTTTTTCTTATGTATTTAATCATATGTGATTGTATGTATTAATCACATATGATTAATGTGGAAAAAGAAAAATTGTTTAATCAAAAATGCGAAAATGAATCTTGTGTACGTAAATCATATGTGACTAAATGTACAAGAACAATTGTTGAACAAAAATACGAAAACGAATATTGTCCTTATAAATCATATCTGATTAGATACATATAATCTCATTTATTAAATACACAAGAACAACAAATGAACCGAGAACGCGAAAATGAATATTTTCCACATAAATTCTATATGATTAGATACATATAATCACATGTGATTATATGCATTTAATCACATATGATAATTGTGGACACCATTTATCTTTGTGTTCTCGATTCAATAGTTGTTCTCGTGTATATAATCATATGTGATTATATGTATCTAATCACATATGATTTATGATGGCATTATTATTTTTTATCCGTATAAATCATATGTGATTAGATACATATAATCACATATGATCATATGTATTTAATCACATATGATTACAGTTGACAAAGAACAATTACTGAATCAAGAATGTGACAATGAATCTCATCCACATAAATCATGTGATTATATGTATCCAATCATATATGATTTATGTAGACAATATTTATTTTTGAGGTTTCGATGAATAATTGCTTTTGTGTATTTAATCACATGTGATTATATGTATATAATCACATATGATTTGAGGTGGAAAAGATTCATTTTTTCCTTTTCGATTCAATAGTTGTGCTCATGTACTTAATCACATACGATTATACATATAATCACATGTGATAAAATACATGAAAACAACTATTGAATCGACAAAGCAAAAATGAATTTTGTCCATATAAATCATATGTGGACAGATTGATATAATCACATGTGATTATATGTATTTAATCACATATGATTAATTTGGATAAAGATTTGTTTTCGTGTTCTTGGTTCAATATTTGTTACCGTGTATATAATCACATGTGATTGTATGTATCTAATCACATATCATTTATATAGACAAGATTCATTTTTTCCACATAAAATCATATGTGATTAGAAAAATATAATCACATTTTATTAAATGTATTTAATCACATATGATTAAAGTGGAAAAAAACAATTATTGAATCCAGAACACGAAAATGAATCTTAGCCACATAAATCATATGTGATTACGTACACATAATAGGAGACTTAGTGTAACTCACCTCCTTGAACTTGAAAATCAGCTATCGACCACCACCACCCACCTCCACCCATCATCACCACTACCCACCACCCACCTCCCACACCCATCACCACCACCACCACCCATCACCCACCAAAACCACCACCATCCATAATCACCACCCCCACCACCAACCACCAACCACCACCACCCAACACCACCACCACTTGTCTCTACCACTGTCACACCCCGAAACCGATGGCGGAAACGTTCCGGGGCGGAGGACGTCATGCGTAGTATCACACAATTGTATCATAGCAAGCATAGTAAACACAACCAGACATTGAATACATACATGAAAAAGGTTTACATTGTTTAATACATAGTTTTGTTCATATCAAAAATAAAGACGTGACTCTAACGCTCCGTCTTCTCCGAACTCCTGGAAGTACCTGTCTACTAATTCCCTGAGAATACAAACAGTTTTGAAATATATCAGCATAAAGCTGGTGAGTTCATAAGCATTTAGTTCTGGTGAAAGAAATGTTTCTTTAATCCTTTGAAAAGTGTTTTCCAAGAAAATCCTATATTTTCTTATGAAAGATGTATGGTTGACCATTAGTGGTATGTTAAACAGTTCGTTTATGTAAAGTTGTGTTCTCCCAGGAAAATCCTATATTTTCCTTAAAAGTTGATAGTTGGTTATCTATTCTGGTATGACGTGTACAAGTATCTACCATACTTGCATCGTTAGATGTAGTTTCCTTGAAAAACCCTATTTGCTCTCAATGAGATGTATTAGTCTTATTACATAAATAAAACAAATAAATAAGTAGTTAAATAGATCCTAAGGGTATTACTAATGCCCTCTAGTAATCAAATCGGTTATTACTTTAAGGTTAGTTCACTTGTTTCATTATTACAAAAGTAAATTTCCGCTACCTAAATTGTGAGTGTCATAACCGTACTTAGACTGGATAAGGCACGTAACGGGGCCATTATCTTTTTATGACTTTGTCACCCCTGAACCTAACGGTCCCGCTGTAGCTGGCAGCGAAGGTGCAGGATAGTCAGTCTCATATAGATCTATACACAATAGTCACGCTCTCCCTCCAAGAGATTCTGGTTACAAGGGGTAGTCCTACACTCGCGTATCCGGTGGAGTGTTACCAAGGACGTGTCTCAAAACTTAGCCTAACAAATTTACAAGTAATAATACTGAAAATCCTGTTTATGTTTTGTATGAATCCTTTGCAAAATATCACATTTTATGAAAAGATTCACAAGTTCCCTGCTTTAGTCTTGAAAACTGTTTTTACGAGTTGATTTCTTAATCGTTTGGTAAAACTGTTTTCTGTGTTAAAAGCATACTGAACATATAATTGTTTTAAACAAAATAATATACTTGAGCACAAGTTTCCTTGTACTTTTGCTTGTATTCCCCCCCTGAAAACATGAAAAACTCGGAAAAAGTGTAGGGGTATGAACTCACTGTTTAACGTGGGATTCGAGTGTAAGTTGCTAGGAATTGCTGAATGTCAAATAAAGCCTCGGACACAAACGGATCCTATTTAGCATGTAAAAGTACATATATACGTTAGGTGAGGGCATAACACTATTCGTTATGGAAGGGAACCACCTTAGGGACTAGGAAACACTTAAAACTAAGTGTTAGAATCACATGTGTTTGAAGAGGGGAGTTTGTGGCCGTAATCAGGAGTTTACGGCCCAGGTGTTTACGGTCCATGGGTTTACGGCCTATGGGTTTACGGCCCATGTGTTTACGGCCGTAAACACTTGGTGAAAGATGCGATTTTCGGTGTTTCAAGGTCCTTTCTAGCCTTCTGGAAGTGTTCTAAACCTCGTTTTTAGGCTTAGGAGGGTGTTGTGGCAACTTTGCACCCTATAAATAGAGTTTACGGTCAAGGGAGATTGCCTTGACCGTAAACACCCTTCTGGTCATGATTTCTAGATGTTTAACAAGTGATTCTTGTATCCAACAAGCTAAGGGTAGTGTACTTATGTAGTGGAAGCTTGAAATGAGGTTTTTAGCCACCAAGAACTAGTGTGTGTTCTTGGTGAGAGAGAAAATCTAGAAAAAGATGAGATTTAGGAGATGAGACATGGATTCATCACTAGAAAAGGATTTGTAACAACATTCAAAGTGGAAAAACACTTACTTCTTGAAGATCTTGGAGAGAATTCGAAGTTTGTAGAGAGAGAAAGAGAGAGAGTAGAGAGAGAAAGTTTATGGAGTGTGTAAAGTGAGAAATGAAGGGCACTCATCCCTTATATAGGGGTGAGTTTACAGCCAAGGGTTTACGGCCGTAAATAGGGTTTACGGTCGTAAACAGAGTTTACGGCCGTAAGCTATGTTTGCGGCCGTAAGCTCCTCTCGAAGGTTTGTTTGGCCCGGATGCTCATGTTTTGACTTAGAAAACCTCGTTTTCGAATACGAAGCTCGATCGGATTGAGTTTAGAATATTCCTTTAGACCAAAAATAATACTAGCGTGAACGAAAATAAATCAATTCGGATTTATTTAGAACGTAAGGTCCTTCCCAAATTAAGGAATTTGACGGAATTAACTAAAACCCAAATTTTATAAACGGAAACTGGGTAAGGATAACGGAAAAAGTTTCGGATTGTCACATCATCCCCCCGTTAGAGGGAATTTCGTCCCGAAATTCGAACATAGGATACAAATCATGGTTTAGAAAAGAGATGCGGATACTTCTGTTTCATCCGATCTTCGCGCTCCCAAGTGAATTCGGGTCCCCGCTTGGCATTCCAACGAACCTTCACTATCGGGATGCGACTTTGTTTCGTTCGTTTGATCTCTCTATCCATGATTTCGACTGGTTCTTCCACAAAGTTCAGGTTCTCGTTGATCTCAATCTCGTCGAGAGGAATCGTAAGAGTTTCGTCGGACACGCATTTCTTAAGATTCGAAACGTGAAAGACAGGATGAATGTTGCTAAGTTCTTGCGGTAAACGAAGTTTGTAGGCTACGGGACCGATCCTAGCGAGGATCTTGAATGGTCCTATGTATCCTGGATTTAGCTTTCCACGCTTTCCGAAGCGTATCATGCCTTTTCAGGGCGAGACCTTCAACAGAACACGGTCTCCAACTTGGAACTCCAAGGGTTTTCGTTGTTTATCGGCATAGTTCTTTTGTCTATCTCGTGAAGCCTTAAGTCGTTCTCGGATTTGTACGATCTTTTCTGTGGTTTCGCGGATGATTTCTGGGCCAGTGAGAGTGTTGTCGGGGACTCGACTCTTGTCTAGTTGCGTGTCGTCCACCTCAGCCCAGCACAGATGGGGTCTGTACTTATGGCTATAGAGGGCTTCGAACGGCGTAGCCTTGATGCTGGATAGGTCACCGTTCGTTGCGAGAAGGTTCAACTAAGAGTAGTTGAGTGTCCCACGATGTATTTCCAATTGTCCGGATAACCCTCTTACTTTGTCCATGTCCTTGTGGGTGGTGCTCTTCGTATGAATACTTTCGGGTTTCGAAGAGAGATGAATTTTTGAAGTTCGCATCTAATTTGTCGTTACGAGTGACGAGAGTTTTGCGATAACACGATTTAAGACAACAGGGTTTGGTATAACATGGACTCAGTCGGACTAAACAGGATGTCGTCGTAGAATCGCACGTTAAGTTGGTTTGGAAGGATCGCTTTGTTTAGAACATTGATGCCCCTGGGTGAATGTCTATGGTGTTTTCTGTGTTTGACTCGAAGTTAACATGTACTACTAACACGAGGGTTCTGATGTTTTGAAGCTATGAACTTTCATGAAATGGTTCTTACTAGACCTCCCTATGATTGTTTGGTGTACACAAACCAGGTATAACTACAACTGAACCTAACGTATTCACTAAGCTATCATAATTTACTCATTAGAGCTTTTAGTTCTTAATAGAACATCGTAATTCAATTTGGACGAGGAAATAATCACGATTATGAGCAATTATTGGGGTTTTCAGAAACGTACCAAAACATAGCAGGGTTCTTTGATGCTTCCTCATTCCCTGAGGTCAGACTCCTCCCGTTTCCTTATTGTTCTTCTCTGTTGGGCAGTCTCTTTTGAAATGTCCCATTTCTCCACATGTACCGCACACTTGAACTAAGCTAGCATCGGTAGTGGAAGTGATGTGTTGAGTTGGGGTCTGTACGGAACAAGTTTCCTGGCCATCCTTAATCCTTGGACAATTTCTTTTGTAATGTCCGGGTTCACCATAATTGTAGCAAACCTGACCCATCTGTATGCCTGGAATCGAGGTGTTTGGTTGTGCAGCTGCCCTGCAGTATCGTGTGATGTGTCCTTGCCTGTTGCAGTTATTACATCGAAGTTTACGGCACTTTCCTACGTGGTGGAAGTTGCATATCTCGCAATATAGAAGTTTTCCAGTATATTGTCGCACTGGCGTTGGCACTGGTTGGGCGGATGTGGCGGTTGTAGAAGTTATATTGAGTTGTCGTTTCTTGGCAAGTTTCTGAGACGACTTGTTCTTCCTTTCGGACCAAGATTTCCGTTTGGCGCTCTTAGGTTTGGGAGTTGGAATGTTCTCTTGGACAAACCCTTGTTGATTTCCTGGTGTGTTGTTACAGCTTGAGGCGTGGAAGTCGTTTCCATTCCCATTTAGATTGTTGGCATTAAGAACAGCTAGAGCGGCTGCTACGGCTGCTGTGACAGTAGCTTGGAACGTAGCTGAGTCCATCTGGAGGATTGGTGCTTTACTGGTGGATTGGTTCTGCTTCTTCGGAGGCATGATCTGCTATATGTCAAGAAAAGAGTTTGTGAGCAACAATGGTTGCCTCTGGATGTATCCTAAATGTTTGTCTATGCATTGATATTTCCCGTTTTGCTAACTGACTCTTTGATTCGACCCACATCCCCATGATGTGGTCTTAGCAAGGATAGAAAAGATTTGAGCACACAAAGTTCGCATAAAATAAGTTTAAGAACTCTTATTTGCTCAGTCCATCGGGCTGGCTGAGTAACTCTCCCATTTCTTCGGCTCCAGATGAGATGAAGGGTTAGCTATAAGAGTAGCTACGGGTATCAAGTCGATACGGGATTCAACTTGACGCTCGGGAGAAATCCCTAGAATGTCTTTGGGGAAGACATCGGGAAAGTTGTAGACTTCGAAGATGCTCTCGAGGTCTTTAGCTTCTTGCGTCTCATTGACAACATGAACCAGAAATGCATAGCATTCCTTCCGTAGATGCTCCTAGGCTTCGACGCATGAATTGATACCAAGGTTCGAACATACTTATCACTGAAACCAGTGAGGACTCCGTCAGAAGGAAGATTGAGATGAATCGCTTTCTCGAAGCAAAGGACATTGGCACGATGTGAGGCTCATTCGTCCTATGCCAATTAGGACATTGAAGCTTTTCATGGATACTGATATGAAATCGATTGGGGAAAAGGAATGATCGTCTAAGGTAAGAGCACATCCTATGATACATGCTTTAACTGAAATATGATTGTTGTCATCATTACTGAAACTGAGATTACATATTTCGGAACTCAGGACCTACCAATAGGTCTAAGTCCTAATACCAAAGAGAAAATTTCGGCAATATAGAAGACAGAGATGTTTACGGGAAAGGGTTACTCAGAACATAAACATGAAAGTTATTCCTTAGAACAGAAAGGAAGAACGAGTAGAGTGTTCCTCTATTGGCGACGGGCACTTCTCAAGTGAAACCCTAATTCGGTCAGCTGTCGCTCCACGTCAAGCAGGTGTCCTTCATACTCTGACTGGCGGGTTCGGAGCTCTATGACCTCGGCTCGGGTTGTAGCTAACTCTTGCTGCAGAGCTTCATTGTCCCTCATAGTTCTCCCATGAGCAACTTCAAGATTACGAATGTGGTTTGTGTTGGCATCTGAGTCTGCCTCAAGTTCCATAGTTCGCTGAAGGGTTGCCACACCTAGCACCATATTGCAAGCCACTCGGCGTATCAGGATTGGAAGGGCCCTGTCTGCAGGACCTCCTCCATCTAGATTGTAGAAGTTGTGGTTACCGTTGTATGGGAGGGGTTGGCCTTGCTCATGGCTCCACCTATTCATGCTCCCGACCCACATGGGCTTTGGACTTTGGAATCCAACTTGAGGGTTAGGATTTGGTATTGGGGTCACTTGGGGTAGGTTCTCGACTTCGGGTTCCGAGTCAGTCTCTTCAGGAAATGGTTCGACAAAGCCATCATCCAAACGAATTTCATGGTTTCCTTCTGGCTCTGACTCGATCCATCCGTCATCTCCTTGGTTGAGGAAGTACGGATCGCCAGGGAGATGGAATCTAGCCATGCTATCTACGCGAGGTGATGGTAAAGGGATGGATAATAGGCATCGAATCTATAATACTTCCGATGTATTATAGTTACACGATTAATTCTCCTGGGTAAGTTTCCGGTTCGGTCGTTATTGCATCCTAAAATACTCCTATAGTATTTTAATCTTCATGTTTGGTTCTATAACTTTTCTGGTATCTAGGTAAGTTTTAGGCTTGCTGCAACAACACAGTCACTCCCAGGCACATGTTGGTCATGTCTCGAATGAATATAGTTGATCAGGCTATATTGACCCTAGACATGATTACATAACTGCCCAGGTTTAACCGCGATGCCCAACATCCAAATACTTTTATTTTGTTCTACTTATGACACAGATTCTGGTACTCAGGTATACTTGTATACTTTGCTATAAAACTACTTATATTTTTGAAAGTATACTTTTAGTTTAGAGCACTTACGCCCCTTAATATTTATAGTTGTATACCATGTAAGGTTCGGTATACTTAGTTCACTATAAACAATAGCTCTGATACCAATCTGACACACCCCGAAACCGATGGCGGAAACGTTCCGGGGCGGAGGACGTCATGCGTAGTATCACACAATTGTATCATAGCAAGCATAGTAAACATAACCAGACATTGAATACATACATGAAAAAGGTTTACATTGTTTAATAAATAGTTTTGTTCATATCAAAAATAAAGACGTGACTCTAACGCTCCGTCTTCTCCGAACTCCTGGAAGTACATGTCTACTAATTCTCTGAGAATACAAGCAGTTTTGAAATATATCAACATAAAGCTGGTGAGTTCATAAGCGTTTAGTTCTAGTGAAAGAAATGTTTCTTTAATCCTTTGAAAAGTGTTTTCCAAGAAAATCCTATATTTTCTTATGAAAGATGTATGGTTGACCATTAGTGGTATGTTAAACAGTTCGTTTATGTAAAGTTGTGTTCTCCCAGGAAAATCCTATATTTTCCTTAAAAGTTGATAGTTCGTTATCTGTTCTGGTATGAGGTGTACAAGTATCTACCATACTTGCATCGTTAGATGTACTTTCCTTGAAAAACCATGTTTGCTCTCAGTGAGATGTATTAGTCTTATTACATAAATAAAAAAATAAATAAGTAGTGAACTAGACCCTAAGGGTATTACTAATGCCATCTAGTAATCAAATCGATTATTACTTTGAGGTTAATTCACTTGTTTCATTATTACAAAAGTAAATTTCCGCTACCTAAATTGTGAGTGTCATAACCGTACTTAGACTGGATAAGGCACGTAACGGGGCCAATATCTTTTTATGACTTTGTCACCCCTGAACCTAACGGTCCCGCTGTAGCTGGCAGCGAAGGTGCGGGATAGTCAGTCCCATATAGATCTATACACAATAGTCACGCTCTCCCTCCAAGAGATTCTGGTTACAAGGGGTAGTCCTACAGTCGCGTATCCGGTGGAGTGTTACCAAGGACGTGTCTCAAAACTTAGCCTAACAAATTTACAAGTAATAATACTGAAAATCCTGTTTATGTTTTGTATAAATCCTTTGCAAAATATCACATTTTATGACAAGATTCACAAGTTCCCTGCTTTAGTCTTGAAAACTGTTTTTACGAGTTGATTTCTTAATCGTTTGGTAAAACTGTTTTCTGTGTTAAAAGCATACTGAACATATAATTGTTTTAAACAAAATAATATACTTGAGCACAAGTTTCCTTGTACTTTGGCTTGTATTCCCCCCTGAAAACATGAAAAACTCGGAAAAAGTGTAGGGGTATGAACTCACTGTTTGACGTGGGATTCGAGTTGCGAGGAATTGCTGAATGTCAAATAAAGCCTTGGACACAAACGGATCCTATTTAGCATGTAAAAGTACATATATACGTTAGGTGAGGGCATAACACTATTCGTTATGGAAGGGAACCACCTTAGGGACTAGGAAACACTTAAAACTAAGTGTTAGAATCACATGTGTTTGAAGAGGGGAGTTTGCGGCCGTAATCAGGAGTTTACGGCCCATATGTTTACGGCCCAGGTGTTTACGGCCCAGGTGTTTACGGTCCATGGGTTTACGGCCTATGGGTTTACGGCTCATGTGTTTACGGCCGTAAACACTTGGTGAAAGATGCGATTTTCGGTGTTTCAAGGTCCTTTCTAGCCTTCTGGAAGTGTTCTAAACCTCGTTTTTAGGCTTAGGAGGGTGTTGTGGCAACTTTGCACCCTATAAATAGAGTTTACGGTCAAGGGAGATTGCCTTGACCGTAAACACCCTTCTGGTCACGATTTCTAGATACACAAACGGATACTATTTAGCATGTAAAAGTACATATATACGTTAGGTGAGGGCATAACACTATTCGTTATGGAAGGGAACCACCTTAGGGACTAGGAAACACTTAAAACTAAGTGTTAGAATCACATGTGTTTTAAGAGGGGAGTTTGCGGCCATAATCAGGAGTTTACGGCCCATATGTTTACGGCCCAGGTGTTTACGGTCCATGGGTTTACGGCCCATGGGTTTACGGCCCATGGGTTTACGGCTCATGTGTTTACGGCCGTAAACACTTGGTGAAAGATGCGATTTTCGGTGTTTCAAGGTCCTTTCTAGCCTTCTGGAAGTGTTCTAAACCTCGTTTTTAGGCTTAGGAGGGTGTTGTGGCAACTTCGCATCCTATAAATAGAGTTTACGGTCAAGGCAGATTGCCTTGACCGTAAACACCCTTCTGGTCACGATTTCTAGATGTTTAACAAGTGATTCTTGTTTCCAACAAGCTAAGGGTAGTGTACTTACGTAGTGGAAGCTTGAAATGAGGTTTTTAGCCACCAAGAACTAGTGTGTGTTCTTGGTGTTCTTGGTGAGAGAGAAAATCTAGAAAAAGATGAGATTTAGGAGATGAGACATGGATTCATCACTAGAAAAGGATTTGTAACAACATTCAAAGTGGAAAAACACTTACTTCTTGAAGATCTTGGAGAGAATTCGAAGTTTGTAGAGAGAGAAAGAGAGAGAGTAGAGAGAGAAAGCTTCTGGAGTGTGTAAAGTGAGAAATGAAGGCCACTCATCCCTTATATAGGGGTGCCAAGGGGTGAGGTGGAGGGTTTACGGTCGTAAATAGGGTTTACGGTCGTAAACAGAGTTTACGACCGTAAGCTCCTCTCGAAGGTTTGTTTGGCCCGGATGCTCATGTTTTGACTTAGAAAACCTCGTTTTCGAATACGAAGCTCGATCGGATTGAGTTTAGAATATTCCTTTAGACCAAAAATAATACTTACGTGAACGGAAATAAATCAATTCAGATTTATTTAGAACGTAAGGTCCTTCCCAAATTAAGGAATTTGACAGAATTAACTAAAACCCAAATTTTATAAACAGAAACTGGGTAAGGATAACGGAAAAAGTTTCGGGTTGTCACAACCACCCATCACCACCACCCGCCACTACCACCCACTATAATCACCACCACCACCACCTACACCTACCACCACAAAACATCACCAGACACCACTATCACCCATCACCACTACCCGCGATTATGTGTATATAATCACATGTGATTATGTGTATATAATCACATGTGATTATGTATATATAATCACATATGATTTATATGGAAGATATTCTTTTTGGTCCATATAAATCATATGTGATTAGATACATATAATCACATGTGATTAGATATATTTAATCACATATGATTAAAGTTGAAAAAAAATAATTGAATCGAGAACGTGATAATGAATCGTGTCCACATAAACCATATGTGATTTGATACATATAGTCACATGTGATTATATGTATTTAATCAAATATGATTTATTTGGACAATATTTATTTTCATGGTTTCAATTCAATAATTGGTCTCGTGTATTTAATCACACGTAATTATATGTAACTAATCACATATGAGTTATGTGGATAAGATTTTTCTTCGTATCCTTAATTCAATAGTTGTTTTCATGTATATAATCACATTTGATTATATGTATTTAATCATATGTGATTTATATGGACAAAAACTAATATTGAATTTAGACAAAAAACAATCTTGCCCATATAAATCATATGTGATTAGATAATGATGTATATATCTAATCACATATGATGTATGTGGAAAAGATTTGTTTTCGAGTGTTTGATTCAACAATTATTCTAGTAAATATAATCACATGTGATTATATGCATGATGTATCTAATCACATATGATTTATATTGACAAGATTCATTTTCGTGTTTTCTCTTCAACGAAAATTTTCATATATTTAATCACATCTGATTAATGTGGACAAAAAACAACTATTAAATCGAGAACGTGAAAATGAATTTTGTCAATATAAATCATATGTGATTAGATACATATAATTACATGTGATTAAATACATGAGAAAATTTATAGAATTGAAAAGGCGAAAACGAATTTTGTCCATATAAATCATATGTGATTGGATACATGTAATCACATGTGATTATATGTATTTTAATCACATATGATTTATGTGGACAATATTTGTTTTAGCATTCTTGATTTAATAATTTTTCGCGTGTATTTAATCATATATGATTATATATATGTAATCACATATGATTTATGTGGACAAGATTAATTTTCAAGTTCTCGATTCAATAGTTGTTTTTGTATATTTAATCAAATGTGATTTTATATATTTAATCACATGTGATTATATGTATTTAATCTAATATGATTGAACCTTGTTATCATGTTCTTCACCTTGAAAACCGTAAAACATAATACGTAAAACGTTTATAGGAATTTAATCATATTTTTCTTAAAGTTCATTCGTTATTCCAATGTGAAAAAAATTATCATATATTTGTAACAACGAGAGGGTTAGCGAATCAAATCATAATCAAAGCTACAAAATTTGTCTAAAAACGTTTGGGAAGTTGTCGGAACAATCAAACCATCAAAACCACGGAAAATTATCACACGTGTTAAATCAGAAAATTATTTCAAAATCGAGATGCAAAATGCAATTTCTAAACCTATGAAAAGGTAAATAAAAATTCAATAAATTTATCCTCCTATTAAAACAAAATCACGTTGATAAAAAATATGATACAAATATACCATTAAATAGTCAAAGATAAATTTTGATCATTAAAAATTTCTACCGACCAATAAGTTTGTTTGATTTATGTATTTGAAATCACCCCAAATTAACCAAGTGGAGCTTTGTTGAGCAAATAAAAAAATATCCCAACAAGAATCTATACCAGATTAAATGCTCCATTGCAATGTACAATAAATCACATCCTATTGAATTCTTTACTTTAATTCAAAACAAATTAACATCAAAAATTGGTTTCGATTCTTCATCACTTAATCGAAAAAAATACATATCATGAGACACATAAGACATTATGCAATAAGAAATGATGGTGGTGAAATAACTGATTCGCATATGAGTTTGAATTAATTTTTTTAGTCTTTTTATCTTAAAGCAACGAAGTCGGCCTTACCTAATTTGTGAAAGATATCAATTTCGACATTACCTTATTTTCAAAACCTTTTGTTTAAATATATAATTAACTAGTTGTGAGTCCCGTATGTTATACGGGTTGGATAAAACAAAAAATTAAATATGATGGTTTTTAAAAAAAATTATTTAAATTTAAAATTTTAGATTTAAAATTTAAAATTTAAAATTTGAATTTAAAAGAAAACATATTAACTACTATATAAGTATTAATATTGTAATTTATTGGCTATATTCAATTAAGACAATTATTAATTAAGATGTAAATATGATGTGTTAATTAAGAAAAGAAAAAAAATGAGAAAATGACAAATGGAAAAATCATTTGTTAAAAATACCAAAAAATGACATGTGTCCAATTTAATGAGAGAGTGACATGTGGCAAAATTATTTTCATTTATTAGAAAGGATTACAAGCTTTATCAGTTAATGAAAACCTTAGTTTTTTTCAACTAATTACGGTGATACCGAAGCCGGCCTTAAATGCCACCGTTCATGAAAAGCCAATAACATTCACCAATTACATCAAAAAGCAACGAAGACATTTACCTACTTAAATATACATTCCATTAAAGAAAAATTAGAAGAAATAATGAAGAAAATATGAAGGAAAGCAAACCAGATCTGTGTGTATGTCAACGTCAAAAGTGGCCGGAAAAAGTAGATCGGGAAACCTCTATTATCGCGACGACAGTGGCCACTGAAACGAGATTTGGAGCCAAGCTGAGAGTGAAGGTCGAAGATGAAAACATCTTTCTCGGTGAGCTGCTGCCGGAGCTCGGAAGGCTACGATTCAAGATCTAGAAATCAGATCTCGTGGTTAGTGAAAGAAGATCGGGAAATAAGATCCTTTGGTCGGTGAAACAAGATCGAGAAACGAGATCTCATTGTTGGTGAAACGAGATCCGGTAATGGTTCAGGAAGAAGAGAGGTGGAGGAGGTAGTTTCCGACGGTTGGAGGCAGAGGGAGGAGGCGAACAAGTAGATCCGGAGAAAGTGAAGAGGCGACGTTACGGTGGTTCCGACGGCGTTCCGATGATTATCTCGGTGGTCCAAACAACGTATTTACAGGAGAGAGATTTAGAAAGAGAAAGAGAAAGTGTGAGACATATCACGTTTGTAAAGACAAAAACAAAATTAGTATATAAATATGTTCTCAAATGTTCTCAAAATAAAAAATGTTCTCAATTGAACATAACTCTCTCTCTCTCTCTCTCTCTCTCTCTCTCTCTCTCTATATATATATATATATATATATATATATATATATATATATATAGTGGAAACGTTTGTACTTTTATATTATTATTCTGTAATAAATTTTATATACACAACTTCATGTGATTATTCAACAATGAATAAATGAGTATATAAATGAATACTCACAGGTTAAACTAAAATTAGAATTTACTACAAAAGTGTACATACATAAATTTATAATAGAATAGCAACATTCTAATGAATATATGAATAATAAAACATTAATATTCATATTATAATTACTTCAACAATACAAATATACAACATTCATTGTAGAATAATATCATAAACATAATGTTTTTACGTTTTCACACTATTTACTATTTTTCTTTGGACACACACACACACACACACACACATATATATATATATATATATATATATATATATGGCTAGGTTATAATGTGGATAGACAATTATTGTGCGGACGTGTGAACAGTGCTGTTTTATGAGAATTACTAAGAGAATAGGCTGTTTAGTAATGTGAATGCGTTCAACCTCATACAACTATTATCATTTTCATGCATTCTCACTAATTCTTATTCATTTTTGTTCTCACGCATCGTTTTTCACTCAATTTCATTTTTACAGAATACAACTCAATAAACATTCCGATAGAATGAGAATAAAAAAAAAGAGTCTATAATGACCTTATAGAATGTTTAATTAGTGAGAATGTGTGATAATGACAATAGTTATGTAAGATTGAATGTATTCACATTATCAAACAACATATTTTCTTTGTCATTCTTACAGAATAGCACTGTCCACACGTCCGCACAATAGATGTCAATCCACATTTGAACCTAGCTCTCTCTCTCTCTCTCTATATATATATATATGTTTCAAATTTATATTTATAATTAATATATATAAAAGATTTCAAATTTTCATAATTGATCTTTAAGATATACACAATTTTAAGATTTGGTCCAATGCCATTTTAGTCATTTAGAAAAAAACTAACTACTCAAAAGGTAAAGTTAACATGACCATTCATGCAATTTTCATATATATAATTTAATTTATATTTATAAGATTTAAAATTTTCATAATTGATCCTTGAGGTATATACAATTTTCAGCTTTGGTCCAAAGTCATTATGATCATTTAAAAAAAATAAAAAAAAACTATCTACTCAAAAGGTAAAGTTAACACCATAACGACTATTTATGCAACTTTCGAAAGTTATATTACAATTTACAAAACAAACTAAAAGAATTGAAATATTTGTATAGTATAAAATATTATATTATCGGTTCATAATTAAATAAAGATCTAATAATCAATAATTTAATTTTTACTATATTTAGTTAGGTGTTTTGTTTGATTATAAATTCATAAAATAGATTTCTAAATGTTTATCTATAATTTAATGTTTTATGAATTAACAATATGATAACGTAAATTAACAATATGTAAGAAAATAAGAGGAAGAAATAGAGCTTGATGATAATCGAAGTCCTTGATATAATAAGAATCATGCAAAATTCACCTTTCTTATTGATATTTCGGCTAGTTTTTTCTGAAATTTAACTGCAACAAAATTCAAAATAGAACATTTTAATTTTTAAGTATAAAATATTAAACAATACACTAAATTTATTTAGAAAGCCAATATCAGACCTATATATATAACTATTAGACATGTTAGAAATATATTAGAATTATTAGGTAGTGAAATATATAAGAATTATTAGGTAGTGAAATATACCAAAGGGCTTCTAGCCCAACGGTATCCGGTGTTGCCCTCATTCCTTGAGGTTGAGGGTTCAAGTCCTGTTGAGGACATATATGGATTTAAGGTGTAGTTTAGGAGTAGGTTAAATGTTAGATTTGCCGTTTCAAAAAAACAAAAAAAAAATACTAATCACATAGGTGGATTTAAGGTGTAGTTTAGGAGTAGGTTAAATGTTAGATTTGCCGTTTCAAAAAAACAAAAAAAAATAAGTTGTTGAAGGGTGTTTTTTGTTACTTGGTGGTATCTTTGGAAGTTTAGAAATAAATCTATTTTTGGTGTTCTAATAGAGCTAAGTTTACGATAGATTTGGTCATTTGGTTACAAAACCTAATAATGTATTTCTTGTAATGTTGTAACTTTGGTTTTGTTCTAGTGTCTTGCTAGTTTTTGTTTTGGTTTTATATAATTTCTATCGTTTCTAAAAAAAACATATACTCACCACATCAGGGGACTTGATTAGTAAGCTACTTCAACATTATATCTCCATCACATAAGAGGGGAAGAGAAAAGAAAAAAATGGCATGAGAAGGAGTGACTGAGGCCACAACCCTCTAGCCAACATAACTCCACATCATCACCACACAAGGATGAGATGATGTTCTCAGGTGCCCATGTGCGCCAACTCAGCGCCATGTAGTTTGTGTATTGAATATACTACAAGGTTTTACAAGATTAGATTTGTGTCTAAGTAGGTTTACTAAGGCTATTGTTTTTGGGAATTTTATGATTCAAAATATAGTTTAAAAAGTCATGTACAACGGAATTACATGTTAAACTTTTTACACTTATCAAAATTCGGGTCTATTTAGAGAACAAATAATCAACTAAGATTATCAATCCATAAAATGTTTAGAATCCTTACCTTATTGTATATAGAATCATTTGATGTATGATACAATAATCAATATTTATTACTACTATTGGTATCCATACGAATTGATCAACAATCAAAATACAAGACATTGTCTTCCTAATGTGTTCTTGATGGTCGACGAACACAAAAAAAAGGAAATGTTGGTTTGGGATAGGGAGAGGAAATGAGATATAATTAGAGTTTAGACGAATAGTTATCATAAACATTTACTTGTCTTTTTTATATATACTTGCATTATTTGATGCTTTTTTAAAACCTTTTAAGTCACACCATTTAAGTATATTCAAACCTATTTTTCTAATTCTTATTAATTAATTGATTGATTAAATACATTTTTTATTTAACTAATAAATAATTTTTTTATTTTATTTTAATTAATAAATAATATATAACCAATTATTTATTTAGTTATTATAGTTGGTGAATAATAACTTATCACTTATAAAATATATCATTGTTAGTATATAAGTTTATTGCTATTTATGCAGTATACTAAACTATTTGTATGTTACACATTAGATCGAACAAGTTACCACTTGTGCAAGGAAAAAGAGTAATCAACTATATATACAATGTTAAACGTCCAACGACACATCATTGTTCTTTATCTATACATGAATGTTTGTCTCTACAAAGCTTTTATTAACTACTTAATTCTGAATGTATTGTGCTTTTATCTCTATTTGTTATTATATCATTCAACATGACACATGGATCAAATAATTTTCATATTAGTTCATATTGGTTTCTCAACTTGGTAAGTATAATAAGATACTAAATTTGATTGACCATCATGTAATATCATGTATATTACATGTGGATACAGTTATACACTTACATCTCTTCAATTATATCGAACTAGAAAGGTTACCCCCGCTACGCGGGGGCCAGGAGCTTTCAATGTTGTTTCCGAATTGATAAATATGACAGACATAGAAAGTGCAAGGATGAAAAGTCCGGACTTTGCCCCGGACAAAAAATGTAAAAGTTTTGACTGCAAGGACTAGAAGTGTGAAAATGGCTAAAGAATTAAAAGGGTAGGAATTAGCAACTTTTTAGAAAAGGGATCAAAGTTGTCAAACCGTTAAAGTTTTGTGGCCAAACTTTAAATATTAAAAGGTTCCAAAAAAATGTAAAAATATTGATTGCAAGGACCAAAAGTGTCAAAATGGGTAAAGAATAATGAGCAAAGTTGCCAAAAAAACATCCAAATTTAGTATTCCTAACTTCCAACAATAATACAGGGACCAATTCTGCCAAAAAAATGGGAAGTTGAATGGAACACAAACAAAAGGACATGAATAAATTAATTAAAGAAGTACAGGGACCGGATATGTAAATCAAGGGACCAAACCTGGACAAAGTATGCCAACTTCACTATTCCTTTCTTCCACAATTTTAATATATATATAATAATGCGTTGAGTAATATCACACTCCAATAATTAGATGGAAAATTTAAATTTTAACTACAAGAATCCATCATAAGTCTCGTATCATATCTGATAGTAGCATATAACCATATTGTTCAAAACACGGATTAATTACATCAAGACATGACACTATACTCACTTAGAAGCTATAACATATATTAGGGCTGTTTGGCAGAATCTGAATTTTTAAGATCTGAATTTTTAAGAGATCTGAATTTCTAAGAGGGTCTGAAATTTTAAGAGCTGAATGTTTAACATGTTGTTTGGTTGAGACCTCTGAATTGCTGTGCTGAATTATTAAAATGACCATTTTACCCTTCTGTTTTATTTTTTATTGAATCCAAGTGTTTGTTTAGAAAATAACGTAATAAATTTCTTAAATAAATATAAAAAAAATATAAACACCATATAAAATCCAAATTTAGCATAATTCAAAATTAAACACAAATCCAAATCAAAAATAAATATTTTTAAATCCATAAAATCATACTAAAATCCAAATAAAATCCTACAAATTTAATATGACCCCAATTGATTCGCAATCGGTCACGCAAATTATCCATGTATTCGTTGCTTTCTAAACTCCATTCCATATCGTGTATGTTTTGGCCATCATTCTCTCCCCCTTGTTCTTGACCATTGTTCTCCTCGATTGCCATAAAATCAAAGGCACGTTTTTAACAAAAATTTCAACAAAACAAATACACAATTCAGCAAAAGTAATGCATAGTTCATGATAACAGCTAGAACATCAAACACAAATCTGATTTCAGCATCAAAATTTTAGAATGACAGAATAAAAGCATGTGGGATATAAAGACTTTGAAGTTATTACTTATTAAATAAAAGCATCTAAACAAACATCTATATCAGAATGACAGAATCTGTGAATCTGTGATGTTACGAGAAGCATACCTGCCAAAGAGAAACAAGTTTGCGTCTTTGTGATAGTCGATTATCAGAATCTGTAATGTTAACCAATCGATTATTAGACTCTTTGTGATAAGTGGATCAAACCTGCATAGTCAATCAATACAAAAATCACCCCATATCAATCAATACAAAACTTGCATAATCAATCAATCCATTACCGGAAGTTAGAGCTCAGATTAAAATCAAAGGAATTGTTCATAAAGGAAGAACGAAAAGCGGACCTGCAACCGGAGTTGGAGGCAGAGCTGCTGCAGGCGAAGGTTGCGCCGAGGTGTAGTCAGAGGTTGCGTCGAGGTGTAGTCGGAGCTTACAAACTATTAGTAATATTCCCCTCTTTCTATGGATGAAGAAGAGAAAGTTGATTTCGTTTATTTCAAACCAAATCATTTATAAAAAACAGAACAAATATCGAGTTTGAGGAAAAAAGGAAGAAACGAACCTGTTGTCGGAAGCGGAGGACGAACTGTCGTTCCAGACGGCGGCGACGGTGGCGTTTCAGGCGGCGTCGTTGGGGAGCAGCTTCACCGGCGAATCGGGGGGGGGGGGGGGGTGAAGGGAAGAAGACACACAGAGGGAGGAGAAGAAGAAGAGGAGGCGTGTTTTGGTGCAGGTCGATGTCTAGGGCATAATAGGAACGCGTCTTTCTTTTTAAAATTCAGATGTTGTTTAATATCTGAAAAATTAAGAGGTGTTTACAATTTTAAGAGGTAAAATATAAGAGGCAAACAAACAATCTGAATCTGAATTTTTAAAACATTGCCTCTTAATTTTGCAATTAAGAGGTAAACAAACAGCCCCTTAGTTCCAAGGATATATAAACTCACTTATATATCACGATTTATCTAATAACGTTGGCCTGTGAAGTGATATCTTGAGATTGAACCAAGCAAATATTTATGTAATTAAATACACATGATCTACGTAATTAAATTAACATGATCAGTTTAATAGTCTCATACATATTCCCATGAATATTAACCAAAACTCACATTAGTTTCGTTCACAAACACAAATGCCTACTATTATGTTGGAATGATACAAGTAAATAGACACTAGGGACTAAAAGATTGATAAAAAGGTGTGTTATTTTGCATAGTACATACGCCTAAATTTATATAACCCCAAAGAACCATTGCACATGCACCCATTTGCGAGAATTTATTTAACCATAAGTAGAAGCACCTTCTTCCTACGTTTACTACGATCTAATGTTAATTACTAAATGCTTAAGAATTGTATTGATGGATTTAATCTTATATTATAACCATTGTCTTTTTGAGCTTTTTCTAGTCCATTGAACAAAAAGATTTGTACACAAATGGATCATGTTTTATATTGGAGGGCAGCAACAGTATGCATATAGAGATGAATAGAGGAGGTAGGAGTGTAGGGTCGTCGGGGCGGGGTGTTTGGTTTTCATTTATGACGTTGCTTGTCCTTTTATCCCCCCTCTTCTACAAACCCCTTTTCTGGCTTCCTTTATACATCTCTCTCCCCTCTACCCTCTTTTTTCATTCCTCACCATTATCACACACTACCCTCGTCCTTCTGTTGATTACTCATAGAGGAAGAAAAGAATCAACTAGGATGTTCTCTCTTTTGAGGGGAATGTTGTCTGGCTCGAGGCCACAAGAAAGCTCCAATCTATCTTTCTTATCTATACGTATACACATGTGTGATAAGATCCATCCAATTTTGAATGGATCGAGCCTCAAATGATCTCTGATGATTAGTGATTAATGATTAGTGTCAAACCAATCTTGATCATGGGTTCTGGTGTTGTCAGACCAGGCTTCATTCCCCTCAATTGTCCTTCCTTTAATATTCATAAAGTTTGGATCTTTCAGAATCTGCCTGCTTTCCCTCACCAACAAGATTCGATCTTTTTGATGAGTTTAGCTTTTTTTCGATTTTAACTATTGTTTAAATTATAATCTTATGAGTTTCGTTTGTATGGTGATGATAGATGAAGGCGCAGATTGGTATAATGATGAGGAATCATGTTAGTTTTTTATGTAAATCAGTCAAACACCCATAACAGGATGCTACTTCGAAAGGTTTCTTTAATTATTGCTACTCTAAATAATCTGCAAGATAATTGCAAGTGTTTTTGTTTTTTTGGGTATTTATTACATTTTGTCAGCCTTTTAAACCCTGGTTTTTCTGTCATGATTACTTCATGAATGTGGTGTGTCTGTTTCTGCTCTTTCTTTATCTTCATCTACTTTTGGCATTAATGTTGTATTTGACTTTAACATCACACCTCCCTCATCATTACCTTATGATTGTTATGATAATTTTTCAATCTAGGGTTTTGATTATGGGGTTGGCTAAATGGACACCCTATTTTACCATTTAGACACCCTATATAATTTTTAAGGTATTTTTATTGGTTAAAATTACATTGTTTTTTGAAAAAGCTGATTAAAAATAGTTATTTAATGGTTGACTTTTGATAAAGTTGTCTATAGGGTGTCTAAAGGGTGTCTTAATAGCAGCACCCTTTGATTATGCATGATTTTAGTACAAACAATGCTTATTTTCTGACACGGTTTTTTCTTTCTGTTTATGTAATGCTGCTACCTTGATTGTTTTCTTTCAAACCAAAAGTAAACTTGATGCAATTTAGTCATCAACGTATCAAGAATAACTAGTTTTTTGAAATCTTGCTGCTACATATGAATCCCACGAGTTCTACATTACTGTATTAGGATTTGATTGATTTGATAGCCATGGATGCTTCTTGATATAGTTTGTCCTCACTATTTATCGGCAGTGACCAGTTTGCAATTTAGCCATGGATGTACAGAAGAAGCTTTCAGGAGCATTCGAGTTGTGAAGAATCCCTCAACAGATAAACTCGTTGGCACTACATTTACATTTATTACAGATTATACATCACATGAATTGTTTAATGAAGCTTAACAGCTTCAGGAGCCATTGATCGAGGTGGGTGTAGTTTAAGAATGATGCAATCCTTTTTAGAAAGTATAAAAGAAAATCGAAGTGGATTTGAGGAGGTGTTTTTACAATATTGTTAGCTCTCTAAAGTGCAATGATTTGGGGGTTTGTTTTTTTATTTTTAATTAAAAATAGGTCTTTCTTAATTTGAGGATTTGATTCCATGTATGTGATTAAAATGTTTATTGTCGTTTTGTTTTAATAATTTGGATAACATATATGAAGATCATCGAGGTTTGTCTAAAGTCTCAAAAGAGCCATGTAAACATAGAACAAATACTCATACTTCAAATCTGTCTAGCTAGTAGTCAAACTATAAACAGTGAATATCCATTTGTCAACAAACATTGAAACATAATCTACAAGGAAATCGTCACGGAAAAGAGAGGAATTGCTATCATCATATGCAAGGGTTAGACTATCGGGTATGGGCAACGCCCTATCAAAAAACGCCGTTATACATGGCTAGCACACCTCCCTCCCTTGGCGTTTTCCGGCGTTATGCCAGATGACATTACTGTGGCAACGGGAGTCAACGGGGTTATTTGCTTGCATTTTCGATCAAACGGTCCTATTTTAGACCGTTGTTAAACGGTCACAAACATAGAAAAAAATCTAATTTTAACTCTACTATACATACACATATTTTACATATTTTTACCTACATAATACATTTATTTCTCTCAATTTCTCTTTTTTTCTTTCTATTTCACATATAATTTCAATAAGTCAAAACAAAAAAATAGATCATTTTGATCCGTTCCATCCATTCAACGATGATAACGACGATGACGATATCCTAGTGAATATGATGTACCAATATTCTATGGACATGCTACTACAGCCAGAGTCAGCTCCACTACTCACAAGACGTGCGACGTTAAACAGAGATCGTAAAGAAGGGCATAGACGTCTACTCAACGATTATTTTGTGGATAATTGTGTCTACCAATCTAGCGATTTCAAAAGAAAGTTTCGTTTGGGAAAAAATGTGTTTGAACAGATAGTCAATGCATTGGAAAACAGGTATCGTAAATACAGTTTTTAGATAATCGTTTTTAGATAAAATAATTATACTTTTTTTTATCAGTTAAATATATGTTTAGGTATGAATTTTTCCAAATGAGGTATGATGCGAAAGGTAAGTGAGGTTTCACATGGTTGCAGAAATGTGTTGCTGCAATCAAGCTTATGGATATGGGGGAGTCGCCCGATTTTATTGATGACTATATGAGAATGTCGGAGCGAACGACATGAGAAAGTTTGTATAGATTGTCGAGAGGTGTTGTCGAAACCTTCAGTGACAAATACTTGCACAAACCTTCACTGAATGATATGCAACAACTATATGTGGCGCATGAACAACGACATGGTTTTCCGGGTATGCTTGGAAGCATTGATTGC
Organism: Lactuca virosa; assembly: GCF_052849685.1. Lineage (NCBI taxonomy): Eukaryota > Viridiplantae > Streptophyta > Magnoliopsida > Asterales > Asteraceae > Lactuca > Lactuca virosa. Next base: position 30,441,845 of record NC_136428.1, read on the forward strand.
ACAAAGTGGACATGGAGAAATTGTTGTGTGGCGTGGAAAGGCCAATACATAAGTGAGCATCTTGGAGCGCCTTCGTTGGTATTAGAGGTTGTTGCTTCACAAGACTTATGGATTTTGCATTCTTTTTTCTAAGTTGCGGGTTCCAACAACAACATAAACATTCTTGATCAGTCACCAATATTTGAGGATCTTTTGTCAGGAAAGGCACCAGATACTCCTTTCACAGTGAATGGCCATGACTATAAGTTTGGGTATTACCTCACTGATGGAATATATCTACCATATTCCACATTTGTGAAGGCGTTTCGACACCCGATAGAACCAAGAGACAATTTTTTCAAGAGAAGGCAATAAGGAGCACGTAAGGACATGGAACGTGCTTTCGGAGTTCTGAAATCAAAATGACACATAGTTGAACATATGGCACGACCATATCACTTGGACACTCTACAAGATATTATGTATGCATGTATCATAATGCATAACAAGTGTCGGACTGTAGCCATAAGATCAAACTCCCGACTCACTGTCATGAACTCAACCACCTATAACCACTATAGGACCAAGTCCATCAGAATCCCAACTTACCAAAATACCCTCAAAAGTCCAACTGGTCAACCCTTGGTCAAAGTCAAAGTCCAAGGTCAAAGTCAACAGTCCATGTTGACCCGACTCGTCGAGTGCAGCTAGCAACTCGTCGAGTTCCTTAAGAACTCAGGAAGTCATAAAACCCTAACTGACTCGCCGATTTTCCAACCAACTCGTCGAGTCCATGCATGTCCAGATGTCGGGGAAAACCCTAACTGACTCGTCGAGTCCTCTTACTGACTCGTCGCGTTCATGCAAAATCAAATACGGGTAATCTTCATCCGACTCGCCGAGTCGGCTATGCGGCTCGTCGAGTTCATGCAGTCCATTTCTTATACATACGTTTGTAAGCTACTCCAAAGCTCCAACTTGTAGATCTAGCTTCCTAAGGCACATATTCCATGTAAAATTGCAAACTTTATGTGCATTCAAGGTCTTAAAGGCTTAAAATACCAAAACTAAGTCTAGAATGAGGTTTAGGGCATGGTGAGGGGTTAATACTAGATAAAGTTAATATCTTTCCAAATTTGAGACTTAGAGGAGTCCATATCTGAGACCATATCTTCTAGAAAAGTTCAAATCCGAGAATGACCCCATTTTGCCCCAAAATGACCATATTCATGCATGAGAGACGATCTAAGAAATGGAAAGCCAAGGTAAAGAATTTTTACCTTCAAATGAAAGCCAAAATGAAGTGGAGGCTGGATCTACAGGCTGATTCTCGTTCCAAGCTTCTAAGTCTTCAAATCTCTTCAAGAAATGCACCAAAACACACTCTTTTAGCCTCACACACTCAAAAATGGAGAGTTAGTTTCTAGGGTTTGTTTCTGGACGAAATGCTGGTAAGGGAGGCTGGGGAGAGGAGTTAAGCTTCTTTAAATAAGGGAAAACCCTAAAAATTAGGGTTTCCATGCACAGCCTCTACTTGTCGAGTCGGGGTCCTCCGACTCGTCGAGTAGGAGTCAAAAACCACGCGGGATGACTAGGTTCGACACGACGAGTTGGGGCCTCCGACTCGTCGAGTTCCTTCAATAAAATGAATAAAAAGCTTTTAAAATATACCTAGGAGACGGGGTGTTACAATTCTCCCCCACTTGAACTAGACTTCGTCGTCGAAGTCTGCTGCGACGAACAATTCTAGATAGTGCTCCCGCATCTCTGCCTCCGGCTCCCACGTCCACTCGGATCCCCTCATGTGCTCCCACTGTACCTTTACCAGAGGTACTTCCTTGTTCCGCAGAACATTTATCTTTCTCTCAAGAACGGCCACCAGCCTCTCCACGTAATTCATGCGCTCATCAACTTGAATATCATCTAACGACACTACCGCCTCCTCATCCGGAAGACACTTTCGCAACTGCGAAACGTGAAAACTGCTGTGAATCAGACTGAGCTCCTCTAGGAGATCTAGTCTATACGCCACCTTGCCAACCCTGACAGTGATCCTGAATGGCTCGATATATAGGGGACCCAAATTTCCCCTCTTCCTGAAGCGAATCACACCCTTCCAGAGTGAGACCTTCAGGAGTACCATGTCACCGACCTGAAACTCCAACTCAAATCGGCGCCGGTCGGCGTAACTCTTCTACCGACTCTGTGCGGTCTGCAACCACTGTCTGATCTGTTGAATCATCTCGGTAGTCTGCAGGACCACCTCGGTCCGTCCCATCACCCTGTGACCAACCTCGCCCCAACAGACCTGGGTGCGGCATCTCCATCCATACAACAACTTATAAGGAGGAGCACCAATGTTGGAGTGAAAGTTGTTGTTATAGGAGAACTCTGTGAGGGGTAGGTAGGAGTCCCAGATCCCAACGAAGTCAATGACACAGGCTCTCAGCATATCCTCGAGAGTCTGTATGGTCCGCTCACTCTGGCCGTCCGTCTATGGATGATAGGCTGTACTGAAGTGCAGTCGCGTGCCCAGTTCCTCGTGGAACTTATACCAGAAACGGGAGGTGAACCGAACATCGCTGTCTGAGACAATAGAGACTGGCACCGCATGGTGAACAACGATCTCGGGAATATACACGTCGGCCAGCTTCTCGGCCGATAAACTCTCCCGTATCGCTAAAAAGTGGGCGCTCTTGGTCAATCGATCCACGATGACCCAAATAGCGTCGAAGCCCTTTGCCGTCCTCGGCAGCTTGGTGAAAAAATCCATCGTGATCTGTTCCTAGTTCCACATGGGAACCTTTAGAGGCTGCAGCTTGCCATGCGGCCTCTGGTGCTCGGCCTTGACCATCCTGCAGGTCATGCACCTCTCCATGTACCAAGCGATTTCTCGCTTCATGCACGCCCACCAGTAACTCAAAGGCAAATCCCGATACATCTTGGTGGCCCCCGAGTGAATAGAGAAGCGAGACTTATGAGCCTCCTCCAATATAGTTTGTTTGACCCCACCAGACATCGGAACCCATACCCGACTGCAACGGGTCAACAATCTCCGGCTATCCTGCACAAACCGGATGTTCTAACACCTAATCCTCTCAAGCTTCCAATTCTCCTGTCGCATACCCTCAGCCTGGGCTTCCCTGATCAAGCTCACAAGTGGAGAATCCACTAAAATCCTCATGCGCGTCACTGCATTAGAAGATCCAGCTAACTTGCGGCTCAGAGCGTCCGCAACCACGTTCGCTTTACCAGGATGGTAAAGGATCTCGCAGTCATAATCCTTGACTACGTCAAGCCACCTGTGTTGTCTCATGTTCAGGTTTGGCTGATCCATGATGTGCCTCAGACTCTTGTGGTCCGTGTATATGGTACAACGGACCCCATAGAGGTAATGTCTCCAAATCTTGAGAGCGAATACCACCGCTCCTAACTCTAGATCATGAGTAGGGTATCTCGTCTCATGCGGCTTCAACTGCCGCAATGCGTAGGCTATCACCCGTCCTCTCTACATGAGGACCGCTCCCAGTCCCGTGATGGATGCATCACAGAACACTACAAAATCCTCGACTCCCTCTAGAAGAGTCGAGACAGGAGCCTCGCATAGCCGCTGTCTGAGGGTCTCAAACGCCATCTGCTGCTCGGGGCCCCACCAGAAATCCACCCCCTTCCTCGTCAGACGAGTGAGGGGTACTGCAATCTTGGATAAATCCTGTATGAATCTCCGATAGTACCCTGCCAATCCCAAGAAGCTCCTGATATCTGAGGGAGATTTCAGAACCTCCCACTACATAACCACCTCGATTTTGGCCGGATCGACCAAAATCCCCTCCTGGTTAACGATGTGTCCAAGGAACCGAACCTCTCGTAACCAAAACTCGCACTTCAAGAACATGGAATAAAACCGTTCTCGCCTTAGAACTCCCAATAACTCTCGAAGATGCTCCTCATGCAGCTCTCGGGTCTTGGAGTACACCAAGATATCATCTATGAACACGATGACCGAGTGATCGAGCATCGGTCTGCAGACCCGATTCATCAGGTCCATAAATACCGCTGACACGTTGGTGAGCCTAAACGGCATCACCACGAAATCGTAATGTCCATAACAAGTCTGGAACACAGTCTTCTCCCCGTCCTCCTCCCTAACCCTGACCTGATGGTACCTGGACCTCAGATCTATTTTGGAGAACCATGATGCTCCCTACAACTGATCAAAAAGGTCATCTATCCTCGGGAGTGGATAACGGTTCTTCACCGTCAACTTGTTCAACTCCTAGTAGTCAATGCACATCCGGTATGAACCATCCTTCTTCCTGACGAAGAGAATCGGCGCTCCCCATGGAGAACTACTCGGACGAATGAACTGCTTACCCAGCAGCTGTGATGACAGCTCCTGCGTCTCTGGTGGTGCCTTGGTGATAGGGGCCACACCTAGCACAAGGTCGATCCTGAACTCGACCTGCCTCTCCGGAGGCACTCCTGGTAACTCCTCCGGGAACACGTCAGCAAACTCCCGGACTACTGGAACCTCTGAAACCGAGTTCTGATCCCTGACCCACGTATCCACCACATACGCTAGATGACCCGCACGCCTGTGCTGAATGTACTGTCGAGCCCTGGAAGCCGAGCAAAACCCTGATCCCAATCTGGTGCCCTTGCCGTAAACAATCAGTTCTCCCCCACTTGGGGTTCGAACTACCACCCCCTGACCCTCGCAGTCAATTATGGAACCGAAACGACTAAGCCAGTCCATACCCACAATCACACATACGTCCCCATGGGAAACGGAATCAGGTCTATCAGGAAAGATACCCCGAAGATCTCCAATACGCAACCCCGATAGACCGAGGAAGTGGAAATCTCATGTTCGTTAGCGATAGAGACTCGCAATGGACACTCTAGCTCTCCTACTGGTAAACCGAACTGTAACGCCCGTAGATCCGGGCTAGTCAATTTAGAGACGATAAGCGTCAAAAATGACTTTTTGATAGAAGAGTGTTTATAATAAATAATCTTAACCAAGTTTTAGTGGTCGTGACAAGGATTTCGGATATATAAAGAATGGCGAAATTCGAGTTATAACGAAGAAGTTATGACCTGTCGAAGTTTCGCGACAGAACCGGCACGACACAGCGCGACGTAAATAGTGAATTTATGATAGAGCGATATTTGGCCTTAGCGATCTAAACGAAAGTCGTAGAATACATTAAACAGAGAGCGTGCATAAAAAGAACGTCTAAATCTGACTTCGTATGAGGAAGTTATGATTTTTCTAAGTTTCGACTTAGCAGTATGCACCCCGAAACTCGAATATGAGATCGAGTGATTTTTAGCCGAAACAATCTAAACAAGAATTGAAGATCTCATCGATAGTAGTCCAACGGTGAAAAGACAGACGAAAATGGACTTCAGATGAAGAAGTTATGATTTTATAACGGAGTTTTCCTGTCCTGACCTACTAAAAATAATATAATAAAAGTTAAATTTAAAATTAGCCATCAGAGTCTAAACGAGAGTTGTAGAGCATAATCTCACCTACGCGTGGATATAAAGAACGTCGAAAACGGAGCTCGTATGCAAAAAATATGAATTTCTGAAGTTCGGGGCGCGAACCCCGACACTGTGTCAGAGTTCACGACGTGAATACAGTGTTCACGACGTGAACTCAATATTTATGTCTTCTGGAGCCTGACAGACGCAGGTTGCGATGACGCACCTGATGACTACTGAACTGACGACGTGAATATTTGAGATTCACGACGTGAATCCAGAAAATGGCCCTATAAATAGAAATCGAAGGCAGCCGGTTTTGGTTGCTAATTTCTCAACCTCTCTCCTATTTTTCTCATCATTAAGCCTACTTTTAGCCCCCCGAAGTCCCGATATCATCCCGAGACCCGAAGCTCCGAAGATCCCGAGAAGAAAAGAGTTTCAAGCCAAAGCTCTGTCTGCGAGAAGCCCGGTGTGTGAAGATATCCATGTTACATCAAAAGAATAGTACTTGAAGAGTCGTAGTGCTGTCCGAGCATCGTCTAATCAAGTGAGTGTGTAGTTACTTTCTTCTACCGCATAGATATGAAATATTTCCTATGAAATACGTGCTATGTGTTTATACGTTGTTTTTTTACTTGAGATAGATGTTGAAAGAATGTTTTATACAGGTTTTTAAATGATTTGAACTATATATGTAATTTATATCTACAAATATGTTGGGTAGAACATGGGTAGATGAAATAGTTGGTGTGTGAGGAGAGATGAGTTTGAGGATGAGACGAAAGATGATATAGATCATGAGATGAGGGTGACAGGTGAAAAATGAGTGAAACCTTTACCCAAACGATGGCCCCCCGTCATTCAGCAGAGTAGGGATGACAACCACGGACTATTCTAGACAGTCCAGTGGAACACTAGCAAGCTCGCAACTTGTAGGTGTTGTGGACTTGATGTTTACCGGTGTACTCTAAAAAAACCCTGGCAGCTATAGATTTAGTGCCTTATATAAATACGATGGTAGCTATGGATTTAGTACTGTGTAGATGAACCTTGGTAGCTATGGATTTAGAATTGTGTAGATAAACCTTGGTAGCTATGGATTTAGTACTATGTAGATGAACCTTGGTAGCTATGGATTTAGTACTGTGTAGATGAACCTTTGCAGCTATGGATTTAGTGTTGTTATAGGAACCTCGGGCAGCAATGGACTTTGTGCCAAATCCTTAGGTTAATCCTTAGGAATGATTGAATAAAGGATAGTTGATTCTTACGGTAAATCCTTAAGAAATAAAGAAGACAATGGGGATGGGTAATTGGGTTGATTGACTGATGATTAAATATAATAATTATATTATTGTGGGTTGAAAACCCTATATGCTCACCAGGCTCCCAAGCCTGACCCACTCAGTTTTTCTTTGTATTACAGGTAGTGGAAAAAGAGCATAGTTGGACGATGACGAGGGATTTTGGATTATAGGCCATTAGATATAAATAAATGTTGTAAGGCCTATATGGTACTGTTTATGATTTTGGTCTGTATTGGAACATGACATCCCGAGATTTTGTTATATAATGAAAATACATTTCTTTAAGAAATGTTTTGATAAATTTTTATCATATTTTGTTTTGGGAAGAAATTCCGCAACTCTTTTAATCAAATGATTACTCTGATTTTATTTTAAAAAGCATAAACGAAATCGGTCTTTTCTGGCTGAGAAATTGGGGATGTCACAGTTGGTATCAGAGCATTAGTTTAAGCGAACTAGGAATTTGTAGGATTTCTAGACTTAAACTTAGAATGCTAAGTGAAGATTGTGAGATGAGTGTCTGCCATATTTTAGACACGAGCACTAGTATATTTTAAGAAAGATGCCTAAAATGCTTTTATGTGCTAAATGTTATATGTTTGCCATATATGATATTGTTTGTTCGGATCTATGGTCTGTTGCCGACCGGATCTGGAAACCTTATATGTTTAGGATTCTAAGCGTACGATTACGAAATTAGAACTAGCATGTAAACGTTTCAGAATGATAAGGATGATTTGAATATCTATCGTGAATGAGGATCTAAAATCACCTTATTCGGTGTATAGATCAAAAATGGCAAGAACAAGAAGCGGAGTTGGAAACGCAAACGAAAACAGGAATCAACCACCAGTGGTTGAGCAAGTAGCTGTGGTAGCAGCAGTACCTGAGCCAATAACAATGGTTGGGGTACAAGCGATGATTTAAATGCTGTTGGATCGTCAGATGGAGGAAACTAAACGTCTGCTTCAGCAGAATTGTGAAGAACTTTCAATGCCGGTTGAACCGCCCAAATTGAATGAAGGGCATTCGGAAGGAGGAAACTTCAGTGGGATTGTTGGTCAAGCCAACCCACCGATAGATAAACGAAATAATCAGGATGGAGGAAATGACGGACGCGGATGCAAGTACAAGGATTTCATGTCATCCAAACCGTCGTGTCTATCTGGAAGCCCGACACCAGTGGAAGTTATGGACTGGATCTCCAAGATGGAGACAATGTTTGAAAGTTGCGAGTGTAGCAACAGATAGAAAACCGCTCTCGCGATTCCTCTGTTAAAGTCTGGAGTGCTGAACTGGTGGAATCTACTAGCTGGTTCGATGCCCAAGGGAGAAGCTAGCAAGATATCTTAGGAAGATTTTGTGGTGCAACTAAAGATACAATACTGCTCTGAGTAGGATCTTCTGGAAATCAACAATGAGTTCCAGAATCTGAAGAAGGGAAGATTGAGCGTCACCGAGTACGCTACTAGTTTTACGGAGAAGATGAAGCTTGTTCCCTACCTACTTCCAACGGAACTTTCCAAGGTCAATAAGTTTGCCAGTGGATTACCAGCGAACTTTGGTCCAATGGTCAAGCAAGCAACCACTTTGAAAGCCGCCATCTGGGCAGCCAAGAATGTTGAGACCCAAATAAGGGAAAAGGTTTGGAGAAAGCTGAAGTTGGCGAGAAGAGGAAGCTTGAAGGATCCTCAAGACCTAATAGTAAGGGAAAGTTCGCAAAGTCTAACCTGGATGACCAGAGGTATGGAGCCAAGTGGTGTGAAAAGTGCAGGAAGAAGCACTTTGGAGCATGCAACGAAGAAGTAACCTGTTACAAATGTGGAAGAATCGGCAACTATTCCTCGAATTGTACACATAATGATAAGGCATGCTACGGATGCGGAGGCAAGGGGCACATGTCTAGAGACTGCCCAAAGAAAAATGGGGCAGCAAGGATAGAGGTACCACAAAAGCCAAGGGCATTCCACATGATCCTCGACGAAGCAGACAATAACGCGAGGACTCAGGAATAAGGATTTCATATCCAAAGATCAAATTATGAAGTAACAATGTGCATAGTAACTTATGGTGTAGCCTATTAAAGGCATAGTATAGGGTGAACTTGAACTTTTGTGTAATAGTTTCAAGAATTAATATAAACCCTGGTTTTCTTATCTGATGTGTTAAATGATTGTGTGATTTTTGTATGGGGACTTGGAGAACTGCGAGACAATACTTGGGATGAGTATGAGTAGGTGTGAATGGCAGTAGAGGCCTATACTACCGGAAGCACAAGACTCGCACTTGCATCAGGGAAAGTCACAAGGTTACCAAGAAACTAGTAATTGATTCCGTTTTTATTCAAGTATGTCGTTACCATTGTTTCGGTAGTGACTAAGAAGATGATTGTTATTCCGACCCTAGTGGTCATATCAAATTGAGTCCGACTATGATGTGTTTGTTACGTGGTTCCGAGAACCGAGTTCGATGTAGCATTTGATTGGAGTCAGAAGATTGAAATCAATGCGATCATTGGTAACGCGCTCATTATTAATGAAGTTTGTAGCTGGAAATGCTACATGTTAAAATGTGGTTATATCTCATTAGAATATGAGGGAAGGTATATTCCATTCTGGAATTTGACTCTAAGAGACTTGAGTCTAAGCGTTGCATCATGCGATGAGAGGTCATTAGAGCACGACCCATCGGTCTGTTACAATAGATAAAGGAAAGTACTTATCCTAAGAAGAAGAAGGAGTCCTCAATAAGGATTTATTTTGTAACTCGAAGGTTACGATTAAAAGACCATCATAGTACGAAGAGTAGGTGCAAGATTGAGCATCGCCTGCGGTCAAGAAGTCCAAGAGATAGATACTCATTCGAAGAAACATAGAAGTTACAGTTATTACTTAGGATGGAAAGATAACGTATGGAATCATTATACAAGCCCTATTTTCGTTGATGATTCCGGGACGTAATCATCCTAAGGGGGAGATAATTGTAACGCCCGTAGATCCGGGCTAGTCAATTTAGAGACGATAAGTGTCAAAAATGACTTTTTGATAGAAGAGTGTTTAGAATAAATAATCTTAACTAATTTGTAGTGGTCGTGATAAGGATTTCGGATATATAAAGAATGCCGAAATTCGAGTTATAACGAAGAAGTTAGGACCTGTCGAAGTTTCGCGACAAAACCGGCACGACACAACACGACGTAAATAGTAAATTTATGATAGAGCGATATTTGGCCTTAGCGATCTAAACGAAAATCGTAGAATACGTTAAACCGAGAGCGTGCATAAAAAGAACATCTAAATCTGACTTCGTATGAGGAAGTTATGATTTTTCTAAGTTTCGACTTAGCAGTATGCAGCCCGAAACTCGAATATGAGATCGAGTGATTTTTAGCCGAAACAATCTAAACGAGAATCGAAGATCTCGTCGATAGTAGTCCAACGGTGAAAAGACAGACGAAAACGGACGTCAGATGAAGAAGTTATGATTTTATAACGGAGTTTTCCTGTCCCTGCCTACTAAAAATAATATAATAAAAGTTAAATTCAAAATTAGCTATCAGAGTCTAAACGAGAGTTGTAGAACATAATCTCACCTACGCGTGGATATAAAGAACGTCGAAAACGGAGCTCGTATGCGAAATATATGAATTTCTGAAGTTCGGGGCGCGAACCCCGACACTATGTCAGAGTTCACGACGTGAATACAGTGTTCACGACGTGAACTCAATATTTATGTCTTCTAGAGCCTGACAGACGCAAGTTGCGATGACGCACCTGATGACTACTGAACTCACGACGTGAATCCAGAAAATGGCCCTATAAATAGAAATCGAAGGCAGTCGGTTTTGGTTGCTAATTTCTCAACCTCTCTCCTATTTTTCTCATCATTAAGCCTACTTTTAGCCCCCCGAAGTCCCAATATCATCCCGAGACCCGAAGCGAGTCCCGAAGCTCCGAAGATCCCGAGAAGAAAAGAGTTTCAAGCTGAAGCTCTGTCCGCGAGAAGCCCGGTGTGTGAAGATATCCCTGTTACATCAAAAGAATAGTACTTGAAGAGTCGTAGTGTTGTCCGAGCATCGTCTAATCAAGTGAATGTGTAGTTACTTTCTTCTATCGCATAGATATGAAGTATTTGCTATGAAATACGTGCTATGTGTTTATATGTTGTTTGTTTACTTGAGATAGATGTTGAATGAATGTTTTATACAGGTTTTTAAATGATTTAAACTATATATGTAATTTATATCTACAACTATGTTGGGTAGAACATGGGTAGATGAAATAGTTGGTGTGTGAGGAAAGATGAGTTTGAGGATGAGACAAAAGAGGATATAGATCATGAGATGAGGGTGATAGGTGAAAAATGAGTGAAACCTTTACCCAAACGATGGCCCCCGTCATTCAGCAGAGTAGGGATGATAACCACAGACTATTCTAGACAATCCAGTGGAACACTAGCAAGCTCGCAACTTGTAGGTGTTGTGGACTTGATGTTCACCGGTGTACTCTAAAAAACACCTGGCAGCTATAGATTTAGTGCCTTATATAAATACGATGGTAGCTATGGATTTAGTACTGTGTAGATGAACCTTGGTAGGTATGGATTTAGTATTGTGTAGATAAACCTTGGTAGCTATGGATTTAGTACTGTGTAGATGAACCTTGGTAGCTATGGATTTAGTACTGTGTAGATGAACCTTTGCAGCTATGGATTTAGTGTTGTTATAGGAACCTCGGGCAGCAATGGACTTTGTGCCAAATCCTTAGGTCAATCCTTAGGAATGATTGAATAAAGGATAGTTGATTCTTACGGTAAATCCTTAAGAAATAAAGAAGATAATGGGGATGGGTAATTGGGTTGATTAATTGATGATTAAATATAATAATTATATTATTGTGGGTTGAAAATCCTATATGCTCACCAGGCTCCCAAGCCTAACCCACTCAGTTTTTCTTTGTATTACAGGTAGTGGAAAAAGAGCATAGTTGGACGATGACGAGGGATTTTGGATTATAGGCCATTAGATATAAATAAATGTTGTAAGGCCTATATGGTACTGTTTATGCTTTTGGTCTGTATCGGAACATGACATCCGGAGATTTTGTTATATAATGAAAATACATTTCTTTAAGAAATGTTTTGATAAATTTTTATCATATTTTGTTTTGCGAACAAATTCCGCAACTCTTTTAATCAAATGATTACTCTGATTTTATTTTAAAAAGCATAAACGAAATCGGTCTTTTCTGGCCGAGAAATTGGGGATGTCACACGAACTCCCTACTAAATGTCTGAGATACAAACGACCGACTCGCCCCTGAGTCAAATAATACCAAAGCAGGTAAGGAGTTCATGAAAAACGTACCTAATCACAGGTACAAACATATAAGCATAAAACATATATAATCAGTAAGATAGGGGATAGAAACATACCAGCAACCACATCTGGTGCTGTCCTGGCCTCCTCTGCTGTAAGCTGGAAGGCGCGTCCCTGAGCCCCTCGGGGCGCTGCTCTACCCTGACCCCCGTCACTAATCCTCAGTGTAGTCGGCGCTGGAGCCTGCGCCGGCCTGGCAGTGACCTGTCGACAGTTGGTCTTCACGTGACCAACCTGATGAAAATGGTAGCAGATCCTCATATCCTGAACTGGGGCTAGCTGGCGACAATCCCTTGCAAAATGCCCCTCCTTGAAACATTTGCGGCACGCGCTACCCGATCTGCAAACCCCCGAGTGACCCTTCCCGCACTCGCCACAAGTGCGGCCCTGCTGTCCCCTGACCTGGAATCAGCGGTCTTAGACCACTTTGGCGCCGTCTGTGACTATGTCGGGGGCTACTGCTGCTCCCTCAACTGCAGCTCAATCTCCAACTCACGCCGCCAAGCGACCTCCTGTAAATCCAGAAGTGTATCACAACGCTGGGTCGCCACAAACTATCGAATATCAGTCTAGAGCATGCTCAGATAACGTGTCATCTGAGCCTGCTCAGAAGCAAACTCTGGCCAGAACATCACCCTCTCCGTGAACATGCGGGTGATTTCTGTCACCGTCTCACCATCCTGTCTCAAATCCAGAAACTCCTAAGCTAACTGTTCCCGCTAGACTCATGGAATGTAGCGAGCGCGGAACATATCCCTGAACTACTCCCAAGTAACCGCAGCTCTCTGATCATCCGAATATGATCCAGTCATCAACCTCCACCAGTCCTTTGTCCCAGACCTCAGCAGGTCCAGGGCACATCTGACCTTCTGGTTAGTAGGACATGAACACGTAAAGAAAATCCCTCCACGTCAGATAGCCACCTCATGGCTTTGATGGGGTCCCGAGTCCCATCAAAAGAAGGGGGCTTCGTGTTGTCAAAGTCCCGATACTGAAAAGCCCGACTGGCTCCTACCTGTGTCGCCGTTACAGCTGTTGTCAATTTCATATAAGGAAAAACCCTAGGCTATCAGGCATCATATAATCAGGCAATTATATCATGCAATTCTTGAGGATCCCTAGCCTAGTACTAGCATGTTGTTCTAACGTATAACATAAATCAAATTATCCGTAAGGTGTTTTGGGGTCTATTCGCGAGCTCCGACTGATCCTACACTTGCATCCTCCTTTAGTATTTTGAAAACCATTGAAAATTCATTTTAAAATCTTGTCCTTAGTTTGAGACTGGAGACACACGAGTGTTTCCTCCAATTCACTCAAACCAAGGCTCTGATACCAACTTGTAATATCCATAAAAATCATGCCAAATTTAAACTTTTTAAAACATTTCAAAAACAATGATTATTACAAAACTTGTTTTCAAATAGTATCATGTCAGAGTATCCCCAGAATCAAATCGTAAAAACATAAGGAGGTGCACGATCATGCCTTCGCCTTCCCGCGATCATCAGAAGTACCTGAAACAAAATCAACAACTGTAAGCCCGAAGCTTAGTGAGTTCCCCCAAAATACCAACGCCATACAGATATAACCACATCATATAAACAAACATAGCATGCATAATGATCCATTAGTCTGAATGGACCGCCTCACAGGCCGTCAGTCTATCTGGACCGCTCTCCGAGCCATCGATACATCTGGACCGCCTCTCAAGGCCTTCAGCCTATCCAGACCGCTCACCGGGCCTTCGGCCTGACTATTATGCCCTGACCGGGTCTGCAGTCTATCCGGTACGCCCTGGGTATCTTGGCCTACAGCACAAAGCAGGACCTTCCTCAACCCAATCCCCCAAACCAACAAACATGTGCACATAAATATCATACGCTAGCTAGCATGTACAGATAGTCATACAGATCTAACATATCACTAACATGGCAACCATCCTATAACCAAGATACCGTTCTAACCGATCACTAACATAGCAACCATCCTATAACTAGGATACCGATCTAACAGATCACTAACATGGCAACCATCCTATAACCAGGATACCGATCTAACAGATCACTAACATAGAAACCACACAATAACTAGGATACAAATCATAAAGGGTCGGCCTTGCTGCCTTAGACCCTGTTGATATAGTGAGAAGAACTCACCTCATAAGTGTCGGAGTGTAGCGATAAGATCAAACTCCCGACTCACTGGCACGAACTCAATCACCTATAACCACCATAGGACCAAGTCCATCAGAATCCCAATTTACCAAAATACCCTCAAAAGTCCAACTGGTCAACCCTTAGTCAAAGTCAAAGTCCAAGGTCAAAGTCAACAGTCCATGTTGACCCGACTCGTCGAGTGCAGCTAGCAACTCGTCGAGTTCCTTAAGAACTCAGGAAGTCATAAAACCCTAACTGACTCGCCGAGTTTCCAACCAACTCGTCGAGTCCATGCGTATCCAGATGTCGGGAAAAACCCTAACTGACTCGTCGAGTCCTCTTACTGACTCGTCGAGTTCATGCAGAATCAAATACGGGAAATCTTCATCCGACTCACCGGGTCGGCTATGCGAATCGTCGAGTTCATGCAGTCCATTTCTTATACAGAATTTTTTAAGCTCCTCCAAAGCTCCAACTTGTAGATCTAGCTTCCTAACGCATAGATTCCACGTAAAGTTGCAAACTTTACGTGCAACAAGGTCTTAAAGGCTTATAATACCAAGACAAAGTCTAGAATGAGGTTTAGGGCATGGTGAGGGGTTAATACTAGATAAAGTTAATATCTTTCCGAATTTGGGACCTAGAGGAGTCCAGATCTGAGACCATATCTTCTGGAAAAGTTTAAATCCGAGAATGACCCCATTTTGCCCCAAAATGACCATATTCATGCATGAGAGAAGATCTAAGAAATGGAAAGCCAAGGTAAAGACTTTTTACCTTCAAATGAAAGCCAAAATGAAATGGAGGATGGATCTACGGGCTCCTTCTCGTTCCAAGCTTCTAAGTCTTCAAATCTCTTCAAGAAATGCACCAAAACACACTCTTTTAGCCTCACACACTCAAAAATGGAGAGTTAGTTTCTAGGGTTTGTTTCTGGACGATAGGCTGGTAAGGGAGGCTGGGGAGAGGAGTTAAGCTTCTTTAAATAGGGGAAACCCCTAGAAATTAGGGTTTCCATGCACATCCTCTACTTGTTGAGTCGGGGTCCTCCGACTCGTCGAGTAGTAGTCAAAAACCACGCGGGATGACTAGGTTCGACACGACGAGTTGGGGCCTCCAACTTGTCGAGTTCCTTCAATAAAATGAATAAAAAGATTTTAAAATATATTTGGGAGTCAGGGTGTTACAAAAAGGGAAATGGATGTTGAAAGGGTAATGGTCTTGAGGGACTTAAGATCTTTAAATAGGGTGCAAACCCTAGAAATTAGGGTTTTCCCCAGGCTTGAGTACGCCTAGCGTACGCATGGGTACGCCCAGCGTACGCTGGGATCACCCCGATGGTGTGCATGCAACGAGTACACCGTGCGTACCTAATGTACGCCCCACGTATTCACAAACCCTCCACCACCTTTAATTGACTTAAAATAGATTAAATCATTAACTTCATACCTGGCGACTCGGGTGCTGCATAATAACATGTTGCCCACACCCAATAGTCATAGCGGATGGGATGGCCGACGTACACCGAGAACGCTATGTGGCGGTTGCCGACTATTGGACTTGGAGGCTAGATCCTGCAGTGGTGGTGTGACTATAGTGATTTGATTCGTCCCAGTTTTATGCGCCCATTAAATTTACAATTCATTATGAAATTAGTTTTTATTTCTACAATAGAACAAGAAAAATTGAATACTTCTAATTTATAAATTTTAAAACATAAAATTTATCTCAAAATGATTTAAAAGTCATTTTACACCAAATAAAATAATAATAATAATAATAATAATAATAATAATAATAATAACAATAACAATAACAATAACAATAACAATAACAATAACAATAACAATAACAATAACAAATAACAATAATAATAATAATAATAATAATAATAATAATAATAATAATGTAACATCCCAAAAATCATAATAAATTTTAACTTTTCAAAAACAATCCGTAACCATAATGTTTACAAAACCATTGTTTCTAAAGTGTATTTTAGTAATTAGAGTATCCCAAAATCCAAACAACAAAAAAACCAAAGGATGTGCACGATCACGCATTCGCCTTGCCACGGTCATCTGAAGTACCTGAAACAATAAACTAAAGTTGTAAGCCAAAGCTTAGTGAGTTCCCCCAAAGTACCACTACACAACACATAACATATACAATCCTACATGCTGAGTCCACAACCTATCGGTTGGCTTACCCTCGTCCACAACCTCCCGGTTGGATTGCCATGCATGTCACGTACTGGGTCCACAACCTCTCGGTTGGATTACCTTGGCCCACAACCTCCTGGCTGGAATGCCCTACATGTCACGTACGTGGTCCACAACCTCCCGGTTGGATTATCCTGACCCACAACCTCTCTGTTGGAATGCCCCTGGCCCACAACTTCCCGGTTGGATTACCTCGGTCTGTTGACAGAAAACACAAAGCAGTAGTCTCAACTCCAACATAGCATGTCTACATATAATAGATAAAAAGCATATATAGCAGACAGATAATTATACAGACAGAATTCACAGGTAGTCCTACATATTTACCAGCCTAACGCATATCAGCATCCATCATACAATCATATTGATCTACCAAAAACTCATCATATCATCAATGACTATATATACTAGGATATCAATCCAATGGGGCCGATCTTGGTGCCTTCGACCCATAAGTACATCGAGGAAAACTCACCTCTCAGTCTGGAAAAGATCGTTGAATAGGATACAGCTCGGAATATCAGCTCAAACGGTAACATATTCATCAAATAATGACCAGTCTCAATTACCACTCAAAATATCCAAAATACCCTTAGGTCAAACTTGGTCAAAATAGGTCAAAGTCAAAAAGTCAAACTTTGTCAACACAGCTGAGTACGCCCAGCGTACTCAACTTGTACGCTAGGCGTACACGATCTTGACCAGAAAACGTGAGGGTTGACCTATGTGTTCATGGGATACACCTAGCGTTCACAACACGGTTCTTTTCCTTCTTATTAAGAGCTTAATCCTTAAGCTCTTTTGCCCATATTCTAGATCAAGCCTTAAAATAACGTCTTTAACCATAAAGTTTCCAACTTTATGGTCTTGCATGGCCATTAAGTGCCCAAACACAAAAACTCTAACTACTTATGAAACATCCCAAAAATTATAAGGTAAAAATTTCATTTTTAATTCAACCAAAAACACCAATCATCTTTTTCCAAACATTCAAAAGTATATCATAATAAAACAATTATCAGAGTACAATCCCAAAATCATCAAGTTGCGGAAACATGGGTGGATACGCTGCGATCAAGTCGGGCCCTTCCATTTCGAACCAGAAGTACTTGAAACCATAACCATAGAAACCGTAAGCACAAAACTTAGTGAGTTCCCCAAAATACCACATACCATACATATCAACATATAATGGGCCCCACCCGACATCGACCCGCTCGGAACAGATCTGTCAGTCATCCGGCCCCGTCTGGTATCGGGCCCTGCCCGGTATACAAACAAACACATAAACACCTGCAAGAATCACAAAGATAAATAGCATACAATATAATCATCAGGCCTCGCCCGGTATACATATAAACACATATCATACATGCAAGAGTCACACAGACAACTAGCATCCTAATCATAATAAACCATGGGCCGACGTTGGTGCCTTCGACCCGCCAAATAGAGTGAGAAAACTCACCTCAATCCAAGATAACCTAACATACGAGCTGCTGCTACCGAAATCCTCACACTGAATATAATCAAATTATTCCTAATCAATAATTAAGATAAATTCCCAATATCCAAGGCCTATATAATATGTTGTCTTCCTAAAGGGTAAAAGACCATTTTACCCTTCCCATAACTGGTCCAATAACTCATGGCCCAACTACCACAAGGACCAAGGCCCAAAAGGCCCAAAATGAGTTTCTCGGGAGTATGACCCGCATACTGAACTCGTACGCCCCACTTACTGCTCTCTTTGATGCGTAATGTACAAGTCGCGAAGCCTGATCCATGCATTATGCTGAGCGTACTCCTATGTACGCCCAATGTACTTCTTAGAGGTCCAAAAACACTCATTAAGAACTTAATTCTTAAGGCCAAACATCCAAACTCAGATCTAACCTCTAGATAAGGTCTTAAACCATAAAGTTGTCAACTTTACTCCTTTGCATGCCTTAATGGGACCCAAAACCCGTTTTTATCCATCTAAACTTATAATATAAACCTCAACTTAAGCATGATTCATCAAAACCCATCAAGATGATATTTTTATGGTTCCTAATAACTCCATAATGGATAAAGTTTCCAACTTTATTGTAACATCCATAAAAAACATGAAAATTTTAAACTTTTAGAAACCAACCATTTTCATAAAATTTTACAAACATAGTTTTCAAAAGTATTTCAACATCAGAGTTCCCAAAACATAAGTCCAAAATATAAGGATGTGTACGGTATCGCCTTCGCCTTCATGTGGTCCTTTGAAGTACCTGAAACATAACCCAAAACTGTAAGCCAACGCTTAGTGAGTTCCCCTAAAATACCAACACATAAATAGATAACCAATACAATTACAACATACTATGGGTCCAATCAACCATCGGGTCGGAATACCCCAGGCCCATCAACCATCGGGTTGGAATGCCAACATATTATGGGTCTAATCAACCAACAGGTTGGAATACCCCAGGCCCCTCAACCATCAGGTTGGAATGCCAGTACACTATGGGTCCAATCATCCTCGGGATGGAATACCCTCGGGCCTATTCACCTATTGGGTTGGTATGCCCCGGCCTGTTGGCTTATGCACAAAGCAGTGAAGCCTCAATCACCGACCAAACATGTGCACATATAACATAAAATTATATAACTGTCTACATTCAGTCAAATAGATCCACATATCACTAAGCATATCATTATCCTATATACCAGGATACCAATCTAACAGATCACTATAGTACAATAGCATGCATAATGGGATATCAATCCAATGGGCCGGACTTGGTGCCTTCGACCCGCAAGTACAGTGAGGAAAACTCACCTCGCAAATCCGTACATGTAGCGAAAAAGAATATTGCTCCACGAGTCTACTCTACAGGTCACCTATACACAGGAAGAGACCCAGACCTCTGGTTTCATAACAAAATACCCAAAATTCCCCTAAGATCAAACTAGGTCAAAAGTCAATGGTCAACGGAAAGTCAACCCAACTAAGTATGCCCAACGTACTCAGCTCCTACGCCCCGCGTACTCCGCCCTTGACCAAAAGCGAGCAGTTGACTACCTACGCCCAACATATGCCATGGTACGCCCAACGTACGCAGTGGCCATGCAAAACTTCCATTCAGTGCTTATTTCAACAAGTCCAAAGGTCCAAATCCAGATCTAAGCCTAAAAAGGTGTTCTAAACCATAAAGTTTCCAACTTTATGGTTATGCATGCCTTAATATGTCCCAAAACCAAAACCCTAGTTTGTCTTAACCACTTAAGACCTCTATAACTTGCATGCAAGCACCAAATGAGTCAAGATAGCATTTTTACGACTTAATGCACCTCAAATCTTCTGAAAGGACAACTCATTTGGTCTTAGAGTAGCTCATACTCATTAAGTCCAAGAAAAAGGACTAAAAACTCATAAAACTTCTCATGGCAAGATCATAAGTAAATACAAGTCAAGATCAAAGCTTTATACCTTCTGGAGCTTCCCAAGGAGGCAAAGATCCCAGATCTACAAGCTTTCTTCCACACCAAGGCTCCTCAATGTATATTCTTTCTTCCTTCAACACACCAAGAACACACACTTAAGCTCAAAACATACACTTAAGGGTTACAGTTTGCAAAAATGTCACAAGTGGAGTAGAGGCTGGAGAGGTGAGGGAAAATGAGGTTATAAGGATGGTTATATATGGGCTCAACCCTAAAATTTAGGGTTTCCAAACCGCTGATGTACGCCAAGCATACTAGGGTGTTCCCTAGCCGCACGTACGCATGGACTACTCCCATTCCTCCCAAATTACAATTTTGCCACTAGGGCTTCCAATGGACACTTCCTTCTACTTAGGGACCAAAACGTGATCAAATAAAATTATAGGGTTGCATTTGGAAGTACCTTAACACTGGGATGTTACAATTCTCCCCCATTTGATCTAGACTTCGTCCTCGAAGTCTGCTGCAGTGAATAATTCTGGATAATGCTCTCGCATCTCAGCCTCGGTTCCCAGGTCCACTCGGAGCCCCTCCGATGCTGCCACTGCACCCTGAACACATGTATTTCCTTCTTGCGCAAGACCTTCATATTTCTTTCCATAATAGCCACTGGCCTCTCAACATATTTCAGGCGCTCATCGACCTGAATATCGTCCAAGGAAACCACTGCATCCTCATCCAATACTGTGACAACCCGAAAATTTTGCCTCGTAAGTCCAGCCATTCAATTCAACCAAGTTTCAGACCCGTTCCGGATATCAGCTAGCATCATTAAGAGTCTGATTAAGGGTTCTAAGCTCAATACATTCAAGCATTAAGTATAGGATTGAGTTGCGTAAGTTCTTCGCATTGAAATCGAGCCGAACACTCCATTTGAGGGAGTGTACGGCCGTACACATGAGTGTACGGCCGTACACATGTGTGTGCGGCCGTACACCCATGTTGGCCGTATACCCCCTCCATAAGAGTGATATCCTTCCATTTCTAAGTCACTTCTTCAGTTTCCAAGTCAAGAACTCAAGTTTTCTCTCAACTATCATCAAGCTTTTCACCCCGATCTTCAAGAATGTAAGCCTTTCTTCCGTTTTGATTAGTTGTTATTCTTCTTAACCTAGTAACACCCTTTGATTTCATCCATGAAAATCATCTTTTGGGTAGATCTTCAAATCTTCATCCATTTCATCAAGAACACCAAGAACACACACTTGTTCTTGGTGATTGTGAACCCTCTGGAGCCTCCAAATCGTAAGTACTCCTTCCCAATGCTTAGTACATGTTAGGAACACTTGATTAACACCTTAAAAATGACCAAAACTCAAGATCAAAAGGAGTGTACGGCCGTACACCCATGTGTGGCCGTACACCCCCCAAAACACCCCTAAAGGGCCTCCAAAATGCAAATTTAGCTTCAACACTTGATGAGCAATAGTCCCACAAGCTTCCCTATCATTCAAGCAAACTTTTGTGCACTTGTTACCATGAGTGTACGGCCGTACACTCCATGGCCGTACACCCATGGCCGCACACTCCATTTAGTGGCCGTACACTCCCCTTAGATGAATCACATGTGATTCTAACACTTGTTCCAAGTGTTTCCTAGTCCCTAAAGGTGTTTCCTTGCATTTGGTTGCTTCTAAACACTATATTCATGCAAATATATGTCATTATATGTCATTGAGGACTCGTTTGTGTCTCGGGACTTCATTCGTGGAACTTCTCATCCTTACGCGCATATTCGTTTGAATCACCCACATAAGGTGAGTTCATACCCCTATAATCAATCTTTTAAACTATTTTAAATGCTTTTAAGGGGGGGGGGATACAAGTTGAACACAATGATAATTGTGTAAACGTTTGTTATAAACATCTTTCAAAAGATTGCTTATGTCTTTATAAGTGATCAAAACATTTCAAAAACTCAATTTAAGTTATGTTACTTTATAGTTTATAAAACTCCGTTTTTAAAGTACAATCATAACTTAGTAGATAAATGAGTCTTTTCAGTAACAGTTTAAAGTAAACATGCTGGTAAACTATAATAGGTATAGTTTAGGGGTTCAGTTCATATTAGATACTAGAACATACTATAAAGAGAATCAGGGAGGTAGATACAATACACGATAACAGAAGGAACATACTAAGATACTATAACAGAAAGAACACACTAAATGCTATAGCAGAAGAACAATCCAAGATCTAATTATACCAATAATCACTAACTCATTGTTCTAAACAAAAGGTGGTAGTAAATTGGGTATACATGATCATATAACCTTAATGTGAGACTACTTCATGGCTCAGCAATCTGTTTGCTGAAGTCGCATTTCGTAACCAGAATCTCTTGCAGGGAGAGCGTATAGTACGGGTACTACTCATCACATTATGACCTTAATAAAACAAACTTGTTTTAAGGTAATCAGTACTTCAGTTGGTCAATTCAAAAGACAACTATGTACTTACATTTTCCCATTACTTTCATATTGTGACAGTTCCACTTGAAAGTTAATGCAAACTATTTTCGAGTTAAGATAGTTATAAACTAGGGAAAACTTACATCTTTTCAAACGACAAACAGAACAGTCGATTCTAGTACATTCAGTAGAAAGGGGACTATAATGCTAACTTTATGATTCCTTAGTTTATACATCAGGGATATATATTAATCGGATCTGACAGGTAGTAGGATGTGTGTTTTCCGCTTCATTTCCTGTTCCTTGTTTGGTTGTGGGTTTAGAGCAGATTCATCCAGCCTACTATTTATTCGATCTTAGCTATATATATATATATATATATATATATATATATATATATATATATATATATATATATATATATATATATATATATATATATATTCCGTATACACCAAGTAATCATAA
The DNA here is from genome assembly GCF_052849685.1 of Lactuca virosa. Lineage (NCBI taxonomy): Eukaryota > Viridiplantae > Streptophyta > Magnoliopsida > Asterales > Asteraceae > Lactuca > Lactuca virosa. The sequence continues at coordinate 30,464,744 of NC_136428.1, forward strand.
GGAGTACCATGTATGGGTCAGGTCTTAGGACACTAATTCAATGCACCGTATTCTAGTACAAAACATATTTTTCAAATAGAACATTTGGTATACAAAACTAGAAACTTACCAGTAAAGGGTTTAATCCTTTTTATTAAACCAATATAACTTAAAGGACCTTAGGTGGTTAAATCTATAATAACTTATTTTATACATCAGGGTTATATATAATTAATACCCGATAGGTAGTTGAATGTGTGCTTTCCGCCTCATTTCCTGTTCCTTGTTTGGTTGTGGGCTTAGGGCAGATTCACACAATTAACTATCTGTTCGATATTAGATTATATATAGCTAGTATAAACTAAGTGATTATAGAAGGAACCATTATGGTTACCATTTTTACCAAAAGAAATAAGGGTTTTCTTAGAGAATCTTTTCATCAAATATAAAGGAACTAGTACAGTTAACTCTGTGAGTACCAAGGGAATACACCATGGTTATATACAACGAAGATCTAACCACCAATGGGATGTGTGCCTTCCGCCTCATTACCTGTTCCTTGTTTGGTTGTGGGCTTAGGGCAGATACACACAACTGATTGTTTGTTTACTCTGGGTTTTATATAACTTGTATCCAATTAGTACTCATAGAACGGATTATAGAGTCATTTTTACTTATCTTTCATCAAAGAAGGAAATATTGGATTTTCTGGAGGAACAGGCGAACTTTTCTAAAAAGAACTTACAACTTACTACAACTTTCTTACAACTTACTTACATCACTAAAATCTTATGAACTCAACAGCTTAAATGCTGATCTACTCTTTTAAAATAACTTGTATTCTCTAGAGACCAGTAGACAGGTACGCGCTCTGGGATTCAAAAGATGGAGCATAATAGCTTCATGTCGTTTTGTTATTTACTTTGTAGTCTATGTTATGTGAACCACATACTTTGTAAACACTTTCTTTCTAATGAAATGGATGTTTATTACTTTGATTACTATGATGCATGACTTGTGATACCAAACATGACGTCCTCCACCCCAAACGTTTTCGTCGTTCCAGTTTTGGGGTGTGACAGATTGGTATCAGAGCATTGTTTATAGTGAACTAAGTATATCAACCGATAAAAGATATACAACTATAAATACAATGGGGCCGAAGTGCTCTGGATAATAATATATTTTAAATATATAACGATACCCTATAAAAGTATACATACGTGCTTATACATATATACATACTAGAACAAGTATCACAAGAAGAACAGAACAGAAGTATTTAAAGGTTGAACACTGCGGTCAAACCTGGACAGTTTTGTAATCATAACTAGAATCAATATAGCCTGATCAACTATATTCATTCGAGATGTGACCGACATGTGTCTAGGAGTGATGTGGTGTTGCAACAGTCTTAAAACTTACCTAACTCTATTCAAGGAAATTCTGGATCACTTAGAGGACCCTTACGGATACCAAGTACATTACATTAAAATACTATAGGAGTATTTTAGGCACTATATAAATAAATTATGTGATAACTTAGAGGACCCTTACGGATAGGTCTAAAATCTTAGAATTTATACTCCCAAGGTTTTATATAATTGAGATTTTATAGACTTAGAATTTGTGATCTACGCTTCACTACCTGTTCCTTGTTTGGTTGTGGTTTTGGAGTAGGATCACTTATTCGAAGGTCTATTTAATCTTAAATTATATACAACTTGTATACATTGTACAATTATAGGAGGACTCTGTAAGGATCACCCCATAATGTTTCACTTAAATCTCATAAATTCTTTAGTCACTTCCATTCTCGCATGACAAACCCAGATAGATGTAACCACTTCCTCATAGCAGTCAACAGAAGAGTCAAGGAGGAACGAGAGCAGGTTCAGGAGAAGCTTTCAAAGAAGGATCAACCGAAGTAACCAAAACGTCTTATGCGTCACACTAATAAATAATAATCTTGGTTAACTTAATGAGTTAGTGGAAACACTGCTCACGCTATGTGTTAGGATTATTTTCTTTACATGCAACTGGTAACAGTTATTCAGGTCACAGATATTCATTCGAGGATAGCCATTTCTTATTCATTAAGTTTATTTTGTATAGAATTCCTTTAGGAATTGTTTCCAGAACCCTGTGGAAGTCAGGACCCGATACACTCAGAACTAGGATAACCTTGTCTTTAAGCTTTTGGCTTATATCCACTGCTATAGACTTATTCCATCTCATCTTTGTATTCTTTAGCAAAGATGCCTCCTCGCAGATCAAACAGATGCACTACTCCAATAACTCCAACTCCAACGCCACAGTTCGATTCTGCTGCTCTCCAAGTAGCGATATCAGCCGCAGTGGCAACTGCTCTAGCTCACTTCGGCGAAAGTGGTACCTTCGGATTTGGTAGCGGTACCCACTTAACCAACCTCAGAGTTACTCACGAACACCCAAGGGAGTGTTGGTACAAGGACTTCATGAAATGCAAACCAAATTCCTTTAATGGAAATGGGGGAGTCATCGCTCTGATGCGATGGTTCGAGAAAACAGATTCGGTCTTCGAAATCTGTTCGTGCCCAGAAGGGAGCAAAGTGAAGTTTGCTGCCTGCACTTCTCCGACAGAGACCTGACATGGTGGAACAGCCATGTTAAGTCACTTTACCCTATCAGTGGCTAACTCAATAGGAAAACCTAAAAGAGTTGATGCTGGAAGAATACTGCCCGAGGGGCGAAGTTCAAAAGCTGGAACAAGAACTGTGGGAGCACACTATGGTCGGCTCAGACATAGTGACCTACATTGACAGGTTTAGCGACCTAGAAGCACTATGCCCCGGGATGGTTACCCCGGAGAGCAAGAAGATAGAAAGATACATCTGGGGTCTAACTGCCCCGACCCAAGGAGATGTGTTGTCTTCTAACCCAGCCACATTCAATAGTGCCAAACGCCTGGCTCAGCGGCTCATCGACCATGGAGTCCGCCATGGTGTAGAAGTCCATGTTCCCGATCCATCAAAGGGAGAGGACTATAAATGGAAGTCGGGGAACAAGAGGAAGAAGAAGCGAACAACACAGGAACCCCCGCAAGAGCAACAAATGAGTACTATGTACGCCGCCACAACACCTGCTACTCCATCACCTGCTAGTTGATATGCTATAACCCTTCCGAAGTGTGGAAAGTGCAACTATCACCACACCGGAGTATGCCGGGAAATGCGGTGTCTGAACTGCCACAGAAAGGGACACACAGTCCGTTTCTGCAGGGCACCGGCTCGACCGATCTCACAAGTACCCGGAGTTGAAGAAAACCAAGCCTGCTATGGCTGTGGTGAGACTGGACACTACCAGAGGGATTACCCGATAACACAGAACTCAAGAGCGGATGGACGAATTCTGATGATCACCGCAGGAGAATCAACCCCGGAGTCGCCAGCGAGCAGCGGTACGTTTTCAAAATAGTAATTACTTTAAAAGTTAATTTATATTTATATAAGATTAAAACTTGGGGAAAACACTTAAAAGTAATTATAATAACTCACTTATCGGAATAAGTCATAGTATTAAAGAGAACTAAAAGATCCGTTCAGAGAAGCTATGATGGCTTAGTATGTACATCAGGGTTGTGCATAGCTAAGATTTTGCAGGCTTAGAGTGAGTGATTCCGCCTTAATTCCTGTTCCTTGTTTGGTTGTGGATTTGAGGCAGAGTTACTCAGTCGACTGTCTAATTCATCTTAATTATTCATAACTTGTATATTCCAGGCGATCGTAGTGGTACCAAGGAGGATCGTAGTATAAAGTATCGACACTAGTTAACAAAGCACTTTCATTGTATGTACTCGCTCATCGCGGTACGATACGTAGAAGTGTTAACTTCAAGGGGAAAACAGAAAGCACTAGAACGATTAAAAAGAGTACATTGTCGAGCACACTAGGGGTACATCATCGTATAATAGAAGTTTCTTTCAAATTGGACAAACCTTTGTTCAGTAAAGAGTCCATTACTATCATTCGCCATGAGTTGGCGTGGACCTCAGCATACTAAGTTCATATGTTTCTATAGCCTCGACCGTCAAATTCACGAAACCTTCGTCATTCGTAACGACAGTCCGACCTAGACCTCAGTTTTGTCCCTCGTATTCTAAACCCCGAAGTACTCATGCGCAGAGTACTTTGCCCTCCGAAGCCTTGCCGCCGTATGTTCCGCAGACCTTCACGAAATACCACTCGTCCAGCAGACCAAGTTCAAGCACAGAGGCTAAGGACGAATACAGCCCACCTATCACTATTTAGTATATACGCGAGAGTGGTATATGATTATGATTACGCAGATTTAGTATGTGTGCTTCCGCCCTATCTCCTGTTCCTTGTTTGGTTGTGGACCTGGGGCAGAGTCGCACATTCGACCGTTTAACTAATCTTAATTATATACGACTTGTATACACAAGGTAATGATAGATGGACCAAGTATGAATCCTATCATGAACACTAGGGCAAAGTTGCCAGGTCTACGAGTGGGTATTCTGCCAATCAAAGGAGCACAACCCTAGTAGTACTGCTCAGAAAGCTAATTTCGGGACGAAATTCCATCTAACGGGGGGATGATGTGACAACCCGAAAATTTTGCCTCGTAAGTCCAGCCATTCAATTCAACCAAGTTTCAGACCCATTCCGAATATCAGCTAGCATTGTTTAGAGTCTGATTAAGGGTTCTAAGCTCAGTACATTCAAGCATTGATGTTGAGAGAAAAACTTGGAGACACACTTGAACAAACGTTAGAACAAGTGGATTGCGGAATAGTTAATCTCGAAGGATCTAAAAGCTCAACAATAATATTAATAAGTTATAGTTAGATAGTTAGAGAGTTAGTTGCGGAAAAGTAAAGAAATAGAAATGACAACAATTGTTATATCAAGTATACACATAAGTTGATTCATAACAAGGAATGCATTCAAACCAAGTTAATAAGGAAGATCAAACTTAGTGATTAAGTCACAGAAGACTTGCTCCGGAGAGAGGTTATAATCAGTTATGTTCTAGGAAGAATTGAGAGTAAGAAGGGATGAGTAATAAGATAGAGAAATAGAAAAGATAACTTAGAGAAATGTATTCAGAATAGATGCGTGAGTTATCCGTGTTGAATACAAGAGAATGAGCTCTTATTTATAGAGACTCATGAAGTACACTAGATTACATCTCTATGAGTAGCCATGCAAGGCATACTGGATAATAGAGTGTATTATAATAAAGACAAGTAAAGTAATCTACCTAAGTGACTGCGGTAGGAAGAGATTCCGGTTGCGGTTGCTGATGAAGAAGCTTGACTGCGGGTGCTGTATGGCTGCGGTAGCTGAAGAGGTTGCGGTAGCTGATGTTCAAGAGGGTCACTTTTTATGATTCAACAATTTCCCCCTAAGTGACCTCTTTAACTTCGGTTCAGCTATCAAGTTTGAGGAACTTGATCAGGATCCACCAAAACTTCCTGATGTTTTCCACCTAGGTGATTCTCCTTGAGATCTCGAACTTGACTTCTGCAGTAGTGTGCTTTGATCTTTCAACTGCGGTTCGGCAGATGTCAAGTTGCTTCTTGGTTAGGCGATGCATGGCAGTCATAGGAATGAAGTATTTGACATTATCGAACTTCCTTTTGAAAATGACTCCAAGTTCAGGAAAGTTGGTTGCACCTAAGGATATTTCTTGAAAGCCTTCGGTAGGCATTGGTGCAGGTTCGAGAGGTGGCAGATAAAATTTCTTGGCAATGATAGGGTAGATGTCTGCATCGATCTTGGCAAAATCACAGACCGTTTCCTTCAGAAAAGTATTGGCCTTTTCAAGCGCAATCTTCATTTTCGGGTGCTTTTCTGACTTGTTTTGAAACACCTTGGCAATAAGAAAGATTTCTTCCGGATTCATACAGGGAAAGTCTGCCAGGGTGTGGATGTAGTCATGCTCCCTTCTAGTGAGGGTATACTGGATGTAGTCAGCCTTCATGAACTTCCGGATTTTGTAGTTCTTGACTGCGGATGGTCTATCGTTAGACCATATATTTTCAATGGAAGAGGCATGTTTAGCATGAAAAAGACTAAGTCTCTCAAATTCCATTGGCAGTCTTTTGTGGTCAGGAAGGTTGCGGTCGAATTGCTCAAATACTGTGAAGTATTTGGCATTTGGAGAAATTGGGACATCCCAGTAGCCATCAGTAGGGGGTTCAACATTGGTAAGGTGGGGTCTGTAATCGTCGTCCAGCAGTCTGCGGTGAGGATTAATCCAAGAGTTTATCAAGGATTCATCCATCATAGTATCAAAACTGCATTCTCTCCATATAAGCTCTGCAAGTTTGGTTGCCTTCCAATCTTTCTTCCTTTGGGTGGTGGCAGGAGAGTCATTTGAGCTCGGAGAGGACATATGCTCCACCAGATTTTTAAAGTGAGGGGGAGTCTCTGGCTTGTTAGGAGTGTTCTCCTTTTGTGGTGAAGTATGAGGAGATGAAGTATGTTGAGATGGTTGCGGTGAGGGTTGCGGTGTAGGAATTTTTTCTGTGAGGATGGGAGGGCTCTGATGTTGAGAGATGGAGTGATCAGAGTGATGGACTTCTTCTTCTTCACTTCCCCCTCTTGAGGAATGCAACGGAGGAGCTTCCGCAAGCCATTGTTTAAGGCCATCAACCTTGGCATAGACTTCTTGAAATTGAGCTTTGAGGGCGTCTGCCAATTGTTGATTGTTGGGGATGGATGGGTTGAAGAGTAGCCTATGTATTTCCTTGGTGAGCTGGAGGATCTCGGGACCATGGAAGTTGGAGGACAGGGATCGTTGTAGTCTATTGATTGTTGCTTGAAGAACTGAGATAATGGACTCATACGCAGTGTGAACTCAGCTATCAGTTTCTGAGACTGAATGGCTTGATCCGCGATGGTTGCTTGGAGATCAGTTTTGATTGCGGTTACCTCAGTGATGAGGCGTTCCGCAGCAGCCATAAAGTCCTTGTGATCTGCCTTGCGGTTGTTGTCAAGGGACCGGATCCCCATTTTCACTTTGAGAGAAATTCTCTCAGCAGCCAAGCGTTCCCTTGTTTCCAGACGCTCTATACGTTCGATCAGGGACTGCGGTCCCGAGGTGTCTTCTGGTTGCGGTTGAGTTGGCTTGACCGCAGCTAAGATCTGATCGACTTTAGCTTGTAAGCTCAGAAATTCTTTCCTGGTGACAACATTCTTCTTCTTTTTCTTCTTTTCTTTGGGTTTAGAAGTCGAATGTTGAGAGCCACTGGATTCCTCTTCCTCATCGAACATCATGAGGTCATCATCAGAAGGACTAGGCTTGTTTACCTCCTGAATGTCTTCATCATCAAGACCGAAGGTGGGATTAGAACTGACTTCGATTGCGGTTCCTTTGTCTTGTGATTCATTGACTGTTGGAGTTGGAATGGGATTTGGAGTTGGAGTTGGGGTTGGAGTTACTCTGGAGGTACCTGCACCTTCACCTGTTGCTTGAGCTTTAAGGACTGTTTCCGCCATCTCGGTCATCCAGTCTTGAACCTTTAGAATGGTGGCTACGGTATTGGCATTATTGATTGTGTCTGCCCAATACCGTGCCACTGACTGGATTTCTTGCTCCTTTTGCTGCTGCTGCTTGATCTGTTGTTCCTTGCGGGCTTGGAATGCCCTTTTGAAAGCAGCATATTTCTTGATTTCTGACTCATTTACCGGATTGTATTGTAACCATGAGTCATAGGATTCATCGCCGTCAAAACCTTGGAAACGCACCGAAGTGTCCTTCGGGTCCACGGATCCTTGCACATTTGTGCTCACCGTGCCTAAACCACCTGCTGCGGATGTAAGCAGAGTAGGATTTCCTGAGCTTCCTCAGTCTCCTTGACCCGTGGTCAAGTTTGGCCTCGGCTCAGTTCTGGCTAGGGCGGAAGAAGTGCCCTGCGGTTGGGAAGGTATTTGAAGTGTTTGGGTGACGTTCAAAAGGATGGAGTACAACTCCTCAGGAGAAAATAAATGCAGTCGGGAAGCCCTGGAGACCTTAGGGCGATCACCAGTTTCATCCTCTTGGGAGTGAACTGGGGGGGAGCCTCCACGATGTCGTGAATCAGACTCACTTTTTGAGTCTGATTGGAAAATGATAGTGGTGTTGAATGGGTCTGCGGCCACCGCAAGGACTACCAGAGCCTTTTGAGAGGCTTCAGTATCGGACCGGTCACGCATTTGGCCAGAGGTAACGGTTTTCCTTTTCTTAAGGATAGCAATTGGTTGCCTATCCTCATCAAAATCACTACTAGGTGTAGGTACGGTTGGTTTGGTTTTACGTTTCTTGGTGGGTGTGGTTGGTTTGGGAGCATCCTTCTTAGGGGTTCTTTGTTTCTTCTTGGTTGCCAATTGCTTTCTTCTTTGAGAAAGATTGGAGAGTGTAGTGGCAGAAGGGACTGCGGTACCTTCAGGGTTAACAATTGCGGATGGGTGTTGAAGAGGCGGGGTAGGAAGCTATGGGGCAATACCTTCCGTAGCCTCAATGTGATCTGAGACATCAGCAGTCTCAAGACCAAGTGTGGAAAGAATATGGGTAGGGAGTCTGCGGATAGGTCCAAAAATAGTTTGATCAGAAGAAGGATTGTACCTTTTGAGATCCTTAGTGACAAAGAATTTGATGTCACTGCCCATGTCGATTCCAGCGTCCGCATGAAGGTCTGAAATGCAGAGTGACCAGAACCTTGCAAAAGTGAGCTCGGTTGGGTTCTCCCTTGGGCTCTCTTTGGGAATGTATTGAAGGAAGTCGTCCCATAGGATCTGCCAGTAGTTTACATCGTGTCCTGTGAATATGCTCTACACCAACTCCAGTAGCTTGAGTCCCATGTTGTCTATGCCTCCGGTTCTGCCGGATAGACAGCGGATGATGAAATGGCACACAAACTGCCAAACCGCAGGCAATTGATTTTTCTTGAATTCACCAATTCCTCTAATTGGTTTCTGATACCCCATTTGGTAAAGGTCAGAGGTACGTCCGCCATGGAAGGAGAGAAAATCTTGATGGATGGATGAACCAGAAGGTTTATGGCAGTAAGAAACTTTTCTTTGGACAGGATGACCAAGGAATCGTTAATTAGGTTGAGGTGAACTTCTTGAGGGTTTTCGATTGGTCGATAAGCGGAGAATGCACATTTGAAGAGGGTCGAGACTGGAACAACATCTGTAAAAGCGTCGAAAGGGCCAAACAGAGGGTGATTCTTGAGAAACTTGATCATCAGTTTGGTTGGAGCATTGTATGAAGAATGATCTTCAAACACTGCTCGAAAGTTGCTTGAAGCAATCGTTGGAGAGTCTGAACCGGTAGGATTCACTGAGCCTGAAACCTTGGATTGTTTCTTTGATGCACCTGATTTCACCATTATAGGAGCTTGAGAGAAGGAGTAGAAAATAGAGTTCTTGAAGGATTTGAGAGGGAAGGTTCGATGTTCAGAAAGCGTAAAGTGATTTTGGGGAAGAAGATGGGTTTATAAAGGGGTGAAATTTTTTTAACCCTAGGTAAAAAGTAAGGATAAGGTAAAAACGTCGTTTGGGGTTTGGAGGGAATCTTTGAATTGGGGATTAAATTTCAGCCACAAATAATGAAACGGTTTAAAAAAGATTTGGGAGATTTACGAAAAGAGGGTTTGCATTTAATGAAAAGTCAGACATCTATCAATGTGTCAGGTGATCGTGGGGTGAGGGAAAAGGAAGTTGTAACGGATGGCACGTGCTGGGGAGAGGAAAAGACAGATTAAGGATGAGTTTATGGAAAAACATTCTTTTTGTCATCATACCTAAAATAGGTCTGACACAAGGTTTATTCAGAATGAGAATGAGACAGTTTCTAAAGGGAATGTTTTTTTTTATTATTTAATGTTTTATTTAATGAAAGATCATTAAATAGCACACAAAGATTCAAGGGTTGATGAAACAGTTGAGAAGTTATCAAAATGATCGCGGATGGAAACGTCATTGCGGATGGAAAAGATGAATGTCTGCAGTAAGGAACTGAGGAAAGCACTTGTACAAAAATTAGTAATAACAAACAATAGAGACCCATGAGAGATAAATATGATATATGGTTGCGGTACCTAGACTGCGGTACCAAAACCATCTATCATAAGTAACTCTCAGTTAGAACCGCAACGGAGACCAAGGATGGTCTGCGGTATCTATGAATTCAAAAAGAATTGCGGGTCAGGATTCGTCATTCCTAACATTTGCAGGAAGGTGTTAAGCTTTGTGGAGTCGAGCGCTTTTGTGAACACATCAGCAATCTCTTCATGAGTATGGACAAAGATGAGTTCAATGTTACCTTCCAAGATGTGGTCTTTGATGAAATGATACCGTAGTTCAATATGCTTAGTCTTGGAGTGCTGAATTGGATTGTGAGAAATAACAATAGCACTTTCAGAGTCACATTAGATCGGTATCCGCAGCATTCTATACCCGTAGTCCATTAGTTGAGTTTTCATCCAAAGGACTTGAGAGCAACAGCTGGTTGCGTCCACATACTCAGCTTCTGCAGTAGACAGAGAAACACAACTTTGTTTCCTTGAGGACCAGCTGACGAGTCTTCCACCCAAAAATTGACATCCTCCTGAGCTACTTTTGCGGTCTAATCTGCATCCGGCGTGATCCGCATCTGTGAAAGCTTGCAGGCTGAAGTTATTGCCTGCGGGGTACCATAGACCAAGAGATTTGCTTCCTTTCAGGTACCGTAGAATTTGTTTGGCTGCGGTCATATGTGACACTTTTGGGTCAGCCTGATACCTTGCACATACACCAGTTGCAAAGACAAGGTCTGGTCGGCTTGCGGTGAGGTACATTAGAGAGCCAATGATACCTCTATAAGTCTTGTGATCCACAGGTTCTCCTGAGGGATCAGCAGAGATCTTATAACCGAAGGCCATGGGGACCTTGGCCGAAGAACAGTTGTCCATAGAATATTTCTTTAACAGTTCGGTGGTGTATTTTTCTTGATGAATGAAAATTCCTTGTGGGGTTTGTTTTACTTGAAGACCTAGAAAGAAGTTAATCTCTCTATTCATGCTCATTTTGAATTTGTTGGTCATGAGCTTAGCAAATTCGTTCACCATTTCTTGATCAGTTGATCCGAAGATGATGTCGTCCACATATATTTGAACAAGCATAAGGTGGTTACCATTTGCTTTTCTAAATAATGTGGGATCAATCACTCCTCTCTTGTATCCGGATGAGACAAGGAATTCAGAAAGAGTCTCATACCATGCTCTTGGGGCTTGCTTCAGACCGTAGATTGCTTTTTCAAGCTTGTAGCAGTGGTCTGGGAATTCAACATTTTCAAAACCTGGAGGTTGCTGAAGGTAAACCTCTTCTTTTAGTTCCCCATTGAGAAAAGCACTCTTAACGTCCATTTGGTGTACCTTAACGTTCTTGTGGGCTGCGTATGCTAGGAAGATCCGGATAGCTTCCATGTGTGCTACCGGAGCATACGTTTCGTCGTAGTCAATGCCTTCAAGTTGACTATACCCCTTTGCAACTAGCCTTCCCTTGTTTCTGACTATCGCACCAGATTCATCCAGCTTGTTTTTGAACACCCATCTAGTGCCAACAATAGAGTGACCACGTGGCTTCGGAACGAGCTGCCAAAATTTGTTTCTTTGAAATTATTCTAACTCTTCTTGCATTGCAGCTATCCAGTCAGGTTCGAGCAATGCTTCTTTGATCGTTCTGGGCTCTACCAAGAACATAAATACTGCGTAGTGGCAGTGATCAGATAGGTCCTTGGAAGATCGAGTCTGGATACCTACGGATGGGTTGCCAATGATTTGACCTGGTGGATGGTCCTTCGTCCACACGTATAGACGGGGTTGCAGATGATCAGCAGCTGCGGTAGAGGGTATATCTTGAATATCAGAAGAATCTGCGGTTGGAGATGGCAGCTCCCCCTGGACTTGTGAACAACCTGCTGAGTCATCTTGGTTTGTTGGAACGAGAATGGAATTTTCTTGAGCAGTTGGAAGAGGTTCCCCCTGGAATGCGGATGGGAGTTCCTCTGGAACCTGAGAAGGTTCCCCCTGGACTGCGGATGGGAAAGTGATGATCCTTGGGTCTGTTCTTGTGTCAATATTCTCGATGTGTTCATCATCCGAATCCGAAGATACGTTTGATGGTAATGATTCTCTTCGGATGGGAATTTGAGCAACATCAAGTACTGGAACCTCAACGGTTGTTGCTTGATCCGGAGTAGAGCTTTCCCCCTCAACCGGAGAGGTGAAAGTATTGAGAGATGCTACTTCAGATAAAGATGGTCCAGAAACATCAGCGTGTTGTTGTTGAGCTGCGGGTGACACAAGGACTTCGGATAGTTTCGCTGTTTCAACAGGATCGAAAAGATCGTCATAATTGACTTCAACTAGATTTAAAGGACCTGAAGAGACAGGGATATCGCTTTCCATGATTGCGGTGGTTTCAGTAGATGGAGGGGCGCTGCGGATGTGAGAATCATCAAATTTCACATCGAAGCTTTCAATGATCTGCCTTGTACGTCTGATGAGCACTCGGTAAGCAACCTTGTTAGTGAAATAACCAAGGAATATGCCTTCATCAGACTTCGGTGCAAACTTGTTAAGCTGATCTCTGTTGTTGATCACGAAACATCTACACCCAAAAATATGAAAGAAGCGAACATTTGGCTTGCGGTTGTTAAGGCCCTCATATGGTGTTTTATTGAGGCGTTTGCACACAATGCTTCGGTTTTGTACAAAGCATGCGGTTGCTACAGCTTCAGCCCAGAAGTAGAGAGGAAGGTGTGCAAAGTTGAGCATAGATCTGGCTGCTTCTACTAAAGTGCGGTTCTTTCTCTCTACTACCCCCATTTTGTTGTGGTGTGTAGGGAGCTGAGAAGTTGTGAGAGATGCCCTTGGACACCAAGAAGCTGTTGAGGAGATGATTAGTAAACTCGGTTCCATTATCACTGTGGATTCTTCTTACTGGAAGCTTGATCTGAAGTTCGATCTCTTTGATGAAGTTGATGAAAATCTGCGGTGTTTCTGACTTGAGTCTGAGGAAGAAGTCCCATGTGAAGCGTGTATAGTCATCTACAATAACCAGTATGTATTTTTTATGATGGAGACTGGCTACGGTAGATGGACCGCAGAGATCAATGTGCAATAGCTCCAGTGGTTCAGAAATTGAAGAGTCCATTACCAGAGGGTGACTTGCTTTGGACTGTTTACCACATTCACAAGCCGGACAGAGAGTATCATTGCTGAATTTGAGAATAGGGAGACCTCTGACTAGTTCTCCTGTGACCAAGTTGTTGATGTACCTGAAGTTGTGATGAGCTAGCTTGCGGTGCCATAGCCAGCTGACTTCGGATACAGCTTTGGATAGGAAGCACAACTGCGGTCTGCCAATGATCAGAGAGACATCCAAAGGGTACATGGTACCTTCGGATCGGGATTTGATCAGGCATGTGTTCCTATCACTTGTCATTACGTAGCAAAACTGATCATCAAATTCAACTCGATGTCCTGCTTTACATAAGCAACTTTCTGAATGGAAAAGTTCCCCGTAGTGAGAACACTGTAACCTCGGATGACCCTATTCGCATTGTTGCCGAATGTGACATTTCCACCATTGCATATAGGCCTGAAATCCCGAAGGTATTATAACCTTCCGGTCATGTGCAAGGAGCAGCCACTGTCAATTAACCATTCATCTTCTTGTTCCTCCTTGCACAAAGCCTGAGAATTACACGGTTAGTTTAGGCATCCAAACTAGTTTGGAGCCTGGGGCAATTGGTGAATTGCAGAGTGATGCATGGACCGAGGTTGTAGGGACGGGTCTATTGTCAACTTTTAATCCTAGTCCTGGATGTTTGTGCAGAATTGGAGTGTTGTGATTTTTTGAAAAAGTACGAGGTTTCTGACTCCGACTAGATTTGACATAGGATGAATTCTTTTGACAACTACACTGATATTTACAAAAAGAGATTTTGTCATTTGCTCTGACATTATGCTTGGTCAGCGGTCTATAGGATGAATTGGACTTGTTACCGGTCCGAGGTTGGTGATTCCTGACATGAGTGGTGTTGGATTTTGAAAAAGTTTGTTTTTGAAAAGGTTTAGCACGTGCAAATCTTTGAGTCCTTTTCGGTGGGTTTGGTAGGATACTCTTCCACTTGTTGAAGTTTTGACGTGACTTTAAAAGTGTTGGTGTGGGTAAAATACCTTTCCATTTAGGATCATTTGAGTAATAGACCTGAAAACCATTGTTTCGAAAGGACTGAACACCCTTTTGGGTTGTGTCAGAAGAAGCAGGAATGACTTTTGAAGCTGGACTTTCCTTTTTGTTTGTTTTCTTGGAGGGAGAGTTTTTTGAAAAGTAGTGTGAGAAAACAAATTTTTCTGGACTCTTGGACTTTGGAATTCTGACATGCTTCTTATTTTTCGAAAAGATTTATCTGTTTGTGCGTCGAGATCTAATTTCCTCTTTGAAGGCCTTTTTGGCCAAGGATTTTGGTGAACCGCAGTCATTGTTGTTCAACTGCGGTTTCCTGGAATTCTTAGAATGATTTTGAAAACGTGGGCTTGAGTCATCCGAACTTGAAGATTCTGGGATCTGAGAGCATTGACCCACTTCAAAGTTCTCTATAGGTAATTCATGATGAATCGCCTGAAGAGTCACAGTTCCTTTTACTGAGGATTCCGGTAGTGACGTTTTAACTACTGCAGAGTAAGTCTGAGTTGAGACTGAGGTGGGACTTTTGTGGGACTTTTGACTATAGTGTGATACACTGCGGTCTGAGGACAGAGGTGGAAAGTCTTTTGAGACTTCGGGGCCCTCAATGATAATTTCTTCATCAACTACGGATGATGTTTGAGAATTTGGGTAAATGGTGCCACAGATAGGGATGAGATCACTTGTGTGACCCGAAACCTCAGGCACAATTTCCTCAATGACACAATTATTGCTTAGATTGTGTAGTCTACCGAAGTGAGTTTTGATGTCTTCGGGAAAGGTCTTGTCATTGACTGGGAAATGAAATTCTCGGTCTGGAGGAACATACAGTCTGTCTTTGTTGAACCGGGGTGAGGAATCCATTGCGGTAGGATATCCATTTGACCAACCCCAATTGTATGTATTGTCCACGGTTCCATTATTCACTAAATTTTCAATAGCTTCACTTTCATTGAACAATTTTTCGATTAAAAGATTTAGGCGTACAATTTCTCTCTGAGCTAAATCTCTTTGGTTCAAATCTATCTCTAATTGTGTTTCACTTAACATTCTTGCATCTTTCTCTAACTCTAAGTCTTTTTCTAACATAGCCAATTTGAGTCTTTTGTTATCCAGGCGTCCTCTTACATGGAACATCTCTTGGGATGCAATGTTCTTCTCATCTAAGGCTTTGTTATAGTCTGTAAGGACGGCAGCACACGTGTCATTAAGATAATCTATATATGGTTGACAGTCATGCATGCTATAGTTTAGAGTTTGGATCATGAGTTTTACCTGTTCGACGATGCTTAGAGTTCCATCCTTTGCCATGTAGCAGTAGTTCTTTTCCAGCTTTGTGGACTCATCATCATCCGCAGTTGCCAGCATGCAGATTTTCCCTTTTCCTTTGACACTGCTGATGGCTTCATCTTCGTCTCCGGATGACCAAACTTGATGGTCTCTTTTGACATGTGCTACGTATGCCCTTGCCTTTTCCTTATCTTCCAACTCTTGAGCCATTCTAAGGTAGAATGCTCTATCTTTTACTACATTGGCCTTACAATCTCTTGCAAAGTGATTTTCTTTGTTGCATTTGTGACAAATCACTACATCAGTCTTGTCTTCAGAGGTAGTACCGGAGTCAGTGTTCTGAGGAGACTGCGGTACCTCCTTTGGTTGATTATTTTGAGATTGCGGTGGTGGATGAGAACTTTTGGGACATCGAGGATGATTATTCTGGGAACTGAAGTTACGGTTGAATGGAGGTTTGTTGAACTGTTGATTCTTGCGGAAGGAAGGAGGTGGTAGACGGTTGAACTGTTGGCTAACCAGAGCAATAGCCTTCTGAAATTCTTCTTCATCATCATACTCTGAATCAGCTTCATATGACTGCGGTGGAGTGTCATACGACGAAGAGTAGGGTGATTGCGGTGGAACTTGTGCTATGAGAGCAAGTGGTCCTCCAAAGTCAACACAGTCTTTGAGTACGGTGGATTCTTGTGCTTGCAGCTCTCCATAGAGCTTGTAGAGTGACAAAGAGTGAATCTTTCTATCGCCTTGGACTATCATCTTAGCCGTAGTCCAATGTCTTCCCAAACCATTAAGAAACTGAAGGTTTGTTTCATGGTTACTGCGGATGGTGCCCGCATTGGATAACTTGGTGACTATCAGATTGAACCTTTTGAAGGAGTCTTCCAAACTTTCGCCGGTATGAGCTTTGAAGTTGTTGAACTCATTGAGTGCGGTAGTAAGCTTCTTGTCTTGTGGTTGTTCTGAGCCTTCGTACAGATTCTTGAGAACTTCCCAGATCTCTTTTGCTGATTTGCAATTTATGATAATATCGAAGTTGTCAGGAGCAACTCCACAGGAGATTTCATAAAAAGCAACAGCATCATTTTCCATTTTATCGAGATCATCCTTGGTGGGACGGCTCATAACTGGTTGACCTCCTCCTAGTCTGGTTGTAGCGCCGTCGGTTTGGACAGGTGTAAGGACTGGGACATGTGGTCCTTCTTCTACGAATCGCCATACATCTCTACCAAGTCTCCTTAAGTATTTTTCCATTCTTTATGACCAGTGATGATACTCATTTGCTACCAGTATTGGGGCTCGGTTAGAACCACCAACACTGTTGGAAACGTTCAGAGATAACGATTGTGCCATTTGAAATTGTTTTTTTTTTAAGAAATGAGCTTTAGTGGTATAGAAGGCCTTTTGAGAAATCAGAGTTCCGTTTTCAAAAAGCAACCACTATGGCTCTGATACCAATTGTTGAGAGAAAAACTTGGAGACACACTTGAACAAACGTTAAAACAAGTGGATTGCGGAATAGTTAATCTCGAAGGATCTAAAAGCTCAACAATAATATTAATAAGTTATAGTTAGATAGTTATAGAGTTAGTTGCGGAAAAGTAAAGAAATAGAAATGACAACAATTTTTATATCAAGTATACACATAAGTTGATTCATAACAAGGAATGCATTCAAACCAAGTTAATAAGGAAGATCAAACTTAGTGATTAAGTCACAGAAGACTTGCTAGGTTATAATCAGTTATGTTCTAGGAAGAATTGAGAGTAAGAAGGGATGAGTAATAAGATAGAGAAATAGAAAAGATAACTTAGAGAAATGTATTCAGAATAGATGCGTGAGTTATCCGTGTTGAATACAAGAGAAAGAGCTCTTATTTATAGAGACTCATGAAGTACACTAGATTACATCTCTATGAGTAGCCATGCAAGGCATACTGGATAATAGAGTGTATTATAATAAAGACAAGTAAAGTAATCTACCTAAGTGACTGCGGTAGGAAGAGATTCCGGTTGCGGTTGCTGATGAAGAAGCTTGACTGCGGGTGCTGTATGGCTGCGGTAGCTGAAGAGGTTGCGGTAGCTGAAGTTCAAGAGGTTCACTTTTTATGATTCAACAATTGAGTATAGGATTGAGTTGCATAAGTTCTTCACATTGAAATCGAGCCGAACACTCCATTTGAGGGAGTGTACGGCCGTACACATGAGTGTACGGCCGTACACATGTGTGTGCGGCTGTACACCCATGTTGGCCATACACCCCCTCCATAAGAGTGATATCATTCCATTTCTAAGTCACTTCTTCAGTTTCCAAGTCAAGAACTCAAGTTTTCTCTTAACTATCATCAATTTTCACCCCGATCTTCAAGACTGTAAGCCTTTCTTCCGTTTTAATTAGTTGTTATTTTTCTTAACCTAGTAACACCCTTTGATTTCATCCATGCAAATCATCTTTTGGATAGATCTTCAAATCTTCATCCATTTCACCAAGAACACACGCTTGTTCTTGGTGATTGTGAACCTTCTTGAGCCTCCAAATCGTAAGTACTCCTTCCCAATGCTTAGTACATGTTAGGAACACTTGATTAACACCCTAAAAATGACCAAAACTCAAGACCAAAAGGATTTTACGGCCGTACACCCATGTGTGGCCGTACACCCCTCAAAACACCCCTAAAGGGCCTCCAAAATGCAAATTTAGCTTCAACACTTGATGAGCAATAGTCCCACAAGCTTCCCTATCATTCAAGCAAACTTTTGTGCACTTGTTATCATGATTGTACGGCCGTACACTCCATGGCCGTACACCCATGGCCGCACACTCCATTTAGTGGTCGTACACTCCCCTTAGACGAATCACATGTGATTCTAACACTTGGTCCAAATGTTTCTTAGTCCCTAAAGGTGTTTCCTTGCATTTAGTCGATTCTAAACACTATATTCATGCCAATATATGTCATTATATGTCATTGAGGACTCGTTTGTGTCTCGAGACTTCATTTGTGGAACTTCTCATCCTTACGCGCATATTCGTTTGAATCACCCACATAAGGTTAGTTCATACCCCTATAATCAATCTTTTAAACTGTTTTAAATGCTTTCAAGGGGGGAATACAAGTTGAACACAATGATAATTGTGTAAATGTTTGTTATAAACATCTTTCAAAAGATTGATTATGTCTTTATAAGTGATCAAAACATTTCAAAAACTCATTTTAAGTTATGTTACTTTATAGTTTGTAAAACTCCGTTTTTAAAGTACAATCATAACTTAGTAGATAAATGACTCTTTTCAGTAACAGTTCAAAGTAAACATGCTAGTAAACTATAATAGGTATAGTTTAGGGGTTCAGTTTATACTAGATACTAGAACATACTATAAAGAGAATCAAGGAGGTAGATACAATACACGATAACAGAAGGAACATACTAAGATACTATAACAGAAAGAACATACTAAATGCTATAGCAGAAGAACAATCCAAGATCTAATTATACCAATAATCACTAACTCATTGTTTTAAACAAAAGTTGATAGTAAATTAGGTATACATGATCATATAACCTTAATGTGAGACTACTTCACGGCTTAGCTATCCGTTTGCTGAAGTCGCGTTTGGTAAGCAGAATCTCTTGCAGGGAGAGCGTATAGTACGGGTACTACTCATCACATTATGACCTTAATAAAACAAACTTGTTTTAAGGTAATCAGTACTTCAGTTGGTCAATTCAAAAGACAACTGTGTACTTACATTTTCCCATTACTTTCATATTGTAACAGTTCCACTTGAAAGTTAATGCAAACTATTTTCGAGTTAACATAGTTAGAAACTAGGGAAAACTTACATCTTTTCAAACGACAAACAGAACAGTCGAGTCTAGTACATTCAGTAGAAAGGGGCCTATAATGCTAACTTTATGATTCCTTAGTTTATACATCAGGGATATATATTAATCGGATCCGACAGGTAGTAGGATGTGTGTTTTCCGCTTCATTTC
Source organism: Lactuca virosa (assembly GCF_052849685.1). Lineage (NCBI taxonomy): Eukaryota > Viridiplantae > Streptophyta > Magnoliopsida > Asterales > Asteraceae > Lactuca > Lactuca virosa. Next base: position 30,484,239 of record NC_136428.1, read on the forward strand.
ATGTTCCTTGTTTGGTTGTGGGTTTAGAGCAGATTTATCCAGCCTACTATTTATTCAATCTTAGCTATATATATATATTCCGTATACACCAAGTAATCATAAGGAGTACCATGTATGGGTCAGGTCTTAGGACACTAATTCAATGCACCGTATTCTAGTACAAAACATACTTTTCAAATAGAACATTTGGTATACAAAACTAGAAACTTACCAGTAAAGGGTTTAATCCTTTTTATTAAACTAGTATAACTTAAAGGACCTTAGGTGGTTAAATCTATAATACCTTAGTTTATACATCAGGGTTATATATAATTAATACCCGATAGGTAGTTGAATGTGTGCTTTCCGCCTCATTTCCTGTTCCTTGTTTGGTTGAGACATTCAGTAATACCATGTCACCGACCTAAAACTCCAACTCGGATTAGCGCCGGTCGACATAGATCTTCTACCTAATCTGAGTGGTCTGCAGTCTATGCCTGTCTGCTGAATAAGCTCTGTGGTCTGAAGGTCTACTTCGGTCCTTCCCATAACCCTCTGACCAACCTCGCCCCAACAAACTGGGGTACGACATCCCCGCCCATACAAGAGCTCAAAATGCGGAGCACCAATGTTGGAGTGATAACTGTCGTTGTAAGAGAACTCTGCAAGAGGTAGGTAGGAGTCCCAGCTCCCAAGGGTCTGTATCGTCTGCTCACTCTGGTCGTCGGTCTGCGGATGATATGTAGTGCTGAAATGCAGTCTCGTGCCCAGTTCCTCATGAAACTTCTGTAAAAAACGAGAGGTGAATCGAACATTACGGTCTGAGACAATAGAGACCGGAACCCCATGACGTGCAAAAATCTCTCGAACATACACATCAGCCAACTTTTCAGCCTAGGAACTCTCCTTGATCGCTAAAAAGTAGGTACTCTTGGTCAATCAATCCACGATGACCCATATAGCATCATAACCCATTTTTGTCTTCAGCAACTTCGTGATAAAATCCATAGAAATTTGCTCCTATTTCCACATGGGAACCTCCAGAGGCTACAACTTGCCATGCAGCCTCTGATGATCAGCCTTGACCATCCTATAGGTCAAGCATCTCTCCACATACCAGACTATCTCCCTCTTCATACACGACCACCAATAGCTTAATCTCAAATCCCGATAAATCTTGGTGGCCCTCGGATGAATAGAAAAACGAGACTTATGAGCCTCCTCCAACACAATCTGCCTGATCCCACCAGAAACTTAAACCCAGACCTGACCACACCGGGTCAATAACCCTCGAATATCCCTAACAAGTCTGTCAATCTCGCCTATGATCCTCTCTTGCTTCCGGTTTTCCTTCCGAACTCCCTCAACCTGAGCCTCCCTAATCAATCCCAAAAGTGGAGAATCAACTGATATCCTCATACATGTCACCCTATCTGAAGACCCATCCGACTTGCGGCTCAATACATCCGCTACCACATTCGCTTTTCCCGGATGGTAAAGGATCTCACAGTCATAATCCTTGACTACATCCAACCACCTTCGCTGCCTCATGTTCAGGTTCGGCTGATCTATAATGTGCCTCAAACTCTTATGATTTATGTAGACAGTACAATGGACCCCATATAGATAGTGTCTTCAAATCTTGAGGGCGAACACCACCGCCCCCAACTCCAGATGGTGCATGGGATATCGCGACTCATGCGGCTTCAGCTGCCGCGAAGCATAAGCAATCACCCGTCCTCTCTGCATGAGGACCACCCCTAAACCGGTGATGGATGCATCACAGAATACCACAAAATCCTCGACTCCCTCCGAGAGGGTCAATATAGGGGCTCGGATAGCCTCTACTGAAGATTCTCAACTGTCAGCTGCTGCTCAGGGGCCCATCAGAAATCCACCCTCTTCCTCGTTAGACGAGTGAGGGGTACTGTAATCTTGGATAAATCATGAATGAATATCCGATAGTACCCTGCCAAACCCAAGAAACTCCTGATATCAATGGGAGATTTCGGAACCTCCCACTGCATTACAGCCTCGATCTTGGCCGGATGGACCAAAAACCCATCCTGGTTAACAAGGTGCCCTAGGAACCGGACCTCTCATAACCAAAACTCACACTTCGAGAACTTAGCATAAAGTCGTTCTCTCCTCAAAACCCCCAGAAGTTATCGAAGAAGCTCCTCGTGCTGTTCTCTGGTCTTGGAATACACCAACTTATCATCAATAAATACAATAGCTGATCGGTCGAGCATCGGCCTGCATACCCGATTCATCAAATCCATAAACACATCAGGCGAATTGGTGAGACCAAATGGCATCACCATGAACTCATAATGCCCATAACGAGTTCAGAACACGATCTTCTCTACAACCTCCTCTCTCACTCTAACCTGATGATACCCAGACCTCAGATCTATCTTGGAGAACCAAGATGCACCCTGAAACTGATCAAAGAGGTCATCAATATGAGGAAGGAGATAACTGTTCTTCACTGTTAACTTGCTCAACTCCCTGTAATCAATACACATGCGGTGCGAACCATCATTCTTCTTGATGAACAATATCAACACTTCCCACGGATAACTGCTCGGTCTGATGAACTGCTTACCTAACAGCTCCTACAATTGAAATGATAACTCGTACATCTCAGGCGGTGCCAAGCGGTACGACGCCTTGGAAATCGGGGCCACACCTGGCACAAGGTCAATCCTGAACTCGACCTGCCTATCGAGAGACACACTGGGCAACTCCTCCGGAAACACATCAACAAACTCCCTGACCACTGAACCTCTCAAAATGAAATTTGATCCCCAACTCGAGTGTCAACTACATAATCCAGATAACCTGCACAACCGTGCTGAATATCCTGACGAGCCCTGGCTGCCGAACAAAACCCTGAACTGACCCTGGTGTCCTCTCCATAAATAACCAGTTATCTCCCACTTGGGGTTCGAACTACCACTCGCTGGCCCTCACAATCAATCATGGCACCAAACCTGCTCAGCCAGTCCATACCCACTATCACGCATACATCCCCCATGGGTATAGGGATCAGATCAATCGATAAGGCACCCCAAAGATCTCTAGCACACAACCCTGATATACCGTAGATACAGAAACCCTGTGTTCGTTGGCGATAGAAACCCGCAACGGACACTCTAACTCCCCAACATGCATATCAAACTCCCTACTGAAAGATTGAGATACAAAAGACCGACTCGCACCCGATTCAAACAACACAAGAGCAAGAAAAGAGTTCACTAGGAACATACATATCAGAAGCATACACATAAGCATAAAATAAACATGAACAAAAAAATAACAAATAGGAACATATTAGTCACAACATATGGAGTTGCTCTGGCATGCCGCGATAGTGAGATGGAAAGCGCGACCTCGAGCCCTCGGGGCTCCACCCTACCCTGACTCCCATCTGTGATCCTCAAAGTAGCCGATGCTGGAGCCTGCGCCGGACTGGCCGCAAGCAAGGGACACTAGGCCTTCATATGTCCTACTTGATCACAATAAAAACAAAGTCTGATGCCAGAAGCTGGAGCCTGCTGCCGGCAGTCCTTCATAATGTGACACTGTTTGCCACATTTGCGGCACCCTGAAGCAGATCGACAAGCTCCATCATGAACCTTGCCGCACTTCCTACAAGTGCGGCCCCGCTGACTCCCCAACCTAGAATCGGCGGTCCTAAACCGCTTCCGCGCAGGTTGCGACTGCATCGGGGCCGGTCTCTCCTCTCTCGTTTGAAGCTCTATCTCAATCTCACGCCGCCTGGCGGCCTACTGCAACTCCAACAATGTACCATAACGTTGAGTGGAAATAAACTGCCTGATATCCGTCTTGAGCATGCTCAAGTAACGGGTCATGTGAGCCTGCTCAGATGCAGCAAACTTAGGATAGAACATGGCCCTCTCTGTGAACATCTTGGTGATCTCCGTCACCGACTCCGTCCCCTGCCTCAGATCTAAATACCCTTGAGCCAACCTCTCACGCTCCACCACTGGCACATATCTAGATCGGAATATCTCTGAACACTGCTCCCAAAACACATCAGCTCTCTGCACATTAGAATACGATCCCGTAATAAGTCTCCACCAATCCTTCGCTCCGGACCTCAGAAGGTTCAAAGCGCACCTGACCTTCTAGTCAGCTGGGCAAGAGCAAGTGAAGAAACACCCATCAATTCCAGACAACCACCGTAATGCTATGATCGGGTCCTAAAGACTGCGGTGGTTGCGGCAGCAGCAGCAGCCTCAGTCAAAGCAGCATAACGTTCATAAAAGTACTCTACCATGGTGGTCTTAATAGACCCAAACATCTCTGGCAAATGAGCTCGGAAGTGAGCAACAACCTCCTCCTGAAGGATCTCTCTGATCCTGTCCTCAGACACATCTAGCCCGCCCTGACTGCCAGCTCCCGATCCCGATCCGGATCCAGCCTCAAATCGTCTCGTCATCACCATACTGAAAATAAACCAAGGAGATATCAGATAACACACATATCATAATAGGGGAACCAAATCCCAACAAGGCCCTAGGGGTTGTGACTTCCCTGTTACGCATACGGGTCCTGTGATTTCAGTAGTACGGGCCCATACTACCTTCCACACCTACCCGTATTTGTCTCAGAGGATCATCACAAAAACCCTAACAATACACACTAGCATACTCATACACTCAATCCTTACTACCTGGAGGAAGGCTAAACATCACGAGATTGGCCGGATAACCCTACACAACTCATCCATGAAACTTCCACCAAACTTGCAGCACTCGTGTATGCTAGTCATACATAACACTGAACCCTATAGACAGTCGAATATTTGTCCTACCCTAAGCCCTTCATCAAACAAGGACAAGAAATAAGGCCAAACCAAACATTCTCAAGCTATAGAATCTTAGTTATGTATTACCATGATGCATATACTAAGAAACTACAATAATGATGTCAATTTCATATAAAGAAGAATCCTAGGCTATCAGGCATCATGTAATCAGGCAATTCAATCATGCAATTCCTGAAGATCCCTATCCTATCACTAGCATGTTGTTCTAACATATCACAATATCAAATAACAGTGTGGTAATTTGGGGTCTACTTACTAGCTCCGGTTGATCGTATACATCACATCCTCTTTGATTATTTTTAAAAAATACTTTGAAAATCATTTTTAAAATTTTTTCCTTAGTTTGAGATTGGATTCACACGATTGTTCCTCCAATTCACTCAAACCAAGTCTTTGATACCAACTTGTAACATCCATAAAAATCATGAAAATTTTAAACTTTTAGAAACCAACCATTTTCATAAATTGTTTACAAACATAGTTTTCAAAAGTATTTCAACATCAGAGTTCCCAAAAAATAAGTCCAAAATATGAGGATGTGTACGGTCACGCCTTTGCCTTCCCGCGGTCCTCTAAACTACCTGAAACATAACCCAAAAATGTAATCCAACGCTTTGTAAGTTCCCCCAAAATACCAATACATAAACAGATAATCAATACAATTACAACATATTATGGGTCAATTCAACCATCGGGTTGGAATACCCCAGACCCCTCAACCATCAGGTTGGAATGCCAACATATTATGGGTCCAATCAACCATCGGGTTGGAATACCCCAGGCCCCTCAACCATCGGGTTGGAATGCCAGTACACTATGGTTCCAATCATCCTTGGGATGGAATATCCTCGGGCCCATTCAACCATCGGGTTGGTATGCCTCGGCCTTTTGGCTTACGCACAAAGCAGTGAAGCCTCAACCACCGACCAAACATGTGCACATATAACAGATAATCATATAACAGTCTACGGTCAGTGAAACAGATCCACAAATCACTAAGCATAACATTATCCTATTTACCATGATACCAATCTAACGGATCACTACAGTACAATAGCATACATAACAGGATATCAATCTAATGGGTCGGCCTTGGTGCCTTCGACCTGTAAGTACATTGAGGAAAACTCACATCGCAAATCCATACAGGTAGCAAAAAAGAATATTGCTCCACGACTCAACTCTACGGGTCACCTATACACAGGAAGAGACACAAACCTTAGGTTTCATAACAAAATACCCAAAATTCCCCTAAGATCAAACTAGGTCAAAAGTCAACGATCAACGAAAAGTCAAACCATCTAAGTACGCGCAGCGTACTTAGTTCCTACGCCCCGCGTACTCCACCCTTGACCAAAAGCGGGCACTTTGTAACACCTGTTCTAGGTATTGATTAATTTATATAATTTTTAGGGTTTTGTGCATGGACTTAGCGAGTTGGAGAGCTCCAACTCGTCGAGTAGAGACTATTATGAGGACGCGGGGTTTGGGTTCTACTCGACAAGTCGGAAGGCCCCGACTCGACGAGTAGGAGTTGTTAAGAGAAACCCTAAATTTTAGGGTTTTCACCCTATTTAAAGAACATAATCCGCCTCTTGTGGCCTCCTTTATCACCCTATTAGCCAGAGAAAACCCTAGTTCGACCTTGCACCTTCTTGAGTGAGAGTAAGAGCTTTTGTGAGTAATTTTGGGGTATTTGTGAAGTATTCTAGAGCTTGAAGAGGAAGGAGCAAGGAGAGAAGCAGTAGATCCGACATCTACTCTGTATTGGCCATCATCTTGAGGTATAAAGTCGTCACCTTGACCTCTAGGTGATTAGATCCCTTTTCTTGGAAGTAAATGGCCATTTTTGGTGCAAAATGTAGTCAAACTCGGATATGGACTTATCACAAGGATATGGTTCCAGATCTGGACCTCTCTAGGTCCCTAATGACATAAATTTGCTCACTTTATGCAGCTTAGCCCTTTCTATGAACAAAAACCTTGTAAGAAGCCTAGTTTTGATGTTATAGCCTTGGAGGGCCTTGCATGCACGTAAAGTTTGCAACTTTACGTGGTATCTGCACTAGGGGAGGTTGGATCTGAAGTTTGGGACCTTAGATCCCACTAAAAAGGGCTGAACATGAAAGGGAATGAAGGAACTCGTTGAGTCCCCTAGCTGACTCGACGAGTCGGGGTAGGGTTGCCCGTTTCTGAGTTTCTGGATGAGTACAGTGAAGGATTAGGGTTTTGGTCTTAACGGACATTAGTTTTATATACATTTGATGAACTCGATGAGTCACTAGGGTGACTCGGCGAGTTGATGCGGGATTCAGTGGAATGGACTCGGGAGGAACTCAACGAGTTGCTGGATGCACTCGACGAGTTGAGGTTAGCATGGACTGTTGACCTTGACTGTTGACCATGACTTTGACCAGGGTTGAATTTGAGGGTAAATATGGGATTATGACAAGTTAATCACATGTTGGTTATAGGCAGTTAAGGAGGAGCAGTGTGTGGGATACATCTGATCTTAGTTCTCAGTTCAGCATTCGAGAGGTGAGTCTTCTCACCATACCAATGGGTCTACGGCACCAAGACCGGCCCATTTTACGATATGTGGTACACTAGATGTAGTATAGATTTGTGGTATGATAGTTAGCTTTATGCTAAGTGGTATGCTATTAATTATGTATGTTATTACATGGAAGACCCCGGGGGGAGCCCGTCGCAGTTGGATATAAGACCATGTGGGGGAGCCCGTGGCATTCCTAGGTAAAGACCATAGGGGAGCCCATGGCATGATGGTATAAGACCCTGGGGGAGCCCAAGACCTCCTTATATGTTTATGCATGAGTTATGTAGTATGATAGATACTTCTGTGATATATGATATGCTAGTTGATTATGTATGGTACTGCATGGAAGACCCCGGGGGGAGCCCGTGGCAGTTGGATATAAGACCATGTAGGGGAGCCCATGGCATTCCTAGGTAAAGACCATGGGGGGAGCCCATGACATGAACGTATAAGACCTTGGGAGGAGCCCACATCATCCTTATATGTTAGTATGCATGGCTTATGTGATATATGTAGCTTTTATAGCTAATATGATATGTGTTATGTGGATTGTGTGTGGGGTATGCTCTGGGGGACTAACTAAACATTAGCTTACAGTTTGTGGATTTGTTTCAGGTACATCTGAGCCCAAGGGCAAGGGCAAGGCTTGATGGCGCGACGTGCACTCTCTCTGACATTTTATGGGGACACTATGATATTTGAAATAAAATGTTGATGTTATGAATTTGAAAACAATTGTATTTTGATTTCATGGTTTATGGAAAAGTGTTCTGGCTAAACAAAAATAAAAATTTTCTTTTGGAAAATTAGGTCGTTACACAGTTGTGATGGGTTTTGAGCATTCTAACACTCCTATGGTGTACATGCAACCCTATAAACCTTGGATCTATGTTTTCTCTATTATACATGAAAATATGATTTTTCCAAGGTTCTCATCCTAACTAACATACCATGGGGAACTTGTAATATAAAACTTAGTGGGATGACATACCTTTTCTTGTGGTTGATTCCTTAGAGCTTCAAGAGCCTAGCACCAATAATGTGGATGCCTCAAGTGGAATCACAAATCACCAAAACACCTTGGAAAACTTGAGAGAATAGTAGTCACACTATAAATCGGCCGACTCTTGTTTACTGGCACACTAGTGCCATTTCATGTGCCAAAGACCTCTTTATATAGTATGGAGGATTAGGGTTACATTCATGTAAACCCTAATACCCATGACCTTTCATTTCTATAGGATCCATGGGTTAAAACTCCATGGACTATCCATGCAAGTTTAGCCCAACCTAAATGAACTTGGCCCATTCTCTATATATATATATATATATATATATATATATATATATATATATATATATATATATATATATATATATATATAAGAGTCCATATTTAATTAGTTCCTTTTGATCACTAAATTAATTCTTGATCAATACTAATTAAATAATATGATTTCATATTAATATATTATAATTTATAATATATTAATAAACCATAGACATATTATTCTCAAAAGACTATCCATACAAATTGTTCCGGTGAAGTGCAACCCAAATGGACAATGCTACTCTCGGGCAAGTACATGCCAATAATAGTTATGGGCTTATACATCTAGTCCAACAGTCTCCCACTTGGATAAGTCTAAAACTATTATTCAAGTATGACTCCAAGATCCCGACTAGCAATCGTAGCTCTTAAAGCCGCTGCTGAACTCTGACCTAGTCAAATGACGTGTCCATTAGATAAGGGATCATATATTCCTCCATTCTAGATATCATATGGACTGATACATGGATTATAATCATTCTCTCTGTCCATTTGTTGCTTCCTAATTTCCGATTTATGACGACTGACTAATTGAACAAATCAAATCATTCCAGGCTTGGCCAAGCACTTGGGGGTGTCATCACTAAATCATCGAAGGGCCCACAGATATCGCTTTTATCCCTCCAAGGGTAAAAGGAATGAATAAACTTCGACCCAAATGTCCGCTTGTACTTACGCATCAGATTACACACAACGATATGTTTTATAATAACCAAGTTACTGGTTGCGTTTACATATGTCAATGTGCAACTGACGCGCAACTACACCTCACACATCTCCGTTTGAAGAATATAAGATATTATCGTCTCATGATCACTCGTGATAAAATCCATGAAGTGATTCAAATGAGCGTTGGTTTAATCCAATACTCGAATCTCATTCCAGGAGCACTCATGAATGTTGCAGCAACTTTTGCTATGTCTAAACACTTTAGACATGTACAAGCCCAATTCACGACAGTCTTGATTCATACCTACTTCCAAAGTATGATTGACTATGGAGAGTTTGAATAACCTAGTTATTCGGGAAGTCAAAACATGCAAAGTGAAACACAAGAATAATCGAATCCAATATGGTCTCAGAACTTATGAATATAAATAAAACACCTTTTATTTATCACCATATTTATTACACATTATTCATTGCATAATGTTTCGATTTATCAACTTAACACTTGAATTAAAACAATAGTTGTCTCATGCTCCAATCATGCACACTATGTTTTCTAAACAATAGTTATGCCATACTCCAAGTATGCACACTATGTTTGTCTATGATCCTTACTTTGTGAAATAGATCAATTGAACATGATTCCAATGATGCTCATTTCACAATCCCAAATCCTTATCGTAAATGTAAGAATTCCAAATTCCTGCCATTTACCGAAATCTGTTAGATTCTAAACTTATATGCATTGATCCTCTTGCAATGACTATGCACAAAGTCACAAAGACTTGTCAACAGACATTACAGAGTATTCCAACGGAGATCAATTCCATGGAAACGAAGTCTCAAATTCAAAATACATTCCTTTGAACATCCTTCTTGCATTAAGTTTTCCAATCTTACACAGATTTAATGAATAACTTCCACCTATGAAACATTTCCATATTCCCATTATGACCATCACTTCTGAATATGAGTTGCCTCCTTTCAGAATATGTCAATATGGTCCTTTCCAAAAATTTACATCATACTTCCGACTGTCCATGATCAACCAATCTTTGGTAAACCTCAGATTGTCCTCGACAATTGCTTAATCATTTTAGTCATATCCAATTCTAGACATTTTCCCCTCTTAATGCCCTAGGCATTTGGAAAATTTAGAAAGTATAAATATTATAGCACATGTAATCGATCCTATGCCCGAAGCATATGGGACACGATTCATGATGTCTCACATAAAGATATGATCCTAGACCAGTCTTTTGCTACAATATTTTGTATTTTCCATGTTTTCATAATTCGACTATGAAGAGGGATGTCGTAATCATAATTGAATTTTGAGAACGCAATATATCTAGAATTTCCTTATGTTGAACCATTCCAACATAAAATTCATATATATATATATATATATATATATATATATATATATATATATATATATATATATATATATATATATATATATATATATATATATATATATATATATCCTCGACTAAAGACGATTAAAATCTCAATCTAAGCTTTTAGAATTGAAATGAAGTATAATTTATTCTCCCTTAATTATAGTAAAACAACTTTTCAAACCCTGCAGAGTCACGAATTGAGACTTTTGTTTTCTATAATTAACACTTAACATAATAATCATGCTCCCACTAACATGATAATTATTATTAGCATAACACTTATGCTCCCACTAGCTTTGACATGTATTCAGAAATCAGCTGGACTTCTAGAAATCAATACTTTATTGACTTTCTTACCAAAGTTCAGATTTCTGATACTAGATGCTTCGATAAGACTTTATCTAAGCTTCTTAAACTCATACACCTTCCCTTAGATAGCTCACATGTGTGTCAAAACAATTTAAGAACTATGAAGAGGTATGCCGTAATCATAGTCTCAATTGTTTAGACCTTTGCTATTTCTCACAAGTCCATGTTAGTGTGCCGGTTAACCACACACGCTCCACTAACGACTTTTAGAATGCAAATATCACAATTGCTATCTACTTAAAATCTTCTTAGTGAAAGCGTTTCGTCACCATCATTTTCATGAATCAAAGAGAAACCTTATGACACTCATATTTTATGGTGTATGTGTTCCTATCCATATGAATTTGTCAAAACCATAATCACAAGACAAGGTTAGTGACAGATTCAAACTTATATGGACTGAACTTGTTCAATCTTAATTTCTTGCCACCTGGCAGCATAAGGGCCTGCCATTGATTCCAGGTTGTTATGCATCCAATTGAGAACTCTCAGAACTCATATGCAAATTCAACTTTAACTGGAATGGACACAGAAACAAGAATATGTCAACACGATAGGTCACAAACCTCAAGTCGTGTGCTAGTGTTCAACAATAGGTTTATTCTTGATTAGTTCTTGAAACTTGTCAAGATCTTTAAGACTCCCACTGACCTCTTGACATATAAGTTTCTCTTTGTCAAATACCATTACTTGACAACAAATATTCAAGAGTTAGTGCGGATTCTAATCAAGACAAACACTTCACACAATTAGCCTTAGTTGGTCTTTGTTTTATCCAAAACATCACAGCTTACCAATTTCAAGTGTACAAGAGTAGAAAACATTTTACTCTACATTTGACAAGTGTTATAAACCTTCTTTAAGATATGTCACTCAAGTTACAATCCTGGAGTATGACTCTTAGAATTGTTTTGGAACGAAGTATGACTCATCTTCTTGATTTAACCACTTCAACAATTCATGACTCCTCTTCTTAGCAATAAGAATACATTAAGATGTCCTTAGAAGATCAATTGTGATATGGTTTCATAATCATTAAGATGATCATAAAACATGATACTAAAGTACTAGATTTGAGAAACTTTTATCTTTCTGCCTAATCTGATTCTTCTCATTCGTTCTACCATACATTGAAACTTTTCCAATGTTTCAGAATTACACTTAAACTTGTAAGTATAACCATATTTACTAAACTTTAGTAAATCATGACGAATAGCCTTATCGTTCTTAGTGGTGGACCTGATCAGCGCACAACCAAGTGTACCCGATCTCCTAATCCTTCACTTGACTCACATATACATGTGAACAAGGAATTAGTCTTAGTTTCCCAAAGATGTAAATTCTCATTCAACATACAATACAAGTTGCATGATTCCAAGTTTCTATCCAACTAAAACTTGGGTGATGAGAATCTTTCCTCATTTGGTAAATTATGACACTTCCACAATCGAAAGAATCAAATCTATTTTCCAATATTGCTATCTATGGAATCACATAAGCAACAATTTTTCACAAATGCCATTGTAAGGAAATTTAAAATCAAAACTTTTCTTCTATTTTAAAACTTGCGGAAAAAACTTGTCCTTACAATGTAAATGCATATGAAAACAATGTTGTTATCTATTCCTAGGCAATCTATCCCAACTCTTAAGAAACAGCTCAAAATTCTGATCACCGAACCATGCGATCGAAATCCATCTTCGCGATCAGAATCAGCATATTCTTCTTTTAAGCTTCCTCTCTTTTCTTTGATTCTTAAAACATCAAAATGCGACCTAGTCACATCATGTAATAAGAATCTCAAAATAGGAATCTAATAGAGTTAGATAGTGGACTTTACCCGAAGTAGAGTCAAACCTTTTTGACTTTACAATCCTTATGATCTTTCAGGTAAATAAGGCAGCTTCGCAACCAATGCCCCTTTCTTTAGTAATAGAAGCATATGGACTCTTTGGGAATGGTACACGGGACTATCTCAGACTTAGCCTTTCTCTTTACCATTTGGTCAACCGAGTTGACTATGGACGATCCCTTTCCATTGGGAAGAGAAAGCTTTTCTGGATTTCCAATGTTACCATTGTCAATGTCCATGGAAGTTTGAGAAGTAGATCTTCCACCCAAATTCACTTTTCCAGTGTGCCAAAACATTTCTGATTCAGCAGCAACAAGCAAATAGTTGAGATCAATAAGGGTCATGTCGTGGTCTGTCACATAGTAGTCCTTAATGAACTCACTATATGACTTAAGAGGTGACTGAAGGACCCAGTCAATAGCCAACTTCCTTGGGAAGACGACACCCAACATCCTTAGCCTGTCAATATGCAACTTCATGTCCAAGACATGAGCACATATAGGCTTTCCATCCTTGTGTTTACTATCCAATAGGGATTGAGTGATCCTGAACTTTTCAAGTCTTCGAGCTTGTGGGTCAGGGAGAATTATTGGAGGAGGTGGAGGAAGAGAAGTATGATTTCCATGATCCAATCGCGGGACATCATCTTCATTAGGAAAGCTTGGTCCAAGAGATTTGGGAAGATCATAGTTGTCTCAACCAGACATCTACAATGGGAGAAATTCAAGTTAGTTGATTTAAGTCCTTAATATAACACCCAATATGAAATATTAAGGCTAGGACCCAACACAATATTTTATAACTTGGAAGAGGGATGCCGTAATCCAAGTTATAAAATATTTGAAGGTAGGCGAATGACGATTCACTAATTTCCACCATGAAAAACGAAATAGGTATTAGGTTTTAATTAGATTGAAACTCCTAGATCTTTTGAGATTCATTGAACTTTTCAATGGCGTGTTTAAATATCGATTGTGCCCTCTCAAGTTTGTGATTGGGATGCCGAGGATCACAAACAATGTGTGAATAACCATGCAAATTAACTTGGTACCCTTAATTTTATCACCTAATCGATGTACCGGTTACCCACACACGCTCCACCAATGACTTGGTAAGGTATAAAGTGTAATTTCATGGGTTAGCACCATCTTCACATTTTCCTAAAGTAACTAAGATTGGGATTTTATAAAAAGTTTAGTTACTTTATATTTATCATTATACTTATAATGAAAATTATAGTCCTTGTCCTACCCGTTCGGCTAACGACCCTCCACCAGTCAATGAAGCGGTGGGTGAGAGTGGACACCCATTAAACTACCATTTTATAGGCAGTAACCTTATACCCCCCTTATGGACCGGCTTCGTGAATGAAGCCTACTAACGGTAAGATTGACTTTTACTCTTATACATATATATAAATATTAAACCTATAATATTATAATAGTATAACGTTTGAACTTTAAACTATTTAAAATTCTAGGGTTTGGAACTAAAGTATACATGGGGGGGGGGGGTAACTTTACAAATTCCAAAACTTGAGGGCAAGTTTTGAACAATTCAAAAAAAAACTTTTGGAATCCATAACATATGAGTTTAATATGGCTTTTAATGACAAGACTCTTGAAAATCCATAACTTGAGGACAAGTTATGGATGTCATAAAACAATTTATGGAAAAAGACTCTTCAAGTTTCTATAACCTATGGCTTTAGAAACTCTTTTAAAGAAAAAATTTTGGTTTTCCATAACTTGAGGACAAGTTATGGAATCCATTAAAGGTCATTTAGATCATCTAATAAACAAACAAACATGTCAAGAAAAACTATGATCTAGATTAAACTCATATGAACAAGACAATTCAAATCAAACAATTTTCATGTAATTAGTCTAACCATTAAACTAATACAAAACATGAATCTATTGACAATTATCTTATGAATTGGATTAAAATGATAATTACCACATCAAAAACAGGTTTATAAGATCAAAAACAGCTTAGGGTAATGATTCTAGTCCAATTCCAGCCTTAAAAGTCGAAAATTTGCACTCAGGGCCTCCTACTCGTCGAGTGTATGAACCTACTCAACGAGTAGGATGAATTTCCTCTTGGACTCGTCGAGTCCCCCAGTGGACTCGGCGAGTCCACTGTCTAGAAGGCCAGATTTTCGATTTTTTCAGCAACTGCATCAAGTATAACTGAAAACCAAGCCTAGGCTCTGATACCACTGATGGGTTTTGAGCATTCTAACACCCCTATGGTGTACATGCAACCCTAGAAACCTTGAATCTATGTTTTCTCTATTATACATTAAAATATGACTTTTCCAAGGTTCTCATCCTAACTAACATACCATGGGGAACTTGTAATATAAAACTTAGTGGGATGACATACCTTTTCTTGTGGTTGATTCCTTGGAGCTTCAAGAGCCTAGCACCAGTAATGTGGATGTCTCAAGTGGAATCCCAAATCACAAAAACACCTTGGAAAACTTGAGAGAATAGTAGTCACACTAGAAATCGGCCCACTCTTGTTTACTGGCACACTAGTTCCATTTCATGTGCCAAAGACCTCTTTATATAGTATGGAGGATTAGGGTTACATTCATGTAAACCCTAATACCCATGACCTTTCATTTCCATAGGATCCATGGGTTAAAACTCCATGGACTATCCATGCAAGTTTAGCCCAACCTAAATGAACTTGGCCCAATCTATATATATATATATATATATATATATATATATATATATATATATATATATATATATATATATATATACATATATATATATAGATCCGGTAAGAAGGAAATTTTTGGTAGGAAGGTAAGAAGTTTTTTTTCTATATATTTTTTTGACGAACAAAATAAATGAATCACTAGATGATTCATTTGTAAGATGATTCACAAGAAAATATTCCCAAAAAAACATCTTTATGATTCATTTTTAAGTAAATTAAGAAAAAAATCACTTTTATGACAATTATAGTGAATAACAACAAAATCATTGTATAAATGAATCATCGAGATGTTTTTTTGAGAATTGTTTCTTGTGAATCATCTTACAAATGAATCATCTAATGATTCATTTAGTTTGTTCGCGAAAAAAATATGTAGAAAAAAAACTTCTTACCTTCCTACCAATAATTTCCTTCTTATTTGATCTTGACTCTCTCTCTATATATATATATATATATATATATATATATATATATATATATATATATATATATATATATATATATATATATAAGAGTCCATATTTAATTAATTCCTTTTGATCACTAAATTAATTCTAAATTAATTCTTGATCAATACTAATTAAATAATATGATTTCATACTAATATATTATAAGTTATAATATATTAATAAATCATAGGCATACTATTCTGAAAAGACTATCCATACAAATTGTTCTGGTGAAGTGCAACCCAAATGGACCATGCTACTCTCGGGTCGAGTACATGCCAACAATAGTTATGGGCTTAGACATCTAATCCAACAAGTTGACCACCTACGCCCAGCGTACGCCATGGTACGCCCAACATATGCAGTGGCTATGCAAAACTTCCATTAAGTGCTTATTTCAACAAGTCCAAACGTCCAAATCCAGATCTAAGCCTAAAAAGTTGTTCCAAACCATAAAGTTTCCAACTTTATGGTTATGCATGCCTTCATAAGTCCAAAAACCAAAACCCTAGTTTGTCTTAACCACTTAAGACCTCTATAACTTGCATGCAAGCACCAAATGAGTCAATATAGCATTTTTACGACTTAATGCACCTCAAATCTTCTGAAAGGACAGCTCCTTTGGTCTTAGAGTAGCTCATACTCATTAAGTCCAAGAAAAGGGACTAAAAACTCATAAAGCTTCTCATGACGATATCCTAAGGAAATACAAGTCAATATCAAAGCGTTATACCTTCTGGAGCTTCCCAAGGAGGCAAAGATCCAAGATCTACAAGCTTGCTTCCATACCAAGGCTCCTCAATGTATCTTCTTTCTTCCTTCAACACACCAAGAACATGCACTTAAGCTCAAAACACACTCAAAGGTTAGGATTTGAAAAAACGTCACAAGGGGAGTGGAGGCTGGATAGGTGAGGGAAAATGAGGTTATAAGGATGGTTATATAGGGGCTCAACTATAACTTCCCAAAAATTACAATAAATTTAAACTTTTGAAAACATTTATATTGATAATAAAACCCATTAAATCCATTAATTAACCAACACTGTTAAGTTTCAAGTATTCAAATAACATTTCAAAATCAAAACATACTTCCAACAATATTAATCCATTTATACTTCAAAACAACACCGGAAAACTAATATTCTTAAAATTCAATATCAAGAGTTTGTGACAAGGACCCAATCTTCAACCACGCCAGTGTACAGTCACGCTAAAGCCTCATTCATACCATATGTACCTGTAATAATCATTTTATAAAGGAAAGGGTAAGCACGAAGCTTAGTGACTTCCAACACAACATAACAATAGAAGTATTACACCCTACTCCTACATTCCATGCCATCAACAAATATGCAAGCATCCATACAGTATATAAACATCAAGATCATACATGTCGTGTCTATTTGGGAACACGTCCCAAACAACACCCAAATAAAGACTCGGTATTCAGCCGTCAAGTCCACGGACTTGGCGTTTCCGCCTTCGGTCCCCCTGACTTGGCACAATGGCCTTCGGTCAGTCGGCTCGGTATTCAGCCGTCGAGCCCAAACATATCGACTCGGTATTCAGCCTTCGAGCCTAAACATATCATGCATATACATTCCACATAACAAATAAGTACATCAAATATAACTAATGCAACAAGTATTACTTTAACTATTAACCATATAGTTCCTAGTCTCACCCGACCTAACAATAGGCATATAAAACCCTAAGGTTATGAAGTGAGGAACTTACCTCGAGTAGTCAAACACCCTTCAAATAATCCAAACACCCCTTCACACCAGGTCAACCTTCAACTTCCTAATAATGATCAAAAAGAGTTAAGTTATGGTCCTTTGATATCTCAAAAGTACACCGACTCATGGGTTATTTTTTTCAGATTTATACATAGAAGTTATGGTATGTTCGGGACCTATTTTACCCCCCTTAAACACCTTATTTTTCAAAAATGTTTTATATGGATTAAGTTCAGGTCCTTATCTTTAAAAGTAGTATTTGCACACCTCTGTACAATTCTTCGATAATGTTTGGTGATTTTTACAAAACTGCCTCGCAAAACAGTTCATTACGGACCAGTCCGGGTAAATGGTCGATTTTACCCAAGTTAAAGGCATTTATGGCATTCGGTCAAAACTGATGAATTGTAGAGGACTCAAACATGAAACTCTGGGATTTGGTTTCGATTAAAAAGGTTTTCCCATGATCGAGATATGATCTCTCAAAGATATGGACAGATTAGGGTAAAATCCTGAAATCACAGTTTTGGCTTTTTAGGGTTAATTAGCTTCTTAACCCATTAAGACCTGATCAAAAGGGATTATAATCTGCAAAATGATTCCTTAATAGTGGGGTACTTCATTAATACCAAAATAAATGAGAAACTCTAACCCTTAGCTTGAAGTTCATAGTTTTGAAAGGCCAAAACAAGCTACAATGTCTAAATGATAAAATCACCAACTAGGGTTTAATGTTTGGAACCAAAACCATCCATAACACCACCTAAACTCCACTTGAGGTTGGAACACCACTACCCACTGCCACCATGGCAGTGGTGGTCGACGGGCTGCCACCACCTTGGTGGTGGTGATGATTTCGAACATAAGAAGAGAAATATAAGAAGATAGGAAGATATGAAGGAAAGGAAACCAAAAATCATACCTTGAATTTATAGTCTTCCCCTTGCTCGATCTATAAGCCTCTCCTCCTCCTAGAATCGGCTCAACTGTTGTTGCCCCTTTTCTCCCGCTCTCTCTAGTTCTCGGCCATTCTAAACACGCACCACACAAACACACCTAAGATATTAGGTTAAGGGCTTATAGGATCTTCTAAGGGCCGATCCTACAAATATTTGGGCTGCACATTGGTGAAGATCCCGTAATATTGGAGGCTGCCATGCAAGAAATTCGAAATTGGCACTAATAGCCCCTTAAATTCCCCAAAAATGACAGTTTTGACCCAAAAGGCAAAAAGGGTTTGCAATTTAGTTTTACAGGTTGGCAAAAAGGACTCTTTTTAACTTATTAAATTATCTCCACATGAATAAGGTCCAAAAATATATAAATAAGATTTAGAAAAATATATACCGAAAGTTAGGATGTTACATCAACCATAAAATTTAGAGTTTCCAAACCTGGCGAGTATGCCCCGTGTACGGTGATGTACGCCCATCGTACTAGGGCACGCCCTAATACGCTAAGAGTACACACGTATGCATGGCGTACTCCCATTCCTCCCAAATTACAATTTTGCCACTAGGGCTTCCAATGGACACTTCCTTCTATTTAGGGACCAAAACGTGATATAATAAAATTATAGAGTTGGATTTAGAAGTACCTTAACACCGGGATGTGACATTTATCGATTAGAATGGTCCAACCAACCAAGATCTAGTCTTTAAGTCTCAAAGGGACCAAAAATGCATATTTTCTAACTTAGTCCATTAAGTCCAAGTCTCAAGCTTTTAGATCTGAATCAATATGATGTTTACAAGGATAAAGTTTCCAACTTTATCCATAAGAAGGTCACAAACTTTCAAGATCTAAACTTTATGCACTAAAGTGACCAAAAGATCATAACACCCCAAAACTAGCTAGATCTAACAAAGTCATCATTAAGATTCAAGCTTTATACCTCTAGAAGAAAGATCAAGGTGAACAAAAGTCTGGATCTACAAGCTCTAATGCAACCAAAACTTCAACAATGAGTTCCTTCTTCTCCAAGGTGCTCCAAGAACACTCCAAAGCACTTAAAAACACCTTCTTTTTGCTCACAAGGCTTAAACTAGGGTTAGGGTTTCAAGAGAGGGTGTTGGAGAGGTGGAGGCTGAGAATGGAATGGGTTTGGGGGAGTTACGTAGTTTAAATAGTGCTCAAACCACGAAAATAGGGTTTAGGCACTGATCGCGTACGCCCAACGTACTCAATTTACGCCCAACGTACTAGGGATGCCCTAGTACGCCCAACGTACACGTTGAGTACGCCCAACGTACGCGACTCAACCCAAAACCGCCCTAACATCAAACGGTCTCATAACTTCTTACGACGCATGTTGTTGTATTAGTCCGATTTAATCGTTCCTTATAACTACGGAATCCTTGTCACGACTACTTTAACTTTCGTCAAGGATATTCGGCCTAATTATTATTCTATTTAGACGCGTATTTTATTCCTATTTTATTATCTGATAATAATCATGAAACACATAATATTCACATAATTCTCCTTTATCACATAAAATAGGTTACAATTGTTGACCCTAACTATTACATCATCTTATAATGTCTAACAGGAAATGTGGGCGTTACAATTCTCTCCCCCTTAGGATGATTCCGTCCTCGGAATCATGCATCAGCAAACAGATGAGGATAGTGATTCTTCATCTCGCTTTCTGTCTCCCAGGTGACGTTCGACCCATTCGAACGTTTCCTACGCACAAGCACTAAATCGACCATCTTACGTCGTAAATTCTTCGTCTTACGGCCAAAAATCGCTTTGGGCTCTTCGATTAACCTTTTCTCTTTATCAGTCTTTACCTCCGAACGTGGAATTATATCAGGAACTTCTCCCACGGACTTCCTCAAATAACACATATGGAAAGTGTTATGAATACCATCCAGTTCTTCTGGCAATTCCAGCTTGTAAGCTTGGTTCCCAACTTTCTGAAGAACTTTGAATGGCCCAATAAAATTTGGACTCAACTTTCCTCTCTTTCCAAATCTTATAAGTCCCTTCCACGGCGAGAATTTAAGAAACACCAAATCTCCAAATTCGAAGGTTATTGGTCGTTTCTTCTTGTCAGCATAGCTCTTTCGATGATCTTGAGCTGCTAACATTCTTTCCATAATCACCTTTATCTTTTCAACAGTTTGATGGACAATCTCTGGTCCCATGAACTGCTTTTCTCCTACTTCAAGCCAACAAGACGGTGTACGACACTTTCGTCCGTATAAGGCTTTTTAAGGTGCCATCTTAATGCTTGAATGGTAATTGTTGTTGTAGGAAAAGTCTACTATAGGTTGATGTTCATCCCAGTTACCTTGAAATTCTAGGCTACATGCTCTCAACACATCATCTAGTGTTTGAATTGTCCTTTCACTCTAACTATCAGTCTGTGGATGGTAGGTTGTACTCAAACATAACTTTGTACCTGTAACACCCCGACTCTTAGGTATAAACTTTTCAGTCTTATATTTCCATTTGAAAGGTCGAGTCGACGAGTTGGATGCCCTGACTCGTCGAGTAGGCACGGAGTTGGTCGCGTGTTTTAAGTGACCAACTCGACGAGTTGGAGGACCGACTCGACGAGTTGGAGCTGGAGGATGAAACCCTAATTTTCGGGGTTTTGCACCCTATTTAAAGGATCATTAGCCTCCCTTAGCCTCCCTTACAACCCCCTTTGAGTCCAGAAACCCTAAATCGTGTTTTCTCTCCATATTTGTGTGTTTTTAAGATTGGAAGGTGGATCTTGGTGAAAGGAGCTTGAAGATCAAGAAGCTTTGAGCAAGGAACAATTGAGGATCTAAACTCTACTCCATTTTAGCATCACTTGAAGGTAACAAGTCGTTACCTTGACTTTCCTCCTTCTAGATCTCTTCATGTTTAAGATTAGGGCTTTTCTAGCATGTATGTGAACCATTTTCGGGTATGGGCTAGGATTTGAAGTTGCAACTTCAGATCTGAACTTATCTTGGTCTCTATAACTATAAAGTTTCCAGCTTTAGCAAGTATGAGCTATTCCCTTTGAGTTAAACCCCATTCTAAGCTTGGATTTGGAATTTTAAGCCTTTAGAGCCTTACATGCACATAAAGTTTGCAACTTTACGTGATAAGCGTGCCTTAGGAAGCTAGATCTACCATTTGGAGCTTTGGAATGGCTCAAAATCATCTGGACAAGAAATGGATTGTATGAACTCGGCGAGTCAGATAAGGAACTCGACGAGTGGGGAAGAGTTTTCCCGTTGTTTGGTTTCTGCATGGACTCGGCAAGTCATTAGAGGACTCGACGAGTCAGTTAAGGTTTTCCCCGACTTCTGGACACGCATAGACTCGACGAGTTGTTCGGAAACTCGGCGAGTCAGCGAGGGTTTATGACCTTCTGAACTCTTAAGGAACTCGACGATTTGCTAGCTGCACTCGACGAGTTGGGTCAACATGCAATGTTGACTTTGACCGTTGACTTTGACTGTGACCAAGGGTTGACTAGTTGACTTCTGGGGGTATTTTGGTAACTTGGAAATTTATGGAAATGGTATTATGGTAAATATAGGTGGCGGAGTTCGTGGCTGTGGTTCGAGAGTTTGAGCTTATCACTTCAGTTCGACAGTTGTGAGGTGAGTTTTCCTCACTATACTCAAGGGTCTAAGGCACCAAGGCTGGCCCTTTTGGATTGTTATCCTGATATGCTATGATAGTATGAGCTGTAAGATTAGTATCCTGGTAGACAGGATGGTATTATGTTGTTATGATCTGTTAGATCAGTATCCTGATAGATAGGATGATGTTATGCTAGTATAATCGGTTAGATCGGTCTGTTTGTCTATAGACTGTTATGTGATTATCTGATATATGTGTACATGTTTGATTGGTGGTTGAGGCTCATCTGCTCTATTCGAGAGCCAACAGACCTGGGCATTCAAACCCGATGGTTGTGGGCCGTGAGTATTCCATCCCAAGGATGATTGGACTTGTAGTATGAGGGCATTCCAACCCGATGGTTGTGGGCCTGGGGTATTCCATCCCGAGGATGACTGGACCTATCGTATGTTGGCATTCCAACCCGATGGTTGAGGGCCTGGGGTATTCTATCCCGAGGATGAATGGACCTATAGTATGTTGGCATTCCAACCCGATGGTTGAGGGCCTGGGGTATTCCAACCTGATGGTTGATTGGACCCACAGTATGATGTTTGTGTTATATGTATGTTGATGTGCGTATGGGTATTTTGGGGGAACTCACTAAGCTTCGGGCTTACAGTTGCTGATTTTGTTTCAGGTACTTCTGATGATCGCGGGAAAGCGAAGGCATGATCGTACACCTCCTGTTGTTTATGATTTGATTCTGGGATATTTTGACACTGAACTATTTTGGAAACAACTTTTGTAATAATCAATGGTTTTGGAATATTTTTTTTTAAAGTTTAAATTTGGCATGATTTTTATGGATGTTATAGTACCCTTCTCTTCCTGTAGGCTCTTTTAAAATCTTAAGGTGAAACGACTGCCACGATCCAACACAATCGTTAAGGGAACACCATGAAGTCTTACTATCTTTTTCATGTAGACATCTGCAAGCTTATCTATAGACCATCTCTCATTGGCCTCTATGAAGTGTGCACTCTTTGTGAATCGATCCACAATTACCCAAATCTTGTCGTGACCACTCTTTGTTCTGGGTAGCTTGGTCACAAAATCCATGGTGATGTCCTCCCACTTACCCATGGGTACGGGTAAGGGCTCTAAACTCCCATACGGTTTCAGATGTTGCGCTTTAACTCTCGTATAGGTCAGACACTCAACCACATACTTAGTAACATCAAGCTTCATCGTCTGCCACCAGTAATAAGGTTTCAAATCCTTGTGCATCGTGGTGATGCCTAGATGAATAGAGTACATGGTCTTGTGAGCTTCTTCCACGAGAAGATCTCTCATTCCTCCCATCTTAGGCACCCAAATCCTGTTTTGGAATACCTTCAACCCCTGGCCGTTTGTACCGAATTCCAACTTTTTGCCTACACACTCTTCTTTTTTATTATCTCCTTCCAAAGCTTCTTCCCGAGCTTGATTAATACTATCTACAGTTGTTGAGGCAATCTCAATTCTCAACTCCCTTGGTTTCTTCCTTTCCAAGTTTATCTTTCTACTCAAAGCATCTGCTACGACGTTCGCTTTACCAGGGTGGTAAAGTATCTCACAATTATAGTCCTTGAGTAGTTCCAACCAGCGTCGCTGTCTCATATTTAACTCCTTTTGATCGAAGAGATACTGGAGACTCTTATGATCAGTGTAAAGATTACACATTGTTCCATAATGATAATGCCTCCATATTTTTAATGCAAATACTACCGCTGCCAACTCTAGATAATGAGTGGGGTAATTCTTCTCGTGCTCTTTCAGTTGTCGAGATGCATATGCTATCACTTTATCTCTCTGGGTCAGAACCCAACCTAATCCAACTCCAGATGCATCACTATAAACTACAAAGTCTTCAACTCCGTCAGGTAATGAAAGAATCAGTGCTTCACACAATTTCTTCTTTAATTTATCGAAAGCTTCTTCATGCTTCTCACTCCATGTATATGTAGCTCCTTTATGGGTCAAAGTTGTCAATGGAGAAGCTATCGAAGAAATTCCTTGGATAAACCTTCTGTAATATCCAACTAATCCTAGAAAGCTTCAAATCTTGGTGGGACTTTTTGGCTGTACCCACTTTATCACAACTTCGATCTTTACTGGGTCAACCATTATTTATTCCTAGTTAACCACATGGCCCAAAAATTAGACTTCCCGAATCCAAAAATCACACTTGGAAAACTTTGCATACAATTTCTCCTTCTTCAAAACTTGTAACACTTCGTGTAAGTGTTTTCCATGCTCCTGCTGACTCTTCGAATATACGAGAATAACATCAATTAACACTATTACGGATTTGTTGAAGAAAGGTTTACAGACCCTATTCATCAAATCCATAAATATTGTTGGAGCATTGGTTAGTCCGAACAACATAACCAAAAACTCCTAGTGTCCATATATTGTTCTGAATGTAGTCTTCTCTATATCCTTCTCTCTCACCTTCAACTGATGATATCCTAACCTAAGATCGATCTTCAAGAAATAGCTTGCACCCTACATCTGATCGAATAGGTTGTCAATCCTTGGCAATAGGTACGTGTTCTTTACCGTCGCCTTGTTCAGCTCCTTATAATCTATGCACATCCTCATGCTCCCATCCTTCTTTTTCACGAAAAACATCGAAGCTCCCCAGGTTGAAGAACTATGTCTAATGAAACCCTTGTCCAACAACTCCTGAAGTTGCATTATAAGCTCCTTCATCTCCATCGGTGTTAATCGGTAAGGTTCTTTCACTACATGTGTGGTTCCTGGTAACAAGTCTATCCTAAACTCTACTTTTCTATTAAGGGCAATCCAGGAAGATCTTCCGGAAAGACTTCCGAAATTTGCTCACCATATGTATCCTTCGCATCTCATTCTTCTCCTTATTTGAATCGATTATGAATGCCAAGTATGGTATACATCCTTTGGACAAACACTTTCTAGCTTTCATCAGGGAGATGATTCTAGAATTTACTCTATGTTTGTCCCCATACACCATAAATGGTTCTCATCCAAGTGGTTTGATCACTACAGTTTTCTTTCTACACTTGATGTCATCGTCGTTCACACTAAACCAATCCATTCCTAACATAATGTCGAAGACGTTTAACCCAATGGGTAATTTTTCCTCATGGAATTTATTCCCATTCAAGTCGATGATGATGTTTCTAATGCAATCACTATTAGGTACGAATTTTTCACTAGCACTTTCTACTACTAGAGCACTATATAGTTTATCTACAGGCAATGCTAGTCTTCTACCAAATTTATGCAATATAAAGGAGTAATTAGCTCCAGAATCAAACAAATATATTGGCAGACAATCCATTAACAAGAAAGGTACTTGAAGCGACATATGTTTCATCCATTGTTGCTTCCAGATTCGTCTGGAATGCTCTTACCTTTGGCCTTGGCGGCACATTAGGCCTTGCAGTCTGCTTCTTCTTCGGGCAGTCCTTCACAATATGCCATTTTCAATACATTTGTAACACACCCTTTTGTTGGATGTACACTCGTTAGTGTAATTACCAGTCCTTCCGCACTTGAAACAAGTCAACTCCTCGCCACACTTCCCAGATTGCTTATTCTTGCACTTCTCGCACCATTTTTCTTCTCCTCCACCTCCAAACTTTTTGAAACCAGATTTTGAAATCTGCTCTTCTTGTTGGACCTCGTTGATCTCTCAAACTTTCTCTTCTCTCCTACCTTCGCTCTCTCTATACCCTTCTCCATAATATGGGTCTCCATATTCCTTACTGACCAGATGGCCTCCTTGAGAGTCCTTGCTATTTTTACCATTGGACTAAAGTCCTCCGGTAGTCCGTTAGCAAAATTTTCAACTTTTGAGAGTTCGGTAGGGACCAAATAGTGTACTAGCTTCATCTTCTCATTGAAATTGGCAGCATATTTAATAACACTCATCTTTCTGGAACTCGTTATTGATCTCAAGAGGTCTCTTTCAGAGCAGTACTCCATCTTCAACTGTGCAAGGAAATCCTCCCATGACATCCTTTTTGCTTATCCTCTTGGCATCGAGTCTGCCAATAGATTCCACCATCTCAACACTCCTGTATTTAATTGTCGGACAACGAAAATCGTCTTGTGTCTCTTGCTACAGTCACAACTGTCGAACACCATCTCCATCTCGGAGATCCAGTTCATAACTTGTACAGGTGTTGGGTTCTCATATAGGCTGGGTGGTTTCGATGCCTTGAAGTCCTTGTACTTACAACCATTTCCTTTATTCCCTTCCTCAAGGTAATCTTTCATAAGCACTTAGGGTTCCATTCGACTAATAATCATTCTGTAGTTTACATTCTCCGACTGTTCTTCATTCAGTTTGGGTTGCACAACAGACACAGTAGGTTCATCCCTATTCAGTTAAAGTAGACGCCTTGTCTCTTCCATCTGATGGTCTAGCATCATCTGCACAATTGCCTGTACTCCTGCCATCGTGATTGACTTGGGTACAGCTGCTACCTCTAGTACACGCTCAATCACCCGTGGCTCAGGCTACTGGTTTCCATTAGCATTTCCTAATCCGATGAGTGTTCTTACCATGGCTTTTTATACACCAAAGAAAACGTTCGGTGTACAGTTATGAGAATTAAGATTGGGGAAAGCTCTATTTGTAATACACGTATAAATCTCCTTATTACTCCAAAAAGTTGTATGTCAGTTATAATATCGTAATTAAATGTTTAGAAACCTGAATACATAAAATTTCCAGATCCGGTCGGCAATAGACCATAGACCCGATCATATAATAGCATCCTAAAGCATATAATGATGGGTTTTAGCCATAAGAACATCCTATGTGCTCATGCAAACCCTAATGCTTGGATCTAGGTTTCTCTATTGTACATGCAATGTATCCAAGACTTACAATCTTAGATCTAACATATTATAAACTGAAATTAGGGTTTAGAGAATTACCTTTGATTGTTATGTAGCAATAACAATCTCAAATCCTCCTTGTAATGGCTTTAGAAAGCTTAGAGTCACAAGTGTCACTCCTCTAATGGCTCACAAACACCAAGAGCAAGAGGATGAAGAATAAGGAAAGAGGAGGCTGCCCAAAACGTGTGGAAACCCTAGTGGTACTCTTAGCCACGTTTTTGGGGCTTAAGGGTACTATATATACATGTAGGCTATTAGGGTTTTCAACTAGGAAACCCTAATCTGACTGCTTAAGCCCTAAGCAGCCCATGGACCCTTTTAGAATATCCCTTGGGCGATTTCTAATGGGTTTCCCCATAGAATTCGTCCAACCTATTATTCCAAGGTGATCCATAGCCCAAATGCAATTATCTTATAATTACAGTTCCAGTCCCTTAAGTTTAATTAATCTCTTCTAGCCACAAAATTAATTATCAATTAATTCTTGACTAATATTAATTAAACAATCTGATTTCTCCTTTAATATATTATTCTCATAATATATTAATAAATCATAATTAATCCTTTCTCTCCATAATTCATCCTATCAAGTTGCTTTGGTGAAGGCAACCCAAAAGGACTATGCACCATCGGGTCAAGTACATACCAAAATAGTTATGGACTTAGACACTAATCCAACAGTCTCCCACTTGGATAAGTCTAATAACTATTCTGCGTATGACTTCAGATCCTGATCTGCAATCGTAGCTTTCAAAAACCGCTGTCAACTCTGATCCTATCAGAAGCGTGTCCTTTAGATAAGGGATCATATATTCCTCCATTCTAGATATCGTATAGACTGAGACATGGATTTAAATCATTCTCTCTGTCTATGTGTTGTTTCCCGATTTCCGATTTATGACGACTGACAACAGACTACAATTGAACACATCAAATTAGTCCCGGCTTGGCCAAGCGCTTAGTTGTCATCACTAAATCATCGAGGGGCCCACAGATATCGTTTTCATCCTACTTTGGATAAAAGGAACGGATAAACTTTGATTCAATGCTTGCTTGCACTCACTTACCGAATCACACACAACAATATGTTTTATAACACCAAGTTACTGGTGCGTTTACATATTATAAATGTGTAACCGACTCGTAAGATACAACTCACACATCTCGGTTTCAAGAATATAAGATATTATCGTCTCACCAGTCACTCGTGATAAAATCCATGAAGTGATCCAAGTGAGTGTGGGTTTAATCCAATGCTCAAATCATATTCATAAGCACTCATGAACGTTGCAGCAAACATTTGCTTATGTCTAATACACTTTAGACAATCTACAAACCAATTCATGACAGTCTTCATTCATACCTACTTCCAACATATGAACGACTGTGGACCATTCGAATAATTTGATTATTCTGAAATAATTTAATTATTCAGGAAGTCAAAACATGCAAAGTGAAACACTGGAATAATACTAATCCCATATGGCCCCAAACTCTAGGTATAAATAAAACATTTTATTTAATCACCATATTGATTACTCATTATTTGTTATTTCGGGTAATCAACTTCTTACTTGAATTATTACTACACTTGTCCCATGCTCTCAGCATGCACACAATGTTTACCTATTGTCCTTTCTTTGTGAAATAGATCAAATGAACACATTTCCAATCATATTCATTTCACAACTCCCAATCCTTATCAAAAGTATAAGAATATCAAATTCTTGTTACTTATGCTAGATTCTAACATTTTATGCAATGATTCTTTCGTAAAGTCACAGCTCAAAATCATCAAGACTCGGCCAATCTCTATCAGAAACAATTCTATAGATATGATGTCTCTCACTCAAAGTACATTCCTTTGAACATCCTTCTTGCATAAAAGTTTCTAATCTAGACATAAATTCTTAATATCTAACTCCTAATATGGATACATTTCCATATTTGGCATATGACAATTCATTCTTAATAGAATCTTATCTATTCATAATAATGTCATCCAATACCATACTTCCAACTACTCACAAGCGACCAATCCTCAGCGAGCTTTGGATCGTCCTTTGATAGTTGTTTAATTATTTTAGTCAAAACCGATTCTAGTCCTTTTTCCCTCTAAATGCGCTAGACATTTTGAAAATTTTAGAATGGTCAAATATTATAGCACTTGCAATCGATCCTATACCCAAATCGTATGGAACACGATGCATAATGTCTTACATAAAGATATGATGCTTTATCCATCTTCTGCCATAATATTTTATGTGTCTCGTTCTTACAATTCGAACTATGAAGAGGGATGTCGTAATCATAATCGAAATTTAAGAACACACTATGTATCCTTTGACTAAATTTATTAAAATTTCTCAATCTAAGCTTTAGATTTTGAAACGAAGTACAATATTCTCTCCCTTAATTATAGCAAAACAACTATTCAACCCTTACGACTTTGCAAAGTATGACTCTTGTTTTCTATAATTAATATTGCTAACTTGCAATACTTGCCTTAATAATCATACAAGCACAACATTTATGCTCCCACTATCATGATGATTATCATCATATAAGCATAACATTTATGCTCCCACTAGCTTTGACATGTTTTAGAAAACAACTGAACTTCCAGAAAACAATACTTATTGAATTTCTGAAGTTCATATTTCTAATACCTAATGCTTTGATAATCCTTTATCTAAGCTTCTTAAACTTATACACCTTTGCCTTAGATAGCTCATATGTGTGTCTAAACAATCCAGACTAATTGCCAAATCTCACAATCGAATTATGGAAAGGGATGTCGTAACCATAATAGAATTCGAGAATACAATTTCACAATCACTATCTTCTTAAAATCTCTCTTAGTGAAAGCATTTCCTCACAGCCATTTTCATGAAGGAGAGAATCTTATGACACTTAGATTTTAATGGTGTACGTGTTCCTATCCATGCGAATTTGTCAAAACCAAAGTTTGCGACAAATCCAAACTCATATGGACTGAACTTTCTCAATCTTGATTTCTTGCCTTATGGTAACACGAGTGCCCCACCATGTCTTCCAAGTAGTTAAGCAGCTCACCCTTTCATATCAACGTACTTTTCATTGATCAAGGTGCTTGCCTTTTATGCGTTCAAATGAGAACTCATAGAACTCACATGCATAATTAACTTAATTGGAATGGCACAGAAACAAAATAATGTCAACATGATAAGTTGTAAACCTCAAGTCGTGTGCTAGTGATGATCGATAAGGTTTATTCTCGATTAGTTCTTGAAACTTTTCAAGACCATTAAGACTCCCACTGACTCCTTGACATATAAGATTCTTTTTTCAATAAACATTTCTCGACAAACAAATATTCAAGAGTTAGTGTAGTTTTTATCAAGACAAAACACTTCACTAAATTGGCCCTAGTTGGTCTTTGTCTTATCCAAGACATCACAACTTTCCAATTGTGCAAGAATAAGAAAACCTTTTCAAATTTCACATTTGATGAATGTTATAAATCTTCTTAAGACTTATCACTCAATTCACAAACTTAACTCTAAGACTTGATGTTGGAACGAAGTATGATTGACTTCTTGATTTAACCATTTCTTCAATTCTTGATTCCTCTTCTCAGACATACAATTGCACTAAGACTCACTTAGAGGATCAATTGAGATATGGTTCTTAATCATTAAGACCTATCATAAAACATAATAAAAAGGTACTCTCCCTTCTTCTTAGAATAGAGAAACTTTTATCTTTCTGCCTACTTGATTCTTCTTATTCGTTCTGCTATTTATTGAAACTCTTTCAATCAATTGAGAATTACACTTAATCTCATAAGTATAATCATATTTACTTAACCTTAGTAAATCATGACGAATATCTTTGTTACTCTTGTGGTGGACTTGATCAACACACAACCTTGTGTACTCGATCTCCTAGTCCTTCACTTGACACTTTGTCAATGAATTAGTCTAATTTCCAAATATGAAATTTCTCATTCATCATGCAACCAAGTTATATGATTCCAAGTTTCTGTCCAATTGAAACTTGGGTGATGAGAAACTTTCCCTATTTGGTAAATTCTTGACCTTTCCACAAATAACATAATTAAGAATCAAATCCATTATTGCTAATAATAGAAACTTACATCAATTTTTCATACACGCCATTGCAAGGATAAATAAATAATATAAAATCAAAATTTATATTATTGCGGAAAAATTTGTCCTTACAATGCAATTCAACTGAAAAACTATGTTGTTAAATATTCCTAAGCAATCTATTCTAACTCCAAGTAGTAGCTTAAGATTCTAATCTTCAAGTAATGCGATCGAAATCCATTTCTTCACGATTAGATTCCGCTCACTTCTTCCCTTAAGATTCCTCTCTTTTCTTCGATCCTACAAGACATCGAAATGTAATCTTATCACATTATGTATTAAGAATCTAGAATAGGAACTTAAAAGAGTTAGTTAATGGATTTTACCTAAAGTAGAGCCATACGTTTTGACTCTCCCATCTCTTAGATCTCTTAGGTAAATAGGGCAACTTCGTCTCCAATGCCCCTTCTCTTGGCAATAAAAGCAAATTGACTCTTTTGGAACAACACACGGAACTACTTCTGACTTTGCCTTTCTCTTATGATCAAACTTTTCGATCATGGCATGCCTTTCGTTGCCATTGTCTATATCCATAGAGGTCTGGAAGGCAGATCCACCAATCAACTTTGCTTTTCCAGTGCGCCAAATCATTGCTGATTCAGCAGCAATAAGCATATAGGTGAGATCGATGAGGGTTACGTCGTGGTTCATCATATAGTACTCTCTTACGAACTCACTATATGAGTCAGGAAGTGACTGAAGAACCCAGTCAACAGCCAGCTCCTCACAGACAACAGACCCCAACATTCTTAACTTATCAATATGCGACTTCATCTCTAGGACGTGTGCACACACTGACTTTCCTTCTTCGTGTTTACTTGCCAAAAGGGCTTGAGTGAGTTTGAACTTTTCAACCTTTTGAACTTGTGGGTTAGGGAGAACAATAGTAGGAGGTGGAGGAAGTGAAGCATGATCTCGTGTTCCTCGATCGAATCGTGGAATATCATCTTCATGTGAAAAGCTTGTTCCACGGAATTTGGGAAGACCATAGTTATCATACTTTGACATCTACAAAACGGGAGAAAAATTCAAGTTAGTTGATTGATTGAGTCCTTAATAAATCACCCAAATGAGATATTAAGGCTAGGACCCAACACAATACTCTGCAACTTGGGAGAGGGATGCCGTAACCCAAATTGCAGAACATTTGAAGGTAAGTGAATGACGATTCACTAATTTCCACCATGAAAAACGAAAAAGAAATTTAAGTTTTAAATCTATTGAAAATTCCTAGATCTTTTGAGATTCATTGAACATTTCAATGGCATGTTTAAATCTCGATATGCCCCTCGATTTGTGACTGGGATGCTGAGGATCACAAAACAGGGTGTGAATAACCATGAAATTACATGGTGCCCCCAATGTTACAGTCACCTATTCGATGTGCCGGTTAACCACACACGCTCCACCGAACTATGACAAACAATGAGTCACCCTTTGCTACCTTTGCTTAGAACCATTTAGTGTGCCGGTTAACCACACACGCTCCACTAACGTCTTCGCAAGGGCACAAAGTGTAATTTCATAGAATTGCATCAATTCACTTTTGCCTAAAATAACTAAGATTGGGAATTTTGTAAAAGCATTTAGTTACTTTTGTACTTCATTATACTTATAATGGAAGGTTTATGTCCTATCCTACCCGTTCGGCTAACGACCCTCCACTAGTCAAGAGTGTGGTGGGTAAGAGTGGATACCCATTCAATCGCCATTTTATAGGCAATTTCCTTAAACACCTCTTATAGACTAGCTTCGTGAATGAGGCCTACTAACGGTAAGACTGACTGTTTACTCATACATATATATAATACTAGAATTTTAATGTTATATATAGTATAGGGTGTATTTTACACTTTTAAAATACTAGATGGTCTAATTTAATAAAACATACTTTTAATTTAATTAAATGTAAACCATATCACTATGGATTTATTAACTCTCTTTTAATTATAAACTTAATTAATTTAATAAAACCATAAGGGTGTGATTTGAACTTTTCAAAAACAATACTAGGGTTTTAGAATCTAACATTTCTAAATTAAACTTTTAATCAACTTTTAAATTCCAAAACTTGAGGGCAAGTTTTGAAACATTTCAAAACATTGGGGTTTCAACTATTTAAATTTCAAAACAAAACCTTTAAGTTCAAATTTAAACCATAAAACTTACATGGGCACAAATGAAACTTTTTCACAACACAAGGATCAGATAACAAATAATAGAAATTAAACAATTAATTTTGTCATTATCTATATTTGACCTAATTTCAATTTCTTGCAATATAAGTTACCCAATTAATACAAATAATCAATCTTTAATCATATAAGGAAGTTATTATCTAATCAATTGGTAATTATCTTTTGTTTAATCAAGGATATTCTCAAATATAAGATAAAATTCGAATATTAAAGATCCAAAACAATTAAGGCAAGTATCCTCAAGCAAAATAGCAAGAAATCCCGAAATCTGCTCTTACTGACGCTCGAACTCGCAGAGTTCCTCTATGGACTCGCCGAGTTGGAGCAACTAGCCGAGTCCACATTGGAACTCGCCGAGTTCATCAGTCAGGGAGCCGAAAAATCGATTTTGAAGCTTGAACAAATAACCAAGGCATCAATACAATAGAAACCAATCAAGGCTCTGATACCACTGATGAGTTTTAGCCATAAGAACATCCTATGTGCTCATGCAAACCCTAATGCTTGGATCTAGGTTTCTCTATTGTACATGCAATGTATCCAAGACTTACAATCTTAGATCTAACATATTATAAACTGAAATTAGGGTTTAGAGAATTACCTTTGATTGTTATGTAGCAATAACAATCTCAAATCCTCCTTGTAATGGCTTTAGAAAGCTTAGAGTCACAATTGTCACTCCTCTAATGGCTCACAAACACCAAGAGCAAGAGGATGAAGAATAAGGAAAGAGGAGGCTGCCCAAAACGTGTGGAAACCCTAGTGGAACTCTTAGCCACATTTTTGGGGCTTAAGGGTACTATATATACATGTAGGCTATTAGGGTTTTCAACTAGGAAACCCTAATCTGACTGCTTAAGCCCTAAGCAGCCCATGGACCCTTTTAGAATATCCCTTGGGCGATTTCTAATGGGTTTCCCCATAGAATTCGTCCAACCTATTATTCCAAGGTGATCCATAGCCCAAATGCAATTATCTTATAATTACAGTTCCAGTCCCTTAAGTTTAATTAATCTCTTTTAGCCACAAAATTAATTATCAATTAATTCTTGACTAATATTAATTAAACAATATGATTTCTCCTTTAATATATTATTCTCATAATATATTAATAAATCATAATTAATCCTTTCTCTCCATAATTCATCCTATCAAGTTGCTTTGGTGAAGGCAACCCAAAAGGACCATGCACCATCGGGTCAAGTACATACCAAAATAGTTATGGACTTAGACACTAATCCAACATATAAGGCATATTATAGCTATAACATAAATCATCATATAAAAGTAATTTAGGCATCTTCCTAATTATAGCTATAACATAAATCATCATATTATAGCTATAACATAAATCATCGTATAAACGTGAGACTATTGTGTGTTTTTCAGTTTTTGTGTAATCACATTTTATCTAATTTTGTTATGTATTTCAATCAACTTATGATTTTAACTTATGATTTTGACATATATAATTTCCCTTAAATATTTTTACATGAATTTCCAAATTCGAGTACTCCTCAAGTACTCGCTACTCGGCAGTCGGCCGAACAAATACCAAATAGCTAGTTCTACAACCTTGGTAACAATTTTAAAACATTTACATTATATTTTTTTGTTTATTTTTATTTTCTACGTAATATTTCCTTTTTATTTTTTAAAAGACCTCACTGTTACATATTTAATTTTATTGTTAGATATTATTTACTTTAAAAATATTACATATGCTTAAATAATAAAAGAAAAAAAAGATGATATATAAAATGTTTCAAAAAAATAAAAATATATTTATTAATTAAAAAGTAAGTTTAGAATTGATCAATGATTAATTAATATTTATGATAGTAAGTTTTTGCTAAAAATAAATTAGAAGAAAATTGATTTGTCAAATCAAAAGGGTATAAATGAAATAAATAATCACTCATTTTCGATGCTTTAAAAATAAAACTTGATAATACAAACAAATATGAAAAATAAAATTTCTATTAAAGGGGGATTGGGTGGGGGGGGGGATGACGTTACCATGGTAATCACATTTTCCTCTTGTTCACATTTAAGCAGTTTCTGTTTTTTTACACATTTGATCATTTAACTTGTTTAATGTGTTCACTTATTACTATTGTTACCTGAAATGGCCGATAAAAATGGTAATATGTGAATACATTTAGAAAGTTAAATGGTTAGATATGTACAAAAAAAAAGTTACCTAAATATGAACAAAACGAAAATATGATAACCCTGGTAAGTCATTTTCCCTTCTGTTTTAGTTACCAACTATAACATTATACTTTAAAATATACCTTAAGCTAGCTATAACTATGTACTTTCAAAATTCAACATACTAAGACGTATTTCTTATAATACGACATTGTATATTTTTTTCATAATTCTCTAAAGCTTTAACATGGAGAAAGATTAAGAATTTGAAATCACACATAATTTGTTCAAACTTTAAAGTTGTAATGGGTGTTCAAGAAACTGCATACCAAAAAACTTCAAGAAATAAGCTACTTAAATATATCAAAATTTAATTGAAAATTCTTAGCATTTCATTTATATACTTGAATTTCATGACTTTGAAAATACATACACAAAATACACCGCCATAACATCTATAAATAAAAAATATAAACAGTTGAATCGGATAAAAGTAATGAGCTATTTGGTAGCATGTGGATGATTCATATTTGTATGATACAGAAGCTTGGATGAAGAAGAAGATCTTTATGAATCTGTATCTGAACGATAAATTGATGTTTGTTTAGGCATCTAAATCCATGCCTCTTAATGAGAAAAATGACCAGTTTAACACTCTAAACTAACTTTCACATACAAATTAAACATAATAAAACATCCAAATTAGACAACATCCAAAATGTAGGTACATCTAAAATAACACAACTAAATTCTCATGAAAATAAGTCAAATCCAAATTCAAAAAATATCTTACATAATTATATCATAAAAAGTTGAAGAATGAAAAAAAAACTTTTTATAATCATGTACGGTGAGCAAAAACTTTGATTGTAATACATCAATGACAAATTTTGTCTCTTGTTAAATCCTCCTCATGTTCCTTCCATCGGATTCAATTGGAACCCACACCCTAAAACTAGTCAAAACCATAGAGATTAAAGAAGCAAAATGATCCGATTCTAAATTAATTGTTGTCCAACAGCCAACTTCAATCAAAATTACAAAATCCCATAAGAAAAGAACAACACCAATCAAAAGGGTTTTGCAAGAGAGAACAAAATAAATTAGAACCGAATCAAATGAAAAAAATCGAGCATACACCAACTCAACAAAATGGTGAAGAACAACAAGAACAACAATTCAAACATTAATTTTGTACAAAATCAAGCAACAAGAACACAATTCAAACATCTATTTCGAGCCAAAAAACAAATCAGAAAAACTTACCAGCAAAGGGCGAGCAGGCGAGGGGGACATGACGAAGGCGGAGCCGGAGCAGCGCTGCCAGAGACTAGCAGGAGGAGGCGGCGATGAAGCCGGAGGCTTACAGGGAAGTTGTTGGCGCTTGAAGAAGAGGGAGAATGAGGGATGAGTGCTCGACGACAGGAAGAGGGGAAAAGAAAACAAATGCTAACGCTTTTTTTTAGGTAAGGGTATTACATGGAATTTTTTCGCCCAGACTTCTCAATATCTCTTCCCGATGCAGACCATTTTTGCCTACATATGACCGATTAAGATGCTAAAAAAGTTTAAATTAAACACTCTGAATTTGAAAGATCCTAAGCCAACCTCTTTAAGGGATTATTAAGAGGTCAAACAAACAGCCCATTAATATTGATTTTGTTTGGATCGACAAATTCATATTTTGTTTTTTGTTTTTTTTTTATAATATTGAAAACAATCGGTTTGTTAGACCAGGGGGAGTGGGTGCGGTTTTACCCACAGTTCCGCCACATCATCACCCAAAACATCGTCCCCTCCCTGCTATAGGAACCACACTTTCTCTCTCTTCATCCAAATAGTGTCGCACTCCGCCTACTCTTTATCTTCTCTCTTTAACTGTTTCTCTCTCTCCTCCTCCTTAAGTATATCACACCTAGTGTGTGGCAAAAAACCACACTTTGTGTGGTAAAATTAACATGACACTTATGTGGCGTCTATGTGGTAAAGAAGGAAGTGCAGTTCTTGTAACACCACTCCCTCCAGCCTTAAATGTAATTGTAAAATCAATCTCTTAGATTGGATAGATTGGTGCCACAAGAACAGCACTCCCTCTTCTGCCACATGGACGCCTAATAAGCGTCATGTAAGTTTACCACCCAAAGTATGAGTTTTTGCCACACACTAGTTGTCGTATACCAAAGGCGGAGAAAAGAGAGAAGATAAAGAGTAGAAAGAGTGTGACACTGTTTGGGTGAAGAGAGAGAAAGTGTTGTTCCTACCGTAGGGAGGGAACGTTATTTTGGGTGACGATGTGGCGGAAGCGTGGTTGAAACCGCATCCACCCAATGATCTTAAAATAATAATAGTTTAAATTTTAAAGATTTTTTTTTCTCAACCTGTCAATCGGTTTATGGGGTACGCGCTCCGGTTGAAGCTTGCTTCGTTCTCCGCCGGTGCTGCGGTGGCGTCGGCATTTGGATTGTACTTTATGCACCATGATTACATTCTCGTCCATCAGTCTATGTCTCAACAGGTACTTTCTTCGATCTGCATCATCTTCTTTCCATTTTTTTAATCATCTCGATTCCTATCTTATTGATTTATTTGCCTCCCTGTAAGTTGTTATTTTGTCCTAAGCTCCTCTTATAACATTGAAATTTCAGTATATGATCTTAGGTGGCGTTGTTGCATAATTGCAATGAATAATGGTCAAACATATAACCCTCGATTTCTGATAATTAAGCAAGATAACCTAAAATGTCGATTTGGGAACCCTTATTTTTCCTTGATGTGAACTATACTTCTTATGTGATGTATTTCACTTGATCTTTCACCTACAATAATGTCAGCATAGCTATCCCTTGATCTTTCACTTACAATAATGTCGATTTGGGAACCCTTATTTTCCCTTGGTCACTTGATGTGAACTATACTTCTATGTAAAACTTTCTTCTTTATTTAAAAAATATATAATAAATAATTTTATTTAAAACTTATGGTGTAAAGTGTCGAAAATGAAATAATTTCACAGCTTGCGTTATGGGATTGGGGTAGTGTTGTTGGGAGTGGGTTAGAACTGTTTTGTTCTTATTTTAGGTTTAATGGTTTTGGACTTTTTGTAATGAAACAGATTCTAATCATAGGATCTTCAATCTTGTTATAAAATATAAGAATAGGATCATGTTAATTTCAAATAGATCAAATGTAAGTGGATTTCCATCCCCATTTCTATGGGGCTGAAAGAACCATTTGAATGAGAGATTGAGGATAAATCACAATTTGTCTCTGTTTGTTTCAAGGGCATTTTGGGCACACAACTAAATCATTTCTCTTGAAGCCATCACCAATATGGGATTCAACAAGTAGTTTTATTGGGGATTTGGGATTCCATGTTACACTTCATAGTCATCTTTAAAGGTAGAAATTAAATAGAAGTACAGTAGCTATAGTAAAGTAGAGATTGAGGGGTATTTTGGTCATTCTCGTAGATAGATCAGTCTAATTGAGAGTATTAATAGGAGATCGATGTTAGTGTACATCATTCCATTAGCACCTAGATGATATATCATAGCAGGAGACAAGAGGAAGGGGAGTCGTATCATCTATTTTTGGCTTTGTCAATGCTTCCAGTCAATGGGATGTGTTTGGACTTTGGAGTGACACATCTGTGATCCATTTAACAAACAAATATTTATAGGAAAGTTGAAGAAGGATATTTATGTCTTTTTGCATAAATACATTCCAAATCCTTAGATATTGTTGTTTTTGTAAGTGGATCTAAAAGTTTATCATTTTTGTATCGAATGAACCATTTAAGCGAGAAATTAAGTGTAAATCACAAGTTAAATACTAAAATATAAAATGTGTAATATAAATAATAATACACATGCGATTATATTTAATCACAACATAATCTTTAATAAGAATGATAACTTTTAGATTATTTATTCCTCATTCTAAATGAACCCTAGTATTTGTCTTGTGTAGATTAATGAAGAATACAAGGCTTTGGATAGACACGTCTCTTCACTGGAAAACTCAAAACGAGAAGTAACTAAGCAAGTCGAAACTTCAGATAAGACATGACAGAACATGTTGTACTGTGTCTGATATGCTGACATGTATTGTACTGTGGTTGACACTGATATCCATGGAAAATATCATCGTTTTGTCCTTTGTAACAAGTGTTGTCTTTCCATTAGGTCAAGTTTGCTATCTGTGAAAAGAAATACGAAATACGAAACCCAAAAAGAGGCCACGAGTTAATTTTAAATATTATAATGTGGTTGTGGATAACTAGATATGCATGTTTTTTGGGTGGAGATTGTATAATGTTTTTTGTGTCTTTATGTTTATTTGCCCATAGGAAGTGAGATTGTATAATGAATGAAATGGATAGGTTCATAGAATTGTAAATTGTTGACCCGTGACTTGCAGTTTGCTTATACAAGACAAATTCCAAATCATTTTCAAAGTAATTCCTACAATTACGCCAAACAATTCCTTCTACCAACGTAAATCATGCCATTTAAACATACTTCATCTTCACTGTTACCTTCATTTAAATATGTACTTTCTTATTGTATTTAATATGTGTCACAGACTTTCGTTTTTATTAATTTCTTAGTACAATAACTTTTGGGTCCACTATAACTGTTGTTTAGGGTTATAAACGTATTTTGATGAGTAAAGGAATATGTTAGTTAATGAAAGGTTAAAGGGTTAGTTGATAGGGATAGGGGTAGAAGGGGCACATCACATGCGACATGGAACCCGTGGTTAGATTAGATTACAGGTACTCCATATTCAGGGGCATATCTTTTTCCCCCCACACCTTCCTGCCAAAACAAGACTTTCAGCTTTTTACAATTTTTTGCGTACTACCATAATAGTGATAGTACCATACATGCCCATAATTATCGTTTTCAGCAAAAGGACACAACACTTTTGGTTAGGATTGATAATTAATGTGTTAATTACGGGTATCTTTGTTGATTATAATTTTGGTAGTTAGTAGTTGGAAGGTTTAGTTTTGACAAAAATATAAGTTTTTTGAAATGCTATTTGAATAGTAACTTTCGAATTAAAAGGTTTTTGTTCTAAACTTTAAGATCATAAATTCAAACACAAGTTTTTCTATAAGCTGAGGTTTTTTTTCTTCTAAAATTAAAAGTTGAAAATTCTTGCAAGATCGTTGCCAAACTCACCCTCTGTTTATAAATTATATTATAGAAAAACATAAAACAACCAAAATGCGTAAATACAGATTTTGGAATTGCCCACTAGCAAAAGAAAGTTATTATTTTAAATGTTTCAAGAATGGCGAAATACAGATTTATATATGGCGAAATACAAAATCTATATATTGTGAAATACATGATTTTCAATAAAAAAAAAATATTTTTTGAAATCTTTTTGGTGGGAACAATTCAAAAGGCCATAAAGTAATTTCACGGCAAAGTATTTTGCAATTTTGTGTAATAAATAAAAAAAAAATTTATTTTAACAAAACTTTCATTCATTTGGTCTTTCCGTAAATTTCTTATATGTTATTACAACAATAGTTTATGAGGTTTCTATGATTTATATATATCCATTTTGGCGATTTAAACTCATTATTTTTTAGCTACTTTTTTTATTTGATCGATTTGATTGATTAGAAGTAAAGTCTTACTCTAGTATTCATAAATAAAAAACAGAAGTTGAAATTGTCACACCACTAATTTTACACATGTCTTCTAACACCAATTCCACTATAATCCTAAAATTAATTATCGGTAGAATGGATAAAAGTCCTAATTTTTTTTTCCTTTGCTTAATTATCGGTACCAAGAATTCATGCCGTAGGGTGTTTTCAATAGACCAATCCTTGTTAAACCATGCACATGCGAGATTTGACTTCACAGTCTATTGGTTAATTAAATAGTATATGATAGATAATTTATTTACTAAAGCAGTAAAAAAGTATTAAAAAAAAAGTGAAAACTCAAATTTGGAAATATTTACTCTTTCTGAATTTGGGGATTAAGGTAAAAAAATACCATTTAACGTAAATCAAGGTGAAATTTAAG
This sequence comes from Lactuca virosa, assembly GCF_052849685.1. Taxonomy (NCBI): domain Eukaryota; kingdom Viridiplantae; phylum Streptophyta; class Magnoliopsida; order Asterales; family Asteraceae; genus Lactuca; species Lactuca virosa. The sequence continues at coordinate 30,526,236 of NC_136428.1, forward strand.
AAGAAATTGATGGTGAATAGTATTCCTTTTGTTTGTTGGCTTCACTACGAACCATCTTCACTCCATTTTTGCGCAGTTAAGCCCCCGTGATTTCACTCACTTAACTACCACCGGAAACCCACCTTCTATAAATCACCATTCACCACCTGCACGTCCCTTCACACACAAACATGGCTCCTCCTACATTGCTCATTCTTCTCCTTCTAACCTCTTCTTCTTTCGCTAACTCTGCTTTCACTTCTGATCATTACTCCGACGCCCTCACCAAATCCATCCTCTTCTTCGAAGGCCAAAGATCCGGCAGGTTACCTGCAACCCAACGTCTCAAATGGAGGGCTGATTCCGCCTTACACGACGGTTCTTCCGCCAATGTACCTTCACAGAACCATCAATCTATCGATGCTATTCAATCACCATTGTTTCCGGTAACTGTCCCTCATGTCGTTTTTCTGTTTTCAGGTGGACCTAGCCGGAGGTTATTATGATGCAGGTGATAACATGAAGTTTGGGCTCCCCATGGCGTTCACCACCACTATGCTTGCATGGAGTATCATCGAGTTTGGTGGGTTTATGCAATCGGAATTAGGGAATGCGAAAGCTGCCCTTCGTTGGGGATCCGATTATCTTCTGAAAGCAGCCACCGCCACCCCCGGCACCTTGTATGTACAGGTACGATCGAGCTGAGTCCGACTCCGAGTCTCCGACCACCATTTTTGTTCCATGCATGTTAGTGTACAAAGTTTACAAACCTCTTATTGTTCCCAAATTTGAAACAGGTGGGGGAAGCTAACTCCGATCACCAATGCTGGGAGAGGCCGGAAGATATGGACACATCACGAGGTGTCTACAAGGTGTCGGCTCAAAATCCGGGATCTGATGTGGCTGCAGAGACTGCTGCTGCACTGGCTGCGGCTTCCATTGTCTTTCAAGACTCCGAGCCTTCTTATTCACAAAAATTACTTCAAACAGCCATGAATGTACCAATCTATTCATCACAACTCTCTTAATTGATTTCTTAACATTGTCGAGATAATCATGTAAATCGGATATATCAGGTGTTCAAATTTGCAGACCACTATAGAGGCTCTTACAGCGACTCGCTGCATAATGCTGTTTGTCCATTTTACTGCTCGTATTCAGGATTCAATGTAAGATAACATGAAACGAATTAACGAAACCTGTTTGATTCTTGGAATTACTGTTCTTCAACCTGTTTAAATTTCTGGTTGTATTTAGGACGAGTTGCTGTGGGGAGCGGCATGGATACACAGAGCCTCTCAGGATACCAGTTACATGACTTACATTCAATCAAATGGTCACTTAATGGGTTCAGAAGACGATGATTTCTCCTTCAGTTGGGATGACAAAAGAGCAGGGACAAAAGTTCTTCTTTCCAAAAGCTTTCTCGAGAACAAAATCGAAGAATTTCAGTCGTATAAACAACATTCAGATAACTACATTTGTTCATTGATTCCAGGATCACAGAATTCCCAAGCACAATACACCCGAGGAGGTCTGTTCTACAAACAAGAAGGAAGCAATCTCCAGTACGTGACGACCTCCTCCTTCCTCTTGCTAACGTACGCCAAGTATCTTGACTCGAATGGTGGTCGTGCTTCTTGTGGGGCTTCAACGATCACGTCGGAGATGCTAATAGTACAAGCAAAGAAGCAGATTGACTACATATTGGGTGATAATCCAATGAAAATGTCGTACATGGTGGGGTTTGGTGATCGATACCCGACACACCTCCACCACCGGGGATCATCGGTACCCTCTGTTCGTGATCATCCTGATCGTATATCTTGTGATGCCGGACATCGGTACTTCAATTCTGGTTCACCCAATCCGAATATACTCGTTGGAGCGATTGTCGGAGGTCCAGATCGTAATGATAACTATGCAGATGATCGGAGCAATTATATTCAGTCGGAGCCGGCTACTTATATTAATGCTCCATTCGTTGGAGCTGCGGCGTTCTTCTCAGCACATTGAAATTAGGGTTTCATGTTAACCAAAGGATGTTTGAGGATTGAGAGATGCTAGTAATCAATCGCATGTATGATCCCATTTCCTTGGGTAGCCAATTTAATTAAAAAGCTTTTGCTCTACATTTTCAATCTTGATCCTCCAAAATATTGGGGTTTTACTTTAGGGTTAATTACTATAACGAACTAATCATTTTTTTTTTTTTTTGGAATGTATGATTAAATGGCAATTTTATTTCACAAAGTGGTATTTGCCAATTGTGAATTGTTATAATCCCACTATTCGAGCTAGGGGTGAAAGTTAGTCCAACTCGGTCCTAGATGGATCCGGAAACCGAAATTTAAAAATGAGTAACCCAAGAACCGCACCAGTACAAAGGAACCGGTTCTGAATATCATACTAAATTACTAATAGATAAAGTGGGTATAAAGCTGGTTGGAACCCAAATTTGTTATTTGTAACAGGTTCCGTTTAAACCTAAAAAACTTGGAATTTTGTCGTTTAAACTTTGGAAATGGTTTCGGGATTTCTTAGTTCAAATCACCTGAGCAAACTTGGAATTTTGTCGTTTAAACTTTGGAAATGGTTTCGGGATTTCTTAGTTCAAATCACCTGAGCAAGCTAGTGGGATTAGGATGGTCTATTTTGCCAAATGCAAAAGATTTCAAGATCTCTCTATGACAACCTTCCTTTCCTATTCTAATTCATTTTACCAATTTAAAACTCACTCTAGGTTTTTCAAATACAGAGCCTCTTAAATTCTTCATTATAACGTTTTCAAAGATAATTTTTTTTTCTTTATGTGATTGACTTTGATTGTTGCAAAGAAATTGATTGAAATAAATTTATTAGGCTTTGAGGTGAGGGTGTGGTTCCTACCACAATATGCCACTTAGATCGTTGCTAACACCATCTCGGGTCCATGGTATGGGCCGAGCTTGGTAAAACTTTGCCACAATCTCTCTCTCTCTCTCTCTCTCTCTCTCTCTCTCTCTCTCTCTCTCTCCCTTTTAATACGAAAGTTATTGTTTTTTTTAATTTCATTTTTTCTTTTTTATTTTAATAAATAAGACCTTGAATATCTATATTTACCACACCTCACTACATTTATTCTATCTCTCTGTAACTCTACTTCTATCTTTCTAGAATTAAAAGAATTTCTTCTTCAAACAACCAAAACAATCAAAAATATCTACAAAAAACACTCAAACACTTTTTTATGGGCAAATTTATTCGCCCCCTATTTAACACTATGATGGTATGTTATCGTATTATCCACAACAATAACGACAACCACAACCGCAAGTCCAATTTGACACTGAATTTAATCCATTCGATTTTGTATCTCAAACTCAACTCGGATTTGTTCGAGAAACTCATGTCGAATCTGACACCAAACCTGATTTCGTTAGAGAAACTCAACCCACCGCAACACCTAATAAAAGAAAAAGAAAGTCCCCGTGTAAACCATGGGAACCCGTAAAAGTGATGGGATTGGCATATGTATGGATCGATATACCCAATGATGTGAAAGTGGGCAAAGACCATAAACATAACCCTTTTTTGGAGGTGAGTTCTAAATGGTTCCACAAAGGAATGAAGCTAGGAGATTATCGTACAAAAGATCAAGTGTGTTCCAAGACAAACAAGGAAGTCTTGTTGTTTAATGTTTTGTGTAACAACATGTAACATCAATGAAAAAGTGGAGAAAATAATGATGTAATTTTGCAAAAAGTTCTAAAAGTGTACGAAAAGGAAAACAAGAAGACTTTCAAGTTTTTTGAGTTTTGGAATTTTGTGAAAGATAACGAAAAATGGAAATTGACCAAAACATCTAATGAACATATCGATGGTGGTTTAAAGCACTCAAGAAAAATCTGAATACGAGTACACTACTTCGGATGCTCGTGTTGGAATCGACCTTAATGATGATGAAACAATTCAAGTTACACCACATTCCCGACCAACAGTAAGGGACAAAGAAAACGCAAAGACAAATGGAAATCTATAGATTCGGATGACTTGAAAGTGACAGGGGACGATGTGAAGGGTCTAAATGCAAGAATTGACAAACTTTTACACATTGCTTCTGAAAGAGAGTGTAGGAAACAAAGAGAGAGTGACATGAAAGTAATAATGCAAGACACAAGTAACTACACCGGGAAGGAGCGTGAAATTGCTTTGGCAATCAAAGCCAACATTAGGAAAATATATAACATTTAGTTGTTTTTTTACGCGCTAGTTGAGTGTTTTTTTAGTTTTTAGGTTTTTTTATTTTCATGTTATTTTTGTTTTCTAAGTTTTTAGGGGGGGGGGGGGGGGAGGTTATGCCATGTTATGCTTTTTTTTTTAAATAATTATACATGTCATGGTGCTCATTCCTTGTGTATGACGAGGAACCATGACTTTATGGTGAGTGTGACTGAGATGATGCTTTTATGGTAGAGAAAGAAATATGGTAAAGATGACACAACACGCATCAACCTTATCTTTGTAAATAATGTCATTATTCATCATAACCACTTATAAAAAAATAGAAATTACACCCACATCAAATATTGTTTGTCCCTAATTTTTAATTAAATCTTATTTGGTAAGTAGGATGCTCAATGAGTTTGTATGTGTTTTTTCTGGGTGTATATTAGAATTATTTCGATGAAGAAGGGGAATGACACTTTGTTAAAGATTTGAAGAATTGTATTTTCTTGGGATCGAACAATCTCTGACATATTATTTTTTTGATGGCCATGCATTATTTAGTTATCATAGATAAAAAAATCTAGTTCAAAACTTTGGACATGGTCCAAAACCCGGTTAACCCAATACCCGATTTCAAAAACTAGTTACAATTCCTAAAACCGATTTTAACCGGACCTGAATGACCCAAAACCAGATAAAGCAATATATCAAACCTGATACCCAAACTGATTTTACGTATTATGATTCTACCGGTTGTGGTTATGGTTTCAGTTTTTACGATTTAAATTTCATCCATAATTCAAACAATCATATTTGTTTTTATAGGTCATCAATTTTAAAAGCTGCATTAATAATTTGTTTTTGAGTAAATCATCGTTTTGGTCCTTATTGTTGTCACTAATCTAGTCTTATATCAAATATTTGAAATATTGATACATTTGGTATTCATGGTTATTTATGGTCGTATATAACGGAGGTGACGGTAACAAACATTAGAAATTATTTTGATAACTTGGACCAAAACTGAGATTATTTCCAAATATAAGGACCAACCAAATCAATTTTAATAACTTGGACCAAAACTGAGATTATTTCCAAATATAACGACCAAAACTGTAATAAACTCTTTGTTTTTTTGGTCCCGAACTCCCCATTTTGCAAAAACCGATGTACCCTTACTTTGAAATATTATTAGAAATTAGTCAACACATAAAGCATGTTTGGCACGAAGTTTTTGGAAGCGTTTTGGGGCTTCTAACGTTTAGCTTTTGATAAAACGCTCTAGTTTAAACAAAAATTTTCGTTTGACGGTACGAGCGTTTAGCGTTTAGTTTAAACAAAACCGTAACACCCGTTACTAGAATGGATTAGGTAAGGGCTTCGTGGGATTAGAGATATGATTTTTGGGAAAAACTAGGTGTCACGATGTGGTGGTTGGAGCACTACCATGTGGCATATTTTATGCATGATCGTGTGTTTAGTTGGTCGCCACGACGTGGCAAGGAAAGACCACGATGTGGCAGCTGTGGCGACCCAAGCCGATGATTTTTAGGGTTTTCTCTATATTTAAACACTTAATCTCAAGGATTAGGGCATCCTTTTCAGCCTCCAACCCTTTCAAACGAAACCCTAGCCCCCTTGGAGTGATTCTTATTGTATTAATGGTGATTCTTGAAGTTTGAAGCTTTGGCTTACATTTTTGGAAGATAAAGTGGTGTGCTTGCTAGTTGGAAGAGTGTTTTACTTCAGTTCTTGCACCACATGCATCTTGTGGAGCTTTGGAAGGCATAAAGTTTCCACCTATTTGGTTTTCTCTTCATAGATCTAATATTTATTGCATTTCTTGGTTCATATTTAAGTTTGGGTTGATTTGATGAGATAAAGTTTGCAACTTTATAGCTCCTCTTGGTCCCTTAATCACTATATCTTTTGGATCTGAAGTTTGATTGTGTTATGAGATCCATGTATGAAATTTTGGTATTTTTGCCCCATTTTGACTTATATTGAGATCTAGACTTGCATTGGTCGTGCATGTCCATAAAGCTATGATTTTTATGTTGGAATAGAAGTAAGAAGTCATTCTGGAAGTTATGGATTTGTGGCCCTGGTTATTAAGAGCTTAATGGTTGAGTCTATGCCTTAAGTTGTCATTAAGGATATAGGTTTAGATATCTAGACTCACTGGGATGTCTTAATGGGTAAAATTGAAAACTTTATCCATCAAGACCTTGGGAAGGACTAGATTGAAGCTTTGGAGCTCTTGAGGTTGAAGGAAAACAACTTAATACTTTAAGTTGTTGAGACCCAGTTCCCACGATGTGGCAAATGGAGGCCACGATGTGGCGACTGGGGGATGCCCATCTATTTTGTCATTTTCCTCCCACGTCGTGGCAATGGGAGGCCACGACGTTGTGACCTGCTGAAGTGAACTTTGACCGTTGACCGTTTACTTTTTGACCAATTTGACTTTTAGTCAAACTTGGAGAGGTGTTGAGCTATAGGCTGAGATTTAGCTTGTGATTGATTTAGGAGGTTCATGTAGTTGATTTTGTTGGGCTAAGAGTAGGGGGTCTCAGCTCTTCATTCATGTGAGTTTTCTCACTATACTTGCCTATGTGGTAGTATATGCATGTTGACCAGCTGGGTCTTATTTGTTGATTTATGTTATATGTGAAATGAGTTGTTGTGACTGCTGATAGTCCCCATGGTTGCTGATAACCCGTGAGGTGTGTTGTTAATCCACAGGACGTGTTGTTAGCCCATTGGGACTGCCGATAGTCTTCAAAGTTTGCTGATAATTCTTAGTTGAATATTATGTTGTGTTTTATGTGGTATTTTTGGGAACTCACTAAGTTTTGTATTTACAGATTTTGATTAAATATTTTGTAGGTACTTATCGGATTGCGAAGGCGGGACTGTACACACACATCTACAAAATTATGATTTGAGATTCCGCATTATCTTCTTATTAACTCTGATTTCGAATAATGGATTATGAACAAATGATTGTAACTTTACTAAAAATGGATGTTATAATATTTTAAAAATGAAAATTTAGCCATGGTTTTTGGGATGATACAAAAGCAATCAAAATGTAAAAGCTATTTCATGTAGCGTTTTGTTAAATGCTACTGAGCTTTTGAAATAAATTTCCATAATTGCATTTAAAAATATATTTATTTATTTTTAAACAATTATCCTCTTATGTAATTTTACATATTTCAAAAGCTTCTAGCTACTTTTGTCAAACACTCATATAACATATAAAAGCTACAGCTTCCAATTACCAGCTATCTGCTACCCGTTACGCGCTACCAGTTTCTTTTGCCAAACATGTCATGTATATGAATGAAATCGTTTTAAACCAAGTAAGTTATGTTTTATGAACAAGGTAACAACCCGTGAAAATCACGGGTAAAAGATCTATAAAAAACATTTAAATTAATAAGATATAAGTTTTATTTGGATTTTACATTGATTATTTAAAGTTAATCCCTAATATAATAAAAACAATCATTTTGCCACGTGTCTATTCTACATCCATTAATCCGAAAATGTTAAATTACTACTATACCCCTGCTTGTATATTCGTTCTTATGTAACTGACAGTCATTATTCATAGATTACAAAAATTACAATTACAATTCGTATCTACATTAGGAGATTACATATCCTATACATAACATTCCTCAAATAATGGGCCATCTATTATTCAAAATCATTCATAAATAGAAGGGTAAACCATGCCATGCAAGATTCCCCTTTTATTTCATGTTGAATGCAGCAATGCATACAAAGTGAAAAATAAGCCATCATAAACATCTTTTAATTATTTCTTTATTTATGTGTTTGATCCTGTGAAAGTAAAATTATTTAAACATGTGAGTTCCTTTACCAATGAGTCTTTATAGAACCCAATTTGTTTATGATTACCCTCAACACATGTCCGGAAAAAGTAAATGTGGGGCTTTTTTGGAAGAAAAGGAAAGACAATAATATTTATTTGGAGGATGGTATTGGTGGGCATATCATTAAAAAAAAGCCCTAAGGAACGAAGCAAACACAGAGGGGTTAACCAAATAATCAAAGTTAAGATTCAAGCACATAACATCAAAGCATTTAAATTTATCTGAAGAGTAATAAGCCAAACATTGCATAACAATTTCAAAATTATATTATAACAATTAAAACATTTAGTGGTTCTAGTCTTAAGATTTGCGAGCTTAGAAGCAGGTGAAACAAAACAAAAGGGTAATCAAAACCTCCATAAAAAAAATTAATGTGGAAAAACAGACCAAATAACATCACCGAAATATTTATCAGAATTGAAATGGGAAAACAATATTCCCCTATTTTCACTGGTGTACATAACCGACGCTCTAACTCTTATTTTTTACCATTATACCCCTCCCCTACCATAAAAAAAAAAAATAAAAAAAAAAAATAAAAAAAAAAATAAAAAAAAAAATAAAAAAAAAAATAAAAAAAAAAAAACTAAAAATCTTCTTGTTGAGATTTCAAAGTTTCATACCAGAATTACAAAATATCGATATAAAATGCCTACAGAGAGATGTGGAAATCAGATCCGAACTTTAGTAATCCTTCAAAAGTTATTTCTATAGTGAGTTACTCCAACGGCTCCCTTAGAGTGCCAACATACTGCAAAACTAACACTCTACATGAGCATGATCAAGCATCATTTACACGAAAGTTGAACTGATTGGTGGTGTTATATGAACTTGATATATAACAATAAGTATTAAATCCACAGAAGATGCGACTCACATAGTTTTCCGCCGATGAAAGGTTGTTCTCATTCCACTCACCAAACAATTAAAATGGAAAAATGATCAAAAAATTTACATGTGAAGCTTGGTTAATTTTACACCAACCGGACAAACCATCTATATTGGACTAACCATGGACACACAAGCCACTTCGTTCCCATTTTGACGCCAAATCAGTTGATATTTACATTTAATGAGTTCCTATAAAATACATATCATTTAAGAATTTCAATAAAAATAAAAATTATAGTTCTTCCTACCTGATATAAATAGAAAAACTACAGTAGTTAAATAACAGAAACGTGATTAATTTTATCATTCGCTTAAAAACAAATACATTCCCAACATACAACATATTGCCATCTGTTACAGTAAATGTAAATCCATCAAAAAAAGAAAAACAAAACGGATGTCAAGTACAAAAATGCTTGAGTAAGTTTTTTTTACTGGTGGATACCCTGTGTTAGGTATCTTTGCTTCTTCCCGATGTTTCTTTACCTCCACCTATAAGCCAATAGTTTGAAACTTTGAGATAATATTTGACCATGTGAAACCCAAAAATTCAAAGTTGTGCACAAAAGAAAATACATGAGAAATAAGTGCAAACAAAAAAAATACCTTGACCCCCAACAGACATTTCATCAAACAACTGGCATGCACCCATATTGTAGTAAAACTAATAAGGCTAAGAGGAGTGGTGACACTCTTGGCACATTGCCACATAAGCATTTTTCTTGGCACATTGCCACATAAGCATTTTAAATGACACATCATTTTTCTCCTTTTAACACCCACATTTAACATATGGTAAGAGTGGTAACACTCTTAACACTCAAAAACTGGTATATCAATTCAAAAGTGTAATTTAATTATATCAATTTAAATGTGAAATACTGCATCCAATCACAAGCAAAAGTAACGTTCTCTTTCATCACGCTATGCATGCAGCGAGTCATCAATGGCGAGCCCCCTAGCGAGAGCTAGGGGGCGGTGTTCCAAATATTTGACGAGCCATGGCAAGGAGTTTGGCACTTCCACTCCGCTAAGCCTAAGAAAACTATGGGAAAATTGTTAAAACACTCACGTTAGCAGCTAAAAAATCAAGAGGAAAATAATCAGACATTAGAGAGGGAGTTTAGACCAAACCAAAAAATCAAGGGGAAAAGAATCAAACTTTTTAATGTAAAATGTGAGATCAAACCTCAAAACGGTGGGACGATGGCGGATTACAGAGAGGAAAGTTGTCGTGGTGGTAGGCTAAATCGTGTCGGTGGTGCCTGTTCGAAGCAAAAGCTGTGTTTTTTTTCCTATTTGTTAGCTATCGCTTCTTGCTTCTTGAAGTATAAGGAGATTAGTGATCTTTGGTGCTAGGGTTTCGTTTGGAAAACAAAGAGAGAAGATGAAGAAACGGATTCAAAATTTAAGAGTAAGGTGAAGAGAAGGAGATAAAGTGGCAAGAAAAAACCTCCCAATTCCATCCCAAAACATCAACAATGCCAACCCTGCAAAACCACAAATCCTAAAACGTTAATTGTTATGTAGAAAGCAAAATAGGAAATCAACACCTTGCTATTAATGAGTAGTTAAACAATTGATAACCTCAAGAGTGGAGCACCAATGAATTCCTCAGAGAGATTAAAATATTGTCATAAGGGTGTGTGACTGAACTAAGAAAATGCAGTAGTGGTGGTCAGATGATGCGGTGCAGCAAAGTAGGTGATGGTGGAGACCTGGTAGCAAAAGAAATCGTCAAAATGGGGAGTAAGGAATGAGAGCGAGTGTAACATTGAAGAAAAAGGAGACAGTTTTATTTTAGGATTGAAAAGAGATAAATCAATTGTTGATTTTATGGGATTTGAATAAAAAAATTAGAAAACCCGATGGAAAAGCAAAGTTGCGGGAAAACAAAAGCTTTGGCAATTAAAACGAAAGGAAGAAAGGGTATTTCAATAATTTTACTTTTTTAGGAAAAAGGTTGTAGGATGGACACATGGTTCAAAAAAATCTTTTATTAAGTCATCTGTTATACCTACCACTTGTGACATCCCCAATTTCACGGCCAGAAAAGACCGATTTTGTTTATGTTTTATAAAAATCAGAGTATCACTTTTAATAAAAATGTTGCGGAATTTGTTCCCAGAAAAACATGATAAATACGTTATCAAAGCATTTCCGAAGAAATGTATTTTTTATTCATTTTCAAAACCTTGGGATGTCATCGTCAATACAGAAACATAAGCATAAACCGAACTTACATTCATTTACAATTATAAAATTTTTCCTAGACTCTACTAGGACTTCTTCCATGCGTATCTTCAATCATCAATTCTACTTCAACTCGGTTGGCGATGGAATCCATACGGTGGGACAAATTCAGGAATTACACCAATCGTTCCATCATCCCGCCAATCGAAGGTGTACTTCGGACGTACCGTACTCCTCTAAACGTACTGCCTGACATATTCTAAAGGCAAGATACCACTCTTATGATATCTTCCGATAGGTGTCATTCACTATCATAAGCCTTTTCATTTCCTTTATTTATTCAATTCTCTTTGAGTCTTCACCATGACGTTATTTTCACGGAAGCATGCATTCATTGCATCGAGACGAGAATATAGATAGAGAAGATTTAGACGTGTAATCCTCCTTATTACTCCGAAAAGTTACATGCCAGTTCCAACATCGTAATTAAACGTTTAGAAATCTAAACACATAAAATTTCCAGATCCGGTCGGCAACAGACCATAGATTCGATCATATAATGCATATCATAAATCATTTAGCACATAAAAGCATGTTAGGCATTTTCCCTAAATAAGCTAGTGCTTGTGTCTATTCAGGTGTATTACCTAAATTTATTAGACACACTCCTCACGATCATCGCTTAGCATTCTAAGTTTAAGTCTAGAAATAAATCATTATTCCTAGTTCGCTTAAACTAATGCTCCGATACCAACTGTGACATCCCCAATTTCACGGCCAGAAAAGACCGATTTTGTTTATGCTTTATAAAAATCAGAGTACCACTTTTAATAAAAATGTTGTGGAATTTGTTCCCAGAAAAACATGATTTGGGCGTTCTTTTTTTGTATGTTCTCGGTTTAACATATTCTACGACTTTTGTTTAGATTACTAAGGCCAAAAAGTCCTTTAACATAAATTCACTATTTACTCTTCCCGGTGTCGTGCCGGTTTTTCCGCGAAACTTCGACGAGTCATAACTTCTTCGTTATAACTCGGATTTCAACGTTCTTTATATGTACGGAATCCTTGTAACATATGCTACCACTTTTATTAAGACTATTCCTTCTAAATAATCCTCCATAAAAAACTAATTTTTGATGCTCATTGTCTCTAAATTAACTAGCCCTGATCTACGGGCGTTACACCACTAACCATTATAGTGGTGGACGTCACATCATCACCACATTCTCTACCACTAACCATGAGATACATACTACTAAACACACTACTCCACCTCATTTTTTAATTAAATTTAATTCAAAAACACAATAAAACATATTTTTTAATTAAATTTAATTCAAAAACATAATAAAACATATTTTTTTAAAGTAGTTTTTTATTCAATGAAACAAAGATTACATTAATTTAAAACACAACATAAAATAAAAAAAAAAACATAAAAATGCAACCACAAACAACTTAAACTAGTTTTTAAACCTTATTTTTAATGACTAAATTTTGGGCACTCTTTCAATTTTTGCCAAGCTTTAACGTGTTTAAACGGTATGTGTTTCGTGTCTTCATATTGGTGCATTAACACATCAAACGGGTCGCCTTCGTCTACATTGTTTATAACAAAGTTATAACTCCCATTGAATTCAAAACATTTAACCCTCATATCGCGAAACTTCGAACATTTTTCATCAAGACTATGACTTCGGCAACCCATTAAATCATGGAAAACGTTTCGAACTTGTACCAAAAAATTAAGAGGCGTTATATCATCTGGGTCTTCTGAAGCCGCTACCCATGTTCGTGCTAGGTTCTCTTCTTCATTTTCTGACCAATTCATCATTTTAGAAGTCATCGGTTTTGAATGATAATGCAAAACAAATGTGTAATTGTGAGAAAAGAAAGAATAAATTGTATGAGTATATAATAGAAAGTTTGGTATTTATAGAAGAGGTTTAATATGTTTGAAAGGTAAAAAATTAGAAAAAAAATAGTATATGTTACAAATGTAATTGTAATCGTTGCAAAGACAGCTAATAGGATTGTTCGTTTCAATTCGTGATATGCACAACGAACCACCACGAGAACCATGAACCACGACCGACCGAGATGGTGTGCACGGTTGTGGTCGTGGTCCAGCTCAACCACGAAGGCGGCCCTGCTATCCATACCGGATGATCTTATATAAGGAGATATTTCACATATTAAGTACATATTACAACTAGCTTTCTAAACATTTTTTTGGTTTCACAAAAAAAAATCAGACTTATTGTTTTTATTTTTCATTTTTGTAATAAATTAGGGTACAAAGTTTGTATAACGTTAAAAATTGCTACATTTTATATCTAGTTAAAAACATATTTGGTGCACATAGTTAAAATTAAATATCTTCCTGCATTACTTAGTTATTCTCTGTCAATTTTAAATAGTGATTACTATTTAATATTTAATATTAGGAGAATAAATAAGATGATATTTTTACAGGAGGATATTTAATTTCTCTAAAAAAAAAGATTAGTTACACTAAAACACATTATATGATTTGGTTTGTGAAATGCTAAAAAGCCCGCTCTGGATATGGATGTTAGACCGGAGGGTATGGGAGGGAAGCTTCTCTCACTTTTTGTGGGCCATACCACCATTTCCCTCACTTTTCTTTCCCTCACTTAAAACCCAGGGAATGGGTGGGAAGGGCTTCCCTCACTTTTTTTTAAATAATCTTTTTTTATGATTTATAATTTTTAAATTAATACTAAACATAAAATTTAATTAAAAATAAAAAGCATTTCATTAATTAAAATAAAAATTACATTAAACCTAATATTTAAATAAGTAGAAAATTAAAAAAAAACGCAAACAAAAAATCAAACAACCCACAACATAGAAAACATAATTAATATCCTAATTTTAAATAAACCAAAATACGTCACTCGGAATTATCGTCCTCGTCATCGCCCTCATCGTCATCGTCATCGCCTTCATCGTCTTCATCAATCTCCCCAGCGTCACTCTCGTCGTCGGAATCTTCACTCTCGACGAACATATCAGAATTCTCGTCTGATTCGTCAAACAAATCATCGCGAGAAAACTCTAACGGTGGCTGAATATGAGCCCTATAAATGTGTTCCACCAAATCAGCACAAAGGGCGTGATGAATATCGCGATTGTGTACTTCTCTTCTATTCACCCTATACTCTTGTGTACCAACGACTACTCCTTCGATACATGCAATCGATACTACCTAGCATTCCAGGGAATCCATGCTTGCCTTCATGCACCGTGTACAATTGGTGGATATCGTTGATAGTTGGTTTGCGCAAATATCGTTGCCCATAAACCAAACAGATCGCTTTGCAGAACTTGTACACACACTCCCGCACGGTACGCTCTGACATCCTAAAATACTCGTCTCATTTGTCTGCGCCCATGCCGTATGCTAGCTGACGAATTGCAGCCGCACATTTTTTAACGGGAGAGAAACCTTTTATCCGACTTGCATCCATTTTCCATTGGAAATATGGAAAGCGGCCTTCCAAATCGCCAACAATACGTAAGAATAGTTCCTTCCTCATCCGGAACCGACGTCGAAACTTTACAGCGTAGATGGCGTCATCTGCAAAATAATCTTCTATAAGGCGATCGTGTCCGGCTTCGTGATTTCTACGCAACCGCGGCTTTCTTGGTTTAGATCGTGCACATGATGTTTCGCCTAGTCGGTTTTGATAGTATACAACCATTTTCGCCATGACGGAACCGATAAACTTAGTCTCCTCTACAGCCGTCGAATCGGATGATGAAGAAGATGATGACATTTTGAATAATATTTTTTTGGAGAGAAGTATAAGTTATGGGTTAAAAAAATGGTTGGATGTTGTGGTATTTATAGTTAAAAAAAACAATATATATATATATATATATATATATATATATATATATATATATATATATATATATATATTAACGGCTATATAGCCGTTGGAATCAAAAAAAGAAAAAAAATAACCGACGAATCACGTGAGGAGTGAGAACGCGGGATCCCCACCCCCACCCTCTTCCCGCGCCTAGCTTCCCGCACCCACGGTGCGGTGTTCCCCTATGCGTGAAACGTCCTGCACCCTCTCCCCGCACTCCATACCGTCCGGCCTTAGTAGATCACCATATAAAGATTGTATTATATTTGTCAGTCCATTGTCTTGTATACCTTGTATATCTCCGCCCATAGTCTCTCGATGTATTTAACTATTTCTAGAGTAAATTACACGAATGGTCCCTATGGTTTAGGGTAATTTGAACGTTTGGTCCCTAACTTAATTTTTTAACTCGGAAGGTCCCTACTGTTTGTTTTTGTTATGCGCTTGGTCCCTGTCTTACCTAAAAAGACTATTTTGCCCTTGATTTTTTAATTTATTTAAATAAACATACCCCCAACCCCACCTCCTCACATTACCTTACCTACCTCACTATTTTTCACTATTTAAATAATAGTCTTTTTAGGTAAGATAGAGACCAAACGCGTAACAAAAACAAATTGTAGGGACCAAGCGTGTAACAAAAACAAATAGTAGGGACCTTCCGAGTTAAAAAAATAAGTTAGGGACCAAGCGTGCAAATTACCCCAAACCATAGGGACCATTCGTGTAATTTACTCTTATTTCTATTGTGCATTGTCGATGTATTGAATGATATGGAGAATATTCTAGTTATCATATGTTTTTGTCGGCTCTTTACTTTTTTCATGTTGTGATCCATACGTAGAGCTATAGTTTACTTGGTTTTTTTTTTAAACAAAAATTAACAAACGAAAGTTCTACATTTACGTCGAATACGTCGAAACGTCTACCACAATGACTTTATACCAACACATATATAAAAATAAATACGTAAAAATTAGTTTTCTTTAAGTTAACAAACGAAAATTATTATACATGACACGAATCATACATAGAAAACGTATATAAAATTAAGTACAAAAACATAAATAAAATTACGTTAAAACATATACAAACTCGAATATAGTACGTTTTTTATAAAATTGCAAGAATGGTTCCTATGCTATGTCGAAAATTGTCACTTTTGGCCAAACAGGTTTGGACTAGCACCAATGGTCCAAAAGTTTCCATTTTGTTGCGAATTTGATCCATTTTGGTTTGATTTTTTATAAAATAATGATTTTGCCATTGTATTTTCTTTTTTCCAATTTTTTTATTACAAAAATAAAAAATACTCTCTCTCTCTCTCTCTCTCTCTCTCTCTCTAACATCCAACAAAATTTAGATCTGTGATGTTTTTCCCCAAACACACACATCATACTGTCGGACGACCACCTCCAACGCTTACCGGACGAACACCTCCACCGCCCACACGACCACCACTTTCTTGTCAGAATGTCACCGAAACACGGGACCACCGTACGACCACCATTTTTGTGAGATACACCCTTTGCCTACAAGAAACCACCGCCACAACCTTCACTTATTTCTCCGACCAAGACATTTGTTCTTTGCAGCACTAGAGCACCACTTCCTACTTTCTCTGACGTCCCTTACCAGAAAACACTGTGTATCGGGAACCACAAGCCGCTGCCAAAACTAGGGTTTTCAGAGCCCCCACTACTAGGGTTTTAGAGCCTCCGCTACCAGGGTTTTCAGATACGGTGGCTAGGGTTTAGCTTCTTCCCCCTCGTTCCAGCCGCCGTCGTCGCCTCTACAAACCCTAACTTCATCTCTCTCCTTCTCCAATGACAGCGCGTTCTAATCAGATCTTGAAGATGAAAACCTAGTTCCGGATTGAAGGGTGGCGGCGCTAGGGTTTCGTAAAAGTAGGGTTTGAAACAGATCAGAGATGGTGGTGTGGGAATCATATCAAATTCAAAGGTTGCGTAGTCATGGTGGCGGCAAGGAGAAATGTGATGGCTGGATGGAAGACATATAAAAGTGATTCTGGTTCGCCGGAGACGATAACGACGAGAATGTTATGGTTTCAGGAAGTCTAGCGTTATGGTTTCAGGAACAGATTTGAATTCAAGCGTTAGGGTTTCAGGACATGAGAGTTAACATAAGAAAGGAAGAGGGCGACAGAGGTTGGTGATGGCGGATGGTGGTGGTAATTAGGGTGTTTTTTAGTGTGTGTTTTCCTAAGAGAGGTGAGAGGTTCCACCAGTGAGTGAGTGAGTAAGTGAGTGAGAGAGAGAATTTTTTTTCTTTTCTTTTTTCATTTATGTAATAAAATTTTGAAAAAACAAAATACAAAGGGCAAAATCGTCATTTAAAACCTAAATGGACCAAACTCGCAACAAAATGGAAACTTTTGGACCATTAGTTCTAGTCCAAACTTGTTTCGCCCAAAGTGACAATTTTCGACATACCACATGGACCATTCTTGCAATTTTGTCTACGTTTTTTTTAAGTTAATTAACGTCAATTGTTTTATGTGGCCCGACTCATACGTAAGTAACTTAAATAAAATTAAGCACGGAAACATAAAAAATTTGCGTCGAAACATAGACGAACTTGAATTTATACCGACACGTGCATAAAAAACAAGGAAGTTTAAAAAAAAAAGAATTAACGAACGGAAGTTCGAAAATCACGTCAAAACGTTGACCACCTTGAATTGAAACCGACACATATAAAAAAATAAGAACATAAAAAAAATAGTTTTTTTAGGTTAACAAGCGAAAGTTATTTTGGAAAATCAAATTATATATAATACGGGGGGTAAACATAAAAGTTTAGAAAGCAATGAATGGGTGAAAATAATATTTTATAAAATTCAAAGTGAAGGGTGAAAATGATGTTAGATTAAGTGTCTAAGCCAATAACTAAATTCGTATAATATTAAATTATTAACAAAGTTCTTTTAAGTTGTCATCAAGCCTAGTAATTGACTTGATTGGTATTTGGAGAGAGACTGATTTATTAATTTATTATATAGTTAATAAATTATTTATAAATCAAAATAAATGATTTATTAATATATTAAAAGAATAATATATTAATTAGAAATAGTATTGTTTAATTAAGAATTAATCAGAAATTAATTGGGATTAATTTTGGGATTAATTAGATTAATTAAAAGTGGAATGACTAAATGTGACAATGTTCAAAAGTTGAACATTGACCAATTCTAGAACCTACTAGGAGGGGGATAGAATTCTAGATGGTTATGTGGTTTCTAGAGGGTTTCTAGAGGTATTCTTGGGCTCTAAGAAAGCTTTGAATGCCTTAGGGAGCAAGAAAAGGAATAAAGGCTTATCTAAGGAAACTTGTCTTATCTTTAGCCTCCCTATCACCTATATAAACCCTCTTGGGTTATGGATTTCGAAAATCACCTCATTCCTAAGAGAAAACCGAAAATCCTTCCTCTCATCCTCTCTTCTCTTTAGCCTCAAACTTGCTAGGGTTTGGGTGTGAGCCATTAGAGGCACGAGACTTCTGGTACTTTCTTTCTAAAGCTAGATCAAGAAGGAATCAATGTTTATTTACTACAATAAACACAAGGTATGTATTTTCTAATAACCCTTTGATATTTTTTGAAAATAACAATGTAGTTCTAGGGTTCTTGATATTCAATAGTTGTTTGCAAATCATAGTGAGAACATAGATCCTTTAGGGTTCATGTGAACTTCGGGTTTATGTTTTTCCGCCAAAAATAGAGTTTTTGTAACATATAAAACCCATCAAATGAAATTCTAAAAAGTAAAGGGGTGGAAAAGCCACAAACTCTTAAACTTAAAATATAGAAAAATTACATAAATTGCCCTTATGGTTTACCCATTATCACAAACTCAGTCCCTACTACCTAAAAATATCAAATTACCCTCACACTAACGGACTAAAACTAACAGTGTTAGCAAAAAGGACCATTCATGCAAGTTTTGGAAACCACACAGACAATGTTCGTTAAAACAGTTAGCAAGAGCTGAGTTTGTGACATTTGGTAAACCACATGGACCATTTATGTAATTTTGTCTTACTTAATGAATCAACCTTGGGTATTCTCACTAGGCATTGCATTTCCTTACTTTTTTTGACTTGTGTCCAAATTTAAGACATGGGAGTTCTTTAACAAGTAGCAATGACATTTTGAAGTCCACAAGTTTGTGTGGTTTACTGTGAACTATGTGACGATATTTAATTGATAACCATATCGCTCTCTTTTACACAAAATAACCCTATTTTGAATTGTTAGGACTATTTCTACACAAATATCTTTGAAGTATTTTAAACTATATAAGGATTGTATTTTCTATACAATTTGAAGTTAAAATCCTTTTAGTATAAAATCAATCCATTTTATAAATCTTTTTTAAAATAACCATAAAGATAGTTGTTTCACGGTCTATATAACCCATGGATGAATCATGAAAAAGATCATAATAAAATAAAATATGTCCATGAAAGAGGTCAATGACATTATGAAAGCATACCTGACTACCTTTATGTCCAAATCCAAAGGAAAATTGATTATTGATGAAAATAATAATGATAGTGGCAAGTCAATTTATGGAGAACGAGAGGTAAATGAAGACAATGAGACATTTAAGCTCTACCTTTCATGTTAACATGAAATATTTTCAAATTAAAGGTTAAAAGTAAACTAACAAGAGAATCAAACACAAGAAATTTTGATGGTTCCAAGTCAACTAAAGCTAATAAGCCTAAGGTTAGTTCCAAATGTACCTATAAAACCATAATGAAATTTTCTTCTAATGTGGAAAATTATCCGTGTGCTTGTTTACTGTAAGGTCAAACTAACATCCTCTAACAACAACCAAACTCACAAAAACTAACACCTACCAAGCTTGCTCAATCATGAAGAAAGTGGGACAAAACCTAGCAATAAAGGTTGTATCTTGGACACTTAAAAGGAACTAAAACGAGCACAAGATGATGATGAGGTTCCTTTGCAAGATCCACAACTAGGACACCTTATTCTTCTTCTTTAAGCTACCAAAAGCACCAAAGCGAGCCTAAAATGGAGGAGAGGGATTAGGGTTTTCTCTTTCTGATTTGGAGGTGATGGAGGCTGAGGGTGAAGGAACCCTAGCCCCTCACTTCCTTTAAATAGTGTCCAAAGTCTGAAAATAAGGTTTCATTAAATAAGGTGTCACGTCGTGAAAACTATAGTGTCACGTCGTGACCCCTCAATGAATCAACCCGCATGACGTGGCCATGTCACGATGCGAGGGTGCTACCTTCACGTCGTCGTGAAGGTTCTACCTTCACGTTGTAACGACGTAAATTTTCAAACAATTTTTCATTTTTCAAACAACATGATTATCATTTAAACATTCTCAAATCTCATGTTCAACAATTGTCATCAAATAAAACATATCCCAAGATCACAAATAAAATCCTCGGTCTGTGTGTACGGATCATGTCGGCGCCTTCCCGCGATCGTCACTAGTACCTGAAACACATAACACATAACACTGTAAGCATAAATGATTAGTGAGTTCCCCAAAATACCACATACAACACGTATTAGCCACTCGAGGATATAACTCTGTGGACCCTCTTGTCCTAACTCTGTGGACCCTCTAGTCCTAACTCTGTGGACCTTCCGGCCCTAACTCTGTAAACTCTGAACAATACATAGCATAAATCACATAGAAATAATGCAGTGTATCACATCATATATATAGCATACAAGGTACTATGTCACACAACTCTAATTACCACTCTAGGTAAAGTATAGTGAGAAGACTCACCTCGGGTAACTCGGTAAATCTCGAACTCGGAAGTACTGATCTAGCCTCCGCCTAATCACATAAAATAATTACTCTAATCAATACGACTCTCAAAGGCTAGGCTATTCCATCTCTAAGTTCTCTCAGGAGGGTAAAAGACCATTTTACCCCTCCAATGGCTCAAAAGTCCAAACATTGACTGGACCCTAAAAGTCAACGAAAGTCAACGGTCAACTTTGACCAGACTCGTCGAGTGCACATAGGTGACTCGGCGAGTCCAAGCGTGTCCTCTGGGTCTATCTAAACCTCACTCGACTCGCCGAGCGAACCTTCCACTCGACGAGTCACCACTAGTCATGAATCGCGGGTCAACCCGACTCGACTCGTCGAGTCCCCTTATGGACTCGGCGAGTTCCTTCCATGGCAACACTCAAACGACCTTCTGAGGTCAGATCTGCTTCACCAACTAGTAGATCTAACCTTCTAGCACTCAAAAGTCACGTAAAGGTTCGAACTTTAGGCCCATGCATCACACTATCATCTCTATATGCCAAAATAACCCTTAATATAATAACCTATGCCCCAAAACTCATAAAGGATTGCATAAAGCTGAAGAATAGGGACTCTATGGACATCTCAAGGTCCAGATCTGATAATATTGTCACCAGGGGACATCACACACACTAGATCTCTTACCAAAGTGAAGAGATGAAACCCTAGATTCATGAAATCTATTACTCAAATGAAGATAGACATGAATCCTTACCTCCCACAGCAGCTCTGAACGAAATGATGGAAGATTTGAGTCCCACAAGTCAGCCTAGCTTGAAATCCTTCCTTCCCTTTGCTAAAACACACCAAAGAATGATGAATTAGCCCTCCTCTTGCACTACAAGCTTTCTCTCTGCTCTCTAGGGTTTCTCAGGGGAAGGTGGCCGCAATTGAGGCTATAAATGCCTTTAAATGGGTCCCAAACCCAGGAAATTGGGGTTTCTCTGCCCAGCACCTACTCGGCGAGTCCCTCCTCTGACTTGTCGAGTCCATTCATTAAATCCACGCGGCAATCTCGACTCAACTCGGCGAGTCGGTCCCTCAACTCGTCGAGTCCCTCCTTAAATCTCAAGATTAACATACACAATAATGTCCCTGAAAATCCGGATGTTACAATTCTCCCCCACTTGAATTAGATTTCGCCCTCGAAATCGCTCCTCCACAACATATAGATCTAATCCAATAAGCAAACAGAACCAGCGAAAGGGTCTCATACCACACAACTATCTTCCTCTCTGGACACCTGAATCCAAACAGGAACTCCTCCCTGGAAAAGGACAGACCCATCTGCCACTACGCTACCCCTTCTGACTCTCCAGAATCTGGAACTCTAGTAGCCTGACACACAGCCAGACCGCCCTCTCCAGATGTCACCACATTATTCGCTCCTCGAATAACAAACCTCGATAGCTCTCTGCCCCTCTGATTCTCTAGTGGGGATCGATAAAACAAGTCCATGCCTAAAACTGGCTACCGATCACTCGTCCCAGACATGATAAACAATCCAGATCATATACCAAGGAATGGAAGGATCACATCACACCAGGGACTCATCCACTGTACTGTAATCACAACCCCTCTGAACAACGAACCCTCAACACCCTGTCCTCAGACACGAACAATGACCATGCTTGTTCAGAAGCGTCCTCCGACATCTGACAAGCATAAACCTCAGCTCCCTTCTCAATATCCCTTTCAAGACTGAGCGCCAGGTCATCTCCCGACCCAGCAATTGAACCTCCAAAGGTTACCCATTGCGTGTACCAACACGCCTCACTGACTTCCTTATCAATGCAACTATCTCGGCTCTGTGTGACACACGAGTCACGAAGTTCGCTTCACCTCAAGCGAGTACGGAATTCGACTCGCTCTCGACCTCTGCCGTCTACTACTCATCAGTTCCATGTGTTTCGCGGTTTTCTCATACCAACGAATTGACCCACTCCGGTCTAAGACACCAGATGGAACAATACCCCCTTCCAAATGAAGTGCATCTCTGAATCTGGAATCTCATTCCGTCTACTCAATACACCACTAGAATCGGACTCAACTCAACGGTCTGATCCGGCACAGAATTGGAACCACTCGTCCCAACAAACCACTCAACTCATGACTCATGTCCCACAACTCATGCGTTCCTCACTTATCCACTTCCCTTTGGTTGCGACAACCATTACTCAATTTCAGAATATAACGACTCCCGACAAATATGGAGTCCCCAGTCTCGCCCCTGGTTCGACCACCAGGCTCCCACAAAATCAAATATTAGGGCTACCCAAGCCCAAAACTCTTATGCGCCACGCTCTGATCAGAGAGCACTCTGTCACAACATTCTCTTGCTGACTTAGCGGGTACCACGGCTCCCCGCAGTATCACAACGACCTCTCACTGAACAGTGAGTACTACGGCTCCCCGCAGCATCACCACAACCCCTCACTGAAGAGTGAGTACTACGGCTCCCCGCAGCATCACCACAACCTCTCACTGAATAGTGAGTACTACGACTCCCCGTAGCATCACCGCAACCTCTCACTGAATAGTGAGTACTACGGCTCCCCGTAGCATCACCGCAACCTCTCACTGGATAGTGAGTACTACGGCTCCCCGCAGCATCACCACAACCCCTCACTGAATAGTGAGTACTACGGCTCCCCGCAACATCACCACAACCCCTCACTGAATAGTGAGTACTACGGCTCCCCGCAGCATCACCACAACCCCTCACTGAATAGTGAGTACTACGGCTCCCCGTAGCATCACCGCAACCTATCACTGAATAGTGAGTACTACGGCTCCCCGTAGCATCACCGCAACCTCTCACTAAATAGTGAGTACTACGGCTCCCCGCAGTATCACAACACCCTCTCGCTGACTGGCAATTACTGCGGCTTCCCGCAGTATCACCGCACTCTCTCGCACTAACGCATGGATGCTACAGCTCTCTGTAGTCTTACCGTGCTTTCTCTTACCACTCCACGATCTCATCCTCAAGTCGACGCCATCCTGCGTTCACTCACTCATGCTCCGCGGCCGAGCGTAGATAGGTACACACACCCATCCCGGCTATGCATCACTACTTCGGATGACCACCGCCGTGACAAAACTTCTTTTTCTTGCTGCTATTCACATTCTCAAATAATCCCGTTTGGTGTGAATTAGCTGAAGGGCCCCCACCGGAACCATAGACACTTATACACCACTCGACATCTCATAACTCAAGTCTCGAAATAATCCAAAACTTATAACATTAAACTCGGATACTTCGGAATACTCCATCTCCCAAACTGAAACACGGAGAAATCACTAACGGCTCAGAACATGAAAATGACCCTCCGAAACTCTTTCCTCTATTGCTCAAAACCAAGCGAGATTACGCATGTCGTCCCGGAAATTGGCTGCCTGATCATCTCTTACCCTTTCCAAAGAGCATAGAATAGTCCATTCATTGAACCAAAATCTCCCAACTACCGAAGTATCCCTATGAACCAACCACCTCGAAAAATTCTTATCTGCCACAAGGCCTCTGACCAACAGCCACCTGCCGTGCAGACACTCATCCTTTCTTGAACGCGGACAACAAGCATTAACTCCCTCTACAACTCACCTCGACCACCGATAACCCTGGTCTCGGGAATCCGCACCGCATGTCTCTATATCCAGTTCTCTAACCACTCTTGAACAAACCTCTGATCTCCTTAAAAAGTACCCGGTTCTCCCCCACTCAGGGTTTGAACCATCACCAATTGGTTCACCAACAATCTATCCCACAGACTGTTTTTACCAATAACATCGCACCTACTCTTGGAAGGTGATACACTATGCTCGATGATCTCCCCGAAGGAGATCAAACAACTCCAAATACCCCGAATCTCAGATGGAATCCTCAGCAACTTCTCATCATGACTGCCTCTAATCATTCAGAATCTCGCACCATCCCACTACCGGACATCTCAACTGTCCAGTAGTAACCCTGACTCTCTGTCTGAAAATAATGAACTAACATACTCCTCATCCTCGACTCCTCAACTGACGTTCCATCACGTGAATTATCATAAGAGCAGAGACCTCATTTCCATACTCGATACCCATCATAGACACTAAGAGCCACCGCTCCGATATACTCCTCTTGACCGTCCGTTGCTGCAGCTAAAACATGCCCTACTATGCTCAAATAGGGTGTATCCTGGTCCTTGACCGTCTCAGTTCCCGCTGACAACCTGCTCCTACTATATCCTTACCTCACGGCAGACATACTGCCCCAGATACTCTGATGAAAGATCGTAACCAAAGCCACCCCACAGGGCTCACCCCCAACCTCGGAAACCGAATATCTCAATACCTCTACTGCTTCCCACTGGAACAGAAATAGCACCGCTCAGGTCACAGAAAATGACATTTCCACTATCGGCCGGTCGCTCAGCCCATACCGTATTCTCCCATAACGCACCATCCCTACTCATTCCTGAGTCTTGCGACTCCAAATAGCATCTCACCAACCATTCCTCGGAGCTAACTCGATTTCCCTTTCAAGGGATGCTCTACTAAAATTCGTTCATCATGGCCCTCTGGCCCCATACTCTTTCACATCTGATCTCAGACTGACCAATCACAACAGAATAACTGGCAGAGCCAGTAACACTAACCGCTACGGGTCATGGTACTCGAACCATGTGGCCACCTCTCGATCTGCTATGAATCATGGTACCCGAACCATGTTTTCTCTTCTCAATTCGCTACAATCATGGTACTCGAACCATGTTCTCTCTTCTCAGTCTGCTATGGATCATGGTACTCGAACCATGACATCACCTCTCGATCTGCTACAAATCATGGTACTCGAACCATGAAATCACCTCTCGATCTGCTACAAATCATGGTACTTGAACCATGAAATCACCCCGCGATCTGCTACAAATCATGGTACTCGAACCATGAAATCACCTCTCGATCTGCTACAAATCATGGTACTCGAACCATGAAATCACCTCTCGATCTGCTACTTAAAATCTCCGGAATGTTCCCTGTATCGAGTATGGGTCCTCTGCTTTCAGTAGTACGGGCCCATACTACCTGCCACATCTACCCATACTTTCTGCACGGACCATCCCCGAGTTCCTAAGTAGCTGCTCAACCTTCTCGATCACCAATCCTGTCACGTGTGTTCGCTCCTCTGCGAAATGCTCTACTCTGTCAGCGTACTCATCTGACTAGGGTCACCCTTTCCTAGGCTCTTCCTAGGTTCTCACACTTCTCCGCCATCATCTGCTGAAGAACTCCTTATGATGCCAACCATCTACCTCCTGAATATCGTCATATTCACTTAGTAGGTGACTCACATCATCAAGAGTTACACAAATCACGAAGCAAGCAGCATTTGGGCATCGAATAATCTCTACTAATATGTAAAATCACTCTAGGTTATTACCCACTTGCTCTCCTCATACTCAAAGGATATCACCGAACTCAAGCAACTTTTCCCCACGCGGGCATCTGACTACTCTCTCAGTAGACTCCTCAAATGCTCATCTAGGTATCTCTCCTAGATTACTCCTCTACTCAGATCCCTCTCTAAAAGGATTCCTGCTGGATACGCATACTCGAAGGCACATCACATATAACATCAACTCCTAGGCTAAGGCATCACAAATCAGGCCACTCTAGTCCTAAAATATGATATACCTAGCCTATCTCTAGCATGTATAGTATATCACATAATATCTCATAACACATAATGTAAGGGTATTTTGGGAAATCACCGTTCGGGCGCTGGCTGACCGTACACACTGCTCTGTTCTGCTCGTCTCAAAACCTTTTACTCTTTTTAGAAAAATTGTTTTATTGCGAAAAATTCCTCAAATCCTCAGTTTGAGTTCAGATACGCCCGAAGGTGCGTCCGAATCCCTCAAACCAAGGCTCTGATACCAACTTGTAACGACGTAAATTTTCAAACAATTTTTCATTTTTCAAACAACATGATTATCATTTAAACATTCTCAAATCTCATGTTCAACAATTGTCATCAAATAAAACATATCCCAAGATCACAAATAAAATCCTCGGTCTGTGTGTACGGATCATGCCGACGCCTTCCCGCGATCATCACTAGTACCTGAAACACATAACACATAACACTATAAGCATAAATGCTTAGTGAGTTCCCCAAAATACCACATACAGCACGTACTAGCCACTCGAGGATATAACTCTATGGACCCTCTGGTCCTAACTCTGTGGACCTTTCGGCCCTAACTCTGTAAACTCTGAACAATACATAGCATAAATCACATAGAAATAATGCAGTGTATCACATCATATATATAGCATACAAGGTACTATGTCACACAACTCTAATTACCACTCTAGGTAAAGTATAATGAGAAGACTCACCTCGGGTAACTCAGTAAATCTCGAACTCGGAAGTACTGATCTAGCCTCCGCCTAATCACATAAAATAATTACTTTAATAAATACGACTCTCAAAGGCTAGGCTATTCCCTCTCTAAGTTCTCTCAGGGGGGGTAAAAGACCATTTTACCACTCCAATGGCTCAAAAGTCCAAACATTGACTGGACCCTAAAAGTCAACGAAAGTCAACGGTCAACTTTGACCAGACTCGTCGAGTGCACATAGGTGACTCGGCGAGTCCAAGCGTGTCCTCTGGGTCTATCTAAACCTCACTCGACTCGCCGAGCGAACCTTCCACTCGACGAGTCACCACTGGTCATGAATCGCGGGTCAACCCGACTCGACTCGTCGAGTCCCCTTATGGACTCGGCGAGTTACTTCCATGGCAACACTCAAACGACCTTCTGAGGTTAGATCTGCTTCACCAACTAGTAGATCTAACCTTCTAGCACTCAAAAGTCACGTAAAGGTTCGAACTTTAGGCCCATGCATCACACTATCATCTCTATATGCCAAAATAACCCTTAATATAATAACCTAGGCCCCAAAACTCATAAAGGATTGCATAAAGCTGAAGAATAGGGACTCTCTAGACATCTCAAGGTCCAGATCTGATAATATTGTCACCAGGGGACATCACACACACTAGATCTCTTACCAAAGTGAAGAGATGAAACCCTAGATTCATGAAATCTATTACTCAAATAAAGATAGACATGAATCCTTACCTCCCACAGCAGCTCTGAACGAAATGATGGAAGATTTGAGTCCCACAAGTCAGCCTAGCTTGAAATCCTTCATTCCCTTTGCTAAAACACACCAAAGAATGATGAATTAGCCATCCTCTTGCACTACAAGCTTTCTCTCTACTCTCTAGGGTTTCTCAGGGGAAGGTGGCCGCAATTGAGGCTATAAATGCCTTTAAATAGGTCCCAAACCCGGGAAATTAGGGTTTCTCTGCCCAGCACCTACTCGGCGAGTCCCTCCTCTGACTCGTCGAGTCCATTCATTAAATCCACACGGCAATCTCGACTCGACTCGGCGAGTCGGTCCCTCAACTCGTCGAGTCCCTCCTTAAATCTCAAGATTAACATACACAATAATGTCCCTGAAAATCCGGATGTTACACACGTCGTGAACATCCTCAAACCCAAATTTTCTAAATTAATCATAACTCGAGGATACAGATGTTACAAATGAACCAAACTGCAAGTTAGGAATTTATACTTGCAAAGGTCCAAAATTGAAGTAACTTTGTTGCATCCAAACTTACACCTTCCTTCAATGACACTAGGGGAACTTCTTGATCTTTAAGCTTCACTTAAGAATGGAGGAATAATCTCATAAATCAACCAAATGCTCAAGAACAAGAAAGAGGGTTGGGGTTTCTAGAAAATCACTCAAAGGGTCATGGAGGCTGAGAATGATCAACCCTTAGGGGTTAATGGCCTTTAAATACCCCCAAAACACTAATTAAAACGTTCAACCTAGTGAGCCAAACACGCAGTGTCCAAATAAACGTCATGTCGTGTCTCTGGGTTAAATTTCAGATTCTTAGTTTTTCAGATTTCAGCAAATTAAATAGAATAAAGCCAAAATAATTTACGTGCCGGGAATACGCATGTTACATCAAGCATCGTTATGTGAAGTGATGGAATGCAAGCCAAGTAAGACTTGATCGAATAGTTATGCGTGTGACTCAATCAAGAAGTATGCCATGTAGAAGATACAAAGCAAATATTTTGTTGGGTTTTATTAGCATCAATACAAGATTACAAATCAAGAAGGAAGCAAAATAATCTAAAAATTTACCTAAGTGTACATGCACCCTAGATCTAGGTTTTACTAGTTTTAGTAACTTGCTTTGAAAAACAACAAAGAAGAACATACTAACCTCTTGGATTCTTGCTTGAGATCTTGTGATTTCCATTTGATGCAAAGGATGAAGGATCCAAAGTAGAACTCCTCTAATGTAGTCAGACTCACGAACTCTAAAAGTAAAAAAAGGAAGAACCCTAAATTAGGGTTTATGTGAAATTCACTAACCCTATAAGAGGGATAATGAATTTTACCCAAAGTGGGAGAGAGAGAATGAGAGAGAAAGAAAGAGAGAGAGAGAGAGAGAGAGTGTGTGTGTGTGTGTGTGAGAAGGAGAAAGCGAGGGAGAGAGAGAGACAGATGGATACATAGATAAATATATAGATAGATAGATAGAGAGAGAAAGAGAGTATGGACAAAAATATAAGAGAATCAATAGCTAGAGTTTGACCCCTAACAATTTATTTATAGACAGCTGATGAAACCCTAAGTCATACAAACTCCTAGGGTTTATCCTTATCTTATCTGAAAAATGCCTTATCCCTATCTGGGATGCAGTCAAAACCTTCCATATGAAGCTCTCCATGAGCTTCTGGAATATTTCTGTAACACCCCGACTCCCAGGTATAAGTTTTAAAACCTTATATACATGTTTATGGACCTACTCGACGAGTTGGTTACCCCAACTCATCGTGTAGAGGCGGGTTAGCCCGCGTGGATTATTGGACCTACTCGGCGAGTCGGAGGACCCTGACTCGACGAGTAGGAGCTGGAAAATGAAACCTTAATTTTCAGGGTTTTGCACCTTATTTGAAGGGGCATTAGCCTCCCTCAGCCTCCCTTACCGTATCCCTTGAGTCCAGAAAACCCTAATCTCGAATACCTACATTTGTGTGTGTGAAGAAGCTTGGAAAGTGGTTTTTGTGAAGAAGGCTTGAAGTCTAAGGAGCTTGGAGCAAAGAAAAGCTTGTGGATCTGACTCTACTTCATCTTAGCATCATTTTGAAGGTAACAAGTCGTTACCTTGACTTCCCTCTAGCTAGATCTCTCCATGCTTAAGTTTAGGGCCATTTTAGCATATATGTGAACCATTTCGGGTATTGGTCATGATCTGAAGTTGTAACTTCAGATCTGGATTTCTCTAAGTCCCTATAGCCATAAAGTTATCACATTTAGCAAGCTTGGGCCCTCCTCTTTGGTTTAAACCTTTCCTTAGCTTGGTTTTGGCATTTAGGACCATGCATGTACGTAAAGTTTGCAACTTTACATGGAAACTATGCCCTAGGAGGTTAGATCTGCAAGTTGGAGCTTTGGGGTAACTTAAAAACTTCTGAATAAGAAATGGACTGTAGGGACTCGACGAGTCGCATGGCCGACTCGACAAGTCAGATAAAGATTGCCTGTATTGGTTATGCATGAACTCGGCGAGTCAGTAAGAAGACTCGACGAGTAAGTTAGGGTTTTCCCGACATTTGGACACGCATGGACTCGACGAGTTGGTTGGAAACTCGGCGAGTCAATTAGGGTTTTGATGATTCCTGGGTTCTTAAGGATCTCGACGAGTTGCTAGCTGCACTCGACAAGTCGGGTCAACATGGACTGTTGGCTTTAACCGTTGACTTTGACTGTGACCAAGGGTTAACCAGTTGGACTTTTGATGGTATTTTGGTAATTTGGGATTCTGATGGACTTGGTCCTATGGTGATTATAGGTGGTTGAGTTTGTGACAGTGATTCGGGAGTTTGATCTTATCACTATAGTTCGACATCGTGGGGTGAGTTCTTCTCACTATATCGACAGGGTCTATGACACTAAGGCCGACCCTTTATGATTTGTATCCTGGTTATAGGATGGTTGTTATGTTAGTGATCTGTTAGATTGGTATCCTGGTTATAGGATTATGCTATGTTTGTGATCTGTTAGATTAATATCCTGGTTATAAGTGATGAGTTTTGAGCATTCTAACACTTCCTAAGTGTACATGCAACCCTAATAACCTTGGATCTATGTTTGTCTAATTATCATGCAAAGTTGAATTCCAAGGTTATATTCCTATCTAGCATACATGGGGAACAAATTTTAACTTGCATGAAAGATAGAATAACTTACCTTGTTGTTGCTTATGATCCTTGAAACCTTGTGAGCCTAGCACCCCAAGTGTGATGCCTCAAATGCTTCACACAACACCAAATGCTTTTGGAATGACTTTAGAGAGAATACACACTTCTAAATCGGCCTAGCCCTCTTGTTTCTTATGTGTAGCCGATTTTGGTGGAGAATGGGTTTCTTATATAGTGTTGGCACATCTAGGGTTACACCATGTAAACCCTAATGTGTCATGACTCTTAATTTCCATGACCCATGGGTTTGTAACTCCCATGGAGCATCCATGGAGCATCCTATGGGTGGAACCCAACTTGATAATCCATGGAGCCTCTTAGCCCACTATATAAGATATGAAAGATTTACATAATCTACCCATATATTTAATTAGTTATCTTTTGATCACTTAATTAATTCTAAATTAATTCTTGATCAAACTAATTAAATAATATTATTAATATATTAGAACTTATAATATATTAATAAACCATAAGTGTTATTTCTCTCATTTTAGTTTATCCAATTGCATGGTGCCATGCAACCCAAATGGACCATGCCGGGTCGGGTCAAGTACATACCAGAAATAGTTATGGACTTAGACACCTTATCCAACAGTCTCCCACTTGGATAAGTCTAATAACTATAACTGCAATACTTCAGGAACCAATCGGCAATCGTAGCTCTTTCAAGGTCTCTCGGAACTGAGAAGATGATGATACGCCATTTAAGATAAGTGATCATATAATCCTCTGTTCTAGATATCAGCCGGACAAATACATGGAACAATGTCTTACTTATTGTCCAGCAGTTTGTTTCCCGATTTCCGATTTGTTTGACAAAGAACTTAATTGAACACATCAACTTAGTTCTGACCGGGCCCGGTACATAGGTCAAAACAAAATCATCGAGGGGCCCAGATATCAGCTTCTAATCCAAGAAGGAACAGATAAACTTCGACTCATATGTTTGTTCTACCACTCATTGAATTATACACAAAAGCACGTTTTATAACATCGAGTTACCAATGCGTTAACGTACAATCAATGCATAACCAACTCATAAGTAACAAATCATATCTCTAGGTTTGAAGACTTATATGATATTACCGTCTCACGATCACTCGAGATAAATTCCATGAAGTGATTCCAGTGAGCGTGGGTTGAGTCCAATGCTCAGAACTTATGAGCACTCATGAGTGTTGTAGCCATGTCCAACAACTTAGACCTCTGCAACCAATCATGACAGTCTTGATTCATACCTACTTCCGACATATGACCGACTGTGGAGGTTCGAATAATATGATATACCAAACATAATTATTCTGGAAGTCAAAACATGCAAAAGAAATATAGTAAACGATCGACAAGAGATAGCAACACTTTACTCATAAATAAAACACCTTTTATTCATCATCTAATGTCAATTACACTTTACAAATTTCAAGGTTATCTAACTACTAAATCTAATATCATCCTTCAGCCCTATGCTCCGAGCATGCTGGAGATGCTTAACCCGAGTCAGTCCCTTCGTGAGGGGATCTGCTGGATTCTCATCCGATGATACCCTCTTTGCCACGAGGAGTCCTTCTTCTATTCGATGTCTCATGAAATGGTATTTTCTGTCGATGTGTCTGGATCTCCCGTGATCCCTTGGTTCCTTGGCTAAGGCAACTGCACTTTCACTATCACATAAAATTTCCATTGGCTCTTTAATAGCTGGTACAACTCCAAGGTCTCCAATGAAGTTCTTCAGCCATATCGCCTCCTTTGCTGCCTCGCTAGCTGCTATATACTCTGATTCGCAAGTTGAATCAGCCACTGTCTCTTGCTTGGAACTCTTCCAAGAAATTGCTCCTCCATTTAAGGTAAAGACCCAGCCTGACTGAGAGCGGAAATTATCCCTATCAGTTTGAAAGCTAGCATCACTATACCCTACAACTCTCAAGTCTTCACTCCCACCGAGGGTAAGGACCCAGTCCTTAGTCCTCCGTAGGTACTTGAGGATATTCTTTACCGCAGTCCAGTGTGCCTTTCCAGGGTTCCCCTGATACCTGCTAACCATGCTCAAAGCAAAGGCTACATCAGGTCGAGTACACGTCATAGCATACATGATCGATCCTACAGCCGAAGCATAAGGTATTCAACTCATTTATGCTATCTCAGCCTCAGTACTAGGGCTTTGTGTCTTACTCAATCTGGCATTACTCTGGATGGGTAACTCTCCTTTCTTGGAGTCCTGCATGCCGAATCTCTTCAACACCTTATCCAAGTAAGTACTCTGACTAAGTCCAATTAGTCTTTTACTCCGGTCTCTCAAGATCCTTATCCCTAGAATATAGGCAGCTTCTCCTAGGTCCTTCATAGAGAAACACTTCCCAAGCCAGGACTTAACTTCCTGCAGAGTTGGGATGTCATTTCCTATGAGTAGTATGTCATCCACATACAATACCAAAAAGCTAACTATACTCCCACTAGCCTTGACATATACACAAGATTCATCTTCACTCCTAGAAAAGCCAAATTCCTTGACTTTCTCATCAAAGCAAATATTCCATCTGCGAGGTGCTTGCTTTAACCCATAAATGGATTTCTCAAGCTTACACACTCTATTAGGGTACTCTGTGTTGACAAAACCCTCTGGCTGACTCATGTAAACATCCTCAGCCAACTTTCCATTAAGGAAAGCGGTTTTGACATCCATTTGCCATATTTCATAGTCATGAAATGCGGCTATGGCTAACAGAACCCTAATAGACTTAATCTTGGCCACTGGAGAAAAGGTCTCATCATAATCAACTCCCGGAGTTTGTGAGAAACCCTTTGCAACCAGTCGTGCCTTATAAGTGTGTACATTACCATCCATGTCGGTCTTCTTCTTGAAGATCCATTTGCACCCTACAGTCTTACGACCTGGTACATTATCAACCAAGTTCCAAACTTGATTGTCATACATGGACTGTATCTCGCTGTCCATTGCCTCTTTCCACTTGGCTGACTCAGGGCCTGCCATGGCTTCCGCGTAACTGTTAGGTTCATCCAGACCTATCAGTGTCTCATCACTGATAAGTGTATCACCTTCCGCAGTAATATGGAATCCATAGTAATGCTCAGGTGCATTCCTAACCCTTGTGGAACGCCTCAGAGGTACAGACTTGTCAATTGGCTCAACAGAAGTTTCCTCCTCAAGTTGAGTGCTAGGGTTTGAAGTTCCTTCACCACTTGACTCTTGAATTTCTTCAAGGTTAACTTGCCTCCCACTGTCTCCTTGGCTTATGAACTCTCTCTCTCTCGAAAGAAAGCCCTCCTAGCTACAAAGACCACATTCTCACTAGGTCTGTAGAAGAGGTAACCAAAGGATTTCTATGGGTAGCCGATGAAAATACACCTCTCACTTCGAGGTTCGAGCTTATCATGAGTCTCGCGTCTCACGAAAGCCTCGCAACCCCAAATCTTAATGTGGTCTAGTTTGGGTACTTTACCAGTCCACATCTCATGAGGAGTTTTGGCAACTTTCTTTGTGGGAACTAGATTAAGGATATGGGCGGCAGTCTCTAAGGCATACCCCCAAAATGAAATTGGTAGCGAAGCTCGACTCATCATGGAACGAACCATATCCAACAAGGTTCGATTACGCCTCTCAGCTACACCATTCAACTGCGGTGTCCTAGGAGGTGTCAATTGTGAGACAATCCCACATTCCCTAAGATAGTCGAGGAACTCTGAACTAAGATACTCACCACCTCGATCGGATCGAAGCATCTTAATGTTCCTGCCCAATTGATTCTCGACTTCCTGTTTAAACTCTTTAAACCTCTCAAAAGTCTCTGACTTATGCTTGATTAAGTAGACATATCCATATCTACTGTAATCATCAGTAAAAGTCAAATAATAACGATTAGCATCCCTTGTGGCATGTTTGAAGGGCCCACACACATCCGTGTGTATAAGATCCAACAAACCTTCACCCCTCTCACAAGAACCTGTGAAGGGTGACTTTGTCATTTTTCCAAGTAAGCATGATTCGCAACTATCATATGACTTTAGGTCAAATGACTCCAATACTCCATCCTTTTGGAGTTGGCCTATGCGTTTCTTGCTTATATGTCCAAGACGACAATGCCATAATGATGCTTTATCCAAGTTATTATCATTAACAGAATCAATACACAATACATTATTTCCTAAGTTATCAACCACAGATACAGTTTCATACACACCATCACAAGGTAATGCTTTAAAATAAAGAACATTATTAAAGAAAGCATTAATCGAACCAACTTCATTATCAAATGAAAAGGTGAAACCTTGTTTATACAATGCATGAAAGGAAATAATATTTCTTGCAATTTCTGGCGAATAACAACATTTATTCAAATCTAAACTAAACCCACTACTTAGCGATAAAGTATAAACTCCAATCTTGGTGACAGGTAAAGCTTTCCTATTCCCCATGATTAAGTTTATTCTTCCATGCTCCACATTCTCACTTCTTCTTAGTCCCTGCAAATCAGAACAGATATGAATACCACAACCGGTATCAAGGACCCAAGAGTTAGAATGGGGTGAGTTATTAGATAAGATAGTGTAAATACCTGCATGGTTGGGTTTAACTTTCCCATCCTTCACATCTTGCTGGTACTTTGGGCAGTTCCGCTTCCAATGTGACTTTTCATGGCAATAGAAACATTCAGCCTCTTTAGGGTCAGAAGAAGGAGTGACAAAACCTTTCTTGGTTCCACTTGAAGAAGAGCCATCAAGGATCCTAGCCTTGGTACCCTTCGAAGATCTCTTCCTCTTCTTCCCTCTACCTTTCCCGATTGCCAAAACCGGGGCGGAGTTTGGAGTAGGAGTGTTAACAACCGACTTACCCTTAAGACCTGTTTCTGCGGTCTTGAGGAGTCCCTGAAGTTTGCTGAGTGTGACCTCTTCCTTATTCATGTGATATGTCATGTAGAATTGATCATAGCACGATGGTAAGGAGTGCAAAATGATATCTATTGCAAGCTCCTCAGGGAAGTTCACATTAAGCTTCAGCAACCGATCCACATACCATTGCATTTTCTGCATGTGGCTCGTGACGGATTCCCCGTCCTTCATCATGGTTGTTATGATAGAGCATATGATTTCATACCTCTCTTGTCGTGCACTTTGATGGTATCTTTCCATCAGATCTTGGTGCATTTCAAAAGGGTAGAAGTCCTCATAGGACTTTTGGAGTTCCGCTGTCATGGTGGCCAACAGGATGCATGCTACTTTTGTAGCATCCCTTTCATGTGCCCGGAAGTCAGCGATCTCCTGGGGAGTTGCAGTGGTCTCATCAATCTCCTTAAGCTCCTTGTCAAGGACATATTCTTTGTCCTCGTAGCGGGTAATCATCCTGATGTTTCTGATCCATTCATTGAAGTTGGATCCATCAAAAGTGACTTTCCCACACAAGTTCATAAGGGTAAAGGAGCCTTTAGGATTAGAGCCAGAAGCAGCATTGTTTGAAGACATCTGAAAGAAGAGAACAAGATTAGTTTAGATATTAAGAGAGTCCTTAATAAAACACTCAAATGTAATATTAAGGCTAGGATCCAATCACAATATATTATAACTTAGAAGAGGTATGCCGTAATCCAAGCTATAACATATTTGAAAGGTAGGTGAATGACGATTCACCAATTTCCACCATGAAAAACGAAATATAAATATTAGGTTTTTAATTGGTTCTTAGAAATTCCTAGATTCTTTTGAGATTCAATGAACTTTTCAAAGGCATGTTTCAATCTCGAGTGTGCCCTCCAAGTTTTGTGACTGGGATACCGAGGATCACAAAACGAGGTGTGAAGTAACCATGCAAATCACTTGGTACCCTCAAGGTTTATCACTCAATCGATGTGCCGGTAAACCACACACGCTCCACCGATGCTATGGTAAACCTTAAGTCACCCTTTACCTACCTTGTTAAGTCCAAGTTAGTGTGCCGGTTAACCACACACGCTTCACCAACGACTTAAACAAAGTGTAAAGTGTAATTTCATGGATTAGCACCTTATTCACATTTTCCTAAAGTAACTAAGATTGGGAATTTAATAAAAGCATTTAGTTACTTTATAATATTCATCATACTTTTAATGAGAATTTATAAGTCCTTGTCTTACCCGTTCGGCTAACGACCCTCTACCGATCAAGGAAGCGGTGGGTGAGAGTGGACACCCATTAAGTTGCCATTTTATAGGCAACAACCTTATACCCCCCTTATAGACCGGCTTCGTGAATGAGGCGTACTAGCGGTAAGACGACTTGACGTTATACATATATATATATATATATATATATATATATATTAGTAACTTATAATATTATAAAGTATAAGGGTTGAATTTTAACTTTTAAAATTCTAAGGGTTGGAACTAAAGTTTTAATCAAGACTTTACATGTTCCAAAACTTGAGGGCAAGTTTTGTAAACTTCCAAAACTTTTCATTTCTTATAACTTATGAATTAATTGAGTAATAAAAATGAAGACTCTTCATTTTTATAACTCTTGTGTTCTTTTAATGGCTTTAATAAAAGTGAGACTTTTGGTTTTCCATAACTTGAGGACAAGTTATGGACTCCATTAAAACACATTATGATCATGAATTAAACTACCATGAAGGTTACAAACAATTCCTATGATCATCTAATCTTCATAAGTTCAAGAACATGAATATGAACATTTTCAAGAATAAAAAATTACACTTAAAAAAAACTTGTAATTTTAATAATTGCCATTGTAAATGGATTAGCATAAACATTACACCATCTAAAACAAGCTTTAAAACATCAAAACAGTTTAGGGTAATGTTTCTAGTCCATTTCCAGCAACAAATGTGCAAACTTTCATACGAGCAGAAAACAGAAAAACGATTTTTTTTTTCAAGCTGTTTGCACACAAAAAAAAAACAACAACAAACGAACCTGGCTCTGATACCACTGATGGGTTTTGAGCATTCTAACACTTCCTAAGTGTACATGCAACCCTAATAACCTTGGATCTATGTTTGTCTAATTATCATGCAAAGTTGAATTCCAAGGTTATATTCCTATCTAGCATACATGGGGAACAAATTTTAACTTGCATGAAAGATAGAATAACTTACCTTGTTGTTGCTTATGATCCTTGAAACCTTGTGAGCCTAGCACCCCAAGTGTGATGCCTCAAATGCTTCACACAACACCAAATGCTTTTGGAATGACTTTAGAGAGAATACACACTTCTAAAATCGGCCTAGCCCTCTTGTTTCTTATGTGTAGCCGATTTTGGTGGAGAATGGTTTTCTTATATAGTGTTGGCACATCTAGGGTTACACCATGTAAACCCTAATGTGTCATGACTCTTAATTTCCATGACCCATGGGTTTGTAACTCCCATGGAGCATCCATGGAGCATCCTATGGGTGGAACCCAACTTGATATCCATGGAGCCTCTTAGCCCACTATATAAGATATGAAAGATTTACATAATCTACCCATATATTTAATTAGTTATCTTTTGATCACTTAATTAATTCTAAATTAATTCTTGATCAAACTAATTAAATAATATTATTAATATATTAGAACTTATAATATATTAATAAACCATAAGTGTTATTTCTCTCATTTTAGTTTATCCAATTGCATGGTGCCATGCAACCCAAATGGACCATGCCGGGTCGGGTCAAGTACATACCATAAATAGTTATGGACTTAGACACCTTATCCAACAATAAGATGGTTGCTATGTTAGTGATCGGTTAGATCGGTATCCTGGTTATAGGATGGTTGCCATGTTAGTGATCTATTAGATATGTATGACTATCCTTACTTGCTAGCTAGCGTATGATATTTATGTGCACATGTTTGTTGGTTTGGGGGGTTGGGTTGAGGCAGGTCCTGCTTTGTGCTGTAGGCCAAGATACCCAGGGCGGACCGTATAGACTGCAGAACCGACTAGGGCATACTAGTCAAGCCGAAGGCCCGACGAGCGGTCCGGATAGGCTGAAGGCCCTGAGAGGCGGTCCAGGCGTGCCGATAGCTTGGAGAGCGGTCCAGATAGACTGATGGCCTCTGAGGCGGTCCAGTTAGACTGATTGCTCATTATGCATGTTGTGTTTGTTTATATGATACGGTTATATCTGTATGGCGTTGGTATTTTGGGGGAACTCACTAAGCTTCAGGCTTACAGTTGTTGATTATGTTTCAGGTACTTCTGATGATCGCGGGAAGGCGAAGGCGTGATCGTGCACCTCCTTATATTTTCATGATTTGATTATGGGGATATTCTGATGTTTAAACTCGTTTGAAAACAAATTGTAATAACTTAATGATTTTAAATGTTTTAAAAAATTCAAATTTGGCATGATTTTTTATGGGTGTTACAATTTCAATTAATCACTTGGATTAATTAACAATTTTTAATTAATTAAAACTATATAATTAATTACCAAAATAATTTCTAATTAATTTATTAATTCCTTAATAAATTAACAACTTATTTTCTCCATTCCCATAATGTATTTTTGTCATAAGACCAACCCAAAAAGACCCTACTGTTATTAGAAATATTACCAAAACAGTTAATGACCTTAGACACAATTTCCAATAAATTTAAAATTATCGAATGAATTTCTATGCTTATACTAAATCGAGAATTTTATGAGATAAAAGACTGTCGCGGAAAGCATGCTAAAGCATCATAATGCATGCCATGAATATTTTTAATGAATTGATCAAATAAGGTTCGAATGACATCGCCACTTGTATATTGGGGTGTGGTAAAAAACCAAAATCGAATAAGCAAACCGAACCAAATGATTTTTGGTTTATTTGGTTCAGGCTATTTGGTTTTCGGGTAATTTGGTTTGATTAACCGAATAAGGATACCTTATTTGGTTTGGTTTTGGTTAAATTTTAATTGTTTTGGTTAAACCGAAAAAACCGAATAAGCTATATATATATATATATATATATATATATATATATATATATATATATATATATATATATATATATACTAGTTTATAACTCGTGGGAACCACGGTTACAAAATTAATTAAATTTTTATAGTAAACTCAAAATTTTTAATAAATTATTTTAAATAAATTATTAATTAAGAGATTTTTTAGTTATATAAATTTTAATCATTGATTAAAATAAATATGTGAAATTATATTTTATAGTTTGTATTAATTTTATTTTAATTTTTATTCTAATGTTATTAATTTAATGTAATTAGAGTGAGAAATTTAAGTTTTGAAATTTGAAATGGAGTTGACAAGTGGCATGCATTAATTAGGAGACATAATAAGGTGACACATGACAAAAGGAGAATAAAATATGCATTCATTAGGATGCCTAATAGAATGACACATGTCAAAAGAAGAATAAAATTATCCTTTTATTAGAATAGGGATATATATATATATATATATATATATATATATATATATATATATATATATATATATATATATATATATATATGAATTAACATTTTATATATAAATTTATAGATTAGTTAATAAGATTTTCATAACTTAATATTTAGGGCATCTCTAATGGGATGTTTTTTATAGCTTGATAATATTTGGTCGAATGGTAAAAACAATTTAACAATATTGAAGTATATGATTTTTTTGCTCATTTTTATTGACTATTTAATATATATTAAGTGGTCAATATAGTTTAATATTTTGAACATTCTAATCTTTTTCTCTTTAATAATATTATATTTTATCCCATTGATTTAATTTTTAGTATTTATTATTTATCTAAAGTTTATAGATAAAAAATATATAATATATAAGTATATAATATAGTAATATGTGAATTGTTTGTACGCGAGTGAATGTTTATATTAAAATACGATGTGTTTAAATAAGAATTAGTTATACGATATGATTTTATATAACATTTTATATAGATAAATATAAAATAGTTAAATTAATGAAAAAAGTCGTAAAAAAGTTTAACCATTGGAGAAACAATTTAACTAGAGGTCAATATAATTAAATAGTGAGGTTGTAATTTTTTTGACCTATCATATAGGTTTACCATTGTAGATGCTCTTACTTATTAACCATTATAAATTTATAATTGTTTTATATTTTGTATTAAAAACTAAAAACAATTTAACCAAATGTCAGTTAACCTTCGTTCATTTCACTCATCTTAATATATTAACCTATCTCCACAACTTATGTGTCTGCATCAACTCTTCAAGACAACATATCATGAAAGATTGAATATATTAGTGTATTTTCTTTATTTTGTTTAACTGGTTAGACAAACCGAATAAACCGTAACCAAATAAACCGTAATTGATTAAACCGAACCTTATTTGGTTTGGTTATGGATAGATTTAAAATATAAAAAAATCGATAAACCGAACTGATTTAACCAAAAACTAAAAACCGAACCGAATAACACCCTACCTTTACGGTGGGTATAGAATCTATATCAATGACAACATTCACCATATTTACCAACTCCTTATTTCACTAGAACACCACACAATGTAAACAATATATTATATATATGTCACCATAATTGCAAGCTGGTCGGGTACCTCGGTG
This sequence comes from Lactuca virosa, assembly GCF_052849685.1. NCBI lineage: Eukaryota > Viridiplantae > Streptophyta > Magnoliopsida > Asterales > Asteraceae > Lactuca > Lactuca virosa. The sequence goes on from NC_136428.1 coordinate 30,568,059, forward strand.
TAATTATGCTATTTTGTTTTTATGTTTATGGAGTGATAAAATATGAGGAAGAACTTGAAATTATATAAATATAAAAACCAAGGTGACTAAGATTATCGCATACATGTGACATGAATTATTTAAAGATCTCTTACTTTATGAATGTTATATTGTGTTTCGGTAGGGCATAAAACAAATTTATAGTTAAATAAAAACCAAACTATATATATATATATATATATATATATATATATATATATATATATATATATATATATATAAAGAGGTAGTTTGAAATTTCATTTAAATTTTTTGAAAAGTCAACAAATCAAAATAAATGTTTGACAATGTGATAAAGAATTACAAAATAACTTTTTATAAACATTTTAAAAAAGACTTCAATAAGTTAGAATTTCTAACTTTTCAAAATTCCTTATAACCTTTTGGGTTTGGGTTGTAAAAACTAAAATACTCGTTAAAAGATGTATACGTTTAGACATACATTTAAAAAAAATAACTTATGAATTTATTGACTTGTTAACCTTTTCCATCACAAAAAACTAATTCAAACACTTTTTAAAAAAACTCATTTTCATACAACCATAAGTTAATAAGTCATTTTGTTTAAAAGTCATTTTGAGTTTCAAATGAAATCTCAAATACTCTTTAACTGATAAATTAAATATCATTTACTTTTGTTTATACCAATCTTTCTATTAATGACATATAAAATCCATTAATTTTTCTTAATCATCTATCTTGATTTTGACAATTACATTCATATAGTAATTTCTTTAAATCATCTAACTATTTTGTAGAATTGTTAATATATTTATTTGGATTATCTCCATCTCTATATCTCTATATACTACTAAAAAAGTAGTTCTTTTGACATGTGTCACTATATTATTCCTTCTAATTATTGTCATGCCTTTTGTCAACCTATTGATTCTCCATTTTAAATTTTAAAATTTAAATTTTCTATTCTAATTATATTAAATTAATAACATTAGAATAAAAAATAAAATAAAATTAATACAGATTATTAAATGATATAATTTCACATATTTATTTGAATCAACGATTATAATTTTATATAACTAAAAAAATATTTCTTAATTAATAATTTATTTAAAACATTTAATTAATAATTCTGAGTTTTTACTATGAAAATTTAATTAATTTTGTAACTACATTTTATAAACTAGTTTATCCTAATATACCTAGCAATGTATATCATTAATACATGATTTCACTCGACAAGCTTTTGAAAAATGATAATTGTTTCAAAGAGTCTAGTTTGCCATCATTAATCCATGTTTTGTGATTTTTAAAATTCATTTTGACTTTTTTAAGGCCGAATGTATTCTCCACGCTGAAGATTATGGAGAGCTTCCAAGTCAACAACCGCCACCATCACTGTGGTAATCGGTATACCTGCAACGTACCCATGAAGAAAAAGATGGAAGAAAAAGGAACAAAAGAAAGAGAAGAAGTGTGGCGTCTCGTGGTGTAAACCACAACAACCAACGCTAGTGCTGTCAGGTAAGACAACGCCACCTTCGAGGTAGTGTGCATGATTGTGGTGAGATGTCAATATGGCTATAAACGCCCAGGGTCGGTCCTAAAAAGTTAAATATTCTCAAAAACCCAGGACGAACAAGAAAAAAAGGCCCTTATCTTTATTATAATTTTTTATTTTTAAATAAAATTATATAATGAATAAAATTGGGCCCAGTGCAACTGCCCACTTTGCCCCCTCAACGCCCCCATGCAATCGCCTCTCATAGTATACCCTTAGGCATAATATGTTTTTGTTTACGATACAATTATTACATATAATAAAATCCTTACATTTTTCAATGTGGTTTGAAACTCCATTTGTTTTTGTCGGCAAAATGAAGCTATTTCGCAAAACAAAAGTAGAATTTTACAATTGTGAGATGAATATAAAGTATTTCTCGACGAATTGGGATTCATAAATCTTTATTAAATAAACTTTTTGTTCAGGTGAATATAAAGCATTTTGCAACCATAACCTTTTCTGCAAAAAAGAATGTGATTCATTGTGTATAACCATTTACTTTGTGACGCATTGTAATTTGTAAAGTATTTTTGTACATAACAACACAACAAAATACCCAAAGCCAGGAAAGGATATGTAGAGTACATGTGCCAATGCACAGAAAAGGGTAATGTTGAAGTTTGAAAACGGTAGAAAAGGAGGCGTAAATAGGAGCAAGTAAAAACAGTAAATGGCTGACTGACAATATGCTTTGGTTGGGGTCCCCATACCCACGCACACGAAAACCCAGTGGACCTCCTTCCCGACGCCCAAAAATGGTAAATAGCTCAGCCGATTGCGACGTATCTCGACGGAAACAGCCACGCTATTAACCCTCCTCCTGTCAAAAACACTTTCCTCTAAACAGACAGCTTCTGTCACTCCCTTAAACTCACAGGCAACCGAGGCTCCCCATTGTATCTGAATCAGTATCTCTCACCTTTTTCTTCCATGCAAAACATAAGTCAAACCTAGCTCTGAATCACATAGCTAGGAGAATCAAAGACGTGGCTAGACCCTAATTTATGACTCCTTGCGTTGACTGTTCATTCATTATATCACCAATTGGATTTTGGATTTCATCAGGAACCGGGTGACTGAATGGCGGATGCTGTCAAATGTCAACTCTTTTTTTTGTTTTCTTTCGTTATCATTAATTTGAGCATACACCTAATAAAAGAATTTTGAATCACCTTTTTCAAATAATCTGAACTTTTATCCCCCAAGTCTTAGTAGAGAGAGGAAAGGGAAAAAGATCAAGATAGAGAGAGAAAGAGAAACAGGGGGACCAAGTTTGTAGCTTTTTGTTTCAATCGTTTGTCCCTGTTTTTTTTAATGGGGGTCAATGTAGGAATCATGGAAACCATCAAAACCCCAACCCTTTTAAGTTTCTAGGGTAAAGATAGAAATTTAGGTTTTGTATTTTCTTGAAAAATGGGGAATGGAGACAGAAGCAGTAGTAGGGGTTTTAATATGGGAGGCGGAGACGATGACTCAGGGGAAGCACCCGCACCTGCACCTTCACCTTCACCTGCGACGTTCTTGGAGTCTGATATTGCAGTGGGTATGAACATGCAGCACGCTGTATCATCTTTTAACCTTCGTAACAAGATCACCAATTTCATGCCTCCTTCTTCATATTACCACCACAACCAGCTTCACAATCATCAAGCTTCGACTGAAATTGGTGGTGGCGTAGTCTTCGGTAATAAGCTATAAGTATCAATTATCAAAATTTCATACTTTTTCTTTGTGCCGGATTTTCAATTGTTTATCATGTTGAGTGTAAAGAGAAGACCCTTTTCTGTAATGTGGAATACAGGGTCAGACAGTGGTGGAGCAACGGAAGTTTCAGGGAAAGTACTTTTCACTGCGACTCAGTGGCAAGAGCTTGAGAGGCAGACGATGATCTATAAGTACATTATGGCTTCTATCCCTGTTCCCCCTCAGCTCTTAATACCTTTGTCCACTCAATCCAACAGTACTTTCTTTTCTTTATTTTAATCCGATATTCACTTCCCCCCTTTTTCCATCAAACTATTTGTTTATTTGTTTGAAACTTGGAAAAAAGGAGGCACCTTTTCCTTTTCCTTTGATTTTTTTAATCCGTCAAAAAGTGGAGATGAGTAATTTGATTTTGGTAAATTTGGGCATCGTAGAGGGGGGCATGGACATGAGATTCTCAAGCGGGTCGGATCCGGAGCCATGGAGGTGTAGAAGAACCGATGGAAAGAAATGGAGATGTTCGAGGGATGTAGCACCTGACCAGAAATACTGCGAGCGTCATGCCCACAAAAGTAGACCCCGTTCAAGAAAGCCTGTGGAAATTCAACCCCACAACACTAACATTACAACAAGCGCCCTCAACATTACTCCTACTTCGTATACAAATACTCTTACAACTTCTTCATATCAACATCCCAGGTGAGTGTTCTATCGTTGTTACTAACTATCAGTTTGTTTGTCTTCTAATTTTATGGGTATTTGATGGTTTTCTTGCATGAATACGTGAAGTTGGGCGATCCCTGTATCTGTATCTTCATCGAACCAACAATTTCAGGAATCATTGAATCACTCACCCAGAGTAGGATCGAAAAGGAACCATAATTTTCCTCAAGAACATGAATCCCACAACAACAACTACAGTAATATTTTGGATACTACTAGTACTGCAGGTGTTAGGAGGCAGAATTTCATTGATGCTTGGTCGAGAAGTACCGGAGGAGGGGACAACTGTTCTCTTACTTTGTCAATGCAATGTAGTGGTGGGATTGATGATGATGATCACAATTTTGAAATTGGAATGTTGGATGTGGAAAGAGAAGGGAAATCGCATAACCAGTGGTTGTTGAACCAGAGTTGTTGGATGGGTTCACGTTCAACACCTGGTGGACCATTGGGTGAAGCATTGGGCCTGGGTATTGCTAGTAGTACTGTGAATGGGCCTTTGAGTGGGCCATCTTTTCATGGCCATAGTAGTAGTAGTAGTAGTAGTAGTACAACTACAAGCAGCTTGTGCGAGAATGGTGACACACATGGCCATGAACTTAGCTTCATTAGGTGAACCTGAAACCATGGAAAGCTATGATCAATGGGGTCCATCTTGTGTTTTGTAGTTGAAAATTTCTGAGACTACTTGGGTTTCATTTTACTTAACAATTTTATTTGCCATAGACCATAGTTCATCTTTTTATAATGCCAATGAATCATGTAGAATGAATGACAATTTTATTGTTGATTTTAGTCTTTAGTTTTTATGCAAGATTTCTTTGTTTGTCATTTGGTCTTTTGGAATATTTCTCACTATAATGGCCCACTAGGTGGTTGGTATAAATGTTCAAGAGTCCATAGGCAATCCAATCCACAATGGAATTGGAATTCCTACATGGATTAAACCCTTGAGACTCAAAATTTTGCATGTTTCTAAAAAGATACCACCCCTTAATTATACATTGCACTTGGCTCATGTTAGCATGCCCATGTTCAATAAATATTACAATAGTTGGAAACAATGAAGAGAATAGATTTAATACAAGATATATGAAAATGGCAACAAATGGAACCCTAATTTCTTTTGTTTCGGTTCATCAAACATCACCTAAACTTGATGCTACTTCTTCTCTATGTTATGTCGACATGCCACTAATTAACTCACCTAAGCCACCTTCTTAAATCAGTAGTAGAACAAGGTGAAAGCTCTCCACCATTAGTGCTGTCTGCATAATACCATTGCTGTCCCATACCAACATGACCCACTTGGACACTCTTGAAGCTTGGACTCCTCAAGTTATGGCCATAATTATGATCAGAGTAATAATGACCCTTGTACCCCTCACTGCCATTGTCACATGGATCAGGGATGGGGTATGCTAGTCTTTTCTTAGCAGACCCCACTCGTTCCCTCTCTGGTGTTGCGGGTCTCTGTCTAGGTGTGCTTTGCGACCTTATCTTTGCTTTCGCAGACTCTGTAGCAGCCATGTAGTTAGGTATTGCTATGTCGTTTACACACGTGCTATACCTAAACATGGACCCACTGACACGTGGGGTTGAGCGTAGGCTATGTATGTTTGCATTCAAGTAATTTCTCTCCTCTTTTGAACAATGCGGACTTGCTGACCGGATCTGTAATGGTCTGGTCTTGATCGGAGATGGTGTGATGGGTTGTTGACCTGTTGAAGGACTGTAGCTTGATCTTCGACTCGGTGAGTTGGGGATGTAATGTGAAGCATGGTATTGTTGTAATTTGTAAGCGCTTGTACCTGAGCGAGAATTGGGTCTTGAAGTATCGATTTCAACGGTTTTTATTGAGTCCCTTCTGTCTAAAGAAGCTCTGCTGGTTCTCTGGTTTTCCCATTGCTTTGCTTCTATCCACCGATCTAACCAACTAGCACTTTCTTCAAGCTCTTTTTCATCCATGCTAGATGGGTTTCTGTTGAGTTTCTGCATCTTGATATGGGTTTTCGTTAGCGAGTCTAAAGAAAAGAACATGGCCATGAAATCTAATTACGATCGAGCCAGCTATAAGTGTACCTGTTGGGAGAAAGCTGTAGCAAGAGACGCTTCACGTTCCTTTCTGCTCTGTAATATCGCATCCAGCTCTTCAAGAGAGTGTGGTCTGTCACTCCAATCATCTGGAATGCAACTTCCGTCTCTGGACTGTTATGTAAAATCGTTAAAGGACTTAAAGAAACACTGTCTCTTTAGTGTAAAGGCAATATATATAGAGAAAGCTATACTTACCATGGACTTCCTTTGTCGTATATCTTGAAGGTATTTGGATTCCAAGAAAGTTGGTGTTTCTGCCATCACTGACTTTCTACCTCCGTCATGTGAGAGCCTGGATCGTTGATCATGTAGTCGTGATTGTACTCGTAAAAGTGCCTGCATGCATCTTAAAGTGATGGTTGCTTGCTTTCTTACATTCTGACCTCGAATCACTGCTTGAAGCATCACTATCCCCTTCAGTGCTCGTAGTGCTCTTCTTGCCTTCAACCACAGTAAAAGCACATTCAAATTCAGAATTAATCAGAAATATGATGGACCCACCACAAGTTATGTTTGTCACGTGACATACGAATATGAAAATTCATAGCTCGTCGTTTGTCGTGATTTCTTTAATTCATCGTACATCTCTCTCATGTGAAAGAAACAACAAAAGACAAAAGAATATAAATATATTTCTTGAAACTTTAAAAGAATATTTATATATATGTGAAGTAGTTAACGTTATAAGACTGTTGCCTCTGCCATCGTGCCCTACTCACATGGTTGTGATATATGGCTTAAATTCCATGTTACTATGATAATATTGTTTAATGAATAGTTGTGAGTTTGCAATCAGTATTATCTGTTTATCTTATAGTAAAATGAGATCTTTACGATAACTTGTGCACTGGCACGTGAGTTTCTGCACCAAGTACCCTGTCAACTACCAGAAATTAAGTAATATGTGTCCAGAAACCATTACATCCAGGAACTAAGGACTTCATTTTAATTTTTGTTTGCTTTTTATGCTCTAACTAAATCCAATATAATCGGCTACTTAGCGTAGATTATGGTTTTGTTTTCATAAATTAGATGACTTATACGCAAATTTGTTTACCGAGACAGAAACATAAACCCAGTAGACCATTTCAAACCGAGTAGAAAGATCTGTATGCTATGTAAAAGGAGGAAAGGATTACCAGGTAGCCACGGAAAGATGTCTGAATGAGAATGGCAGCGAAATGGTGCTTAACAGAAATGGGAGAAGGTCTGGTGGTGAGACGAATAATCTCCGCAGCTGCATGGGCGGTAGTGGCAGCAGCTTCAGCCGCTTTAATGGTGGCTGCCGCCATTAAAATGGCACGCTTTTCCTCCTCTGCAGCGAGGTCATGGACAGCATGTTTAGGTTGTGGAACATCGTTACTTGATACATTATCTCTCACTTGACTCGGTATTTGTACAGCATTTGATGATTTTCTAAACAACCATCTTCTCTTCTCCCTCTTCTGCAACAAAACCATAATCAATATATTCACAAAGATATATAGAAAGCCTGACCCTGTGCATGTGTTGTGTGTAAAGTAGAAGTGGTGTTATATATACGTACCCTGTCCTCTTCTTGATCGAAATCTTGATCTTGATTCTTTGATTTATTTGGACTAAAAGCTCTCTTGACTGCGGTAAACCACGAACCACTTCCTTTCTTTCCCATATCAAGAGATGATGAAGGTGGGAATAGAATGAAGAAGATATGGTAAGAGATATATATATATATATATTTAAGCTAAACTGATGATGGGGTGGGGTGGGGTGGGGGTGGGGGTGGGTGTGCTCAAGTGTCCAATGAGGTTTTGAATCAGGCATCCACCCCACTGAGGGACGGGTTGCGTAAGAATCCAAAGACCATTGTGAGGGGTGTGGGATTCTTGTTTATCATGAACAGAAGCCATGAGGGTACTCTCATTATTTAATAACAACAATCAAGTATGAGACCACAAAAGCTCTCACTGACTGATTTCACGTGGTCACGTACAAGCCCCAATGACACTCGATACCCGATATCAGTGTGGGTCTGGGTCTCTCTCTCTCTCTCTCTCTCTCTCTCTCTCTCTCTCTCTCTCTCTCTCTCTCTCTCTCTCTCTCTCTCTCTCTCTCTCTCTCTCTCTCTCTCTCTATGGAGGTTGGGAATCTCTCTCCCCTCGTTGGGAGTTAGGCAGGTGGACTCGGTCAAATGTTTACTTTATTTGGTTTGACGTTACTCTTGCTCCCTCGTTTTGTGCATTCATGGCCTGGTTGGGTTTTTCCAGATCGCATCCGATTGGGGTAAGAATCATTGTGCTGATTCCTATGTCATTTCAGTCTCTAGCAGAAATCTCATTGGTGTTATCATGACACTTGGCCATTAACAAACGCTAGTTACGTCTTATCCAATGTCCATACTCGTATTTATATGCTTATATACTTGCCTAATATATATACTTTTTTTATTCATGAATATAACACATATGGATATTAGCAGTGTTTCCTATAATATACAAGAGATAACGAGATAAAGTATCATCAAGTACTAATATCAAATCAAGAATTGGTATAATTAAATGTGAAGAGTAGGTAGTTGCACCAACCAAATAGCTTTTGCAATGGTCCCCTACCTTACCTCGTTTGCTCCCTCGTATCTAAATGTTATCCCATCAACTCTTTATATGTTTATTAACTTAAAAATAACGACATGTATTTCATTTATTTATTCTTTTTGTTGTGGTGTGGATACCTTAGTTCATATGGTCCTAATCTAGCTATCAACCCCGTATATGAATATGGCAAATTTTCTTTTATAAAAATAGTATATAACAAGTTAACATATGAGTCCATCACTACTCCTTAACGGATTGTCCTCGGTTTAATTGCTGCGATGACAATTTGTTTTGGATCTTAATTGCATGATTCCAAATGAATACAATCTCTAACAAACGAAACTAAACATGAAGCAACTACACAACAAGTAGAAAGCTTTTCAGTACTACGTAAAAACCTTATCCTAGCCACCCTGATAAAGCCTCCTAAGATTTGAATACCATGCCAATATTCATTTCAATATATTTACTTTTTTAATAGCAACATTGAGAAACATATACTCTAATTGCAAATTTTTGTTAACCAAGTCTACCGTGAATAGTATTTTAGCGCAAGCTCTTGGAATAGGAACAAAACATGGGCTTTTGTCTTTGACTATAAGATTGTCGATTGTTGAACAACAAACTCAAACATATGTGAAATTGGGCCCCTCCACGACATGGGCAATATACAGTTGCCCACCTCGCACACTCTTAGAGACCCCCTACTGATTATTAACAAGGTGTGCACATCAAACACATTGCTAATTATTATGATAGATATTAAACTCACCTCAAAATATTCCCATTGTTTTAATGTGTATATATAGTACATAGATATACAAAATAAGTATAACAAATACAAAACCAACCTAAAATACAAATTTTAAACAATATAACGTGATAAGCCAGGGCTTATCTATAATACCCCCCGTCAAGCTGAGTGGTACATGGTAAATCAACATGAACCTTGGTAGTGAATCGTTCAAAGAGAGGACGTGGAAGACTCTTCATGAATATGCCAACTAGTTGTAGATATGCAGGGACAAATTGAGTATGTAGCTTTCTAGACGCATCAAGTTCACTACAAAGTGATAGTCAATATCGATGTGTTTTGCCCATTTGTGTAAAATAGGATTTGACTGAGAAACAAAGCGCTTCTGTTGTCGTAGAGTAAAGTAGGACAATCTGGAGGTAATGCATGAAGCTCTCGAAGTAGATGACTTACCTAGACAATTTCAGCAGCAGAGTTCACCATGGCACGATATTCAGATTCATAACTAGAACGGTAAATTGTGGGTTGCTTTTTAGCACTCCAAGAAACTAATTTCCACCAAGAAATATGGAATATCCATATGTAAAACGTCGAGTTTCAATGCAACAACCCTAATCCGCATCTGAGTAACCAATTAACGAATGTGACGGGGGATGCTGAACGTGTAACACAAAAGAGATAATACCTTTGACATACCGAGTGATACATTTGACTGCCTACAAATGATCAATGGTTGGAACATGAAGAAACTGGCTCACTTGGTTGTCGACATATGATAAGTCGGGATGAGTGATGAGTGGATCTGATGTTGAAGAGTAGAAACCGGTTTCAAGTCAAGCAAGTCAGCATGTGCAAGAATGTCGTGAGCATACTTGGTTTGGGTTAGAAAAAGGCCACTATCGGTGTAGGAAACTTCATATCTGAGAAAATAGCTTAGCTTACCCAGATCCTTAGTAGCAAATTCATTATTGAGACGATTAATGAAGGTATGGATAAGTGCAGTATTTTTGCCGGTAAGGATGATGTCGTCCACATAAAAAAGAAGGTATAACAGGTTGGAGTCGTGTTTTAAAAAAACAGGGAGGTGTCTGCATGACTACACACGAACCCCAAACCAAGTAAGAATGTGCTAAGTCTTTGAAACTAGGAACGAGTGCTTGTTTAAGGTCATACAATGCCTTTTTTATGCAGAAAACATGATAAGGAAAATATTTCATCAATATAGTCGGGCGGTTGCTCTATAAACACAATGTCAGAGAGATGCCCATTTAGAAACACATTTTTTATATCGAGCTGATGTAATGACCATTTATATAAAACAACAAGAGATAACACAATACACACAGTTAAGTCTTTGACAACTGGATTGAATGTGTATGAATAATCAATGTTGGGGATCTATGAGAAGCCTTGAGCGACTAACCAAGCTTTAAGACATTGAACTGTGCCATCATCTCATAATTTGGTATGAAAGATCCATTTAGAACTGATTTTTGGCTTAGGAACCAAGTCACATGTGTTATTGTGGTGTAAAGCAGTCATTTCATCTTCCATAGCCATGAGCCAATGCAGATTTTTCGTAGCTGATTTGAAGCCTTTAGGTTTTATAGTAGAGAATCGTGCTTGATGTAGCCGAGAATGTTGAAGCTAAGTGAGATCAACAATTTGATTTGGTTTGAAAGTGCTTGCACGAGATTTTGGTCACCATAGGATGAAAATTGGTGGAAGATGTTGCACCAGGAGCAGTAGAAGACAACATTGTTGGCGACGAGGCAGCTGAAGATGAAGGCGGCTGGGCTGCTGTCACTGTTGTTGTTGATGTCGATTCGACAATGGGAAGAGTTGTAGTTGGCTCATGGAGGGCTGAAACAACATGCTTAGATGGGCATATCAAGCAATGTGAAACTAGGTTTGGCGTTTTTTTTTTTTTTTTTTTGTTTTTTTTAAGGTGTGGCCAAACGAGAAGCAAAGTTAGTTGGTTTCCTGTGGTGAATGACCGGTAAAAAGAAAATGTTGCTCATTAAACCGTGCATGAAGGGTTGTATAGATACAATTTGTTGATGGATCCAGACAATAATAACCTTTATATTACGTATTGTATCTTATGAAGATGCAAGATACACTATGGGGAGCAAGTTTGTGAGGTGAGTAGTCCCATAGATATTGGAAAACTCGGCATCCAAATGTGCGAAAAGCATCGTAATTTGACGTAGTGTGAAATGGCAACTCCAAAAAACTATTGTCATCAAGTAACTTTGTAGGCAGACGGTTGATGATATAAACAACATTGCTAAAAGCATCAACCCAATAAGTTGTAGGAGCATGGGCATTAAAGAGCAGACCATATTTCACGAGAGTTTTTTAGGCCAATATTCTCTGCCATAGATTCTTCATAGATTATTGATTAGAGAATCAGGAGGGTTTGTTGATCACCAGCAACCCACATCGCATAATCTGGGTTCGGAGAAGAGACACCTATCTTACATTATGAAGCTATTAGAATGGTTTATGTTGGTTTAAGATGTAATGGAATTGGTTAATGCAAGTAAGGATCAAAATGTGATTGAAAAGGAATGGAATTAAGAAATCCAACGATTTCAGCAACACGGTTAAGGAATTTCCACGACGGGGGGATTGAGGCGGTGATTTGGTGCATTTCTCCGTCGTAAGTCGTAGGAAATATACTTTGGTCGGCGACGTTGGGGTATAGACGCCTCGATGCAGAAAGCAAAGTACGTTGCTGTGCAGTTTGGTCGCCACGGCGTGGAAAAAGAGCTGATCACGACTTTATTTAAGGTTCCGCGGCACAGATTCGAACATATTAAATTCTGAGTTAGGGCCCATTTGTTCACATATGCCCTCTATCTTCTCTAGAGCTAAGGGTCCGACGATTTTAAGGTTAAGAAGGTTTAAAGGGTGATTTATCTTGCTTTGGACTAGGTAAGAGCATCTCAAACCCTTGTAGTGATCATTTTCTTCATTTCCAAGCTTTTGAGGGTGTTAATGGTGAAATCCAACTTAGGTTTTTATATGCTAGATTCTTCCGAGTAATATTGCTATTAATGTTAGATTAAGTGTTTAGAAGCTTAAACTATGAATTGTATGAAGTTATAATGGTTGAAACCATGATTTGATTCTAGGGTTTTGAAACCGTAGAAATGAAAATGAAGACGGTGATGACTTTATGGCTCAATCTGGTCAAGATAAATGTTGGTTAGCTTGAATAGCATAGTATGACAAACATTTGAGTAAATAACAGCTAAGTTGGGGTTTTTGTATGAGTTTTTGGCTTAAATCACAAATAGTGTCTTAATGGATTAAGACATGAATGAGGGACTTAATGTATGTATATGTGCTAGGTATCAAGGATGGAATTGAAGTCTCTCAAGAGAAGCTTTGGAAGAGTTGGAAGTAGGTTGCTTTACTTCAACCCAAGGTGAGTTTATACTTCTCTCTTAGAGTGTGTTTATGTGATGAAGCACATGTGTAAACATGTGAATGCATAATGCAGTTAGCGATTACATCATTATTATATGTGAATGTTGAGATGTGGTTAGCGATTAAATCCTTGTTAGATTATGATATGTTATGTAACTTATGTTTTGTTGTATGATGTATATGCTATGCATGCAAGAGTTATATTATGGGATCCCTAGGAATATTATGAATGATTATGCATGGAAACAAATATGATGATGATGACCGGTTGTTACCACCCGGTACATGTATATATGCTTGGTCACATTTGTGACAAGCCAAGATTTATGTTATGTATGTTTGTGTTGTTTTTGATTATGTATAACTCACCAGACTTATAGTCTTACATATATTGTTTCCATGTGTTTAACAGGTTTTGGTAGCAAGCATTAGAGTGAGAGCTTAGAAGCATGTTAGGACTATGGACTATACTTTTGTTTCCATATATTATCGTTGTTTGCTTTGTATGGTTATGATATGAAATTGGTAACACCCATAAGGTTTTGTTTGGAATACTTCTAAAAGATTTTGAAACTCTTATATTATTCCCAATATTTTGTTGGATTAGGTGTCTAAGCCCATAACTATATTTGGTATGTACTTGACCCGATAGTAGCATGGTCCTTTTGGGTTGCCTTCACCAGAGCAACTTGACTGGATGATTAGTGGAGAAAGAGGATATTATGGTTTATTAATATATTATATGAATAATATATTAAAAGAGAAATCATATTGATTAATTAATATTGGTCAAGAATTAATTAAGAATTAATTTTGTGATCAAAAAGATATTAATTGAATTTAGGGGACTGGAATTGCAATTATAGGATAATTGTATTTTGGGCTGTGGATCCTTTGGATCAAGGGGTAGACGAAATTAAGGAGGAAGCCCACCTTGAATTCGTCCAAGGCCTTATTCCAGAAGGTTCTTTGGACTGCTTAAGGCCCAAGCTATCCAATTAGGGTTTTGACTGAAACCCTAGCAGCTCACCTATAAAAGGAACCCTAGGGCATCATAAATCGGCTACTAGAGAAACCCTAGAGATCTAGAGCCGATTTTGAGCCTCCTTCCCCTCTTTACAAGATCATCCAACTTGCTTTGGTGTTTGTGATCGATTAGAGGTATTACATTTGTGATACTAAGCTCTTGAAGGTTGAAGATTCTTGCTACTATTGAAAGGTAATCATCTAAACCTATTTAGTTATAGATTTCGATTTTAGTATGCTAGAATTAGGGTTTATAAGCTTTGGATGATTTGCATGTATAATAGAGAAAACTAGATCCAAAGCTTTAGGGTTTGCATGTGCACCATATGATTGATGTAATGCTCAAAACCCATCATATTTTTGTAACGCCTGGTTTTTTTGAAGAGCTACTCGACGAGTTGGAGGCCCCAGACTCGCTTAGTAGAAACGAGTTTGGATGTGGGATCTTAAGCCACCTAATCGACGAGTTGAGAGCCTCGACTCAGCAAGTAGGTCTGCCAGAATGAAACCCTAATTTTGGGGTTTTGCACCCCATTTAAGCATCTTAATCCCCACTTGCTGGCCTCATTTCCAGCCTCCAAGTCCCAAACCCTAATCCATGAAACCCTAGACCTTTGTGTGAGTTTGTTAGCCATTCTTGAGTGATCTTTGTGTTGGATTATGTGTCTAAGCCCATAACTATTTTGGTATGTACTTGACCCGATTATGAGCATGGTCCTTTTGGGCTGCCTTCACCATAGCAACTGATAGGATGAATTAAGGAGAAAGAGTATTAATTATGATTTATTAATATATTATATGAATAATATATTAAAAGGGAAATCATATTGTTTAATTAATATTGATCAAGAATTAATTTAGAATTAATTTTGTGGTCAAAAGAGATTAATTAAACTTAGGGGACTGGAATTGCAATTATAAGATAATTGGTTTTGGGCTGTAGATCCCTTAGTAATAAGGTGGACGAATTCAAGGTGGAAACCCACTCAGAAATCGTCCAGGCCTTGATTCTGGAAGGATCTACAGGGCTGCTTGGTGGCTAAGCAATCCAATTAGGGTTTTGACTGAAACCCTAGCAGCTCACCTATAAAAGGAACCCTAAGGCTCCCAAAATTCGGCCCTATGCTTCTCAAGAGTGCCTTGGACGAATTTTGTGTCTCCTCCTCCCTCTCCTAAGTCATCTTGTTGCTTATGGTGTTTGTGACTCCATTAGAGGTGCAACACTTGGGGCACTAGGCTTTCAAGAGTCAAGGACATTGTGGTTTGTGATTGTTATTGCTACATAACAATCAAGGTAATATCTAAACCCTAATTACATGTTAATTTCGATTATAGTATGCTAGATCTAGGGTTTATGAGCTTTGGATGATTATTGCATGTACAACTAGATAAACTAGATCCAAAGCTTTAGGGTTTGCATGTGCACCATAGGATTGATGTAATGCTCAAAACCCATCAGTGGTATCAGAGCCTAGGATGTTTATCTAATGTATTTGATGCTAATGTGAATTGTGCAAAGCTGTAAAATTTTCGTTTTTGCTTTCTACCTGATCACCACGAGGTGGTGTCGGGTCAGATGGCAGTTTTTTTTTCGGGATTTTGACCTATTTTGGCTTGGGATAATTACCAAAAACGTTATCCGATTTTTTTCATTATGGTATTGATTATCCTAATCCAAATAGTAGATAATTGTCAAAATTAAGATAATTACTTGTTTTATAAGAAGATTAATTATTTGTAGTTTTGATTTGAATTATCTTGTAAGGAAATTGAATTAGGTCAAATTTAGATAATCACCAATTATTTGATTAATTGAATTATTTGTAATTTGATCTAGAAGGTTTTGAAAAGTTTCAAAACTTGTCCTCAAGTTTTGGAATTTAAAATTTAATTAAAAGGTCTTAATTTTGAAATATTAAATTCTAAAACCTTAGTATTTTGAAAAGTTTGAATTACACCCTTATGGTTTTATTAAATTAATTAAGTGTGTAATTAAAAGAGAGTTAATAAATCCATAATGTAATGATTTATATTTAATAAAAATTAAAGGTATAATTTATTAGATTAAACCACCTAGTATTTTAAAAGTGTAAAATAAACCCTTATAGTATATAAAATTAAAAGTTTAATATTATATGTGTATAAGTAAAGAGTCAGTCTTACCGTGAGTAGGCCTCATTCACGAAGCTGGTCTATAAGGGGCGTTTAAGGAAATTGCCTATAAAATGGCGATTAAATGGGTATCCACTCTTACCCACCACACTCTTGACTAGTGGAGGGTCGGTAGCCGAACGGGTAGGATAGGACACAACCTTCCATTATAAGTATAATGAAATACGAAGTAACTAAACGCTTTTATAAATTCCCAAATCTTAGTTACTTTAGGAAAAATGTGGAGTTGGTGCTAATCCATGAAATTGCACATTGCACCTTGTTGGTCGTTAGTGGAGCGTGTGTGGTTAATCGGCACACTAATATGGGACCAATGAAGGATGGCAATGGGTAGCTCGTAGATTATCATAGATTAATGGAGTGTGTGTGGTTAATCGACACATTGATTAGGCGATAAACGTCTTCGAGAGTACCAATATAATTTGCATGGTTATCCACACCTTGTTTGTGATCCTCGGCATCCCAGTCACAAACTTGAAGGGCATAATCGAGATTAAACATGCCATTGAAAAGTTCAATGAATCTCAAAAGATCTAGGAGTTTCAATTCATTTAAAACTTAAATTTCTTTTTCGTTTTTCATGGTGGAAATTGGTAAATCGTCATTTACCTACCTTCAAATGTTCTGCAACTGGATTACGGCATCCCTCTTCCGAGTTGTAGAATATTGTGTTGGGTCCTAGCCTTAATATCTCATTTGGGTGTTTTATTAAGGACTCAATCAACTAACTTGAATATCTCCCGTTTTGTAGATGTAAAAATCTAACAACTATGGTCTTCCCGAATCCTTTGGAAAAAGTTTTCCACATGAAGATGATGTTCCACGATTGGATTGTGGAAATGGAAATCATGCTTCACTTCCTTCACCTCATCCAATTATTCTCCCCGACCCACAAGTTAGAATACTTGACAAGTTCAAGATCACTCAAGCCCTATTGGCAAAAAGACATGAAAATGGAAAGTCTGTATGTGCTCACGTCTTGGACATGAGGTTGCATTTTTACAAATTGGGAAAGTTGGGTGTCGAAGTCTCAAGGAATTTGGATATTGAATGGGTTCTTCAATCACTTCCTGACTCATATAGTGAGTTTATTAGAGAGTACTATATGATGAACCACGACATGACCCTCATTGATTTGACTTATTTGCTTATTGCTGCTGAATCAGTGATAATTTGGCGCACTGGTCAAGCAAATCTATCTGGTAAATCAATGTCCCCAACTTCCATGGACATTGACAATGGCAACATTGGAAGTCCAGAAAGGTTTTATCTAGTCAAGAGAAAGGCTAAGTCTGAGATTGTCCCGTGTACCATTCCAAAAGAGTCCATTTGTTTCTATTGCCAAGAGAAGGAGCATTGGATGCGAAGTTGCTAGATTTACCTGAGAGATCGCGAAGATGGGAGAGTCAAGATGTATGACTCTGCTTCAGGTAAAATCCACTATCTGACTCTATTAAGTTTTCTGTTTTAGATTCTTAACACATGATGTGATAAGATTGCATTTTGATGTGTCGTAGGATCGAAGAAAAGAAAGGAAGCTTAAAGGAAGAAGTGAGCTAAGTCTGATCGCGAAGAAATGGATTTCGATCGCATGATTCGATGATCGGATTTTTTGAGGTGCTGCTTAGAGTTATGATAGATTGCTTAGGAATATGTAATAGCATAGTTTTCATTTTAATTTGCGTTGTAAGGACAAGTTTTCCGCACCTTTTTATAAATAAAATAAATTTTGAGTTTTGTCTTATTTATATCTCCTTGCAATGTCATTTGTGAAAATTGATGCTTGTGTGTTTCTATTATAAGCAATATTAAGTGGATGTGATTCTTAGTTATGTTATTTATGGTAGTGTATTAATTTTATAAGTAAGGAAAGATTCCCATTGCCCAAGTTTCAATTGGACAGAAGCTTGTAATCATATGATTTGAGTCATATGATGTATGGAAATCTTGGTACTTAGGAAATTAAGACTGATTCCTTGTTCACATAAGTATGTGAGTCAAGTGAAAGACTAGGAGATCTGGTACGCAATGTTGTGCACTGGTCAAGTCCACCACAAATAACAATAAGATTATTCGTCATGATTTACTAAAAGTATAGTAAAAGTGGTTATGCTTACAAGATTAAGTGTAATTCTAAATCATTGAAAAGTTTCAATGAATGGCAGAACGAATAAGAAGAATCAATTGGGCAGAAAGATAAAAGTTTCTCCAATCTGAAAAGATGGGAGAGTACTTTAGTATCATGTTTTATGATCGTCTCATTGATTATGAAACCATATCACAATTGATCCTCTAAGTAAATCTTAGTGCACTAGTATGGCTAAGAAGAAGAATCAGGAATTGTTGAAGTGGTTAAATCAAAAGGTGAATCATACTTCGTTCCAAAATCAAGTCTTAGAATCGTACTCCAAGATTGTGATATTGAGTGACACGTCTTCAGTAAGTTTAAAACACTCATCAAGTGTGGAGTAGGAAAGGTTTTCTTATTCCTGCACATTTGAAATTGGTAAGTTGTGATGTCTTGGATAAGACAAAGACCGACTAAGTCCAATTGTATGAAGTGTTGTCTTGATAAGAATCCGCACTAACTCTTGAGTATTTGTTTGTCAATAAATGTTTCTTGACAAGGGAATCTTATATGTCAAGAGGTTAGTGGGAGTCTTAATGATCTTGAAAAGCTTCAAGAATTGATCAATCTCTAGTTGACATATTCTTGTTTTATGTGCCATTCCAGTTAAGTTAACTATGCATGTGAGTTCTATGAGTTCTCATTTGAATGCACAGAGGCAAAGCACCTTGATTAATGAAAGTTCATTGATCTGTATAGGTGAGTTGCTTAACAACTTGGAAGCAATGGTGGGCGCTAGTGCTGCCATGAGGTAAGAAATAAAGATTGAACAAGTTCAATCCATATGAGTTTGGATTTGTCACAAACCTTGTCTTATGATTATGGTTATGACAAATTCACATGGATAGGAACACATACACCATAAAATCTAAGTGTCATAAGGTTTCTCTCCTTCATGAAAATGATTGTGAGGAAACGCTTTCACTAAGAGAGATTTTAAGGAGATAGCAATTGTGATATTTGCGTTCTCAAATTCGATTATGATTACGACATCCCTCTTCATAGTTCGAATTGTGAGATTTGGCAATTAGTTTGAACATTTAAGACTTATTGCTATAAGTTCTAAAATGGTTTAGACACACATATGAGCTATATAAGGGAAGGTGTATGAGTTTGAGAAGCTTGGATAAAGGTTTATCGAAGCATCTCGTATTAGAAATATGAACTTTGGCAAGAAAGTCAATAAGTATTGATTTCTAGAAGTCCAGCTAATTTCTAAATACATGTCAAAGCTAGTGGGAGCATAAGTGTTATGCTGGTAAGGACATAATTATCATGTTAGTGGGAGCATGATCATTATGTTGCAAGTTAGCAATATTAATTATAGAGAAACAAAAGGTTCAATTCGTAAAGTTGCAGAGGTTGAAAAGTTGTTTTGCTATAATTAAGGGAGAGGAACTTATACTTCATTTCAAATCTAAAAGCTTAGATCGAGAAATTTTAATCAAATTTAGTCAAAGGACATATATGAATGGTATGTTGAAAAGATTCAACATAAGGAAATTCTATATATGGCAATAGTATAGCGAGAGACTGGTAAAGTATCATGTCTTTATGTAAGACATTATGTATCGTATCCCATATGCTTCGGGTATAGAATCGATTGCATATGTTGTCATATTCGTCCGTTCTGATTTTCCGAATGCCTAGGGCATTAAGAGGGAAAAAGGACAGAACCGGATATGACTAAAATTAATTAAACAACTGTCAAGGACAAATTTAAGGTTCGCCAAGGATTGGTCACTTGTGGGGAGTTGGAAGTATTGTAATGGATGGACCATATCGACATTATTATGAATAGGATTCTATTTAGAATGAGTTGTCATATGGCAAATATGGAAATGTTTCCATAATGGGAGTTGAATATTAAGAATCTATGTAGATTAGAAACTTTTTATGCAAGAAGGATGTTCAAAGAAATGTACTTTGAATGTGAGACTTCATAGAGTACTTTGTAATTTCATTGGCAAAGTCTTGGTGACTTTGGTGCTTTGATATTACAAAAGGATCATTGTGTAAAATGTTTGAATCTAACACGTTCTAATAGTGACAAGAATTTGATATTCTTACACTTATAGTAAGGATTGGGAATTGTGAAATGAGCATCATTGGAAATGTGTTCATTTGATCTATTTCACAAAGTAAGGACCATAGGAAAACAGAGTGTGCATGCTTGGAGCATGGGATAACTGTTGTTATAATTCAAGTAATAAGTTGATTATCCGAAACATTATACAATGAATAATGAGTAATCAATATGGTGATTAAATAAAGGTGTTTTATTTATACTCAAAAGTTTGGGGCCATATAGGATTAGTATTATTCTTGTGTTTCACTTTGCATATTTTGACTTCCCGAATAATAAGATTATTCAAACCATCCACAGTCGCTCATACTTTGGAAGTAGGCATGAAAGAATACTGTCATGAATTGGCTTGTAGATTGTCTAAAGTGTATTAGACATAACAAAATTCTGCTGCAACGTTCATGAGTACTTATGAAATAAGATTTGAGTATTGGATTAAACCCACGCTTACTTGAATCACTTCATGGATTTTATCACGAGTGATTAGTGAGACGATAATATCTTATATTCTTGAAACAAAGACATGTAAGTTGTAGTTTGCAAGTCAGTTGCACATTGATAATATGTAAACGCACCAGTAACTTGGTGTTATAAAACATATTGTTGTGTGTGATTTGATAAGTAAGTACAAGCGAGCATTTGAGTCGAGGTTTATCCATTCCTTTTACCCAAAGTGGGATAAAAGCGGTATCTGTAAGCCCCTCATTGATTTAGTGATGACACCCTAAGCGCTTGGCCAAGCCGGGACTAAGTTGATATGTTCAATTGTAGTCTGTTGTCAGTCGTCATAAATCGGAAATCGGGAAACAACACACAAACAAAGAGTATGATTAAAATCCATGTCTCAGTTAATACGATATCTAGAATGGAGGAATATATGATCCCTTATCTAAAGGACGCATTACTGATAAGATCAGAGTTGACAACGGCTTTTGAAAGCTACGATTGCTAATCAGGTTCTGAAGTCGTACTTGCAAAATAGTTATTAGACTTATCCAAGTGGGAGACAGTTGGATTAGGTGTCTAAGCCCATAACTATTTTGGTATGTACTTGACCCGATTATGAGCATGGTCCTTTTGGGTTGCCTTCACCATAGCAACTGATAGGATGAATTAAGGAGAAAAAGGATTAATTATGATTTATTAATATATTATATGAACAATATCTTAAAAGAGAAATCATATTGTTTAATTAATATTGATCAAGAATTAATTTAGAATTAATTTTGTGGTCAAAAGAGATTAATTAAACTTAGGGGTCTGGAATTGCAATTATAAGATAATTTGTTTTGGATTGTAGATCCGTTAGGAATAAGGTGGACGAATTCAAGGTGGAAACCCACTTAGAAATCGTCCACGCCTTGATTCTGGAAGGATCTACAGGGCTGCTTGGTGGCTAAGCAATCCAATTAGGGTTTTGACTGAAACCCTAGCAGCTCACCTATAAAAGGAACCCTAAGGCTCCCAAAATTCGGCCCTATGCTTCTCAAGAGTGCCTTGGACGAATTTTGTGTCTCCTCCTCCCTCTCCTAAGTCATCTTGTTGCTTATGGTGTTTGTGACTCCATTAGAGGTGCAACACTTGGGGCACTAAGCTTTTTAGAGTCAAGGAATTTGTGGTTTGTGATTGTTATTGCTACATAACAATCAAGGTAATACAAGCAGTTTGAAAAATATCAGCATAAAGCTGGTGAGTTCATAAGCATTTAGTTTTTGGTGAAAGATGTTTCTTTGATCCTTTTGAAAAGTGTTCCTCAAGAATTATCCTTGATTAATAGTACTTTATACTCCTGAGGAAATATATAACATAAACTAAATCTGCCATAGTTTATATATATTCATTTATGAAATCTGATTAGGTAGAGACTGCCTAGAGGGTTATCCCAAACTATACCCATTATAGTTTATTAGAATTTGTATGGAAAATGCTTTGTAAAACCTTTCTGAAAGCTATGAAGTTAGATTTCCGAAATAATAGTTTCCATTATGCTCAACATATTATAAAAAGAGATAAAATATCCGAATATGTTATTAAACGTGGAAATCTTTGGACTGCATTAATAAGTTTAAAAGTTAATAAAATACTTTGAGTTTGGCTTGTATCCCCCCCTGAAAACATTTAATTCACGGAAAATGTAGGGGTATGAACTCACCTCGGGCAAGTGGTTTGAATGAAGGATCGATACGGAAATGTGGGACGTTTAAGTGAAGCCTTAAACACGATTTGATCCTAATTAACATGCAATGATACATAAAGGAGTCAAATGAAGGTATTTCACCACTAAATGTGATGGAGAACCACTCTAGGGACCTAGAACTACTTGCACTAAGTGTTAGAGCCCTAAAGGATTGCATGGGGTGAGTGTATGGCCACCTTTAAGGTGTGTGCGGCCATGGGTGTGCGGCCCAAGGGGTGTGCGGCCGTACACCCATGATGGAAGGTGTTCTTGGGGTGTTTCAAGGTCCATACTTGCAATCCATGAAGTGTTCTTGGTCCAAACTTAGTTGTAGTACAAGGCTAGGGTCTTAGAAGTGGGTTTATGGTCCTAGAATGAGTGTGTGGTCGCACACTTGGGTGTGCTGCCACGCAAGTGTGTGTACACCCGTACACAGGTGTGTGCGGTCGTACACAGGTGTGTGCGGTCGTACACTCCACACAAAAATGTCCAAAATGCCATTTCCAAGGTACAACAAGGCTAGGGGCATGTCTATCTCGAATATGGAAGTCAAACTCTCTCTTTGGAGGGTCTTTTAGGAGTGTGCGGCGACCATATGAGGGTGTGCGGCCGCACTCCTTCAAGTAGATGAAGAACATGACGAGACTTGATGATTAAAGGCTTAGATCAAGTGGTTCTTCAAGCAAAATAAGTTAAGGGATGGATTACTCACGTTTTTGCAGCCTTGGAAGGTTTGTAGTTGAAGAAGCTTGAGAGAAATGGTGTTGTGTGCTGCCAAGGTGTTAAAGGAATGAAAGGAAAGGGGTTTATCCTTTATATAGGGTGGGTGTGCTGTCAAGAAGGGAGTGTGCTGCCAGGAGGTGTGTGTGCGGCCGCACACCCATGTGTACGGCTGTACACTCCCTCTAAAGGTGTGTATGGCCTTGTTTTGACAGTATACGACTTGTTGACTCATTCCTAACCTCAACCTTGGTTGTACTCAAGCTCAGAATTACTTAAACGAACCCTCAACCAGTGCAAGAAGTCAACATATCCAGTTTCACTTAGATTGAATTGACTAAGTGTGCGAGTTAAAAGTTCCGGGTTGTCACATCATCCCCCCGTTAGAGGGAATTTCGTCCCGAAATTCAAGAATAAGAATATAACTCATGGTCTTGGAAAAGATGGAGGTACTTAAGGTTCATGGGACTCTCGCGCTCCCAAGTGAATCCAAGTTCCTGTTTGACATTCTAGCGGACCTTCACTATCGGGATGTGACGTTATTTCGTTCGCTTGACTTCTCGATCCGTGAGCTCGGATGATTCTCTCACAAAGTGTAGACTCTCGTCTAACTCGAGGTTATCGGGGGAAAATCGTAGGTGTCTCATCGGACGGACACTCATTTCGGTTTGGAACGAGGAAGGCGGGATGAACTTTGTTGAGTTCTCGGGGTAACTGGAGTTTGCATGCTTACGAGACCGATCCTAGCAAGGGTCTCGGACGGTCCAACGTATCTTGATTTTAGCTTTCAACGCTTCCCGAAGCGTATTAGGCCTCCCAAGGGTAAGACCTGCAAAAGGGCACGTCCACCAATCTGGAACTTCAAGGGTTTTTGTCTCTTATCGGTCGTAGCCCTTTCATACGATCTTTTCTGCCGTCTCTCGGATGATTTCAGGACTCGTGAGAGTGCTGTCGGGGACTTGACTCTTGTCTATTTGCGTGTCGCCCGCCTCAGCCCAGCACAGATGGGGGTCTGTATTTATGGCTGTAGAGGGCTTCGAACGGCGCAGCCTTGCTACTGGAAAGGTCGCCGTTGTTGCAAGAAAGTTCAATTAAGAGTATATGTGTGTCCCACGACGCATCTTCAATTGTCCGGATGGTTCCCTTACTTTGTCCTTCTCTTTGTGGATGATACTCTTCGTATGAATACTTTCGGGTTTCAAAGAGACATGAATTTTTCGAAGTTCGCATCTAATTGTCGTCACGAGCGACGGGAGTTTCGCGATCGAATGATTTAAGACAAAAGGGTTTGGTATAACATAGACTCAGTCGAGCTAGACAGGATGGTGTCGTAGAATCGCGCGTCAAGTTAGTCC
This sequence comes from Lactuca virosa, assembly GCF_052849685.1. Lineage (NCBI taxonomy): Eukaryota > Viridiplantae > Streptophyta > Magnoliopsida > Asterales > Asteraceae > Lactuca > Lactuca virosa. Next base: position 30,592,575 of record NC_136428.1, read on the forward strand.
GGGAGGATCGTTTTGCTAGCACATTGGCATCCTTAAATGAATGTCTCTGGTATTTTCTGCGTTTGATTTGGACTTGGTGGGTACTACTAATGCGAGGGTCCAAATGTTTTGAAACTATGGGCTCTCGATGGAATGGTTCTCACTAGATTTTCCTATGATTGCTTGGCGTATACAAGTCATGTATAATCACAACTGACTCTAATGTATAGACTAGGCTACCATAATTTACCCCTTAGGGTATCAACTTTTAAGAGTACGTCGTGATTAAATTTGGACGGGAAAGAAATCACGATTATGAATAATCATTGAGGTTTTTGGAAACGTACCCAAAACACTGTAGGGTTCTTTGATGCTTCCCATTTTCTGAGGTCAGACTCCTCCTGTCTCCTCATCGTTCTTCTCTGTTGGGCAGTTTCTTTTGAATTGTCCCATTTCGCCACATGCACAGCACACTTGAACTACGCTAGCATCAGTGGTGGAAGTGATGTGTTGAGTCGGGGTTTTTGCGAAGTGAGCTTCCTTGTCGTCCTTAGTCCTTGGACAATTTCTTTTGAAATGTCCTACACTACCACAGAGGTAACAGGTTGGACTAGCCCCAACATTGGCATTCAGAGTGACGAACTCGACTAGGGTCCTACATCTGCTGGAGATGTGCCCCTTCCTGTTGCATCTGGTGCAATGCAGCACTCGACAGAATCCATGATGATGGTAGTTGCATTTGCTGCAGTGCGGGAGATTTCCCAAGTAGGGTGTGGTTGGGGTTGGAACAGTAGGGTTGACTGGGGTATTGACTGTCCCAATTCGTTGCCTTTCAGTAGGTCCTTGGGTTGAACAACTTCCCTCAAACTTTCGCTTCAGGATGTTAGGTTGGGGATCAAGGGTGTCCTTTCCAGTAGGTACTTGTGGTTGAGGTTGGTTAATACCAGGGTTTGGACTGCCATTAACACTTCCACCCGTATTGGTGTTGTTAGTGTTAAGGATAGCTAGGGCGGCTGCTATGGCTGCTGTGACAGGAGCTTGGAACGTAGCTGAATCCATCTGAAGGATTGGTGTCTTACCGGTGGGTTGGTTACGTTTCTTTGGAGGCATGATCTGCTACATGTCAAGAAAAGAAATTTGTGAGCAACAATGGTTGCCCCTGGATGTATCCTAAATGTTTATCTATGCATTGAGATTTACCGTTTTGCTATCTGACTCTCAGTGATTCGACCCACATCCCCATGATGTGGTCTTAGCAATGATAGAAAAGATTTGAGCACACAAAGTTCACATACAATAAGTTTACGAACTCCTGGTTGCTCAGCTCATCGGGTTGGCTGAGTAACTCTCGCATTTTTTTTTGTTGGCTCTTGACGATATGGAGATTTGGCTATAAGGGTAGTTCCGAGGATCAAGTCGATATGGGATTCAACTTGGCACTCGGAAGAAATCCCTGGAATGTCTTTGGGGAAGACATCGAGAAAGTTGCAGACTTCGAAGATGCTCTCGAGGTCCTTAACTTCTTGCGTCTCATTGTCAACATGAGCCAGGAATGCATATCATTCCTTCCGCAGATGCTCCTAGGCTTGGCGCAGGAAATGATACGAAGGTTCGAAAAATCTTATCACTGAGACCAGTGAGGATTTCATTGAAGGGAAGATTGAGACAAATCGCTTTCTCGAAGCAAAGGATATCAGCACGATTTGAGGCTTAACCATTTCATGCCGATTAGGATATCGAAGCTGATACGAAATTGATGGGGAAAAGGAATAATCATCTAAGTACATCTTATGATTCACGTTTTGAGGACAAAACAGTGATGGGACCTTGATAAAGTTGCTTACTTTTCATGCTATCGATCTAAGGTATACTTTTGACAATGAAAATATTTAACAGAAATATGATAGTTGCCACCATTGTCGATATCAAGATTACACCGAGTTTGGAAAATTTGACCTAGGAGTAGGTCTACCACATACCAACAGAGGAACAATTTGACAACATAAAGAACTAGTGAATTGGTACTTGCAAGACAAGAATGTCTACAGATAAAGGAGCTACTTAGAACATAAATAGGAAAGCTATTCTTTAAACCAAAAGGAAGGACAAGTAGAATATTTCCTACTGGCGACGGGCACTCCTCGGGCGGAACCTTAGGTTAGTCAACTGGCGATCCATGTCAAGCAGGCGACTATCGTATACTGATTGGCGTGCTCGGAACTCTACGAATTCAGCTCGAGTTGCAGCTAGCTCCCGCTGCTGGGCTTCATAGCCTCTCAAAATCCTCCCATGAGCAACCTCGAGACTGCAAATACGGTTTGTGTTGGCATCCAAGTCTGCCTCGAGTTCCACAGTTCGGTGAATGGCCGCCACGTTCATTTCGACATTGCGGGCCACTCGGCGGACCATGATTGGAAGGGCTCTATCTGCGGAGCCTCCTCCGTCCACATTGTAGAAGTGGCGATCCCCATTATACGGGCGGAGTTGGCCTTGTTCGTGACTCCACCTATCCAGGCTTCCGACCCACATAGGCGTTGGGCCTTCGAGTACAAGTTGAGGGTTGGGATTTGGTATTGGGGCCACTGGGGGTAAGTTCTCGACTTCTGGTTACGAGTCAGTCTCTTCAGGAAATGGTTCGGCAATGCCATCGTTAAAAGGGATTTCATGGTTTCCTTCTGGCTCTGGTTCGATCCATCCATCATCTCCTTGGTTAGGAAAGTACGGGTCGCCAGGAAGATGGAATCCAGCCATGCTATCTATGCGAGATGAGGGTAAAGGAATAGTTAACAGGCATCAGATCTATTAATACTTCCAATGTATTATAGCTACATACTGGTTCTTGAAGAATTGATTCTTGGGTAAGTTTCAGGTTTGGTTGTTATAGCATCCTAAAATACTCCTATAGTATTTTAATCCCTATGTTAAGCTCTAGAACTCTTCTGGTGTCCAAGTAAGTTTTAGGCTTGCTGCAACATCACAGTCACTCCCAAGCACATGTTGGTCATGTCTCGACTGAATATAGTTGATCAGGCTATATTCACCCTAGACATGATTACATAACTGCCCAGGTTTAACCGCGATGTCCAACATCCAAATACTTTTGTTTTGTTCTACTTACGACACGGATTCTGATACTCGGGTATGCTTATATACTTTTATAAAAATACTTGTATTTTTGAAAGTATACTTTTAGTTTAGAGCACTTAGGCCCCTTAATATTTATAGTTGTATACCATGTAAGGTTCGGTATACTTAGTTCGCTATAAACAAGGGCTCTGATACCAATCTGTTACACCCCGAAACCGTGATGGCGGAATCGTTCCGGGGTGGAGGAAGTCATGCATAGTATCACAACATTTGTATAGCAAGCATAGTAAACACAACCAAACATTGAATACAAATATGAGAAGTGTTTACATCATTTTGAAACTTGTTTTAAATACATCAAAAGTATGTATAATATAGAAAGCATGGCTCCTATTGCTCCGGCTTCACCGAATTCCTGGAAGTACCTATCTACTAATTCACTGAGAATACAAGCAGTTTGAAAAATATCAGCATAAAGCTGGTGAGTTCATAAGCATTTAGTTTTTGGTGAAAGATGTTTCTTTGATCCTTTTGAAAAGTGTTCCTCAAGAAAATCCTATATTTTCTTATGAAAGGTAGTGTTGAAAGAGTATCTATTAGTAGAAGATAAACCATCAGTTTTAGAAAACATGTTGTCCGCCCTAGAGGTAGAGTTGCCAGTTTAGAAATCCCTGAATACTATCAGTATATATATAAAAGTAGTTTTATTACTCAAAATAAAACTAATGAAGGGTAGAGTCCGTAAACAAAATTAGTTTATACTTATTTGCGAGTCGTATAACCATACTTGATATGAACGAGAGACCTTTATCACGTTCTTTAGGCGTTAAGCTAAATGACATTTGTTCACCACAGGCATGCCTGCCTAACTGTAGCTAGCAGTTCTGGTGTGGGATTGTCAGTCCCGAATAGATCTATTCACAAATCTCACGCTCACCCTCCAGGAGACTCTGGTTATACTGAGATAGGATTTATCACTATACATCTAAGGTTACAGTATTGAAGTAGAGCCTCACAATTCTGTATAATCTAGTTTACTAGTGAGAAACAGTATAAAACAATAATTATCCTTGATTAATAGTACTTTATACACCCGAGGAAATATATAACATAAACTAAATCTGCCATAGTCTATATATATTCATTTATGAAATCTGATTAGGTAGAGACTGCCTAGAGGGTTATCCCAAACTATACCCATTATAGTTTATTAGAATTTGTATGGAAAATGCTTTGTAAAAACCTTTCTGAAAGCTATGAAGTTAGATTTCCAAAATAATAGTTTCCCTTATGCTTAACATATTATAAAAAGAGATAAAATATCCGAATATGTTATTAAACGTGGAAATCGTTGGACTGCATTAATAAGTTTAAAACTTAATAAAATACTTTGAGTTTGGCTTGTATCCCCCCTGAAAACATTAAAAACACGGAAAATGTAGGGGTATGAACTCACCTCGGGCAAGTGGTTTGAATGAAGGATCGATACGGAAATGCGGGACGTTTAAGTGAAGCCTTGAACACGATTTGATCCTAATTAACATGCAATGATACATAAAGGAGTCAAATGAAGGTATTTCACCACTAAATGTGATGGAGAACCACTCTAGGGACCTGAAACTACTTGCACTAAGTGTTAGAGCCCTAAAGGATTGCATGGGGTGAGTGTATGGCCACCTTTAAGGTGTGTGCGGCCCAAGGGGTGTGCGGCCGTACACCCATGATGGAAGGTGTTCTTGGGGTGTTTCAAGGTCCATACTTGCAATCCATGAAGTGTTCTTGGTCCAAACTTAGTTGTAGTACAAGCCTAGGGTCTTAGAAGTGGGTTTATGGTCCTAGAATGAGTGTGTGGTCGCACACTTGGGTGTGCTGCCACGCAAGTGTGTGTGCGGCTGTACACAGGTGTGTGCGGTCGTACGCAGGTGTGTGCGGTCGTACACTCCACACAAAAATGTCCAAAATGCCATTTCTAAGGTACAACAAGGCTAGGGGCATGTCTATCTCGAATATGGAAGTCAAACTCTCTCTTTGGAGGGTCTTTTAGGAGTGTGCGGCCACCATATGAGGGTGTGCGGCTGCACTCCTTCAAGTAGATGAAGAACATGATGGGACTTGATGATTAAAGGCTTAGATCAAGTGGTTCTTCAAGCAAAATAAGTTAAGGGATGGATTACTCACGTTTTTGCAGCCTTGGAAGGTTTGTGGTTGAAGAAGCTTGAGAGAAATGGTGTTGTGTTCTGCCAAGGTGTTAAAGGAATGAAAGGAAAGGGGTCTATCCTTTATATAGGGTGGGTGTGATGTCAAGAAGGGAGTGTGCTGCCAGGAGGTGTGTGTGCGGCCGCACACCCATGTGTACGGCCGTACACTCCCTCTAAAGGTGTGTATGGCCTTGTTTTGACAGTATACGACTTGTTGACTCATTCCTAACCTCAACCTTGGTTGTACTCAAGATCAGAATTACTTAAACGAACCCTCAATCAATGCAAGAAGTCAACATATCCAGTTTCACTTAGATTGAATTGACTAAGTGTGCGAGTTAAAAGTTCCGGGTTGTCACAAGCCGGTCGCAGGAGCCGAGTCGTTCAACTACTTCACTCGACATTTGAGGTGAGTCCTCTTCCAGTAGAAACGAGTCTAAGGAACCAAAGCCGACTCATTTATGTATGTTAGTAGTGCCGGGGTGAGCCCGATGTAGTTTATATGTTTCCGGGCTTAGGTCCGATGCCGAGGTAAGCCCGATGAATGTTTGTATGCTTGATGTCTTCGTGATTCTTGCATGAGTTGTTTATGTGTTCCTGACTTCGGTCCGATGTCGGGGCATGCCCGAGGAATGTCTATATGTTGTAGTTAAGTGATTATGCTTATGATGTGTGTATTAGTAGTTATGCTCATATGTATGACGAGCTTTGCTTGATGCCGGGAGGGGCCCCATGCCATATGCGGTCTGATGCTGGGCGGGGCCCGATGCCAAATGCGGTCTGATGCCGGGCGGGGCCCGATGCCGAGCGAGGCCCGATGCCGGGCAGCACCCGATGTAGCAGGACAGGGACCAATGTATGCGATTATGTGATTATGTGTATGATATGTGGTAGTTTGGGGAGACTCACTAAGCTTCGTGCTTACAGTTTTCAGTTTTGGGTTGAGGTACTTCCGCTAGTAAGGGGAAGAGCTTGGGATGACTGCATGGCACACACCACAATTTTTAGCCTGGGAGGATTCACTCTGATGTTTTGACATATGATTTTGATACATTGACTGATATTATGATCTTTTCGAGATGCACGATTTATGACTTTATATGATGAATGATATTTATGGTTTTTATTAATGAATTAAAATGAAAATTTTGGGCTATATTTTTGGGATGTTTCAAGTTGGTATCAGAGCCTTGGTTTGAGGGATTCGGGTACACTCTCGGGTGTGTCCGAACTCAAACTAAGGAATTGGTATGAAAGTTTTTTGAAAGAAAATCATTTTAAAAAGAATTTTGAAAAGAGAAAAAGAACTTTGAAAAGAGGAATGGATGTGGTGCATGCAATCAGCCGATCTCAAGTAAGTACTCCCAAATTACCCATACAAGTTTATGTTATGATATGTTTATGAGAACTGCATGCTAGATTAGGACTAAGGATCTAGGAAGGATGCCTTATGTGCCTGTTATATGTGTATCAGCTTTATGAGAACTGCATGCTAGATTAGGGCTAAGGATCTAGGAAGGATGCCTTACATGCCTGTTATATGTATCTCAGCTTCATGAACTGCATGCTAGTACAGATTAGTCAGGGATGGCCTGAATGAGATATGCTTGATTATGTTTACTCAATGCTCGAATGCTGCTTGCTTTGTGCTTTTAGGAGTTCTAATTATATTTTACTAACTAGTAAACGAATATGTTAAGTTACATATTGCGAGGACTAAATAATTTTAGAAGGTTAGGCTTAACTCTATTTTGCAGCTCTCGTTTGAGTCTAACCGTTGTAGGGTATGACCTCTCATTTGAAGAATTATTTAGTCTTAGTGATATGTAATGGTATTCGCGAGCTAGTTAGGGGAGATAGCACAGACTTCTTATGCAGCTGATGGCGGAGAGTGGGTTTGGTGATTACCCTAGGGTAAGCCTAGATTGAGATTAGTATGAGAACATCAGTAGCAATAGAAGGGACTCGGTGGAGTCAAGGCAGTTCTTGAGGAAAGTACGGATAGATGTGGAAGGTAGTATGGGCCCGTACTACTGAAAGCAGAGGATCCGTAGTCGAATCAAGGAAGGCTGAGATGAATCCAGGAAACTTGTAGTATGTGAGATCCCTTGAGTTATGATGAGTATTCTGATGATTGTTATGGTGTATTTTCAGTATGGGGACGCTACGCACTAGGCCAGTTGGCACTTCAGGCATTGGTGAGGGATCAAGCTCGGGCTCTAGATCCGGGCAGCTAGATAAGCAGACGAGAGAGTTCATTTTGTCTGAGATCACGCACAATATTTTAGACCAGACTCCTGTGATCTTCGGTACGATCAAGGAGGGCATTATGGGGCTTTTGGACGAGAGACTGAGTGCATTCCAGACCGAGGTTACGGCCATGATGGGGTCGCGCACACTGACATTCAGGGAGTTCAGGGCTTGTGGAGCTCCAGACTATCATGGGGCTCGAGACCCCATTGCTAGCAGCAGATGGTTAGTGAATGTCGCCAATGCTTTCCGCACCAGAAGATGTCCCGAGGAGGACAAGGTCCGACTTGCGTCCTACCTTCTGAAGGACATGACACGTGACTGGTGGGAGGAGGTCAGACGAGCCATTGGAGATGATGTAGTTCTAGATGCGATGACCTGGAGTGATTTTTCGGCCAGGTTCAGTGTAACGCCCGGTTTCTGGTATGTAATTTAAGTAAGAATTATTCATATTTGCAAAGGGACTCAACGAGTTGGAGGCCCCAAACTCGTCGAGTAGGAATTGGATAGTTTGGACGCGGGACTTGAAGTCTACTCGATGAGTCGAGGAGCCTCGACTCGACGAGTAGGTCTGCCAGAGTGAAAGCCAAATTTTCAGGGTTTGCACCTTATTTAATGGCATTAACACCCTCATTGTGGCCTCCCTCATTGCCTCCCTTAGTCCAGAAAACCCTAATTCGAAACCCTAGCCCATTTTGAGTGTTCTTGAGCGATTGTTGTGTGTTTTTGGTGGTTTTGAAGCTTGAGAATGAAGAGGAAGCTTGGGAGTTCAAGAGGAAGCAAGTAGATCCAGAGGTTGTGTTCCATTTCCAGCTCATTTAAGGTATAAAGTTTATACCTTGTCCATTCATCTATTAGATCTCTTTTTGGAGTAGTTTAGGGCCTTAAGGAGCCATTTTTGGAACCATTCATGGGTGCAAGCTTTATTTGGGGTAATAACTTCAAATCCAGAGTCTTTGAGGGACTCCATGGCATAAAGGTGCCAACTTTAGGGCCATGGGAGTCCCATGCATCCTATGAAACACTTTTTAGGGCTTTTTGAGTTAAATAGCCCATGCATGAAGGTAAAGTTTGTAACTTTACGTGTTATATCGACCCTAGGAGGCCAGATCTATGTTTTGGATGCATTAAGCCCGACTGAAATCGAATGGATAGATTTAGATCATGGGGGACTCGACGAGTTGCTCTTGGACTCGGCGAGTTGGGTTGTGGTTCCCCCAATCTTCTCTGTTACTTAGCAAACTTGTTGAGTCTAGAAGATGACTAAGCCAATTAGGCATATTTATGGACTTAAAGGTCAAGAACTCGACGAGTCCAAGGATGAACTCGGCGAGTCAATGAACAAATGTCCCGATCTGTATGAAGGAGAACTCGACGAGTCGAAGGAAGGACTCGGCGAGTTCAAATGGAAAGTCCTGATTCTGTCCTAAGGAGAAACTCGACGAGTTAGATTGCGAATTTGAGATTCTCTGAATTATGGAACTCGCCGAGTTGATGGACCAACTCGGCGAGTTGAGCCAACCAGGATGTTGACTTTGACTAGGGTGTTGACTTTGACTTTGATTTTGACCATTACCCAGAATTGACCCTTGAAGGGGTTATGAATATGATAGAGTAATTGAAGAAGACTGTTATGTTTAGGAGTTTGAGGAGAGTTGATTCCAGCATCGAGGACAATTCAGTTACTGTACGACATTAAGGTGAGTTACCTTCCAGTAGAAGTGGGTCTAAGGCACCAAGGCCGACCCACTAGTAAGAGTTTTAGTAGAGATGATTGTCTTTGTAATAATTATCTGGTATGTTGCTATCTTTTATGATTATGCGCTAGTATGCTATGATGTTATGTGATATGTGATAGGAGGGGTAGGATAGACCCCAGTACCGGTCGATAGGGCCGAAGGGGTAAGCCAACACCCAGATAAGCTAGGCAGTATATGACTTATATGTTTATGCACTAGGTTGCTATGTGGTAGAGTAGGGGGTGAAATAGTCCCCGGTACCGGTCGACAGGGCCGAAGGGGTAGGCCAACACCCTGATATGCTAGGCAAGTTACCGGTCGACAAGGCCGAAGGGGTAGGCCAACACCCTGATATGCTAGGCAAGTTACCGGTTGAAAGAGACCGAAAGGGTAGCTAGTACCCGGTTATATATGTGCTATGTATGGTATGTGGTATGATGGGGGAACTCACTAAGCTTTGTGCTTACGGTTTTCAGTTTTTTTTTCAGGTCCTTCTTCTTCGAAGGGAAAGGATCCGGCTCGGTAGCAGTGCATTACACCACTATTTTCCGCACTATGATGTTCTTGGGATTGTACTCTGACATTGTTATAATTTTATGACATGCTTTTGAGATATATGATCTATGGCTTTGATGAAATGAAATAACTCAATGATGTTTTCCTTAAATTGTTTTATGAGTTGTTACATCAAAAATGAAATTTTTGGTCATGATTTTTGGGATGTTACATTTAGGGCCGAGTTTGCACCTGTGATTGAGGTGCAACAGCTTGCTAGGGAGTTCCAGGATCTCGAGCAGACGACTGAGAAAGTGGCGGAGATCACTTACATGTTTAGAGAGAGGGCCCTTCTCGTTCCACAGTACGTGGCAGACGAGGAGATGAAAAAGGCCCGATACCATGAGATGATGCGGAGTGATATCCGCCAGTTTGTGAGACGATCCAGCTACAAGACGTTGGAGGATATGATTGCTAGGGCTCGGGAGAGGGAGCTGGATTTGGAGATGGAGAGAAAGAGGAAACCAGATAGGGTTCAGACAGGTAGTTCGGGCAAGAAGCCCAAGGTATCAGATCACAGATCGAGGAGCCAGCAGGGTCGCAGCCGGTGTGGCAAGTGCGGCAAGATGCATGAGGGGGCGTGTAAGGCGGGGAGTTCGGGCTGCTTCAAGTGCGGCTGAACTGGTCACATGAGCAGGGATTGTACAACCACCACCACCACCATAGCAGTTTCAGATCTGATTTGCTTTCAGTGCAATCAGAAGGGCCACAAAAGGCCCAATGTCCGAGTTTAGCAGCAGCAGGATAGGTGGCGGCACCCACTCCCGCCACATTGAAGATTACAGATGGTCGTTAGGGTCGGGCAGAGGCGTCAAAGGCGAGGAGCAGGGCTTTTCAGCTTACTGCAGAGGACGTGCGTGCGACTCCTGATGTTGTGACGGGTATGTATTCTCTCCTTATCTCTTTATTTGTATTGATTTTCGCTTATGTATACTTGATTCGTTATAGGATCGTTCTTAGTAAACGGTATATCAGCCCCGATATTGTTCGATTCGGGGGACACCCGATCTTTTGTGTCGCTTGCACTTAGCAAGCGGTTTGTTGGAGCTCCAGGGGAGCTAGACTGTCCTCTGGATGTAGAGATAGCGGATGATAGGACTGTTAAGGTTACGAGAGTGCATTGGGGATGCACACTACAGTTGTTCGACGAGCAGTTTTCCGTGGATTTGGTCCCCATTCCCCTACAAGGGAATAAGGTTATAGTGGGTATGGACTAGTTGAGCCCCAATGGGGCAGTGATCGACTGCGAGCAGCAGATAGTGAGAGTTCGGACTCCTAGTGGGGAGGATTAGTGATTCAGGGCGAGAGGCCGCAACATGGACCGACTTTATGTTCAACAGAGAGGGCGAGACACTACCTTCAGCAGGGTTGCACAGGATACGTCGCCTATGTTATGGATACCCGACATAAGAGTAAGGTGACAGTGAATGATGTACCGATCGTGCGAGAGCACCCGAATGTATTCCCAGAGGAGTTGCCTGGGATACCCCCGGAGAGACAGATTGAGTTCAGGATTGACCTAGTCCCTTGTACGGCTCCGATAGCCAAGGCACCATATTGGTTGGCTCCTCCCGAGATGCATGAGTTGTCTACGCAGCTGCAAGAGCTGCTAGACAAGGGATTTATCAGGACGAGTAGTTCGCCATGGGGAGCCCCGATACTGTTTGTGAAGAAGAGGGACGGGTCACATCGGATGTGCATAGATTACTAGGAGCTGAATAAGGTGATGGTGAAAAACCGTTATCCCCTCCCGAGGATTGATGATTTGTTTGACCAGCTACAGGGTGCATCTTGGTTCTCCAAGATTGATCTGCGATCAGGCTATCACCAGATGTGTGTCAGAGACGAGGATGTGCAGAAGACAGCTTTTAGGAATCGCTATGGTCACTATGAGTTTATGGTGATGCCGTTTGGGCTCACCAATGCTCCAGCCGCGTTCATGGACCTCATGAACCGTGTGTGCAGACCGATGCTGGACCGGTCTGTGATAGTTTTCATTGATGACATCTTGGTTTATTCCAAGACTCAGGAGCAACATGAGGAGCACCTGAGGGAGGTGCTGGAGACTCTGAGGAGGGAGAGAATTTTCGTAAAGTTCTCCAAGTGTGAGTTCTGGTTGCGCAAGGTGCAGTTTCTGAGGCACCTTGTCAACCAGAAGGGTATTTTGGTCGATCCGGTCAAGATAAAGGTCGTGATGCAGTGGGAGGTTCCGAGGTCTCCACCTGAGATTCAGAGTTTTCTTGGTCTGGCGGATTACTATCGGATATTCATCCAGGATTTCTCCAAGACCGCTGTCCCTTTGACCCGACTGACCTAGAAGTCGGTGACATTCCGTTGGGGGCCTGAGCAGCAGGCATCTTTCGAGACTCTCAGACAGCGGTTATGCGAGGCACCGATCCTAACGTTGCCGGAGGGCGTCGATGACTTCGTGGTTTACTATGATGCTTCGATCACGGGCATGGGTGCGGTACTGATGCAACGGGGTCACGTGATAGCTTACGCTTCGAGGCAGCTGAAGCCTCACGAGGCTAACTACCCGACACATGATTTAGAGATGGGGGTTGTGGTTTTCGCCCTCAAGATTTGGCTGCACTACCTCTATGGGGTTCGTTGTACCATTTACACGGACCACAAGAGTTTGAGGTACCTCATGGATCAGCCGAATCTGAACATGAGGCAGCGTCGGTGGTTAGATGTGGTGAAGGATTACGACTGTGAGATCCTTTATCACCCATGCAAGACCATTGTGGTGGCTGATTCCCTTATCCGCAAGGAAGTGGTGGCTCCGATTCGAGATATATGTCTGAGGATGACAGTGATTACCCCATTGCTAGAGCAGATCCGAGAGGCGCAGGTCGAGGGCCTGAAGGAAGAGCGCCAGAAGTGCGAGCGGATCGTAGGCCGGGTGGCCTCATTTGATTATGACAGCCGATGGTTGTTGAACCTGCATGGGAGGGTCTGGTTCCGTACTGGGGTAGAGTAATACAGGTTTTGATGGACGAGGCCCACAAGTCGAGGTTCTCCATCCATCCCGGGGCGACGAAGATGTATCAGGATCTTCGCCCTGATTACTGATGGCCCTACATGAAGCAGGACGTAGCGTGGCATGTAGAGAGGTGCTTGACCTGCAGTAAGGTCAAGGCTGAGCACAAGCGACCCCACGGCAAGATGAAACCGTTGGACATTCCTGTGTGGAAATGGGAAGATATCACTATGGACTTCATTACGAAGCTTCCCAGGACCACACGTGGAGTAGATTCGATATGGGTCATCGTGGATCGGTTGACCAAGAGTGCTCACTTTATCCCGATCCAGGAGAGTATATCGGCCGAGATCTATGTGCGTGAGATAGTGGCACGTCATGGAGTGCAGGTCTCAATGGTGTCAGACCGAGATGTCCGTTTTACTTCCAAATTTTGTTAGAGGTTTCATGACGAGATGGGTACTCGTCTTCACTTCAATACCACTTTCCACCCTCAGACAGATGGACAGAGTGAGAGGACGATACAAACTCTCGAAGACATGATGCGCGCATGTGTCTTGGATTTCAGTGGCAGTTGGGATACGTATATTCCGTTAGTGGAATTTTTGTATAACAACAGCTACCACGCTAGCATAGATCGACCTCCTTTCGAGATGCTCTACGGGAGGAAGTGTAGGACCCCAATCTGTTGGGGCGAGGTCAGTCAGAGAATCATGGGGAGTACTGAAGTACTACTCAAGACTACTAAGAGGATCCAACAGGTCCGGAGTAGACACCAGACTACTCAGAGTCGGAAGAAGAGCTACGCCGACAAGCGGCGTTGAGACTTAGAGTTCCAGGTGGGCGACATGGTCCTCCTGAAGGTGTCACATTGGAAAGGTGTCATCAGGTTCAGGAAGCAGGGCAAGCTGGGCCCCAGGTACATTGGTCCTTTCAGGGTTATAGCCCGGGTGGGCAAGGTGGCGTATCGATTGGATCTTCCAGCAGAGCTCAGCCAGATCCACATCACTTTCTATGTTTCCCAGTTGCGTAAGTGCTTAGTGGATGACTCAACGATTGTGACCTTAGAGGATATTCAAGTTGACGACAGCCTGAACTACATTGAGAGGCCGGTGGCGATTCTGGATCGCAAGACGAAAACCTTGAGGAACAAGGTTGTTCAGCTGGTGAAGGTGCAGTGGCAACACCGCAAGGATTCTGAGTGGACTTGGGAGCCAGATGAGGAGATGAGGGAGCACTACCCAGAGTTGATTCCAGATGCAGCAGACTTCGAGGACGAAGTCTAAGACAAGTCGGGGAGAATTGTAACGCATGGTTCCTAGTACGCATTTAATTATAATTTATTCATTTTTGAAGAGCTACTCGACGAGTTGGAGGCCCCAGACTCGTCGAGTAGAAACGAGTTTGGACGCGGGATCTTAAGCCACCTACTCGACGAGTTGAGAGCCTCGACTCAGCGAGTAGGTCTGCCATAATGAAACCCTATTTTCGGGATTTTGCACTCTATTTAAGCATCTTAATCCCCACTTGCTGGCCTCATTTCCAGCCTCCAAGTCCAAAACCCTAATCCACGAAACCCTAGACCTTTGTGTGAGTTTGTGAGCCATTCTTGAGTGATCTTTGTGCATTTGAAGCTTGTGAAGAAGGAAGCTAGTAGATCCAGAAGCAACTTCTTATCCTCTTCTTTTTCTGGTAATCAAGTCTCCACCTTGCTTAGTAGCTTGTTAGATCTCTTCTTTATCACTTTATGGGGTTTTTGTTCCAAGAAGCTTAGTCCTTGGGATATGGACGTCCCAAGCAAGGATCCCTTCAGATCTGGAATCATTAAGGGTTGTTATGGCATAAAGGTGCAAACTTTATGCCATTGGAACCCCCATGCAAGTTTTAGGGTGTTACTTTGGCCTTTTAAGCCCCCAAAGGCCATGCATGGAAGGAAAGTTAGGAGCTTTACGTTTCCAAGTGATGTCTAAGGCCTATATCGATGTTAGGATGATTTAGTTTGGAGTATTATGGCTTTTGGACCAAGATCAGTGTTCTAGAGAGCTAGGGTTTTAGCTAAACTCTTTGAGAATGACTAATAGCGGGTAAAGTTGGAAACTTTACCCTTAAAAGTGTATTTCCATTATGTAGATGAAGTATGGGATTTGGATCTGAAGGATATGAGCTTAATCCATTGAGATGGCTCAAACAGACAGAGGAACTCGACGATTCCATGGAGGGACTCGACGAGTTGAGTTGGTTTTGTCCCGATCCTATACAAGGTGGAACTCGACGAGTCTGTGAAGGGAATCGACGAGTTAGTTCGTGTTTTCACGACTAAGTGTAGCAAGGGAACTCGGCGAGTCAGGGGATTGACTCGACGAGTTGAGTCAACTCAAATTGTTGACTTTGACTTTGACTGAGCGTTGACTTTGACTGGGACATTGACTCAACCAAGGTTGACCCGTGAAGGGGTCTTGACATAAGGAATGGTATCTAAAGGGTTGTTTTGTATAGGGAGTGAGTAGATCCGGTCGCAGGAGCCGAGACGTTCAACTACTTCACTCGACATTTGAGGTGAGTCCTCTTCCAGTAGGAACGACTCTAAGGCACCAAGGCCGACCCGTTTATGTTTGTTAGCAGTGTCGTGGTTAGTCCGATGTAGTTTATATGTTTCCGGGCTTAGGTTCGATGTCGGGGTAAGCCCGAGGAATGTTTGTATGCTTGATGTCTTCGTGATTATTGCATGAGTTGTTTATGTGTTCCGGACTTCGGTCCGATGTCGGGGTAAACCCGAGGAATGTCTATATGTTGTAGTTAAGTGATTATGCTTATGATGTGTGTATTAGTAGTTATGCTCATATATATGCCGAGCTTTGGTCGATGTCGGACGGGGCCCGATGCCAGATACGGTCTGATGCCGGGCGGGGCTCGATGCCAGATACGGTCTGATGCCGAGTGGGGCCCGATGCCAAGCGGGGCCCGATGTAGCAGGGCAGGGCCCAATGTATGCGATTATGTGATTATGTGTATGATATGTGGTAGTTTGGGGAGACTCACTAAGCTTCGTGCTTACATTTTTCAGTTTTGGTTTCAGGTACTTCCGCTAGTAAGGGGAAGAGCTCGGGATGACTGCATGACACACAACATAGTTTTTAGCCTGGGAGGATTCACTCTGATGTTTTGACATATGATTTTGATACATTGACTGATATTATGATCTTTCCGAGATGCACGATTTATGACTTTATATGATGAATGATATTTATGTTTTTTATTAATGAATTAAAATGAAATTTTTGGGCTATATTTTTGGGATGTTTCAATTTTTAATGATAAATGTTTATTAAAAGCACAGGTCGTTATAATATGGAGGTTGAGACGATTTATAGGTTTGATAGTCCAGGTTTTAGCACAGTTTGTCATGGGATGAGTAGGAGGTGGGGGGACAATTTATAAGGGAATTATTGGAGAGGGGAGAGTATAAGACGAATAGTAAGAGGTGTTAGTGGTATGAGTGTTCTCGATAATATGGGAGGTGGAAAGAGAGTGTGGGGGTGTGGGTTGTCGCTAATATGAGAGAAAATATGCGAGAGAGGAGGTATGTCATCTAGGAACGTATATGAGGGAGGTTCCAAAAGGGTGACAGATTTGAATAGAAAGGTTGTTTCATCGTATATGACATGGCGGGATATTATTATTTTTCATGATGATAGATCAAAACACTGATAACTGTGTACGCATGGGGAAGAGCGTGGGGCGAGTTTATGGAGAGTTATGAGGTGATGGTAGAATAGGCAAGGGAAGACTCATATGTTGGTATAGGTTAGTGTGGTTTGAAAAAGGCTTAAGTGTGGGGTATCATTTTGGATGGTTATTGAGGGAAGAATATTGAGTTTGTGAGTGGCCATGTGGAGGTCTTCAACCTAATAAGTGGGTACCATACGGGCTTGAAAGAGGAGTGATCAGATAGAGTTATTAATGGTTCTAAGCATGAATTCAAAATTTTCATTTTGTTGAGAGATGTGAGGACTTGAGAAATGAAATTGTATGCCATGATTTGCAAAGTAGTCATGAAATTGTTTGTTATTGTATTCACCCCATTATAACACTTAAGAGCTTTGATGACTTTGTTGAATTGGTTTTTGATATGGTTTGATAAAATTAGAAATTTGGAGAATACATCAAATTTTTGTTAAAAGGGGTACACCCAAAGCTAATGTGAGTATTGGTCTAAAAAGATGACATAATAACGGAAGCCACTAGTACTAGCAATTGGTGAAGTCCATACATCCGAGTGAATAATATCAAAAGTATTGGAAACAAAATTAGATGATAAATCAAATGGAAGTTTAATATGTTTTCCAAGTTAAAATGATTGACAAATAGCATCAAAGTTTGTCTTATTACATGAAATAGCGTTTTTGGAAAGTAAAGATTATAAAATTGAGATGTAGAGGGTAGAACCGGGTAGAGAGGCCCATCACTATTGCATCAAATTAGAGGTTGTTTTGCCCTGTAATCCTTAACAGTAAAACCAAATTTGTCAAATTCAATAGAGCATTGATTTTGACACATAAATTAACGAACGAAAATAAGGGTTTTAATTATGTTTGGAGTAATAAGAATATTGTGAAGGTGAAGGGGACGATGCGATTTATTTAAAGGAAAATAGGAGTAGTCGGTCTTTGTTACAGAATATGAGATATGTTACCAACTAAAACAAAATGATAATTATGATTATGACTAATGAATTTTAGAATACCTTCGTTTGCATGAATGTGATCCATTGGTCCCATGTCCATGATCCATTCATTTGAGGCTGGTTCTTGAAGAGACATTGAGGAGAACATTTATGGTAATGTAGTAGCTTGATGGGGGCCCAATCCTATCATGGTACACTTCTATTAGTTTACTGGGAATTATTTTCTAGAGAGGAGGAACCAGCGAAGTGGGCTTGATGTTAATATTATGAAGTTAGGCCGAGAAGTCCATTTTGCTATTGGACAGGAGCAGAAGTGGGCCATAAGTTGTTGGGCTGATTTGGTCCTCTGATTTGGGCTGGTGGAGGAATAAAGACCCAATCATACGGCTAGCCTGTGGATGCCGATCTGGAAGGTAGTGAGGAGCAGAAGGATTGTTGCTGGCCAAAATGAGTCGACTGTTGTCGGCGGTCCTTGGTGGGGTGGTTGTGGTCTTTTTGGCGACCATGTTGTCGATTGTGTTGATTTCTGCCGACGTGGAGAATTGTTGGTGAAGAGGAGTTTTCGGTGTGAGAGGAAACCGAAGATGGACGAGTTTGACTGTAACGAGATTCCTCCAAAGCTAACATTGATCTGGTCTCATACCGAGATGAGAGTCCATTGATGGTGTCGATGACGAGGTATTTATCTGAGATTTTTTAGTTGGCATCCAAATTTTCAAGAAGGTCCGTGATGTTTTGAATCTTGTTGCAATATGCTTGAACGGAGAGATCACCCAATGAAATAGAGTGAATTTCACTATAGAGTTACATGATTCGGGAATCTTTGTTGTCACGGAAGAGTTTCTCAATATTCAACAATAGTTGTCGAGCCGAGATGCTTGGTTTGATGACAATGTTGACAAGATTTTGAGAGAGTGTCATATATATCCAAGTGCGAACAACAACATTAACCTTCTTCCATCGAGGTTCGGTGTACGGAGTAGCGAAAACATTGAACGTTTCATCAATGTGGTCAAGCATATCGTAGGCTTAACAATGAGTTGTGAAGAATTCTCTCCACATATAAAAGTTATGGCGATCTAGATTGAGAAGTACAAGAATGTGTGCTTTGGTGTTTGTGATTGTGAAGGCTTTATGAATGGGTGGTGTGGTGTTTGATGATCCTGACATTTTTGAGAAGGCAGAGAGTAGGAACGTAAGAAGCTATTGGGGCTTACAGGCGACACTGTTACTGCCACGAGGGGGAAGAAGAGAGTGAACAGGAAATATAGGGATTTTAGGAGGGAAATTAGGAAAGTCTTGGTATTCGCTCTAATACCATGTTTGGGAATGATATTTCTTGCATTGATTAATGAGAGAATACACAATATATATCAATACATACACACGAGTGGGCCTAACCTAATTATCAACATGGGCCAACTATTGGCTACACACATTGAACTATAAAATGAAATTAAACATCTATTTAAACTTAAAAGACTAAACTGCACAAATGGTCCCTGTGGTTTGCTGAAAATTGCCACTTTGATCCAAAAAGGTTTGGACTAGCACCACATGTCCAAAGTTTTTATTTTGTTGCGAGTTTGGTCCAATTTACTTTAAACTTTTTTGTAATGACGAATTTGCCCTTGTTTTTGCCTTTTCAGTTTTTTATTTATTTAAATATTTTTAAGACTAAAAGAAAAATAAAAAAAATACTCTCTCTCTCTCTCTCTCTCTCTCTCTCTCTCCTATACAGTTCATATCTTCCATTTGGTTTTCACATAATGAAAAATACGACCACCACGACCATCGGCCAGAGATTTGAGCGCCAGCAATGCCACCGATCGGTACCACCGATCCTTGCACTGAGATTGTTCTGGAATATCATCATAGCTTCCTTCTCACCAGGATTGCAAATTAGAGCAATATCCTTTTCAAATTTGACCATATCCGCATGGGGTACCAGATTCCACATTAGAATAATCCACCTACTTAATAATGTTACGAGAAGGTTCATGAAGCTCAACCATAACAACATCAACAACTAAAGGGACAAGAATCGACGAACTAGAACCAGGTTTATCAAAGTCGCATTACCCTTGAAACTCGAAAAATGATTTTCTGGAAATTTCTCTTATGTATCAATCTTTTTGAAAAGTAATGAAACCGATTTAGGTTGCAAAGGGTCAGAATGATGATGGTTAGAGGCGTCAACATGAACCAATTCTGAGCCAACAACCGATTTTACACTTATTTCCCATTCCGTTGTAAAAACATTAAGATTCAGATGTGGAGGATACTCTCCATGAAAACGAACAACAGCTAGATCCAAGGAAAGAGGAGAAAAAGGCGATCAAGAATAAAAGACAAAGGAACCAAAACACCCACCTCAAAGTCAACTACAACCCACCTTAAATCTTCACTGTTGGATTCTCCCTCTCGTTTTTCCAGCATCTCAGGTTTGATTCATTAATTTTCCATCAATGAGAATCTTGGAGAACACACAAAAGGATTTCGTTTATGGGTTTAGGGTGGTTCATTGATGTGTAATTTAATATGCTTATATTTTATTCAAGTTAATTTATAAAAGTAATTTACTTTACTAGACTATTAAACACACTAGGCAGTGTACCTAATCGTGCAATAGTATAGCAATGGTAAGAATGAATGTCGAACACAAGGAACGGTGCTTAGATTGCTTTATTTTACTATTGACTAATTAATAATTAAATTAAAAGAGGGGTTGTTTTCCTAGTTTTGCAAGACTAGATACTTGATTTACTAAACTAACTCAAAAATTTACTTAATAAAACTAGCACTAAAACTAAGCAAGTAACAAGTATGAACTACCAAGGTGAGAAAGAGACTTTCGTTCAGCTTCGGATTTGTTGTTATTATGGTTGTTTCATAGAAGTGCAATGGATTTAGTTTCTTTGGCTACCGATTCCTAAGATGACCAAATTGGTATTCACCAATTTAATCCTTTAGCAAACTAGCTTCTTTATTCGGTGATCAAGCGGACAAACTTACAAGTTCACTAGTGTTTGGTTCGAGTTGCTTAGACTTATAATTAATTGACCAATTAAATTTATTGATTCAATTTTATATATGATTTATCGTCATATATTGGCTCCTATACTTTTTTACCCACTTTTCTACTTAACCCTAGGTTTTAATCAAAACTCTAGTCCTACGATTTTGCAAATCACAAGATCATAAGATTCAAATTCAATTAAGAAAAATAGTCATTCTAACCTAATCAAATTCAGCAATAAGCAGATAAAAAGCAGTTATCAAAAGTACTTGAGGTTCTTTAATAAGCAAAAGTCAACAAATAACCAAATAACTAAATCCTAACTATGAAATCAACCATGTTTAGTCAACTCATCCTAGCTAAACGAAAGTCATGAGTGTTTAGCTCATGATTTCAGCAAACAAAGTCATAAAATCGAGATTCAAAAGTAAAGACATAGCTATTCCTAATGAAAAATCGAAAGGTAGAGTTTAGTTGCCTTTGATCTCCTCCTTCTAATGATTGTGATTGAATTCCTTGCTTCCAATGCTTAATGCCAGTGCCTTTGCCTCAAAAAGCTTCGAATTCTCCAGAGTCAAAAGTTCCCATTCGGAGGTTTATGTGAGATATTTATACTTTTCCCGAAAGCAGGGCACCACGTCGTGGTGGGACCACCACGTCGTGGTGATTGTGTTTATCCCGTAATCTCCAAGTCATCGAATCTGATCGGGAATCTTCAAAATGCCACGTCGTGGCAGGATCACCGCGACGTGTTGGGTGTATTTTTCTTCATTTTATTGCTTTGGTTCAATCTTCCATCTTCTAGCTTCCTTAATCCAGCTTCCAACTTCCTTTTTGCTCCAAACAAGTCTTTTAGTCCCTACAACACATTTCATAGCAAATTAAGTATCTTTTGTCTATTAAGGGCATAAAAGTAATTAAAATATTAATGTATGTTGTATAAATATGTGTATAAGTATGCACATATCAAAATACCCCACACTAGACTTTTGCTTGCCCCCAAGCAAAACTGAATTTTAGCATACCAACATCACATCAAACAATCCTAATCGAACCCAACCATTATGCCAAGACCGCAACGCATGCATTTGTGTCTAAAATTTTTCCTAAGGACCCCCCAATCCTAAATACTCACAATCCTCATAAACACTCGCCCACTTCTTTTGAACAATGCTCATTTTATGCAACCCTCCGAATCCATCCTCAGAAAACTTTCTTACCCTCAAGGTATTTTTGGTCAAGCAACCCAAGCATACATAATCTAGAAAATTACAAATTTTAATACCACATTGGAGCTCTTTAGGAATTCTTCAACTCTTTGAATATTTGATATTTGATTTCTTTGAATTCACCGTCTTCTTTGATTTGATTTTTGGTATCTTCAACTTTTGAATTTCTTCAAAATTTTGATCTTTGATCTTCATAATTTGACTTGAACGCTCCAAAATTCTTACAACTTTTTCTTGTAATTCTCTCTCTTTTTTTTTCAATTTTTTTACATGTACCTCACTTTTTTTTCTCTCTCAAAACCTACATGCTTAAGCAAGGACGCTCCACTTCAACCTTTATTGGTTAAGATATGAGTCTAATGTGCAATGACTACTTAAGCTTTCCTGGATACATTTCAAGTTTAGGCTGCTAAACATATTGCATCCCTCAAACTAAGAGAGGTTGTGTTTTTGTCCCATGATTTCACTAGAATAGAGAGGCCACAAATGCACTAGAACGTGTATAGGCTTAACTAAACATTTGGGTCCTTATAGAATCATCAAATGCAATACTAGCATGAATCCTAATTACTTTTTACCATAATTTTCTAAATTAAATCCTAGCAATTTATGCAAAAAAATTTATATAATGCCTAAATTTAAGATAGTAATTCGACTAATATAATCAACCCCCTACCCCACACTTATTTCATGCAATGCCCTCATTGCATGGTATGCAGAACATAAAATTAAAAAGAGGGAGAAAAAGGAACAAACTCCCCTGGGATAGAAGATGCACTCGAATCATGGAAAGAAACTTCAAACTTGTTGGATCATTTGGACTCGGAAGCGGACAAGAAAAAGGCAGCCTCCTAAATTGTTGAAAAACTCCCCCACGTCAAAGGAAAGTGTAAACAATGTCGTGGCAGCCAGGATAATTCTTCAACGAAACGTGATAAGGAAATTCTAGGCATGGGAATAGCTCATCCATACCATGATAATAAATATAAAGCCACTTGAATCACGGAGACTACTGGAAGTACGAGATCAGGCTCAGAAAATGACTCGAAAAGCACCACGTCGTGGTAAACCAAACAGAACACTTTGTGGTTTTTTAAAACTGCGACACCACGTCGTGGTGTCAGATACCGCGTCTTGGTGGCCTTGAAAAGTGAGATTCGGAAGGCGAATAGAGATGCAACTTGAACTAAAATGACACCATCTCTTCCATACAGCTTTAGGTCATGACCCTTCACTCTATGACTCAATTAGACCCCCGAAAAATGCTCTCAAATCACGCTTCTCTCGACGTTCTCTTATACCTTCACTCTAACGAACTTTCTTGTGCCAAATATACCCTTACTTGACTCTTAAATATAACCTGGAACTAGGACAAAGGAAATGGTAATAAAAGTAGGAAAATCATCCAAACAACCAAATCATCCACAAAACATAAAACAAACCAAAGAAAACCATAATAAAGGGCTAGTATAAAACAAGACAAAAAAAAGAAAGAAAAGGACAAAAACTCAATCTTCTTCATCATCACCAGCTCCAACACCACTGCCTCCAGCTCCACCCAACTGATCTCGCCAAATGTCGTCCCACGTTGGAACATGTGGTTATGCATAAGGAAAATGCTCAGGACGAGATACACACATTGAGCTCATCAAATGATCAAGGCTCATGTTGGTGTAGTTTGTAGCTCTAGACATGTAGTCCTCATATCGTCTCCTTTCCACAATGTAGGGATCCATGGGCATCTCATCTTCTTCCGGCACCACTGGCTCATCTGCTCCGACTTCATTACCCCGTTTCCTTCCACGGCTTGGAACCCGTTGCCATGGAGTATCATCAGGAATGCTAAAACCAGCCATTCCATGATCAACAACAATTCGAGCCCTCTTATAAAGAAGAGTGGAAAAGGGCTTTTGGGGCTCCACTGTAAGCATAGAAGCCTCCCGCTTCTCAAAAATACCAATAGATCGTGCGAGTCGGGTAATCCACATACCGCCATAAAGCGGGGACCCACGCCTGTCCTTGGCTGCCCGAACTGTAAGGAACTCAGCCAGGTGAAAAGGTAAACCAGCATAAACCTCATTTGAGGTGAGAACCCACAAAAAGAAAACATCCACAGTGGGACATTTATCCCCCTCCTGACATTCATTTATGGTATTAGTGATCAGGCGGTGTAAGAGGCGGTGAATTGGCGACCGAATGTCGCTTTCCTGTGCAGTACCCTTGTGGTAAACCCCATTAGCAATAGAATGCCAATGGTCCTCTGCTTTGAACGCTTCGATGTTCCTAATGGAGGCTACTATAAATTGTTGGTACAATGGTGTATGGACTTCAGCTGGAAGGTAGATGCCAACCCGTAGTGCAAAATCAGCTATGCTTAAGGAACGCCTTTCCCCTCCAAGGCAAAAAGTAAGATTATCATCCGCATATATCCCGTCTTTTCTTGCGAAAGATACTGTGGCAAGAAACTCATACACTAACTCCTTGTAAACCATCTCTTGAATCTCAAAAATGCCTCTCCAACCCAAACACATAAACTGTCCATGAACTCCATTAAATACCTTGTCAAGGTAAGGCTCCATAGCCTCCATCAAACCCGAATTTCCAATCCAGTGCCAATCAACCTCAGCTGGAACATGCACCTTTCTTTTCTTGAGCAAGTCAAGCTTAACAGTCCAACGCGCATGTGTCTCAGGTGCAACATTCCGTGGAAAAGAATACCTTGGAAAATCGCGAGTAACGGGTTGACTTCTTCTGGACCTGCTAGTCATTCCTGCAAAATAACCACAAAAGAACAACCAAACAACCCATGTGCATTATTAAAATCGAAACAGAAGAACAAAACTGTCATAGCAGTCACCACGACGAGGACCACGACGAGCTCGTCGTGGCGTCGGCACTGTGACGTGAACTGCTTAAATCGATCTAATTTCAACATCATATTAACTAAATCCAAGTTTAGGGTTTGTTCAGTGGATGAAATGGAGTAGAATGGTAGCAAAATCAAGAACTAAAACATGCAAAAATTGGTCCGATTTTTGCAAAAATCGGAACCCTAGGTTCAAAATTATCGGCCCTAAAAGTGTTCTAATAAGGAAATAGATGCTCCATACTACCTTACTAAACCATCAAAAGTAAATAAAGCACTAGAAAATCATACCTTTTAGGGAAGAAAAACAAGAAACCGATGAAGAGAAAGAGGAGTTCTTTGTGGAGGCTGGCACGACGAGAGAGGTGGGGTGGTGTAAAAAAGTGAAATTGTTTTGACTTAAGTTTAAAAACCCTAAATTGACAGCAGTAATATCCGTTGCCACGACGTGGTAGAATAACCACGTCGTGGTGTCTCAAATAATCCTGATTTTTCGTGTTCTGGAAAATCACGACCTCGTGGTGGTTCTTACCACGTCGTGGTTGGTTACAAATCAATATTGATTATCAATTTCTTAAAAATAATCACCCCACACTCATTCTATGCCATACCCCACAACAAAACTCCATAACAAATCAGAAGAATGAGAGACTAAAAACCTAAATAACACAAAAACCAATAAAAGAAAATAAAAGAAAAGGAAAGAAAATGCAAACTCAAAACCACAGGTTGCCTCCTGCAAGCGCTTCTTTTTGAGGAGTCATGAGCCGGATTCCTTCCCACGTTACGTTGTTTCAGCTCGTGTGAATTTGACGATTTCACCCTCCCTTTCTTCACTTGGCATTTCTTCCTCGTAATGCTTCACTCGATGCCCATTAACCTTGAAAGGGGTCCCGTCTCTTGAAATAAGCTCGATAGCTCCATGTGGGAAAACTTGTTTGACAACAAATGGACCGTCCCACCTTGTTTTCAATTTACCCGGAAAAAGTTTCAACCTTGAATTGAAAAGTAGCACCTTTTGTCCTTCATGAAACTCTTTATTACCCTTAAGCCTCATATCATGCCACTTCTGAGTTTTGTCTTTATAAATCAAAGAACTTGTGTAGGCTTCGTTTCTAATTCTTCAAGGGCATTCATTTGCATCAACCGGTTGGCACGCAATTCATCTAGCTCAAAATTACATATATTCAAAGCCCAAAATGCTTTATGCTCTATCTCAACTGGCAAGTGGCAACTCTTCCCATAAACCAACCTATATGGTCTAGTACCAATAGGTGTTTTGAAAGCTGTTCTAAACGCCCATAGTGCATCATCAAACTTATCCGACCATTCCTTTCTATTACTTCCAACCGATCTTTCTAATATTCTCTTCAATGCCCGATTTGTAACTTCAGTTTGCCCACTTGTTTGAGGATGATAGGATGTTGAAAATCTATGGTGGACACCATATTTTTGCAACACCTTAGCTAACTGATCATTTGCGAAGTGGGTGCCTCGATCACTAATTAGAGCCTTTGGAACTCCAAATCTTGAAAATAACTTTTTGAGGAAACGTACCACTACTCGAGCATCATTTGTGGGTAATGCTTGTGCCTCCGCCCATTTGGATACATAATTGACTACTACCAATATGTATTTATTTCCCTTTGACATTGGGAAAGGTCCCATGAAGTCAATTCCCCAAATATCAAATATTTCACAAACTTGAATGCTATTTTGGGGCATCTCATTTCGTGATGAAATGTTTCCCGACCTTTGGCATGAATCGCATTCTTTGACAAATTTTGTAGCATCTTTAAAAATAGAAGGCCAATAAAAACCCGAATAAAAAACCTTCTTTGTCGTATATTGCGCTCCATGATGTCCTCCAGTGGGCCCGCTATGACAATGCTTCAAGATTGCACGCCTTTCCTTCCCGAATACACATCTTCTTATCATACCATCAGCACAGCTACGAAAGAGGTATGACTCATCCCAAAAGTAATACTTAATTTCTGAAAAGAATTTCTTCTTTTGTTGGCGGGTCAAGTCGTTTGGAATGTATTCACTTGCTAAATAGTTAGCTATATTTGCAAACCATGGAATCTCTCCTGCTATAATCAATAAATATTCTTCGGGAAATTCATCTCCAATCTTGTTTTCTTCCAACTCCTCCAAGTGCGGGTTTTGCAATCTCGATAGATGATCGGCAGCCACGTTCTCCATCCCCTTTTTATCTCGTATTTCAATGTCAAATTCTTGTAGCAGCAACACCCAACGAATCAACCTTGGCTTAGCATCTTGTTTAGCAAAAAGATACTTAAGGGCAGAATGGTCGGTAAAAACTATGGTTTTTGACAAAACCAAATATGAGCGAAATTTATCAAATGCAAAAACCACTGCTAGTAGCTCCTTTTCTGTAGTAGTGTAGTTCTCTTGTGTTGGGTTCAAGGTCTTACTTGCATAGTAGATAGGCTGAAAATGCTTGTTAATTCTTTGTCCCAAAACAGCTCCCACCGCAAAGTCACTAGCATCACACATAAGCTCAAAAGGAAGACTCCAATCTGGAGCTATCATGATAGGTGTAGTAGTCAACTTTTCCTTCAACAAATGAAATGCATCAAGACATTCTTTAGAAAAGTTGAATGGGGCATCCTTCAAAAGAAGTTGAGTCAAGGGCCTTGTGATCTTCGAAAAGTCTTTAATAAAGCGCCTATAAAATCCCGCATGGCCTAGAAAGCTTCTTACCCCCTTGACATTTGTTGGAGGTGGTAATTTGGCTATAGTATCAACCTTCGC
Source organism: Lactuca virosa (assembly GCF_052849685.1). NCBI lineage: Eukaryota > Viridiplantae > Streptophyta > Magnoliopsida > Asterales > Asteraceae > Lactuca > Lactuca virosa. The sequence goes on from NC_136428.1 coordinate 30,619,942, forward strand.
TCTATCCATCTCTATCCCCATCCTTGAGACCTTGGGACCTAACACAATTCCTTCCTTCACCTTAAAATGACACTTCTCCCAATTGAGAACAAGGTTGGTCTTCTCACATCTTGCTAGCATTAGATCCAAATTAGACAAACAATCTTTAAAAGAGGACCCAAAAACCGAGAAGTCATCCATGAAAACCTCCATAAACTTCTCGATCATATCATGAAAGATAGCCATCATGCACCTTTGGAAAGTGGTTGGTGCATTGCATAACCCAAAAGGCATGCGTCTATATGCAAATGTTCCACTTGGGCATGTAAAAGTGGTCTTCTCTTGATCTTGTGGGTCAATTGGAATTTGAAAGTACCCCGAGAAACCATCAAGGAAACAATAATAAAGATGACCGGACAACCTCTCGAGCATTTGATCGATGAATGGTAGCGGAAAATGATCCTTGCATGTTGCGTCATTAAGCTTTCGATAGTCAATACAAACGTGCCACCCGGTAACTGTCCTTGTTGGGATCAACTCGTTAGCTTCATTAGTGACCACTGTCATTCCTCCTTTATTTGGCACAACATGTACTGGACTCACCCATGTGCTATCAGATATTGAGTAAATGATTCCAGCATCTAATAGTTTCACCACCTCTTTTTTAACTACTTCTTGCATGTTTGGGTTGAGTCTTCTTTGGCGTTGTACTATGGGTTTAGCTCCTTCTTCTAAATTAATCTTATGAGAACAATAGGCTGGACTAATCCCCTTGATATCAGTGATCTTCCATGTAATGGCACCTTGTCTCTTCTTTAGAACTTTAACTAGGCTTTCTTTCTCGTGTTTTGCTTGGTCAGAAGCAATGATTACTGGCTTTTGTTGTTCTTCTTCTAAGAATGCATACTCCAGGTGTTCGAGAAGGGCTTTCAGCTCGAGTTTTGGTTTTGCGTCAGCCACCACGATGTGGTGATCCTACCACGTCGTGGTGTCGTGGTTTTTAATTCTAGATCGTGAAAAAAAACTTTGCCACATCGTGGCATCCTCACCACGTCATGTTGCCTCTTCTGTCTCTTTTATTGCTTCATTGTACTCGCCTTCTTCCAATAACTTCTCTAATTCTTGTAGATCGAGCTCGGGGTCAAAATTTCCTTCATCAAGCACCATAAATCCCTCATTTTCTTTTTCTTTCCAACCTGCTAGCTCTTTTTCCAGTACTTCATCCAACACATCAACTGAAAACGCCGTATCATCACTCATCCTTGAATGTTTGATCGCCCGATTAACACCAAAAGTCACCGCTTCTTCTCCAACACGTAACGTAAGCTTGGATTCCCTTATATCAACTAAAACTCGGGCGGTGCTCAAGAATGGCCTTCCAAGAATGATCGGGACTTGTTCATCTTCCTCCATATCCAAAACAATAAAATCCGTGGGGAAAACGAACTTGTCAACTTTCACTAGCAAGTCCTCACAAATACCCCTTGGAAATGTCATAGTTTTATTGGCCAAATGAATAACCATGCGGACCGGTCTTGGTTCGGGAAGGTCGAGCTTCTTGAAAAACGAATAGGGCATTAAGTTAACACTTGCTCCCGAGTCAGCTAAGCATGACTAGTTGCAAGATTTCCAAATTGGCATGGCAAGGTTATACTTCCTGGATCCCCCATCTTCTTTGGTAGCATGTTTAACATAGCAGCAGAACAAGTTTCATTCAACACTACCTTAGATAGCCCCTCCATATTCTTGCGGTTTGTTAACAAGTCCTTGAGAAATTTGGCATATTTAGGCATTTCAGCTAAAGCCTCAAGGAATGGAATGTTGATTTCAAGAGATTTTATGTGATCTAAGAACCTCCGGTAATCTTCAGCATGCTTCTCTTGAATTGCTCTGCTTGGGAAGGGAAGTGGTGGACGATATGGCTTCACCGGTTTGGTATTTTTCTTCTCAGTGTCTTGCCACGCCGTGGTAGATTCACCACGTCGTGGTGATTGCCCAGACTCGTTTTCTTTATTTTCTTCTTGTCCTTCCTTTTCCGCTTCTGGTTTGTTTCTGTCAATAGGGCTTAAGTGAGTGATAATTTTCCCGCTTCGAGTGGTGATGGCTTGAATGTGAGCTCCTCTCGAGTTTTGTTCGGTATTTCCCGGAAGTCCTCCCGGTGATCTTTCATTTAATTGGCTTGCTAGTTGCCCGAGTTGCTTCTCTATAGTGAGGATTGAAGCTTGTTGATTTCTAACCAGTGCTTGTGTATTTCTCATTGTCTCTTGTTGTTCCCTCATGAATACTTGCTGTTCTTTTATCGCTGCTTCAGCTCCTTCGTGCCATTTTTCAGAAGCGGCTATAAATCGGGTAATCATATTTTCCAAGTCAGATTTCTTTTCAGCTTGTGGTTCCTCTTTTTGGTAAAACCCTCTTCCTTTTTGTTCATATTTCTCTTCCTTAGCCTTTTTGTATTCTTCATAAGGTATCCAATTTTTCTTGGGTTTTCTCTAATTGTCATCAAAACGATCATCGCTCGAGTAGAAAGCTTGAACCTTCCGGTTTCCATTTTCATCAAGGTCACAATCTTTAGTCAAATGAGGCCCGTTACAATTTTCACACCCAACTCGAATAGCATGGATTGTTTGATCCATCTTAGTCATTCGCCTATCCATGTTGTGCAACATTGCCAAGACTGCCGCCATATCCTCCGAAGCAGCATTAACCGATCCTTTTGCTAATTCATTCCTTGGATTATGGTATTCTCTAGAGTGTTTAGAGAATTCTTCAATTAGCTGTTTTATCACCGGGGGTGCCTTTTTTGTGAGTGGTCCTTGAGAATCAAGGAGCTGCCTAGTTGTCACATTTACTCCATCATAGAAAATGGAGACTTCTTGTTGACTGTTCAGATCATGATGTGGGCAGTTCCTCAACAAACTCTTGTATCTTTCCCATGCCTCATAAAGTGACTCTCCAGGTTGTTGCTCAAAGTTGGCTATGGCTTTCTTCAACTTCGCTATCTTTGAGGGTGGGCAAAATTGATCAATGAATTCTTCTTTCATCTTGGCCCAAGTAGTAATGGATCCGGGAGGAAGTGATTTTAGCCAATCTCTCGCGGCCCCCTTGAATGTAACGGGTAACATACGAAGCAATACAGTTTCGCGAGCCACATTTGGAACATTGAAGTAGTCGGCTATGTCGTTGACCTCTTCTAGATGTTTATACGCGTCTTCGTGATCCTTACCGTAGAATGGGAGTTCCTTAAGTTGTGCGAGTATGTGGCCCTTAAGCTCGAAGTTGGCATTTACCGGAATCGCGGGTTGCACGAGTCCTGGACTGTTATCTTCACGCATCTTCTTCTTCCACTCTCCCATGGGAACTTCGTCAATGTTAGCCATGGTGTTGTCGGGTTCGTCTTCTAGGTCACTTTCGTTATCAAATGTAAGATCTTTTTCGTCTCCTTCTGTTTCGTATTCGGTGTCCTCCTTCTTCGGGTCTTCGTCCGCCAAAGAGATGTTGGATCCTCCTGATTTACTACTCTTTTTCTTGGTAAACACAAATTTGAGATTCTTCAAAGGTGAGTTCTTCGATGTTGCAGTTTCTCCAATGGTTTTGCCTTTGTTCTTCCTTAAAGTAGCTTCCGGGTCTTCAAGTGGTGGGATCAAAGGTGCATTTCCTCCTCTGGTCATAAACGATCTGCAAATAAACAAAGAAAACACGTAAAAGAAAAAAAAACGAAAAATAAAATTCCTACAGTAGCTATACCACGACGTGGTGAACCTAAAATACGAAAATACTAAAATAAAAATTAAAAACTAAACTTTAACAGAAAATAATCCTAAAAATAGCAATATAAAGTAATTAAAACTGAACCGTTCCCCGACAACGGCGCCAAAAACTTGATGTGTAATTTGATATGCTTATATTTTATTCAAGTTAATTTATAAAAGTAATTTACTTTACTAGACTATTAAACACACTAGGCAGTGTACCTAATCGTGCAATAGTATAGCAATGGTAAGAATGAGTGTCGAACACAAGAAACGATGTTTAGATTGCTTTATTTTACTATTGACTAATTAATAATTAAATTAAAAGAGGGGTTGTTTTCCTAGAAGTGCAATGGATTTAGTTTCGGATTTGTTGTTATTAATAATAAAATTAAAAGAGGGGTTGTTTTCCTACAAGGAACGGTGTTCAGCTTCGGATTTGTTGTTATTATGGTTGTTTCATAGAAGTGCAATGAATTTAGTTTCTTTGGCTACCGATTCCTAAGATGACCAAATTGGTATTCACCAATTTAATCCTTTAGCAAACTAGCTTATTTATTCGGTGATCAAGCGGACAAACTTACAAGTTCACTAGTATTTGGTTCGAGTTGCTTAGACTTATAATTAATTGACCATTTAAATTTATTGATTCAATTTTATATATGATTTATCGTCATATATTAGCTCCTATACTTTTTGTAAGTCCCTAATTTGATTGTGTATCAATCAGATCCGTTTGATGGTGCGGAAACCCAATCAAACGAATGATGTCAGATCAAATAGAAGAGAAGGAGAAGAAGAATATGATGAATCTTGTATGTATTGATATGAATGAAGATCCGGATACAAGATTCACACACACTTACACACACTCTCTTTTCCTACTCTTTCTCTCTCTAGAATACCTTGGATTTCACACACTTAAGCTCCTTTATTCTATGTGTTCATCCTTCACATGCACTCCTCACCCTATATATATTGGACCTAAGGCCAAGCCCAAAATACAAATAATCCAATGCTCGGTCCAAGCTACAATTAATCCTATACTATTTTTGGCCCAAATAATAAAAACAATAAATGCTTAGAAAAGCAAAGTATAAACCATATTTTTGACCCAACAATCTCCCCCTTGGTTTATAGCTTTCTTTTCTTTTCTTAAATGACTCAACAAGCTCCCCCTAAAAAGTAGCTGGCTTTTCTTGTTAATCTTCATTAGGAGCTTTGGCTTCAACTTTAATCTTCAAATTCTTCACAACTTCAAGATGAACTTGATGAATCTTCAATGAATGACTTCATCTTGAGCAGTTGGGCTTTTCTTCAGAATTTGACATTGAACGCACATTGGGTGAGGAGGCTTTTTGTACTGATTCTTGAAAGATAATGCTTTCAGTTTGAGAATCTTCAGAGAGAACATTAGAGAGAACTAATCTTCAGGATCACTTCAGCAGGTTCATAGATAGCAGCAGACTGATTGAGGAGGCTTCAATGCAATCCGTCACCTAATCTTCAAGTGCAGCTTCACCTTGCTTCTGGGGTTGAAAGATTGAATGTCGAAAGAATAATCTTCATTTCTTGCTCCTTCGAATGAGAATTCTTCGATGCTCACGGATGAAGCCTTGGCTCAGAAATCTTCGATACAAACTCCATGAGTTTCATCTTCACCTGAATTCACTTTTCAAGACAAAACAAAACTAAAAGAAAACTTAGCACACAATATTTTTGGATTTTTCATATTTTCTGAAAAAGAAATAAAACAAAAATAACACTATTTTTGGATTTTTAATTTTCTGATTTTTGTTTGGTTTTTTTTTTAATTTTTAATTCTCCCCTAATATTTAAATTAGAAGAAAACTATGAACAAATTTAACAAAAATAAAATGATATCTAACTTTAAGAGTGATTTGGGATCAAAGTTTTTAGACAGCCTTTATCCGTTTATCAGTACCTCTCCCTTCATGAATAGATCTGGTCAATCGCCGGTATTGTGGTCCACTTAAACACGAGAGATTGTGACAAAATTAGGACATACTATAAGTTATAAGACAAAGTGATCCTAAGCTCCTAGATACTATTTCTTAAGGACCATTCAGGTGACGACGACCAGAGATATTGTTGTCCACCTAAATTGAGCAGCGAGATCTATAGACAATCTGTAAGTGTTCAATTTTTAATTGTACTAGAACATGGTTCCCGCTTCCTGATATGCTCCAGTAATCAAGGACTTCCAGAATACTCCTTACATCGGGTGAGCAGACAATTATTGAGAGAGAAGATAGATTTAGAATGCATATGTTATACACCCAGGTCGGATCTCTTCCAATCACGCAGAGGGTGAAACATATGACTAACTGAAGTTTTTAGAGGGATTGAGAAAAAGAATGATGCATATACTGTGTACCAGGTCGGATTGTGAGTCACGCAAAGGAGACAATATATGACTAACAGACAGGAAGAATTGCATAGATAGAAGATGCACAGAAATAGAATTGCATATGTTGCAGTCCAGGTCGGATGTATTTCAATCACGCAGAGGAGGCAACATATGACTAACAGAAAGAAAGCAAGAAAATAATTTCCTACAGACCTACTTTATCGGAATTCCCCAGTCGCCCCATCAATACCGAAATTAAGGACAGAGTTCGTACATCGAGGAAGAGTTAAACCACAGTTCTAGATACAGATTACTTTAATGTGACCGGTGGATTATCATGTATATCTCCCTGCTCAACCTATCTGAGCGTCGTATTGTCAGGCTAAATGGATCTATCTAGGTCAAGATTTTTCAAGTCTCTAGATTCCTTAAGTTCATTAACGCCTAGTCAAGTCCATTTTAATCTTTCGTGCCTACCAGCGCATCGAACACAGAGCCTAGATAATTCAGATTCAGTCCCTTACACAGATTCAGATTGCATGTTATCACATGATTATATCACTTCCCAAAACATCTCCCTCAAGCACATTTCATAACCAACATATTTTTTTTGGATTTTCTGATTTTCTAATGTTTTTGGATTTTCTTAAATTTTCTAATTTTTGTATTATTTCTCCCCCTAAATTTGTGCATAGGAGAGAAATGAAAGTAAATGCACATATTTAAACTATCCTAAAACAAAAATTAGTCTTTAAAGCGAATCAGCTTAAGAAAAACTCAGGAGTATAGAGAGGAAAACTCAAACCGTAAGTCACCGATTGAATTTGCATCCAGAAGGTCTGAGAACAACACGCGTAATCTCAGAACAGATCCGAAAATTCTTCATGTCATTAAGCACTAACCCCATTTGTGATCTCTTCCTTTCTTCCTTTCCCGAAAAGGACACATACTCCCAAAGAATGTTCTGAGTGTTGTACAGTTGAGAGATGTCTCCTATCATGTGCCAGGAACAGCCACTACCAACAAACCGAAGTCTGATGATATGCCTCCATAGCTGCTCCGACATAGAGCGGGATCAGTTGGTCTTTGGAACTCGGTCCATTTTGAAACTGGGTCGACCTTTGTCATCCTTGCATGGTACTCTCTCCCATGACATATCCTGTTTATCACAAACAAAAGATGAAGAAATATTAGAGTCATTAGTTGATTTGGGAGAGTGAGCCTTTGGAACCCATTTGTAGTTGGGTTTAACCCATTTCTTTTTCGATCTGATGGGTGGCTCGGTACTTGATTTTGAACTTGATGTCGGCCGTTGAGATGACTTTGATTTTGGCTTCACGGGAGCATCTCTTGGATTTGGCTTCTTGGCCGGCATTCCCTTTTTGTTCTTGGGATTCAGATTCTTGGCCTTGTAGGTTTGATTCTTGGCCTTCTGCGCGTTCCAGTCACCATGGTCTGAACGTGACCTTGAGGGGTTTCTTTTGAAGTATCTCCCTCTTGGCACGTTCTGCCAGCCTTGTGCATAGTAGGGAACATATGCGCGATTAGGACAATTTCTGGCAATGTGTCCAGGTGTTCCACAGTGAAAACATGTCTTTTTCTTCACTGTGAAGTTGTTTCTTCCTGCCCATGGTGGCGTATCTTTGCCTTGTCGTTGGTTGTTCCCACATGCATAATTACAACAGGCACTCTGTTTCAATGGAATTGGTGGCCTGTATTTCTCAACAGCAGGTTGATCAGAAGCAACTGAGTTCGAAGCAACAGATTCAGATCTCAAGGAGATGTTGGTTTGTTCAGTAGTGTTCTCCTTGTTCTCATCTTCTGTTACTTTACCTGCACATGAAGTAGAAGCATTAGAATTTTCAACCTGAATACCTCCTGAAACAAAACCAGCTGGTTTGCCATATTGAAGATGTGCCTCCCTGTCAATTTCTTCCTGTTTCGTAGGGATGCATGTGTAGTTATGATTGAAAGGTGGAGGAACACTATCATACCTTAGACCCTTGTTTTGATTATCTTTGAATTTTAATTGAGTTTCAAATAAGGACTCGACTGTCTTACTTGACGCAGTATAATTTTTGAAACTAACATCTGTTTTTCCACACTTAATTTTCAAAGCGTCAAGTTCTTCAGTTACAACATCAAGTTGTCTCTTAATATAGTCATACTTTTCACACTTGTTGCTGAATTCTTCCTGAAGCTTCATAAAGTCCTTTATTTTTGTTTCTAACTGGGCCTTTAGGGGTTTCTGTCCTTTCCTGAGTTGATAACCTTCATATCTCAGGTCCTCAACTTCTCTTTTTAATAAATCATTATGTTCACGAAGAAGTTTAATCGTAGCTTCACATGATTGAGAACATGAAACTTCATTGACCGGAAGGTTTGCGGAACACATTGTTTTTCCACACTTTAAAGCGTCAATTTCTTCAATTATATCAGCAAGACTAAGACGATTGAGATCTTTTGTCTTCTTGATGATAGACACGTTCTTATCCCATGATTTCGGAAGTGAATTCAACAGCTTTTTGTTTATCTCAGATTTAGTCAAGAAAATCCCAGCTATATTCATCTCAGTAGTAAGTGTAGTAAATCGTTTCAACTGAGCTTCCAGGGTTTCTCCAGGGATATAATCGAACATGTTGAAATTTTGTCTTAACATATCCTGACGACTCTCTTTCATGTTCTCAAAAACCATTAAAAGCACAACTAGAAGTCAAACTTAAATTTAAAAATGCCCTTTGACTAAAAAGACTCAAAAGTCAACCTCAAAAGTCAAATTTAAAAAGTCAAACTCAAAAGTCAAACTTGAAAAGTCAAACCGAAAAGCTAAATTTGAAAATTTAAAAGTTAAACGAGAAAGTCAAAGTTTAAAGTCAAAGGTCAAACTTTAAAAGTCAAAGTCAAAATTTTAAGTAAAAAGTTCAAAATTAAAAGTCAAAAATTAAAATCTAAATTTTTGGTTGAAATTGGAATTTAAAATGAAAAGAAATTGAATTTTGGGCTGAAATTGACAAAAATCCGAAAGTTGGTGCGAATGGCAATGTATTTGGATTAAAATCGGAAGTGATGAACCAAGGAGTCCGCTAGCTGAGTTGGTAAAGCGCTGTGTATGAACCAAAGGTCCAGGGTTCGATCCCCGGCACCCCCAAATCCGTCTACCCTTTTTAATGTGCGAAGATGAAGGCTGCTGCTTAGCCGGCTTCCCTAGCCGTTCACCGAGCCGCGAATCCACCAAGCCGTCTGCCGAGCCGAGGCCGCACACCGCTGCCGTAAACCGCCGAGCCGTATACTCCGAGCCGCAAGCCGCCGACCATAAACTCCGGCGACCGTAAACACGTTTACGGCCGTAAACACGTTTACGGCCGTAAACTCCGGGAAACCCTAGCCGCCGCCGCCGACCGTAAACCCTTCAAAGACCATAAACTCTACGCAGATTACGTTTTCACCTCTTTTTGCTCCAAAACTCGATCAAAAACTCGTTTTTATCAAAAACGCGAAGAACAACCCCCCCTAATTTTCAGAGATCTATCCAAAAACGCAAGAATCTTTCCAAAATAAGATCAAATCGGCTCCAGATCTGACAAAGATGAGTGATACAATCCAAGCTCTGATACCACTTGTAAGTCCCTAATCTGCTTGTGTATCAATCAGATCCGTTTGATGGTGCGGAATCCCAATCAAACGGATGATGTCAGATCAAATAGAAGAGAAGGAGAAGAAGAATATGATGAATCTTGTATGTATTGATATGAATGAAGATCCGGATACAAGATTCACACACACTTACACACACTCTCTTTTCTCTCTCTTTCTCTCTCTAGAACACCTTGGATTTCACACACTTAAGCTCCTCTATTCTATGTGTTCATCCTTCACATGCACTCCTCACCCTATATATATATATATATATATATATATATATATATATATATATATATATATATATATATATATATATATATATATATATATATATATATATATATATATATATATATATATAGACCTAAGGCCAAGCCCAAAATACAACTAATCCAATGCTCGGTCCAAGCTACAATTAATCCTATACTATTTTTGGCCCAAATAATAAAAACAATAAATGCTTAGAAAAGCAAAGTATAAACCATATTTTTGACCCAACACTTTTTTACCCACTTTTCTACTTAACCCTAGGTTTTAATCAAAACTCTAGTCCTATGATTTTGCAAATCACAAGATCATAAGATTCAAATTCAATTAAGAAATATAGTCATTCTAACCTAATCAAATTCAGCAATAAGCAGATAAAAAGCAGTTATCAAAAGTACTTGAGGTTCTTTAATAAGCAAAAGTCAACAAATAACCAAATAACTAAATCCTAACTATGAAATCAACCATGTTTAGTCAACTCATCCTAGCTAAACGAAAGTCATTAGTGTTTAGCTCATGATTTCTGCAAACAAAGTCATAAAATCGAGATTCAAAAGTAAAGACATAGCTATTCCTAATGAAAAATCGAAAAGTAGAGTTTAGTTGCCTTTGATCTCCTCCTTCTAATGATTGTGATTAAATTCCTTGCTTCCAATGCTTAATTCCAGTGCCTTTGCCTCAAAAAGCTTCGAATTCTCTAGAGCCAAAAGTTCCCATTCGGAGGTTTATGTGAGATATTTATACTTTTCCCAAAAGCAGGGCACCACGTCGTGGTGGGACCACCACGTCGTGGTGATTGTGTTTATCCCGTAATCTCCAAGTCACCGAATCTGATCGGGAATCTTCAAAACGTCACGTCATGGCAGGATCACCGCGACGTGTTGGTGTATTTTTCTTCATTTTATTGCTTTGGTTCAATCTTCCATCTTCTAGCTTCCTTAATCCAGCTTCCAACTTCCTTTTTGCTCCAAACAAGTCTTTTAGTCCCTACAACACATTTCATAGCAAATTAAGTATCTTTTGTTCTATTAAGGGCATAAAAGTAATTAAAATATTAATGTATATTGTATAAATATGTGTATAAATATGCACATATCATTCATCCAAGAGCCCCTATCTTCCACCCTAAATCCTCTGATTTTGTTTTCGATCTGAGAACACAAATCGATTTTGATATTTGTTTAGAGATATGAGAATGGAGGGATAGCAAAAGAGAAGTGGCTGCCTTTTTGTTCCAGTGTGTGTGTGTGTGTGTTTTTTTGAGGAAGATGATGGGTGTGTGTCTTGGGGAAGAAGATAGGGGTGGTGGTGATATTTTGTCTCGTAAGAGAGAGAGAGAGAGAGAGAGAGAGAGAGAGAGAGGAATTTTTTATTTTTCTTTTAGTCATAAAAATATTTAAATAAATAAATAAAGTGAAAAAGCAAAAAAACAAGGGTAAAATCGTCATTACAAAAAAGTATAAAGTAAATTGGACCAAACTCGCAACAAAATAAAAACTTTGGACCTGTGGTGATAGTCCAAACCTTTTTAGACCAAAGTGACAATTTTCAACAAACCACGACATGTTTAGTCAACTTAAAAGTGTTTCTTTTTATCGACAAGTTCAATATAACTGGATTTAATCTATTGAATATGAAGCAGTCATGTATCCTAAATGAAAATGTTGCAATACAAATAGAAAACGTATTTAATTAGTTTATGGGTACATGATAATCATCCATCACCACTAATCTCAGTATCACCATTATGATTCATTCCTTCTATAGTCAAGGTAATGTTCCCATGCTGCGTTCTTGATGCTATTCCTATGTGTCCATCACTTTATTCTATCATTTGACTTCAATTCTAAGTTCTAACAACTTAATATGCATTGTACGTTTATTTTGCATCTTTATATATAAGTTATATTGACAAGTGGCATAGCGGATCCAGCGACGATGGTCGGGTTAAGCTCCAAATATCTAGCTCGCTGTTGCATGCTGCTACGTTCCGCCTAGCTGATACATCTTGTTCATCCTTATCAGCCGAAAAACCCAACTTCTCATTGGATTCTGATCCATAGCAAGAATACAACTGTTTTGATTCCTCCATTTGGCCATTGAGCTGGGAAGCCACAAACTTGTCAAGATCCGCCCAGTTACTGATACACTCATGATCCTCCGTCATTTTAGTATGAATGTTCCTTGAATGTTCCGCTTCCGCTAGTAAGTCGCTCATGGAATCATAGGTCTTGAAACTCGATCCTTGATCGAAGGTGGCTGAGCTTTCAGGAGGGGATGTGGTTAGCTGGGTGGAACTAGCGAGCCTAGGGAGGTGGAGGAACATGGGGTTCACGAATTGGGTGGTGGTGAAGTTTTCGATTTCTTGTTTGCAAGACCTACTGTCCATGTACACAAGTAATTGCTCAAGAACGTCATCTTTGTTTAACAGTTGTAACTGTGCTCTGGTATCCATAGAATCAGGTAACGATCTGTGAGGACTCTCGAGGGATTTATGGTAATTTTTTTTCTTGAAGACACGGCATACCACCCACCCTTCTTCGTGAGCATAATCAGACATGTTTGAAGCCTGAACCAAATCCAGATTTTCGAATACAAATTAATGCTTCTTGATCATAATTCATAAGGACACACATGTGTATGTAACCATCAAATTATTGCTAAAAAGATGCTATAGTGCTCTTGGTAATGCTTCATAAAACAATGACAGTGCTCCTACCCAACTAACAGTTACTAGTGACCAGAAGAACAAAGCAAACATCATGTATTATGCTCTAAAGTCAAAAAACTTACGCTGGAATCTTGCGTAGTAATGATATTGTCGTCAAGCCTGTATTCATGCATAATATAATCAGATTTCTGGCCATGAGGAGCTCTCCCTTTGTAAAACACAAGTGTCTTCCTCATACCGATTCTTCTAAGGCTACTGTGTACGACTTTATCTCGTCCGGTGGCTTTCCAGAAACCAGCTGCAGTGGCACGATTTGTTCGGGTCCCTGTCGGATATTTCTTGTCTTTGTGACTAAAAAAGTACCAATCATTTTGGGGGGTGGAGCCTATACTGCACTTGTCTACAACACAAACAAAAAGCTTAAATTTTTTGTTTTCAAAGAAAAAAAACTATTGATGAATGAATAAATGAAATGTACATATACCTTGGATGTCCCAGGGTTCAAGCTTATTAAGATCAACCTCTCGAATAACATCAAGATCAATCTTTTCATAAGCAACTTTCTTCCTCAGGTAGTAATGAAGAAGTTCTTCTTCTGTAGGGTGGAACCGAAACCCGGGAGGCACTTTCGAGTGACCATTGACGTTCACAGATAAATCCATTTCTTCTTTTGACATAGATATGTGATTGACGAACTTCAAGGAGCATATGATATGTGCGTAAGTTTGGTTGTAAGGACTTAGATTTATACATGGACAAAAGGTTTCAAAAAGGAATCCATGAAAAGTTATGGGAAAATGGCCATCTCAACCACCTTTTTAGACCAAGTATTTTCGTTCATACCCGTAGACAACGACTGGCTTTGATATATGGGTTCTGTGAGTACAGTTTCACTTGCTAGAAAGAGAGAATTAAAAAGTTACAAGAATACAAGAGATCCCAGTAGGGTCGCTCTCTAGTTCGAAAACAACAAACCACCTAAGCACAACAACAACAATACACCACATAATTAAAAACAATAATTGTTGTTTATGTTGGAAAAAATCGGGTCCCAGTAGGGTGGGGTATGTTGGAATGTGAGCAGGAGACTTGCTTCCATCTTGACAACGACCTTCGACCTTAAAATCTCTCAGAAAACAACAGCTCAAACAACCGTGTGTGTGTGTATGAGAGAGAGAGAGAGAGAGAGAGAGAGAGAGAGAGAGAGCGCTACATATATGGGTGTGTATAACTGTGTGTATATGGTGACAAATTTCAAATAATCAATGTGCAAGGATAAGATATAATTACGTTGAAGATGATGATGGATTGATGGGAGGTTGAAAATTTTTCCATCTTTCATCATTCCGGTACCAACTACGAACGACGGCAGGTCATTACCAAACTTTAGTGCCTCGTTCGCAATTTCTACATTTCACGTTTCATTTGCAATCTTTCTTTTACTATTAGTGAAAGTCGAAGTAAATAAGTTTTATCAACAATTAATTAGCTACTTTAAGTAAAGAGAAAATTACAAAAAATAGCCTAAAAAACTAATTTACCTTGCAAATTTAGCCAAAAAAATAACAATTACAAAAATAGCCACTGATTTCGCAAATGGGAATGGTCCATCTGCGAATTTACCATTCAATCTGCGAATGTACAAGTACCTAAAGCACAGATGTGCTTTAACCACTTGTACATTCGCAGATAGGGTATTTGTTTTTTTTTGTTTTTTTTGTGTACATATAAGGAAGAATCACGCTAAAATCGCAGATGGACAGTCCATCTGCGATTTCCTCTCCGTTTGATCTGCGATTTTATGGTATTTTTTTCATTTTTTTTTTAAACTTTGACTATTAAATCAATGGGTTTGATTATGAAATCAATGGGTTTGAATACGAAATAACCTTATTATATATAAACTTTTGTAGAAAATTATCATTTTACTTGTTATTTCTTTAGGAAATTTCTTAAAAACCTCTCTAAAAAAGATGAATATATGGTTTGTCTTGTAGAAAATTATATATAAACTTTTGTAGAAAATTATCAGTTTACTTGTTATATATAAACTTGTTTTTTCATTTTTTTATATGTTTTGTTAAGTTAATGTAAAAAAAAATTGTCTATGATTAATTGTATTTGAATGATTTATTGTTTTATTTTTTATTGTAGATTGTGTGCGTATAGTTTTGATCCATATGTTTATACAAAATATAGTTTTTAATATAAGTTTAAAATTGAAATATAAGCGTAAGTAGAGAAAAAAAATTCCCTACAAAAATGTATATCGATAGAGTGACTATAAAAACTAAAAAATTAGAAAATAATAAATAAAAAACTTGTAGAAAAATAAAATATTTGAAAAAACATATATTTTATATTAAAAACTCAAAATAAATATACTTTTAAGAAATTTCCTAAAGAAATAACAAGTAAACTGATAATTTTCTACAAAAGTTTATATATAATAAGGTTATTTCATAGTCAAACTCATTGATTTCATAGTCAAAATTTAAAAAAAAAAATGAAAAAATACCATAATATCGCAGATCAAACGGAGAGGAAATCGCAGATGGATACTGTCCATCTGCGATTTTAGCCTGATTCTTCCTTATATATACACAAAAAAAAATAAAAAAAAACAAAAACCCCATCTGCGAATGTACAAGTGGCTAAAGCACGTCTGTGCTTTAGCCACTTGTACATTCGCAGATGGGATGGGCAAATCGTAGATGGACCATTCCCATCTGCGATTTTGGTGGCTATATTTGCAACTTCAATTTTTTTTGGTTATTATCTACAAAGTAATTAGCGTTTTTGGCTAAATTTGCAATTTTCTTTTTAAGTAAATACATTTTATTATTAATTAAACTGTCACTTAATTAATACGTTTTATTATCAACTTAACAACAGCCGTTCTAACCAATCGTTAAAAAAAAAAATAAAAAAAAAAAGCTACTAATGAATTTATTTGCTAAAAAGAAAAATTGTAATACTGTTGGGAACGGATTTAATTAGCTATTAACGATGATTGACAGTTTAACTTTAATTGAAAGTGATTTTTTCGTATTATTTGAAAAGATACGTATTTTATGATAACAATTGAAAAGGCAAACAAAGATATTTGATTCTTTTTTCCATTGTTCTAAATAACGTAAGGCGTCACTTGGTGACAATATCTAGCCTCAAGCATTTTTGAGCCGTGGCGAGTCATGTCGTTTGTAAAGCGTGACTTAAGGCGGCAATTTTGTATATAATTGATAATTTTATATATATTTTCTATTATTATTCATTTTTATATACATATTTGTCTTAAGGCGGCATTTTGTCAAAGCTTGGCGGCAAGTACAAGCCTTGGAGCCATGACGCGCCATGTCGAAGCCATGACGAGCTTTTTAGAACATTGTTTTTTTCCCATAGATCCAAAACATAAGTACCATATACGAACGGATTTATAGGAACGTTCAATCGATGATATTTTTTATTGCGAGAACATTTGAGAACAATTTATACTACACAATTTTTTTAAATTAAAATCATCAAATAATATTAATATAAATAAATAAATATATATATATATATATATATATATATATATATATATATATATATATATATATATATATATATATATATATATATATATATATATAAGTAAAATAAATTAAAAAACCCACTAGCCAACACCACTCATCACCCAAACAACACCCACCACCACCACCCATCACTGCCACCTACCTCCACCACCCATCACCACCACCCACGAAAACCACCATCCACCACCATCACCGCCAACCACGACCACCATCCACCACCACCACCACCCATCACCATCGACCACCACCACCCACTACCACCACCCGTCACCATCATCCCCGCCCACCACCCACCACAATCACCACCACCCGCCACAACCACCAGCTACCACCACCCGCCTCCACCACACATCACACACCACCACCCATCACCACCGACCACTACCACCTGCCACCATCACCCTCACCCACGACCCACCAAAACCACGACCCACCACTACCACCACCACGACCCACCACCCACCCACCACCACCACCCACCCACCCACCACAATCACCACCACCCGCCACTACCACCAACCACCATGCACCACAACCACCAACCTCCACCACCCATCACCACCACCCGCCTCCGCCACCTATCACTACCACCCACCACCAACCCCACCCATCCACCCCACCACCTACCACCACCACCCGCCTCCACCACTCATCACCGCCACTCGCCACAACCATCCCCACCCACCGCCCACCAAGACTACCACCACCTACCACCGACCACCACTACCAACACCCATCACCACCACCCACCTATACCACACATCACTACAACCCACCACCACCACCCCACCCATAACCCACCAAAACCACCAAACACCACCCGTCACCACCACCCCACCAACACTCACCCACCACCACCACCTATCACCACCACCCGTCTCCACCAACCATCACCACCACCTGTCACCACCACTCACCACCCACTATAATCACCACCCACCACCCTACATGTCACCCCTACCATCCTTCACCACCACCACCACCACCTACCACCTACCACCACCAAACATCACCACACACCACCACCACCCGTCATTATGTATATATAACCACATGTGATTATGTATATCTAATCACATATGATTTATATGGGCAATAATCTTTTTTGTCCATATAAATCATATATGATTAGATACATATAATCACATGTGATTAGATATATTTAATGACATATGATTAAAGTTGAAAAAAAACAATAATTGAATCGAGAACATTATAATGAATATTGTTTGCATAAATTATATGTGATTAGATATATATAATCACATGTGATTATATGTATTTAATCAAATATGATTTACGTGGAAAATATTTATTTTCGCGGTTTCAATTCAATAATTGGACTCGTGTATTTAATCACATGTGATTATATGTAATTAATCACATATGAGTTATTAGGACAAGATTTGTTTTCGTATCCTTGATTTAATAGTTGTTATCGTGTATATAATCACATGTGATTATATATATCTACTCATATATGATTTATATAGACAAGATTCTTTTTTTTTCTTCATATAAATCATATGTTATTAGATACATATAATCGCATGTATTAAATGTATTTAATCATATATAATTAAAGTGGACAAATAATAATTATTTAATCACATAAACCATATATGATTTATGTGGATAATATTTAATCACATAAATAATATATTATTATATGTATTTAATAACATAAATCACGTGTGATTAAATACATATAATCACTTGTGATTTTATGTATCTAATCACATATTATTTATATACACAAGTGTAACGCCCCATTCCTGGTATGTAATTTAAATATTGAATTTCCTTTCTTAGGGTTACTCGGCGAGTCAGTAGCCCCGACTCGTCGAGGAGAAGCGGGAATGCACGTGGACTTAGTGGGGCGACTCGACGAGTCCATTCCCGACTCGGCGAGTCTGCCAGTCTGGATGAAACCCTAATTCTTAGGGTTTGTACCCTATTTAAACGTCCTTATAGCCCCAAACCAGCCTCCTTCACCTCCCAGAGACTTATTCCCGAAACCCTAGCCTCCTTGAAGTGTGTGTGAGTGATTTTTGCCCTTGTGAAGGAATCTTGGTGCATTGTTGAGCAAGAAGAAGAAGGAGAAGGTAGAAGAACTCAAGGAAGAAGAAGTAGATCCAGATTATACTCCTCTTTGGCCATCCTTTCTGGTAATAAAGCTTTCATCTTGGTTATTGTATTGCTAGATCTAGTTTGTCCCCAAATTGATGGTTTTGAGCTCAAAAACCCCAAATCCCTAGTGATGAAGCCTTGTAATCAAGCCCTATCTCGGATCTAGCCTCTCTTGAGTTCCAGGAGCTCAAGAAGGCCACCTTTTGGCAGCCATGGCCTTGTTCTAGACAAGTAACCCCCATTATAGCCAAGTTTGAGTGTTATTGCTTCATTGCATCATAGATACACGTAAAGTTAGCAACTTTACGTGTTCAGATTGTCCCAGAAATCCAGATCTATGAATTGGATGCACTGAAACTGATTAGAATCGACTGAATAGAAACTACATGCAAAGGACTCGGCGAGTCGTTCTTCGGACTCGGCGAGTCCAGTCGTGAGTCTTAGATTCCCTGTTCAGTAGTAGCGAGTCCGTTAGTGAGTGGAGTAAAGACTCAGTGAGTTAAGACATGGATCTGAGTGTAGAGGGACACGACGAGTCTATGCCCTGACTCGGCGAGTCCAAGGCAATCTCCTTACCCGTAAGAACAGACTCGACGAGTTGTTCATACAAATCGGCGAGTCGGATGAAGGTTGGCAGGATATCAGTAAAGAAGGAGAACTCATCGAGTTTTGTTTAAATTCGACGAGTAGAGTCGGGAAGGGGAGTAGAAGGAAAGATAGGGACTCGATGAGTTGGCGGCCCAACTCGGCGAGTCAGGTCAACGGATTGTTGACTTTGACCAAGGGGTAAAATAGTCATTTTACCCTAAGATTAGCTATCAGTGTCTGATTAAGTGTCTTTTGGGAATTGTAGCCGGGGAGTTACCGGAGCAGCAGTCAGACAGTTCCCGAGCAGCATTCCAGCAGCCAGCCTTACGAGGTGAGTTTTTCCTTCCAGTAGGAACGGGTCTACGGCCACAATGCCGTCCCATTTAGTTAGCAGTAGTTCCAGAATTCAGTCCGATGCAGTAGTTCAGTATGCTTGGTGTCTTTGTGATACATGCATGGTATGTGTTATGTGTTCCAGACTATGGTCCGATGCAATATGCAGTATATGTGTTCATATTATATGCTATGATTATGTTATGCTATGTTCAGTCAGTTCCGGACTTCGGTTCGATGCAGTTCCGGACTTCGGTCGGATGCAGTGGGCAAGGCCCTAGTAGTTCCGGACTTCGGTCGGATGCAGTGGGCAAGGCCCTAGTAGTTCCGGACTTCGATCTGATGCAGTGGGCAAGGCCCTAGTCAGTTCCGGACTTCGGTCCGATGCAGTGGGCGAGGCCCAGTATGTGCTTTATATGTTATTGTATGGTATGTGGTAGTTTGGGGGAGCTCACTAAGCTTCGTGCTTACAGTTTCAGTTTTGGTTTCAGGTACTTCAGCTAGCAAAGGGAAGGGCTCGGGATGATGGCATGGCACACACCACAACTTTAGCCTGGGAGTTAGAGTCTGATATTTTGATAGGATCTTGACACTAGTTTCGATTTGATAAATTTATTATGACATTTTGAGACACATGATTCATGGTTTTATCTTTTAATATTTGATATCATGGTTTAGTAAAGTTTTCAAACAAAAATTTTTGGGTTGTATTTTTGGGATGTTACAAGTTGGTATCAGAGCCTTGGTTTGAGGGATTCGGGCGCACTCACGAGTGTGTCTGAACTCAAACTAAGGAAGTGGTATAAAGTTTTCAAAAGAAAAGAGTTTTAGAAAAGAAAAAAGAATTTTTAGAAAGAAAAGAACTTTGAAAAGAGAAAAAGGGTGTGGTGCATGCAATCAGCCGAGCTCAAGTAAGTACTCCCAAATTATCCATACAAGTTTATGCTATGTTATGATTATCAGCTTTATTAGAACAACATGCTAGATTAGGACTAAGGATCTAGGAAGGATGCCTTATGTGCCTGTTATATGTGTTTCAGCTCTATGAAAACTGCATGCTAGCACAGAATTGTCAGTATGATAGCCAGAGTAGTATATGCTTGATTATGTGTACTCGCTGCTCGAATGCTGCTTGCTTTATGCTTTTAGGAGTCTTAGTTATCTTTCACTAGTTAGTAAATGAATATGTTACGTTACATATTGTGAGGATTAAATAATTTCAGAAGGTTAGGTCTAGCTCTATGGCGCAGTTCTTGTCTGAGTCCAACCGTTGTAGGGTAGGATCTCTCATTTGAAGAATTATCTAGTCTTAGTGATATGTAATAGTATTCACGAGCTAGTTAGGGGGAGGTAGCCGGGACTTCTTGTGCAGCTGATAGTGGAGAGTGGGTTGGTGATTACCCTAGGGCAAGCCTAGGATGAGTGTAGCAGAGAACAGTGGTAGTAAAAGGGACTTGGTGGAGTCAAGGCAGTTCTTGAGGAAAGTACGGATATATGTGGAAGGTAGTATGGGCCCGTACTACTGAAAGCAGACGATCTGTACTCGAATCAAGGAAGGCTGAGATGAGACTAGGAAACTTGTAGTAGTAGCGATCCCTCGAGATATATATGTATTCCTGACATTGTCATTATGTGTTTTCAGAATGGTGGTTTTACACCCTAGACCAGCAGTCGGCAGTTCAGGTGCCGGTGAGGGATCGGGATCAGGCTCGTGGGCCGAGCATTTGGATGAGCAGACTAGGGAGTTTCTCTCCTCAGAGGTTACTCACATCATACTCGAGCAGACTCCTGTGATCTTCGGTTCGATCAAGGAGGGTATTTTGGAGCTAATGGACGAGAAGTTGAGCACATTCTCTGCTGAGGTGGCGGCCATGATGGGGTCGCGCACCCTCACTTTCAGGGAGTTCAGAGCATGTGGAGCTCTTGACTACCATGGGGCGCGGGATCCCATTGCGAGTACTAGGTGGTTGGTGGATGCCGCCAATGCATTCCGCACCAGCAGATGTCCCGAGGGGGACAAGGTCAGACTAGCATCCTGTCTCCTGAAGGACAGGGCACGATATTGGTGGGAGGAGATCGGACATCTCATGGGAGATGATGCAGCTCTCGATGCGATGACCTGGACCGATTTCACTACCAGGTTCAGAGCCGAGTTTGCACCGGTTATCGAGGTGCAACAGTTAGCGAGGGAGTTTCAGGATCTTACTCAGACTACTGAGACTGTGGCGGAGATTACCGCCAAGTTCAGGGAGAGGGATCTTCTCGTTCCTCAGTATGCGGATGATGAGGAGATGAAGAAGGCTCGTTATCATGAGATGTTGAGGAGTGATATCAGACAGTTTGTGAGCCGGTCCAGCTGTAAAACGCTGGATGACATGATTGCGAGGGCTCGTGAGAGAGAGATAGATTTGGAGATGGAGAAGAAGAGGAAGCCAGAGGCGGCATCTAGCACAGGGAGTTTGGGCAAAAAGCCCAAGGTATCGGATCACAGATCCAGAGGACAGCAGAGCCACAGTAGGTGTGGCAAGTGTGGGAGATTGCACGATGGGGCGTGCAAGGCAGGGATCTCCGGCTGCTACAAGTGCGGTCGGACCGGGCATATGAGTAGAGATTGTACAGCCACCACCACCACCACAGCAGCTGATCTGATTTGCTTCCATTGCAATCAGAGGGGACATAAAAAGTCCCAGTGCCCGAATTTAGCAGCAGCAGGGAAGGTGGCAGCACCTGCCCCTGCTACTTTGAGGATTACAGACGGCCGTCAGGGTCGGACTGAGGCGCCAGTGGCGAAGAGTAGAGCTTTCCAGATGACAACAGAGGAGGCGCGAGCGACTCCTGATGTGGTGATGGGTATGTATTGTCCTCTTATCTTTGTATTTAATATTGATTATTTCTCATGATTATGTGTTTGTATTCAGGGTCGTTCTTAGTGAACGACATTTCAGCTACAATATTGTTTGATTCGGGGGCCACCCGATCGTTTGTCTCGCTTGTGCTTAGCAAGCGGTTTAGCAGAGCTCCGGGGGAGCTGGACCGTCCACTTGAGGTTGAGATAGCTGATGACAGGACCGTCAGGGTCGCGAGGGTACATAGGGGGTGTTCGCTGCGGTTATTTGATGAGCAGTTTTCAGTAGATCTGGTTCCTATTCCCCTGCGAGGGAATAAGGTCATAGTGGGTATGGATTGGTTGAGCCCCAATGGGGCAGTGATTGATTGTGAACTGCAGTTAGTGAGAGTCCGCACTCCTAGTGGGGGAGAGTTAATGATTCAGGGTGAGAGGCCACAACGCGGACCAATTCTGTGTTCAGCAGCGAGAGCGAGACGCTAGTTTCAGCAGGGTTGCGCGGGGTACGTCGCCTATGTTTTAGATGCCCGGGAGAAGGGCAAAGCGACAGTTGACGCTATACCGGTAGTACGCGAGTACCTGGATGTATTCCCAGAGGATTTTCCTGGGATACCTCCTGAGATACATATAATCAGATGTGACTAAATACACGAAAACAAAATTTGAATCCAAAATGCAAAAAGAATACTGTCCATATAAATCATATGTGATTAGATAAGTATAATCATATGTGATTGAATACAAGAACAACTATTGAATCTAGAATGCAAAAATGAAACTTGTCCAAACAAATCATATGTGATTAGATACATCTAATAACATGTGATTATATGTATTTAATCACATATTATTTATTTGGACAATATGCACTTTTGCATATTCGATTCAATAGTTGGCATCGTTTATTTAATCACATGTGATTATAGTATCTAGTCATATATGATTTATGTCAAAAAAATTTGTTTCCGTGTTCTAATATCAATAGTTGTTTTCGTTTATATAATTAGATTTGGTTATATGTATCTAATCACATATGGTTTATATGAGATTAAGAACACGGGAGCAAAAGTTTTCGACATAAATCATATGTGATTAGATATATATAGTCACATGTGATTATATGTATCCAATCACATATGATTATTTGTATTTAATCACATATGAATAATGTGGACAATGAACAACTATTAAATTGAGAACGCGAAAACGAATCTTGATGACATAAATCATACGTGATTAGTGAGGACATGATTGATTTTGGTGTTCTTTCATATGTGATTAGTGAGGACATGATTGATTTTGGTGTTCTTGATTCAATAATTTTTCTAATGTATTTAATCATATGTGATTATATGTATCTAATTACATATGATTTATATGGACAAGCTTTTGCTTATATGTTTTATACATATCACATGTGATTAAATACATGAGAATAACAAAAATAAATCTTATCCATATAAATCATATGTGATTAGACATATATAATCACATTTGATTATATGTTTCAATCACATATGATTTATGTGAACAATATTCATTTTTGCGTTTTCGATTTATTAGTTGGTCTCATGTATTTAACCATATGTGATTATATGTATGTCATCACATATGATGTATGTGGAAAAGATTTTTTTTTCGTGTTTTTGATTCAAAAATTGTTCTCGAGTATATAATCACATGTGATTATATGTATGATGTATTTAATCACATATGTTTCATATTCGCGTTTTCTATTCAATAATTTTTCTTCATGGATTTAATCATATTTGATTATATGTATTTAATCACATATGACTAATGTGGACAAAGAACAACTATTGAACCGAAAACACGAAAACGAATCTTGTTTGCGTATAAATCATATGTGATTAGATACATATAATCACATGTGATTAAAAAACACAAGAACAACTATTAAATCAAGAATGAAAAATGAATCTTGTTCACATAAATCATATGTGATTAGATATATATAATCACATGCAATTATATGTATTTATCACGTATGATTTATGTGGACAATATTCAATTTCTCATTTTTTATTCAATATTTGTTCTCGATTCAATAATTTTCTAGTGTATTTAATTAAATGTGATTATATTTATTTAATCACATTTGATTTATATTTACAAAAACAGATTCTCATTCTCGATTCAATAAATTTCTCGTGTATATAATCACATATGATTGATATAGACAAAATTCGATATCCCGTTTTCAATTCAATAATTTTTTCGTGTATTTAATCGTTGCTCAATTTTTTTTTGAAATTATACTTGGATTTTGTTATAAACAAATCATTGTTCTTGTAATAATCCAAAAAAAGAAACATATTACAAGAATGAATTGTCGGTCCACTGCCCATGAACACCCTTTTTTCATTTTTAAGTGTATCTAATAGTTTATTTTTCATTTACAATTACAATAACTACTCTAGTAAAATAAAAAACTAAATTTTTGAATAAATTGATTTAGGAGCCCTCTTATGAAATATATATGATTAATTTTGTCATTTAACACTTCATAGTCAAGAATCTGAGCGAGGTTACCTCAATAGAGTAATAGACAACAATAATAAAACTAAAACCAAAGGGTACTTCAATAGTGTAAAGTAAATTTAATTCCTCTGTTTCATCTTTTTTAGCATGCCAAAAAGTTATAAACAATAAGAGAAATGGGTACATCCTAGTTAAATTCTTATGACCATTTAACAATATAAATGAACATATTCAACTACATAAATGAACATATTCAAGTTCTAAAAATCCATAACTTAAATTAATGTTCAAAGAATATCCTCAAAGAATCATAAATATACTCAAAAAAAGTCTTTAAGCACACGATAATAGTCGATGAATCAGATAGAACATTATTGCATCATGTTTGTTCAAAAATAGTTATATGATGATTTCATGTTGCCATTTTATCGAGCAGGTGGTGTGCTACAAAATTAGTTTCTCTCATTAATTTTAGAAATATACTATATCCACAAAATTTTAAGCAACCGATAGCATCATTGTTTAAATAACAAAATGTCCTTTGATTGAAATCCATAAATCAGATACCAACATATCGAGGAAAAATTGAAGGAACAAAAAAGTAAAAGCACCAGACGGATGAACTAACCTGAAAGAAATTATAAACTTAAGTGTAGATCTAGATCTGGTGAAACCAGGTGGAAGCGAGATCGGAGAGAAGAAAAGAAGGATGTGGTTTTCGACAAGTTAATTTCTTACTAGATGCTTTTCCCGTTGATTCAAGTAGGTTGTACAGGGCAGTAGTTCAGGAAGAGGAGAGGCAGATGAATATGGACAAAGGTGGTTTCCGATGAGCGAACTAGCGGAGGTGAAGAGATAAAGAGACCAGAAGATCTGGAGATATGAAAAGGCTGTGTTCTGACAGAGTGTTGGTCGTCCCGACGGTGTTCTTGTCGTTTTCTGGTGGCAAATAGGTGGTGTTCCGGTATTTTTCGGAATTACTCCGGTGGTCTTGGTAGTTGCTTCAAGAGATATGAGATTACGAAGTTTAATAGAGTGGGGGTGGATGGGAGTAGCAAGGAGGTGGTCCAGATTTGTTCTCAAAATAATAAATGTTCTCATTTGAACATACTTATATATATATATATATATATATATATATATATATATATATATATATATATATATATATATATATATATATCTTTATACCTTAATAAGCATTTAGCCTTAAATGCTGAATTTTAAGAGGTACAAGGCTTATTGCATTAGTTACAACAATTTTATGCATTACATATTAAGTAAAACCTTATTTGGTCTTGAAAAAGTCAAGGAAAGTAATCCGTAATCCACACAGAGGAAAAATAAAGGAAAAACATATTCAAGTAATTCTATTTAATGGTGCGTGAGTGTGTGTTTATGTTTACATCTGCCAAAGCAACCAACAATACCCAAAACTTATCCCAAGACTCTTTAATGTTGTGTGTGTGTGTGTGTTTTTTTTGTGTTTACATGTACCAAATCTGCCAGCAACAGTCTAGACTACCATATAAGAAAACAATACACCATCACACCATCACCGCTGCAACCTTCATCTTTCATTCCTCCATAAAAATTAAAACGATACAGGTATATATATGTAAAAAACACAACATACATAACCAAACTCACTCTAACTCTATCTTTGATGGTATGTGTGTGTGTTTATGTGACATTTTTTGTGTTTACAAGTCCCGATTATGAAATCAATTCTTATCCAACACCAACATCTATTCCTGTAGTAAAATAAATCAGTTTAAGGGCAGGTCTGTAATTTATTTCTAATATAAATTAAAACACATTATATACACACACATGCACATACAATATACCCAATCTCACTCTCTCTTTAATGGAGTGTATGTGTGTGTCTATAGGTCCCGAAGCAGCCAACATTCCAACTTAAGTTCCTGCAAACACAAACATGTATCAGGTCCAAATTAGTTTTAAGGGCTGGTCTGTAATATTTGCTTTTAAAATCATTTTATACACATGCATATAGATATACAAATATTCATCTAATTACTCATCAAAATATACCCACTCTAACTCTGTCTTTAATGGAGTGTATGTGTGTGTGTGTTTATAGGACTCGAAGCAATCAACAATCCAACTTAAGTTCCTGCAAACACAAACATATATCAGGTCCAAATTAATTTGAAGGGAAGGTCTGTAATATTTGCTTTTAATATCATTTTTATACACATACATATAGATATACAGATATTCATCTAATTATTCATCAATTTATGTTAATTGTTTAGTTTACTTCATCTTACCAATTTTTATACCAAGTTTTCATCAAGTTAAGTCCCTCAAATTCAGGATTTAACTAATCATTTAATATCATTTTATACACATACATATGGATATGCAGATATTCATCTAAATATTCATCAATTTATATTAATTTTTTAGTTTACTTCATCTTACCAACTTTTTTACCAAGTTTTCATCAAGTCAAGTCCCTCAAATTTAGGATTTAACTAATCATTTGTTTTGCATATTTGATAGGTTTTGTATCATCAATAATGGATGTTGCGGTTATTGTTGATGACCAATTATATGATGTAATTGTATGTGATATATGTGGAGATGTAAGGCATGAGCATTTACTTGCTATATGTAGTAGATGCATGGATGGCGCTGAACACACATATTGTATGAAGAACATTATATAGGAAGTACCCAAACATGATTGGTTATGCGAAGAGTGCAAATTTGGTGAGGTTTATGATAAAGGTACAAATGAAGAAGATGACAAACAAACAGAAATTCCAAAATTACCCCTACAACAGGAAATCAATATGCATGTAAATGATAAAGGTATGAATGAAGAAGATTGCATGCAAACAAAAATTCCTAGATTACCCCTGGAACAACAAGAAATTATGCATGCAAATGAGAAAGGTGTGAATGAAGATATGAACTGGTGGACGAGTTATGGCCGATGGAAGATTGTTGATGTCAATGGCTTTCTCTTGGGTGAACATAAGAAATTATATGAAGACCTTTACATTAATATAGTTCAATATAAATTAGAAACATAGTTTGGTTAACTTATTGTAGCATCCTACTTTCTATTGGTTGGTTATTATAGCATCCTAATTTTGTTTTTATCAACCTTTCACATATTGTAATGCACTTTGGGTTAGGCAACATTTAATCTATCCTATTTCTTATAAAAATTCAAAACAACTAATTATCTTTTCCTATTTATCTATACAAACTAAATTTGGTTTGTTGGTTGTATGTGTGGATGTTAGTGATGGGTTTCTAGCAATACATCATTCCTGTGGTGTACATGCAAACCCTAATAGCTTTTGGATCTAGTTTGTCTAATGAACATGCAATTGAATATCCAAAGCTATAAACCCTAGATCTATCATATAAGAACTGAAATAAGGGTTTAGTAATTACCTTTTATTGTTATATAGTAATAACAATCAATTCCTTGCTTTGATTGGCTTCAAAAAGCTTAGTGC
This sequence comes from Lactuca virosa, assembly GCF_052849685.1. Lineage (NCBI taxonomy): Eukaryota > Viridiplantae > Streptophyta > Magnoliopsida > Asterales > Asteraceae > Lactuca > Lactuca virosa. Next base: position 30,648,100 of record NC_136428.1, read on the forward strand.
CTCAAGTGTTGCACCTCTAATGGAGTCACAAACACCACTAAGCAATTGGATGAAGGAGAGAAGAGAGGGGAGGCACCAAAAACGGCTGGAAACCCTAAAGGAACACTTTTCCACGTTTTTGGGGCATAGGGGTCCTTTATATACATGTAGGCTATTAGGGTTTGCAACTAGGAAACCCTAATCTGACTGCTTAGGCCCTAAGCAGCCCATGGACTCCTTTAACATATCCCTTGGACGAATTCCTTATGGGCTTCCCATAGAGTTCGTCCAACCTATATATTATTAGGTGATCCATAGCCCAATTGTAATTATCTTATAATTACAACTCCAGTCCCCTAAGTTTAATTAATCTCTTTTAGCCACTGAATTAATTCTTAATTAATTCTTGACTAATATTAATTAAACAATATGATTTCTCCTTTAATATATTATTATTATAATATATTAATAAATCATAATTAAACCTTTCTCTCCTTAATTCATCCTACATATTGCTATGGTGAAGGCAACCCAAAAGGACCATGCTCACAATCGGGTCAAGTACATACCAAAATAGTTATGGAATTAGACACTAATCCAACAGTCTCCCACTTGGATAAGTCTAATAACTATTTTGCATAACTTCAGAACCGGTTCAGCAATCGTAGCTTTCAAAAGCCGCTGTCAACTCTGATCTTATCAGATACGCGTGTCCTTTAGATAAGGGATCATATATTCCTCCATTCTACAAGATATCGTATAGACATGAGACATGGATTTAAATCATTCTCTCTGTCTATGTATTGTTTCCCGACATCTGATTTATGACGACGGACAACAGACTACAATTGAACACATCAACTTAGTCCCGGCTTGGCCAAGCGCTTAGGGTGTCATCACTAAATCATCGAGGGGACCACAGATATCGCTTTTATCCCACTTTGGGTAAAAGGAATGGATAAACTTCGACTCAAATGCTCGCTTGCATTTACTCGTCAAATCACACACAACAATAAGTTTTATAACACCAAGTTACTGGTGCGTTTACTTATCATCAATGTGCAACCGACCAGTAAATAACAACTCACACGTCTCGGTTTCAAGAATATACAATGTTATCGTCTCACTAATAACCCGTGATAAATCCATGAAGTGATTCAAGTGAGCGTGGGTTTAATCCAATACTTTAATCTTATTAAAGCACTCATGAACTCTGCAGCAAACTTGTGCTATGTCTAAACACTTTAGACAAACTACAGACAGATTCATGACAGTCTTCCTTCATACCTACTTCCAACGTATGACCGACTGTGGAGGTTTGAATAACCCAGTTATTCTGGAAGTCAAAACATGCAAAGTGAAACGCAATAATAATATTAATCCTATATGGCCCCAAAACTTTTGAGCGTAAATAAAAACACTTTTATTTAAACACCATATTGATTACTCATTATTCATTGCTTACTGTTTCAGAAAATCAACTTATTTCTCGAATTATAACCACAATCGTCCCATGCTCCAAGCATGCACACTTTGGTTTCCTATGGTCCATACTTTGTGAAATAGATCAATTGAAAAACTTTTCCAATGAAACTCATTTCACAATCCCCAATCCTTATTATTAGTATAAGAATACCAAATTCTTGCCACTTTTAGAATATGTCAGATTCTAACATTTTATGCAATGATTCTTTCGTAATGTCATAGCACAAAAGTCACAAAGACTCGGCCAATGAAATCACAAGGTACTCTATCAGAAATTGTTACAAAACAATTATATAGATGTGATGTCTCTCACTCAAAGTACATTCCTTTGAACATCCTTTTTGCATAAAATTTTCTAATCTAGACATAAATTCTTAATTTCCAACTCCCAATTATGGAAACATTTCCATGTTTGCTATATGACAACTCATTCTTAATAGAATCTTATCTATTCATAATAATGTCAATATAATCCATCCAGTACTATACTTCCAACTACTCACAAGCGACAAATCCTCAGTGAACCTCAGATTGTCCTTTGATAGTTGTTTAATTATTTTAGTCAAAACCGATTCTAGTCCCTTTTTCCCTCTTAATGCCCTAGGCATTTGGAAAATTTTAGAACGGTCAAATATTATAGCATATGCAATCGATCCTATACCCGAAGCGTATTGGACACGATGCATAATGTCTCACATAAAGACGTGATACTTTATCATCCTTCTGCCATAATATTTTATGTGTCATGTTCCCACTATTCGAACTATGAAGAGGGATGCCGTAATCATAATCGAATATTGAGAATGCACTATGTATCCTTGACTAAATTTATTAACATTTCTCGATCTAAGCTTTAGAATTTTGAAACGAAGTATAATATTCTCTCCCTTAATTATAGCAAAACAACTTTTCAACCCTTGCAACTTTGCAAAGTATAACTCTTGTTTTCTATAATTAATATTGCTAACTTGCAATACTTACCATAATAATCATGCTCCCACTAATATGATGATTATTTTCTTACCAGCATAACACTTATGCTCCCACTAGCTTTGACATGTATTCAGAAAACAATTGAACTTCCAGAAAACAATGCTTATTGAATTCCTTAAGTTCATATTTCTAATACCTAATGCTTTGATAAGCCTTTATCTAAGCTTTTTAAGCTCATACACCTTTGCCTTAGATAGCTCACATGTGTGTCTAAACAATTCAGAATTTATGTTACTAAGTCCCAAATGTTCAGACCAATTGCCAAATCTCACAATTCGAACTATGAAAAGGGATGCCGTAATCATAATCGAATTTGAGAATACAATTTTTCACAATTGCTATCTTCTTAAAATCTCTCTTAGTGAAAGAATTTGCTCACAATCATTTTCATGAAGGAGGGAAACCTTATGACACTTAGATTTTATGATGTATGTGTTCCTATCCATGTGAATTTGTCAAAACGAAGGTTTGCGACAAATCCAAAACCATATGGACTGAACTTGTTCAATCTTGATTTCTTGCCTCATGGTAACACGAGTGCCCACCATGTATTCCAAGCAACTCACCCCTACATATCAATGTACTTTCCATTGATCAAGGTGCTTTGTCTTTGTGCATTCATATGAGAACTCATAGAACTCACATGCACAATTAACTCAACTGGAATGGCACAGAAACAAGATAACGTCAACACGATAGGTTATATACCTCAAGTCGTGTGCTAGTGATGATCAATTAGGTTTATTCTTGATTTGTTCCTGAAACCTTTCAAGAGCATTAAGACTCCCACTGTCTCCTTGACATATAAGATTCTCTTGTCAAGAAACATTCCTTGACAAAACAAATATTCAAGAGTTAGTGTAGTTTTTATCAAGACTATCACTTCACATAATTGGTTCTAGTTGGTCTTTGTCTTATCCAAAACATCACAACTTACCAATCTCAAATGTGCAGGGATAAGAAGACTTTTTCCAATTCCACATTTGTTGAATGTTATAAACCTACTAAAGACTTGTCACTCAATTCGCAATCTTGGAGTATGACTCTTAAGACTTGATATTGGAACGAAGTATGATTGACTTCTTGATTTTAACCATTTCTACAATTCTCGATTCCTCTTCTTAGACATACAAATGCACTAAGACTCACTTGGAGGACCAATTGAGAAATAGTTCTTAATCATTAAGACTTATCATAAAACACAATAAAATGTACTCTCCCTTCTTCTTAGAATAGAGAAACTTTTATCTTTCTGCCTACTTGATTCTTCTTATTCGTTCTGCTATTGATTGAAACTCTTTCAATCAACTCAGAATGATACTTAATCTTATAAGTATAACCATATTTACTAAACTTGAGTAAATCATGACGAATATCTTTATCACTCTTGTGGTGGACTTGATCAAAGCACAACCTAGTGTACTTGATCTCCCAGTCCTTCTCTTGACACTTTGTCAAAATAGTCTAATTTCCAAACATGAAGTTTCTCATTCATCACGCAACCTAGTTGTATGATTCCAAGTTTCTTTCCAATTGAAACTTGGGCGATGAGAATCTTCCCTTATTTGGCAAATTCTTGACATTTCCACAAATAACATAATTAAGAATCAAATCCATTATAATAGAAACAATTAAAACATCAATTCTTCATACACACCATTGCAAGGATAAATAAATAAGACAAAATCAAAATTTATTTTATTGCGGAAAAATTTGTCCTTACAATGCAATTCAACTGAAAAACTATGCTATTTCATATTTCTTATCATTCTATCCTAACTCTAGATTAGCAGCTCAAAAATCTGATCTTCGAATCCATTCGATCGAAATCCATTTCTTTATGATCAGATTCAACACGTTTCTTCCTTAAGCTTCCTCTCTTTTCTTTGATCCTGCAAAACATCAAAATGTAATCTTATCACATCATGTATTAAGAATCAAAAATAGGAACTTACATAGTTAAATAATGGATTTTACCTGAAGTAGATCCATATTCCTTGACTCTCCCATCTCTTAGATCTCTCAGGTAGTTTGGGCATCTTCGTCTCCAATGCCCCTTCTCTAGGCAATAAAAGCAAATGGAATCCTTTGGCACAGCACATGGGACAATATCATGCTTAGTCCTTTCTGGACTTCCAATGTTGCCAGTGTCCATTGAAGTTTGGGAGTTTGATTCACCACACAAATTTGCTTGACCAGCACGCCAAATCATTGCTGATTCAGCAACTATAAGCAAATAGGTGAGATCAATGAGGGTCACGTCGTGTTCCATCATATAGTACTCTCTTACGAACACACTATATGATTCAGGAAGTGACTGAAGAACCCAGTCAACAGCCAACTCACCTGAAATCTCGACACCCAACATCCTTAACCTGTCAATGTGTGACTTTATCTCCAAGACGTGTGCACACACAGGTTTCCCATCTTCGTGTTTACTTGCCAATAGGGCTTGAGTGAGCTTGAACTTTTCAAGCCTTTGAACTTATGGGTTAGGGAGAATAATTGGAGGAGGTGGAGGAAGTGAAGCATGACTCTCATTTCCTTGATCGTATCGTGGAACGTCATCTTCATTTGGAAAGTTTGTTCCAAGGGACTTGGGAAGACCATTGTAAGATTTAGACATCTACAAAACGGGAGAAAATTCAAGTTAGTTGATAAGATTCCTTGATGTAACACCCAAATGGAACATCAAGGCTAGGATCCAACACAATATTCTACAACCTAGAAGAGGGATGCCGTAATCTAGTTGCAGAATATTTGAAGGTAGGTAAATGACGATTTACCAATTTCCACCATGAAAAACGAAAAAGAAGTTTAAGTTTTAAATGAATTGAAACTCCTAGATCTTTTGAGATTCATTTAACTTTTCAATGGCATGTTTAATCTCGATTATGCCCTTCAAATTTGCGACTGGGATGCCGAGGATCACAAACAAGGTGTGAATAACCATACGAATCTACGTGATGCACTCAATGATACTATCGCCTAATCAATGTGCCGGTTAACCACACACGCTCCATTGATCTATGATAAACATCGAGCCACCCTTCACAACCAATGTCAACCCCAAATTAGTGTGCCGGTTAACCACGCACGCTCCACTAACGTTTGGCAAGGGTGTGAAGTGTAATTCCATGGATTAGCATACAATTTCACATTTTGCCTAAAGTAACTATGATTTGGGAATTTGTGAAAGCATTTAGTTACTTTGTACTTCATTATAATTATAATGGAAGGTTTCGTCCTATCCTACCTGTTCGGCTAACGACCCTCCACCAGCCAAGAGTGCGGTGGGTAAGAGTGGATACCCATTCAATCGCCATTTTATAGGCAATTTCCTTAAACACCCCTTATAGACCAACTTCGTGAATGAGGCCTACTAACGATAAGACTGACTGTTTACACATACATATATATATAATATTAGACTTTTAATGTTATATATATATAGTATAGGGTGTATTTTACACTTTTAAAATACTAGGTGGTCTAATTTAATAAATTATACTTTTAATTTAATTAAATGTAAACCAAAACTTTATGGAATTATTAACTCTCTTTTAATTATACACTTTAATTAATTAATAAAACCATAAGGGTGTAATTTGAACTTTTTCAAAAAATACGAGGGTTTTTAGAATTTAACATTTCAAAATTAAACTTTTAATCAACTTTTAAATTCCAAAACTTGAGGGCAAGTTTTGAAACATTTCAAAACATTAGGGTTTAACTATTTAAATTTCAAAAACAAAACTTTTAAGTTCAAATTTAAACTATAAAACTTAAAGGGAGTAATTTGAAACTATTAAAGCTTTGTCAAGAACATTCTAGATCAACAATTCAAATAAGGCAATTATATAATTTTGACCTAGTCTAATTTCTTGCAAGATAATACCCCAAATAATTCAAATAATTAAATTTTAATCATATAAGGAAGTAATTATTCAATTAATATGAAATTATCTTTTATTTTGGCAAAGATAATCACCCAATATCATAAAAATCCGATTTCTATCAATAAAAAACGTTTTGGTAATTATCCCACAGCAAAAATAGGCAAGAAACCCAAAAAATCCTCCATCTGACCCTCTGACTCGTCGAGTCAGGCTTGGACTCGTCGAGTTCACTATGGACTCGGCGAGTCACCCAGTTGACTCGGCGAGTCAAGTCGAAAAACCTTAAAAAATTCGATTTTCAGTCAAAATTCGATCAAATAAGCATCAAATTCACTAACAAACAACCCTAGGCTCTAATACCACTGATGGGTTTCTAGCAATACATCATTCCTATGGTGTACATGCAAACCCTAATAGCTTTTGGATCTAGTTTGTCTAATGAAAATGCAATTGAATATCCAAAGCTATAAACCCTAGATCTATCATATAAGAACTGAAATAAGGGTTTAGTAATTACCTTTTATTGTTATATAGTAATAACAATCAATTCCTTGCTTTGATTGGCTTCAGAAAGCTTAGTGCCTCAAGTGTTGCACCTCTAATGGAGTCACAAACACCACTAAGCAATTGGATGAAGGAGAGAAGAGAGGGGAGGCACCAAAAACGGCTGGAAACCCTAAAGGAACACTTTTCCACGTTTTTGGGGCATAGGGGTCCTTTATATACATGTAGGCTATTAGGGTTTGCAACTAGGAAACCCTAATCTGACTGCTTAGGCCCTAAGCAGCCCATGGACTCCTTTAACATATCCCTTGGACGAATTCCTTATGGGCTTCCCATAGAGTTCGTCCAACCTATATATTATTAGGTGACCCATAGCCCAATTGTAATTATCTTATAATTACAACTCCAGTCCCCTAAGTTTAATTAATCTCTTTTAGCCACTGAATTAATTCTTAATTAATTCTTGACTAATATTAATTAAACAATATGATTTCTCATTTAATATATTATTATTATAATATATTAATAAATCATAATTAAACCTTTCTCTCCTTAATTCATCCTACATATTGCTATGGTGAAGGCAACCCAAAAGGACCATGCTCACAATCGGGCCAAGTATATACCAAAATAGTTATGGACTTAGACACTAATCAAATAGTTAAATGTTTTAATGAAAGATTAAATTATATCCGATTACTAAGGTTTTTGTTTAATGAAAAGTTAAGTTACAACCGATTACTACTTAAATGCTAAATGCAATTTTGTTTTTTTATAAAATTCTGAAATGACCATTTTTTTTTTCAATTTCGAAATTGAATTCGGAAATGGGAGTCTACTTTCGGACCATTGTACACAATGTGCATGTGCAATTTCATAACGATAACATATATATATATATATATATATATATATATATATATATATATATATATATATATATATATATATATATATATAAAAGTTGTGCTTTAAAGGGTTGGCAAAAGATGTGGGTTGAGTAGTTTGTCGTTCACATTCTCATTGTTATATATCGAATCATTGTTATATATCGAATCAACTAACTAATTTATCCTAATTATCTATACAGACTATTTAGACCACTTTTAAAATTTTAAAACTTATCATATTTATAACAAATGTAAAAATTTGAAAATCAAATGAAAATGGTGTAAGTGTTATCCCCACATAACAAACATAATAAGATAACAAATTGATAATATAGTTTCAAAATTTATAATAAAAACAATTAGATAAACAACATTTGTTCTATCTTATCTTATCTAAAAAATAAAATCAACTAACTGTGGTATCTTATTTATCTTTACAAACTAATTTCAAATTTTAAAAATCAAAATTTAAATAGTGGATATATATTATCTCTTAGTAAAATCTAGAGATGTTTATATATACTACAGTTTTGCCGCCAAACTCCAAACTTCTTATTCAAGTCTGATATTGCACCAATCATAAAGTATGTTCACCTTTTGATTTATTGTTTTGTCTTTTTGATTTTGTTTTATGTTCTCGATTATTATTTACTAATCTTTATCTTATTCGACAACCATCATGAAGACATTTAACAAATATAAAAATAAGGAAGACCATGAAATTGATGAAAAACTACAAGGTTGTCTCCTCCAAAAACAAACTAAACGTCAAAGAGCACTTGAAAACTGGAAATGAGACCAGGTGATTGATGTTGTAAGTTCAGAGAAGCAAATGTTGGCATCTTCTGTTGTGGACATATCAGATACAACAGATTCGACAAATACAAAAAGAAACAAAATAACTCAACTCACTGTTCAGACCCGAAACCGGTTTTTTAGAGTCGGTCATTTGTTAGACGACGACGATTATGTCGGGTTAGTTATTATTTCATTTGTATTTAATTTTTTTTCTTTATAATTTCAAAAAACTTAATCAGTTTCTTAATTTTATTTATTACTTCTAATCAATTTATTTAATATTTTGGTGTATTCTTTACTACTATATTCAAGGTACTTATTAATCACTTCATTTAATCTTTTGTAACATTTAGGTGTCTATTTAATAGATTTGAAATTGCTATTTGCACAGATGAGTTGCAGTTACCTGTAGGTGTGAGCCAGCCACATCTGGTTGAAGATGATGTAGGTGTGACTCAGCCACATCCGGTTGAAGATGGTGTAGGTGTGAGCCAGCCACATCTATTCGTAGATAGTGATGAGGATGTGGATCATCTGCTTAAAGATTATATATATATATATATATATATATATATATATATATATATATATATATATATATATATATATATGTTTAATCGTAATGCCTAATAATAAAAATGAATGAGAATTCATTTTTATGTTGGCACACACAAAAATAAATTTTGCGAACAATCGATGTATATAAACATTTTTTTTTACTTTTGAAGAAAAAAAAAAATAAAAAACCAAGAGGAAAGTCATAGTTTAATCATTTTTCTTATCTTGCATAAGTGCAATACCAAAATCATAAAACAACACAAAAATAATTAACATAACGAGGGGGGAAAATAAACACGTTAAGAGCTTAACATCATGTCTTAAATGTAGAAAATGAAGTCCTTGCAAGTTAGAAGGTACGGGTATTATGGTCATATCTATTTTTTTAAATAACGGTTTTAAAATATAAATAAGGATTATAAAATATTAATAAAATAGATTTATGCAAATCTGATATTTTAAAAGATTAAAAATGACAAATATGATATTTACTTTCATAAATTTATGTAAGTTGCTATTTCTTATGGTTAACAAAAAGTAAGTTTCTATTTTCTTGTGATCATTCATATATTTTTTTAATTCGATTATTTGGACAACCATTACATATATAAATATTTTCATTACAACATTGTACTTTCACTTTTTCCAAAGTACAATGCTCTAACAAGAAAAATTAAAGTATAATACTATAATTTAAAATTTTATTTTTTAGATTTACAATATTTATTTATTAAATTATAAATTTTGAAAATCAAAAATTTTAAAATGGATATGACAGAAGAAAATATATGAATTTTAAAAATTTGACATTATCCTAATTTTAAATTTAAAAAACATATCCTAAACTTTCTACATTATCTATCCTAACTAAATAAATGTTGGATGTGTTTCATTGACTTATTCTTATCCCTCCAAAATATTAACGTGGTTTCATTATATATACTATATATTCCGCCAATTTGAAGTCTCTTATTCTTATTCTCATTCCTCTCTTGTTCCTGCAAAAGGTATGTTTTTCTTATGTTTTTTGTTTTTAAGTTCTTAATTCTTGGTTTAGAGTTTTAATAACATTAAAAATGAATATTTCTTCATTCTGTAGCCGTAATCAACATTTGTTTCCTTTATTAATCAAACTCAAACAAGTATGTCTTTCATGTTTTTAAGCATTTGTTCGTAATTTGCTAAATTAAGTACGATGCATCACGTTCATATGTTTATGTTTCATTGATTTTACTTCTTCAAACATTTTGACGCTAAATAACAAACTATATGGCCATATGTTTGCCTAAATATATGTGACCAATTACTTGAACAATGTAGCCACTTTGTGTATGTATGCTTTTAATTTTTATCAACAAATATCATATAGAATAAACAATTTTCTAAAATCTTTAATAATGCAATCCACATAAACAATCATCATAAAGTATTGAGTTTTACCAAATTAATCGATTTATAATGACGTACCTCATTTTAACTGACCATTTCACAACCTGCTAGCCACCAAATTTCATGTGATCAACAAAATAACATAAAAGTATAAATATAAAGTATGTTACTATAAACATTGAAAAATAGAACAAATTATGATATTTATTCATAGATCACCATTAACAATTTCAATTTGACATACCTTACTTAATTTTAACACTAGTTGTTCATTACATCAGCACGTTTTAGGAATATTCAATGGTTAATAAACAAACACTTCCTCCTAATCTCTCATTCAAATTTCTGAAATTTATAAAAACAATGGTTAGTTTAGGGCTTTTCTATTAGTTATATGGTTGAGAAAGAGATATATTCAATAAGCTAAGACCAGAAACTTCAAAGGCTATCAATGAATCTTTAAAACATAAATCCATTAAGTAGAAAACAAACAACACATTTATCACATATATACATGAAAAGATTCACTTTGAATTATGAGCTCAAAAGCACAATAATTCACACAAAGTTTTCAAAAATACTTTGATTTTAATATGAAAACCCAGAAAACAAATATATACTATACATATAATACTAAATGTGAACATGATTTTGAAGGATGTACCTCAACCATAAGAACACCAGGCATAATTGGTCAATCAGGAAAACGGCCAGGGAAAAAGTTGTCATTGATGGTCACATTCTTGATGCCAACTCTGTCCACCAAAAGAAATGGAAATGTGCAATGAAAAAACTCAAATCAGAAAACAAACAATGCATCCAAATTTCTACAAAAAATTAAAGAAGGATTCAGTTTTGCAGAAACAAACAAACGAATTCCAGATCAAAAATCAAACAATTCAATATACGTCAAGTAAAATTACAAACCAGTGTGGAAAAATCTCACAAATCTAATTGATATCACAGATCGTAGGAAATACAGGGAACCGGAAATGATAAGCGAGAAAAGCTATGAAAATACCGTAACTTAACATCCCAAAATTCAAGGCCAAAAATTTCATTTTTAATTAGGTTATTACATAAAATCAAAGTGTGAATAATCAAAATATAATATTATAAAACCATATCAGAGTATAATCCCAAGGATCTCGTGTGCGGAAAACATAGTGTGATGCGCTGCGATCAAGCCGATTCCTTTCCTTTGAAACAAAGTACCTGAAACCAAAATTGTAAACCGTAAGCACGAAGCTTAGTGAGTTCCCAAAATACCACACATACATATTAGCCACTCGAGGCTATAACTCTATAAGACCTTCCGGTCAATGTGTCTCAGTGGGACCCTCCGGTCCTACAACTCTGGTAGACCTTCTGGCCCTACCATGGCTTGCCTTTCGGCCTCAACTCTGATCACCTTCCGGCCATAACTCTGATTGCCTTCCGACCATAACTCTATCGACCTTCCGGTCCCAAATCATACAACATATACATAACACATAGATAAGAACATATATCACATAAACAAAATGCATAATATCACATAGACAAAATGCATAATATCACATAACTCGTGTAAGCACATAAGACCTTCCGGTCACACATAATTACCACTCTAGGTAAGGTATAGTGAGAAGACTCACCTGACACTGCTGAAGTCCCGCAGACTCAATCCCCCACTGCTGAGGTCCTGCAGACTCAACCTCAGCTGCTGGATGACAGATTCTCGATCTGTCAATCATCAAAACATCACCCAATTAATAATTGGGTCCCACTACCTAACCATAAGTACCTACTTTGGATAATTACTATTTTGCCCCAGGCTTGGCTTTATTTAAGCCCAAGGCCCAATCCATAGGCCCAAAGTCAATTAGGAATCAAAGCCCAACACATGGCCTAGTTTTCCAAATTGGGCCCAAGCCTATACATGGTCTTATTCTAAGGCCCATCCTCATATAATCATTAAGGCCCAAACTGTGGCCCAACTATGGCCCAATTTTCCCAATTGGGCCCAAACCCTTTACATGGGTCTTACCCTAGGCCCATTAATTTATTCTAGACCATTTGCTTGATCTTGGATGGTCCATTATTATCTTAATCATTTAGGCCCAATAGAAAGGCCCAATAATAAACCCAAGTGAAACTAGGGTTTCACATAAAATGATGATTAGGGTTAAGTTTCCTACTTAACCCATTAAGGACTTAATCCATTAAGTCCAATATTACTTAGATTAATTTCTTGCCAATGATTATTATTTAATATCTCCAGTTATTAAATAATTCCCATGTGTCCCGATTAATTCCCCAAATTAGGGTTTTGATGGCATTAGGGTTTTCCAAACCCTAATTAGGGTTTCCAACCCAAATACTAGCCCATTTATTAATTTGTTGGACTTTTAGATCAATTAGGGCTTTATTGGGCCTATTAAGCCCACTAGAATATTATTAAGCCCATTAGGGTTTTCATTGGGCCCATTAGGGCTTCCAGCACCCCAAACTAGTCAACACAACCAGGCAAAGCACACCGCCACCCGACACGGCGCCTGGTGGCGGCAGGAGGCGGCAGCCACCACCTGACGGTGGTGGTGATGGATTTTCTTCACTATTCAGATTTGTTACAATTACAATACCCAACCGATTAACACGCACACACCCTAATCTAATTACAAAACATATACACACAAAAGTACACCCACCCGCGGTGGTACAGGGCGGCATGAGGCGGAAGCCACCACCTCACGGTGGTGGCAGCGGTTCCGTTAGCTTCCAACACGCAGCAACACCACATACACCCATGAATATGTCCACAACCACCTCCCACGGTGGCTGGTGGTGGCGGAATGAAACAGGAACGGCAGTCAAGGCTATTCCGGCGGCACCCTTGTTCTCGTCGGAGGCAGCAGCGTCCAGCAGCATCGTCTGCGGCACAGCCGTATGGCGGCGACTGAAGCGAGTGGAACAACCACTTGAGTACACAAATGGCGACGGTATCTCGAACAGAAGCGAGAGGGCAGCGGCGGAGATGCAACAGTGGCGACTGGAGAAGGCATGAGGTCGGCGAAGCAACGGCGACCGGTGGCTTGGGCGCAGTACTAGGGAAACGACGCTGAGATGGCAGAAAGGAGGTGGTGGCAACGATTGTGGAGCGGTCTAGCAAGCACACGGTGGCAGCAACCCACCTATCTTCGTTTCCCGGTGGCCCTCATGGTCGTCGGCAGCAAGAGCTTCAGCAAGGTGTTGCGACTTCGACGGCAGCGAGCAGTGGCGCCGGAGATGAAGAAATGGGAGTGGCGGCTGGTAACCGAACATGGAGAGGGTGCGGCTGATACACATGGTTCTAGGGTTAGGGTTTCTTAACCCTTAAATACCGCTCCCATTAGAACTTTGCCATAATGGCACTTCCAGCCCCTCCATCACCTTCTTCTTTCAATCTAAATCCGAAAATTACCAAATGGCCCCCTCCTCTTCAAAACCATTTCAAAGAAGATCCATATTTTACCTTTTAGCCCCCAACATTAAAAATCTATTACAACTTAGGTGCAGAATTTACCAATTTAACCCCTGCTTCCATAATTCTTCACAAATTCGATTCCTAATTTACCAGACAACCTCTTAGCCCCAAAATCTCTTCAAATGAAGTCCCAGAAGTTACCATTTAGTCCCTGCCTTCATAAATAATTATAAAATGAGTCCGAAACTTATACTTTTAGCCCCCAACTTCTGAATTGTGCCAATTAACTCCTCGAAACCAACACCCTGCATATATAATTATTTATTTTAGGGCTACCATTCATTCATTATTTTGTTTATTTATTTAATAAATAAACTAGGTGTTACAGTAACATAATACTTCAAATACTTGTGATTCAATTATCAAGAACAAAATTGTTCAAAATTGACAAATCAATGAAAGTTTACAAAGATAGATAGAATATAAAAAAGTAGATGTTACCAGATCTATGCTCATGGTTGTGAGTAGCGAAGAAGGCAAAGCTGTTGAGGGTACCAAATCAGAACGAAAAAACTCTAATTCGAAGTGGTTCGATGGTATTCTAGAGAAAGTTAGAGACGGAGGAAGTGGTTAGACAAAGATGAATGAAGTGGTTAGGCGGTGGTGGTGTATTGGTTGTATTGTGGTGTTGCGTTTTGTGGATGTATGCTGTGGTAGAAACCGTGCCTAGGGTTTAGATAGATGAGGGCGACGGAACCGATTCGAACATACAGAGATGATCAGACATCAATAAGGTCTTCCCTTCTCCACTGCGAACTGGTAATGGATTTTGTAGAGCAAATTTCGACTGTGAGAAATGTATTTGCAATTTAGGGTTTGGATAGAAGAGAAGAAAGTGTTTTTTTCACTTTTATAATAATACCCTATATTATTATTAAAAAAATGAAATAATAATGGAATGTAAATATGACGCCTTTACAAATCACACAACAACACCATCTTAACAATTTGCGTCAATGAATATGTGTTAAAATATGTATATAAAAAATAATTAAAACATATGTATTAAGGGAAAAACACTTTTAACTATCGTATTATATGAGGTTTTATTTTATTCTTACATTAAACTAAATATAATAATGTAAAATGAATATTAAAATATTTCACATAAACATAAAAATAATTTAGACTTTTAAATAAAAATGATTTTTATTATTATTACGTAAAAAGAATAATTTATAAAAATGTGTATATAGTTAAAATAAACTATACAAAACAATACCTATTTGTATTCCATACTGACATGCAATTTTTAGTAATGGATGGTCATACCACTGTTCGAGATTTTTTTGCATTACGACACGTTCACGTATGGTGGGACATACTAGCTGTTTGAGTTTTGTTCGTATGGGACAACGTTGAACATGAGAGAGTACTTCTTATTTGGATGATTGATCGTAACGTAAGTATTACTACAATAAAATGAATATGTCATAATTTTTTTAATGTTCTATTTATAATTCACATGATTGTTATTATATTACATATCTCAGTGAGACAAAATGATCGCAATTTTCCCACGGGTTTTGAGGTCAATTTTCAACATGAATTTGGTTGGACGTGTTTTCTCCTTAAATCATTTCCGAATGGATCAATTTTACGAAGACCACCCAACATATCAACTGTAACGCCCCATTCCTGGTACGTATTTAATTTGATTAAATGGTTCTTTTTGTAAGAGCTACTCGGCGAGTTGTAACCCTAACTCGCCGAGTAGATGTCGAATTGGACGCGGGCTTTAAGTGATCTACTCGGCGAGTCCACGCCTGGACTCGGCGAGTAGGCCAGTCAGGAGGAAACCCTAATCCTTAGGGTTTGCACCCTATTTAAACGTCCTTATAGCCCCATCTCAGCCTCCATCACCCTCAGAGCATTCCTTATCGAAACCCTAGTCTCCATTGGTGAGTTTGAGTGATTGTTTCCTTGTGAAGGGACATTTGGTGCACATTGGAGCAAGTGGAAGAAGGAAGGGGTTGAAGAGCTCAAGGAAGGGGACTTAGATCCAGAACACATTCATTTGTGGTCACGCATTCTGGTAATAAAGTTTCCATCTTGATTATTGATCTATTAGATCTTGTTTGTCCCTAAATTGTTGCTTTTAAGCCCTAAAACCCCAAATCCTTGGTAGAGAAACCTTATGGTTGGGCTATACTTCAGATCTGGACCCTCATTACCTTCTAGAGTTGTAAAGTCTCAGTTATGTTCGTGATTGAGGTCCCTCTTGAGCTTAGAACCCCATTAAGAGCTTAGTTTTGACATTTGGAGCCCTTAAAGCTATGCATGCATGTAAAGTTTGCAACTTTACGTGATAAGCATGCCCTAGAAGCCTAGATCTGTGGTTTGGAGCCGCTGCATGGCTCAAACCAGGTCTGTATGGAAAAAGGACTGAATGAACTCGGCGAGTAGAACGCTGGACTCGGTGAGTCCTATGAACATAGCCGTGAACTCGGCGAGTTGGTTGAGCAACTCGGTGAGTTCGTTGAAGATTGCCTTGAACTCGGCGAGTTGTTAGAAGACTCAGCGAGTTGGCTAGGGTTTCTTCCAAATCTTGGCCACGTATGAACTTGACGAGTTAAAAAGGGAACTCGACGAGCCAATCAAGGATTTCATGACTTCTCGAGTTCAGGAAGGACTCGACGAGTCGGTGATCTACACTCGACGAGTCGAGTTAACAGAGACTGTTGACTTTGACTGTGGACTTTGACTTGGACCAAGGGTTGACCAATTGACTTCTGATGGTTTCTGGTAATTGGGAGATTTATGAAAAAGGTTTGTATGGTACCTATAGGTGGTGGAGTTCGTGTTGGACCCCGGAGTTGAGCCTTCTTATTTCCGACGACAATTGCGAGGTGAGTTATCCTCACTATACTAAGGGGTCTAAGGCACCAAGGCCGGCCCATTGGATATGATATCCTAGTAGTTGTATTATGTTGAGTATGAGTTAGTTATGCATGCTAATTTGATACGCTAGAGGGTAGGTCTGTAGGACTACCTGTGATACTGATTGATTGTCTGCATGTGTATTATCTGTTACATGTTGATATGTTATGTGGGATGGGTTGAGGTTGTACTGCTCCGTGCGGTAGCCAACAAACCCTAGAGTATTCCAGATATGAGCTGAGGGCCCGATAGGCATTCCAGACTCATACTGAGGACTTGGGAGCATTCCAGATACGAGCTGAGGGCTCGGTGGCATTCCAGATACGAGCTGAGGGCCCGGTAGGCATTCCAGACTCGTACTGAGGGCTCGGTGGCAATCCAGATGTGAGCTGAGGGCCCGGTAGGCATTCCAGACTCACACTGTGGCCCAGGGGTATTCCAGTCTGTAAAGCTGTGGACCCGTTATGTGCTGTTCTGCTCAGTTTGTTATGATATGTCATGGTGTGACATGGTTATGTGGACTGTATGTGTATCGGTATTTTGGGGGTAACTCACTAAGCTTTCGGGCTTACAGTTTCAGTTTATTGTTTCAGGTACATCAGGGGATCGCGGCAAGGCGAAGGCATGATCGTACAGCTCCTCCTATTATGTTATGTTTCTGGGAAAACTCTAATATAAATGTATTTTGAAAACAAAGTTGTAATGTTTTGATAAATTCGATATGTTTTGAAAGTTTAAATTTGGCTTGAATTTTTGGGTGTTACAAGTTGGTATCAGAGCCTTGGTTTGAGTGAATTGGAGGAACACTCGTGTGACTCCAGTCTCAAATCAAGGAAAGGATTTTCAAAATGATTTTTAAAAAGGTTTTCAAAATAAATAAAGGAGGATGCAGGGCGTACGATCAGCCGGAGCCAGTATGTAGACCCCAAAATACCATACAAGTTATTTGATTATACGATATGATAGAACAGCATGTTAGTGCTAGGCTAGGGATCTTCAGGAATTGCATGATAGAATTGCATGATAGAATTGCCTGAATACATGATGCCTGCTAGCCTAGGGTTTCCTTTATGTGAGATTGACATCATTACTGTAGTTGTCTAATGTATGCATCCCAGTTGTACATAATTAAGATCTTATAGCCTGAGAATGTTTGATTTGGCCTTATGTTATGTTCTTGTTTGATTAGGGGCTTGGGGTAGGATTGGATATTCTAAAGTCTATAGGGTCCAGCATTATGCATGGCTAGCATACATTAGTGCTGCAGGGTTGGTGGAAGTTTCATGGATAGGAGGGATTGAGTGAGACCGGGAGGTCAGTTATAAGATATTTAGCATTCCTCTAGGAGTGAGGATTGAGCGCTCGCCATGTTGTGCATATTGTTAGGGTGTTGTGGTGATACTTGGGGCAAATATGGGTAGGTGTGGAAGGTATTAGGGGCCCATGCTACTGAAAGCACAGGACATATACGCGTGTCAAGTAAGTCGCAATCCCTAGGGTTAGTAGGGAGTTGGCTCCCAGTGATTTATATGAATTATCTGATAACTGGTGATATGTCTCAGAATGGTGATGACGAGGCGCTTCGTGGCTGGATCCGGTTCGGGATCAGGATCAGGGGACAGAGGCCAGGAGGGGCCGACAGCACCTGAGCCAGTGGTGCAGATGGGTACAGAGGAGTTGGATGCCAGGATTCGAGAGATCCTGCATGATGAGGTTGCTGCTGCATTCCGGGCTCAGTTACCGGAGATGTTCGGGTCGATCAAGACCGCCATGGTGGAGTATTTTGATGAGCGTTATGCAGCCCTTGCAGCGACAGCCGCCGCAGCAGCTGCATCAGCTGTATCAGCGACGGGAGGAGGAGTTGGTAGAGGTTTTCAGTACAGGGACTTCGATAACACGAAGCCCCCTACTTTTGATGGGACGCAGGATCCCATCAAGGCTATGAGGTGGATTTCAGATGTGGAGGGGTGTTTCTTCACCTGCTCGTGTCCTGCTGACTAGAAGGTCAGGTGTGCTCTGAACCTGCTTAGGTCTGGGGCCAAGGACTGGTGGAGACTTGCGACTGGGTCGTACTCTGATGATTAGAGAGCTGCTGTTACTTGGGAGCAGTTCAGGGATATGTTCCGCGCCCGTTACATTCCACGGGTTGAGCGGGAGCGATTGGCACAGGAGTTTTTGAGTTTGAGACAGGATGGGGAGTCGGTGACAGAGATCACCCGGATGTTCACTGAGAGGGCGATGTTTTGCCCGGAGTTTGCTTCAGAGCAGGCCCAGATGACCCGTTATCTGAGCATGCTCAAGACGGATATCCGTCAGTTTGTGTCTACCCAGCGATGTGATACTCTTCTAGAGTTGCAGGAGGCCGCCAGACGGCGTGAGTTGGAGATTGAGCAACAGTTGAGAGAACAGCGGCAGGCCCCGGCACATTCTCAGCCGGCGCCGAAGCGGTCTAAGACCGCTGATACTAGGACCGGGCGTCAGCAGAGCCGCACATGTGGGAAGTATGGCAAGGGTCATTCTGGTGTGTGTCGAGCAGGTAGTGGATGCCACAAGTGTGGCAAGGAGGGGCATTACGCGAAAGACTGTCGCCAGGCCGCTCCAGTTCAGAGTATGAGCTTATGTTACCATTGTGATCAGGTTGGCCATTTGAAGGCCAACTGCCCGTTACTCGCCGCCAAACCGGCGCAGGCTCCAGTGCCGGCTACTTTGAGGATCACGGATGGGAGACCAGTCAGGGCAGAGCCTCCAAAGGCTCAGGGTCGTGCCTTCCAGCTTACAGCGGAGGAGGCCAGAGCAGCACCAGATGTGGTTGCTGGTACGTTTTTAGTGAACTCCTTGCCTGCTTTGGTCTTATTTGACTCGGGGGCGAGTCGGTCCTTCGTATCTCAGACATTTAGTAGGGAGTTCAGTGCGCCAGTGGGCAAGTTAGAGTGTCCGTTGCGAGTGTCTATCGCTAACGAACACGTGGTTTCTGCTTCTTCAGTTTATCGAGGGTGTGACTTGGAGATTTTCGGGGTGTCATTTCCGATAGATTTGATTCCGATTCCCATGGGGGAGGTATGCGTGATTGTAGGCATGGATTGGCTCAGTCGATTCGGTTCCATGATCGACTGTGAGGGGCAGCGAGTAGTAGTTCGAACCCCAAGTGGGGGAGAACCGATTGTATATGGCGAGGGAACAAGAGTGGGATCAGGGTTTTGTTCAACTGCCAGGGCACGACAGTACATTCAGCACGGGTGTGCAGGTTATCTAGCGTATGTGGTAGATACGCGAGCCAGGGATCAGATTTCGGTTTCCGACGTACCGATTGGCACCGCCAGAGATGTAGGAGCTGTCATCGCAGCTGCAGGAACTGTTGGGCAAGCAGTTCATTCGACCTAGCAGTTCTCCATGGGGAGCACCGATACTTTTCTTCCGGAAGAAGGACGGTTTGCACCGGATGTGTATCGATTACCGGGAGTTGAATAAGTTGACGGTGAAGAACCGTTATCCACTCCCGAGGATAGACGATCTCTTCGACCAGTTACAGGGTGCATCTTGGTTTTCCAAGATAGACTTGAGGTCTGGGTATCATCAGGTCAGGGTCAGAGAGGAGGACGTGGAGAAGACTGCGTTCCGAACTCGTTATGGACATTACGAGTTCGTGGTGATGCCGTTTGGGCTCACCAACGCGCCAGCGGTGTTCATGGACCTGATGAATCGGGTCTGTAGACCGATGCTTGATCGCTCGGTCATAGTGTTTATAGATGATATCTTGGTGTATTCCAAGACCCGAGAGCAGCATGAGGAACATCTGCGAGAGCTGTTGGGAGTTCTAAGACGGGAACGGTTGTACGCCAAGTTCTCGAAGTGTGAGTTTTGGTTACGGGAGGTCCAGTTCCTCGGACATCTCGTTAACCAGGAGGGGATTTTGGTCGATCCGGCCAAAATCGAGGCGGTTATGCAGTGGGAGGTTCCGAAATCTCCCTCAGATATTAGGAGATTTCTGGGGTTGGCAGGGTACTACCGGAGGTTCATACGGGACTTCTCCAAGATTGCAGTGCCCCTCACTCGTCTGACCAGGAAGGGAGTGGATTTCCGATGGGGTCCCGAGCAGCAGAGGGCGTTTGAGACCCTCCGTCAGCATTTGTGCGAGGCTCCAGTATTGACACTCCCGGAGGGAGTCGAGGATTTTGTGGTGTTCTGTGATGCATCCATCACAAGTTTAGGGGCGGTCCTCATGCAGAGAGGACGAGTGATAGCCTACGCATCGCGGCAGCTGAAGCCGCATGAGACGAGATACCCTACGCATGACTTGGAACTGGGGCGGTGGTGTTCGCCCTCAAGATATGGAGACACTACCTCTATGGGGTCCGTTGTACCATTTACACGGATCACAAGTGCTTGAGACATATCATGGATCAGCCGAACCTGAACATGAGGCAACGCAGGTGGCTGGACGTAGTCAAGGACTACGATTGCGAGATCCTTTACCATCCTGGTAAAGCGAATATAGTGGCGGACGCTTTGAGCCGCAAGTCAGCGGGGTTTTCCACCCCAGCGATATGTATGAGGATAACGGTGGATTCTCCGCTGGTGAGTTTGATCAGAGATGCCCAGGTTGAGGGCATCCGCCCGGAAAATTGGAAGCTGGAGAGGATCAAGGGCGAGAACACCCGGTTTGTGCAGGATAGTCGGGGACTATTAACCCGATGCGGTCGGGTTTGGGTTCCAATGACGGGTGGGGTTAGGCAGACGGTTATGGAGGAGGCTCATAAGTCTCATTTCTCTATTCACCCGGGGGCTACCAAGATGTATCGGGATTTGAGTTTGAGCTATTGGTGGCCGTGCATGAAGCGGGAAATCGCTTGGTACGTTGAGAGGTGCTTGACCTGTAGGATGGTCAAGGCCGAGCATCAGTGGCCGCATGGAAAGCTGCAGCCCCTAGAGATTCCCATGTGGAAATGGGAACAGATCACGATGGATTTTATTACCAAATTGCCGAAGACGGCAAAAGGGTTTGATGCTATATGGGTCATCGTGGATCGATTGACCAAGAGCGCCCATTTCTTGGCTATACGAGAAGGCTCATCGACCGAGAAATTGGCCGAATTGTACGTTCGGGAGATCGTGTCTCGCCATGGGGTTCCTGTCTCCATTGTCTCTGATCTGGATGTCAGGTTTACCTCCCGCTTCTGGAAAAAGTTTCACGAGGAGCTGGGCACGCGATTGCACTTCAGCACAACATTCCACCCGCAGACAGACGGCCAGAGCGAGCGGACTATTCAGACCCTCGAGGACATGTTGCGGGCATGTGTCATTGATTTCGGTGGGAGCTGGGATTCTCACCTACCGCTTGCGGAGTTCGCCTACAACAACAACTATCATTCTAGCCTTGGCTCCCCGCCATTCGAGATGTTGTACGGGCGGAGATGTCGCACCCCGGTTTGTTGGGGCGAAGTTGGGCACAGGGTGATGGGTAGTACGGAGGTAGTCTTGCAGACTACCGAAAAGATCCAGCAGGTTAGACAGTGTTTGCAGACCGCTCAGAGTCGGCAGAAGAGTTATGCCGACAAACGCCGATCCGAGTTGGAGTTTCAGGTGGGTGACATGGTCCTCCTGAAGGTATCACCCTGGAAGGGTGTCGTCAGATTCCGGAAGAGGGGCAAGCCGGGCCCCAGGTTCATTGGTCCTTTTAGGGTTTTGGCCCGGGTGGGTCGGGTCGCCTATCGATTGGATCTCCCGGCAGAGCTTAGCCAGATCCACAACACTTTCCATGTTTCTCAGTTGAGGAAGTGTTTGGTGGACGAGTCAGCAGTAGTACCCATGGAGGATATTCAGGTTGATAGCAGCCTGAATTATATCGAGAGACCAGTTGCGATCTTAGATCGAAAGGCGAAGACCTTGAGGAACAAGGTGGTTCAGTTAGTGAAGGTGCAGTAGCAGCACCGGAAGGGTTCAGAGTGGACGTGGGAGTCCGAAGAGGAGATGCGGGGGCATTACCCGGAGTTGTTTTCAGATGCAGCAGCAGCAGACTTCGAGGACGAAGTCTGAGACAAGTGGGGGAGAATTGTAACGCCCCGTTCCTGGTACGTATTTAATTTGATTAAATGGTTCTTTTTGTAAGAGCTACTCGGCGAGTTGTAGCCCTAACTCGCCGAGTAGATGTCGAATTGGACGCGGGCTTTAAGTGATCTACTCGGCGAGTCCACGCCTGGACTCGGCGAGTAGGCCAGTCAGGAGGAAACCCTAATCCTTAGGGTTTGCACCCTATTTAAACGTCCTTATAGCCCCATCTCAGCCTCCATCACCCTCAGAGCATTCCTTATCGAAACCCTAGTCTCCATTGGTGAGTTTGAGTGATTGTTGCCTTGTGAAGGGACTTTTGGTGCACATTGGAGCAAGTGGAAGAAGGAAGGGGTTGAAGAGCTCAAGGAAGGGGACTTAGATCCAGAACACATTCATTTGTGGTCACCCATTCTGGTAATAAAGTTTCCATCTTGATTATTGATCTATTAGATCTTGTTTGTCCCTAAATTGTTGCTTTTAAGCCCTAAAACCCCAAATCCTTGGTAGAGAAACCTTATGGTTGGGCTATACTTCAGATCTGGACCCTCATTACCTTCTAGAGTTGTAAAGTCTCAGTTATGTTCGTGATTGAGGTCCCTCTTGAGCTTAGAACCCCATTAAGAGCTTAGTTTTGACATTTGGAGCCCTTAAAGCTATGCATGCATGTAAAGTTTGCAACTTTACGTGATAAGCATGCCCTAGAAGCCTAGATCTGTGGTTTGGAGCCGCTGCATGGCTCAAACCAGGTCTGTATGGAAAAAGGACTGAATGAACTCGGCGAGTAGAACGCTGGACTCGGCGAGTCCTATGAACATAGCCGTGAACTCGGCGAGTTGGTTGAGCAACTCGGCGAGTTCGTTGAAGATTGCCTTGAACTCGGCGAGTTGTTAGAAGACCATCGAGTTGGCTAGGGTTTCTTCCAAATCTTGGCCACGTATGAACTCGACGAGTTAAAAAGGGAACTCGACGAGCCAATCAAGGATTTCACGACTTCTCGAGTTCAGGAAGGACTCGACGAGTCGGTGATCTACACTCGACGAGTCGAGTCAACACAGACTGTTGACTTTGACTGTGGACTTTGACTTGGACCAAGGGTTGACCAGTTGACTTCTGATGGTTTCTGGTAATTGGGAGATTTATGAAAAAGGTTTGTATGGTACCTATAGGTGGTGGAGTTCGTGTTGGACCCAGGAGTTGAGCCTTCTTATTTCCGACGACAGTTGCGAGGTGAGTTATCCTCACTATACTAAGGGGTCTAAGGCACCAAGGCTGGCCCATTGGATATGATATCCTAGTAGTTGTATTATGTTGAGTATGAGTTAGTTATGCATGCTAATTTGATACGCTAGAGGGTAGGTCTGTAGGACTACCTGTGATACTGATTGATTGTCTGCATGTGTATTATCTGTTACATGTTGATATGTTATGTGGGATGGGTTGAGGTTGTACTGCTCCGTGCGGTAGCCAACAAACCCTAGAGTATTCCAGATATGAGCTGAGGGCCCGATAGGCATTCCAGACTCATACTGAGGACTTGGGAGCATTCCAGATACGAGCTGAGGGTCCGGTAGGCATTCCAGACTCGTACTGAGGGCTCGGTGGCATTCCAGATACGAGCTGAGGGCCCGGTAGGCATTCCAGACTCGTACTGAGGGCTCGGTGGCAATCCAGATGTGAGCTGAGGGCCCGGTAGGCATTCCAGACTCACACTGTGGCCCAGGGGTATTCCAGTCTGTAAAGCTGTGGACCCGTTATGTGCTGTTCTGCTCAGTTTGTTATGATATGTCATGGTGTGACATGGTTATGTGGACTGTATGTGTATCGGTATTTTGGGGGTAACTCACTAAGCTTTCGGGCTTACAGTTTCAGTTTATTGTTTCAGGTACATCAGGGGATCGCGGCAAGGCGAAGGCATGATCGTACAACTCCTCCTATTATGTTATGTTTCTGGGAAAACTCTGATATAAATGTATTTTGAAAACAAAGTTGTAATGTTTTGATAAATTCGACATGTTTTGAAAGTTTAAATTTGGCTTGAATTTTTGGGTGTTACATCAACATTATAGGATTTTCTTTGGTGAGTGGGCTATATTTATAAAGAGTAACACATTTTTTACTCTCTTGGGAAATGATATCGCCAATTCATTTCCAATTTATCTGTTGTGTTCTTCTATCACAAGCCTCACAAAAGATTTTAGCCGTCGAAGAATGTTGATAGGTACATTTATATATTAGATTATATATATTTGTTTTTTATATATTTCATACGAAAAATTAACTAATACTAAATTTGGTGTATTGTAGATGTCGTTGGAAAAATCGTATGAGGAAGACGAATGAGGCCATTCTATGCATTTGAATTATTTCTCCACAATGAGATGTAAGATTATATATAGATATAGATATATAAAAAAAATTAATAGTATGCTAATATAATGTATTTTATTTAAATGTATTTACCAATTATTATTATTATTATTATTATTATTATTATTATTATTATTATGTGTTTTAAAAACATTTTGTTTGAATGAATAGGGGGCATACAATAAAGTTAATGTTCAATCACGTACCGATGAGCCTTATAATACAAATGTATCTTGAAATTGTTAATCAATCTATAATTTATGTCTCTAGGGTCAAGTTGGTCCACCAAAATTTGTGTAAGTTAACTATGGGCAACATTATATATAGTTTCATTATTTATAAATAAATTATTTCAGGATACCTTATTAATTGTATAATACATGTCCATACAGATAATATTTTGGTTTTAACTGCATTAACCGATGTCACGTTAGATCCAAGAATGCCGGAAGCTGATAGGATTCGAATGAGAGATAGGGAAAATATTTAATTTTTCCATAGTTATTTGTGTGCGTCGTATGTGGTAGTTATTTGTTAGCTGGATTTAAGGTTTTTATTTGTTTTTGTAGTTCTTTTGGTATTTATTTGTTTACGGATTTTGTGATATGGATTTTTGGTACGTTTTAAGTTTATAAATTTTAGTTTATTTGTTTGACGATTTTTTGTTATATTATTGTATTTTGTTATTTCTGTTTATAGGATATTGATATTGTTGTATATTAATCAAAATAAATATTCTACCAAATAGAATTTACAAATATTATCTAAATATAAATCAATCAAAATGAATTTATCCAATTATTGAAAAAAAAATTTATTGAAACCTGAAAGAACGATACACTGGAAAAACTATTCAAAATTCAAATTATAAGTTGACACGGTAAGTCAATACCCAAAAACGGTTAAAACATTACTTCCAAGTCTTGAAAACAAAACTATATAATTTAATGTAAAGATCAATCTCACATATAAATAATTAGTTCAACCCAATCAATGTTTGATTAATATATAAGTATTTTATTAAAAAATCGTTTTTTATTACAATGTGTTATGAAACTAATAAAATTATATATTATTATTGTTTACGTTTTTATATTTGTCATGGTGATTGTAGACAATGAAAATAAGCCTAATGATGCTATCCAACTTGATTTAAATGCACAAAAGGTATGTTTCATATGCGCAACATGATTATTACATTATCTTTACGCATAATTCATCCAAAACAAAATATTGCAGGAAAAAGGAAAGCATATAATAAGACATATTATGAACGACAAAAAGAGAAGAACAAAATGAGACGAATAGCTAACGGAGAAGTAAGTATCCAAAATGTGACACATACGACGAATGTGTCTGTAGTACAGAGGACGCTAACTGATATTACAAATGCAACCCCTACAAGTGTATTGGATTATGCTCAAAGGAAGTCGATTCGGAACACAAATGACTATCAAAGACGCAAGGAACGAAACTCAATGAGAACATCTATTCAACTTGATTTAAATGCACAAAAGGTATGTTTCAGATGCGCAACATGATTATTACATTATCTTTACGCATAATTCATCCAAAACAAAATATTGCAGAAAAAAGGAAAGCATATAATTAGACATATTATGAACGACAAAAAGAGAAGAACAAAATGAGACGAATAGCTAACGGAGAAGTAAGTAGCCAAAATGTGACACATACGACGAATGTGTCTGTAGTACAGAGGACCCTAACTGATATTACAAATGCAACCCGTACAAGTGTATTGGATTATGCTCAAAGGAAGTCGATTCGGAACAAAAATAACTATCAAAGACGCAAGGAACGAAACTCAATGAAAACATCTATTCAAACTCTCCAGGACGATCCATATAACTTTGTTTATGATGGTGTCCCTAAAAAACATCGTGTGTTGAAGGTGCAGAAAGCATGTGTTCATTGTGGAGCAAAACGATTGCAATTTGAATTCCCTACCTTTTGTTGCATGGATGGTAAGACAAAATTGGCACATTCTTCTATTCCCGATGAATTACTCGATCTCTTCACATCTATAAACGAATTAGGCAAGACATTTAGACAAAAGATACGTGCATACAACTCAAACTTGTCCTTCACATCAATGGGCGTCGATGTCGATAAAACAATGATCGACATGACATCTGGAGTATACACTTTTTGTGTGAATGGAGGAATGTATCATAGAATTGATCAGTTAATCCCAAGGGATGGAATACCTCGATACACACAGTTGTATTTTTATGATGCTGATTATGAGATGTCACATAGACTACAATGGAAGAATATTGATAAACAAATTGCTGAAAAGTTGATTCGTATTCTTGCTACAAAACCCATACGTGCAAATATTTCGAAGACTCGGTGATCTAGGGCCGATTGACAATCACAGAGTCACGTTGAATGCATCAGTAGAACTTGACCAGAGGGTATACAACGACTGACCACATCCGAGGTACCGTAATATTATGTTTGCTAATTATAAAATAAATATATCATCTATGACATAAATATGTGCATATTACACACCATATTTAATCATTTTGTTTCTATGATAAAAAATATTAGGTCGCTGGTATTTGGGTTGAAGGTAATGACAACATATCCGCATATAAACAAAGTATTATCGTGTATGGCAGATCCGACAAACCAAAAACAATTCAATCTTAATGGGGATGTTATGATCCATTGTCTTATCCTTTATTTTTTCCTAACAGTGAGTCTGGATGGCATTCTAATATCCCAATACATGGAATTCCCATCAATAATATTATTAATGACGACGATGACATCAGGGATAATTTAGAAGGTACACATATCATAACTTCATAAATTTTATTTAAACTAACAAACATTACATTTTGTACACATCATTAATTCTTTTTTATTCACGACATCAACATTGTGTAGACTCTAATACAAAAAGAGGGCGGGATACTGTATCTATGCGAGAGTACTACTGCTATAAGTTTCAAATCCGGTCAAATTATAATGTAATTTTGATGGGAGGGAGATTACTACAGCAGTTTGTCGTAGATATCTACATCAAGCTTGAGACTTCATGTTTGGATTTTTGCAGAAAAAACCAGTCCAAAATAAGAGCAAATTTATACCAAGGTGTTGTGGACTATGTTAATGCCGGTGAGGTTTGATCAAATATGATAGGGCAGCGTGTTGTGTTGCCTGCAAGTTTCATCGGAAGCCCCCGTGACATACGGTGAAGATTTCTTGACGCCATGACTTTAGTTCAAGATGACGGGAAGCCTGACATATTCCTTACAAGGACATGCAATCCAAATTGGCCGGAAATAAAAAATGAGTTACTTCCTTGGCAAACGTCTCAAGATCGACCGGTCCTTGTGTCAAGTGTTTTTCGTGCTAAGTTAGAGGATCTTAAGAAACAACTCTTCACAAAGCACGTCCTCGGCGTGGTGGGTTCATACGTTTATGTCATTGAATTTCAAAAACGTGGTTTGCCGCATGCACATTTCCTCCTGATAATGAAACCTCCATACAAGCTTACTAACACTGACCATTACGACAAAACAGTATGTGCTGAAATTCCAGACCCAAAAAAGAATCCTGAAATGCACGAATTATTTGTCTCACACATGATCCATGGTCCTTGCGGTAGCTTAAACTCTGATTGTCCTTGTATGAATAATGAGCAAAAGAAATGTCGTTTTATATACCCTCGGCAATTCAATGAAACCACGTTACAAGGAAAGGACTCATATCCTGTTTACCGAAGGAGAGATAATGGCATAGAGGTGGACGTACGGGGCAATAAGATGGATACCAGATGGGTTGTCCCATATAACCCAAAGTTGTTAATGATGTTTAATTGTTATTTGAATGTTGAGGTCTGCTCGAGTATAACCTCTGTGAAATATGTGTTAAAGTATATTTACACGGGTCATGACAAACAAGTTATCAATATTGATCCGGATGGACAACCTGTCGCTATTAATGAGATAAAACGGTTTCAGGATGCACGATATGTCTCACCTCCAGAGGCCATGTGGAGGATTTTTAGCTTCCCTTTTTCTCAGATCCACCCTTTTGTGATGGCTTTGCAGGTGCATCTCCCAAATCAACAGATGGTTAGGTTCAGTGAGGATGATACACTAACTAGCGTTGTTGAGAAGGAGAAAGATAGGAGATCAAACATAATATTACGTGGGATCCAATCTCACGTCTTTAGAATCATCGAAAACAACGATTAATGCAAGGTCGTTTGGTTTCTGCCAATCCCGCTGAAGGGGAGCGATACTAACTTCGCCTACTTTTATAGCATATTAGTGGGCCTACGTGTTTTGAAGATCTCTTCACAGTCAACAATGTAAAACACCCAACATTTCAGAAAGCAACTCTTGAAAGAGGGTTAATAGAGTCCGATGATGGTTTATCACAATGTCTTGCAGAGGCATCTTTATTTCAAGTTCCCAATGCTCTTAGAAGGCTGTTTGCAACGGTATTGACTTTTTTGAGCCAGGAGATGTTCGTAAGTTATGGGATGACCACTACAATGCTCTTTTAGAAGATTATAGGCGACAATATGGAAGTGTTGAGAGAGTCCAAAATATGGTCCTCACCGACATCAAGGTATTCCTACAATCTATGAGTGACAATATTGATGGTTTTGATCTTCCAAAGATAAATGAAAATGTCGATTTAGAATCTGGAGTTTTTCGTGAGGTACAAGAGGAATGCTCTATAGTTTTAGAATCATAACATTTACAAGCCCGGGATTTTCTCAATCCTGAACAAAAAATGGCATATAATGAGATAATGCGGCATGTCCATAGTAATATTCCAGGAGTTTTCTTCATAGACGGTTGTGGTCGAACATGAAAAACATTTTTGTACAAAGCTTTACTTGCTAATATTCGTTCGTGTGGTCATATTGCACTGGCGAGCGCTTCATCGGGTGTTGCGGCTAATAACATGCATGGGGGGAGAACAACTCACTCTCGCTTTAAACTTCCTATTAATCTTGAAAATAACTCGGTCTGCAAGATTTCAAGACAAAGTGGTACTGCTTAACTGCTTCGGATTGCAAAAGTAATCATATGGGATGAAGCGTCGATGGCTAAAAGACATGTGTTGGAGGTGGTGGACCGAACAATGAAAGATATAACCGGGGTGATGCTCCTATTTGGTGGAAAGACAATGGTTTTGGGAGGTAATTTCAGACAGGTTTTGCCTGTCGTTAGACGTGGAACACGAGCACATACTGTGGATTCTAGCATACAAATGTTGCCTCTTTGGTCTTCGATTATCAAGTTACGGTTAACTATAAATATGAGAGCACTAAGCGATCCATGGTTCTCAGACTTTCTATTATGTGTCGGTGATGGAGTTGAAGAAACAGTGCATGGAAACTTTATTCGCATCCCTGATGATATGGTATTCTCTTCACTGAAAAAGAAAAGTCATTAAATGCTTTGATTGATGCAATCTTTCCATCCTTGGAAATTAATAGATCTCAAACCGATTATATTATTTCGGGTGCAATATTATCCATAAGAAATGATAGTGTCGATGAGATTAATGATTTATTGATCGGCCGATTCCATGGAGAAGAGAAAATTTACTACAGTTTTGATGAAGCTAAAGACGATATAAATAACTTCTATCTTGTGGAATTCTTGAACACACTCAGTGTTAGTGGTTTACCCCCTCATTACCTACGATTGAAAGTTGGATGCCCGATAATACTGTTACGGAATCGCGACCCATCAAATGGATTGTGTAACGCCATCCGATTGATATGTAAAGGTTTTCAACACAATGTAATAGATGCTGAAATAGCTGTTGGTCAACATGTTGGAAAAAGAGTTTTTTTTGCCAAGGATTCCTCTATGTCCGTCTGAAGATGACATGTTCCCGTTCAAGCTAAAGAGAAAACAACTTCCAATCCGATTATGTTTCACAATGACAATCAATAAGGCCCAGGGACAAACAATTCCAAATGTAGGAATTTATTTTCCAGAATCGGTTTTCTCGCACAGACAACTTTATGTGGCATTATCCAGAGGGGTATCACGTGCCAATACAAAAGTATTAGTGATCCCAGATGAACAATTCAATGGTAGTGAAGTCTGTACTGTAAATGTGGTGTATAAAGAAGTATTGCAAGATCAATAATGCACAATCAATCATGTATTCATTTGCATTTGTAAAGAATCCAAACTTTTCATTCTTAATTCTTATTGATTTTGTATTAGTTAGCATAGCTCTTAATAACGTTATTTCAATTGGTTATTTTATGTTATTTTTGCCGTGTCATGTCATGTTTGTCGTATTTTAATTTGTTCGTTTCATGTCAATGTAAAAAAACAAGTTATCGCGTCGTGTCGTGTCAGACAAAAACACGACATGACAACTCAATTTGATAGCACTAATTGATGAAAACAATTCTCATAAAGAAAACAATTTACCTAATAACACAATGAACTTTTCTTTTTTAATCAAGAAAAGTAGTTTTAACCCAAAATAGCAAGATACATATAATTTAATCAAAACAAAAACATACTTATATTAGTTACTATTACATAATAACTAATAATAAAATATAATAATTATTTCAACGTAAAAAACTATTCGCCAATATATATATATATATATATATATATATATATATATATATATATATATATATATATATATATATTCAAATGACAATATTTTTTATATTGAGAACAATTTCCAGCCACAAGCGAAATTTATTATTAATTTATTTAATTTTTAATAATATTATTATTTAGAAAATAAATAAATTTATTCAACCCATCTACCCACATGGCCACAACCCACCATTGTATTAATTTATCACACTCTATAATATTAAGTTGCTCCACCAAATACCACCGAACAATTGCCGGACATCGAGCTGCCGCCGGCCGTCGAGCCATCGCCGGCAGCCGTATCGACAGGACCACCGCCAAAATGCTGTTTCTCCGCTCTCTACGAATCCGCTTCACCTCTTCTTCTCTTCTGAGCGACCTCCCATATCTACTTTCAACAGATCTGGATTGAAGTTCAAGACGACTAGATCTAGTGTTCACAGCCACTAGTTTGGTGGCTCACAGCCACCAGCGATAATGACTGATAGTTGAACTTTTGTTGGAGATAACAAAATGATGAGGAATAGTATGTATTTGCTATTACAAAATAAGTGTGATATAGAGGGTTTAAATATCCAGCTTCTCCGGAGATGAAAACTTCGCTGGAGAAGGAGCCACTTGACATCATTGTTCCTTCCGGCTATAATCCATCTGCCGACGCTATCGGTGTTGATGTCATCATATACATATAAATGCACTTGTTAAACTCAACCGTTCAAACACCAATTTCTTTTCCATCACTAGTTACACCCAAAACCCTAATTACACTTACTTTCTTTTCCATCACTAGTTACACCCAAAACCCTAATTTCTCCATCTCGAAATCATACTTCCTGCTGAAGGATTACGTTTTGCTTTTTCAACGAGATTAGAAAATGTATAGAGAAAGAGATGGAGAAAAATTGAAGGCGAAGACATAATTGTAAATTTGGAGGCGAAGGGGGATCTCATGTGGATGGGGACTCCAAAAAACCAACAAAAGGTTTTTTTTTCTTTCTTTCTTAAGATATACAAAATTAATCACCGTTAAACTAAAAAGACATGACCAACAAATAATTATTTTATATCATTAATAAAAATTAATAAAATAAGAGGAATAAATAAAGAATATCATATGAGCATCTAGAAAAATAAAAATCACTTTTGTTTGTAAGTAATGTTCGAATTACTTTCATTAGTTTGTTAGGTATCATTAATGTGTTTGGTCTTATAAATATGTACATGTTAGTGTCGTAGTTTTAAACATGAGCAATTTTATATATATTTACATGTTAGTGTCGTAGTTTTAAAAAACTATTTGTTAAAAAGATATAATAGTTAGAGTCGTGACTTTTATGATGCAATTTTATAGATATTTACATGTGATTATATTTATCTAATCACATATAATTTTTATGGATAATATTCGTTTTGCATTTTTGATTCAATTTTTGTTTTTGTGTATTTAATCAGACGTGATTTATGTGAATAAATACTTATAATCATATATGATTTATGTGATTAAATAATTATTCTTTGTCCACTTTATTTATATATGGTTAAATACATTTAATACATGCGATTATATGTATCTAATAACATATTATTTATATAAAAAAGAATCTTGTCTATATATATATATATATATATATATATATATATATATATATATATATATATATACCCACATGTGATTATATACACGAGAATAACTATTAAATCGATGATACGAAAACAAATCTTGTCCACATAACTCATATGTGATTAATTACATATAATCACATGTGATTAAATACACGAGACCAATTATTAAATTGAAACCTCGAAAATAAATATTCTCCACATAAATCATATTAGATTTAAATACATATAATCACATGTGATTATATGTATCCAATCACATATGATTTATGTGGACAATATTCATTATCATGTTCTCGATTCAATTATTGTTTTTTTTTTTTCAAATTTAATCATATGTGATTAAATATATCTAATCATATGTGATTATATGTATCTAATCACATATGATTTATATGGACAAAAAATAATATTATCCATATAAATCATACATATGATTTATATGGACAAAAAATAATATTATCCATACAAATCATATGTGATTAGATACACATAATCAAATGCGATTATATCCACATAATGGCGGGTGGTGTTGGTGGTGTGTAGTGATGTTTGGTGATGGTAGGTGGTTGGTGGTGGTGGTGGTGAAGGGTGATGGGGGTGACATGTGGGGTGGTTCGTGATGGTAGGGGTGGTAATTATAGTGGGTGGTGGGTGGTGGTGGCGGGTGGGTGCTGGTGGTTGGTGGTGGGGGTGACGAGTGATGGTGGTGGTGTATGATGGTTTTGGTGGGTGATGGATGCGGTAGATGGTGGTGGGTGGTGGTGATGGGTGGTAGAGGTGGGTGGTGGGTGGGGGGTGGTTGTGGAAGGTGGTGGTGGCAGGTGGTGGTGATGGGTGATAGAGGTGAGTGGTGGTGGTGGTGGTCGGTAGTGATGATGGTAGGTGGTGGTGGTCTTGATGGCTGGTGGGTGGGGGTGGTTGTGGAAGGTGGTGGGGCGGGTGGTGGTGGGTTTGGTGGGTGGGTGGGGGTGGGTGGTGGTGATGGGTAGTAGAGGCGGGTGGTGGTGTTGGGTAGTGGCGAGTGGTGGTCATAATGGTGGGTGGGTGGTGGAGGTGGGTGGCTGGTGGGGGTGGTGGTGGGGGTGGTGGTGACGGGTGGTGGTGATGGTGGTGGGTAGTGGTTTTGGTGGGTGGTTGGTGAGGCTGATGGTGACGGGTGTTGGTGGTCGGTGGTGATGGGTGGTGGAGGCGGGTGGTGGTGGTGGGTGGTGGTGATGGGTGGTAGTGGCAAGTGGTGGTCATAATGGTGGGTAATAGTGATAGGTGGTGGTGGCGGGTGGGTGGGTAGTGATTGTGGTGGGTGGTACGGGTGGTGGTGATGGTGACAGGTGGTGGTTTTGGTGAGTGGTGGCGGGTGGTGGTGATAGGTGGTGGTGGTGGTCGGTGGTGATGGGTGATGGTGATGGTGGTGAGTGGTGGTTTTCGTGAGGTTCATGTTGTCTAGGCTATCCAATGTTTAACTCCAAAAAGTATTATTGATTTCTTTGAAACGACAAAAATAACGTTTCACATTTCAAGTACAAAAAAGGTGAAAGTGAAGTACTTAGCAGACAATGGCTGAGTAGGTAATATATTGGGAACAAACATTTAGCAACCAAACAATTATTTAAAATATATTTTATATAATACTAGTTTTATTGTTTTTAATAAATAAATATAAATAATTATTTATCCATGCATCATAAGAAAATGACAAAAACAATTATATTTTTCAAATTGATATCGAGTTAAACTATTTTTTTTTTTTTAATGAAAAATCTTTTTGCCACCTCGTAGTTTTTAAATTTATTTTACTTATTTGTGTTAAAAAATAATAAAATCAGAAATGTATTATGCAAATGTTAAATGATTGTGTTTTATGTAGTTTTGACATAAGTTTAAATAAATTTAAAGTTTGTTTGAATAATACCTTAATAGTATAAAATAAATAAAAATTAATAAATAAATATGTATAATGATGATATTCTCTCACTTTAACGATCTTAAGGCTATTTTAAAAAGCTAAAAGTAGAGTACTTATCACAATTATTTTTACTAATCAGACAAAATTATAAAAATGGTCATTGTGGTTTACCAAAAGTCACAAATTCAATCCCTGTTAATTTTTTTTGATGTAAATGGTCATTGTGGTTTGCAAAACTTGCACGGATGACCATTTTTACTAACTCTGTTAGGATGCAACCGTTAGGTATTGAATTCGTAAGGGTATTTTCGTCTTTTCAAGTATAAAGGAACTGAATTCGTGACATTTGGTAAACCACAGGGACCATATTTGTAATTTGTCTTAATATAATATAAATGATAGAAAATGAGGGGAGTATGATTCGAACTTGGGACCTCCTCTCCATCTCCCTTAATTTGTCTTGACATTGAACCTTCGCAAGCTGATGCAGACCTTAAGAGAGAATGGGACGCTACATCAACGTATGAGGTAAAAAATCTTGTTAACTTCTCTTCTGTTGAAAACATCAAAATGGATGACATGATTGATCACTTACGTTTCGATTTATTTGTTTCTAATAAAGAAAATTTTTCTCTTAGCTCTAAGTTAAAGAAACTAAAAAAAACTCTCCTTTTTCAAAAAATCTCTTTCTGTTTTAAAAAGCGAAAACACATGTATCTCGCTGACCAATAATTTTCTTCACACTGAAAAATAAAAAGTTGTTGATCATGCTAGATGCATTCAATTTATTTTGAAAAACTGGGCATCTTCTCACTCTAATGTCACAAAAATTATTAATGCTCAAATCAGTGTGAGAAAATTCTTGGAGGCGATATAGAAGGTGTTGTTTCCTTAATCAAAGTTGTTGAGACTAAACAAACCTTCTATAAAGCTGACTGTTTAAAAGAATATTTTAAGAATAGATTTGTGAGTTCTTGTTTTATAAATCAAACTTTAACTGATACTCACTGCTCCACTGATTTTAACGGCATCACCAAATGTGTTTCTAAATTGTCTGCTCTTGATCCTTCTTATCAACCTTCTCACCGTGAGTACGTTCTTCCCTCCATGAAGAGTTTGCTAAAATTTCCTATATGCAATGGTGAAGTTCATTCGGTAAACGAAATTCTTAGCATCTTTCCTTAGTGCTCCATTAGCAATTCTAAACCTGAAGATCAATCAAATTCCTCTACTTCGAATGACTCAATGACTCATTAGATTCATGACAAGGTATCACCTGAGCATACCATCGATGACATTCATTGTTCCAGAACTAAAACAAGAACTCTTAAATCAAATTGTCAAAGTTCCTTAGGTTCAACATTTGAAAAGAAATCAAAATCTAATGTTAAAGGAAAGAATCTGGAATCAAAGTTTGTTATCGATGTGGTGATGCTTCTCACAAAGTCAGTGAGTGCACTTTTGAAAAGAATTGTGTTCGCGCTGACAACATCATGACTCGTAATGATAAGTGGATCAAAAAGGGAATCTCGTTGAACTATCTCCTTGATGATTGTTATAATATTTTTTCTTGAGTGACCCATTTCAAAATTAGTCAGTGTATATTTTGTGTATTTTTTGTTTGTTTTGTTTCAGGGCTTATTGTATATTTTAGTTTCTGGGTAAATAGCATATTTGGTATTTAGATAGCGGCTGCTCAAGATATATATGACTGGATTCAAGTCTCTTATGGAATATTTTATAAAGAAGAATGGTCCTACTATTACATATGGAGATAATGGCAAGAGAGCTACAAAGGGATATGGATCTATCATGTGCAATTTTGTTGTATTCAAAAATGTCTCTTATGTAAAGGGTCTTCAGCATAATCTCATCTCAATCAGCCAACTGTGTGACGCTAGCTATGAAGTCCTCTTCAATAAGAGAGAAGGAAAGGTTGCTGATCAAAAGAATGTCACTGTTCTGACTGCAAACCGACAAAATGAAATTTATGTTTTGGATATGTTTTCTAGCTGACAACTCTCTCCGTCTTTGCTTTTTCTCTCGTGCTTAGTCTCATCTAAATTGGTTGTGGCACAAGAGGCTATCGCATCTGAACTTCAAGAATATATCGAAAATCTCAGCGGATCAGCTTGTAAGAGGAATTCCTAAGATGCAGTTTGTCAAGGATAAGTTGTGCTCAACGTGTGAAAAGGGAAAGAAAACTAAGTCTTCCTTTAAACCAAAGTCCCGCTCTTCCATTATTAAACCTCTTCATCTCCTTCACATGGATCTTTTTGGACCAGTTCCAGATAAGTCAAGAGCTGGGAAGAAATACACTCTCGTCATTGTGGATGAATTTTCAAGGTTTATGTGGGTAGTCTTTTTAAGAAAGAAGAATCATGCCGCTGATGAAATCATTGCTATCATCAAGAAGTGGGAAGTTTTATATGATCACAAAGTAAGGCAATTACGTAGTGATCATGGAAATGAAATCAAAAACTCCTCTCTAGAAGACTTTTACTCAATCTTAGGAATTTCTTAGAACTTCTCTGCTATTAGAACTCCCCAAAAAAATGGTATTGCAGAGATAAGAAACATAACTATCATTGAAGCTGGAAGAACTATGGTTGTTGAAACTGGTCTTCCTTTGTCATTTTGGTCTGAAGCTGTCAACACATCATGTTATACCCAAAATCGGTCTATTATTGTTAAGCGTCATGGGAAAACTTCCTATGAGCTACTCAAGGTAAGGAAACCGAACATCTCTTATTTTCATGTGTTTGGATTTGTTTGTTACATCTTGAATCAAAGAGATCAGCGCTTGAAGTTTGAAACTAAAGCTAATGAAGGAGTATTTCTAGGTTATTTCAGTGTATCCAAGGCTTTCAGGGTATTCAATCTTTCAAGGAAAACTGTTGAGGAAACAACTCATGTCACCTTCGATGAAGACTCATTCATTCATGATTGAGTTGATCACCCCTCATCTATTTTGAATGAACTTACTTACAATCCTTCAGAACTTGTTCCTGATTTCTTGCCAAATGACGTTGAACCTGCTCATCTCGAACGTCATTTGGCAAGAAATTCGAGATGGAATTTTTTTTGGGTGAACTAACCTTTTTTTTGGGTTTGTAGGTTAAAAAAATTGGCTGATGGAATTTTTTTCTGTCAAGTTAAATATATTGTAAATATGCTGAAGAAGTATGGTGTCTCTGATTGCAAGTCGGCAAAGACTCCAATGTCATCATCAGCATCTATTGGCGCTGATCCAAATGGCGCTGACGTGAATTCAACTATGTTTCTAGGAATGATAGGCTCTTTGCTACTATATTGTGTGCTCGTTATCAATCCAAACCCAATGAATCTCATATCCACGCTGTGAAAAGGATCTTTTGTTACCTAAAGAATACACCCAATCTTGGGTTATGGTATCCTCGTGATTCTGAGTTCAAGCTGGTGGGATACACTGACTCCGACCATGGCGGTTGTGCAATTGATCCTAAATGTACTTCAGGAGGAGCTTAAATGCTAGGATATAGACTGGTAAGCTGGTGCAGCAAAAAGCATACATCAGTGGCTTGTTCTACCGCTGAAGCTGAATATGTAGCCGCTGGAAGGTGTTGTGCTCAGATCCTATGGATTCAGAATCAGCTCTTAGATTATGGAAAATCTAACCAACATACACTAATCAAGGCATTCTATCCACTTATCAGAAATTCATACTAGCATGTAATTCTAAAGCTCATACAACTAGGCATATAAATGCATCTCTCCTATCATGAAATCCTGAGCAGACCCTTAGCCTTATTCTAGCATGCAATTCACATAATCATATCATATATCATAATAAACATGTATTGGTATTATTGGAACCACTTACTCGAGCTCAGTTGATTCCACGCATCACACCCCTTTATTTGATTAAAAACCCTTTTTAATAAAACATTTATTTTATGAAAATTTTCACCAAACCCTCAGCTTGAGTCCAGGCATACCCGAGAGTACGCTCGAATCCTTCAAACTAAGGCTCTGATACCAATTTGTAACATCCCAAAATTCAAGGGTAAAAATTTCATTTTTAATATATATATATATATATATATATATATATATATATATATATATATATATATTCAAACATTCCTTTATCCTAATCCAAACAATTAAAAGTATACCAGAGTAAAACAATTATCAAAGTAAATCCCAAAATCATGAATTGCGGAAAAACACGGGTGTATGCGTTGCGATCAAGCCGAGCCCTTCCCTTTCGAACCAGAAGTACCTGAAACCATAAACCACAAACTGTAAGCACACAGCTTAGTGAGTTCCCCAAATACTACATACCATACATATCAAACGAGCCATACATGTCATACATATCCAATCAATCAATAAAAGTGCTATGTGCCAACCATAGTCTTGCCATTATGCCACAAGCCGCCTCGTGGTCTTCATTTCCAGTCTGGTGGCCAAAACCCTGGGTCTTACAGACAAGTTCCAGGAGCCACCTCCCGGTCTTCCATGCAAGCATTACAAAGACAACTAACATACAATCTACAACTACTTAACTAATAACTGCCAGAGTTCAGACTGTGGTCTTCCATACAGATTGCCAGGAGCCGCCTCCTGGTCTTGAATACAAAATGCCAAGGGTCACCCCGGGTCGTCCTATAATACATAAACCAAATGGGCGGGCATTGGTGCCTTCGACCCATAGACCAGTGAGGAGACTCACCTCGACAGATGAACCCACAAATAGATCTCTGACTGCTGATCCGCTAAAATCCCCGCGCTATCAAACAAATAACACCTAATTAACAATCGGGTTCCAAACGAAATCCAATAATCCATACATGGGGTAAAAAGACCATTTTACCCCTCACCTAGTTTGGTCGAAGACTAAGGCCCAAACCCACAATCATAAATGCCCTCAAACCAATAATCATCAAAAGCCCAATAATGGCCCAATTTTCCAAATTGGGCCCAAACCCTTACATGGGCCTTACCCTAAAGCCCATTAACTTTTCCTAATCCAAAACACATATTCTCTGCTGGTCCAACCAAACCCCAAGCAATAGCCCAAACCCGAAATGGCACCACAAGGCCCAAATATCCCAATTAGGCCCAAATCTATCATGGACCTATCCCGAGAAGGCCCAATATCTAAAAAGGCCCAAAAGATCCAATTGTCCACCCTAGTCCACTTTTGGTCAAAGGTCAAATGCCTGAAAAGTCAACAAAACGAGAAAGGTCAAACAGGCCAAGTACGCCCTGCATACTCAGCTGGTACGCCCAACGTACACTATTTGGGGCCAGTACGCATAACGTACCAGATGTGTACGACCAACGTACTCCCCTGAACCTCAATCTCCTCCATTAAGCACTTAATCACTTAAGTCCTTGCTCCAAACTCTCAGATCTGATTCACATAGATGACTTATTACGTAAAGTTGGCAGCTTTACTAAAATACATGGCTTAATGGGACTCTAGAGCTCAAAATAGCTTAATGAAAGGTCTTAACACATGCATGAGTCCAAATAAACCATAAAGATCACATTTTTATGCCTTTGGGACACCTAAAATGTCCAGATCAATAAGATCAAACCTCTGAAACAACTATTGCTCACAAGAACCACCAAAAGAGACTAAAATGACTAAGAACAAACCCCAAAGAAGATCTAACCAAAAAGTGAGCAAGATAGAGACTTTATACCTTCAAGATCACAAAATGATGATGTAACTTCTGGATCTCTAAGCTCCTTTCAAAATAGCAAGCCTTCAACCTTCTCCTTCTCTTGCACAAGCCAACATAAACACTCTTCCAACCTCCAAGACTCACTTAGTCACTCTAGGGTTTCAAGGTAGAAGAAAGGGGATGAAGGTTGACTTAAAAGACCCAAAGGAAGGCCATAATGATGATTATATAGGGTAGGAATCCCAAAATTAGGGATTTTCTCTGAAGAGAGTACGCCCCGCATACCCCTTAGTACGCCCGACGTACTCAAGGCTCAACCGAGACCACTTTACCCACTACGCCCCGCGTACTAGATGGTCCTCTAAATTCCAAAACTTCATTCGACACTATCTCCTTCGTCCCAAGTCCGTTTCCAATGAACTTTATATCCACGGAAAGGTGATGAGAAGCCCTACGCTTCTAACAACTCACCATTGCCTTAAAACTTCCCTAACAAGAACCCAAAATTCATAAAGGCCCGAACTACAAATAACGATTATACCCTTGTGCTCCGAAAAGCCATCGAACACTCGGATCACTTAAACTATAGCGCCCACATCCCAAGAAGGGCCAAATCCTTTCTTCCCCAAGGCCCAAAGCCTCATGATAAACAACCGATTCACAATTTCATCACTACAGTCAAAACTCATCGATCGATAAAAATGATGAGAAGAAAATACGACTCAAGAACTCAAGAAAAAGTGACTGCGATTTCAGATTATACAAACTGGAAAAGCAAATGAAGATGAACACAAATATATTTGACTGAACTTCGATGAATCAATGGGCTCCATTATTAAAATCAGATTCAATGATATTTGGGCTTAAAAAAATGATGAATAATACTCGTGATATTGATTTTGGGCTTATGAATCGGATCACAGACTTTTGGGAACACTTGGATGAACAATAATTTCGAAAAGAAAAAAAATTGAAAATATGATTTTGATTTTTGAAATTTTGATCTAAACAAAAATAATTGGATCAACTATGGGGTTGAAACGGATTAGATCCTATGAGGCAAATCGATCAAAAGTTGAAAAACGCAAAGTACGAATTGAAATCATGGACGTTTTGGAATCCATTTGAGAATTTGAGATACCTTTTTGACGAATCGAGTTCCGTTTGCAATGATCGAATCAAATTTAGATGATCTTGGTTCTTTTGTTGGAATGAGAAAATCTCCAATTTGAACATTGTACCACCCATTATGCGTGATGTACAACTCGTTCTTCGTGTTCTTCAACGATCCAAGAACATCTTCAAAAGAACCACCAACACATTTGGGTTTTGACTTCAAATTCAATGCAACATTTGGAGATTTTTGCTTTGGAACCCAAATTTGTTTCACAGATTTCGGCTTCACAACATTTAACGATTTTTGTAAGTAAACCCGCTTGTTTTTGCGATTGATCTTCTTCTTCTTTTTCTTTCTCATCTTTTTGCATCTTGAAGAATTGATTTCATGAACAAACCCACTTTCCACAACTTCTTGAGTTTAAATAAAATCTTTTGGAGTTTGATATTTGTGAAATTCTTGGATCACTGGCTTCTGATAAGGAATCATTCCTTCAAACGAATCACAAGAACACAAAATATCATCGGTTTGAACTCCAATCGAGCAAAAAACCTTTTCATCTTGAAAATCAACTTGAACGCCTTTTTCTTGAACATCAAGATCATCATCAAGAACACCTTCCCGAGCTTCACGACAATCTGCATAATATTCAACTTTATTGCTTCCATATTTGCATTCAGCACGAGAAATTCCTTTTATGACTTCTCCATCTCTTCTATTTCTTCGTCTCTTTTGATATGTTGTAACCAAACGATCAAACAAATATTTGGTTTGAAAAATTGGACAACAAATTAATTCTCCAACTTCCATTCTTTTCTCCATTTACAACAATATCACATTCACTTTTCAATCCAACAGTCAATCTATAAAGAAGATATTCAAAAGTGCATTCACCTTGAACATCCTTACTATGTATCATCCATTTCTCCATGATTACAAGAACTTGAAATTTTCTAGAGAGAGAAAGTGATTTTGAATGGGTTTTCTAGAGAGAGAAAGTAAAAATCACTT
Source organism: Lactuca virosa (assembly GCF_052849685.1). Classification (NCBI taxonomy): domain Eukaryota; kingdom Viridiplantae; phylum Streptophyta; class Magnoliopsida; order Asterales; family Asteraceae; genus Lactuca; species Lactuca virosa. The sequence continues at coordinate 30,691,365 of NC_136428.1, forward strand.
GAATTCTAGTGAAGAAAATCGAATTATGAATAGAATCAAAGATGAATTCGATTTCTAGAATCCAAAAACTCTCTAAATCATGAAGATCAAAAACTCAAAATGAAGAATCACCAAATCTAGAAAGCCATCAAGGATCAATTCTTGATCCAATCAAGAACACCCACTCTGATACCAATTGTAGTGGTATTGATTATGATGGCATGTGCGGAATTAAGAATGATTTAATGAATCATCAAGTAAAATCAATAACTTGAACACAAGATCTAAATAATTCTTTTAAGCTCTCATTAGTTTCATAGAAAGAGTACAAAATGGGTTTTGCAAATTCTCTCTCTAAACTAATCTCTCAAAATGTTCATTAGATAAAATGAGTGTCACTCACTTCCTTATAAAGGAAAGACATCTCATTATGCACACACAAAGGAGTAAGCCCTCATAACATCCAAGAGTGACTTTGCACCCTTACAATGATAGCAGATGATTAGGTCGTAACCCTGAATAATGAAGCAATCCGAAACCGAGTGTTACAGTGGCGATGGTTAGTCTCTGTGCCGTAGGCTATCACACACACCAACCCATTCTTTCCATTATATTCTTCTTTATAGCTTTATGATTCAGTGTAATGTATCATACACTAATGAGAGCTTGAAAAATATAAGCCGATGTGTATATCATTATCCCTGATATATTACACGCACCTACCCACTCTTTCCCTATTTCTTCTAATAAAAGTGATTAATGAGCCAACGTATGAAACCACACGATGATGAGATCTCACAATACTATGTGAGTGAATGGTTGTTAAAGCCCACACTATCAGGAGACATCACAATCTTACTAGACTGCAAGTTGCAGTTTTGTTACTGTAATTGACCGTATTTGCTGTTGTTGTCAAAAAGGGGGAATCTTGTTAAAGCTGAAGAAACTACTAGCTGAAGAATTTAAAGAAAAGCAAAATTTAAGGGGGAGTCAAGCTGACATCAACATTCTCATCTCATCATCTATTCGTACGTCCACTGCGATTCATTAATGTTTCCTCAACTGTTTGAGAATAAAAAATAAGAAGAATTGATTAAAGATGAAGGATTTAAAGTTTCAATCTTGCTCTCTGGGGGAGCACATCATCAGATAGGGGGAGATTGTAAGGTAACACTGTAACATCCATAAAATTCATGAAAAATTTAAACTTTTCAAACATATCAAAACCATCCATTATTCACAAATTGTTTTCAAAATAATCCAATATCAGAGTTTTCCCAGAAATCACAACATGAAAAACGAGGAGGTGCACGATCAAGCCTTCGCCTTCCTGCGATCATCTGATGTACCTGAAACAAAATCCACAACTGTAAGCCAGAAGCTTAGTGAGTTCCCCCAAAATACTGATACATAACACATAGTACGCATAATAATAATAACAACATGTAATAGGTCCACAACTCTACAGACTGGATTACCCATGAGCCCACAGTATGAGTCTGGCATGCCCTCCCGAGCCCTCAGCCCATATCTGGCTTGCTCTTGAGCCTACATCATAAGTCTGGTTTGCTCTCGGTCTACAGCTTATGTCTGGCTTGCTCCCTCAGTCCTCGGACTAGAATACAATCAATAACCCTCATTACGAGTCTGGCATGCTCCGTCCGACCCTCAGCTCGTATCTGGAATGCTTAGGAGTCCTCAGTATGAGTCTGGAATGCCCTCCCTGGCCCTCAGCTCATATCTGGTATACTCCAGGGTTTGTTGGCTACCGTACGGAGCAGTACAACCTCAACCCAACCCACACAACATGTCTACATGTAACAAATAAACACACATACAGATAATCAGGCAGTATCATAGGTAGTCCTACAGATCTACCAGACTATCACATCAAACTAGCATGCATATCTAACTCATACTCAACATATCAATAACTACTCGGATATCAATCCAATGGGCCGACCTTGGTGCCTTCGACCCCTAAGTATAGTGAGGAAAACTCACCTCACAAATAGTGTTGAACCGGTAATATCAATCCCAACTGACAGCTCCAACTCAACTGCCTACAATCACCAAGTGACTAACCTCATCAAAATCCTAAAATACCCAGAATACCCTCAAGTTCATACTTGGTTAACCATATTCAAAGTCAAAGTCAACTGTCAAGGTCAATAGTCAAGGTCAATAGTCAAGGTCAATAGTCCATGTTGACCCGACTCGTCGAGTGCATCTAGTGACTCGTCGAGTTCCTTCATATATCAGAAAATCGTGAAAACCTTGATAAAACTCACCGAGTTACCAGAGTAACTCGTCGAGTTCATTATCATCCAGAAAGCGGGAAAACCCGACTCAACAAGCAGAGTTGGATAGGCAAATCGTCGAGTTTTCCTAGTCTTAAGGCATTCAGACACTTCTAAGGGAATCTAATGCCTCCAAACTGTAGATCTGGTCCCCTAGGGTTGAGATACCACGTAAAGCTGCAAGCTTTACGTCCATGCGTGGCATCAAGGGGCTAAAATACTAAAATCAAGCTTATTAAGGGACTTGGAGCATGAAGGAGGGCCAAGACTTGATAAAGTTGGCGACTTTAATTCCATGGAGGCCATGAGATGTCGAGATCTGAGACCATGGCTTTATAACATGCTCAAATCCAAGAATGGTCCCAAAATAAGCTAATAATGGCCATAAACTTTCAAAAGAAGAGATCTAGCAAAGGGATGATCAAGATAGCAACTTTATACCTCCAAATGGTTTCAACCACACTGAAAATCCCAGATCTAAAGCTTCTCCCTTAAAATTTGTACCACCAACTTCACACTCCTTCAAAAAAAAATGTAACGCCCATAGATCCGGGCTAGTCAACTTAGAGACAATGAGCATCAAAAATGAGTTTTTGATGGAAGATTATTTAGAAGGAATAATCTTAACCAAGTGGTAGTATATGTTACAAGGGTTCCGTACATATAAAGAATGCCGAAATCCGAGTTATAACGAAGAAGTTATGGCCCGTCGAAGTTTTTCGGCAAAACCGACACGGCACCGGGAGACGTAAATAGTGAATTCACGATAGAGGACTTTTTAGCCTTAGTGATCTAAAAAAAAGTTGTAGTATACATTAAACCGAGAACATACAAAAAAAGAGCGCCCAAATCTGACTTCGTATGAGGAAGTTATGAATTTTCTAAGATTTGGCATAGAAGTGCACGACCCGAAACTCGAATTTTGTTCGAGCGGTTTTTGGCCTACGCAATCTAAAAGAGAGTTGAGGATCTCATTAATAGGAACTCAACGATAAAAAGACAGACGAAAACGGAGTCCGTATGAAGGAGTTACGAATTCTTTGCGGTCATTTAACAATCTAATCTCCTCCTACTTTTAAATTTAAGATCGGTCGAGAATTAGCCGACGGAGTCTAAATGAAAGTTGTAGATATTGCTTTTACCTACGCGTGGATATAAAGAACGTCGAAAATGGAGCTTGTATGCAAAAGTTACGGGGTTTAGAAGTCGGCAGGGTGCTGTGCGAAATCGGGTGACGTGGCTGAATATGGGCCAAGGCTTTCTCCTCAAGGCAAGCCACTAGGTGGTGACACCTGGCCATGGACTCGACGAGTAGGAACTCCTACTCGACGAGTAGAGCAGGATTCCAACCTATAAATAGAGGTGCCGGGTTCCCTCATTCTTCACACCTTCCCAACTTCACTTTCTCTCTCTACTTTCTCTCTCTAAGCCCCTAAACCCCCCCCCCCTAAGCCTAGGTAAACCCCATAGCACCCGAAGGAAGCCCCAAGGCTCCCGAAGCCCCGAGAAAAGAGCCTTTCGGCTTGGGAACGCTGCTCCAGCGAAGCCCGGTTTTGCGAAAAACCAACTGTAAGTGAGCTACACCTACCCTATCGTTAGTATATCTTATGTTTTAATATAGTAATGTTATTAGGACCTTATAATAAGTATTTGGGCTATTATTATGAGTTATATAAGTGTTGTTATAATATCTTTTAACCACTCGCGGTACGGGGAATCTTGTTTAAAGGGCCGCATAGGTTTGTTGGATTTCAGAAGTGCTATATGCCAAAATGGTCCTGCCCGCCGATGTTTTATGTCTGGCCCCTGTCTGTATATAGTGGTTGAGAAATATTGTTTCATGCTTATATAATAATAATAATAGCAAGACTATTAATTAGTCTTGGTGAATATTAGACTAAACTCTAGTGGTAATGATATTAGGTTTTGTTAAAGGAAAATTGTGTTAAGAGTAACGAAGTGATGTCCGAATGCCGAGTCACCACCTTATCAAGTGAGTGCATAGTTACTTTCATCTTACACATAGATATGAAGCATTTTATATAAACTACGTGCTATGTGTGCATATTATCTGTATACTTGCTATCTATGCTGGATGAACGATTTCATACAAGTTTTATATGATTTAAACTGTATATGTATTTATATCTACATAATATGTTGGGTAAAACATGGGTAGATGAAATATGAGTTGGATGATGAGTTGAGAGGTGATATAGACCATGAGGTAAGGGCGAGAGGTGGACGATGTGAGAAGCCTCGTTCCCAAATGTTGGCCCCGTTATCTAGCAGAGTATGGATGACAACCACAGACTATTCTAGATAGTCCAGTGGAACACTAGCAAGCTCGCAACCTGTAGGTGTTGTGAACGATGTGTTCACCCGGTGTACTCTAAACCATGGCGATCATGCAGACTTGGTGCCTAAACCTTGGCGATCATGCAAACTTGGTGCCAAAACCCTAGCGACTATGCGGACTTAGTGCTTGTTGTATAAACCCTGGCGACTATGCAGACTTAGTGCCTAAAACCTTGGCAACTATGCAGACTTAGTGCCTGTTGTATAAATCCTGGTGACTGTGCAGACTTAGTGCCTAAACCCCGGTGACGATGGAGTTCGTGTTGATTCCTTAGGAATGAATGAACGAGAAATATTTGATTCTTAGGGTAGATCCTTAAGAGTAAAGAAGATAATGGGGATGGGTAATTGGGTTGATTGTTTGATGTTTAAACATAATAATTATATTATTGTGGGTTGAAAACCCTATGTACTCACCAGGTTTCCCAACCTGACCCACTCAGTTTATTTGAATCACAGGTGTCAATATGAAGTTACATTACACTCAGAGATTAAGGAGACATAAATCACTAGTGATAATGAATGTAAGTTCTGTTTATGCTTATGTTTCTGTATTGACGATGACATCCCAATGTTTTAAAATGAATAAAATACATTTCTTCGGAAATGCTTTGATAACGTATTTATCATGTTTTTCTGGGAACAAATTCCCTAACATTTTTATTAAAAAGGGTACTCTGATTTTTATAAAGCATAAACAAAATCGGTCTTTTCTGGCCGTGAAAATGGGGATGTCACAAAAAGCACCAAAGAACACTCTTTAAGCTCACACACACTCAAAATGGGGAAAGAGGCATGATTAGGGTTTTCTCTGGACTGAGGGGACGGTGAGGGAGGCCAACAATGATAGTTAAGGCCTTTAAATAGGGTGCAACCCCTAAAAATTAGGGTTTTCATGTTCAGCCTTCAACTCGTAGAGTTGGGGCCTTCCAAGTCGTCGAGTAGACATTGAATGATACACGGGTATTAAATATTCTACACGATGATTTGGAGCCTTCCAACTCGTCGAGTTGCCCTGAAAATATAAATATCAAGCTTTAATTCATACCTGAAGATTGGGATGTTACAACTCTCCCCCACTTGAACTAGGTTTCGTCCTCGAAGCCTGCTGCGGTGATCAATTCCGGATAATGCTCCCGCATCTCGGCCTCCGGCTCCCAAGTCCACTCAGACCCCTTATGATGCTGTCACTGCTCATTTACCAAAGGTATCTCCTTGTTATGCAGGGCTTTTATCTTCCTTTCTAGGACAACCACCGACTTCTCAACGTAATTCAGGCGCTCGTCGACCTGAATATCATCCAATGACACAACCGCATCCTCATCCAATATGCACTTTCGCAACTGCGAAATGTGAAATGTGCTATGGATTTGACAGAGCTCCTCCGGGAGATCCAGTCTATACGCCACCTTGCCAACCCTGGTGATAATCCGAAATGGCCCAATGTATCGGGTACCCAACTTTCCTTCTTCCTGAAGCGGATCACACCCTTCCAGGGTGAGAACTTCAGCACCACCATGTCACCGACCTGAAACTCTAACTCAGATCGGCGCCAGTTGGCGTAACTCTTATGCCGACTCTGAGTAGTCTGCAACCGCTACCTGATCTGCTTAATCATCTCGGTATTCTGTAGAACCACCATCGTCCGAACCATCACTTTATGACCAACCTCGCCCCAACAGACTGGGGTACGACATCTCCGCCCATACAACAGCTCAAAAGGTGGAGCACCAATGCTGGAGTGAAAGTTGTTGTTGTAGGAGAACTCTGCAAGGGGTTGGTAGGGGTCTCAACTCCCACCAAAATCAATGACGCAGACCCTCAACATATCCTCGAGGGTGTGAATGGTTCGCTCGTTCTGGCCGTCTGTCTGCGGATGGTAAGCGGTGCTAAAATGCAGTTTCGTGCCCAGTTCCTCATGGAACTTCTGCCAGAAATGGGAGGTGAATAGAACATCACGGTGTGAGACAATAGAGACCGGCACCCCATGGCGAGCAACGATCTCGCTAATATATACATCGGCCAACTTCTCGGCCGATGAACTCTCTCGAATGGCCAGGAAATGGACAATCTTGGTCAATCGATCCACGATGACCCATATAGCATCATATCCCTGCGCTGTCCTCGGCAACTTGGTGATAAAGTCCATCGTGATCTGTTCCCATTTCCATATGGGAATCTCTAGAGGCTGCAGCTTGCCATGTGGCGTCTGCTGCTCAGCCTTGACCATCCTACAGGTCATGCACCTCTCGACGTACCAAGCGATCTCTCTCTTCATGCACGACCACTAGTAACTCAAACTCAGATCCCGGTACATCTTGGTGGCTCACGGGTAAATAGAGAAGCAAGACTTGTGAGCCTCCTCCAACGCGATCTGCCTAACCCCACCAGTCATCGGAGCCCACACCCGACCGCAACTGGTCAACAATCCACGACTATTCTGCACGAATCTGGTGATCTCGCCCCTGATCCTATCAATTTTCTAATTCTCCTGCCGTACACCGTCGGTCTGAGCTTCCCTGACCAAGCTCACAAGTGGAGAATCCACCGATATCCTCATACACGATGTCGAAACTGGAGATCCAGCCAACTTGTGGCTCAGGGCGTCTACCACAACGTCCAGCCGCTTGCACTGCCTCATGTTCAGGTTCGGCTGATCTATGATATGTCTCAAGCTCTTGTGGTCCGTGTAGATGGTTCATCGGACCCCATATATGTAATGTCTCCAGATCTTGAGGGCGAATACTACCGCTCCCAGCTCAAGATCATGCGTGGGATATCTCGTCTCATGCGGCTTCAGCTGCCGCGAAGCGTAAGCTATCACTCGTCCTCTTTGCATGAGGACTGCCCCTAACCCGGTGATGGACGCGTCACAGAAAACCACAAAATCTTCCACTCCCTCAGGGAGGGTCAACACCGGGGCCTCGCAAAGTGTCTGTCGCAGAGTCTCGAATGCCGTCTACTGTTGAGGGCCCCAGCGGAAACCTACTCCCTTCCTCGTCAAACGAGTGAGGGGTACTGAAATTTTGGAGAAGTCCTGAATGAATCTCTGGTAGTACGCTGCTAATCCCATAAAACTCCTGATATCCGAGGAAGATTTCGGAATCTCCCACTGCATCACCGCCTCGATTTTGGCCGGATCGACCAAAATCCCATCCTGGTTAACGAGATATCCAAGGAACTGAATCTCTTGTAACCAAAACTCGCATTTCGAGAAATTGGTATAAAGCCGTTCTCGCCTCAAAACTCCTAGAAGCTCGCGGATATGTTCCTCATGCTTCTCTCTGGTTTGGAATACACCAAGATATCATCTTTGAACACGATAACCGAGCGATCGAGCATCGGCCTACATACCTGATTCATCAAGTCTATGAATACTGCCGGCGCGTTGGTGAGCCCAAACGGAATCACCACGAACTCGTAGTGTCCATAACGAGTCCGAAACGTGGTCTTCTCCACTTCCTCCTCCCTCACCCTGACCTGATGGTACCCAGACCTCAGATCTATCTTGGAGAACCAAGATGCTCCATGCAACTGATTGAAAATATCATCAATCTGTGGAAGTGGGTAACAGTTCTTGACCGTCAACTTGTTCAACTCCCGATAATCAATGCACATCCGGTATGAACCATCCTTCTTCTTGACAAAAAGAATCGATGCTCCCCACGAAGAACTGCTCGGACGAATGAACTGCTTGCCTAGCGGCTCCTTTAGTTGAGATGACAGCTCCTGCATCTCAGGCGGTGCCAACCGGTACGACGCCTTGGCAATAGGGGCCGCACCTAGCACGAGGTCGATCCTGAACTCAACCTGTCTCTCAGGAGGCACTCCGGGTAACTCCTCCGGAAACACATCAGTGAAATCTCTAATAACTTGAACATCAGAAACTGAGACCTGTTCCTCGACCTGCGTATCTACCACATACGCCAAATAACCCGCACACCCGTGTTGAATATACTGTCGAGCCCTGGATGCCGAGAAAAACCCTGAACCCAACCTGGTGCCCTTTCCATAAATAACCAACTCTCCCCCACTTGGGGTTCGAACCACTACACGCTGACCCTCACAGTCGATCATGGCACCGAAACGACTCAGCCAGTCCATACCTACTATCACACAAACATCCCCTATAGGAATCGGGATCAAGTCAATCGGGAAGGATACTCCAAAGACCTCTAGAACGCAACCCCCGATAGACTGAAGAAGCATAAATCTCGTGTTCGTTGGCGATGGAGAATCGTAACGGACACTCTAGCTCTCCTAAAGGCAAACCGAACTCCCTACTAAACGATCGAGAGACAAATGACCGAATCGCCCCCGAGTCAAACAATACAAGAGCTGGCAAGGAGTTTACTAAAACGTACCTAACATAGTCACAAACATATGAGCATACAATAAACATAATCAATGAGATAAGGAATATAAACATACCAGCCACAACATCTGATGCGGTCCTGGCCTCCTCAGCAGTGAGCTGGAAGGCGCATCCCCGAGCCCTCGGGGGCTCTATCCTACCCTGGCTCCCATCCGTGATCCTCAAGGTAGCTGGCACGGGAACCTGCGCTGACTTGGCGATGAGCAACGGACAGTTGGCCTTCACGTGACTAACCTGATCACAATGGTAACAGATCCTCACACTCGGAATCGGGGCGGACTGATGGCAGTCCCTCGCATAATTCCCCTCCTTGCTACATTTGTGGCACCCACTACTAGGTTGACAAGCTCCAGAATGAACCTTCCCGCACTTCCCACAAGTGCGGCCGCGCTGACCTCCAGACCAAGAATCGGCGGTCTTGAACTGCTTCGGCACCGGCTGCGACTGCACCAGGGCCTACCTCTGCTCTCTCAACTGCAAATCAATCTCAAGCTCATGCTACCTGGTGGCCTCCTGTAACTCCAACAAAGTATCACACCGCTGAGTAGAAACAACTGTCTAATGTCCGTCTTGAGCATGCTCAGATAACGAGTCATCTGAGCCTACTCAAAAGCAAACTCAGGGCAAAACATCACCCTCTTAGTAAACATCCGGGTGATCTCTGTAACATCCCAAGACCAGGTATACTTTATAAACCCTTGTTCTTTTTGTAGTTGTCAAGCTTGGCCCTTATGTGAGAAAAAGAGGTAAATGAGTACGTGGGGCGTACGCGTGTGTACGCTCAGCGTAGTCATGTGCGTGCTTTTGACGAGGAAGCCACCTAGTATGCTGGGCGTACCAGAGGGTACGCTGGGTGTACTAGGCCCATAGTGAAAACCCTAATTTAGGGTGTGTCCCTATTTAAAGGACACGATGGCGTCATTTCTGACCACCATTCCCAGATATCACTCCTCTCAAACCCTAATTTCTCGTCCTTAAAGCTTGTGTGTCCATTTGTGAGCTAATAAGTGTTCTTGTGGTTTCTTTGGAGTGAAGAAGGAGCCTTGAAGAGGAAGGAGTGAGACTTTTGGTGTTTGTGACTTTATCAGCCATGCAAAGGCTTAAAGTCACAGACTTAATGGAGTAAGAGCCTTTAGGGAGTTCAGATCTGATATTTGAGCTAAGGTCGTAACGAATTAAGACCAAATGAGTAGGAAGAGCAAAACTGGGACGCACGCTGAGCGTAATCCCAGTACGTGTAACGTAGGGTCACAAATCCCCGATGCATGCATGACAATGGAGTACGCCCAGCGTAGAGGGCTGGTACGCGCGGCGTACGCGCTGCCGTTGAATTTTAGTTCACTTTTAGGGTTTGGTCAATTTTGTGGACTATTAAGGCCATGGAAGGGTAAAATGGTCTTTTATCCTTCTGTGAGTTTGTAGAAGGGTTAGTCTAGCTTCTTTGAGAGCCGTTATTAAGTAGAAATAATTATCGTATGTGTTAGGCAGAGGCTAGACCGGTGATTTGAGTTCGAGGTTATTTGATTTCTTGCGAGGTGAGTCTTCTCACTGTACTTACCATTAGTGGTATCTTTGTGTGACCGAGGTGCCTTATGTGCTTACTTGTGTATTGTGATATCCTGCATTATGTCTTTGTGATTTATGCTGAGTATTATTATTACGAACTTATTGAGTTGTGGGACCGGAGGGTCTCCACTGAGACACATTGACCGGAGGGTCGTATTGAGTTAGCCTCGAGTGGCTAATGTGATGTTTGTGGTATTTTGAGGAACTCGCTAAGATTCGTTCTTAACATTTTATGTGTTATGTGTTTCAGATACTTCTCAGGATCACTGTAAGGCGCCGACTTGATTGTACACACGAGGCGAAGTCACATTTGAGGATCCTGGATTGTGTTTAAATCATTTTCTGAATATGTGTTTTTGAAAATATTGTCATTTGGGGTTTTGTGAAGAATGCTATGAGAATTATGTGATTTTAAAAATGAAAATTTGTTTAAAATTTTACGGTGTTACAAGTTGGTATCAGAGCCTTGGTTTGAGGGATTCAGGTGTACTTTTGGGTATGTCTAAACTCAAACTGAGGATTTTAGAAAAAATTTCTAAAGAAATGAATTTTTCTAAAATGAGAAAGAGGTTTAAGAGAAATCGAGTTGGAGTAGTGTGTACAATCAGCCAGAGCCCAAACAGTGATTTCCCAAAATACCCTTATTTATTTGTGTTATGAGATATTTATGAGATATTAGTAATGCATGCTAGAGGATAGGCTAGGTATTTCATATTTTAGGGCTAGAGTTGCCTGATTTGTGATGCCTTAGCCTAGGAGTCGTTGCTATCGGTTATGTGTTTTGAGTATGTGCTGAGTGAGAGTATCTAGCAGAATCACTTAGAGAGAGAAAGTCTTGAGTCGAGGGATAATCTAGGAGAGATACCTAGATGAGCATATGAGAGATCTTCTGAGAGGGTAGTCTGTTATTCGTGAGAGATAGAGTACTTGTGAACTGGAGTCCTAGGAGGAGAACTTGAGGTGACTACAGGTTGGTGTGGAAGGTAGTATTAGGCCCGTACTACTGAAAGCACCAGATCTGTATGCAACCCAAGTAAGAATCCTTAGGATGCTAAGGAACAAGTAGGGATGAGTGATCGAGTGTGAGTATGCTCGAGCGATTCTCTGATGATTTTTGTGTTTTGTTTCAGAGACATCAAGGTGGGTACACGCCACAACCCTGAGAGCAGTGGGACTAGTGGTGATGAGATTCGCTGGATGATTCACGAGGAGGTGGCCGCAACTATTTGAGCGGAGATTCTTGAGATGTTTGGGTCTATTAAGACCACCTTGATTGATACTTTTGATGAGCGGTATGCCGTTGTTACTGAAGCCACTGCTGCTACAGCCACCGCAGCTGTCGTTGCTACCTAGCTACAGAGAGGTGACTCGTTGCTGTTTCGGGAGTTCAGCAACATGAAGCCACCAGAGTTTGATGGGACACAGGATCCGATTGATGCTATGAGGTGGATCTCTGATATTGAGGGATGTTTTAACACTTGTTCTTGCCCAGAGCATTTGAGAGTTCGGTTCGCGCTGAACCAGCTTCGCTTGGGAGCGAAGGACTAGTGGAAGTTTGTGACATCTAGTTTTACTCCTGCAGATCATACTGCAGTGACATGGGAAAGGTTTACGATGATGTTCCGAGATGAGTATGTTCCCCCGGTGGAGAGGGAACGGTTGGCCCAGGAGTTTCTGTCTCTTAAGCAGAAGACAGAGTCAGTGACGGAGATTACGAGGATGTTTCACGAGAGGGCGTTGTTCTGCCCTGAGCACGTGTTTACTGAGCAGGCATGTATGAGCCGGTATTTGAGCATTCTGAGGAGGGATATGCGAGAGTTCATGGTGAACTCGTCTTATCGGACATTTTTTGAGCTTCAGGAAAATGCCAGGAGGAGGGAGATCGAGCTGGAGACTTAGGCCAGGGATGAGGCGGAGTCTTAGGGGAGAGACCGGAGGCCGGAACAGTCACAACCGGCCACGAAGCGGGCTAAGCCCGCTGATTCGAGACCAGGAGGACAGAAGGTCCGCACTTGTGGCAAGTGCGGCAAGAGTCATGAGGGATCTTGCCGGGCGGGGAATTGCTACAAATGTGGCAAAGAGGGGCATATGGCGAAGGATTGCCCTAATGGATTTGCAGTTTTCTTTCACTGCAATCAGACCGAACATCGGAAGGCTGAGTGCCCTCAGCTTGTTCAGGGATCAGCCTAGGGTTCCACTCCTGCTGCTTTGCGTGCTACTGATAGTCGGCCGGTGAAGGCCGAGGCTCCGAAGGCTCGTGGGAGAGCTTTTCAACTAACAACGGAGGAGGTCCGTGCAGCACCTGATGTCGTGGTTGGTATGTATTCCTTATTTATTTATTTTAAGATCTATTGTGCTTACTCTGTGTCGTATTTAGGTACATTTCTTGTGAGTTCCGTACCTGCTTTGGTGTTATTTGACTCAGGTTCGAGTCGATCTTCCGTGTCTTTAGCTTTCAGTCGTCACATCGGTATCCGACGTGAGGCGTTGAGTCGACCTCTGAGGGTTTCCATAGCCGATGAGCATGCGGTTTTTGCTACTGCTGTATTCCGAGGATGTGTACTGGAGATTTTTGGTGTCGAGTTTCCGATAGATTTGGTGCCGATAGTGATGGGTGACGTCTGTGTCATCGTGTGCATGGATTGGTTGAGCCGTTTTGGAGCAGTGATCGACTGCGAGCATCAGTTGGTGACTATACGAGACCCTGGTGGGGAGTGCTTACAGTGTATGGCGAGGGTACCAGATCTGGATCCGCATTCTTCTCTACTGCCAGGGCGAGGCCGAGTTTACTATAGGGTTGTATGGGCTTCTTGGCGTACGTGATGGATACGCGGGTTGTTTCAGAGAGGCCGAGTTCTATCTCCGAGGTTCCGATAGCGTGCGAGTTCCCGGATGTTTTTCCCGAGGAGTTGCTAGGTGTGCCTCCCGAGAGGAAGGTGGAGTTCCGGATTGATTTGGTTCCGGGAGCGGCACCTATTGCCAAGGCACCTTATCGCCTTACGCCACCAGAGATGCAAGAGTTATCCTCACAGCTCCAGGAGCTGCCGGGGAAGGGTTTTATCAGACCGGGTAGCTCACCGTGGGGAGCACCGATCCTTTTTGTCAAGAAAAAGGATGGTTCACACCAGATGTGTATTGATTACCGGGAGTTGAACAAGCTGACGGTCAAGAACCGTTATCCACTACCGAGGATCGACGATCTGTTTGATCAGTTGCAGGGGGCGTCTTGGTTTTCCAAGATTGATTTGAGGTCTGGATATCATCAGATGAGAGTCTGCGAGGAGGTTATCCAGAAGACGGCCTTTAGGACTCGTTATGGGCACTACGAGTTTGTGGTGATGCCTTTCGGGATCACCAACGCACCGACAACGTTCATGGACCTAATGAACCGAGTGTGCAAGCCTTTGTTGGATCGATCGGTGTTCGTGTTCATCGACGATATCCCGGTGTATTCGAGATCCTGAGAGCAACACGAGGAGCATCTTCAAGAGATACTTGGAGTATTGAGGGCAGAGAGGCTTTATGCCAATCTCTCCAAATGTGATTTCTGGTTATGAGAGGTCCAGTTCCTGGGGCATCTCGTTAATCAGAATGGGATATTGGTCGACCCGTCCAAGATTGAGGAAGTTATGAGATGGGAAGTGCCGAGATCCCCGTCTGAGATCAGGAGTTTTCTGGGTCTGGCCAGCTACTATCAGAGATTTCTCCAAGATTTCCGTTCCTCTCACCAGGATGACCCGAAAGGTTGTTACTTTTACTTGGGGTCCCGAGCAGCAGGCCTCAGTTGAGACCCTTCGCAAGAAATTGTGCGAAGCCCAAGTGTTAGCCCTTCCCGAGGGAGTGGAGGACTTTGTGGTTTATGATGCTTCTATATCTGGGATGGGAGCGATGTTGATGCAGAGGGGGCACATGATAGCATATGCATCGAGGCAGCTGAAGCCTCATGAGACGAGGTATCCCACCCGCGACTTAGAGCTGGGGGCGGTGGTGTTCGCCCTCAAGATCTGGCGCCACTACCTGTATGGGGTCGGTGTACCATATATATGGACCACAAGAGCCTGAAGTATCTCATGGATCAGCCCAACCTGAATATGAGGCAGAGGAGGTGGTTCGATGTTGGGAAGGACTATGTAACATCCCAAAATTCAAGGCCAAAAATTTCATTTTTAATATAAGAAAACCTTTAATAACGTTGTTACAGACACTGAAAACATTTCATTTAAAACAAATATCAGAGTCAAATCCCCAAAGATCACATAATGTGGAAATCATAGTGTGATGCGCTGCAACCGCCCCGAGCTCCTTCCTTTGAAAACATGAGTACCTGAAACCAAAACTGTAAACCGTAAGCACGAAGCTAAGTGAGTTCCCCAAATACCACATACCATACATATCAACCGGGCTATACATGCCATACATACTGTGAGCCATATATAACAAACATATCCATAATCTAGTAAGGTGCTATGTGCCAAACATAGTCTTGCTGTTACGCCACGGGCCGCACGTGGTCTTTGTTGTCAAGCCTGGGGCCACTCCCTGGGTCTTACAGACAAGTGCCAAGGGCCACCCCCTGGTCTTCCATGCAAGCATCACAAAGACAACTAGCATACATACTACTCTACTTGGCTAATTAGCATACGGTGTGCCAGGAGCCACCTCCTGGTATTTCATTCATAATAGCATACAATGTGCCAGGATCCACCTCCTGGTCTTTCATACATAATGCCTAGGGCTAACCCCTGGGTCTTCCTACTATACATAATATCATGCAGTGTGCCAGGAGCCACCTCCTGGTCTTTCATACATCATGCCTAGGGCTAACCCCCATGTCTTCCTACTATACATAAACTAAATGGGCTGACATTGTGGCCGTAGACCCATACAAACAGTGAGGAGACTCACCTCGCACTGCTGAAGACTAGCTGAACACTTCTGGCTGCTAACCGGCAACTCCTGAACTGCTGATCCTTCGGTTCCCCGAACTATCAATACCCAAAATAACACTTAGACTACAATACCCTCAAAAGTCAAACTAGGTAAAACTTGGTCAACGACAACTTTGGTCAAAGTCAACATCCAGTTGACTTGACTCGCCGAGTTGGTCCACCAACTCGTCGAGTCCCCATTCTTTCAAAATGATACAACCCCCCGACTCTACTCGTCGAGTCTAGCAAGAACTCGACGAATTCACCTTCAACCATAACATTGGGACCATCTTCAACCGACTCGCCGAGTTCATCCTTGAACTCGTCGAGTTCATCCTTGAACTCGTTGAGTTCATCCTTGAACTCATCGAGTTCATCTTCATCATATGAATGCGTCCAGTCTATGAATCGCCAAGTTCTATGAACAACTCGTCAAGTCCGTCTTCATGGGTTGGGAGATTGCCTTGGACTCGCTGAGTTCATCCTTGAACTCGTCGAGTACGATGATCTTTAAGTCCATAATGAACCCAACTGGCTGAGTCCTCTACCAACTCAACATAAGTCAAGATGAAGACTTGATTTCCAGAAAATGATGGAAATGAGATGGTGTTGCTGGATCTACAAGTTCCTCCTTGAACCTTCAATCTCCTTCTTCTTCTTTTAGCCTCCAAGAACACCAAAACACTCAAGATTGGCTCATACACTCACCAAGTGATCTAGGGTTTCATGGGTTAAGTTCTGGACAATGGGGGCTGGGAATGGAACCAAGAGGAGGAGAATAAGATGGTTAAATAGGGTGCCAAGTCCCAAATTTAGGGTTTCCCAAACCCTGACCAACTCACCGAGTCGGTCCTCCGACTCGTCGAGTAGGTCACTTAACCCGCTACCCGGAACGCGCTCCTACTCGTCGAGTCACCCCACCTACTCGACGAGTCGCCTTCTGATTTTTGTGGTTTTCCTTTCCTTTTTAGGTCTTCTGAATTCGGGGTGTTACAGACTATGACTACGAGATCTTATATCATTGGGGCAAGGCTAATGTGGTAGCCGACGCCCTGAGTCGTAGAGCAGCGAGTGCTCCGATCCGAGATGTGTACATGAGGATGACAGTGATGACTCCAGTCTTAGATACTATTCGAGAGGCCCAGATGGAGGCCGTGAGACCAGAGAACCGCAAAAGGGAGCGGGTGATTGGGTAGGTTTCCGAGTTTGAGACGGACATTCGTGGGCTTATGACTTTCCGAGGGCGGATTTGGTTGCCCTATACATGTGGAGCTCGTTGTGTATTGATGGAGGAGGCACATAGATCGAGATTCTCGATCCACCCAGGGGCCACTAAGATGTATTTGGACTTGAAGAGAGACTAATGGTGGCCCTGTATGAAGAGGGACGTGGCATGGGTTGTAGAGAGGTACTTGACCTGTCGATGGGTTAAGGCGGAGCACCAGCGTCCACATGGTCCATTACAGCCTCTAGAGATTCCCCAGTGGAAGTGGGAACATATTTCGATGGACTTTATCACCAAACTACCGAGGACCGCGTGTGGGGTTGACACGATATGGGTGATTGTAGACCGGTTAATGAAGAGTGCTCACTTCCTCGCCATCAGTGAGAGCTCTTCTATAGAGAAATTGGCTGATATTTTTGTGAGAGAGGTGGTAGCACGACATGGAGTGTCGACCTTGATTGTGTCAGATCGAGATATGCATTTTACTTCCAGGTTCTGTAAGAAATTTCAGGAGGAGTTGGGTACCCGATTGCATTTCAGTACCGCTTACCACCCGCAGACAGACGGACAGAGCGAGCGGACGATTCACACACTCGAGGACATGTTGCGTGCATGTGTTATGGATTTCGGAGGAAGTTGGGACACCTATTTTCCTTTGGCTGAGTTTTCTTACAACAAAAACTGCTATTCCACTATTGGCATGCCTCCCTTCGAGATCCTATATGGGAAGAGGTGTCAGACCCCCATTTGTTGGGGAGAGGTAGGGCGGCGAGTGATGGGTGGTGCGGAGATAGTGCTGAAGACGACCGAGCAGATTCAGCATGTCAGACAGAGGTTACTAACAGGCCAGAGTCGCCAGAAGAGTTACGCAGATCGGCGACGATCCGAGCTAGAGTTCCAGGTTGGAGATTTTGTCCTCCTGAAGGTATCCCCATGGAAAGGGGTGATCCGATTCAGGAAACGGGGCAAGTTGGGGCCCCGATACATTGGTCCTTTCAGAGTAATCTCCAAAGTAGGTAAGGTAGCTTACCGGTTAGAGCTACCTGCGGAGTAGAGTCATATTCATAACACCTTCCACGTGTCTCAGTTGAGGAAGTGTGTAGTCGTTGAGATGACAATGGTGCCATTAGAGGACATTCAGGTGGATGCGAGCCTGAATTATATTGAGAGGCCGATTGCGATTTTGGATCAAAAAGTGAAGGTTCTAAGGAACAAAGAGGTGCCTTTGGTTCAGGTCTAGTGGAAACATCGGAAAGGGTCCGAGTGCACTAGGCAGCCAGAGTCCAAGATGTGCGAGCAGTATCCTGAGTTATTTTCAGAGCCTGACTTCGAGGGCGAAGTCTGATTCTAGTGGGAGGAATTGTAACATCCCAAGACCAAGTATACTTTATAAACCCTTGTTCTTTTGGTAGTTGTCAAGTTTGGCCCTTATGTGAGAAAAGGTGGTAAATGAGTACGCGGGGCGTACGCGTGTGTACGCTCAGCGTACTCATGTGCATGTTTTTGACGCAGAAGGCACCTAGTATGCTCGGCGTACCAGAGGGTACGCTGGGCGTACTAGGCCTAGAGTGAAAACCCTAATTTAGGGTGTGTCCCTATTTAAAGGAGATGATGGCCTCATTTCTAGCCACCATTCCTAGACATCACCCCTCTCAAACCCTAATTTCTCATCCTTGAAGCTTGTGTGTCCATTTGTGAGCTAATAAGTGTTCTTGTGGTTTCTTTGGAGTGAAGAAGGAGCCTTGAAGAGGAAGGAGTGAGAGTCCAAGCTTTGGATTTGAGCTTATCTGTGGTTGGAGCTTCAGTTAGAGGTATAAAGCTCAAAGGTTTCTCACCCTTTTGATTTGTGCATCATTTTAGTTCATTTTAGGGATTTGGTCCCAAAGTTGGATGCTTTATGAGATATTAAGCTCCATAGCTTGCTATCAGCTCCTTTGAGTGTTTTTAGTGGTGTAGAGTCATAAAAATCGAGACTTGGACGTTCAAACCAAACCATGCATGAGATATGAGCAATTTTGAGAATAGAGAGTGAGACTTTTGGTGTTTGTGACTTTATCAGCCATGCAAAGGCTTAAAGTCACAGACTTTATGGAGTAAGAGCCTTTAGGGAGTCCAGATCTGATATTTGAGCTAAGGTCGTAACGTATTAAGACCAAATGAGTAGGAAGAGCAAAACTGGGACGTACGCTGAGCGTAATCCCAGTATGTGCAACGTAGGGTCGCAAATCCCCGATGCATGCATGGCAATGGAGTACGCCCAGCGTAGAGGGCTGGTACGCGCGGCGTACGCTTTGCCTTTGAATTTTAGTTGACTTTTAGGGTTTGGTCAATTTTGTGGACTATTAAGGCCATGGAAGGGTAAAATGGTCTTTTATCCTTCTATGAGTTTGTAGAAGGGTTAGTCTAGCTTCTTTGAGAGTCGTTATTAATTAGAAATAATTATCGTATGTGTCAGGCGGAGGCTAGACCGTTGATTTGAGTTCGAGGTTATTCGATTTCTTGCGAGGTGAGTCTTCTAACTATACTTACCATTAGTGGTATCTTTGTGTGACCGAGGTGCCTTATCTGCTTACTTGTGTATTGTGATATCCTGCATTATGTCTTTGTGATTTATGTTGAGTATTATTATTATGAACTTATTGAGTTGTGGGACCGGAGGGTCTCCACTGAGACACATTGATCGGAGGGTCCTATTGAGTTAGCCTCGAGTGGCTAATGTGATGTGTGTGGTATTTTGGGGAACTCGCTAAGCTTCGTGCTTACCGTGTTATGTGTTATGTGTTTAAGGTACTTCTCAGGATCACGGGAAGGCGCCGACTTGATTGTACAGACGAGGCGGAGTAACATTTGGGGATCCTGGATTGTGTTTAAGACATTTTATGAATATGTCTTTTTGAAAATATTGTCATTTGGGGTTTTGTGAACAATGTTATGAGAATGACATGATTTTAAAAATGAAAATTTGTTTGAAATTTCTACGGTGTTACAATCTCCGTCACCGACTCCACTCCCTATCTCAAATCAAAAAACTCCTGAGCCAACTTCTCTCGCTCAACCCGTGGAATGTAGCGAGTGCGAAACATATCCCTGAACTGATCCCAAGATAATGCAGCCCTCTGCTCATCGGAGTATGATCTCGTAACAAGTTTCCACCAGTCCTTCGCTCCGGACCTCAGGAGGTTTAGAGCGCATCTAACCTTTTGGTCAGCAGGACATGAACAAATGAAAAAGCATCCCTCCACATCAGATATCCACCTCATGGCCACAATCGGGTCCTAAACTCCATGAAAACTCGGGGGCTTCGTATTATCGAAGTCCCGATAATGAAAGGCCCGACCTGCCCCACCACCTGCAGCCGCCACGGCTGCGGAGGCTGCAGCGGCAGCCGTCTCAGCAATGGATGCATAGCGCTCATCAAAGTACTCAACCATAACGGTCTTAGTAGACCCAAACATCTCCGACAACTGAGCCCGGAAAAGTGTAGCAACCTCATCATGCAGGATCTCCCTAATCCTGGCATCCAACTCATCTTGTCTCATCTGATCAATGGTCTCAGACAATGCTGGCCCACCCTGACTGCCAGCTCCTGATCCCGACCCAGATCCGGTCCCGAATCGTCTCGTAACCACCATGCTGAAAATACACCAGAAAGATATCAGAAAATTCACATAATAACGGGGAACCAACTCCCAATGAAGCCCTAGGGGTTGTGACTTCCTTGTTACGCGTATGGGTCATGTGATTTCAGTAGTACGGGCCCATACTATCTTCCACACCTACCCATATTTGTCTTAAGAATCATCACAACACCCTATCTATACTCGCAAGCATAACTACACACTTAATCCTCACTCCCTAGAGGAAGTGCTAAATATCCCCAAACTGGCTGGCTGACCCCACACAACTCATCCATGAAACTTCCACCAAACCTATAGCACTCGTGTATGCTAGTCATACATAACGCTGGACCCTATAGACAGTCGAATGTCAGATCCTACCCTAAGCCCTTCATTAGAGAAGAACAGGAAATAAGGCCAAACCAAACATTCTCAGGCTATAAGATCTTAGTTATATACAACTATGATGCATACACTAAGCAACTACAGTAATGATGTCAATTTCATAAAAGAAATACCCTAGACTATCAGGCATCATATAATCAGGCAATTCTATCATGCAATTCCTGAAGATCCATAGCCTATCACTAGCATGTTGTTCTAACATATCACAATATCAAATAACAGTATGGTACTTTGGGGTCTACTCACTGGCTCCGACTGATCGTACACATCGCATCCTCCTTTATTACTTTGAAAACCATTTGAAAATCATTTTCAAAATTTTTTCCTTAGTTTGAGACTGGATTCACACGAGTGTTCCTCCAACTCACTCAAACCAAGGCTTTGATACAAACTTGTAACATCCATAAAATTCATGAAAAATTTAAACTTTTCAAACATTACAAAACCATCCA
Source organism: Lactuca virosa (assembly GCF_052849685.1). NCBI lineage: Eukaryota > Viridiplantae > Streptophyta > Magnoliopsida > Asterales > Asteraceae > Lactuca > Lactuca virosa. The sequence goes on from NC_136428.1 coordinate 30,712,570, forward strand.
TTGTTTACAAATTGTTTTCAAAATAATCCAATATCTGAGTTTTCCCAGAAATCACAACATGAAAAACGAGGAGGTGCACGATCAAGCCTTCTCCTTCCCATGATCATCTGATGTACCTGAAACAAAATCCACAACTGTAAGCCAAAAGCTTAGTGAGTTCCCCCAAAATACTGATACATAACACATAGTACACATAATAACAATAACAACATGTAATGGGTCCACAGCTCTACAGACTAGATTACATCTGAGCCCACAGTATGAGTCTGGCTATTGGCATTAAAACCCTAATTGTGATTTAATGAAAAAGATGCGGAAAATAAGAACAAACACAATAAAGAAGATATGTCGAATGATCACTCGATTTATTCAAAACATGAGGAATAAATTACACTTTCAGAATAGACTAAAGAATCTAAGTCTACATAAGAAACCTCACAATGTTTGGCGGCTACATTTTGCCTCACTCTTAACCCTAATTATGAATAATACATGACTATTTATAGGTAAAAGACAAGTCTTGGGCTTTTAACCTACACTTCATCAAGGGGGCCCATTGCCATAATCCATAGAGTACTTTGAACCCTACAATCTCCCCCTCAAAGTATGGAATGGATGACAAGGCTTCAACTTCAAAACAAGCATCTAGCAAATAAGAAAAGATATCGCGACGAGGAATATGTGAAGTAATCCACGAATCTTGATTCTTCAATAGTCTTTAAAAACGGGTTCTAGGATATATATAAACCAAGCACTGAAGTAATGTCTTTAAACTTCATTTTGTAATGTAATCCCAAAGATCTTCAAGAAAGACAAACCCGCCATAAAAACCCATTTCAGAATTAAGAAACCAAATCACTTCTTGTCTTTGAAGAACTCCCCCTCCAAGTCACAATGATCTTCAAATAAGCTAATGATATAAGCCACCAAAAAATATCATGTAACAACCCAAATTTTAAGATTCGTAACGCCACTTGATCGAGAAAATACTGGAAGTCGGAGATATATCAAGGCCTTAGAAGAGCTCGATGAAGAACTGCTACTGTAAAGGCTACTTCTCTATAAAAGCTTTAGAAGAGCTCGATGAAGAACTGTTACTGTAAAAACTACCTTCATAATTCTACCACAAGGTTTATCAAAAATCTTCAAATTCGAAAAGTCACAAATCCAATTTCGAATGGCCATACCAAATTCTCCCCCGATTTATAATAAAAACATGATTATAAAACCTTCAAATGGTCATGAGAATGATCTTGAATGGATAAATAAATATTGTGCTCCCCCGTGACAAAATGATATAAACAATGAAGTTTAAAATCCAAAAAAGTCGAAAAAAATTTGATGTTATTGCGAAAAACGAATTTCCGAACCGCCAAGACTTGATGGAATCCTTAATTTTCTGTTCACGAAAAAATATTTTCATTAAAAAATCCAAAACTGTTCACCAGCCCTCAAAATTTTAAACTTTTCAAAAAATGGGTTGAAACTGTCACATTGCGGAAATTATGGGACTGAAAATGTAATTCTGTATCAATTTTCCCTTTATTTGTAACAATTTCTGAATATATTTCAAAACTGCCAAGTGACGAAAAATACAGGGACCAAAACTGTCAAATCGCTGAAGTTGCAGGGACCAAAAATGTAACTTGAGTCATCTTTCCCAATTTAACGTCTGATACAACTCGTTTTCGTATCTTGAAGAACACGAATCCAAACAACTCCCATTTATACTTTTGTTCTGAGCGCAAACTTGCGAATCCAAGCCATTCACAGTCTCAATTTCAAACCAGTTCACCTTTCGTTTCGAACACAGGTCATCTATCTGATATTTGTGCCTACTAGGACACCGAATCCGAGTCCGTTCGTAGTACCAATTACGAGTGATTCGCTATGAGTCAACAGATGATCCAGATGCGAATCAAGACAACCACGAATCCATAGCCCGAACATTCGTAGGTAAGACGTTCGCAGGAAAGTCTTTCGTTCATAGTTCACCCCGATTCTCCGTTAATTTTGACTTTTTGTTTTTTACCATTGTTCATCCCAGTTGAGATTCGATTCGTTCGCAGGTAAGGACATTCAAACCGATTTTGACTTTCAGGTTTGACTTGGCAATTGCGAACATGTCATCAAGACAATTCCGAATGTATTTTCCATTTGCAAAGATTGATTCTGTACAGGTTTCGATAAATTCCTTCTATTCCGATCAATACCACACATGATTCAAGATCCGACTTTGACCCCTTATCTCCTTAGATCCGATTTTTGTTCCAACGAAGTGATTTTGCGGTTCTGATTTCAACATTAAACCTTTCGATCTGATTTTTGATTTTCGGTTTTGACCATCCATAACAGTCAGCGCCAAATAGCACAATCAATTTTCTCAACTCAATTTCCAAGCTAAACATATCGATTTTGGAACATGATAGATTAACTCAGTTCAAATAAATAATCAAAGAACAAAATAAAATTCGATTTTGAGAATGATATTTTTCAGAAATCTCAACTCAAGAACAGAACTATTAGAGAATTAAACAAAAATCGAGAATTGTGAAATCCAAAAAGAATGCTTAATCTTCATGAAGTTAAACCCTTAAATTGAATAAGAATATTTACATTCGAGATTCATAATTTTGTCATTTGAAACACCGATGAACGATATATGAACAAAGCAATAAACAATAGTTGAAACTATTGGGCCCAAGGAACAATATTGGATCGAATCAATAGTGTGATAAACAAAATAAGACTCGATTGAATGGCGTCAAACGGGATCTATTGATCTCAAGATAAATTAATCAGATCCAAAGAACAAAGGAAAAAAAGTATACCACGATGAACAGTAAAGGAATATCATAAATTTCCATGAACAGTACCTTGAACAGAATTTTGATTCCAAGACGCCAAAACACCAATAATCTTCAATAACTTGTGCAGAAAATCATCAAACCAAGAACCGATACTTTAAAAATCAATAGATCTTCAAAGACCCGCTCTGATGCCGCTTGTTGGGATTAAAACCCTAATTGTGATTTGATGAACAAGATGCGGAAAATAAGAACAAACACAATAAAGAAGATATGTCGAATGATCACTCAATTTATTCAAAACATGAGGAATAAATTACACTTTCAGAATAGACTAAAAAATCTACCTCTACATAAGAAACCTCACAATGTTTGGCGGCTACATTTTGCCTCACTCTTAACCCTAATTATAAATAATACATGACTATTTATAGGGAAAAGACAAGTCTTGGGCTTTTAACCTACACTTCATCAAGGGAGCCCATTGTCATAATTAATGGAGTACTTTGAACCCTACACTGGCATGCCCTCCCTGGCCCTCAGCCCATATCTGGCTTGCTCTCAAGCCTACATCATAAGTCTGGTTTGCTCTCGGCCCACAACTTATGTTTGGCTTGCTCCCTTAGTCCTCGGACTGGAATACAATGAATAGCCCTCAATACGAGTCTGGCATGCCCGGTCCGGCCCTCAGCTCGTATCTGGAATGCTTAGGAGTCCTCAGTATGAGTATGGAATGCCCTCCTTGGCCCTCAGCTCATATCTGGTATACTCCAGGGTTTGTTGGCTACCGCACGGAGCAGTACAACCTCAACCCAACCCACACAGCATGTCGACATGTAACAGATAAACACACATACAAATAATCAGACAGTACCATAGGTAGTCCTACAGATCTACCAGACTAGCATATAACACTTTCATGCATATCTAACTCATACTCAACATACCAATAAATACTAGGATATCAATCCAATGGGCCGGCCTTGGTGCCTTCAACCCATAAGTATAGTGAGGAAAACTCACCTCACAAGTAGTGCTGAACCGGTAATATCAATCCCAACTCACATCTCCAACTCAACTGCCTACAATCACCAAGTGACTAACCTCATCAAAATCCTGAAATACCCAAAATACCCTCAAGGTCAAACTTTGTCAACCATAGTCAAAGTCAAAGTCAACAGTCAAGGTCAATAGTCAAGGTCAACAGTCCATGTTGACCCGACTCGTCGAGTGCATCTACTGACTCGTCGAGTTCCTTCATATCTCAGAAAATCATGAAAAGCTCGATACAACTCGCCGAGTTACCAGAGTAACTCGTCAAGTTCTTCATCATCCAGAAAGCGGGAAAACCCGACTCAACTCGCCGAGTTGGTTAGGCAACTCGTCGAGTTTTCATAGTCTTAAGGCATTCAGACACTTCTAAGAGAATCTAATGCCTCCAAACTGTAGATCTGATCCCCTAGGGTTGAGATACCACGTAAAGCTGCAAGCTTTACGTCCATGCATGGCATCAAGGGGCTAAAACACTAAAATCAAGCTTATTAAGGGACTTGGAGCATGAAGGAGGGCAAAGACTTGATAAAGTTGGCGACTTTCATTCCATGGAGGCCATGAGATGTCCAGATCTGAAACCATGGCTTCATAGCATGCTCAAATACAAGAATGGTCCCAAAATAAGCCAATAATAGCCATAAACTTTCAAAAGAAGAGATCTAGCAAAGGGATGATCAAGATAACGACTTTATACCTCCAAATGGTTGCAACCACATTGAAAATCCTGGATCTAAAGCTTCTCCCTTCAACTTTGTACCACCAACTACACACTCCTTCAAGAAAAGCACCAAAGAACACTCTTTAAGCTCACACACACTCAAAATGGGGAAAGATGCACGATTAGAGTTTTCTGTGGATTGAGGGGACGGTGAGGGAGGCCAACAATGAGAGTTAAGGCCTTTAAATAGGGTGCAAACCCTAAAAATTAGGGTTTTCATGTTCAGCCTTCAACTCGTCGAGTAGACATTGAAAGATACGCAGACATTAAATACTCTACACGACGAGTTGGAGCCTTCCAACTCGTCGAGTTGCCCTGAAAATATTAATATCAAGCTTTAAATTCATACTTGAAGATTGGGAAGTTACACACACCTTATGATCTGATGATCCAAACTCTCTACACGCTATCTATCAGCGTCAACATTTATGTAACATCCTATTTTTCAGGTATTTTCATTTTAGCCCTTAGTCTATTCAAATTTTGCGTATTTGGCCCTTTGTTGCAAAAACTCAGTGAGGTACGAGCAGCGTGTTAAGCGAGCCATGGATCGAGGGACGCATGCTAGTACGTGAGGCATACATATGTTACTCGGGGCGTACTAGCTCTACTCCTAAACCCTAAATTTTAGGGTTTGCTCCCTATTTAATCCAACTTATGCATCCCTTGGGCGTACTAGCTTGGTTGTGAATAGTTTGAAGCTTGTTAGTGATTTTGGTGCTCTTTTGTTGAAGAAAAGGGCTATTAAAGAAGTTGGTGTTGCTTGCAACTTTGTGGATCCAAAAACTACCTCACTTTGTGCATCCTTTGAAGGTATAAAGTTTATACCTTGATGTGTTTCTTTCTAGATCTCCATAGATGAGTTTTTATGAGCTTTTTGTCCCCAAGCTTGGACCTTTGTGAGTTTGGAGTACTCCAGAGCATATTAGCTATCCTTTCATGTGTTTTAGGTATTGTAGATTAATAAAAATGGTTATTTGATGGTCTCTTTCCAGTCATGCATGAGTTAAGTGACTTAGAGTGTGATAAAAGTTATAGTTTTGTGTATTGAGCCCTTGCTAGCCATGCAAAGGCTTAAAGTCTGTGGCTTTATGGGTTAAGACATTCTATAATGGTCAGATATGAAGTTGGGATAACTGTCTTAATGGATTAAGACATAAAAGTTGCTAAGTAAGGACCATGCAAAGTACGCTGGGCATACTCCTGGCTATGCCCCGCATAGCCATGCCTGTTCTTGTTGATCGCTGATTCGAGTAGTAAACCCCATGTAAAAAGTAGTATGCCCCGATTACAGATGATAGTGTGGACATGTTGACTATTGCTGACTTTTGACTTTGGTCAAGGATTTAAGGTTTTGGACCATTGAAGGGGCAAAATGGTCTTTTTGACCTTAAGGGGCTTAGTTGTGGAATTTGGACTTGTGAGTTGAGTTATGGACCTTAATCATTAATTAGGGTTAATTATTGTGATATTAGGCAGATTCTAGTTCTGGAGGTTCGAGTGTGAGATTTAACTATCATCAGTATCAGGTGAGTCTCCTCACTTATTCTTACCTGTGTGGTAGAATAGTTGTATTGGTGATGACCAGCTGGGTCTAACTGTTATTAGTATGTTATGTTGTTTATGTGTGACTGAGATTGCGGATAGTCTCTAGGGTTGCTGATAACCCACATGGCGTGATGTTTGCCCACTAAGACTGCAGATAGTCTCCAGGGTTGCTGATAACCCACAGGGTATGCTGTTTGCCCACTAGGACTACTGATAGTCCCCAGGGTTGCTGATAACCGATAGTTGTGTATTTATGTTGTGTTGTATGTGGTATCTTGGGGAACTCACTAAGCTTCGTGCTTACAGTTGTTGATTATATTTATTTCAGGTACTGCTGAGGACCGTTGGAAGGCGAAGGTATGATTGTACACACTCGCTGGGAGATTTGTTACTGGGGCATTTGTGATACTCTGATATTTTGTGATGATGATTTGTATTTGACACTCATGTTTTTCTGATGACTCGGTTTATGACCAACATTTTGGGTAATTTAAAAATGAAAATTTTGGTTTGAATTTGAGGTGTTACAATTTGGTATCAGAGCCCTGGTTTGAGGGATTTTGATGAACTCTACGGTAATTCCAAACTCAAACTAAGGATGTGAAGATTTTCATAAAAACATTTCAAAGTATTGAAGATTTTTACAGGAGAAAAACCCAGTGAAGTAGTGTGTACAATCAACCAGAACTCAAGCGGTAGTTTCCCAAAAAACCTCAATTTATGAGCTGATAGAACTGCATGATAGTTAGTGGTAGGCTAAGAATCCTGCAAGAATGATGTGATAGTGTTGCCTGTTTTGTGATGCCTTTAGCGTAGGAGTTGTTCTTATGAGACTGAACCTGTCATTGCTATTTGCTTGGTGTATGTTGTATAATTGTACATAGTTAGGATTTTATAGCCTTAGAATGCCTGATTTAGCCTTTCTTCCTGTTCCCTGTTTGGTTGTGGATTTGAGGTAGAATCGTATATTACAATGTTTATTTGGTCTCGTATTGGGTACGATTGGCATGCGCGAAGCATATGGTGTGGACATCGGAGATCTTATGAGGTGGAGCAGTGTTGGGTAGCAGTCTAGCATTAGTGTCTAGATGCTTAGTCGTAGTTCTGAGGAACCAGTAGGGCGAGTGTATAGCTAATCTGGAGAAATAAAGTCTTTATAACTTAGGGTCTTGAGAGGACGACTTGAGACAAATACGATTTGGTGTGGAAGGTATTATTAGGCTCGTACTACTGAAAGCACCGGATCCGTACGCAGCTCAAGGGGGAATCGTAAGGAACTAAGGAACTTGTAGGGTTGTTTGGATGTTTTTTTATGCGCTTTAGCCTGATTCTGATGGTTTTCTTGTTTGTTTTAGTATGGTGGTTACCCGAGGTTCAGCCTCCAGCGACCCCGAGAGGCCGAGTGCCAGTGCTGATGAGATCCGTAGGATTGTTGCCACCGAGGTGGCCGCAGCAATCAGAGGGGCTATTCCAGAGATGTTTGGGTCTATCAAGACCACGTTGATTGAGACTTATGACGAGCGTTATGCGGCTGTCGCTAAGGTTGCTGCTGCCGCAGCCACCGGAGCTGTTGTTGCTGCGAGACCGCATGGGGTGATTCGTTGTGGTACCGGGAGTTCAACAACACGAAGCCACCCAATTTTGATGGGACCTAGGATCCTATTGCTGCGATGAGATGGATATCTTATGTTGAGGGTTTTTTTTACACTTGCTCCTGTCCGGAAAATCTGAGGGTTCATTTCGCGTTGAACTTGCTTCGCTTGGGAGTGAAGGATTGGTGGGAGTTTGTGACAACTAATTACACCCTTGCAGAGAGTTCTGTGGTGACCTGGGAGAGATTTACTGAGATGTTCAGGGATGATTTTGTACCCGTGGTTGAGAGAGAGAGAGAGGTTGGCCTAGGAGTTGCTGTCTCTCAAGCAGAAGACAAAGACGATGACTGAGATCACCATGATATTTCATGAGAGGGCCTTATCCTGTTCTGAGCACGTGCCTTCTGAGCAGGCACGTGTGATTCGGTATCTGAGTATTATGAGGAGGGATATCTGTGAGTTCACGATGATCACTTCGTATCATACATTGGTTGAGCTACAGACCAATGCCATGCGGAGAGAGATTGAGCTAGAGACCCAGGCTAAAGAGGAGAGGGAGACTCAGGTGAGAGATAGGAGACCAGTGCAGTCGCAGTCGGCAGCTAAGCAGTCTAAGTCCACTGACTCGAGAGTTGGAGGCCATAAGGGTTGCACTTGCGGTAAGTGTAGAAAAGGGGCATGAACGACCCTGTCGATCAAGTACAGTTTCCTACATGTGTGGAAAGGAGGGGAATTTGGCTAGGGATTTCCCTAAGGTATTTCGGGTTTGCTTCAATTGAAACTAGACAAGACATATAAGGGCCGAGTGTCCTCAGATTGCATCTAGGGCGGTTCAAACTCCAGCCCCCGCGACCTTGCGCATTACTGTTGGCCGGCAGGGTTAAGCCGAGACATCGAGGGCTCGATAGAGATCATTTCAGTTGACATTAGAGGAGGCCCGAGCAGCTCCAAACGTCATGGCTGGTGTGTTTTCTTTATTATTCTGCTGATTTATTATGTTGCTTATGTTATTGTTGATGTAGGTATTGTTCTTGTGAATTTTATACTTGCGCTTGTGCTGTTTGACTTGGGTGCGAGTCGGTCTTTTTTGTTAACCTTTTTATCATAGTTTTAGTATTGTGCGAGAGGGCTTGATCAGGCCATTGAGGGTCTCTATACCTAATGAGCGTCCGGTCTCCGATACTAACATCTACCGGGGTTGTGTGTTAGAGATTTTTTGTGTTGGATATCCGATAGATCTTATCCCTATTGCGATGGGAGATGTCCGTGTGATCGTGGGTATGGATTGGTTGAGCCAGTTTGGGGCTCTGATTGAATGTGAGCAGCATATGGTGATGGTTCGGGATCCTAGTGGGGGAGTGTTGACCATCTACGATGAGGGTACTACGTTAGGATCACTTTTCTGTTCCGCCGCCAGGGCGAGGCAAAGTGTGCAGCATGGGTGTATGGGTTATCTGGCATATGTAGTGGATACTCGGGAGAAAGAGAAGGGATCGGTTTCCATTTCTGATGTTCCTATTGTACAAGATTTCCCCGATGTCTTTCCCGAGGAGTTACTGGGTGTGCCTCCTATGAGGCAAGTGGAGTTTTGGATCGATCTTGTAACATCCCAAAATATGAATGTAAAATTTTGATTTTTAAAACGATCAAAACACCCATTTATCATTTACTCAAACCCTTAAGGTATTTTATAATAAAAATAGTTATCAAAGTACAATCCCAAAATCTCAAGGTTGCGGAAAATATGGGTGTATGCGCTGCGATCAAGCCGGGCCCTTCCCTTTCGAACCGGAAGTACCTGAAAGAATAAACAACAACTCTAAGGAAAAAGCTTAGTGAGTTCCCCAAATACCACAAACCATACATAACATACGAGTCATACATATCAAACATGTAATAGAAGGTGCTATGTGCCAACCATAGTCTTGCCAGTATGCCACGAGCCGGATCATGGTCTTTCCTTGCCAGGCCAGGACCAAAACCCTGGTTCTTATAGACAAGTTCCAGGAGCCACCTCTTGGTCTTCCATGCAAGCATCACAGAGACAACTAACATACAATCTACAACTAACTATCTACTTAACTGCCAGGGTCCGAACCCTGGTCTTGCATACTGATTTGCCAGGAGCCACCTCCGGGTCTTTCATACAAATACCAAAGGGCCACCCCCTGGTCTTCCTATAATACATAAGCCAATGGGTCGGCATTGGTGCCTTCGACCCGCAATACAGTGAGGAGACTCACCTTAGACAGCTAAAACCCACGTATAAAAATCTGACTCCAGATTCGCTAAAATCCACGCGCTATCAAATACCAAAATGACAACCCATTAATAACTAGATCCTAACTCACACTAAGAGTCCAAAATAGGGTAAAAGACCTTTTTACCCTTCCTCTAACTTGGCCCAAAGCCAAGGCCCAAACCAAATGTCTAAAAGCCCAAAATCCAAAATAAGCATCTAAGGCTCAAATATGGCCTAATTTTCCAAATTGGGCCCAATCCACTTCATGGGCGTCTTCCCAAGAAGTCCAAAAAAATCTCAATAACCCAATGCATGAATTCTGATGGCCTAAAATAGACCAAGACAACCAAGCCCACTCAAACCCAAAACCAAAGCCCAAACAAAAGAAATTCATCATGTTGAGTACGCGGGGAGCACTCAGCCTGTACGCTTAACGTACTCATAAATAACTTGTACATACAGCGTACAAACTTATACGCCCAGTGTACTCACCAACATGGCCAACTTTTTCAATTTAGCTCTTAACCCATTAAGACTTTGATCCAAACTCAGATTTGACTTCCTCAAGGTTGGTAATCACATAAAGTTGCCAACTTTATGTGCATGCATGGCTAAATGGGGCTATAGAGCTCAAAAGAGCTTAATGAATGACTTAATACACACATGAGACCAAAACCACCATAAAGTTTTCACCTTTATGCCCAAGGAACCCTTAATATGTCCAGATCTAAAAGGCTAAGCTCCAAAAATGGCCTTAACTCCCAATCACCAATCAAAAAGGTCCAAAATGACTAAAAACATGCCAAGAAGTAGATCTAAGAAATGAAATGGCAAGGTTTGAACTTTATACATCACAAGACACCAAAATAAGGTGCTTAAGTTGGATCTCAAAGCTCTCCCCCAAAGAATTAGTCTTCAAGCTTCACCTTCCTCCTCTAGATGCACAAAACCCTCTACAAAAGCTTCATACGAGCTCAAAATCACCAAACATAGGCTAAGGAACGAATTAGGGTTTTCAAGGGTGAGGAGGCTGGTTAAACAAGGAAACAAAAGGCTAACTTATGGCTTAAATAGGGGACAACCCTCAAATTTAGGGTTTCTTGCTGAAGGGAGTACTCCCCGCGTACCCCTTAGTACGCTTAGCGTACTCAAAGAAGACTCGCGATCATTTAACCCTCTACGCTCAACGTACTTGCTGAGTACACCCCACGTACTTGACCAAGCTCCAAACCCCGTGATCTTCAATTGGCCACAACTCCTTCTTCTTAAGTCCAGTTAAGAACTTCCCGAATAAAAACCCAAAATTCATAATGGACCGCATTATCAAATTACGATTATACCCTTGGCTTCGAAACACGAACAAACACTCGAATTACTTAATCTATAACTCCCCCATCCAAAAAGGGCCAATACCCTCCTTACCCAAGGCTCTAAGCCTTATGATAATTGGGCCTCGACCCCGAATAATGAAACGATTCGAAACCGAGTTTTACAACTCTCCCCCACTTAAATTAGATTTCGTCCTCAAAATCATTCCTTATCATTCTCGGCACACCATACAGCTTAAACAACACGATCACAACCCCACGCATATAGAAGCCTTCCCAAAGGCAACCGAACCCAACCGTAGCAGAACTCTCCAACCCGAAGAAGAATGAATCCTTAATCCCATGCTGAAAATCAGCTCTACTTTCCCCGAAACCTAAAATCTCGAATTGGTCTGACTCGCCGACAGACCGCTCATATTGAACCACTACCAGGCCAAATCATCACTAAAGTCCAGACTTAAACAAAACGCTTCAAACCCTTGATTGACTTGATGCTTTTATTGGGAACAAAATCATTGACCATTTATTGCTGTGGAACACTTATACTTGACAGGAGGCTCATATAATCCTTCGAGGAGAAGACTCATCCCTGCAATGGTTAGACTCAGACGAACGTTGCACAACAGAGTCAAATCATTTACTCTGAGATTATTTAATCCAAGCTGCAAGTGACTTAGCATATTATTTGAATAACAAGCGACTCCACACACGAGTACCAAATCACCAATATCGCCTTGACTTATCTTGATGCTCCCTAACTGCTTTCCAAAAGCAGTCGAGACTTCCCTGGTCCCAACTTATCTGCCAACTAACTGAGTCACTGGATTCTCACCCGGTTGCTGAGTCAAAAGATACACATAGTCTCCCCACGCGACTTCGGAATGAAAACCTTCTCCTTGCAATAATTGCCCTAACTATCTCGCCACTTATGGCTCCAACCGATCATAACAGCCCGACAAACCTGACGCCACCAAATCTAATGCTAAAAGTGAATGCAACATAAACAACTGTAGTCTTATATCACAACCGGCCTCCAACGACCTACCGCTTCCTGATTCCATGCATGTTGTGGCCTTCCCACAGTCTTACAAACTGACCCACCCTGGTCTAATCCATATGAAGAAATCCATAACCAATCATGTATTTTCCACACCCGCACCACCGCATAAGAACCAGTGAATGATATGGCCACCCTGCAGTCTTACAACACTCCCACACTAACTGCCTACCTAGTGAATACTACGGGCCACCCCGCAGTCATACAACACTCCCACACTATCAACCAACCTAGTGAATGCTACGGTCCACCTCGCAGTCTTACAACACTCCCACACTATCAGCCAACCTAGTGAATGTTACGGGCCACCTTGCAGTCTTACAACACTCCTATCTTGCCATGGTCACCACCCATGGTCTTACCACTCATGCGCTCATCTATCAATCCATCCATACTCCTATCGAGTCGAACACACATCAGACTAAGCACCCAATCTGAGGCTCAGGTCATGCTTGGAACCCCAACGTGTATCCATCTATAAGCCTGCTATCCATCACCAAGAACACGCTGACCAACTGTTGGAAGTTTCTAGAACTCACAACTCATGCAATCCTCAACCCAGACGTCCACTTTGGCCGCCTTCCTTCCCGACGGGGATGTGAAACTCATCCTAGTTTCACGACGGATTCCACTCCTAGAAATCTGAACGGTTCTCCCCCACTTCGATTCGACAAAGTTCTCCCAGCCCACAAAGTCTGATGGATTCCCAATCTATCTTTCCTCCATATAGTCGAACCGACGACAATCTACGCTTACCAAAACTAGTGTTCCATCACTAGCCCGTTCCAATGTCTGCACAACTCTCGAAATCCATATAAACACTCCCCGAAATCTCAGTAAATCCGACAACTCCAAACGCTTTCAATGATACAGCACCCAAACTCTGATGTCCTTTATGCTGGTGACAAAGACTATAACCCTCGCGATAATATATCTCCTTGGCACCTCCAGTGACCAACCAATCTCATGTGACTGGCACCACCATCTTCTTGCTACCGCTTCTTCCCTAGAAATGGTAATTATTGAACCCAAAAGTTCTTCCACAGATGACCTCCGCTCCCACCAGAGCAAAGCTAAAACCATTGAACCCTGACTTTACTGGAGTACTAACCCGTTGATCCTGACCATAGACCTTCCAAACGATACCCCTGGACTGATCCTGATAAAGAATCGGAACAACAACCAAACACACTGAAACCCACTCAACAAGATACAACCCCTTACTAACCCACTAATGATTCATGGCATGCAAATGGCATATAATAATTCTTGATGATACTACCCAAACAATTAAAAGGAAATTAAACCAAAGATAAAGTGAAACATCCCAAAAATACGGTCCAAAAGTTTCATTTTTATTTACAAAAATAACCATAATCATCAAAATCATTCCATCCAAAAACATATGTCATAGTATCAAATACGAGTATCTTATCAAAAACTCATATCAATATATCAGAGTAAAAACATTTCAGGCTAGCATAATGGTGTATGCACTGCAGTCATCCCGAGCTCTTCCCCTTTGCTACCGAAGTACATGAAACCAAAACTGAAAACTGTAAGCACGAAGCTTAGTGAGTTTCCCCAAACTACCACATACCATACATATCATCACATAATCACATAATAACATAACATGGGACTTTACCGCTACATCGGGCCCCGCCCGACATCAGATCGAAGTCCGACATTGGGCCCCGCCCGGCATCGAGCAAAACTCGGTATACATATATACATATCAACAAATACATATAAACAATCACATAACATAACATATAAACATTCCTCGGGCCCCGCCCGACATCGGACCGAAATCCAGAAACATATAAACATTCCTCGGGCTTTCCCCGACATCAGACCGAAGTCCGGAAACATACAAAACATACACATGCAAGAATCACGAAGACATCTAGCATACAAACATTCCTCAGGCTATCCCCGACATCGGACCGAAATCCGAAAACATATAAAACTACATCGGGCACTGCGACATCGGACCTTGATCCGGAACATACTAGCATATATATACGCGCCGACATTGGTGCCTTCGACCCGTTCATATAGGAGGAAACTCACCCCGCAAAGCTGAATGCGGGAAATCTCACAGTAAGGAATCTCTACGGCTACTCCGACGACTCCTTGGCTATCATTATCACAATGACACTTAGTCAAAATCCAATAGTCCTTCTTAGGGTAAAATGACTATTTTACCCCTTGATCTAATTTGGACCATATCCTTGGCCCAGTTCCATCTAATCTTTCCAAGCACACTAATGGCCCATTAACGGCCCAATTTTCTAAATTGGGCCCAACTCCTCAAATGGGCCTTCCCTTAAGCCCAAACATGTCCTTAGCCCATTAACTGACTCCTGATGGCCCACTAAGGCCCAGTTGATAAGAAGTCCAAAGATTGGCCCAAACCAATGCCGAAACAACTAGGAATCTGAATCCAGTGAGTATGCGGGGCGTACTCCTCTGTACGCTAAGCGTACGGGCTGCATGGCTTGTACGCCCAGTGTACTACCCTGTTAAGCCATAAACTTCAAAAGGGCTAAATCCCTTAAGACCTTAAGCTCCAAACATAGATCTGAGTCCAATAGAGTGTCTTAATCCGTAAAGTCGATTACTTGGTTGCTTGCAACCCACCAAATGGACCCAAACTTGAAATATGACAACTATCTTCCATGGAAATGGATAGAACTCATGCATGACCATAAAATGACCTTCAAGATCGAAACTTTACTGATATTGGGACTCATATAGCACTAAGGGTGGCAACCCTAAGCCTAGAAAAGAATTTGAACCATAAAAATCCATTATTGGGACCTAAAGAGGTCCAAAACTCCATTAACATAGATCTAAGCATTCATGAGGCAAGTTGAGAGCTTTTTACCTCAAATGAGTGCCAAATGGTGATGTTATCTCAGATCCTTGAGCTCAAGCTACTCAAGTTCTTCTTTTTCAACTTCTTATTTCTCCTTCCAAGCATCTAAACACTAAAATGAGCTTCACAAGGCAAAAAACACACAAGGATGAAGAATGAAAGGCTATTTAGGGTTTCCGAGGTTGAGAGGCTGGTAAGGAGGCTAGGTTTTGAGTCATAATGTTGTATTTATATGGCTTAAACCCTAAAAGTTAGGGTTTGGAGTCTGCCTGCGTACGCTACACGAACGCGCATGATCCCCCCACATCCAATGCTGCACTACGCCCCGTGTACACCAAGCTTACACCCATCGTACGTCTTCGGGTAGCCCACTAAATATCGGCCCACTCACTTAAGGACCAACTCAATAATCCAATCCTTAATCTCAAGTACAACAAGTAATTATAAAGGAATTAAATAATTATTATTACCTTAAGTGACGGATGTTACAATTCTCCCCCACTTGAATAAAACATCGTCCTCGAAGTTCGCTGCCCTGAATAGCTCCAGATAATGCTCCTTCATCTCCTCCTTGGGATCCCAAGTCCAGTCCGAGCCCTTGCAGCGCTACCACTGCACCTTCACCAACTTTACCCTCTTGTTCCCCAGCTCCTTCGTCTTCCTGGTGAGAATGGCTACTGGTCTCTCGATGTAGTTCAGGCTATCATCCACCTGAATATCCTCTAAAGGCACAATTGCAGAGTCATCTACTAAGCACTTTCGCAGCTGGGAGACATGAAAAGAGATGTGGATCTGGCTGAGCTCTGCTGGAAGATCCAAACGATAAGCAACCTGGCCCACACGAGCCAAAACCCTGAGCGGACCGATATATCTGGGGCCCAGCTTGCCCTGCTTCCTGAACCGGATGACACCTTTCCAAGATGACACCTTCAGGAGGACAATATCACCCGCCTGAAACTCTAAGTCTGAACGACGCTTGTCGGTATAGCTTTTCTGCCGACTCTGAGCAGTCTGAAGCCTGCTCCGGACCTGCTGAATCTTCTCAGTGGTCTTGAGTACCACCTCGGTACTCACCATGACTCTCTGACCGACCTCGCCCCAACAGATTGGGGTCCTACACTTCCTCCCGTAGAGCATCTCGATGGGAGGTCGATCTATGCTAGCGTGGTAGCTGTTGTTATATGAAAATTCCGCTAACGGAAGATACGTATCCCAACTGCTGCCAAAATCCAATACGCACGCACGTAGCATATCCTCTAGTGTCTGAATCGTCCTCTCACTCTGCCCGTCTGTCTAAGGGTGTAAAGCGGTACTGAAGTGAAGACGAGTACCCATCTCATCGTGAAACCGCTTCCAAAATCTGGAAGTGAAACGAACATCTCAGTCTGACACAACCAAAATTGGCACTCCATGATGTGCCACCACCTCGCGTACATAGATATCGGCTAGCTTCTCAGCCGATGTACTCTCCTGGATCGGGATGAAATGAGCACTCTTGGTCAACCGATCCACGATGACCCAAATCAAATCCACTCCACGTGCGGTCCTGGGAAGCTTCGTGATGAAATCCATAGTGATGTCCTCCCATATCCACACAGGAATATCTAACGGCTGCATCTTGGCGTGAGGTTGCTCGTGTTCGGCCTTAACTTTCCTACAAGTCAATCACCGCTCCACATACCATGTGATGTCCCGCTTCATGCAGGGCCACCAATAATCAGGGCGAAGATCCTGATACATCTTCGTCGCCCCGGGATGGATGGAGAATCTTGACTTGTGAGCCTCATCCATCAGAACCTATCGTACACCACCCCAGTATGGAACCCAGACCCTCCTATGCAAGGCCAACAACCCACGACTGTCATAATCAAATGAGGCCACCTGGCCTACGATCCGCTCATACTTCCGACTCTTTTCTTTCATCCCCTCGACCTGCGTCTCCCGAATCCGTTCTAGGAATGGAGTAATCACTGTCATCCTCAGACATATGTCTTAAATCGGAGGTGCCACTGCCTTGCGGCTATGAGCATCGACCACCACATTGGCCTTCCCCGGGTGATAAAGGATTTCACAGTCATAATCCTTTACCACATCTAACCACCAACACTGCCTCATGTTCAGATTCGTCTGATTCATCAGGTACCTCAAGCTCTTGTGGTCCGTGTAAATGGTATAACGAACCCCATAGAGGTAGTGTCTCCAAATCTTGAGGGCGAAAACCACACCCCCAGCTCCAAATCGTGTGTCGGGTAGTTCGCCTCATGAGGCTTCAACTGCCTCGAAACATAAGCTATCACATGACCCCGCTGCATCAACACTACACCCATACCCGTGATCGAAGTGTCACAGTAAACCACAAAATTGTCGATTCCCTCCGGCAAAGTCAGAATCGGTGCCTCGCACAACCGCTGTCTGAGAGTCTCAAAGGCTGCCTTCTATTCAGGCCCCCAACAGAATGTCACCGACTTCTTGGTCAGTCGGGTCAAGGGAACAACAATCTTGGAGAAATCCTGGATGAATCTCCGATAACAACATGTCAGACTAAGAAAACTCCCAATCTCCGATGGAGACCTCGGAACCTCCCACTGCACCACGACCTCTATCTTGGCCGGATCGACCAGTATACCCTTCTGGTTGACAAGGTGCCCCAGAAACTGCACCTCGTTCAACCAGAAATCACACTTTGAGAACTTTATGAAAAGTCTCTCCCTCCTCAGTGTCTCCATCACCTTCTTCAGGTATTCCTCATGCTGCTCCTGAGTCTTGGAATAAACCAATATATTATCGATGAAGACAATCACAGACCAGTCCAGCATCGGTCTGCACACATGGTTCATGAGGTCCATGAATGCGACAGGAGCATTGGTTAGCCCAAACGGCATCACCACGAACTCATAGTGACCATAGCGAGTCCGAAAGGCTGTCTTCGGCACGTCATCATCCCTGACTCGCATCTAGTGATAACCTGATTGTAGATCAATCTTGGAGAACCAAGATGTACCATGAAGCTGGTCAAATAAATCATCAATCCTCGAGAGGGGATAACGGTTCTTCATCGTTACCTTATTCCGCTCCCGGTAATCTATACACATCCGATGTGACCCAACCTTCTTCTTCACAAATAGAATCGGGGCTCCCCATGGCGAACTGCTTGGCTTGATAAATCCTTTGTCTAAAAGCTCCTGCTACTGTGTAGACAACTCCTGCATCTCGGGAGGAGCCAACCGATATGGTGCCTTCGCTATTGGAGCTGCACCAGGAACCAGGTCAATCCTGAACTCTACCTGTCTCTCCGGAGGTATCCCAGGCAAATCCTCTAGAAACACGTCCGGGTACTCCCGTACGATCGGTACATCATCCACAGTCGCCTTACCCTTGTCCCGGGTATCCATAACATAGGTGACATAACCTGCACAACCCTGCTAAAGGTAGCGCCTAACTTTCGTTGTTGAACACAAGGTCGTCCCATGTTGCGGCCTCTCGCCCTGAATTACTAACCCTCCCCCACTTGGGGTCCTAACTCGTACTAGCTACTGCTCGCAGTCAATCACTGCCCCGTTAGGACTCAACCAGTCCATACCAACGATAACCTTATTCCCTCGCATGGGAACGGGGACTAAATCCACATAAAACTGCTCATCAAATAACAACAGTGTACATCCCTGATGAACCCTCGCAACTCGAACGGTCCTATCATCTACTATCTCTACATCAAGTGGACAGTCCAACTCTCCTGGAGCTCCCACAAATCGCTTGCTGGGCGCGAGTGACACAAAAGATCGGGTAGCCCCCGAATCAAATAGTACCAGAGCGGATATATCGTTCAGAAGGAACGATCCTATAATGAAACACATAAACATAAGAATTAATCAACATAAATAAAGAGATAAAGAGAAGATACATACACGTCACCACATCAGGAGCTGCATGTGCCTCCTCTGCTGTCAGCTGGAAGGCTCTGCTCTTCGCCACTGGTGCCTCCGACCGGCCCAGACGGTCGTCGGTAATCCTCAATGTAGCAGGAGCGGGTGCAGCCACCTGTCCTACTGCTGCTAAACTCGGGCACTAGGACTGCTTGTGTCCCCTCTGACTGTATTGGAAGCAAATCAGGTCTGATACTGTCGTGGTGGTGGTGGTAGCTGTACAGTCCCAGATAACATGACCAGTTCCGTCGTACTTAAAGCCGCCCTAACTACCCGCCCTGCATGTTCCCTCGTGCAACTTTCCGCACTTGCCATAACGACTGCGGCCTTGCTGGCTCCTCGATCGGTGATCTGATACCTTGGGCTTCTTGCCTGCACTCCCTGACTGAACCCCTTCCGGTTTCCTCTTCTTCTCTATCTCCAAATCCAACTCTCTCTCTCTCTCTCTCTCTCTCTCTCTCGCCCTCACAATCATATCTTCCAGCGTCTTGCAGCTAGATCGGCTCACAAACTGGCGGATATCACTCCGCAGCATCTCATGGTATCGGTCCTTTTTCATCTCCTCGTCCGCCACGTACTGCGGAATGAGAAGGGCCCACTCCCTGAACACGACGGTGATCTTAGTCACCGTCTCAGTCGTCTGCTGGAGATCCTGGAACTCCCTAGCAAGCTGTTGCACCTCGATCACAGGTGCAAACTCGACCCTGAACCTAGCCGAAAAGTCATTCCGGGTCATCACATCTAAAGCTGCATCATCTCCAATGGCATGTATGACCTCCTCCCACCAGTCACGTGCTCTGTCCTTCACGAGACAGGAAGCAAGTCAGACCTTGTCCCCTTCGGGACAACGACTCCTACGGAAGGCGTTGGCGAAATCAGCCAACCGCCTGCTGCTAGCAATGGGGTCCCAAACCCCATGATAGTCTAGAGCTCTGCAAGCTCGGAACTCCCTGAATGTCATAGTGCGCGCCCCTAGCATGGTCTCCATCTCGGTGCAGAATGCACCCAACCTCTCAGCAAGTATCTCCAAGATGCCCTCATTGATCGTACCGAAGATCACAGGAGTCTAGTCCAAAATACTGTGCGTGACCTCAGATGAAATGAACTCTCTCATCTGCTCTTCGAGCTGCCCAACTCCAGAGCCGGAGCCCGATCCCTCACCGACACCTGAACTGCCAACTGGTCTAGTGTGTAGAGTCACCATACTGAAAATACACCATAACAAACATCAGAATACTCATCATAACTTGAGGGATCACATACACTACAAGTTTCTTGGATTCATCTCAGCCCTCCTTGATTCGAGTACGAATCCTCTGCTTTCAGTAGTACGGGCCCTTACTACCTTCAACATTTATCCGTCCTTTCCTCAAGAATTGCCTTGACTCCACCAAGTCCCTTCTACTACTACTGTTGTTCTTCTCGCTAATCTCATCCTAGGCTTGCCCTAGCGTAATCTCCGACCCACTCTCCACCATCAGATGCATAAGAAGTTCCTGTTATCTCCCCCTAAGTAGCTCGCAAATACCATTACATATCACTAAGACCAGATAATTCTTCGAATGAGAGGTCCTACCCTACAACGGTTAGACTCAAACAAGAGCTGTAAAATAGAGCTAAACCTAACCTTCTGAAACTATTTAGTCCTCGTAATATGTAACTTAACATATTCGTTTACTAGTTAGTTAAAGATAACTAGAACTCCTAAAATCACAAAGCAAGCAGCATTCGAGAATTGAGTAAACAAAACCAAGCATATCCTAATCAGGCCATCATATCACTGACTAATCAGTGCTAGCATGCAGTTCATAGGCTCATACAGTAGGAATACAAGGCATCCTTCCTAGATCCTTAGCCCTAATCTAGCATGCAGTTCTCATACACATATAACAGCCATACAAGGCATCCTTCCTACATCCTTAGCCCTAATCTAGCATGCAGTTCTCATAATCATATCACAGCATAACAAACATGTTAGGGTAATTCGGGAGAACTTACTTGAGCTCGGCTGATTGCATGCACCACACCCTTTTCACTTTTCAAAATCCTTTTTGTAAAAATGGTTTTTCTTTTAAAAATTTTATACCAAGTCCTCAGTTTGAGTTCAGACACACCCGAGAGTGTGCCTGAATCCCTCAAACAAAGGCTCTGATACCAACTTGAAACATCCTAAAAATACGATCCAAAAATTTCATTTTTATTGTTGAGTATTTGAGATATTGAAACTGATTTGGCATATTTGGTTATTTAGGGAAGCCTTTTTAGGGTTAATCATTTTTATGATTCCCTACGATGTCTTTACAGTAGAATTTCTTAATTGAGCTCTTCTAAGGCATTGGTTTTATATTAAGGCATTAGTTTTATATGTATGGTTGTGAGAACAAGATCTATGCGCATGGACAAGGTTTGAAAACTCAAACCTTGAGTGAATGCTTGAGATCAATGTCTGCTTGATAATGGATATTCAAGTCGAGACTGGAAAGACCAGTCAAGTCTTAGATGATCAGTTCAACAAATGATCAAGACATTAATAGAGAACAGGTAGATAATGATCAAGGTAAAGTTGATAAATGAAGAACAAGAAGAATGTTTTTAATGTGATAAGAGTAAATGCCAAAAGTGAGTGAAAGATCCGTAGTTGACTTGTATTGAAAGCTCCTATTTAAAGTAGAGAATGTTACAACGAATTAACCCAGATGTTTACATAGGACCGGACAAAAGACATAAGTCTGACATTCTGATTGTCCTAAAGTAACTTTAGACTAAGTCCTATGAAACGTTACATCACATACAAGACAAAAGTAATAAATGCACTAAAGACATAAATACTTCATTCCGGACAAGTATTGTTCCGGAGATGAAGGTTTGATCCGGATCACTTACACATTCCGGACTTCAGGATTTGCTCCGGAATGTGTTCCTCTTCAAAATGCTTCACTCTTCTTTTCTCCAGCTCCGGACAGGTTCCGGATTACATCTTCCTTCGGAACCAACATGCTTCGGAATATATACTTAGGATTGCTAGAGGTTCACTTTCTGGTTCCAACAATCTCCCCCTAAGTGAACTTAGCAATCCATCAAGATTAGTTCATTTCTTCCTTGATGAAGGTGTATGCTCGGAATAACCATTCACGCACCGCAATATACCAAGTCAGTTGACTTAAAAACTTTGCCTTAACCTGTTCTGGAGCATCAGACTTGGATGCCCGAGAGATGAACTTCTGCAGAGCTTTGGTAGGAACCAGTTGTTTGTCGAGGACTCGGAAGAAGTCCTTCTTGTTTGTTCTCCTGGTGGTGTAGACAAACCCTAGAACCGGTTCTTCGATCGGACCATCTGCAAGAAATTCAGCTTTCGGAAGATCAAAGTCTATTTTAGCAACGAATTGTTCGGTTCCGTAGAGGTGAGCAAGTTCGTAATCACAGCAGCATAATTCAGCAACATAGTCTTTGAGAAAGCTGAGAGTTGCGTGGTAGGCACCCATACTGATGTCATCCTTTTGATTTTCTCTGAAGTAAGCAGCTAGGGTAAGGATGTCGTTCGGATTCATTGAAGGAAAATCCGCATCAGTAACGGTCCGGGGAGTTGGCTTGTTTCGGAGGAGATGGAAACGGAACAGAGGACAGTTCAGCTCAAATTATACTAAAATTTTTCTTCCAAAGCCATGAACTTTGGTGATCCTCTTTCTTGACCATACTTCCTTGAAGGGTTGAGCATTTTTAGCATAGAAGGTGTTGAGCCTTTCACGCTCTGTCCGGATGATCACTTCCGGATTGTCAGTTGGGTGGAGCGGAGCAAACTTCGTGTAGAATTTGCTAAAAGGAGAGAGAGGAAGATCCAGTTGATCAGTGTCATTTGAGGGAAGGTCATAGTAGAGTGTTGGGATGATTTCCTTTGCTTGAAGGATGCCTTCACAACACAGAGGAGAGATGCCACACATCGGATCGGGATGGTCTTTTAAGGCTTGAATCCGGATGCTGTCCTCTAGTGCCTTGTGCATTTCCTCCTCAGACCATCCATATTTTTGTTTGAGAGGAGGTCCGGAGTGGAAGGCTTGATATTCGGAAGTCATCGATTTCTTCCCTTTGTCTTTATGAAGTGCATCAATGAAAATCTTCATATTTTCATCAATGATAAATTCTGGAGTGGGAGTTGGAAGCGGTTCTTCCAGAATTTCATCAGGGGTCCGGAGAGGAGAGCCCTGGTCGATTGGGGCTATTTTTGGTTCCAGAATGGGAGTGGGAGACAGCAAAGAGGGAGTGGCTTGGAAGGCTTGAGCTGTAAGGAATGATTTTGCCTTAGCCATTTTGACGGCCATTTCAAAGGCATCCGGAAGAGAGGATGACCAGGAGACTGCGGACCAGATCCTCTTTTGTTCCTCTGTTAACACCTTCGGAGCAGTCAGCTTTGGAGCTTGAAGACCAAGAACTCCTTTGGGAGCTTCATCCGGAATATATATTTCATAATCTTCATCACCTTCGCTTCCTTCAGTGGTTCCCAGGATTCCGGAGACAAATTGAACATCTTCATCTTCAGAATCGAGGTCCTCATCCCTGAATGTGAATTTGGAGGCTGGTTGCCATCTCCTACTTGGGCCTTCTCCCCCTCTTACATCGGTGAACCTTGAGACCGGTGCAAGCGTCAAGTCTTCCTTGATATCATCAAGTTTGGAGAACACCTTCTGAAGACCTGTGGAGAGTTGAAGAGTAAGAGTGTCATAGGCTTCGAAAGTGGGAGCTTGTTCGGAGAGATGCTTGAATGTGCTGCTGAGGATGGCAATCATCTCATCAAACTTCCTGTTCGGAACATCAACAATGTCCCAAGTTGAGTACAGGAGTTTGATGAGGACTTGTTGAATAATGAGATTCATCTCATCCTTCTTCCGGATCTCCTTCTCCAGTCTTTGAATTTGTTTCTCATGATGAACATGAGTCTGCTTGATTAGGTCATTGGTGGCAGACACAAGATCGTCATGAACCTTGACCATTGAGGAGATGGTGTTGAGGTAGTTTTCAACAAGAGTGTCATACTTGGAGTCAAGTTGCTCAACAGTGTGCTTCAGCCGGATGGAAATCAGCTGATCAAGTTGGGCTTCTCTCTCTGCCACTGATGGTCCGGACTGTTGGGAGAGAGAATGAAGAATAACATCAAGTTTTGAATCAAGTCCGGAGACTTTTTGATCCAATTTAGAATTCAGCTCTGTTACGGATGCTTCTACAGTTGACACTTTATTCATAGTGTCTGAAACATTGTTGCGGATCTCCAGAAGGGCAAACGGGTCAACGTGGTCACCAGCTGAGGATTCTGAATTAGAATCACAGTGTTGCGGAGGAGGTTGGTGAGCATCCGGATTTGAGGATGGACCCGGTTTGGAAGCATCATCATCTTCTTGAAGGTGTGAGTTGGAGCCGTCGTCCGAAGTGGTTGTGGAGGAGGATCCGAAGTCAAAGGCAAACTTGGATACGGATACTTTGGATTGATAGTGAATGGAGGTCATGAGATGAGCATCCGGAACGGTTGTTGCTTCTTCTTCCAACATAACTTCTTCAGATATTTCTTCTTCCGGATCAGTATGGAAGATGCTTTAATGAGTGGTGATTGGAGGTAGCTCCGTAGTGAGTTCATTGATGGCGTCATCGTCAGTGGATCATAGGGCAAATTGCTTTGGATGGCCATGTTCCTCATGGAGATGAGAGTGGACTCCACTTGAGCTCGAGAAAGGTCCGGATGTCGAGATGCGGCCATGTTCACATAATCTTCCCACAAAGGATCATTAGAACCTGGTCGTCCTGTACGCCTTCCGGGTATCAGACCAGTTGTGGCATCGGAAGTTGGAGAGACTGCTCCTCCTTCCGGATGCTTAGGTTCCGGAACAATGGTTCCAGAGTGTGTGCGTGTGGAAGAGATAATGGGAATATCAAATTTGACACGTGGGTGTGTTCTAGGGGGCTGCAAGGAACTTTGTTCAACACCGGCATCAACCTTTTGGGAGGGTGAGGGTGGAATATGTGTTGACTCCCCGTGAGTGTGTGCTTGTGATGATGAAACATTGAGGGGTACCTCAGATGAGTGGGTAGGAGGGGTGTGCGGACGGCCATAATCAGCCGGAATGTCATGGGTGGCCTCCTGTTGAGAGGGGGCACTGACTTTGGATTTCTTTTTGGCCTTAGGCTTGGTAGGTGAAGCCTTTCGTTTGGCTGGTTGCTTAACTTTGGGTCCGGACTTAGCATGAATGGCCTCTTCCGGAGTAGGCTCAACTGAGACCGGGGCAGGTTGTGTTGGGTCGAACACAACCGAAGTCTCAATATGTTGTTTCAAGTAGGGAGAGTCGGAAGGAATGAGGGCCAACATATTGTCCGGAAGACGTCTGACCGGACCAAAAGATGATTGGTCTGGAATTCTATAAGCCTTAACGAGTTTAAAAGATACACATACCTCCGGAGGAATGGTGCTAACTGGAATGGGTACGTTGAGTTCCTTGAAGATCTGTTCAATAGTCAGAGCCCAAAATCTTGGGCTCGAAATCTTGTTTGGCTTCCTTTTGATGGCGAATTTGCAAAAGTCTTGCCACAAGACTTCCGGAAGATCTACAACGTTGTTGCGTCCGGAGTAAATGATGAAAACCACATTCAGCCAATCTTTGCTCAAAGTATCGGTACCGCCATGCTTGCCCGATATCCCACGGATGATTAGATGCATAAGAACGGTCCAGAGCCCCGAAACAGCTGTCTTCTTGAAATCCTTTGCCCTATAGTCTTGCGTGTACCAAATAAAGTTCAGAAACGTCTGAAACTCTTCAGCCGTTGGTTCAACAACTTCAAAGCCAGTAGGATTTGGTGTAATTCCAATCGCCTTGAGGAAAGTTGATTTGTAGACAGGAATGGTGTGATCACCAATAATGGCGGTCAACAGAACACCATCTTCGAGTTTGATGCTGGTGAATGCACGATGAAGATGAGAGAGAGGGAGTGGAGGATCAGGGATTTTGGTAAGTGAAATGGAGAGAGGATGATTTGCAAGGAACTCAATCATTATTCTGATTGATTCATCGTACTCAAGAGGGTTTAATGAGAACAGTTGAGTGGTGTCCCTAAGAAAGGGTTCTTGATCGGCAGATGAGGATGATCCCTTTGATCCTTTAGATGATTTTTTTTCTGGCGATGAATTTCTTGGGAGGTGGTGTAGATTGAGTTGGGTTCTTTGAAGACTCCTTTGATGAACAAGGAAGGAAGCTTGAAGAACACGAAGAACAGTGAGGGTTGTTTGGAGGTTGAGAGTTAAGAGAGCGTAAAGAGGTAAAGGTGAATGCGAAAAAGTATTTATAGGTAGGGAAAGATGGGTCGGGTCGAAAAAGGTAATGTTGAGGGTGCGAGATCCATCGGGTCGCATTTAATGTTGGGAAATTGAGATTAGACAGGTGAGGTGAAAGGGCAAGGCAATTGGGTTAAAAGAGGAGAATGTAACCGTCAATTCGATTTCCAGTTTAGAGGGCGTGCAATTGTGTCACGCAAATCGAGGAAGATTGGATAAGGATCTTCCTGAAAAGTAACCGTTGAGAAAAACCGTTTCGCCTTATTACCTCTTGGTATTCCGGATGAATTGTTCCGGACAGTGCATGATCCGGAGGGTAAAGGTTATGTTCCGGAACATATATGATTTAAAAGGAGGTTCCGGAGCAAATTTTGAAAATTCCGGATCAAGATTGGAAATTCCGGAGCAAATTCGAAAATTCCGGAGCATTTTATAAATTCCGGAGCACATTTTGAAAATTCCGGAGCAATTTTGAAAATTCCGGAGCAATTATGAAATTCCGGAGCAAATTTGAAAATTCCTGAGCATTTTTGAAAATTCCGGAGCAATTTTGAAATTCCGGAGCACATTTTGACATCGCCTTTCCGGAGTGGATTTTCCGGAATTCCTTTATGGAGTGAGTTCCGAAATAGAGATTCGGATGATGGTTGATCTTGATAGTCGTGATGAAGAGAGAACTGTACAGCTTAAAAAACTCAAGGGACAAATAGTAATAAAGACAGGTAAAATGATCCTATGTATTTAGAGGGAAAATAGTTCCGAAGAAAAAAAAATTGAGTTCGGAGCATATTTTTCTTCTGAATACTTCTATCAAAGAGAACATGTCTCCTGAAAGAATTGAGGATCAGGCATCATCATACCCATTTTGTTCAGAAAATCATTAAATTTGGTTTCGTCTAATGCCTTAGTAAAGACATCCGCAATTTCATCGTCAGATGGAACAAAAATAAGTTCGATGTTGCCATTTAGAACATGATCTTTAATAAAATGGTACCGGATGTCAATGTGCTTCGTCATGGAGTGCTGAATTGGATTGTGAGAGATTGCAATGGCACTTTGAGAGTCACAGTAGATAGTAATGCGTTGAAATCGGTAACCATAATCCAAGAGTTGAGATTTCATCCAAAGAACTTGAGAGGTACAGCTGGCTGTAGCAATGTATTCAACTTCAGCTGTAGAGAGAGCAATGCAGTTTTGTTTCTTGGATGACCAGCTGACTAATCGACCACCTAGGAATTAACATCCTCCTGATGTACTTTTCCTATCGAGTTGAAGACCACCATAGTTTGAATCATAGTAAGCTTGCAGAAGGAAACTTTCATTTGCTGGATACCAGATTTTGAGGCTCTTTGTACCTTTGAGGTATCGAAATATTTGTTTCACAGCCAAAAGATGAGACATCTTCGGATTGACTTGAAATCTGGCACATAAACATGTTGAGAACATAATGTCTGGGCGACTTGCAGTGAGATAGAGTAAGGATCCAATCATTCCACGGTACTTCTTTTCATCAACGGAAGCACCCGAAGGGTCGGCAAAGATTGTGTGTCTGAAGCCCATAGGTACCTTGGCTGAGGCACATGTGTCCACTGAGTATTTCTTGAGAAGTTCAGAAATATACTTCTCTTGGTGAATGAAAATACCTTTGTTAGTCTGTTTGACTTGAAGGCCAAGAAAGAAGCTTAATTCTCGATTCATGCTCATTTGGAATCGACTGACCATAATTTTGGCAAAATCAGCAACCATAGATAAATCTGTAGATCCAAAAATGATGTCGTCCACATAAATTTGTACCAACATGAGATGCTTTCCATTTGATCTTCGGAATAGAGTGGGATCTAGTATACCTCTTTGAAAACCTGAGCGTTTGAGAAAATCGGTGAGAGTCTCGTACCAAGCCCGAGGAGCTTGCTTGAGTCCGTAGACAGCCTTTCGGAGTTTATAACAATAGTTTGGAAAGGAAAGATTGATAAATCCGGGGGGCTGTTGAAGGTATACTTCAGTGTCAAGTTCACCATTAAGAAAGGCACTCTTAACATCCATTTGGTAAACTTTGAAGCCTTTGTGAGCAGCATAAGCAAGAAAGATTTTGATAGCTTCAAGTCGTGCAATAGTAGCGAATGTCTCGTCATAGTCAAGACCTTCAATTTGAGTAAAACCTTTAGCTACCAATCTTGCCTTATTTCGGATGATAACTCCTGCCTCGTCTAGCTTGTTGCGAAATACCCATCTTGTACCGACAACGGGGTGATGTTGAGGAGGAGGTACGAGAGTCCAGACTGCATTTCGGTCAAATTCTGCTAGTTCTTCTTGCATGGCTGTAATCCAATCAGCATGCTCTAATGCTTCCTTGAAGGATTTGATGGGTTTTGAGCATAACAACATTCCTATGGTGTTCATGCAACCCTAATTGCTTGGATCTAGTTTTTCTACTTTGAACATGCAATAAACCTCCAAGACTTATAAACCCTAGATCTAGCATACAATTAATCAAATAAACATGTAAATTAGGGTTTGGATCTTACCTTGATTGTTATGTAGCAATAACAATCAATTCCTTGGCTTCAGAAAGCTTAGTGCCTCAAGTGTTGCACCTCTAATGGAGTCACAAACACCACTATGCAACTTGGATGAAGAAGGAGGAGAGAGTAGACACCAAAAACGGCTGGAAACCCTAATCCAAGTGTTAGCCACGTTTTTGGGTCTCAAGGGTTCTTTAAATAGGTAGGCAATTAGGGTTATCTAACAAGGAAACCCTAATTTGACTACATAAGCCCTAAGCAGCCCATGGACCCTTTCTGGAACATGCCTTGGACGATTTCTAATGGGCTTCCCCATAGAATTCGTCCAACCTATTATTCCAAGGTGATCCATAACCCAATTGCAATTATCGTATAATTACAATTCCAGTCCCCTAAGTTTAATTAATCTCTTTTAGCCACAAAATTAATTCTTAATTAATTCTTGACTAATATTAATTAACCAATATGATTTCTCCTTTAATATATTATTCTTATAATATATTAATAAATCATAATTAAACCTTTCTCTCCTTAATTCATCCTACATATTGCTATGGTGAAGGCAATCCAAAAGGACCATGCTCATAATCGGGTCAAGTACATACCAAAATAGTTATGAACTTAGACACTAATCCAACAGTCTCCCACTTGGATAAGTCTAATAACTATTTTGTATAACTTCAGAACCTGATCAGCAATCATAGCTTTCAAAAGCCGCTGTCAACTCCATTCTCAAGATATCGTATAGACACAAGACATGAATTTCGATCATTCTCTCTATACTGTTTCCCGACTTCCGATTTATGACGACTGACAACAGACTACAATTGAACACATCAACTTAGTCCCGGCTTGGCCAAGCGCTTAGGGTCATCATTAAATCATCGAGGGGCCCACATATATCGTTTTTATCCCACTTTGGGTAAAAGGAATGGATAAACTTCGACTCAAATGCTCGCTTTCATTTACTGATCGAATCACACACAACAATAAGTTTTATAACACCAAGTTACTGGTGCGTTTACTTATCATCAATGTGCAACCGACCAGCAAATAACAACTAACACGTCTCGGTTTCAAGAATATACAATGTTATCGTCTCACAATTACTCATGATAAAAACCATGAAGTGATTCAAGTGAGCGTGGGTTTGATCCAATACTCTAATCTTATTAAGGCACTCATGAACCCTGCAGCAAACTTGTGCTATGTCTAAACACTTAGGCAATCTACAGACAGATTCACGACAGTCTTCTTTCATACCTACTTCCAACGTATGACCGACTGTGGAGGTTCGAATAACCCAGTTATTCTGGAAGTCAAAACATGCAAAATGAAACATAACGATAATACTTAATCCAATATGACCCCAAAACTTTTGAGCATAAATAAAACACTTTTATTTAAACACCATATTGATTACTCATTATTCATTGCAAACTGTTTCAGAAAATCAACTTATTACTCGAATTATAACCACAATTGTCCCATGCTCCAAGCATGCACACTTTGGTTTCCTATGGTACATACTTTGTGAAATAGATCAATTGAAAAACTTTTCCAATGAAACTCATTTCACAATCCCCAATCCTTATCATTAATGTAAGAATACCCAATTCTTGCCACTTTTAGAATATGTCAGATTCTAACATTTTATGCAACGATCCTTTCGTAAAGTCATAGCACAAAAGTCACCAAGACTTGGCCAATGAAATCACAAAGTGCTCTATCAGAAATTGTCATAAAACAATTATATAGATGTGATGTCTCTCACTCAAAGTACATTCCTTTGAACATCCTTCTCGCATAAAAGTTTTTAATCTAGACATATTTCTTAATATCCAACTCCCATTAATGGAAACATTTCCATATTTGCCATATGACAACTCATTCTTAATAGAATCTTATCTATTCATAATAATGTCAATATAGTCCATCCAGTACTATACTTCCAACTACTCACAAGCGATAAATCCTCAGTGAACCTCAGATCGTCCTTTGATAGTTGTTTAATTATTTTAGTCAAAACCGATTCTAGTCCTTTTTCCCTCTTAATGCCCTAGGCATTTGTAAAATTTTAGAATGGTCAAATATTATAGCATATGCAATCGATCCTATACCCGAAGCGTATTGGACACGATGCATAATGTTTCACATAAAGATATGATACTTTATCAATCTTCTGTCATAATATTTTATGTGTCACGTTCTCACAATTCGAACTATGAAGAGGGATGCCGTAATCATAATCGAAATTTGAGAACACACTATGTATCCTTTGACTAAATTTATTAAAATTTCTCAAACTAAGCTTTAGATATTGAAACGAAGTATAATATTCTCTCCCTTAATTATAGCAAAACAACTTATTAACCCCTACAGCTTTGCAAAGTTAATCTTTGTTTTCTATAATTAATATTGCTAACTCGCAATACTTGAAATAATAAGCATGCTCCCACTAACACGATGATTATTACAATACAAGCATAACACTTATACTCCCACTAGCTTTGACATATATCTAGAAAACATCTGAACTTCCAGAAAACAATGCTTATTGAATTCCTTAAGTTCATATTTCTAAATACTTGATGCTTTGATAAGCCTTTATCTAAGCTTCTTAAACTCATACATCTTTGCCTTAGAAAGCTCATATGTGTGTCTAGACAAATTCAGAACTAAGTCCCAAATGTTCAGACTAATTGCCAAATCTCACAATTCGAACTATGAAGAGGGATGCCGTAATCATAATCGAATTTGAGAATACAATTTTCACAATCGCTATCTTCTTAAAATCTCTCTTAGTGAAAGCATTTCCTCACAATCATTTTCATGAAGGAGGGAAACCTTATGTCACTTAGATTTTATGGTGTATGTGTTCCTATCAATGTGAATTTGCCAAAACGAAGGTTTGCGACAAATCCAAAAACATATGGACTGAACTTTCTCAATCTTGATTTCTTGTCTCATGGTAACACGAGTGCCCACCATGTCTTCCAAGTAGTTTAGCAACTCACCCTTACATATCAATGTACCTTCCATTGATCAAGGTGCTTGCCTTTATGCATACAGATGAGAACTCATAGAACTCAGAAGCATAACTAAACTAACTTAACTGGAATAGCGCAGAAAACAAAATTGTCATCCACGATAGGTTACAAACCTCAAGTCGTGCGCTAGTGATGATCAATTAGGTTGATTCTTGATTTATTATTGAACCTTTTCAAGACCATTAAGACTCCCACTGACTCCTTGACATATAAGGTTCTCTTGTCAAGAAACATTTCTTGACAAACAAATATTCAAGAGTTAGTGTAGCTTCTTATCAATCTTAACACTTCACACAATTGGTCTTAGTTGGTCTTTGACTTATCCAAGACATCACAACTTACCAATTTCAAATGTGCAAGAATATGAAAACTTTTCCAAATTCCACATTTGATGAGTGCCATAAACCTTCTTAAGACTTGTCACTCAAGTCACAATCTTAGACTTTAAGACTTGATATTGGAACGAAGTATGATTGACTTCTTGATTTAACCATTTCTACAATTCTCGATTCCTCTTCTTAGACATGCAATTACACTAAGACTCACTTAGAGGATCAATTGAGACATGGTTCTTAATCATTAAGACCTATCATAAAACACAATAAAAGTTACTCTCCCTTCTTCTTAGAATAGAGAAACTTTTTATCTTTCTGCCTACTAGATTCTTCTTATTCGTTCTGCTATTGATTGAAACTCTTTCAATCAACTTAGAATTATACTCAATCTTATAAGTATAACCATATTTACTAAACTTTAGTAAATCATGACGAATATCTTTATTACTCTTGTGGTGGACTTGATCGACGCACAACCAAGTGTACTCGATCTCTTAGTCCTTCACTTGACACTTTGTCAAGGAATTAGTCTAATTTTTCAAATATGAAGTTTCTCATTCATCACACAATGCAGTTTGCATGATTCCAAGTTTCTGTCCAATTGAAACTTGGGTGATGAGAAACTCTCCCTATTTGGTAAATTCTTGACATTTCCACAAATAACACAATTAAGAATCAAATCCATTATTTCTAATAGAAGAAACATTCAAACATCAATTTTCATACATGCCATTGCAAGGATAAATAAATAAGACAAAAACAAATTTTATTTTATTGCGGAAAAACTTTGTCCTTACAATGCAATTCAACTGAAAAACTATGCTATTACATATTTCTTAGAAATCTACCCTAACTCTAAAGTAGCAGCTCAAAAATCCGATCTTTGAATCCATGCGATCGAAATCCATTTCTTCGTGATCAGATTCAGCACGCTTCTTCCTTAAGTTTCCTTTCTTTTCTTCGATCCTGCAAAACATCAAAATGTAATCTTATCACATCATGTATTAAGAATCAAAAATAGGAACTTATAGAGTTAGTTAATGGATTTTACCTGAAGTAGAGCCATACGTCTTGACTCTCCCATCTCTTAGATCTCTCAGGTAAATAGGGCAGCTTCGTCTCCAATGCCCTTTCTCTTGGCAATAGAAGCAGATGGACTCTTTTGGAATGGTACAAGGAATTATCTCAGAATTTACCTTTTCTGGATTTCCAATGTCACCATTTTCAATGTCCATTGAAGTTTGGGAGTTTGATTTTCCAGACAAATTTTCTCGATCAGCACGCCAAATCATTTCTGATTCAGCAGCTATAAGCAAATAGGTCAAATCAATGAGGGTCACGTCATGGTCCATCATATAGTACTCTCTAATGAACTCACTATATGATTCAGGAAGTGACTGAAGAACCCAATCAACAGCCAACATTTCTAAGATATCGACATCCAACATCCTTAACCTATCAATGAGTGACTTCATCTCTAAGACGTGTGCACACACAGGTTTCCCATCTTCGTGCTTACTTGCCAATAGGGATTGAGTGAGCTTCAACTTTTCAAGCCTTTGAACTTGTGGGTGTAACAACGTAATTTTTCAAAACAATTTTTCATTTAAAAACATACATTCATTCACACGATAATCATAAAAACATAATGTGTCTACTGTAACATAACAAAACATGTCCCAAGATCTCGATATCATAAACTCCATAAGTGTGTACGGATCATGCCGGCGCCTTCTCGCGATCCTTGCTAGTACCTGAAACACATCACACAACAACTGTAAGCATAAACGCTTAGTGAGTTCCCCAAAATACCACATACCCCATATACGCCTTTCCAGGCCACAACTCTGTAGGATCTTCCGATCAATGTGTCTCAGGGGACTTCCGTCCCAAATCCCGGTAGACCTTCCGGTCCGTACCCTCTTGACCTTCCGGTCCATATCATCTCGACCTTCCGGTCCTTACCATACGTAACATACATAGCACATACATACATATCATCTTGACCTTCCGATCCTTATCATTCATAGCATACATAACACATACATATCACATAACCGCATATAGCACATACATCATAGCATACAAGACCTTCCGGTCACACATAGGTACCCTTCCAGGTACAGTATAGTGAGAAGACTCACCTCAATGAAGTCGGATAACCTCTCGTGCTCAACGTCCCGACTTAGCCTCCTCCTATTATTCAAATAACATTCCCGATCAATACTCTCTCATGATCTCATCTTTACAGACTGGGTAGAAGGCCATTCTACCCTTCCCTGGACTATCCTGAATCAGCCTTGACCAGAACCCTAAGGTCAACGAAAGTCAATGGTCAACATTGACCCGACTCGCCGAGTGCACTAGGGTGACTCGGCGAGTACACGCCTGCCCTCTACGCCCCTGGTCCTCCCTTGACTCGCTGAGTCAACCTTATACTCCACGGGTCGTCACATGTCGCGAGTCGCGGGGCAACCCGACTCGACTCGTCGAGTCTGCTCATGGACTCGGCGAGTTCATTCCATGCTCACACTCAAATGACCTTCTGAGGTCAGATCTGTTCCTCTAATCCATAGATCTAACCTTCCCAAGCTCAATAAACACGTAAAGGTTCGAACTTGATACTCATGCAACGTCGAAATGACTCTACTTGATGATTTGGCCCCAAATACAACATTCTAAGTCCATTTCTTTCATATCTCATCATAAAGCAAGATGGATAAGGTTCTCTGGACCACTATGGGTCCAGATCTGAAGCCTAAACATGATAAGGGACCATATCTCCAACAAATCATCCCAATAAAGGGTATAGAAAACCCTAGATCCATGGATTCTTTATCAAAACAAAAAGAGGATCGATATGCTACCTCAAAGATGATGCCCTTTGCTTGAAAACCACAGATGTGCAACCTCCTTGGCCTCCTCTAAGCTGGAATCAACTTCTTCTTGCAAAATCAACCCACAAAGGTCCAATAATGGCTTCTTCTCTCTCTCAAACGCTCAAGCACTATTAGGGTTTCTCTCAAGGGTCTGGTAGCCGCAAACGGTGGCTATAAGGGTCCTCAAATAGGTCCCAAACCCGAGGAATTAGGGTTTCATTAAACAGCGTGGACTCGCCGAGTCCACGAATGGACTCGCCGAGTCCTTCATTAAATCAGGCCAACACATCGCGATCCAACTCGGCGAGTCTGGGCGCCTACTCGTCGAGTCCCCCCTCTAAAACTCAATATAAAATACTTAAAATAGGATCCCTGGGAATCCGAATGTTACAGTTCTCCCCTACTAGGATCAGACTTCGCCCTCGAAGTCCTGCTCGACAAACAACTCCGGATGCTGCTCCCGCATCTCCAACTCCGGCTCCCAGGTCAGCTTGGACCCTTTCCGATGTTGCCACTGGACCTGCACCAGTGACACCTCCTTGTTCCTCAGAACCTTGATCTTCCGATCCCGGATCGCAATTGGCCTCTCCGCATAATTCAGGCTCGCATCCACCTGAATATCCTCCAGTGGTACCATCGCCGACTCGTCGGCTATACACTTCCTCAACTGGGACACGTGGAAGGTATCATGAATCTGGCTCAACTCCGCAGGTAGATCTAACCGATATGCTACCTTGCCCACCCTCGCGGTCACCCTGAATGGACCGATGTACCGGGGCCCCAGCTTGCCCCTCTTCCTGAATCGGATCACTCCTTTCCAAGGAGATACTTTCAGGAGTACGAAGTCTCCCACCTGGAACTCCAGCTCGGATCGTCGCCGATCCGCATAACTCTTCTGACGACTCTGAGCCGTCAGTAACCTCTGTCTAACCTGCTGTATCTGCTCTGTCGTCTGAAGCACTATTTCAGTGCTACCCATCACACGCTGCCCTACCTCTCCCCAGCAAATGGGAGTCCGACACCTCCTCCCATACGACAATTCGAAGGGAGGCATGCCAATACTAGAATGGTGGCTGTTGTTGTAGGAGAACTCAACCAACGGCAAGTACGTGTCCCAACTTCCCCCGAAGTCCAACACACATGCTCGAAGCATGTCCTCGAGCGTCTGAATCATCCGCTCACTCTGCCCGTCCGTCTGTGGGTGGTAGGCGGTACTGAAATGCAATCTCGTACCCAACTCCTCGTGGAACTTCTTCCAGAACCTGGAAGTGAAACGTACATCTCGATCAGACACAATCGAGATCGGTACTCCATGACGCGATACCACCTCTCTCACATACAACTCTGCCAACCTCTCAGCAGAAGAGCTCTCACTAATAGCAAGAAAATGCGCGCTCTTCGTCAGCCGGTCGACGATCACCCAAATTGCATCGACACCCCTTGCGGTCCTTGGCAATTTGGTGATGAAATCCATGGAAATCTGTTCCCACTTCCACTGGGGAACCTCAAGAGGCTGCAACTTGCCATGCGGACGCTGGTGCTCGGCCTTAACCCTACGACAGGTCAAGCACCTCTCAACAAACCACGCGACATCCCTCTTCATACAGGGCCACCAATAATCTTTCTTTAGGTCCAAATACATCTTCGTGGCCCCGGGATGGATCGAGAACCTCGATCTATACGCCTCCTCCATCAGAATGGTACGTGCCCCGCCTGCATGTGGCACCCAAATCCGACCCTGGAAGGTCATCAGCCCTCGACTATCGGTAACGAACTCGGGCACCTGCCCGATCACCCGCTCCCTCTTGCGGTTCTCCGGTATCACGGCCTCTGCCTGGGCCTCCCGAATGGTGTCCAACACCGGGGTCATCACTGTCAACCGTATTAGGTTTGCCCGGGTGGTACATGATCTCACAATCATAATCCTTTACCACATCCAACCATCTTCTCTGACGCATGTTCAAATTGGGCTGATCCATCAAATACTTCAAGCTCTTGTGGTCCGTATATATGGTACACCGAACCCCATACAAATAGTGACGCCAGATCTTGAGGGCGAACACCACTACCCCCAACTCCAGATCGTGGGTGGGATACCTCGTCTCATGAGGCTTCAGCTGCCTCGATGATTACGCTATCACATGCCTTCTCTACATAAGCACAGCACCCAACCCCGATATCGATGCGTCACAATACACCACAAAATCCTCAATCCCTTCCGGGAGGGCTAACACAGGGGCTTCACATAACTTCTAGCGAAGTGTCTCAAATGAGGTCTGCTGCTCCGGACCCCATGAAAAACAACACCCTTCCGGGTCAACCTGGTGAGAGGCACGGTAATCTCGGAGAAATCTCGGATAAATCTCCGATAGTAGCCGGCCAATCCCAGAAAACTCCTGATCTCGATGGGAGATCTCGGCACCTCCCAACTCATAACCGCCTCAATCTTGCCCGGATCGACCAAAATTCCATCCTGGTTGACGAGATGCCCCAAGAACTGGACCTCCCGTAACCAAAACTCGCACTTGGAGAATTTGGCATAAAGCCTCTCCATCCTCAATACCCCGAGAATCTCTCTCAGATGCTCCTCGTGCTGCTCTCTAGATCTCGAATACACCAGTATATCATCGATGAACACGATCACCGAACGATCCAACATCAGTCTACACACCCTGTTCATGAGATCCATGAACGTTGTTGGTGCATTGGTGAGCCCGAAAGGCATCACCACGAACTCATAATGCCCATAACGAGTCCTGAACGCCGTCTTCTGGATATCCTCATCACGCGCTCTCATCTGATGATATCCAGACCTCAGATCGATCTTGGAGAACCAAGATGCTCCCTGCAACTGATCGAACAAATCGTCGATCCTCGGTAATGGATAACGGTTCTTGACCGTCAACTTGTTCAACTCCCGGTAATCAATACACATCCGGTGTGAACCATCCTTTTTCTTGACAAAAAGGATCGGCGCTCCCCATGGCGAGCTACTCGGTCGAATAAACCCCTTCCCCAGCAGCTCCTGAAGCTGCGAGGATAACTCATGCATCTCTAGCGGTGCAAGGCGATAAAGCGCCTTAGCGATAGGCGTTGCCCCCGGAACCAAATCAATGCGGAACTCTACCTGCCTTTCGGGAGGCACACCCGACAACTCCTCGGGAAAAACATCCGGGAATTCGCGCACTATCGGAACGTCATCCACCGAACTCGGCCTCCCAGCAGCCTCTCGTGTGTCCATCACATAGGCTACAAACCCGCTGCAGCCCTGCTGTAAACTCTGTCTCGCTTTGGCAGCCGAACAGAACGCTGACCCACATCGGGTACCCTCGCCGTACACCGTAAGTACTCCCCCACTAGGGTCTCGTATCGTCACCAACTATCACTCACAGTCTATCACAGCCCCAAATCGGCTCAACCAATCCATGCCCACTATGACACACACGTCCCCCATCGCTATCGGGACCAGATCTATCGGGAACTCAACACCGAAGATCTCGAGTACACATCCTCGTATCACCTCCGTAGCATACACCGCTCGCTCGTCGGCTATGGAAACTCGCAGAGGTCGACTCAACGCCT
Source organism: Lactuca virosa (assembly GCF_052849685.1). Taxonomy (NCBI): domain Eukaryota; kingdom Viridiplantae; phylum Streptophyta; class Magnoliopsida; order Asterales; family Asteraceae; genus Lactuca; species Lactuca virosa. Next base: position 30,751,399 of record NC_136428.1, read on the forward strand.
CTCGCCTGCTATTGATGTGCCGACTAAACGCTATCGACACAAACGATCGACTCGCACCCGAGTCAAATAACACTAAGGCAGGTACAGAACTCACAAGAAAAGTACCTACACATATCATCATATAAGCACAATATCTCAACGTAACATAAATAAATAAGGAATACATACCAGCCACAACATCAGGCGCAGCGCGGACCTCCTCCGCTGTCAATTGGAAAGCTCTCCCACGAGCCTTCGGTGCCTCGGCCTTCACTGGCCGAACCTCGGTAACCCTAGCAGCAGGGGCAGATCCCTGTGCTGATCCCTGTTGTAACTGCGGGCACTCGGCCTTCCGATGGCCAGTCTGGTTGCAATGAAAGCAAACCATAAATCCCTTGGGGCAATCCTTGGCGATATGCCCCTCTTTGCCACATTTGTAGCAAGCACCCGATCGACAGACCCCATCATGTCCCTTGCCGCACTTTCCGCAAGTGCGGCCCTTCTGGCTTCCAGATCTCGTATCAGCGGACTTGGCCCACTTGGCTGCCGGCTGAGACTGTGCCGGCCGCCGATCAATCCTCTGAGACTCGGCCTCCTCCCTGGCCTGAGTCTCCAACTCAATCTCCCTCTTCCGGGCATTTGCCTGGAGCTCAGCAAATGTCTGGTAAGTCGAGTTCGACACGAACTCCCGTATATCCCTCCTCAAAACACCCAAATACCGACTCATACGTGCCTGCTCAGTAGACACCTGCTCAGGGCAGAACACCGCCCTCTCATGAAACTTCCTCGTAACCACAGTAACCGAATCAGTACCCTGCTTGAGGGTCAAGAACTCCTGTACCAACCGTTCCCTCTCCACCGGGGGAACATACTCGTCTCTGAACATGGTGGTGAACCTCTCCCAGGTCACCGCTGAAATCTCTGCAAGTGTGAAGCTCGCCGTCACGAACTTCCACCAATCCTTCGTTCCCAAGCGAAGCTGGTTCAACGCGAACCGTACCCTCAGATGCTCCGGACATGAACACGTGTAGAAGCATCCCTCGATATCAGCAATCCATCTCATCGCAACGATCGGATCCTGCGTCCCATCAAACTCTGGTGGCTTCGTGTTGCTGAACTCTCGAAGCAACAACGAGTCACCTCCCTGAGGTCTGGCAGCAGCCACAGCTGCAGTAGCTGCAGCAGCAGCAGCCTCAGTCACCGCGGCGTACCGCTCATCGAAAGTCTCAATCAGTATGGTCTTGATAGACCCAAACATCTCCGGAATCTCGGCCCTGATCGCCACCGCCACCTCATCGTGGATCATCTGACGAAGCTCCTCGTCACTCATGCCGCTCGACTCGGGTCTGTGGCGTGTCCCAACCATGATGTCTCTGAAATACAACATAAGAATATCAGAGACTCGCTCAAGCATACTCGCACTCGATAACTGAACCCTACTTGTTCCTTGGTACCCAATGGATTCTTACTTAGAGTGCGCACTGCTCCGGTGTCTTCAGTAGTACGGGCCCTATACTACCGTCCACACCGCATCAGTATTCACCCTAAGTCCTCCTCCTTGGGTCCGAAATCTCAAGTACTCTATATCTCACTGGCATAGGCTACCCTTCGGTAGACCTCTCATCAGCTCCTCACTGCTACCTACTCGCTCTCAAGCATCACATAGCAGCAAAATCCTTCCTAGGCTAAGGCATCACAAAATCAGGCCACTCTAGTCCTAATATGATAACATGTCTCATAACACATAATGTAAGGGTATTTTGGGAAATCACCGTTCGGGCGCTGGCTGATCGTACACACTGCTTCCTTCTGCCTTTCTCAAAATCTTTTACTCTTTTAGAAAAATTGTTTATTTTATGAAAAACTTCCTTAATTCCTCAGTTTGAGTTCAGATTCATCCGAAGATGCACTCGAATCCCTCAAACCAAGGCTCTGATACCAACTTGTAACAACGTAATTTTTCAAAACAATTTTTCATTTAAAAACATACATTCATTCACACGATAATCATAAAAACATAATGTGTCCACTGTAACATAACAAAACATGTCCCAAGATCTCGATATCATAAACTCCATAAGTGTGTACGGATCATGCCGGCGCCTTCCCGCGATCCTCGCTAGTACCTGAAACACATCACACAACAACTGTAAGCATAAACGCTTAGTGAGTTCCCCAAAATACCACATACCCCACATACGCCTTCCCAGGCCACAACTCTGTAGGATCTTGCGATCCATGTGTCTCAGGGGATTTCCGTCCCAAATCCCGGTAGACCTTCCGGTCCGTACCCTCTTGACCTTCCGGTCCATATCATCTCGACCTTCCGGTCCTTACCATACGTAACATACATAGCACATACATACATATCATCTTGACCTTCCGGTCCTTATCATTCATAGCATACATAACACATACATATCACATAACCGCATATAGCACATACATCATAGCATACAAGACCTTCCAGTCACACATAGGTACCCTTCCAGGTACAGTATAGTGAGAAGACTCACCTCAATGAAGTCGGATAACCTCTCGTGCTCAACGTCCTGACTTAGCCTCCTCCTATTATTCAAATAACATTCCTAATCAATACTCTCTCATGATCTCATCTTTACAGACTAGGTAGAAGGCCATTCTACCCTTCCCTGGACTCTCCTGAATCAGCCTTGACCAGAACCCTAAGGTCAACGAAAGTCAATGGTCAACATTGACCCGACTCGCCGAGTGCACTAGGGTGACTCGGCGAGTACACGCCTGCCCTCTACGCCCCTAGTCCTCCCTTGACTCGCTGAGTCAACCTTATACTCCACGGGTCGTCACAGGTCGCGAGTCGCGGGGCAACCCGACTCGACTCGTCGAGTCTGCTCATGGACTCGGCGAGTTCATTCCATGCTCACACTCAAATGACCTTCTGAGGTCAGATCTGTTCCTCTAATCCATACATCTAACCTTCCCAAGCTCAATAAACACGTAAAGGTTCGAACTTGATACTCATGCAACGTCGAAATGACTCTACTTGATGATTTGGCCCCACATACAACATCCTAAGTCCATTTCTTTCATATCTCATCATAAAGCAAGATGGATAAGGTTCTCTGGACCACTATGGGTCCAGATCTGAAGCGTAAACATGATAAGGGACCATATCTCCAACAAATCATCCCAATAAAGGGTATAGAAAACCCTAGATCCATGGATTCTTTATCAAAACAGAAAGAGGATCGATATGCTACCTCAAAGATGATGCCCTTTGCTTGAAAACCACAGATGTGCAACCTCCTTGGCCTCCTCTAAGCTGGAATCAACTTCTTCTTGCAAAATCAACCCACAAAGGTCCAATAATGGCTTCTTCTCTCTCTCAAACGCTCAAGCATTATTAGGGTTTCTCTCAAGGGTCTGGTAGCTGCAAATGGTGGCTATAAGGGTCCTTAAATACGTCCCAAACCCGAGGAATTTGGGTTTCATTAAAGAGCATGGACTCGCCGAGTCCACGAATGGACTCGCCGAGTCTACGAATGGACTCGCCGAGTCCTTCATTAAATCAGGCCAACACATCGCGATCCAACTCGGCGAGTCTGGGTGCCTACTCGCCGAGTCCCCCCTCTAAAACTCAATATAAAATACTTAAAATAGGATACATGGGAATCCGAATGTTACAGTGGGTCAGGGAGAACAATTTGAGGAGGTGGAGGAAGTGAAGCATGATACTCATTTCCTTGATCGTATCTTGGAACGCCATCTTCATTTGGAAAGCTTGTTCCAATGGATTTAGGAAGACCATTGTTAGATTCAGACATCTACAAAACGGGAGAAAATTCAAGTCAAGTTGATTAGAATCCTTGATGTAACACCCAAACGAAACATCAAGGCTAGGATCCAACACAATACTCTACAACCTAGAAGAGGGATGTCGTAATCTAGTTGCAAAATATTTGAAGGTAGGTAAATGACGATTTACCAATTTCCACCATGAAAAACGAAAAAGACATTTAAGTTTTAAATGAATTGAAACTCCTAGATCTTTTGAGATTCATTGAACTTTTCAATGGCATGTTTAATCTTGATTATGCCCTTCAAGTTTGCGACTGGGATGCCGAGGATCACAAACAAGGTGTGAATAACCATACGAATCACGTGGTTCACCCAATTGCTACTATCACCTAATCAATGTGCCGGTTAGCCACACACGCTCCATTGATCTATAATAAACATCGAGCCACCCTTCGCCACCAATGCCAAACCCAAATTAGTGTGCCGGTTAACCACACACGCTCCACTAACGTTTCGACAAGGGTACGAAGTGTAATTCCATGGATTAACATACAATTCCACATTTTTCCTAAAGCAACTATGATTTGGGAATTTGTAAAAGCATGTAGTTACTTCGTACTTCATTATACTTATAATGGAAGGTTTCGTCCTATCCTACCCGTTCGGCTAACGACCCTCCACTAGTCAAGAGTGCGGTAGATAAGAGTGGATACCCATTCAATCGCCATTTTATAGGCAATTTCCTTAAACACCCCTTATAGACCAGCTTCGTGAATGAGGCCTACTAACGGTAAGACTGACTGTTTACTCATACATATATATAATATTAGACTTTTAATGTTATATATAGTATAGGGTGTATTTTACACTTTTAAAATACTAGGTGGTTTAATCTAATAAATTTTACTTTTAATTTAATTAAATGTAAACCAAAACTTTATGGATTTATTAAATCTCTTTTAATTATACACTTTAATTAATTAATAAAACCATAAGGGTGTAATTTGAACATTTCAAAGTACTTGAGTTTTAGATTTTTTAAAAACTTCAAATTAAGACTTTTAATTAAATTTTAAAATCCAAAACTTGAGGGCAAGTTTTGAAACTTTTTCAAACTTAGGGTTTAGAATTTAAAATTTTCAAAATTAAAATTTTAATCAAAATTTAAATTCCAAAACTCGAGGACAAGTTTTGAAACCTTTCAAAACATTAAGGTTTTAACTAGTTAAATTTCAAAAACAAAACTTTTAAGTTCAAATTTAAACTATAAAACCTAAAGGGGGTAATTTGAAACTATTCAAACTTACTAGGTCAAATATTTATCTTATAATAATCCTATATTATCCAAATTTAACCAAATCCATCAATTTTGATAAGGATAATCATTCCAAACATAAAAAATCGATTTTAGACAATAAAAACGAGTTTTGGTAATTATCCACATCAAAATCTGACCAAAAATTCGAAAAACCCGGCAACTGAACAGCTAACTTGTCGAGTCCTCTTTGGAACTCGTCGAGTTCAAGCTACTCGTCGAGTTCTAAGAGCAACTCGGCGAGTTCATCAGCCAGACAGCAAGAAATTTCGATTTTCAGGTCTTTGGCAGTTCAATTATGCTTCTATTCAATAGAAAAACGACCTAGGCTCTGATACCACTGATGGGTTTTGAGCATAACAACATTCCTATGGTGTTCATGCAACCCTAATTGCTTGGATCTAGTTTTTCTACTTTGAACATGCAATAAACCTCCAAGACTTATAAACCCTAGATCTAGCATACAATTAATCAAATAAACATGTAAATTAGGGTTTGGATCTTACCTTGATTGTTATGTAGCAATAACAATCAATTCCTTGGCTTCAGAAAGCTTAGTGCCTTAAGTGTTGCACCTCTAATGGAGCCACAAACACCACTAAGCAACTTGGATGAAGAAGGAGGAGAGAGTAGACACCAAAAACGGTTGGAAACCCTAATCCAAGTGTTAGCCACGTTTTTGGGTCTCAAGGGTTCTTTAAATAGGTAGGCAATTAGGGTTATCTAACAAGGAAACCCTAATTTGACTGCTTAAGCCCTAAGCAGCCCATGGACCCTTTCTGGAACATGCCTTGGGCGATTTCTAATGGGCTTCCTTGGACGATTTCTAATGGGCTTCCCCATAGATTTCGTCCAACCTATTATTCCAAGGTGATCCATAACCCAATTGCAATTATCGTATAATTACAATTCCAGTCCCCTAAGTTTAATTAATCTCTTTTAGCCACAAAATTAATTCTTAATTAATTCTTGACTAATATTAATTAACCAATATGATTTCTCCTTTAATATATTATTCTTATAATATATTAATAAATCATAATTAAACCTTTCTCTCCTTAATTCATCCTACATATTGCTATGGTGAAGGCAACCCAAAAGGACCATGCTCATAATCGGGTCAAGTACATACCAAAATAGTTATGGACTTAGACACTAATCTAACAGGATTTGGGTTCAACCATAGATATGAATGCTGAAAAATGACATTCATTTTGGATGTTGGTAGCTGAGCGAGTTTGTACACCAACATTCGGATTACCTATCACTTGGTTTGGAGGATGATCCTTCGTCCAAACATGCAATCGAGGGAGTTCTTGTGCAGCCGAAGATCCTACATCAACAGTGGAATTGATTTGCCCCCCCCCCCTTAATGATTTGAATATTGGGATGATGCTCCCCCTAAACTTCTGAACCGGAGAGGTTGACATCATCATCAGAAGGGAACTCAAAGAAATTTTCGTTTTCATCAATGTTGAGAGGATTAGAGTCATCGAAATCAGCAGCAGCATCTTGGAAGCCATCCACATTTGATTCAAGAGAGGGATGTGCATTATTCTCCCCCTCAACCTAAGAAGGTTGAAACGGTTCGGAATCAAATGGAGGTAGGCTCGAAAGTGGACCGGAGAGGTTATGAGAAACTGGGGCTTCCGAAGGAGGAATTGGAATTAGAGAAGGTCTTGATCGTGATTCAGAATCAAGAGTGGTTTTGGAAGGACCAAAGAGGGATTCAAAATCAACCTCAAGAATGGTTTGAGGGTTCGGACATCCTGGCGGAGGAGCATCAGACTTCATGATGTTAGTTGTGATGTGAGTGGGGCCAGAACTCCGAACAAAGTTGTCATCAAAGGTAATATCAAAACTTTCTTCCAGAACACGAGTTCTTCGGTTGAAAACTCTGTAGGCCTTGGATTTGGAAGAGTACCCAAGAAAGATGGCTTCATCAGCTTTAGGTTGGAAATTTGTAAGCTGATCACGGTTGTATTTGATGAAGCATCTACATCCGAAGACATGAAGGAATGAGATTGTTGGCTTTCGACCATTCATTGCTTCGTATGGTGTCATGTTGAGACGTCGATTGATGATACTTCGATTTTGGGTGAAGGAGGCAGTGGATACAACTTCAGCCCAAAGATAGAGTGGTAAGTTTGCATAGTTCAGCATTGATCGAGCGGCTTCAACAAGTGTTCTATTGCGTCTTTCAACTACACCATTTTGTTGTGGAGTGTAGGGAGCTGAGAAGTTGTGATCGATTCCTTTTTCTGTGAGAAAGTTCTCAATGGTGGAATTAACAAATTCCGAACCATTATCACTTCGGATTCTCCTGACTGGGAGTTTGATAAGAACTTCTATTCCTTTGATAAAATTGATGAGCTCAGAGGCTGTTTCGGACTTCAGACTTAGGAAGAACACCCAGGTAAACCTTGTAAAGTCATCAACAATCACAAGAATGTATTTCTTATGATGAAGACTTTCTACAGTGGATGGTACACAAAGATCAATGTGTAGAAGTTCCAATGGATCCGAGATGGATTTTTCTATGATAACAGGATGACCCTTCTTAGATTGCTTACCACACTCACACGCAACACATAAATGATCATTTTTGAACTTGAGAAGAGGTAAACCTCTTACCATTTCGCCTAATACAAGATCATTCATGTACCGAAAGTTCAGATGTGCGAGCCTTCGGTGCCATAACCAACTGACGTCAGTAACAGCTTTGGAGAGAAGGCATAGTTGCGGTTTGCCAATAATCATGTTGATGTCAAGCGGATACATGTTCTTGTTGCGAAGTGACTTTATCAAACATTCTTTTCGGTCTTCAGTCATCAAATAGCTATACTTTTTGCAAAATTCCACACGTCGACTTGAGTCAGTGAGCTGAGCAACACTTATCAAATTATGTTTCAAATCAGCTACATAAGCAACGTGTGAAATAGAGAAGTTTCCATTGGTGAGAGTTCCATAACCATGAATTTGAGAATTGGAGTTGTTGCCATATGTCACGTAACCAGCAATTGGAGAAAGCTTTAGATCTCGCAGAAAATCCTTTTGCCCCGTCATGTGCATGGAGCAAGCACTATCAATATACCATATTGTTTCTTGCTCCGAAGCACAAAGTGCCTGCAAAATTAGTGAGCAATGGAGTTTTTAGGCTCCGAGTTAGACTTTGGGACGTAGGCATGGGCTTTGGACTTAGATTGTGACTTGGGAACAACTTTGTGTTTCTGGGTGATATTACTGGAATTCTTTGGAAATAGACAGAATGCTAATGTCTTTTCATCTATCCAGTAGTCATATTCAACTACTTGTGGGTTCGGAGCTGACTTCTTCGGATCTTTGGTATCCGAAGGATTGACAATTTTTGTTATCTTCGGGATTGTTGTTTTGTTGACAGATGTTTTGATTTTCCACACAAGATTTTTGTTTGAAGATTTTGAAACAGTGGTTTTTGAACTTGTGGATTGGTTTGATGACACATTATTTCTTGAAATTCTCGGTTTAAAAATTGTGCCATCAGATTTTGCAATAAAGACAGATGAAACATTTCGAGGTGCCGGCGAAGTATTTCGGATGGTTTTGACATTGACATTAACATGAGCTTGGGGTGATTTGGAGTTAAGGACTTCCTTAGGTTCCGGACGAACAAGAGGTTCGGAAGGTCTTTTTAGGATCCTTGTGGGAACAAAAGAATTTTGACTATGAGTGGGGACATGAGGATTCCGGGATGAATTTGGTTTAGAGTTAGCAAGGAACCTGGAATTTTGTCTAGTCTTAACTTCCTTTTTGTAAGCATTTCTAGCTTCTACCTTGGGATCTACAACATCTTTTCTATTCAGCATTGGTTTTCTCTTAGGATGAGGAGAGGATCTTGAGGTTTGTCCTTTGGCTGGATTTGTAAACACAGGAGTAATGGGAACCAATTTGGTCTTTGAAAGAACTAATGAGTCTGATTCACATGAATCAGAGGACACATTGCTTGAGACTTCAACTTTATCATCTAAAGATGCCCATACAAATTCTGAGGCATTAACTTCAGTTGTTTCCGGAACGATTTCCTCAATCACACAGTTGTTTACGTGATTACTTTTAGGAACATAGTCTACACAATTTGGAAGACTATAGTGATATTCCGTGGCCCGATTTAGGTCCAGGTTTATCAGAGGCGGAAGAGGCGTGGAATCAGGACATTTGACAACTATTGGTTGGAACTCAGGAATTAGGGACTCAAAAGGTCTTTTAGCCTCTGGAAGGGGTGACAAGGGAGAAACAGGGGTGTCCGAATGTTTGATGTTCAGAACTTCTCCCATGAATGTCAAATTTTGCAATTCCTTCAGGGGACTAACAATTGGTTTCGGAAACTCACTTCCGAGACCAGGAGCTTTGGACCATGGATGACGAAAGTTATGAGTCATCCGAATGTCAGCTTCAAGCATGTCTACAGAGTTATGCAAAGCATCTATTTTAGCTTAGAGACGTTTGTTATCAGAAATCAAAATATTTCGTTCAGAATAGGTGATTTCACATTTATCTTTCAAAATGATACATTCATCTTTTGACATTACAAGTTCATGCTCTAGAGACTCGATTTTCAATTTCTTATCCTCAAAATGTAATCTAAGACGACTTAGTTCACAGTCCTTCTTCTCACTGGCTTCTATGGCAGATTCATAGGCTTTATAGATGGTGTTCAGATCTGTTTGGATCTGGGTCAGATAAGGTTCACATAAATTCAAATCAAAATTATTATCAGAGATCATGGAGTTTACCTACTGAACGATGCTTCGACCTGGTGGATCGTTAGTGGCCATGTAGCAGTAGTGAGGTTCAGCAACATCATCTTCATCATCGGACCCAGAGGACCAATAACCTTCATCACATTCAACCGTTTGTCTTGCCATCAAACACATGTTTCTTCCAGTCACCAAATCTTCATCATCTCCGGATGACCAATATCCTTCCATATCTCTTGAAACCGTAGTAACAAATGCCTTCTCACTTTCATCCATTTCTTGTGCTCTTCGGACATAGTAAGCTAAGTCTTTGACTTTTGGTTTTTGTGGAGCATCAGCCAGACAATCTTTGGCAAAGTGGTTAGCATGACTACATTTATGACACAAGATCTTTGGTTTGTCTGATTTGGAATTTTGAGAAGATTTCGGAGCGCAGTTTGGTTTAGTGAGGTTAGGCTTGTATGCAGGAGGATTTTCGGAGGTTTGTTTTGGTTCCGGAGTGGAATATGGTTGAGGATGGGTTTGGTGAGGAGCACTGAATCTGTTTTGGTATGGCTTGTAAGAGGGATTGAAAGGTCGTTTGTATTTCATTGCGAGTAAGGCAAATTCTTGTTGGAAACGGAGTTCGGAATCCAAGGTTTCAGAATCATCGTCATGATAGATATGTGTGGGTAAGGAGGTTAAGGATGACTGAGTTAATGGAACAGTGGGTTTGTAAGGTTCCGGAGTAGGTGTGTTCGGAATGGTTGGTTCAAAGGAAGTGACGAGAGCAAGTGGTCCTCCGAAAAGTTCCCTTATGGTTTGAGCAACGTTTGATTCATGTCCTTGAAGCTCATAAAAAAATTGATAGAGCTTCAATTTTTTAAGGAACCATTGCTTTGAAGACATGACTTTACATTTCCCCATCCTTTACCAAGGCTGTTAATGAACTTGAGATTGTACTCGAGAGGAGTTCGAACAATCCCATGAGCAGTCATGTTGTTGACAACGATTCGATATCGGTTGGAGACTGAGGCTACAGATTCACCTGGAGTAGTGGTGAAGGTGTCAAAGTCATTGAAAACCGAGGTGAGGCGCTTGTCCTTCATATTTTCGGAACCTTCAATCAGATCCTGAAGAGTGTCCCAAATTTCTTTGGCTGATTTGCATAGCTTGATGTGCTCAAAGAGTGATGGAGGAACACCAAACACTATTTCTGAGAAGGCGACTTGATCAGCATGCAGCTTTTCAATATCATCTGCAGTTAGAGGGGCTGGACGAGCTTCATCCTCTCGCATGAGCTGAGCAGCTACATCTCTTACAATTGTTCTTACAGGAACATGAGGGCCTTCTTTGACGGATCTCCAGATTTGTTCACCTTTCTCTTTGGCTAGTAAAAACCTTTCCATTCTAACTTTCCAATGATCATATTCTTCCACAACTAGCAATGGGGCACGTGTAGGGCCACCCACGCTATTTGTGATTTGCATTGAAATCATTTGCTGAGGATTTGAAGCAGCCATTGAAGTCAAGATATCTTCAAGCTTAAGTGGTATATAGAAGAACTTTTATCCTTAACACAGAAATGGTTGAAGTACCAAGGTAAATTCAAACCAACTATAATCTAATCTTATGGATTAAAAGGACAACCACTCGAGCTCTGATACCAATTGTGAGAACAAGATCTATGCGCAGGGACAAGGTTTGAAAACTCAAACCTTGAGTGAATGCTTGAGATCAATGTTTGCTTGATAATGGATATTCAAGTCGAGACTGGAAAGACCAGTCAAGTCTTAGATGATCAGTTCAACAAATGATCAAGACATTAATAGAGAACAAGTAGATAATGATCAAGGTAAAGTTGATAAATGAAGAACAAGAAGAATGTTTTTAATGTGATACGAGTAAATGCCAAAAGTGAGTGAAAGATCCATAGTTGACTTGTATTGAAAGCTCCTATTTAAAGGAGAGAATGTTACAACAAAGTAACCCAGATGTTTACATAGGACCGGACAAAAGACATAAGTCTGACATTCTGATTGTCCTAAAGTAACTTTAGACTCAGTCCTATGAAACGTTACATCACATACAAAACAAAAGTAATAAATGCACTAAAGACATAAAGACTTCATTCCGGACAATTATTGTTCCGGAGATGAAGGTTTGATCCAGATCACTTACACATTCCGCACTTCAGGATTTTCTCCGGAATGTGTTCCTCTTCAAAATGCTTCACTCTTCTTTTCTCCAGCTCCGGACAGGTTCCAGATTACATCTTCCTTCGGAACCAACATGCTTCAGAATATATACTTAGGATTGCTAGAGGTTCACTTTCTGGTTCCAACAATGGTATATATTTTATGTTCCCTATAAATAATCATTACGTTAGATTTTGAGGAGAGCTTTTTCCAGATTAGGGTTTTTCTCTGTACGTTCATGTCATAATCAATATACACAAAAACCTTTATCATATTACTTGCATATGATGGTGATTGATTCTTGATTGTTCTTGATATTCCGCATTCGTCATCTCGGATTTATTCCCAACAAGTGGTATTAGAGCGGGTTCGTGTAGATCTCAGTGATTATTGCAAGAATCGATCTTGTTTATGGCGATATTTTATGATGTATCTCACCTTGTTCTTCAAGTTTTGTAAGTTTTCTAAAAAGAAAAAGTCTAATACCTCGTTTTATTGCAAAATCTTATTCAAATCTGTTATCTTCTACTCATTATTTCATCTGATTTGTACTTGAATCGTGTTCTGGAAGAGAATTAGAGGAAAATTTTTATGTTCAGATCTAGTCTATCTCTCTAAAATTCATCTCAGATATGTTTTCTCTCTCTAGAAACCATCTCAGATCCGTTTTCTCTCTCTATAATTCTTAACATATATCCTTTCTCTCTCTTCAAGTTTTGTAACTTGTTAAACATCTAATGGATCTTTTATTTTGTAACTCCATTTTAGAACTTGGATTAAAGGTTACTAAACCAATCTATGGTGTAGACAAAGTAACTTTGTTTCATGTTCTTGGTGATTTTACGTTAAGGGATGTTACTGAGTTATATAATTCTTTTGTTGATGAGAAAATAAATGAATACTTATGGGTTAATGAACGTGAATTACAAAAGAATGAGAGAATAGTAGAACAATTTCGTATTATCTATGGACATTTAGATCGAGAAAATAAACAGATGTTGGAGATGAAAAGAGTTGAAAAAGAAAAAGAAGAAGTTCATGATGTTCTTGGTGAAATTCATAATGTTCTTCATGGTTCTGAAAGACCCACACTTTCATATGATTGAAAGACCCAAACTTTCAAACTTCACAATATTGTTACTCCAAAACATGCTACATGCATATTTATAAATAATATTTTACATTGATAGTGTGATTACAAAATACTGGATAGAAACCGACTAAGTTTCAGTATATTACATAACTACCCAGGATATTATAATTTTTATACAATATAAACCCAAATACAAAAGTAATAGTATAAACTATTCTAAATCTTCCAACAGTCTATGACTATACTGGATTCTCATTACCTGCAATTGTTAAACATTGAGAGGGGTAAGCGGTGACGCTTAGTGAGTTCAATAATAGATACAATATAACGTTATGCCATATATATATACCAATATGACAGAAACAAAGGGAACAAGGAACAACAAAGACATATATGAATCATGCGACAGGCTTTCCATAACAATCAATGAGACATAACAATTTCAATACTTGATATACATCAATAACGCTTCGGCCCAAATGGCACAGATGACATACAATTTTTGATTAAACATTTTGGTAGATTTCAGGCTTTCAGCCCTATCTAACCATCTGCCAATGCCATAGAATAGAAGTCATTCTCTTACGAGACATGCTCTACATGGCCAGAGGATACATACCAATACCACTGTGAATCTAAGTCCTTTCACTGATCACATGGCCAAAGGTACAACTTTGCTATCAAAATAGCAGAAATAATAACACGAGATGATAACACGGAAAAGCACATGACACATATATCACATAACATACAATTGTTCCTATATATTGAACTCACCGTGAATTAACCGAATAATGATATGACGATTCAGGCAACACTTCGTTTCTATATATGACTTTCTTTGACGAAACCGGGGATTTTAGATAAAATCCGGACTTTACGCGGGCAGAGTTTCGACTGGAAAGATGATTTTCTCGGGAACTTCGGGGCGTCGGGACTTGCTTCGGGTTTTAGGGATGATACCGGGACTTTAGGGGGGGGGTTAAAAGTAGCTTGGAAGAGAGTAAAAGGTGAGAGAGAGTGAGAAATTGTTACCTAAAACCGGAGGGCTTCGATTCCTATTTATAGGCTGAAAAATCGACTCTCACGTCGTGAACCATGTATGTCCACATCGTGACTTTGATCCTGGTCATCCCCTAGGCTTGCCATGTGTCTTCTAGGCTCGAAACGCGTCGTTCACTGAGTTCACATCGTGAATACTGTGTTCACGTCGTGAATGCAGTCAAATTCTCGAGGTTTGTGCTCCGAACTTCAAAAATCCATATCTTTCGCATACGAGCTCCGTTTTTGACGTTATTTATATCCACGCGTAGGTGAGATTATGCTCTACATCTTTCATTTAGACTTCGTCGGCTAATTTTGACTTTATTTTTAATATTATATTACTATTATATTTTTAACCGGCCGAGACAGGAAAAGTCCGTTAAAATTGCATAACTTCTTCATCTGATGTCCGTTTTCGTATATCTTTTTACCGTTGTACTACTATTGACGAGACATTCGATTCTCATTTAGGTTGTGTCTACTAAAAATCACTCGATCTTTATTTTGAGTTTTTAGCTGTCTACTGCTATTCCGAAACTTAGAAAAATCATAACTTCCTCATACGAAGTCAGATTTGGACGTTCTTTTTATGGAAATTCTCGGTTTAAGGAATACTACGACTTTCGTTTAGATTACTAAATCTAAAGAGTAGTTTATCGAAAACTCACTTTTTACGTCATACGGCGTCATGTCGGTTCTGTCGCGAAACTTCAAATAGTTATAACTTCTTCGTTATAACTTCTTCGTTATAACTCGGATTTCGATTAGGCTTTCGCCTAAATGTTTCTAACGAGATTCTTTACAACTTTCATTAATATAATTTTACTTATTTTCAAAATTTATATTTTCGTTAAATTTCAATATTTGACTTTTGATTGGAATCTCATAGGACTTCCAATATTTTCCGAGTGATTCTAAACATAGTTTTACTTCATGTCTAGTAAAAACTATCTGTTAGAACTCAACGCTCAAACTCATATAATATTTTATTATATTTTTCACTTTTAAAATTACATAACACGATAACTGAACGTGTATGTTACAAATATCTCCTCCTTTTGAGGATTTCGTCCCCGAAATCATAACAATTTGAAAAAAATGGGGATCTTTCGTTCTTATCTCATTATTATTTTCCCAAGTATAATTTGGGCCTCGATGATATTTCCACTTAATAAGCACTAACTCTACTTCTTTATTACGTAGATCAGTCGTTCTTTCGTTTACGATCTCCTTCTTCAATCTTCTGACTGGAATTTCGTCACTACACAAGACATGGTTCTCTGAACCAATCAACTCACTTCGCATATTTATATTAATCAGATTTGATTCTTTATGACCAATAAGGTCTGAACGAAAATCATCTTCTTAGTCATCACCGAAACGAAGGTAATGCCATACTCGAACAAAAACGGAATCAATTTTCTAGCTTCGGTCACCTTGTGACTTTCCCTGATCCAAGTGTGAGTCATGTGATTCCAGTAGTATAGGCCTCTACTACTATTCACAGCTACTCATACTCGTCCCAAGTATTTTCTCGCAGTCCCCAAGTTCTTATCTCCTAAAATCACAAAACGATTTAACACATACGAATGTGTCAAAATAATCTTAAAATTTCCCTAGACTTTACTAGGACTTATTCCATGCATATCTTCAACATAATTGTGCTTCAACTCGGTTGGTGATGGAAATGCCAAACGATAAGACAACTTCATAAATTACACCAACCGTTCTATCATCCCACCAATCAAATGTGTACATTCGGATGTACCGTACTCCTCTATACGTACTGTTATTTTATTAGACGCATTCTAAAGGCAAGATACCATTCTTACGATATCTTTCGATAGGTATCATTCACTATCGTAAGCCTTCTCATTTCCTCCATTTACTCAGTTCACTATGAGTCTTCACCATGACGTTATGTTCACAAAAGCAGGCGTTCAGCATATCAGAACGAGAATATAGATAGAGGAAAGTTTTGATGTGTATTCCTCCTTATTACTCTGAAAAGTTACATGTCAGTTCTAATATCGCCTAAATTCTTCTAACGAGATTCTTTACAACTTTCATTAATATAATTTTACTTATTTTCAAATTTTATATTTTCGTTAAATTTCAATTTTTGACTTTTGATTGGAATCTCATAAGACTTCCAATATTTTTCGAGTGATTCTAAACATAGTTTTACTTCATTTCTAGTAAAAACTATCTGTTAGAACTCAAAACTCAAATTCATATAATATTTCATTATATTTTTCACTTTTAAAATTACATAACACGATAACTGAACGTGTATGTTACAGTTCTGAAGAAAAGATGACTCCAAATGTTCTTGTTGAGAGGGAGTCAAGTGGTTCATGTGTTTCAGAAGTTTTACAATCTGAGTCGTTGTGTTCTGATGATGTTTTTGAAGGATTGGTTCCTTACAGAAAGCCAATAATTCAAGATGTTCAGATTTATCAAACTCCTAAGGATTGTGTTCAAATCTCTTCTAATGTTCAGATTCATAATGGTGAAAAGGTTGTTCAGATCCGCAATGTGTTCCTGAAGCCTAGAAATAAGAAAAGGAAGAAGAGGAAGAAGAACAAGAGTAAAATAAAGAAGGTTTGGATGCCCAAGGTACAAGTACCTAATGCTTGTGAAAAAGTTGAGAAAGTTGAAGTCAAGCATGTTCAAAGAAAATTCAGTTCTCATTTTTCTTGAGATAGAAATGTTAAAAGTTGTAGAAAAGAGAAAAGAGAATTTGGTTGGTTTAATGAATTCTATGGGAATTTTTGTTTTCTAACTAAAAATCGGGTATTATTTTCAGAAGATGATAGATTTTCATCAAATAAATTGGTGTGCAAGAAACCAAATTCATTATTGAATATTAAATGGGTACCAAAAGTGTCTTGAAAAGTTTTGTCCTTTATAAAAAAAAAAGATTAAAAAAAAACGTTAGTCGCGATTGCGAAGGGAATCAGACAGCAAATTGAGAGGTCTCGGAATTGGAACAGATGATTGAAGATTCGTATTGTAATGACTGGTACTCAGAATCAGGACTCAGGTCTCACAATCGATTGACATTGTTTTGTATAGTCAAACCATAAAAGTCAAAATTGAGATTTTGAGTTTGTTTCACCTGCGAACGATCAGAATTGACCACCTACGAACTATTGGAGCTCGTCATTCTAGGCTCGCACTTGTTTTTGCTGAGGTGGTATAGAATGAGTTTCGCTTGATATCTATGGATTCCGGGTTGACTGAGATTCACATCAAGACTGAAAGCGAACCTGTTCTCGCAGACGGTATTTTGTAAGGTTTCGCAGTTGAAATTGGCTCGAAGTCAGTTCTCCTCTCGCAATGGGAAATAAGGATGGACTCGATTTGCATCTCACAAACAAACTCAGGGCTTGGAACGAATGATCCATTAAATTCATTTGGATTCGCTTTCATATCTTCAAGTTAGAAAGTGTTCGTCAATCATCCGCTAAATTGGGGAAGAAAATATTAAAGTTTCATTTTTGGTCCCTGCAACTTCAGCGATTTAACAGTTTTGGTCCCTATATCTTTTGCAGCTTGGCAGTTTTGGTCCATTTCCAGAAATTGTTACAAATGAAGGGGAGTATGATGCATAATTACCTTTTCAGTCCCTGTCTGTGACATCCACAATTTCACGGCCAGAAAAGACCGATTTCGTTTATGCTTTTTAAAATAAAATCAGAGTAATCATTTGATTAAAAGTGTTGCGGAATTTGTTCCCAGAAAAACATGATAAATATGTTATCAAATCATTTCCTAAGAAATGTATTTTATTCATTTAAACCATTGGGATGTCATTGTCAATACAAAAACATAAGCATAAACAAAACTTACATTCATTTACACTAGTGATCTACTTCTCTTTTAGTCTCTCAGTGTAAAGCAACTTCGTATCGATACCTGTGATACAAATAAACTGAGTGGGTCAGGGTTGGGAGCCTGGTGAGCATATAGGGTTTTCAACCCACAATAAATAACTTTATTATGTTTAAACATCAAACAATCAACCCAATTACCCAACCCCATTATCTTCTTTATTTCTTAAGGAGTTACCCTAAGAATCATCTATCACTCATTCCTAAGGATTCCTCCTAAGGAATAGGCACGAAGTCACATCGTCGCCAGGGTTTATACAACAGGCACTAAGTCCATAGCTTCCAGGGTTTTTAGAGTACATCTGATGAACATATAGTTCACACACCTATAGGTTGCGAGCCTGCTAGTGTTCCATGGACCGTCTAGAATAGTCCATGGTTGTCATCCATACTCTGCTGAATGACGGGGCCATCGCTTGGGTCATCGCTTGTGTCATCGCTTGGCTCATCGCTTCTCACCATATTTTACCACTCATATATAATCGCTCATCTTTCATCGCTCATCATTTATCTCATCATTTTATCACACATTAACTTATTTCACCTACCCATGTTATACCCAACATATTTGTAGATAAAATATATATACAATTTAAATCATTTTAAACATGTATAAAACATTCTTTCATCTACCCATGTTTTACCCAACATATTTGTAGATATAAAATACATATACAGTTTAAAACCTGTATAAAACAATCATTCAACATCTATCTCAAATAAACAACCAACATATATAAACATAGCACATATTTTATATAAAATACTTCATATCTATGTATAAGGTGAAAGTGACTATACACTCACTTGATAAGACGATAATCGGGCAGCACTTCGTTTCTTAAAACGACCGTTTCGAATAAAACCGGGGGCTTTAATGAAAAACCGGGCCCTGCGAGGGTGGAGCTTCAAAACCGGAAAGATAAATTTTTCCGGGTCTTCGGGCACTTCGGAACGTATTTCGGGTGTTGGAAATAATCTCGGGGCTTCGGGGGAAGTTGAAATAGTGGAAATATGAAATTTGGGGTGAAAAATGACAATTTCTCAAAATTACTCGGCAAGGCTCGCAGCTCTTCTATTTATAGGGGAGGATTCGGCCGAAGGTGGACACGCGGTAGCAGCTAGGGGCTCCAGATGGCTCGCATGCGAGGCTCCAGGTGGCTCGTCTCGCAGGCAAGCACACGTCGGACAGCAAGGCTTCGGACGCTACAAACGTCGGACGGAGGTTGGACCGCGCTTTGGATGCGAGGGGTGGCGACACGCGTTTGCTGACTCACCGAGATCGGATAAGGGGCGGTTCGCGAGAGCGGGTGACGTGGCCGGTACTGTTCATGCGAAAATTCCCGGTATTATCCACTATTTCTCGGTTTTTGAGCCAAAATCTTCCGAAATTCATAACTTTTGCACACGAGCTCGGTTTTTGACGTTCTTTATATGAACGTGTAGGTGAGAATATAATCTATAACTCTCGTTTAGACTTCGTCGGCTAATTTTGAATTTATTTTTGATATTATTATTTTTAACAGACCGGGACAGGTAAATCCGTTAAAAATTCATAACTTCTTCATCCGACATCCGTTGTCGTCAGTCTTTTTACCGTTGTACTACTATTGACGAGAACTTCGATTCTCGTTTAGGTTGTGTCGGCTAAAAATCACTCGATCTAAAATTCGAGTTTTTAGCTGTCTACTGCTAAGCTGAAACTTAGAAAAATCATAACTTCCTCATACGAAGTCAGATTTGGGCGTTCTATTTATGCACGCTCTCGGTTTAACGTATTCTACGACTTTCATTTAGATCGCTAAGGCCAAATATCGCTCTATCGTAAATTCAATATTTACGTCGCGCTGTGTCGTGCCGGTTATGTCGCGAAACTTCGACGGGTCATAAGTTCTTCGTTATAACTCGGATTTCAGCGTTCTTTATATGTACGGAATCCTTGTAACATATACTACAACTTATTTAAGATTAATCCTTCTAAATAATCTTCCATCAAAAATTCATTTTTGACGCTCATTGTCCTTAAATTGACTAGCCCGAATCTGCGGGCGTTACACCGTCTTTCAACAATGTGACAATTTCAGCCCATTTTTCGAAAAGTTTACAAATTTGAGGGCTGGTGAACAGTTTTGGATTTTTTAACGCATATATTTTTTTTCGTGAACAGAAAATTGTGGATTCCATCAAGTGTTGGCGGTTCGGAAAGTTGTTTTTCGTGATAACGTCAAATTTTTTCGACTATTTCGGATTTTATACTTCATCTTTTATATCATTTTGTTGCGGGGGAGCATAGTAATTTTTTATCCATTCAAGATCATTCTCATGACCATTTGAAGTCTTTATAATAACATTTTTTATTATAAATCGGGGGAGAATTTGATATGGCCATTCGAAATTGGATTTGTGACTTTTCAAATTTGAGGATTTTTTATAAATCTTGTGGTAGAATTATGAAGGTAGCTTTTACAGTAGCAGTTCTTCATCGAGCTCTTCTAAAGCTTTTACAGAGAGGTACAGTAGCAGTTCTTCATCGAGCTCTTCTAAGGACTTGTTATATCTCCGACTTCTAGTATTTTCTCGATCAAGTGGCGTTACGAATCTTAAAATTTGGGTTGTTACATGATATTTTTTGGTGGCTTATATCATTAGCTTATTTGAAGATCATTGTGACTTGGAGGGGGAGTTATTCAAAGACAAAAAGTGATTTGGTTTCTTAATTTTGAAATGGGTTTTTATGGCGGGTTTGGCTTTCTTGAAGATCTTTGGGATTACATTAGAAAATGAAGTTTAAAGACATTACTTCAGTGCTTGGTTTATATATTCTAGAGCCCGTTTTTGAAGACTATTGAAGAATCAAGATTCATGAATTGCTTCAAATATTCCTCGTTGCGAGATCATTTCTTATTTGCTAGATGCTTGTTTTAGAAGTTGAAGCCTTGTCATCCATTCCATATTTGTGGGGGAGATTGTAGGGTTTCAAAGTACTCCATGGATTATGGCAATGGGCCCCCTTGATGAAGTGTAGGTTAAAATCCCAAGACTTGTCTTTTCCCTATTAATAGTCATGTATTATTCATTATTAGGGTTAAGAGTGAGGCAAAATGTAGCCGCCAAACATTGTGAGGTTACTTATGTAGAGTTAGATTCTTTAGTCTATTCTGAAAGTGTAATTTATTCCTCATGTTTTAAATAAATCGAGTGATCATTCGATGTATCTTCTTTACTGTGTTTGTTCTTAATTTCCGCATCTTGTTCATCAAATCACAATTAGGGTTTATTCCCAACAAGTGTTAGGATGTTAATCCTTGAAAAGATCGTTTAGATTCAAAAAAAGTAAAAGCAAGAACACAATGATGATCCAAATAATGCTGAATGATTAAGTGTCACGCCCCAGAAGAACTCGACTAAGAATTGCTACTGTAGAGGTGTGATTAGGGTTACAATAATGATATAAGCGTTAATGAATTATGGTGCATGTATGCACTATAAGTACTCTAACCCTAATAATAACTACCGGATGGACAAGCCCGTTCCGTGTTACAAAACATACACTATACAAGGCACATAAGACGCAACACCTACACCCAACAATCTCCCTCTTTGCGTCGATTGAGGCGAGAAGTCTTCAAGGCTTAATTCATTTCTGCACTTCATATACTTTTGGAATGACGCTCACCAGAGTCTTGCGAACTTGAATATACCATAAAATCATGTCATAGATGCATTTCAAATCGCCCTTGCTGTTTCCTTTGAATTTTGTGACCAGGTCCAGAATAAATTCAAGACAAGAAGTAGTGTATAAGTGTTTATCAGGAAGATGGAAACAAGCCTTGTGAAAAGGTGCATCACTTCGTTCTTTTGCTTGAAAAACCACATTCCAACCCTCTTTGTAAATCTTTCCCAGCTTCAACTTCTCAAACCCTTCAGGGGATTCTTTTGGGAGAACAGAAGGCTTCCTTCGCAGCACAGAAGCAATCTCCACATCTATATTCCCAATTTCTTGAATGTAGGCAACAATCATGTTTTTGAGATGGGCAATGATGGGATCATACTTCTGTCCGTCTCTCAACAACAGATTGTAAAGCACAATCCAGTCGTATGGATTAAGACAAGGTAGATCTGCAAGAGTGAATTCGAAGACTTGACTAGCAGATCCTCTCACAACCTTGAACTTCACATTTGGATAGAAGTTAGTATCGATCGGACCTGTGACCTTCACTGCAGTTATCTTGCTTATACTCCATGTTTCAAACTGAGGCTTCATGTGTTTGAGATAAAACGAGAATAGAAGTTGATTAGCACTGCTATCAGTGGATAGGACATTCGCAACCTTGACAAAGGAGCAAAATTTGAAAGCCTTTGGTGTGATTGGGAGATCCAGTTGCTAATCTTGTGTGTTCTGAAGCTCGAACGACACAAACGGTTCTAGCCAATACTGGCTTGGTAGTTCAACTGCTTCTCTTTGGATTCGCTTCATCGTCCACTTAGGAAACAAAAGCTTCTTGCTTTCAAGAGCGATCTGAGCATCCTTTTCAGCTTTTTCTTTCTCTTCAGCCTCTCGTACTATTCTTTGATGCTCGTCCAACTCAGCTTCACGAGCCTTTCGCTTTTTAAGCTCATTTGCATCCCGTTCTTCATCCTCATTGTCGTTGACGATAAGCTCATTGTTAAAAAGTTTTTCCTTACCCTTAGGTTCAGGTTCAGGATTACCCTTCTTGGTTTGTGACTTCTTGGTCTGAGACTGACCTTCTCCCCCTTGTTTCGGAATGAACGGAGTCACTGAAACACCCTCAATCCTGCTTAACATAGCAATAGCAGGGAAAAACTTATCAGTGAGATGCCTGCGAATAGAGATGGTGAGAATTGAGTCATGTGAATCAAGAATGTTGGAGAGCAAAGCGTTCACATCCACAATACAAATTTTGACCACAACACGCTTAGATTGAAGTTCGTTTATTTCTTTATTGGCTTGAGCAAGTTTGGTTTGAGTGACCTTCACAGTAGTAGTATGAGCAGCGAGTTGATCCATGAGAGTATTTTCAGTTGCAAGAGCCTCCGAAAGTTGGGTCATCCTTGCAGAGAGAGAGAGGCTTTGAAGGCCTCATTGTCTTTCTGTAACCCCGTGCGAACCAGTCTAAGTGCTTCTTTCTCCTTGTGAAAAGTAGTGTTGAGACTTGCGATCGCCTCATTCGCTTTTGACGTGTTTTTCTCAGCAGACATTTGAAAAGTGGTCATGAACGCCTTCATATCAGAGAAGAACGTCTCCATCTTGGTATCCATTTCACTACACAAGGCAGCTGAGTCGGAAACAGCTTTACCACCTTTTACCCTTTCTTACCAAAATATTTTAGTTTCTAATCTTTTCTTTGGTCTTATTCTTTTCCAAACCCTTCTAAATAATTGCTTCTTA
Source organism: Lactuca virosa (assembly GCF_052849685.1). Lineage (NCBI taxonomy): Eukaryota > Viridiplantae > Streptophyta > Magnoliopsida > Asterales > Asteraceae > Lactuca > Lactuca virosa. The sequence continues at coordinate 30,774,826 of NC_136428.1, forward strand.
TTCTATTCTTTTGTCTAAATTTAAAATCGAAAAATACAAAATTAATTTTTGTTATTTTTCCGGATTTAATTTTTTAGAATTAGGTATATTCTAAAAGGGATTTATTTCATCAAATCTGACGGGTTTTGAAGATTGTTGGTGATTCTTTTTAACTTTCCGGATTCTCTCCATGGCATTTGTTGAAGATTCAAGGGGGAGTGATATTTATTCAAGGGGGAGTTCATATTTGGAAGATTATTTTTATTTCTCTCGCTTTGAAGACCCCATGTACTGATGAGTCTCACAATTTAGGGGGAGAAATGCCAAGAAGATCAGAAATCGTGATCTTCATCAGTTTCAACATCTAGGGGGAGATTGTTGAGTATTTGAGATATTGAAACTGATTTGGCATATTTGGTTATTTAGGGAAGCATTTTTGGGGTTAATCATTTTTATGATTCCCTTCGATGCCTTTACAATAGAAGTTCTTAATCGAGCTCTTCTAAGGCATTGGTTTTATATTAAGGCATTAGTTTTATATTTATGGTATATATTTTATGTTCCCTATAAATAATCATTACGTTAGATTTTGAGGAGAGCTTTTTCCAGATTAGGGTTTTTTCTGTACGTTCATGTCATAATCAATATACACAAAAACCTTTATCAGATTACTTGCATATGATGGTGATTGATTCTTGATTGTTCTTGATATTCCGTATTTTTCATCTCAGATTTATTCACAACATTTATTTATTAAAATAACCATAGTCATTAAAATCATTCCATCCAAAACATCTGTCATAGTATCAAATCAGAGTATTTTATCAAAAACTCATATCAATATATTAGAGTAAAAACATCCCAGGCTAGCATAATGGTGTGTGCACTGCAGTCATCCCGAGCTCTTCCCCTTGCTATCGAAAGTACCTGAAACCAAAACTAAAAATTGTAAGCACGAAGCTTAGTGAGTCTCCCCAAAATACCATATACCATACACATAATAACATAACATGGGCCTTGCCCTCTACATAAGGCCCCGCCCGGCATCGGACAGGTCCAGCATCGGGCCTCGCCCGGCATCGGACAAGTCCGGCATCGGGCCTCGCCCGACATCCGACAAGTCTGGCATCAGGCCCCGCCCAACATCAGACAAGTCCGGCATCGGGCCCGCCCGGCATCGAGCAAAGCTCGGTATACATATAAATATATCAACAAATACATATAAACAATCACATAATATAACATATAAACATTCCTCGGTCCCCGACCGACATCGGACCGAAATCCGAAAACATATAAACATTCCTCGGGCTTTCGTCGGCATCGGACCGAAGTTCGGAAACATACAAAACAGACACATGCAAGAATCACGAAGACATCTAGCATACAAACATTCCTCGGGCTATCCCCGACATCAGACCGAAATCCGGAAACATATAAACCTACATCGGGCACTTCCCGGCATCGGACCTTGGTTCGGAACATACTAGCATACATATACGGACCGAAATTGGTGCCTGTGACCCGTTCATACAGGAGGAAACTCACCTCGCAAAGCTGAATATGGAAAATCTCACAGTAAGGAATCTCTACGGCTGCTCTGACGACTCCCCGACTATCATTATCAGAATAACACTTAGTCAAAATCCAATAATCCTTCTTAGGGTAAAATGACTATTTTACCCCTTGATCTAATTTGGACCATATCCTAGGCCCAATTCCATCTAATCTTTCCAAGCCCACTAAAGGCCCATTAATGGTCCATTTTCTAAATTGGGCCCAATTCCTCAAATGGGCCTTCCTTTAAGCCCAAACATGTCCTTAGTGTTGGGTTTTGAGCATTCTAACACTCCTAAGTCTACATGCAACCCTAAATACCTTGGATCTATGTTTTATTTATTATACATGCAAATATGAATATTCCAACGTATTACCCTATCTAGCATATAATCTTTGATACTTGGGTAATAAAAACAAGTTTGAAGACATACCTTTTATGTAGCTTGATTCCTTGATGCTTAAGAGCCGAGTGCCCCAAGTGTGACACCGCAAATGGTTCACACAACATCAAATACACTTGGAATAACTTAGAGAGAAATGAACCACTTCATGAAATCGGCTAGCCCTCACCATACATACATAGTTATCACTTGGTGGCCGATTTTGACAAGAATAAGATGCTTATATAGTTTGTCACAATTAGAGTTACACCATGTAAACCCTAATTGTCATGGCCTTTCATTTCCATGATCCATGGGTACAAAAACACCATGGAGCATCCATGGAGCATCCTATGGGTTTTATCCCAACTTGATAATCTATGGAGCATTAGCCCACTATACAAGTATGGACGATTTACACAATCAACCCATATATTTAATTAGTCTCCTTTTAATTAGCCCAACTTGATAATCCATGCAGCTTTACGTGACAAGCGACCCTCAGGATGTTAGATCTAGTGTTTGGGGTGATGGATCCGCCTTAAATCGTCTGAATGAAAATTTTTCTGAATGAACTCGCCGATTCGATGAGCCGACTCGACGAGTTGGTTAGGGTTTGTCCCAAGGAACCGAACCAGGCGATAGCTCGACGAGTTGGGGGTCAACTCGACGAGCTGAGCTGGACTGTCACGTGATTTCTGAGGAAAGTAAGTGGACTCGACGAGTCGCAAGGGTGCACTCGGCGAGTCAGGTCAAACATGGACTCTTGACTCGAGTTTGACTTATGTTGACTTTGGGGCTTTGATCAACATAAGTAGTAGAGACCATGGAGGGGTAAAATGGTCTTTTATCCACTTCAAAGAGTTAAAGACAGGAAGAATAGCCTTCGGTCATTAGAGTTGTGATTAGAGTATCACTTAGAGATATTCATCCCTTGTATTAGGTGGAGGCTAGTTCGAAATCCGGGAGCGGGGTCTTTACTTGCTGCTGGTCAGGTGAGTCTTCTCACTATACTTTACCATGAGTGGTAATTAGAGTTATGTGACAGAGTATGTTGTATGCTATGTATGTGATGTGTTGCATTGCATTATTTCTATGTGATTTATGCTGTGTGTATTCCAGAGTTTACAGAGTTAGGACCGGAAGGTCCACAGAGTTAGGACCAGAGGGTCCACAGAGTTAGGACCAGAGGGTCCACAGAGTTACGGCCAGTGGGCCCACAGAGTTATAGCCTCGAGTGGCTAATATGTGTTATATGTGGTATTTTGGGGAACTCACTAAGCTTCGTGCTTACCGTGTTATGTGTTATGTGTTTCAGGTATATCAGAGGATCGCGGGATGGCACCGACTTGATTGTATACACCAGAGAAAGAGTTATATTTTGAGGATCCTGGATTATTAATGGAGTTGTGCTTGTAATTTGAATAAACAAGATTTCTATACAAAATGTTATGAAAAATATGCGATTCTAAAAATGAAAAATCTGTTTGAAAAATTACGGTGTTACAAGTTGGTATCAGAGCCTTGGTTTGAGGGATTCGGATGCACCTTTGGGTAGATCTGGACTCAAACTGAGGATTTGAGAAAAAATTTCAAGGAAATGATTTTTCTAAAACGAGCAAGAGTTTCAAAAAGAATACGAGTTGGAGCAGTCTGTACAATCAGCCAGAGCCCGAACGGTGATTTCCCAAAATACCCTTACGTTTGTATTATGAGATATGCTATGAGATATTATGCATGCTAGATATAGGCTAGGTATTTCATATGTTAGGACTAGAGTGGTCTGATTTGTGATGCCTTAGCCTAGGAGTTATTGTTATCTGTGATGTGCTTTCGAGCATGTGTTGAGTAAGAGTATCCAGCAGGAATCCTCTAGAGAGGGATTTGAGTAGAGGAGTAATCTAGGAGAGATACCTAGATGAGCATTTGAGGAGTCTACTGAGAGAGTAGTCAGACGCCCGCGTGGGGTAAAGTTGCTTGAGTTCGGTGGTATCCTTTGAGTATGAGGAGAGCAAGTGGGTAATAACCTACAGTGGTTTTACATGTTGGTAGAGATTATTCGATGCCCGAATGCTGCTTGCTTCGTGCTTTGTGGAACTCTTGATGATGAGAGTCAGCTACTAAGTGAATATGACGATATTCAGGAGGTAGATGGCTGGCATCATAAGGAGTTCTTCAGCAGCTGATGGCGGAGAAGTGTAAGAACCTAGGAAGAGCCTAGGAAAGGGTGACCCTAGTCAGATGAGTACGCTGACAGAGTTGGATATTTTGCAAGAGGAGCGAACACGCATGACGGGGTTGGTGATTGAGAAGGTCGAGCAGCTACTTAGGAACTCGGGGATGGTCCGTGTGGAAAGTATGGGTGGATGTGGCAGGTAGTATGGGCCCGTACTACTTAAAGTAGAGGACCCATACTCGATACAGGGAACATTCCGGAGGTTTTAAGTAGCAGATCGAGAGGTGATTTCATGGTTAGAGTACCATGAATTATAGCAGATCGAGAGGTGGTTTCATGGTTCGAGTACCATGAATTGTAGCAGATCGAGAGGTGGTTTCATGGTTCGAGTACCATGAATTGTAGCAGATCGAGAGGTGGTTTCATGGTTCGACTACCATGAATTGTAGCAGATCGAGAGGTAATTTCATGGTTCGAGTATCATGATTTGTAGCAGATCGAGAGGTGATGTCATGGGTCGAGTACCATGACTCGTAGCGGATTGAGAAGAGATAACATGGTTCGGGTACCATGATTCGTAGCAGATCGAGAGGTGGCCACATGGTTCAAGTACCATGACCCGTGGCGGTTAGTGTTACTGGTTCTACCAGTTATTCCGTTGAAATTGGTTAGACCGAGATCAGATGTGAAAGAGTATGGGGCCAGAGGGCCATGATGAACGAGTTTTAGTGGAGCATCCCTTGAGAGGGAAATCGAGTTAGCTCCGAGGGATTTTTGGTAAGATGGCAGATGAAGTCGCAAGGCTCAAGGATGAGTAGAGATGGAAGTTATGGAGGATTGCGGCATGAGTTGAGAAATCAGCCGATAGTGGAGATGTCACCTTCTGTGACATGGATGGTATTATTTCCGTTTCCTGTGGGAAACATAAGAGGTGTTGAGAATTCGGTTTCCGAGCTTGGGGGTAGAACCCTGCGGGTTAGCATTGATGGCGACCTTCCATTAGAGTATTTGGGCAGTATGTCTGCCGAGAGGTAATGTTAGAGCATGAGCAGGTTGTCAGCGGGGACGGAGATGGTTAAGGACGAGGATACACCCTATTTGAGCATAGTAGGGCATGTATTAGCTACAGCGACATACGATCAAGAGGAGTATATCAGCGCGGTGGCCCTTATTGTCTTTGATGGGTATTAAGAGTGGAAATATGGTTTCTGCTCTTATGATAAGTGACGTGATGGAACGTTGGTTGAGGAGTTGATGATGAGGAGTACGGTAGATGATTACTTCCAGACTAAGAGTCAGAGTTAATACTGGACAGTTGGGAGGTCCGGTGATGGAATGGTGTGAGATTCTGAATGACTAGAGGCAATCATGGTGGGAAGTTCTGAGGATTTCATCTGAATTTCAGGGCATTTGGAGTTGCTCGATCCCTGTCGGGAGATCATCGAGCGTTGCGTATCACCTTCCAAGAGTAGGTGCGATGTTATTGGTAAAAACAGTCTGTGGGATAGATTGTTGGCGAACCAATTGGTGATGGTTCGAACCCTGAGTGGGGGAGAACCGGGTACTTTTGAGGAGATCCGAGATTTGTTCAAGAGCGGTTAGAGAACTGGATAGAGAGGCCTGTGGTGCGGATTCCTAAGGACCAGGGTTTTTGGTGGTCAAGGAGAGGTGCAGAATGAAATAGTGCATGTGGCACGTGTTTGAGAAAGGATGAGTGTCTCCACGGCAAGTGGCCGTTGGTCGGAGACCTTATGGTGGTTAGGAATCCTCCAAGGTTAAAATGGTGAATTCGAGGTGGTTGGCTTGTGAGGTTAGTTTGCCGGTTGAGAATTTCTGGTTCAGAGTATGGGCTATTATATGCAGTATGGAAGGGAAGAAGTTGATTGGGCAAACAACTTCAAGGTCGTTATGAGTATTCTTGCATGAGTCTTGAGCAATAGAGGAGGAAGTTTCGGATTTTCATCTTCGTGTTCTGAGTCGTTGGCAATTTCTCCGTGTTTTAAATTGGGAGATGGAGTATTCTGGGGTTACAAGTGGCACGAGAGAAAGACCGGTTGCGAAGTTCCGAGGAAGCAATGCGGTATCTGAGTATGATGCCATGAGTATGAGATCAGTGGTAGAGTCAAGACACTGCGAGGCGTTGTGATGGTATTCCGAGGTATCCGAGTTTGATGTCCTAAAATCTCGGATTATTTTTGAGTTTGAGTTTGAGATGACGAGTGGTGTATCAAGTGTCTATGGTCCTGGTGGGGGCCCTTCAGCTAATTGACATCAAATGGATTTATTTGAGAATGTGAATTGCAGCAAGAAAGAGAGGTTTTGTCACGACGATGGTCGTCCGAAGTAGTGATGCTTAGCCCGGGTGGGTGTGTGTGTACCTATCTATGCTGGGCCGCAGAGCATGAGTTAATGATCGCAGTATGGTGTCAACATGAGGATGAGATTGTGAAGTGGTAAGAGTAAGTGCGATAAGACTGCGTGGAGCTGCAGTTTCAATGAGTCAGTGCAGAGAGGTGTGGTGATGCTACGAGGAGCCGTAGTACTCACTATTTAGTGAGAGGTTGTGGTGATGCTACGGGGAGCCGTAGTACTCACTATTCAATGAGAGGTTGTGGTGATGCTACGGGGAGCTGTAGTACTCACTATTCAGTGAGAGGTTGTGGTGATGCTACGGGGAGCCGTAGTACTCACTATTCAGTGAGGGGTGTGGTGATGCTACGGGGAGCCGTAGTACTCACTATTCAGTAAGAGGTTGTGGTGATGCTACGGGGATCCATAATACTCACTATTCAGTGAGAGGTTGTGGTGATGCTACGGGGAGCCGAAGTACTCACTATTCAGTGAGAGGTCGTTGTGATACTGCAGGGAGCCGTAGTACCCACTAGTCAGCTTAGTCAGCGAGGGAATGTTGTGATGAAGTGCTCTCTGATCAGAGCTTGACGCAGAAGAGTTTTAGGCTTGGGTAACCCTAATAATTGAGTGTGTGGAAGCCTGGGATCGAACCAGGGGCGAGACTGGGGTCTCCATGTTTATCGGAAGTCGTTATATTCTGAATTGAGTAGTGGTTTTCGTGCCCAAAGAGAAGTGGATCAGTGAGGTTCGCATGGGTTGCGGGTCACAAGTCGTGAGTTGAGTGGTTCGTTGGGGCGAGTGGTTCCTGCTCTGGGTTAGATCGAACTCACGAGTTTGAGTTTGGCTCTGGTAGTGCGTTGAGTAGGCAGAATGAGATTCCGGATTCAGAGCTGAATTTCATTTGGAAAGGGGTATTGCTTCTATTTGGTGCCTTAGACCTGAGTGGGTCAATTCGTTGGTGTGAAAAAACCGCGAAATGCATGGAACTAATGAGTAGTAGACGACAGAGGTCGAGAGTGAAACGAATTCCGTATTCGCTTGAGGAAAAGCGAACTTCGTGACTTGTGTGTCACACTGGGCCGAGATAGCTAGTGTGGGAAGGAAGTCAGTGAAACATGTTGAGGTGTGAAATGGGTAACCTTTGGAGGTTCAACTGTGGAGTCAGAAGTTGACCTAGTGCTCGGTATTAAAAAGGGGTATGAAGAACGAAGCTGGGACTTGTGATTGTGATGTCTGAGGACACTTCTGAGCGAGCCTGGTTATTCTCTTGTATCTGAAGGGCAGAGTGTTGAGGATTCTTTGTTCGGATGGGTTCTGATAGCAGTTGAGTGTATGATCCCTGGTGGGGTGTGGACCCTTCCGTTTTTGGAGCGTGATTTGGATCATTAGCATGATGATATGAGTGAGCGGTAGCCGATTGTTGGATTTGGTCTTGTGAGAATCAGAGGATCAGTGAGTTATCAGGGTTTGATATTCGAGGAGCGAATATCATGGTGATCGCTTGAGTAGGCGGTCTGGCGGCGGGTCAGGCCACTAGAGCTTCCGGATAGTAGGAAGGAGTGTATTAGCGACGGAAGAGTTGGTTCAGTTCTGGTCTTGGGAGTTTTCTGTGGTTTCGGGTGTCCATAGAGAAAGATATCGGTGTAGTATGAGATCCTTTTGGTGGTGCCTTTTGGGTTGATGATTTCATTATGTGAGTGGTTAAGGAGTGATTTCGAGGGCGAAATCTAATTCAAGTGGGGGAGAATTGTAACATCCGGATTTCCAGGGACATTATCGTGTATGTTAATCTTGAGATTTAAGGAGGGACTCGACAAGTTGAGGGACCAACTCGCCGAGTCGAGTCGAGTTGATCGCGTGAATTTAATGAAGGACTCGACGAGTCCGAGGAGGGACTCGCCGAGTAGGTACTGGGTAGAGAAACCCTAATTTCCCGGGTTTGAGACCTATTTAAAGGAACTTATAGCCTCATTTGCGGCTACCCTTCGTTAAGAGCAAACCCTAAACGTGTATGGAGAGCCATGAGAGTCTTAGAAGCTAAAACTTGGAGTAAACTAGTGCATCTCTTGAGGAGAAGAGGAGATCACCCATCAAGGGAGCTAGAGAATCAGTGGATCTGGTGTAACTTCGTGCAATGGCTTGAGTAAGAGGTAAAAGCTTGCACCTTTCTTGTTATTTTGCTTAGATCTTGTAGATATGGAAGATTAGGGTTTCTTCGACCATTGTTGGGACTTTGTATGCTTAAGGTCTCTCATGAGGCCTAGACTTCAGATCTGGACCTTGTGAGGTCCAGAGAGTCCAAAGATTATAGCTTTAGTTAACCATAGAAGAGTTATTGTGGTTAATCATCCTTGTTAGAGTTATATTGGCATTATGAGCCTTATATGCCATGTTTAAACGTAAAGCTTGCAGCTTTACGTGATAATCGACCCTCAGGATGGTAGATCTAGTGTTTGGGGTGATGGATCTGCCTTAAATCATCTGAATGAACATTTTTCTGAATGAACTCGCCGAGTCGATGAGCCGACTCGACGAGTTGGTTAGGGTTTGTCCCGAGGAACCGAACCAGGCGATAGCTCGACGAGTTGGGGGTCAACTCGACGAGCTGAGCTGGACTGTCACGAGATTTCTGAGGAAAGTAAGTGGACTCGACGAGTCGCAAGGGTGCACTCGGCGAGTCGGGTCAAACATGGACTGTTGACTCGAGTTTACCTACTGTTGACTTTGGGGCTTTGATCAACATAAGTAGTAGAGACCATGGAGGGTTAAAATGGTCTTTTATCCACTTCAAAGAGTTAAAGAGAGGAAGAATAGCCTTCGGTCATTAGAGTTGTGATTAGAGTATCACTTAGAGATATTCATCCCTTGTGTTAGGTGGAGGCTAGTTTGAAATCCGGGAGCGGGGTCTTTACTTGCTGCTGGTCAGGTGAGTCTTCTCACTATACTTTACCATGAGTGGTAATTAGAGTTATGTGACAGAGTATCTTGTATGCTATGTATGTGATGTGTTGCACTGCATTATTTCTATGTGATTTATGATGTGTGTATTCCAGAGGTTACAGAGTTAGGACCGGAGGGTCCACAGAGTTAGGACCAGAGGGTCCACAGAGTTAGGGCCAGTGGGCCCACAGAGTTATAGCCTCGAGTGGCTAATATGTGTTATATGTGGTATTTTGGGGAACTCACTAAGCTTCGTGCTTACCGTGTTATGTGTTATGTGTTATGTGTTTTAGGTATCTCAGAGGATCGCGGGACGGCACCGGCTTGATTGTACACACCAGAGAAAGAGTTATATTTTGAGGATCCTGGATTATTAATGGAGTTGTGCTTGTAATTTGAATAAACGAGATTTCTATACAAAATGTTATGGAAAATATGCGATTCTAAAAATGAAAAATCTGTTTCAAAAATTACGGTGTTACAAGTTGGTATCAGAGCCTTGGTTTGAGGGATTCGGATGCACCTTTGGGTAGATCTGGACTCAAACTGAGGATTTGAGAAAAAAGTTCAAGGAAATGATTTTTCTAAAACGAGCAAGAGTTTCAAAAAGAATACGAGTTGAAGCAGTGTGTACAATCAGCCAGATCCCGAACGGTGATTTCCCAAAATACCCTTACGTTTGTATTATGAGATATGCTATGAGATATTATGCATGCTAGATATAGGCTAGGTATTTCATATGTTAGGACTAGAGTGGCCTAATTTGTGATGCCTTAGCCTAGGATGGGTGTGTGTGTACCTATCCATGCTGGGCCGCAGAGCATGAGTTAATGATCGCAGTATGGTGTCAACCTGAGGATGAGATTGTGAAGTGGTAAGAGTAAGTGCGGTAAGACTGCGTGGAGCTGCAGTTTCAATGAGTCAGTGCAGAGAGGTGTGGTGATGCTACGGGGAGCCGTAGTACTCACTATTCAGTGAGAGGTTGTGGTGATGCTACGGGGAGCTGTAGTACTCACTATTCAATGAGAGGTTGTGGTGATGCTACGGTGAGCTGTAGTACTCACTATTCAGTGAGAGGTTGTGGTGATGCTACGGGGAGCCGTAGTACTCACTATTCAGTAAGAGGTTGTGGTGATGCTACGGGGAGCCGTAGTACTCACTATTCAGTGAGAGGTTGTGGTGATGCTACGGGGAGCCGTAGTACTCACTATTCAGTGAGAGGTTGTGGTGATGCTACGGGGAGCCGAAGTACTCACTATTCAGTGAGAGGTCGTTGTGATACTGCGGGGAGCCGTAGTACCCACTAGTCAGCTTAGTCAGCGAGGGAATGTTGTGATGAAGTGCTCTCTGATCAGAGCTTGACGCAGAAGAGTTTTAGGCTTGGGTAACCCTAATAATTGAGTGTGTGGAAGCCTGGGATCGAACCAGGGGCGAGACTGGGGTCTCCATGTTTATCGGAAGTCGTTATATTCTGAATTGAGTAGTGGTTTCCGTGCCCAAAGAGAAGTGGATCAGTGACGTTCGCATGGGTTGCGGGTCACAAGTCGTGAGTTGAGTGGTTCGTTGGGGTGAGTGGTTCCAGCTCTGGGTTAGATCGAACTCACGAGTTTGAGTTTGGCTCTGGTAGTGCGTTGAGTAGGCAGAATGAGATTCCAGATTCAGAGCTGAATTTCATTTGGAAAGGGGTATTGCTTCTATTTGGTGCCTTAGACCTGAGTGAGTCAATTCGTTGGTGTGAGAAAACCGCGAAATGCATGGAACTAATGAGTAGTAGACGACAGAGGTCGAGAGTGAAACGAATTCCGTATTCGCTTGAGGAAAAGCGAACTTCGTGACTTGTGTGTCACACTGGGCCGAGATAGCTAGTGTGGGAAGGAAGTCAGTGAAACATGTTGAGGTGTGCAATGGGTAACCTTTGGAGGTTCAACTGTGAAGTCAGAAGTTGACCTAGTGCTCGGTATTAAAAAGGGGTATGAAGAACGAAGCTGGGACTTGTGATTGTGATGTCTGAGGACACTTCTCAGCGAGCCTGGTTATTCTCTTGTATCTGGAGGGCAGAGTGTTGAGGATTCTTTGTTCGGATGGGTTCTGATAGCAGTTTAGTGTATGATCCCTGGTGGGGTGTGGACCCTTCCGTTTTTGGAGCGTGATTTGGATCATTAGCATGATGATATGAGTGAGCGGTAGCCGATTGTTGGATTTGGTCTTGTGAGAATCAGAGGATCAGTGAGTTATCAGGGTTTGATATTCGAGGAGCGAATATCATGGTGATCGCTTGAGTAGGCGGTCTGGCGGCGGGTCAGGCCACTAGAGCTTCCGGATAGTAGGAAGGAGTATATTAGCGACAGAAGAGTTGGTTCAGTTCCGGTCTTGGGAGTTTTCTGTGGTTTCGGGTGTCCATGGAGAAAGATATCGGTGTAGTATGAGATTCTTTCGGTGGTGCCTTTTGGGTTGATGATTTCATTATGTGAGTGGTTAAAGAGTGATTTCGAGGGCGAAATCTAATTCAAGTGGGGGAGAATTGTAACATCCGGATTTCCAGGGACATTATCGTGTATGTTAATCTTGAGATTTAAGGAGGGACTCGACAAGTTGAGGGACCAACTCGCCGAGTCGAGTCGAGTTGATCGCGTGAATTTAATGAAGGACTCGACGAGTCCGAGGAGGGACTCGCTGAGTAGGTACTGGGCAGAGAAACCCTAATTTCCCGGGTATGAGACCTATTTAAAGGAACTTATTGCCTCATTTGCGGCTACCCTTCCTTAAGAGCAAACCCTAAACGTGTATGGAGAGCCATGAGCGTCTTAGAAGCTAAAACTTTGAGTAAACTAGTGCATCTCTTGAGGAGAAGAGGAGATCACCCATCAAGGGAGCTAGAGAATCAGTGGATCTGGTGTAACTTCGTGCAATGGCTTGAGTAAGAGGTAAAAGCTTGCACCTTTCTTGTTATTTTGCTTAGATCTTGTAGATATGGAAGATTAGGGTTTCTTCCACCATTGTTGGGACTTTGTATGCATAAGGTCTCTCATGAGGCCTAGACTTCAGATCTGGACCTTGTGAGGTCCAGAGAGTCCAAAGATTATAGCTTTAGTTAACCATAGAAGAGTTATTGTGGTTAATCATCCTTGTTAGAGTTATATTGGCATTATGAGCCTTACATGCCATGTTTAAATGTAAAGCTTGCAGCTTTACGTGACAATCGACCCTCAGGATGGTAGATCTAGTGTTTGGGGTGATGGATCTGCCTTAAATCGTCTGAATGAACATTTTTCTGAATGAACTCGCCGAGTTGATGAGCCGACTCGACGAGTTGGTTAGGGTTTGTCCCGAGGAACCGAACCAGGCGATAGCTCGACGAGTTGGGGGTCAACTCGACGAGCTGAGCTGGACTGACATGAGATTTCTGAGGAAAGTAAGCGGACTCGACGAGTCGCAAGGGTGCACTCGGCGAGTCGGGTCAAACATGGACTGTTGACTCGAGTTTGACTACTGTTGACTTTGGGGCTTTGATCAACATAAGTAGTAGAGACCATGGAGGAGTAAAATGGTATTTTATCCACTTCAAAGAGTTAAAGAGAGGAAGAATAGCCTTCGGTCATTAGAGTTGTGATTAGAGTATCACTTAGAGATATTCATCCCTTGTGTTAGGTGGAGGCTAGTTTGAAATCCGGGAGCGGGGTCTTTACTTGATGCTGGTCAGGTAAGTCTTCTCACTATACTTTACCATGAGTGCTAATTAGAGTTATGTGACAGAGTATCTTGTATGCTATGTATGTGATGTGTTGCACTGCATTACTTTTATGTGATTTATGATGTGTGTATTCCAGAGGTTACAAAGTTAGGACCGGAAGGTCCACAGAGTTAGGACCAGAGGGTCCACAGAGTTAGGACCAGAGGGTCCACAGAGTTAGGGCCAGTGGGCCCACAGAGTTATAGCCTCGAGTGGCTAATATGTGTTATATGTGGTATTTTGGGGAACTCACTAAGCTTCGTGCTTACCGTGTTATGTGTTATATGATTCAGGTATCTCAGAGGATCGCGGGACGGCACCGGCTTGATTGTACATACCAGAGAAAGAGTTATATTTTGAGGATCCTGGATTATTAATGGAGTTGTGCTTGTAATTTGAATAAACGAGATTTCTATACAAAATGTTATGAAAAATATGCGATTTTAAAAATGAAAAATCTGTTTGAAAAATTATGGTGTTACATAATTCTTGATCAATACTAATTAAATAATCTTATTAATATATTAGAACTTATAATATATTAGTAAACCTTAAGTGTTATTTCTCTCATTTTAGTCTATCCAAATGCATGATGCCATGCAACCCAAATGGACCATGCCAATCGGGTCAAGTACATACCAAATATAGTTATGGACTTAGACACTAATCCAATAGTATCCCACTTGGATAAGTCTAAAACTATTATTGAGTATGACTTCAAGAACCGACTGGCAATCGTAGCTCTTTAAGCCGCTGTCGAACGCTGACGTTGTAACTGAACTTTGATCTCGTCAATGACTTGTCCATTAGATAAGGGATCATATATTCCTCCATTCTAGATATCATATGGACTGAGACATGGATTATAAATCATTCTCTCTGTCCATTTGTTGTTTCCCGATTTCCGATTCATGATGACTGACTGATTGAACAAATCAAATCAGTCCTGGCTTGGCCAAGCACTCACATGTGTCATCGCTAAATCATCGAGTGGCCCACAGATATCTATTTTATCCCGAAGGTAAAAGGAATGGATAAACTTCGACTCATATGGCTTATTCTACTACTTGTTGAATCATACACAAAGGCACGTTTTATAACATCGAGTTACCAATGCGTTTTCGCGCAATCAATGTACAACCAACTCATAGTAACAACTCATATCTCTAGGTTTGAAGAATATAAGATATTATCATCTCATGATCACTCGTGATAAAATCCATGAAGTGATTCAAATGAGTGCGGGTTGAATCCAATACTCAGAACTTATGAGCACTCATGAGTGTTGTAGCACTACTTTGTCCAACATCTTAGACCTCTACAAGCCAACCCAAGACAGTCTTCATTCATATCTACTTCCAACATATGACCGACTATGGATGGTTTGAATAACTTAGTCATTCAGGAAGAATGACCTAGTTATTCTGGAAGTCAAAACATGCAAAGTGAAACACAAGAATAATCGAATCCAATATGGTCTCAGAACTTATGAATATAAATAAAACACCTTTTATTTATCACCATATTGATTACCCATTATTCATTGTATACTGTTTCAACTATCAACGTTATACTTGAATTAAAATAATAGTTGTCCCATGCTCCAAGCATGTACACTATGTTTTCTAAACACTAGTCATGTCATACACCAAGTATGCACACTATGTTTGTCTAAACATTAGTTATGCCATATATCAAGTATACACACTAAGTTTGTCTATGATCTTTACTCTATGAAATAGATCGATTGAACATAATTCCAATGATTATCATTTCACAATCCCAATTCCTTACCGCAAATGCAAGAATTCCAAATCCTGCCATTTACCAAAATCTGTTAGATTATAAACTTATATGCATTGATCCTCTTATAATGATTATGCACAAAGTCACAGAGACTTGTCAACAGACATTACAGAGTATTCCAATGGAGATCAACTCCATGGAAATATTCTTCTTGCATTAAGTTTTTCTAATCTTACACAGATTGAATAATTTCAACCTGTGGAAACATTTCCATATTCCCATTTTGACTATCACTTCTGAACAAGAATTGCCTCTTTTCAGAATATGTCAATATGGTCCTTCCAAAATTAACACTATACTTCCAACTGTCCCTGAGCAACCAATCTTTGGTAAACCTTAGATTGTCCTCGACAATTGCTTAATCATTTTAGTCATTTCCAATTCTATAATTTTCCCTTCTTAATGCCTTGAGCATTTGGAAAATTTAGAACGGATGAATATTATAGCACATGCAATCGATCCTATATCTGAAGCATATGGGATACAATTCATGATGTCTCACATAAAGACATGATACTAGACCAGTCTTTTGCTATAATATTTCTGTATCTATTTGCCAAGTTCTCAAAATTCATATTATGAAAGGGATGTCGTAATCATAATCGAATTTTAGAACGCAAATAATGGACCCATATATAGAATTTCCTTATGTTGAGCCATTCCAACACAAAATTCATATATATCCTTGACTAAAGATGATTAAAACCTCAATCTAAGCTTTCAGAATTGAAATGAAGTATAATTTCCTCTCCCTTAATTATAGCAAAACAAGTTTTCAACCTCTGCAACTTCACGAATTGAAACTTTTGTTTTCTATAATTAACATTGCTCCTGCAATACTAATAATAATTATCATGCTCCCACTAACATGATGATTATTAGCATAACAATTATGCTCCCACTAGCTTTGACATGTACTCAGAAATCAACTGGACTTCTAGAAATCAATACTTTATTGACTTTCTTACCAAATTTTAGACTTCTGATACGAAGTGCTTTGATAAAACTTTATCAAGATCATACACCTTTCTTTAGATAGCACACATGTGTGTCTAAACAATTTCAGAACTTATGAAAAGGGATGCCGTAATCATAGTCTCAATTGTTTAGACCTTTGTCATTCCTCACAAATCTATGTTAGTGTGCCGGTTAACTACACACGCTCCACTAACGACTTTGAGAATGTAAATATCACAACTGTTATCTACTTAAAATCTACTTACTGTAAGTGTTTCCTCACCATCATTTCCATGAATCGGAGAGAAACCTTATGACACTTAGATTGTTTATGGTGTAAGTGTTCTTATCCAAACCCATATGGACTGAACTCAATCTTACTTTCTTGCTACCTGGCAGCACAAGGGTCTGCCATTGCTTCCAAGTTGTTATGCAACCAATTGAGAACTCTCAGAACTCATATGCATAGCCAACTTTAACTGGAATGGGCACAGAAATAGAGATATGTCAACACGATAGGTTATAAACCTCACGTCGTGTGCTAGTGATGAACTACAGGTTTTTATTCTCGATTAGATCTTGAAGCTTTTCCAAGATCTCTAAGACTCCCACTGTCCTTTTGACATATAAGACTCACTTGTCAAATATTCAAGAGATAGTGCAGATTCTTTATCAAGACAAACACTTTACACAATTGGCCTAAGTTGGTCTTTGTTTTATCCAAAACATCACAACTTACCAATTTCAAATGTACAAGAGTAGAACACTTTTACTCTTACATTTGACAAGTATTATAAACCTTTCTTTAAGATATGTCACTCATCTTACGGTCTTGGAGTATGACTCTAAGACTTGTTTTGGAATGAAGTATGACTCATCTTCTTGATTTAACCATTCCAACAATTCAAGAATCCTCTTCTTAGTCATAAGAATGCACTAAGATGTCCTTAGAGGACTAATTGTGACATGATTTCTAAATCATTAAGATGATCAAGAAACATGATACTAAAGTACTCTCCCATATTTTCAGATTTGAGAAACTTTTATCCTTCTGCCTAATTTAATTCTTCTCATTCGTTCTGCCATATATTGAAAATTTTCCAATGTTTCAGAATTATACTTAAATTGGTAAGTATAACCATATTTACTAAACTTTAGTAAATCATGACGAATAGTCTTATCGATATTTTGTGGTGGACTTGATCAGTGCACCAGAATGTGTACTCGATCCCTTAGTCCTTCACTTGACTCACATATACATGTGAACAAGGAATTAATCTTAATTTTCCAAACATGAAAATTCTCATTCATCATACTATATAACGTGCATGATTTCCAAGTTTCTATCCAACTGAAACCTTGGGTGATGAGAATCTTTCCTTATTTGGTAAATTATGACACTACCACAAACGAAAGAATCAAGTCCATTTTTCTAATATTGTTATCAATGGAATCATATAAACAACCATTTTTCACAAATACCACAGTAAGGATATTTAAAATAAATATAAAATTAAAACCTTTTTATTTTATTTTAAAACTTTGCGAAAAAAAACTTATCCTTATAGTGCAAATGCATATGAAAGAACTTGTTGTTATCTATTCCTAAGCAATATAGCATAACTCCTAAGCAACAGCTCAAAAATTTTGATCACCAAACCATGCGATCGAAATCCATCTTCGCGATCAGAATCAGCATATACTTCTTTTAAGTTTCTTCATTTTTCTTTGATTCTTAAAACAACAATATGTGACCCAGTCACATCATGTAATGAGAATCTCAGAATAGAAACTTATCAGAGTTAGATAGTGGACTTCACCTGAAGTAGAATCAAACATATTGACTTGATCAACCCTATGATCCTTCAGGTAAATAGGCAGTTTTGTAACCAATGCCCCTTCTTTTGGCAATATGAACATATGGACTCTATGGAAATGGTACACGGGACTATGACAGACTTAGACTTTCTCTTTACCATTTTGTCAACCGAGTTGACTATGGCCGATCCCTTTTCCATTGGGAAGAGAAAGCCTTTTCTTGATAGCCAATTTTACCATTGTCAATGTCCATTGGCAAGTTGATCTCCTAATCAAATTTGCTTTACTAGTCCTCAAATCATTGTTGATTTAGCAGCACCAAGCAAATAGATAAGATCATTAAGGGTCATGTCATAGTCTGTTTCATAGTAGTCCCAAAGGAACTCACTATGTTACTTAGAAAGTGATTTGAACATCCAACTTTCTTAAGACTTTGACACCCAACTCTCCCGCCTTGTCAATATGTGACTTCATCTCCAAGATGCGATCACACATAAACCTTGCTTGCTAATAGGGCTTGAGTGACCTTGAACTTGTGGGTTAGGGAGAATAATTGGAGAAGGTGGAGGAAGTGAAGTTCCAAGAGATTTGGAAGATCATAGATGTCTGAACTAGACATATTTTGGGGGATATTCAAGATAGTTGATCTAAAGTCCTAAATATAACACCCAATATGAAATATTAAGGCTAGGACCCAACACAACATTTTATAACTTGGAAGAGGGATGCCGTAATCCAGGTTATAAAATATTTAAAGGTAGGTGAATGACGATTCACCAATTTCCACAATGAAAACGAAATAATTTATTAGTTTTTAATTGGTTTTGAAACTCCTAGATTCTTTTGAGATTCATTGAACTTTTCAGTGGCATGTTTCAATCTCGATTGTGCCCTTCAGGTTTTGTGACTGGGATGCCGAGGATCACAAAAAAGGTATGAATAACCATGCAAATATACTTGGTACCCTTAATATTTATCACTTAATCGATGTGCCGGTTAACCACACGCACTCCACCGATCCTATGATAAACATTAAGTTACCCTTTGCCTACCTTGTTAAATCCAGGTTAGTGTGCCGGTTAACCACACACGCTCCACTAACCGACTTAAGCAAAATTGCAAAGTGTAATTTCATGGGTTAGCAGCAAATTCATATTTTCCTAAATAACTAAGATTGGGAATTTATAAAAGTTTAGTTACTTAGTATTTATCATTAATACTTTTAATGAAGGGAGAATTATAGTCCTTGTCCTACCCGTTCGGCTAACGACCCTCCACCAGTCAAGGAAGCGGTGGGTGAGAGTGGACACCCATTAAGCTCTGCCATTTTATAAGCAACAACCTTATACCCCCCTTATAGACCGGCTTCATGAATGAGGCCTACTAACGGTAAGACTGACTTGCTCTTATACATATATATATATATATATATATATATATATATATATATATATATATATATATATATATATATATATACATATTATTAACTTATAATACTATAAAGTATAAGGGTTGAATTTTAACTTTTAAAATTCTAAGGGCTTAACTTGGAATTAAAGTATTCATAAGGGAAAACTTTTCAAATTCCAAAACTTGAGGGCAAGTTTTTGAAACTATTCAAAACTATTCAATTCCATAACTTATGTGTTTAAAGTAGTTTTTAATACATAAAACTCTTCAAGTTCCATAACTTGAGGACAAGTTATGGAAGACTTTAAACTATTAAAAGAATGTAACTTTTCCTTTATTCATAACTTATGAAATATTTATGAGTTTTATGATTCTTAAATGTGAGTTTTCATGTAAATTGAGGACAAGTTACAAAAACACATTTTAGAATCAACTCTTAGATTAAAATGGATTGAAAACAACAATTTCACATAACTTTCCTATCAATCTAAGCAACTCATAAGAACAAGATAATTCAAATCAAACTTTTTCATGAAATTAGCCTAACCATTAAACTAATACAAAACATGAGTCTATTGATAATTATCTTTGAAATTAGATTAGAATGAACATTACCACATCAAAAATAGGTTTATAGGTTCAAAAACAGCTTAGGATAATGATTCTAGTCCAATTCCAGCCTTAAAAGTTGAAAATATGTTGTCAGGAGGTCCTACTCATCGAGTGTATGAACCTACTCGACGAGTAGGATGAGTTTCCTCATGGACTCGGCGAGTCCATCAGTGGACTCGGCGAGTCCAGTGCCCAAACAGCCCGAAAATCGATTTTTTCAGCATTTTTCAGCACTTTGCATCAAGTATAATTAAAAACAAACCTAGTCTCTGATACAACTGTTGGTTTTTGAGCATTCTAACACTCCTAAGTGTACATGCAACCCTAAATACCTTGGATCTATGTTTTCTCTATTATACATGCAAATATGAATATTCCAAGGTATTACCCTATCTAACATACAATCTTTGATACTTGGGTAATAAAAACAAGTTTGAAGACATACCTTTTATGTAGCTTGATTCCTTGATGCTTAAGAGCCGAGTACCCCAAGTGTGACACCTCAAATGGTTCACACAATATCAAATACACTTGGAATAACTTAGAGAGAAATGAACCACTTCATGAAATCGGCAAGCCCTTACCATACACACATAGTTCTCACTTGGTGGCCGATTTTGACAAGAATAAGATGCTTATATAGTTTGTCACAATTAGAGTTACACCATGTAAACCCTAATTGTCATGGTCTTTCATTTCCATGATCCATGGGTACAAAAACACCATGGAGCATCCTATGGGTTTTAGCCCAACTTGATAATCCATGGAGCATTAGCCCACTATACAAGTATGGATGATTTACACAATCAACCCATATATTTAATTAGTCTCCTTTTGATCACTTAATTAATTCCAAATTAATTCTTGATCAATAATAATTAAATAATCTTATTAATATATTAGAACTTATAATATATTAGTAAACCTTAAGTGTTATTTCTCTCATTTTAGTCTATCCAAATGCATGATGCCATGCAACCCAAATGGACCATGCCAATCGGGTCAAGTACATACCAAATATAGTTATGGACTTAAACACTAATCCAACACTTAGCCCATTAACTGACTCTTTATGGACCACTAAAGCCCAATTGCTAAGAAGTCGAAAGATTGGCCCAAACCGAGGCCCAAACGACTAGGAATTTGAATCCAGTAAGTACACGGGGCGTACTCCTTTGTACGCTAAGCGAACGGGCTGCATGGCTTGTACGCCCATCGTACTACCCTGTTAAGCAATAAACTTCAAAAGGGCTTAATCCTTTAAGACCTTAAGCTCCAAACACAGATCTGAGTCCACTAGAGTGTCTTAATCCATAAAGTCGATTACTTGGTGGCTTGCAACCCACCAAATGGACCCAAACTTGAAATATAACAACTATCTTCCATGTAAATGGCTAGAACTCATGCATGACCACAAAAGGACCTTCAAGATCGAAACTTTACTGATATTGGGACTCATATAGCACTAAGGGTGGCAACCCTAAGCCTAGAAACGGATTTGAACCATAAAAATCCATTCTTGGGACCTAAAGAGGTCTGAAAATCCATTAACATAGATCTAAGCATTCATGAGGCAAGTTGAGAGCTTTTTACCTCAAATAAGTGCTAAATGGTGATGTTGTCTCAGATCCTTGAGCTCAAGCTACGCAAGTTCTTCTTCTTCAACTTCTTCTTTCTCCTTCCAAGCTTCTAAACACCACAATGAGCTTCATAAGGCCAAAAACACACAAGGATGAAGAATTAAAGGCTATCTAGGGTTTCTGAGGTTAAGAGGCTGGTAAGGAGGCTAGGGTTTGAGTCATAATGTTGTATTTATATGGCTTAAACCCTAAAAATTAGGGTTTGGATTCTGCTCGCGTACGCTGCGCGTACGCACATGATCCCCCCCGCATCCAATGCTGCACTACGCCCCGCGAACGCCAAGCTTAAGCCCAACGTACGTCTTCGGGTAGCCCACTAAATATCGGCCCACTCACTAAGGCCCAACTCAATAATCCAATCCTTAATCTCAAGTCCAACAACTAATTCTAAAGGAATTAAATAATTATTATTACCTCAAGTGACGGATGTTACATAAAGCTTACCCAAATCGATACAAAATTCCAAGCAATATAAATATTGATAATAACTAAGGAGAAAGCGAAAGATAACATACCCATAATATCACCTGCTGGAGCCCTGGCCTCCCCTGCCTGACACTGCAATGCTCGGCTCCTCTTTGTTGGGGCTCCTGTTCTACCCTTTCGACCATCAGTGATCCTCAAAGTAACCGGAGTAGGTGCACTCACTGTTCCTCCCCTCATCATCGAACAATCGGCCTTCTTGTGGCCCACTTGGTTGCAGTGAAAACATAAAGGGCTTGCCCCCTGAGGACAATCCCTGCTAACATGACCAACCCTACCACACTTGTAGTAGTCCATACCCCTAGAACGACAAACCCCATCATGCAGTTTCTCGCACGTGCTGCACCGACCCCGACCCTGTTGGCCCCTCAATCGCTGATATGAAGTTTTGGGTCTCTTCCCGGGACCCTCCACTATGTGCACCTGATCTTTCCCCCTCTTCCCTAGGTGCTCTAAATCGATCTCCCACTCTCGGGCTCTAGAAATCATATCATTCAGGGTCTTGCACCCTGATATACTCACAAACTCCCTGATGTCATCCCTCAACATATCATGATACCTGATCTTCTTCATCTCCTCATCTGTTGTATACTGAGGAACCAATAAATCCCTCTTTCGTAACTTGGCAGTGATCTTTGTCATAGTCTCCATAGTCTGACGAAAGTCCTGAAACACCCTCGTCAACTGCTGCACCTCAATCACCTGTGCAAAATCAGCTCTGAACCTGGTCGAAAAATCATCCCACGACATCACATCAACAACATCATCACCCACCTCACGTCCTACCTCCTCCCACCATTCTTGTGCCCTGTCCTTCAAAAGGCAAGAAGCAAATCTAACCTTCGACTCCTCAGGGTATGAACTCGTCCTGAACGCGTTAGCCATCTCCACTAACCACCTCCTACTGGCAATGGGGTCCTTCTGACCATGGAACACATGAGCTCCACACGAACGGAACTCATGGAAAGAAAGAGTGCGAGCTCCAATGATATCCATAACCTCAGCACAGAACGCGCCCAAGCGCTCATCCAAAATCTCCAGAATCCCCTCCTTGACCACACCAAAGATCACAGGAGTCTGCTCCAAAATACTGTGCGTAATCTCTGAAGAGATGAACTCCCAGATTTGCTCGCTAATCGGTTTAGTACCTGTTCCTGAGCCGGAACCAGAACCTAAACCTCCTCCTTGAGTGATCATTACCAAACTGAAAAATAACATGCAAATAATCATAACATACTCAAGAATCCTCATCCCACAAGCTTCCTAGATTCTCCAAGACTCTCCCCGATTCGAGTATGAATCCTTTGCTTTCAGTAGTATGAGCCCAATACTACCTTGCACACCTATCCGTACTTTCCTCAGGAATCATACCGAATCCTCTAAGTCACCTTCTCAACTGATGCACCCATTGATCACTAAACAACGCAGCTAGAAACACTGAAGCATTTCCTAGGCTCTCCTAGGTTCCCGACCTCACCCAACCCTCAGCTGCTGAAAGGCTCCCACCAATTTTCAACTAACTACCTCATGAATATAGTCAAAAGCAACAGAGATCAGATAATCTTTTGATTAAAATACTCAACCGTAGAATGGTTGGACTCAGACAAGAGTTGTGCAATAGGGTTAGATCTATCACTCTGAGATTATTTAACCTGTGCAACATGTGACTTAGCATATTCACTTAGTAGTTGATCCACATCGCGAAGAGTCCCACAAAGCACAAAGCAAGCAGAATTCAGGCAACGGAAAATCTAACCAGCATACACCAATCAAACCATTTTATCAACTTATCTGATATCCATACTAGCATGCAATCCTAAAAGCTCATACAATCAGGAATATAAAGCCATCTCTCCTATCATAAAATCCTGAGTAGATCCTTAGCCCTAATCTAGCATGTAATTCTCATAATCATATCATATAACATAATAAACATGTATTGGTATTCTGGGAACCACTTACTTGAGCTCGGCCGATTGCACACATCATACCCTTTTCTTTGATTAGAAACCCCTTTAATAAAACATTTATTTTATGAAAATTTCACCAAAACCTCAATTTGAGATCAGGCACACCCGAGAGTATACCCGAATCCCTCAAACCAAGGCTCTGATACCAACTTGTAACATCCCAAAAGAAGAAGGTAAAAATTTCATTTTTACTACAAACAAAATGCCCATTTATCATTTACTCAAACCCTTAAGGTATTTTATAATAAAAATAGTTATCAGAGTAGAATCCCAAAATCTCAAGGTTGTGGAAAATATGGGTGTATGCGCTGCGATCAAGCCGAACCCTTCCCTTTCAAACCAGAAGTACCTGAAACCATAAACAACAACTATAAGCACAACGCTTAGTGAGTTCCCTAAATACCACAAACCATACATAACATAAAAGTCATACATATCAAACATGCAATAGAAGGTGCTATGTGTCAATCATAGTCTTGCCATTATGCCACGAACCGTATCATGGTCTTTCCTTGCCATGTCGGGGCCAAAACCCTGGGTCTTACAGACAAATGCCAGGAGCCACCTCATGGTCTTCCATGCAAGCATCACAGAGACAACTAGCATACAATCTACAACTAACTATCTACTTAACTGCCAGGGTCCGAACCCTGGTCTTGCATACTGATTTGCCACGAGACACCTCTGGGTCTTTCATACAAATGCCAAGGGACACCTCCTGGTCTTCCTATAATGGGTCGGCATTGGGGCCTACGACCCATAATACAGTGAGGAGACTCACCTCAGACAACTGAAACCCACAAATAAAAATCCGACCGCAGATCTGCTAAAATCCACGCGCTATCAAATACCAAAATGACAACCCATTAATAACTAGATCCTGACTCACACTAAGAGTCCAAAACCCCAAAATCTAAAATAAGCATCTAAGGCTCAAATATGGCAAAATTTTCCAAATTTGGCCCAATCCCTTTGATGGGCCTTTTCCCAAGAAGGTCAACAAAATCTCAACAACCCAACCCATGAATTCTGATGGCCTGAAATGGCCCAAGAAAACCAAGCCCACTCAAGCCCAAACAAAAGAAATCCATCATGATGAGTACGCGGGGCGTACTCAGCCTGTACGCTCAATGTACAACATAAACGGCTTGTACGCACAACATACAAACTCGTACACCCAGCTTACTCACCAACATAGCATGCATAAGATTGCATGGAGACGTGATTTTAAACCCGATACCCTACCTACCCATTGGATGGATGCTCCTCAAGAAACCCTACCCCTAATAAACTCCTCCAACCGCCAACCTCCTTCCACCATCTTTAGCCTCCACCTTTGTGGAGACCTCCAGCCGCCGCCGTCATCTTTCTCGCTGTTACTTATGCCGCCGAGCTCCGCTAGTTGTTGTGACGCTGCTGTTGAAGGCCAAGGCTGTCATGGGACGTCATGGCAGTGGATGACCGGAAGAAGCACATCGGTGGGCTTCGTTGCGGCTGTTCCAGTGGGGTCGTCCACCTTCTCTCTCTTCTCCATCTCTTTCGGTTAGTACTTCGTTGTTGCCGCCGCCGCTCCGAGCGGTTGTCATGGTGCTGCCAACTACTCCGCCTGCTATATGCCAACGTGAAATGGTGGCGGTGTTCGTAACCCATAAGGTGGGATGTTGTTGTCGTTTGCGGTCTCAGCTTTTCCTTCCCCATTGCTTCGGTGTTACACCACAATCACGACCGCCGCTGCCCGTATGGCTCGTTCCTGCTGCTCCGGTCGACATCCACCACCCCGAGGGAGGTTGCAGTGCGCATTCCAGCTCCGGTGTCACAAGTATATATGGATATTCCGGTGATGTTGTTCATTGTGTGGGTGTATCTCGGCCGGAAAATCAAGAGAAGTCATCACCACCACCGTGAGGTGGTGTCTGTCACCTCTAACCACCGCCTGCCACCATCAGGGTGACCGAGTGTGTGTGTGTGTGTTATTTTGTGTGTGTGTTTATTTGGATATTGCGTTGTAAAATGTATTACTTGGCCGAATTATTCAAGGAAAACAAACCGTCACCGCTGTGAGGTGGTGGTTGCCACGTCACGCCGCCATTCTGCCACCACATTGGGTGGTTGAGTGCTTTTGTGTGTGTGATTGTTATTTTGGGATGCTTGGATATTTTTTTAGCCAAAAATCATAACCACCACCACGAGGTGGTGGCCGCTACCATTGACCACCACAACCCGAGGTGGTAGTGGGTGGTGCCCGACTTAATTAACAATTAATTAACCTAAAAGCTTAATAAATGGACTAATTGGATCGCGATTGGGTTGGAAACCATAATTAGGGTTTAGAAAACCCTAATTTTTTGATGTGTTAATTTGGAATTGTCGGGACCCGCATGTTTGGACTATTGGATTGGAATTATGAATTAATCCTGACTACATTGTATGTTTGGACTAATGGAGTGGTGGACTTAATGGATTAAGTCCTTAATAGGCTAAGTAGGAACACTTAACCCTAATCGTCATTGTATGTGAAAACCCTAATTTTGCTTGGGCCTTAAGTTGGGCCTTTTGTTGGGTTTTGGTGATTGGGCTATTGATGGGCCATCCAAGAACAAGTATACGAACTAGAATATTTGGATTGGGCCTTAGGATAAGGCCCATTGGAAAGGCTTGGGGACAATTTAGCAAATTGGGCCATCGGTGGGAAATAATTGGGCCTTGATGATTATGAGATATTGGACCATTGGAATGCCAAGTGTTTGGACTAGAGTAAATGGTTGGGCCTTAAGGTAAGACCATGTGAGGGGTTTGGTCCCAATTTGGAAAATTGGGCCATATGTTGGGCTTTGGTCCATTATTTGACTTTTTGGGCCTTTAGAGTGTGTGCTTGGGCCTTGGGCTTGAATCAAGCTAGGTTGGGGGTAAAGTAGTATTTTACCCCAAGCATGGACTTATGGTTATGTGTTGGAACCCAATTATTAATTGGGTGTCGTTTTGATGTTCACAGTTCGGGAATCTATCATCCAGCGGCTAGACTTTATCCGCGGGAGTTTAGTAGTGTGAGGTGAGTTCTTCTCACTATATCAACAGGGTATAAGGCATCAATTCCGGCCCTTTTTCTGATTTGTATTCGGGTTTATTGGATGATGATATGCTTAGTAACCTATTAGGTCTGTATCCTGGAATATAGGATGATGCTATGTTAGTGACCTATTAGGTCGGTATCCTAGTATACAGGATGATGCTATGATTAGTGATATGTTAGATCGGTTTGACTGCTTGTATATGCTAGCTAGCGTTCGATATATGTATATGTGTTGATTATATATGTGGGGTTGGGTTGAGGCGGACCTACTTTGTGTTGTAGGCCAACATACCTAGGGCGGCCCGGATAGACTGCAGGCCCGGTAGGGCGTATCAGCCAAGCCGAAGGCCCGGGTGGGCGGACCAGACATGCTGAAGGTTCTAAGAGTGGGCCAGATAGACTGCAGGCCCGATGAGGGCAATCCAGTCATTCTGTAGACTCTATATGCATGTTGTTTATTTGCTATGATATGGTTAAGATTGTATGGCGTTGGTATTTTGGGGGAACTCACTAAGCTCCGGGCTTACAGGTTTTGGATTTATTTTCAGGTACTTCGGATCATCGCGGGAAGGCGAAGGCGTGATCGTGCACCTCCTCACATTTTTATGATTTAACTTTTGGGATACTCTGATATGAAACTATATTGAAAACGTTTTGTAATAAATAATGGTTTTTGAATGTTTGAAAAGGTGTTAAATTGGCATGAATTTTATGGGTGTTACAAGTTGGTATTAGAGACTTGGTTTGAGTGAATTGGAGGAACACTCATGTGAATCCAGTTTCAAGCTAAGGAAAAGATTTTCAAAATGTTTTTTAAATTGTTTCAAAATACTAAAGGAGGATGTGAAGTGTATGATCAGCCGGAGACAGTAAGTAGACCCCAAAGTACCATTCGGTTATTTGATATTGTGATATGTTAGAACAACATGCTAGTGGTAGGCTAGGGATCTTCAGGAATTGCATGGTAGAATTGCCTGATTATATGATGCCTTAGTTCTTATAGAGTTCTCTTGTTGAGATGATTTGTGACTCTTTCGCGTGTGAACTGACTATTGAGTGGATACGTTAAGTCACATGCTGCATGGTTTAAAGGATCTTAGGCTGAGAGGTTTGATCCTGCTGCACAGCTCTTGTCTGTGTCCAACCGTTGTAGGATTGAATCTTTTAGCCTAAGATTGTTTAAACGTTGGGGTATGTGATTGTATTCATGCGATAATCATCTGACACCAATGGAGGGTTGTATGGAAAAAGTGGTATGGATGAGTTGTGCGGGGTCAGCCGGCCAGTCGCGTATTGGATGAGGTAGCGGTGTTTTCCCTGATTTGGGCGCGGTTCATAGCGGGTCAGCATGAGGAAGGATTAGCCACTCTCGAGAGAGTGAGGGCAGGGTGAAGATGCACGCGAGATGCTGGGAGTCTGAGGTCGAGGATTTCATAAGAGGATATGTCTGATTTTGTTGCATCTTAGTGCTAGTTGGCTTCTCTGCTCGAATTTTGTTTGCTTGCGCTTTGTGGGACCCATGTTGATGGGAGCTAACCATCAAATGAATACATTAAAAATTACATGCTATGAGGGTTAAATATTCTTAGTATAAAGGACTTGGACCTATTGAGCAGCTCTCGTCTGAGTCTGTAAGTCCCCAATCTGCTTGTGTATCAATCAGATCTGTTTGATGGTGCGGAATCCCAATCAAACGAATGATGCCAGATCAATAGAAGAAGAAGGAGAAGAAGAATAATTTGAATCTATGATGTATTCAAAGATATGAGTGATGCTCCATACACATTAGATTCTCTCACACACCCTTTTCTTTTCTCTAGTTTCTCTCTCTACAATATGCTCTCCTTCTCTCTCATTAACTCTCATGCACTCCTCACCCTATATATATGAGATAGTTGACTGTACACGGGTTTACGGCCGTAAACCCGTGTACGGCCGTACACACAACCGTACACATACGGCCGTAAACACCAAGCTGTTTACGGTCCTAGACACAAAAATACATTTTCCTAGAAAAGTAAAGTATAAACCAATATTTAGACCTAACAATCTCCCCCTTGGTTTATAGCTTTCTTTTCTAATTGACCCAACAAACTCCCCCTAAAAAGTAGCTGACTTTTCTTGTTAATCTTCACTGGGAGCTTTGACTTCAGCGTTAATCTTTGATTTCTTCACAACTTCAAGATGAACTTGATGAATCTTTAATGAATGACTTCATCTTGAGCAGTTGGGCTTTTCTTCAAAATTTGACTCTGAACGCACATTGGGTGAGGAGGCTTCTTGTACTGATTCTTGAAAGATAGCGCTTTCAGCTTGAGAATCTTCAGAGAGAACAATAGAGAAATCTAATCTTCTGGATCACATCAGCAGTCTCAAGATAGCAGCAAATTGATTGAGGAGGCTTCAATGCAATCTGTCACATAATCTTCAATTGCAGCTTCACCTTGCTTCTGGGGTTGAAGGATTGAATGTTTAAAGAATAATCTTCATTTCTTGCTCCTTCGAATGAGAATTCTTCGATGATCACGGACGAAGCCTTGGCTCAGAAATTCTCCGATACAGTCTCCATGAGTCTTATCTACATCTAAATTCACTTTTCAAGACAAAACAAAACTAAAAGATAAAAACTAAACTAAAAACAAAGTTAGCACACAATATTATTTTTTTTATTTTTTTTGAACAAGAAATAAAACGGAAATAACACTATTTTTGTTTTTTTTAATTTTCTGATTTTTGTTTGGTTTTTAAAATTTTAATTCTCCCCCTAGTTTTTTAAATTATAAGAAAACTATGAAAAAATTTAATAAAAACAAAAAAATAATAGCCAACTTTAAGAGTGATTTGGGATCAAAGTTTTTAGACAGCCTTTATCCGTTTATCAGTACCTCTCCCTTCATAAATAGATCTGGTCAATCACCGGTATTGTGGTCCACTTAAACACGAGAGATTGTGCCAAAATTAGGACATACTACAAGTGACAAGACAATGTGATCCTATGTTCCTAGATAATATTCCTAAAGGACCACTCAACTAACGACGACCAAAGATATTGTTGTCCACCTAAATTGAGCAGCGAGATCTACAGACAACCTAGTGATTGTTCAATTTTAAATGTACTAGAACATGTTTCCCGCTTCCTGACATACCCCAATAATCAGGAACTTCCAAAGTACTCCTTACTTTAGGTGAGCAGACAATTATTATGAGATAAGTTAGATTTAGAATGCATATGCTATACACCCAAGTCGGATCTCTTCCAATCTCGCAGAGGGTGAAACATATGACTAACCAGATTTAGAGGGATTGAGAAGTAGAATGGTGCATATGCTGTGTACCAGGTTGGATGTGTTTGGTTATGAGCATTCTAACACTCCTAAGTGTACATGCAACCCTAAATACCTTGGATCTATGTTTTCTCTATTATACATACAATTATGAACATTCAAGGTATTATCCTAATCTAGCATACAAAATAATAAATATAACAAGATAGAATACATACCTCTTTGATGTAGAATGTCTTCATGAAGCTTGAGTGCCTAGTGCCCCAAGTGTGACACCTCAAATGGTTCACACAACACCAAATACACTTGGAATAACTTGAGAGAAACTTGAACACTCCTTGAAATCGTCTAGCCCTCACACTCACACATTAGTGCACGATTTCTTGAGCCATGGGATTCTTTTATATGGTGGCTATTAGGGTTACACCATGTAACTCATAACTTTACCCATTCCTTATGCTCCATGGATTTTAACCTCCATGGAGTATCCATGGGTCACCCCATGGACTTAGTCCAACATAAGGAATCTTGGATCACAAGCCCACATATATAAGAATGAATGATTTACACAATCAACCCATATATTTAATTAGTCTCCTTTTGATCACTTAATTAATTCCAAATTAATTCTTGATCAATACTAATTAAATAACCTTATTAATATATTAGAACTTATAATATATTAACCAACCTTAAGTGTTATTTCTCTCATTATAGTCTATCCAAATGCATGATGCCATGCAACCCAAATGGACCATGCCGGGTCGGGTCAAGTCTTACCAATTATAGTTATGGACTTAGACATTAATCCAACAGGATGTATTTCAATCACGCAAAGGAGACAGCATATGACTAATAGACAGGAAGAATTGCATAGATAGAAGATGCAGAGAAATAGAATTGCATATGTTGCAGTCCAGGTCGGATGTATTTCAATCACGCAAAGGAGGCAACATATGACTAACAGAAAGAAAGCAAGAAAATAATTTCCTACAGACCTACTTTATCGGAATTCCCAGTCGCCCCATCAATACCGGCATTAAGGACATAGTCTGTACATCGAGGAAGAGTTAAACCACGGTTATAGATACAGATTATTTAGTGTGACCGGTGGATTCTCATGTATATCTCCCTGCTCAATCTACCCAAGCGTCGTATTGTCAGGCTAAATGGATCTATCTAGGTCAAGATTTTTCAAGTCTCTAGATTCCTTAAGTTCATCTACACCTAGTCAAGTTCATTTAAATCTTTCGTGCCTACCAGCGCATTGAACACAGAGTCTAGACAATTCAGCTTTGGTACCTTACACAGATTCAGATTACCTGTTATCACAAAGTTTATATCACTTCCCCAACACATCACCTGCAAGCACATTCCATTAACAACATATTTTTTGATTTTCTGATTTTCTAATGTTTTTGGATTTTTTAAATTTTTAAAATTTTTGTTTTGTTTTTATTTCTCCCCCTATATTTGTGCATAGGAGAGAAACGAAATTAAATGCGCAAATTTAAACTATCCTAAAACAAAAATTTGTCTTTGAAGCGAATCAGCTTAAGAAAAACTCAGGAGTATCGAGAAGAAAACTCAAACCGTAAGTCACCGATTGAATTTGCATCCAGAAGGTCTGAGAACAGCACGCATAATCTCTAACAGATCCGAAAATTCTTCATGTCATTAAGCACTGACTGTAACGCCCGCGTTTCTGGGCTAGGCATTAATAGTAATGTAATAGTATAGGTTAACCTTTGTAACTCATTTTGAAATAATAAGAATGTATTATTTGAGTATTATGTGTTTTATGCTTAATTGTGTGGCTTAATTGAATTAAGGATAAAAATAAGCGATAAAATAAAATATTAGATAAAACCGATATCTATAAAGGATGTGGTAGTGGTCGTGACGAGGTTTCCGAATATATAAAGAATGCAAAAATCTGAGTTATAACGAAGAAGTTATGATATGTCAAAGTTTCGCGACAGAACCGGCACGACGCTGGATGACGTAAAATATGAATTTGAGATAGAGCGATATATAGCCTTAGTAATCTAAACGAAAGTCGTAGAATACATTAAACCGCGAGCGTGCATAAAAAGAACGTCTAAATCTGACTTCGTATGAGGAAGTCATGATTTTTCTAAGTTTCGACTTAGCAGTATGCAGCCTGAAACTCGAATATGAGATCGAGTGATTTCTAGCCGAAACAATCTAAAATAGAATCGATGATCTTGTCGATAGTAGTCCAACGGTAAAAAGACAGACGAAAACGGACGTCGGATGAAGAAGTTATGATTTTATAACGGAGACTTCCTGTCCCCGCCTACTAAAAAATAATATAATAAAAATAAGGTCAAAATTAGCCGACGGAGTCTAAATAAGAGTTGTAGAGCATAATCTCACCTATGCGTGGATATAAAGAATGTCGAAAACGGACATCGTATGCGAGAGTTTTGATTTTCAGAAGTCCGAGGCACGCACCCCGAGGAGGGAACGCCCCGCGTTCGGATGAGGAACGCCCCGCGTTCGGATGAGGAACGCCCCGCGTTCGGAAGCTTGGCCTCGGATTAGCCACGTCGTTGCTGACTCAGCTGTCATCGGATAAGACCCTCTCCCCCGCTCCTACGCGTTGCGTCCGAAGGAACGCCCAGCGTTCGGTGAACGCGTTGCGTACTCCGAAGGAACGCACTGCGTTCGCAAGGCCAGCCTCCCCTATAAATAAGATGCGAGGCCAGCCGTCCATGGTTGCCAAATTTCTTTCTATCACTCCATTTTGCCTCGTTTTTGCGTGCTAGTCATACCCCCGATGCCCCGGTATAAATCCCGACTCCCGAAGCAAGTTCCGAAGCCCGAAGATCCCGAGAAGAAAAGAGTTTCCGAGCCGAAGCTCTGCCCGCGAGAAGCCCGGTGTGTGAAGATCTTCCGGTTTCACCGAAGAAGTACTACTCTTAGAGTCGTAGTGCTGTCCGATCATCTTCTGATCAGGTGAGTGCATAGTCTCTTTCATAAACACGATTTAATACAAGTAAACGTATTAAGTATACGTTCTATGTGAGTGTATATTCCCTTTCTTCTAACACATAGATATGAAGTTTCTACTTTAGAATACGTGTTACGTGTGTATAAATATATGTGTATATATATGTTATCTGTTTATTTGGGATGAGTATTGAATGAGTATCTTATCAGTTTTTAAGTTGCATATGAATGCATATGTATGTTGTTATCTACAAAAATGTTGGGTAGAACTTGGGTAGATAGTTGATGTGTGATAAACTGATGAGAGGCCTCGATGTGATTGTGATCTAGTCATTCAGCAGAATATGGATGACGACCATGGACTCTTTCTAGACTGTCCTGTGGAACGCTAGCAGGCTCATAACCTGTAGGTGTTGGAGAACTTGGGTGTTCATTTGCTGTATTCTATCCCCCTCATGGTTGCCTTAGGACATTCATTGCTGAGGAAACCCCTTTTCAGTATCGTCAGTCCCAATGAAAATCCTAGATTAGGTCCCTTGTAATAGTTGTTGTTTTAGGGACGTAAAGTGAGGATAACGGGAATGGGTAATCGGGTTATTGTTGGTTGGTGAAATTAAACATAATTATTTATTGTGGGTTGAAAACCCTATATGCTCACCAGGATCCCAAGCCTGACCCACTCAGTTTCTTTGTATTACAGGTAGTGGCGCGAGAGCATAATTTGGAGAACTTGTGAAGATGTTTTAGTTTATAGACCAGTAGTTATATATAACTGTGTAAGGTCTACGTTTTATTGTTTATGCTTTTGGTTCTGTATCGGAACATGACATCCCGAGTTTTGATATATAATGAAAATACATTTCTTTAAGAAATGCTTTGATAAACCTTATTTTATCATGTAATGTTTTTGGGGACAAATTCCGCAACTCTTTTAAATCAATGGATTTACTCTGAAATTATTTTAAAAGCATAAATGAAACCGGTCTTTTCTGGCCGTGATTTTGGGGATGTCACAGTTGGTATCAGAGCATTAGTTTAAGCGAACTAGGAATTTGTAGGATTTCTAGACTTAAACTTAGAATGCTAAGTGAAGATTGTGAGATGTGTGTCTGTTATATTCAAACACGAGCACTAGTTTATTTTAGAAGAGATGCCTAAAATTCCCTTATGTGCTAAATGTTATATGTTGCCATATATGATATTATTTGTTCAGATCTACGGTTTGTTGCCAACCGGATCTGGAGACCTTATGTGTTTAGGATTCTAAGCGTATGATGACGGAATTAGAACTAGCATGTAAACGTGTGACATCCCCAATTTCATGGCCAGAAAAGACCAATTTCGTTTATGCTTTTTAAAATAAAATCAGAGTAAACCCTTTTAAAAGATGTTGCGGAATTTGTTCCCAAAACAAAACATGATAAAAGTTTATCAAAACCTTTCTTTAAGAAATATATAATTTCCTTTTATATCAAAACCTCGGGATGTCATGTTCCGATACAGATCAAAAGCATAAACAAGACATTATAAGCCTTACAACACTTATTTACAACTACTGCCCTATAATCCATAAATCATTCATCATCATCCGACTATGCTCGGGGTCCACTACCTGTAATATAAAAAGCTGAGTGGGTCAGGATTGGAAGCCTGGTGAGCATATAGGTTTTTCAACCCACAATAAATAATAAACTTATTAAGTTCTCAGTCAATAATAAATTTATTAATTTCATCAACCAAAAATAACCCTAATTACCCATTCCCATTATCCTCACTTTACATCCCTAAAACAACTATCACAAGGGACCTAGCCTAAGGATTTTCACTAGGGGTGACAACATTGTTTTCCTCAACAATTTATGTCAAACAAGACAACCAATAAGGTGACAACATTGCTTTCCTCGACAATTTAAGTTAAACAAGACAAACATCAGGGTGACAACATTGCTTTTCTTTAGCAATTTATGTCAAACAAAACAACCTAACATAAAACAACCAATAAGGTGACAACATTGCTTTCCTCAGCAATTTATGTCAAATAAGACAACCAATAGGGTAACAACATTGCTTTCCTCCGCAATTTATGTCAAATAAGGCAAACATCGGGGGTGACAACATTGCTTTTCCCTCAGCAATTTATGTCAAATAAAACAACCAATGTGGTGACAACACTGCTTTCTTTAGCAATTTATGTCAAATAAAACAAACATCGGGGTGACAACATTGCTTTCCCTCAGCAATTTATGTCAAATAAAACAAACATCAGGGTGACAACATTGCTTTCCCTCAGCAATTTATGTCAAATAGGCACGAAGTCACATCGTCGCCAAGGTTTATACAACAGGCACTACGTCACATAGTCGCCAGGGTTTATACAATAGGCACTACATCTCATAGTCTCCATGGTTTATACAATAGGCACTACGTCTCATAGTCGCCAGGGTTTATCTAATAGGCACGAAGTCACATAGTCGCCAGGGTTTATCTAACAGGCACGAAGTCACATCGTCGCCAAGGTTTATACAACAGGCACTAAGTCCATAGCTGCCAACATACTAAATCCATAGCTACCAACGTACATCTATACTGTACTTCTATCCCTCATACTTTATCTACCCATGTTTTACCCAACGTATTTGAAGATAAAATATATATACATTTTAAATCATTTTAAACATGTATAAAACATTCATTCAACATCCATCTCAAATAAACAAACAACATATATACACATATCACATATTTTATATAAAATACTTCATATCTATGTGTAAGATGAAAGTGACTATACACTCACTTGATTTAATGAAAATCGGGCAGCAATTCGTTTCCTAAAACGATCGTTTCTAATAAAACCGAGAGTTTTATTGAGAAACCGGGCTCTGCGAAAGGTCGGGCTTCAAAACCGAAAAGATAAATTTTTCGGGCTTCTCGGGAATCTCGGGGCGTGTTTCGGGCTTTGGAATAAGTACCGGGGCTTCGGTGGATGTCGGGATAGTAAAAATATGGAAAAAGGGGTCAAAAATGGCAAAATCCCATTTTTACCCGGGAGGGTTCGCAAGTCTCCTATTTATAGGAGGGGAAATCCGAAGGTCGGCCGAGAAGGGACACGCGGCAGCGAGGGGTTCGGACACGGGGCAGAAGCAGCAAAGGCCAGCGAGGCTCGGATGCAGCAGCTGGCGCGCTTCCATGCGAGGAGTCATCGGCTTCGGACGCGAGGAGTCATCGGCTTCGGACGCGAGGAGTCATCGGCTTTGGACTCGTCATCGGCTGGGTCTCCGGCTCGGACAGATGCAAGCTCCTAAGTGGACCGAGCTTCGGTCCAATGGGGAAAGAGGGTGACGACTTCAGACCAATCAGCGGGTGCCACGTGAGGTTGTGATCCAATCAAAAGATGCCACGTGGAGGCTGCATGCGAAGGGTGACGTGGCCGAAGCCACCTATGCGAAATTTCTCGGTTTTCGCGCCAAAACTTCTAAAATCCATAACTTTCGTATACGAGCTCCGTTTTTCACGTTCTTTATATGCACGCGTAGGTAAAATTACGCTCTACAACTTTCGTTTAGACTTCGTCGGCTAATTTTGAATTTAATTTTTATATTATTATTTTTAACAGACCGGGACAGGAAATCCGTTAAAAATTCATAACTTCTTCATCCGACGTCCGTTTTCGTCAGACTTTTTACCGTTGTACTACAAATGACGAGACCTTCGATTCTCGTTTAGGTCGTGTCGGCTAAAAATCTCTCGATCTAAAATTCGAGTTTTTAGCTGTCTACTGCTAAGCTGAAACTTCGAAAAATCATAACTTCCTCATACGAAGTCAGATTTGGGCGTTCTTTGTATCGAACTTCTCGGTTTAACGAATACTACAAGTTTCGTTTAGATCACTAAGGCAAAAAATTAGTTTATCAAAAACTCACTTTTTACGACATTCGGCACCGTGCCGGTTTGTCGCGAAACTTCGAAAAGTCATAACGTCTTCGTTATAACTCGGATTTCGGCATTCTTTATATATCCTGAAACCTTGAGACATATACTAAAACTTGGTTAAGATTAATACTTCTAAATAATCTTCCATCAAAAAGTCATTTTTGATGCTTATCGTCTCTAAATTGACTAGCCCGGATCTACGGGCGTTACAATTATCTCCCCCTTAGGATGATTATGTCTCGGAATCATCAACGAAAATAGGACTTGTATAATGATTCCATACGTTATCTTTGCATCCTAACTAATAAGCATGATGCTCAATCTTACACCTGCTCTTCGTACTAGGTTGGACTTTCAATCGTAACCTACAAGTTACAAAATAAATCCTTACTGAGGACTCCTTCTTCTTAGGATAAGTACTTCCCCTTAACTATTCTAACAGATCGACGGGTCATGTTCTAATGACCTTCATCGGATGATGCAACATCTAGACTCAAGTCTCTTTGAGTCAAATTCCAGAATGGAATATACCTTCGTTCATATCTTAATGTGATATAATCACATTTTAGCATATAGCATTTCCAGCTACAAGCTTCATTAACAACAAGCGCGATGCTATCGATCGCATTAATTTCAACCTTCTGACTTTAGTCAGATGCTGCATCGAACTTGGTCCTCCGAACCATGTAACAAACTCATCGTAGTCGGACTCAATTTGATATGACCACTAGGGTCGGAATAACAACCAACTTACTAGTCATTACCGAAACAAGGGTAATGACATATCCGAATAAAATGGAATCAATCACTAGTTTCTTGGTAACCTTGTGACTTTCCCTAATCCAAGTGTGAGTCATGTGCTTCCAGTAGTATAGATCTCTACTACTATTCACACCTACTCATACTCGTCCCAAGTACTTGTTGGGTTATGAGCATTCTAACACTCCTAAGTGTACATGCAACCCTAAATACCTTGGATCTATGTTTTCTCTATTATACATAGAATTATGAACATCCAAGGTATTATCCTAATCTAGCATACAAAATAATAAATATAACAAGATAGAATACATACCTCTTTGATGTAGAATGTCTTCATGAAGCTTGAGTGCCTAGTGCCCCAAGTGTGACACCTCAAATGGTTCACACAACACCAAATACACTTGGAATAACTTGAGAGAAACTTGAACACTCCTTGAAATCGTCTAGCCCTCACATTCACACATTAGTCCGATTTCTTGAGCCATGGGATTCTTTTATATGGTGGCTATTAGGGTTACACCATGTAACTCATAATTTTACCCATTCCTTATGCTCCATGGATTTTAACCTCCATGGAGTATCCATGGGTCACCTCATGGACTTAGTCCAACATAAGGAATCTTGGATCACAAGCCCACATATATAAGAATGAATGATTTACACAATCAACCCATATATTTAATTAGTCTCCTTTTGATCACTTAATTAATTCCAAATTAATTCTTGATCAATACTAATTAAATAACCTTATTAATATATTAGAACTTATAATATATTAACCAACCTTAAGTGTTATTTCTCTCATTATAGTCTATCCAAATGCATGATGCCATGCAACCCAAATGCACCATTCCGGGTCGGGTCAAGTCTTACCAATTATAGTTATGGACTTAGACATTAATCCAACAGTCTCCCACTTGGATAAGTCTAAAACTATTATTGCGTATGACTTCAGGAACCGATCAGCAATCATAGCTCTCAAAAGCTTCTGTCGAACTCTGACCTTGTCGATGAACTCTGACCTTTTTCAATGACTTGTCCATTAGATAAGGGATCATATATTCCTCCATTCTAGATATCATATGGACTGAGACATGGATTATCAATCATTCTCTCTGTCCATTTGTTGTTTCCCGATTTTCGATTCATGATGACTGACTGATTGAACAAATCAAATAAGTCCTCGCTTGGCCAAGCACTCACATGTATCATCTTTAAATCATCGAGGGGCCCACAGATATCGATTTTATCCCGAAGGTAAAAGGAATGGATAAACTTCGACTCATATGGCTTGTTCTACTACTTGTTGAATCATACACAAAGGCACGTTTTATAACATCGAGTTACCAATGCGTTTTCGTGCAATCAATGTATAACCAACTCATAGTAACAACTCATATCTCCAGGTTTGAAGAATATAAGATATTATCGTCTCATGATCACTCGTGATAAAATCCATGAAGGGATTCAAATGAGCTCGGGTTGAATCCAATACTCAGAACTTATGAGCACTCATGAGTGTTGTAGCACCACTTTGTCCACTAACTTTGACCTCTACAAACCAACCCATGACAGTCTTGATTCATATCTACTTCCAACATATGACCGACTGTGGATGGTTTGAATAACTTAATCATTCAGGAAGAGCGACTTAGTTATTCTGGAAGTCAAAACATGTAAAGTGAAACACAAGAATAAATGAATCAAATATGGTATCAAACCCTATGAATATAAATAAACACTTTTATTTATCACCATACTGATTACTCATTATTCATTGTTTCAGTTTTATCAACTTTATACTTGAATTTAAAACAATAGTTGTCCCATGCTCCAAGCATGTACACTATGTTTTCTAAACACTAGTCATGCCATACACCAAGTATGCATACTATGTTTGTCTATGATCTTTACTTTGTAAAATAGATCAATTGAACATCACTCCAATGATCCTCTTTTCACAGTCCCAAATCCTTACTGCAAATGCAAGAATTCCAAATTCATGCCATTTACTGAAATCTGTTAGATTCTAAACTTATATGCATTGATCCTCTTAATGATTATGCACGAAGTCAGAAAGACTTGACAACAATCATTACAGAGCATTCCAAAGGAGATCAGCTCCTTGGAAACATCCTTCTTTCATTAAGTTTCCTAATCTTACACAGATTGAATAATTTCTAACTTTGAAACATTTCCATATTCCATTTTGACTATCACTTCTGAACAAGAGTTGCCTCCTTACAGATTATGTCAATATGGTCCTTCCAGAAGTAACATTATACTTCCAACTGTCCTTGAGCAACCAATCTTTGGTAAACCTTAGATTGTCCTCGACAATTGCTTAATCATTTTAGTCATATCCAATTCTAAACCTTTTCCCTTCATAATGCCCCAGGCATTTGGAAAATTTTAGACAGGATGAATATAGCACATGTAATCGATCCTATATCTGAAGCATATGGGACACGATTCATGATGTCTCACATAAAGACTAAACCAGTCTTTTGCTATAATATTTCCATTTCAATTTGCCAAGTTCTCAAAATTCAGATTATGAAAAGGGATGCCGTAATCATAATCGAATTTTAGAACGCAAATAATGGACCCATATATAGAATTTCCTTATGTTGAGCCATTCCAACATGAAATTCATATATATATATATATCCTTGATTAAATACGATTAAAATCTCAATCTAAGCTTTTAGAATTGAAATGAAGTATAATTTCCTCTCCCTTAATTATAGCAAAACAACTTTTTCAACCCCTGCAACCTCACGAATTGAAACTTTTGTTTTCTATAATTAACATTGCTAACTTGCAACCTTTGTCATAATTATCATGCTCCCAGTAACATGATGGTTATTAGTATAACACTTATGCTCCCACTAGCTTTGACATGTACTCAGAAATCAGCTGACTTTCTTACCAAAGTTCAGATTTCTGATACTAGATTGTTTTGATAAAACTTTATCAAAATCATACACCTCTCTTAGATAGCTCACATGTGTGTCTAAACAATTTTAGAACTATGAAAAGGGATGTCGTAATCATAGTCTCGATTGTTTAGACCTTTGCCACTTCTCACAAGTCCATGTTAGTGTGCCGGTAAACCACACACGCTCCACTAACGACTTTGAGAATGCAAATATCACAATTGCTATCTAGCTAAAATCTACTTAGTGAAAGTGTTTCCTCACCATCATTTTCATGAATCGGAGAGAAACCTTATGACACTTAGATTTAATAGTGTATGTGTTCTTATCCATGTGAATTTGTCGAAACCATAATCACAAGACAAGGTTAGTGACAAATCCAAACTCATATTGATTAAACTTGTGCAATCTTAAATTCTTGCCATTTGGCAGCTCAGGTGCCTGCCATTGCTTCCAAGTAGTTGTGCAACCAATTGAGAACTCTCAGAACTCCTATGCAAAGCCAACTTGAATAGGCACAAAAATTTCAACACGATAGGTTATAAACCTCAAGTCGTGTGCTAGTGAAGGACTTTAGGTTTTATTCTTGATTAAGTCTTGAAACTTTCAAGAGCTTTAAGACTCCCACTGTCCTCTTGACATATAAGACTCCCTTGTCAAATATTCAAGAGATAGTGCGGATTCTTTATCAAGACTAACACTTTACACAATTGGCCTAAGTTGGTCTCTGTTTTATCCAAAACATCACAACTTACCAATTTCAAATGTACAAGAGTAGATAACCTTTTACTCTTACATTTGACTAGTGTTAACAAACCCTCTTTAAGATATGTCACTCAAGTTACAATCTTGGAGTATGACTCTAAGAATTGTTTTGGAACGAAGTATGACTCATCTTTTTGATTTAACCATTTCAACAATTCATGACTCCTCTTCTTAGTCATAAGAATGCACTAAGATGACTTTAGAGGACCAATTGTGATATGGTATCTTAATCATTAAGATGATCATAAACATGATACTAAAGTACTCTCCCATCTTTTCAGATTTGAGAAACTTTTATCTTTCTGCCATACTTTGATTCTTCTTATTCGTTCTGTCTCACATTGAAACTTCTCCAATGCTACAGACTTATACTTAAACTTATAAGTATAACCATATTTACTGAACTTAAGTAAATCATGACGAATAGTCTTCTTGATCTTTTGTGGTGGACTTGACCAGTGCACAAGAATGTGTACTCAATCCCTTAGTCCTTTCCTTATTCACATAAGGAATTAGTCTTAATTTTCCAAGCTGAAAGTTTTCATTCATCATACTATACAACTTGCATGATTCCAAGTTTCGGTCCAATTGAACCTTGGGTGATGAGAATCTTTCCTTATTTGGTAATATTAGACACTACCACAACCGAAAGAATCAAATCCATTTTTCCAACATTGCTATCAATGGAATCTTATAAGCAACAACTTTTCACAAATGCCATTGTAAGGATACTTAAAATAAATAAAATCAAAACCTTTTTCTTTTATTTTAAAACTTTGCGGAAAAAACGTATCCTTACAATCCATATGAAAACCTTGTTGTTATCTATTCCTAAGCAATATAAATATCATAACTCTTAACTAATAGCCCAAAATTCTGATCACCGAACCATGCAATTGAAATCCATCTTCGCGATCAGAATCAACATGTACTTAATAGAGTTAGACAATGGACTTTACCTGAAGTAGAGCCAAACTTATTAACTTTAACATCCTTAGGTAAATTTGGCAGCTTCGTAACCAATGCCCCTTCCTTTGGCAATAGTTACCTATGGACCCTTGATAATGGGACTATCTCAGACTTCGCCTCTCTCTTTACCATTGGGTCAACCGAGTTGACTATGGCCGATCCCTTTCCATTGGGAAGAGAGAGCTTTACTGGATATCCAATGTCATCATTGTCAATGTCCATAGCGTTTTAGGAAGTTGATCTTAGCAAATAGATAAGATCATTAAAGGTCTTGTCTTAGTCTATTTCATAGGATTCCCAAAAGAACTCACTATGTGACTTAGAAAGTAGTTGAGCCACCAACTTTCTCAAGACTTTGACACCCAACTCTCCCAGCTTGTCAATATGTGACTACATCTCCAAGATGTGATCACACCTAGACCTTGCCTTGCCAATAGGGCTTGAGTGACCTTAAGCTTTTTAGGAACTTGTGGGTTAGGGAGAATAATTGGAGGAGGTGAAAGAAGTATGATATCCATGGGACATCATCTTCATTTAGGAAAGCTTGTTTCAAGAGATTTGGGAAGATCATAAATGTCTAGACCAGACATCTTTTTGGGAGATATTCAAGATAGTTGATTTAAAGCCCTTAATATGACACCCAATATGAAATATTAAGGCTAGGACCCAACAAACTATTTTATAACTTAGAAGAGGGATGTCGTAATCCAAGCTATAAAATATTTGAAGGTAGGTGAATGACGATTCACCAATTTCCACCATGAAAAACAAAATAATTTATTAGGTTTTAATTGGATTTGAAAGTCCTAGATCTTTGAGATTCATTGAACTGTTCAAAGGCATGTTTCAATCTCGAGTGTGCCCTTCAGGTTTTATGACTGGGATTCCGAGGATCACAAAACAAGGTGTGAATAACCATGCAAATATACTTGGTACCCTTAATATTTACCCCTTAATCAGTGTGCCGGTTAACCACACACGCTCCACCGATACTATGATAAATATTAAGTTACCCTTTGCCTACCTTGTTAAGTTCAGGTTAGTGTGCCGGTTAACCACACACGCTCCACTAACGACTTAAGCAAAGTGCAAAGTGTAATTTCATGGGTTAGCACCAAATTCACATTTT
Source organism: Lactuca virosa (assembly GCF_052849685.1). Lineage (NCBI taxonomy): Eukaryota > Viridiplantae > Streptophyta > Magnoliopsida > Asterales > Asteraceae > Lactuca > Lactuca virosa. The sequence goes on from NC_136428.1 coordinate 30,818,469, forward strand.
CCTAAGTAACTAAGATTGGGTATTAATAAGAGTTTAGTTACTTAGTATTTATCATTAATACTTTTAATGAAAGGAGAATTATAGTCCTTGTCCTACCCGTTCGGCTAACGACCCTCCACCAGTCAAGGAAGCGGTGGGTGAGAGTGGACACCCATTAAACTGCCATTTTATAGGCAGTAACCTTATACCCCCCTTATAGACCGGCTTCGTGAATGAGGCCCACTAACGGTAAGACTGACTTTACTCTTATACATATATATAAATATTATTAACTTATAATATTATAAAGTATAAAGGTTGAATTTTATCTTTTAAAATTCTAATGGCTAACTTGGAATTAAAGTATTCATAAGTGAAAACTTTTCAAATTCCAAAACTTGAGGGCAAGTTTTGAAACTATTCAAAACTAATTAATTCCATAACTTATGAGTTTAAAGTAGTTTTAATTAAAAAAAAAAAAAAAAAAAAAAAAAAAAAAAAAACTCTTCAAGTTCCATAACTTCAGGACAAGTTATGGAAGACTTTAAACTAATTAAAAAAAAAAAACTTTTTTTTTATTGTAACTTATGGAACTAATTAAGGTTACACTTTTTTTTAATTTAATGAAGAGACTCTTGAACCTCCATAACTTGAGGACAAGTTATGGAGTCATAAAACCATTTAATTAGAACTAGACTCTTCATTTTGTAACATTTGCCAACTTTTATGAGTTTTATGATTCTTAAATGTGACTTTTCATATAACTTGAGGACAAGTTACAAAAACACACTTTGGAATCAACTCTTAGATTAAAATGGATTGAAAACAACTATTTCACACAACTTTTCTATTAATCTAAGAACCTCATAAGAACAAGATAATTCAAATCATCAATCTTCAAGAAATTAGCATGAACATACAAACTAATACAAATCTTGAAATTATGACAATTATCTTAGAAATTGGATTAGCATGAACATTACCACATCAAAAACAAGTTTACAAAAACATCTTAGGGTAATGTTCCTAGTCCAATTCCAGCCAAAACAATCGAATATATGCATCCAACTCGATTTTTCAGCTACTTTTGCAAGTATAACAAGAAAACAAGCCTAGGCTCTGATACCACTGTTGGGTTATGAGCATTCTAACACTCCTAAGTGTACATGCAATCCTAAATACCTTGGATCTATGTTTTCTCTATTATACATAGAATTATGAACATCCAAGGTATTATCCTAATCTAGCATACAAAATAATAAATATAACAAGATAGAATACATACCTCTTTGATGTAGAATGTCTTCATGAAGCTTGAGTGCCTAGTGCCCCAAGTGTGACACCTCAAATGGTTCACACAACACCAAATACACTTGGAATAACTTGAGAGAAACTTGAACACTCCTTGAAATCGTCTAGCCCTCACACTCACACATTAGTGCACGATTTCTTGAGCCATGGGATTCTTTTATATGGTGGCTATTAGGGTTACACCATGTAACTCATAACTTTACCCATTCCTTATGCTCCATGGATTTTAACCTCCATGGAGTATCCATGGGTCACCCCATGGACTTAGTCCAACATAAGGAATCTTGGATCACAAGCCCACATATATAAGAATGAATGATTTACACAATCAACCCATATATTTAATTAGTCTCCTTTTGATCACTTAATTAATTCCAAATTAATTCTTGATCAATACTAATTAAATAACCTTATTAATATATTAGAACTTATAATATATTAACCAACCTTAAGTGTTATTTCTCTCATTATAGTCTATCCAAATCCATGATGCCATGCAACCCAAATGGACCATGCCGGGTCGGGTCAAGTCTTACCAATTATAGTTATGGACTTAGACATTAATCCAACAGTACTGTCTCGCAGTCCCCAAGTCCTAAAATCACAAAACAATTTAACACATACGAATGTGTCCAATTAATCATAGAATTTTCCTAGACTCTACTAGGACTTCTTCCACGCGTATCTTCAATCATCAATTCTACTTCAACTTGGTTGGTGATGGAAATTCCAGACGATGGGACAACTTCAAGAATTACACCAACCATTCATCATCCTGCCAATCGGAGGTGTACTTCAGAGGTACCGTACCCCTCTAAACGTTCTGTTATTTTATTAGACATATTCTAAAGGCAAGATACCACTCTTATGATATCTTCTGATAGGTATCATTCACTATCATAAGCTTTTCATTTCCTCCATCTACTCAATTCTCTACGAGTCTTCACCATAATGTTTTGTACACCCCAGCAAACGTTCGGTGTACCGGGCGAGAATTTAAGATAAGAAAGCTTTATTTACGATAGACGTATAAATCTCCTTATCACTCCGAAACGTTTACATGCTAGTTCTAATATCGTAGTCGTACGCTTAGAATCCTACACACATAAGGTTTCCAGATCCGGTCGGCAACAGACCATAGATCCGAACAAATAATGGCGTATATGGCAAACATATAGTATTTAGCACATAAAAACATTTTAGGCATCTTTCCTAAAATAAACTTGTGCTCGTGTCTAAAATATAGCAGACACTCATCTCACAATCATCGCTTAGCATTCTAAGTTTAAGTCTAGAAATCCTACAAATTCCTAGTTCGCTTAAACTAATGCTCTGATACCAACTGTGACATCCCCAATTTCACGGTCAGAAAAGACCAATTTCGTTTATGCTTTTTAAGATAAAATCAGAGTAAACCCTTTTAAATGATGTGGCGGAATTTGTTCCCAAAACAAAACATGATAAAAGTTTATCAAAACCTTTCTTTAAGAAATATATAATTTCCTTTTATATCAAAACCTCGGGATGTCATGTTCCGATACAGATCAAAAGCATAAAAAAGACATTATAAGCCTTACAACAGTTATTTACAACTACTAGCCTATAATCCATAAATCACTCATCATCATCCGACTATGCTCGGGGTCCACTACCTGTAATATAAAAAGCTGAGTGGGTCAGGCTTGGAAGCCTGGTGAGCATATATGGTTTTCAACCCACAATAAATAATAAACTTATTAAGTTCTCAGTCAATAATAAATTTATTAATTTCATCAACCAAAAATAACCCTAATTACCCATTCTCATTATCCTCACTTTACGTCCCTAAAACAACTATCACAAGGGACCTAGCCTTAGGATTTTCACTAGGGGTGACAACATTGTTTTCCTCAACAATTTATGTCAAACAAGACAACCAATAAGGTGACAACATTGCTTTCCTCGGCAATTTAAGTTAAACAAGACAAACATCAGGGTGACAACATTGCTTTTCTTTAGCAATTTATGTCAAACAAAACAACCTAACATAAAACAACCAATAAGGTGACAACATTGCTTTCCTCAGCAATTTATGTCAAATAAGACAACCAATAGGGTGACAACATTGCTTTCCTCCGCAATTTATGTCAAATAAGGCAAACATCGGGGGTGACAACATTGCTTTTCCCTCAGCAATATATGTCAAATAAAACAACCACTGTGGTGACAACATTGCTTTCTTCAGCAATTTATGTCAAATAAAACAAACATCGGGGTGACAACATTGCTTTCCCTCAGCAATTTATGTCAAATAAAACAAACATCGGGGTGACAACACTGCTTTCCCTCAGCAATTTATGTCAAATAGGCACGAAGTCACATCGTCGCCAAGGTTTATACAACAGGCACTACGTCACATAGTCGCCAGGGTCTATACAATAGGCACTACGTCTCATAGTCGCCATGGTTTACACAATAGGCACTACGTCTCATAGTCGCCAGGGTTTATCTAATAGGCACGAAGTCACATCATCGCTAGGGTTTATCTAATAGGCACGAAGTCACATCGTCGCCAAGGTTTATACAACAGGCACTAAGTCCATAGCTGCCAACATACTAAATCCGTAGCTACCAACGTACATCTATACTGTACTAAATTCATAGCTACCAACGTACATCTATACTGTACTTCTATCCCTCATACTTTATCTATCCATGGTTTACCCAACATATTTGAAGATAAAATATATATACATTTTAGATCATTTTAAACATGTATAAAACATTCATTCAACATCCATCTCAAATAAACAAACAACATCTATACATATATCACATATTTTATATAAAATACTTCATATCTATGTGTAAGATGAAAGTGACTATACACTCACTTGATTTAATGAAAATCGGGCAGCAAGTCGTTTCCTAAAACGATCGTTTCTAATAAAACCGGGAGTTTTATTGAGAAACTGGGCTCTACGAAAGGTCGGGCTTCAAAACCGAAAAGATAAATTTTTCGGGCTTCTCGGGAATCTCGGGGCGTGTTTCGGGCTTTGGAATAAGTACCGGGGCTTCGGGGGATGTCGGGATAGTAAAAATATGGAAAAAGGGGTCAAAATGGCAAAATCCCATTTTACCCGGGAGGGTTCGCAAGTCTCCTATTTATAGGAGGGGAACTCCGAAGGTCGGCCGAGAAGGGACACGCGGCAGCGAGGGGTTCGGACACGGGGCAGAAGCAGCAAAGGCCAGCGAGGCTCGGATGCAGCAGCTGGCGCGCTTCCATGCGAGGAGTCATCGACTTCGGACGCGAGGGGTCATCGGCTTCGGACTCGTCATCGGCTGGGTCTCCGGCTCGGACAGATGCAAGCTCCTAAGTGGACCGAGCTTCGGTCCAATGGGGAAAGAGGGTGACGACTTCGGACCAATCAGCGGGTGCCACGCGAGGCTGTGGTCCAATCAGAAGATGCCACGTGGAGGCTGCATGCGAAGGGTGACGTGGCCGAAGCCACCTATGCGAAATTTCTCGGTTTTCGCGCGTAGGTAAAATTACGCTCTACAACTTTCTTTTAGACTTTATCGGCTAATTTTGATTTTAATTTTTATATTATTATTTTTAACAGACCGGGACAGGAAATCCGTTAAAAATTCATAACTTCTTCATCCGACGTCCGTTTTCGTCAGACTTTTTACCGTTGTACTACAAATGACGAGACCTTCGATTCTCGCTTAGGTCGTGTTGGCTAAAAATCTCTCGATCTAAAATTCGAGTTTTTAGCTGTCTACTGCTAAGTTGAAACTTCGAAAAATCATAACTTCCTCATACGAAGTCAGATTTGGGCGTTCTTTTTATCGAACTTCTCGGTTTAACGAATACTACGAGTTTCGTTTAGATCACTAAGGCTAAATAGTAGTTTATCAAAAACTCACTTTTTACGACATTCGGCACCGTGCCGGTTTGTCGTGAAACTTTGACATGTCATAACTTCTTCGTGATAACTCGGATTTCGACATTCTTTTTATATCCAGAAACGTTGAGACATATACTACAAATTGGTTAAGATTAATACTTCTAAATAATCTTCCATCAAAAAGTCATTTTTGATGCTTATCGTCTCTAAATTGACTAGCCCGGATCTACGGGCGTTACAAAACGTTTCGGAGTGATATGGATAATTTAATTATCTATCGTAAATAAGGATCTAAATTCGCCTTATTCGGTGTATAGATCAAGAATGGCAAGAACAAGAAGCGGAGTTGGAAACGCGAACGAAAACAGGAATCAACCAGCTGTAATTGAGCAAATACCTGTTGTAGCTGCTGAACCTGAGCCGGTGACAATGGCTGGTGTACAATTGATGATTTAGACGATGTTGGATCGTCAGATGGAAGAAACTAGACGTCTGCTTCAACAGAATCGTGAAGAACATTCAATACAAGTTGAAGAGCTCGAAGTGAACGGAGGGCCGTCGGATGGAGGAAACTTCAGTGGGGGTGATTGGTCAAGCCGACCCACCGATTGCTAGACAAGTCAACCAGGAAAGAGGAATTGATGGACTTGGATGCAAGTACAAAGACTTTTTGACTTGCAAACCATCGACCTTCACTTGAAAGGAGGATCCGATGGGAGTTATGAATTGGATCTCAGAAATGGAGCTAGCCTTCATGACGTGTGGCTGCAGAGGCAAGTTGCAGACCACTTTCGCAGTACGTCAGTTCAGAGGTGGCGCAGTTCGTTGGTGGAACACTCTGGGGAAGACCCTAAGCCCTAATGAACCACTGCAACTGACTTGGGCAGAGTTCTTAGTCCAATTTAAGCGCAAGTTCTGCTCGGCCCAAAATCTACTGGAGTTGGAGAACAAGTTTCTGACCTTGACAAAAGGTAGCATGTCAGTCGATGATTACACCAATGCCTTCACTGACAAATTGGAGTTTGCTTTGCGCATCGTCCCAAATGAGCTGACAAAAGTGGACCGGTACGCGAAGGGGCTCCCATGGGAGTACGCGGTGCCAGTACGTCAGGCACCTACTCTGGAGGCAGCTATTTGGGCTGCCAAGTCTGTTGAGGACATGATCAAGGGAAGAAGCGCCAGCAAAGTTGAAGTTGGTGAAAAGAGAAAGTTTGAAGGAACTTTAGGTTCCAGCAAGAAAAGCAAATTTTCGAAGTCTGATTCGAAAAAGTTTTGAGGAGGAAAAGGAGGCGAATCGAAATGGTGTGAGAAGTGCAAGAAAAAGCACTCTGGGAAATGTAGCGAGGATGTGACCTGCTAAAAGTGTGGAAAGACGGGGCATTATGCCAATGAGTGTCCGTCCAACAAGAGAGTGTGCTTTGGGTGTAATGAAGAGGGGCACATTTTGAAAGACTGCCCGAGAAAGAAGGAGGCAGCAAAACCCAATATTCCCCCAAAGCCTAAAGCAAGAGCTTTGACACTGGAAACTGCTAAAGAAGAAGCTGATGTTGCTTCAGGTACCTTTCTCGTAAACAATTTGCCTGCCCAAATTTTATTTGATTCTGGAGCCAACTACTCCTTTATACCGCACGAATTTGGTAGAAAACTAGCTTTGCCTGTTGATAGACTAGATAATGTTTTATTAGTCGAAGTTGCTAGTGGCAAGTTTATACATGTTAGCCATCGTATGAAAAACGTCTTAATTGATTTGAATGGGAATAAGTTCCACGAGGAATTATTGCCTATTGAGTTAAATGGTTTCGACATCGTGTTGGGAATGGATTGGCTTAGCGCAAATGATGCCGAAATACTGTGCAAGAAGAAGATTGTAAAAGTAAACCCGCCTGGGAAAGAGTCATTTATGGTGTACAGGGACAAACGCAGAGTAAATTCTGGAATCATTTCACTAATGAAAGCCAGAAAGTGTTTGGCCATAGGATGTACATCATATTTGGCATTCGTGATCGATGCTAAGAAGGAGAAAAAGGAGATGCAGAGCATTCCTGTCGTGTGTGATTATCTGGAAGTATTTCCCAAAGATCTTCCCGGATTACCGCCTGATAGACAAGTGGAGTTTAGAATAGACTTGTTACCAGGGATGACACCAATAACAAAGGCACCTTACCGATTTGCACCGACGGAGATGAAGGAGCTGATGATGCAACTTCAGGAGTTATTGGACAAAGGTTTCATTAGACCTAGTTCATCACCCTGGGGAGCTCCGGTGTTATTCATGAAGAAGAAAGATGGAAGTATGAGAATGTGCATCGATTACAGAGAGCTGAAAAGGCAACAATAAAGAATAGATATCCGTTGCCAAGGATTGATGACCTGTTTGATCAACTACAAGGTTCAAGTTATTTTTCAAAGATTGACCTAAGGTCAGGATATCATCAGCTGAAAGTAAGAGAGCAGGATATAGAGAAGACTGCATTCAGAACACGATATGGACACTACGAGTTCTTGGTTATGTCGTTTGGACTAACCAATGCTCTAGCAGCATTCATGGATTTAATGAACAGGGTTTGTAATCCGTTCCTTGATAAATCTGTGATAGTGTTCATAGATGACATTCTGATTTATTCGAAAAGCCAAGAGGAGCATGGCAGACACATGCGAGAAGTGTTAGAAGTCTTGAAGAAGGAGAAGTTGTATGCTAAGTTCTCCAAATGTGATTTTTGGATTCGAGAAGTCCAATTCTTGGGTCACGTGGTCAACCAAGAAGGGATAATGGTTGACCCAGCAAAGATTGAAGCTGTGATGAAGTGGGAACAACCGAAAAGTCCCACGGAGATCCGAAGCTTTTTGGGATTAGCTGGATATTACCGAAGGTGTATCCAAGGATTTTCTTTGATCGCTACTCCTTTAACAACTTTGACCCACAAAGGAGCTACCTATGCTTGGAGCGATAAGCACGAAGAAGCATTTGAGAAGCTAAAGAAGAAGCTATGCGAGACACCGATTCTTTCTTTACCCGATGAAGTTGAAGACTTCGCTGTCTATAGCGATGCGTCTAGTGTTGGGTTGGGTTGTGTTTTGACCCAAAGAGAAAAGGTGATAGCATATGCGTATCGACAGCTGAAAGAGCATGAAAAGAACTACCCCACTCATGATTTGGAGTTGGCAGCAGTAGTTTTCGCTCTGAAAATATGGAGGCATTACCTCTATGGCACGAAGTGCAAACTTTTCACTGATCATAAGAGTCTCCAATATCTCTTTAGTCAGAAAGAATTGAATATGAGGCAGCGACGCTGGCTAGAATTACTTAAGGACTACGACTGTGAGATACTTTACCACCCCGGTAAAGCAAATGTTGTCGCTGATGCTCTCAGTCGGAAAGTCAATTTTGAGAGAAAAAGGCCAAGAGCGTTGAGAATAGAAGTTGTCTCGACAATTGTGGAGAGTATAAAGAAAGCTCAAGAGGAAGCTTCTGAAAAGAATGACCGGAAGGAGGAACGTTTGGGCAAAACATTGGTGTTCGGTACAAACGGTCATGGACTGAAGGTATTCCAAAATCGTATTTGGGTACCTAAGTCAGGAGGAATAAGAGATATTATGATGGAAGAAGCTCACAAAACCATGTACTTGATTCATCCTGGTAGCACTAAAATGTATAGGGACCTGAAATCCTATTACGGGTGGCCGACGATGAAGCTCGACATTGCGAAGTATGTGGCAGATTGTGTGACCTGTGCGAGAGTCAAGGCACAACATCAGAAACCATACGGGAGTTTAGAACCTTTACATGTGCTGATGGGTAAATGGGAAGACATTGCTATGGATTTTGTCACTAAACTGCCCAGAACAAAGAATGGTCACGACATGATTTGGGTGTTCGTTGATCGCTTCACTAAGAGTGTGCACTTCATAGCCGCCAATGAGAAATGGTCTATCGATAAGCTTGCAAATTCTTACGTGAAGGAAATTGTGAGGCTTCACGGTGTTTCGTTAATGATTGTATTGGATCGTGACAGCCGTTTCACCTCAAGGTTTTGGAAAAGTCTACAAGAGGAATTGGGTACCAAGTTGTGTTTAAGTACAGCTTACCATCCACAGACTGATGGGCAGAGCGAACGAACAATACAAACACTTGAAGATATGTTGAGAGCATGTACCCTGGAATTCCAAGGCAACTGGGATGAACATTTGCCTTTGGTAGAATTTTCCTACAATAATAGTTTCCACTCGAGCATTAAGATGGCACCTTATCAAGCTTTGTACGGACAGAAGTGTCGTACGCCGTCTTGTTGGCTTGAGGCTGGGGAAAAGCAGTTTATGGGACCGGAGATAGTCCATCAGACTACTGAAAAGTTGAAAATAATCAGGGAAAGAATGTTAGCCGCTCAGAATCGTCAAAAGAGCTATGCTGACAAAAAGCGAAGACCGATGACTTTTAAAGTTGGAGATTCGGTTTTGCTTAAAGTCTCGCCATGGAAGGGACTTATAAGATTTGGTAAAAGGGGAAAACTGAGTCCAAGGTTTATTGGACCGTTTAAAGTTCTTCAAAGGATTGGGAACCAAGATTACAAGCTGGAATTACCCGAAGAACTGAATGGAATTCATAACACTTTTCATGTGTGTTATTTGAGGAAGTTCACGGGAGAAGTTCCCGACATGATTCCACTTTCAGAACTGAGAATTGATGAGAACAAGAGGTTAATTGAAGAACCAAAGGAAATCGTTGACCGGAGGACTAAGAACTTATAACGCAAGATGGTCGAGTTAGTGCTTGTCCGATGGAAACATTTGAATGGGCCAAATCTCACCTGGGAGACGTAGATTGACATGATGAGTCGATATCCGCATTTGTTTGTTGATGTGTGATTCCGGGGACGGAATCATCCTAAGGTGGAGAGAATTGTAACGCCCGCCTTTCTGGGCTAGGCATTAATATTAATGTAATAGTCTAGGTTAACCTTTTTAACTCATTTTGAAATTATAAGAATGTATTATTTGAGTATTATGTGTTTTATGCTTAATTGTGTGGCTTAATTGAATTAAGGATAAAAATAAGTGATAAAATAAAATGTTAGATAAACCCGATATCTATAAAGGATGTGGTAGTGGTCGTGACGAGGTTTCTGAATATATAAAGAATGCCAAAATTCGAGTTATAACGAAAAAGTTATGATCTGTCGAAGTTTCGCGACAGAACAAGCAAGACGCTGGATGACGTAAAATATGAATTTGAGATAGAGCGATATATAGCCTTAGTAATCTAAACGAAAGTCGTAGAATACGTTAAACCGCGAGCGTGCATAAAAAAACGTCTAAATCTGACTTCGTATGAGGAAGTTATGATTTTTCTAAGTTTTGACTTAGCAGTATGCAGCCCGAAACTCGAATATGAGATCGAGTGATTTCTATCCAAAATAATCTAAACGATAATCGATGATCTTGTCGATAGTAGTCCAACGGTGAAAAGACAGACGAAAACGGACGTCGGATGAAGAAGTTATGATTTTATAACAGAGTCTTCCTGTCCCGGCCTACTAAAAAATAATATAATAAAAATAAAGTCAAAATTAGCCGACGGAGTCTAAATGAGTGTTGTAGAGCATAATCTCACCTACGCGTGGATATAAAGAACGTCGAAAATGGAGATCGTATGCGAGAGTTATGATTTTCAGAAGTTCGAGGCACGCACCCCGAGGAGGGAACGCCCCCGCGTTCGGATGAGGAACGCCCCGCGTTCGGAAGCTTGGCCTCGGATTAGCCACGTCGTCGCTGACTCAGCTGGCATCGGATAAGACCCTCTCCCCCACTCCTGCGCGTTGCGTCCGAAGGAACGCCCAGCGTTCGGTGAACGCGCTGCGTTCGCAAGGACAGCCTCCCCAATAAATAAGATGTGAGGCCAGCCGTCCATGGTTGCCAAATTTCTTTCTTTCACTCCATTTTGCCTCGTTTTGCGTGCTAATCATACCCCCGAAGCCCCGGTATAAATCCCGACTCCCGAAGCAAGTTCCGAAGCACGAAGATCCCGAGAAGAAAAGAGTTTCCGAGTCGAAGCTCTGCCCACGAGAAGCCCGGTGTGTGAAGATCTTCCGGTTTCACCGAAGAAGTACTACTCTTAGAGTCGTAGTGCTGTCCAATCATCTTCTGATCAAGTGAGTGCATAGTCTCTTTCATAAACACGATTTAATACAAGTATTGTTGAATGTATTAAGTATATGTTCTATGTGAGTGTATATTCCCTTTCTTCTAACACATAGATATGAAGTATCTACTTTAGAATACGTCTTACGTGTGTATAAATATACGTGTATATATATGTTATCTGTTTATTTGGGATGAGTATTGAATAAGTATCTTATTAGTTTTTAAGTTGCATATGAATGCATATGTATGTTGTTATCTACAAAAATGTTGGGTAGAACTTGGGTAGATAGTTGATGTGTGATAAACTGATGAGAGGCCTCGATGTGATTGTGATCCAGTCATTCAGCAGAATATGGATAACGACCACGGACTCTTTCTAGACTGTCCTGTGGAACGTTAGCAGGCTCATAACCTGTAGGTGTTGGTGAACTTGGGTGTTCATTTGCTGTATTCTATCCCCTTCATGGTTGCCTTAGGACATTCATTGCTGAGGAAACCCCTTTGCAGTATTGTTCGTCCCGATGAAAATCCTAGATTAGGTCCCTTGTAATAGTTGTTGTTTTAGGGACGTAAAGTGAGGATAACGGGAATGGGTAATCGGGTTATTGTTGGTTGGTGAAATTAAACATAATTATTTATTGTGGGTTGAAAACCCTATATACTCACCAGGCTCCCAAACCTGACCCACTCAGTTTCTTTGTATTACAGGTAGTGGCGCGAGAGCATAAGTTGGAGAACTTGTGAAGATGTTTTAGTTTATAGACCAGTAGTTATATATAACTGTGTAAGGTCTACGTTTTATTGTTTATGCTTTTGTGTCTGTATCGGAACATGGCATCCCGAGTTTTGATATATAATGAAGATACATTTCTTTAAGAAATGCTTTGATAAACCTTATTTTATCATGTAATGTTTTTGGGGACAAATTCCGCAACTCTTTTAAATCAATGGATTTACTCTGAAATTAATTTAAAAGCATAAATGAAACCGGTCTTTTCTGGCCGTGATTTTGGGGATGTCACACTGACCCCATGAGTGATCCCTTCCTTTCTTCCTTTCCCGCAAAGGACACATACTCTCAAACAATGTTCTGAATGTTGTACAGTTGAGAGACGCCTCCTATCATGTGCCTGGAACAGCCACTACCAACAAACCGAAGTCTAATGATATGCCTCTATAGCTGCTCCAGCATAGGGCGGGATCAGTTGGTCTTTCGAACCCAGTCCATTTTGAAACTGGGTTGACCTTTGTTATCTACACATGGAACTCTCTCCTAAGACATATCCTGCTTATCACAAATAGAAGATGTAGAAATATTAGAATAATTAGAAGATTTGGGAGAGTGAACCTTTGGTACCCATCTGTAGTTGGGTTTAACCCATTTCTTGTTCGATCCGATGGGTGCCTTGGCATTTGTTTCAGAACTTGAAGCCTGTTGCCGAGATGACTTTGACCTATTCGGTCTTGGTTTCGCTGGAGCATCTCTTGAATTTTGCTTCTGGGCCGGCATTCCCTTCTTGACCTTGGGAGTTTGATTGTTGGCCTTTTGCGCGTTCCAGTCGCCATTGTCTGAACGTGACCTTGAGGGATTTCCTTTGGAGTATCTCCCTCTTGGCGCATTTTGCCATCCTTGTGCGTAGTAGGGAACGTATGCACGTTTAGGACAATTTCTGGCAATGTGTCCAGGTGTTCCACAATGAAAGCAAGTCTTTTTCTTCACTGGGAAGTTGTTTCTTCCTGCCCCTGGTGGCGTGCCCTTGCCTTGCTTCTGGTTGTTCCCACATGTACAAGTGCAAGAAACAAATTGTGTGACAGGTGTAGATGGAGTAGATGTGCTACTAACATCAGACTTATCAGACACATCATCACTCTTATAAGAATCATCAGATTTTGAAACCACATCAACACAAATCAAAACATCATGTTTATCATTAGACACTTTCTTTCCAGCCTTTTGCTTTCCTTGCCTTAGAGACGAATCTGCATCGGCAGTAGAAACGTTAGTGTCTAAAACCCTAGCACTAGGTCCTGTTGCCTGTTCGGCAACTCGTTTAGCATAAACCATATAAGGTTCTATGTCGATCTCTTCTTTTGTTAAAGGATTAACATAATACGAATGATTAAATGGAGGAGGGACACTCTCATATCCTATACCTACTTGTTTGTGGTCTCTCCACGGCATTTGTTTTTCAATTATTTTTGCAACCTTTTCACTTGACCCATCGAATTTTTTGAAGTTAAAATCAGCATTTTCAAAACAAATTTTCAATGTGTCAAGTTCTACAGTTACAGCAACAAGTTTGCTTTTAATGTGATCATAGTTTACACACTTGTTGCTGTAATCTTCTTGCAATTTCCTGAAGTCCTTAGTTTTGGCCTCTAATTTTTCTTTTAATGGTTTTTGTTCTTTCTTAATAGTATATCTCTCATATTTTAGATCCTCATTTTCTCTTTTAATCAACTCGATTTGTTCACGTAAAATCTTGACAGTCTTAATACAAGATTGAGAACAAGAAACCTCATTGACCGGGATGTTTGAGGAACTCATTTTTATCAAAAATGCCCTTTGACTATAAACTGATAAAGTCAACCTTAAAAGTCTAATTTAAAAAGTCAAACTTAAAAGTCAAACTTAAAAGTTCAACCGAAAAACTAAATTTGAAAATTTAAAAGTTAAACGAGAGAGTCAAAGTTTAAAGTCAAATGTCAAACTTTAAAAATAAAGTCAAAGTTTTAGGAAAAAGTCAATTTAGAAAGTCAAAAAAATAAAAACTAAAGTTTTGGAAGAAAATGGAATTTAAAAAATAAAAGGATTTTGAATTTTGGGCTAAAAGTGTCAAAAATGCGAAATTAGGTTGCAACAGCGAGTCTTTATGAATTAAATTTGGGAGGAGAGTAACATGTCGCAAGTTGGTTCAACTGGTAAGGCGTTGGAATGGTGAATCAGATGACCTGGGTTCGATCCCCGGCACCCCTATGTTTGTTTTTTAATGTACGCTGCGAGGACTCCTGCTGCCGAGAACGAAGCGAGAACCACTCATGAGTCGTAAACTCTGAAGCCGTACACCGAAGACCGCAAACCACTGAGCCGTACACCAAGGCTGCTGAGCCGTACACCGAGGCCGTATACTCCGAGGCCGCACAAGGGTCACCGACTGTACACCCTTCAACTGGCCGTACACCTTCAATAGATGCGAAGAAAAACGGCGTTTTTCATCCTTTTTGCTCCAAAACTCGATCAAAAACTCGTTTTTATGAAAAACGGGAAGAACAAACCCCCCTTATTTTGCCAAGATCTATCCAGAAACGCAAAAATCCTTCAAAAATAAGGTCAAATACGCTCAAGATATGGAAAATTTGATTGATACAATCCAAGCTCTAATACCACTTGTAAGTCCCCAATCTGCTTGTGTATCAATCAGATTCGTTTGATGGTGCATAATCCAAATCAAACGGATGATGCCAGTTCAATAGAAGAAGAATAACTTGAATCTATGATGTATTCAAAGATATGAGTGATGCTCCATACACATTAGATTCTCTCACACACACTATTATTCTCTCTAGTTTCTCTCTCTACAATATGCTCTCCTTCTCTCTCATTAACTCTCATGTACTCCTCACCCTATATATATGAGATAGTTGACCGTACACAGGTTTACGGCCGTAAACTCGTGTACAGCCGTACACACAACCGTACACACAACCGTACACATACAACCGTAAACACCAAGCTGTTTATGGTCCTAGATACAAAATTACATTTTCTTAGAAACGTAAAGTATAAACCAATATTTAGACCTAACAGAGTCCAACCGTTGTAGGGCTGGGTCCTTTAGCCGAAGGATTATTTAAGCCTAGTTGCATGTAATTGTACTCGTGAAGTGGTTAGCTGGCGTCGGTAGGGGTTCTTCAGCAGCTGATGGCATAGGAGGTGTGGTGAGTCCTAGGATAACCTAGGGAGCATTTAGTGCAGTTGTTTCGCTGTTGAGCAGGTTTCAGTAGTATTTTATGACTAGGACTTAGAGGACCCGAGATGATTCTTGAGGAAAGGATGGATAGGTGTCGAAAGTAGTATTGGGCCCATACTATTGAAAGCACATGATCCATACTCGAATCAAGGAAGATCTCACGGATTCTAAGGGCTAGTCAGGAAGGTAGCATGGCTGGATACCATGGTTCGCAGCAGTGGTTCTATTCCTGTCGATCTTTTAGTTGTGGTTGCTCAGACATGAGGATGGTCCTGGTATTTGGTGTGAGCCAAGTGACGTTAGCGATTTTGGTTGTTTGGTGCAAACCTAGTGAGTCTTGATTTGAGGCTTCGGGGGTTTTTCTTGAGGCCGGGATGCGAGTCGCAGGACTCGGGAAGGGAGTGATGATTATGATCGGTTGAGTTTTACAGCGGGTTGATTGATGGATTGGAATTTCATTATATATGGCAAGGGTTGTACCTTTTCAGTTTTTCCGAGTTCAAAGGAGTGAGAAGCCTTGTGACCTCATGGTCAGGTTGTATTCCAGCTTAGGGTAAGTTCGTCGTAGGGGTTGGCGAAAGTATTTCAGCGCTGGTGAGCGCAGGTGGGTCGATGTGGCATGAGTATCTTGTGAGGCGTACGCGATTACCGACCCTACCCATAGAAGCTAAGGTCTGGTTCGCCTTGGATCTCTAGTATCGGGCGGCAAGGATTGATTGTGCAATCTATTGCGCTTTTGGGATTGGAGACTATGTATTGGGAGTAGTTGTAGCCCGGTTTAAGGCAAAGGTTGCTTCAGTTACTGCAGTTCAGTTGTGGACGATTGAGTTGGTGAGTGAGTCAGGGTGCGAGACCCTAAATGATATGATTTCTAGAGCCCGAGAGCAGGAGATTTGTTTGGAGCACATTGGGAAGAGGGGGTATTATGTGGGAGGTCTACGGATAGGGTCCCACAGAATGGTTATTCAGCATTTTCAGGATTCGGAGGTTTTAGTAACCGTTATTGATTGGCGGATGAAAGCACCAAGGAAAGTAGCTCGTTGCTGAGGTATTGGTTGGAGCATCTATCTTTTGATCTTTAAGATTTGAGTTTGGTATCATTCAAGCATTAGGGAATGTCGATTCCACTGGGATTCAGGAAGTGTTTATCTGGTTCTTAGAAGTTGTGTGATCTTTTGGGATTGGGTAGTAATGGAGCACTAGTTGGAAAGCGCTAGTTGTCATCGGGTCGATCGTTGTATGGCAAGAAGGATTGGGAATCCTTCAATTCTCCTGTGCCTTGAGAATTTAGTCGATTCGAAGTGGGGGAGAGTTGTCCCGGGATTTGGAAGCAGGAGCGGTTTTGAAACTGGGATAAGTTTCACATTTCCGTCAGGTAGGAAGGCGGCCCAAGTGGCTGTTTGGTTTGAGGGTGGTGTGAGTTGGGAGTTCAGTAAAACTCCCCAGCATGTGAATTGCGTCTTGTCGGTGCTTGGTAGCAGAGTTTGGGGAATCAGGTTGGGGTTCCATTCATGAATTGAGTTCAGTGCGGGTGTTCGGTCGAGTGTATGCTTGACTCTGAGGGTATTTGGATTGATAGATTGAGGGTAAGACATAGGGTTGAGAATGTGGTGAGGTGAAAGTGTTGTAAAACTATGGGGGGAGCCGTAGCATTCACTAATGGTCAGTTAGGGTGAAAGTGTTGTAAGACTACGGGGGATCCGTAGCATTCACTAGTAGTCAGATAGTGTGGAAAGTGTTGTAAGACTACGGGGGAGCCGTAACATTCACAAGCAGCGAGATAGTGTGGGAAGTGCAGAAAGACTATAGGGTAGCCGTGACATTCACGGATTCGTTCAGATGACTTCGGCCAGGGTGGGCCAGTTCGTAAGTTTGTGAGTAGGTCACAACATAATTGGAATCAGAAAACGGTAGGTCGAAGGGGACCGGGCATGAGGTACGGCTACAATTATTCTTGCAGTAATCACCTTTTTGAGTCGGATTCAGTGGCGACAGGTTGTCTGGCTAATATGATCGAAAGGTCCAGAAGGATTGATGGAGCCATGAGTGGCGATATAGCGAGGGAAAGTATTGCTAGTCGAGGTTTCCTTCGGAGGTCACATGGGGCGACTGTAAGATTGCCCGTTGGTTCAGCAACCGGGCAGGAATCCAGTATTTCGGATGAGCTTTCTGTCTAGTATAAGTGTACTGCAGGGAAATCTGGTTTGTGACTCTGTTTTCTAGTGGGAACCTCAAGTTATCAGAAGTTGAGAAGCCAGTCTGGAGATAAGTGCAATGAATTCGACAATGGTTAAGAGTGGGGCGGTCTGTCAGAGAGACATACCATCTCGAGACTTTATGTTTCAGATTGAGTAAATAGGATCATGTTGCAAGGAATTTGTTTCATCTTCGGGTTTTAGAACCCTGCGGGGCTGGTTTTGGTTACCTTGGAAAGGCTGGGGGATGCTTGTGGTTGTAGTGGTGTTGCTCAAGTTAATTGGCGTGTCAGGAGTGGTAAGGAATGATTTCGAGGACGAAATCTAATCTAAGTGGGGGAGAGTTGTAACATTGCATTTAAAATTAATTAAATAATTAATAAAATCTAAAGCCCCGAGATGTAATTTTTATTATTATTTTATAGCCAAATCAATAATATTTAGCGGAGTGTCGGTTTCGGGGAGCCAAATGTTATAATTTGGATTTTCGGGGGTAAAAGTGTATTTCCGGGATTTATTTTGTAAAGATTTTCAGAAGTCAGGGAGTGTTTGGTAATTATTGGACTTAGATTGAAAGGATTTTGGAATGTTGAGGGTTAAATGGTAACTTCTGGGACTTGAATTGTTATGAATCTTGGATGTTGGGGGCTGCTTTGTAAATTGTAGCATTAATTTGAAAAAGATCTCATGAGGAGGGACCAAATGTGTAAAGCGTGCATAAGTTTGCATGGAGACGGGATTTTAAACCCGATACCCTCCCTACCCGTTGGATGGATGTGCCTCAAGAAACCCTAACCCTAATGAACTCCTCCAGCCGCCAACCTCCTTCCTTCATCTTCAGCCGCCACCTTTGTGGAGACCTCCAGCCACCGCCGTCATCTTTCTCGCTGTTCCTTGTGTCGCCGAGCTCCGCTAGTTGTCGTGACACTGTTGTTGAAGGCCAAGGCTGCCATGGGACGTCATGGCAGTGGATGACTGGAAGAAGCACATCGGCGGTCTTTGTTGCGGCTGTTCCGGTGGGTTCATCCACCTTCTCTCTATTTTCCATCTCTTCCGGTTAGTACTTCGTTGTTGTTGCCGCTGCTCCGAGCGGCTGTCATGGTGCTGCCAACTACTCCGCCTGCCACATGCCACCGTGAAACGGTGGCTGTGTTCGTGGCCCGCAAGGTGGAATGTTGATGTCGTTTGCGGTCTTTGCTTTTCCTTCCCCATTGCTTCGGTGTTACACCATAGTCACGACCGCCGACGCCCGTATGGCTCGTTCATACTGCTCCGGTCAACATCTACCACCCCGAGGGAGGTTGCAGTATGCATTCCAGCTCCGGTGTCATAAGTATGTATGTATATTCTGGTGATGTTGTTCGTTGAGTGGGTGTATCTCGGCCGGAAAATCAAGAGAAGCCATCACCACCACCGTAAGGTGGTGGCTGTCACCTCCAAGCACCGCCTGCCACCATAAGGTTGGTTGAGTGTGTGTGTGTGTGTTATTCTGTGTGTGTGTGTTTATTTGGATATTGCGTTTTGAAATGTATTACTTGGCCGGATTATTCAAGGAAAACAACCCGTCACCGCCTTGAGGTGGTGGTTGCCACTCCACGCCGCCATTCAGCCGCCACCTTGGGTGGTTGTGTGCTTTTGTGTGTGTGATTGTTATTTTGGGATGCTTCGATATTGTTTTAGCCAAAAATCATAACCACCACCACGAGGTGGTGGCCGCCGCCATTGACCACTACAACTCGAGGTGGTAGTGGGTGGTGCCCAACTTAATTAACAATTAATTAACCTAAAAGCTTAATAAATGGACTAATTGGATCGCGATTGGGTTGGAAACCCTAATTAGGGTTTAGAAAACCCTAATTTTTGGATGTGTTAATTTAGAATTGTCGGGACCCGCATGTTTGGACTATTGGATTGGAATTATGAATTAATCCTGACCATATTGTATGTTTGGACTAGTGGAGTGGTGGACTTAATGGATTAAGTCCTTAACAAATTAAGTCCTTAATGGGTTAAGTAGGAACACTTAACCCTAATCGTCATTTTATGTGAAAACCCTAATTTTGCTTGGGCCTTAAGTTGGGCCTTTTGTTGGGCTTTGGTGATTGGGCTATAGATGGGCCATCCGAGAACAAGTATATGGACTAGAATATTTGGATTGGGCTTTAGGATAAGGCCTATTGGAAGGGCTTGGGCCCAATTTGGAAAATTGGGCCATAGGTGGACCATAATTGGGCCTTGATGATTATGAGATATTGGACCATTGAAATGCCAAGTGTTTGGACTAGAATAATTGGTTGGGCCTTAAGGTAAGACCATGTGAGGGGTTTGGACCCAATTTGGAAAATTGGGCCATATGTTGGGCTATGGTCCATTGTTTGACTTTTTGGGCCTTTAGAGTGTAAGCTTGGGCCTTGTGCTTGAATCAAGCTAGGTTGGGGGTAAAGTAGTCTTTTACCCCAAGCATTGACTTGTGGTTATGTGTTGGAACCCAATTATTAATTGGGTGTCGTTTTGATGTTGACAGTTCGGGAATCCGTCATCCAGCAGCTAGAGTTTATCCGCGGGACTTCAGCAGTGTGAGGTGAGTTCTTCTCACTATATCAACAGGGTCTAAGGCACCAATGCCGGCCATTTTCGAATTTGTATCCGGGTTTATTGCATGATGATATGCTTAGTGACCTGTTAGGTCGGTATCCTGGTATATAGGATGATGCTATGTTAGTGACCTGTTAGGTCGGTATCCAGGTATATAGGATGATGCTATGATTAGTGATATGTTAGATCGGTTTGACTGCTTGTATATGCTAGCTAGCGTTCGATATATGTATATGCGTTGATTATATATGTGGGGTTGGGTTGAGGCGGACCTGCTTTGTGCTGTAGGCCAACATACCCAGGGCAGCCCGGATAGACTGTAGGCCCTGTAGGGCATATTAGTCAGGACGAAGGCCCGGAGAACGGTCCAGATAGGCTGATGGCCCTGGTGGGCGAACCAGACATGCTGAAGGTTCTGAGAGTGGGCCAGATAGACTGCAGACCCGGTGAGGGCAATCCAGTCATTCTGTAGACTCTATAGGCATGATGTTTATTTTCTATGATATGGTTATGATTGTATGGCGTTGGTATTTTGAGGGAACTCACTAAGATTCGGGCTTACAGTTTTGGATTTTGTTTCAGGTACTTCGGATGATTGCGGGAAGGCGAAGGCATAATCGTCCACCTCCTCGCATTTTTATGATTTGACATCTAGGATACTCTGATATGAAACTATTTTGAAAACGTTTTGTAATAAAAAATGGTTTTTGAATGTTTGAAAAAGTTTTAAATTGGCTTGAATTTTATGGGTGTTACAGCGTACCCCTTAGTACGCTTGGCGTACTCAAAGAAGACACATGATCATTTAACCCTTTATGCCCAACGTAGTTGGTGAGTACGCCCCGCGTACTCGACCAAGCTCCAAATCCCATGATCTTCAATTGGCCATAACTCCTTCGTCTTAAGTCCGTTTCCAACGAACTTTATATCCACAGAAAGGTGACGAGAAGCCCTACACTTCTATCAACTCACCCTTGCCTAAGAACTTCCCGCACAAAAACCCAAAATTCATAAAGGACCGAGTTATCAAATTAAGATTATACCCTTGGCTTCGAAACACAAACGAACACTTGGATAACTTAATCCATAACCCCCCCCCTTCCAAAAAGAGCCAATACCCTCCTTCCCCAAGGCCCTAAGCCTTATGATAATTGGGACATGACCCCGAATAATGAAACGATTCGAAACCAAGTGTTACAGATCTGATCCCGGGTGCGGCTCCGATTGCCAAGGCACCGTATCATCTTGCACCTCCCGCGATGCAGGAGTTATCCTCTCAGCTTCAGGAGCTGTTAGGGAAAGGGTTTATTCGGCCGAGCAGTTCTACTTGGGGAGCACCAGTCCTCTTTGTCAGGAAGAATGATGGTTCACACCTTATGTGCATTGATTACCGGGAGTTGAACAAGTTGACTGTGACGAACCGTTATCCATTGTCGAGGATTGATGATCTTTTCGATCAGTTACAGCGGACATCTTCGTTTTCCAAGATCGATTTGAGGTCCGACTACCATCAGATGAAGGTGTGGGAGGAGGATATTCAGAAGACGACCTTCCGAACTCGCTATGGGCATTACGTGTTCGTGGTGATGCCTTTTGGACTCACCAACGTGCCGACGACTTTCATGGATCTCATGAACTGGGTGTGTAGGCCTATGTTGGATTGATCGGTGATTGTATTCATCGATGACATTATGTTATATTCAAAAACTAGAGAACAACATGAGGAGCATTTGTGTGAGATTCTTGGAGTTTTGAGGATGGAGAAGCTCTATGCCAAGTTCTCCAACAGTGACGTCTGGTTGCGCGAGGTTCAGTTTCTAGGACACCTCGTCAACCAGAGCGGTATCTTGGTCGACTCAGCCAAGATAGAGGCGGTGACGCAGTGGGAAGTGCCGAAGTCTCCATCTAATATTCAGAGCTTCCTCGGGTTGGCAGGATATCATTGAAGATTCATTGGAGACTTCTCCAAGTTTTCTGTTCCTATCACTAAGTTGACGAGGAAGGATATTGTGTTCAGTTGGGTGCCTGAGCAGCAGGAATCATTCGAGACTCTTCGCCAGAGACTGTGTGAGGCACCAGTACTTGCCCTACCTGAGGGAGTTGAGGATTTTGTGGTCTACTGCGATGCATCCATTGCAGGGTTGGGTGTTGTGTTGATGCAGAGGGGGCATGCGATTGCATACGCTTCAAGGAAGCTGAAGCCTTATGAAGCGAAGTATCCCACTCATGATTTGGAGTTCGGGGCGGTGGTTTTCGCCCTCAAGATTTGGCGCCACTATCTTTATGGTGTTCGGTGTATCATCTACATGGACCATAAGAGCCTGAGATATCTTATGGATCAGCCTAAATTGAAAATGACGCAGAGGAGATGGTTGGATGTAGTGAAAGATTATGACTGTGAGATTCAGTATCATTCAGGAAAGGTCAATGTAGTGGTCGATGCCTTGATCCGGAGAGTGGTCAGTCCCCCGATTCAGGATGTGTGTATGAGGATGACTATAATGACCCCAGTTTTAGAAACGATCAAAGAAGCACAATCGGAGGCCATAAAGGAAGAACATCGGAAAAGTGAGCATGTGACTGGTCAGATTTCAACTTTTGATATCGACGGTAGGGGGCTTTTGTGTAACATCCATAAATTCATAAAAATTTAAAACTTTTTCAAGCATCCAAAAACCATTAATTATTACAAAATGTTTTCAAATAGTTTCATATCAGAGTATCCCAGGAATCAAAATCATAAAATGTGAGGAGGTGTACGATCAAGCCTTCGCCTTCCCGCGATCATCCGAAGTACCTGAAACAAAATCAACAACTATAAGCCCCAGGCCCTCAACCATCGGGTTGGAATGCCAACATACTATGGGTCCAATCATCCTCGGGATGGTATACCCTTGGCCCACAACCATCGGGTTGGAATGCCCACATACTGTGAGTCCAATATTCACGGGATGGAATACTCTCGGCCCATAACCATCGGGTTAGAATGCCCCGGTCTGTTGGCTCTCTCACAAAGCAGAAAAGCCTCAACCACCAATCAATCATGTGCACATATATCAGATAATCACATAACAGTCTATAGACAGTCAAACCGATCTATAGATCACTAAGCATAGCAACATCCTATATACTAGGATACCGATCTAACCGATCCTAACCACGTATAAACATCCTATCTACCAGGATACCGATCTAACAGATCTCACTAATAATAAAGCAGGATAACAATCCAAAGGGTCGGCCTTAGTGCCTTCGACCCTTGAGTATAGTGAGGAAAACTCACCTTACAAGTAGTGCTGTAGTGACAATATCCAACTGCCAATCACAGCTCCGAACTTAACCGCCTGTAACCACCATGTGACTAATTCCATCAAAAATCCTAAATTACCAAAATACCCCCAGAAGTCAAACTTGGTCAACCTTGGTCAAAGTCAAAGTCAACGGTCAAGGTCAACAATCCATGTTGACCCAACTCGTCGAGTGCAGCTTACTAACTCGTCGAGTTCCTTCATAACTCAGAACCGTGAAAACTCGAGTCAACTTGTCGAGTTGCCAAACAACTTGTCGAGTCCATGTTGTGTCCAGAAGATCGGGAAAAACTTAACCAACTCGTCAAGTTACCTCACCAACTCGCCGAGTTCGCTCAGAATCCAGAAAGCGGGAAAACCCTTATCTAACTCGTTGAGTTGGCTAAGCAACCCGTCGAGTTCCTTTAGCCCTTTTCTCATTCAGACGCTTTTAAGCAAACCCAAGGTTCCAAAGTGTAGATCTAGCCCCCTAGGGTGTAATTACCACGTAAAGTTGCCAACTTTACGTGCATGCAAGGCCTCAAGAAGCTAAAACACCCATAACTAAGCTTAGGAAGAGGTTTAGGGAATGGAGAAGGGCCAATACTAGATAAAGTCGACAGCTTTATGTCCATGTGGCCTAGAGGAGTTCAGATCTGATACCGTGTCCTCATGACAAGCTCAAACCCGAGAATGACTCCATTTTGCACACAAAATGACCATATACTTTCATAAGAGGAGATCTAAGAAATGGATAGCCAAGGTAAAGACTTTTTACCTCCAAATGGTTGCTAACACAGAGTAGACGTCGGATCTACTGCTTCTCCCTTTGCTTCAACCTCTTCAAGCTCCAAGTTCCTTCACAACCACACCAAAATCACACTCCAAGGCTCTCACACACACTTAAGAAGGTATAAGGCTCGAACTAGGGTTTCTCTGGACTATAAAGTGATAAGGGAGGCTGGTGAGGGGACTTAAGATCATTTAAATAGGTTGAAAACCCTAAAAATTAGGGTTTTCATGCACAGGCTCAACTCGTCGAGTAGGTTCCATAAACCACGCGGCCTGATCAGTTTCTACACAACGAGTTGGGGCCTCTAACTCGTCGAGTATGCCTTAAATGATGTATAAAAGTTCTTGAAATTCATACCTGAAAATTGGTATGTTACAACTCTCCCCCACTTGAACTAGGCTTTGTCCTCGAAGCCTGCTGCGGTGAACAACTCCGGATAATGCTACCGCATCTCGGCCTTTGGCGCCCAAGTTCTCTCGGATCCCCTCTGATTCTCCCATTGTGCCTTTACCAAAGGTACCTCCTTGTTACGTAGAATCTTCACTTTCCTTTCCAGAATGGCCACTGGCCTCTCCACGTAATTTAGGCGTTCATCGACCTGAATATCATTTGATGACACCACTGCCTCCTAATCTAATATACATTTTCGCAATTGAGAGACGTGAAAAGTGCTATGAATCTGACTGAGCTCCTCCGGAAGATCCAATCTATACACCACCTTGCCAACCCTGGCAATGACCCGAAAGGGTCCAATGTAGCTGGCTCCCAACTTCCCACTCTTCCTGAAGTGAATCACACCTTTCCAGGGTGAGAACTTCAGTAGTACCATGTCACCAACCTGAAACTCTAACTCAGATCGGCGCCGGTCGGCGTAACTCTTCTGCCGACTCTAAGCAGTCTGCAACCGCTTCCTGATCTGCTGAATAATCTCGGTAGTCTGCAGAACCACCTCGGTCCGACCCATCACCCTGTGACCAACCTCACCCCAACAGATGGGGGTACGGCATCTCCATCCATATAGCAGCTCATAAGGTGGAGCACCAATGCTGGAGTGAAAGTTGTTGTTGTAGGAGAACTGTGCAAGAGGTAGGTAGGAGTCCCAGCTCCCACCGAAGTCAATAACGCAGACCCGCAACATATCCTCGAGGGTTTGTATGGTCCGCTCACTTTGACCGTCTGTCTGCAGATGATAAGTTGTACTAAAATGCAGCTGCGTGCCCAGTTCCTCATGGAACTTCTGCCAGAAACGGGAGGTGAACCGAACATCACGGTCTGAAACAATAGAGACCAGAACCCCATGGCGATCAACAATCTCGCGAATATACACATCAGCCAGCTTCTCGGCCGATGAGCTCTCCCTAAATGGGCAGA
Source organism: Lactuca virosa (assembly GCF_052849685.1). NCBI lineage: Eukaryota > Viridiplantae > Streptophyta > Magnoliopsida > Asterales > Asteraceae > Lactuca > Lactuca virosa. The sequence continues at coordinate 30,843,999 of NC_136428.1, forward strand.
AATTGGGCACTCTTGGTCAATCGATCTACGATGACCCAAATAGCGTCGAAACCCTTCGCCGTCCTTGGCAACTTGGTGATAAAGTCCATCGTGATCTGCTCCCATTTCAACATGGGAACCTCCAGAGGCCGCAGCTTTGCATAAAGCCTCTGGTGCTCGGCCTTGACCATCCTGCAGGTCAAGCACCTCTCGACGTACCAAGCGATCTACCTCTTCATGCACGGCCACCAGTAAGTCAAACTCAAATCCCTGTACATTTTGGTGGCCCCCGGGTGAATAGAGAAGCGAGACTTATGAGCCTCATCTAGTACAATCTATCTGACTCCACCAGACATCGGAACCCATACCCGACCACAACGGGTCAACAATCCCCGACTATCCTGCACAAATCGGGTGATCTCGCCCCTGATCCTCTCAAGCTTCCAGCTCTCCTGCCGCACACCCTTAACCTGAGCTTCACTAATCAAAATCATGAGTGGAGAATCCAAAGATATCCTCGTACATGTCACTGGGACAGAAGATCCAACCGACTTGCGGCTCAAGGCGTCCGCCACAACATTCGCTTTACCCGGATGGTAAAGGATCTCGCAGTCATAATCCTTGACTACGTCCAGCCACCTGTGCTGTCGTATGTTCAGTTTCGGTTGATCCATGATGTATCTCAAACTCTTGTGATCAGTGTATATGGTACAGTGGATCCCATAGAGGTAATGTCTCCAGATCTTGAGAGCGAATACCACTGCTCCCAACTCCAGATCATATGTGGGATATCTCAACTCATGCGGATTCAGCTGCCGCGAAGCATAGGCTCTCCCCCGTCCCCTCTGCATGAGGACTTCTCCTAATCCGGTTATCGATGCATCACAGAACACCACAAAATCCTCAACTCCCTCAGGGAGTGTCAAAACTGGCGCCTCGCAGAGTCGCTGTCTCAGAGTCTTGAATGCAGTCTGTTGCTTAGGGCCCCACCGGAAATCCACCCCCTTCCTCGTCAGACGAGTGAGGGGTACTGTAGTCTTGGAGAAATCATTTATGAATCTCCGGTAGTACCCTGCCAATCCTAAAAAGCTCCTGATATCTGAGGGAGACTTCGGAACCTCCCACCGCATAACTGCCTCGATCTTGGCCGGATCGACCAAAATCCCCTCCTGGTTAGCGAGATGTCCAAGGAACTGAACCTCTCGTAACCAAAACTCGCACTTCGAGAACTTGGCATAAAGCAGCTCTCGCCTCAGAACTCCCAAAAGCCCGCGAAGATGCTCCTCATGCTGCTCTCTGGTGTTGGAATACACCAAGATATCAACTATGAACACGATAACTAAGCAATCGAGCAACAGTCGGCATACCCGATTCATCAGGTCTATAAATACTGATGGCACGTTGGTGAGCCCAAACGGAATCACCACGAACTCGTAATGTTCATAAAGAGTCCGGAACGCGGTCTTCTCCACGTCCTCCTCCCTAACCCTGACCTGATGGTATCTGGACCTCAGATTTATCTTGGAGAACCAAGATGCTCCCTGCAACTAATCGGAAATATCATCTATCCTCGGGAGTGGATAACGGTTTTTCACCGTTAACTTGTTTAACTCCCGGTAATCAATGCACATCTGATGTGAACCATCCTTCTTCCTGACGAAGAGAATCGACGCTCCCCATACTGCTCGGACGGATAAACTGGTTGCCCAACAGTTCCTGCAGCTGAGATGACAGATCCAGCATCTCGGTTGGTGCCAATCGATGTGGCGCCTTGGCGATAGGGGCCGCACCTTGCACTAGGTCGATCATGAACTCGACCTGCCTCTCCGGAGGCACTCCTGGTAACTCCTACGGAAATACATCAAGGAAATCTCTGACAACCGGAACATCTGAAACCGAAATCTTATCCCTGACACGCATATCCACCACATACGCCAAATAACCCGCACACCTGTGCTAAATATACTGTCGAGTCCTGACAGCTAAGCAAAACCCTAAACCCAATCTGGTGCCCTCGCCGTAGATAACCAGTTCTCCCCCACTTGGGGTTCGAACTACCACCCGCTGACCCTCGTAATCAATCATGGCACCGAAACGACTCAGCCAATCTATACCCACAATCACACATACATCCCCTATGGGAATCAGAATACGTTTATCGGGAAGGAAACCCCGAAGATCTCCAGAACGCAACCCCGATAGACTGAAGAAGCAGAAATCCCATGTTCGTTGGCGATAGAGACTCGCAACGGACACTCTAGCTCTCTTACAGGCGAACCGAACTCCCTACTGAATGATCGAGAGACAAATGACCGACTCGCCCCGGAGTCAAATAATACTAACGCATGTAAGGAGTTCACTAAAAACATACCTAACATAGGTACAAACACATAAGCATAAAACATATATAATTAATAAGATAGAGGATAGAAACATACCAGCCACCACATCCGGTGTTGTCCTGGCCTCATCGGCCGTAAGCTGGAAAGCGCGTCCCTGAGCCTTCGGGGGCTCTGCCCTACCCTGAACCCCGTCAGTAATCCTCAGTGTAGTCGGCGTTAGAGCCTGCGCCGGCCTGGTAGCTAGTAGGGGACACTGGGCTTTCATATGGCCCACCTGCTGATAATGGTAACAAAGCCTGACCCCAGAAGATGGAGTCTGGTGCCTACAATCTCTAGCAATGTGGCCCTGCTTGCTACACTTGTGGCACCGTGAAGAACATCGACAAACCCCATCATGCACCTTGCCACACTTCCCACAAGTGCGACCCTTCTGACTCCCCTACCTGGAGTCAGCGGCCCTAAATCGTTTCGGTGCAGGCTGTGACTGTGTCGGGGCTTACCTCTGCTCTCTCAACTGCAACTCAATATCAAGCTCACGCCACCTAGCGGCCTCCTATAACTATAGTAAAGTATCACAACGCTGAGTAGAAACGAACTGTCTGATGTCAGTCTTAAGCATGCTCAGAAAATGAGTCATCTGAGCCTGATCGGACGCAAACTCCATGCAAAACATCGCCCTCTCAGTGAACATACAGGTGATCTCTGTCACCGACTCCGTACCCTGTCACATTTACAAAAACTCCTGTACCAGCCGCTCTCGCTCAACCCGTGGAATGTAGCGAGCACGAAACATCTCCCTGAACTGATCCCAAGTAACCGTAGCCCTCTGCTCATCAGAATATGACCCTGTCATCAATCTCCACCAATCCTTTGCTCCGGACCTCAGCAGGTTTAGATCACACCTGACCCTCTGGTCAGTAGGACATGAGCATGTGAAGAAGCATCTATCCACGTCAGATAGCCACCTCATGCCTATGATCGGGTCCTGAACCCCATCGAAGGTTAGCGACTTCGCGTTATCGAAGTCCCGGTACTAGAATGCCCGACCTGCCCCCGCACCTGCAGCTGCAATGGCGCCGGAGGCTGCAGCAGCATTCTTAGAAATGGATGCGTATCTGTCATCAAAATACTCTATCATAACGGTCTTGATAGACCCAAACATCTCCGAAATTTGACCCCGGACGATCTCAACCACCTCCTCACGGGTAATCTCCCTGACACGATCCTCTATCAATGCTGGCTTATCCTGACTGCCAGCTCCCGATCCAAACCCGAATCCAGTCTCAAATCTCCTCCCAACCACCATACTGAAAATATACCAGGAAGATATTAGACATTCCATATAATAACGGGGAACCAACTCCCAACAAAACCCTAGGGGTTGTGACTTCCTTGCTATGCGTATGGGTCCTGTGCTTTCAGTAGTACAGACCCATACTACCTTCCACACCTACCCATATTTGTCACAAGTATCATCACAACGCCCTAAAAATATACATAAGCATAGGCGAGCGCTCAATCCTCACTCCTAGAGGAAGGATAAATATCTCATAACTGGCCGACTGACCTCGTACAGCTCATCCATGAAACTTCCACCAACCCTGCATCACTCGTGTATGCTAGCCATACATAACGTTGGACCCTATAGACATTCGAATATCTGATCCTACCCTAAGCCCTCCATCAAACAAGAATAGGAAATAAGGCCAAACTGAACATTATCAGGCTATAAGATCTTAGTTATGTACAACTATGATGCATACACTAAGCAACTACATTAATGATGTCAATTTCATACAAGAAACACCCTAGGCTATCAGGCAATTCTATCATGCAATTCCTGAAGATCCCTATCCTATCACTAGCATGTTGTTCTAACATATCACAATATCAAATAACAGTACGGTATTTAGGGATCTACTTACTGGCTCCTATTGATCGTACACTCTGCATCCTCCTTTAGTATTTTGAAAACCATTTGAAAATCATTTTGAAAATCTTTTCCTTAGTTTGAGGCTGGATTCACACAAGTGTTCCTCCAATTTGCTCAAACCAAGGCTCTGATACCAACTTGTAACATCCATAAATTCATAAAAATTTAAAACTTTTTCAAGCATCCAAAATCCATTACTTATTACAAAATGTTTTCAAATAGTTTCATATCATAGTATCCCAGAAATCAAGATCCTAAAATGTGAGGAGGTGCACAATCAAGCCTTCGCCTTCCCGCGGACATCCGAAGTACCTGAAACAAAATCAACAACTATAAGCCCGAAGCTTAGTGAGTTCCCCCAAAATACCCGCACAGCAAATAACACACATATACTATGGGCCCAATCAACCATCGGGTTTGAATGCCAACATACTATGGGTCCAATCATCCTCGGTATGGTATACCCTCGGCCCACAATCATTGGGTTGGAATGCCCACATACTATGAGTCCAATAATCCTCGGGATGGACTACCTTCGGCCCACAACCATCGGGTTGGAATACCCCGGTCTGTTGGCTCTCGCACAAAGCCGAAAAACCTCAACCACCAATCAATCATGTGCACATATATCAGATAATCACATAACAGTCTACAAACAGTCAAATCGATCTATAGGTCACTAAGCATAGCAACATCCTATCTACTAGGATACCGATCTAACTGATCATAACCATGTATAAACATCCTATCTACCAGGATACCGATCTAATACATCTCACTATTAATAAAGCAGGATAACAATCCAAAGGGTCGGCCTTGGTGCCTTCGACCCCTGAGTATAGTGAGGAAAACTCACCTCAGAAGTAGTGTTGTAGTGACAATATCCAACTCCCAATCACATCTCCGAACTCAACCGCCTATAACCACCATGCGACTAATTCCATTAAAAATCCCAAATTACCAAAATACCCCCAGAAGTCAAACTTGGTCAACCTTGGTCAATGTCAAAGTCAACGGTCAAGGTCAACAGTCCATGTTGACCCAACACGTCGAGTGCAGCTTACTGACTCGTTGAGTTCCTTCAGAACTCAGAACCGTGAAAACTCGAGTCAACTCGCCGAGTTTCCAAACAACTCGTCGAGTCCATGTTGTGTCCAGAAGATCGGGAAAATCTTAACCAACTCGTCGAGTTACCTCACCAACTCGCCGAGTTCGCTTAGAATCCTGAAGTGGGAAAACCCTTATCTAACTCATCGAGTTGGCTAAGCAACGCGTCGAGTTCCTTCAGCCCTTTTCTCATTCAGACACTTTTAAGCGAACCCAAGGCTCTAAAGTGTAGATCTAGCCCCCTAGGGTGTAGTTACCACGTAAAGTTGCCAAATTTACGTGCATGCAAGGCCTCAAGAGGCTAAAACACCCATAACTAATCTTAGGAAGAGGTTTAAGGCATGGAGAAGGGCCAAGACTAAATAAAGTCGACAACTTTATGTCCATGGGGCCTAGAGGAGTTCAGATCTAAGACCATGTCCTCATGGCAAGCTCAAACCCGAGAATGACTCCATTTTGCACCAAAAATGACCATGTACTTTCATAAGATGAGATCTAAGAAATGGAAAGCCAAGGTAAAGACTTTTTACCTCCAAGTGGTTGCTAACACAAAGTAGACGTCGGATCTACTGCTTCTCCCTTTTCTCCAATCTCTTCAAACTCCAATTCCCTTCACAACCACATCAAAATCACACTCCAAGGCTCTCACACACACTCAAGAAGGTATAAGGCTCGAACTAGGGTTTCTATGGACTGTAAAGTGATAAGGGAGGCCGGTGAGGGGACTTAAGGTCCTTTAAATAGGGTGCAAACTCTAAAAATTAGGGTTTTCATGCACATCCTCAACTCGTCGATTTGTAGTCCTCCAGCTCGTCGAGTAGGTTCCATAAACCACGTGGCCTGATCAGTTTCTACACGACGAGTTGGGGCCTCCCACTTGTCGAGTAGGCCTTAAATGATGTATAAAAATTCTTGAAATTCATACCTGAAAATTGGGATGTTACATTTTGACTCTTCACGGGCAGATTTGGGCGCCTTATGTTGGTGGGTCTCAATGGATATTGATGCAGGAGGCCCACAAGTTGAGATTTTCCATTCATCCAGGGGCTACCAAGATGTATCTTGACCTGAAGCATAGTTACCGGTGGCCATGTATGAAGAGGGATGTGGCCTGGTTTGTATAGCGATGTTTGACCTTTCGGAAGGTCAAGGTCGAGCACCAACGCCCTCACAGCAAGTTGCAGCCCTTAGAGGTTCCACTATGGAAGTGTGAGCAGATCACCATGGATTTTATTACAAAATTGCCAAAGAATGCAAGGGTTTTTGATGCTATCTGGGTGATAGTGGATCATTTGATAAAGAGTGCTCACTTTCTAGCCATAAACAAGGGCTATGATGCAGAGAAGCTTGCAGAGATTTATGTCTGAGAGGTGGTGGCTCGACATGGGGTTTTGACTTCGATTGTGTCAGACCGGGATGTTCGTTTTACTTTAAGGTTTTGGAAGAGGTTTTATGAGGATTTGGGTACCCGGTTACATTTCAGTAATGCATACCATCCGTAGATAGACGGGAAGAGCGAGCATACTATTTAGACGCTCGAGGACATGTCGTGTGCTTGCGTCATTGATTTTGGTGGGAGATAGGACTCCTATCTTCTGTTGGTTGAGTTTTCTTATAACAACAGACATCATGCCAGAATTAGTATGCCTCCCTTTGAGCCTCTGTATTGGAGGAGGTGCCTGACTCCTATTGGTTGGGGCGAGGTCGGCCAGAGATTCATGGGGAGCACAAAGATAGTGCTCAATACGGCCAAGCTTATACAACAAGTTAGACAGAGATTGATGACGGCCCAGAGCCGCCAGAAGAGTTATGCGGATCGGCGACGCTCTGAGCTAGAGTTTCAGGTGGGAGATTTGGTGCTTCTGAAGGTGTCACCCTGGAAGGGTGTTATCCGCTTCAGGAAGTGGGGCTAGCTGGGCCCCAGGTTTATTGGTCCGTTCAAAGTGTTGGTCCGTGTGGGCAAGGTGGCTTACCGGTTGGAGCTATCGGAGGATTTGAGACAGATTCATGATACCTTCCATGTTTCCCAGTTAAGGAAGTGTATAGATGATGAGACAGTTGTGGTTCCTTTGGAGGACATTTTGGTCAATGATCGCCTGAATTACATCGAGAGGCATGTGGCAATTCTAGATCGGAGAGTGAAGACTTTGAGGAACAAAGTATTGAACTTGGTCAAAGTTCAGTGGCAACACCGGAAAGGCTCAGAGTGGACTTGAGAGTCCGAGTATGAGATACGCAAGCGCTACCCTAATTTGTTTTCCGAGGCTAACTTTGAGGGCGAAGTCTAATTCCAGTGGGGGAGAATTGTAACATCTGATTTTTAGGTATTTTCATTTTAGCCCTTAATCTATTCAAAGTTTGCATATTTGGACCTTTATGGCAAAAAGTCTCACATTTCAGCTGTATGCTGGGCGTAGGTGAGGTACGCGCAACGTACTTAAGCGAGCCATGGATCGATAGATGCAAGCTAGTACGCGGGGCGTACATATGGTACATGGGGCGTACTAGCTCAGCTCCTAAACTCTAAATTTTAGGGTTTGCTCCCTATTTAATCCACCTTATGTCTCCTTCGGACATTTCTTATCAACCAGCCTTCCCTCAAAATCCTAATCTCAAGCCTCAGCCTTATGTGTGAAGCGTTTTAAGCTTGTTAGTGATTTTGGTGCTCTTTTGTTGAAGAAAAAGGCTATTGAAGAAGGTGGTGTTGCTTGCAAGCTTTTGGATCCATAAACTACCTCACTTTGTGCATCCTTTGAAGGTATAAAGTTTATACCTTGATGTATATCTTTCTAGATCTCCATAGGTGAGTTTTTATGAGCTTTTTGTCCCCAAGCTTGGAACTTTGTGAGTATGGAGTACTCCAGAGCATATTAGCCGTCCTTTAATGTGTTTTAGGTCTTGTAGATTCATAAAAATGGTTGCTTGATGGTCCCTTTCCAGCCGTGCATAAGTTAAGTGATTTAGAGTGTAATAGAAGTTAGAGTTTTGTGTATTGCGACCTTCCTATCCATGTAAAGCCTTAAAGTCGGTGACTTTATGGGTTAAGATATTCTCTAATGGTCGGAGCTAAAGTTGGTATATGTGTCTTAAAGGATTAAGACATAAAAGTTGTTAAGTAAGGACTAGGCATAGTATGTCAGGCGTACTCCTGGCTACGCCCCGCATAGCCAAGCCCACTCCCATTGGTCGCTGATTCGAGTTTTACGCCCCGTGTAAGAAGTAGTATGCCCTGCGTACGGACGAGAGTGTGGACATGTTGACTATTGCTGACTTTTGACTTTGGTCAAGGATTTAGGGTTTTTGACCATTGAAGGGGCGAAGTGGTCTTTCTGCCCTTAAGGGGCTTAGTTGTGGAATTTGGACTTGTGAGTTGAGTTATGGACCTTAATCATTAATTAGGGTTAATTATTGTGATTATAGGCAGAGTCTAGTTCTGGAGGTTCGGGTGTGAGATTTATCTGTCATCAGTATTACGTGAGTCTCCTCACTTATTCATACCTGTGTGGTAGAAGAGTTGTATTTATGATGACCAGCTAGGTCTAACTGTTATTATTATGTTATGTTGTTTATGTGTGACTGAGATTGTGGATAGTCTCCAGGGTTGCTGTGTGACATCCCCATTTTCACGGCCAGAAAAGACCGATTTTGTTTATGCTTTATAAAAATCAGAGTACCCTTTTAATAAAAATGTTGTGGAATTTGTTCCCAGAGAATACATGATAAATACTTTATCAAAGCATTTCCGAAAAAATGTATTTTATTCATTTAAAACATTTGGGATGTCATCGTCAATACAGAAACATAAGCATAGACAGAACTTACATTCATTTACACTAGTGATTAACATCTCTTTTAAATCTTTTAGTGTAAAGTAACTTCATATCGACATCTGTAATTAATAAGCTTGAGTGGGTCAGGTTGGACAAACCTGGTGAGTACATAGGGTTTTCAACCCGCAATAATATAATTATTATGTTTGAACATAGAATAATCAACCCATTTAACCATCCCAGTTATCTCCTTTACTCTTAAGGATCTACCCTAAGCATCAGATATTCCTCGTTCATTCATTTCGAAGTCCATCGTCGCCAGGTTTTACACAATAGGCACTAAGTCCATAGTCGCCAGGGTTTATACAGTAGGCACTAAATCCATAGCTGCCAATGCTCGTTCGTAAAGCACTAATTCCATAGCTGCATTCATTGGGTACTAAGTCCATAGCTACCAACGTTTATGTAATAGGTACTAAGTCCATAGCTACCATCGTTTATCAAACAGGCACTAAGTCCATAGTTGTCGATGTTATTTATTAGGCACTAAGTCTATAGCTCCCAATGTTCACTCATATCATCTTTCATCTCTCATCATTCATCTACCCATGTTTTACCCAACATATTCGTAGATATAAAATACATATACATTTTAAATTATTTAAAACATGTATAAAATCGTTCATCCAGCATAGATAACAAGTATACAGGTTATATGCACACATAGCACGTAATTTATATAAAATACTTCATATTTATGTGTAAGATGAAAGTAACTATGCACTCACTTGTTAAAGTGATGATTCCAAACTCGGGCAGCGCGTCGCTTTTAACGATCCTAATTTCCTTTGACGAAACCTAGCATTATTATCGCTAAATTTTAGTCTAATATTTATTGCGACTAATTATTAGTCTAGATTCGTCATTAACTCAGAGTCTCCATTCATGATCTATCAAGTAAGGAACAACCAGGTAGGATCATATCGGAGGTAGGGTCTCTTTGGTATATGAAGTACACTTTTGGAAATCTCACTTTAAAAACCTCACTAAATCACAACCTAGACATCATTCCCGTAAGTAGATCAATCAGTATAATGACTTTGAATCACTGATAAATCTTATTTGTAGGTTCATAATAACGATATTATATTTAAATATAAGCTATATTTAAAGTAGGGTAGGCGTATCTCACTTACAGGGGGTTTTGCTAAAAATCGGGCTTTGCTGAAGCAGAGTTTTTGAGCCGAAAGCTCTTCTTCTCAGAGCCTTCGGGTGCTCCAGGACTTTCCTATAGTGCCTTGAGGCTACTAGGGCTTTAGGAGGGTTTTTGGGGGTTTAGAGAGTGTGTAGAGAGAGAGAGAAGTGGGTTTTGGTGTGAAGAAGGAAGGCACTCTCGCATGGTATTTATGGGCTGAAATACAGCTAAACTCGTCGAGTTGGGCCTCCAACTCGTCGAGTTCGGTGCCACATGTCACCATCTGGTGGCAAGACTTGGGGAGAAAGCAATGGCTCAGATCGTGCCACGTCACCCCCTTCGCAACAACACACTCCCGACTTCTAAACCTTGTAACTTTCGCATACGAGCTCCGTTTTCGACGTTATTTATATACATGCGTAGGTATTGACAAGATCTACAACTCTAGTTTTGATTCCGTCGGCTAATTCTAGGCCGATTTTAAATTTAACAGTGTGAGAAGATTAAACTGTTAAATGACCATGTAAAATTAATAACTTCTACATACGGACTCCGTTTTTGTCTGTCTTTTTATCGTTGAGCTCCTATTAATGAGATCTTCAATTCTCACTTAGGTTGCGTTGGCGAAAAATCGATCGATCTAAAATTCGAATTCCGGACTATGCACTGCTCTGCCAAATCTTAGAAAAATCATAACTTCCTCACACGAAGTCAGATTTAGGCGATCTTTTTATGTATATTCTCGGTTTAACGTGTACTAAAACTTTCATTTAGATCTCTAAGGCTAAAAAGTAGTTTATCAAAAATTCACTTTTTACGATTCCCGGTGTCGTGCCGGTTTTCCCGTAAAACTTCGACAGGTCATAACTTCTTCGTTATAACTCGGATTTCGGCGTTCTTTAGATGTACGGAACCCTTGTGACATATACTATAACTTGGTTAAGATTATTTATTCTAAATAATCTTCTATTAAAAAGTCATTTTTGACGCTTATTGTCTCTAAATTGACTAGCCCGAATCTGCGGGCGTTACAATTATCTCCCCCTTAGGATGATTACGTCCCGGAATCATCAACAAAAAAGAGCTTGTATAATGACTCCATACGTTATCTCTTCATGCTAGGTAATAATGGTAACTTATATATTCCTTCGAATGAATATCTATCTCTTAGACTTCTTACTACATACAGTGCTCGATCTTGCACCCGCTCTTCATACTAATTTGTAACCTTCGAGTTACAAACTCAATACTTATTGGAGACTCCTGCTCCTTCTTAAACAGACTTTACTTAAGAGAAGTTCTTTATTTTTATTATCATGACAGACCGATGGGTCATGTTCTAATGACCTCTCATCGTATGATGCAACACTTAGACTCAGGTCTCTAAAAGTTAAATTCCAGAATGGAATATACCTTCCTTCCTGTTCTAATGTGATATAATCACCTTTTTGCATGTAGCATTTCTAGCTAAAAGTTTCTTACTTTAACAACGATCGCAATCGCTTTGATTATCTTTCACTTCAATCTTCTGGCTTAAGTCGGATGCTACATCAAACTTGGTTCTCTGAACCATGTAACATACTCATCTTGGTCGGACTCAATATGATATGACCACTAGGGTCGGAATAACAACAATCTTCTTAATCATTACCGAAACTATGGTAATGACATACATGAACAAAACGGAATCAATTACTAGCTTCTTGGTAACCTTGTAACTTTCACTGATCCAAGTGTGAGTCATGTGCTTCCGGTAGTATAGGCCTCTACTACCATCCACACCTACTCATACTCGTCCCAAGTATTGTCTCGTAGTTTTCCATGTCACCATACAAGAAAATCACATAACAGCTTATCACATCAGATAACAAAACCATGTTTTATATTACTTCTTGAAACGATTACATAGATGTTCTATACTATGCCTCTAATAGGCTACACCACGTGGTACTATCTACATGGCTACTTCGTATCTTGATCTTCGGATATGAAGTCCTTACTTCTAATTCCTTGCGTTGTTATTTGCTTCATCGAGGATCATGTGGAATGCCCTTGGCTTTGGTGGTGCATCTGGCCTTGCTGCCTCATTTTTCCTCGGGCAGTCTCTAGACATGTGCCCTTTGCCTCCGCATCCGTAGCATACTTTATCATTATGTGCATAATCCTTGGAATAGTGACCGATCCTCCCATATTTGTAACAAGTTACTTCTTCGTTGCATCTCCCACAATGCTTCTTCTTGCACTTATCACACCATCTCGCTTCACCTCTTCCTCTTACTCCAAACTTCAAGAGTTTTCTATCCTTGTTGGACCTTGGAGATCCTTTAAACTTCCTCTTTTCTCCCGCCTTATCTTTTCCTAGACCCCTTTCTATTATCTGGGTCTCTACATTTTTTGCTGCTCTAACGACTATTTTCAAAGTAGTTGCCATTTTGACCGTTTGGCCAAAGTCTGTGGGCAGTCCATTAGCAAACCTATCTATCTTGGAGAGTTCAGTAGGCACCAAGTAGGGGAATAGCTTCATCCTTTCGGTGAATGCGGTGGCATACTCATCAACATTCATTTTCCCTTTCTTCAAGTTCTGAAATTCGTTGTTTAGGTCTATCAGATATATCTCCGAGCAGTACTGCATTTTCAACTGCTCCATGAATGCTTCCCAAGACATTCTCATGGCTTCTCCTCGTGGCATGGTATGTCTCAACAACTTCCACCAACTTAGCACTCCGGTCTTTAGTTGTCTGACTGCAAAGACGGTCTTTTGTTTATTGTTGTAGTTGCAGCTCTCAAACACCATCTCCATTTCGGATATCCAGTCCATAATTTCCACTGGTTTTGGGCTTCCAGAGAGGCTTGGTGATTTGGAACCCAAGAAGTTCTTATACATGCGCCCATCCCTGTCAATCCCTTTGTCCGGGTCGTTTCTCCTGACCACTCGGGGTCCAACTTGACTCACAATACGACTGTAATTTCCCTCCTCTGACAGTTCTTCATTCAGTTCAGGCTGCATGACAGGCATAGTAGGTTCATCCCAATTTTGTTCAACGAGATGCCTTGTTTCTTCCATCTGACAATCCAACATCATATGGATCATTGCTTGTACCCATGCCATCGTGGTTGGCTCAGGTGCAGCTGCTACTACAGGTATTTGCCCAATAACTTGGGCTTCAGGTTGTTGATTCCTATTTCCATTCGTGTTTCTGACTCCGCTTCGGGTTCTTGCCATTTCGATCTATACACCAAATTAGACGTTCGGTGTGTAACGACGAGAATTAAGATAGGAAAGATTTGACTGACGTGTAAATCTCCCTATTACTCCAACAAGTTACATGTCAGTTCTAATCCCGTATTTAAACATATAGAAATTTAAACACATAAAGTTTCCAGATCCGGTCGGCAACAGACCATAGATCCGATCAGACGAGAGCATCATAAAACATCACAATTCATTTAGCACATAAAAGCATCTTAGGCATTTTCCATAAACTAGCTAGTGCTTGTGTCCATTCAGGTGTATTGCCTTATATTTATTAGACACACTCCTCACGATCATCGCTTAGCATTCTAAGTTTAAGTCTAGAAATAAATCCTTATTCCTAGTTCGCTTAAACTAATGCTCATATACCAACTGTGACGTCCCCATTTTCACGGCCAGAAAAGACCGATTTTGTTTATGCTTTATAAAAATCAGAGTACCCTTTTAATAAAAATGTTGCGGAATTTGTTCCCAGAAAATACATGATAAATACTTTATCAAAGCATTTCCGAATAATTGTATTTTATTCATTTAAAATATTTGGGATGTCGTCGTCAATATAGAAACATAAGCATAAACAGAACTTACATTCATTAACACTAGTGATCTACATCTCTTTTAAATCTCTCAGTGTAAAGTAGCTTCATATCGACACTTGTGATAAATAAGCTTGAGGGGGTTAGGTTGGGAAACCTGGTGAGTACATAGGGTTTTCAACCCACAATAATATAATTATTATGTTTGAACATCGAACAATCAACCCATTTATCCATCCCCATTATCTCCGTTACTCTTAAGGATCTACCCTAAGCATCAGCTATTCCTCGTTCATTCATTCTGAAGTCCATCGTCGCCAGGGTTTACACAATAGGCACTAAGTCCATAGTCGCCAGGGTTTATAAAACAGACACTAAATCTATAGCTGCCAATGCTCGTTCGTAAAGCACTAATTCCATAGCTGCATTTATTGGGTACTAAGTCCATAGCTACCAAGGTTTATCTAATAGGTACTAAGTCCATAGCTACCATCGTTTATCTAACAGGCACTAAGTCCATAGTTGCCGATGTTATTTATTAGGCACTAACTCTATAGTTGCCAACGTTCACTCATATCATCTTTCATCTCTCATCGTTCATCTACCCATGTTTTCCTCAACATATTTGTAGATATAAAATACATATAGAATTTAAATTATTTAAAACATGTATAAAATCGTTCATCCAACATAAATAGCAAGTATACAGGTTATATGCACACATAGCACGTAATTTATATAAAATACTTCATATCTATGTGTAAGATGAAAGTAACTATCCACTCACTTGTTAAAGTGATGATTCCAAACTCGGGCAGCGCTTCGTTTCTAACGATTCTAATTTCCTTCGACGAAACCTAGCATTATTATCGCTAAATTTTAGTCTAATATTTATTGCGACTAATTATTAGTCTAGATTCTTCATTAACTCAGAGTCTACTTTCATGATCTATCAAGTAAGGAACAACCAGGTAGGATCATATCGGAGGTAGGGTTCGTTTGGTATACGAAGTATACTGTTTGGAAATCCCACTTTAAACACCTCACTAAATCACAGCCTAGACATCATTCCCGTAAGTATATCAATCAGTATAACGACTTTGAATCACTGATAAATCTTATTTATAGGTTCATAATAACAATATTATATTTAAATATAAGCTATATTTAAAATAGGGTAGGCGTATCTCACTTACGGCGGGTTTTGCTAAAAACCGGGCTTCGCTGAAGCAGAGTTTCTGAGCCGAAAGCTCTTCTTCTCGGAGCCTTCGGGCGCTACGGGGCTTTCCTATAGTGCCTTGAGGCTACTAGGGCTTTAGGAGGGTTTTTGGGGGTTTAGAGAGTGTGTAGAGAGAGAGAGAGAGAGAGAGAGAAAAGTGGGTTTTGGTGTGAAGAATAAAGGCACTCTCGCATGGTATTTATAGGCTGAAATATAGCTGAAATCGTCGAGTTGGGCCTCCAACTCGTCGAGTTGGGTGCCACATGTCACCATCTTGTGGCAAGACTTGGGGAGAAAGCAATGGCTCAGATCGCGCCACGTCACCCCTTTCGCAGCACCACACTCCCGAATTCTAAACCCCGCAACTTTCGCATACGAACTCCGTTTTCAACGTTATTTATATCCACGCGTAGGTATTGACAAGATCTACAACTCTCCTTTTGACTTCGTCGGCTAATTCTTGGCCAATTTTAAATTTAACAGTATGAGAAGATTACACTGTTAAATGACCATGTAAAATTCATAACTTTAGGTTTGAACATCGAACAATCAACCCATTTATCCATCCCCATTATCTTCGTTACTCTTAAGGATCTACCCTAAGCATCAACTATTCCTCGTTCATTCATTCTGAAATCCATCGTCGCCAGGGTTTACACAATAGGCACTAAGTCCATAGTCGCCAGGGTTTATACAACAAACACTAAATCCATAGCTGTCAATGCTTGTTCGTAAAGCACTAATTCCATAGCTGCATTCATTGGGTACTAAGTCAATAGCTACCAAGGTTTATCTAATAGGTACTAAGTCCATAGCTACAACGTTTACCTAATAGGCACTAAGTCCATAGCTGCCGATGTTATTTATTAGGCACTAACTCTATAGCTGCCAATGTTCACTCATATCATCTTTCATCTCTCATCATTCATCTACCCATGTTTTCCCCAACATATTCGTAGATATAAAATACATATACAGTTTAAATTATTTAAAACATGTATAAAATCGTTCATCCAGCATAGATAGCAAGTATACAGGTTATATGCACACATAGCACGTAATTTATATAAAATATTTCATATCTACGTGTAAGATGAAAGTAACTATGCACTCACTTGTTAAAGTGATGATTCCAAACTCGGGCAGCGCTTCGTTTCTAACGATTCTAATTTCCTTCGACGACACCTAGCATTATTATTGCTAAATTTTAGTCTAATATTTATTGCGACTAATTATTAGTCTAGATTCTTCATTAACTCAGAGTCTACTTTCATGATCTATCAAGAAAGGAACAACCAGGTAGGATCATATCGGAGGTAGGGTTCGTTTGGTATACGGAGTATACTATTTGGAAATGCCACTTTAAACACCTCACTAAATCACAGCCTAGACATCATTCTCATAAGTATATCAGTATAACGACTTTGAATCACTGATAAATCTTATTTATAGGTTTATAATAACAATATTATATTTAAATATAAGCTATATTTAAAGTAGGGTAGTCATATCTCACTTACAGCGGGTTTTGCTAAAAACCGGGCTTCGCTGAAGTAGAGTTTCTGAGCCGAAAGCTCTTCTTCTCGGAGCCTTCGGGCGCTACGGGGCTTTCCTATAGTGACTTGAGGCTACTAGGGCTTTAGGAGGGTTTTTGGGGGTTTAGAGAGTGTGTAGAGAGAGAGAGAGAAAGTGAGTTTTGGTGTGAAGAATGAATGCACTCTCGCATGGTATTTATAGGCTGAAATACAGCTGAAATCGTTGATTTGTGCCTCCAACTCGCCGAGTTGGGTGCCACATGTCACCATCTTGTGGCAAGACTTGGGGAGAAAGCAATGGCTCAGATCGCGCCACGTCACCCCTTTCGCAACACCACAATCCCGAATTCTAAACCCCGTAACTTTCGCATACGAGCTCCGTTTTTGACGTTATTTATATCCATGCGTAGGTATTGACAAGATCTACAACTCTGCTTTTGACTTCGTCGGCTAATTCTTGGCCGATTTTAAATTTAACAGTATGAGAAGATTACACTGTTAAATGACCATTTAAAATTCATAACTTCTACATACGGACTCCATTTTTGTCAGTCTTTTTATAGTTGAGATCCTATTAATGAGATCTTCAATTCTCATTTTGGTTGCATTGGCCAAAAATCGATCGATCTAAGATTCGAATTCCGGACCGTGCACTACTATGTCAAATCTTTGAAAAATCTTAACTTCCTCATACGAAGTCAGATTTGGGCGTTCTTTTTATGTATGTTCTCGGTTTAACGTATACTACAACCTTCATTTAGATCTCTATGGCTAAAAAGTAGTTTATCAAAAAGTCACTTTTTCTGATTCCTGGTGCCGTGCCGGTTTTGCCGTAAAACTTCGACAGGTCATAACTTCTTCGTTATAACTCGGATTTCAACGTTCTTTATATGTACAGAACCCTTGTGACATATACTATAACTTGGTTAAGATTATTTATTCTAAATAATCTTCTATTAAAAAGTCATTTTTGACGCTTATTGTCTCTAAATTAACTAGCCCGAATCTGCGGGCGTTACATGCTGATAACCCACAGGGCGTGCTGTTTGCCCACTGAGACTGCAGATAGTCTCTAGGGTTGCTGATAATCCATAGGGCGTGCTGATTGCCAACTGGGACTACTGATAGTCCCTAGGGTTGCTGATAACCCATAGCTATTTATTTATGTTGTGTTGTATGCGGTATCTTGGGGACTCACTAAGCTTCGTGCTTACAGTTGTTGATTATATGTGTTTCAGGTACTTCTGAGGATCGAAGGAAGGCGAAGTTCTAATTGTACACACTCGCTGGGAGTTTTGTTACTGGGGCATTTGTGATACACTGATATTTTGTGATGATGACTTGTATTTGACACTCATGTTTTTCTGATGACTCGATTTATGAAAAAAAATTTGGGTAATTTAAAAATGAAAATTTTGGTTTGAATTTGATGTGTTACAGTTTACATGCCGACAACGTCAGCGTATCACGAGTATTAGCATCAACTTAGTATGGTCATTCTATGTAATCTTTTGTATATTAGGTACTGATATATATATATATATATATATATATATATATATATATATATATATATAATAGCAGATCAGATATCCTTGTGATAAGGATCGGTTCTTAGTATAAATAAGATACAATCCCATTAATCAAGGGATATACTTGTATAGATTAGTATATAATCTACATTAGGGTTAACCCTAATGTACATAGAGTTCGTCTTGGTGACCTCTGTGAAAAACCATCTTCTTGGTGAAGACAAATCATTTCTTGGTGAAAGACAATTTGGAGAACTCTCTGTGTTATTTAATTTTTGTTCTTTTTGTTTTTTAGATTAGTTTACTTCTGTTCTTTATACTTTAAGTGTATCTGATCGATGCAAAACCTTCACCCGGTGTGCCTCCTGACAGGCAACTTGAGTTCATGATCGATTTTGTTCCGGGTGCGGCTCCGATTGCCAAGGTGTCGTACCGATTGGAACAACCTGAGATGCAGTAATTGTCCTCATAACTTCAGGAGCTATTGGCAAAGCAGTTTATTAGGCCGACCAGTTCTCCGTGGGGAGCACCGATTTTATTCGGTAAGAAGAAGGATGGTTCACACCGGATGTGCACTGATTACCGGGAGTTGAACAAGTTGACGGCGAAGAACCGTTACCCACTTCAGCGGATTGATGACCTCTTCGACCAGTTGCAGGGTGCATCATGGTTCTCCAAGATCAATTTGAGGTCGAGATATCATCAGATGAGGGTGAGAGAGGAGGATGTAGAGAAGACCGCATTTTCGAAGCGTTATGGTCATTATGAGTTCGTGGTAATGCCATTTGGGCTCACTAATTCATGGATTTGATGAATCGAGTATGCAGGCGGATGCTCGATCGATCAGTCATTGTCTTTATTGATGATATCTTGGTGTATTCCAAGACCCGAGAGCATCATGAGGAGCACCTTCAAGAGCTTCTGGGAGTATTGAGGCGGGAACGGCTTTATGCCAAGTTCTCAAAGTGTGAGTTTTGGTTATGAGAGGTCCAGTTCATGGGGCATCTTGTTATCCATAATGAAATTTTGGTCGATCCGGCCAAGATTGAGGTTGTTATGCAGTGGGAGGTTCTAGAGTCCCCATCTGAGATCAGGAGTTTCTTGGGATTAGAAGGTTATTATCGAAGATTTATTCAGGAGTTCTCCAAGATTGTGGTACCTCTCACTCATCTGACAAGGAAGGGTATGGACTTTCGTTAGGGCCTGAGCAGCAGGCTGCATTCGAGACTTTCAGGCGGAAGTTATGTGAGGCCCTAATGTTGACCCTCCCTGATGGTGTTGAGGATTTTGTGGTATTTTTGATGCATCCATCACTGGCCTGCGGGCAGTGCTTAGGCAGCAAGGGAGGGTTATTTCTTATGCTTCTCGGCAGCTAAAGTCGCATGAGGGTCGTTATCCGACTCATGATTTGGACTTGGAAGCAGTGGTGTTTGCTCTCAATATTTGGCGTCATTATCTGTATGGGGTCCGTTGTACCATTTACACGGATCCTAAGAGTTTGAGATTACTCATGGATCAACTGAATCTGAACATGAGGCAGCACTGGTGGCTTGACGTGGTTAAGGATTATGACTGCGAGATTTTGTACAATTTGGGAAAAGCGAATGTGGTCACTAATGCCATGAGCCGGAAGGCGGCTAGTTCTGCTATTGGGAGCCATGGTATGAGGATTTCGATAGGTTTCTCCATTGTGGGGTATGATTAGAGAGGCTTGGGTTGAGGGAGTCAAGAAAGAGAACTCGAAGTAGGAGTGAATCAAAGGTGAGATCGATAGGTTTTTTATCGACAGTCATGGATTATTGACCCGGTATGGTCGGGTAAGGGTACCATATTTTGGTGGGATTAGGCAGGCTGTGCTGGAAGAGGCACACAAGTCTAGATTTTTGATACACCCTAGAGCCACCAAGATGTATCGGGATTTGTGACTCAGTTATTGATGGTCGTGTATGAAGCGGGAGATATCATGATATGTCGAGCGGTGTTTGACCTGTCGGATAGTCAAAGCCAAGCACCAGAGGCCGCATGGAAAGCTTGAGACTTTAGAGGTTCCCATGTGGAAATGGGAACAGATAACCATGGATTTCATCACCAAGTTACCTCAGACAACTAATGGGTTTGATGTGATTTGGGTGATAGTGAGTCGGTTGGCCAAGAGTGCCCACTTCTTAGCCATCCGTGAGAGCTCATCGGCCGAGAAATTGGCCGATGTTTATGTGCACGAGATTGTCGTTTGGTATGGTGTTCCGGTTTCTATTATATCAGACCAGGATGTTCGATTTACTTCGCGGTTTTGGCAGAGGTTATACGAGGAACTGGGTACGAGGCTGCATTTAGCATCGCTTATCATCCGCAGACGGATGGTCGGAGCTAGCGGACCATTCAGACGCTCGAGGATATATTGTGAGCCTTTGTGATTGATTTCGGTGGGAGTTGAGACTCATACCTACCCCTAGTTAAGTTTTCTAACAACAACACCTATCACTCCATTATCGGTGCACCGCCATTCAAGCTTCTCTATGGGAGGAAATGTCGTACCCCAGTAGGTTGGGAAGAGGTGGGTCATAGATTCATAGGAAGGACTGAGGTAGTCCTTCAGACGATAGAGATTATTCAACAGATTAGGCAGAGACTTCAGACAGCTCAGGGTCGGAAAAAGAGCTATGACGACCAGCGTTGATCTGAGTTGGAGTTCCAGGTCGGTGACATGGTATTGTGAAGGTATCACCCTGGAAGGGTGTAATACGCTTCAGGAAGAGTGAAAAGTTAGGGCCTCGATATATTAGGCCCTTTCGAGTAATCCCCAGGGTTGGCAAGGTAGCGTACAAGCTGGATCTGCCAGAGGAGCTCAGTTAGATCCACAACACCTTCCATGTTTCGTAGCTTTGGAAGTGTGTGGCTGATGATTCAACGGTTGTAACTTTGGAGGATGTTCAGGTTGATGACCGCCTGAATTATGTTGAGAGACCAGTGACGATCTTGGATCGGAAGACGAAGGTCTTGCACAATAAGGTGGTGTCTTTGGTCAAGATTTAGTGTCAGCGTCGGAAGGGTTCTGAATAGACGTGGGAACCCGAGTCAAAGATGAGGGAGCATTACCTTGATTTGTTCGCAACAATAAACTTTGAGGACGAAGTCTAGTTCAATTGGGGGAGAGTTGTAACATCTTGATGTTGAGGTGTTTCCATTTTTAACCCTAAGTATGAGAATTAATTGCATTTTAGACCGTGTGTGAGAAATTGTTGCAAAATGGCCCATAGCGGAATTTTTGTAAATTTTGGGCGGAGCAAGCGTACGTTGGGCGTACATAACGTACGCAGGGCGTAAGTGCAAAAACCTCAAACCCTAATATTTAGGGTTTGGACCCTATATAAACATCATTAACTTACCAAGGCTCATTCCCTCATCAGCCTCCAACACTCAATTCGTCCATAGCAAACCCTAATCTCTTGTATGTTCATTTGGAGCTTAAAAGTGTATGTTTTGGTGTCATTGAATCCAATAGGAGATTGAAGAACCACCTTGGCGGATCAAGACCACGTAGTTCCAAAAACACCTCACCTCCAAGATTCATTTTGAGGTATAATGTTTGAAAATTGATGATCGTATCTCTAGATCTTGATAATTTTAGAAGTTTATGCTTATTAGCCCCATAGTCTTGGTCCCTATGGGTATGAGCTACCCTAGACCAAATGAGTTGTCCTTTTTGGACATTTTAGGGTGTTTAAGTGATAAAAATGTGATCTTGAACCTCGTTTTCCCTCCATGCAAGTGTTGAGATGTCTTAATGGGATAAGAAGTTAGGGTTTTTGCTTTTTGGCACTTGTAAACCTTGCAAAACCATAAAGTTGGAAACTTTATGGTTTAGGACGTTAGTTGTGGACTAGGTCTGGGATTTTGGCAAAAGAGCTTAAGGATTAAGCTCTTAATAAGAAGGAAAATGGGCCACGTGCGTACTAGAGGATACGTTGCGCATAAGCAGACAACGTCCCGCTTTTGGTCAATAAGTGAGTACGCCCCGTGTACATGCTGAGTAAGCCCAACGTACTCAGCTGTGTTGACCAAATTTGACTTTTTGACTTTTTGAATTTGACTAATTTTGACCTAAGGGCATTTTGATTATTTTGGGTGGCATTTTCGGAGTTGTGTCCTGTTCAGCGATCTTTTTCAGATTGAGAGGTAAGTGTTCCTCACTGTACTTGTGGGTCGAAGGCACCTATGTTGGCCCACTGAGTTATGTATCCTTGTTTAGAGGATGTTGCTATATTGTATTGATCTGTTAGAATTGAGTCTTGGTATATAGGATGTTGTTATGCGGCAGTGATCTGTAGATCTGCCTATGAGTTTGTTGACTGGCTCCAAGATTATCTATTTGTTGATTATATGTTATATGTTATATGTTATATGTTATATGTTATATGTTATATGTTATATGTTATATGTTATATGTTATATGTTATATATTGACATAGTATGGTTGGGTTGAGACCGTACTGCTTTGTGCGGTCAGTTAAGTAACCCGGGGCAATCCAACAGGGAGGTTATGGACCTAGTACGCTATATGCAGGGCAATCCAACCCGGAGGTTGTGGGCCAGGGTAAGCCAACTGGGAGGTTGTGGACCTAGCATGCATTATGTATATATGTATCGTTGTGCTAGGTGGTTCTTTGGGGGAACTCACTAAGTTTTGCTTACAGTTTCTGTTTATTGTTTCAGGTACTTCATATGATCGTGGCAAGGTGAAGGCGTGATCGTACACATCCTTCGATGATATGTTTTGGGAGATTTTATGATGTCTTGATCTTAGGGAATATTTGTATTTGATAGTTGACTTGACATGGTTTTCGGTTTGAAAACAATGGTTTCTTTAAATTTAAAAATGAAAAATTTTATCATGTTTTTGGGGTGTTACAAGTTGGTATCAGAGCCCTGCTTTGAGAGAATTAGATGAGCATTCGTCTGAAAAAGTTTTCAAAATAATTTTCAAAATAAATTCAAATTGTTTTCAAAGAACCCCAAAAGGAGGAGACGTGCATAATCAACCGAAGCAAGAAAGTATACCCCAAGTTACAATACTCTTATTTGTTATTATATGATAGAACTACATGCTAGTGGCAAGCTAGGGATCTTCAAGAATTGCATGATAGAATTGCCTGATATATGATGCCTGATAGCCTCGAAGGGCTTCTTGTATGAAATTGACATCATTGTTGTAGTTGCTTAGTGTATGCATCATAGTTGTACATAACAAAGACTTTATAGCCTGAGAATGTTTGGTTTAACCTTACTTCCCGCTCCTTGTTTGGTTGTGGGCTTAGGGTAGAATCAAGTTTTCGACTGTCTATAGGATCCGACGTCATGTATGATTAACATACACGAGTGGCTGCAGGGTTGGTGGAAATTTCATGGATGAGTATATGTGTGAGCTGTTGGGTTTTAGTATACTACAACATCCTATGGTGCACATACAACCCTAAATGCCTTGGATCTATGTTTTCTCTAATTATACATGTAATGGTATTTCCAAAGCATTAAGCCTATAACTAGCATGCAATTGATATAAATAATATGAAATAGTAGTTAGGATGACATAACTCTTATGTAGCTTGAAACCTTGTTGTATTTGGCCTTAAGAGCTTAGCACCAAAAGTATGAATGCCTCAAATGGCTCACAACTCACCTAGGACAAAGGTGGCTCTTGAGAGAGAATCTCCATGCACCAAAACACCTCATGAACTTCAAGAATATGAGTGTAGGCGTTTTTTGGCTAAGGAGTACATATTTATATGTTGGATTCCAAGGGTTATGCGTATAACCCAAATCTATACCCATGGGTATTATGATCCATGGTACATGTGGCCCAACTCATTATGTATTCACACATAATCTTAGTCCAGCATGGACCATAAGCCCAACACATATAAATATAACTAATTTACACAATTAGTCCCCATTAATTTAATTAATCTATTTTGATCACTAAATTAATTCCAAACTAATTCTTGATCAATACTAATTAAATCATATGATTTCATATTAATATATTAGAACTTATAATATATTAATAAATCATATATAACCTTCTCTCAAGAGTCCATCCTAACAAATTGTCCTGGTGTTATGCAACCCAAATGGACCATGCTACTCTCGGGTCGAGTACATACCAATAATAGTTATGAGCTTAGACATCTAATCCAACAGTCTCCCACTTGGATAAGTCTAAAACTATTATTGCAAATATGACTTCAAAATCCCAACTAGCAATCGTAGCTCTTAAAAGCCGCTGTCGAACTCTGACCTAGTCGATGACGTGTCCATTAGATAAGGGATCATATATTCCTCCATTATAGATATCATATGGACTGAGACATGGATTATAATCATTCTCTGTGTCCATCTGTTGTTTTCCCAGATTCTGATTTATGGCGACCGACTAATTAACAAATCAAATCAGTCCAAGCCCGGCCGAGCGCTTAGGGTTGTCATCACTAAATCATCGAGGGGCCCACATATATTGCTTTTATCCACATGGGGTAAAAGGAACGGATAAACTTTGACCCAAATGCTCGCTTGTACTCACTCATCAAATTACACACAACGATATGTTTTATAACATCCAAGTTACTGGTGCATTTACATATGTCAATTTGCAACCGACTCGCAACTACAACTCACACGTCTCCGTTTGAAGAATATAAGATATTATCGTCTCATGATCACTCGTGATAAAATCCATGAAGTGATTCAAATGAGCGTGGGTTTAATCCAATACTCGAATCTTATTCCAGGAGCACTCATGAATACTGCAGCTATGTCTAAAACACCTAGACATACTACAGACCCATTCATGACAGTCTTGTCTCAATACCTACTTCCAAAGTATGATCGACTGTGGATGGTTTGAATAACCTAGTTATTCGGGAAGTCAAAACATGCAATGATCCTCTTGTAATGATTATGCACAAAAGTCACAAAGACTTGGCAACTGACATTACAAAGTATTCCAATGGAGAGCAATTCCATGGAAATGAAGTCTCACATTCAAAGTACATTCCTTTGAACATCCTTCTTGCATTAAGTTTTCTAATCTTACATAGATTTAAAGAATAACTTCCACTTATGGAAACATTTCCATATTCCCATTTTGACTATCACTTCTGAACAAGAGTTTCCTCCTTTCAGAATATGCCAATATGGTCCTTCCAAAATTAACATTATACTTCCAACTGTCCATGAGTAACCAATCTTTGGTAAACCTCATATTGTCCTCGACAATTGCTTAATCATTTTAGTCATATCCAGTTCTATTCCTTTTTCCCTCTTAATGCCCTAGGCATTTGGAAAAATTAGAACAGATGAATATCACATCACATGTAATCGATCCTATATCCGAAGCATATGTAACGCGATTCATGATGTCTCACATAAAGACATGATACTAGACCAGTCTTTTGCTATAATATTTCTATTTTCCATGTTCTCATAATTCGAATTATGAAAAGGGATGCCGTAATCATAATCGAATTTTAGAGCGCAAATAATATTTCAATATACAGAATTTCCTTATGTTGAACCATTCCAACATAACATTCATATATATACTTGACTAAATTTGATTAAAATCTCAATTTAAGCTTTTAGAATTGGAATGAAGTATAATTTCCTCTCCCTTAATTATAGCAAAACAACTTTTCAAACCCTACAACTTTGCAAATTGAAGCTTTTGTTTTCTATAATTAAAATTGCTAACTTGCAGCACTTAACATAATAATCATGCTCCCACTAACATGATAATTATCTTCTTATCAGCATAACACTTATGCTCCCACTAGCTTTGACATGTAACCAGAAATCAACTGGACTTCTAGAAATCAATATTTTATTGACTTTCATTACCAAAGTTCAGATTTCTGATACGAGATGCTTCATTAAGACTTTATCTAAGCTTCCCAAAATCATACACCTTTCCTTAGATAGCTCACATGTGTGTCTAAAAAATTATGAAGAGGGATGCCGTAATCATAATGTTTAGACCTTTGCCAATGCTCACAATTCGAATTATGAAAAGGGATGTCGTAATGATAATTGAATTTGAGAATGCAAATATCACAATTTCTATCTCCTTAAAATCTACTTAGTGAAAGCGTTTCCTCACCATCATTTTCATGAATCGAAGAGAAACTTTATGATACTTAGATTTTATGGTGTATGTGTTCCTATCCATGTGGATTTGTCATAACCATAATCACAAGACAAGGTTAGTGACAAAACCAAACTCATATGGACTGAACTTGTTCAATCTTAACTTCTTGCCACCTGGCAGCACAAGGGCCTACCATTACTTCCAAGTAGTTATGCAAACAACTGAGAACTCATAGAACTCATATGCATAGTCAACTTTAACTGGAATGGGCACAGAAACAAGAATATGTCAACACGATAGGCTATAAACCTCAAGTCGTGTGCTAGTGATAAACAATACCCTTGATTAGTTCTTGAAACTTTTCAAGATCTTTAAGACTCCCACTGACCTCTTGACATATAAGATTCTCTTGTCAAGAACCATTCCTTGACAAAGCAAATATTCAAGAGTTAGTGCGGATTCTTATCAAGACAAACACTTCACACAATTGGCCTTAGTTGGTCTTTGTTTTATCCAAAACATCATAACTCACCAATTTCAAATGTCCAAGAGTAGAAAACATTTTAATCTACATTTGATAAGTGTTTTAAACCTTCTTAACATTATGTCACTCAAGGCTCGATCTTGGAGTGTTACTCTAAGACTCGTTTTGGAGCGAAGTATGACTCATCTTCTTGATTTAACCATTTCAACAATTCACAATTCCTCTTCTTAGCCAAACAAATGTACCAAGATGTCCTTAGAGGATCAATTGTGATATGGTTTTGCATAATCATTAAGATGATCATAAAACATGATACTGAAGTACTATCCCATCTTTTCAGATTGGAGAAACTTTTATCTTTCTGCCTAATTTGATTCTTCTCATTCGTCCTGCCATACATTGAACCTTTTCCAATGTTTCAGAATTATACTTAAACTTGTAAGCACAACCATATTTACTAAACTTTAGTAAATCATGACGAATAGCCTTATCGTTCTTTGAGGTGGACCTGATCGGCGCACAACCAAGTGTACCCGATCTCCTAGTCCTTCACTTCACTTCACTCACATATACATGTGAACAAGGAATTAGTCTTAATTTCCCAAAGATAAAAATTCTCATTCATCATACAATACAAGTTGCATGATTCCAAGTTTCTATCCATCTGAAACTTGGATGATGAAAATCTTTCCTTATTTGGTAAATTATGACACTACCACAAATGAAGGAACCAAATCCATTTTCTAATATTTCTATCAATGGAATCATATAAACAACAATTTTCACAAATCCCATTGTAAGGATACTTAAAATAAATAAAATCAAAATTTTCCATTTATTTTTAAAATTGCGGAAAAACTTATCCTTACAATGTAAATACATATGAAAACTATGTTGTTATCTATTCCTAAGCAATCTATCATAACTCTTAAGCAGCAGCTCAAAATTCTGATCTTCGAATCATGCGATCGAAATCCATCTTCGCGATCAGATTCAGCATACTCTTCTTCTAAGCTTCCTCTCCTTTTTTGATTCTACAAAACATCAAAATGCGACCTAGTCACATCATGTAATAAGAATCTCCAAATAGGAACTTAATAGAGTTAGATAGTGGACTTTACCTGAAGCATAGTCAAATTTTTGACTTTTACCATCCTAGTGAACTTTCAGGTAAATAAGGCAGCTTCGCAACCAACGCCCCTTCCTTTGGCAATAGAAACATATGGACCCTTTAGTAATGGTACATGGGACTATCTCAAACTTAGCCTTTCTCTTTACCATTTGGTCAACCGGGTTGACTATGGCGATCCCTTTCCAGTGGGAAGAGAAGACTTTTCTGGACTTCCAATGTTTCCATTGTCAATGTCCATGAAAGTTTAGGAAGTAGATCTTCCAATCAAATATGCTTTACCAGTGCTCCAAATCATTGTTGATTCAACAGCAACAAGCAAATAGGTAAGATCGATAAGGGTCATGTCGTGGTCTGTCACATAGTAGTCCTTTAAAGAACCCGCTATATGACTTAGGAAGTGACTGAAGAACCCAGTCAACAGCCAACTTCCTTGAGAGTTCGACACCCAACTCTCCCAACTTGTCAATATGTGACTTCATCTCCAAGATGTGAGCATATATAGACATTGCTTGCCAATAGCGATTGAGTGACCTTGCATTTTTCAAGAACTTGTGGGTTAGGGAGAATAATTGGAGGAGGTGGAGGAAGTGAAGTATGATTTCCAGTCCCATTAATGCACAACAAAGGGATTAATCTTTCACCTTGATCGCCATTTAGGATATCATCTTCATTAGGAAAGCTTTATCCAAAAGGATAAGGAAGACCATAGTTGTCATAACTAGACATATATGAGGGAGAAATTCAAGTTTAGTTGATTTAAGTCCTTAATATAACACCCAATATGAAATATTAAGGCTAGGACGCAACACAATATTTTATAACTTGGAAGAGGGATGCCGTAATCCAAGCTACAAAATTTTGAAGGTAGGTAAATGACGATTTACCAATTTCCACCATGAAAAAACGAAATTTAACATTAGGTTTTAAATGAATTGAAACTCCTAGATCTTTTGAGATTTATTGAACTATTCAAAGGCATGTTAAAATCTCGATTGTGCCCTTCAAGTTTGTGACTGGGATGCTGAGGATCACAAACAAGGAGTGAATAATCATGCAAATTAACTTGGTACACTTAATGTTACAACCACCTAATCAATGTGCAGGTTAACCACACACGCTCCATTGATATATGATTAACATCAACCTACCCTTTTCCACACATTTTCAGTCCCAGATTAGTGTGCCGGTTAACCACACACGCTCCACTAACGACTTAACAAGGTGTAAAGTGCAATTCCATGGGTTAGCACCAAATTCACATTTTCCTAAAATAACTAAAATTGGGAATTTAATAAAGTTTAGTTACTTTATATTTATCATTATACTTTTAATGAAGGGACAATTAATGTCCTGTCCTACCCGTTCGGTTAACGACCCTCCACCAGTCAAGGAAGCGGTGGGCGAGAGTAGACATCCATTAAACTGTCATTTTATAGGCAGTACCCTTATACCACCTTATAGACCGGCTTCGTGAATGAGGTCTACTAACGGTAAGACTGGCTTACTCTTATACATACATACATACATATATATATATATATATATATATATATATATATATATATATATTAAACCTATAATATTATAATAGTATAAGTGTTGAATTTTAAACTTTTAAAACTCTAGGGGTTGGAATTAAAGTATACATGGGGGGTAACTTTACAAATTTCAAAACTTGAGGGCAAGTTTTGAACAATTCAAAAACTTTTGGTTTCCATAACTTATGAGTTTAATGTGCTTTTAAAAGAAAAACTCTTCATTTTCCATAACTTGAGGACAAGTTATGAAGTTCATAAAAACCATTAAAATCAATTATTCCAATTAACACAATAATCAAATAACTTTTCCTATGATCTAGATCAAACTCATAAGTAAAGATAATTCATATCAACAATTTTCAAGAACTTAGCTAATTACATAAACTAACACAAATCTTGAAACTTTGACAATTATCCTTTATTTGGATGAGGATAATCATTACCATAGCATCAAAATTAAATTTTATGAACAAAAACATTTTGTGGTAATGATCCTAATCTAAAACAGGCCAAAAAAACTCGAAAATCTGCATCCAGGACAGCCAACTCGTCGAGTGCATAAGCTGACTCGTCGAGTTGGTCAACTTTGTGAGTGGACTCGACGAGTCACTCATCCAACTCGGCGAGTCCAAGGCAAAAATCATGCAACTCATCGAGTTAAGTACTGGACTCGGCGAGTTTTGCTGTCAGAGTGCAGAAAATTCGATTTTTTCACTTTGAAAACCAATAAAACATCAAGTATAATAGAAAACAACCCATGGCTCTGATACCACTGTTGGGTTTTAGTATACTACAACATCCTATGGTGCACATACAACCCTAAATGCCTTGGATCTATGTTTTCTCTAATTATACATGTAATGGTATTTCCAAAGCATTAAGCCTATAACTAGCATGCAATTGACATAAATAATATGAAATACTAGTTAGGATGACATACCTCTTATGTAGCTTGAAACTTTGTTGTATTTGGCCTAAAGAGCTTAGCACCAAAAGTATGAATGCATCAAATGGCTCACAACTCACCTAGGACAAAGGTGGCTCTTGAGAGAGAATCTCCATGCACCAAAACACCTCATGAACTTCACGAATATGAGTGTAGGCGTTTTTTTGGCTAAGGAGTACATATTTATATGTTGGATTCCAAGGGTTATGGGTATAACCCAAATCCATACCCATTGGTATTATGATCAATGGTACATGTGGCCCAACTCATTATGTATTCATACATAATCTTAGTCCAACATGGACCATAAGCCCAACACATATAAATATAACTAATTTACACAATTAGTCCCCATTAATTTAATTAGTCTCTTGTGATCACTAAATTAATTCCAAACTAATTCTTGATCAATACTAATTAAATCATATGATTTCATATTAATATATTAGAACTTATAATATATTAATAAATCATATATAACCTTCTCTCAAGAGTCCATCTTAACAAATTGTCCTGGTGTTATGCAACCCAAATGGACCATGCTACTCTCGGGTCGAGTACATACCAATAATAGTTATGGACTTAGACATCTAATCCAACATGAGCAGCCGGCCATATAAGGAATGATTAGCCACTCTCGAGAGGATGAGGATAGGATGTATGCGTATCCTAGTTGTTGTACTTTTTTGGGCAGTTTGTGATGATCCTCTGAGAGAAAGAAGGGTAGGTGTGGAAGGTAGTATGAGCCCGTACTACTGGAAGCACAGGACCCGTACACGTCGTAAGGAAGTCATAAACCCTGAGGGCTCCGTCTGTCTGGGATAGTTTTGATGTTATGAATTATGGAATTTCGAATATATTCTAGTTTACTTTCAGTATGGTATTTACGAGGGGATCATGTTATGGATCTGGAGCGAGTGGCCATGGTTGAATGATGATCAGATTTGGGAGATCATCGCCACTGAGGTGGCTGCTGTTGTCTGGAGGTCTATGTCGGAGATGTTTGGGTCTATCAAGACCGCCATGATTAAGCTCTTTGACGATCGGTATGCTGCTCTTTCTGATGCTGTTGTTTCTGCTACATGGGTTCGAGGGGAGAGAGCTTTCCAGTACCAGGACTTCGACAATACGAAGCCCCCCAGAGTTTGATGGGGTCAGGGACCCCATTATAGCGATGAGGTGGATATCTGATGTGGATGGTTGTTTCATCACATGCTCTTGCCTTGCTGACCAGAAGGTGAAGTGCGCCTCGAACCTTCTCTGGTTGGGGGCGAAGGATTGGTGGAGATTGGTGACTAGTGCTTACACTCCTGAGCAGAGAGATGTTGTTACTTGGGAGAAGTTCTCGGAGATGTTTTGTGGAGATATGTTCCCTTGGTGGAGAGGGAGGGGTTGGCTCAGTAGTATTTGGATTTGAGACAGACTACTAAGTCGATGATGGAGATCACCAAGATGTTTATTGAGAGGGATCTTTTCTGCCCTGAGTTTGTTGCTCCTGAGCAGGCTCAAATGACCCAGTAGATGAGCATGCTTAAGACGGATATTCGGCATTTTGCGTCCACTCAACGTTATGGTCCCCTCGCTGAGCTTCAAGATGTCACGAAGAGGTGGGAGATTGAGATAGAGATTCAAACGAGGGAGTTCGGACAGGCTCCCGTTCAGTCACAACCAGAAACAAAGCGATTCAAGCCTGCTGATTCGCGTTATGAGGGATAGAGGGGTCGCACTTGTGGGAAGTGCGGCAAGGTTCATGAGGGGTTTTTTGGTATTCTTCTTCTACATGTCGCAATTGCGGAAGGGAGGGACACTTTGCGAAGGATTGTCGTTAGCAGGCTCCTCCGCTAAGCAATAGGATTTGCTATCATTGTGAGCAAGTGGTTATGTGACGGCCTAGTGTCCCTTACATCCCAGCAGGCTTGTGCAGCCGCCAACTACTACTACCCCTAGGATTACGAATGGACTCCAGGGTAGGGCGGAGCCCCCGAGGTCTCGAGGTCATGCATTCCAGCTCACTGCAGAGGAGGCCAGGGCAGTACCGGACGTCGTTACTGGTATGTTTCCATTTATTATTCTGTCAGTTATTTTATGGTATGCTTATGTTTATGATTTCGTTTTTGATGCATAAAGGAGACCCTCTAGCAATCCGAAACCAAACCATAACTGCAGTCGAGTGCATTCCGAGATGTGAAGAGTTCTGAAGTCAGTCTTCTTCCGAGATGAAGACTTATCCGAAGACATTCCTAGTTTTAGATGTAATAGAAAATGTAAAATCATTAAATGCTCCTTATCGTTTTTATTGATTAAACAGTTCATAGGACAAAACCGAGTAAATCGTGTGTGTTAGCTTTTCTGACTTATCAGATTTACATTCTCCATGCAAGTCTTGTATTTTGTCTTATTGTCTCTCATTTCCTATTTAAGGAGATGATTTTTCTATGCATTGTAACCTTGAAGTAGAAATATTCTCTTTACATCAAATACAAAAATATCTTGCAAGTCAAATCTCTTTCTTCAAAATTCTTCTTTTTCTTAATTTATCTTTAGCTTGCTCGTACTCACTATACTTTAATTCAATATTTTGTTGAATACTTTGCTGATCTTCATACTTCAAGACAAGATTGGTTTACAAGACTTGACTGGACCAAAATATTAGTAGCAAACATTGATCTTAAGTTAATTCAAGGTTTAAGTTTTCAAACCTTGTCCGCGCACTAAGTCTTGCACTTTCAATTGGTATCAGAGCTTGAATGGTTGTCCTTTGAATCCTTAACAGATTATAGTTGATCTGAGATTACCTTGGTTTTGTCAACCATTTTTGTGTTCAGGATAAAGTTCTTCTATATACCGCTTCTGCTCCAATACTTTAACTTCAATGGCTGCTCCTAACAAACATACTCAACAAATGTATTTGATGCAAATAACAAATAGCGTGGGTTGCCCATCTCGTGCCCCATTGCTAGTTGTTGAAGAGTATGATCACTTGAAAGTTAGAATGGAAATATTTTTACTTGGTAAGGAAAAAAGTGAAGAAATATTGAGATCTGTGAAAGAAGGTCCTCATGTTCCGGTTAGACAAATGGTGAGAGATGTTGTTGCTACTCTCATGGGCCAAGAAGAACAATGTACAACACCTCTTACTGCATCAGACATCGAAAAGCTTCATGCAGACCAGATTGCATTTTCAGAAATGGTGTTTGGTGTTCCTCCGTCTCTTTTTGAGCACATTAAGTTGTGCAAATATGCCATAGAGATTTGGGACACTCTTCAAGACTTGTTCGAAGGGTCTGAGAACATGAAGGATAAGCGTCTGACTTCTGTTGTCAACGATTTTGATACCTTCACCACAACTCCCGAAGAATCTGTAGCTTCTGCTTTGAATAGGTACAAAATTGTTGTGAACAATATGACTCCACGTGGTATAGTCAGAACTCCTCTCGAGTAGAATCTGAAGTTTATCAACAACCTCGGAAAAGGCTGGGGGAATGTCAAGTCATGTTTTCAGAGTAACAGATCTTTGAAGAAACTGAAGCTTTATCAACTATTTGACGAACTACAAGGCCATGAATCTGACGTTGCTCAAACATTAAGAGAACTTTCAGGAGGTCCTCTTGCCTTGGTTAGTTGTGTTAACCCACTATTTCCGAACCCATATGTGTCAGATCCTTTCGGAACTATCCTACCTATTTCGCCTGTTCCACCAACAATTCCTACTCCACCTTTTCTGAACCGTTCATTTGAAGAAAATCTTGATCTCGATCCAGCTGAGTTCGAACTTCGTTTTCAACAAGAATTTGCACTATTGTCCATGAAGTACAAACTTCCCTGGAATCCCAGTCGTAAACCTTATCCGAACTGATTTCAAGCCCTCATCAAAATAATCCTCAACCATTTCCTAAACCTTCAGAAAACCCACCTACATACCGACCCAACATCCCAAATCACTCCTCGGAATCCCATGAAATTCCGAAATCAGTCAAACCCAAGATAGTTTGTCATAAATGTGGTCTTGGTAACCATTTTTCTAAAGATTGTTTGGTTGAAACCTCTCAGAAACCGATGGTAAAAGATTCTGCATACTATGCTCGTAGAGCTCAAGAGCTGGCAGAAAGTGAGAAAGTTTTTGTTACCACAGTGTCGAGAAATGTTGATGGGTACTGGTCTTTTGGAGATGAGGATGAAGTGAGAACTGGAAGGAACATATGTCTCATGTCAAGACAATCGATTGAGTGTGACGAAGGATATTAGTCTTCATGTTCAGAATAAGACGATGACGATGCTGAACCAAACTTTTGCTACATGGAAACGAACAATACACCCAACAGAAGCATCATCCAATAGGTAAAATCCAAGATCCCTGACAATAATTTTGATTTATCTTTTTGTGAACGGTAAACAAAAAAAGTTACTTATATAACATATTAGAGTATTTACAACTTTTTAAATTACTATATAAAAATAAATTAGTTTAATATCTAAATAATAATTTCAATTACATGTTTGTTATTTCTAATTTTCTACAAGCTAAAAAACAAATGATTTTAAACGATGGTATAATGGTAAAAAAAATTTAGTAGTTAATGATATATAGATATCATTGAGCAACCCAATGAAGACCAGCTAACATCTGATGTATCCATTCAATGAAATTTATAGAAGCATTTAAGTTGTGTAGTAACCAAAGCTCTCGTATTTATCTGAATCCCTATGGGGCTTCTATCCCAGCCGTATCCAGTGTTGCCTTTCTTCTTGAAGTTGAGAGTACAAGTTCTGTCATGGACATTAGTTGAATTAAAGAGTAGTTTAAGAATATGTTACATTTACCGTTTTAAAAAAAAAAAACTATTTGACTTTATATATTTAAACAATAAATTTTTCATTACCTGATAAAAACATATATAACAAGATGATTAAACCACCTAAAGATACAAAATAACATATAAAAAATATCTATACTTCTATATTGTTATTGAACTAGATGCACATACACTTAAAACTATATTTAATTTTGTTAAAAAAATATTTACCCCATCACAAAATCCCATCCGATGGATCTCTTTTCGCAAAATAGTCATAAAGTCATTGGGCCCCACCAAAAATTTCGATATAAAACAAACCATTCCTATATGATCTATATAGTCAACAAAAGAAGAAAGTAAGATCTAACACTTCAAAAAAAAATTCAAAGTGATGGAATATGCAAACAAGAGGTTGCTGCCATTAAGAATGGTGATGTGCTTGGTGCTACTAGTGGTGTACACCACCATGAGTTCTTCTACTCAAGCATGCTCAACCAATGGTGGAGATTGCAGGAACTGTATTGCAAAGGCGATGAGAAAAGATTGTCCAAAGTGTGCACCAATCATGAGGTGCATGGCTAGATGCTTGTGGGCGAATACACCAAAGTCCAAGTGTGTGAAGCAGTGCGACTGTAATACTGGATCCTATCCAAAACTTTCTGATTGTAAGAGTTGTTTGTTACAGTGTAAATGCATGTGTGCTGTGTATTAGTTTGTGTATTTGTGTGTGTGTGTGTGTGTGTGTGTCTGCATCATTTCGAGTTTAGTTTCTATTGGTATCTGGCAATATTAATGGAGATATGAACAAGTTCCCTTTTACATTGGAAGTTTGTTCGATCAGAGAAATCAAAAACATGGTAAACGGTGAACCTTGTTGGTTGGTTGGTTGAATTTGGGTACGGGTTTTCGATGAGTAACGAGTAATAAAAAAGATGAATGAAGTCAAATGATAAACATATGATTTGTTACGAGAAAAATTAAAACTATTTCAGAATCTTATATATCTGTTATGAGGTAATTGATATATAGTTGCTATCTGTTTAAATTAAGTAATAGAAGTCCTTTTGCAATGTTTGTTCTAGCTTATTGATATTAATTTAATTATAATATTTTATAGATAAGAAAAAAAAAGATTTACTTTTATGAGTTTGTCAAATAGTTATTATATTTTTATATAGACCATTTTAGGACGTATATTATAAATATTTTAGGACGTATATTATAAATATAGTACTATATAGTTATAGTAGGTGTAAGACTCATACATTAAATGGGTTCACTTAAAAAAAATTAAATATGAAACTCTAAACATTTGAGAAGTTTGAATTTATAAAAAAAAAAATTTAAAAATATTGAATTATTAAAATTAAAGTATTTTTTCTTTTTTAAATTTAAACAAATAATTCAGATAAATAAATAAAAGAAACTAATGAAGATTTAATTTTGAAATTTTAAAATTAGAATGAAAATCAATTAATAAAATTGATATAGATTTATTAATACATTTATTGCAACTATTATATTTAAATATTATGTGAAATTTAATAAAATGAAAAAAAAAACCACAAAATGCCATGTGGAAAAAAAATAATTAAAAATAACCACAAAATGATATGTGACCAAATCAACAAAAATGTGATATGTGACAAAAAGATTTTCATTTATTAGAGTAGATTAACAGGAATCTTATTATCTGATTAGGGGGGAAATTAAAATGGTAAAAGGTAACGTTACATCAAATTTGCTACAAATAAGATCAAAATGAATGTTGGTTGGTGGTGACATATTATAAAATATATCTAATTACCAAATATATCTAGCACCAAAAAAGATGTAAAAGAAATCCTTTACTACATAGTTATATTAACACGAATCTAACTATAACGGTTACCGTCGCTATTGCTCATTATTCTTGTAGTGCACCGTGAAAATTTTACTTTCCAGATGGAGAGTTAGGCAGTGAATTTATCAACAATCTTTTTCCAACTTTATATTTCATAGTATTAAAGCCAACCAGGAGACATAGATACACAAATACATAAACAGTAAACATAAGGTCGAGCAACCAATGATGCCCATTAAATTCTCAATATCACCAAAGTTCACTCTAATGATTATCAACTTCTATGTATATTAATTTTAAGATAGATGCAAGGAAGAAACAACAACGTCTACAATGTTCCTAGCATTTGACCATGACCGGTCCAAAGGTTTTCTATACCTTGGACGGCAAGACTTAATTTATGCCCCCATCATTATAGCATACAAGAAGCCATTTTAGTCACCTACAACCAAAAAAACTCAAGTACCATATAATTTTCTGAAGCAAAACCATCAAGAATTTTAATGCTAAAAAATTTCAATAACATTGCCCTCATTACTCAAAATTGAAAATATCACAACTAGTTACTAAATAGGTTTCACATGTCATAAGTAGGTAGAATGACAACCAAAATTGATAGATATTTAAAATAAATTACATCACTAATTGCACACTAAGAATTTCCTAGTTGTAAGAAAACTACTAAGCTTTTTATTGTGGTGATTTCCTGCAGATATTTCAAATCATGGATCTTCGAGATGATGTGATTTTCAAAGATCCCAAATTATCAAAACACATATATAACAAAAAGTTATCAAAATAATAATCCAAACAAATATATGAACTTATAAATTTTGACTTTTTGGTGACTTATATTTTCAACAAATCAAGCGATTCAAAACAATTTTTTAATGATTATTATGATGCCCAAAAAATTAAAATCAATCAAAAATTTGTATTGAAAAATACATAGCATGCAAGACCAATTCAATACAATATAAGTATCAGGTACTACCAACTCAAGACAATGAAAACTAATTTTCATTATTAACTCATTTTCCAAATACCTATTACTTATGAATCACAATAATGCAATTTAAATCAAGAATTATATGATCAAAATCAAAACCAATCTGAATTTATAATATTAATAACATGTAAACAATTAAATAATAAAGATCATAAAAAAATCAAAACCAATATGCGAATTCACAAATTGAAACTGTGGATGAAAAATCAAATAGCAAAAATCATAAACTTAACAAACGAATAAACAAGAACTAATAACCACTACAAGAAAATTTTGATTTAGCTACGAAAAAATTCCATAGCTAAAAGTTAAAATTTCGTAGCTAAACTTGAATAACTACAGAAGTTGCTACGGAATTTGTCAATGAGATTCCGTAGGAATATTTCTTGTAGCAAACTGTTTAGCTACAGAATTACAGTTCCGTAGTAGTTTTGCTTCGACGTTTATTCCATAGCAATTTAACTACAACACACTTCCATAACAATTCCGTAACAATGGGGTGCGTAGCAAATTCCGTAGCCATTTGTTCAGTAACAAATTCTGTAGCCATTTGTTTTGTAGCAAATTCCGTAACCATTTGTTCCATAGCAAATTCCATATTCCGTAGCCATTTGTTTTATAGCAAATTCTGTAACCATTTGTTTCGTAGCAAATTCCGTATCTATTTGTTCCGTAACAAATTCCGTATCCATTTGTTCCGTAACAAATTTCGTAACCATTTATTCCATAGCAAATTCTGTAGCCATTTATTCCATAGCAAAAATAGGTTCCAAAACAAATTCATAACGATAAAAATATTCAACAAAATCCAATTTCCATTTATAATATTCATCGAAATATATAAAAATGCAATAAATTTGAAATAGTTACATAGATTTTTATAGATATATTACATAATTGAAAATCCTTTTACATGGTTCCCTAATCATCAAAATTGAATATTCGTTACAAATACACAAACAAGCATAGATGCTCAACAAAAATGGCACAACCTGCAAAATCAAATTTATAAACAACTTGATTAACATTCAAATCTATTGTATGAAATCTCATTATATCTTTAGTTTTTGACCAACTAGAGATTTAAATCTGAAAATAAACAAAAAAATAGAAATAAACAATCCAACTCTTCTATTTGATACACTATTACCATATACGCAATAAACAAAATGAATCAACTTTTGAGCATCATCAGATCCAACGTTAGCATGATGCCAAAAGGATTTGAAATAAAGTTAAAACAAAATGACAATACAATGATCATAGACACCTACATATTAACTTGTTTTTATAAAACAATACTTGATTTTCTATTATAAAAGGTAGTCTAGTAATAAAAGATTTAGATGTTTAAGTTTTTGTGTGCTTTGATATCTGCTATATAATCACAGCAGATTGCAAAAAAACTGAATTTTCATACTAAAATTTTTTAATGGTAGTGGCTGTTGTTGTTTATGATCTTATTATTGATATTGCTCCCTAATTCCAAGAAACCAATTTGTTTGTTAATTTGAATATATATATATATATATATATATATATATATTGCTCCCTAATTCCAAGAAACCAATTTGTTTGTTAATTTGAATATATATATATATATATATATATATATATATATATATATATATATATAATGATTTGCTATTTATCAGTCAAATTTTGGACTCTTTTCCATGAAAATGAGGTAGTGACTCTTAAAATTAACTGCGTGTAATGTATTTTGC
Source organism: Lactuca virosa (assembly GCF_052849685.1). Classification (NCBI taxonomy): domain Eukaryota; kingdom Viridiplantae; phylum Streptophyta; class Magnoliopsida; order Asterales; family Asteraceae; genus Lactuca; species Lactuca virosa. The sequence continues at coordinate 30,884,015 of NC_136428.1, forward strand.
AAGATGAAAAATTATGTATACCCGAAGCAAATCCATCTGTCTTTGACCAACTTATAAGGTAATCTGATACCAAAAATTCAATAAGCTGGATCCTATGAAATACAAAGTAAACATGACAAAACTATTCACAACCCAAATAATATTGTGCTAAATAATACAAACTAGTGATAGAAAAGCACAAGTACATGATATGCTCATAATGAAATTTAAGAACATGTTACTCATTTTATGAAAGTTGCTAAATATTGCATTTAACCATTCTTTATTTACCAAAGTCATCTTATTCTATAGTAACTCTATATAACCATGCCTATATTCTTGCATGATTAGGCAACAAAATTAAAATTTTCACAAGCAATGTATCTTTCTAATTTGTTAAAACTTCACAAGGAATACATTATGTTGGTCAAAAGGACTTTGAAAGAGACAGTAACAGGTAGAAATGTTCTAAACCTGGACCGCATGGTTATAATATGTTGTTTTTGTCACTGTTGTCTTGGGATTATATTCAAAGAAGTTATCTTCAAGTGTTCATCTTTCCTATATCCCAAGAAAAAATGAATGATGGTAAGGTTTCAACCAAATTGATCAGTAATCTATAATACCTCATAGATAGTTACGTGTCAGGCTATATTTTACCTGATTTGTCATTACAACAAAATTTCCACTCACATCCTTGGATTTTTTTTGCAGTTCTCTTTTAGTGCACACACTGGTATATGATGAACTTTCACTTGGTTGTCTAATAAAACATGTTCTTAACACAAAAGCGATTCTTTTATCCCTTATGTATCCTGTTGCTACCACCTGATATTTATGATGGATGAAAACAAATTCAACACCCTTAGCATCCAAATCATTGACATGTATGGTAATATGATGTAGAAGAACAATCTATATAGAGAAAAAACAAAATGAAATTATTAATAAATAAAATATGAAAGATATAACCAATAATAACTGAAAATAATAACAACCTCTTTTATTAACTCGGTTAAGCAACATAAATATCTTTCCAAGAAAAGATATGTTGCAATTTTTATGAAAGTGGAATGGAATGGAATGATAAAAGAATGGTATTCATAGAATAAATGGCACCATTATGACCAACATCCCATCTATGAAAATGTATTGATGAATACTCACCCATAAGTGGAAATTGTTTCACAACATAAGTCCATGTCTTCGAAAAGAAGCAGAAACTCCATACTTTCTACAAAACCATTAAATCCCAAATTCAATCAGGCCTAGTACAAAATTACTCTTTTACCCCTGTTTTCAACTTCTAGCAAAGTAAATTACATAAAAAAAATAACAAAGCTATCTCTTCTAAAGTCTTTCTACCATAAAAATCAAAAAATTTTGTTTATAAGCAAAGAAAAGAGAACAATCTAAAACACAAAGCAAAGAAACGACAACAATCTAAAACACCATAAGGCCTGAAAAAGCTTGACTTGAGGATTTCTAAGAAGTTTTGCTTTGCTCAAAGTCACCTTCATGTTTTTCTGTTATGTCACCATGTAAGGATTTGATTATATATGGAGTGAAGAACTTACTTTTGTAAGCTGAAAGGAAGTCTGAATCAAAGGAATGTTATTGCTTCCATCTCCTCATTGTTATGCTCTGCAAATGCAAATGGTATACACAATCAAGTTGCATTTTCCCGGAGTAATAAGATAATGGAAAGTTAAATAACATACGAACGCCCTAAATTAAGAACATAATTTATATGATAATCGTAGTAATCTAATACCAGACAAAAATGATCCTTGTGTGGAACTGGAACCCTCACTTCTTATTTTTCTTCTTTCCTTCAGTCTCACCGCAACAACAATTCCAAAAATTACCAAAAAAACACCGCATATGATAATTTGAGTTGTTGCCATACCACCAATGAAGGCATTGTATTGGCGAACCGTAGTGAAGCATCAACTGGAAAAGATGATGACAATGGACCCTACAAAAATTACCAAAAAACCCTAGTCCAGTGTTATTTAGGGCAAATAAAGTAAAGAGGCATATATGCCAACACTTAAACATCATTCAACAGCTTTATGAACAAAAACGAAAATACAATTACAAACAAAGAATTGAACAATTGTGTAAACGGAGATGGAAAAGAAAGTATACATGGAAAAACATCAAATATAATTTCACCTGGAAGCCAATATTAGAGTAGGAGATGGGTGTTGCAGTAAATGAACCCTCCGAATTCGACATTCCTCTCAAAAAGTAGAAAATTAGTTGTAGGTTAAGAAAAAAAAGTCGGTCTTCTCCAATTTCGTTCTCTGTTGACGAAGGAATTGAAAGCTACCTGTTGCTACCACCTGATCACCGTGTATATGCGTAGATGAAATCGAATGAAAGAAGCGGTGGAAGCAAACGGAAAAACCTGATTCGAAGGTTGGGATGTGTAATCTAAGGAAAGGTGGGGCGTTTAATAGGAAGACAAGGCGGGGAGCCGATGGGAGAGAATCCATAGCAGAGGAAGAGAACACGTGAGCAGGCATTGACTAGGGAGGAGACCACGGACTAAGCTGTCAATCCGTCAAAAAATACCATGCCCTAATTAAAACATCACAACTACAAGGATAAAATGTGACAAAACCTTCAAATCATATAGCCAATGTGTAAAACTGGAAAAAGTTAGTGGCCAATGCTTAAAACTGAGAAAATTATTGTCGCTAACTTGTTCCACTTTTAAGAATAAATAAAAAACTTAATATATATATATATATATATATATATATATATATATATATATATATATATATATATATATATATATATATAGTAATGATAATAAGAATAAATAAAAAACTTATAATAATATATAAAGAATTTTATTAATCATAATTAAAAATCATAACACAATTAAAAACAGTAATTTATTTTTTTTGGTAAAATATTTTTTTATATTTTACTACGGAAGTATATTCCGTAACTAATTGACTACGAAATATTTCGTAGCCAAATAGCTACGAATTTAGATTCTGTAGCTATTTTGCAAATTCAAATACAACTTAGATACACAAATAACAACGGTTAACCTTTCCGTTACAAGTTTTGTTGTAGATTAGCTATAGATTTTTATTGTGTAGCAAATTTCTGTCACAAAGTAGTTACAAATTTCTATTATGTAGCAAACTAGATACATATTTTTATTCCGTAACCGATTTTGTAGCCAACTAACTACGAAAATGGATTACGTAACAAGTTTCATACCAAACTAGCAACAACCAACAACCATGTAGTATATTTCATAGTAAAAGACCTACAAATTTTGATTTTGTAGCAACAATTCAAGATTTAGCTACGGAAATGCAACTCCGTAGCTATTTTCGTAGAAAAATAGCTACATCCAGCCATTTTGTAGCATATTCCGTGGTATAATATCTACAGATTTTGATTACGTAGTAATTTTTTGTAGTTATTCCTAGTTTAGCTACGAAATGTAACTCCGTAGCCATTTCCGTAGCAAAATAGCTACGAAAAGCCATTTTGTAGCACATTTCTTAATAGAATAGCTACGAATTTCAATTCCGTAACAAGTTTTCGTAGCTATTTAGGATTTTTCCTGTAGTGCACATTCACATTCAAGAAATGTCATAAAAAATATTAAATACATAAATAAACAATTGGATATCAAATTAAAAAGCTACCTCAACAATCAAAGACTACCAAAGGTTTCAAAACATAGATTTAGGGCGATTTTTGATTTATTTCTACAAACCAATCTAGTTACCTATATATGGGCATATCGCTATATCAGAAAGCTTCAATCAACATCTTTACAGGTTTATGGAAAGTTTGGGAGGTCGGTTTTGATGTTTACGTCCGGTATGCCTTTTATATCCCTCATAGTAGGTTGGAAAACAATTTATTCCCGGTTCCCATGAGTTCAATGAAGCCAGTTGCCCTTTGTATTAAAGAAACTAAGAAAAAAATCAGGATGCAGAAAGAACAAATCAGATGACCATATAAATCGAAAAAATCTCAAAGGTCGTCTAGGAGTTCTCCCGAATACTAGTCTCCTCGCCTTCTTCAATAATCAGTAAGGCGTGCGGTTTTTTTAACCGATCGAAAATTGCATCTATCGCTACTTTCACTTTCAGTCTTTTAATAGAGCCCTTGAGCTTCGCCCCTTTCCTTACCAACTGAACTATTTTTATGGATCACGTTCTTGGCCCAAATGAGAGGTATACATATATGCCCCATGATATGTTGCTGCCCTGGGCTGTGGCCCACCTCTCCCAGCCCTTGGGCCGGATCTGACTATAGGGATTTATATTCCATCATCCCAGGGAAATCAGGATTCTTCACGGTAGACACATATGTATTTATCTTATAGATAAATCCTAGGCTAGTCGTGCTTTCCTTTCATACATAGTTACATACACTCTTGTACATGTATATATAGAAGTTATTATTACTAGAGAGACGCATCGAGATTTCTTAAACTAATAGTCTCCAAATTTAAATATTCGTCTTCGTCCATCCTGTTACTCTCACCTTTCCTGGACCACCATCGTGAATCCAAGATGAGGGTTTTAGGAAAATTGGCATTATTGTGCTCCTCTCCCCCTTCTTCACTGCACCATCGACGGCAGATATCATATCTATGAAGCTTCGATCCGATAAGCGACCTCTGATCGAGTTGTCGAAGTTCAATTTCACACATAGCGGTTACGTCTCTGTGGCAATCTCATCCGTGTCGGTCACCTCCTCCATCTTATTACAACCTGCAGATCGTTCACGTACGTATTGGTTTCTTCCTTATCTCCAAGGAAAATCTAAAACGACAATATCGTCTTGAATTCCAAGAAGGCGCTAAGTCCATCTTGGATTCTAAATTAGTATCGGTCTTGTTTACTCTCCAAGATGTTTCCGATGATCCTCAGTTTTCCTTCAACAAATCATACCCTGTCACATATCCCGGTTTGAACTACCTCTACTTCGTCAATTGAAACCGCCAAACGCTCGTGACGATGGGCGTCCGCACAGAGCTCTACAACATCGATCACGGCTCTACAAAAGACTATTTATCAGCCGGGCTAACGCAGCTTCCATCTCTTTACTTAACTTTTTCCCTTATTTATCAGTCTTTTTTAGGGTTTTGGATCTTGGTTTGGTTCAAGAACCAGCGATGTTTTCACAGGATGCATTTACTAATGGGCGTGCTGCTTGTTATGACTTCCGTTCACTATATCTGTGCTGTTGCTGATCGACATTATGTCAAGGTTACAGGTACTCCTCATGGATGGGATGTCTTGTTTTACATGTTTCAGCTTATCAAGAATGTGCTTTTCTTCACCCTCATCATGTTGATTGGCACCGGATGGTGTTTCTGGAAGTCCTTTTTGGACGAAAGGGAAGAGTTGATTTTGATGGTTGTGATCCCACTTCAGGTTCTGGGTACTGTAGCTTCTATAATGGAAAGGGAATATCGTGACGACTGGGCCGAGTGGAAGGTTGCTACTTTTGCAGCAGATTACGCCTCTTGTGTTGTTATGTTCATCCCCATGTACTGGTCGATTCTCTCGTTGAAGGAGGCTCGTGAGACTGATTGGAATGCTGCTAGGAATTTGTCAAAATTGAGTCGATTTGTGATGGTGGCTGTTGGATACGTGTACTTTACGAGAATTGTTTTTGTCATGGGAATGGGTACCATTGTAGATGACAAGTGGCCATGGGCGATTGATGCGGCAACCGAAACAAGCAACTGTATGGTTGTAATGTTTTACATGTACATGCCATTACAGATAAAGGTTGATGTTCTAGGGGATGATCAGGAGGTAGGGCTTTGAACTTTGTTTTGTCCCTCGTTCATATTAGGGTTCACGTGATATACCTTGACTTGTGACTAGTTTTTTCTGGAACAATTTAATGTGTTTAGTTGGTCTTCTTAGAGTTATAGGTTTAATCTTGACACTTAATTTAAGTGATTGCTAGTTGATGGGATTTTTGGACGAAATAAAGTAAGAAGTGGTTATTGATTTAAATAAATTGTTTTCTTTAATTATTTCAAAACTGATTATTACTCTTTTACCTGATTTTTTTTAATTAAATATCTGAAAAATCATTTAATTTTTTTAGGAGTCGTTTGATAGTTGATGACTAGGTTAGAGCCAACTGAGTTAGAAATTCAGACTGAGTTTATGTTTTTTTATTATTTCTCTAACTGACTATGGTGAATGAAAAAAAAATGATCGTTATGTTGTCTCTTGTATTGGATAAGGTTTTTGTTATAGTATTAAAAAAACAACAATAAAATGAATAACAATGCAACTGTCATCTTAAATGCTTAAACGCCACCATCTTATTCCAAATTAGGATCATATGATTAGTTCACGGTTAGGTATTATAATTAATAGAATAAAGATACAAATACAATTGCATATTGTTCAAAAGCTTGTTACAAAAATATAAATTATATCTGGGGACAAATTTAGAAACTTGTGTTGAAAAGTCTAGGAGGGTATATTCAGAAGTTGTTTCATATACTCAAGAATACTTTTTATATTACCTCAGTTATAAGTTGCAATTGTCAAACATAAACCATTTCTCACTAATACATCTTCCAAATTTGTTAATGGCAAATTTATTAGATAATAAAATATACAAAGGTTTTAAAAGTGACTAATTACAGGATGGGGCGCCACCCTAGTAGATTCCTTTAGACCTCTTACCAGCATCATCGCTCGAGCAATATATTCTTTTCATTACTTCCCCATTCTTTTCATTCTATTCATTACTTCCTATTTCTTTCCATTCTTTTCATTATTTTTCATTGTTTTCATTATTTCCATGTTTTACATAATTCATACATCAGTATCAAAATACTCATTTCAAAAGTAAAACATCTATATTTCAAAACATTTCAAACACGTTAACAAAACATTCGTTTTCCAAAACTTTTTTTTCTTTCAAAAACATTATTGCCTTCAAAGCGTTCTTTCAAAACATTCTTTCCAAAACATTTAACACTTTCATTTCAATACGTTTCATATATCAAATCATTAATGTTTCATTATCATAAAATTATATTGTCATGTACCTCAAAGTGGGAAAAATGCCAACACACACTCACATCAATCACACGTAGGCTAGCTAGTATTCTTCTAGTTCCTTTCCTTGGGGCAACACTCTCAAACAACACCTATATAACATGGACATAAGTCATTAAAATGACCAAAATACCCCTCAAAGCTTTCATTACAAAATTTTGTTGTTTCATCTCATTCCTTATGTAAAAATATGAACATAGGCGAAAATCGCGCATAAATCCGAGTTTGTATGAAAAAGATACAAAAAAAATACATGGCATTAATCAGTGCATTCCACGCCCATGGTATGATTTGCCTTGCCATTCCACGTTCGTGGAATGCGGTCTGCACACACAAAATTCCTGAATTTTCTCAATATAACACCCTACTTTGCATAGTTCTTGAAGACCTTTTTCCCATTCACTTTGTACCATTTATTGAGGTTCTCACACATGTTTAGGAAGTGTTTTATCATCTTAAAACACTCCAATTAATTCATTAAGTGCTCAATGAAGCATTTAAGATCATATAAATTCTCAAATTCCATATGAAGGGTTAACTTGTCCATTGATCAATTGGGCATTCTAAAACTTACAAAGCATGTTCCCAACTTATTGAACACTCAAATGAATGTTGTCAAGTACATAAAACCTTCATTAATCTCATTGTAAGTACATAAACTAACCATGAAAGGACAATGTAACCTTCCTTCTATAAAGAAACAAAAACATCTAGTAAATATCTTCTTCCTCCTTTTGTTCTTCATTGCTCGATGTACTATACTCATAACCACCCTCGCTATCAGGAATACCATCATTGTCGTCCTCATGAAATTCACCTTCTTCATCAATGTTATTTTCATTATCTGAACCGTTTGTTGACATTTCGTGATCATCATAATTATCTGTATCGGTTGTAGTTGGTATAATGATTTCATTTGATTCAACTTCATCTTCTTGAAAATCAATGTCTTTCTGAGGATGATTTTCACGTACATCAGACCAACCACGAGGTTTAACTTTAAATACAGCCCACCAGTCTGAGTTGGTTGTTTCAAACTTGGGTAATGAATGTAACACACCTGAGTGGCTTGCATGGCTAAAACAAACGGCTCGAACTTGTTGTATTTTCTTTTGACATTTATTTCAACCAAATTATATTGTTTGTGAACCTTAACTCCTATGTTAGGTGTTGGATCGTACCAATGACAATTAAACAAAACTGTTATTTTAATTGGGTAACCAGAGTACTCGGCTTCTAAAATTTTCACTACCCTACCGTGATAATCACATCCTTGGTACCTAATACACAATATGTTATTCATTGTTGATTTGTTCAGACCGTGAGCTTCTGTGTGAAACTTGTAACCACCGACATAGTATACATTATATAATTTCACTTTCCTGAATGGCATTTTGAAAAGGTAAAATATATACTTGTTCTTTATCCGATTCTTACGTGACTATATGACAAATGGTAAAGCACTTAATTAGAGCTAATTATAACCATAAGAAAAAATAATAAAATTAAAAATATAAAATTAACACCCTCATAGTTTTGAAACCATACTACAAAGTTCTTCTCAACTTCAGCTGCAAGCTCCTGTTCATCCATATCCTCAATAAGTTCATTCAGATCTTCTTTAAATATTATGTATTATCATTTAAATAACATTTTGAAAGTTACTATGATGTAATAAACTGTAACGTCCATAAATTTTACGCCAAATTCAAACTTTTTCAACCATAAATAAAAGTCAAATAGTATTGTTTACAAAATGTTTTCAAATCAATATCCATCAGAGTGTCCCAAAATCATATCATAAGGATGAGGAGCGGTACGGTCACACCTTCGCCTTGCCACGATCTCCTGAAGTACCTGAAACAATAAACTGAAACTGTAAGCCCGAGGGCTTAGTGAGCTACCCCCAAAATACCAATACCACACTGACAATACCATATCAGTAACAACCAATCAATCAATCATGCATACTGGGCCATCGGCCTGACTGGTCCGCCCTACCGGGCCTACAGTCTAACTGAATCTATTCATGCATACTGGGCCATCGGCCTAACTGGACCGCCCTACTGGGCCTACAGTCTATCTGAATCTATCTCGAGCCTTCGGCATGACTGGTCCGCCTCGTGGCCTGCAGTCTCCCCAGACCGCTCATAGGGTATGTTGGCCTTCAGCACAAAGCAGGACCGCCTCAACCCAACCAATAAGCAAATAACCAAGTTCACATAACTATCATATACTGGCATATACAACATCAAACATATCTATCATACTGATCATCAACCATAGAATCCTCTCGTAACGAGAGTACCGACCTAGCAGGTCACTAACATACCAATCCTTACAGATCATAAAGCATAACATACTGTCTACCCTGATTCCGATCTAGCAGACCAAACCATATGTAGCATACCATAACAATAACAACAAAAGGGACGGCCTTGGTGCCGTAGACCCTATCGATATAGTGAGGATGACTCACCTCGCAGATGCCGACTCGAAAGGTAAACTCCAATTCTCGGATCACTTGTCACAGGCTCCACCACCTATGACCATAGTACAATATACTCATAAGTCCTTAACTCTATAAGGTACTCCATAACCCACCAGTCAACCCCTAGTCAAAGTCGAAGTCCTCAGTCAAGGTCAACAGTCCATGTTGACCCCCAACTCGTCGAGTACCCTTGGCTACTCGCCGAGTTCCTCGAAGCACATTCCACTCGCCGAGTCATCGGGGTGACTCGTCGAGTTCCTTCGATTCCCGATCAAACTCTAAGGCCACCCGTCGAGTTCCCTCCTTGCCACTCGACGGGTACACACGTATACATATCCTAGGGAAAACTCATCCGACTCGCCGAGTTGTTCTTCAACTCGTCGAGTCTTATGGTGATCTTCATCGGACTCGCCGAGTTGTTCATCCAACTCGTCGAGTTCACGGCCATCTTCATGTGACTCGCCGAGTCAACCTTGCGACTCGCCGAGTCCATTCAGTCCTTTTTCCATACAGACTTGTTTTGAGCCATGCAGCGGCTCCAAATCACAGATCCAAGCTTCTAGGGCATGCTTTTCACGTAAAGTTGCAAACTTTACGTGCATGCATGACTAATAAGGCTCTTAATGCCAAAACTAAGTTCTTAATGGGGCTTTATGCACAAGGAGGGCCTCATTCTCGACCAAAATCAGAGCTTTATGACTCTAGAACCCAAGAAGGTTACAGATCTGAAGTTACAACTTCAGATCTAGCTCATATCCCACATTACCATCTCAACCAAACCATAAAAACCCTAGATCTCAACCAAAAGAGGTCTAGAAAGAAAAAGGAGAAAAGGTGACGACTTGATACCTCCAAATGATGCTATTTGAGGTAGATTTCTGATCTCCCACACTTCCTTGCTCCTAGCATCTTGTTTCCCCAAGCTTCATCCAATAACTCTTATTTAAATGATACCTGAGAATCGGGGCGTTACAACTCTCCCCCACTTGAACTAGACTTCGCCCTCGAAGTCCGTCGGAATAAACAATGCCGGGTAATGCTCGCGCATCTCCGCTTCTGGTTCCCATGTCCACTCGGATCCCCTCCGATGTTCCCATTGTACCTTTACCAAAGGTATTTCCTTGTTCTGAAGAATCTTCTTCTTCCTTTCCAAAATAGCCACAGGCCTCTCCACATAGTTCAGGCGTTCATCGACCTGAATGTCATCCAACGATACTACTGCCTCTTGGTCCATAATGCATTTTCGCAATTGCGAAACATGGAATGTGTTGTGGATCCGGCTAAGCTCCTCCGGAATCTCTAGCCTATAAGCCACCCTGCCAACCCTGGCAATAATCCTGAACGGCCCGATGTAGCGGGGACCCAATTTTCCCCTCTTCCTAAAGTGGATCACTCCCTTCCAGGGTGAAACCTTCAGGAGAACCATGTCACCCACCTGAAACTCCAGCTCAGATCGGCATCGGTCGGCATAACTTTTCTGCCGACTCTGAGCGGTCTGCAGTCGCTGTCTAATCTGCTATATCATCTCGGTAGTTTGTAGAACTACCTCTGTCCGACCCATCACTCTGTGCCCAACCTCGCCCCAGCAGACTGGGGTCCTACACTTCCGCCCATACAACAGCTCGAAAGGCGGGGCGCCAATACTGGAATGATAGCTGTTGTTGTAGGCAAACTCTACAAGCGGTAGGTGGGAATCCCAACTCCCACCGAAATCAATGACGCATGCCCTTAACATATCCTCGAGGGTCTGTATGGTCCGCTCACTCTGCCCATCAGTCTGCGGATGGAACGCTGTACTAAAATGCAACCTCGTACCTAGTTCCTCGTGGAACTTCTGCCAAAACCGGGAAGTAAATCGGACATCCCGGTCGAAAACTATGGAAACTGGAACCCCATGGCGAGAGACAATCTCGCGGACGTACAGGTCGGCCAACTTCTCCGCCGACGAACTCTCCCGTATAGCTAGGAAATGGGCACTCTTGGTCAATCGATCCACGATGACCCATATAGCATCGAAACCCTTTGCCGTCTTTGGCAACTTCGTGATGAAATCCATCGTGATTTGTTCCTATTTCCACATGGGAATCTCCAGGGGCTCCAGCTTACCATGCGGCCTCTGGTGCTCGGCCTTGACCATCCTACAGGTCAAGCACCTCTCAACAAACCAAGCGATATCTCGCTTCATGCCCGACGACCAATAACTCGAACTCAGATCACGGTACATCTTGGTGGCTCCCGGATGAATAGAGAAGCGAGACTTATGAGCCTCCTCCATCACTGTCTGTCGGACCCCTCCGGACATCGGAACCCAAACCCGACCGTAACGGGTCAACAATCCCCGGCTATCCTGAACAAACCGGGCGCTTTCGCCCTTAATCTTCTCCAACTTCCAGTTTTCCGGTCTCATACCCTTAACCTGAGCATCCCTGACCAAACCCACCAGCGGGGAATCCACCGCTATCCTCATACATCTGGCTGGGGTCGAGGACCCAGCTGACTTGCGGCTCAGAGCATCCGCAACCACGTTCGCTTTACCAGGATGGTAAAGGATCTCACAATCATAGTCCTTGACTACATCCAGCCACCTGCGCTGCCTCATGTTCAGGTTTGGCTGATCCATAATGTGCCTCAAACTCTTGTGATCCGTGTATATGGTACAACGGACCCCGTACAGATAGTGCCTCCAAATCTTGAGAGCGAAGACCACCGCTCCCAACTCAAGATCGTGCGTGGGGTATCTCGTCTCATGCGGCTTTAACTGCCGCGATGCATACGCTATCACTCGTCTCCTCTGCATGAGGACTGCCCCTAAGCCTGTGATGGACGCATCACAAAATACCACGAAATCCTCCACTCCCTCGGGGAGTGTCAACACTGACGCCTCGCATAACCGCTGCCGGAGGGTCTCGAATGCCCTCTGCTGCTCAGGGCCCCATCGGAAATCCACTCCCTTCCTCGTTAGACGAGTGAGGGGTACGACAACCTTGGAGAAATCACGAATGAACCTCCGATAATACCCTGCTAAACCCAAGAAACTCCTGATGTCTGAGGGAGATCTCGGAGTCTCCCACTGCATAACCGCCTCCACCTTGGCCGGATCAACCAAAATCCCATCCTGGTTAACGAGATGTCCGAGGAACTGAACCTCTCGTAACCAAAACTCACACTTCGAGAACTTGGCATACAGCCGTTCTCGTCGCAGTACCCCCAGCAGCTCCCTGAGATGCTCCTCATGCTGCTCTCGGGTCTTGGAATATACCAAGATATCATCTATGAACACAATGACCGAGCGATCGAGCATTGGTCTGCAGACTCGGTTCATCAGATCCATGAACACTGTTGGCGCGTTGGTAAGCCCAAACGGCATCACCACGAACTCGTAATGACCATAACGAGTCCGAAACGTGGTTTTCTCCACGTCTTCCTCCCTCACCCTGACCTGGTGGTATCCTGATCTCAAATCAATCTTGGAAAACCAAGATGCACCCTACAGCTGATCAAAAAGATCGTCTATCCTCGGAAGCGGATAATGGTTCTTCACTGTTAACTTGTTCAGCTCCCTATAGTCAATGCACATCCTGTGCGAACCGTCCTTCTTCCTGACGAAAAGTATCGGTGCTCCCCAGGGTGAACTACTCGGACGAATAAACTGCTTACCCAGCAGCTCCTGCAACTGAGATGACAACTCCTGCATCTCTGGCGGTGCCAGTCGGTACGGCGCCTTAGCGATAGGGGCCGCAACCGGCACTAGATCAATCCTAAACTCAACCTGTCTCTCCGGAGGCACTCCTGGTAACTCATCCGGAAACACATCAGCAAACTCCCTAACCACCGGAACCTCTGAAACTGAGAGCTGCTCCCTAACCCGCGTATCTACTACATACGCCAAATAACCGGCACACCCGTGCTGTATATACTGTTGAGCCCTGGCTGCCGAACAAAACCCTGATCCCAACCTGGTGCCCTCGCCATATACTACCAGTTCTCCCCCACTTAGGGTTCGAACCACCACCCGCTGCCTCTCACAGTCGATCATGGCACCGAAACGGCTAAGCCAATCCAGCCCTACAATCACGCATACATCCCCCATGGGGATAGGAATCAAATCTATCGGGAAGGACACCCCGAAAATCTCCAACTCGCATCCCCGGTAAACCGAAGAAATAGAAACCCCGTGCTCGTCGGCGATCGAAACTCGCAACGGACACTCAAGATCACCTATCGGCACACTGAACCCTCTAGAGAAGGTCTGAGATACAAACGAGCGACTCGCCCCCGAGTCAAATAATACCAAAGCGGGCAAGGAATTCACTAAAAACGTACCTAACCACAGGTACAATCAATAAGCATAACACCAATACAATAACTGAGACAGAGAATAAAAACGTACCAGCAACCACATCCGGTGCTGCCTTGGCCTCCTCGGCCGTGAGCTGGAAGGCGCGACCCTGAGCCTTCGAAGGCTCCACCCTGCCTGGCCTCCCATCTCCAATCCTCACAGTGGCTGGCGCGGGACTCTGCGCCGACTTGGCGGCGAGCTGCGGACAGTTGGTCTTCACATGACCAACCTGATGAAAATGGTAGCAAATCCTCATATCTGCTGGAGGGGCGGACTGACGGCAGTCCCTGGCATAGTGCCCCTCCTTGCCACATTTGTGGCACCCCCCTCCTGCTCTACACACTCCCGAATGAACCCTGCCACACTTTCCACAAGTGCGGCTCTGTTGACCCCCAGACCGTGCATCCGCGGTCTTAGACCGCTTAGGCGCCGGCTGAGATTGTGTCGGTGCCTGATACTGTCCTTCTGCTGCAGCTCTATCTCCAACTCACGCGGCCTCGCGGCTTCCTGTAGATCCAGGAGGGTCTCACAACGCCGTGTAGCCATAAACTGTTGTATGTCCGTCTTGAGCATACTCAGATAACGAGTCATCTGAGACTGCTCCGACGCAAACTCCGGGCAAAACATCGCCCTCTCCGTGAACATCCGGGTAATCTCCATCACAGACTCCCCATCCTGTCTCAATGTCAAAAACTCCTGAGCAAGCTGCTCCCGTTCCACGCGCGGAACGTAGCGGGTGCGAAACATATCCCGAAACTGCTCCCAAGTAACAGCAGCCCGCTGATCATCAGAATATGAACCTTTCGTCAATCTCCACCAGTCCTTTGCCTCGAGATTGAGCAGGTTCAGAGCACACCTGACCTTCTGGTCAGCAGGACATGAGCATGTGAAGAAACAGCCCTCCACGTCAGACAACCACCGCATAGCTCTGATTGCATCCTGAGTACCATCAAATGTCGGGGGCTTCGTATTATCGAAGTCCCGGTACTGAAAAGCCCTGTCGGCTCCTCCTCCAACCCCTGCCGCAGTTACAGCCGAAGTGGCTGCAGCGGCTGCTGTCTCTGCCAGAGCTGCATATCGCTCATCAAAATACTCGACCATCGCGGTCTTGATCGACCCGAACATCTCTGGTAGCTGCGCTCGGAAAGCCGCAGCGACCTCATCGTGCAGAATCTCCCGGATCCTGGCATCCAGCTCCTCAGTCCCCATCTGAACCACGGGTTCAGGTGCTATCGGCACCTCTGGCCCTCCGTCCCCCTGTCCCGACCCTGATCCGGATCCCGATCCTGATCCGGACCCAGAAGCAAAACGTCTCGTCACCACCATACTGAAAGATACGTTCAAGACATCAGATACACAACATAATATCGGGAGACCAAAACTCACAAATCCTAGGGGTTGTGACTTCCTTGCTACGCGTATGGGTCATGTGCTTCCAGTAGTACGGGCCTATACTACCTTCCACACCTACCCATATTTGTCTCAAGTATCACCACAACTCCCTAATATTATACTCAACATAATGTGTGCTCAACCCTCATTACTAGGGGACATCGCCTATCTTACTATTGATCCCACAGCTCTGCACAACTCATACTTCCATGGAACTTCCATCAGCCCCTGCAGCGCTAGTGTATGCTAGCCGTACATAACGCTGGACCCGATAGACTTTCGAATATCCAACCCTACCCTAAGATCGAGTCAGACATTCTCAGGCTATAAGATCTTAACTATACACGGCCGTGATGCATACATTAAACATCTACAGTTATGATGTCAATCCCATATACAAGAAACCCTAGGCTAATAGGTATCATATAATCAGGCAAATCTATCATGCGATTCCTAAAGATCCCTAGCCTAGCACTAGCATGCTGTTCTAACATATCAGAATATCAAATAACTCTATGGTATTTTGGGGATTACTTACAGGCTCCGGCTGATCGTACCCTCTGCATCCTCCATCCTTTCTTTTGAAAACCATTTTTAAAACTTACTTCCGAAAAATCTCCTTGGTTTGAGACTGGATTCACACGAGTGTTCCTCCAATTCACTCAACCAAGGCTCTGATACCAACTTGTAACGTCCATAAATTTTACGCCAAATTCAAACTTTTTCAACCATAAATAAAAGTCAAATAGTATTGTTTACAAAATGTTTTCAAATCAATATCCATCAGAGTGTCCCAAAATCATATCATAAGGATGAGGAGCGGTACGGTCACACCTTCGCCTTGCCACGATCTCCTGAAGTACCTGAAACAATAACCTGAAACTGTAAGACCGAGGGCTTAGTGAGCTACCCCCAAAATACCAATACCACACTGACAATACCATATCAGTAACAACCAATCAATCAATCATGCATACTGGGCCATCGGCCTGACTGGTCCGCCCTACCGGGCCTACAGTCTAACTGAATCTATTCATGCATACTGGGCCATCGGCCTAACTGGACCACCCTACTGGGCCTACAGTCTATCTGAATCTATCTCGAGCCTTCGGCATGACTGGTCCGCCTCGTGGCCTGCAGTCTCCCCGGACCGCTCATAGGGTATGTTGGCCTTCAGCACAAAGCAGGACCGCCTCAACCCAACCAATAAGCAAATAACCAAGTTCACATAACTATCATATACTGGCATATACAACATCAAACATATCTATCATACTGATCATCAACCATAGAATCCTCTCGTAACGAGAGTACCGACCTAGCAGGTCACTAACATACCAATCCTTACGGATCATAAAGCATAACATACTGTCTACCCTGATTCCGATCTAGCAGACCAAACCATATGTAGCATACCATAACAATAACAACAAAAGGGTCGGCCTTGGTGCCGTAGACCCTATCGATATAGTGAGGATGACTCACCTCGCAGATGCCGACTCGAAAGGTAAACTCCAATTCTCGGATCACTTGTCACAGGCTCCACCACCTATGACCATAGTACAATATACTCATAAGTCCTTAATGATGGGTTTTTAAGCATTCTAACACTTCCTAAGTGTACATGCAACCCTAATAACCTTGAATCTATGTTTTCTCTATATACATGCAAATTTCTTTTTCAAGGTTATTTCCTAACTAGCATGGCATGGGGATTACATAAAACATAAAAACTAGTAGAAATACATACCTTGTTGTTGCTTGGATTCCTTCAAGACTTTGTGAGCCTAGCACCCCAAATGTTGTGCCTCAAATGCTTCACACAACACCACAAGACTTGGAATAACTTGAGAGAATACTTCTAGCACTCAAAATCGGTTATGCCCTCTCTAGTAACACTATGTCCACTAGCTCCACTTTTTGCTAGCTATAGGGTTCATTTTATAGTGTTGTCACAATTAGGGTTTACACATGAATGCCCTTAATTGTCATGACTCTTGATTTCCCATGACCCATGGATTTGTAACTCCCATGGACCATCCATGGAGCTCCATTTGGTTACATCCATAACCCATAAACTATGGATCATTAATCCACCATAAAAGAATTGATGATTGTCATAATCAACCCTATATATTTAATTAGTCTCACTTTGATCACCAAATTAATCCTAGATTAATACTTGATCAATACTAATTAAATAATACTATTATTAATATATTAGAACTTATAATATATTAATAATCATAAGTGCCTTATTCTCTCATTTAGTCTATCCAAGTATTGCAATGCCATGCAACCCAAATGGACCATGCCGGGTCGGGTCAAGTACATACCAAATAAAGTTATGGACTTAGACACTATATCCAACAGTCTCCCACTTGGATAAGTCTAATAACTATATTTGCGAATATGACTTCAAAATCCGACTAGCAATCGTAGCTCTTTCAAAGTCTCTCAGAACTGAGATGATGATGATACGCCATTTAAGATAAGTGATCATATAATCCTCTGTTCTCATGATATCAGCCGGACAAACACATGGAACATGGTCTTACTTATTGTCCAGCATTTGTTTCTCGATCTCTGATTTGTTTCGACATAGAACTAAATTGAACACATCAATTAGGTTCTGACCGGGCCCGGTACATAGGTCAAAACCAAATCATCGAGGGGCCCAGATATCGCTTCTATTTCTAGAAGGAACAGATAAACTTCGACTGATATGCTTGTACTAACTACTTGTTGAATTACTCACAAAGGCACGTTTTATGACATCGAGTTACCAATGCGTTTTCGTGCAATCAATGAATAACCAACTCATAGTCAACAACTCATATCTCTAGGTTTGAAGATTTATATGATATTACCGTCTCACGATCACTCGAGATAAATTCCATGAAGTGATGCAAGTGAGCGTGGGTTGGATCCAATACTCAGCCCTTAGGAGTACTCATGAATGTTGTAGCAACCATTGCATTGTCCAAAGCACTTTTAGACAAATCATACAAGCCAAATTCATGACAGTCTTAAATCAATACTTACTTCCAAAGTTTGACTGACTGTGGATGGTTTGAATAATAACATAATTATTCTGGAAGTAAAAACATGCAAAATTGAAACATAGTAAACAATCAACATAAGATAGTAACACCTTACTCATAAATAAATAACAAGTTTTATTTATCATCAAATGTCAATTACATTTTACAAGTTTCAGGAATCTAATTATTGAAACTAATATCATCCTTCAGCCCAATGCGCCTCGCATGCTGTAAATGCTTAACCCTGCTCAGTCCCTTCGTGAGGGGATCTGCCGGGTTCTCATCTGATGATACCCTCTTAGCCACGAGGAGTCCTTCTTCTATTCGATGTCTTATGAAATGGTATTTTCTGTCAATGTGCCTAGATCTCCCGTGATCTCTTGGTTCCTTAGCCAAAGCAACCGCACTTTCGCTGTCACAGAAAATTTCCATTGGCTCTTTTATAGCTGGTACAACTCCAAGGTCTCCGATGAAGTTCTTTAGCCATATCGCCTCCTTAGCTGCTTCACTTGCTGCTATGTACTCTGATTCACAAGTAGAATCAGCTACTGTCTCCTGCTTGGAACTTTTCCAAGTAATTGCCCCTCCATTTAGGATAAAGACCCAGCCTGACTGAGAGCGGAAATTATCCCTATCAGTCTGAAAGCTAGCATCGCTATATCCTTCCACTCTCAAGTCATCACTACCCCCGAGGGTAAGGACCCAATCCTTAGTCCTCCGCAGATACTTGAGAATGTTCTTTACCGCTGTCCAGTGTGCCTTGCCAGGGTTCCCTTGATATCTACTGACCATGCTCAAAGCAAAGGCCACATCAGGGCGAGTACAAGTCATAGCATACATGATCGAGCCCACAGCGGAAGCATATGGTATATGACTCATTTCAGCTATCTCAGCCTCTGTACTCGGACTCTGAGTCTTACTCAGCTTGGCATTACTCTGGATTGGTAATTCTCCTTTCTTGGAATCTTGCATACTGAACCTCTTCAGTACCTTATCCACATAAGTACTTTGACTAAGTCCAATTAGTCTCTTACTCCTATCTCTCAATATCCTTATCCCTAGGATATAGGCAGCTTCCCCAAGGTCCTTCATAGCGAAACACTTCCCAAGCCAGGACTTAACCTCCTGCAAGGTTGGGACGTCGTTTCCTATGAGAAGTATGTCATCCACATACAACACCAAGAAGCTAACTATGCTCCCACTAGCCCTGACATACACACAAGACTCATCCTCACTCCTAGAAAAGCCAAACTCTTTGACTTTCTCATCAAAGCAAAGATTCCATCTGCGAGATGCTTGTTTCAATCCATAAATGGATTTATCAAGCTTACACACTCTATTAGGGTATCTTGTATCGACAAAACCCTCTGGTTGAGCCATGTAAACATCCTCAGCCAACTTTCCATTAAGGAAAGCGGTTTTGACATCCATTTGCCATATTCATAATCATGAAATGCAGCTATGGCTAACAATACTCTAATAGACTTAATCTTAGCTACTGGTGAGAAGGTCTCATCATAGTCAACTCCCGGAGTTTGAGTAAAGCCCTTCGCAACCAGTCGCGCTTTGTAAGTATGTACCTTTCCATCCATGTCGGTCTTCTTCTTGAAGATCCATTTGCACCCAACTGTCTTACGACCTGGTACATTGTCAACCAAGTTCCAAACTTGATTGTCATACATGGACTGAATCTCGCTGTCCATAGCCTCCTTCCATTGAGCAGACTCAGGGCCTGCCATGGCTTCCCTGTAATTATTAGGATCATCCAAATCTATTAGTGTACTATCACTAATAAATGTATCACCTTCAGTGGTGATGTGATAACCATAATAAAAATCAGGTGTGTTCCTCACCCTAGTGGAACGTCTTGGAGGTACAGACTCATCTATCGGATCAACAGGAGTTTCCTCCTCAGGTTGTTCGATAGCATTTGAGGTTCCTTCACCACTTGACTCTTGAAGCTCTTCAAGGTCAATTTGCCTCCCACTGTCCCCTTGGCTTATGAATTCTCTCTCACGAAAGACTCCTCTTCTTGCTACAAAAACCACATTATCACTAGGTCTGTAGAAGAGGTAACCAAAGGATCTCTGTGGGTAGCCGATGAAAAAACACCTCTCACTTCGAGGTTCAAGCTTATCATGAGTCTCACGCCTCACGAAAGCTTCACAACCCCAAATCTTGATGTGGTCCAAATTGGGAACTTTCCCAGTCCACATCTCGTGAGGTGTTTTGGCAACCTTTTTAGTAGGGACTAGATTAAGGATATAGGCGGCAGTCTCTAAGGCATACCCCCAGAAAGAGATTGGTAATGAAGCTCGACTCATCATGGAACGAACCATATCCAACAAGGTTCGATTGCGCCTCTCAGCTACACCATTCAACTGTGGTGTTCTGGGAGGTGTCAATTGTGAGACAATCCCACATTCCTTAAGATAGTCAAGGAACTCAATGCTAAGATACTCTCCTCCTCGATCGGATCGGAGCATCTTGATGTTCCTGCCCAATTGATTCTCAACTTCCTGCTTAAACTCTTTGAACTTTTCAAAGGTTTCTGACTTATGCTTGATTAAGTAAATATATCCATATCTACTGTAATCATCAGTAAAAGTCACATAATAGCGATTAGCATCCCTTGTAGCAACTCTGAAGGGCCCACACACATCCGTGTGTACAAGGTCCAACAAACCTTCACCCCTATCACAAGTACCTGTGAAGGGTGACTTTGTCATTTTTCCAAGTAAACAAGACTCGCAACTATCATCTGACTTGAGGTCAAATGATTCCAAGACTCCAACCTTTTGGAGTTGGCCTATGCGCTTCTTGTTAACATGTCCAAGACGACAATGCCACAAGGATGCTTTATCCAAGCTATCTGAAGAATCAATATACAACACATTATTTCCTAGATTGTCTACAACATTCACGGCTTCATATACACCATCACAAGGTAATGCTTTAAAGTAAAATACATCATTGTAATAAACATTAATAGCACCATTTTTATTATCAAATGAAAATGTAAAACCTTGTTTGTACAAGCCATGAAAGGAAATAATATTTCTCGCCATTTCGGGCGAGTAACAACACTTATTCAAATCTAACATTAACCCATTATTAAGCAATAAAGAATAAACTCCTATCTTGGTAACAGGTGATGCTTTCCTGTTGCCCATGACTAAGTTTATCTTCCTGTGCTCCACTTGCTCACTTCTTCTTAGTGCCTGCAAATCAGTACAAATGTGAATACCACACCCTGTATCAAGCACCCAAGAATTAGCATTAGATGAGTTGTTAGACAATATTGTGTAAATACCTGCATGGGTGGGTTTAACCTTCCCATCCTTTAGATCTTGCAGATATTTGGGGCAGCTTCGCTTGAAGTGTCCCTTATCCTGGCAATAGAAGCATTGTGCTTCCTTTGGGTTTGAAGAAGGAGTAATGGGACCTTTCTTTGTCCCACTTGAAGAGGAACCATCAAGAGTCTTACCCTTGGTACCCTTCGAAGGGTTTTTCCTTTTCTTACCCTTTCCCTGCCCAATAGCCAGAACAGGGGCTGTTGAAGGAGTAGAAGTAGCAACCGCTTTACCCTTAAGGCCATTTTCAGCTGTCCTTAAGAGTCCTTGAAGTTTGCTAAGTGTGACTTCCTCCTTGTTCATATGATAAGTCATACGAAACTGATCATAACTTGGAGGTAAGGAATGGAGAATGATGTCAATCGCCATTTCCTCAGGAAAGTCAACATTTAGCTTCAGCAACCAGTCAACGAACCTTTGCATCTTCTGCAAGTGACCGGTGATGGGTTCACCATCCTTCATCCTTGCGGTTATCATGGAGGAGATGATTTCATACCTCTCCTGACGCGTGCTCTGATGGTACCTTTCCATCAGATCCAGGTGCATCTCATAGGGGTAGAAATCTTCATAGGATTTTTGAAGTTCAGGAGTCATGGTGGCCATCATGATGCATGCTACTTTAGTAGCATCCTTTTCATGTGCAACAAACTCCGCAAACTCTTCAGGAGTAGCAGTGGCTTCACTCACAACCTTAAGCTCCCTATCGAGGACATATTCTTTGTCCTCATAGCGGGTAATCATTCTGATGTTTCTGATCCACTCATTGAAATTGGATCCATCAAAGATGACCTTACCACACAAGTTCATAAGGGAAAAGGAGCCTGTTGGGTTTGAGCCAGAAACATTGTTGGAAGACATCTGAAAGGAAAGAAAGACAAGTTTCATTAGATTAGGAATCCTTAATAATTCACCCAAATGAAATATTAAGGCTAGGATCCAACAAACTATTTATAGTTGGAAGAGGGATGCCGTAATCCATACTATAAAATATTTGAAGGTAGGTAAATGACGATTTACCAATTTCCACCATAAGAACGAAATATTTTATTATTAGGTTTTATTGGTTTTGAAACTCCTAGATCTTTTGAGATACATTGAACTTTTCAATGGCATGTTTGAATCTCGATTGTGCCCTCTCAAGTTTGTGACTGGGATGCCGAGGATCACAAACAAGGTGTGAATAACCATACAAATTGACTTGGTACCCTCAACAATATTACCTAATCGATGTGCCGGTTAACCACACACGCTCCACCGATCTATAATAAAGTCAAGTTACCCTTTGCCACTCTTACTAGTCCATGTTAGTGTGCCGGTTAACCACACATGCTCCACTAACGACTTGGTAAGGTACAAAGTGTAATTTTATGGGCTAGCACCAATTTCACATTTTCCTAAAGTAACTAAGATTGGGAATTTATAATGTATAGTTACTTTATAATTCATTATACTTTTACCGAGTATTTAAAGTCGTATCCTACCGGTTCGGCTAACGACCCTCCACCGATCAAGGAAGCGGTGGGTGAGAGTGGACACCCATTAAGTCACCATTTTATAGGCAACAACCTTATACCCCCCTTATAGACCGGCTTCGTGAATGAGGCCTACTAACGGTAAGAATGACATATTCTTATACATATCTATATAATAAAATTATAATAATAGTATAAGTGTTGATTTTTAAACTTTTTAAAAATCTAAGGTTTAATTTGGAATTAAAGTATTAGAGTGTAAGACTTTTCAAATTCCAAAACTTGAGGGCAAGAATTGAAACTATTCCAAGTCTCTTCAATTTGTAACTTATGAGTTTTAATGGTTCATAAAAATGAAGACTCTTCATTTTATGAAACCTCTTTAGTTCTTTAATCATAATTAAAAGAAGTGACTTTTGGTTATCCATAACTTGAGGACAAGTTATAGACACCATCATAGCCATTAAGATCATGAATTAAACATACATGGAGGTTACATATAATTCCTATGATCTTCTAAAAACTCATAAGAACACAAATTCATGTCAAGCAATTTCAAGAAAATCATATAACTATATACAATACTTGAAAAGCCATGTAAAATGGGTTAACATAATCATTATCATTTTGAAAAACAGATTTTACAAGTCCAAAACAGATTGGGATAATGATCTTAATCCATTTCCAGCAACAAAACTCGAAAAAACTGCCCAGCACGCTCCTACTCGCCGAGTGCATTATTCTACTCGGCGAGTAGAATGAATTTGTTCATGGACTCGGCGAGTCCTCCCCATGGACTCGGCGAGTCCAGTCGTCAGAATGCAGAATTTTCGATTTTTAAGCAGTTTTGCATCAAGTATACAGAAAACAATCCTAGGCTCTGATACCACTGATGGGTTTTTAAGCATTCTAACACTTCCTAAGTGTACATGCAACCCTAATAACCTTGAATCTATGTTTTCTCTATATACATGCAAATTTCTTTTTCAAGGTTATTTCCTAACTAGCATGGCATGGGGATTACATAAAACATAAAAACTAGTAGAAATACATACCTTGTTGTTGCTTGGATTCCTTCAAGACTTTGTGAGCCTAGCACCCCAAATGTTGTGCCTCAAATGCTTCACACAACACCACAAGACTTGGAATAACTTGAGAGAATACTTCTAGCACTCAAAATCGGTTATGCCCTCTCTAGTAACACTATGTCCACTAGCTCCACTTTTTGCTAGCTATAGGGTTCATTTTATAGTGTTGTCACAATTAGGGTTTACACATGAATGCCCTTAATTGTCATGACTCTTGATTTCCCATGACCCATGGATTTGTAACTCCCATGGACCATCCATGGAGCTCCATTTGGTTACATCCATAACCCATAAACTATGGATCATTAATCCACCATAAAAGAATTGATGATTGTCATAATCAACCCTATATATTTAATTAGTCTCACTTTGATCACCAAATTAATCCTAGATTAATACTTGATCAATACTAATTAAATAATACTATTATTAATATATTAGAACTTATAATATATTAATAATCATAAGTGCCTTATTCTCTCATTTAGTCTATCCAAGTATTGCAATGCCATGCAACCCAAATGGACCATGCCGGGTCGGGTCAAGTACATACCAAATAAAGTTATGGACTTAGACACTATATCCAACACTTAACTCTATAAGGTACTCCATAACCCACCAGTCAACCCCTGGTCAAAGTCAAAGTCCTCAGTCAAGGTCAACAATCCATGTTGACCCCCAACTCGCCGAGTACCCTTGGCTACTCGCCGAGTTCCTCGAAGCACATTCCACTCGCTGAGTCATCGGGGTGACTCGTCGAGTTCCTTCGATTCCCGATCAAACTCTAAGGCCACCCGTCGAGTTCCCTCCTTGCCACTCGACGGGTACACACGTATACATATCCTAGGGAAAAGTCATCTGACTCGCCGAGTTGTTCTTCAACTCGTCGAGTCTTATGGTGATCTTCATCGGACTCGCCGAGTTGTTCATCCAACTCGTCGAGTTCACGGCCATCTTCATGTGACTCGCCGAGTCAACCTTGCGACTCGCCGAGTCCATTCAGTCCTTTTTCCATACAGACTTGTTTTGAGCCATGCAGCGGCTCCAAATCACAGATCCAAGCTTCTAGGGCATGCTTTTCACGTAAAGCTGCAAACTTTACGTGCATGCATGACTAATAAGGCTCTTAATGCCAAAACTAAGTTCTTAATGGGGCTTTATGCACAAGGAGGGCCTCATTCTCGACCAAAATCAGAGCTTTATGACTCTAGAACCTAAGAAGGTTACAGATCTGAAGTTACAACTTCAGATCTAGCTCATATCCCACATTACCATCTCAACCAAACCATAAAAACCCTAGATCTCAACCAAAAGAGGTCTAGAAAGAAAAAGGAGAAAAGGTGACGACTTGATACCTCCAAATGATGCTATTTGAGGTAGATTTCTGATCTCCCACACTTCCTTGCTCCTAGCCTTTTGTTTCCCCAAGCTTCTCTCCTCAAAAGATCTCCTCTCCAAAGCTTTACACATACAAGAATGAACACCACACGAATTAGGGTTTTTCTGAGCTCTCAAGGACGGCAAAGAGGCCAAATGAGGCTTATGCTTCCTTAAATAGGGTGCAAAACCCCGGGATTTAGGGTTTCATCTGCCAGCTCCTACTCGTCGAGTCCCAATATGGACTCGTCGAGTAGGTCACTTAACACGCGATCCCACCCCGCTGCTACTCGACGAGTAGGTCAACCGACTCGTCGAGTGGAGCTTCATCCAATAACTCTTATTTAAGTGATACCTGAGAATCGGGCGTTACATAAACAAAATCATGCATGTAAATATTATTCAAAGCAATTACAAAACAAATGATTATTATAATTAAAAGTGAAGTATATATTAATTACCCAATGTAATGTTTGATCTTATCTTCATTAAGAAGTATGTAAGTATGGGTAGCATGCAATTCCTCATCATACAACATTCTATTACCGAATCTTCCATAATGACGACTAGGATATGAAAATATATCTAAAATTTCGTTGTTATCATCAGGTTGCTCATCTCCTCCTCCATCACCATTTCGAGGAAACTTTCTATTACGTGTGGGGACACCAGTCTCGAAATAATGAGAGCAATATATTGATGCTTCACGAAGCAAGTACGCATTAACAACAGACCCTTACACTCGAGCTTTATTTTTCACATCTTTTTTCAACTGATAGATATCTATAGTAAAGAAGATGTAAATTAACTTACAGTTACGACTTACAAAAATAGCAACATACATTTTGATTTAACATGCAAACCTTTCAAATGGATACATCCAACGATATTGGACGGCACCGGATATCTTCGCTTCGTATGGAAAAATGTACCGGTAAATGTTCCATGGAGTTAAAAATACCAAGGACAAAGATGGTCTCCAATTTACATAGAACTATTGGGATCTCGGCTTCAATCCTTTACATGTCTTTTGTTGTGATGGATCTTGTTGTTAATGTTTTGAAGAAAAGACTCAACTTTGTTAATGTTTTCCACACATATTTTGGCAACATCTCAGGAAATGCAATTGGCATCAATCTTTGCATAAAAATATGAAAATCATGGCTTTTCATTCTGAATAGTCTACATGCGGTAAAATCAACACACCTCCCCAAATTAGAAATATAACCATCGGGGAAACGCAATTTCTCCACCCATTCACATATGGATTTCTTTTGATTATTGTCTAGAGCATAGTACGCTCTTTGATCATCCTCGACTCCTGAGTTTCAGATCTCTTCTCGTTGTGGCATTGACATTTGTCTTCAATTTGACATCCATTACAGTGTAAAAGAAGTTCTCAAATACATTTTTCACAATATGCATAACATCAAAATAATGTCTAATGATGTTTGTTTTACAATATGATAAATCCCAAAATATTCTTTTCTTTTTCCAACTATGATCGACACATGCTTTGTTTACATCATCAACATTTAGTTCAGTCACTTTTACCAAACCTAATTGTTCAATTTTCCTTAAAGTTTGTTCACCATTCTTTGTTGGAGGAGGACCTTATTTCACTTCACGATTCCTCTTGAACTTATTTTTATCCTTTCTATATGGGTGATTTACTTGTAGAAATATTCTATGGCAATCAAACCATGACATTCTATTACCATTCTTCTGAATGCTTGTGTATGTTTCCCATAATGTGGACATGTTAGCTTACCTGATGTAGACCATCCTGGCAACATTGCATAAGCTGTAAAATCGCTAATTGTCCACATCAACGCTGCTCGTAATTGAAAATTTTGTTTTAAAGATATATCACATGTTAATATGCCTTCTTCCCATAACTGCTCCAATTATGCAACAAACGGATGCAAAAATACATCTATTTTCTGCTTAGGGTTTGACGGTCATATCACAAGTGCGGTCAAAAACTTGTAAGACTCTTTCATGCACATAGAAGGTGGAAAATTATAAGGTGTTATAATAATAGGCCAAGATGAATATTGTTTTCCAAATGCTCCATGTGGTGCAAACCCATCTGTACTTAGGCCTAATCTAAGATTACATACTTCTGCTGCAAATGAATGATGAATTCTGTCAAAGTGCTTCCAAACTTCAAAATCGGATGGATGACACATTACTCTAGCATCATGTCCATGATCCTCGGAGTGTCATCGCATGGAAGCGGTTGTGGCTTCTAAAGCATACAGTCACTTCAACCTGGGAGTCAAAGGAAAGTAATGCATTCTCTTAAAGGGTACGCGAGGACATCTAGCAAAAAAACTTGACCGTTTGTACTTATCTGCATTGCAAAATTTTCGCCGGTAAAGCTCTTTGTCTCCCCACCAATATATCATACATCCAGACCTATAGCAGTCAATCACCTCCACAGGCAAACCTAGTGCCTGTATTAACTTTTTGCTCTCGTATAAACTACCTACCATATTATTCTTCTCCGGTAACACATCATTTATCAATTGGCAGATAGCATCATAACTTTGTTCAGGTATGTGATACTCTGATTTTATATTCAATAGTCTAGCTACAGCAGACAGTTGTGTGACTTTTTACATCCATACCACAACTCTTCATCGACTGCCTCTAGCATATCAAAGAATTTTTATCTACTGCATTTGACTCCTCCTCAGGATTACTAGTAATAAAATCAGGAGTCATTGCATCTATGACCATTTCTCTATAAGTACATTCACCTTCATTCAAAGTTGTGTTTGAATCATCCACCCCTAAAGATGTATTTTCATCATAAATGGATGTTTCGCCATGTTTATCCCAAACCAATATTCCTTATGTAACATCCCGTTCATTAAATAAATAAATAGACAAATTAATGAATGAATAGTAGCCCTAAAATCTATAATATTTAGCGGGGTGTTGGCTTCGGGGAGTTAAACGTCATAATTTTGGAATTGAGGATTTAAAAGTGTAAGTCCGGACTGGTTTTGTAAAGATTTTCAAAGGTCAGCGAGTGTTTGGTAAATATTGGACCTAAATTAAAAGATTTTGGAGGCTAAGGGGCTAATGGTAATATATGGACTTTAATTGAAAATAATTTGTAGAGGAGGGGCTGTTTGGTAAAATATTGGGCTTGTTATGAAAGGATTTTTAGAGGCTGGGGCTAAAAGGGTAAATTATGGACTTAATTTTAAAGAAAAAGGAGAAGATGGGACCGATTGGGCCATTATGGAATGAAGTTTCATGGGGTCGGGGTATATAACTCGTCACCATCCCGGTAACCCTAACCCTAACATCAAGAGTCAACCGCCACCTTCTTCTCTACCTTCAGCCGCCGCTATCGGCTCCGGCCACCTAGCACTATCGAACGGCTCTTGTCACCGGCAACTACAAAGACTGATTGGGAAATCGGGAAAGGGCGTTGCATCAATTGAAGACCGGAGAAGAAGTTCACGTCGTGGTCGCCGCCGATTCGTGACTTTCCAGCCGTCGCCATCGCTGTCAAAGCCGAAAACCACCAGGATAATTTCGCTGTCGCCATTCCTGTCGTGGTCGAAGACGAGGACCAACCTCATGACGTCGTTCATCCGAGACCGTTGTACGCCGCCTTCCTTCCACAGTGCAGCGCTGCCGACCGCTAGCGCTGCTGTCGTTTGCAAGCTCATCACGTATCGTCGCTTCATCGTTACTACGTCCCAACTCCATCTGTTGCCTTTATCCGCTGCTCCTGCCCGCCATTCCGTGTCGTTGCCACCGCCGTACGCCACCAGGTGGGTGGCTGGGTTCATTTTACGAACAGAAGGAGTGTGTGTGTGTGTGCTTCTCCCACCATTGCGCATGACGTACGTGTGGTTGTTTGGCCGGATTTCACGAGAAAAGACACCACCATCACCGTGAGGTGGTGGCTAGCACCTCTGACCACTGCCTTTCGCCACAAGGGTGGCTAAGCGTGTGTGT
This sequence comes from Lactuca virosa, assembly GCF_052849685.1. Classification (NCBI taxonomy): domain Eukaryota; kingdom Viridiplantae; phylum Streptophyta; class Magnoliopsida; order Asterales; family Asteraceae; genus Lactuca; species Lactuca virosa. The sequence continues at coordinate 30,913,622 of NC_136428.1, forward strand.
GTGTGTGTGTTATTTGGGATATTGTGATGTATATGTTGGATTAGGTGTCTAAGTCAATAACTATAATTGGTATGCACTTGACACGATAGTAGCATGGTCCATTTGGGTTGCCTTCACCAGAACAATTTGATAGGATGGATATTTGAGAAATAGGTTATTTGTGATTTATTAATATATTATAAGTATAATATATTAATTGAGAAATCATATTATTTAATTAATATTGGTCAAGAATTAATTTAGAATTAATTTAGTGATAAAAAGAGATTAATTAAATTAAGGGGACTGATTAAGTAAATCAATAATACATATAGTTTGGGCCAATAATCCATGATTGATTAAGTGATGGACTAAGTTTAAATGAGAGTCCATTAAGAGTTAGTCCATAAGGCTTATCATATGGATTATTGGATTAAAGGCCCAAGGAAGTGGATTAGGGTTTACAAGTTGAAACCCTAGGAATTCCTGTCACAACCCGAAAATTTCTATCTTGTAAGGTCAAACAAATCAACTGAAGGTCAAACTTATAGGTTTCTAGACCTAGTATACGTAAGGGTTGTGTGTTAGGAAGTGAACCATGTAAGAACCGAGAGCCAAGAACTTCATTTGATCCATAAACCTCAACGAGTGAGGCCCAACCGAAGCAGGCCGTGTGTCGCCTCGTGTCCGAAGGAGCTTAGTCACCGATGCGGTGTGCAGCCGAGAGTCTGACGCGTACTCAGGTGACTCCTCGCATCCGAAGCCGCCTTACCTCGCACCGACGCGTGTCGCACCAGCTGTCCGAGCTTCGCAGGCGCCACCTCCCACCCCTCGGACCTAGACCTCGGTCCAATCAGAGGTCAGCAGCTGGACCCTCGCACGTGCGAGCCATGTGACTTCTCTTCGCATCTACTGCCGCGTGGATTCCTCTCAACCGTCCGATCAGGAGCCTCGCACCTATAAATAGAAGGGTGCGAGACCTCCTGGGTATATTTTGGAAAAGTGACATTTTACACCCCTAAACCCATATTTCTTTCATTCCAACTTACCCCAAAGCCCCGGTATTATACCAAACACCCGAAATACGCCCCGAAGTGCCCGAGAAGCCCGAGAAATTTGTCTTTTCGGTTTCGAAGCCCGACCCTCGCAGAGCCCGGTTTCTCAATAAAACTCCCGGTTTTATTAGAAACGATCGTTTTAGGAAACGAAGTGCTGCCCGATTATCATTAAATCATGTGAGTGTGTAGTTACTTTCACCTTACACATAGATATGAAGTATTTTATATAAAATACGTGCTGTGTGAATATATATTGTTTGTTTATTTGAGATGGATGTTATAGGAATGATTTATACAGGCTTTTAAATAATTTAAATTGTATATGTATTTTTATCTACAAAAATGTTGGGTAAAACATGGGTAGATGAAATAGTGGGTGTGTGATGAAAGGTGAGTTGGATAAATGAGATGATCAGTGATATAGATCATGAGTTGAGGGTGAGTGGTGAAATATGAGAGAATCACTTACACAAACGTTGGCCCCCGTCATTCAGCAAAGTACGGATGACAACCATGGACTATTCTAGATGATTTGTGGAACACTAGCAGGCTCGCAACCTGTAAATGTGTGACCTATATGTTCATCAGTTGTACTCTAAAAACCCATTGACATGTATTGCAGGGGGGATTCCCGTGAATAATGTTGTCGATAAATAAGAGCTATGGACTTAGCACATGTTGAAGAAACCTTGGCAGCTATGGACTTAGTGCCTGTTGTATAAACCCTGGCGACGATGTGACTTCGTGCCTATTCCTTAGGATGAATCCTTAGGAATGAGTGATAGTTGAATCTTAGGGTAAATCCTTAAGAAATAAATAAGATAATGAGGTTGGGGTAATTTGGTTGAGTGTTGATGTTTAAGCATAATAAATTTATTTATTGTGGGTTGAAAACCCTATATGCTCACCAGGCTTCCAAGCCTGGCCCACTCAGCTTTTTTTATTACAGGTAGTGGACCTCGAGCATAGTCGGATGATGATGAGTGATTTTTGATTATAGGTCAGTAGTTGTAAATAACTGTTGTAAGGCTTATAATGTCTTGTTTATACTTTTGATCTGTATCGGAATATGACATTCCGAGGTTTTGATATAAAAGGAAATTATATATTTCTTAAAGAAAGGTTTTGATAAACTTTTATCATGTTTTGTTTTGGGAACAAATTCCGCAACATCTTTTAAAAGGATTACTCTGATTTTATTTTAAAAGTATAACTTAAATCGGTCTTTTCTGGACGAGAAATTTGGGGATGTCACAGTTGGTATCAGAGCATTAGTTTAAGCGAACTAAGAAATTGTAGGATTTCTAGACTTAAACTTAGAATGCTAAGTGATGATTGTGAGATGAGTGTCTACCATATTTTAGACACGAGCACTAGTTTATTTTAGGAAAGATGCCTAAAATGCTTTTAGGTGCTAAATGCTATATGTTTGCCATATATGCTATTATTTGTTCGGATCTATGGTCTGTTGCCGACCGGATCTGGAAACCTTATGTGTGTAGGATTCTAAACGTATGATTACGATATTAGAGCTAACATATAAACGTTTCGGAGTAATAACGAAGATTTAACGTCTATCGAAAATAAAGATCTAAATTCACCTACGATTGGTGTATAGATCGAAATGGCGAGTACTCAAAGCGGATTCGGAAACGATAATCCGCAGCCTGAGCCAATCACGATGATTGGGGTGCAGGCAATGATGCGTACGATGTTGGATCAACAGATGGAAGAAACAAAACGTTTACTTCAACAAAGTAAGGATGAACTTACTGTGCCAGTACGTCAGACATCTGTTCTTGAGGCAACTATCTGGGTTGCTAAGTCTATTGAAGAAATGATCAATGACAGGACCGCCAACAAGGTTGAAGTTGGCAAGAAGAGGAAATTTGAGGGGTCTTCAAGGCCCAACAAGAGCAACATATTCTCAAAGTCTGGCAAAAGAGGAGGTAAAGGAAAATGGTGCGGGAAGTGCAAAAATAAACACTCTGGGAATTGTGGCAGGAAGGTGAATTGCTTTAGGTGTGGAGAAATTGGGCATTACGCCAATGAGTGTACGATTCCCAAGGAGGTGTGTTACGTATGTAAGGAAGAAGGCTATATTTCTAAGGATTGTCCGAAGAAAAATGAAGTAACAAGGCCAAGCGCACCGCCAACGCCAAGGGAATTTCAGAATATCCTTGACGAAGCAAATAACAATGCTAGGAATTAGAAGTAAAGACTTGATACCCGAAGATCAAGTTATGAAGTAGTAATGTGAATAGTAACAAGTGGTTTAGCCTATTAGAGGCATAGTATAGGGTAAACTTGAACCTCTGTGTAATCGTTTCAAGAAATAATATAAGCCCTAGTTTTGTCATCTGATGAATTGAATGACTATGTGAAATTCTTGTATGGTGATTTGGAGAACTGCAAGACAATACTTGGGACGAGTATGAGTAGGTGTGAATGGTAGTAGAGGCCTATACTACCGGAAGCACAGGACTCGTACTTGGATCAAGGAAAGTCACAAGGTTACCAAGGAGCTAGTAATTGATTCCATCTTGTTCTAGTCTGTCGTTACCATCGTTTCGGTAATGACTAAGAAGATAATTGTTATTCCGACCTTAGAGGTCATATCGAATCGAGTCCGACTAAGATAAGTATGTCACGTGGTTCAGAGAACCAAGTTCGATGTAGCATTTGACTTAAGCCAGAAGATTGAAGTGAAAGATGATCAAAGCGATCAATAGAAGTATCGCACTCATTGTTAAAGAAGTTGGTAGTTAGAAATGATACATGATAAACTGTGATTGTATCACATTAGAACATGAAGGAAGGTATAGTTTGTTCCGAAATTTGTCTCTAAGAGACCTGAGTCTAAGTAGTGCATTATACGATGAGAGATCATTAGAACATGACCCATCGGTCTGTTACAATGAATGAAGGAAAGTACTTATTCTAAGAAGAAGAAGGAGTCCTCAATAAGGATTTAGTTTGTAACTCGAAGGTTACAATTGAAAGTCCTACGGAGATCTGAAGCTTTTTAGGATTAGCTGGATATTACCGAAGGTTTATCCAAGGCTTTTCTTCGATCGCGACTCCATTAACAGCTTTGACCCACAAAGGAGCTATTTATACTTGGAATGAGAAGCATAAGGAAGCTTTTGAGAAGTTAAAGAAGAAGTTGTGTGAAGCACCGATTCTTTCGTTACCTGAAGGAGTTGATGACTTCACAGTTTATAGTGATGCCTCTAGAGTTGGGTTAGGTTGTGTTCTGACCCAAAGGAATAAAGTGATAGCGTATGCATCGAGGCAATTGAAAGAGCATGAAAAGAACTACCCCACTCATGATCTGGAGTTGGCAGCGGTAGTATTCGCCTTAAATATATGGAGGCACTATCTTTATGGTACTAAATGCAAACTTTTCACTGATCATAAGAGTCTTCAATATCTCTTTAATCAGAAGGAATTGAACATGAGGCAACGGCGCTGGCTAGAGTTATTCAAGGACTACGACTGTGAGATACTTTACCACCCTGGTAAAGCAAATGTTGTTGATGATGCTCTCAGTCGGAAGGTAAATCTTGAAAAGAAAAGGCCAAGAGTGTTGAGAATTGAAGTTGTCTCGACAATTGTGGAAAGTATAAAGAAAGCTCAAGAGGAAGCTTTAGAGAAAAATGACCGAAAGGAAGAACGTTTGGGGCAAAACGTTGGTACTTGATACAAACAGTCAAGGACTGAAGGTATTCAAAGATAGGATTTGGGTACCTAAGATGGGAGAAGTAAGAGATCTTCTGATGCAAGAAGCTCACAAGACCATGTACTTGATTCATCCCGGCAGTACAAAAATGTATAGGGATCTAAAACCCTATTACTGGTGGCCGACGATGAAGCTCGATGTTGCTAAGTATGTGTCCGAGTGTGTAACTTGTGCTAGGGTTAAGGCACAACATCAGAAACCGTATGGGAGTTTAGAACCTTTGCCTGTACCCATGGGTAATGGGAAGACATCACCATGGATTTTGTGACTAAACTACCCAGAACAAGGAACGGTCACGACATGATTTGGGTGGTCGTTGATCGCTTCATTAAGAGTGCGCATTTCATAGCAGCCAACGAGAAATGGTCTATGGATAAACTTGCGAATTCTTACATGAAGGAAATTGTGAGGCTTCACGGTGTTCCATTAACGATTGTATCTAATCGTGATAGCCGTTCTACCTCAAGGTTTTGGAGAAGTCTACAAGAGGAATTGGGTACCAAGTTGTGTTTGAGTACAGCTTACCATCCGCAAACTGATGGTCAAAGGGAACGAACAATTCAAACATTGGAGGATATGCTGAGAGCATGTACCCTAGAATTCCAAGGTAACTGGGATGAACACTTACCTCTAGTAGAGTTTTTCCTATAATAATAGTTTCCACTCAAGCATCAAGATGGCACCTTATCACGCTTTGTATGGGGAAAAGTGTCGAATGCCGTCATATTGGCTGGAAGCTGAGGAAAAGCAGTTTATGGGACCTAAAATAGTCCATCAGACTGCTGAAAAGTTGACAGTGATTAGGGAAAGGATGTTAGTTGCTCAAGATCGTCAAAAGAGCTATGCTGAAAAGAAAAGACAACCGATATCATTCGATGTTGGAGATTCGGTTTTACTTAAAGTCTCGCCGTGGAAGGGACTTATAAGATTTGGTAGAAGGGGAAAGTTGAGTCCAAGGTTTATTGGACCATTTAAAGTTCTTTAGAGGATCGGGAATCAAGCTTACAAGCTAGAATTACCGGAAGAACTGGAGGGTATTCATAATACCTTTCATGTGTGTTATTTGAGAAAGTTCACGGGAGATGTGCCCGACATGTGTTATTTGAAGAACCTGAGGCAATCGTTGACCGTAAGACTAAGAAGTTGTGACGCAAGATGGTCGATTTAGTGCTTGTGCGTTGGAAACATACGAATGGGCCAAATCTCAACTGGGAAACGGAGAGTGACACGATGAGTCGCTACCCGCATTTGTTTGCTGATGTGTGATTCCGGGGACGGAATCATCCTAAGGGGGAGAGAAATGTAACGCCCGTGTTTCCAGGATGGGCATTAATATTGACGTGATAGTCTAGGTTAACCTTTGTAATTCATTTTGAAGAAATGAAAAGGAATTATGTGAATATTATGTGAAAATTATGTGTTTTATGCTTAATTATTAGGGTTTAATTAATTAACAATAAAAATGAGCGTCGAAAATAAATATTAGATAAAGCCGATATCTATTAAGAAAGTTGTAGTGGTCGTGACAAGGATTACGGATATATAAAGAATACTGAAATCCGAGTTATAACGAAGAAGTTATGACCTGTCGAAGTTTCGCGACAAAACCGGCACGGTGCCGAATGACGTAAAAAGTGAGTTCTTGATAAACTACTTTTTAGCCTTATTGATCTAAACGAAATTCGTAGTGTTCGTTAAACCGAGAGTATGTATAAAAAGAACGTCAAAATCTGACTTCGTATGAGGAAGTTACGATTTTTCTAAGTTTCAGTTTAGCAGTAGACAGCTAAAAACTCGAATTTTAGATCGAGTGATTTTTAGCCGACACAACCTAAACGAGAATCGAAGGTCTCGTCAATAGTAGTACAACGGTAAAAAGACAGACGAAAACGGACGTCGGATGAAGAAGTTATGAATTTTTAACGGATTTTCAGTCCCGGTCAGTTAAAAATAATAATATTAAAATTAACATCAAAGTTAGCCGACGAAGTCTAAACGAAAGTTGTAGAGCGTAATTTTACCTACGCGTGCATATAAAGAACGTCAAAAACGGAGCCCGTATGCGAAAGTTATGGATTTTAGAAGTTTTAGCACAAAAATCGAGAAAAAAAATGCTAAAACGGAGGAATTTTGCATGGCTGGTGTTCGGCCACGTCACCCGGAATCTCGCATGCATGCCACGTACTCATTGCTGATTCGACCGAAGGGAGGCCCAACCGAAGCAGGCCGCGTGTCGCCTCGTGTCCGAAGGAGCTTAGTCGCCGATGTGCTGTGCAGCCGAGAGTCCGACGCGTGCCCAAGTGACTCCTCGTATCCGAAGCCGCCTTACCTCGCACCGACGTGTGTCGCACCAGCTGTCCGAGCTTCGCAGGCGCCACCTCCCACCGCTCGGACCTAGACCTCGGTCCAATCAGAGGTCAGCAGCTGGACCCTCGCACGTGCGAGCCATGTGACTTCTCTTTGCATCTGCTGCCGCGTGGATTCCTCTCAACCGTCCGATCAGGAGCCTCGCACCTATAAATAGAAGGGTGCGAGACCTCCCGGGTATATTTTGAAAAAGTGACATTTTACACCCCAAACCCATATTTCTTTCATTCCAACTTCCCCCAAAGCCCCGATATTATACCAAACACCCGAAACACGCCCCGAAGTGCCCGAGAAGCCCGAGAAATTTATCTTTTCGGTTTCGAAGCACGACCCTCGCAGAGCCCGGTTTCTCAATAAAACTCCTGGTTTTATTAGAAACAATCGTTTTAGGAAACGAAGTGCTGCCCGATTATCATTAAATCATGTGAGTGTGTAGTTACTTTCACCTTACACATAGATATGAAGTATTTTATATAAAATACGAGCTGTGTGAATATATATTGTTTGTTTATTTGAGATGGATGTTGAAGGAATGATTTATACAGGTTTTTAAATAATTTAAACTGTATATGTATTTTTATCTACAAAAATGTTGGGTAAAACATGGGTAGATGAAATAGTGGGTGTGTGATGAAAGGTGAGTTGGATAAATGAGATGATCAGTGATATAGATCATGAGTTGAGGGTGAGTGGTGAAATATGAGAGAATCACTTACCCAAACGTTGGCCCCCGTCATTCAGCAAAGTACGGATGACAACCATGGACTATTCTAGATGATTTGTGGAACACTAGCAGGCTCGCAACCTGTAAATGTGTGACCTATATGTTCATCAGTTGTACTCTAAAAACCCATTGACATGTATTGCAGGGGGGATTCCCGTGAATAATGTTGTCGATAAATAAGAGCTATGGACTTAGCACATGTTGAAGAAACCTTGGCAGCTATGGACTTAGTGCCTGTTGTATAAACCCTGGCGACGATGTGACTTCGTGCCTATTCCTTAGGATGAATCCTTAGGAATGAGTGATAGTTGAATCTTAGGGTAAATCCTTAAGAAATAAATAAGATAATGGGGTTGGGGTAATTTGGTTGATTGTTGATGTTTAAGCATAATAAATTTATTTATTGTGGGTTGAAAACCCTATATGCTCACCAGGCTTCCAAGCCTGACCCACTCAACTTTTTATATTACAGGTAGTGGACCCCGAGCATAATCGGATGATGATGAGTGATTTTGGATTATAGGCCAGTAGTTGTAAATAACTGTTGTAAGGCTTATAATGTCTTGTTTATGCTTTTGATCTGTATCAGAACATGACATCCCGAGGTTTTGATATAAAAGGAAATTATATATTTCTTAAAGAAAGGTTTGGATAAACTTTTATCATGTTTTGTTTTGGGAACAAATTCCGCAACATCTTTTAAAAGGATTGCTCTGATTTTATTTTAAAAGCATAACTTAAATCGGTCTTTTCTGGCTGAGAAATTTGGGGTTGTCACATATAATTATCTACTTAATATACAAGTAGTATACCTACCAGTTTCTTGTACGTAGAGTATAAGTGTTTGGGAAACTTATACTTAACATTAATACTTGTATAACGACAAAGTATAATGCTTCTAACAATTTGCTACCATGAGTCCGTAACCACGGCTATATGACTAGTTTCAAACCTCTGCTTGATGCTACAAGTTTCGCATCATAAGATAAGTTCCACACGCTTCATCAACGTCGGAACAATAAACAAATAAAAGGACAGTTCGTCACTCGCAAACCATTGGGTTGTAGCTATCAACCATGAGTGGGGTTGTCAACCCGTATCTTATTCATACACGACTTCCTCGCTCACATGGGATTAACGGTTACAGGTCAAAGGATTTTCCCGAAGATTTCCAATCTTAGTTGATGAATACAATAACTCATGTAGACTTGTCGAGTTTCGTTAGTTCTAGTAGTAATATCATATTCGTGTCTAAAACCCTAAGTTATTAGACTACGCTTTAAACATTACTCCTAATATTTATAATACTTAGGCAGTATAATAGCTATAACTTTGAGTTAAAACCAGGTTTTATCTTAACATAAAACCAATAATAACAACATATAACGTTCCTAGTTTTATCTTGACATAAAACCAATAATAACAACATATAATGTTCCTAGTTTTATCTTGACATAAAACCAATAATAACAACATATAACGTTCATATTTTTATCTTGACATAAAACCAACAATAACAACGTACCTATCAATTAACATATAGAACTTCCGAGTACAACTCTGGAACTATGTCGCACACAACATATATATAGAATCCTAAGTATAACTCAAGATCTACATTAGTACAAGAACATGCTAACAAGTTGATAATAGTTGTATATATTTAAAATATTATATTTAGAACAACTATATCCCAGTTATTATAACTATCTACGTTGATACTAATATACTATCATATAGACATAATAATAACGTATATACAATATTTAGCATTCGTTTTCCCCCGAAAATATTAGAAAGTGGGGCCATGAAACTCACCTTAGTAGCGTGATTTTATGTAATCTAAGCAGAAACGGTCAGCGGTTCGCGATCACCGGGCTCGAGATGCAAGATGGCTTCAACAAAGGAGAGAGGAGAAAGGGAAATGGTGTAAGGAAGTGTCAAGGTCGGACCTGCTATTTATAGGAAGATTTTTGGCCTCTCACGTCGTGAGCCATATAATCTCACGTCGTGAGCCATGGCTGGTCACCCCGTAGACTTGCCATTTGCGTCCCTAGCTTCGGAAGGTGGCCATGTGACTCCTCACGTCGTGAGATATCCTTGCTCACATTGTGAGCTTAGAACTTATCCTTTCGTAGCCTCGTCACGCACCTTCTAGATCCGAAATTTGGAAAAATGACTCCTCACGTCGTGAGTTTCTGTGCTCACGTCGTGAGCTCAGTCAGATTAGGGTTTCTGTCAGCTGAATCTTTGGAAGGTCGTAACTTTCACATACAAACTCCGTTTTTGACGTTCTTTATATCCACGCGTAGGTATTTACGAGTACTACAACTCTCTTTTAGAATCCAATAGCTAGTTCTAAGTCTATTTTTAATTCCTCTTATTATAGAGATTTATAGTGTTCGGTTATCATAACTTCTTCACGCGAAATCAGATTAGGACGTTCTCTATATTTTTGGAATCGTATGGACATATACTTTGATTTATACTATAAAGTATGTATGAAAGTTCATATTTATATTAGAATTATCATGAAATACATAGTGAGTTTACTACATTACTTGTTTTGACAAAATCACATTACATGATTGGTATAATCACATGTGATTATTACTGACCTAATTTTGACGGGTGTTACATTCTCCCCTCGTTGAAGTAAATTTTGTCCCGAAATTTATTTTGTACCAGGTACCACCGAAGGGTCTTGGATAGCTTCCTTGCTTCCTGTTACGAATGCCCTGCCACAGCCTAACTTCCTTGACTCCTTAACTTTGGACATTCCTTCTTGATATGTCCAATTTCACCACACTCAAAACACGCTCTTCCTCCTTCATAGCCTGTTCCAGTGTTTGTTCCTTGATTTTCTATTGTAGGTGTTTTGCTCCTGTAGAAATTGGCGGTGTCCCTTTTTCTTGCATTGAGTGCATATAAAGCAGTTACCTAGATGGTGACGGTTACACTGAGTGCATTTTGGGAGTTTTCCTTCATACCGTCGTGGTTGTGTGGGTATTACTGTTGTGGCTGCATAATTAGTTGCCACATCTTGTCTCTCCTCAGATAATTGTATTGGATTCTTCCCATTAAATTTGTGCTTGTTCGTTCCAGATTCGGGAGACTCAGCTATAAATCCCACTTAGAATTCTGTGTTGGTTAGCTGATGAGCTATACGCTTTGCACCGTCATATGTTGTAGGCTTCGATGCGATCATCATTCCTTTGATTTGCGATGCTGGACCCCAGATATATCGCTCAATCTTCTTGTACTCTGGGGTTACAAGTGCCAGACACATCACCGCAAGATCATTGAATCTAGCAGTATAAGCATTTATCTCTGAACCCTTCATGGTTAGGGTCCACAATTCTTGTTCCAGCTTATGTATTTCCTCTCTTGGACAATACTCCTCTACTAGAATCCTCTTCAGCTCTTCCCATTTCATGGAGTTTGCAACATCAATTCCCATTGTGTTAACATGATTGTTCCACCATGTTAACGCTGCATCAACGAAGGTACACGCAGCAAATCGTACCTTATAGTCGTCCGGACAGAAGCTTATTTGAAATACTGATTCTGCCTTTTCAATCCACCGGGTCAAGTTAACAACCCCTTCCGTTACATGGAAGCTCTTAGGTTTTCAATTCATAAAATCCTTGTAGGTACACATTCTGGCGGTCCCTACATTGCCTTCATTTCTAACTCCTCCTCTTGTGACATTAGCAAGAGCTGTAACGATTCTCTGAGCTATGATTTCTTCAAGTTCTGCTGAACTTATTAGAGGGTTTGTTTCTAGTGGTGGTGGTTGCAGTTGTTGTTGTTGTGGTTCTGGTCGTTGGTTAAGGTTTAGCCGAGCGCTACTTCTTCTAGGCATTTTGTTTAGTTCCTATACATTTTAGACCACCAAGTGTTTAGTCTATCAAATATTACTCCCAATTTAAATAGTTCATATGATCTGATCATAATAAAATATAGTTGTACACCTACACCTATTGTGGTAAGATCTATGCACATATGAACTTTAGTTGGAATATCTGATCTAAATCCTTGAGATCAAAAACATTCCGGGTATTTAGGTGTATTATCATCGTGGGTCTGAGTCTTTATATATGAATCTATATTTGTTATATTCATGCTATATTAATTATTGTTCGTTAGTTCAGGTCTAGCTGATAAGGCACCGGCCAGTCAGGACAGTCGGAGGGCAGGATCATTTTAGCATATAGCCGTTCTGAAATCCAGCAACCCAAGCAACATGTCTATCCTGGCATCGCTCCTATTAGTAGTCCTTTAGTAGTATAATTAATAATACTTTATATTGTAGGCTAAGGGATATACCTAAACCTAACAGAGTAAGCCCTAAACTATAGTCGTGCTTTCCTAAGAAAGTACTAGTTCACTATAGTCAATAGCTCTGATACCAATCTGTCACACCCCGACCGTCGACAGAAACACCGGGCAGTCTAACGTCATTTCTTGTATCATAGTTATCAACTTCCTTAAAACACATGCATTTTAAAATACGTCAACATAAATTTGGTGAGTCCACAGGTTTTGACTCCATATAAAAATAATACTTTTCCTAAGTTCAAAAGTATAGTTTTGAAAGTATCATTTTGACTCTCCAATGTTTAGTATATATATCCTAGGTATAAAAGTTTACTTACCAAATAAGTAGTTTACCTATAAGTCTCATATACTATGAATATAAGTGTTTGTAATTCCATACAAATGAAAGTTGCTACGTATAAATCTTATTTCAATTCTATACGAGTAAAAAAACCCGCTATGTATAAATCTATTTCAATTCCATACGAGTAAAACCGCTACGTATAAATCTATTTCAATTCTATACGAGTAAAACCGATATGTATAAATCTATTTCAATTCTATACGAGTGTGTGTGCTAGGTATAATTATCTACTTAATATACAAGTAGTATACCTACCAGTTTCTTGTACTTAGAGTATAAGTGTTTGGGAAACTTATACTTAACATTAATACTTGTATAACGACAAACTATAATGCTTCTAACAATTTGCTACCATGAGTCGGTAACCGCGACTATATGACTAGTTTCAAACCTCTGCTTGATGCTACAAGTTTCGCATCATAAGATAAGTTCCACACACTTCATCAACGTCGGAACAATAAACAAATAAAAGGACAGTTCGTCACTCGCAAACCGTTGGGTTGTAGCTAACAACCACGAGTGGGGTTGTCAACCCGTATCTTATTCATACACGACTTCCTCGCTCACACGGGATTAACCGTTACAGGTCAGAGGATTTTCCCTAAGATTTCCAATCTTAGTTGATGAATACAATAACTCACGTAGACTTGTCGAGTTACATTAGTTCTAGTAGTAAAATCATATTCGTGTCTAAAACCCTAAGTTATTAGACTATGCTTTAAACATTACTCCTAATATTTATAATACTTATAATAGCTATAACTTTGAGTTAAAACCAGGTTTTATCTTAACATAAAACCAATAATAACAACATATAACATTCCTAGTTTTATCTTGACATAAAACCAATAATAACAACATCTAACGTTCCTAGTTTTATCTTGACATAAAACCAATAATAACAACATATAACGTTCATAGTTTTATCTTGACATAAAACCAACAATAACAACGTACCTATCAATTAACATATAGAACTTCCGAGTACAACTCTGGAACTATATCGCACACAACATATATATATATAGAATCCTAAGTATAACTCAAGATCTACATTAGTACAAGAACATTATAACAAGTTGATAATAGTTGTATATATTTAAAATATTATATTTAGAACAACTATATCCCGGTTATTATAACTATCTACGTTGATACTAATCTACTATCATATAGACATAATAATAACGTATATACAATATTTAGCATGCGTTTTCCCCCGAAAATATTAGAAAGTGGGGCCGTGAAACTCACCTTAGTAGCGTGATTTTATGTAATCTAAGCAGAAACGGTCAGCGGTTCGCGATCACCGGGCTCGGGATGCAAGATGGCTTCAGCAAAGGAGAGAGGAGAAAGGGAAATGGAGTAAGGAAGTGTCAAGGTTGGACCTGCTATTTTTAGGAAGATTTTTGGCCTCTCACGTCGTGAGCCATATAGTCTCACGTCGTAAGCCATGGCTGGTCACCCCATAGACTTTCCATTTGCGTCCCTAGCTTCGGAAGGTAGCCATGTGACTCCTCACGTCGTGAGATATCCTTGCTCACGTTGTGAGCTTAGAACTTATCGCTTCTTAGCCTTGTTACGCACCTTCTAGATCCGAAATGTGGAAAAATGACTCCTCACGTCGTGAGTTTCTGTGCTCACGTCATGAGCTCAGTCAGATTAGGGTTTCTGACAGTTGAATCTTCGGAAGGTCGTAACTTTCACATACGAACTCCGTTTTTGACGTTCTTTATATCCACACATAGGTATTTATGAGTACTACAACTCTCTTTTAGACTCCAATAGCTAATTCTAAGTCTATTTTTAATTCCTCTTATTATAGAGATTTATAGTGTTCGGTTATCATAACTTCTTCACGCGAAATCAGATTCAAACGTTCTCTATATTTTTGGAATCGTATGGACATATACTTTGATTTATACTATAAAGTATGTATGAAAGTTCTTATTTATATTAGAATTATAATGAAATACATAGTGAGTTTACTACATTACTTGTTTTGACAAAATCACATTATCTGATTGGTATAATCACATGTGATTATTATTGACCTTATTTCGACGGGTGTTATCGGGAGTCTTAAAGATATTGAAAGGTTTCAAGAACTAATCAAGAATGAACCTATCGTTTATCACTAGCACACGAATTGAGGTTTGTAACCTATCGTGTTGACATATTTTTGTTTCTGTGCCATTCTAGTTAAAGTTGACTATACATGTGAGTTCTATGAGTTCTCAATTGTTTGCATAAGGCAAAGCACCTTGATCAGTGAAAGTTCATTGATCAGTAAGGGTGATCTGCTCAACAACTTGGAAGACATGGTAGGCCTTTGTACTGCCAAGTGGCAAGAAATTAAGATTGAACTAGTTCAGTCCATATGAGTTTGAATCAGCCATAGACCTTGATAATGGTTGGAAATGACAGGTTCACATGGATAGGAACACATACACCAGTAAATCTAAGTGTCAGAAGGTTTCTCTCCAATTCATTAAAATGATTGTGAAGAAACGCTTTCACTGAGTAGATTTTAAGGAGATAGGAGTTGTGTTAATTGCGTTCTCAAATTCGATTATGATTACGACATCCCTCTTCATAGTTCGAATTGTGAGAAATGGTAAAGAGTTTGAATATTCGGAACTTATTGTTGTAAGTTCTGAATAGTTTAGACACACATATGAGCTTTCTTATAAAAGGTATATGAGCTTAGATAAAGGCTTATCGAAGCATCCCGTATCAGAAATCTAAACTTTGGTAAGAAAGTCAATAAAGTATTGATAGCTAGGAGTCCAACTGATTTTGGGTATATGTCAAAGCTAGTGGGAGCATAAGTGTTATTATGCTAGTGGGAGCATGATTCTTATGTGAAGTGTTGCAAGTTAGCAATACTAGTTATAGGAAACAAAGGTTACAAATTTGCAAAGTTGCAAAATTTGAAAAGTTGTTTCGCTATAGTAAGGGAGAGGATACTTATACTTCATTTCGAATCTAAAAGCTTAGATTGAAATTTTAATCTAGTCATAAACATATGTGAATGCTATGTTGAAATGATTCAACATAAGGTAATTCTAGATATGGAATTATTATAGCAATAGACTGGTCAAGTATCATGTCTTTATGTAGGACATTATGAATCGTATCCCATATTCCTCGGATATAGAATCGATTGCATATGTTATAATATTCACGTGTTATAATTTTCCAAATGCTTAGGGCATTAAGAGGGAAAAAGGACTAGAACTGTATATGACTAAAGTGGTTAAACAACTGTCAAGGATGATCTAAGGTTCGCTGAGGATTGGTTGCTTAAGGATGGTTGGAAGTATAGTAATGAATAGACCATATTGATATAATTCTAAATAGATAGGATTATATTTAGAATGGATAGTCATATGGCAATTATGGAAAAGTTTCCATAATGGGAGTTAGATATCAAGAATCTATGAGTAAGTTAGAAACTTTTATGCAAGAAGGATGTTCAAAGGAATGTGATTTGAATATGAGACTTCGTATCTATGGAATTGTCTTGTAAAAATCTCCAAGGGAAAGTTTTGTAATTGGCAAAGTCTTTGTGACTTGTGTACATAGTCGTTACAAAAGGATCACTGCATATAAGCTTAGAATCTGACAGATTATAATAAGTGGCAAGGACTTGGTATTCTTACACTTGCGATAAGGATTTGGAATTGTGAAATGAGTGTCATTGGAAATGTTTACAATTGATTTATTTCACAAAGTAAGGACCATAGGTAAACATAGTGTGCATGCTTGGATCATGGGATGACTATCGTTTTAATTCAAGTATTAAGTTGATCAGTCGAAGCATTATACAATGAATAATGTGTAATCGATATGGTGACTAAATAAAAGGTGTTTTATTTATATTCAAAAGTTTCGAGACCATATTGGATTCGATTATTCTTGTGTTTCACTTTGCATGTTTTGACTTCCCGAATAATAAGATTATTCAAATCATCCATAGTAGATCATACTTTGGAAGTAGGTATTGAAGTTAGACTGTCATGAATCCGTCTGTAGATTGTCTAAAGTGTTAGACATAGCACAAGTTTGCTGCAGTATTCATGAGTACTCCTATAATAAGATTTGAGTATTGGATTAAACCCACGCTCATCTGAATCACTTCATGGATTTTATCACAAGTGATTGTGAGGCGATAATATCTTATATTCTTGAAACAGAGAGATATGAGTTGTAGTTTACAAGTCGGTTGCACATTTATGATGTGAAAACGCACCAGTAACTTGGTGTTATAAAACGCATTATTGTGTGTGATTTGTTGAGTAAATGGAGCAAGCATATGAGTCAAAGTTTATCCGTTCCTACTACCCTAAGAGGGATAAAAGCGATATATGTGGGCCCCTCGATGATTTAGTGATGACACCTAAGCGCTTGGCCAAGCCTGGACTAAAATTGATGTGTTCAATTGTTGTCTGTTGTCAGTCGTCATAAATCGGAAATCGGGAAACAACACATGGAAAGACAGAATGATTATAATCCATGTCTCATTCCATAAGATATCTTGTAGAATGGAGGAATATATGATCCCTTATCTAATGGACCCGTTACTGATAAGATCAGATTTAGACAGCGACTTTTGAGAGCTACGATTGCTAATCGGATTTTAAAGTCGTACTTGCAGTTATAGTTATTAGACTTATCCAAGTAGGAGACTGTTGGATTAGGTGTCTAAGCCCATAACTATAATTGGTATGTACTTGACCCGATAGTAGCATGGTCCATTTGGGTTGCCTTCACCAGAACAATTTGATAGGATGGATATTTGAGAAAGAGGTTATTTGTGATTTATTAATATATTATAAGTATAATATATTAATTGAGAAATCATATTATTTAATTAATATTGGTCAAGAATTAATTTGGAATTAATTTAGTGATCAAAAGAGATTAATTAAATTAAGGGGACTGATTAAGTAAATCAGTAATACATATAGTTTGGGACAATAATCCATGATTGATTAAGTGATGGACTAAGTTTATATGAGACTCCATGAAGAGTTAGTCCATAAGGCTTATCATATGGATTATTGGATTAAAGGCCCAAGGAAGTGCATTAGGGTTTACAAGTTGAAACCCTAGGAATTCCACACTATAAAAGTAACCCCTAACACTCCAAAATGGCACCTAAGTGACCCCAAGGGTTCTAAGAGAACCCTAGCCGATTTTGGTGGTTCTAGTCTCTTTCTCAAAGTCCTCCATTTGTTCATGGTGTTTGTGACTTGTTTGAGGCATCACACTTGAGGTGCTAAGATCTTGAAAGGCCAACAACTACAAGCTACAAATAAGAGGTATTCTTCTAACTAGTTTTATGATTCATGTACCAAATTTGTATGCTAGATAGGTTTCATGCTTTGGATAATTTTGTTGCATGTATAACTAGAGAAAACTTAGACCCAAGGCATTAGGGTTGTATGTGCACCATAGGAGTGTTATAGTACTTAAAACCCATCAGTATAATGTATTGAATGGCCGGAAAACCCGAAGGAAACCGACCACCACCACCGTGAGGTGGTGGCTGCCACCTTCTGCCGCCACCAGCCGCCATGTTGGGTGGCGGTGTGCATTGTGTGATTGGATTGCTAGTTTAGATGTTTAAACATGTTTTGGTTTAGAATCATAACCACGACCACCACGAGGTGGTGGCCGCCGCCGTGAGCCACCATTGACCACCACTACCTGAGGTGGTAGTGGGTGGTGCCCGACTTAATTAACATTAATTAGCCTAAAAACTTAACAAATGGACTAATTGGAATGCGATTGGGTTAACCCTAATTTTGGACATGTTAATTTGGAATTGTCGGGACCCGCAAGTTTGGACCATTGGATTGGAATTATGGATTAATCTCGACCACATTGTATGTTTGACCTAGTGGGGTGATGGACTTAATAGATTAAGTCCTTAATGGGTTAAGTCGGAACACTTAACCCTAATCATCATTTTATGTGAAAACCCTAATTTTGTTTGGGCATCCAAGAACAAGTATATAGACCAGAATATTTGGATGGGCTTTAGGATAAGGCCCATTGGAAAGGCTTGGGCCCAATTTGGAAAATTGGTTCATAACTGGGCCTTGATGTTTATGATATATTGGACCATTAGAATGCCAAATGCTTGGACTGGAATAAATGGTTGGGTCTTAGGGTAAGACCATGCAAAGGCTTGGGCCCAATTTGGAAAATTGGGCCATATGTTGGGCTTTGGTTCATTATTTGACTTTTGGGCCTTTGGATTGGGCCTTGGGCTTGAATCAAGCTAAGTTGGGGGTAAAGTATGAAAGCCTAGGATACATGTGGCTATATTCATGAGGTAGCTAGTTGACATTACTGGGAATCCTTCAGCAACTGAGGACTGGGTGGGTTCGGGAACCTATGAAAGCCTAGGATATGCTTCATTGGGTTAGTAATGAGGTTTAGGGGGTGTTTGATTTGGGTCAGACTGGGTCCGGTCAGGCATTTTTCTCTGACCCAGTCCAGTAAGCTTGTTTGATTTGAGTAAATAGATCACTGACTAGGTCCATTAGCATCTTACCCGGTCATGAAAAAAAAAAGAAGCTGACCGAGACTAGACGCCTTCTTTTCCATCGTTTCCCTTGTGTTCCCTTCTCCTCTTCTAACATTGGTCGTATTTTCTTCATCCTCCACCTCGTTCCTTGACTCCTTCCAGATCCTCCCTTTTTGTAGTCGTCACAATCGATCGACCCTCCTCCAGCGATGCCTCCAAAAAAATCAATAAAACTCCTTTGCCCATAGCCCTAATACACCTTAAACATAATTTATCTTTAGCGGCCTATGCATCGCTTACTTCTCCAGCACCAGTCACACCGTCTTACACTCTTGCTCCTCCAGTTACCGTCGCAGCTAGCAGCACCGCCGCCGGTACTCTATCTTCCTCCTCTTTCTGATTTACGTGGATTATATGTTTTGTTTTTGTTTTTTTTCCTGTATTGAAATAATTATCAAAGAGATTTACCTGTTATTGAATTCAATTCTCATTCACATAATCATATCCTGCTATTTGGTATTGACAGCTTATGAAAGCCATTAGGGAAAAGAACATAAGATTGGGGTTATCTTTTATCTCTAATGGGGCAAACAAAAGGGTTAAATCGTAAGGATTTTTGTTTTGTTGTTGCACAATTGTTCTTTTCAATAAGTTGTTGTGCTCTTTGTTTTCCACTAAAAGTTTGATAATTTGGTGTATAATAAACTCGGGAATTATGTTTTAAGAATGACAAAGCTCTCATGAACTAAAAAAGTCAAACACCGTACATTCACGGATTGAATATTTGAATTTATTCACGTATACTATTTTTTTTAACAAACTAAAAACTATGATTGTGGAGCAGGTGAAGTAAAAGCAATGAGCCAAAAGAATGTTGCTGCAAGTTTTGAATAATGATTTTGTGAAAGGAACTCCAAATCAATAACAATTTGAAGCCACTTAAGGATGTTATTTAGCTAAATAAATGTAATTTTAATGTTTTAATTCAAATGGTAAATCATAAACGATTATTATAAAAAATGTTGTTTAAGGGTAATATAGTAATTTTGCACAGTCAGTCAGATACAAAATCAAACAACAAGATTCGGTCAGAAGTTAACTCAGTCAGAATTTCTAACCCAATCAGCTTCTAACCCAGTCAGCTCTTACTCAGTTAGCAACTATCAAACGACCCCTTAGTGAGACTTGGGTGCATCAGTTTCAGGAAGTGACTTGGAGGATTCGGGAGGATTGTTGAGGAAAGTATGGATAGGTGTGGAAGGTAGTATTGGGCCCGTACTACTGAAAGCACAGGATCCATACTTGAATCGGTGAGAGTCTTGGAGAATCTGAGAAGCTTCGGGGAGGAGTTTGTGACCCGGTTTGGGGGCAGAGGATGTTCCAGCTGTTGCAGCTCAGCCATTGGCAAGTGAGCTAGTGAGTGTGACAGGGTGTCAGACCCTGAAGGATATGACTTCCAAAGTCCGAGGATGCGAGATCGATTTGGAGCACTTTGAGAAGAGAGGTTCGTGCTAGGTGCATATAGTAGAGGGTCTCGGGAAGAGACCCAAGACTTTTACTCATCGGGTGAAAGGCCAACAGGGCCGGAGTCAGTGCAGCACGTGCGGGAAAGTGCACAAGGGAGTTCATCGTTCCAGGGGTTTAGGCTGCTAAAAGTGTGGCGGGGTGGGTCATGTCAGCAGAGATTGTTCTCAGGGGGCAAGCCCATTATGTTTTCACTGCGATCAGGTGGGCCACAAGAAGGCCGACTGTTCGAGGAGGAGGGGAGGAGCAGTGAAGGCATCTGCTCTGGCTATTTTGCAAATCTCTGATGGTCGAGAAGGTGGGGCAGGAGCCCCAGCAGATAGGAGTCAGGCCCTGCAGTGTCAGACAGGAGAAGTCAGAACTCCAGCAGGCGATTTTGCGGGTATGTAACATTGCCTCTTTTAGTTTTATCGGCACATTGTTGTGGGAATTTTGCTTTAGTTTGGAATATTGTAGCGGTTTGGGTAATTGTATCCCTGGTTTATTTCTTTGCTCCTGTTGGGTTAGATCATCAAATATTTTCATATACCAATTGCATACCGTGAATTACTAAGTAGTTAGTGAAAGGTCGTTTCCCTTTTGTGGGCTCGGGGTGTTCAGTGTTATCTCGGTTCGTAGTAGAGATCAGTCAGGGGTATTATGGGGAAGGTTTGTGGTCAGCTTCTTCAAGCTGGTCCACCTGTATAAATGGGATATAGTAGTTTCATCATATGTTCTGGTATGAGCGGCGGAGGCCTATGGGAGAACTTCTGGGTTCTAGCACCACTGACACTAGGAGAGGAGCGGTAGTAGGAAGATACGGGTGTTAGATGCATAGGTGTTTGATTATTGGATGTTCAAGAGAATTGTATTTTCACATGGGTTGTGTTTGGTTAGAGTTCAGCAATGCTGCGAGGATGGAAGTGGGAACGAGGATTCGTCAGCTAGGGTAAAGATTAAGGCCTCCAGTCGCCAGCATGGGATGTGGATTGAGGTATCGGACTGGACCAGGTTTTAAGGGTGCTCTTCAAGATTTCAGAAGATGGACGATCTTAGGGTTTGACTGGTAATTGATTGCTAGAATGGGTAAGCACAGGTTGTCGACAGTGGACTATTAGGAAGTAAGAAGGATTGGGAATCCTTTAATTCTCACGTGCCGTGAAGACTTAGTCAAATCTAAGTGGGAGAGAATCGACCATGTATTCAGGAGCAGAAATAGGTGTGAAACTAGAATGAGTTTTGCATCCCCTTCAGGGAGGAAGGCGGTCGAGTGGCCGTCTAGGTTGAGGATTTTGTGAGTTGGGAGTTCGGAAAACGTTCCAACATTTGGTTCACGTTTTTCCTTGGCATTAGATAGCAGGTTTTGGGGACCAGGATAGAGCTCCATTTAGGACTCAAGTTCAGTTGAGTGTTAGGTCGAGTGCGTGTTTGACCCGGTATGGAAAGTGTTGTAAGACTGCGAGGGTAGCCGTAGCATTCACAAGCGGTCAGATAGTATGGACAGTGTTGTAAGACTGCGGGGGTAGCCATAGCATTCACAAGCGGTTAGATAGTATGGACAGTGTTGTAAGACTGCGGGGGTAGTCGTAGCATTCACTGGCGGTCAGATAGTGTGGTAAGTGTTGTAAGACCGCGGAGGTAGTCGTAGCATTTACTAGCGGTCAGGTAGTGTGGGAAGTGTTGTGAGACTGCGGGATGACCCGTAGCATTCATGGATTCTTTCAGATGATTAGGTCATGGTGAGCTAGTTTGCAAGATTATGGGTAGACCACAGCAGGATTGGAATCAAAAAATGGTAGGTCATTGGAGATCAGGCGTGATGTAAGACTACAATGGTTCTAGTAGCATTCACTTTTCATATTAGATTTAATGGCGACAGGTAGTCGGACTTTTATGATCAGGTAGATCAGATGGAATAATGGAGCCAGGAGTGGCAATACGGTTAGGGCAGATTTCGGTAGCCGAAGTTCTCATCGGAAGTCGTGTGGGGCGACTGTGAGGTTTCTATTGACTCAGCAATCGGTCCGGACTTCAGTATTCCAGATAAGTTGGGACCAGGGAGGTCTCGGTGGATTTTGGAAGCAACTAGAAGGTAGCCTACTGTTTCAGACAGTTTCCGTGTTTAGGACAGTATTAGTGAATTGGGGATTTGTGTGTGGAGTAGCTTAATGATCGAAGGTGCTAAATCACTTGTAGTTTGGGTTAAATAATCCCATAGTAGATGATTTGACCCTGTTGCACAGCTCTCGTCTGAGTCTAACCGTTGCAAGGATGAGTCTCCTACATGAAGGATTATCTGAGCCTTCTGTCATGTATAAGTGTTCTGCAGGGACATTTAGTCTGTGACACCGTTTTCTAGTGGGAACCTCGAGTTGTCAGAAGTCGAGTAGTCAGTTGGAGATAAGTGGATTGGGTTTAACAATAATAATTCTATATAGGCGGTATTTCAGGGAGTTAGACCATCTCGAGACTTCAAATTTCAGCTTGAGTATTGTGATCATAATGCAAGGAATTCGTTCATCTTTGGGTTTTAGAATCCTATGAGGGTTGGCTTTAAATACCTTGGGAAGGCTGGGGTTATGCTCGGGATTGTGGCCATTTGACATGAGTGGTTTAGTCTGACAGGAATGGTAAGGAAGGATTTCGAGGACGAAATCTAATTGAAGTAGGGGGAGAGTTGTAACATCCCGTTTATTAAATAAATAAATAAACAAATTAATGAATGAATAGTAGCCCTAAAATCCATAATATTTAGTGGGGTGTTGGCTTCGGGGAGTTAAACGTCATAATTTTGGAATTGGGGATTTAAAAGTGTAAGTCCGGACTGGTTTTGTAAAGATTTTCAGAGGTCAGGGAGTGTTTGGTAAATATTGGACCTAAATTTAAAATTTTTGGAGGCTAAGGGGTTGAATGGTAATATATGGACTTCAATTGAAAATAATTTGTAGAGGAGGGGCGGTTTGGTAAAATATTGGGCTTGTTATGAAAGGATTTTTAGAGGCTGGGGCTAAAAGGGTAAATTAACGACTTAATTTGAAAGAAAAAGGAGAAGGAGGGACCGATTGGGCCATTATAGAATGAAGTTTCATGGGGTCGGGGTATATAACCCGTCACCCTCCCGATAACCCTAACCCTAACATCAAGAGTCAGCCGCCACCTTCTTCTCTACCTCCAGCCGCCGCTATCGGCTCTAACCACCTAGCACCATCGAACGACTCTTGTCACCAGCAATAATGAAGACCGATTGGGAAACCGGGAAAGGGCGCTGCATCAGTTGAAGACCGGAGAAGAAGTTGACGTCGTGGTCACCGACGATTCGTGACCTTCCAGCCGCCGCCATCGCTGTCAAAGCCGGAAAACAACGGGATAATTTCGTTGTCGCCATTCCTGGTATGGCCGAAGACGAGGACCAACCTCATGACGTCGTTCAGTCAGGACCGTCGTACGACGCCTTCCTTCCACAGTTCAGCGCCGCCGACCGCTAACGCTGCTGTCGTTTGTAAGCTCATCACGCATCGTCGCTTCATCGTTCCTACGTCCCAACTCCGTCTGCCGCCGTTAGCCGTTGCTCCTGCCCGCCATTCCGTGTCGCTGCCGCCGCCGTATGCCACCAGGTGGGTGGCTGGGTTCATTTTACGAACATAAGGAGTGTGTGTGTGCTTTTCCACCAGTGCGCATGACATATGTGTGGTTACTTGGATGGATTTCACGAGAAAAGCCACCACCACCACCGTGAGGTGGTGGCTAGCACCTCCGACCACCGCCTGCCGCCACAAGGGTGGTTGAGTGTGTGTGAGAGAGAGATATATTGGGTGTGTGTGTGTGTGTTATTTGGGATATTATGATGTATATGATGGGTTTTGAGCATTCTATCACTCCTATGGTGTACATGCAACCCTATAAACCTTGAATATATGTTTTCTCTATTATACATGCAAATATTCAATATTCCAAGGTTTCATCCTAACTAGCATAATAAGAAGTAACTATACTACAAGAATCTAGTAGAATGACATACCTTTTGATGTAGTAGCTTGATACCATGGAGCTTAAGAGCCTAGTGCCTCAAGTGTGACACCTCAAATGGTTCACACAACACCAAGAACCCTTGGAATAACTCGAGAATAAGGATACATGCACCAAATCCGTTTTTTCCCTCTTGTGTATACACACTAGTGCACATTTCATGAACTAGGAACCTTTTTATATAGTGTGGAGGATTAGGGTTACATTCATGTAAACCCTAATACCCATGAACTTTCATTTCCATAGGATCCATGGGTTAAACACTCCATGGACTATCCATGTAAGCTTAGCCCAACCTAAATGAACTTGGCCCACCACATATATAAGAGTCCATATTTAATTAGTTCCTTTTGATCACTAGATTAATTCTAAATTAATTCTTGATCAATACTAATTAAATAATATGATTTCATATTAATATATTAGAACTTATAATATATTAATATAAATCACTAGCATCCTTTTTTCTCATTTTGTCTATCCAATTGTTCCGATGCCATGCAACCCAAATGGACCATGCCAAATCGGGTCAAGTACATACCAATTATAGTTATGGGCTTAGACACTAATCCAACAGTATAATGTATTGAATGGCCGAAAAACCCGAAGGAAACCCACCACCACCACTAGCCGCCATGTTGGGTGGCGGTGTGCATTGTGTGATTGGATTGCTAGTTTAGATGTTTGAACATGTTTTGGTTTAAAATCATAACCACCACCACCGCGATGTGCTGGCCGCCGTCGTGAGCCGCCATTGGCCACCACTACCCGAGGTGGTAGTTGGTGGTGCTCGACTTAATTAACATTAATTAGCCTAAAAACATAACAAATGGACTAATTGGAATGCGATTGGGTTGGAAACCCTAATTAGGGTTTAGAAAACCCTAATTTTGGACATGTTAATTTGGAATTGTTGGGACCCGCATGTTTGGACCATTGGATTGGAATTATGGATTAATCCCGACCACATTGTATGTTTGACCTAGTGGGTGATGGACTTAATGGATTAAGTCCTTAATGGGTTAAGTAGGAACACTTAACCCTAATCGTCATTTTATGTGAAAACCCTAATTTTGTTTGGGCCTTGAGTTGGGCTTTTCTATTGGGCTTTGGTGATTGGGCTATTGATGGGCCATCCAAGAACAAGTATATGGACCAGAATATTTGGATGGGCTTTAAGATAAGGCCCATTGGAAAGGCTTGGGCCCAATTTGGAAAATTGGGCCATAACAGGGCCTTGATGATTATGAGATGTTGAACCATTGGAATATCAAATGTTTGGACTGGAATAAATGGTTGGGCCTTAGGGTAAGACCATGCAAAGGTTTGGGCCTAATTTGGAAAATTGGGCCATATGTTGGGTTTTGGTTCATTATTTGACGTTTGGGCCTTTAGATTGGGCCTTGGGCTTGAATCAAGCTAAGTTGGGGGTAAAGTAGTCTTTTACCCCAAGCATGGACTTATGGTTATGTGTTGGAACCCAATTATTAATTGGGTGTTATTTTGATATTGACAGTTCAGGAATCTGTCATCCAGCAGCTAGAGTTTTGTCCGCAGGACTTCAGCAGTGTGAGGTGAGTTACCTTCCAGTAGAAGTGGGTCTAAGGCACCAATGTCGGCCCACTAGTAGGTGCTTATAGGGGATGATTGTCTTTGTGATAATTGTCTGGTATGCTATTATCTGTTATGCTTTATGTGCTAGTATGCTATGATATTATGTGATATTGGTAGGAAGGGTGAAATAGTCGCCGGTTACCAGTTGAAAGAGACCGATATATGCCTAGCAATATGTTTATGATATGTTATTATGTGGTAGTGGTAGGGGTGAAATAGTCCCCGTAACCAGGAGAGATAAACCGGAGGTCGGGCACCCAGATATGCCTGACAGGGGTAGGTCGGACACCCCGGTATGTTTGACAGGGGTAGGTTGGGCACCCCGGTATGCCTAACATGGGTAGGTTGAGTACCCAGGTATGCTTAACAGGGTAGGTCGAGCACCCAGATATGCCTGACAGGGTAGGCCGGGCACCCAGATATTCCTGGAAGTATGTGATTATGTGGTATGATGGGGGAATTCACTAAGCTTCGTGCTTACGGTTTTCAGTTTTGGTTTCAGGTACTTCTTTTTCAAAAGGAACATAGCCGACAGGATCGCAACGCATCACACCATGATTTCCGCATTATGAGATCTTTGGGAGTTGTACTCTGATAATACGTTTCTATGACATGTTTAATTATTTGAAATACTAGTTTTTGATTATGAAATGAGTTAACACTATGGATGTTTCAGACTACTGGTTTTATACTTATTTAATTAAAAATAAAATTTTTGGCTATGAATTTTGGGATGTTACACCTTAACAAAACCTGACTTGTACAAATGATGCTTAACAGTATCAGGGTCTCTATATGGTATGTTACGACATTGATGCATGGGCATTTGATTCTATTTTCCTCCATGAACCTTTGTTGAATGGTAGCAAAGTCTATGAATTTTTTCACTCCTTGTATGCATAGTTGTAGAACTCGCTACTCGGGGAGTACTCGGATTCGATAATTCATGTAGAAATATTTTTAGGGAAATTATATATGTCAAAATCATAAGCTAAAACCATAAGTTGGTTGAAATATATAACAAAATTAGATACATGTAAATACACAAAAACTGAAAAACACACAATGGTCTCAATTCATTAATAATTACTAAAAATTTAAGATATATATGTAGTAATAATCACATGTGTGTCTGTTAAATAATAAATCATTAAGCATATTATACATATTATTCACCGAGTTGGTCAAGTTTTACAACGCTGGTCGCTTCAGTAATGGGCCGATCGGGGAGTACTCAGATTTTGTAACTCGCCTCGGTAAGGTGCCGAGTAGGGAGTACTCGGCTGAGTAATCGGCCAACTCGGCGAGTTTTACAACACTGCTTGTATGAAAACAGACGATACACAACCACAATAATCTTTCCTTTCATACATCCACATTCTATTGGTATTGTTCATGATGTTAAATCTGTGAAATATACATTTAAATAACAAAATATTATGTTCATTAATATGGCTTCGAATTGATAGATGGGATTTGAAGTAAATATATGGGTACAATATAAATATTGCAAAGGTACCTTTACTACAAATCATTTCACAAAATTAATGACCGATTGATGAACCAATCTTCAAAGTTTCGTCGTTTGTATGGATGAATCACTTTGATGATTTGATAATGTCGTAGAATATTTGTAGAATGCTTTAATTCAATTTGAGAATTGTACACCACAGTTTCAAAGAAAGAGTGTATGAGGGAAACTTCGACAACCCTTGATTTCGATGTGGTGGATGGATACTAGGTCAAAGTATTTGGTCGATATTGTTCAATATTTGAACGAAAGTACATATGTTGCGCTTTATTAACCAAATTGACCCTCCTTTGTAAACTAAAAATACATCCTGATGCGTTTCACATTTGATCAATTGTTACTTGTTAGGGTAGATTGTGTACATAATTATATTTCCTAACAAACATACAAACTTTATTATACTACTTAATAACAAAATAACAACCTAAACCAAAATAAAATTGTATACAATTAATTATACTGATATAATATAAACATAACTACCGAAAGTCATTAAGACTTAATAATTACAAGCATTTTTCTTTTTGTCTTACAAAAAATATATATGTAGAAATATATGTACAATGTAAGGAGTATCCACAACACTTACACACTATTAATGTCCATTATGAACCACATTTTTTTAAAAAACCTACAAATTTTACCATACTCCACATACCAACGGCAAACCATGCAACACCTCTGTGGAACCTCATCCTTTTCTAGTCCATCCGCAAATTCCCCTTCAATAGAATGACCTTTCTTTTCACATTGGAATGTGATGTTATTCATTGTAAGTTTATGAACAACATCTACATTCATCAAGAAACCTCTAGCACTTTCAGCAACACCTATGTACTCCCCGTAATCATGAAATTCCCTGCCAAAGTACTCATCAAGTAGTTGTAAACCTACACATTAAAAAAAGTATCAATCCATTATAGTCATTTCAACACAACACTAAATATTATACAACACAACACTAAATATTATTAACCACAAAGTATAAACATGTATTAATTAACTATATAAAAAAATGTAATGTGTACATATACTATACATACCTTGATCACACTGAGGAGGCCCTCATGAAATGTAGATCATCCCAAGCAAATAAATTACCCCAAGATGATGCTCATCTGCTGCCTCTGTCAAGAAAGTCATTCCTAAATCTAAATTGCCATTACAGAAGCACTCATTCTGTTAACAGAATAACAATATCATTAACATCAGTGACACTAAAAATAAATTAAATCAAATTACTCAAATTACACATACTACTCCTTGTCTATACATGGCTTCAATGTTATTATGCTCTGCACATGTGCATAAAAATACAGCAGGATTACGATGATTGGGACCCATCCTTTCAATCATGTCCAGGGATGTTATTATGAACACTTCATGATCTGCCCCCCGCTGCATACATCTTTTTTGAACTTCAAAAATTGAAATATACAGTTAATAATTAATAAATCAAGTTATATTTCATCAAATATACATTCATAAGTTAATGTTTATTGAGAATTACCAAAGTCTTGTAGATATGATATGTTTTGCAGATTGTGACCCTAACATTAAAATAATCCGACTCAAAAGCTCTATTGGAAGATCATCCAACGAACTACAACATCTTGTATTCGACATTCTACGAACAACATACAAATGGCATAAGTTGATATCAATTTTTAAGAAAAAATTAGGCGTAAATGTTAACACCGTAAGAAAAAAACCTTAATTGTGATGCACTAAGTACCGGCTTCAATATTATCGAAGAAATTTGATTATCAGAGCGATTATCTATCAACGATTATGGGGTTTTCTTTGATCGTCGGCAGTTTGATCTAATAGAAGATTACCGACGTTCTGAATGGCCTAAAGAGCTGAAACAACGTGCTGGCGTCGGAAACATCATGGCGCCTAAACAATCTTTTGTTTAGATTACTTTGGCTAATAAGCAACCTATCTCCGGTTCACTATTTACGATACACTGACTGAACGTAAAATTTCAAAAGTCCATAACTTCTACGAACAAGGTCGGATTTGAGAGTACGGGATTCATATCGCAAATCCTACACTTTTTGTTAAGATTATTTGTCTTAAACAAACTTCAATCAAAATTTCCATTTCGTCATATAACGATAAATTACTAAAATGGCTTTATAATACGTAGTCTGCAACGCATATGACTAATGATAATCCTAATTGAGGATCTATATTATTATTATATCTTAAATATCTATCCCGAAGTTGCGGGCGTTACACTTGTTCTAAGAAATATGATGCAAGTCAAGTAGCAAGATTATATTCTGCTGAAATTGTGAGGCTTCATGGTATTCCAAAGACAATCACATCAGACAAGGATGTCAAATTTGTAAGTCACTTTTGGCATATTCTTTGGAAATGCATGGGTTCGGAATTACAGTTTAAAAGCTCTAACCACTCCCAGACGAATGGACAAACTGAGGTCACAAATCGCAGTCTCGGGAACCTATTGCATAGCCTCGTTGGAGAACAACCTAAACAATGGGACATTACCTTGCCTCATGTTGAATTTGCTTACAATAGGCTTGTTAACCGCACAACCGGTAAGACTCCATTTTTTTATCGTACACAGACGTAGTCCTATTACCCTACTTGATCGTGCCAACTGCCCGTTACCGAACCTAATAGCTCTACGAGAGAGGAGTAGTCCGCAAAAATTAAAGAATTACACAAGAAAGTACGTGAACAGATCATTCGACACAATGGTCAATATCAAATGCAAGCAAACAAGCATCGAATGTGAGTGTTATACAAGGAGGGTGATCTTGTGTGGATTCACTTGCGCACAGAACGGTTTCTTGTTTGTCGTTTCAATAAGCTCATGCTTCGTGTTGATTGAACATTTAATGTTCTCGAATGTATAAATGATAATGCTTATAAAATTGAGCTTCCAGGTCATTACAACGTTTCCGCCACCTTTAACGTTGTTGCTTTATCATCGTATGAGGTCGTTAGTGATGAAGAAGAGGACCCGGGCTAGAGTCATTTTTAAGCGGGAGAGGATGATGTTGAACCATCCATGACAATTATCTTTCAATTTTTAATATTGTTTACTTGTTTCTTTTCCTTTATGTATTTAGTTACCTTTTGGGATAAGGATATGATCTTTAAAATTAGGAATTAGAATCTGCTATTGTTTATCTCGATTCCAACTTTACAGTAGGTATCTTTGGTTCTTTATTTGCTTGGTTTATCCTTCATCGTTAGTGAATTAAAAAAGACAGTAAACTCTTTTCTTTTCCCTCTGAATACTCTTTCTCTCTCTTGCATTCAAGACATTTGATTGTTGATTGTTGATCCGCATCAAATCGTCTATACTTTCCTCGATACTTTTGTAAAACATTTATTTTGTAAATTTCAATTCAAGTATGATTTTGTAACCTAAATCAAACAAATTAAAATTTGTTACTTAGAGCAACCTAATGAAAATAAAATATAGTCGTTTACTTATCACTTTATCCTGAAAGTAAAATGCAAAGATGTGAGAATGTTCCTTTTGTTTTCTTTGGAAACGGGATGTCCTTAAGCAACTACTTTATGGTATCAAATTAATTTCAATGTCAGATACATTTTATATGTGGGTTATCTTCAGAATCAATATTTTGAAATTTTTTCTAATAAAGTCTTAGGAAAAAATTTTGAAAAGAAAAGTCCAAACTTTTTAACTTTTTGAACAGAAAAACCTAAAAAAAACGGTCAGTTATTCCCTTTAGCCCTTTTTGATCTGTTCTGCAGGTCATGAGACCAAATCGTTAACTTTTCGAAAATAATGAGACTTTTTTTTACAGATTTTGTCAAAATTTGTATATTATGTATACACGTATATTTTATGTATTTATATCTAGTTTTACGTATTTATATATTTTTTTAGGTTTATATATATAAACCAAAAAAAATCTATAATTACGTAAAACTAGATATATATATATATATATATATATATATATATATATATATATATATGTGTGTGTGTGTGTGTGTGTGTTTACGTATTTTTGTATATTTTAAATGTATAAACATATTCTTTTATGTATTTATGTATTTTTTAATTTTTTTTATATAGATGTTTATGTATTTTTATAAATTTTAAATATATAAACATATTTTTTTACGTTTTTATAAGTATTTTTAAGTATTTTACATATTTTTTATGTATTTTTATGTATTACGTATTTATATGTATTTTTACATATTTATGTATTTTTTAAAGTTTTTTATATATATGTTTATGTATTTTTATGTATTTTAAATGTATAATCGTATTTGTAACGTCCCAAAATTTAAGACTAAAAATTTCGATTTTTAGATTAATAAAACCATTATCCCAAACAACATCATCAAAACCATAGTGAATCAAAGTGTATCTATAACATCCAAATATATCAGAGTAATATAAAATGCAGAGCGATGTAGTGTGTGCACTGCAATCATCCCGAGCTCCTCCTTTTTAAAACAGAAGTATCTGAAACATAAACTGAGAACCGTAAGCACAAAGCTTAGTGAGTTCCCTAAATTACCACACACAGCACATCACAAATAAACAGTTGTGAGTTATCAGCAACCCTGGGGACTATCAGCAGTCCTAGTTGGCTAACCGCACACCCGGTGTGTTATCAGCAACCGTGCAGACTATCAGCAATCTCAGTCACATATAAACAACATAACACAATAATAACAGCTAGACTCAGCTGGTCATCACAAATACAACTATTCTACCACACCGACTCATACAAACATGCGGGAGTCACAAAGACATATAGCATCCTTCATACATAATTTAGTGAGCCATCATTGGTGCCTTCGACTCACGAGCACCGGGAGAAGACTCACCTCACACTGCCGAATCACACAGACGATCCCTGGCTGCTGGCTGACAGATCCTCGAACTGTCAATATCAAAACAGTACCTAATTAACAATTGGGTTCCCAATCCCTAACCATAAATCCATACTCGTGGTAAAAATACCATTTTACCCCTAACCTAGCTTGGTCCAAGACTAAAGCCCAAACTCACAATCTGAAAGGCCAAAAAGCCAAATAATCAACCAAGACCCAAATATGGCCCAATTTTCCAAATTGGGCCCAAACCCTTACATGTTCCTTACCCTAAATCCCAACCAATATTCTTAGCCCAAAACACTTACACTCAGATAGCCCATTAAGAACTCAAACACCCAATCCCAAAAGAAAGCCCAAACTGCAAAAACCCACCTGATTGACAGGGGCAAAACACGACCATTAGTATTAGGGGGGCCAAAACCAAAACTTGAAAACAAATTATAAATTTAATTTGAATTAAAGTTATAACATACAAAAACCCTATACTTTTTGTATATAAATCGACTTCTAGCTGTTATCAACTAGGTTTATGAAAATCTAGGTTGATCTAAATTCTTTTAACGCATTTTCTTTTTGAAAATCATACTTATTTTTTGTGATTTTCCCTCCCCAAAAATAAGTTAATAATAATTATTTATTTATGTCTCCTAAAACTTATAGTTAGAAAACTAAACATGAAGGCAAAGTATAAATACAAAAATATAACAAATAATGAAAACACCACATTAGGTAAAAAGTAAAATTCTATAGCCTGACATCTACACAAAAGTCCAAAGCAATATAGAAAATAAATCTAATATAGAGAGGCTCAAGAGACCACAATGTAGTACGCTTCTTTATAACAGTTCACAAGAAAGGATAAAAATCAATGCCCTAATTCCCTAAAACACTTTAACAAGAGAAGAAACAAGATCAGTACAAAAAAGGAAAACTTGTGTGTAGAGGTGAACCGGAGCCAGTAGGTGCTCAGGTAGTCGGAGAGGCTGAGATCCAGAGCAGGACATCGTTCAACGACTTATGAAGATGCTGAGACCGGAGAAAACCCACGAGAAAGGATGTGAAGTGAGAAGAGAGACGTCGGCGTATGATGGTCGAGGGTTAAGGTTTTCAGTTTTATTTTTTGAGATTGTTTAGTTTCTTTTCTTGTTATTAAATTAAATATCTAATAATTTAAACTTTTATTTTTGGTAGCAACGTTTTCCTACAAATTAAGAATTATTAGTACTCTGAAAAATTCTAGTTTTTCTTTTTCATATTTAGGGTGGCTTGTTCTTTCAGGTTTCTCCAAACTTTTTTTTAATAACTTATGAACAATTTCAGTATATAAATATATATTAACATGTTAAAAAACCAGGGATGTCATGGCCTCCACTGGTCCGTAAAGGCATCTGCCACTGCTGTAACGCCCGTGTTTCTAGGCTAGGCATTAATATTGACGTTATAGTCTAGGTTAACCATTGTAACTCATTTTGAATTAAAGTTATAACATACAAAAACCCTATACTTTTTGTATATAAATCGACTTCTAGCTGTTATCAACTAGGTTTATGAAAATCTAGGTTGATCTAAATTCTTTTAACGCATTTTCTTTTTGAAAATCATACTTATTTTTTGTGATTTTCCCTCCCCAAAAATAAGTTAATAATAATTATTTATTTATGTCTCCTAAAACTTATAGTTAGAAAACTAAACATGAAGGCAAAGTATAAATACAAAAATATAACAAATAATGAAAACACCACATTAGGTAAAAAGTAAAATTCTATAGCCTGACATCTACACAAAAGTCCAAAGCAATATAGAAAATAAATCTAATATAGAGAGGCTCAAGAGACCACAATGTAGTACGCTTCTTTATAACAGTTCACAAGAAAGGATAAAAATCAATGCCCTAATTCCCTAAAACACTTTAACAAGAGAAGAAACAAGATCAGTACAAAAAAGGAAAACTTGTGTGTAGAGGTGAACCGGAGCCAGTAGGTGCTCAGGTAGTCGGAGAGGCTGAGATCCAGAGCAGGACATCGTTCAACGACTTATGAAGATGCTGAGACCGGAGAAAACCCACGAGAAAGGATGTGAAGTGAGAAGAGAGACGTCGGCGTATGATGGTCGAGGGTTAAGGTTTTCAGTTTTATTTTTTGAGATTGTTTAGTTTCTTTTCTTGTTATTAAATTAAATATCTAATAATTTAAACTTTTATTTTTGGTAGCAACGTTTTCCTACAAATTAAGAATTATTAGTACTCTGAAAAATTCTAGTTTTTCTTTTTCATATTTAGGGTGGCTTGTTCTTTCAGGTTTCTCCAAACTTTTTTTTAATAACTTATGAACAATTTCAGTATATAAATATATATTAACATGTTAAAAAACCAGGGATGTCATGGCCTCCACTGGTCCGTAAAGGCATCTGCCACTGCTGTAACGCCCGTGTTTCTAGGCTAGGCATTAATATTGACGTTATAGTCTAGGTTAACCATTGTAACTCATTTTGAAGAAATGAAAAGAAATTATATGAATATTATGTGCAAATTATGTGTTTTATGCTTAATTATTAGGGTTTAATTAATTAAGAATAAAAATGAGTGCTGAAAATAAATATTAGATAAAGCCGATATCTATTAAGAAAGTTGTAGTGGTCGTGACAAGGATTATGGATATATAAAGAATACCGAAATCCGAGTTATAACGAAGAAGTTATGACCTGTTGAACTTTCGCGACAAAACCGGCACGGTGCCGAATGTCGTAAAAAGTGAGTTTTTGATAAACTACTTTTTAGCCTTAGTGATCTAAACGAAAGTCGTAGTGTTTGTTAAACCGAGAGTATGTATAAAAAGAACGCCTAAATCTGACTTCGTATGAGGAAGTTATGATTTTTCTAAGTTTCAGCTTAGCAGTAGACAGCTAAAAACTCGAATATTAGATCGAGTGATTTTTAGCCGATACAACCTAAATGAGACTCGAAGGTCTCATCAATAGTAGTACAACGGTAAAAAGACAGACGAAAACGGACGTCGGATGAAGAAGTTATGAATTTTTAACGGATTTCCTGTCCCGTTCTATTAAAAATAATAATATAAAAATTAAAATCAAAATTAGCCGACGAAGTCTAAACGAAAGTTGTAGAGCGTAATTTTACCTACGCGTGCATATAAAGAACGTCAAAAACGGAGCTCGTATGCGAAAGTTATGGATTTTAGAAGTTTTTGCACAAAAATCGAGAAAAAATGCCAAATCCGAGAAATTTCGCATAGGTGGACTTCGGCCACGTCACCCTCACTCATAATGCGCCATGTGTCCGAAATTGCTGAGTCACTGAAGCCAGCTGGCGAGGCGTGTCGCATGCCCTCGCATCCGAAGCGCGGTCCAGTAGCGATCCGACGTGTGCCCTTTCTTGCGTGTACGACCTTCGCATGATGTGCCACGACCGAACCCTCGGACCATAGACCTCGGTCCAATCAGGAGGCTACACCAGGACCCTCGCATGTGCGAGCCATGTGCTCCCTCTTCGGATCTGCTGACGCGTGGAGACTTCTCAGCCCTTGGATCAGGAGCCTCGCCCCTATAAATAGAAGGGTACGAGACCTCCCGGGTATATTTTGAAAACTTGTCATTTTTAACCCCTTTTTCAATATTTCTTTCATTCCAACTTCCCCCAAAGCCCCGGTATTATACCAAACACCCGAAATACGCCCCGAAGTGCCCGAGAAGCCCGAGAAATTTATCTTTTCGGTTTTGAAGCCCAACCTTCGCAAAGCCCGGTTTCTCAATAAAACTCCCGATTTTATTAGAAACGGTCGTTTTAGGAAACGAAGTGCTGCCCGATTATCAGTAAATCATGTGAGTGTATTGTCACCTTCATCTTACACCTAGATATGAAGTATTTTCTATAAAATACGTGCTATGTGTAATTATATTAATTGTTTAATTGAGGTGACTGTTGAATAGATGTTTTATACAAGTTTTAAACTGTATATGTATTTTTATCTACAAATATGTTGGGTAAAACATGGGTAGATAGTTGATGTGTGATGAAATAAAATGATGAGAGTCCTCGATGTGATTGTGATCCAGTCATCTAGCGGAGTATGGATGACGACCATGGACTTTTCTAGACAGTCCAGTGGAACGCTGGCAGGCTCGCAACCTGTAGGTGTTAATGAGCTTGGGTGTTCATTTGTTGTACTCCATCCCCCTCATGGTTGCCTTTAGGACATGTATGGCTGAGGAATCCCCTTAGCAGTAGTGTCCATCCCAATGATATTCTTTAGGCTAGGTCCCTTGTGATAAGTGTTTAGGGACGTAAAGTGAGGATAACGGGAATGGGTAATCAAGGTTATTGTTGATTGATGAACTTAATAAGTTTATTATTATTGTGGGTTGAAAACCCTATATGCTCACCAGGCTCCCAAGCCTGACCCACTCAGCTTTTTATTATTACAGGTAGTGGACCCCGAGCATAGTCGGAGGATGATGAGAGATTTTTGGATTATAGGCCAGTAGTTGTAAATAATTGTTGTAAGACTTATAATGTCTTGTTTATGCTTTTGATCTGTATCGGAACATGACATCCCGAGGTTTTGATATGAAATGAAATTATATATTTCTTAAAGAAAGGTTTTGACAAACTTTTATCATGTTTTGTTTTGGGGACCAATTCCGCAACATCTTTTAAAAGGATTTCTTTGTCTTTATTTTAAAAAGCATAAATTAAATCGGTCTTTTCTGGCCGAGAAATTAGGGGATGTCACAGTTGGTATCAGAGCATTGGTTTAAGCGAACTAAGAAATTGTAGGATTTCTAGACTTAAACTTAGAATGGTAAGTGATGATTGTGAGATGAGTGTCTACCATATTTTAGACACGAGCACTAGTTTATTTTAGGAAAGATGCCTAAAATGCTTTTATGTGCTAAATGTTATATGTTTGCCATATATGCCATTATTTGTTCGGATCTATGGTCTGTTGCCGACCGGATCTGGAAACCTTATGTGTGTAGGATTCTAAGCGTACGTTTACGATATTAGAACTAACATGTAAACGTTTCGGGGTGATAAGGGAATTTAAATACCTATCGAGGATAAAGACCTAAATTCGCCTTATTCGGTATATATATTATAATGGCAAGAACTCGCAGTGGAGTTGCAAATGCAAACGGAAACAGGAATCAACAACCTCAACCCCAAGTAGTTGAGCAAGTACTTGTTGTAGGAGCTGCACCTGAGCCAATGACGATGGCTGGGGTACAAGCAATGATGCAGATGATGTTAGATTGCCAAATGGAGGAGACAAGGAGATTACTACAACAAAATAGGGAAGAAACTATGATACATGTTGAACAGCCCGAATTGAATGAAGGGCAATCAGTAGGAGGGAACTACAGTGGGACTCTTGGTCAAGCCAGCCCACCGATACTTAGACAAAACAACCTGGATGGAGGAGTTGATGGACGTGGGTGCAAATACAAAGATTTCATGGCATCCAAACCACCGTGTCTATCTGGAAGTCCGACACCGGTGGAAGTCATGAATTGGATCTTCGAAATGGAGACAATGTTTGAAAGTTGTGAGTGCAGCAACAAACAGAAGACCGCACTTGCAATTCCTCTGTTAAAATCTGGTGTATTGAGCTGGTGGAAGTTACTAGCTGATTCAATGCCCAAGGGAGAAGCTAGCAAGATGTCTTGGGAAGACTTTGTGGTACAATTGAAATTGCAATACTGCTCTGAGCAGGATCTTCTGGAAATCAATAATGAGTTCCAGAATTTGAAGAAGGGAAAGATGAGCGTTACTGAATACGCTGCTAGTTTTACGGAAAAGATGAAGCTTGTTCCTTATCTAGTTCCAACTGAACTCTCCAAGGTCAACAAGTTTGCCCTCGGATTACCAGCGGACTTTGGTCCGATGGTCAAGCAAGCAACCACTTTGAAAGTCGCCATCTGGGCTACTAAGAATGTTGAGACTCAGATCACAGAGAAGGGTCTGGAGAGGGCAGAAGTTGGCGAAAAGAGAAAGTTTGAAGGAACTTCAGGTTCCAACAAGAAAAGCAAAACTTCAAAGTCTAAGAAGTTTGGAGGAGGAGGAGGCAAAGTGAAATGGTGTGAGAAGTGCAAGAAAAAGCACTCTGGGAAATGTAGTGAGGGGGTGACTTGTTACAAATTTGGAAAGACTGGGCATTATGCCAATGAGTGTCCATCCAACAAGAGGGTATGCTTTGGATGTAACGAAGAAGGGCACGTTTTGAAAGACTGTCCAAAGAAGAAAGATGCAGCAAAGCCCAATCTTCCACCAAAGCCGAAGGCGAGAGCCTTTCAAATGACACTTGAAGCTGCGAAAGAAGAAGCCGATGTCGCTTCAAGTACCTTTCTCGTAAACGAATTGCCTGCCCAAATTTTGTTTGATTCTGGAGCCAATTACTCATTTATTTCGCATGAATTTGGCAGAAAACTAGCTTTGCCTGTAGATAGACTAGTTAATGCTATAATAGTCGAGATTTCTAGTGGAAAGTTTGTACCTGTTAGCCATCGTATGAAAAACATCTTCATTGACTTGAATGGGAATAAGTTCCACGAGGAATTATTACCTATCGAGTTAAATGGTTTCGACATAGTTTTAGGAATGGATTGGCTTAGCGCCAATGATGCTAAAATATTGTGTAGGAAGAAGATAGTAAAAGTAAACCCGCCAGGGAAAGAGTCGTTTATGGTGTATGGAGACAAACACAGAGTAAACTCTGGAATCATTTCCCTAATGAAAGCCAGAAAGTGTTTGGCCAAGGGATGTACAACATATCTAGCGTTCGTGATCGATGCTAAGAAGGAAAAGAAGGAGGTGCAGAATATTCCGGTGGTATGTGATTATCCGGAAGTCTTTCCCGAAGATCTTCTCGGATTGCGCCCTGATCGACAAGTAGAATTTCGTATCGACTTGTTACCAGGAACGACACCGATAGCAAAAGCACCGTATCGATTAGCACCAACAGAGATGAAAGAACTTATGACACAACTTCAGGAGTTATTGGACAAAGATTTTATTCGACCTAGTTCATCACCCTGGGGAGCCCCGATGTTATTTGTAAAGAAGAAAGACGGGAGCATGAGAATGTGCATCGATTACAGAGAGCTGAATAAAGCAACAATAAAGAACAAGTACCCGTTGCCGAGGTTTGATGACCTATTCGATCAGTTGCAAGGTTCGAGCTATTTTTCGAAGATCGATCTTAGGTCAAGATACCATCAACTAAAAGTGAGAGAGCAGGATATCGAAAAGACTGCGTTCAGAACAAGATATGGACATTATGAATTTTTGGTTATGTCGTTCGGACTAACCAATGCCCCAGCAGCTTTCATGGATTTGATGAACAGGGTTTGTAAACCATACCTTGATAAATCCGTGATAGTATTCATAGATG
Organism: Lactuca virosa; assembly: GCF_052849685.1. Classification (NCBI taxonomy): domain Eukaryota; kingdom Viridiplantae; phylum Streptophyta; class Magnoliopsida; order Asterales; family Asteraceae; genus Lactuca; species Lactuca virosa. The sequence goes on from NC_136428.1 coordinate 30,953,660, forward strand.
ATATCTTGATTTATTCGAAAAGCAAGCAGGAGCATGACAAGCATCTGCGTGAAGTGGTAGAAGTTCTAAAAAAGGAGAAGCTGTATGCAAAGTTCTCCAAATGTGAATTTTGGATTCAAGAAGTCCAATTTTTAGGTCATGTGGTTAACCAAGAAGGAATAATGGTTGACCCAGCAAAGATTGAAGCTGTGATGAAGTGGGAACAACCAAAAAGTCCTGCGGAGATTCGAAGCTTTTTAGGATTAGCTGGATATTATCGTCGATTTATCCAAGGCTTTTCTTCGATTGCTACTCCATTAACAGCTTTGACCCACAAATGAGCTACTTATACATGGAATGAGAAGCATAAGGAAGCCTTTGAGAAGTTAAAGAAGAGATTGTGTGAAGCACCGATTCTTTCGTTACCTGAAGGAGTTGATGACTTCGCAGTTTATAGTGATGCCTCTGGAGTTGGGTTAGGTTGTGTTCTGGCCCAAAGGGATAAAGTGATAGCGTATGCATCGAGGCAATTGATAGAGCATGAAAAGAACTACCCCACTCATGATCTGGAGTTGGCAGTGGTAGTATTCGCCTTAAAGATATGGAGGCACTATCTTTATGGTACTAAATGCAAACTTTTCACTGATCATAAGAGTCTTCAATATCTCTTTAATCAGAAGGAATTGAACATGAGGCAACGGTGCTGGCTAGAGTTACTCAAGGACTACGACTGTGAGATACTTTACTACCATGGTAAAGCAAATATTGTTGCTGATGCTCTCAGTCGGAAGGTAAATCTTGAAAAGAAAAGGTCAAGAGCATTGAGAATTGAAGTTGTCTCGACAATTGTGGAAAGTATAAAGAAAGCTCAAGAGGAAGCTTTAGAGAAAAATGACCGAAAGAAGGAACGTTTGGGTAAAACGTTGGTGTTTGATACAAACGGTCAAGGACTGAAGGTATTCAAAGATAGAATTTGGGTACCTAAGACGGGAGGAGTAAGAGATCTTCTGATGGAAGAAGCTCACAAAACCATGTACTCGATTCATCCCGGCAGTACAAAAATGTATAGGGAACTAAAACCCTATTACTGGTGGCCGACGATGAAGCTCGATGTTGCTAAGTATGTGGCCGAGTGTGTAACTTGTGCTAGGGTTAAGGCACAACATCAGAAACCGTACGGGAGTTTAGAACCTTTACCTGTACCCATGGGTAAATGGGAAGACATCACCATGGATTTTGTGACTAAACTGCCCAGAACAAGGAACGGTCACGACATGATTTGGGTGGTCGTTGATCGCTTCACTAAGAGTGCGCATTTCATAGCAGCCAACGAGAAATGGTCTATGGATAAACTTGCGAATTCTTAGGTGAAGGAAATTGTGAGGCTTCACGGTGTTCCGTTAACGATTGTATCCGATCGTTACAGTCGTTTTACCTCAAGGTTTTGGAGGAGTCTACAAGAGGAATTGGGTACCAAGTTGTGTTTGAGTACAGCTTACCATCCGCAAACTGATGGTCAGAGCGAATGAACAATTCAAACATTGGAGGATATGCTGAGAGCATGTACCCTGGAATTCCAAGGTAATTGGGATGAACACTTACCTCTAGTAGAATTTTCCTATAATAATAGTTTCCACTCAAGCATCAAGATGGCACCTTATCACGCTTTGTATGGAGAAAAGTGTCGAACGCCGTCATGTTGGCTGGAAGCTGGGGAAAAGCGGTTTATGGGACCTGAAATAGTCCATCAGACTGCTGAAAAGTTGAAAGTGATTAGGGAAAGGATGTTAGCAGCTCAAGATCGACAAAAGAGTTATGCTGACAAGAAAAGACAACCGATATCATTTGAAGTTGGAGATTCGGTTTTACTTAAAGTCTCACCGTGGAAGGGACTTATAAGATTTGGTAAAAAGGGAAAATTGAGTCCAAGGTTTATTGGACCATTTAAAGTTCTTCAGAGGATCGGGAATCAAGCTTACAAGCTAGAATTACCGGAAGAACTGGAGGGTATTCATAATACCTTTCATGTGTGTTATTTGAGAAAGTTTACGGGAGATGTGCCCGATATAATTCCCATTTCTGAATTAAGGTTGGATGAAAACAAGAGGTGAATTGAAGAACCTGAGGCAATCGTTGACCGTAAGACTAAGAAGTTGCGACGCAAGATGGTCGGATTATTGCTTGTGCGTTGGAAACATACGAATGGGCCAAATCTCACCTGGGAAACGGAGAGTGACATGATGAGTCGCTACCCGCATATGTTTGCTGATGTGTGATTCCGGGGACAGAATCATCCTAAGGGGGAGAGAATTGTAACGCCCCGTGTTTCTAGGCTAGGCATTAATATTGACGTTATAATCTAGGTTAACCTTTGTAACTCATTTTGAAGAAATGAAAAGGAATTATGTGAAAATTATGTGTTTTATGCTTAATTATTAGGGTTTAATTAATTAAGAATAAAAATGAGCATCGAAAACAAATATTAGATAAAGCCAATATCAATTAAGAAAGTTGTAGTGGTCGTGACAAGGATTACAGATATATAAAGAATACCGAAATCCGAGTTATAACGAAGAAGTTATGACCTGTCGAAGTTTCGCGACAAAACCGGCACGGTGCCGAATGTCGTAAAAAGTGAGTTTTTGATAAACTACCTTTTAGCCTTAGTGATCTAAACGAAAGTCGTAGTGTTCGTTAAACCGAGAGTATGTATAAAAAGAACGCCAAAATCTGACTTCGTATGAGGAAGTTATGATTTTTCTAAGTTTCAGCTTAGCAGTAGACAATTAAAAACTCGAATTTTAGATCGAGTGATTTTTAGCCGATACAACCTAAATGAGACTCGAAGGTCTCATCAATAGTAGTACAACGGTAAAAAGACAGACGAAAACGGACGTCGGATGAAGAAGTTATGAATTTTTAACGGATTTCCTGTCCCGTTCTATTAAAAATAATAATATAAAAATTAAAATCAAAATTAGCCGACGAAGTCTAAACGAAAGTTGTAGAGCGTAATTTTACCTACGCGTGCATATAAAGAACGTCAAAAACGGAGCTCGTATGCGAAAGTTATGGATTTTAGAAGTTTTTGCACAAAAATCGAGAAAAAATGTCAAATCCGAGAAATTTCGCATAGGTGGACTTCGGCCACGTCACCCTCACTCATAATGCGCCATGTGTCCGAAATTGCTGAGTCACTGAAGCCAGCTGGCGAGGCGTGTCGCATGCCCTCGCATCCGAAGCGCGGTCCAGTAGCGATCCGACGTGTGCCCTTTCTTGCGTGTACGACCTTCGCATGATGTGCCACGACCGAACCCTCGGACCATAGACCTCGGTCCAATCAGGAGGCTACACCAGGACCCTCGCATGTGCGAGCCATGTGCTCCCTCTTCGGATCTGCTGACGCGTGGAGACTTCTCAGCCCTTGGATCAGGAGCCTCGCCCCTATAAATAGAAGGGTACGAGACCTCCCGGGTATATTTTGAAAACTTGTCATTTTTAACCCCTTTTTCAATATTTCTTTCATTCCAACTTCCCCCAAAGCCCCGGTATTATACCAAACACCCGAAATACGCCCCGAAGTGCCCGAGAAGCCCGAGAAATTTATCTTTTCGGTTTTGAAGCCCAACCTTCGCAAAGCCCGGTTTCTCAATAAAACTCCCGATTTTATTAGAAACGGTCATTTTAGGAAACGAAGTGCTGCCCGATTATCAGTAAATCATGTGAGTGTATTGTCACCTTCATCTTACACCTAGATATGAAGTATTTTCTATAAAATACGTGCTATGTGTAATTATATTAATTGTTTAATTGAGGTGACTGTTGAATAGATGTTTTATACAAGTTTTAAACTGTATATGTATTTTTATCTACAAATATGTTGGGTAAAACATGGGTAGATAGTTGATGTGTGATGAAATAAAATGATGAGAGGCCTTGATGTGATTGTGATCCAGTCATCTAGCGGAGTATGGATGACAACCACAGACTTTTCTAGACAGTCCAGTGGAACGCTGGCAGGCTCGCAACCTGTAGGTGTTAATGAGCTTGGGTGTTCATTTGTTGTACTCCATCCCCCTCATGGTTGCCTTTAGGACATGTATGGCTGAGGAGTCCCCTTAGCAGTAGTGTCCATCCCGATGATATTCTTTAGGCTAGGTCCCTTGTGATAAGTGTTTAGGGACGTAAAGTGAGGATAACGGGAATGGGTAATCAAGGTTATTGTTGATTGATGAACTTAATAAGTTTATTATTATTGTGGGTTGAAAACCCTATATGTTCACCAGGCTCCCAAGCCTGACCCACTCAGCTTTTTATTATTACAGGTAGTGGACCCCGAGCATAGTCGGAGGATGATGAGAGATTTTTGGATTATAGGCCAGTAGTTGTAAATAACTGTTGTAAGGCTTATAATGTCTTGTTTATGCTTTTGATTTGTATCGGAACATGACATCCCGAGGTTTTGATATGAAATGAAATTATATATTTCTTAAAGAAAGGTTTTGACAAACTTTTATCATGTTTTGTTTTGGGGACCAATTCCGCAACATCTTTTAAAAGGATTTCTCTGTCTTTATTTTAAAAAGCATAAATTAAATCGGTCTTTTCTGGCAGAGAAATTAGGGGATGTCACAACTGCTGACTGAGTACGAGGGGCGTACTCAGCTGTACGTTAAGCGTACACGCTATTTAGCTTGTATGATACGCGTACAGACTTGTACGCCCAACGTACTCATCCATTAAGCCATAAACTTCATTAAGTTCTTAATGCTTAAGTCCAGAAGTCCAAACCACAGATTTGAGTCCAAACAAGCGTCTAGAACCATAAAGTCACTGACTTGGTGACTTTGCATGCCCTAAAAGGACCCAACTTCAAGATATAGAATCATACTTTCATTAAATGGACACATTCTCATACATGGGGGATTCCAAACCCCAAAGGAGACAACTTTATGCATCTAGAACCTCATAAACACCAAGAGTAGCAACGCATAGCTCATTGAGTGGTACCAAACCACTAGATCTCATTCTTGGGGCCCAAAGGAACCAAACTGATACAAAATAGATCTAAGCCAACAATGAACAAGTTCAAAGCTTTTTACCTCAAACAAGTTGGAAATGAAGTAATTAATCAAGATCCATAAGCTCTTCCTTGATCCACAATTGTGCACCAAACTCCATCTTCTTGAATATGAACCAAAAACACCTAGATGCATATAATAAGCTCAAAAACACCACCATGGAAGCTAAGGAACGAGTTCTAGGGTTTTTGGGGACTTGGAGGCTGGTAAAGAGGACAGCCCTAATGACTTAATGTGCTTATATAGGGTACAACATCAAAATTAGGGTTTTCACTTATCCCCTCGTACGCCCCGTGTACTCCTCGTACGCCCAGCGTACGAGGTCTCGCACCCCCGATCCAACCCTCGTAGTACGCTAAGCGTACACCACATTACGCCCAGCGTAATGCCCTTCTCATCAGTATGCCCCGCGTACTAGGGTTTCCTCTTAAACCCTTAAACACTCCGAATGCCATAACTTCTTCATTATAAATTCGATTCCGACGATCAATATATCCATGAAAAGGTAGAGAGAAGCTCTACGCTTTAATCAACTCGTACTTGCCTTACCATTTCCCAAACAAACATCCACTTTGCATAGAAGCCCGAGCTGATATATTACCAAAATACTCTTTGACTTCAAAACACAAACCGAATACCCGGATCATCCAAATCACATCATCCACCTCCAAATGAGCCTAAATCTCAATTCTTCAAGGGTCCTAATCCTGCTAATACCCAATCCCTGATCACCACCCCAAATTAGGAAACGAATCGAAACAGGGCGTTACAGTATTATTTTACGTATTTATGTATTTTTTTACTTCAAATCGTCTTCACCATTTCATCCAATTCGCACAACTTTTTCAAGTATGTCTAGATGATTTTCCTACACATCCACATATTTTAAGTTTATCCCATTCGTTTATCTTAAAATTAAAAAACAAAATAATAATTTATATACATACGAAAACTTATAAGCGAAAAGCTTTTCGATGTTTAATTAGAAAACTTGTAAATTATTATTTTGTTTTTAATTTCATGTTTAATTTCAAGATAAGCGAATGGGAAAAGCTTAAACTATGTGGTTATGTAGAAAAACCATCTAGACATGCTCGAAGAAGCTGTGCGAATTGGATGAAATGGTGAAGATGATTTAAAGTAAAAAATACATAAATACATAAAAATAATACGGTTATACATTAAACAGTTATTGTCACTGTAGCCTAACAATGTTTCATATATTGGTTTAAATGGTCCCTCATGATTTTTTTTCCTTTTAGCGGTACGTACTTGTGTTTTACCGTTTTAAATGTCATTATCAAAAATATGAAGGGGTCACCCGGTGAACCCTTTCCTAATCATTAATTTTCATATGTCACGTGGCATTTGGTCAACTGAAATGGTCAACAAACCCTAACAGTCCGGTGGAGACGTTGAGTGTTGAGTGTTAACAAACCCTATCAATTTCGACATGCCTCCTATCATCACCTCCTTTTGCCGGCGGGGCTCTATTACTTTTCGGTGAGAATTTGAGTGTTGAGTTAGCACAAACATAGGGTCACCATCGAACGATACTCCGGAACCAACCGACCTAATTTGTATCTCATACCGTAGGCCCTTTCTCCATTGTAGCGTCTTCTTCGACGCGCAGTGAGTGCAGTGCCTAACGGCGTCAGTTTCCGACGTTGTGTTGTAGGATGAAGAAGTAGTCGAAACGTAATTCTCTCTCTTCGTTTTGGATGTTTTAGAGATCGGAGTGGTAGATATGGGTGGTGTTGATGTCCACTTGTTGTTATTTGACGGTGCTCTGGTTCTCTTACTCCTTGATCTGCTGTGAAATGACGTGTTCTTTGTTTGGAAGTCTATAGTTCCGACTATCAGATTAAGCTTCATAACGATTCATGTGAACAGAATCCATAAAATAAAACTCAAGACGAAAGCACGAAGTGTAAGCTGGTTATTTCATGGCGAAACCTTCCTACTCTCGAATAACCTCTCAACCGACTCCAACTCTGTGTCCTCCATGCTTCTCTTCTCTCTGTTTCCGTTCTGTAAATCATCATCCTGTGAAACGTTTGAAGAAGTTCTTTCCATGGCCTAACCGATTGTTGAGTTCTGATTTTGAAATTAATGACTCTAGAGATGAAATTGAAGTCTTGAAGTGTGAAGTTTGGGGCCAATTAATAGTTTTGCGGCTCTGAATCTATGTTTTGTTACTAGGGGCATTTGAATCGGTGGGAAAGGGACGAGACTGTTCATTATATTACCAGTGATTTGCAGACAAGGGGAAAGAGGTAGGAGATAGGAGTCAATAATTTCAGGGGTGGGTCTGAGCTATTGTCGGATAAGAACTCATCTTCAAGAACACTTCAATGTAACTTTAATTTTTGTGTAGATTTGGTTCAAGAAATTCTAGTATATAATTTGTGGATATCAGACATGCAACTGCTAAAGAAGGTGAAGCTTCTTCTATTCATGGAGGAGGGGGTAGATTAATATAATCAGCTTCAAATTGTTGACTAAATAAGCATAATAACTCTTGGCTTACGTGGCAACGATGAGTCGACTCACCATTGAGTCATTATTGACTCACATGCTTAGTTGGCAGTTGATAAGGCAATGTAACCTTCAAAAATGGGTAAATGTATGAAATTAACAGGTAAAACACAAGTTTGTACCCTTCAAAGGCAAAAAAAATAACGAGAGACCATTTAAACTAATATACGAAACATTGTTGGGCTACAGTGACAATAACCCTACATTAAAAATACATAAACATCTATATAAAAAACTTAAAAAATACATAATACGTAAAAACACATAAATAAAAATACGTTTATGTATTTAAAATAAATAAAAATACATAAGCATTTATATAAAAACTTGAAAAAATACCTAAATATGTAAAAATACATATAAATACTTAATACATAAAAAAATAACACATAAAACTACATAAAAAATTTGTAAATTACTTTATATATATATATATATATATATATATATATATATATATATATATATATATATATATATATATATGTAAAAAAATGCGTTTATACATTTAAAATACACAAAAAATACGTAAACATATACATATAAAAAATTAAAAAATTTCATAAATACGTAAAAATTGATATAAATATGTAGAAAGTATGTTTATACATTATATACGAATTTTGACAAAATCTGCAGAAGTTTCATTATTTTGAAAAAATTAACGATTAGGTCTCATGACTTGTTGAAGGCTAAAGTGAATAAATTAGTCGGTTTCTTCGACTTTTCTATTCGAAAAGTTAAATAGTCGGAACCAAGGTTTTGATAACCGGACCGGAGACTGAACCGGTCGTCTTACTGGTTCGATGGTTCAACCGGTCGGATTGGTCTCAAAAACCGGAAAAACCGGATGATGTCATAATTACATTATTATTAACTTTAGTTATATAAAAAATACAAAAAAATAAAAAATAAATAAATATTTTTTTAAAATTCCCGGTTTTGACCGGTTTTATCAGTTCAACAGGACCGGTTTTTACCGGTTCACATGAATAACGAGTTTTTGGCCTTTAAGAACCGGATCCGGGACCGGTTCCCAGTTGAACCGGTCGAACCGGCCAGTTCGGTCCTGTTTTCAAAACATGGGTCATAACTTTTCTGTTAAAAAAAATTAAGACTTTATTAAAAAAATTTCCTAAAATATTTAGACTTTTCTGAAAATAAACCATCACTAAATGGTTTTTTAAGATTGTTATTAGCTTGTTATACTTTATATCTAGGGATGAGAATTTGGCCCGAAAACCCAAACCGAACTGAAAACCAAACCGAACCGAACCGAATTAGGCTTGAATAAGCAATTCGATTCGGGTTTCGGGTATCTATATTATGCTTATTCGGTTCCCGGGTTATTCGGTTCGAGTTATCCGAATAAGAGCTTATTCGGTTCTAAATTCCCAACCCGAATAAGCATTCCTCGTCCCCTTTCTTTGATCGACAAAAATCAAAATCACGATTCACACTTATGTTCTCATCGTTCATAACAGGAAAAAAGACTCTACGCTCGTCCTCATCGTTTCAAAATCGACCAATCTTCTCAACTGTTTCCAAACTCGAAATCACTTCTGTCGATCCTTCCTCCTGTTTCAGACTTTCAAAAATCGACTATTCCTATTACCTCTAACGATTCACGAATTTCTACTTTTTCTAGTCATGGAAAATTGGGCTCCAACTCAAGAAAAACTCAAGTAAGCAATTAATTCTCATTATGTTAATCTACTATGTAAATGCTATTCTTTCAATGTGTTATTGTGTTATGTTAGTCTTTGAATGTTTTATGTTGACGTATAAAAATACATTATTATTCTATTATATGGGTTATTCGGGTTATAGAATCATAATACGGTTTATTCGGTTTGTTTTAGTTATATTAGGTATCTAATCATCTTGTACATGTTATTCGGGTAATAAATGAACTGAATCAGTTAATACCCGAACCGAACCGAACCCGTATTGGTTAATCGGTTCAGTTTTCGGTTCATGCATTTATTCTTATTCGATTTTCGGGTTATTCAGGTTCAGGTCGGTTCGGTCCGGTTCTAACTCAAATAACATCTTTGTTTATATATCGTGTGGTGTGGAAATAATCAGCAATGACTTCTTAAATTAGTGTGTAGTAAACTGTTAAAAAAAATAAATTAGTTAGTAGTAAAGTGGGCTCCTATACATGTGTAATAATCAATGTGAGTAGGCCAGTAGGGCACGTATGGCCATCCTTATAGCTGTTGGCCTGTTGCTCCTTATGGACTGAGGCCCATATACGTTACATCCAAGACCCAAAGGACTGCATGTCGATATAAAATCTAACGTAGCACACTTGACAGGAAACATCGGCTTTTTGTGACAGAATCGGCTTTTTTCCGGCTCAGGCTTTTTTTTTGGGACCTGACTTTTGCCCGGGTTTGGCCCGAACCATGTTCACTTCTACTTCTTTCCTTTCTACCTCGTTGTATCCGTAGATGAAATGGTATGTCAAGCACAACCTTGAAGGCTTGATGCATGCGAAGCCATGGTAACGAGTTGAAGAACACGAGCAATTATGCACATGTAACTTTAGGCAACTCTACAAGCAACCAGCTAGCTTTTTGAAACAAATCAAGTACTATAAAGAACAGTCGCGCGTGTTATATGTTAATCCATATATAATTATACGATCATACATACAACTTTAAAGGAGTTCAGACAAATTAAGTAGCTACATGAAGAACAAAAAAAAAAGGCTGTTACTTTAATTAATCCAGTAATTAATTACATCTCTAATACAACATCTTTCTTGGAACCATTTCTGCTACTGCTGCAAAGACTCCACTGATCAGATAACGCCGAAGAGGAATTACATGAAACCGCAGCTTCGTTTCCACATTTCGCCACAGTTCTGACATTCTCGATCAACTCCTGCGTTCGTCCTTCTTGTGACAGTATCTCCAACAGCTGTTCAGGGCTTATCACAAGCTTCACCTTCCAAAACCCACATCCATTATTTCTGGAACTTGATGAATATGCGTCTGTGTACGACCTCTTGAAAACCCTACGGCTGTCGAAGGACATCCGGTACGGCGCTGCTGTGTTTTGCGGGAGGCTGTTGGATCTGACATGTCCTACCTTCATTCCTCTTCTCTTGTCGAGTGGCAGAAGGTAGTAGGAATTTCCGGCGACCAGAAACTCGGTGTGGGGAATGGGTTTCCAGAAAAGATCGTTTCCCCGGAAAATCCCGTGGCCGGGGAACTCGTCGGTGATGCATTCTGCTGTGACAGGAGCGTAGAACTCCATGATGCCGCCGGCGGAGTTGATTACTTTGATTATTCTATCATCTTCCGATGGCCCTCCAAAGAGACAGTTCCCCATGAATATGAATAGATTGCTTTTGGGTGATGAAGATTTGGGGATGGTATTAAACTCTGGAGGGAGGGTAATGATGAAAAAGGAGGGAAAGTGAAAGGTGGTTGTCGTCGGTGGGATGCTTCTTTAAGCTTTCTTTGCCCGACCATTCCGAAAAAGAATGAAACGCAGCTATCACCATTTTTATAATCCAAAATAAATATATTTACTAAATTGTTCATTTATGACAACCCACATAATCGGTTGATCAAATAATAACTAATTTATCGATTAAAGTTTTGTTTCCTTAATATTCAAAATGTTAAATCAATCAATTTTATTGGCCAATAAAAGTTTTATGAACTTAATTCTATTCAGATAATATATCGTGTACATCTTTGTTGATTATAACCATGTGGGGGCCATGAAGAACACCCCACATAGGATCCATGGAACTTTGACTAGTCAATTATTAAGTCTTGATTGATGGTGGCCCAACTCTCATGAGGTGTTGTTTATCAATCAAGTGAAGACGAAGGATGAGAGTTTAGGTTTGAAGATGGGATATTTATGGTTTTATAGACTTATATGGCACATCGTCTTTAATTCAATCAATATTTTTCATTGTTAAATAATTATTAAAATATCTTAAGATACATTTTCGATCCAATTATACATGTGTTTGCTGTCCTCATTATCGTATTATTATGTTTAATTATTAAATTAATTAGAACTGAAATTTCAAGCTTATAATTATTAAATTTCAAAACTTAATTAGACACAAATGATGAAAAAAGAGGTTTAGTGGCGTAAATTCTGGGTGGGTCTAAAATCCACTTGATTGGTTTCTGGGTGGGTCAAACCACTGTTGTATTTACTAAAACCCACCATGCAAAGGAAAACACTGCCATGATTAGTTTCTGTTTTTATAATCGGTTAAAAGTTATATCAACCCGAGAAAACAAATTCGTTTCAAATATGAACTAACATGACAAATATGACATATGAATTAACTAAAAAAGTAAAGCATTGAAAAAGAAGGTGATGCATTAGTTATATATTTTGGGGTGTTATGATTTACTATTCAAAATAACTTAATAATTTAAACGATTTTGGCGTTAATAAATATTTTCAATTGTTTTGATGATAAAAAAAAAAAAAAAGACATCTATTGACTTAAGTAATTAATTTTTAATAAGCTATTTCATTATAACTTAATTATAACTTATTTATAACTATGATTGTAAACAAACTATACATTTAACAAACCATTTATTGGGATGTTTGTTTATATTTGTTTATTTAATAAATAAACGAACATAAATAAGATTTTTTATCGTTTTAGTTAAACGAACAAACACAAACATTAGTCTCGGTCTTTCATTTATGTTTATGAACGTTTTGCTAATGTTTGTTCGTTTATCTTTTATATATATATATATATATATATATATATATATATATATATATATATATATATATATATATAGATTAAAATTTGGATGACATCTATTGTGTGGATGTGTATGGACAATGCTATTCTATACTAAGATGTTGTTTGTTTTTTCGAAGCAAAAACGTTTGAAGTTTGTTGCGGACCACATCTTTAACGCTCTGCGGCAGAAGAGGCGAACTAAAAGGCTGCAGTAATAAAAATCAGTTTGTTTTTTAATATCTACAAATTGTTGCAATAAACTGAAACTTTAATACTTCTTTTGGCTAAGTACAAAAACACTTTTCTACAATTATAAATACATTAAATTTCATAAAAAAACACTTTATTTAAAATAAACGAGATTAAATCTTAACTCTATTTTTTCATTAAAAGACTTCACATTTCATTTTTCACTGAATTGGCCATTTTGCAATAATCTTGCGGTTTTAAACAACTTTTATTTTAAGATCGCATCCCATAGATTATCATATAAATTGGAAAATTTCACCAGAAACTTCAAAGTGGAGTTTAAGATTTGACAAAAGCTAAACAACCAACATTAAGTTATTCATTAATTAATAAATATATTAAAAAAAAGAAAAAAGGAAAACAAAATCGCCAATACATAATAAGGTCAAAACATCAACAAATTATTCATTTATCTTCCCCATTCATTCATTGTTGTGCATTAAGTGAACATCTTCCCCCACACGAACAACTGCTTCTTCCTTGAGGGTAAATTTGTCCAAAGCATGGGCTATTGAAGTAAAAAAAAACCAATATCCATTCCACAATTAATTCCAACACATAAGTATTGTCAAGATCTCATAGCATTTTCAATAAGAAGGGGGTGATATCAGCAAGGATAAAATCGTCCAAGAAGATCAATTTGAATTGCAGATTTCATTCCATTTCACAGTCTCCCGTTAGGATTAATTTAATTTGACCTTGTCTATAACTTTTCCATTGATTTGCCACCAATACCATTTCAATCCCTAAGTTCCAATACATGTTATAGAACCTGCCCTTATGCTTAAGCTAAGAACTTCAAACGATGAAAAACAATTCATCAGAAAACAAAAATGATTCATCAACACTCTGTGATCCCTAATACTAATATTACCAATACAAACTCCTCAATTCCGAAAGGAACCAAAGCATGACCTGTGACTAACTACTCAATTAATACTAGCCGTTTTCTTTAGTGGATGATATAAATTAATGTAGTCAAACTGATTTCTTTCTTTTTTGGAACAAATGGAAGGAAAAAGAAGCTAACTGTGAATCAATACAATCTAAACACAAAAACTAACCATAATAAAAAAAAATCAAAACAATGCATAATCAATCAATTTCAACAAACTTCAATCGATTTCAACAAATAAGAAAGAACTTCAATCAATTTTAGGATATGTAAAAAGAAAAGACATGTCGATGATTCAGAGGGCTATAAAATCGATTTCAGCAACATTTGAATCATAAATCAGGAAAAAAAATTGCATGTCGATTGTAACATTCAACTTTTGATAAGTTTCTCTTTTAGCCCTTAATGCAAAAACTGTTAACATTTTGGTCCCCTAGTTAGTACGCGGGGCGTACTCTATGAGTATGCTTAGCGTACTAGCCCATTTGATGATCGTGGGTTTCACCCACGTACGTTGGGCATACGTGGAGTACGCATGGCGTACGTAGTACAGGGGAAAACCCTAATTTTTAGGGTTTTCACCCTATTTAAACCTCATTATAACATCTTTTGGACACTTTTGATCAGACTCCATCTTCCCTTACCCTGAAAACGAAACCCTAAGAGCATTTGGTGAGTTTTTAAGCTTGAGAGTGATTTGTTGGTGTTTTATGGTGATGAAAAAGAAGAGGAACACTTGGAGGTATAGCTTGGGCTTGTAGATCCAGGAACACATTCTCATTTGAAATCTTTTGAGGTAAAAAGGTCACACCTTGATGATCATTTGTGTTAGATCTACTTTATGGTGTTTCTTGGGCATTTTTGAGTCTTTTGAAGTAAAGATGAGCTTTTGATCTACTCCAGAAGCAATGGATGCTAGATCTAAGCTCCATTTAGGCCCTATGTTCATAAAAATGCAAACTTTATGGATGTTTTTCGTTCATGCAAGTATTAGGACCTTTATTAAGCTCTTTTTGAGATTTGAGTCCCATTAAGCCATGCATGAGTGTAAAGTTGCCAACTTTATGTGATAAGTCACCCTTAGGAACCAGATCTGAGAGTTTGGAAAAATGTCTTAACTGTTTAAGTGCTTAATGAAGAAGATTAGTGATCAGGGGAGTACATTGGGTGTACGAGCTGAGTACGCCCCGCGTACTCAGCAGATGGGCTTTTGGGCTCGACAATCTTCGATATTGGGCCATAGTTTGAGTTTGTAAGTTTGCGCCTTGTTGGTTCATTAGACTTCTATTTTGGACTTTGGACTAGTATGTTGGGCTTCCTTGGGTTTAGGCCCATGATGGGTTTTGGGCCCAATTTGGAAGATTGGGCCATAAATTGGGCTTGGGGTGCCATTTAGGATTTGGGCCTTTCGAGTAGTTTTGTTGGGCCTTGGCTTTCAGCCAAGTCAGATAAAGGGTACAATGGTCTTTTACCCTGGTTATGGGTAAGTAGTGAGGCCTGACAATAGAGCGGGTTTTGACCCTGATCCGATCCAAATGCTTAAGAATTTTATAGGTTTGGAGCACGGTTTTTGATTCGTTTACCCGTTAATGACCCATACCCACTAACCCTTTTATTCAAAGGGTCGGGTATGGATCATCACCGATCCGATCCATTTGTAACCCGCCCCGTATAAGTTTTAGAATTATACGTTTATATTTTATCATGTCTAATATTTAATTTTAATTCCAATCGAAAGTCCAAAGGGAAAAACCAAAGACCAAACTATTTTTACGTAGGAATCGAAGAGTTAACTTCTAGTCTTCTACCAAGAATCATGGTATCACTTTATTAATATTTCATCAAGCAATCATTAATTTCATTTATAAATCAATAAATTCATTTATCAACCGGAAGAAAGTTTGTAATTACTATTTTCTATCACTGCATTTGACAATCATAAATCAATCAAAAGTTAATACAATAGTGATTTTAATTCCAATCGAAAGTCCTCAAGTACGTAATGTGTTTCCTAAATAAACTATTCAAAAAAACCTATGGGTTACAGGGCGGGTTTGGATATCTATTGACTTGGTGGATAAGGGCATGGGTTTGATTATTCAAAAACCTATGGGTTATAGAGCGGGTTTGGATCGGATTTTGAAATTTGTTAAACGGGTTTGACTCAAGGTCGATTCGCCCCAAATTCTCCCCATTTCCTGGTCTATAAGTAGCTAAGACTCTTGGTTATGGGTCGAGATCCAATTAATAATTGGATGTTATTTTGATGATGATAGCGTGGGAATTTTTCAGACCAGCTGACAGAGATTAATTTGAGTGATTCGGTAGCTAGAGGTGAGGTTCCTCACTGTGTTTAGCGGGTTGAAGGCACCAATGTCGGCCCATGGTTTGTTATGATAGGATGCTAGATGTTTTCGTGATTCTTGCATGTGTTATGTGCTTGTATGCTTACCGGGCGGGGCCTAATGACCATTATGTATGCTATTTATCTTTGTGATTATTGCATGTGTTATGTGTTTATCTGTTTATTTGTTATATGTATATCGGGTGGGGCCCGATGCCGGGCGGGGCCCATTATGTTTTTATTATATATGGTATGTGGTATTATAGGGAACTCACTAAGCTTTGTGCTTACGGTTTTCAGTTTATGTTTCAAGTACTTCTGGTTCGAAGGGGAAGAGCCTGGGATCATTGCATTGCACACACCACCTCATTCCGCATTTTATGATTACTCTGATGTTTTATGATGTATTTGATACACTTTGTTCCACCATGTTTTTCATGAAGACGTTTGGATAATAGTTTTATTAATTTAAAAACGAAAATGTTTTGTCTTAATTTTGGGATGTTACAAGTTGGTATCAGAGCCTTGGTTTGAAGGATTTGAACATACTCTCGGGTGTGTTTGAACTCAAACTGAGGGTTTGGTAGAATTTTTCAAAAAAAGAAATGTTTTATAAAAAGGGTTTCTAATAAAAGAAAAGGGTGTGGTGCATGCAATCGACCGAGCTCAAGTAAGTTTTCCCAAAATGCCCATACATTATTTCTGATATGCTTTGATGTATGAATCTGTGAATCGCGTGCTAGTTAGGGCTAACGATCTGCTCAGGATTTGCATGATAGAATGCTAGGAGAGATGCCTTTATATGCCTACTGTATGAGCTTGTAGACTTACATGCTAGTACTGATCAGTCAGTGATAGGATGGCCTGATTAGGTTATGTTTGATTCCGATTACTCAATACTCGAATGCTACTTGCTTTGTGCTTTTTAGGAGTTCTCACTAACTACAGCTAACTAGTAAGAGAATATACTAAGGTACATATTATGGAAACTAAATAATTTTAGAAGGTTAGGTTTTAACTCTATTGCGCAGCTCTTGTTTGAGTCCAACCGTTGTAGTGTGAGACCTTTCATTCGAAGAATTATATGGTGCCAGTGATATGTAATTGTATTCGTGAGCTAGTTAGAGGGTGCTGATAGGAGTTCCTTCTGCAGCTGATGGCGGGGAGTGGTGTGGTGATTTCCCTAGGTAGACCTAGGAAGAGATTTAGTGTTGGGAGCCTTGTCTTGTGGAGGGTTATTTGTATGGATAATGAAAGAACCCCTTTCTAAACTTTCGTATTTCTGAAAGACCCAAACATTCATACTTCACAATATTGTTACTCCGAAACATGCTACATGCATATTTATAAACAATATTTTACATTGATAATTTAATTACAAAATACTGGATACAAACCGACTAAGTTTTAGTATATTACATAACTACCCAGGATATTTAAGCTTTTATACAAACGTAAACCCAAGTACAAAAATAATAGTATAAACTGTGACAACCCGAAACTTCTACCTGGTACATCTAGTCAGTTAATCTATGATTAAACTCGTTTCTGTTAACTTCTAGCACTGTTTAAGGGTTCATTTAAGCGTTCTAATCTTAAGTACAACCAAGGTCGAGAATAGGAATGAGTCAGCAGGTTGTATAGTAGCAAAATCAGGCCATACACCCCTTTTGGAGGAGTGTGCGGCCGCACACATGGGTGTACGGTTGTACACACCCCTCATGACCACACACCCACCCCTATATAAAGGGTAGACCCCTTTCCCTTCATTCCTTTCACTCCTTGGCCGCACACTACTTCTCCTCTCTCAAGTTCTTCAACCGTGAACCCTCCAAAGCTTCAAAAACGTGAGTAATCCGTCCTTTAGCTTGTAGAACTTGAAGAACCTCTTGATCTAAGCCTTAAATCATCAAGTCCCACCGTGTTCTTCATCCTTTAAAGGAGTACGGCCGCACACCCTCAAGAGGTTGGCCGTACACTCCTAAAAGACCCTCCAAAGTGGAAGTTTGCCCCCCATCTTCAAGTTGGACATGACTCTAGCCTTATTGCATCTTAAAGTCGACATTTTAGGCATATGCATGAAGGGTTTACGGCCACACACCCCTGTGTACGGCCGCACACACACCTTAGGGCCGCAAACCCAATTCTATGACCCTTATTGACCTCAAACTTGCACTACAACTAAGTATGGACCTAGAAAACTTCATGGATGCTAGTGTGAACCTTGGAAAACACCTCAAAGACACCTTCCATCATGAGTGTACGGACGCAGACCTCATGAGCCGCACACCCATGGCCGCACACACCTATAAGGTGGTCGTACACCTCCCTCACTCAATCACATGTGCTTTTGACACTTAGTTCAAGTGTTTCCAAGTCCTTAGAGTGGTTTCCCATCCTGTCTAGTAGTGAAATACCGTAATTTGACTCCTATATGTGTTATTACATGTTGAATAGGATCTAGTTGTGTTCGAGGTTTCATTAGACACTCAGCATCTCATACCGATCTTTCATTCAAACCATCCACTCGAGGTGAGTTCATACCCCTACGCTTTTCCGAGTTTTTTATGTTTTCAGGGGGGGGGGAATACAAGCAAAAGCACAAGCAATCTTGTGCTCAAAATATATTATTTTGTCTAAGATAAATATATTTTAAATATACTTCGAATATGGAAATCAGTTTTACCAAATGGGTTAAGAAACCAACTTGCAAAAGTAGTTTTCAAAACTAAGGAAACGAACTTATGAATCATGAAGTAAAAGATATCATTTTATAAAAGATTCATGTTAATTACAAAAAGGGTTTTCAGCATTATTCCTTGTAAATTTGTTAGTCTAATTGGAGACACGTCCTTGGGCGCTTACAAACATAACTAAGTGGAGGACTAGCACTTGTGACCAGAATCTCCTGGAGGGAGAGCGTGATTTTTGTGTATAGATCTATACGGGACTGACTATCCCGCACCTTACTACTAGCTACAGTAGGACCGGCAGGTCTACGGGTGACAAAGTCATAAAAGATAACGGTGCCCGATTCGTGCCATATCAAGTCAAAGTATGGTCATAAAACTCACAATGTAGATAACATCGATCTACTTGCATAATAATAGATCAAACGAACTAACTTCAGAGTTAATAACCAAGTGATTACGGGAGGGTATTAACAATACCTTCAGGATTTAGATCACCACGTTTTTAATTAGTTTTATTTATGTAATAAGACTAATATACCTCACTGGGAGTAACGAGGGTTTTTCAAAAGAAACTATGCTTTAACAATATAAGTATGGAAGAGACTTATACTCTTCAGTTTAGAACGGATAACCAATAACCTACTTTTAGGGAAAATATAGGATTTTCCCAGGATAACACGATGCTTTATAAACTGATGGTTTATCATTCAACTAACGGATATTCATGTTCATTCCATGACTCCTTGGATTGTGCATATCTATTACGAACCGGGAAGTCATGGAAGGAATGGGTTTTAAACTATACTTTTCATAAGAAAATATGGGATTTTCTTGAGGAACACTTTTCAAAAGGATCAAAGAACATCTTTCTCTAAAACTAAATGCTCACCAGCTTTATGCTGATACTCTTTCAAAACTGCTTGTATTCTCAGGGAATTAGTAGACAGGTACTTCCAGGAGTTTGGAGAAGTCGGAGCGTTAGAGTCACGCCCTTCTATTTTACTTTTGATATGAACAAAACTATGTATTAAGTCAATGTAAACCTTTTTCATATATGTATTCAATCTTTGGCTGTGTTTACTACGGTTGCTATGATACAATTGTTGTGATACTACACATGACGTCCTCCGCCCCAGAACGTTTCTGCTGTCCCGGTTTTGCGGTGTGGCAGATTGGTATCAGAGCTATTGTTTATAGTGAACTAAGTATACCGAACCTTACATGGTATACAACTATAAACACTAAGGGGCCTAAGTGCTCTGAACTAAAAGTATACTTTCAAAATACAAGTATTTTTATAAAAAGTATAGAAGTATACCTAAGTACCTAAATCAGTGTCATAAGTAGAACAAAACAAAAGTATTTGGATGTTGGACCTCGCGGTTAAACCTGGGCAGTTATGTAATCATGTCTAGGGTCAATATAGCCTGATCAACTATATTCATTCGAGACATGACCAACATGTGCTTGGGAGTGACTGTGGTGTTGCAGCAAGCCTAAAACTTACCTAGATACCAGAAGAGTTCTAGAACCAAACATAAGGGTTAAAATACTATAGGAGTATTTTAAGGTGCTATAACGACCGGACCGGAAACTTACCCAAAAATCCATTCTTCAAGAATCAATCATGTAACTATAATACATTGGAAGTATTATTAGATTCGATGCCTATTAACTATCCCTTTACCACTATCTCGCGTAGATAACATGGCCAAAGGTACAACTTTGCTATCAAAATAGCAGAAATAATTACACAAGATGATAACACGGAAAAGAACATAGAACGTATAACACATAACATACAATTGTTCCTATATATCGAACTCACCGTGAAATAACTGGGGATTAATTTGGTCCGCACTTTGCCTCTAAAACATGACTTTCTGTGACGAAACCGGGGATTTTAGTTGAAAACCGGGCCTTACTCGGGCAGAGTTTTGACTTGAAAATATGATTTTCTTGGGAACTTCGGGGCGTCGGGACTTGCTTCAAGTATGGAGGATGATACCGGGGCTTCGGGGGGGGGGGGGGGGGTTAAAAGTGGGATAAAGAAGGTTTAGAGAGTGAGAGATATCAGAATTAGCAAACAAATCCCGAAGGCTTCATTTTCTATTTATAGGGTGAAATTTTGAGATTAACGACGTGAACCATGTATGTTCACGTCGTGACTTCGATCCTGGTCACCCCTAGGCTTGCGGTGTGTCTTCTAGGCTCGAAAGGTGTCGTTCAACAAGTTCACGTCGTGAATTCTGTGTTCACGTCGTGAATGCAGTCAGGTCTCGAAGTTTGTGCTCCAGACTTCAAAAATTCATATCTTTCGTATACGAGCTCCGTTTTTGATGTTCTTTATATCCACATGTTCGTGAAGTTATACTCTACAACTTTCGTTTAGACTCCGTCGTCTAATTTTAACTTCATTTTTAATATTATATTTTTAACGGGCCGGGACAGGAAAAGTCCGTCAAAAATTCATAACTTCTTCATCCGATGTCCGTTTTCGTCTGTCTTTTTACCGTTGTAGTACTATTGATGAGACCTTTGATTCTCGTTTAGGTTGTGTCGGCTAAAAATCATTCGATCTTTATTTCGAGTTTTTAGCTGTCTACTGCTATTCCGAAACTTAGAAAAATCATAACTTCCTCATACGAAGTCAGATTTGGACGTTCTTTTTATGAAAATTCTTAGTTTAACGAATACTACGACTTTCGTTTAGATCACTAAAGCTAAAAAGTAGTTTATCGAAAACTCACTTTTTACGCTAAATAGTGTTTGCCGGTTTTGTTGCGGATCTTCGATTGGTCATTACTTCTTCGTTATAACTCAGATTTCGATGAGGTTTTCACCTAAATGTTTCTAAGGAAATTATCTACAACTTGATGAGAATAAAGTTATCTTAGATCGATAGATTCAAACAGATATCAATGAGATAATAACAAGCAATATAAAACAATGAACACAACTGTGAATCAAACCGATGTCGAATGATTAAAACAACAACACCTCAGAAGAGCTCGATCAAGAACTTCTACTTTAGAGGCGTACTAGGGTTATAGTACTTGTCTAAGGAAATATTCCAAAAGCATGACAAACGTGATGCATGCATGCACCATAAATACCAAACCCTAAAAACAAACACACGGTTGGATAGGCCTAAACCGTGATTACAAATGGACCGAACTATCTAAGCCCAAAGGCGCAACCCAAATACTCAAAAATCTTCCCCTTTGCGCCAATTGAGGCGAGATATCACTTCGGTTGAGTAACTGTAGTTTTCCTCACAGTCTTGAACGGCTTGGGGATGATGGCAAGAAGACTTTGACGGAAAAGAATGTACCACCGAAGCATATCAGTAAACATCTTCTTATCGGCTTCACTGTTCTGATCGCACCCGTGTATGATATCGAGAATATGCTCCAAGCAGGCAGTGGAGAACAGGTGTTTGTCAACAAGAGCAAACATATATTTTTGACCTTCGCCCCTGATGAACATGACTGTGCGAAACTATGGGGTCGATTTTACCCTTCATCATCAAATTGATGTCGCTTGCCTTCCCTATTGGCCTGATAGTGGGCTTCTTTCTTATGGCAGTGGCGATTTCCTGATCCATCTTTGCGACTTCAAGAATGTAACACACCAGCATTCGCTTGAAGTGATCTATAATAGGCTCATACTCCTTTTGACTAGTCAGCAAGATATTGTTAAGGAGAATCCAGTCATGAGGATTCAAATTTGGCAAATCAGCCAGGGAGATCATATGAACCGAACTGTTTGAGCCTCGGGTCAATTTGAACTTGATATTGATAAACTTCCCTGCTGAAGTGGGTTTCAACACCTTGACTGTTGTGATCTTCTGATTACTCCAAGTCAGGTATTGAGGTTGAGCGAACTCAAGATAGTACTCAAGCAGGTCTCGATCAACCTTCGGGTCAGGAGAGGGGATGGCCACTGTTGACTCTAAACAATGAAAGATGAATGCCTTTCGGGTGATTGACATATCAAATTGAGAATCCTTGGAATTCTCAAGAGCGAATGAAAGGATCGGTTCGAGCCAATGAGTGCTTGGAGCTTCAATTACCTCCTTCTGAAGCTTTTCCATAGTCCACCGAGGGAACATAGATTTCCTCTGTTCTAATACTTCGTTCGCTTTCCTCTCCCTATCAAATACTTCCTTCGCTTTTCGAACCTTTTCCTCAATCTCTTGATCATTAGGCTTGACTTTGAGATTTACATTTTTGGAAGCTTTTTCTCCTGTATCAGTCACATCATCAATTTCATCCTCATCATTCGGTTCAGCAGTGACTTTCGGTTGGGTGATGGGTTTTCTTTTTGGAGGTTGTTGTGATTGACCCTAACCCTGAGTAAAAGTTTCTCCCTCTTGTTTCGGAGGGACAACAGGCTCCAGAACACCCTGAATCCTGCTTAGAATGTCTAGAGTAGGTCTCAATTTCTCAGCCAAGTGGCGTCGAATCGAGATGGTAAGGACCGAGTCATGTGCTTCCAAAAGATGTAAAAGAATAGAATACACATCACCAACAGAGCTTTTGACTACTGCTCTTTCAGACTTAAGCTCTTCAATTTCCTTGGTCGCCGTTTTGAGCTTTAGGTTTTGAATTTTAAGCTGAGAAGTTCGTTTATCAAGCTCATCCATGATCTTGCTTTCCACAGCTAGTTCGGCTTCAAGTTGAGTGAGACGGGCATCAACCGATGTTTGAAGCTCAGTGTTGGCAGTCTGGATCGCTTTGAGTGTTTCCTCAAAATGTTTCTCTTCAGCCTGAAGCGAACATGTAAGATTATCAACAGAAGCATTCACCGTTTGAGCATTCTTCTGAGCGACAGCTTGAAGAGAGTCAAGGAAAAGTTGAGCATCAGAAACTAGTTTTTCGACGTTTGCGGTCGCTTGCTTGCAATCTTTGGTGGATGCTTCGACTGTAATAGAGGCTTGTTGACATGTGGAAGTGGAAGCATCGATAGCTTTGACAACATTAGAAATGGATGTATCATGCTCCTTGACAAAGTTTGCCAAGACAGCCTTGATAGCTGCTTCAGAGTATGCACTTCCGGAAGAAGAGGAAGAAAGCAATTGGTCAAGCTTGTCATTCATATCCTTTAATTGCTTCTTCGTGACAGGAGCGTCATCATCATCCTCGCTCTGTACACGATATGGACTGTAATAAACAGAGTCGAATTCCATTTCTTCGCCTCCAAGAACAGGGTCAGATTCGTGTGAGGGAGGTGGAGATAATGGTTTGGAAGTAACTGGGGTTTCGGTTTGTGATGTAGGTGCCCCCGTATCAGATACGTTGACACGAACACTTGATTCGGTTGGATGAGTAGTAGTTGTGGTAACCTCGGTGAATAAAGGGGTAGGAATTGGAATTGAGGTTCTAGTGGAGGATGAGATGGGAGGAGGGAAGGGTGCAATGGTAATAGGAACCGATTGTGTAGGAGAAGGAGGAAGTGAGTTTTGGTTACCTTCATTAGTTGGTGAGGGTGGAGGCGAATTACCTCGAGGCGGACTTTCAGGTTGAGAAGCGTCGTCTTCAGTGGACTCTGGTTCGGGTTGTGGGTCGAACGGAACGTAGTCAGAGTCACTTGAAGAAGAAGAAGGAGCCTTCAGCTTGTGTGCTTTCTTCTTGGTCTTTCGTTTCTTTTGAGCAGTAGGGGCTGCTTGTTCAGACTGTCGCTTCTTGGGAGTAGAAACTTTTGAGGATTGACCTTCCTTCTCCCCTTTTCTTTCAGGCTTCTTCCCTCTTTTCGTTGGTTTATCTGCAGCGTCTAGAGAGCTTTGCATTTCAGGAGTAAGCTGCCTTGGCCCTGTAGGGGTTAGCTTCTTGTACTCAGATATCACCTTGCTTTCACTGGAAACACACCTGTACATGGATTCAGGAACCGAACCAATAAAGAGAAACTTTTATGGATCGGAGACAAGTATCCTTGTCGTGTGAAAAGTAGCAATAGATGACATCAGGGAGTCTGCCATTGTTGGAACGTGAAACTTCTCCATCGCCCATTGAGTGACAAGAGTCCAAAACCTAGCACAATAGATTTCAGAGTAGCGTGAAGAAGAACTAATACTATGAACAAGTTGAGACATAAGATAGATCCAAAGTCCATGTTGACCCCATGGTACAGACCATAAAGAAGGGTCATGGACGCCTTGCTTGCTCCATCAAAACCTGCAACCCTCTCCGATAAACCCTTGGAGAGGAGGGTAAATAGACCGTTCCACAGAGGAGGAAGACATGATTTCTTGAACTTTGTGACAGTAGTGAGAATCTCAGTGTACCCCATATCATAGAACATTGTGAAGAGTTGATTGTTGGTAATGGAATCGGGGTTGATCATGGAGTCGTCGACAGCAAGCCTTAGCAGCAAACAAAACCTAGCTTTTGAAATCAACGTCTTTTGATTGACGATCTCAAAGAAAATGTGCTCCTTTACTTTATCGTAGACAGTGGTTGAGTAGACTTGAGAAAGTAGCGACATTGGAACACACTCCACCTGGGTTAGGGCTATTACGAGTGCTGAATATATTTGAGGCATTCAACCACTTGCAGCATGTAGGGATCATACTGGTAAGGTGAGAGCTCAATGATGAGGTTTTGATTCGGTTTAATGGTGAGAAGAGAGGACTGGGCAGTTTGTTCATAAACAGATGAAGATTCAGCCATTGTTGCCGGTGTGAAGAAGAAGAGGAATAGTAGAAATTCGCCGATGTGTGCTTGAGAGAGTTGTAAATTGGTAAAGTAATCCAAGAGGTGTGAGAAAAACTTTATATACCATCCCCAGGAGAGAGAAAGAATCCACAGTAATGATTCAACGATCTTCTGAATCGACGCCTAAAAAAGTGTGATTTCACAGCTGGGTTTCCCTAGGAAGACGTCATCAGGCGTGATGTTAGGAACCGTTTCAAATTCACGCGCCCGTTTCAAATCTTATCCAATGATGTGGTTTGAAATCTTATCTTGGTACCGCCGCTTCAACTTCAAAAATTCTTCAAATTCCTTTTCAAACTATGACAAACCCTGTCGCTTCAAATAAGGTTGGCAATGTTCACTTCTTTATACGGTATACCACCATAGCATTTACAACTGAAGCATCAAATCTGAAAAATTACAATGAGTAACACGAACAAGAATTGGGAAAATCATAATGATCCTCGTGCAAGAGTGTGCCAATAGAAAAGAAATAAAGCAAATTACTTGTGGGATTTAAGTGATGTCTATCTGTCACACCCCGAAACCGTGATGGAGGACGTCATGCGTAGTATCGCAACAATTGTATCATAGCAAGAATAGTAAACACAACCAGACATTGAATACATATGTGAAAAAGGTTTATATTGTTTAATACATAGTTTTATTCATATCAAAAGTAAAATAGACAGACGCAACTCTAACGCTTCGTCTTCTCCGAACTCCTGGAAGTACCTGTCTACTAATTTCATGAGAATACAAGCAGTTTTGAAAGAATATCAGCATAAAGCTGGTGAGTTCATAAGCATTTAGATTTAGAGAAAAATGTTCTTTGATTCTTTTGAAAAGTGTTCCTCAAGAAAATCCTATATTTTCTTATGTATGTTTGAAAACCCATTCCTTCCATGACTTCCCGGTTCATACAGGATATGCACGATCCAAGGAGTCATGGAATGAATATGAATATCCATTAGTAGAGTAGTAAACTATCAGTTTTAGAAAGCCGGTATTATCCTGGGAAAATCCTATATTTTCCCTAAAAACATGTTATCCGTCCTAGAGGTAGAGATGCCAGTTTAGAAATCCTTGATTACTATCAGCATATACAAAAGTAGTTTTATTACTTAAAATAAAACAAATGAAGAATAGAGTCCGTAAACAAAGTTAGTTTATACTTATTTGCGAGTCGTATAACCATGCTTGATATGACTAGAGACCTTTCCAACATTCTTCAGGCGTCGCGTTAAATGACATTTGTCACCCTAGGCATGCCTGCCTAACTGTAGCTAGCAGTTCGGGTGTGGGATTGTCAGTCCCGAATAGATCTATTCACAAATCTCACGCTCTCCCTCCAGGAGACTCTGGTTATACTATGATAGGATTTATCCATATACACCTAAGGGTATAGTATTGAAGTAGAGCCTCACAATTATGTATAATCTAGTTTACTAGCGAGAAACAGTATAAAACACTGATTATCCTTGAATAATAGTACTTTATACTCCTGAGAAAATATATAACATAAACTAAATCTGACATAGTTTATATATATTCATTTATGAAATCTGATTAGGTAGAGATGCCTAGAGGGTTATCCCAAACTATACCCGTTATAGTTTATTAGAGTTGATATAGAGCTGCTTTGTAAAAACCTTCCTGAAAGCTATGAAGTTAGATTTCCAAAATAGTAGTTTCCCTTATGCTGAACACAGGTGTGTGCGGTCGTACACCCCACACAAAATGTCCAAAAATGCCATTTCCAAGGTACAACAAGGCTAGGGGCATGTCTATCTCGAATATGGAAGTCAAACTCTCACTTTGGAGGGTGTTTTTAGAGTGTGCGGCCAACCTTATGAAGGTGTGCGGCGGCACTCCTTCAAGGGATGAAGAACATGATGAAACTTGATGAATCAAGGCTTAGATGAAGTGGTTCTTCAAGTACAACAAGCTAAGGGATGGATTACTCATGTTTTTGAAGCCTTGGGAGGGTTTGCGGTTGAAGAGTCTTGAGAGAAAAGGTGTTGTGTGCTGCCAGGATGTTAAAGGAATGAAAGGAAAGGGGTCTACCCTTTATATAGGGTGGGTGTGCTGCCTAGAAGGGAGTGTGCGGACAAGAGGTGAGTGTGCGGCCGCACACCCATGTGTATGGCCGTACACTCCCCCTAAGGGTGTGTATGGCCTGATTTTGTCACTCTATGGCTTGCTGACTCGTTCTTAAACTCAACCTTGGTCATACTCGAGCTTAAAATCACTTAAACGAACCCTCAAACAGTGCCAGAAGTTAACAAAACATGTTTAACTTTGATTGAATTGACTAAGTGTGCGAGATAAAAGTTACGGGTTGTCACATCATCCCCCCGTTAGAGGGAATTTCGTCTCGAAATTCAAGAATAAGAATATAACTCATGGTCTTAGAAAAGATGGAGGTACTTAAGGTTCATGGGACTCTCGTGCTCCCAAGTGAATCTAAGTTCCCGTTTGACATTCCAACGGACCTTCATTATCGGGATGTGACGTTATTTCGTTCGCTTGACTTCTCGATTTGCGAGCTCGAATGATTCTCTCACAAAGTGTAGGCTCTCGTCTAACTCGAGGTTGTCGAGGGGAAGTCGTAGGTGTCTCATCGGACGGACACTCATTTTGGTTTGGAACGAGGAAGGCGGGATGGATTTCGTTGAGTTCTCGGGGTAACTGGAGTTTGTATGCTTACGGGACTGATCCCAGCAAGGAGCTTGGACGGTCCAACATATACTGATTTTAGCTTTCAACGCCTTCCGAAGCGTATCGGGCCTTTCCAGGGTGTGACCTGCAAAAGGACACGTCCACCAATCTGGAACTTCAAGGGTTTTTGTCTCTCATCGGTCGTAGCCCTTTCGTACGATCTTTTCAGTCGTCTTACGGATGGTTTTAGGGCTCGTGCGAGTGTTGTCGGGGACTTGACTCTTGACTATTTGCGTGTCGCCCCTATCAGCCCAGCACATAGGGGATCTGTACTTACGACAATAGAGGGCTTCGAACGGTGCAACCTCGATACTGGGAAGGTCACCGTTGTTGCAAGAAAGTTCAATTAAGGGTAGATGTGTGTCCCTCAACGCATCTTCAATTGTCCGGATGGTTCCCTTATTTTGTCCTTCTCTTTGTGGATGATACTCTTCGTATGAATACTTTCGGGTTTCGAAGAGAGATGAATTTTTCGAAGTTCGCATCTGGTTTGTCGTCACGAGCGACGGGAGTTTCGCGATCGAACGATTTAAGACAAAAGGGTTTGATATGACATAGACCATGTGGGACTAAACAGAACGACGTCAAAGAATCGTGCGTTAAGTTAATCCGGGAGGATCGTTTTGCTAGCACATCGACATCCCTAAATGAACGTCTCTGGTATTTTCTACGTTTGATTTGGACTTGGTGGGTACTACTAATACGAGGGTCCGGATGTTTTGAAACTATGAACTCTTGATGGATTGCTTCTTACTAGATTTTCCTATGATTGCTTGGCGTATACAAGTCATGTATAATCACAACTGACTCTAATGTATACACTAGGCTACCATAATTTACCCCTTAGGGGATCAACTTTTAAGAGTACGTCGTGATTAAATTTGGAGGGGAACGAAATCACGGTTATGAATAATTATTGAGGTTTTGAAAACGTACCAAAACAAGGCAGGGTCCTTCGATGCTTCCTCCTTCACTGTGGTCAGACTCCTCCGGTTTCCTCATTGTTCCTTTCTGTTGGGCAGTCTATTGTGAAGTGTCCCATTTCGCCACATGTACCGCACACTTGAACTATGCTAGCGTCGGTAGTGGAAGTGATGTGCTCAGTCGGGGTTTTTGCGAAGCGAGCTTCCTGGCCATCCTCAGCCCCTGGACAATTTCTTTTGAAATGTCCGGGTTCGCCACACTTGTAGCAAACCTGACCCATCTTTTTACCAGAAATCGAGGCGTTTGACGGTGCTAGTGCTCTGCAGTAACGAGCGGTGTGTCCTTGCCTGTTGCAGTTCTTACATTTCGATTCACAGCATTTTCCTACGTGGTGGAAGTTGCATTCCCCGCAATTTGGAAGTTTTCCAGCATATCGTCGCACTGGCGTCGGCACCGGCCTGGCGGATGTTGTGGCTGTAGGAGTTATCACGGGTTGTTGTCTCTTGGCAAGTTTCTGAGACAATTTGCGCTCCCTCTTGTTCCATAATTTTTGTTTTGCGTTCTTAGATTTGGGAGTTTGAGTGCCCTCCTGGATAAGCCCTTGTTGGTTTCCCGGTGTGTTGTTACAGTTCGAGAGGTGGAAACTGTTCCCATTCCCATTTGGGTTGTTAGCTTTAAGAACAGATAGGGAGGCTGCTACGGCTGCTGTGACAGTAGCTTGGAACGTAGTTGAGTCCATCTGAAGGACTGGTGTCTTACTGGTGGGTTGGGTACGTTCTTTCGGAGGCATGATTCTGCTACTTGTTAAGAAAAGAAGCTTGTGAGCAACAATGGTTGCCTTTGGATATATCCCAAATGTTTATCTATGCATTGATATTTTTCCCTATTTTGTTATCTGACTTTCATTGATTCGACCCTCATCCCCATGATGTGGTCTTAGCAAAGAATAGAAAAGATTTGAGCACAACAAAGTTCACATACAATAAGTTTACGAACTCCTGGTTGCTCAGCTCATCGGGCTGGCTGAGTAACCCTCCCATTGCTTCGGCTCCAGATGAGATGAAGGGTTAGCTATAAGCGTAGCTACGGGAATCAAGTCGATACGGAAGTCAACTTGACGCTCGGGAGAAATCCTTGGAATGTCTTTGGGGAAGACATCGGGAAAGTTGCAGACTTCGAAGATGCTCTCGAGGTCTTTAACTTCTTGCGTCCCATTGACAACATGAGCCAGGAATGCATAACATTCCTTCCGCAGATGCTCCTAGGCTTTGACGCATGAAATGATACGAAGGTTCGAACTGTCTTCACCAAGGTAAGATTAAGACGAATCACTTTCTCGAAACAAAGGACATCGGCACGATGGGAGACTCATTCGTCCTATGCCGATTAGGACATTGAAGCTTTTTCTGGAGACTGATATAAAATAGATGGGGAAAAGGAATGATCGTCTAAGGTATGAGCACATCCTATGATACAAGATTTAACTGAAATACGATTTTTGTTGACATAACTGAAACTGAGATTTCATATTTCGGAACTCATGACCTAAAAATAGGTCTAAGTCCTAATAGCAAAGAGAAAATTTTGGCAATATGAAAGACAGAGATGTTTACGGAAAAGAACTACTCGGAACATAGATATGAAAGTTATTCCTTAGGCCAAAAAGGAAGGATGAGTAAAGTATTCTCCTATCGCCGACGGGCACTCCTAGGACGGATCCTTAAGTTAGCCAGCTGGCGCTCCATGTCAAGAAGGCGACTTTCGTACACTGATTGGCGTGCTCGGAGCTCTACGACCTCAGCTCGAGTTGCAGCTAGCTCTCGCTGCTGGGCTTCGTGGTCTCTCAAAATCCTCCCATGAGCAACCTCGAGACTGCAAATACGGTTTGTGTTGGCATCCAAGCCTGCCTCGAGTTCCACAGTTTGGTGAATAGCCGTCACGTTCATTTCAACATTGCGGGCCATTCGGCGGACTATGATTGGAAGGGCTCTATCTGCGGAGCCTCCTCCGTCCACATTGTAGAAGCGGCGATCCCCATTATACGGGCGGGGTTGGCCTTGTTCGTGACTCCACCTATCCAAACTTCCGACCCACATACGCGTTGGGCCTTCGAGTACAAGCTGAGGGTTGGGATTTGGTATTGGGGCCACTGGGGGTAAGTTCTCGACTTCTGGTTCCGAGTCAGTCTCTTCAGGAAATGGTTCGGCAATGCCATCGTCAAAATGGATTTCATGGTTTCCTTCTGGCTCTGGTTCGATCCATCCATCATCTCCATGGTTAGGAAAGTACGGGTCGCCAGGAAGATGGAATCCAGCCATGCTATCTATGCGAGGTGATGGTAAAGGAATAGTTAATAGGCATCGAATCTAATAATACTTCCAATGTATCATGGCTACATGCTTGATTCTTGAAGGATGGATCCTTGGGTAAGTTTTCGGCTTAGTCGTTATAGCATCCTAAAATACTCTTATAGTATTTTAATCCTTATGTTTGGCTCTAGAACTCTTCTAGTATCTAGGTAAGTTTTAGACTTGCTGCAACACCATAGTCACTCCCAAGCACATGTTGGTCATGTCTCGACTGAATATAGTTGATCAGGCTATATTCACCCTAGACATGATTACATAACTGCCCAGGTTTAACCGCGATGTCCAACATCCAAATACTTTTGTTTTGTTCTACTTACGACACGGATTCTGATACTCGGGTATACTTATATACTTTTATAAAAATTCTTGTATTTTGAAAGTATACTTTTAGTTTAGAGCACTTAGGCCCCTCAGTATTTATAGTTGTATACCATGTAAGGTTCGGTATACTTAGTTCGCTATAAACAAGGGCTCTGATACCAATCTGTCACACCCCGAAATCGTGATGGAGGAATCGTTCCGGGGTGGAGGACGTCATGCGTAGTATCACAACAATTATATCATAGCAAGCATAGTAAACACAACCAGACATTGAATACATATGTGAAAAAGGTTTACATTGTTTAATACATAGTTTTATTCATATCAAAAGTAAAATAGACAGACGCAACTCTAACGCTTCGTCTTCTCCGAACTCCTGGAAGTACCTCTCTACTAATTTCCTGAGAATACAAGCAGCTTTGAAAGAATATCAGCATAAAGCTGGTGAGTTCATAAGCATTTAGATTTAGAGAAAAATGTTCTTTGATTCTTTTGAAAAGTGTTCCTCAAGAAAATCCTATATTTTCTTATGTATGTTTGAAAACCCATTCCTTCCATGACTTCCCGGTTCATACAGGATATGCACGTTCCAAGGAGTCATGGAATGAATATGAATATCCGTTAGTAGAGTAGTAAACTATCAGTTTTAGAAAGCCGGTATTATCCTGGGAAAATCCTATATTTTCCCTAAAAACATGTTAACCGTCCTAGAGGTAGAGATGCCACTTAAGAAATCCTTGATTACTATCAGCATATACAAAAGTAGTTTTATTACTTAAAATAAAACAAATGAAGAATAGAGTCCGTAAACAAAGTTAGTTTATACTTATTTGCGAGTCGTATAACCATGCTTGATATGACTAGAGACCTTTCCAACGTTCTTCAGGCGTTGCGTTAAATGACATTTGTCACCCTAGGCATGCCTGCCTAACTGTAGCTAGCAGTTCGGGTGTGGGATTGTCAGTCCCGAATAGATCTATTCACAAATCTCATGCTCTTCCTCCAGGAGACTCTGGTTATACTATGATAGGATTTATCCCTATACACTTAAGGGTACAGTATTGAAGTAGAGCCTCACAATTCTGTATAATCTAGTTTACTAGCGAGAAACAGTATAAAACACTGATTATCCTTGAATAATAGTACTTTATACTCCTGAGAAAATATATAACATAAACTAAATCTTCCATAGTTTATATATATATATATATATATATATATATATATATATATATATATATATATATATATATATATATATATATATATATATATATATATATATATATTCCTTTATGAAATCTGATTAGGTAGAGATGCCTAAAGGGTTATCCCAAACTATACCCGTTATAGTTTATTAGAGTTGATATAGAGCTGCTTTGTAAAAACCTTCCTGAAAGCTATGAAGTTAGATTTCCAAAATAGTAGTTTCCCTTATGCTCAACATATTACCAAAAGAGATAAAATATCCGAATATTTTATTAAACGTGGAAATCGTTGGACTGCATTAATAAGTTTAAAACTTAATAAAATACTTTGAATTTGGCTTGTATCCCCCCCCCCTGAAAACATTAAAAACACGGAAAATGTAGGGGTATGAACTCACCTCGGGTGATTTGAATGAAGGATCGACACGAAATGCTGGATGTTCAAGTGAAGCCTTGAACACGCTTTGATCCTAATTAACATGTAATGACACATAACGGAGTCAAATGAAGGTATTTCACCACTAGATGTGACGAAGAACCACGCTAAGAACTTGGGACTACTCGCACTAAGTGTTAGAACCTTAAAGGATTGCATGAGGGGAGTGTATGGCCACCTTTAAGGTGTGTGCGGCCATGGGTGTGCAGCCCAATAGGTGTGCGGCCGTACACTCATGATGGAAGGTGTTCTTGGGGTGTTTCAAGGTCCATACTTGCAATCCATGAAGTGTCCTAGGTCTATTCTCCGTTGTAGTGCAAGTTAGGGGTCCTAGAAGTGTGTTTGTGGTCCAAAGGTGAGTGTGTGGTCGCACACATGGGTGTGCTGCCGCACACTTGGAGTGTGCTGCCGCACAAGTGTGTGTGCGGCCGTACACAGGTGTGTGCGGTCGTACACCCCACACAAAATGTCAAAAAATGCCATTTCCAAGGTACAACAAGGCTAGGGGCATGTCTATCTCGAATATGGAAGTCAAACTCTCACTTTGGAGGGTGTTTTTAGAGTGTGCGGCCAACCTTATGAAGGTGTGCGGCGGCACTCCTTCAAGGGATGAAGAACATGATGAAACTTGATGAATCAAGGCTTAGATGAAGTGGTTCTTCAAGTACAACAAGCTAAGGGATGGATTACTCATGTTTTTAAAGCCTTGGGAGGGTTTGCGGTTGAAGAGTCTTGAGAGAAAAGGTGTTGTGTGTTGCCAGGATGTTAAAGGAATGAAAGGAAAGGGGTCTACCCTTTATATAGGGTGGGTGTGCTGCCTAGAAGGGAGTGTGCGGCCAAGAGGTGAGTGTGCGGCCGCACACCCATGTATGGCCTGATTTTGTCACTCTATGGCTTGCTGACTCGTTCCTAAACTCAACCTTGGTCATACTCGAGCTTAAAATCACTTAAACGAACCCTCAAACAGTGCCAGAAGTCAACAAAACATGTTTTACTTTGATTGAATTGACTAAGTGTGCGAGATAAAAGTTCCGGGTTGTCACACTATCTAGACACGAAACCATGGATCCCAGGCACGAATCGCTTCCTTCAAAGTCAAGAGAGACTTATAAGTGTCTGTGTGGTTTCCCGTTGAATTACGATCAAATGTTTATCAAGAAACATTGAAAGGCATCTTTTCAAATTTAAGCTATTAAGGGTGGCTTATCTTCAACCGCACTTCAGTACTTGACATAAGACCGAAAGTGGGATGAAGTACTTGTGAGACCAGTGTAGCCTATTAAACAAGTAGGTTAGATAATATATCCAGTGACTTGGTGATAAATATAGAAATCTCAAAAACAAAATTAAACTGGATCTTACGGGAAGAAATGCCTTGGGCTTAGACAGTTTCATAAACACCGCACAAAAATAAAAAAGGAGATTTCTTGGTACCTTCCACTAAAGTGGTTTCGTTAAAGCGTGGGTGAAAACTAGAACATTTGATTGTTCACCGTCAATTCGTTATTGGCATTGGATTTTGGGTTTCACTTAGCACGTGGTGAAACGAAGCTAAGATCATTAACACAGATGTTGTGTAACCATAAACCTCAGTGGTAAATTCTGAGAGTCTCAAGGGTTACAATAATAAACCGAAATGAGATGGAGAAGATTGATAAGGAGGTTAAAGAACCGAAAGTACCTCTGCTATATAGAAAGGACCGAGCAGACAACTCTTAGCTCAATATGAGACGAGTAAGGTAGCTCATGACATAAGTGATTTTATCAGCCTGATTGGGAAGATTTGATTTGTGTATATCAATTCAGTAAGGCTTCACTTGAAGTCTTTGAGGCTATGGTCTACATATAGCAGCATGCTTCAAGGGACACTTAACTAGTACTAAGATAAAGAAATGTATACATGTCCCAGCTCCATCATTTGAATGATTGATGATACCTTTCAGTGATATTTTTAGAATTTTTGATTTTAATGAAAAGCAACAAAAACAACAAAAAAAATTTGGATTTTATAAATTTTCTGAAAAACAAATAAAAACAGAAAATAAAATATTTTTGATTTTTATGAGTTTTCTGAGAAAGAATTAAAAACAGAAAAGAAAGTATTTTTGATTTTTAGGAATTTTCTGAAAAAGAATTAAAAACAGAAAAGAAAATATTTTTGGTTTTTAGGAATTTTCTGAAAAAGAATTAAAAACAGAAAAGAAAATATTTTTGGTTTTTATTAATAGAAATGAAGTGAGAAAAGACAAACATAATGTACAAAATATACAACCGAAACTTCACCTAAAAGTAGTGAAGCAAAATAGACCGAGCGTTCGGTTCATTTCGGTTCCCAAAAAATTAGGAGCCGAAATAGACCGAGCGTTCGCTCTATTTCGCGTTCAGTTCATTTCAGTTCCCGAAAATTCTGGAGCCGAAATAGACCAAGCGTTCGCTCTATTTCGATTGATCAATTTTGATAAGGCAAAAGTAGTTTCGGTACTGATTCAGATTCCATCATTCCTAAGCCTTGGAGAATCTTATTAAAACTTACTTCAGGTAAGGCTTTTATGAAGATGTCAGCTAGTTGATCAGCAGATCGAACAAAATTGTTTTCCACATTACCATCTTCAACGTGATCTTTGAGGAAATGGTATCTCAGTGCTATATGTTTCGTTTTGGAGTGTTGCACTGGATTGTGACATATCCGGATAGCGCTTTCTGAGTCACAATAAAGTGGAATTTTCTTCATGTTTAGGCCATAGTCTCTAAGTTGGCTTTGTATCCAAATGACCTAAGAAGTACAAGATGCTGCAACAATATATTCAGCTTCGGTTGTAGAGAGTGAAACACATGTTTGTTTCTTGGACTGCCAGCTGACAAGTTTACCATCGAGGAATTGAAATCCGCCTGTAGTGCTCTTTCGGTCCAAACCACATCCTCCAAGATCAACATCAGAGAATGCTTGCATGAAAAATCCTAATTTAGCAGGATACCATAGACCGATAGAGGAGGTTCGCTTCAAATATCTGAAGATGTTCTTAACCGCCACCATATGAGGTTCGCGTGGATTAGCTTGGAACCTGGCACAATAACAAACATAAAACATAATATCTGGTCGGCTAGATGTTAGATACATTAGAGACCCTATCATTTGCCGATAGAGAGTCATATCTACAGCCGGTTTTTCCAAAGATGGTGTTAACTTCGTTCCAAATGCCATAGGAACCTTTACTTTGGAATCTCTCATCATGCCAAACTTAGCCAGTAGGGTCTTTGTGTAGGCCTCCTGATTGATAAATATGCCTTCGGGTCCCTGTCTAATGTTCAAGCCAAGGAAAAATTTAATTGGACCCATTGAGCTCATCACAAACTTAGTCTCCATCAACTTCTTGAATTCAGCTGTAAGGCTGGGATTCGTAGAACCGAAGATGATATCATCAACATAAATTTGGACGATCATTAAATGGCTACCCTCTTTCTTGCGAAAGAAGGTTGGGTCAACCGAACCTTGTTTAAACTTTGACATTTTTAGAAATCGAGTAAGGGTTTCATACCAGGCTCTAGGAGCTTGCTTCAAACCATAGACAACTTTATCCAGAATATAGCA
Source organism: Lactuca virosa (assembly GCF_052849685.1). Taxonomy (NCBI): domain Eukaryota; kingdom Viridiplantae; phylum Streptophyta; class Magnoliopsida; order Asterales; family Asteraceae; genus Lactuca; species Lactuca virosa. Next base: position 30,990,452 of record NC_136428.1, read on the forward strand.
ATGATCAGGGTACTTTTTGTTCATGAAACCCGGTGGTTGCTCAACGTATACAGTCTCCTCTAGTTCTCCATTCAAGAATGCACATTTGACGTCCATTTGAAAGACATCAAAATTCTTGTGAGCAGCGTATGCCAGAAAGATCCGAACTGATTCTAGCCTTGCTACAGGAGCGAAGGTTTCTTCATAATCTATACCTTCTTCCTGACAATATCCCTTGACTACCAGCCTTGCCTTGTTTCAAATTACATTTCCCTCTTTATCCATCTTGTTCCTGAATACCCATTTCAACCCAACCACAGATGCATCCTTTGGTGTGGGAATCAGTCTCCAGACTCGATTTGGCTTAAACTCGTGGAGTTCGTCTTGCATTGCATGTACCCAATCGGAGTCATCGAGTGCAGTATAAGCCGTTTTTGGTTCTATTTTCGAGACGAACGAATTAAACAAGCAAAATTCTACTTGAGAAAACATATAAGTTTGCTTCGCTTTTATTTGAGACCGAGTAAGAACGCCTTCAGATGTTTCACCGATTACTTGAGTCTTTGGATGATCTTTTGTCCATTTCGTGAGAGGAGGGTAGTTTGGATCATAGGCAGGATCCAGTTCAGCATTTATTTCTTCTTCGAATTCTGATTGAGAATCTTCGTCATTTGTATTGTTTATCTCCCCCTCGAATGACGAAACAATCTCAACATCTGGTTCAGAATTCTCCCCCTCGATTGGACTTTCATGGGTCATTGATGGGGATGGGTTCTCCCCCTCGAATGGTAAGTCAGGTTGCCTTGGTGTAGATGAACTCTTCCCCTGGAATGTATAAAAGTTATGAGTAGGATCACTTAAGCTTTGGGGTTCGCCTTGAACTGGAGGTTTGCCTTGAACTGGAGGTACGCTTGGACATTGAGGTTCTCTTGGACATTGAGGTTCGCTTTGACCATGTGGTTCGCTTTGACCTGGCTATTCGGTTGGTCCTTAATGTTCGTTTTCCATTTCTTTTGCTGCTTCATCGATAATTTTTCAAGTTGTCAATCTTGTTGTCAGCTGCTTTTGCCTAAGAATGAATTTCCTTCTCTGGTTCATCAAAGAGCAACATGTATTCTTCAAATAGGTTGGAAATGGGAACAGAGACATGACCTGATTTTGGAAAGATTTCCTCCGTTGGTACATTGATGGTTTGCAATTTCTTCACATAATTATCATCAAAAGTGACATAGTAGGTTTCTTCAAGTTTCTTTGAACGTTTAGTCAGAACTCTATATGCCTTTGAGTCAATGAGTAACCAAGAAAAATCCCTTCATCTGCCTTTACATCGAACTTGTTTTGGTTCTCTTTTGAGTTGAAAATAAAGCATCTTGAACCGAACACATGGAAAAACTTGACATTTGGCTTGCGATTATTCAAGATTTCATATGGAGTGATGGAAAATCTCTTGTTGAGGAAGGTTCAGTTCTGGGTATAGCACACAGCAGTATTGCATCAGCCTAGAAGTATAGAGGTAGAGAAGCGAAACTAAGCATGGTTCGGGCCGCTTCACACAACGAACGGTTTCGCCTTTCAACTACGCCATTTTGCTGTGGAGTATAGGGAGCAGGGAAGTTGTGAGACACCCCCTTTTCAGCGAGAAATTCTTCAAACTCTTGGTTTTTGAATTCAAGCCCATTATCACTTCGGACGTTTCTAACCACCTTTCGCAATTGAAGTTCCACTTGCTTTATAAATACTTTGAGCTTTGGAGTTGCCTCTGATTTCTGTTTAAGAAAGAAAACCCAGGTGAAACGTCATCAACAATAAAAAAAATGTACTTACTACCACCGATGCTTTCTATGGCCGAAGGACCACATAGATCGATGTGAAGCAGCTCAAGAGATTCGATGATCTATTTGTTGACAATTGTGGGATGACTCTTTCGGCTTTGCTTTCCCATCTCACATGCTGCGCACAAGTGTTCCTTATCAAATTTGAGAAGTGGAAGTCCTCGTACATGATCACCGATAACCAACTTGTTGATATCCTTAAAGTTGAGATGTGAGAGCCTTCGGTGCCATAGCCAACTTTCGTCAGAGTGTGATTTCGTTAATAAGCATATAGCCGACTTTCCTCGAATTGGGTTAAGATTTAGAGGATACATCTCTCCTTTTTGCTTGGATTTTAACAATACAGCCTTCGTTTTCTTTTCAACAATCTCAGAGCCTTCATCATCGAACGAAACCTTTAGGCCAGTTCCCACAAACAGTTGAGAGACACTGATGAGGTTGTGCTGCAATCCCTCTACATATGCTACCTTTCGGATTGAGAATTCCTTGTTTGTGATCATTCCGTAGCCTTTGATCGTGCCATATGAATTATTCCCGTATTTGACACATCCACCATCCTTAAGAGCCCGAAACTCCCTTAGCTCTTCCCTCCTTCCTGTTATGTGACGTGAGCAGCCACTATCGATGTACCATTCGTCGTCGAACTGCTCGTCACTTATAACCTGCAAAATTAAGCAGATTTAGGAACCCAAAGTTGCTTGGATCCATGTGAGCTTTTTACAGAACAGGGAATAGCAATAGAAAGATCAACCATATAAGTTCTTTTTATTAGTGTGGTTGCGTCTTTCCTCTTGATGGTAAAAACCTTGAGTTTGTTTAAATCAGATTGAGGAATTTTGTTTTGATTCTTAACAGTTTCGTTTTTATGTTTCCTAGGGTTAGCTGACGTCTTCTTTGTTTGCGTTTTGTCTTCAGATACGAGCTTCCCTTTTCCCTTGCTATCCTTGACATCCTTGTTAGGATTCTGCTTTGGTTGAGAATGAGGAGGATGGGATTTAGGACCGAAACTCGTCTTTCGGTTTTTATCAAGGCTAGTCTTGGGACCGAAACTAGGCTTTCGGTTCACTTGACTGCAGGTTTGGCAGTGAGTGCATGGACCAGAATTATCCTTTGATCCAGATTTCGCTCTGAGATTTGACGCCTTTTCTGTGCGAACATAATTGGAGTTTTGGGAGTTCCAAAACTGCTTCCTTTCGTTGATATTCTTTTGATATCTTTTGTTTTGCCGGCGTTTCTGTTCAGCAAGCTGCTCTTGAGACTTGTGTATGTTTGCCCTTGGCTTCAGTCTCTCAGCATTAGTTTCGCTCTTCAATGAAGAAGTTTCACTTGTAACCGACTTTGGTTCGCTTGGGATTTCCTTGGTACCACTTGTGCTTGGTACATCAAAGATTGCAGGCTTGTTGAGTGGTTCTGCCACATATTTGCCTTTAACCCTCCAGGAGGTTCTTTCTGATAAACCGACAGTCTCATCTGCATTGTCGATTGGAGCTGACCAGAAATAATCGTCACAGCCACCTACATTATCTTCATTTACTATGGCTGTGAGTTCGGCTGTGTGTTTCTGAGTAACCCCTGTCGTGGCATATACCTGATTTGGTACAGTTTGTACCTTTTGATAAACCACTGCTTTCGGTTTCAAAACTTTGGACTTATCTAGGGACACTCGAGCGTACTCAACCGAATTCTCAGATATAAGACCATTGGTAGGTTCGGTTTCGCTCTTGACAAATTCTGAACAGTTAGCCATATCCTCTACAGAGATTTCACTCATATCATTGTCCTCGTCAAATTCAAAAGTGTTTTCAACATTTATTTTATGTTCTGAACTTAACTTGGCATTCAATGAGTCAAAATTTTGTATGGTTTCGATCTTAATTTTCAATTTATCATTCTCGTCCAAAAGATTTTTGAGCATGTCCTTATGGTCTTTGGACTTGATAAAGGACTTGATTTTGTCCAGACCAACCCTGTAGGCGTCAGAGATGTTATCTGAAGGGACAATAGATTCACAATTATAACCATCAATATCAACTTTGTCCTCCTTTAACCCCAGGAAGGGAAAAATCATTTTGTGAATTTTTTTGCCGATTTCACAGTCTAAATGCAATTGAGTGATATTAGTATATAAACGTTTAGCAATCAAGAAAAAAATGTTTCTTTGTTTCATAAGTTTCAAGTTATCACGTTGCAAATAAATAACTTCATCTCTCGTCCTAACTAACTCTAAGTCCATCTTCTCTATCCACATCCTTCGCTCCTCACTCTTGGATGTCACCCTGCTGATTTGATCGGTTAGGTTAGCGTTTGTGAGGCGTGTTTGCATTAGACTACTACTTAAAATAGAAAATTTGAATTTCAAATCGTTTAATTCCTTTTCATAGTTTGTTACAGGTATTTTAAGTGATTCGAGAATGGATTGTACCTTCTTGATCAACTGATCGCAGTCGTTGATCCTCTCGCTCACAGGTTTGGCTGCAAAACACTTATCTTCCTTCAGATTCGTCTCCTCATACTCGCCTTCGGTTGTGTAGCCCCTCATTTGTGACATTCCAGCTGTCACCACTAAGCATCTCCCAGCAGAATCAATACTCTTTTCTTTCGCCACAAATGCCTTGCCATGTGTGGGTTTACGTACTTCTTCATCTTCAGAGTCTGTAGACCAGACCTCTACACCACTGAACTCGTCATCCACAACGTTCTGCTGCACAATCAAAGCATTCATTGAACTGTTAGAAGCTTTCTTCTTCTTTATCTCCTCCAGCTTGCGCATATAGTACGCTTCATCATCTTCACCCTCTTTCTTCTCCGATAGCTTTCTCAACATGCCATCTTTGGTAAAGTGGTTTTTGCCATGGCAGAAGTTGCAATCATATCCGGAGTCTCCCACCAATTTACTCTCCTTCTTCTCTTCTTCTTTCTGAGGAGTATTTTTGATCTCCTCTTTGGCCTTTTCTGAGCTGTAGCTTCCCTGCCAGTTTCGGTTCTTGGCAATAGGAAACTTTTTGCAAGCAAACCTTTTTGGGTTGGAAACCATCATTGCATATTCTTAGCTTGTCAGATCACATTCTGACATCTCCGACTCTTCTTCATCCTCTATCACATTCTTCGCTTTAGAAAGAAGGGACAAGGATCCCATACCAGACACCACTTTCGCTTCCTTAGCCACAACACTTTCATGAGACTTAAGAATACCAACCATCTTCGCCAGTAAATAGGCTTTAAATTGCTCGTGAGCTTTCACAGTTGGTACCACAGCCATCCATTCGGGTCTTAAACTATTCATAAACGTGACCTTCTGTTCGATCACTTCCCTTCCAATGCCGTGCTTGATCATCTTGCTCAAAACATGGTTGAAACGATCGAAAGTTTGAACAAGTTTTTCATCAGGCTTTTGTTGGAATGCACCGAACTCAGAGAGCAATAGAGTTTGGATAGAATGCTCTAGGTCTTCATCAGTGGAATACAACTCTTTTAGTCTAACCCAGATCTCTTTTGCTGTGGTGCATGAGCTTACTAAACGAAAAGTATCAGACTGTAAAGCAAATCGAATCATTCTCATGGCTTTAACATTACACAACAACTTATCTTTTTCGTCTTGAGGAATCTTCTCCACATCAGTTACGAGCTTGTTGTACTCCTTTTGAGTCTTAACAGTTGTATTTGTACTAGAATGAACAAAAGGACCCAATGTTATCGCTTCCCAGATAAGATAACCATTGTCTTCGGAACCAATGACATAGTCCTCAAAGTGATGCGTCCAAACTTCATAAACATGAGTGTAAAGAATCGGGATTCTGGTTGTAGATCCAATGTTGTTGGAGATATTGATCGAATTAGTTGGTGAATCTTCGTGAGACATAATGACCTTCTTCAGATATCTGCTTAGAATCAGACTTGTAAAGATTGAATATTGTAATATCGAGATCTATGAACAACGTCAATGAAGGAATGACGGCTTAACAGATCCAATAAAAGGGGAAACCCTAAGAAAATTCTTCAAACATATGAGATGCGTATGATTTACACAGCCTCTTGCTCTGATACCAATTGATGAGAATAAAGTTCTCTTAGATCGATAGATTCAAACAGATATCAATGAGATAATAACAAGCAATAGAAAACAATGAACACAACTGTGAATGAAACGGATGTCGAATGATTAAAACAGCAACACCTCAGAAGAGCTTGATCAAGAACTTCTACTTTAGAGGCGTGCTAGGGTTACAGTACTTGTCTAAGGAAATATTACAGAAGCGTGACAAACGTGATGCATGCATGCGCCATAAATACTAAACCCTAAAAACAAACACACGGTTGGACAGGCCCAAACCGTGATTAAAAATGGACCGAACTATCTAAGCTCAAAGGCGCAACCCAAATACTCAACACAACTTTCAATAATAAAATTTTACTTATTTCAAATTTTATATTTTTGTTAAATTTCAATATTTGACTTTTGTTCGGAATCTCATAAGACTTCCAAAACATTCTGAATGATTCTAAACATAGTTTTACTTCATTTCTAGTAAAAACTATCTGTTAGAACTCAATGCTCAATATCATATAATATTTCATAATATTATTCACTTTTAAAATTACATAACACGATAACTGAACATGTATGTTACAAATACCTCCTCCTTTTGAGGATTTCGTCCCCGAAATCATAACGATTTAAACAAATGGGGATATTTCGTTCTTATCTCATTCTTACTTTCTCAAGTATAATTTGGGCCTCGATGATATTTCCACTTAATAAGCACTAACTCTACTTCTTTATTACCTAGATGAATCGTTCTTTCGTTCACAATCTCCTTCTTCAATATTCTGACTGAAATTTCGTCACTACACAAGACATGGTTCTCTGAACCAATCAACTCACTTCGCAGATTTATATTAATCGGACTCGATTCTTTATGACCAATAAGGTCTGAACGAAAATCATTTTCTTAGTCATCACCGAAACGAAGGTAATGACATACTCGAACAAAAACGGAATCAATTTTCTAGCTTCTTGGTCACCTTGTGACTTTCCCTGATCGAAGTGTGAGTCCTGTGCTTCCAGTAGTATAGGCCTCTACTACTATTCACACCTACTCATACTCGTCTCAAGTATTGTCTCGCAGTCCCCAAGTTCTTATCTCCTAAAATCACAAAACGATTTAACACATACGAATGTGTCCAAATAATCTTAAAATTTCCCTAGACTCTACTAGGACTTATTCCATGCATATCTTCAACCTAATTGTGCTTAAACTCGATTGGTGATGGAAACGCCAGTCGATAAGACAACTTCAGAAATTACACCAACCGTTCTATCATCCCACCAATCAAATGTGTACATTCGGATGTACCGTACTCCTTTATATGTACTGTTATTTTATTAGACACATTATAAAGGCAAGATACCATTCTTACGATATCTTCCGATAGGTATCATTCACTATCGTAAGCCTTATCATTTCCTCCATTTACTCAGTTCACTATGAGTCTTCACCATGACGTTATGTTCACAAAAGCAGGCGTTCAGCATATCGGAACGAGAATATAGATAGAGGAAGGTTTTGACGTATATTCCTCCTTATTACTCTGAAAAGTTACATGCCAGTTCTAATATCGTAATTAAACCTTTAGAATCCTGAGCACATAAAATTCTAGATCCGGTCGGCAACAGACCATAGATCCAATCAAATAATAGCATATAAGGCATATAATGCTATAACATAAATCATTTAGCACATAAAAGCAAATTAGGCATCTAATCCTAAAGTAAGCTAGTGCTTGTGTCAGTTCAGGTGTACTACCTAAAATATATTACACACTCATCTCACAATCATCACTTAGCATTCTAAGTTTAAGTCTAGAAATCCTACAAATTCCTAGTTCACTTAGACTAATTCTCTAAAAATTTTGAAGTAACTTAATATTTTAAAATACTAGGGTTTATCACTACCCAATACCCCACTTAAATCTTTCCTATGGTTTGTATCCATCTACTTACAAATGACTCCGTTCATATATTGAACGTTAGACAGTTTAAGTCTAAATATCAATCTGTGATATTTAGTTCGCTTAAACTAGTGCTCTGATACCATGATTGAAAGAACCCCTTTCTAAACTTTCGTATTTCTGAAAGACCCAAACTTTCATACTTCACAATATTGTTACTCCGAAACATGCTATGTGCATATTTATAAACAATATTTTACATTGATAATTTAATTACAAAAGACTGGATACAAACCGACTAAGTTTTAGTATATTACATAACTACCCAGGATATTTAAGCTTTTAAACAAACGTAAACCCAAGTACAAAAATAATAGTATAAACTATTCTAAATCTTCCAACAATATAAGACTATACTGGATTCTCATTACCTGCAATTGTTAAACACTGAGAGGGGTGAGCGGTGACGCTTAGTGAGTTCAATAATAGATACAATATAACATTATGCCATATATATACTTTAATATGGCAGAAGCAAAGGGGTACAAGGAACAACAAAGGCATATGTGAATCATGTGACAAGCTTTCCATATCAATCAATAAGACATAACAATTTCAATGCTTGATATACATCAATAACGCTTCGGCCCAAATGGCACAGAAGACATACAATTTCTGATTAAACATTTTGGTAGATTTCCGGCTTTCAACCCTGTCTAACCTTCTGCCAATGCCATAGAAAAAAAGTCATTCTCTTACGAGACATGCTCTACATGGCCAGAGGCTACATACCAATACCATTGTGAATCTAAGTCATTTCACTGATCACATGGCCAAAGGTACAACTTTGCTATCAAAATAGCAGAAATAATAACACAAGATGATAACACAGAAAAGCACATAGCACATATAACACATAACATACAATTGTTCCTATATATTGAACTCACCGTGAAATAACCGGGAATTAATTTGGGCAACACTTTGCCTCTAAAAAATGACTTTCTGTGACGAAACCGGGGATTTTAGTTGAAAACCGGGCCTTACTCGGGCATAGTTTCGACTTGTAAATATGATTTTCTCGGGAACTTCGGGGCGTCGGGACTTGCTTCGGGTGTCGAGGATGATACCGGGGCTTTGGGGAGGGTTAAAAGTGGGCTAAAGAAGGTTTAGAGAGTGAGAGATATCAGAATTAGCAAACAAATCCCCAAGGCTTTGTTTTCTATTTATAGGGTGAAATTTTAAGATTTACGACGTGAACCATGTATGTTCACATCGTGACTTCGATCCTGGTCACCTCCTAGGCTTGTCGTGTGTCTTTTAGGCTCAAAAGGTGTCGTTCAACAAGTTCACGTCATGAATTCTGTGTTCACGTCGTCAATGCAGTCTGGTCTCGAAGTTTGTGCTCCGAACTTCAAAAATTAATATATTTCGCATACGGGCTCCGTTTTTGATGTTCTTTATATCCACGCGTAGGTGAAATTATATACATATATTGATGCATATTCTGATGGTTTATATGGTCTATTTTCAGTATGGTGACTCTTCGAGGCAGAACGGTTGGTGGTTCTGGTGCTGGTGAGGGTTCAGGCTCAGGTTCTGGAGCCGGGTAGTTGGATGATCAGACACATGAGTTCATTTTGTCTGAGATTACCCGCAACATACTTGAGCAGACTCATGTGGTCTTTGGTACGATCAAGGAGGGTATCATGGAGGTATTGGAGGAGTGTTTGGGCTCTTTCCGTTCTGAGATGGTGGCTTTCATTGGGGCACGTTCACTGACCTTCAGGGAGTTTCGGGCATGTGGGGCTCCGGATTACTTCGGGGAGAAGGACCCGATCGCGATCAGGCGTTGGTTAGCAGATGTCGCTAACGCCTTCCGCACTACCAGTTGTCCCGACGGGGCAAAGGTCAGGATTGCTTTCGGTCTTCTGAAATACAAAGCTCGAGACTGGTGGGAGGGGTTTGGATGCTCCGTTGGTGATGAGGTTGTTGACTCGATGACATGGGATGATTTTAAAACCAGATTCCAAGCTGAGTTTGCACCAGTGATTGAGGTGAAACAACTGACGAGGGAGTTCCAGGACATTCGCCAGACTACTGAGACGGTGGCTGAGATCACCGCGATGTTTTGTGAGAGGGCGTTGTTGGTTCCACAGTGTGTGGCAGATGAGGAGATGAAGAAGAAGAGATACCATGAGATGCTAAGGAGTGATATTTGACAGTTTGTGAGATGATCCAGTTGCAGGATGCTGGAGGATATGAATGTGAAAGCCAGAGAGAGGGAGATGATCTTGAGATGGAGAGGAAGAGGAAGCCAGATCAGGGTCATGTTTCAGGGGGTTCGGCCATGAGGCCCAAGGTATTTGATTCCAGGTCGAGAGGCCAGCAGGGTCGGAGCTGATGTGGCAAGTGCAGCAAGAGGCACGATGGGGCGTGCAGGGTGGGTGGTTCTGGCTGCTTCAAGTACGCCCGGATGGGTCATATTAGCATGGATTGTACTGCTACTACTACCACCACCACCCCATTATCTGATATGATTTGTTTCTATTGCAATCAGAGGGGCCACAAGAAGGCCCATCGTCCGAGTTTGGCAGCATCGGGACCAGTGGTAGCACCCGCTCCAGCAACGCTGAGGATCACCGATGGCCGCCAAGGCAAGGCGGATGCGCATGTGGTGAAAATCAGGGCTTTTCATCTGACAGCCGAGGAGGCTCGCGCAGCACCTCTCATGGTGACGGGTATGTATCTTCTCCTTATCTCTTTATTTATATTGAATTGCCTCCTTATATTTATGTGTTTTATTTTAGGATTGTTCCTTGTGAACGATATTTCTTCCTTGGTGTTGTTTGATTCGGGGGCTACCCGATCTTTTTTATCGCTTGCGCTTAGCAGGAGGTTTGCTGGAGCTCCAGGGGAGCTGGATTGTCCTTTAGACGTTGAGATTGCAGATGATCGATTTGTCTGAATATTGAGGGTTCATCAGGGTTGTGTTCTTCAGATGTTCAGCAAGCGGTATCCGATTGATTTAGTTCCCATTCCTTTGCGCGGGAACAAGGATATCGTAGGGATGGAATGGTTGAGCCCCAATGGGGCGGTGATTGATTGTGAGCATCAGTTGGTGCATATCCGGACCCCAAGTGGGAGAGAGTTGGTGGTTCAGGGAGAGAGAGCTCGGCGTGTGCTGATTCTATGGTCAGCAACTGGGGTCAGACGCTATTTTCATCAGGGTTGTTCCGGATTTGTCGCCTATGTTATGGATGTTGGGTTATGAGCATTCTAACACTCCTAAGTGTACATGCAACCCTAAATACCTTGGATCTATGTTTTCTCTATTATACATACAATTATGAACATCCAAGGTATTATCCTAATCTAGCATACAAAATAATAAATATAACAAGATAGAATACATACCTCTTTGATGTAGAATGTCTTCATGAAGCTTGAGTGCCTAGTGCCCCAAGTGTGACACCTCAAATGGTTCACACAACACCAAATACACTTGGAATAACTTGAGAGAAACTTGAACACTCCTTAAAATCGTCTAGCCCTCACACTCACACATTAGTACACGATTTCTTGAGCCATGGGATTCTTTTATATGGTGGCTATTAGGGTTACACCATGTAACTCATAACTTTACCCATTCCTTATGCTCCATGGATTTTAACCTCCATGGAGTATCCATGGGTCACCCCATGGACTTAGTCCAACATAAGGAATCTTGGATCACAAGCCCACATATATAAGAATGAATGATTTACACAATCAACCCATATATTTAATTAGTCTCCTTTTGATCACTTAATTAATTCCAAATTAATTCTTGATCAATACTAATTAAATAACCTTATTAATATATTAGAACTTATAATATATTAACCAACCTTAAGTGTTATTTCTCTCATTATAGTCTATCCAAATGCATGATGCCATGCAACCCAAATGGACCATGCCGGGTCGGGTCAAGTCTTACCAATTATAGTTATGGACTTAGACATTAATCCAACAGTCTCCCACTTGGATAAGTCTAAAACTATTATTGCGTATGACTTCAGGAACCGATCAACAATCGTAGCTCTCAAAAGCTTCTGTCGAACTCTGACCTTGTCGATGAACTCTGACCTTTGTCAATGACTTGTCCATTAGATAATGGATCATATATTCCTCCATTCTAGCTATCATATGGACTGAGACATGGATTATCAATCATTCTCTCTGTCCATTTGTTGTTTCCCGATTTCCGATTCATGATAACTGACTGATTGAACAAATCAAATCAGTCCTGGCTTGGCCAAGCACTCACATGTATCATCTTTAAATCATCGAGGGGCCTACAGATATCGCTTTTATCCCGAAGGTAAAAGGAATGGATAAACTTCGACTCATATGGCTTGTTCTACTACTTGTTGAATCATACACAAAGGCACGTTTTATAACATCGAGTTACCAATGCGTTTTCGTGCAATCAATGTATAACCAACTCATAGTAACAACTCATATCTCTAGGTTTGAAGAATATAAGATATTATCGTCTCATGATCACTCGTGATAAAATCCATGAAGTGATTCAAATGAGCGCGGGTTGAATCCAATACTCAGAACTTATGAGCACTCATGAGTGTTGTAGCACCGCTTTTGTCCATCAACTTGGACCTCTACAAACCAACCCATGACAGTCTTGATTCATATCTACTTCCAACATATGACCGACTGTGGATGGTTTGAATAACTTAATCATTCAGGAAGAGCGACTTAGTTATTCTGGAAGTCAAAACATGCAAAGTGAAACACAAGAATAAATGAATCAAATATGGTATCAAACCCTATGAATATAAATAAACACTTTTATTTATCACCATACTGATTACTCAGTATTCATTGTTTCGGTTTTATCAACTTTATACTTGAATTTAAAACAATAGTTGTCCCATGCTCCAAGCATATACACTATGTTTTCTAAACACTAGTCATGCCATACACCAAGTATGCATACTATGTTTGTCTATGATCTTTACTTTGTAAAATAGATCAATTGAACATCACTCCAATGATCCTCTTTTCACAGTCCCAAATCCTTACTGCAAATGCAAGAATTCCAAATTCATGCCATTTACTGAAATCTGTTAGATTCTAAACTTATATGCATTGATCCTCTTAATGATTATGCACGAAGTCAGAAAGACTTGACAACAATCATTACAGAGCATTCCAAAGGAGATCAGCTCCTTGGAAACGTCCTTCTTTCATTAAGTTTCCTAATCTTACACAGATTGAATAATTTCTAACTTTGAAACATTTCCATATTCCATTTTGACTATCACTTCTGAACAAGAGTTGCCTCCTTACAGATTATGTCAATATGGTCCTTCCAGAATTAACATTATACTTCCAACTGTCCTTGAGCAACCAATCTTTGGTAAACCTTAGATTGTCCTCGACAATTGCTTAATCATTTTAGTCATATCCAATTCTAGACCTTTTCCCTTCATAATGCCCCAGGCATTTGGAAAATTTTAGAAAGGATAAATATAACACATGTAATTGATCCTATATCCGAAGCATATGGGACACGATTCATGATGTCTCACATAAAGACTAAACCAGTCTTTTGCTATAATATTTCCATTTCAATTTGCCAAGTTCTCAAAATTCAGATTATGAAAAGGTATGCCGTAATCATAATCGAATTTTAGAACGCAAATAATGGACCCATATATAGAATTTCCTTATGTTGAGCCATTCCAACATGAAATTCATATATATATCCTTGATTAAATACGATTAAAATCTCAATCTAAGCTTTTAGAATTGAAATGAAGTATAATTTCCTCTCCCTTAATTATAGCAAAACAACGTTTTCAATCCCTGCAGCCACACGAATTGAAACTTTTGTTTTCTATAATTAACATTGCTAACTTGCAACACTAACAATAATTATCATGCTCCCACTAACATTATGATTATTAGCATAACACTTATGCTCCCACTAGCTTTGACATGTACTCAGAAATCAGCTGGACTTCTAGAAATCAATACTTTATTGACTTCCTTACCAAAGTTCAGATTTCTGATACGAGATGCTTTGATAAAACTTTATCAAAATCATACACCTTTCCTTAGATAGCATGCATGTGTGTCTAAAAAATTTCAGAACTATGAAAAGGGATGCCGTAATCATAGTCTCAATTGTTTAGACCTTTTGCCATCTGCTTCAAATCTACTTGGTGGAAGTGTTTCCTCACCATCATTTTCATGAATCAGAGAGAAACCTTATGCCCTTAGATTTTATGGTGTATGTGTTCTTATGCATGTGAATCGTCAAAACCATAGTCACAAGAGAAGGATAATGACAAATCCAAACTCATATGGACTGAACTTATGCAATCTTAACTTCTTGCCACCTGGCAGTACAGGGCCTGCCATTGCTTCCAAGTTGTTATGCAACCAATTAAGAACTTTCAGAACTCCTATGCAAAGACAACTTTAACTGGAATGGGCACAGAATATCTCAACATGATAGGTTATAAACCTCAAGTCGTGTGCTAGTGAAGAACCTCAGGTTTTATTCTTGATTAGTTCTTGAAATTCTTTCAGGATCTTTTAGACTCCCACTGTCTCCTTGACCTATAAGACTTTCTTGCCAAATATTCAAGAGATAGTGTGGATTCTAATCAAGACAGACACTTAACACAATTGGCCTTAGTTGATCTTTGTTTTATCCAAAACATCACAAATTACCAATTTCAAATGTACAAGAGTAGAAAACTTTTACTCTTACATTTGACAAGTGTTTTTAAACATCTTTTAAGACATGTCACCCAAGTTACAATCTTAGAGTATAACTCTAAGAATTGTTTTTGGAACGATGTATGAATCATCTTCTTGATTTAACCACTTCAACAATTCATAACTCCTCTTCTTAACTATCAGAATGCACTTAGAGGATGAATTGTGATAAGGTATCAAAATCATTAAGATGATCTTAAAACATGATACTAAAGTACTCTCCCATCTTTTCAGAATTGAGAAACTTTTATCCTTCTGCCTAATTTGATTCTTCTCATTCGTTCTGTCATACATTGAAACTTTTCCAATGTCTCAGAATTATACTTAAGCTTGTAAGTATAATCATATTTACTAAGCCTTAGTAAATCATGACGAATAGTCTTATCGATCTTTTATGGTGGACTTGATCAGTGCACAAGAATGTGTACTTGATCCCTTAGTCCTTCACTTGACTCACATATACATGTGAACAAGGAACTAGTCTTAATTTTCCAAAGTTGAAAATTCTCATTCATCATACTATACAACTTGCATGATTCCAAGTTTCTATCCAACTGAAACTTGGGTGATGAGAATCTTTCCTTATTTGGTAAATTTGGACACTACCACAAATGAAAGAATCAAATTCATATTTTCACTCTTGCTCTTAATGGAATCTTATAAGCAACAAAGATTTTCACAAATGCCATTGTAAGGATATTTTAAAATAAATAAAATCAAAAATTTTCCTTTTATTTTAAAAACTTTGCGGAAAAAACTATCCTTACAGTGCAAAAGCACATGAAAACTTTGTTGTTATCTATTCCTAAGCAATATATCATAACTCCTAAGAAGTAGCTCAAGAATCCGATCTTCAAACTATGCGATAGAAATCCATCTACGCGATCAGATTCAGCATATTCTTTCTTTAAGTTTCTTCACTTTTCTTTGATTCTTCAAACATCAACATGTGACCCAGCCACATCATGTAATAAGAATCTCCAAGTAGGAACTTAATAGAGTTAGACAATGGACTTTACCTGAAGTAGAGTCAAACTTATTGACTTTAACATCCTTAGGTAAATTTGGCAGCTTCGCAACCAATGCCCCTTCCTTTGGCAATGGACCCTTGATAATGGGACTATCTAAGACTTAGCCTCTCTCTTTACCATTTGGTCAACCGAGTTGACTATGGCCGATCCCTTTCCATTGGGAAGAGAGAGCTTTACTGGATATCCAATGTCATCATTGTCAATGTCCATAAAGTTTTAGGAAGTTGATCTTAGCAAATAGATAAGATCATTAAGGGTCTTGTCATAGTCTGTTTCATAGGAGTCCCAAAGGAACTCACTATGTGACTTAGAAAGTAGTTGAGCCACCAACTTTCTCAAGACTTTGACACCCAACTCTCCCGGCTTGTCAATATGTGACTACATCTCCAAGATGTGATCACACATAGACCTTTGCTTGCCAATAGGGCTTGAGTGACCTTAAACTTTTCAAGAACTTGTGGGTTAGGGAGAATAATTGGAGGAGGTGGAGGAAGTATGATATCCATGGGACATCATCTTCATTTAGGAAAGCTTGTTTCAAGAGATTTGGGAAGATCATAAATGTCTAGACCAGACATCTTTTTGGGAGATATTCAAGATAGTTGATTTAAAGTCCTTAATATGACACCCAATATGAAATATTAAGGCTAGGACCCAACAAACTATTTTATAACTTAGAACAGGGATGCCGTAATCCAAGCTATAAAATATTTGAAGGTAGGTGAATGACGATTCACCAATTTCCACCATGAAAAACGAAATAATTTATTAGGTTCTAATTGGATCTGAAAGTCCTAGATCTTTGAGATTCATTGAACTGTTCAAAGGCATGTTTCAATCTCGAGTGTGCCCTTCAGGTTTTGTGACTGGGATGCCGAGGATCAGAAAACAAGGTGTGACTAACCATGAAAATATACTTGGTACCCTTAATATTTACCCCTTAATCAGTGTGCCGGTTAACCACACACGCTCCACCGATACTATGATAAATATTAAGTTACCCTTTGCCTACCTTGTTAAGTCCAGGTTAGTGTGCCGGTTAACCACACACGCTCCACTAACGACTTAAGCAAAGTGCAAAGTGTAATTTCATGGGTTAGCACCAAATTCACATTTTCCTAAGTAACTAAGATTGGGTATTAATAAGAGTTTAGTTACTTAGTATTTATCATTAATACTTTTAATGAAAGGAGAATTATAGTCCTTGTCCTACCCGTTCGGCTAACGACCCTCCACCAGTCAAGGAAGCGGTGGGTGAGAGTGGACACCCATTAAACTACCATTTTATAGGCAGTAACCTTATACCCCCCTTATAGACCGGCTTCGTGAATGAGGCCTACTAACGGTAAGACTGACTTTACTCTTATACATATATATATATATATATATATATATATATATATATATATATATATAAATATTATTAACTTATAATATTATAAAGTATAAGGGTTGAATTTTAACTTTTAAAATTCTAAGGGCTAACTTGGAATTAAAGTATTCATAAGTGAAAACTTTTCAAATTCCAAAACTTGAGGGCAAGTTTTGAAACTATTCAAAACTAATTAATTCCATAACTTATGAGTTTAAAGTAGTTTTAATTAAAAAAAAAAACTCTTCAAGTTCCATAACTTGAGGACAAGTTATGGAAGACTTTAAACTAATTAATAAAAAAAAATAACTTTTTTTTATTGTAACTTATGGAACTAATTAAGGTTACACTTTTTTTTTTAATTTAATGAAGAGACTCTTGAACCTCCATAACTTGAGGACAAGTTATGGAGTCATAAAACCATTTAATTAGAACTAGACTCTTCATTTTGTAACCTTTGCCAACTTTTATGAGTTTTATGATTCTTAAATGTGACTTTTCATATAACTTGAGGACAAGTTACAAAAACACACTTTGGAATCAACTCTTAGATTAAAATGGATTGAAAACAACTATTTCACACAACTTTTCTATTAATTTAAGAACCTCATAAGAAGAAGATAATTCAAATCATCAATCTTCAAGAAATTAGCATGAACATACAAACTAATACAAATCTTGAAATTATGACAATTATCTTAGAAATTGGATTAGCATGAACATTACCACATCAAAAACAAGTTTATAAGTCCAAAAACATCTTAGGGTAATGCTCCTAGTCCAATTCCAGCCAAAACAATCGAGTATATGCATCCAACTCGATTTTTCAGCTACTTTTGCAAGTATAACAAGAAAACAAGCCTAGGCTCTGATACTACTGTTGGGTTATGAGCATTCTAACACTCCTAAGTGTACATGCAACCCTAAATACCTTGGATCTATGTTTTCTCTATTATACATACAATTATGAACATCCAAGGTATTATCCTAATCTAGCATACAAAATAATAAATATAACAAGATAGAATACATACCTCTTTGATGTAGAATGTCTTCATGAAGCTTGAGTGCCTAGTGCCCCAAGTGTGACACCTCAAATGGTTCACACAACACCAAATACACTTGGAATGACTTGAGAGAAACTTGAACACTCCTTGAAATCGTCTAGCCCTCACACTCACACATTAGTACACGATTTCTTGAGCCATGGGATTCTTTTATATGTTGGCTATTAGGGTTACACCATGTAACTCATAACTTTACCCATTCCTTATGCTCCATGGATTTTAACCTCCATGGAGTATCCATGGGTCACCCCATGGACTTAGTCCAACATAAGGAATCTTGGATCACAAGCCCACATATATAAGAATGAATGATTTACACAATCAACCCATAAATTTAATTAGTCTCCTTTTGATCACTTAATTAATTCCAAATTAATTCTTGATCAATACTAATTAAATAACCTTATTAATATATTGGAACTTATAATATATTAACCAACCTTAAGTGTTATTTCTCTCATTATAGTCTATCCAAATGCATGATGCCATGCAACCCAAATGGACCATGCCGGGTCGGGTCAAGTCTTACCAATTATAGTTATGGACTTAGACATTAATCCAACAATGGATACCCGGGATAAGGGTAAGGCGACCGTGGATGATGTGTCGATTGTACGGGAGTACCCAGATGTGTTCCCGAAGGATTTTCCTGGGGTGCCTCTAGAGAGGCAGGTGGAGTTTAGGATTGATCTGGTTCCTGGTGCGGCTACAATAGCCAAGGCACCACATCGGTTAGCTCCTCCATAAATGCAAGAGTTGTCTATACAGCTGCGGAAGCTGTTATACAAGGGGTTAATTCGACCGATCACTTTGCCGTGGGGAGCACTGGTCCTGTTTGTAAAGAAGAAGGATGGGTATTATCGGATGTGTATTGATCACCGGGAGTTGAATAAGCTAACGGTGAAGAACCATTATCCACTACCGAGGATTGATGAATTGTTTGATCAACTTCATGTTGCATCTTGGTTTTCCAAGATTGATCTACGTTCGGGTTACCATCAGATGAGGGTCAAAGAGGAGGATGTTCAGAAGACGGCCTTCCAGACTCGTTATGGTCATTACGAGTTCGTGGTGATTCCCTTCGGGCTCACCAATGCTCCAAACGCGTTCAAGGACCTCATGAACCGTGTATGCAGGCCGATGCTGGATCGGTCCGTGATTGTATTCATTGATGATATCTTGGTCTTTTCCAATACCCAGGAGTTGCATGAGGAACACTTGAGAGAGGTTTTGGAGACTCTGAGGAGGGAGAGCTTTTTGCGAAGTTCTCCAAGTATGAGCTCTGGTTGCACGAGGTGCAGTTTTTGGGGCACCTTGTCAACCAGAATGGTATTCTGGAGGATCTGGCCAAGGTCGAGGTCGTGATGAGATGGGAGGTTCCGAGGTCTCCATCTGAGATTCAGAGTTTCCTTGGTTTAGCAGGTTATTATCGGAGATTCATCCAGGATTTCTCCACGATAGCGGTTCCTCTGACTGGGTTGACGAAGAAGACCGTCACTTTTCGTTGGGACCTGAGCAACGGGTAGGTTTTGAGACCCTAAGGCAGAGATTGTGTGAGGCGCCGATTTGGACCCTGTCAGAGGGTGTTGAGGACTTCATGGTTTATTGTGATGCATCGATCATGGGTTTGGGTACAGTCCTGATGCAGAGGGGTCGCGTGATCGCTTATGCTTCAAGGCAGCTGAAGCCTCATGAGGTGAATTATTCAACGCATGATTTAGAGCCGGTGGCTGTGGTTTTCACCCTCAAGATTTGGCAACATTACATTTATGGGATCCGTTGTACTATTTACACGGATTACAAGATCCTGAGGTATCTGATGGATCAGCCGAATCTGAAAATGAGGCAGCACCGGTGGTTGGATGTGGTGAAGGATTGTGATTGTGAGATTCTTTACCATCCGAAAGGCCAATGTGGTGGCCGATGCTCTCAGCCTCAAGGCGGTTGCGGATCCGATCAGGTATATTTGTTTGAGGATGACCGTGATTACTCCGCTTTTGGAGCGGATTTCAGGTCGAGGCTATGGAGGAAGAGCACCGGAAGAGTGAGCGCATAGTGGGCCAGGTGGATTCCTTTGATTATGATAGCTGAGGGTTATTGACTCTTCATCGGAGAGTATGGGTTCCGTATTGGGGAGGTGTGCGTCAGGTTCTGATGGAGTAGGCGCACAAATAGAGGTTCTCCATTCATCTTGGGGCGACGAAGATGTATAGAGATCTTTGTCTTGATTATTGGTGGCCCTGCATGAAGCGGGATGTAGCTTGGTATGTGGAGAGGTGCTTGACTTGCAGGAAAGTCAAGGCCGATCATCAGCGACCCCACAACAAGATACAGTTGTTGGATATTCCCGTTTGGAAATGGGAGGAGATTACCATGGATTTCATTACGAATTTGCCTCAGGCTGCGCGCGGAGTGGATTCGATTTGGGTCATCGTGGATCGATTGACCTAGAGCATGCATTTTATCCCGATTCAGGAGAGTATCTCTGCGGAGAAGTTGGCTGAGGTATACATCAGGGAGGTTGTAGCACGACATGAGGTGCCGGTTTCGGTGGTTTCAGATAGGGACGTCCGGTTCACTTCCATATTTTAGAAGAGGTTCCACGGAGAGTTGGGTACTCGTCTCCATTTCAGTACGGATTTCCATCCGCAGACTGATGGTCAAAGCGAGCGGACTATTCAGACCTTGGAGGATATGCTTCGGGCATGTGTTTTGGATTTCGTTGGGAGTTGGGATATGTATCTTCCATTAGCGGAATTTTCGTATAACAACATCTATCACGCCAGCATCGATCGACCTCCTTTTGAGATGCTCTATGGGAGGAAATGAATGACCCCGATTTGTTGGGGCGAGGTCGGTAAGCGACTCATGGGAGTACGAGGTGGTACTCAAGACTACTGAGTTGATATAGCAGGTTTGGAGTAGACTCTAGACAGCTCAGAGTCGGCAGAAGAGTTATGCCGACAAGCACCGATCAAATCTAGAGTTCCAGGTTGGGGACATAGTTCTCCTGAAGGTTTCACCTTGAAAGGGTGTCATCCGATTCAGGAAGAGGGGCAAATTGGGCCCCATTTATATCGGTCCTTTCAGGGTTTTGGACTGGGTGGGCCGAGTTGCTTATCGCTTGGATCTTCCCAAGGAGCTCAGTCAGATCCATAGCACATTCCACGTCTCTCAGTTGCAGAAATGTTTAGTGGATGATTCTGCGGTGGTACCATTGGAGGATATTCAGGTGGATGGTCGCCTGAATTACATCGAGAGACCGGTAGTGATTTTGGACTGGAAGACAAAAACCGTGAAGAACAACGTTGTTGAGTTGGAACAAGTTCAGTGGCAGCATCGCAAGGGTTCATAATAGATGTGGGAGTCGGAGTACGAGATGAGGGAGCATTACCCAGAGTTAATTGAGGCAGCGGACTTGGAGGACGAAATCTGATTCAAGTTGGGGAGAATTGTAACATTCAAGTTTTGGTAAGTTTCTCTTTTAGCCTTTAATGCAAAAATTGTTAACATTTTGGTCCCCTGGTTCGTACGCGGAGCTTACTCTATGAGTACGCTTAGTGTACTAGCCCATTTGATGATCGCGGGTTTCACCCACGTACACAGCGCGTACGTGGAGTACGCATGGCATACGTAGTGATGGGGAAAACCCTAATTTTTAAGGTTTGCACCCTATTTAAACCTCATTATAACATCTTTTGGTCACTTTTGATCAGCCTCCATCTTCCCTTACCCTGAAAACGAAACCCTAAGAGCATTTGGTGAGTTTTGAGCTTGAGAGTGATTTGTTGGTGTTTTGTGCTGAAGAAGAAGAAGAAGAGGAACACTTGGAAAAGTAGCTTGGGCTTGTAGATACAGGATCACATTCTCATTTGCAAGCGTTTTCAGGTAAAAAGCTCACACCTTGATGATCATTTGTGTTAGATCTACTTTATGGTGTTTCTTGGGCATTTTTGAGTCTTTTGAAGTAAAGATGAACTATTGATCTACTCCAGAAGCAATGGATGCTAGATCTAATCTCCATTTAGGCCATATGTTCATAAAAATGCAAACTTTATGGATGTTTTTGTTTTGTGCAAGTATTAAGACCTTTATTAAGCTCTTTTTGAGCTTTTAGTCCCATTAATCCATGCATGAGTGTAAAGTTGCCAACTTTACGTGATAAATCACCCTTAGGAACCATATCTGAGTGTTTGAAAACATGTCTTAACTGTTTAAGTGCTTAATGAAGAAGATTAGTGATCAGGGGAGTACGTTGGGCGTACAAGCTGAGTACGCCTCGCATACCCAGCAGATGGGCTTTTAGGCTCGGCAATCTTCGGTATTGGGCCATAGTTTGGGTTTGTAAGTTTGGGCCTTATTGGGTCATTAGACTTCTGTTTTGGACTTTGGAATAGTATGTTGAGCTTCCTTGGGTTTAGGCCCATGATGGTTTTGTTGGATAAGGTGTCTAAGTCCATAACTATTTCTGGTATGTACTTGACCCGACCCGGCATGGTCCATTTGGGTTGCATGGCACCATGCAATTGGATAAACTAAAATGAGAGAAATAACACTTATGGTTTATTAATATATTATAAGTTCTAATATATTAATAATATTATTTAATTAGTTTGATCAAGAATTAATTTAGAATTAATTAAGTGATCAAAAGATAACTAATTAAATATATGGGTAGATTATGTAAATCTTCCATATCTTATATAGTGGACTAAGAGGCTCCATGGATTATCAAGTTGGGTTCCACCCATAGGATGCTCCATGGATGCTCCATGGGAGTTACAAACCCATGGGTCATGGAAATGAAGAGTCATGACACATTAGGGTTTACATGGTGTAACCCTAGATGTGTCAACACTATATAAGAAACCCATTCTCCACCAAAATAGGCTACACTATGAAACAAGAGGGCTAGAGCCGATTTTGCAAGTGTAAGATTCTCTCAAAGTTTACTCCTTTGCATTTGGTGTTGTGTGAAGAATTTGAGGCATCACACTTGGGGTGCTAGGCTCACAAAGTTTCAAGGATCATAATCAACAACAAGGTAAGTTATTCTATCTTTCATTCAAGTTAAAAATGTTCCCCATGTATGCTAGATAGGAATATAACCTTGGAATTCAACTTTGCATGATTATTAGACAAACATAGATCCAAGGTTATTAGGGTTGCATGTACACTTAGGAAGTGTTAGAATGCTCAAAACCCATCAGTGGTATCAGAGCCTAGGTTTGTTTGTTGTTTTTTTTTTGTGTGCAAACAGCTTGAAAAAAAAATCGTTTTTCTGTTTTCTGCTCGTATGAAAGTTTGCACATTTGTTGCTGGAAATGGACTAAAAACATTACCCTAAACTGTTTTGATGTTTTAAAGCTTGTTTTAGATGGTGTAATGTTTATGCTAATCCATTTACAATGGCAATTATTAAAATTACAAGTTTTTTTTTAAGTGTAATTTTTTATTGTTGAACGTGTTCATATTCATGTTCTTGAACTTATGAAGATTAGATGATCATAGGAATTGTTTGTAACATTCATGGTAGTTTAATTCATGATCATAATGTGTTTTAATGGAGTCCATAACTTGTCCTCAAGTTATGGAAAACCAAAAGTCTCACTTTTATTAAAGCCATTAAAAGAACACAAGAGTTATAAAAATGAAGAGTCTTCATTTTTATTACTCAATTAATTCATAAGTTATAAGAAATGAAAAGTTTTGGAAGTTTACAAAACTTGCCCTCAAGTTTTGGAACACGTAAAGTCTTGATTAAAACTTTAGTTCCAACCCTTAGAATTTTAAAAGTTAAAATTCAACCCTTATACTTTATAATATTATAAGTTACTAATATATATATATATATATATATATATATATATATGTATAACGTCAAGTCGTCTTACCCCTAGTACGTCTCATTCACGAAGCCGGTCTATAAGGGGGGTATAAGGTTGTTGCCTATAAAATGGCAACTTAATGGGTGTCCACTCTCACCCACCGCTTCCTTGATCGGTGGAGGGTCGTTAGCCGAACGGGTAAGACAAGGACTTATAAATTCTCATTAAAAGTATGATGAATATTATAAAGTAACTAAATGCTTTTATTAAATTCCCAGTCTTAGTTACTTTAGGAAAATGTGAATAAGGTGCTAATCCATGAAATTACACTTTACACTTTGTTTAAGTCGTTGGTGGAGCGTGTGTGGTTAACCGGCACACTAACTTGGACTTAACAAGGTAGGTAAAGGGTGACTTAAGGTTTACCATAGCATCGGTGGAGCGTGTGTGGTTTACCGGCACATCGATTGAGTGATAAACCTTGAGGGTACCAAGTGATTTGCATGGTTACTTCACACCTCGTTTTGTGATCCTCGGTATCCCAGTCATAAAACTTGGAGGGCACACTTGAGATTGAAACATGCCTTTGAAAAGTTCATTGAATCTCAAAAGAATCTAGGAATTTCTAAGAACCAATTAAAAACCTAATATTTATATTTCGTTTTTCATGGTGGAAATTGGTGAATCGTCATTCACCTACCTTTCAAATATGTTATAGCTTGGATTACGACATACCTCTTCTAAGTTATAATATATTGTGATTGGATCCTAGCCTTAATATTACATTTGGGTGTTTTATTAAGGACTCTCTTAATATCTAAACTAATCTTGTTCTCTTCTTTCAGATGTCTTCAAACAATGCTGCTTCTGGCTCTAATCCTAATGGCTCCTTTACCCTTATGAACTTGTGTGGGAAAGTCACTTTTGATGGATCCAACTTCAATGAATGGATCAGAAACATCAGGATGATTACCCGCTACGAGGACAAAGAATATGTCCTTGACAAGGAGCTTAAGGAGATTGATGAGACCACTGCAACTCCCCAGGAGATCGCTGACTTCCGGGCACATGAAAGGGATGCTACAAAAGTGGCATGCATCATGTTGGCCACCATGACAGCGGAACTCCAAAAGTCCTATGAGGACTTCTACCCTTTTGAAATGCACCAAGATCTGATGGAAAGATACCATCAAAGTGTACGACAAGAGAGGTATGAAATCATATGCTCTATCATAACAACCATGATGAAGGATGGGGAATCCGTCACGAGCCACATGCAGAAAATGCAAAGGTATGTGGATCAGTTGCTGAAGCTTAATGTGAACTTCCCTGAGGAGCTTGCAATAGATATCATTTTGCACTCCTTACCATCGTGCTATGATCAATTCCGCATGACATATCACATGAATAAGGAAGAGGTCACACTCAGCAAACTTCAGGGACTCCTCAAGACCGCAGAAACAGGTCTTAAGGGTAAGTCGGTTGTTAACACTCCTACTCCAAACTCCGCCCCGGTTTTGGCAATCGGGAAAGGTAGAGGGAAGAAGAGGAAGAGCTCTTCGAAGGGTACCAATGCTAGGACCCTTGATGGCTCTTCTTCAAGTGGAACCAAGAAAGGTTTTGTCACTCCTTCTTCTGACCCTAAAGAGACTGAATGCTTCTATTGCCATGAAAAGTCACATTGGAAGCGGAACTGCCCAAAGTACCAGCAAGATGTGAAGGATGGGAAAGTTAAACCCAACCATGCAGGTATTTACACTATCTTATCTAATAACTCACCCCATTCTAACTCTTGGGTCCTTGATACCGGTTGTGGTATTCATATCTGTTCTGATTTGCAGGGACTAAGAAGAAGTGAGAATGTGGAGCATGGAAGAATAAACTTAATCATGGGGAATAGGAAAGCTTTACCTGTCACCAAGATTGGAGTTTATACTTTATCGCTAAGTAGTGGGTTTAGTTTAGATTTAAATAAATGTTGTTATTCGCCAGAAATGGCAAGAAATATTATTTCCTTTCATGCATTGTATAAACAAGGTTTCACCTTTTCATTTGATAATGAAGTTGGTTCGATTAATGCTTTCTTTAATAATGTTCTAAAGCATTACCTTGTGATGGTGTGTATGAAACTGTATCTGTGGTTGATAACTTAGGAAATAATGTATTGTGTATTGATTCTGTTAATGATAATAACTTGGATAAAGCATCATTATGGCATTGTCGTCTTGGACATATAAGCAAGAAACGCATAGGCCAACTCCAAAAGGATGGAGTATTGGAGTCATTTAACCTAAAGTCAGATGATAGTTGCGAATCATGCTTACTTGGAAAAATGACAAAGTCACCCTTCACAGGTTCTTGTGAGAGGGGTGAAGGTTTGTTGGATCTTATACACACGGATGTGTGTGGGCCCTTTAAACATGCCACAAGGGATGCTAATCGTTATTATTTGACTTTTACTGATGATTACAGTAGATATGGATATGTCTACTTAATCAAGCATAAGTCAGAGACTTTTGAGAGGTTTAAAGAGTTTAAACAAGAAGTCGAGAATCAATTGGGCAGGAACATTAAGATGCTTCGATCCGATCGAGGTGGTGAGTATCTTAGTTCAGAGTTCCTCGACTATCTTAGGGAATGTGGGATTGTCTCACAATTGACACCTCCCAGGACACCGCAGTTGAATGGTGTAACTGAGAGGCGTAATCGAACCTTGTTGGATATGGTTCGTTCCATGATGAGTCGAGCTTCGCTACCAATCTCATTTTGGGGGTATGCCTTAGAGACTGCCGCCCATATCCTTAATCTAGTTCCCACAAAGAAAGTTGCCAAAACTCCTCATGAGATGTGGACTGGTAAAGTACCCAAACTAGACCACATTAAGATTTGGGGTTGCGAGGCTTTCGTGAGACGCGAGACTCATGATAAGCTCGAACCTCGAAGTGAGAGGCGTATTTTCATCGGCTACCCACATAAATCCTTTGGTTACCTCTTCTACAAACCTAGTGAGAATGTGGTCTTTGTAGCTAGGAGGGCTTTCTTTCGAGAGAGAGAGTTCATAAGCCAAGGAGACAGTGGGAGGCAAGTTGACCTTGAAGAAATTCAAGAGTCAAGTGGTGAAGGAACTTCAAACCCTAGCACTCAACTTGAGGAGGAAACTCCTGTTGAGCCAATTGACAAGTCTGTACCTCTGAGGCGTTACACAAGGGTTAGGAATGCACCTGAGTATTACTATGGATTCCATATTACTGCGGAAGGTGATACACTTATCAGTGATGAGACACTGATAGGTCTGGATGAACCTAACAGTTACGCGGAAGCCATGGCAGGCCCTGAGTCAGCCAAGTGGAAAGAGGCAATGGACAGCAAGATACAGTCCATGTATGACAATCAAGTTTGGAACTTGGTTGAGAATGTACCAGGTCGTAAGACTATAGGGTGCAAATGGATCTTCAAGAAGAAGACCGACATGGATGGTAATGTACACACTTATAAGGCACGACTGGTTGCAAAGGGTTTCTCACAAACTCCGGGAGTTGATTATGATGAGACCTTTTCTCCAGTGGCCAAGATTAAGTCTATTAGGGTTCTGTTAGCCATAGCTGCATTTCATGACTATGAAATATGGCAAATGGATGTCAAAACCGCTTTCCTTAATGGAAAGTTGGCTGAGGATGTTTACATGAGTCAGCGAGAGGGTTTTGTCAATACAGAGTACCCTAATAGAGTGTGTAAGCTTGAGAAATCCATTTATGGGTTAAAGCAAGCACCTCGCAGATGGAATCTTTGCTTTGATGAGAAAGTCAAAGAATTTGGCTTTTCTAGGAGTGAAGATGAATCTTGTGTATATGTCAAAGCTAGTGGGAGTATAGTTAGCTTTTCGGTATTGTATGTGGATGACATACTACTCATAGGAAATGACATCCCAACTCTGCAGGAAGTTAAGTCCTGGCTTGGGAAGTATTTCTCTATGAAGGACCTAGGAGAAGCTGCCTATATTCTAGGGATAAGGATCTTGAGAGACCGGAGTAAAAGACTAATTGGACTTAGTCAGAGTACTTACTTGGATAAGGTGTTGAAGAGATTCGGCATGCAGGACTCCAAGAAAGGAGAGTTACCCATCCAGAGTAAT
This sequence comes from Lactuca virosa, assembly GCF_052849685.1. NCBI lineage: Eukaryota > Viridiplantae > Streptophyta > Magnoliopsida > Asterales > Asteraceae > Lactuca > Lactuca virosa. The sequence goes on from NC_136428.1 coordinate 31,018,434, forward strand.
GCCAGATTGAGTAAGACACAAAGCCCTAGTATTGAGGCTGAGATAGCAAAAATGAGTCGAATACCTTATGCTTCGGCTGTAGGATCGATCATGTATGCTATGACGTTTACTCGACCTGATGTAGCCTTTGCTTTGAGCATGGTTAGCAGGTATCAGGGGAACCCTGGCAAGGCACACTGGACTGCGGTAAAGAATATCCTCAAGTACCTACGGAGGACTAAGGACTGGGTCCTTACCCTCGGTGGGAGTGAAGACTTGAGAGTTGTAGGGTATAGTGATGCTAGCTTTCAGACTGATAGGGATAATTTCCGCTCTCAGTCAGGCTGGGTCTTTACCTTAAATGGAGGAGCAATTTCTTGGAAGAGTTCCAAGCAAGAGACAGTGGCTGATTTAACTTGCGAATCAGAGTATATAGCAGCTAGCGAGGCAGCAAAGGAGGCGATATGGCTGAAGAACTTCATTGGAGACCTTGGAGTTGTACCAGCTATTAAAGAGCCAATGGAAATTTTCTGTGATAGTGAAAGTGCAGTTGCCTTAGCCAAGGAACCAAGGGATCACGGGAGATCCAGACACATCGACAAAAAATATCATTTCATCAGACATCGAATAGAAGAAGGACTCCTCGTGGCAAAGAGGGTATCATCGGATGAGAATCCAGCAGATCCCCTCACGAAGGGACTGACTCGGGTTAAGCATCTCCAGCATGCTCGGAGCATAGGGCTGAAGGATGATATTAGATTTAGTAGTTAGATAACCTTGAAATTTGTAAAGTGTAATTGACATCAGATGATGAATAAAAGGTGTTTTATTTATGAGTAAAGTGTTGCTATCTCTTGTCGATCGTTTACTATATTTCTTTTGCATGTTTTGACTTCCAGAATAATTATGTTTGGTATATCATATTATTCGAACCTCCACACTCGGTCATATGTTGGAAGTAGGTATGAATCAAGACTGTCATGATTGGTTGCAGAGGTCTAAGTTGTTGTACATGGCTACAACACTCATGAGTGCTCATAAGTTCTGAGCATTGGACTCAACCCACGCTCACTGGAATCACTTCATGGAATTTATCTCGAGTGATCGTGAGACGGTAGTATCATATAAGTCTTCAAACCTAGAGATATGATTTGTTACTTATGAGTTGGTTATGCATTGATTGTACGTTAACGCATTGGTAACTCGATGTTATAAAACGTGCTTTTGTGTATAATTCAATGAGTGGTAGAACAAACATATGAGTCGAAGTTTATCTGTTCCTTCTTGGATTAGAAGCTGATATCTGGGCCCCTCGATGATTTTGTTTTGACCTATGTACCGGGCCCGGTCAGAACTAAGTTGATGTGTTCAATTAAGTTCTTTGTCAAACAAATCGGAAATCGGGAAACAAACTGCTGGACACAAAGTAAGACACTGTTCCATGTATTTGTCTGACTGATATCTAGAACAGAGGATTATATGATCACTTATCTTAAATGGCGTATCATCATCTTCTCAGTTCCGAGAGACCTTGAAAGAGCTACGATTGCCGATCGGTTCCTGAAGTATTGCAGTTATAGTTATTTGACTTATCCAAGTGGGAGACTGTTGGATAAGGTGTCTAAGTCCATAACTATTTCTGGTATGTACTTGACCCGACCCGACATGGTCCATTTGGGTTGCATGGCACCATGCAATTGGATAAACTAAAATGAGAGAAATAACACTTATGGTTTATTAATATATTATAAGTTCTAATATATTAATAATATTATTTAATTAGTTTGATCAAGAATTAATTAAGTGATCAAAAGATAACTAATTAAATATATGGGTAGATTATGTAAATCTTCCATATCTTATATAGTGGGCTAAGAGGCTCCATGGATTATCAAGTTGGGTTCCACCCATAGGATGCTCCATGGGAGTTACAAACCCATGGGTCATGGAAATGAAGAGTCATGACACATTAGGGTTTACATGGTGTAACCCTAGATGTGTCAACACTATATAAGAAACCCATTCTCCACCAAAATAGGCTACACTATGAAACAAGAGGGCTAGAGCCGATTTTGCAAGTGTAAGATTCTCTCAAAGTTTACTCCTTTGCATTTGGTGTTGTGTGAAGCATTTGAGGCATCACACTTGGGGTGCTAGGCTCACAAAGTTTCAAGGATCATAATCAACAACAAGGTAAGTTATTCTATCTTTCATTCAAGTTAAAAATGTTCCCCATGTATGCTAGATAGGAATATAACCTTGGAATTCAACTTTGCATGATTATTAGACAAACATAGATCCAAGGTTATTAGGGTTGCATGTACACTTAGGAAGTGTTAGAATGCTCAAAACCCATCAGGTTTTTGGGCCCAATTTGGAAGATTGGGCCATAAATTGGGCTTTGGGTGCCATTTAGGATTTGGTCCTTTCGAGTAGTTGAGTTGGGCTTTGACTTTGGGCCAAGTTAGATAAAGGGTAAAATGGTATTTTACCATGGCTATGGGCTAAGTAGCTTAGTCTCTTGGTTATGAGTCGAGATCTACTTAATAATTGGAGGTTATTTTCATGAAGATAGCCCGGGGATTTTCTAGACCAGCAGACAGAGATTCATTTGAGTGATTCAGCAGCTAGAGGTGAGTTTCCTCACTGTGTTTAGCGGGTCGAAGGCACCAATGTCAACCCATGGTTTGTTATGATATGATTCTAGATGTTTACGTGACTCTTGCATGTGTTATGTGCTTGTATGCTTACGGGTGGGGCCCACCATTCTGTATGCTATTTATCTTTGTGATTATCACATGTGTTATGTGTTTATTTGTTTATTTATTATATGTATACTGGGCGGGGACCGATGACTGGCGGGGCCCATTATGTGTTTATTATGTATGGTATGTGGTATTTTGGGGAACTCACTAAGCTTTGTGCTTACAGTTTTCAGTTTATGTTTCAGGTACTTCTGGTTCGAAGGGAAGAGCCCGGGATGATTGCAGTTCACACACCACCTCATTCCGTATTTTATGATTGCTATGATGTTTTATGATGTATTTGATACACTTTGTTCCACTATGGTTTTCATGATGATGTTTTGGATAATAGTTTTATTAATTTAAAAACGAAAATTTTTGGTCTTAATTTTGGTACATTACATCGATGGTAGTGGTTCACGAGGAATACGATGGATTAATAAGGCGGAGATGGCGAAGGAATGGCTGAGGCAGCTATAAGAATTGGTTGTGACGACGATGAGATATCAGGCGAGATGGGAGACGAGATCGATGGAAGAAGGAAGAAGAAGGGTGGAGTATGCGATAGGAATATATGTATGTTCCTTTTTTGTTTTAGGTTTAAAGGTGTGGAGAAGTGGTTTATAGAGCGAAGTCCAATGTTGTATGGCGCAAAGTACGCGTAAAGGTGTTTAAGTTAGAAGACTTTTAAAAAAACAAACAACTACGAGATGGAAAGTGTTGCGCGTGTGCTGCGTCACCCAACAATCAGTGGTTTGAAGAGGTTTTTTACGTTCAACCTCACACAACTATCTTCATTATCATGCATTCTCATTAATTCTTATTCATCTTTGTTCTCACGTATCGCATTTTACTTATTTTCATTCTTACAGAATACGATCATCAATAACACATTCTGATAACAATCTGACAGAATACAAATCATAAAAAAGTCTATAATACCCTTATAGACGATTTAATTAGTGAGAATGTGTGATAATGACAATAGCTATGTGGGATTGAACGTATTCACATTACCACACAACATATTTTATTAATCATTCTCACGGAATAGCGATGTACACACGTCTGCACACTAGATGTACATCCACATTTGAACATAGCCATATATATATATATATATATATATATATATATATATATATATATATATATATATATATATATATACAGAGAGAGAGAGAGAGAGAGAAATCTGTGAGAGAGAAAGTGAAACTTTTAAGAGTGATTTAAATGTTACAAATCAAAAATGGCATTGCTACAAACGACCAATATATCACAAGTGTTGGCAATCAACTTTTATAGTTCTTGATTTGAATGTTTATGTGCATTTATGTCTGATTATGTTCATTTATGTTTTTTAAAGTGTGTTCATTTATGATCGTTTATGTTCGTTTTATTAGGGTGTAAGTTTTCAACAATAAATGATTTCTTCAACCAAAAGGTTTCTAGCCCAGCGGTATCCGGTGTTGCCCTCCCTCTTGAGGTTGAGGGTTCAAGTCCCGTCGTGGACATAGGTGGATTTAAGGTGTAGTTTAGGAGCAGGTTAGATTTGTCGTTTCAAAAAAAATGATTTCTTCAATAAAGTATCAAATGCAAAACGACAAACAAGTCACAATCAATTTACATGGTTCACACGATCATGACGAGCGGATATGTCGATGGTGAACACAAGATAGAGTTTTTATTATTTATGTTGTTAAATGCTTCAGTACAATACATTAGGTTACACAAATGTATGAAGTATAAATACTAGTTGTCTAAATTAAAACTCTAAATAAGTCCAAGCCCACAAAATGTTGACAAAATTGGCTCATGACGCATTTTGATATCGTTTTTCATAATGAAAAAGCCCACAATTTAACAATATCCCAATTGGAGGTTGATTAACAAATCTGCTACCATCTAAACTAGAACTTTGTAACCTCCATGTCTCTCTAGTTTGTGCCTTCTCTTCAAGTAGTTGGAAGGTCAGTTGTAGCCATGCATAATTTCAACTTCTCTATAGTAACCACCTTGGTAAACATGTTTGTTGGATTCTTCGTACCAATAATTTTCTTTAAGTTCTGAATCTCATCACTTATTAGTTCTCTGATATGGTGTTACATCATCTGAATGTGTTTCGTCTTATTGTGAAACATCATATTCTTTGCCAAGTGAACTATGCTTTGGTTGTCACAATGCAGTTGATTGTTGTACCATTGGAATCATCAACCATATAAGCTTCCTACTTGTTTCCTCAATCTCCATGTGCTCTACTTCTATGGTTGAAAGAGCAACACTCTTCTATAACCTGGACATCCAACCAAGGTGAGGATACATTATGCTAAGGTGGATCACTTGACCCATCTAAAATTAAAAAGTTTACAACAAATTATATAGAAAAAATATTAAGGACCTACCTTAAATATTTTGAAGAACCTACCTTAATGTGTTTGGCAAAAAAAAACAAAAGATATAAACTATAGACAATAAAAGAAAATTATATTTTTGGCACGAAGGAGTCCTACATTGACTCCAATAAGAAAATGGTGATGGGGATTTTTGTTATTATTAGATGCTTTCTTTTTCATTTTTCTACACCATAAGCTTGTCGATGTATGGTTGAGACAGGCTAACTCCAAATATAAGTTGGTTTTATTCAAAATTTAAGTAATAGCTGATTTGGTCTCGGTCCTTTCACCATAAATTTGTATACATGCTTAACCAGTTATTTTTCTAGTTGAACCGACCCGGTTGAACCTAGTTTTCTCTTTAATTGGCTAGGTTAAATTCTGTTATTGAACTATGTGATTTTTTATTTTAGACTAGTCACTGCATCCAACTGATTGTGGTGTCTAAGCTCATAACTATAATTGGGATGTACTTGACCCGACTGTAGCATGGTCCTTTTGGGCTGCCTTCATCAGTGCAATTTGATAGGGTGGACTTTTGAGAATAAGGTTATTTATGATTTATTAATATATTACAAGTATAATATATTAATATGAAATCATACTATTTAATTAGTATTGATCAACAATTAATTTGGAATTAATTTAGTGATCAAAAGAGACTAATTAAATATATGGGGATTGATTGTGTAAATCAATGATTCTAATAGTGTGGTCTAATGATCCATGGTTATTTAGGATGGGCTAAACCAATGAGATAATCCATGGATAGTCCATGGAGGTTAACCCATGGAGCCTAAGTATATGAAAGGTCATTAGGGTTTACAAAGTGTAACCCTAGCATTTGACACACTATAAATAGAGTCCCCTAGAGCTAAAATCAGTTGCCTTATCATTCCAAGAGAGTGATACACGATTTTGAGCTTGCTAACCTATTCTCTCAAGCCTCCTCTTGCATATGGTGTTTGTGAACCATTAGAGGCATCACACTTGGGGTGCTCAAGATTTCAAAGGCCAAGAACTACTAGTCCTTCTAAAAGGTATGTCATCTAACTAGATGTGTTATTCAATTGTTCAAATGTATGCTAGTTAGGAAAATGCTTTGGAAAATTGAAAATATGCATGTATAATTAGAGAAAACATAGATCCAAAGCATTTAGGGTTGTATGTGCACCATAGGAGTGTTATAGTGCTCAAAACCCAACAGTGGTATCAAAGCCTAGGATTGTTTTCTATTATATTTGATGCTTACTAGTTTTTCAAAGCTGAAAAAGTCGAAATTTTGGCCTCTGACTGGTGAACTCGCCGAGTCCATGAACAGATTCGACGAGTCCACTCAGTAACAGAGCAACTCGCCGAGTCCAGTTCATGCACTCGAGGAATTGAAGGCTCTGTTTGCAGAATTTCGAGTTTCTTGGCCTGGTTTGGATTGAGAACAATACCACAAACTGTTTTGGATCATTTAAAATGTTTTTTATGATATGGTAGTGCTTGTACTCATCCAACCACAAGATAATTGTCAAAGTTTTAAAATAATTGTTGTTTTTATATGATAAACAAAATTGCTTTCAAATTGTTGACTAGAAATTATCTTGATTATGATTTTAGTTAGATCATTGATTATGTGATAATTTTAGTTGATTAAAAAAATGATCTAGATGAATTTTAATGACCTCTATAAGTTGTCCTCAAGTTATGGAAAATGAAAAGTCTCATACATTAAAATGGCATTAAACACAAATGTTATGAAAATGAAAGGACAATTGTCAAATATTAAGATAATAGGTTAATTATTTGTATTATTTAATATGAATTGACTTGCTACATGAGTTAGATTAGATCAATAGAATATTATATGATAATTTTTGTTAGAATTGATCTAAATATTCTTTAATGAGTTCCATAACTTGTCCTCAAGTTATGAAACATCAAAAGTCTTTTCATAAATGTTTTAATGAACTCCATAACTTGTCCTCAAGTTATGGATTATCAAGAGTCTTTTCATAAAACACACATTGAACTCATAAGTTATGGATATGAAGAGTGTTGACAAGTTTCAAAACTTGCCCTCAAGTTTTGGAATTTGTAATGTCTCACTTTTGAAACATTTAAGTTCCAAACCTTAGAATTTTAAAAGTTTAAAACTCAACCCTTATACTTTATAATATTATAAGTTTAATATATATATATATATATATATATATATATATGTATAAGACAAGTCAGTCTTACCGTTAGTAGGCCTCATTCACGAAATCGGTCTATAAGGGGAGTATAAGGTTACTGCCTATAAAATAGCAGTTTAATGGGTGTCCATTCTCACCCACCGCTTCCTTGACTGGTGGAGGGTCGTTAGCCGAACGGGTAGGATAGGACATTAATTCTCCCTCATTAAAAGTATAATGATAAAAAATAAAGTAACTAAACTTTTATTAAATTTCCAATCTTAGTTACTTTAGGAAAATATGAAAATGGTGCTAATCCATGAAATTACACTTTGCACCTTGTTAAGTCGTTAATGGAGCGTGTGTGGTTAACCGACACACTAATCTGGGACTGACAATGTATGGTAAAGGGTAGATTGATGTTAATCATATATTAATGGAGCGTGTGTGGTTAACCGGCACATTGATTAGGTCATCTGTAACATTGGGTGTACCAAGCAAGTTTGCATGGTTATTCACACCTTGTTTGTGATCCTCGGCATCCCAGTCACAAACTTGAAGGGCACAATCGAGATTTAAACATGCCATTGAAAAGTTCAATGAATCTCAAAGGATCTAGGAATTTCAATCCAATTAAAACTTAATAATTTATTTCGTTTTAAATGGTGGAAATTGGTAAATCGTCATTTACCTACCTTCAAGTATTTTACAATTGGATTACGGCATCCCTCTTTGCAATTGTAAAATATTGTGTTGGGTCCTAGCCTTAATTTTTCATTTTGGGTGTTATATTAAGGACTTAAATCAACTAACTTGAATTTCTCCCTTTATAGATGTCTAGTTCGGACAACTATGGTCTTCCCGAATCTTTTGGAAAAAGCTTTCCACATGAAGATGATATTCTACAATATCATACTTCACTTCCTCCACCTCCTCCAATTATTCTCCCTGACCCACAAGTTCGAAGACTTGAAAAGTTCAAGGTCACTCAAGCCCTATTGGCTAGTAAACACCAAGATAGAAGGTCTGTGTGTGCACATGTCTTGGATATGAAGTCACACATTGATAAGCTGGGAATGTTGGGTGTCGTTTTCCCGAGGAAGTTGGCTGTTGACTTGGTTCTTCAGTCACTTCCCGAGTCGTATAGTCAATTTGTTAAAGACTACTACATGACAGACCGTGACGTGGCCCTTATTGATCTTACTTATTTTCTTATTGTTGCTGAATCAGCAATGATTTGGCGCAATGATCAAGAAAATTTGATTGGAATATCTACTTCCCAAGCTACCATGGACATAGGAAATGACATCCCGCCTCCTATGGGAAGGGAATTGGCTATGGTCAAAAGATTTGACCATAGGAGAAAAGCCAGTTCAGAGATAGTTCCATGTGCAAATGCAAAAGAGTCCACTTGTTTCTACTGTCATTTGAAGGGACATTGGAAGCGAAGCTGCCCTGAATACGTGAAAGATCTAAGAGAAGGTAAAGTCAAAAAGGTTTGACTCTACTTCAGGTAAGTTCACTATCTAACTCTATTAAGTTCCTGTTTGTATATTCTTAATACATGATGTGATAAGATTACATTTTGATGTTTTGTAGGATCAAAGGAAGCTTAAAGGAAAGGTATGCAGAGTCTGATCGCGAAGAGATGGATTTCGATCGCATGGTTCGTTGATCGGATTTTTGAGCTGCTGCTTAGGAGTTATGATAGATTGTTTAGAAATTTGTAATAACATAGTTTTCATTTGTAATTGCATTGTAAGGAAAAAAAATTTCGCACCTTTTATAAATAAATAAAATTTTGAATTTTTTATCTTATTTTATATTTCCTTGCAATGGCATATGTGAAAAATTGATGTTTGTATTTTTAGCAATATGGATTTGATTCTTTCGTTTGTGGTAGTGTCTAAATTTACCAAATAAGGAAAGATTCTCATCACCCAAGTTTAAGTTGGATAGAAACTTGGAATCATGCAACTTGTATTGTATGATGAATGAGAACCTTCATCTTTGGGAAATTAAGACTAATTCCTTTTTCACATGTATATGTGAGTCAAGTGAAGGACTAGGGGATCGGGTACACTTGGTTGTGCGCTGGTCAGGTCCACCACAAATAACGATAAGACTATTCGTCATGTTTACTAAAGTTTAGTAAATATGGTTATACTTACAAGATTAAGTGTAATTCTAAACCATTGGAAAAGTCTCAATGTATAGCAGAACGAATAAGAAGAATCAAAGTCGGCAGAAAGATAAAAGTTACTCCAATCTGAAAAGATGGGAGAGTACTTGAGTATTGTACTTTATGATTATCTTAGTGATTATGAAACCATATCACAATTGATCCTCTAAGGACATCTTAGTGCATTTGTTTGGCTAAAAAGAGGAATCAGGAATTGTTGAAATGGTTAAATCAATTAAGATGAATCATACTTCGTTCCAAAATCAGGTCTTAGAGTCATACTCTAAGATTGTATATTGAGTGACATGTCAGCAAATGTAAAATGTTTGAAATTGGTAAGTTGTAATGTTTTGGATAAAACAAAGATCAACTAAGACCAATTGTCAAAAGTGTTTGTCTTGATAAGAAACCGCATTAACTCTTGAATATTTGTTTGTCAAGTAATGTTTCTTGACAAAGAGAATCTTATATGTCAAGAGGTCAGTGGGAGTCTTAAAGATCTTGACAAGTTTCAAGAACTAATCAAGAATAAACTTATTGTTAACCACTAGCACACGACTTGAGGTTTGTAACCTATCGTGATAACATATTCTTGTTTCTGTGACCGTTCCAGTTAAAGTTGACTATGCATGTGAGTTCTATGAGTTCTCAATTGTTTTCATAACAACCTGGAAACAATGGCAGGCCCTTGAGCTGCTAGGTGGCAAGAAATTAAGATTGAACAAGTTTAGTCTATATGAGTTTGGATTTGTCACTAACCTTGTCTTATGATTATAGTTATGACAATTTCACATGGATAGGAACACATACACCATAAAATCTAAGTGTCATAAGGTTTCTCTCCAATTCATGAAAATGATTGTGAGGAAACGCTTTCACTAAGTAGATTTTAAGGAGATAGCATTTGTGATATTTCCATTCTCAAATTCGATTATGATTACGACATCCCTCTTCATAGTTCGAATTGTGAGAAATGGCAAAAGGTCTAAACATTCAGAACTTATTGCTGCAAGTTATGAAATAGTTTAGACACACATGTGATCTATCTAAGGAAAGGTGTATGACTTTAAGAAGCTTAGATAAAGGCTTATCGAAGCATCTCGTATCAAAAATCTGGACTTTGGTAAGAAAGTCAATAAGTATTGATTTCTAGAAGTCCAACTGATTTTGGATACATGTCAAAGCTAGTGGGAGCATAAGTGTTATGCCAGTAAGATAATAATTATTATGTTTGTGGGAGCATAATTATTATGGTAAGTGTTGCAAGTTAGTAATGTTAATTATAGAAAACAAAGTTTCAATTCACAAACTTGCAGGGTTGAAAAGTTGTTTTGCTATAATTAAGGGAGAGGAACTTATACTTCATTTTTCAATTCTAAAAGCTTAGATTGATATTTTTAATCAAATTTAGTCAAAGACATATATGAATGTTATGTTGAAAAGATTCGACATAAGGAAATTCTATATATGGAAATGTTAATTGCATTCTCAAAATTCGATTATGATTACGACATCCCTCTTCATAGTTCGAATTGTGAGGACATGACAAATAGAAATATTATAGCAAAAGACTGATCAAGTATCATGTCTTTATGTAAGACATTATGAATCATGTCCTATATGCTTCAGATATAGGGTCGATTGCATATGCTATAATATTCATGTGTTCTAATTTTCCAAATGCCTAGGGCATTAAGAGGGAAAAAGGACTCGAACTGGATATGACTAAAGTGGTTAAACAACTGTCAAGGACAATCTAAGGTTCGCTAAGGATTGGTTGCTTATGGATAGTTGGAAGTATAGTAATGAATGGACCATATTGATATAATTCTGAATAGATAGGATTCTTTTAAGAATGGATAGTCATATGGCAATTATGGAAAAGTTTCCATAATGAGAGTTGGATATCAAGAATATATGAGTAAGTTAGAAAAATTTATGCAAAGAAGGATGTTCAAAGGAATGTACTTTGAATTTGAGACTTCATCTCCATGGAATTGTCTTGTAACAATCTCCAAAGGAATACTTTGTAATACCGTTGGTCAAGTCTCTGTGACTTCTGGTACCTAGACATTACAAAAGGAATCTTTGCATAATAGTTTAGAACTAACACATTCTAATAGTGGCAAGAATTTGGTATTCTTACACTTAAAGATTTGGAATTGTGAAATGAGTTTAATTGGAAATCATATTGATTTATTTCAAAAAGTAAGGACCATAGGTAAACATAGTGTGCATTCTTGCAGCATGGGATAACTATTGTTTTAATTCAAGTATTAAGTTGATCAATCAAAACATTATACAATGAATAATGAGTAATCAATATGATGATTAAATAAAAGGTGTTTTATTTACACTCAAAAGTTTTGGGGGCATATAGGACTAGTATTATTCTTGTGTTTCGCTTTACATGTTTTGACTTCCAGAATAATAAAATTATTCAAACTATCCACAGTCGATCATATGTTGGAAGTAAGTATGAAAGAAGACGGTCATGAGTTAGCTTGTAGATTGTCTAAGGCGTTAGGCATAACAACAGTTTACTGCACTATTCATGAGTACTTCTGAAATAAGATTTCAGTATTGGATCAACTCGCGCTCACTTGAATCACTTCATGGAATTTACCCCGAGTGATCGTGAGATGATAATATCATATAAGTCTTCAAACCTAGATATATGAGTTGTTGACTATGAATTAGTTGTGCATTGATGATACGAAAATGCGTCAGTAACTTGATGTTATAAAACGTATTGTTGTGCATGATTTAATGAGTAGTTAGTACAAGTATATAATGTTGAAGTTTATATGTTCCCTTTTATCCTAAGAAGATTAAAAGCGATATCTTGGGCCCCTCGATGATTCTGTTTTGACTATGTGTCGGGCCCGGTCAGAACTAAATTAATGTGTTCAGTTATGTTCTATGTCAGACGAATCGGAAATTGAGAAACAAATTGCAGGTCAATGAGTATGACTATGTTCCATGTGTTTGTCCGCATAGATATCTTGAGAACAGAGGATTATATGATCCCTTATCTGAAGGATGCGTCACTGACTAGGTCAGAGTTCGACAACGGCTTTTGAAAGCTTACGATTGCTAAGTCGGATCCTGAAATTGCATTCGCAGTTATAGTTATTAGACTTATCCAAGTGGGAAACTGTTGGATTTGGTTTCTAAGCCCATAACTATAACTGGGATGTACTTGACCCGATTGTAGCATGGTCCTTTTGGGTTGCCTTCATCAGTGCAATTTGATAGGATGGACTTTTGAGAATAAGGTTATTTATGATTTATTAATATATTACAAGTATAATATATTAATATGAAATCATACTATTTAATTAGTATTGATCAAGAATTAATTTGGAATTAATTTAGTGATCAAAAGAGACTAATTAAATATATGGGGATTGATTGTGTAAATCAATGATTCTAATAGTGTGGGCTAATGATCCATGGTTATTTAGGATAGGCTAAACCAATGAGATAATCCATGGAGGTTAACCCATGGAGCCTAAGTATATGAAAGGTCATTAGGGTTTACAAAGTGTAACCCTAGCATTTGTCACACTATAAATAGAGTCCCCTAGAGCCAAAATCGGTTGCCCCATCATTCCAAGAGAGTGATACACGATTTTGAGCTTGCTAAAATATTCTCTCAAGCCTCCTCTTGCATATGGTGTTTGTGAACCATTAGAGGCATCACACTTGGGGTGCTCAAGCTTTCAAAGGCCAAGAACTACTAGTCCTTCTAAAAGGTATGTCATCTAACTAGATGTGTTATTCAATTGTTCAAATGTATGCTAGTTAGGACAATGCTTTGGAAAATTGAAAATATGCATGTATAATTAGAGAAAACATAGATCCAAAGCATTTAGGGTTGCATGTGCACCATAGGAGTGTTATAGTGCTCAAAACCCAACATAGTATTCATAAAATAGTTAACTGATATTGATATAAGTTTCTTCCTAGCAGGATAACAAGATGGAGTGGGATTCTTAGTGATCTAGGGAAAGTGTTAGAATATGCTATTGTATATAGTATGTGTGGGGAGAATACTAGAAGGAGAATATGGGAAGATTAGTAGAGCATGCTCATGTATGCACATGTATATATAGTTATAACGTTTAGTAATAAGTAGTGGCTTGGGAACTTTGAGACAATTCTTGGGATGAGTACGAATATGTGTGGAAGGTAGTATGAGCTCGTATAACCGGAAGCAGAAGATCCGGACGGGGATCAGGAAGAGTCAAAAGGGTAACTAAGGAGCTGGTAGATGAGTAGATAATGTTGTGAATCTATGATTCAATTATATGGTTGTGGTTAGATAGGATGTGAAGGATTCTGGTATTGGTTCAGACCTAAGTAGCCTTGATGGTTAGGGTCTGAGTGAAGCAAACTTTCGCAAGTCAATTTGAGTATGAGGTCATGTGGGCCTAGTTAGAGGTATCATCTTGAGTCACGAGACTCAAGGAAGTAGAGATTGAGATGATCAACATGAGGTTTGGAGCCGCTATCAGGATTGGTTAGCTTATGGCTAAAGGTGTCGCTTGCTACGATGTGGTTATTTCAATCTCCCATGGAGATGGAAAGAAACCAGACACTTATAATTTAGTAGATAGTCGAATGGAGATACATTATTTCATAACAAGATAGCAGGGTTCGACTCGTTGTAGATCCTTTTCTTCGGACAGTGAGGAATGTGGACTAGTGAGTGTTCAGTCAGTTTGGTGGCAAAGAAGGAGACCACCTCATACGTCGAGTCTTCGACTCAGTTTAGGAAGGATTGGTGTGTTTTAGGAATATTGTGTGTTTGAATACAGAGCATGTATTGGAGATCCAAAAGGGAATTTGTGGGCAGGTGTAGATTTGGGCACCATTAGCAGCTAAGGAATTTGGGACCATTGATGCTTTCAGGAGGTCAGGGAAGTCGCGATTGTTGAGGCAGGTATGTATAGACATGTATAGGATTTTGTCTTGCTTACGTCTCAAGGTTTTCGACATACGGTTAAGAGGATACTTACATTAAGGACTATCAATAAGGTGAGAAATAGGTATAACTCTTTTCACAATCATCGGTAGCACATCAAGGAGGGTTATCTCTAACAAATGAAATGATAGTACGGAACCTAACACTCGTCGAGGTGGCTAGTGTGTTTTGTTAAATTATGGCGGTCTATTATATCTTGTTGATGTTCAGATTGGGTGGTGTAATTTTACAGACTCTGATCCTGAATTAGTTGTTGACTCATGAGCGAGTGGTACGACTAAATTGCTTGCTGATTGGAAATAGATTCATGATTGCTTTGGGAGCATTGAATCATTGCAAATTTTATGAGTTCTTTCAGTTGTTAGAAAACCCTATTGAATTGAATTTAGGCTTAGAATTTTGGCTTATCCCTACTGCTTGTTCTCGTATGATAGGGTTCTAGGGCGGAGCTAAATGGACTATGTGATTCCATATTAGCCATGGTCTTTAAGAATCAAAGATCATAAGTGTTTGTTGGGTCGGTTCGGAGCTCTGGTGTTATGAGAGGCAACTGGTGGTAGTTCAAACCCTAAGTGTGGGAGAACTCAATATTCAGATTAGGTATTCGAAGGAAGGATTGACTTTTGGTTTCAGTAGTGTGGGTCAGAAGAGTTTGTGTTTCGGGTATGTAGGCTTATTACTTCGTGTTTATTGATGTGTGAAGGGAAAGGAAGCAATTGATCATCAGAATGCTCGTGGTTACAAGTTTTAGCAAGGAATCTCTCAAACTTTTATTGTATTTCCATTCAAGAATCAAAAGGAATGCAAGAATCGATCATATCACGGATACAACTCGGGCAGCCGAATCGGTCGTTGTCGTCAGAAATACAGGAGTGATATTCGTAGCATAGGATTTGCTAGTCAGGGAACCCACTTTTACAAGTATATCATTATGGGAGTGCTATGTATATTCGTTAGAAAGAAATTAGCTCACCCAGGTCATATATTGGAATGTTAGAACTTAGTTAGCTTGCATCAAGGATTGATTATCTATTGTCATGGTTTGGAAAATACAGATCAGTTTCAGAAACAAGTATGTACGCTTTCTTCGTTTCAGGTTTTAATTAGGTATCGTCGTAAGTGTGGAAGTAAATGAGTGTCTGAGGACAGTCTTCTTTCGAGTATAAGGATAGGTGGTGATGCATTTAGAATTCGCTAGTGCTCCACCACTAAGTGTGAGGATTATGGATTGAGATTGTTTGGCTTATGTTGGTCTGGTGGGTGTAGTGATTATCACAGACTTTTTTAGTTTTGTCATGTGATGATAGAAGTTCGGTTATTAGGAGCAACATTTCTTCAATTCTCCATGTGTGACCTTGTGTTGCGTAATGTTCGGTTATGGAATGACCTGTCAGGATTGTACATAAGGATAGTTTGTTCAACTCGGTCTAGGATTATATAGAGAGTCTCCCTCCCTTTTCTTGTCTGATAAAGACTTAGGGATTCTAGACACCGTCCAAACACTTGATGAATATTATCCAAGTTTCTGAGGTCTGAGTTATATTTTGGATAGAGTGTCCTTGTTTTTTTATAATCATGAAGTTACGGTTGATATAAGACTATGGTTCCCCATAACATTCATATGTTGATGCCAGTCTACATGTTGGTCTGTGACATGCGTATGATGATGTACCCATCGTTGATTGGATCATAGGGAAGTTGTATCCTCTTGAGGATAAGCATCGTATGCCTGTCGAGAATTAAGGTCAGTGGATCTGAGATGTCTAGTGTTTCCTCTTATGAGTTGTGTTCGTTAAGGATTGTGATTGCACGGTGAAACGGAGCGTTTTGTCAAACGATAGAAGCTAGAAGCTTTCAAACGCTTCCAAACGCTCTGTGCCGTCAATATTGTTATACAAGAGACATCTATGATTCCACTGTGGATTTACCCCAAGATTTGAAATAATCATTAGGCTTATTTCATTGAATCCCGATTCCTAATAGTCACCGACATTTTTTTTATTAATAGTATCAATAAATAATGTTTTGAAATTAGGCATTCTGACAAGAAAGAGAGGTCTTGTGGGGCATGATCACTTGTTGGCTTTGCCTAGCTTTGATGTGTTTTTTCATCTTGTATTATACTATATATTAAAAGTAAAGTTCTTATAGTGAATTATTTTGGTTTTGAAGTTTTGCCACCATATTTCACCGCTTTAAGACTTTTGCCATAAAGTTTTTTAATTTTGGAGTTTTAACACAATTGTTTTGGATTTTGGCAAATTTGCCACCATATTTCGTCCCTATACTTTTTTGGTTTAATAATTTTGCCACATGATTTTTGTATATTTGTAGGTTTGCTCCTTACACTTTTGGCGTTATGCAAAACCTCCCCACATAATATATCAAAAAAGCACACACACACACACAAACATATATATATATATATATATATATATATATATATATATATATATATATATATATATATATATATATATATATATAACAGACAACAATTCAACACTATAGGCAACTAACAGAACTAGCCTAATTGCACACTACAGGGCAAGTATATCCTATCATACAGAGGATATATACTGGAGCACATAATGTAGTGAGAAAACTCTCTTGGACAATTATTTAGACAATAAACAGTTATCCTTCGAATGGTTCAACCGGTGGGCAACACGTCTTTCAAGTATTAACATATAATACTATAACTTATTAATATCTACAGCGACCTGGTAGAAGTTAGATTCTTCACTAATTCCAAATAAAATTGCATGCCTATCAAATAATGATCAGTCAGGAAAGATAGTTGGGATGCAGGACCATTTTGGCATATGGCCTTTCTGGAATCCAACAACCAAGCAACGTGATCATTATAGACACCTCTCCTATAAGTAGACCAATCATAATATTTAACTGGAATTAATGACGAATCTAGTACTTATAGGTTCCTAATAACGATTATAATTAGAAATATAAATTATCTTAAAAGCCTAGAAAGCTTAGCTACACTTACAGAGGTTTCTAGCGAATAAACCTAAAAATTCGCGGGCAGGACCTCGATACCAAACACTTTTATCTGCCCGGCTCTTTGCCTCAGAATCTTGCTGGAATGGAATTTCACCAAAATCCCCAAAACCCAAGAATTTTCGGAACTAGAGAGAGATGTGAGAATGGAGTGCAAAAGAAATGAAGAGTTGCAGCATATTTATAGTGATCACGGAAAGGCGCACCGCGCCGTGTATAGGCGCGTGTCGCGCCTATTTTTTAACAGCCCGAATAGGTGGTGTTGGCCTCACTCGAACTATTCCACGTCTCAACACTATGTGGTACCATTTCACCTCCTTCTAGAACATGCCACATGTCAACATATGGCGGTGCCACGTCGGCCGGACGGTGGAGGAAGTTGTGTCTCTTGCTGCCACGTGGCACACTTCGGTGATGCCACGTCACCCTCAACGAGTATTTTCATCAATCTTTAAACGACCATAACTTTTGCATACGAGTTCCGTTTTCGACGTTCTTTATATCCCCGAAATCCTATCGACGAGCTCTACAACTTTCTTTTAGGTCTCAACGACTAATTCTCACTCTAAATAAAATTCATATTTAGAACGATTTAGACTATTAAAGTTCGTGCGAAATTCATAACTCCTTCATACAAACTCTGTTCTCGGCTGTCTTTATATCGACGGGTTCATATTCACAAGATCTTCAACTTTCGTTTATATTGTTTCGGCTAGCAGTCAACCGTTTTGAATTTCGTTTTCTATGTCCACATTGTTGTGTCGAAACTTTGAAAAATCATAATTTCTTCATACGAAGTCAAATTTGGGCGTTATCTACATGCATTTAGATTACTTAAGCTAATAAGTGACCCATCTCTGATTCACTTTTTACGAGACGCTTTTGTCGTAAGGGCTGAACGCAGAACTTTAAACAATCATAACTTTTCCATAAGAAGTTAGATTTAAGCGTTCTATATATCTATGAAAACCGTATTGACGTTTTCTACGTGTTTATAATGATTGTTTTGGCTAAAAAGTAATATATTTCTATTTCGAATTTTATAAACAACGATTTATATTGAATTCTATTAGAATGTGAAAACGGGATGTTACAAATAAATAAATAATTAATTAACTATGCATGGCTTTGTTTAATTTGTTGTAGGAAAGCTTTCAATTCAACTAACTTGTCGTAGTAGGAAACCTATTAAATTTCGAATTATTTTGTTTGACATGACAATTACAAAAAAAAAAAAGGTACATATTAATGTTGTATTTGATCTTCAAACTATAACTATTTGATTTAAAAGACTATAAAGACAGGGCATTCATAATGGGAGTTTAATAGGAATTGAATAGATGGTGACTATGAGTGAATAGATGTTGAATGGAGCGTGTGTGATGACATGGAGGAGGGTTGAATAGAATAGTTGTATGATCATTGTGAATGAAATTAATCTTTTCTTTTTTTAATTAAATTTCAAACAAAATATATATGTAATAATATTCCCTTATATTTTTATATATTTTTAATTAACCACAAATAAACTTAACCATAATTTTAGGTATTATATTATTTAATGTATCAATTTTTAGATGCCTTATTATTTCAAATAAATAATACAAATGAACTATTTAAAAATGAAAACTCACTTAAAAAGAAATATAATCATTACAAATCTAATACAAACTGATTTCGATAAAATATTACATTAATCGAAATATTACACATTAATTTCGACTGTCATGTAGAAAACATTCTCAAATATGCTCCATTAAATCATATCGAAGTGCGTGATATGTTTCACTATTACGTAGGTGTTATTTTTTTTATTAATGTATTTTTAGATTTCGTGTTTATTAATTAATGTATTTTAAGGTATTAAATGTTTTAGGTTTCGTAACTTTTAATTAATGTATTTTTAAATATTGTATTTTTATTTATTTATTATATCTTTTATTTTTTAATTTATAATTATGTTTAAAAACATAATGATGATGAGGAGGAATTTTATTAAATTATATAGAGTTTAATTGACGTTGATGTTAAAGAAAAAAATTGAATAAAAAGTGAAATGCTCTTGCACAAAATCTTGAATGAACATATATGTTAAACAGATTCACATTAACATGGAGTGGTCTTTTTTTTTTTGAACATTTTGTTCTACAAAACTCGATAAATATTAGTCGATCGACTTGCTTATGCCTATAAAATCGTTTCCAGTAGACTCGGCAATTCTAGTTAGTCAAATCAAAGGAACTCACTTCATCTTGGATGATTGTACACAAATGTCAAAAGTGGGGCATGCATGCATGTTTTTGTCCTCAATTTTTTTTTGAAGTTTAGTAAATTGAGGGAAGGGAGCCAGTTGACTTACGGATTTGTAATAAAGTCCATATACCAACCAATCAACCATATTATATAAGTTTAATAATTTACGAACAATAATCTTATTAACTTTTTTAATAATTTAGTTAATTTTATTAATAATTTAAGGCATTTGTAAAGGCAAAATGCCTCCACTACCCAACAATATAAGGCATTCGCTAACTTGTCAATGAAGACCAACACCTCGAGGCATCAAGATTATAGGGTTTGAAATTTCTACTCCTCATTTTTTGTATGCGGGTCAAAAATCATATATGGATTGACCCATCTCTTTGCCTCAGATTCTGCACTAGATCCCCCACATCAAGCTTTTATCTTTTATAGTTTTGGCTAAATAACTACATGGTTTGATTTCATAGCAAATGGTGGGATGTCAAGTCCACCAAACAAATTACACCATTTGTTTACAAATAAAACGTAATATAATGATAAAAAGGGATATCGAACTTCGGGGAAATGGTTGCATTCAATTACTAATGCAATCTAATAGAACTAGTGTAGATAAACTAACTAACTACAATAAAACTAAAAGGGGGGGGGGGGTGTTGTGATTGCTTGAAAACTAAAAGACTTGAATAACTAAAAAACTTGCAATTACGCAAGATGACGAGATGCTCAAATATTGGTGAGAATTGGTTAACCAAGGCAATTCAACACAATGAACATTTGTGTGTTTATCATTAGGATTCAACATGAAGCTTATCATTCATCCCAAATTGGTTATAGCAATCATGAAGCATGATATGCCAAGATTCCTCATAGATAGTATGGAGGTTGGGGAAGCCCACAACACACCTTCTTAATCAAAATTAAAGATCCAATTGAAGCAATTGAACCCAAGAAATTGATTAGCCTTAAGAATGAAGGAATCCCCAATTCCTAGAGGATGTCAATGCTTACACATCCATAAAGGAGCTATGATTCATAAGCTAGAGATGATTTCTACCATCATAAAGCTCTTGTTCTAAGTAAATTCAATGATTCAATGCTAAACCAAAGAAATAAACCAACAATTGCTTATTCAAGTACCAAGCTCATGATCAAAGCATTAAATAAGCATAGGAAATATGAACTAGAATCATAGACATAAGATAAATGATAAATAAACATGAATCCTTCAAAAACCCACAAACATTCAAAGGTTTTAGCCAAGGCTAACCAAAATAGAGAGTTTAGCCACTCATGGCAATAGAATAACAATCACAAAAGTCTAATTGCATAAAGAAACTACCAATAACTTGAAAAGATGAAAAGAAATGAGTCTCAAGCTCCAAAATCGCCTTCTTCTGGTCTCCAATGGTGAAAAATCGAAGTGATAGCTGATAGATCACATCCCCCAAGGTAATGGCAAGCCAAATGACCAAAATGCCCAAAACTGGGCAGTTGCGCGGGTACCCGCGCGACGGAGATTCCACCCGCGCAAGTGCTGCTGGAATGCTATTGGCTCATTTTTCCTCCATTAACCATCCCACTACCAAAGATTCCCTTGGTCCCCTCCATATCCCACATGATTCAAATTAACAAATCATCTTTTAGCTTCAAATATGGATGCTCCAAGCCCAAAATAACAATCCATGATCCATCTTCACAAGCCCACTTCATCCAAGTCTTTAGCCTTTTTAAGCCAAATCTCCTTTAATGGATCCGCAAAGCCCAATAATGCATCGGAAGCCCACAAAGCCCATTTCCAAGATAATCCATAACCGCAACAAGCTCCAAAACCCTGCAAAATACCTCATGCAACATAAAAAGCACCAGGTATGATCCATAATAAAGAAAATAAATAAAATACAATGCAATAATGATAAAAAGAGCTAAAATACTAAAATAAACTAATAAAAATAAGGAAATAAAATAAGCTATCAAATCACCCCAAGGTTAAACCTAACTTGTCTTCAAGTTAGAACAAGACTAAAATGAGCTCGGGATGAGCTAAACTAAAAAGGAAAAAAGAAAGATATCATAGAACTTTGTCAACATCAGTCAACATGGTCAGAATTAGTCTTTCATGGACCCTACGCATCTTTAAAATGTTCCCCGCTTTAGAACCATAAATTACATTTTCAACCAGTTGATGGGCGAATAGATCACGGCTGGATGTAGTCGAGGTGTGCAAGACAAAGGAAACAGAGATGTGCCCAGTGGGGGCATTTTAAATCACCAATGCAGATCATAATGCATGAAGGAAAGGCGCCTCTTCACACACGATGATTCCTACATTTGTCAGGCTAAAGTGTATAATACGAAATAGGGTTTTTGCAGCACGACCTCCGGGAAAACATCCGGTTTCAGAGGCTTCTCCCTTGTACTGTCCTTTACAATCTACCGTCTCATCGTCATGGCCTTTTCTCACAAAAAATCAAAAATAAAAATAAAATAATAAAAATTCTACTCATCCTAAACCTAAACCTAACAACTTAAATCTTCAATCTTGAACTTCTGTTATTTGGTCTTCAGCCTCTTTGTAACTCGATCTTCTTCTTTTTTTTTTGTTTTTTTTTAACATAAGTCTCGTACTTGGATTATTGTTCTTCTTTTTGTGTTGCTCTTTTTCTTCATTTTTCTTCTTTGTTTTTGTTGTTTTTATTTAATCTTCTTCATTGTTTCTTTTTGTCTTTGCTTTTCCGATTTCTTCATTGTTTTGTGTTTTTTTCTTGGAAGGTTTAAGGAATTTCACCATGTAACATAGGATGGAGGCTAACATGAACACCTAATGATCATTGACAATGTGCCAAGATCAACTAAAAAGGGTGGGATATGACTCAAAAATGGGTGTTACCGAAAAAAAACTTGGTCCCAAAAGATGTGAATTGGGGGACCCACTTCAAAGTTTATCGAGCACCTCAATGAAATGTGTGATAAACAAAATCTATCTAACTATCTATTCTAGATCCCTAGAAAAATGATGACCTATCTTAAAAAGGTGGTGAGAATCTAACTAAGCAAGGCTCGGACGAGACTCGGGAATACTAAGGGGTACTACCCCCAAAACCAAGATGCGAGTCTTCAATGTCTTCAAAATACCTTACCGGGCTAATATTTGCTCGCACACATCGGTTTGACCAACCATATCCCTCCGCACCTAGACCCAATCAAGCTACCTGCATCTGACCCCCACATAAGCGGTCTCAAAGTGGTCTGTGAGGCTCAAAATGTGTCCCATTTATCCAATACAATGAATTCCATATCAAGACCCGGGACCAATCTATGATTCAATACTTATGACTTGGCGCTTTGGTACCTGTAAGGATGAGAAGACAAGAGAGAACAAAATTGCATGAAACTTAAACTAGGATGCATCTAAAAAGTATGAAAATTAGAAAAGAAAGAAAGAAAATATGCAATATTTTTGGATTTTTTTATGCAATTTTTATGAATGTCCTAAATAACTTACTCTAAATGCAACAATATACAACCTAAATGCAATAAAAAAAATAAAATATAAGAATACCTCACCCCAAGCTTATATTTAAGCATTGTCCTCAATGCTTAGGATGAGAGTAAGGAAGGATCGTACCGGGATCAAGGTAGTGGAGGCCCATGAGGACGGTACGGAAGAAACACATGGATCGTAAAATGATGTGTGGGTGGAGTTATTGGCCGCCTAAATACACATGGATGAAAGCTTCGTCGCGCAAAGGAAGCATATGAAATGGCTCGAAATTTTCTTATGAAGTGGCATATTTGCGCGGGTGGGGGGAAGCCGCATGCACACATCAGAATACATCCCGTGTTGGGGTAATTTGAGCTCGGATTTTGCGCGGGTAGGGCTGGGTCGCGCAACGTTTGCGCGGGTACCCGCGTAAGTTGCAGATTTTGACATTTTTTTGCAATTTTTCGCTCCACAAGCTCCGGTTTTCTTCCATACTTTACCAAGATCATTGCTAAACCTCAAGATGCTTATTTTTGACCAACTTCAAGCCTAGAAACATCAAAACTTCAAGCGGAGATTATTTATTTACAATACATTTATTTAACGTCTTTGCCAACACATAGCCCCGATTCCGTCAACCTTCGTAAATCGGGGTTTCCAATGTTACGTTGTCGAATTCTCCCGTGTCAAAGCCTTCATAAAATGGTTTCAAACGATGCACATTCACTTTGAATATTTGATTTGTTTCCAAACTCTTAATTTCAACCGCACCGTGATTAAACACTTTTATAACAATAAAAGGTCTGTGCCATCGAGATCGCAATTTTCCCGGGAATATCTTTAATCGTGAATGATAAAGAATAACTTCTTGACCCGGAATAAAGTGTTTTTGGGTTATGTGCTTGTCATGAAATGCATTTTTCTTCTCTTTGCACCTTTTTAACCTTTTAATTATCTTCTTCTTGACCACTTCCATCAATGGAGGATTCAATCTTATCTGAGCCGCTCTCTTAGGCTTGCAATCATCTTCCATGAGAATCTTATGTGTGCATACATTAGGGCTTATACCGTTTATTGGCTCAATCACATCAACCCGGTACAATGGAGAAACGTTGTTAGGGTACCTCATTGCTTCAAAGATGTTGAAGTGAATGGTTTCTCCATCAAACTCAATAGTTATCTTTCCTATATGGACATCAATGATTGTGTGAGCAGTATTCATGAAAGTTCTTCCAAGGAGGATCATAGATGATTTGGAAGGAGTCTTCTCTTCAGGATCAATGACATAAAAATCCGCATGAAAAACAAGTTGATTAACTTGTACTAACACATCCTCCAACACTCCTCTTGGAGACACACTTGACTTGTCCGCTAATTGAATGATTACTCTGGTTTCTTCCAAAGGTCCAACATTGAGAGATTGAAAAACTGAATATGGCATCACATTGATCGAGGCTCCAAGATCTAACATGGCACTTTCGACATGCAAATCACCAATGGTACAAGGGATAGCAAATATTCCTGGATCCTTGCATTTGGGAGGTAACTTCTTTTGGATAACCGCAGACACGTTTGCATTGACATGAATCTTTTCATTCGCTTTGAATTTCCTATTCTTGGTGCACAAATCCTTGAGGAATTTTGCATAACTTGGAATTTGCTTAATAGCATTCAATAGTGGAATGTTGATTTCGACCTTGCAGAAAGTTTCAAATAATTCATTTTCTTCCTCGTTTTTCTTTGAAGCGGCTAACCAGGAAGGGAAGGGTGGTGGTATGACCAATGGCTTGATGGTCTTGTTGGAAGATTCGGGTTGCTCAATAATTGTCACAACCGGTTCCTTTGGAGGAACGACCACCCTTGAAGGTTCAACAACAATAACCTCATCATCTTCTTCTCTTGAAAATCTTTTGGGCTTGCTTTCTCCAAGGGTTTTCCCACTTTTCAAGGTTATTGCACTCACATTCGGATTCTTCTCAGTTTGAGATGGAAGTTTACCCCTTTCTTCTATCTTGTTGAGAGTGGTGACCAAGTCTCTAATTTGTGCTTGAATGTTGGAGAAGGTATTCTTGGTCTCTTGTTGAAATTGGTTTTGGCTTTGAGCAAGAGAAGTAACGAGTTCTTGAAGACTCATGTGATGGTTACCACTTGATTGGCCTTGTTGTTGAGGTTGTTGATAATTTGGAGTGGGATAAGATGTTTGGGGATATGGAGGTTTTTGTGATGGGTATTGAGAAAATTGGGGTCTCATCATAACATGTGGTGGGTTTTGCTTTGGTGGGTATGGGTTGTTTGGGTTATTCCTCCAATTTGGGTTGTAGTTGTTTTGAAAGCCCATGGGTCTTGGTTGACCTTGATATCCGCTCATTGCATTAACATCCTCCAGTTCACTACCAAGTGAGGGACACTTATCCGTATAATGTCCCGTCATTGCACAAATACCACACACCATCAATTGTTGACCACTTCCCACCACCATTTGACTTAACACATTAGTCAAATCCAAGAGCTTTGATTCCAAGTGTTGGGTGTTGCTAACTTCACCGACCACTTGTGGAGAATTTCTCTTCATTTCATTGCGAGTCCCAAAGTTCCTTTGATTTTGAGAAATGGTTCCAAAAAGGGATCTTATCTCTTGGGGTGTCTTGTTGAAGATGTCACCACCACTTGAAGCATCAATCATCCTTCGATCTTTTTCGTTCATGCCCTCATAAAATTGTTGAAGAAGTAATTGTTCGGGATGTTGTGTTGAGGACAACTTGTACACAAATTGTTGAATCGCTCCCAGAAATCATGAAAAGTCTCATTCTCCCCTTGACGAATCCCCAAAATGTCACTTCTTTGGCTTGATATCCGGGAGGTGGGATAGAACTTTCTATTGAAGGCTTTAAGTAACTCTTCCCATGTGTGAATAGATCTCGGTGGTAAGTTGAATAACCACTCTCTAGCTTTATCTTCCAAGGTGAGCGGGAAGGCGGTTAACTTGAAATCATCCAATGTCACATGTTCGGGCAACATGCTAACACATATCATATGAAAGGACTTCAAATGCTTTTGAGGATCTTCTCTATCCAAACCATGGAACTTGGTAAGTTGATGTATGAAACTTGACTTCAATTCAATTCCTCGGCGGTTGGCGGGATAAACAATACCAAGGGGTGTGTGAGTAACATCCATCTCCATCATTTGTCGAAGTGTCAACTCTTGAGGGAGATTGGGTGGATTGGGGTTATTGGGATATTGGTGCATGTAATTGGGAGGTTGTTGGTAAGGTGGGTATGGGTATTGTTGGTGATTGTACATTTGTGGTGGATAAGGTTGGTAGTTAGGATATTGGTTGTAGGGAGGTTGTTGTTGTGGGTACATTGGGTTTTGGTACATTGGAGGTTGTTGGTAATTGGGTTGATTTGGGTAATGTACTTGTTGTTGAACTTGAAAAGCATTAGTTTGAGGTTGGTTGTTTTGGTGGAATTGTTGGTTTTGAGGAGGGGCTTGATTCCAAGGTGGCATATCTATGAGAGGTTCTTGTTGTTGTTGTCTTGGTTGTTGGGGTGGGGTATTGGAATCTTGATTGTTTGGGTTTGGGTTGGGATTGTGAGGTGGAGAGTGATTCATGGCTATGTAGTTTTCAAACAGAATCTCTTCAAAGGAATGACCAACAATTGGAGAACTCGGCTCGGTGTCGGTAGCACTTGAAGTATGAACTTGGTCTTCTATGTTGATTAGTTGAGAAGAGGAAGAAGCTTGAACGAGTTGTTGTTGCTTTGCTTGTTTGGGTAACTTTTTCAACCTTTTTGCTTCTTTTTCAATTTCCAGATTGTAGAGTAGTTCACCGGTTCTTGTAGACCTAGGCATAAACAATCAAATAACAATAACCAATTTCCCCGGCAACGGCGCCAAAACTTGGTGGGATGTCAAGTCCACCAAGCAAATTACACCATTTGTTTGCAAATAAAACGTAATATAATGGTAAAAAGGGGTATCGAACTTCGGGGAAATGGTTGCATTCAATTACTAATGCAATCTAATAGAACTAGTGTAGATAAACTAACTAACTACAATAAAACTAAAAGGGGGGTGTTGTGATTGCATGAAAACTAAGACCTGAATAACTAAAAAACTTGCAATTAAGCAAGATGACGAGATGCTCAAATATTGGTGAGAATTGGTTAACCAAGGCAATTCAACACAATGAACATTTGTGTGTTTATCATTAGGATTCAACATGAAGCTTATCATTCATCCCAAATTGGTTATAGCAATCATGAAGCATGATATGCCAAGATTCCTCATAGATAGTATGGAGGTTGGGGAAGCCCACAACACACCTTCTTAATCAAAATTAAAGATCCAATTGAAGCAATTGAACCCAAGAAGTTGATTAGCCTTAAGAATGAAGGAATCCCCAATTCCTAGAGGATGTCAGTGCTTACACATCCATAAAGGAGCTATGATTCATAAGCTAGAGATGATTTCTACCATCATAAAGCTCTTGTTCTAAGTAAATTCAATGATTCAATGCTAAACCAAAGAAATAAACCAACAATTGCTTATTCAAGTACCAAGCTCATGATCAAAGCATTAAATAAGCATAGGAAATATGAACTAGAATCATAGACATAAGATAAATGATAAATAAACATGAATCCTTCAAAAACCCACAAACATTCAAAGGTTTTAGCCAAGGCTAACCAAAATAGAGAGTTTAGCCACTCATGGCAATAGAATAACAATCACAAAAGTCTAATTGCATAAAGAAACTACCATTAACTTGAAAAGATGAAAAGAAATGAGTCTCAAGCTCCAAAATCGCCTTCTTCTGGTCTCCAATGGTGAAAAATCGAAGTGATAGCTGATAGATCCCATCCCCCAAGGTAATGGCAAGCCAAATGACCAAAATGCCCAAAACTGGGCAGTTGCGCGGGTACCCGCGCGACCGAGATTCCACCCGCACAAGTGCTGCTGGAATGCTATTGGCTCATTTTTCCTCCATTAACCATCCCACTACCAAAGATTCCCTTGGTCCCCTCCATATCCCACATGATTCAAATTAACCAATCATCTTTTAGCTTCAAATATGGATGCTCCAAGCCTAAAATAACAATCCATGATCCATCTTCACAAGCCCACTTCATCCAAGTCTTTAGCCTTTTTAAGTCAAAATCTCGTTTAATGGATCCGCAAAGCCCAATAATGCATCGGAAGCCCATAAAGCCCATTTCCAAGCTAATCCATAACCGCAACAAGCTCCAAAACCCTGCAAAATACCTCATGCAACATAAAAAGCACCCGGTATGATCCATAATGAAGAAAATAAATAAAATACAATGCAATAATGATAAAAAGAGCTAAAATACTAAAATAAACTAATAAAAATAAGGAAATAAAATAAGCTATCAAATCACCCCAAGCTTAAACCTAACTTGTCCTCAAGTTAGAACAAGACTAAAATGAGCTCGGAATGAGCTAAACTAAAAAGGAAAAAAGAAAGATATCATAGAACTTTGTCAACATCAGTCAACATGGTCAGAATTAGTCTTTCAGAGTTAGTGCGGTTCACAAAGATTTATCATTAGAAACGATTTTTTGGTACGGCTTGTTGTGAAGGCATCATTAAATTACAATTTTTTGATGCTCTATTTTATAAAATGCATCATTATAAATTTCAATTTTTTGTGCTATATTTTGAAGAGCGTATCAACTAAAACCTGACTATATCCGTTTAGGGTTTCTGTAAACACAAACATACTTCTTCTTGGTGGAGTTTCTCTACAACATAAATGTCTAAAAACTCAAAATATCTTCATTAATTGTTTCGATATCTTCATTAAAGGTAATTTTACTTTTACTGTACTTTTGATTTTATTCTACCTATTTATTTATTTATTAAATAATTGTTTATTGTTATTTTTTTAAATTGATTTTTATAGATTATTAACATTTTTTACATTCTTTGTTTGTTTATTTTAATTTTCAGATGAATCGTGTTTATTGGATGTACAAAACTTCACGTTTTTCTGAATTTTATATAGAGTGTGTTCGAACTTTTATTAGGGTTGTCGAAGCAAATCGCGTGAATAAAGGAAGTGGATCAATTTGTTGTCCTTGTAACGTTTGTAAGAACTTTAAAACATTTAATTGTACCGAAGAAATAGAGTATCATTTGTTGCAAAATGGTTTTGTGCCC
The DNA here is from genome assembly GCF_052849685.1 of Lactuca virosa. Taxonomy (NCBI): domain Eukaryota; kingdom Viridiplantae; phylum Streptophyta; class Magnoliopsida; order Asterales; family Asteraceae; genus Lactuca; species Lactuca virosa. The sequence goes on from NC_136428.1 coordinate 31,047,835, forward strand.
AATTACACTTGTTGGTCAAGATATGGAGAAACACTACTTGATTGTAGCACATCGTCGAGCAATTTACATATTAATAATAATACATACAACAACAATTCATATGTTGATGATGATGATCACCATTCGAATGACCCTAATGACAATTTCAATGAAATGTTTGATGACATGCAGGCTAATATGGGTGATGTTGAACAAAAAAAATTACAATACCTATTTGAAGAAGCAGAAACACCGTTATATAGCGGTTCCAAATTTATGAAACTTCATGTTGTATTGAGGTTGGTAAACTTAAAGTTGAAAAACGAATGAAGTGATAAAAGTTTCACAAGTCTATTAGAGCTTTTGCATGACATTCTTCCGGAAGACAATGAATTACTCATTTCTACATACCAAGCAAAGTTAATGTGTCCGATGGGATTGAAAGTTGAAAGAATATATGCATGTCCAAATAATTGTATGTTGTATAGAAAGGAGTTCGAGAATAAACATAATTGTGTTTTCTGCGTTGCATCGAGGTATAAACGGAAAAGAGATTCCGAGGTTGACGATGATGTGACAAAAAATGGTCCGCCGGCTAAAAGGTTGTGGTATCTCCCTATTATACCGAGACTAAAAAGGTTATTTTCAAATGAAAAAGAAGCAAAGTTACTTTGTTGGCATTCGGAAGAACGTGTAACTGACAAACTAAGACATGTTGCGGATTCACCTCAGTGGAGAAACATTGATAAGAAGTATCGTGAATTTGGAAAAGAGATGAGAAACATACGGTTTGGGCTTAGTTCAGACGGGATCAATCATTTTGGGACGTAAACAATCCTCATAATACATGGCCGGTCCTTTTATACATTTACAATCTTGTTATTGTTATCTTGTTATCGTAAAGATAAAGAATGATCCTTTATAACAAACTCAATAAAAAAATGTAATCGGAATAAATGATCTCCGGCGATAATTAGTCTGCTGCCAATCATCAAAAAATCGACCAAAAAAAAGGTCCAATACCCACAAAGTTTACTATACGAGTATACGACAGGGATTTTTTTTTTCTTTTTTTTTTTCGGGAATAACTATATTATTATGAATGGCTAAATTAAGCTAGAAGACGTCTATAATGACTCACTTGCGTCGTTCACGCCGTTTGAAAAGTTATAACCAAATTGATTACTGAACATGCGTTCCCCCCCTAAACAGTTAATAAGTCCCATGCCCATTATCTTAATTTATCATTTTTATAAAACTCTAAAACAGTAAATCTAAATCGTGATATAACAAGTTAAATGCTTAACGACTCTACATATTTCGTAGGAGTTTCCCGTAGATAAAGCTATTACTGCAGTCACGAGAAGTGTCTTTAATTAAATAATCAACATTGATGTCGTTAATTTGTTCAAGAAAGGCGGCTTTCAATAAACGCGTTCGGACACCAGTTGACTTCACCAGTCCCCTACATGCATATATATTTATAATGACAGAGATCCCAAGACAGTAACACACCAATCCCAGAGATAATACATAATACATATACGACGACTATATCGATATGGCTATCATCAAAATGAAGAACGACACATCGAACTCTAAGGATGTGACCACTGCAGGCAAGGTGATTACCTGCAAAGGTAAATAGCATCATCTTTTCTCTATCTTATCGCTAAACACTAGTACCATGCATGCATGTAATCCTCATGATCGATATTTGATTTTCAATTCCATATATGCAGCCGCTGTGGCGTGGGGTCCTGGGCAGCCTTTGGTCGTGGAAGAAATTCTGGTGGATCCCCCACAGAAGATGGAGGTCAGAATTAAGATCCATTTCACTTCAGTCTGTCATACTGATCTGGGTGCTTGGCAAGGCAAGGTATTGATCATCCATTCATCACTCACTCCATATACATAAAAGCGCGTACGTCCAAGTTCCATATACAATCGAACTAGGCTTGATTCTTGATTTTGATTTGTATGCAGAATGAAGCTCAAAGAGTATATCCACGAATTCTTGGCCATGAAGCATCTGGGTAAGCTAGATTAATCTCAAAGCTAAGATATCTGCGTAGTTGTCGTTTTTAAAGTACTACAGAATTCATGACGTTTAGTGTTGCATTGTATCAATAGGGTGGTGGAGAGTGTGGGAGAAGGAGTGGAGGATATGAAGGTCGGAGATCATGTTGTTCCGATATTTAACGGAGAATGTGGAGATTGTGTTTTCTGCAAATCTAAATCAAGCAACCTTTGTAAAAAGTTCAGAGTGGACCCGCTTAAGAGTGTAATGACAAACGATGGAAAGACACGGTTTTGGACAAAACAAGGAGAACCCATTTACCATTTCCTCAACACCTCCACTTTCAGCGAGTACACTGTGGTTGACTCCGCCTGCGTTGTCAAGATCGACCCAAATGCTCTCCTCAAAACCATGACTTTGCTTAGCTGTGGCGTGTCAACTGGTCTCGGAGCCGCATGGAATACAGCCAATGTACACGCCGGATCCACTGTTGCTGTGTTTGGTCTGGGAGCCGTAGGACTTGCAGCTGTTGAAGGAGCTCGTTCAAGAGGAGCCTCCAGAATAATTGGGATTGATATAAACTCCGAGAAGCTCGCCAGAGCTGAAACCATGGGAGTCACCGATATCATAAACCCGTTAGAATTAAAAAAGCCAGTCCACCAGGTCTGTATACGCATGTAATTATTCTTGTAATATATATTTATACTTATTAGTAGGTAAAAATCAGAATCTAACTGCTAAAATACCTCAAATTTTGACAGGAAATTAGAGAGATCTCGGATGGAGGAGTAGACTTTAGCTTTGAGTGTGCCGGAAACTTGGACGTCCTCCGCGAGGCATTTCTATCGACTCACGAGGTAAGCTAAAACTCATGTATATAGGAAACATGGTGGAATGAAATAGCATCAAACTAAATGATTGATGGCTGATATGTCATGTTGTTATATATATACAGGGTTGGGGTTTGACAGTACTACTGGGGATTCACTCCAGTCCCAAAACACTCCCTCTCCATCCCATGGAACTATTTACTGGTCGGAGAATTATTGGATCTGTTTTTGGAGACTTCAAAGGGAAAACGCAGCTACCTCAGTTCGCCAAACAATGCATGCATGGGGTAAGTTGGTTTGTGTTCTTCATCGAATTAACTTGGCTTCCCTACTCTATATTTGCCAACTTTTAACGAGCATGACTAATTTTCATATGTTTGCAGGCAGTGAAATTGGATGAATTTATAACACATGAACTACCTTTCAGTGAGATCAACCAAGCTTTCCAGTTACTTATGGATGGGAAATCACTAAGATGCGTTTTGCATCTATAAACTATCCATCATATACTCTCTTCCAACATTCTTTCATGGAGAAATACCCATTCAGTTCAAATATAATATTTGTGGCTTTGCCATAATATATGTATTTAATTTATTTACTTATATATGTTATATACACCGCGACAAAATGTCACGAATGGAATGTAAGTTAGGCTCAAAAAGTTTTGCTCGAGTATATATGATTATAGGGTCAAAATGTTCAGGATGAGTGTTGATAAAGAACATCGATGGATATTGTGGACTTTACATAAAATAAATTAATTTTGTACTCTTGTTTATAAAATAACAATGAAATTGGCGATATCACAAAACTACAAATTTGGTCCGTTGGTTTGCAGAGAGAATGGAACATGTTGAAAAGAACGGCAAACCATATATATATATATATATATATATATATATATATATATATATATATATATATATATATATATATATACACAACAAAAAACCTAGCCTTTAGCGGCGACAAAAGTCGTCGCAAATACCGCCGTCTCTATTGATATTCCGACCACCGGCCAGAGTTTTTCCGGCAAAGCTTGCCGGAGTTATGTGTCGTCGCAATTAGTCCACGTAGTCCCTAAAGGTGTCGCTGCTAATGTTTTTTTTTTTTTTTTTTTTTGAGAAAAAACATATTTTTTATGATATTAGTTTATATCATAAAATGCAGATTTGATAAAAATACATAAATAAATACATACCACATTACATAAAACATCAAACATACCATATTACATATCTAATAAATCCTACATAAACATCTAATATATAATCCATAAACTATCTAATAAATCCAAAATAACATCATCCTACATAAACATCTAATATATAATCCATAAACTATCTAATAAATCTAAAATAACATCATCCATAACATAAAACAAGAAATACTATGTTTCTTCGTCTTGGTCTTCCTCATCATTGTTTTCCTCGTTGTTGACTTGGTTTTTAAAGGAGCGGATAATGTCTCCAATGGCCGTCACAAATGCCGGGTTTTCATACATATTCACACATACATATTTGCATATTTTTTATATAGCATCAACCAAAACAACATTTTTGACATACCAATTTCACAACATCACAACAATCATACCAATTTCACATCACAAAGTCAAAAGTTAATACCAAACAAAAACAATTTCACATATATATATATATTCATAAATTCAAACCATCAAATGCAATTCATACTAATTTGACATACCAGACCAAAACAAATGAAGTTCATACCAATTTCACAGGATCAAAGCTTCACAAAATCACAACAGTCAAAAGTTTCACATTCAATTTCTCTGGGAAAAAAAATGAACACAGTACCAATTTCACATCAATTTCACATATATATTCGTAAATTCAAACCATACTTGTTCTTGCCGGAAAAACAAAGCTACAATCGGTGGTGATTTGTGGCCTTCGAATGGAAGCTTAAAAACAGAAAAAAAAAAATCATTCACTGTTAGTAGTGATGTTTAATCGGCAATGGAGAAAGAGAAATGGGTAAGAGAAAACCAACCTCGCCGGAGATACAAGGTCGGAATCCGATGTGACAGTCGGCAATGGAGAGGTGGCAGTCGACGACAGTCGGTGGAGTCCGCTTTCGAGGTTAATTCGTGGTGGGAGTCGGCATTGGAACTCAATCAGCGGTGGGAGTCGGCTTTGGAGGTCAATCGGTGGCGGAGAGCGGTGTCGTCATGATTGATGTCTGAAATCATCGCCGGAGTATGTCAAAATCGTTACAGAGAAAAATGTGTTTGCGGTCGTGGAAGCTGAACTAAAGGGGCAAACCTTTAGCGACGACGTTAATAGCAGTGACCCGAACCCTATTAGCGGTGACCATCTGGAGGGAACTCAACGCGCCATGGACCGTTGGATTGGGCGAGAATCGTAGAGCCAAGATTTAGTCTAATGTTGGTCAACGGATCGATATCAATAGCGGCAACATGTCGCCGCTAAAGATGTCGTCTCAATTGCTTTCTACAAGAACAAACCCTATCTGTTCGATCTTGTTCCGAATCAAGGGTAAGGATTGAAAGTTGCGTGTCTCCGACGGATCTCCGGTCCAGACCTTTAGCGACGTCCCTATTAGCGGCGACACCAAGCGTGTCCTGTCTGGTGTCGTCGCTAAAGGATATGTCGTCCCAAAAAGCGGCGTCCCTAATACTCTTTATTCTTGTTGTGACAGAGTAAAGAACACAGAAAGTCAACACACACATACTCTCTACATAGTTTGGGTTTGTTTTTCAAAACTAACACATACCTAGGGATGTTATTCGGTCGGTTTTTCGGTTTTCGGTTTAATTGTTCCATTTTTTCAATTTTTTAGAATATTAAAACTAAACATAACCAAACCAAATAAGGTTTGGTTTAATCGGTTTTGGATTCGGTTAGTGTTTATTCGGTTCGGTTTACCGATCAAACCAAATTAAATTTCGCATGTAAAATTAAATATTAAACTAAAAGAAAAAAAACTTACTAAACTTTTACCAAATAAAAAAATACGTTAATACATCACATATTATATTCAGTCTTTGACGATATGTTGTCTTGAAGTATCAATGTAGTCATACAAGTTGTCGAAGCGAATTAATAAAAGCTTTACTCGTATATAAAGATGAATGAAATGGTCAAACCTTAATTAACATTTAGCTAATTAGTTGTTGTTTTTTAATACAATATATAAATAATTATAAACTTATAATGGTTAATAATTAGATAATGAGTTATCAAAATCTTTTTTAATAACTAATCCATCAATTTAAATAGAAAATGATAATTTATAGATATAAACTATAAATATAAATAAATTAAATAACTTATTTAGTTTTTTCGATTTAACCAAAATAATAAAAATTTAACCAAAACCAAACCAAATAAGATATCCTTATTCGATTAACCAAACCAAATTAACCAAATAACCGAATAACCTGAACCAAATAAACCAAACATCATTTGGTTCGGTTCGGCTATTCGGTTTCGAATTTTTATCACACCCCTACACACATACACTATAACATTTTGGGCTTCTTCCTAAAAAACACACACCTAAGAAATCCAATGTAGAAGCTCTTAGTTAAAATTCACACATACACACACCTGTACACCTTATAATTAACTACTAAAATATTCATCAACAAATCACTACAAATAATTGTATCTTATATCAATCCTTCAAACTTTTTTATAACACTGATCTAAATTTTTCACGTCGCTGACACTACAAGTAAAAGAGGCATTAACGGCGACAAAAGTCATCAGTAAAGGCTATATCGGTGACACGTCGCCGATAAAAAGTAGTTGGTACTGTCCTGTCACTATTGCTTAAAATATCGCCGGTAATATTCTTTGTCGCTGGTAATAGTACATGTCACCGGTAATAGTGTCGCCGGTAATATCATATTTCGTTTTTTTTAAATCAATACTTTTCCGGTGCAAAAAAACCGATACGTAACAACATTAAATGCAGAAAAAAAAATTACATAACGACATCGAATTAGGTACTAAAGTGTTATAATTCCATATACAAATACCAAAATAAACGACAAAAGTGTTATAATTCCAACAAGTACCAAAGCGTCACAACAAGTCTAACATACAAAACACAAACTAATTATTCGACGAACCAACATCTTCGTTCCCCTCGTTTCCTCCTAGATCATCACTTTGTGGTTTCCCCGATTGAAAAAACGCATAAAGTTTCTCCCTACACACTTGGTCGTTGAGCATTGCACGAAGATTTTCCAACTACATAATAAATAACAACATATATAAACTTATAAGTTAGACTATCAAACATAAACAAAAAACTACTAAAGTACATTGCTATTTCTTGTACTTAAATACAAGAAATACCAAAAGTACATTGTTATTTATTGCACGTGAGACATAAACACAAGTACCAAATCAACATGCATTTATTGATGCTAAAGTACATTGTTTTTTTTTAAACTAGTGACAAAAAACCAAAGTACAATGCTATTTCTTGCACTTGGAACATAAACACAATTACAATTACAATTACCAAATCAACATGTATTTATTGAACATTACATAGATATATGAGACTTTGAAATTAAATAGTCTTGTTTTACAAGAAATGGTAGCTTACTTTCTACTTATTTTGTGCAAAATAACCTTAAATACAAGAATTACCAAAGTACATTGCTATTTCTTGTACTTGGAACAAAAATATAATTACAAACTGAATTATGAAATCAACATGTATTTATTGATGCCAAAGTACATTGTTATTTTTAGACTAGGGACCAAAAAACTGAAGTACATTGTTGTTTCTTGTACTTGGAACATAAACAGAATTACTAAATCAATATGCATTTATTGATCATTATATAGATATATGAGACTTTGAAATTAAATAGTCTTGTTTTATGTGACATCCCCATTTTCACGGTTAGAAAATAGCTTTTTATTTATGCTTATTTTAAAACAGAGTTTGTTTATATTGCGGAATTTATCCCATAAAAAGTATATTCAAAGAAATATTTTTCATTGATTTATTAAAACTTGGGTTGTCATAACTAATACAAGAAACATAAGAATAAACGTAGTCATTACGGGCCTTACAATATCTTTTATACTATGGAATATATTTCCTCGAATCTCTCATCAGGTCCGAACATCATTATCTTTGTACTGCTTCCTGTGGTACAAAGAAACTGAGTGGGTCAGGTTGGGAAACCTGGTGAGTACATAGGGTTTTCAACCCATAATAATGTAGTTAATTTGTTTAATTATCTATTTCATATTAAACAATTAACCCGACTACCAATTCATATTATCTTCTTTATTCATCTATAGAGACATGTCTTAAGGACCATCGTTGTAAATGTTGTGGTTGTCATCTATATTCTGATAGATGACTACATCGTTAGTACAATAGTACCCGTTCCTACATCGTTAGTATAATTGCACCAGTTCTTGTATCGTTGGTACAATAGTACCGGTTCCTTCATCGTTAGTACAATAGTACTAGTTCCTACATCGTTAGTACAATAATACCATTAAAGTTGTGACATTCTATTATCATTTTCATCTCTCATTACCCTTCATTACCCAATGTATTATAGTCATGAAAATACATATACGGTATAAATAATATAAGATTTATCTTTATAACATTTCATCTAACACATAACATTTTTGCATATAAGCACATATATAATTTAATTATCTAAATACTTCATATCAATGTGTAAGATGAAAGTAATTATGCACTCATTTGTTAAAGTGGATGATTGGAAAGTTGGGCAGCGCTTCGCTTCAGCACTTAGTTTTTCCTTTGATGTGACCTAGGTTCATATTACTAAGTCTTAATCTTATATTCCTTGGTGACTAATGATAGGCTAGATCCCTCAACAATCACAATATCTACATCAAGATCTATCAAGTAAGGAGCAACCACCTAAGATCATGTCGGAGGTGGGGTCTGTTTGGTATATAAAGTATACTGTTCAGAAATCTCACTTTAAACACCTCACTAAATCTAGCCTAGACATCACCCCCATAAGTAGATCAATCAGTATAATGACTTGGAATCACAGATAAATCTTATTTATAAATTCATAACAATGACTATATATATAAATATAAGTTACATTGAAAACAATATAAGTGTAGCTTAACTTACAAAGATTTTACTGACAAAAGTCTGAAAATTGTACTGGCAGAACTTCGACCTGATAGTTACTAATGTTGGGCACTCAGGGACCCCAGATCTCTGCTAGAATCTTAAATCTAAGAAAATATTTGGAGCAATACAGAGAGAGAAACTCGATATATATATATATATATATATATATATATATATATATATATATATATATATAGAGAGAGAGAGAGAGAGTTGTAATGGTGTGGGGAGTGAATGGGGTTGCATTTGTATTTATAGGCTGAAATTTGAATGTGCGCGCCACGCCTCGACAAGGTACGCATCAATCCTTTTCGTGGCCGGCAATCCACCCTCGCAGAACGTGACATGTGGCGACTATCTACGGGTGCTACGTGGACCCCTTCTAGAAGCGTGTGCCGTGTCTCTTGCATGCACGTAGGATTTTGGGATTTTCAAAAATGCATATCATCTTCATACGGACTCCGGTTTTTACGTTCTTTATATCCGCATATAGCTATCAACTAGATCTACAACTTTCATTTAGACTCAGTCAGCTAATTCTCACTTTATTTTTAAAGTTATATTTTTAACAGGCTTAGACTGTTAAAGTCCGTATACAAATCATAACTCTTTCATACGACATCCGTTCTCAACTTTCTTTATATCAACAGACTCTTATTCACGAGATCTCCAACTCTCATTTAGATTGTTTAATCTAACAATCAACCGATTTGAATTTCGATTTCTATGTTCGCACTACTATGCTAAAACTTCGAAAAATAATAATAAGCAACCTATCAAAAATTCACTTGTTACGATGCGCATAGTCGTATCAGTTTAATCATAACTTCTTCATTCGAAGTCGGATTTTAGAATTCTTTATATGTACAGAATCCTTGTCACATATACTATAATAATGATTAAGATTATTTATCCTAAATAACTTCTATTGAAAGGTCGCTTTATCACTTATCGATACATTCCCTTATAACATGTAGTCTGCAACGCGCAAGACTAATGATCTCCCTATTCGAAGGCTCAAATTATAATAATTGTAACTTATTATATCTTGTTTGTCTAGCCCGAAGTTGCGGGCATTACAATTATATCCCATTTGCAATGATTACATACCTGAATCATCAGTAAAACAGGGCTTGAATAATAATTTTGCACGTTACCTTTCCATCCTATGTAATAACCGTAAATCTTATGCCTTTACAAATGAGTATAAACTCTTGGAATTGTTGACTTCTAGCGGTTCTCAACCCGGCACCCACTGTAACATCTTGATTTCTAGGTATTTGCAATTTGACCCTTGGTTTTTGAATGATTTGCAAAACTAGTCCATAATGGCAATTTCCTAACTACTTGGGCAGGCTTGCAAACGTTGGGCGTACGTGGCCAAGGTACAAACCCTAAATTTTAGGGTTTGGACCCTATTTAAGCATCATTATTGTAACATCCCAAAAATCATGACCAAAAATTTTGTTTTTAATTAGGTAACTTATAAAATTGTTTACTGAAAAACATCATCGAATCATATCATTTCATAAAACCATAGTCACATGTCTCAACCCATATCATAAAATAGTAACGATGTCAGAGTACAATCACATGAATCTCATAATGCGGAAATCATGTGTGTGTGTGATGCGCTGCTACCGTGCCGGCTCCTTAACCTTCGACGAAGAGGTACCTGAAACAAAACTGAAAACTGTTAGAACAAAGCTTAGTGATTTCCCCCATCATACCACATACCATATTATAAACATACTGCCAGGAATATCTGGGTGCCCGACCTACCCTGCTAGGCATACCAGGGTGCCTAACCTACCCCTGTCAGACATACCGGGGTCTCCGAACTACCTCTCCGGTTTATCTCAACCGGTTACAGGGACTATTTCACCCCTACCACTACCACCTAATAACATAACATAATCATACTGTCAGGCATACCGAGGTACCCGACCTACCCCTTCGGTCCTTACAACCGGAACATGGGGACTATTCCCCCTACTACCACTATCACCTAACGTCATAACATACGAGCATATAGAACATATCAGATAGTGGCAAACCCAGGTAATTATCACAAAGACAATTACCTGACAAACAAACCCCTACTAGTGGGTCGGCATTGTGGCCATAGAACCACTTCTATTGGAAGGTAACTCACCTCAATGTCGTGAAGTGTCCGAACTATCCTTGATGCTGGAATCAACTACTCTCAAACTCCTACACATAACATCCTTCCTTCATTACCATTTCATACTCTTAACCCTTTCAAGGGTCAACTCAGGTCAAAGTCAAAGCCAAGGTCAACACCCTGGTGTAACATCCCAAGTTCAGATATACCTTGTAAACCTTGACCTTTTGAGTACTTGTCCATTTTAGCCCTTATTGAGAAAAAGGTGGCGAATGAGTATGCGGGGCGTACGCGAGTGTACGCTCAGCGTACTCATGCGCGTGCTTTTGACGCGGAACCCACCTAGTACGCTGGGCGTACCAGAGGGTACGCTGGGTGTACTAGGCCCAGAGTGAAAACCGTAATTTAGGGTGAGTCCCCTATATAAAGGATATGATGGCCTCATTCCTGGCCACCATTCTCAGACAACAAACCCTCCTAAACCCTAACTTTCGTTCATAGAGCTTGTGATTGCATTTGAGAGCCTTTGTGTGTTCTTGAAGTGAAGAAGAAGCTTTGGAGAAGAAGGAGTGAGAGTCCGTTGGGAGCTTCACATAGAGGTATAAAGCTTCAAGCTTTCTCACTCTTTTGTTTTGTGCATCATAGTAGAGTATTTTAGGGTTTTGACCCAAAAGTTGGAGACTTTATGCGATATTGAGCTCCAGAGACTATGATCAACCCCCTTTGAGTGTATTTAGTGGTGTAGTGTCATAAAAATCCAGTCTTGGACGTTGGAATCAAGCCATGCATGAGATATGAGCTTTTTGAGTTAAGAGAGTGAGTGTTTTGTGTATTTGTGACCATATCAGCCATGCAAAGGCTTAAAGTCAATGACTTTATGGAGTAAGAGCTATTAGGGAGTCCAAATCAGTGATATGAGCCAAGGTCTTAACTGATTAAGACCAAATGAGTAGAAATAGTGAAACTAGGACGTACGTTGGGCGTAATCCCAGTACGCGCAGCATAAGGGTCGAGCACCCCAGATGCCTGCATGGCAGCAGAGTACGCCCAGCGTAGAGAGCTGGTACGTGCAACGTACTCTTGGCCATTGACTTTTGGTTGACTTTTAGGGTTTGGTCAATCTGTGGACTTTTAAGGCCATGGAGGGGTAAAATGGTCTTTTACCCTTCTGTGAGTTTGTAGAAGGGTTAGTTTAGCTTCAGTGAGATTCGTTATTAATTAGGGATAATTATCGTTGTGTTAGGCGGAGGCTAGATCGGTGATTCGAGTTCGAGGTTATCCGAGTTCTTACGAGGTGAGTTTTCTCACTATACTTACCTTGAGTGGTAATCTATGTGTGACCGGAGGGTCTTATGTGTATATACTGTGTATTGAGATATCCTTCTTATTGTCTTTGTGATATATATGATGTGTATTATATTGAGTTGCCGAGTTGAGGGACCGGAGGGTCCAGCTGAGTTGTGGGACCAGAGGGTCCCACTGAGACACATTGACCGGAGGGTCTTATCTGAGTATAGCCTTGAGAGGCTAATGAGATATGTGTGGTATTTTGGGGAACTCACTAAGCTTCGTGCTTACCGTGTTATGTGTTATGTGTTTCAGGTACTTCTCAGGATCACGGGAAGGCGCCAGCTTGATAGTACACACTGGAGCGAGAGTGTTTTTATGATTCTCGGATAGTGATTTTATTTTATGGATTTTGATGATACTTGGGATAATTGTGGTTTTAGAGAAATTATGTTGTGAGTTTATTGTGTTTAAAATGAAAATTTTCGTTTGAAAATTTGCGGTGTTACAAGTTGGTATCAGAGCCTTGGTTTGAGGGATTCGGATGCACCCGGGTATGTCTGAACTCAAACTGAGGATTTGAGAAAGATTTTCAAAAGAAATGAATTTTTATAAAATGAGAAAGAGTTTTAAGAGAAATCGAGATGGAGCAGTGTGTACAATCAGCCAGAGCCCGAACGGTGATTTTCCAAAATACCCTTACTTATTTGTGTTATGAGATATTTATGGGATGTTAGTGATGCATGCTAGAGGACAGGCTAGGTATTTCATATTTTAGGGCTAGGGTTGCCTAATTTGTGATGCCTTAGCTTAGGAGTCGTTGCTATATGTTATGTGCTTTGAGTATGTGCTGAGTGAGAGTATCGAGCATGATCACTTAGAGAGAGAATTCTGAGGCGAGGGATAATCTAGAGGAGATACCTAGATGAGTGGTGAGGGGTCTACTAAGAGAGTAGTCTGATATTCGTGAGAGATAGAGTACTTGTGAATTATAATCCTAGGAGGAGGACTTGGGGTGACTATAGGCCAGGTGTGGAAGGTAGTATTGGGTACGTACTACTGAAAGCACCAGATCTGTATGTAACCCAAGTAAGAATCTTTAGGATGCTAAGGAACGAGTAGGGATAAGTGATCGAGTGTGAATATGCTCGAGCGAGTCTCTGATGATTTTTGTGTTGTGTTTCAGAGACAACATGGTGGGTACACGCCACAACCCCGAGCGCAGTGGGACTAGTGATGATGAGATTCGCAGGATGATTCACGAGGAGGTGGCCACAGCTATTCGAGCAGAGATTCCTGAGATGTTTGGGTCTATTAAGACCACCTTGATTGAGAATTTTGATGAGCGGTATGCCGCTGTTACCGAGGATGCTGCTGTTGCAGCCACCGCAGCTGTCGCCGCTGCTAGGCCACAGGGAGGTGACTCGTTGTTGTTCCGGGAGTTCAGCAACACGAAGCCACCAGATTTCGATGGGACACAGGATCCGATTGATGCGATGAGATGGATCTCTGATATTGAGGGATTTTTTTACACATGTTCATGCCCAAATCACTTGAGAGTTCGGTTTGCGCTGAACCAGCTTCGCTTGGGAGCGAAGGACTAGTGGAAGTTTGTGACAGCCAGCTTTACCTCTGCAGATCTTGTTGCAGTGACATGGGAGAGGTTTGTTCTGATGTTCCGAGACGAGTATGTTCCCCCAGTGGAGAGGGAACGATTGGTACAGGAGTTTCTGTCTCTCAAGAAGAAGACAAAGTCAGTGACCGGAGACCGGTGCAGTCGCAGTCGGCGACGAAGCGGACTAAACCCGCTGATACCAGAGCTGGGGGCCAGAAGGGCCGCACTTGTGGCAAGTGCGGCAAGAGTCACAAGGGGTCCTTCCGTGCGGGGATTTGCTACAAATGTGGAAAAGAAGAGCACATGGCGAAGGATTGCCCCAAGGGGTTTACAGTTTGCTTCCACTGCAACCAGACCGGCCATCGGAAGGCCGAGTGCCCTCAGCTCGTGCAGGGATCAGCACATGGATCTGCACCTGCTGCTTTGCGTGCTACTAAGAGTCAGCCAGCGAAGGACGAGACACCGAGGGTTCGTGGGAGAGCCTTTCAGCTGACAGCGGAGGAGGTCCGCGCAACACCTGACGTCGTGGCCGGTATGTATTCTTATTATTATTCTTTTGAGATATATTGTGCTTATATTGTGTTGTGTATAGGTACTTTTCTTGTGAGCTCTGTACCTGATTTGGTGTTATTTTACTCGGGTGCGAGTCGATCCTTCGTTTATGTAGCTTTTAGTCGTCACATCAGTATCCGACGTGAGGCGTTGAGTCGACCTCTGAGGGTTTCTATAGCTGACGAGCATGCGGTTTTTGCTAATGACGTGATCCATGAATTATACTAGATATTTTTGGTGTTAAGTTCCCGATAGACCTGGTACCGATCGCTATAGGTGATGTCTGTGTCATAGTGGCATGGACTGGTTGAGTCAATTTGGAGCTATGATAGACTGCGAGCGACAGTTAGTGACTATACGAGACCTTAGTGGGGGAGTACTTACGGTGTACGGCGAGGGTACTAGATCTGGATCAACTTTCTGCCCTTCTGCCAGAGCGAGACAGAGTTTACAGCAGGGTTGCATGGGCTTTTTGGCGTATGTGATGGATACATGGGTTGCTACAGAGAGGCCTAGTTCTATCGTCGAGGTTCCGATAGTATGTGAGTTTCCGGATGTTTTTCCCGAGGAGTTGCCAGGTGTGCCTCCTGAGACGCAGGTGGAGTTCCGGATTGATTTGGTTTCGGGAGCGGCGCCTATCGCCAAGGCACCTTATCTCCTTGGGCCACCAGAGATGCAAGAGTTATCCTCACAGTTCCAGGAGCTTCTGGGGAAGGGTTTGATCAGAACGAGTAGCTCACCGTGGTGAGCTCCAATCCTTTTTGTCAAGAAAAAGGATGGTTCGCACCGGATGTGCATTGATTACCGGGAGTTGAACAAGCTGACGGTCAATAACCGTTATCCACTTCTGAGGATCGACGATCTATTTGATCAGTTACAGGGGGCATCTTGGTTCTCCAAGATTGATTTGAGATTTGGATATCATCAGATGAGATTTTGCGAGGAGGATATTCAAAAGACAGCCTTTTGGAACTCGTTATGGGAACTACGAGTTTTTGGTGATGCCTTTCGGGCTCACCAATGCACCGGCAGCGTTCATGGACCTCGTGAATCAGGTGTGCATGCCTATGTTGGATCGATTGGTGATCGTGTTCATCGACGATATCCTAGTGTATTCGAGATCCAGAGAGCAGCATGAGGAGAATCTTAGAGAGATTCTAGGAGTGTTGAGGACAGAGAGGCCTTATGCCAAATTCTTCATGTGTGATTTCTGGTTGCGAGAGGTCCAGTTATTGGGGCACCTCGTAAACCAGAATGGGATATTGGTCGATCCGGCCAAGTTTGAGGCTGTTATGAGATGGGAGGTGCCGAGATCCCCGACTGAGATCAGGAGTTTTCTGGGTTTGGCCGGCTACTATCGGAGATTTATCAGGGATTTCTCCAAGATTTCTGTCCCACTTACCAGATTGACCCGGAAGGGTGTTACTTTTACTTGGGGGCCCGAGCAGCAGGCCTCGTTTGAGACTCTTCGCCAGAAGTTGTGCGAAGCCCCAATGTTAGCCCTCCCCGAGGGAGTGGAGGACTTTGTAGTTTATTGTGACGCATCTATATCAGGGTTGGGTGCGGTGTTAATGCAGAGGGGGCACGTGATAGCATATGCATCGAGGCAGCTAAAGCCTCATGAGACGAGGTATCCCACCCACGACCAGGAGCTAGGGGCGGTGGTGTACGCCCTCAAGATTTGGCGCCACTATCTTTATGGTGTCCGGTATACCATATACACGGACCATAAGAGCGTGAAGTACCTGATGGATCAGCCCAACCTGAATATGAGGCAGATGATATTGTTGGATGTAGTGAAGGAGTACGACTGTGAGACCTTATATCACCCAGGAAAGGCTAATGTGGTAGCCGATGCCTGCAGATCCGAGAGCGCTCCGATCCGGGATGTGTGTATGAGGATGACGGTCTTGACTCCAGTCTTAGATACCATCCGAGAGGCTCAGGTGCAGATTGTGAGACCGGAAAACCGCAAGAGAGAGCGTGTGATTGGGCAGGTTTCCGAGTTTGTGACGAAGAGTCGTGGGCTTATGATTTTCCATTGGCGGATTTGGGTGCCCTATACAGGTGGAGCTCACCGTGTATTGTTGGAGGAGGCGCATAGATCGAGATGTTCGATCAACCCAGGAGCCACGAAGATGTATTTGTATCTGAAGAGAGATTACTGGTGGCCCTGTATGAAGAGAGATGTGGCATGGGTAGTTGAAAGGTGCTTGACATGTCGTCGGGTTAAGGCGGAGCACCAACGCCCTCATGGCAAGCTGCAGCCACTAGAGCTGCCCCAGTGGAAGTGGGAACATATTTCCAAGGATTTTATCACCAAGTTACTGAGGACTGTGCGTGGGGTTGACGCAATTGGGGTGATTGTAGACCGGTTGACTAAGAGTGCTCACTTCCTTGCTATCAGTGAGAGCTCTTCTGCAGAAAGGTTGGCTGAGATCTACATACGAGAGGTAGTGGCATGGCATGGGGTACTGACATCGATAGTGTCAGATCGGGATGTGCGTTTTACTTCCAGGTTCTGGAAGAAGTTTCATGAGGAGCTAGGTACCCGACTGCACTTCAGTACAGCCTACCACCCACAGACGGACGAGTAGAGTGAGCGGACGATTCAGACGCTTGAGAACATGCTACATGCGTGTGTCATGGACTTCGGTGGAAGTTGGGACACTTATCTGCCCTTGGGTGAGTTTTCTTACAACAATAACCATCATTCCAATATTAGCATGCCTCCCTTCGAGCTTCTGTACGGGGAAGAGATGTCAAACTCCCATCTGTTGGCTAGAGGTGAGGCAGAGAGTGATGGGGAGCACTAAGATAGTGCTCAAGACGACCGAGCAGATTCAGCAGGTCAGACAGCGATTACTGACGGCCCAGAGTCATCAGAAGAGTTATGCAAACCGGAGACGATCCGAGCTAGAGTTCCAGGTTGGAGATTTTGTCCTCCTGAAGGTATCCCCATGGAAAGGGGTGATCCGATTTAGGAAACGGGGCAAGCTGGGACCTAAATACATCGGTCCTTTCAGGGTGACCACCAGAGTGGGTAAGGTAGCTTACCGGTTGGAGCTACCTGCAGAGTTGAGTCAGATTCATAACACCTTCCACATGTCCCAGTTGAGGAAGTGTGTAGCCGATGAGATAGCAGTGGTACCCCTAGAGGACATTTAAATGGATGCGAGCATGAATTACATTGAGAGACCGGTCGCAATTTTGGATCGAAAGGTGAAGGTTCTAAGGAACAAAGGGGTGCCACTGGTTCAGGTCCAGTGGCAACATCGGAGAGGGTCCGAGTTGAAATGGGAGCCGGAGTCTGAGATGCGAGAGCAGTATCCAGAGTTATTTCCAGAGCATGACTTTGAGGGCGAAGTCTGATTCTAGTGGGCGAAATTTGTAACATCCCAAGTTCAGGTATACCTTGTAAACCTTGACCTTTTGAGTACTTGTCCATTTTAGCCCTTATTTAGAAAAAGGTGGCATATGAGTACGTGGGGCGTACACGAGTATACGCTCAGCGTACTCATGTGCGTGCTTTTGACGCGGAACCCACCTAGTACGTTGGACGTACTAGGCCTAGTGTGAAAACCCTAATTTAGGGTGAGTCCCCTATATAAAGGATATGATGGCCTCATTCCTGGCCACCATTCTCACACAACAAACCCTCCTAAACCCTAACTTTCATTCATAGAGCTTGTGAGTGCATTTGAGAGCCTTTGAGAGTCTTTGTGTGTTCTTGAAGTGAAGAAGAAGCTTTGGAGAAGAAGGAGCGAGATTCCAGGCCCTTGGATCTGAGCATACCTGTGATGGGAGCTTCACATAGAGGTATAAAGCTTCAAGCTTTCTCACTCTTTTGTTTTGTGCATCATAGTAGAGTATTTTAGGGTTTTGTCCCAAAAGTTGGAGACTTTATGCGATATTGAGCTCCAGAGACTATGATCAACCCCCTTTGAGTGTATTTAGTGGTGTAGTGTCATAAAAATCTAGTCTTGGACGTTGGAATCAAGCCATGCATGAGATATGAGCTTTTTGAGTTAAGAGAGTGAGTGTTTTGTGTATTTGTGACCATATCAGCCATGCAAAGGCTTAAAGTCAATGACTTTATGGAGTAAGAGCTATTAGGGAGTCCAAATCTGTGATATGAGCCAAGGTCATAACTGATTAAGACCAAATGAGTAGAAATAGTGAAACTGGGACGTACGTTGGGCGTAATCCCAGTACGCGCAGCGTAAGGGTCGAGAACCCCTGATGCCTGCATGGCAGCAGAGTACGCCCAGCGTAGAGAGCTGGTACGTGCAGCGTACTCTTGGCCGTTGACTTTTGGTTGACTTTTAGGATTTGGTCAATCTGTGGACTTTTAAGGCCATGGAGGGGTAAAATGGTCTTTTACCCTTCTGTGAGTTTGTAGAAGGGTTAATTTAGCTTCAGTGAGAGTCATTATTAATTAGGGATAATTATCGTTGTGTTAGGCGGACGCTTGACCGGTGATTCGAGTTTGAGATTATCCGAGTTCTTACAAGGTGAGTTTTCTCACTATACTTACCTTGAGTGGTAATCTATGTGTGACCGGAGGGTCTTATGTGCATATACTGTGTATTGAGATATCCTGCTTATTGTCTTTGTGATATATATGTTGTGTATTATATTGAGTTGCCGAGTTGAGGGACCGGAGGGTCCAGCTGAGTTGTGGGACCAGAGGGTCCCACTGAGACACATTGACCGGAGGGTCTTATCTGAGTATAGCCATGAGAGGCTAATGAGATATGCGTGGTATTTTGGGGAACTCACCAAGCTTCGTGCTTACCATGTTATGTGTTATGTGTTTCAGGTACTTCTCAGGATCACGGGAAGGCGCCGGCTTGATAGTACACACTGGAGCGAGAGTGTTTTTATGATTCTGGGATAGTGATTTTATTTTATGGATTTTGATGACACTTGGGATAATTGTAGTTTTTGAGAAATTGTGTTGTGAGTTTATTGTGTTTAAAATGAAAATTTTGGTTTGAAAATGTATGGTGTTACACCTGGCCAAAGTCAAGTTTTGGTCAAAGTCAACATCTGGTTAACTCAACTCGCCGAGTTGGTCCACCAACTCGTCGAGTTCCATAATCCACAAAATACTGGAACTTCGATCCTACTCGTCGAGTCTTTCAAGAACTCGTCGAGTTCTCCTTCATATAGAATCGGGACCTTTTCGCTCTTGACTCGCTGAGCTCGTCCATGAACTCGTCGAGTTCTTCTTCATACAAGTTGAAGTGTTTAGTCCTTGAGTCGCCGAGTTCTTCCTTGAACTCGTCGAGTTCTTCTTTATATATGTTGGGACATTGCCTTGAACGCGCTGAGTTCATCCTTGAACTCTTCGATTTCTTTGATCTTCAATTCCATATTCACGTCCATCTTGTTGAGTCCTTTTCTAGACTCAACCAGATCGATCAGAAACAGAAAAGGTTAGGGTACCATAACCCGACTCGCCGAGTCCTATGAGCGACTCGCCGAGTCCCCCAAAGTCCAAGTTTACCAAGTCGATTTCAGTCGGGCTTAATGCATCCAAAACATAGATCTGGCCTTCTAGGATCGATATAGGACGTAAAGTTACAAACTTTACGTGAATACATGGGTTAACTAGCTCATAAGGACCCAAAATGAAGTCTACAAAGTGCATGGGACTCCCATGGCCATAAAGTTGGCACATTTATGCCATAGGAACCCTTAAAGGTTCAAGATCTGAAGTACAACCCCATTGTTACTCACAATCCCGAATATGGCTTCACTAAGACTTAGAAAAGGTAGAAAATAGCCCTAATTGGAGATCTAAGAAATGAATAGTCAAGGTATCAGCTTTATACCTCAAATAAGCTGGTAATGTGGCAAAACCTTTGGATCTACTTGCTTTCTCTTGATCTCCCAAGCTTCCTTCTTATTCTCAAGCTTCAAATACACACAAATGGCACAAAAATCTCAAGAACACTCAATATTCGATTAGGGTTTCATGAAGAGTGTCTGAGGGTGATGGAGGCTGGAGTGGTTAAAGACCCTAACTTTCGTACTAAAGACATTGTTACTCCAAAACATGCTACATGCATATTCATAAAAACAATATTTTACATTGA
The DNA here is from genome assembly GCF_052849685.1 of Lactuca virosa. Taxonomy (NCBI): domain Eukaryota; kingdom Viridiplantae; phylum Streptophyta; class Magnoliopsida; order Asterales; family Asteraceae; genus Lactuca; species Lactuca virosa. The sequence continues at coordinate 31,068,500 of NC_136428.1, forward strand.
TAAAGTGATTACAAACTACTAGATACAAACCGACTATTACAAAGTGTTATATATTACACAACTACCCAGGTTACTATACTTTTATACATACATGATCCCTAAATACAAAAGTAATATTATAACTATTCTAAACCTTCCAATAGTGTATGTGACATCCCCATTTTCACGGCCAGAAAAGACCGATTTTGTTTATGCTTTGTTTGAAAACCAGAGTAACATTTTAAATAAAAGTGTTGCGGAAATTGTCCCAAAACAAAATATGATAAAGATTTATCAAAAGCATTTCCATAGAAATGTATTTCATTAAAAAGACTCGGGATGTCATGTTCGATACAGATCATAAGCATAAACAATACAACATAGGCCTTACTACATTATTCCGTATTTACAGGCCTAAAATCCCTTAATCTCTCATCCCAAGACATCACATCTATGCTCATGCGCCACTACCTGTAATACAAGAAACTGAGTGGGTCAGGCTTGGGAGCCTGGTAAGCACATAGGGTTTTCAACTCACAATAAATAAGTTTATTAATTTCATCAACCAACAATACCCGATTACCCGTTCCCGTTATCCTCACATTACGTCCCTAAAACACCTATCATAAGGGACCTAGACTAAGGGTCAACATCGGGATGGACACTAATGCTAAGGGGATTCCTCAGCAATAAATGTCCTTAAGGCAACCGTGAGGGGGATGGAGTACACCCGGTGAGTACACAGTTCAAATAAACACACAGTTCAAATAAACACCTACAAGTTGCGAGCCTGCTAGCGTTCCACTGGACTGTCTAGAATAGTCCGTGGTCGTCATCTATACTCCGCTAGATGACTGGAGCATCAATAACATCTATAACGAGGCCTCTCATTATTTTATTTTGTCACACAGCAACTATTACAATTACCCATGTTTTACCCAACACATTTTGTAGATATAAAATACATATACAGTTTAAATAATTTAAAACATGTATGAAAATCTTTCACCCAGCACAGACAGGAAGTATTCAGACAATATACACACATAGCACGTAGTTTATATAAAATACTTCATATCTATGTGTAAGATGAAAGTAACTATGCACTCACCTGATAAGGTGGTGACTCTGAATTCAGACAGCGCTTCGTTACTCTTAAAACAATTCCCCTCGACAAAACCTAATATCATTACCACTAGAGTTTAGTTTAATATTCACCGAGACTAATTAATAGTCTAGCTATTATTACTATTATATAAGCATTAAAAAATACTTATATAACCCATAATAATAGCGCAAGTATTTATTATAAGTTCCTAATAACGTTACTATAATTAAATAAAAGCTATATTAAAAATAGCGTAGGCGTAGCTCACTTACAGCGGGTTTTTCTCAAAACCGGGCGCCGCTGGAGCAGCGTTCCCGAGCTGAAAGGCTCTTCTTCTCGGAGCCGTCGGGCACTCCGGGGCTTCCGATTCGTGCTAGGGAGGTTCCCTAGGCTTTTCGGGGGGTTTCGGGGGCTAGAGAGAAGTTCTAGAGAGAGAGGGAAGTGAGGGGAGGTGTGAGGAATGAAGAGGGCTTCACCTCTTATTTATAGGAGTCTGGAGGAAGGTTCACGTCATGAATTTTTGATATTCACGTCGTGAGCCAGGCTGGCTACAGCCAGGCGCAGCCTGGTGCTGACACGTGGCATCACACAAAGGGTGGAAATCAGCCGATTTTCAAAAATTCATAACGTTCGCATACGAGCTCCGTTTTCGACGTTCTTTTTTTCCACGCGTAGGTAAAAACAATATTTACAACTTTCGTTTAGACTCCGTTGGCTAATTCTCGACCGATCTTAAATTTAACAGTACGAGGAGATTAGACTGCTAAATGACCGCGAAGAATTCGTAACTCCTTCATACGGAATCCGTCTTTGTCTGTCTTTTTACCGTTGAGTTCCTATTAATGAGATCTTCAACTCTCATTTAGGTCGCATAGGCCAAAAATCGCTCGAACTAAAATTCGAGTTTCGGGCCGTGCACTGCTAAGTCAAATATTAGAAAATTCATAACTTCCTCATACGAAGTCAGATTTGGGCGTTTTTTTATGGATGTTCTCAGTTTAACATTTTCTACGACTTTGGTTTAGATTACTAAGGCCAAATAGTCTTCTATCGTAAATTCACTTTTTTACGTCTCCCGGGGTCGTGCCGGTTCTGTCGCGAAACTTCAACAGGTCATAACTTCTTCGTTATAGCTCGGATTTCGGCGTTCTTTATATATCCAGAATCCTTGTTTCGACCACTACAACTTTATGTAAAGATATCGGGTTTATATCACACTTTAATTTTGATGCTTATTTTTATTCTTTATTAATTATATCTTTATAATTAAATAATAAGCACACAAATAGACATAATTCACATAGTACTCAGATATTTAATATTTATTACATCAAAAAGAGTTACAATAGTTGACCTAGACTATTACATCGTCTAAAAATGTTTAGCCCTGAAACCCGGGCGTTACAATTCTCTCCCCCTTAGGATGATTCCGTCCCGGAATCATGCGTCAGCAAACAGATGCGGGTAGCGACTCATCATGTCACTCTCTGTTTCCCAAGTGAGATTCGGCCCATTAGAATGTTTCCAATGGACTAGCACTAAATCGACCATCTTGCGTCGTAACTTCTTAGTCTTACGGTCAACAATTGTCTCGGGCTCTTCAATCAGCCTCTTGTTCTCATCCATCCTTAACTCTGAGATTGGAATTATGTCGGGAACTTCTCCCGTGAATTTCCTCAGATAACACACATGGAAGGTGTTATGAATACCATCTAGTTCTTCGGGTAATTCGAGCTTGTAAGCTTGGTTCCCAATCTTCTGAAGAACTTTGAACGGTCCAATAAACCTTGGACTCAACTTTCCTCGCTTCCCGAATCTTATAAGTCCCTTCCACGGCGAGACTTTAAGCAAAACCGAATCCCCAACTTCGAAGGTCATCGGTCGTCTTTTCTTGTCAGCATAGCTCTTCTGACGATCTTGAGCTGCTAACATTCTTTCCCTAATTACCTTTAGCTTCTCAGTAGTCTCATGGACTATCTCGGGGCCCATAAACTGCTTTTCTCCAGCCTCAAGGCAACAAGACGGCGTACGACACTTTTGCCCGTACAAAGCTTGATAGGGTGCCATTTTGATGCTCGAGTGGAAACTGTTATTGTAGGAAAATTCTACCAAAGGTAAGTGCTCATCCCAGTTACCTTGGAACTCAAGGGTACATGCTCTCAGCATATCTTCAAGCATTTGAATCGTTCTTTCGCTCTGACCATCAATCTGCGGATGGTAAGCTGTACCCAGACACAACTTCGTACACAGTTCCTCTTGTAGACTCCTCCAAAACCTCGACGTAAAACGACTATCACGATCGGATACAATCGTTAGAGGAACACCGTGAAGTCTCATAATTTCCTTCACGTAAGCATTTGTAAGCTTATCCATAGACCACCTTTCGGTGGCAGCTATGAAGTGTGCACTCTTTGTGAAACGATCCACGACCACCCAAATCATGTCGTGTCCGTTCTTCGTCTTGGGCAGTTTAGTCACAAAATCCATGGTGATGTCTTCTCATTTACCCATGGGTACAGGTAAAGGTTCTAAACTCCCATATGGTTTCTGATGTTGTGCCTTAACTCTAGCACATGTTACACACTCGGCCACATACTTCGCAACATCGAGCTTCATCGTCGGCCACCAGTAGTAGGGTTTTAGGTCCCTATACATTTTAGTGCTATCGGGATGAATCGAGTACATGGTCTTGTGAGCTTCTTCCATCAGAAGATCTCTTATCCCTCCCGTCTTAGGTACCCAAATCCGATCTTGGAATACCTTCAGTCCTTGACGGTTTGTACCGAACACCAACGTCTTTCCCAAACGTTCTTCCTTTCGGTCATTCTTTTCTGAAGCTTCTTCTTGAGCTCTGTTGATACTTTCCACAATTGTCGACACAACTTCAATTCTCAAGGCTCTTGGCTTTTTCCTTTCAAGATTGACTTTCTGACTGAGAGCATCAGCAACAACATTTGCTTTACCGGGGTGGTAAAGTATCTCACAGTCGTAGTCCTTGAGTAACTCTAGCCAGCGTTGTTGCCTCATGTTCAACTCCTTCTGATTAAAGAGATACTGGAGACTCTTATGATCAGTGAAAAGTTTGCACTTCGTTCCATAGAGCTAATGCCTCCATATCTTTAGAGCAAAAACTATCACTGCCAACTCCAAATCGTGAGTGGGGTAGTTCTTTTCGTGCTCCTTCAATTGTCGAGATGTGTATGCTATCACCTTTTCTCTTTGGGTCAGAACACAAGCCAACCCGACTCCAGATGCGTCACTATAGACCGCGAAGTCTTCAACTCCATCGGGTAGAGAAAGAATCGGTGCTTCACATAACTTCTTCTTTAGCTTCTCAAATGCTTCTTCGTGTTTCTCACTCCATGTATACGTAGCTCCTTTGTGGGTCAAAGCTGTCAATGGAGCAGCTATCGAAGAAAAGCCTTGGATAAATCGTCGGTAATATCCGGCTAATCCTAGAAAGCTTCGAATCTCAGTGGGACTCTTTGGACGTTCCCACTTCATTACAGCTTCGATTTTTGCTGGGTCAACCATTATTCCCTCCTGGTTAACCACATGACCCAAGAATTGGACTTCTCGGATCCAAAAATCACATTTGGAGAACTTAGCATAAAGCTTCTCCTTCTTCAAGACTTCCAACACTTCTCGTAGATGCTTGCCATGCTCCTCCTGGCTTTTCGAGTAGATCAGAATGTCGTCGATGGACACTATCACGGATTTATCGAGGAATGGTTTACAAACCCTATTCATTAAATCCATGAATGCTGCTGGAGCATTGGTTAGTCCAAACGACATAACCAAGAACTCATAGTGTCCATATCTCGTTCTGAACGCAGTCTTCTCGATATCCTGCTCTCTTACTTTTAGCTGATGATATCCCGACCTAAGATCGATCTTTGAGAAATAGCTCGAACCTTGCAGCTGATCGAATAGGTCATCAATCCTCGGCAATGGATACTTGTTCTTCACCGTTGCCTTGTTCAACTCTCTGTAGTCTATAGACATTCTCATGCTTCCGTCTTTCTTCTTTACGAATAACACCGGAGCTCCCCAGGGTGATGAACTAGGTCGAATGAAATCGTTGTCCAACAACTCCTGAAGTTGCGTCATAATCTCCTTCATCTCTGTTGGTGCTAATCGGTAAGGTGCCTTTGCTATCGGTGTCGTTCCTGGTAACAAGTCTATACGAAACTCCACTTGTCTATCAGGTGGTAATCCGGGAAGATCTTCGGGAAAGACTTCCGGATAATCACACACGACTGGTATACTCTGCACCTCCTTCTTTTCCTTCTTAGCATCGATAACGAATGCCAAATATGATGCACATCCTTTGGATAAACATTTTTTGGCTTTCATCAGGGAGATGATTCCAGAATTCACTCTGCGTTTGTCTCCGTACACCATAAATGACTCTTTTCCGGGTGGGTTTTGTTGGATTAATGTCTAAGTCCATAACTATAATTGGTAAGACTTGACCCAACCCGGCATGGTCCATTTAGGTTGCATGGCATCAGGACAATTGGATAGACAAGATGAGGAAAAAGGATACTAGTGATTTATATTAATATATTATAAGTTCTAATATATTAATATATAATCATATTATTTAATTAGTATTGATCAAGAATTAATTTATAATTAATTAAGTGATCAAAATGAACTAATTAAATATGGACTCTAAGATATATGTGTGTGATGGGCCAAGTTCATTTAGGTTGGGCTAAGCTTTCATGGATAGTCCATGGAGTGTTTAACCCATGGATCATATGAAATGAAAGGTCATGGGTATGTGGGTTTAACCCTAATCTCCACACTATATAAAGATGTCCTTGGTTGGTGAAATGGGACTAGTGTGTGTACACAAAAGGGCAAGGCCGATTTCACTAGAGAGAACCAAAGTATCCTTATTCTCAAGGTTATTCCAAGTGTTCATCGTGTTGTGTGAACCATTTGAGGTGTCACACTTGGGGCACTAGGCACTCAAGCTTCATGAAGACAAGTTACATAAAAAAAGGTATGTATTCTATCTATTTTATTACCCAAGTATATGATATTTGTATGCTAGTATAGGGTAATATCTTGGAAACTTCATATTTGCATGTATAATAGAGAAAACATAGATCCAAGGTATTTAGGGTTGTATGTGTACCATAGGATGTTGTAGTATACTAAAACCCAACAGTGGTATCAGAGCCATGGGTTGTTTTCTATTATATTTGATGCAGATGTATTTTTTTTCAAAGTTGAAAAAAAAGGAAAAAAAACATGAAGTTTGTCAAATTTTAAGATAATTACTTGATTTTATGAAAAACTAATTATTTGTAAAATTTGAGTCACTTTACTACAAGAGTTGAATTAGGTCAATTTATTAAAAGATAGAATGATGTGATTATTTTATTTGTTTTAAAAGTTTGATCTAAATGTTTTTATGGAGTAACAAATTTTGTCATAAAATTTTGGAGCTCAAAAGTTTTTTTTAAAAGTTATGATCTTAAGAGTATTGAAACCTCCATAAGTTATGGATATGAAAAGGTTTTAAAAAAAAATTGATTCAAAGTTTTTATGGAGTTACAAAATTTGGTGTTAATGTTTTAAAGAATTCCATAACTTATTCTTAAGTTATGGAACATGAAAAGTTTCATCATAAAACAAGCATTTAACTCCATAAGTTATGTATTACCAAAAGTTCTATGTTTCCTTGATTTATAAGTTAGTTTAGATTAATGGAAAAAAAATTGTGTTTTAGTTGTTTTCAATCCTAATTAATCTAAAAGTTGTTCATAAAATGTGTTTTTTTTGTAACTTGTCCTCAAGTTATATGAAAAGTCACATTTATGAATCTTAAAAACTCATAAATATGCCTTAGGTTACAAAAAAAATGAAGAGTCTTTTCTTATAAATAGTTTTTATGGCTTCATAACTTGTCCTCAAGTTATGGATGTCCAAGAGTCTCTTCATTAAAGGTTTTAAAGCTTTACTTAAAACTCATAAGTTATGAAAATCCAAGAGTTTTGAATAGTTTCAAAACTTGCCCTCAAGTTTTGGAATTTGAAAAGTTATCTCTAATGAATACTTTAATTCCAAGTTAAGCCCTTAGAATTTTAAAAGTTAAAATTCAACCCTTATACTTTATAATATTATAAGTTAATAATATATATATATATATATATATATATATATATATATATATATATATATATATATATATATATGTATAAGAGCAAGTCAGTCTTACCATTAGTAGGCCTTATTCACGAAGCCGGTCTATAAGGGGGTATAAGGTTGTTGCCTATAAAATGACAGCTTAATGGGTGTCCACTCTCACCCACCGCTTCCTTGACTGGTGGAGGGTCGTTAGCCGAACAGGTAGGACAAGGACTATAATTCTCCCTTCATTAAAAGTATTAATGATAAATACTAAGTAGCTAAACACTTATAAATTCCCAATTTTAGTTACTTAGGAAAATGTGAATAAGGTGCTAATCCATGAAATTACACTTTGCACTTTGCTTAAACCGTTAGTGGAGCGTGTGTGGTTAACCGGCATACTAACCTGGATTTAACAAGGTAGGCAAAGGGTAACTTAATATTTATCATAGTATCGGTGGAGCTCGTGTGGTTAACCGGCACATCAATTGAGGGGTAAATATTAAGGGTACCAAGTATATTTGCATGCTTACTTCACACCTTTTTTTGTGATCATCGGCATCCCAGTCACAAAACCTGAAGGGCACACTCGAGATTGAAACATGCCATTGAAAAGTTCAATGAATCTCAAAAGATCTAGGAGTTTCAAATCCAATTAAAACTTAATTATATTTTGTTTTTCATGGTGGAAATTGGTAAATCGTCATTTACCTACCTTCAACTATTTTATAACTCGGATTACGGCATCCCTCTTCCAGTTATAAATAGGTTGTTGGATCCTAGCCTTAATATTTCATGTTGGGTGTTATATTAAGGACTTTAAATCAACTATCTTGCATATCTCCCAAAAGGTGTCTAGCGCAGACATCTATGATCTTCCCAAATCTCTTGGAACTTTACTTCCTCCACCTCCTCTAATTATTCTCCCTAACCCACAAGTTCAAAGGTCACTCAATCCCTATTGGCAAGCCAGGTCTATGTGTGATCGCATCTTGGAGATGAAGTCACATATTGACAAGCCGGGAGAGTTGGGTGTCAAAGTCTTAAGAAGGTTGGATGTTCAATCACTTTCTAAGTCACTTAGTGAGTTCCTTTGGGACTACTATGAAACAGACTATGACATGACCCTTAATGATCTTATCTATTTGCTTGGTCAACAATGATTTGAGGACTAGTAAAGCAAATTGATTAGGAGATCAACTTCCCAATGGACATTGACAATGGTAACATTGGATATCTAGAAAAGCCTTCTCATCCCAAAGAAAGGGTTCGACCATAGTCAACTAGGTTGACCAAATGGTAAAGAGAAAGGCTAAGTCTGCGATAGTCCCATGCACCATTCCCACTGAGTCCATATGTTTCTCTTGCCAAATGAAGGGGCATTGATTGCGAAGTTGCATATTTACCTGAAAGATCATAAGGTTGATCAAGTCAAGAAGTTTGACTCTGCTTCAGGTAAAGTTCACTATCTAACTCTGTTAAGTTTCTGTTATGAGATTCTTATTACATGATGTGACTTGGTCACATGTTGATGTTTTAAGAATCAAAGAAAAGTGAAGAAACTTAAAGGAAGTATATGCTGATTCTGATCGCGAAGATGGTTTTCGATCGCATGGTTCGGTGATCATAATTTTGAGTTGTTGCTTAGGAGTTATGATATATTGCTTAGGAATAGATAACAACAAGTTTTTCATATGCATTTGCATTGTAAGGATAAGTTTTTCCGGAAGCTTTAAAATAAAAAAAAAACAGTTTTGATTTATTTATTTGAAGTATCCTTACAATGGCATTTGTGAAAAATTGTTGTTTACATGTTTCCATTGATAGCAATATTGGAAAATGGATTTGATTCTTTCATTTGTGGTAGTGTCTAAATTTACCAAATAAGGAAAGTTTCTCATCACCCAAGTTTCAATTGGACCGAAACTTGGAATCATGCAAGTTGTATAGTATGATGAATGAGAACTTTCAGCTTTCGAAAATTAAGACTAATTCCTTGTTCACATGTATATGTGAGTCAAGTAAATGACTAAAGGGATCGAGTAAACATTCTTGTGCACTGGTCAAGTCCACCACAAAGATCGATAAGACTATTCGTCATGATTTACTAAAGTTTAGTAAATATGGTTATACTTACAGGCTTAAGTGTAATTCTGAAGCATTGGAAAAGTCTCGATGTATGGCAGAACGAATGAGAAGAATAAAATTAGGCAGAAAGATAAAAGTTTCTCAAATCTGAAAAGATGGGAGAGTACTTTAGTGTCATGTTTTGTGATCATCTTAATGATTTAAGAACCACATCACAATTGGTCTTCTAAGGACATCTTAGTGCATTCTTATGACTAAGAAGAGGAGTCATGAATTGTTGAAATGGTTAAATCAAGAAGATGAGTCATACTTCGTTTCAAAACAAGTCTTAGAGTCATACTCCAAGACTATAAGTTGAGTGACATATCTTAAAGAAAGGTTTATAACACTTGTCAAATGTAAGAGTAAAAGTGTCCTACTCTTGTACATTTGAAGTTGGTAAGTTGTGATGTTTTGGATTAAACAAAGACCAACTAAGGCCAATTGTGTGAAGTGTTTGTCTTGATAAAGAATCCGCACTATCCCTTGAATATTTGACAAGAGAGTCTTATATGTCAAGAGGACAGTAGGAGTCTTAAAGGTCTTGAAAGTCTCAAGAACTAATCAAGAGTAAAACCTGAGGTTCTTCACTAGCACACGACTTGAGGTTTGTAACCTATCGTGTTGGCATACTTCTATTTCTGTGCCCATTCCAGTTAAAGTTGGTTTTGCATATGAGTTCTTAGAGTTCTCAATTGGTTGCATAACAACTTGGAAGCAATGGCAGGCCCTTGTGCTGCCAGGTGGCAAGAAATTAAGATTTAGTTCAGTCCATATGAGTTTGGATTTGTCACTAACCTTGTCTTGTGATTATGGTTTTGACAGATTCACATGGATAAGAACACATACACCATAAAATCTAAGGGTCATAAGGTTTCTCTCCGTTTCATGAAAACGATGGTGAGGAAACACTTCCACCAAGTAGATTTGAAGCAGATGGCAAAAGGTCTAAACAATTGAGACTATGATTACAACATCCCTTTTCATAGTTCTGAAATTTTTTAGATACGCATGCATGCTATCTAAGGAAAGGTGTATGATTTTGATAAAGTCTTATCAAGGCAATCTCGTCTCAGAAATCTGAACTTTGGTAAGAAAGTCTGTAAAGTATTGACTTCTAGAAGTCCAGCTGATTTCTGACTAAGTGTCAAAGCTAGTGGGAGCATAAGTGTTATGCTAATAATCATCATGTTAGTGGGAGCATGATAATTATTGTTAGTGTTGCAAGTTAGCAATGTTAATTATAGAAAACAAAAGTTTCAATTCGTGAGGCTGTAGGGGTTGAAAGAGTTGTTTTGCTATAATTAAGGGAGAGGATATACTTCATTTCAGTTCTAAAGTCTTAGATTGAGAACTTAATCATCTTTAGTCAAGAATATATATATGAATTTCATGTTGGATTGGTTCAACTTAAGGAAATTCCATATATTGCGTTCTCAAAATTCGATTATGATTACAGCATCCCTCTTCATAGTCAAATTTTGAAAACATGGCAAATAAAAATATTGTAGCAAAAGACTGGTCTAGAATCATGTCTTTATGTGAGACATCATGAATCGTGTCCCATTTGCTTTGGGTACAGGATCGATTGCATGTGCTATAATATTTGTCCTTTCTAAATTTTTCCAAATGCCCAGAGGCATTAAGAAGGGAAAAGGTCTAGAATTGGATATGACTAAAATGATTAAGCAATTGTCGAGGACAATCTAAGGTTTACCAAAGATTGGTTGCTCAGGGACAGTTGGAATTATAGTGCTAATTTTGGAAGGACCATATTGACATATTCTGAAAAGAGGCATCTCTTGTTCAGAAGTGATAGTCAAAATGAGAATATGGAGTTGTCTCCATAGGTGGAAATTATCTGTGTAAGATTAGAAAACTTAATGCAATAAGCATGTTCAAAGCAATGTACTTTGAATATGAGACTTAGTTTCCATGGAGTTGAACTCCATTGGAATACCTTATAATGACTGTTGACAAGTCTTTGTGACTTTGTACATATTCATTACAGGAGGGTCAGTGCATATAAGTTTAAAATCTAAACAGATTTCGATAAATGATAGGAATTTGGATATCTTACATTTAAGACAAGGATTTGGGAGTGTGAAAAGAGAATCATTGAAATTATGTTCAATTGATCTAGTTCACAAAGAAAAGGATCATAGACAAACATAGAGTTCATACTTGGTGTATGGCAAAGCTATTGTTTAGAAAACATAGTGTACATGCTTGGAGCATGGGACAACTAGTGTTTTTAATTCAGGTATAAAGTTGATAAAACCGAAACAATGAATAATGAGTAATCAGTATGGTGATAAATAGAAAGTGTTTTATTTATATTCATAGGTTTTGATACCATATTAGATTATTTTTTCTTGTGTTTCACGTTGCATGTTTTGACTTCCATAATAACTAGGTTATTCTTCCGGAATGACTAAGTTATTCAAAACCATCCACAGTCGGTCATATGTTGGAAGTAGATATGAATCAAGACTGTCATGGGTTGGCTTGTAGAGGTCTAAGATGTTGGACAAAGTGGTGCTACAACACTCATGAGTGCTCATAAGTTCTGAGTATTGGATTCAACCCACGCTCATTTGAATCACTTCATGGATTTTATCACGAGTGATCATGAGATGATAATATCTTATATTCTTCAAACCTAGAGATATGAGTTATTACTATGAGTTGGTTATACATTGATTGCATGAAAACGCATTGGTAACTCGATGTTATAAAACGTGCCATTGTGTACGATTCAACAAGTAGTAGAACAAGCCATATGAGTCGAAGTTTATCCATTCTTTTTACCTTCGGGATAAACGCGATATCTGTGGGCCCCTCGATGATTTAGTGATGAGACATGTGAGTGCTTGGCCAAGCCAGGACTGATTTGATTTGTTCAATCAGTCAGTCATCATGAATCGGAAATCGGGAAACAACAAATGGACAGAGAGAATGATTTATAATCCATGTCTCAGTCCATATGATATCTAGAATGGAGGAATATATGATCCCTTATCTAATGGACAAGTCATTGACAAAGGTCAGAGTTCATCGGCAAGGTCAGAGTTCGACAGAAGCTTTTGAGAGCTACGATTGCTAGTCAGGGTTTGAAGTCATACTCAATAATAGTTTTAGACTTATCCAAGTGGGAGACTGTTGGATTAATGTCTAAGTCCATAACTATAATTGGTAAGACTTGACCCAACCCGACATGGTCCATTTGGGTTGCATGGCATCAGGACAATTGGATAGACAAGATGAGGAAAAAGGATACTAGTGATTTATATTAATATATTATAAGTTCTAATATATTAATATATAATCATATTATTTAATTAGTATTGATCAAGAATTAATTTATAATTAATTAAGTGATCAAAATGAACTAATTAAATATGGACTCTAAGATATATGTGTGTGATGGGCCAAGTTCATTTAGGTTGGGCTAAGCTTTCATGGATAGTCCGTGGAGTGTTTAACCCATGGATCATATGAAATGAAAGGTCATGGGTATTAGGGTTTAACCCTAATCTCCACACTATATAAAGATGTCCTTGGTTGGTGAAATGGGACTAGTGTGTGTACACAAAAAGGCAAGGCGGATTTCACTAGAGAGAACCAAAGTATCCTTATTCTCAAGGTTATTCCAAGTGTTCATGGTGTTGTGTGAACCATTTGAGGTGTCACACTTGGGGCACTAGGCACTCAAGCTTCATGAAGACAAGTTACATAAAAAAGAGGCATGTACTCTATCTATTTTATTACCCAAGTATATGATATTTGTATGCTAGTATAGGGTAATATCTTGGAAACTTCATATTTGCATGTATAATAGAGAAAACATAGATCCAAGGTATTTAGGGTTGTATGTGCACCATAGGATGTTGTAGTATACTAAAACCCAACAGGTTTACCCTTACTATCTTCTTTCGGCATTGAATCTCAGCATCGTTGGCGCTAAGCCAATCCATTCCCAAAACGATGTCAAAACCGTTCAACTCTATGGGCAATAACTCTTCGTGGAATTCGTTTCCGTTTAAGTCGATGACGACGTTCTTAATACGATTACTAACAGGTACGAATTTGCCACTCGCCAACCTCAACCTTGCTGGCAGCTCTTTCCTTGATCATTTCCTCCACAGACTTGGCAGCCCAGATAGCCGCCTCCAGAGTATGTGCCTGACGTACCGGTACCGCATACTCCCATGGGAGTCCCTTAGCGTACTTGTCGATCTTTGTCAGCTCATCTGGGACAAGACGCAAGGCAAACTCCATTTTCTCTGTGAAGTTGTTAGTGTAATCATCAATGGACATGCTTCCTTTCTTCAGGGTTAGGAACTGGTTTTCTAGCTCGAGTAGGTTTTGGGATGAGCAGTAATTGCGCTTGAATTGTACTAAAAACTCCGCCCATGTCAGCTGCAGGGGCTCATTGGGGCTCAAGGTCTTCCCCAGGGAGTTCCACCATCGCACAGCGCCTCCTCGGAACTGACGCACTGCAAACGTGGTCTGTAGTGTGCCTCTGCAACCACACGTCATAAAAGCTAACTCCATCTCCGAGATCCAATCCATGACCCCGATCGGATCTTCCTTTCCAGTGAAGGTCGATGGCTTGCAAGTCAGAAAATCCTCGTACTTGCATCCATTCCTCTCGACTCCGTCATCCTGGTTGTTTTGTCGAATTATCGGTGGGTTGACTTGACCAACGGTTCCACTGTAGTTCCCCTCCTCAGTCTGCCCTTCGTTCAACTCAGGCTGTTCGATCTGTATGGTAGCTTCCTCTCGATTTTGTTGGAGCAAACGTCTGGTTTCCTCCATTTGACGATCCAACATCGCCTGAATCATCGCTTGCACTCCGGCCATCGTTATTGGCTCAGCAGCGGCTACCACAACCGGTATTTTCTCAATCACTGGGAGTTGGTTTCTGTTCCCATTTGCATTCCCGGCTCCACTGCAGGTTCTTGCCATCTTGATCTATACACCGAATAAGGTGAATTTAGATCTTTATTTAGGATAGTCGTTTAAATCATCCTTATCACTCCGAAACGTTTACATGTTAGTTCTAATATCGTAGTCGTACGTTTAGAATCCTAAACACATAAGGTTTCCAGATCCGGTCGGCAACAGACCATAGATCCGAACAAATAACAGCATATCAGGCACAAAGCATTTAGCACATAAAAGCATTTTAGGCATAATTCCTAAAATAAGCTAGTACTCACACCTCACAATCATCGCTTAGCATTCTAAGTTTAACTCTAAAAATCCTACAAATTCCTAGTTCGCTTAAACTAAGGCTCTGATACCAACCGTGACATCCCCATTTTGACGGCCAGAAAAGACCGATTTTGTTTATGCTTTGTTTGAAAATCAGAGTAACATTTTAAATAAAAGTGTTGTGGAAATTGTCCCAAAACAAAATATGATAAAGATTTATCAAAAGCATTTCCATAGAAATGTATTTCATTAAAAAGACTCGGGATGTCATGTTCGATACAGAACATAAGCATAAACAATACAACATAGGCCTTACTACATTATTCCGTATTTACAGGCCTAAAATCCCTTAATCTCTCATCCCAAGACATCACATCTATGCTCATGCGCCACTACCTGTAATACAAGAAACTGAGTGGGTCAGGCTTGGGAGCCTGGTGAGCACATAGGGTTTTCAACCCACAATAAATAAGTTTATTAATTTCATCAACCAACAATAACCCGATTACCCGTTCCCGTTATCCTCACATTACATCCCTAAAACAGCTATCATAAGGGACCTAGACTAAGGGTCTGTTGGATAAGGTGTCTAAGTCCATAACTTATTTGGTATATACTTGACCCGACCCGGCATGGTCCATTTGGGTTGCACTTCACCCGAACTATTTATATGGATAACATTATGAGAAGAGTATATTTGCGGCCTACTAATATATTATAAGTTATAATATATTAATATGAAATTGTATTATTTAATTAGTATTGATCTTAAATTAATTATGAATTAATTTAGTGATCATAAGGTGACTAATTAAATAATGGGCTATTGTACTTATATAGTGTGGGCTAACACTCATAAGGAAGTGGGCTAAGCTTGAATGGGAGTCCATGGATGATCCATGGAGCTTTTAACCCATGGATCCTTGGAATAGGAAAAGACATGGGTTATTAGGGTTTGCATGGTTCATAACCCTAATCATCTACACTATATAAAGAGGCTTATGGTGCTTGAAAAGACACTATGTGTGTGTGTGCATAAGGTGTGGCGGATTTCTAGAGTATTAGAGTGCTCTCTCATAAGTTTTCCAAGTTTGTGGTGATTTGTGATTTCCATTTGAGGCATTCACATTATTGGTGCTTGGCTCTCAAACTCCCAAGGAATCAACTCACTAACAAAGGTATGTAATTCTTCTAGTATCTTTTATGTTTAAAAGTACCCCATGTATGCTAGATAGGCTATGAACCTTGGAAAATTATTTTGTATGTATTTTAGAAAAACATAGATCCAAGGTTTCTAGGGTTGCATGAACACCTTAGGAGTGTTAGTTTGCTCAAAACCCAACAGTGGTATCAGAGCCTAGGCTTGTTTGTTTGATACTTGATGCAAACTTGTTGAAAAACTCAAGTTTTCTACATTATGCAGCTTGAACTCGCCGAGTCCATGGGGGGACTCACCGAGTCCATGAGTAAATTCATCCTACTCGTCGAGTAGGTTCGTGCAATCGACGAGTAGAAGCCTCAGAATGCAGATTTTCGAGTTTTGCTGCTGGAAATGGACTAGAAACATTACCCTAAACTGTTTTGGTGTTATAAAACCTGTTTTAGATGGTGTAATGTTTATGCTAATCCATTTACAATGGCTTATATCAAAATTGCATGATAATATGTGTTCATATGTTCTTGGAATTTTTGATATGATGTTCATGTTCTTTTGAATTATTGTTAGATCATAGGAATTATTTGCTAAATTGTTTATTGATAATTCTTGATCATTTATGTGTTTTAATGGAGTCCATAATTTGTCCTCAAGTTATGGATTTCCAAAGGTCACTTTCATTTATGCACACTTAAAACACATAAGTTACATGAAAATGAAGAGTCTTCATTTTATGAACCTTTAATTCATAAGTTATGAAATGAAAAGTTTTGAATAGTTTCAAAACTTGTCCTCAAGTTTTGGAATTTGTAAAGTTACACACACTTTAATATACTTTAATTCCAAACCCTTAGAGTTTTAAAAGTTAAAATTCAACCCTTATACTATTTATAACATTAATGGTTAATTATTATATATATGTATAAGATTAAGTCGTTTTACCGTTAGTAGGCCTCATTCACGAAGCCGGTCTATAAGGGGGGTATAAGGTTGTTGCCTATAAAATGGCAACTTAATGGGTGTCCATTCTCACCCACCGCTTCCTTGATCGGTGGAGGGTCGTTAGCCGAACGGGTAGGACAATGACTTTAAATTCTCATTAAAAGTATAATGAATATTATAAAGTAACTAAACCTTTAATAAATTCCCAATCTTAGTTACTTTAGGAAAATGTGAATATGGTGCTAACCCATGAAATTCACACTTTGTACCTTACCAAGTCGTTGGTGGAGCGTGTGTGTTTAACCGGCACACTAACTTGGACTAGTAAGGATCACGAAGGGTGACTTAATGTTTATCATAGATCGGTGGAGCGTGTGTGGTTAACCGGCACATTGATTAGGTGATAATATTAAGGGTACCAAGTGAATTTGCATGGTTATTCACACCTTGTTTTGTGATCCTCGGCATCCCAGTCACAAAACTTGAAGGGCACAATCGAGATTGAAACATGCCATTGAAAAGTTCAATGAATCTCAAAAGAATCTAGGAATTTCAAAACCAATTAAACCTAATAATTCATTTCGTTTTCATGGTGGAAATTGGTGAATCGTCATTCACCTACCTTCAAATATGTTATAGCTTAGATTATGGCATCCCTCTTCTAAGTTATAATATATTGTGTTGGATCCTAGCCTTAATATTACATTTGGGTGTATTATTAAGGATTCGATATATCTAATCTAAACTTGTTTTCGTCTTTTCAGATGTCTTCCAACAACAATGCTTCGGGCTCTAACCCTACTGGCTCCTATTCCCTCATGAACCTTTGTGGGTGGGTCATCTTTGATGGTTCCAACTTCATGGATTGGATCCGGAACATCAGGATGGTCACTCGTTACGAGGACAAGGAATATGTCCTCGATAAGGAGCTAAAGGAGCTTGATGAGTCCACTGCTACTCCTGAGGAGGTCGCTGAGTATCAGGCACACGAAAGAGATGCCACCAAGGTGGCATGCATCATGATGGCCACCATGACAGCTGAACTCCAAAAGTCCTATGAGGACTATTACCCTTTTGAGATGCATCAGGATCTGATGGAAAGGTACCATCAGAGTGCTCGTCAAGAGCGGTATGAAATAATCTCCTCCATGATCACTACCCGTATGAAGGATAGCGGACCAATCACGAGCCACATGCAGAAAATGCAAAGGTATGTGGACCGTCTAATGAAACTGAATGTGAACTTCCCTGAGGAGTTGGCAATTGATATCATTTTGCACTCCTTGCCCTCGTGTTATGATCAATTTCGTATGACATACCACATGAACAAGGAGGAAGTCACACTCAGTAAGCTTCAAGGACTTGTGAAGACTGCCGAAAGTGGTCTTAAGAGTAAGTCGGTTACTACTCCTGCTCCTACTACTACCCCTGTTTTGGCTATCGGGCAAGGCAAAGGGAAGAAGAGGAAGCACCCTTCGAAGGGTACCAAGGGAAAGTCCCTTGAAGGCTCCTCATCTGGAACCAAATGTGGTTCTATCACTCCTTCTGCCATCCCTAAGGATGCTGAATGCTTCTACTGTCAAAATAAGGGGCACTGGAAGCGAAACTGCCCAAAGTACTTGCAGGATGTCAAGGATGGGAAAGTGAAACCATCCCATGCAGGTATTTACACTATATTGTCTAATAACTCACCATATTCTAATTCTTGGGTTCTTGATACAGGTTGTGGTATTCACATCTGTTGTGACTTGCAAGGCCTAAGAAGAAGTGAGGATGTGGAGTACGGAAA
Organism: Lactuca virosa; assembly: GCF_052849685.1. NCBI lineage: Eukaryota > Viridiplantae > Streptophyta > Magnoliopsida > Asterales > Asteraceae > Lactuca > Lactuca virosa. Next base: position 31,086,968 of record NC_136428.1, read on the forward strand.
GATTAACTTAATCATGGGGAACTAGAAGGTTACACCTGTTGCCAAGATTGGAGTTTATACTTTGTTGCTAGATAGTGGGTTAAAGTTAGATTTGAATAAATGTGTGTACTCGTCTGAAATGGCGAGGAATATTATTTCCTTTCATGCTTTGTACAAAAAAGGTTTTACCTTTTCTTTTATAATGAAGTTGGTAGTATTAATGCTTTCTTTAATAATGTTCTTTATTTTAAAACATTACCTTGTGATGGTGTATATGAAGCTATATCGGTTGTAGATAATTTGGGAAATAATGTATTATGTATTGATTCTTCTACTAGCTTGGATAAAGCATCTTTGTGGCATTGTCGTCTTAGACATGTAAGCAAGAAACGCATAGGCCAGCTCCAAAAGGATGGAGTCTTGGAGTCGTTCGACCTCAAGTCGGATGATTGTTGTGAGTCTTGTCTACTTGGAAAAATGACAAAATCACCCTTCACTGGTACTTGTGCAAGGGGTGAGGGTTTGTTGGACCTTATACATACTGATGTATATGGACCATTCAAAACCGCCACAAGGGATGCTAATCGCTATTATGTGACTTTTATTGATGATTTTAGTAGATATGGTTATGTCTACTTAATCAAACATAAGTCAGAAACTTTTGAAAGGTTTAAAGAGTTTAAACAGGAAGTAGAAAATCAATTGGGCAAGAACATTAAGATGCTTCGACCTGATCGAGGTGGTGAGTATCTTAGTACTGAGTTCCTCGACTATCTTAAGGAGTGTGGGATTGTCTCCCAATTGACACCTCCCAGGACACCACAACTGAATGGTGTAGCTGAGAGGCGTAATCGAACTTTGTTGGACATGGTTCGCTCTATGATGAGTCGAGCTTCGCTACCAATCTCTTTTTGGGGGTATGCCTTAGAGACTGCCACCCACATCCTTAATCTAGTCCCTACAAAGAAGGTTGCCAAAACACCTCATGAAATGTGGACTGGGAAAGTTCCCAATTTGGACCATATCAAGATTTCTGGTTGCGAGGCTTTCGTGAGGCGCGAGACTCATGACAAGCTCGAACCTCGAAGTGAAAGGTGTATTTTCATCGGCTACCCACAAAAATCCTTTGGTTACCTCTTCTACAGACCCAGTGAGAATGTGGTCTTTGTGGCAAGGAGAGGGGTCTTTCGAGAGAGAGAATTTACAAACCAAGGAGACAGTGGGAGGAAAATTAACCTTGAAGAAATTCAAGACTCAATTGGTGAAGGAACCTCAGACACTAGCAATTAACTTGAGGAGGAAATTCCTATTGATCCAGCTGACGAGTCTATACTTTCGAGGCGTTCCACAAGGGTTAGGAACACACCTGAGTTTTATTATAGATTTCATATTACTACGGAAGGTGATACATTTATCAGTGACAGTACACTGGTAAATCTGGATGAACCTAACAGTGTTAAGGAAGCCATGGCAGGCCCAGAGTCTGCTAAATGGAAGGAGGCTATGGACAGTGAGATACAGTCCATGTATGACAATCAAGTTTGGAACTTGGTTGACAATGTACCAGGCCGTAAGACAGTCGGGTGCAAATGGATCTTCAAGAAGAAGACCAACATGGATGGGAAGGTGCACACTTATAAGGCTCGACTGGTCACGAAGGGTTTTACTGAGACTCAGGGTATTGATTATGATGAAACCTTTTCACCAGTAGCAAAGATTAAGTCTATTAGGGTTATGCTAGCCATTGCTGCATTTCATGATTATGAAATATGGCAAATGGATGTCAAAACCGCTTTCCTTAACGGAAAGTTGGCTGAGGATGTTTACATGAATCAGCCAGAGGGTTTTGTCAGTGCAGAGTACCCCAATAGAGTGTGCAAGCTTGAGAAATCCATTTATGGATTGAAACAAGCATCTCGAAGTTGGAATCTTTGTTTCGATGAGAAGGTCAAAGAGTTTGGTTTCTCAAGAAGTGAAGATGAGTCCTGCGTGTATGTTAGAGCTAGTGGGAGTATAGTTAGCTTTTTGGTACTGTATGTGGATGACATACTACTCATAGGAAATGACATCCCAACCTTGCAGGAGGTTAAGTCCTGGCTTGGGAAGTGCTTTGCTATGAAGGACCTTGGAGAAGCTGCCTATATCCTAGGGATAAGGATATTAAGAGAAAGGAGCAAAAGACTAATTGGACTTAGTCAGAGTATCTACTTGGATAAGGTGTTGAAAAGGTTCAACATGCAGAATTCCAAGAAAGGAGAATTACCGATCCAAAGCAATACCAAACTGAGCAAGGCTCAGAGCCCGAGTACAGAAGATGAGATAGCTGAGATGAGTCGATTACCTTATGCTTCCGCTGTTGGCTCGATCATGTATGCTATTACTTGTACCCGTCCTGATCTAGCCTTCGCTTTGAGCATGGTCAGCAGATATCAGGGGAACCCTGGCAAGGCTCATTGGACTGTGGTAAAGAATATTCTCAAGTACCTGCGGAGGACTAAGGATTGGATCCTTACCCTTGGTGGGAGTGATGACTTGAGAGTAGTAGGGTATAGTGATGCTAGCTTTCAGACTAATAGGGATAACTTCCGCTCTCAGTCGGGCTGGGTCTTTACCTTAAATGGAGGGGCAATCACTTGGAAGAGTTCCAAACAGGAGACTGTAGCTGATTTGACTTGTGAATCAGAGTACATAGCAGGGAGTGAAGCGGCAAAGGAGGCGATATGGCTGAGGAACTTCATCGGAGACCTTGGAGTTGTACCAGCTATTAAGGAGCCTATGGAGATTTTCTGTGACAGCAATAGTGCGGTTGCCTTAGCCAAGGAACCAAGAGATCATGGCAGATCCCGACACATTGACAGAAAATATCACTTCATAAGACACAAGATAGAAGAGGGACTCCTCGTGGCAAAGAGGGTATCGTCAGATGAGAACCCTGCGGATCCCCTTACGAAGGGACTGACGAGCGTGAAGCATTTGCAGCATGCGAGACGCATCGGGCTGAGGGACGATATTAGTTTTACAGATTAGATAGTTATTACTGAAACTTGTAAAATGTAATCGACGTTTGATGATGAATAAAAGTTGTGATTTATTTATGAGTAAGGTGTTGCTATCATTGTCAATTATTTACTATTGTTTCAGCTTTGCATGTTTTGACTTCCAGAATAATAAGTTTATTCAAACTCTCTACAGTCGGTCATATGTCGGAAGTAGGTATGAATCAAGACTGTCATGAATTGGGATTGTAGATGACTAAAGGTGTTTAGCCATAGCAATCGTTGCTAAAACATTCATGAGTACTCATAAGTTATGAGTATTGGAATAAACCCACGCTCACTTGTATCACTTCATGGAATTTATCTCGAGTGATCGTGAGACGGTAATATCATATAAGTCTTCAAACCTAGAGATATGAGTTGTTACCTATGAGTTGGTTGTGCATTGATTGCACGTAAACGCATCAGTAACTTGATGTTATAAAACGTGCCTTTGTGTGCAATTCAATAAGTAGTAGAACAAGCATATGAGTCGAAGTTTATCTGTTCCTTCTAGAAATAGAAGCGATATCTGGGCCCCTCGATGATTTTGTTTTGACCTATGTACCAGGCCCGGTCAGAACTAAATTGATGTGTTCGATTAAGTTCTTTGTCAAACAAATCGGAAATCGGGAAACAAACTGCTGGACAATAAGTAAGACATTGTTCCATGTATTTGTCCGGCTGATATCACGAGAACAGAGGATTATGTGATCACTTATCTAAAATGGCGCTTCATAGTTCAACAGAGTTTTCGAGAGCTACGATTGCCGGTTGGTTCCTAAAGCTATATAGGCAAATACAGTTATCAGACTTATCCAAGTGGGAGACTGTTGGATAAGGTGTCTAAGTCCATAACTTATTTGGTATATACTTGACCCGACCCGACATGGTCCATTTGGGTTGCACTTCACTCGAACTATTTATATGGATAACATTATGAGAAGAGTATATTTGCGGCCTACTAATATATTATAAGTTATAATATATTAATATGAAATTGTATTATTTAATTAGTATTGATCTTAAATTAATTATGAATTAATTTAGTGATCATAAGGTGACTAATTAAATAATGGGCTATTGTACTTATATAGTGTGGGCTAACACTCATAAGGAAGTGGGCTAAGCTTGAATGGGAGTCCATGGATGATCCATGGAGCTTTTAACCCATGGATCCTTGGAATAGGAAAAGACATGGGTTATTAGGGTTTGCATGGTTCATAACCCTAATCATCTACACTATATAAAGAGGCTTATGGTGCTTGAAAAGACACTATGTGTGTGTGCATAAGGTGTGGCGGATTTCTAGAGTATTAGAGTGCTCTCTCATAAGTTTTCCAAGTTTGTGGTGATTTGTGATTTCCATTTGAGGCATTCACATTATTGGTGCTTGGCTCTCAAACTCCCAAGGAATCAACTCACTAACAAAGGTATGCAATTCTTCTAGTATCTTTTATGTTTAAAAGTACCCCATGTATGCTAGATAGGTTATGAACCTTGGAAAATTATTTTGTATGTATTTTAGAAAAACATAGATCCAAGGTTTCTAGGGTTGCATGAACACCTTCGGAGTGTTAGTTTGCTCAAAACCCAACAGGGTTAACATCGGGATGGACACTAATGCTAAGGGGATTCCTCAGCAATAAATGTCCTTAAGGAAACCGTGAGGGGGATGGAGTACACCCGGTGAGCACACAGTTCAAATAAACACCTACAGGTTGCGAGCCTGCTAGCGTTCCACTGGAATGTCTAGAATAGCCCGTGGTCGTCATCTATACTCCGCTAGATGACTGGATCATCAATAACATCTATAACGAGGCATCTCATTATTTTATTTTGTCACACAGCAACTATTATATCTACCCATGTTTTACCCAACACATTTTGTAGATATAAAATACATATACAGTTTAAATAATTTAAAACATGTATGAAAATCTTTCACCCAGCACAGACAGCAAGTATTCAGACAATATACACACATAGCACGTAGTTTATATAAAATACTTCATATCTATGTGTAAGATGAAAGTAACTATGCACTCACCTGATAAGGTGGTGACTCTGAATTCAGACAGCGCTTCGTTACTCTTAAAACAATCCCCTCGACAAAACCTAGTATCATTACCACTAGAGTTTAGTTTAATATTCACCGAGACTAATTAATAGTCTAGCTATTATTACTATTATATAAGCGTTAAACAATACTTATATAACCCATAATAATAGCCCAAGTATTTATTATAAGTTCCTAATAACGTTACTATAATTAAATAAAAGCTATATTAAAAATAGCGTAGGCGTAGCTCACTTACAGCGGGTTTTTCTCAAAACCAGGCATCGTTAGAGCAGCGTTCCCGAGCCGAAAGGCTCTTCTTCTCGGAGCCGTCGGGCACTCCGGGGCTTCCGCCTCGTGCTAGGGAGGTTCCCTAGGCTGTTCGGGGGGTTTCGGGGGCTAGAAAGAAGTTCTAGAGAGAGAGGGAAGTGAGGGGAGGTGTGAGGAATGAAGAGGGCTTCACCTCTTATTTATAGGAGGCTGGAGGAAGGTTCACGTCGTGAATTTTTGATATTCACGTCGTGAGCCAGGCTGGCTACAGCCAGGTGCAGCCTGGTGCTGACACATGACATCATACACAGGGTGGAAATCAGCAGATTTTCAAAAATTCATAACTTTCGCATACGAGCTCCGTTTTCGACGTTCTTTTTTTCCACGCGTAGGTAAAAACAATATCTACAACTTTTGTTTAGACTTCATCGGCTAATTCTCGACCGATCTTAAATTTAACAGTACGAGGAGATTAGATTGTTAAATGACCGCGAAGAATTCGTAACTCCTTCATACGGAATCCGTCTTTGTCTGTCTTTTTACCGTTGAGTTCCTAATAATGAGATCTTCAACTCTCATTTAGGTCGTGTAGGCCAAAAACCGCTCAAACTAAAATTCGAGTTTCGGGCCGTGCACTGCTAAGCCAAATCTTAGAAAATTCATAACTTCCTCATACGAAGTCAGATTTGGGCGTTTTTTTATGGATGTTCTCAGTTTAACATATTATACAACTTTGGTTTAGATTAATAAGGCTAAAAAGTCTTCTATCGTAAATTCACTTTTTTACGTCTCCCGGGGTCATGCCGGTTCTGTCGCGAAACTTCGACAGGTCATAACTTCTTCGTTATAACTCGGATTTCGGCGTTCTTTATATATCCGGAATCCTTGTTTCGACCACTACAACTTTATGTAAAGATATCGGGTTTATATCACACTTTAATTTTGATGCTTATTTTTATTCTTTATTAATTATATCTTTATAATTAAATAATAAGCACACAAATACACATAATTCACATAGTACTCAAATATTTAATATTTATTACATCAAAAAGAGTTACAATAGTTGACCTAGACTATTACATCGTCTAAAAATGCTTAGCCCTGAAACCCGGGCGTTACAATTCTCTCCCCCTTAGGATGATTCCGTCCCGGAATCATGCGTCAACAAACAGATGCGGGCAACGACTCATCATGTCACTCTCTCTTTCCCAAGTGAGATTCGGCCCATTAGAATGTTTCCAACGGACTAGCACTAAATCGACCATCTTGCGTCGTAACTTCTTAGTCTTACGGTCAACAATTATCTCGGGCTCTTCAATCAGCCTCTTGTTCTCATCCATCCTTAACTCTGAGATTGGAATTATGTCGGGAACTTCTCCCGTGAATTTCCTCAGATAACACACATGGAAGGTGTTATGAATACCATCTAGTTCTTCGGGTAATTCGAGCTTGTAAGCTTGGTTCCCAATCTTCTGAAGAACTTTGAACGGTCCAATAAACCTTGGACTCAACTTTCCTCGCTTCCCGAATCTTATAAGTCCCTTCCACGGTGAGACTTTAAGCAAAACCGAATCCCCAACTTCGAAGGTCATCGGTCGTCTTTTCTTGTCAGCATAGCTCTTCTGACGATCTTGAGCTGCTAACATTCTTTCCCTAATTACCTTTAGCTTCTCAGCAGTCTCATGGACTATCTCGGGGCCCATAAACTACTTTTCTCCAGCCTCAAGCCAACAAGACGGCGTACGACACTTTTGCCCGTACAAAGCTTGATAGGGTGCCATTTTGATGCTCGAGTGGAAACTGTTATTGTAGGAAAATTCTACCAAAGGTAAGTGCTCATCCCAGTTACCTTGGAACTCAAGGGTACATGCTCTCAGCATATCTTCAAGCGTTTGAATCGTTCTTTCACTCTGACCATCAGTCTGCGGATGGTAAGCTGTACTCAGACACAACTTCGTACCCAGTTCCTCTTGTAGACTCCTCCAAAACCTCGACGTAAAACGACTATCACGATCGGATACAATCGTTAGAGGAACACCGTGAAGTCTCACAATTTCCTTCACGTAAGCATTTGTAAGCTTATCCATAGACCACCTTTCATTGGCAGCTATGAAGTGTGCACTCTTTGTGAAACGATCCACGACCACCCAAATCATGTAGTGTCCGTTCTTCGTCTTGGGCAGTTTAGTCACAAAATCCATGGTGATGTCTTCCCATTTACCCATGGGTACAGGTATAGGTTCTAAACTCCCATATGGTTTCTGATGTTGTGCCTTAACTCTAGCACATGTTACACACTCGGCCACATACTTCGCAACATCGAGCTTCATCGTCGGCCACCAGTAGTAGGGTTTTAGGTCCTTATACATTTTAGTGCTATCGGGATGAATCGAGTACATGGTCTTGTGAGCTTCTTTCATCAGAAGATCTCTTATCCCTCCCGTCTTAGGTACCCAAATCCGATCTTGGAATACCTTCAGTCCTTGACGGTTTGTACCGAACACCAACGTCTTTCCCAAACGTTCTTCCTTTCGGTCATTCTTTTATGAAGCTTCTTCTTGAGCTTTCTTGATACTTTCCACAATTGTCGAGACAACTTCAATTCTCAAGGCTCTTGGCCTTTTCCTTTCAATATTGAATTTCCGACTGAGAGCATCAGCAACAACATTTGCTTTACCGGGGTGGTAAAGTATCTCACAGTCGTAGTCCTTGAGTAACTCTAGCCAGCGTCGTTGCCTCATGTTCAACTCCTTCTGATTAAAGAGATACTGGAGACTCTTATGATCAGTGAAAAGTTTGCACTTCGTTCCATAGAGGTAATGCCTCCATATCTTTAGAGCAAAAACTACCACTGCGAACTCCAAATCGTGAGTGGGGTAGTTCTTTTCGTGCTCCTTCAATTGTCGAGATGCGTATGCTATCACCTTTTCTCTTTGGGTCAGAACACAACCCAACCCGACTCCAGATGCGTCACTATAGACCGCGAAGTCTTCAACTCCATCAGGTAGAGAAAGAATCGGTGCTTCACATAACTTCTTCTTTAGCTTCTCGAATGCTTCTTCGTGTTTCTCACTCCATGTATAAGTAGCTCCTTTGTGGGTCAAAGCTGTCAATGGAGCAGCTATCGAAGAAAAGCCTTGGATAAATCGTCGGTAATATCCGGCTAATCCTAGAAAGCTTCGAATCTCAGTGGGACTCTTTGGACGTTCCCACTTCATTACAGCTTCGATTTTTGCTGGGTCAACCATTATTCCCTCCTGGTTAACCACATGACCCAAGAATTGGACTTCTCGGATCTAAAAATCACATTTGGAGAACTTAGCATAAAGCTTCTCCTTCTTCAAGACTTCCAACACTTCTCATAGATGCTTGCCATGCTCCTCCTGGCTTTTCGAGTAGATCAGAATGTCGTCGATGAACACTATCACGGATTTATCGAGGAATGGTTTACAAACCCTATTCATTAAATCCATGAATGCTGCTGGAGCATTGGTTAGTCCAAACGACATAACCAAGAACTCATAGTGTCCATATCTCGTTCTGAACGCAGTCTTCTCGATATCCTGCTCTCTTACTTTTAGCTGATGATATCCTTACCTAAGATCTATCTTTGAGAAATAGCTCGAACCTTGCAGCTGATCGAATAGGTCATCAATCCTCGGCAATGGATACTTGTTCTTCACCGTTGCCTTGTTCAACTCTCTGTAGTCTATAGACATTCTCATGCTTCCGTCTTTCTTCTTTACGAATAACACCAGAGCTCCCCAGGGTGATGAACTAGGTCGAATGAAATCGTTGTCCAACAACTCCTGAAGTTGCGTCATAATCTCCTTCATCTCCGTTGGTGCTAATCGGTAAGGTGCCTTTGCTATCGGTGTCGTTCCTGGTAACAAGTCTATACGAAACTCCACTTGTCTATCAGGTGGTAATACGGGAAGATCTTCAGGAAAGACTTCCGGATAATCACACACGACTGGTATACTCTGCACCTCCTACTTTTCCTTCTTAGCATCGATAACGAATGCCAAATATGATGCACATCCTTTGGATAAACATTTTCTGGCTTTCATCCGGGAGATGATTCCAAAATTCACTCTGCGTTTGTCTCCGTACACCATAAATGACTCTTTTCCGGGTGGGTTTACCCTTACTATCTTCTTTCGGCATTGAATCTCAGCATCGTTGGCGCTAAGCCAATCCATTCCCAAAACGATGTCAAAACCGTTCAACTCTATGGGCAATAACTCTTTGTGGAATTCGTTTCCGTTTAAGTCGATGACGACGTTCTTAATATGATTACTAACAGGTACGAATTTGCCACTGGCAACTTCCACAATTAGGGCATTATCAAGTTTTTCTATAGGCAATGCTAATTTCCCACCAAATTTATGTGACACAAAGGAGTAGTTGGCTCCGGAATCAAATAGTATATTCGCAGGCAAACCATTTACAAGAAAGGTACCTGAAGCGACGTCTGCTGCCTCCTTCGCAGCCTCGAGCGTCATCTGGAAGGCTCTCGCCTTCGGCTTTGGTGGAATGTTGGGCCTTGCCGCATCTTTCTTCTTTGGGCAATCCTTAGCAATGTGCCCTTCTTCACGACACTCGTAGCACACCCTTTTGTTGATGGTGCACTCATTTGCATAGTGCCTCGTTTTCCCACATTTGTAGCAGGTCACTTCCTCGCTACATTTTCCCGAGTGCTTCTTCTTGCACTTCTCGCACCATTTTGATTCATTTCCTCCCCCGAACTTCTTCAAACCGAACTTGCTCTTCTTATTGTTGGGTTTAGCAGACCCTTCAAATTTTCTCTTCTTGCCAACCTCAACCTTGCTGGCAACTCTTTCCTTGATCATTTCCTCCATAGACTTGGTAGCCCAGATAGCCGCCTCCAGAGTATGTGCCTGACGTACCGGTACCGCATACTCCCATGGGAGTCCCTTCGCGTACTTGTCGATCTTTGTCAGCTCATCTGGGACAAGACGCAAGGCAAACTCCATTTTCTCTGTGAAGTTGTTAGTGTAATCATCAATGGACATGCTTCCTTTCTTCAGGGTTAGGAACTGGTTTTCTAGCTCGAGTAGGTTTTGGGCTGAGCAGTACTTGCGCTTGAATTGTACTAAAAACAACGCCCATGTCAGCTGCAGGGGCTCATTGGGGCTCAAGGTCTTCCCCAGGGTGTTCCACCATCGCACAGCGCCTCCTCGGAACTGACGCACTGCAAACGTGGTCTGTAGTGTGCCTCTGCAACCACACGTCATAAAAGCTAACTCCATCTCCGAGATCCAATCCATGACCCCGATCGGATCTTCCTTTCCAGTGAAGGTCGATGACTTGCAAGTCAGAAAATCCTTGTACTTACATCCATTCCTCTCGACTCCGTCATACTGGTTGTTTTGTCGAACTATCGGTGGGTTGACTTGACCAACGGTTCCACTGTAGTTCCCCTCCTTAGTCTGCCCTTCGTTCAACTCAGGCTGTTCGATCTGTATGGTAGCTTCCTCTCGATTTTGTTGGAGCAAACGTCTGGTTTCCTCCATTTGACGATCCAACATCGCCTAGATCATCGCTTGCACTCCGGCCATCGTTATTGGCTCAGCAGCGGCTACCACACCCGGTATTTGCTCAATCACTGGGAGTTGGTTTCTGTTCCCATTTGCATTCCCGGCTCCACTGCGGGTTCTTGCCATCTTGATCTATACACCGAATAAGGTGAATTTAGATCTTTATTTAGGATAGTCGTTTAAATCATCCTTATCACTCCGAAACGTTTACATGTTAGTTCTAATATCGTAGTCGTACGTTTAGAATCCTAAACACATAAGGTTTCCAGATCCGAACAAATAACAGCATATCAGGCACAAAGCATTTAGCACATAAAAGCATTTTAGGCATAATTCCTAAAATAAGCTAGTGCTCACACCTCACAATCATCGCTTAGCATTCTAAGTTTAACTCTAGAAATCCTACAAATTCCTAGTTCGCTTAAACTAAGGCTCTGATACCAACTGTGACATCCCCATTTTCATGGCCAGAAAAGAACGATTTTGTTTATGCTTTGTTTGAAGATCAGAGTAACATTTTAAATAAAAGTGTTGCGGAAATTGTCCCAAAACAAAATTTCGAGATTCACGACGTGAACCATGCTTGTTCATGTCGTGAGGTTTGATCCCGGTCATCCCCTAGGCTTGCCGTGTGTCTTCTAGACTCAAAACGCATCATTCACTGAGTTCACGTCGTGAACACTGTGTTCACGTCGTGAATGCAGTCAAATTCTCGAAGTTTGTGCTCTGAACTTCAAAAATCCATAACTTTCGCATACGAGCTCCGTTTTTGACGTTCTTTATATTCACGCGTAGGTGAGATTATGATCTACATCTTTCATTTAGGCTCCGTCGGCTAATTTTGACTTTATTTTTAATATTATATTAATATTATATTTTTAACGGGCCGAGACAGGAAAAGTCCGTTAAAATTTCATAACTTCTTCATCTGACGTCCGTTTTCGTCTGTCTTTTTACCATTATACTACTATTGACGAGACCTTCAATTCTCGTTTAGGTTGTGTCGGCTAAAAATACTCGATCTTTATTTCGAGTTTTTAGCTGTCTACTGTTATTCTGAAACTTAGAAAAATCATAACTTGCTCATACGAAGTCAGATGTTGTCGTTCTTTTTATGAAAATTCGCGGTTTAACGAATACTACGACTTTCGTTTAGATTACTAAAGCTAAAAAGTAGTTTATCGAAAACTCACTTTTTACGTCATACGACGTCGTGCTGGTTTTGTCGCGAAACTTCAAATAGTCATAACTTCTTCGTTATAACTCGGATTTCGATGAGGTTTTCGCCTAAATGATTTTAACGAGATTCTTTACAACTTTCATTAATATAATTTTACTTATTTTTAAATTTTATATTTTCGTTAAATTTCAATATTTGACTTTTGATTGGAATCTCATAAGACTTCCAATATTTTCCGAGTGATTCTAAACATAGTTTTACTTCATTTCTAGTAAAAACTATCTGTTAGAACTCAACGCTCAAATTCATATAATATTTCATTATATTTTTCACTTTTAAAATTACATAACATGATAACTGAACGTGTATGTTACAAGTGGAGACCCTATACGTTGTTTAAATAGGGTGCAAACCCTCAAATTTAGGGTTTCATCCAGACAGGTCTACTCGTTGAGTCAAGGCTTCTGACTCGGCGGGTAGACTCTTCCACCCGCGTCCAACATTCGCATCTACTCAACGAGTTGGGCCTCCAACTCGTCGAGTCCCTGTGTAAAAATGCAAGAACTTATAATAAAAATACGTACCGGGAACCGGGCATTACAATCTCCCCCACTTAATTTAGACTTCATCCTCGAAGTCTGCTGCTGCATTTAGAAAAAGCTCGGGGTATGTAACGCCCGCAGATTCGGGCTAGTCAATTTAAGGACAATGAGCATCAAAAATGACTTTTTTATGGAAGATTATTTAGAAGGAGTAATCTTAACTAACTTGTAGTATATGTTACAAGGATTCCGTACATATAAAGAACGCTGAAATCCGAGTTATAACGAAGAAGTTATGATTTTTCGAAGTTTCGGCTTAGTAGTATGCAACCCAAAATTCGAATAATAGATCGAGTGATTTTTAGCCGATACAACCTAAACGAGAATCGAAGGTCTCGTCAATAGTAGTATAACGGTAAAAAGACAGACGAAAACAGACGTCGGATGAAGAATTTATGAATTTTTAACAGACTTTTCCTGTCCCGGCCTGTTAAAAATATAATAATAGAATGAAGTCAAAATTAGCCGACGGAGTCTAAATGAAAGTTGTAGATCACAATTTCACTTACGCGTAGATATAAAGAACGTGAAAAACGGAGTTTGTATGCAAAAGATATGAATTTTTGAAGTTCGGGGCATAAACTTCGAGACCTTCACGAGGTGAACATTGAAATTCACGAGGTGAATTCATTGCATGACACCTTTCGAGCCTAGAAGATACATGGCAAGCCTAGGAGATGATCAGAATCGAATTCACGAGGTGAACATACTTGGTTCACGAGGTGAATCTCAAATTTTCACCCTATAAATAGAAGTTCAAGGGGCAACCAGGTTTGGTTGTTCCTTTTTCACTCTCTCACACCTGATACTCTCTCTAGCCGTCTTGAAGAACCCCCGAAGCCCCGGTATCATCACGAGACCCGAAGTGAGTCCCGAAGCCCCGAAGATCCCGAGAAGAAAAGAGTTTCCGAGCCGAAGCTCTGCCCGCGAGAAGCCCGGTTTGTGAAGATATCCCGGTTTCACCGAAGAATACTACATTTAGAGCCGTCGTGATGTCCGATCATCATCTTATCATGTGAGTGCATCGTCCCTTTCATGAACATGATTTTAATACAAGTATTGTTTAAATGTATTAAATATATGTTTTGTGTGAGTTATTTGATGATGTCTGAATTAAGTGTTAAAGAACATACCTGATTGTTTATGATAACTTACGTTAAAGAGTAAACCTAAGGTTTGTTATAATGGTTATGGGGTAGTATCTATTTATGAGCACGAGTGAGATATGTACGGAGAATAGAACTTTAAAATATGCCATTGATCCGGAAGCATGGATTAGACATAGTTATTCGTCCCTAGTCCGAGAGTATGGATTGGACTTAGTTAATTTTCATTAATCCGGGAGTATGGATTAAGACTTAGTCAGTTGTCATTAATCTGGGAGTATGGATTAAGACATAGTCAGTTGTCCTTAGTCTGGGAGTATGGACAGGACATAGAATTTGTCATTAATCCGGGAGTATGGATTAAGACATAGTCAGTTGTCCTTAGTCCGCGAGTATGGAAATGACATAGAATATGTCATTAGTCCGGGAGTATGGATTTAGACATAGACCAATTGTCCCTTATCCGGGAGTATGGAATGGGCACAATCATGGACTCGAGTATATGGATTAGATTCGGGAGTAAGAGTTAAAATTTAAGGTCCAAAGGTATGGATAGTCTCGTTGAGAGGATTGACGGGGTGGGGTAAGAGTTGGTTATATATATATATATATATATATATATATATATATATATATATATATATATATATATATATATATATATAGAAAGAGAGAGAAAGAGAGAGAGAGAGAGAGAGAGAGAGAGAGAAAATTTTATATCGTGTGAATTATAAATTATATATATGTTATAACATTGTGGGATTGAAATCCCTATGTACTCACCAGGTTTCCAAACCTGACCCACTCAATATATTTGTATCACAGGTATCGATACGAAGTTATATTACACTGAGAGATTAAAGGAGATGTAAATCACTAGTGTAAATAAGGTCTGTTTATGCTTATGTTTTTGTATTACGATGACATCCCAAAGTTTTAATATAAACAAAATACATTTCTTCGGAAATTCTTTGATAATATATTTATCATGTTTTCTGGGAACAAATTCCGCAACATTTTTATTAAAAAAAGTACTCTGATTTTTATAAAGCATAAACAAAATCGGTCTTTTATGGCCGTGAAATTTGGGGATGTCACAGTTGGTACCAGAGCATTAGTTTAAGAGAACTAGGAATTTGTAGGATTTCTAGACTTAAACTTAGAATGCTAAGTGATGATTGTGAGACGAGTGTCTACCATATTTTTGACACGAGCACTAGTTTATTTTAGGAAAGATGCCTAAAATGCCTTTATGTGCTAAATACTATATGTTTACCATATATGCTATTATTTGTTTGGATCTATGGTCTGTTGCCGACCGGATCTGGAAACCTAACGTGTTTGGGATTCTAAGCGTACGACTACGATATTAGAACTAGCATTTAAACGTTTCGGAGTGATAAGGAGATTCATACGTCTATCGTAAATAAAGCTTTCCTATCTTAAAATTCTCGCGTAAGTACACCGAGCGTCTTCTTGGGTGTATAAAACGTTATGGTGAAGACTCGTACAGAATTGAGTAGATGGAGGGAATTAAAGGCTTATGATAGTGAATGACACCTATCAGAAGATATCGTAAGAGTGGTATCTTGCCTTTAGAATGTGTCTGATAAAATAACAGAACGTTTAGAGGGGTACGGTACGTCTGGAGTACACCTTCGATTGGCAGGATGATGGAACGATTGGTGTAATTCTTGAAGTTGTCCCATCGTCTGGAATTTCCATCACCAACCGAGTTGAAGTAGAATTGATGATTGAAGATACGCATGGAAGAAGTCCTAGTAGAGTCTAGGAAAATTTTATGATTAATTGGACACATTCGTATGTGTTAAATTGTTTTGTGATTTTAGGATTTGGGGACTGTGAGACAATACTTGGGACGAGTATGAGTAGGTGTGAATAGTATTAGAGATCTATACTAATGGAAGCACAGGACTCACACTTGAATCAGGGAAAGTCACAAGGTTACCAAGAAGCTAGTAATTGATCTCGTTTTATTCGAGTATGTCGTTACCATTGTTTCGGTAATGACTAATAAGATGATTGTTATTCCGACCCTAGTAGTCATATCAAATTGAGTCCGACTACGATGAGTTTGTTACATGGTTCAGAGAACCAAGTTTGATGTAACATCTGACTTAAGCCAGAATATTGAAATCAAAGCGATTAATACTATCGCGCTCATTGTTAACGTATTTAGTAGCTAGAAATGCTACATGCTAAAATGTGATTATATCACATTAGAATACAAAGGAAGGTATATTCCATTCTGGAATTTGACTCTAAGAGACTTGAGTCTAAACGATGCTTCATACGATGAGAGGTCGTTATAACATGACCCATCGGTCTGTTACAATGGATAAAGGAAAGTACTTATCCTAAGAAGAAGAAAGAGTCCTCAATAAGGATTTATTTTGTAACTCGAAGGTTACGATTGAGCGTCCAACATAGTACGAAGAGCAGATGCAAGATTGAGCACCGCCTGCAGTCAAGAAGTCCAAGAGTTAGATACACATTCAAAGGAACATAGAAGTTACGGTTATTACCTAGGATGAAGAGATAACGTATTTTGTCAATATACAAGCCCTTTTTTTTATGATTCCGGGACGTAATCATCCTAAGCGGGAGATAACTGTAACGCCCGCAGATTCGGGCTAGTCAATTTAAGGACAATGAGCGTCAAAAATGACTTTTTTATGGAATATTATTTAGAAGGAGTAATCTTAACTAAGTTGTAGTATATGTTACAAGGATTCCGTACATATAAAGAACGCTGAAATCCGAGTTATAACGAAGAAGTTATGATTTTTCGAAGTTTCGGCTTAGTAGTATGCAGCCCGAAATTCGAATAATAGATCGAGTGATTTTTAGCCGATACAACCTAAACGAGAATCGAAGGTCTCGTCAATAGTAGTACAACGGTAAAAGACAGACGAAAACAGACGTCGGATGAAGAAGTTATGAATTTTTAAAAGACTTTTCCTGTCCCGGCCTTTTAAAAATATAATAATAAAAATGAATCAAAATTAGCCGACGGAGTCTAAATGAAAGTTGTAGAGCATAATTTCACCTACGCGTGGATATAATGAACGTCAAAAACGGAGTTTGTATGCAAAAGATATGAATTTTTGAAGTTCGGTGCACAAACTTCGAGACCTTCACGAGGTGAACATTGAAATTCACGAGGTGAATTCGTTGCATGACACCTTTCGAGCCTAGAAGATACACGGAAAGCCTAGGAGATGATCAGGTTCGAATTCAAGAGGTGAACATACTTGGTTCACGAGGTGAACCTCACGAGGTGAACATACTTGGTTCACGAGGTGAATCTCAAATTTTCACCCTATAAATAGAAGTTCAAGGGGCAGCCGGGTTTGGTTGTTCCTTTTTCACTCTCTCACTCCCGATACTCTCTCTAGCCGTCTTGAAGTACCCCCGAAGCCCTTGTATCATCCCGAGACCCGAAGCGAGTCCTGAAGCCCGAAGATCCCGAGAAGAAAAGAGTTTCCGAGCCGAAGCTCTGCCCGTGAGAAGCCCGGTTTGTGAAGATATCCCGGTTTCACCGAAGAATACTACATTTAGAGCCGTAGTGCTGTACGATCATCGTCTTATCATGTGAGTGCATAGTCCCTTTCATGAACATGATTTTAATACAAGTATTGTTTGAATGTATTAAATATATGTTTTGTGTGAGTTATTTGATGATGTCTGAATTAAGTGTTAAAGAACATACCTGATTGTTTATGATAACTTATGTTAAAGAGTAAACCTAAGGTTTGTTATAATGGTTATGGCGTAGTATCTATTTATGAGTACGAGTGAGATATATACGGAGAATAGAACTTTAAAATATGTCATTGATCCGAAAGCATGGATTAGACATAGTTATTCGTCCCTAGTCCGAGAGTATGGATTGGAATTAGTTAATTGTCATTAATCCGGGAGTATGGATTAAGACTTAGTCAGTTTTCATTAATCCGGGAGTATGGATTAAGACATAGTCAGTTGTCCTTAGTCCGGGAGTATGGACAGGACATAGAATTTGTCATTAATCCGGGAGTATGGATTAAGACATAGTCAGTTGTCCTTAGTCCGGGAGTATGGAAAGGACATAGAATCTGTCATTAGTCCGGGAGTATGGATTTAGACATAAACCAATTGTCCCTTATCCGGGAGTATGGAATGGGCACAATCATGGACTCGAGTATATGGATTAGATTCAGGAGTAAGAGTTAAAATTTAAGGTCCAAGGATATGGATAGTCTCGTTGAGAGGATTGACGGGGTGGGGTAAGAGTTGGTTTTATATATATATATATATATATATATATATATATATATATATATATATATATATATATATATATATATATATATAGAGAGAGAGAGAGAGAGAGAGAGAGAGAGAAAATTTTATATCGTGTGAATTCTAAATTATATATATGTTATAACATTGTGGGATTGAAATCCCTATGTACTCACCAGGTTTCCAAACCTGATCCACTCAATATATTTGTATCACAGGTATCGATACGAAGTTATATTACACTGAGAGATTAAAGGAGATGTAAATCACTAGTGTAAATAAGGTCTGTTTATGCTTATGTTTTTATATTGACGATGACATCCCAAAGTTTTAATATAAACAAAATACATTTCTTCGGAAATTCTTTGATAATATATTTATCATGTTTTCTGGGAACAAATTCCGCAACATTTTTATTAAAAGAAGTACTCTGATTTTTATAAAGCATAAACAAAATCGGTCTTTTCTGGCCGTGAAATTTGGGGATGTCATAGGGTAGTGCTCCCTCATCTCGTCCTCCGACTCCCAAGTCCATTCTGAGCCCTTGCGGCGCTGCCATTGCACCTTCACCAAATCGACCCTCTTGTTCCTCAGATCATTTGACTTCCTGTCGAGGATAGCTAATGGTCTCTCAATGTAGTTTAGGCTGTCATCCACCTGAATATCCTCTAGAGGCACCACTACAGAGTCGTCTACCAGGCACTTCCGTAGCTGGGAGACGTGAAAGGTACTATGAATCTAGCTAAGCTCGGCTGGCAGATCCAGCCTATACGCCACCATGCCCACTCGGGCTGCAACCCTGAAAGGAACGATGTACCTGGGGCCTAACTTTCCCCGCTTCCTGAACCGGATGACACCTTTCCAAGGTGACACCTTCAGGAGAACCATATCCCTGACCTGGAGTTCCAGGTCCGAACGAAGCTTGTCGGTATAACCTTTCTGCCGACTCTGAGTAGTCTGGATCCTCTCCGTCATCTTGAGTACCACCTCGGTACTCCCCATGACCCTTTGCCCAACCTCGCCCCAGCATATTGGGGTTCTGCACTTCCTCCCATATAACATCTTGAAGGGAGGACGATCAATACTCGTGTGGTAGCTATTATTGTAGGAAAACTCTGCCAAGGGAAGGTAGGCATCCCAGCTACCACCGAAGTCTAAAACACGTGCCCGCAGCATATCCTCCAAGGTCTGGATGGTCCGCTCGCTCTGACCATCCGTCTGCGGGTGGAAAGCGGTGCTAAAGTGCAGACGAGTACCCAACTCGTCATGGAATTTCTTCCAGGATCTGGAAGTGAATTGCACGTCTCGATCAGAAATCATGGAAACTTCCGTGTCGAGCTACAACCTCTCGGATGTAGATATCGCCCAGCTTCTCGGCCAAGATGCTCTCCTGGATTGGTATGAAATGAGCACCCTTGGTCAACCGATGTCACACCCCCAAACCAGACGGCGGAAACTTCCGGGGGTGGAGGACTTCATTTGTAGTATCACAACACATGCATCATAGTAATTAAAGTACAAACAACCATTGTTTTTAAAAATTATAAGTATTTACATGTGTTCAACCATTGTATGTTGAACCAAAATAGTTATACAAAAGAAGATATGACTCAACATAGCTCCATCTTCTCAAAAAGCTCGGGGAGTACCTGTGTATTATTTCCCTGAGAATACAAGTAATTTGAAAAGAGAGTATCAACATAAAGTTGAGTGAGTGCATAAGTGTTTATGTTTGAAAGAGTATCTCTGTATCTTGTATATGTAAACTGTTCCAGAAAATCCTATATTTTCTGTTGTATATGAAAAGTAGTTTTATTCCCATAAAACCGTTCTCTTTGTATCAATGTTTTGTATTTGTATTCCTTTATGAAAACTTGTAACTGAGAGTGTGCCTAACTCCACCAGCTGTTATTGAAAACTGTATTGAACCATTGTAGTTTGTATTCTGTAAACTGGTACTTTGAAGGTGTACTTTCGTTTAGTTGTTTATACATTAACGTATTGTTAATATCTTTTTAATGAGTTATTATAACCATACTATGACGGATGGCCTGAAACAAATGCTTTGTGGGCGTTTAAACTGTTGATAAAAATTTCCACTCATTGGCGTGTATGCCTGACTGTAGCTAGCAGCCTGAGTGCGGGGTTGTCAATCCCGATATAGATCTACACACAACTTGTTTCGATCCCCGGGCTGGAGATTCTGGTTATAATGTCAGGGCTTTACCTTGGTTGTCTAAAATGAATTAAACAACCTGAATTGAATGTGTAAGGGTCAAAATGTTGTAATTAGTCGAAGTGTATTTTGCACTCTTCGAATATTTTGTAATCTATTTTACTAAGGCGCTTTTATTCGAAGCTTAAGTGTCTTTGCCTTAGTATATTTTTTGTACGCTTTTCTGTTCCCTATAAATAGGGATATTTACTAGAGTTAGATAAGAGTTTTTACAGACCTGTCTTTGTACTCTGTAAACATTCGAAAGCGTAATAGACCTGATACAAGATCATATTTACATCCGTTGTTCAATCTCGCATTCTTACTTGATTTTATACTCTGATTCATTTTATACTCGATTAATTGATTCATCAATTGGTATCAGAGCAGGAATCACATCTGTGATCTGATTTTCACCTATTAAAAAAGTTTTTGAATCAACTTTTTGGTTCAAAAGTTTCCGCACTTTTTGATAGTAAAAAATTTGTCTAGATTTTAGTTTGTGATTCGATTCTGCATTTGAATTGTTGAATCGAGTGTTCTTCTTCAAATTCCGATTTGATTCAACTAGTTTGTTTTCAAATTTCCAAATTTTCTTCAAAAATTTCAAAATCATCTTCCGTACAACAATGGCAAGCTTCAATCTCAATTCAATGACCTCGTTTTCTCATCTGTTAGGATCATCGACCAAAATTCCAATGCTAATCCCTGAATATTATGATCAGTGGGCTGATCGTATGCAGGATTATCTGAATTGTCTTGATGAAGAATTATGGTCATGTATCACTGGAAATGTCAATGTTCCAGTGAATGTTCAAGCAATTAGATCATCTTCTGCAAGTTCTGGTGTTGAAAATCAAACTGATCATCTGAAGAAACTGGAGAAGAGATGTATGAGGGAATTGCGAGGAGCTTTACCTCCAGTTGTGTACAATTACGTAAGGAGTTGTACAACTGCTAAGGAGATCTGGAACAATCTGAAAGATAAGTTTCAAGGAAGTGATAAGACGAAAATCAATTCAATCAAACAGTGTTTGGTCGAGCTGAAAGATTTCAGACAAAAAGAAGGTGAAACAATTGAAGTTTACTATGATCGTCTGAACGAGTTAATCTATCGATGCAACCGCTATGGAATTACCAGGTGTTCAATGGAATTCAATCTCATCTTTGTGATGGGTCTTCGAAAAGAATGGAGAAGCGTGAGTATGATGGTGAAGAATCAGCAAAGTTTGGATACATCAACTCTCAATGATTTGTACAATCAGTTGAAGACACACAAAATTGAGGTTAATGAAATAGCTGAGGAATCGAAGCTAAATTTAGGAGGTCCATTGGCACTTGTGTCCAAGATATCTGAGAAAGAACCTGAAAATGGTAATTCAGAGGAAGAAGAGGGATTCATCATGAATTCGGATGATGAGGCAATAGCATTTTACTCGAATAATCGTGTTAAGAAGTTTTTCAAAAAGCCGTTCAATCCGAAGGCTAAGCTTGCTGAGGTAAAAGGAAGTGTTGTGAGTAAAACTGTTGTTGAGGAGAAAAAGAAGGTTGAGAAGAAAGATTTGAAGGTGCCTGAAGGAAAGAGTGAGAAGAAACTGAAAGGTGATGCTGGAATAGATTGTTATTATTGAAATGGAGCCAATCATCTTGCGAATGATTGTATGCTTCGGAAGAAGGATGAGAGGAAGAATAAAGTAAAAGATGAGGGTTATTATGCAGAGAGGCTTGAGGAGGTTCGTGTGAAAGCTAAGAATTTGTCACTGGTCGCAAAGGGTGAACAGGAGGAGGATGGAACTTATCAAATCTGGTCATCCGGATCAGACGATGAAGAAATGAGGAATCCAACACATGGAGCAATGTATGTGAAGATGGTGGAGGACTCAGATGAAGAGGAATTCGAAGTGAAAGGAAGATGCTTCGTATCCAAGGAAGCAGACAAATCTCCAATGACAACAAAGGTACGTAATATTCTCGAATCTTTTAATATTCCTACACATGCTTATGACTCAGAACTAATATCTTTTGATGAGACTGTTACTTATTTTGATTCAATTGTTGTGTCTGCTAGCAATGAGGCCAACAAGTTGTCCATGGAGTTATTAGAGACCAAAAAGAGATTAGACATGAAAATAAGTAAAGTTGATTGTTTGGAATTACAGATAACGAATATTATGTGTGATAGGGATACTTTATCAAATGAAGTCAAACTTTTACTAGCACAAAGAAACATATACTGTAATTCTGCTAAGAGACTTTATGGGAAATTAACTGATTTACATCATTCATATGAAATAAGTAAAGAGCAACATAGAAAATTACTACCTTTTCTAGCATACGAAATAGCTAAGGTAGATAATATTTCGTATGATTGTGAGAAGATAATAGTTGAATTTGACAAAGTTCCTGATGACAGATATAAATATGGAATTGTCAAAATTGATGAATGTCTTGATACGAATGAATTAGTTAACATAGTGAATGATACTTTGATTAAATCTGAACAAATTCAAATTTTGAAAAAGACTGAGAATTCAACATCTGATTCTCAATCTAATTTTGCCGATATTGAAGATAATTCTGACAATATTAGTGACATTAGTGATCTTGAGGATGTTGATTGTTCCCAGTTGTCTATTGTTAATGTTGCATCAACATTTAAAGGGAAAGAAAAAGCTAAGGACTTGATGGTTACGAAAGAAACTGATATACCTTCAACTTTGAAAGTTTGTGATTTGGACTTCGTGGATATCAGAGATAGTCAAACTGATGATAGCGATGATGAAAATGAAGAGAAAATTTCGAAGAAAAAGAAATCTTCAAAGGAAGAAGAAATTCCTCGAATTGTGGTTGATCAAGTGTATGGTGATACACAAAAGTTCGAAAAAGTAATGAATGAACAAGGTGTTCACTATCTTGAAACGAATACTGTGGTTTATCCAAATTTCAAGTGTACAGATGATGTCATTTTTCCAAATCAAGTATTCGTAACTACTGGAAATGTTGAGAATATCAAACCGGAATTAAAGAAGTTAGTTGAAGAAGATAATTTGCAAACAACTGATGAAGGTTTCTTTGCAAATCAAAGCACAGTTGAAAACAATCTAACAAAGAATTCGTATGTTTTTCAACGTCAACAACCACAAAGAAAATGGGTGGAAAAATCAAAATTTGAAAAAGAGATTTCAAAACAAGTTGTAATGGAAAATGAAAATGTTGTCAAATTAAACTCCAAGGAATTCAAAGATCAAATTGACAAATTTTCGAAGGAAAATAACATTTCAAAAAGACAAGCTAGGAAGAAAATATTTTGGCAGATTATTGAGTCTCAAAAGATGTCAGATGAAATGACAAAAACAGATTCAGCAACTTTTTCAAACAAAAAGAAAAATCCCGCTCAAACAAATAAATACTTGTCTGAATCACAATCACCCAAAAATGGTTTCAAAGCTAAAAATTCCTCGTTTTCAACAAAAAATCAACCTTCATCACAATCAAATCATTCAAGGTCAGAAGTGAATAAACAACCAAAGTTTTCGAAAGTTTCAGAAACTAATCTTCCAAGAAAATTTTTAAATAAATCAAAGACAACTCAAAAATTCTCTCAACGTCAACATTTTAAATCAACTGTCGATACATCTTATGCTCAATCTTTTCTAACCAATCCAAAAGTTGATTTTGTTCCTCAAAAGCCAAATTTTCCAAATCATACGAAGTAACAAACTTTGAAAATTTCACATGAAAAAGGGATAACTTCAAGGAAGAACATTGATCATTGGCTTGAAGGCAAAGGAAAAATGTATCAGTCGAGTACATTTTCAAAGGAGCAAATTCACGAAGCCTATGAGAAGTATGTGAATACTTCATCAAACGGCAGTTCATCTTCTAAGGATTCGAACATATCAGTCACAGCATGGAAACCAGTAATGAAAGCAAAAAATGTACAATCACAAACTCAGAATACGAAGGGTAATGTCAGTGAACATCCGAAACCATCAAAATCTTATGTTTCGATTCCTATAAATGATGATGTGAACTTAATTGATAGTCTCAAAACCAAAGTTTGTGATTGGGTTAAAGGTTCTTCATTACATTCGAAATTGAAGTCTAATTTCCAAGGACCCAAAAAGCCTTAGGTACCTAAATGTTTCCACTAATTGTAGGTACTATGTGACGAGCAATATGATAATAAATGGTACATTGATAGTGGTTGCTCTCGTCACATAACTGGGAAGAAGGAGAATTTACGTGATTTTCGAAGCCTAAAGAATGCTGGAGTAGTGAAGTTTGGTAATAATCAAAAATGTCAAGTCAAAGGATATGGGAAGATCACGAACGGACAATTCACAGTGAATCGTGTTGCTTATGTTGAAGGTCTTCAACATAACTTGGTAAGTGTTTCACAACTTGTTGTGGGCACTGGCAATCAAGTTCTTTTTAATGAAGAAGGAAGCATTATTTCGAATGTCAACACTAAAGAAGTTTTGCTTAAATCAAAAAGGAAAGGTGACATGTTCACTTTGGACATCAATCCGATAGTAGGCAAACCTGCTATATGTCTTCTTTCGAAAGCTTCATCAGACTTAAGTTGGCTTTGGCATCGACGACTTTCTCATCTCAACTTTCGAAACATTAACAAACTTGTTGTACAAGATCTGGTAAGAGGTTGACCTGTACTTAAATTTGATAATGATTCTTTATGTGCAGCTTGTGAAGTTGGAAAGCAACATAAACAAGGTCATCCGATTACGATAGATTCGAAAATTGTCGCACCTCTGGAGCTCTTACATATTGATTTGTGTGGTCGATCAACAGTTTCAACACTCAACAAGAAATGGTACATTTTAGTAATTGTTGATGACTTTTCAAGATTTACGTGGGTTTATTTTCTCAGGCTTAAATCCGAAGTTGCACAAATCATGATTGACTTTATCAAAAAGATGGAAACAACATTGAAGAGGATTGTTCGAAAAATTAAGAGTGATCATGGAACTGAATTTAAGAACAATGTTCTTGATTCATTTTTGGTGGACAAAGGGATTTCGCATAATTTTTCATCTCCATACACACCACAACAAAATGGTGTTGTTGAACGAAGAAATAGATCTCTATGTGAAGAAGCAAGGACTATGCTGGCATATGCGAATCTTCCACAATACCTTTGGGCTGAAGCAATATCCACTGCATGTTTTACTCAAAACAGATCTTTCATCCATCGTCGTTTTAACATCACTCCATATGAAATTCTCAACAATCAAAAACCTAACGTCAAATTTTTCCATGTTTTCGGATGCAGGTGCTTCATTATGAATCTCAAGGATAATCTTACAAAATTTCAAGCTAAAGCAGATGAAGGGATTTTCTTGGGATATTCACATAATTCAGTTGCATATCGTGTGTTGAACAAAAGAACACGAAAAGTTGAAGAAACTTTTAATCTTACATTCGATGATTACTATATTAAACAAACTGAAACGCATTTTGAAAATCATCCTATTCTAAAAGAAATACATGATGAATCTGAACCTTCAAAAACATTGGATATTGATTATGATTTAATTTTTGGTATTTCAGATCATGCTGTTGATACTGAAATTAATGCAAAAGATAATCATCTCTCTGAATTAACGAAGTTTACTGATGATTCAACATCCACTTCTCAAGAAATAGGCGAAAGTATGCAAAATAATCCAGTGGAGGGGGAGCACTTGGATTCGAACACTCTAGTTAAGGGGGCGCATTCTTTCGAGGGGGAGAATGAGAGATTGTATGCTGATGTTGAGGGGGAGCATAATGTTGAGGGGGAACATTTAGAAAACATTGAGAATAATAATGATTTTGATGATGTTTGTGTTGGATTAGTGTCTAAGTCCATAATTATAATTGGTATATACTTGACCCGACCCGGCATGGTCCATTTGGGTTGCATGGCATCGGAACATTTGGGTAGACCTTTTAATGAGAAGAAGATATTTGTGACATATTAATATATTATAAGTTCTAATATATTAATATGAAATCATATTATTTAATTAGTATTGATCAAGAATTAATTTGGAATTAATTTAGTGATAAAAAAGAAACTAATTAAATATATGGGGATTGATTGTGTAAATCATTAATTCTTATATATGTGGGCTTGTGATCCATGATTCTTTATGTTGGGTTTAACCCATGTGGTGGCCCATGGATACTCCATGGAGGTTAAAACCCATGGAGCATAAGGAATGGGTAAAGTCATGGGTTACATGGTGTAACCCTAATAGCCACACTATATAAAGACCCCATTGGTTGGAGAAATTGGCACTAGTGCATAATATAGAGGGCAAGCCAATTTCTATGAACTCATATCTTCTCTCATGGTTATTCCAAATCTTTATGATGTTGTATAAACCATTTGAGGTGTCACACTTGGGGCACTAGGCTCTTAAGCTTCATGGAATCAAGCACCAAACAAGAGGTATGTAATTCTACTAGATTTTATATTATGTGTACTTTATATTATGGTAGTTAGAACAATACCTTGGAAATTTGATATTTGCATGTATAATAGAGAAAACATAGATCCAAGGTATTTAGGGCTGCATGTACACCATAAGAGTGTTAGAATGCTCAAAACCCATCAGTGGTATCAGAGCCACAGGTTGTTTTCTATTATATTTGATGCAAATGTATTTTTTTTTTCAAGTTGAAGAAAAAAAAAGAAAAAAAAACATGAAGTTTGTTATATTTTAAGATAATTACTTGATTTTATGAAAAACTAATTATTTTTAAAATTTGAGTCACTTTACTACAAGAGTTGAATTAGGTCAATTTATTAAAAGATAGAATGATATGATTATTTTATTTGTTTTAAAAGTTTGATCTAAATGTTTTTAAGGAGTTACAAATTTTGTCGTAAAATTTTGGAACTCAAAAGTTTTTTTAAAAGTTATGATCTTAAGAGTTTTGAAACTTCCATAAGTTATGGATGTGAAATGTCTCATTCATTAACTCTTTAGGTTATGAATTCCAAGAGTCTTCAAAGGATAATTGTCAAAGTTTCAAGATTTGTATTAGTTTATATGATTATCTAATTTCTTGAAAATTGTTGATGTGAATTATCTTTACTTATGAGTTTAATCTAGATCATTGAAAAATTATTTGATTATTGTGTTAATTGGAATATTTGATCTTAATGGTTTTTATGAACTCCATAACTTGTCCTCAAGTTATGGAAAGTGAAGAGTTTTTCTTTTTAAAGTGTCATTAAGTCTCATAGGTTATGAAAATGGAAGAGTCTCTATTTTTAATGTCATTATAAAATGATTTAATGTCTTCCATAACTTGTCCTCAAGTTATGGAACTTGAAAAGTTTTTCATTAAACCTTAATTAAACTCATAAGTGATGAAAATCCAAGAGTTTTGAAAAGTTTCAAAACTTGCCCTCAAGTTTTGGAATTTGTGAAGTCTCACACACATTAATGCTTTAATTCCAAACTCTAGAATTTTAAAAGTTAAAATTCAAACTTTATGGACTTCATTAAATTAATTAAAGTGTTTAATTAAAAGAGTTAATAATTCCATAAAGACATGGTTTAAGTTTAATTAAATTAAGAGTATAGTTTAATTAATAGATTAAACCACCAAGTATTTTAAATGTTTAAAATACACCCTTATACTATTATTATAATTTTAATTGCATAGATATGTATAAGATTAAGTCAGTCTTATCATTAGTAGGCCTCATTCACGAAGTCAGTCTATAAGGGGGGTATAAGGTTACTGCCTATAAAATGGCAGTTAAATGGGTGTCCACTCTCACCCACCGCTTCCTTGACTGGTGGATGGTCGTTAGTCGAACGGGTAGGAAAGGACTATAATTCTCCCTTCATTAAAAGTATAATGAAAAATACTAAGTAACTAAACACTTATAAATTCCCAATCTTAGTTACTTAGGAAAATGTGAAATAGGTGCTAACCCATTAAATTACACTTTGTACCTTACCAAGTCGATTAGTGGAGCGTGTATGGTTAACCGGCACGCTAATAAGGACTAGTAAGAGTGGCAAAGGGTAACTTGACCTTATTATAGATCGGTGGAGCTGTGTGGCTAACCGACACATCGATTAGGTGATAAAGTTAAGGGTACCAAGTCAATTTGCATGGTTATTCACACCTTGTTTGTGATCCTCGGCATCCCAGTCACAAACTTGAGAGGGCACGATCGAGATTCAAACATGCCATTGAAAGTTCAATGTATCTCAAAAGATCTAGGAGTTTCAAATCCAATTAAAACTTAATTATATTTCGTTTTTCATGGTGGAAATTGGTAAATCGTCATTTACCTACCTTCAACTATTTTATAACTCGGATTACGACATCCCTCTTCCAGTTATAAATAGGTTGTTGGATCCTAGCCTTAATATTTCATATTGGGTGTTATATTAAGGACTTTAAATCAACTAACTTGAATTTCTCCCTTATAGATGTCTCCTTCAGATAACTATGGTCTTCCCAAATCTTTAGGAACAAGCTATCCTAATGAAGATGATATCCCAAATGGCAATCAAGGTGAAAGATCAATCCCTTTGTTGTGCATTAGTGGGACTGAAAATCATACTTCACTTCCTCCACCTCCTCCAATAAATCTCCCTATCCCACAAGTTTCAAGACTTGATAAGTTCTAAGTCACTCAATCCCTATTGGCAAACAAAGTCTATATGTGCTTAGGTCTTGGAGATTAAGTCACATATTGACAAGCCGGGAGAGTCGGGTGTGAAGTCTCGAGGTAGCTGGCTGTTGACTTGGTTCTTCAGTCACTCCCTGATGACAGATCACAACATGACCCTTTAATGATCTTATCTATTTGCTTGGTGCTGCTGAATCAGCAATGATTTGGAACACTGGTAAAGCAAATTTGATTAGAAGATCGACTTCCCATAACTTCATGGAAATTGACAATGGTAACACTGGAAATCCAGAAAAACTTTCTCTTCCCAATGGAAAGGGATCGGCCATAGTCAACTCGGTTGACCAAATGGTAAAGAGAAAGGCTAAGTCTGAGATAGTCCCATGTACCATTCCCAAAGAGTCCATATGTGCCTATTGCCAAAGAAAAGGGGCATTGGTTGTGAAGCTGCCGAATTTACCTGAAACCTCATAAGGATGGTAAAGTCAAAAGTTTGGCTCTTCTTCAGGTAAAGGCCGTTTACTAACTCTATTAAGTCTCTTTTGGAGATTCTTAATACATGATGTAATGTAATTACATTTTGATGTTTTTGAAGAATCAAAGGAAGCTTAAAGAAAAAGTGTGTTGATTCTGATCGCATGGTTCGATGACCAGAATTTTGAGCCACTACATAAGAGTTATGAGATATTACTTAGGAATAGACAACAACAAAGTTTTCATATGAATTTGCATTGTAAGGATATGTTTTTCCGCAAGTTTTGAAATAAAAGAAAAGTTTTGATTTTATTTATTTTAAGTATCCTTACAAAGGCATTTGTGAAAAATTGTTGTTTATATGTTTCCATTGATAAGCAATATTGGGAAATGAATTTGATTCTTTCGTTTGTGGTAGTGTCATAATTTATCAAATAAGGAAAGATTCTCATCACCCAAGTTTCATTTGGATAGAAACTTGGTATCATGCAAGTTGTATTGTGTGATGAATGAGATTTTTCATTTTTGGTAAATTAAGACTAATTCCTTGTTCACATTCGCATGTGAGTCAAGAGAAGGACTAAAGGATCGGGTACATTAGGTTGTGCACTAGTCAGGTCCACCACAAAGGTTGATAAGATTATTCGTTATGATTTACTAAAGTTTAGTAAATATGGTTATGCTTACAAGTTTAAGTGTAATTCTGAAACATTGGAAAAGTTTCAATGTATGGCAGAACGGATAAGAAGAATCAAATAAGGCAGAAAGATAAACGTTTCTCCAATCTAAAGAGATGGGAGAGTACTTGAGTATCTTGTTTTATGATTATCTTAGTGATTATGAAACCATATCACAATTGATTCTCTAAGGACACCTTAGTGCATTTGTTTGACTAAGGAGAGGAATCATGAATTGTTGAAATGGTTAAATCAAAAGATGAAACATACTTCGTTCCAAATCAAATCTTAGAGTCATACTCCAAGATTGAGGCTTGAGTGACATAATCTTAAGAAAGGTTTAAAACACTTGTCAAATGTAGAGTAAAATGTTTTCTTACTCTGGTAGATTTGAAATTGGTAATTTGTGATATTTTGGATAAAATAAAGACCAACTAAGGCCAATTGTGTGAAGTGTTTGTCTTGATAAGAATCCACACTAACTCTTGAATATTTGTTTTGTCAAAGAATGGTTCTTGACAAGAGAGTCTTATATGTCAAGAGGACAGTGGGAGTCTAAAAGATCCTGAAATAATTTCAAGAACTAATCAAGAGTATTGTTAATCACTAGCCCACGACCTTCAGTCCATATGTGTTTGGATTTGCCACTAACCTTGTCTCGTGATTATGGTTATGAAAAATTCACATGGATAGGAACACATACACCATAAAATCTAAGTGTCATAAGGTTTCTCTCCGACTCATGAAAATGATGGTGAGGAAACTCTTTCACTAAGTAGATTTTAAGTAGATAGCAATTGTGAGAATGACAAAAGGTCTAAACATTATGATTACAACATCCCTCTTCATAATTGTTTAGACACACAAGTGAGCTATCTAAGGAAAGGTGTATGATTTTGATAAAGTCTTATCAAAGCAATTGCGTATCAGAAATCTGAAATTTGGTAAGAAAGTCAACAAAGTATTATTTTCTAGAAGTCCAGCTGATTTCTGAGTACATGTCAAAGCTAGTGGGAGCATAAGTGTTATGCTAGTAAGATAATAATCATTATGATAGTGGGAGCATGATGATTATGTTGCAAGTTAGAAATGTTAATTATAGAAAACAAAAGTTTCAATTCACTTTGAAAAGTTGTTTTCCTATAATTAAGGGAGAGGATTTTATACTTCATTCCAATTCTACAAGCTTAGATTGAGATTTTAATCAACTTTAGTCAAGGATATATATGAATGTTATGTTGGAATGGTTCAACATAAGGAAATTCTATATATGTTGCGTTCTCAAAATTCGATTATGATTACGGCATACCTCTTCATAGCTCGAATCGTGAGAACATGGCAAATAAAAAAAATTTATAGCATGAATCATGTCCCATATGCTTTGGATATAGGTTTGATTACATGTGCTATAATATTTATCCATTCTAAATTTTCCAAATGCCTAGGACATTAGGAGGGAAAAAGGAATAGAACTGGATATGACTAAAATGATTAAGCAATTGTCGAGGACAATCTGAGGTTTACCAAAGATTGGTTTCTCATGGACAATTGGAAGTATATAGTTAGGACCATATTGACATATTCTGAAAAGAGGCAACTCTTGTTCAGAAGTGATAGTCAAAATGGTAATGTGGAATTGTTTCCATAGGTGGAAGCTATTCTTTGAATCTGTGTAAGATTAAAGAACTTAATGCAAAGAAGGATGTTCAAAGGAATGTACCTTGAATTTGAGACTTCATTTCCATGGAATTGCTTTCCATTGGAATACTCTGTAATGTCTGTTGCCAAGCCTTTGTGACTTCTGTGCATAGTCATTACAAGGGGATCACTGCATATAAGTTTAGAATCTAATAGATTATAGTAAATGGCAAGAGTTTGGTATTCTTACATTTACAATAAGGATTGGAATTGTGAAATAAGCATCATTGAAATGTTGTCAATCGATCTGTTTCACAAAGAGAGGACCATATGTAAACATAGTGTGCATACTTGGAGTATGGCATAGCTATTGTTTAGACAAACATAGTGTGCATGCTTGGAGCATGGCATCACTACTGTTTTAATTCAAGTATTAAGTTGATTAATCGAAACATAAATAATGAGTAATCAATATGGTGCTTAGATAAAAGGTGTTTTTATTTACACTCAAAGTGTTGGGGCCATATTTGATTAGTATTATTCTTATGTTTCACGTTGCATGCTTTGACTTCCAGAATAACTAGGCCATTCTTCCCGAATGATTAAGTTATTCAAACCATCCACAGTCAGTCATATGTTGGAAGTAGATATGAATCAAGACTGTCATGAAGTTGGATTGTAGATGTCCAAGATGTTGGACATAGCAAGAGTTGCTACAACATTCATGAGTGCTCATAAGTTCTGAGTATTGGATTCAACCCATGCTCATTTGAATCACTTCATGGATATTATCACGAGTGAATCATGAGACAATAATATCTTATATTCTTCAAACCCAGAGATATGAGTTGTTGACTATGAGTTGGTTATTCATTGATTGCACAAAAACGCATTGGTAACTCGATGTTATAAAACGTGCCTTTGTGTATAATTCAACAAGTAGTCAGTACAAGCATATGAGTCGAAGTTTATCCATTCCTTTTACCTTCGGGATAAAAGCGATATCTGTGGGCCCCTCGATGATTTAGTGATGACAAAATGTAAGTGCTCAGCCGGGCCTGGACTGATTTGATTTGTTCAATTAGTCAGTCGTCATAAATCCATGAAGTCGGGAAACAACAAATGGACAGAGAGAATGATTATAATCCATGTCTCAGTCCATATGATATCTAGAATGGAGGAATATATGATCACTTATCTAATGGACGCGTCATTGATTTGTTCAGAGTTCGGCAGCAGATTTTAAAAGCTACGATTGCTGGTCAGGTTGTGAAGTTATACTTGCAATAATAGTTATTAGACTTACCCAAGTGGGAGACTGTTGGATTAGTGTCTAAGTCCATAACTATAATTGTATATACTTGACCCGACCCGGCATGGTCCATTTGGGCTGCATGGCATCGAAACATTTGGGTAGACCTTTTAATGAGAAGAAGATATTTGTGACATATTAATATATTATAAGTTCTAATATATTAATATGACATCATATTATTTAATTAGTATTGATCAAGAATTAATTTGGAATTAATTTAGTGATAAAAAAGAAACTAATTAAATATATGGGGATTGATTGTGTAAATCATTAATTCTTATATATGTGGGCTTGTGTTCCATGATTCTTTATGTTGGGTTTAACCCATGTGGTGGCCCATGGATACTCCATGGAGGTTAAAACCCATGGAGCATAAGGAATGGGTAAAGTCATGGGTTACATGGTGTAACCCTAATAGCCACACTATATAAAGACCCCATTGGTTGGAGAAATTGGCACTAGTGCATAATATAGAGGGCAAGCCAATTTCTATGAACTCATATCTTCTCTCATGGTTATTCCAAATGTTTATGATGTTGTGTGAACCATTTGAGGTGTCACACTTGGGGCACTAGGCTCTTAAGCTTCATGGAATCAAGCACCAAACAAGAGGTATGTAATTCTACTAGATTTTATATTATGTGTACTTTATATTATGCTAGTTAGAACAATACCTTGGAAATTTGATATTTGTATGTATAATAGAGAAAACATAGATCGAAGGTATTTAGGGCTGCATGTACACCATAAGAGTGTTAGAATGCTCAAAACCCATCAGTTTGTTCGATTGCAGGTTCAGAGAATGATGATTTATACGAAGATGCACCTTTGGAATTTGATCCAGCTTATCCGCCAATGGAAAATTGGACAAGAGATCATCCGAAGGATCAAGTAATTGGGAATCCACAAGAGGGTGTTTTAACAAGAGCTCAAATTCATGCAAAGAATGAGGTATTGAATACTCATCAAGAAATTTGCATGTTTAATGTTTTCATCTCTAAAATTGAACCAAAAACAGTTAAGGTTGCAATGAAACACTCAGATTGGGTTGTTGCGATGCAATCTGAATTGTGTGAATTTGAAAGAAACCAGGTTTGGAGATTAATTCCTAAACCTGAAAATGTTTCGATTGTCGGGTTAAAATGGATTTTCAAAAACAAAACCGAAAAAGATGGAAATATCGTTCGAAACAAAGCCAGACTTGTTGTTCAAGGATACTCACAACAAGAAGGAATTGACTATGAATAAACTTTTGCCCCTGTCGCAAGACTCGAGGCTGTTCGTATATTTCCGGCGTATGCAGCTCACAAAGACTTTGATGTTTATCAAATGGACGTGAAGTGTGCATTTTTAAATGGAGAGCTTGAAGAAACATTTTACGTGGAACAACCCCCAGGTTTTATTAACGAAGAACATCCTGATCATGTTTATATTTTAGATAAGGCAGTTTATGGTTTAAAACAAGCACCACGAGCATGGTATGTAACTCTTACTTCATTTTTGAAGCAATCTAAATTTAAACAAGGATCTGTTGACTCCACATTATTTTAAAAGAAAGTTGGGAATCATCTCATGCTTGTTCAAATTTATGTTGATGATATTATTTTTGGCTCAACTGTCCCTGCCTTGTGTAGAGAATTCGAAGATCTGATGAAAAGTAAGATCGAAATGAGCATGATGGGAAAAATCAATAATTTTCTTGGACTGAATATTCGTCAAAGCAGAGAAGGAATTTTTATTAATCAAGAAAAATATACGAAGAATCTGCTAGAGAAGTTTGGATTGACGAATAGCACAAAGTTACGAGTTCCTATGGCAACTGGCATAAAGTTGACACCTTCGTTAGATAAACCTGAAGTTGACCTAACTCTTTACAGGAGCATGATTGATTCATTACTTTATCTAACAGCAAGTAGACATGATATCATGTTCTCTGTGTGTAATTGTGCTAGGTATCAGTCAAATCCACGAGAACCACATCTCACTGCTGTGAAGAATATCTTTCGTTATCTTAAAGGAACAATTTCGTTAGGATTGTGGTATCCTTCGAAAACTGGGTTCTTTGTACAAGCGTATTCGGATGCAGACTTGGATGGTTGTAATCTTGATAGAAAAAGCACAAGTGGCGGATGTCAATTTATCGATGGCAAATTGGTGAGCTGGCAGTCGAAAAAGCAAACATGTGTATCAATTTCAACAGCTGAAGCAGAATATGTGGTTGCTGCTGCTTGCACATCACAAATTATATGGATTCAAAGTCAATTGCGTGATTATGCAACTAATATGAAAAAGATTCCATTATATTATGATTCTCAAATAAGAATTTGTCATAATCCTGTGCAGCATTCGAAGACTAAACATATAGCTCTTCGTTATCATTTCATCAAGGATCACGTGGAGGATGGAAATATTGAAGTGCATTTCGTGAAAACAACTGATCAGTTAGCTGATATTTTCACGAAACCTTTAGATGAAAAATCCTTTGTAAAAATTTTAGAAGGACTTGGAATGATCGATGGAAATTATGTTCCATGCGAAAAAGGAGAATGATGATTGACATGGAATGATTCAGAGGCGCTGAATAAAAGACAATGCAAGGTCATTCAGCGTTCAGAGGTTACTGTTCATAGTCAACGCTTCGACCCCTTCGAATTCGTAGATTTATTATTTTTCAAGGGTTGATAAAATTTCGTCTATTTGCAACTAGTACATTTCGTTTGTCATTTTTTTTTCGAAAAACTAAATCCAAAAAGATTTTCGTTTGTTTTGTCATTTTTATTTTCGAAAAATTAAAAATCCAAAAAGATTTTCGTTTGTTTTTTCATTTTTATTTTCGAAAAATTAAAAATCCAAAAAGATTTTCGTTTGTTTTGGCATTTAATTTTCGAAAAATTAAAAATCCAAAAAGATTTTTGTTTGTTTTGTCATTTAATTTTCGAAAAATTAAAAATACAAAAAGATTTTCGTTTGTTTTGTCATTTAATTTTCGAAAAATTAAAAATCCAAAAAGATTTTCGTTTGTTTTGTCATTTAATTTTCGAAAAATTAAAAATCCAAAAAGTTTTCGTTTATTTTGTCTTAATTTTCAAAAAAAAAAAAAAAAAACATCAAAAAGATTTTCTCTTTGTTTCGTTCTTTATTTTCGAAAAAACAAAACAACAAAAATATATTGTTTCTTATTTCTTTTTAGTACTTTGTTGCAGATATTCATGATGATAAACAGTGGATAATGCCTACAGTACTAGGGTCAGGTAAATTTATTTTACGAATCTTTAAATTTTTGAACTAGTTAAGTTGTCCCTAGAAGCATGCTGCTGCATGTTGTCCAAAGCCTCCAATGACTCAATGTGTGTGTACGAAAGCCTTAATGAAATATTTCATACGAAAATTTCTTCCAAATCAGGCTTGTATTCACATTAGTCTCCTGAGCTACCTGACTCTTCTCACAATGAGTTAAGAGTTTACTGTTTTGTCCAAATATAACAGAGGTACATTTCATGTCTTTTATCCATCTTTTTCATCCAAAAAGTTATTACACGATCACACACGAAGACATATGTCCGAGAGGTCTCTGAACACACCAATCGAGACTTAGACATATCAATAATTTGTGTTCGTGATCTGACATCATGAGACCGTGATGAAGGTGAAACCCAATAATCTAAACTTTTAAGGAATTGACGGGGAACTATGTTCCAGATTTTCACGAAACCTTTGTTTCAGTATCCACATTCGAAACTCAAAATCATATTCTGTTCATATGAGTGGTCTTGATCAAATATTCGAAACCCATAATGTTTGTTACCCAACAAGATCCAACACAAATTTTTTTCTCGTGAATATGCTTTCCGTGTGAGTTTCATTCGAAATCCAAAGTCACTTAAAATTTTTCAAAGCAAACTTGTCACTGATTACAATGGTCAAACAAGTAATTTCTGTTACAATTTATCACCTTATGTTTAGGATGATATGTAACGAAATTTTTTATAGCTACCCATGAACCCTTATAAAAGAAGCCCTTCGGTACTTCTCTTCAAGTATTCAATTGTATTTCACGGGAACACACACAAGATGTTGATCATCTCTCTTGGTGATTAACGAAGAAATCTTTGCCCGGGGTTATATCAGGCTTCGTGTCAAATTGATATTTTGACATCACAGTATCCCAAATTTTTCTTTTTATTGCTTCTCGTCTAAATTTTTTTTGGAACAATGCACTCACGAAATCCTTGAGGTTCTGAGTAATACCAACTCAGGCTAATGATTTCAAACATCTGGCATATAACTTCGCTTTTCATCCCAAAAGTGAAAGAGCCTTTCCTCCATCCGAAAGATGCTGACGGTTACTATTCCTTAACGAGACACGAACAGACTGTGGGAGGAGACGTTTCCTTGTTTCAAGGCGATGTGACAATTACTTTTTGACACCTGGACATTTTTTGGCAGACTGATGCGACTTTTAAGGTGCCACGTCAGATATCATTAATTGCACATCCCACTTCAAATTCAAATTCTAGGGTTACATATAAAAGGGGATTCCAAGGTCTCTTATCAGTTTACGCGTTCAAAGTAAAAAATTCCCAATTTTCTCTGATCATCAAAGCTTTCAGACTCTAACAATGGCGACTTCTGTTCATGTCGATGTTGATCCTTCTCACACCACTGAAGATGTGACTTCATTACCGATTATGAAAATTCAAGGGACTATTTATCAATTGGATGCTGATGTTTCTCAATACCCTGAAGAATTGAAGATGTTAATTGTTGCTTTAAAGAGTTCTGTTCTGTCAAAGGCTATGTTCAGTTCGTTTTCAGTTCCGATGTCATGGCTTCTCAAGCAAGATCAACGACTACATACAACAAATCTTTTGATGCTATTACTTTTAATCTGGTTAATGACAAAAAGGTCAGATTGTCAAAGAAACTCTTTTGCCAAATTCTTGAAATTCCAAATTCACCACCATATGTTGATTTCACTTTCCCTCAAATTGTTCATATGTTCAATGAGATGGGTTATCAACCACAACTAACTAAGATTAGTGATTTTAAGAAATCTGGTCTTCCTAGTATCTGGAATTTTCTATTTGGTATTTTTCTGAGGTGTTTAACTGGTAGAACTGTGGGTCTCGATAAAGGACGAATGGAGGTATATGTCATGGTTGCTGGGCTATACTATGATCTTCAAATGGACTATTCTACACAGTTATGGAAGGAATTTCAAAAGAATGTAGAACACACAGATGCTCTTCATGGAATTTCATATGTGAGGTACTGGAGCTTGATTCTCCAATATTTTTACAACAAGGAGGGGATTTTGGTACCCAATGATGAAGAAAAAGCTGTTTTCCAGACATTTCACAGTCTGAAGGATGTCACAGATAATGTCAAAGATTTTCCATTTGTGGCTCGTATTCCTGATGCTATGCTAAAACGAGTTGATCCTTCGAATTCCGTCTTGGTGGCTTATTTGAAAACTATTGATTCTACTGTAGAAACTGGAATATTGTTGGAACGGGAAGATAAGAAATCCAAGAGGTCGAAGAAGAATGAAACTAGTTCTTCTGAAAACAAAGTCATAGAATTGAAATCTACGAAATCTCCAAAGAAGAAGCCTATCACAGTTGAAGTGTCTGTTGCTGAGACAAAATTGATTGAGCCTGTTGTTGAAGATACTCAAGAGCAAGTGGTGATTCCTTCGAAGACCGGTATGTTTCGAAGAATCAAAATGAAATCTACACATAAAAGCAAGTCTCCAACACATAAAGTGGTCCGAAAGCCTCAAGTTACTCATCAAGGTGTTTTAATTCGTGAAGTGCCAGCACCTGTTTCTCCATTGTCAAAGAAACGAAGGGCTGAGGATATGGCCAAACATCTGTCAAAGAAGAAGAACAAAAAGACACGAAAGCTTATGCTTTCCACTGAGTCTACAGAAGATGACGATGAACGAAATCCTGAAACACCAGAAGTAACTCTTCACGAAGAAAGTTCAACTCCTAAACAGACAATAGTCATACCACCCGAAGATTCGGTTGCCAAATCAGTTTCTGAGGAGGTACGAACTTCAGGCATCCCTACAAACGTATCTTATACGGATGCAAATGTCAATATGGGTGAAGGAGATTCGAAGAAAGTAGATCCAAGTCATTCTACTTCTATAGCCGTCGAAAATATTGTTTCTTTACCTCCACCAATCACTCCAATTACTTCAACCATTGATTCCCCTACATTCGAAAATATCATCAATCAACCCTTTACTTCCATTTTTTCTTCTCAATCCACTGATACACCCAAACTTAATTCGCCTGTTCAAGAAACTGTTCTTATGGAAACTGACACTGATAATGAAGGTTTTGGAGGCACGTTTGATGAATTAAAGTTTGATGACAAAGAAGAAGATTTTCCAGATCATATGTTGATGACGATGAAACAGTTTAAAATTTTGAAAATGAAGTTGAATTCCATAATTCAATCTCAAGCTGATTTGGGGGGTGGTCGTCAGTCTCAAGTTTGGAAGTTGATACTATGTTACAAATGTTCGAAGCCAAGATGGTGGGTAAAGTCTCTGGGATGGTTAGAGACTCTGAGTCAAGAATTTTAGAGAAGGTCGATCATATTGATCAAAACAATGAGCTAAGGATAAATTCTCAAAATTCAAAGTTTGCTGGAGATTTAAAAGAATTGAAGACAGTTGCAAAGGAACGACATGTTCTCTTTGTTCAAGATGTTAAGAAGGTCAGGGAGGATGTTAATTTGCAGATTCGTGAACTTCGCGAAGATATGCAAAAGAAGGTTGCTAGTGTCAAACAGGATTTTGCTTCTCTGAGTCAGAAGATTGACATTATTTGTGATGCTGTCACGAAATTTGTCAAGTTATACGAAAGTATGAGTCCTCAACTTACTCAACTTTCTACCATGGAAAGTAACAACTTTGTGGAAGTGCTTACATTGTTGAAGGAGTTAAAAGATCTATCTGTCAAGCCAGTTTCGTCTTCTTTGATTACTCTAGAATTCTTATCCCAGAAGATCACCCAATTCGAAGCTATTTTACACAAGCAACTGGCCCCTCTTTCTCGTATATTTAGCCTTCTACCAACAACAGATGCCCCAGCTATTTTTACAGGGGTGCAAGGGGGAGAAAGAAAAGTCAAAGATACGAAGGTTGGTGGTGAAGATGTGAAGGTTGTGGGAAAGGTGTTTTCTTCGAAGATCCCATCAACGAAGCCAATTGTTGCATCTACCGGGCCGGTTACTTCAACAGTTGTAACAACTATGCCAATTACAAGACCATTTCCGAAAGGAATTGTGATTGGTAAATCTGCTGATACTGGTGGGAGTGGTTCGAAATCAAAAGAGGTAATAGATAATTCAGCTTTGAAAGATAAAGGGAAAACGATAGTTGTGGAAAAGTCGAAAGAAGAAAAGAAAGCTGAAGCAGAAGCTGAAATTGAAAAGCTAAGGTTGATTCAAAGCATAATGACTCAACGTGCAAGTGATCCTAAGGGTATGGACAAAGGTGATCCGTCCAAACACTACAATTATGAAACAATCGAAGCCAAGGTTGCATATAATCATATGTATTCATTCGAGAAGAAACCAAAGCAGAGTTATGTGGTTACAAATACTGATACAAGTCAGCTTGACTTCCCAATGAATGAAATGATGTTCATAATGCCACAATTTAAAGCAGAAGGAAATTTCAAAGAAAAGGATGATGGTACTCACATGAAAATTAGATTTCATGTTGTTCTTGCAAAAGTCCCTGAGGAAGTTTGGTCTTTGGTGAAGATCAAGAAAGTCATCAGTATGAAAAAGGATGTGGTGTTCGAAAACACAGTCCAAAATATCAAGTATGTGGTTGCCAGGGCAAATGGAAATATTTGCAAATTTACAATTGCAGATTTTCCATTAATGAACTTGTATGATCTTATACAAGTTGCATTGATTCTGAAAGACAAATCGTTTTCATATCTTCAAAACACTAAACCTGATGAATTTAAGCTTGGGGTTGCTCACATCAAGATTTTCATCGAAAATTATTATGAGTGCTTGGCTCTAACTGATGTGGAGTTAGCTACAGCTAAAGGTATGGAAATAAAAGCTCCAATGGCACCTACGAAGACTCAAGCAGAATTGAAAAAGTATGCTGATGTTGAAATCTGCTTGAAGCCTTTTGGGATGGTCTTCGCAGGAAAAGACAAGGCTGGAATAGCAAAACGTTTCTTGTTCCAGGCATGCGAAGTGGAAAGATATTCAACTTCTCAATATACGAACTTAATTGTTCGTATGAATCATTGTAAGAAAAACAATGAAGGAGATAAGAAAGAACTAAAGAATATAATTTCCTGGTACACAGAAATTCGAAGAGTGATGCTGTATTCCATCCAGCTTCTTACAAATTAAGAAGGTCGACTATGATTACAAAGGGGGAGATTGTAAGGGTCAAAATATTGTAATTAGTCGAAGTGTATTTTGCACTCTTCGAATATTTTGTAATCTATTTTACTAAGGCGCTTTTATTCGAAGCTTAAGTGTCTTTGTCTTAGTATATTTTTTGTACGCTTTCTGTTCCCTATAAATAGGGATATTTACTAGAGTTAGATAAGAGTTTTTACAGACCTGTCTTTGTACTCTGTAAACATT
Source organism: Lactuca virosa (assembly GCF_052849685.1). Classification (NCBI taxonomy): domain Eukaryota; kingdom Viridiplantae; phylum Streptophyta; class Magnoliopsida; order Asterales; family Asteraceae; genus Lactuca; species Lactuca virosa. Next base: position 31,128,695 of record NC_136428.1, read on the forward strand.
CGAAAGCGTAATAGAGCTGATACAAGACCATATTTACATCTGTTGTTCAATCTCGCATTCTTACTTGATTTTATACTCTGATTCATTTTATACTCGATTCATTGATTCATTAGAATGTCTCATAAAAAGCATATAGACGTTACATGTATACTAGACCGGACTTCGGTCCAATGGGAAGAAGGCACGGTGCGAAGGGGCTGTCCGAGGGGTGTCCGGGGGGTGTCTCATACGAAGGTGTCGACTGCTTACTGGACCTCGGCTGCGGTCCAATCAAATGGTGCTACGACGAACTTCGGTCCTATCAGAAGGTGACACGTAGAGGCTCGCATGCGAGGGTGACGTGTCCGAAGGTCACCCATGCGAAATTGCCCGGTTTTAGATATTTCTAGGTTTTTGTGCCAAAAACTTGCGAAAATCATAACTTTTGCATACGAGCTCCGTTTTCGACGTTCTTTATATGCGCACGTAGGTAAAATTATACTCTACGACTTTTGTTTAGACTTCGTCGGCTGATTTTGAATTTATTTTTAATATTATTATTTTTAACAGACCGGGACAGGAAATCTGTTAAAAATTCATAACTTCTTCATCCGACGTCCGTTTTTGTCTGTCTTTTACCGTTGTACTACTATTGACGAGACCTTCAATTCTCGTTTAGGTTGTGTCGGCTAAAAATCACTCGATCTTTATTTCGAGTTTTTAGCTGTACACTGCTATACTGAAACTTAAAAAAATTGTAACTTCCTCATACGAAGTCAGATTTTGCCGTTCTTTTTATGAAAGTTCTCGGTTTAACATAAACTACAACTTTCATTTAGATTGTTAAGGCTAAAAAGCCTTTTATTGAAAATTCAGTTTTTATACTGAACAGTGTTTTGCCGGTTTTCTCGTGGATCTTCGATTGGTCATAACTTCTTCGTTATAACTCGGATTTTAGTGTTCTTTATGTTTTTGGAAACCTTGTTACAATCTCTATCACTTGGTTCATCCCAATCGAGATTGTTTAATAATTTATTTTTGAGGGTCAATTATGTAAATATACACAGTATGCTAAAATTTCTCTTTATTATTTTAAAAAGAAATACAAATTGACCTACATTATTACATAGGTTTGAAATAACGTTTTGTTACATTACCCCCCGTTAGAGAGAATTTCGTCCCGAAATTAGCATTTCAGATAGACTAGGGAAAAAGATGTGGATATTTATGTTGCATTTGATCCTCCCGTTCCCAAGTGAATTCAGGTCCCCGTTTTGCATTCCAGCGAACCTTCACTATCGGGATACGGCTTTGTTTAGTTTTCTTAACTTCCCTGTCTAGAATCTCTACGGGTTCTTCCACAAAGTTGAGGCTCTCGTTTAACTAGATTCCCTCGAGTGGGATTACAAGAGTCTCGTCGGATAGACACTTTTTCAAGTTCGAAACGTGGAAAGTAGGATGAATGTTATTTAGTTCTTGGGGCAGTCGAAGTTTGTAAGCTACAGGACCAATTCTAGCAAGAATTTCGAATGGTCCGATGTACCTTGGATTCAATTTTTCACGCTTTCCAAAGCGTATCATGCCCTTCCATGGTGAGACCTTTAACAAGACGCGGTCACCAACCTGGAATTCCAAGGGTTTTCTCCGTTTGTCAGCGTAGCTTTTCTGTCTATCTCTGGAAGCTTTAAGTCGCTCCCGAATTTGTACGATTTTCTCGGTCGTTTCTTGGATAATTTCCGGACCAGTGAGAGCACTGTCAGGAGTTTGACCTCTAGCTAGTTGCGTGTTACCCACTTCAGCCCAGCACAGAGGGGATCTGCACTTGCGGCCATAGAGGGCTTCGAATGGAGCAGCCTTTATGCTAGTTTGATAACTGTTGTTATAAGAGAATTCAACAAGGGGTAAATGAATATCCCATGCCTTTCCAAAGTCTATCACGCAAGCTCGCAACATGTCTTCTAATGTTTGAATCGTCCTCTCACTTTGTCCGTCGGTTTGTGGATGGTAGGCTGTACTCATGTCCAGCCTAGTTCCCAAAGAGTTTTGTAAAGACTGCCAGAAACGAGAGGTGAATCTACTATCTCGGTCCGAAATAATAGATATTGGTACACCATGCAGTCTAACAATATCCATGAGGTAAGTTCTGGTTAGTTTCTCCATCTTGTGGGTTTCTTTTATTGGCAAGAAGTGTGCGGATTTGGTTAATCTGTCGAAGATTACCCAAATAGTATAATAACCACTCGAAGTCTTGGGTAATTTGGTAATGAAATCCATTGTAATCCGCTCTCACTTCCATTCAGGGATTTCAGGTTGTTGTAATAAACCTGAAGCTTTCTGGTACTCTACCTTGACTTTGGCACAAGTAAGGCACTTGCCCACAAAGGTAGTGATTTCGGCCTTCATGTTAGGCCACCAGTATAGTTTCTTAAGGTCCAGATACATCTTGTCTGAACCTGGATGAATGGAGTATCGGGTTTTGTGTGCTTCATTCATAACCACGTCTCTGTAACCACCGAACTTTGGTGTCCAGATCTGGTTCATGAAATAATAGTCTCCATCATCCTTGATTTCGAAGTTCTTATCCATTCCTCTCAGAGTTTCACCTACCACGTTTTCGAGTTTCAAGGCTTCAAATTGAGCTTCTTTGATCTATGTGGACATATGTGAATGGATTGTCATGGTCAATGACTTTACTCGGCGCCCCGAGTATTCTTTTCTGCTAAGGGCATCTACTACTGATGGGTTTTGAGCATTCTAACACTTCCTAAGTGTACATGCAACCCAAATAACCTTGGATCTATGTTTGTCTAATAATCATGCAAAGTTGAATTCCAAGGTTATATTCCTATCTAGCATACATGGGGAGCATTTTTAAATTGAATGAAAGATAGAATAACTTACCTTGTTGTTGATTACGATCCTTGAAACCTTGTGAGCGTAGCACCCCAAGTGTGATGCCTCAAATGCTTCACATAACACCAAATGCAAAGGAGTAAACTTTGAGAGAATCTTACACTTGCAAAATCGGCTCTAGCCCTCTTGTTTCTTATGTGTAGCCTATTTTGGTGGAGAATGGGTTTCTTATATAGTGTTGACACATCTAGGGTTACACCATGTAAACCCTAATGTGTCATGACTCTTCATTTCCATGACCCATGGGTTTGTAACTCCCATGGAGCATCCATGGAGCATCCTATGGGTGGAACCCAACTTGATAATCCATGGAGCCTCTTAGCCCACTATATAAGATATGGAAGATTTACATAATCTACCCATATATTTAATTAGTTATCTTTTGATCACTTAATTAATTCTAAATTAATTCTTGATCAAACTAATTAAATAATATTATTAATATATTAGAACTTATAATATATTAATAAACCATAAGTGTTATTTCTCTCATTTTAATTTATCCAATTGCATGGTGCCATGCAACCCAAATGGACCATGCCGGGTCGGGTCAAGTACATACCAGAAATAGTTATGGACTTAGACACCTTATCCAACAGTCTCCCACTTGGATAAGTCTAATAACTATAACTACAAGTATGACTTCAGGAACCGATCAGAAATCATAGCTCTTTTCAAGGTTTCTCGGAACTGAGAAGATGATGATACGCCATTTCAGATAAGTGATCATATAATCCTCTGTTCTAGATATCAGCCGGACAAATACATGGAACAGTGTCTTACTTTGTGTCCAGCAGTTTGTTTCCCGATTTCCGATTTGTTTGACATAGAACTCAATTGAACACATCAATTTAGTTCTGACCGGGCCCGGTACATAGGTCAAAAAAAAATCATCGAGGGGCCCAGATATCAGCTTCTAATCCAAGAAGGAACAGATAAACTTCGACTCATATGTTTGTTCTACCACTCATTGAATTATACACAAAAGCACGTTTTATAACATCGAGTTACCAATGCGTTAACGTACAATCAATGCATAACCAACTCATAAGTAACAAATCATATCTCTAGGTTTGAAGACTTATATGATATTACTGTCTCACGATCACTCGAGATAAATTCCATGAAGTGATTCCAGTGAGCGTGGGTTGAGTCCAATGCTCAGAACTTATGAGCACTCATGAGTGTTGTAGCCATGTCCAACAACTTAGACCTCTGCAACCAATCATGACAGTCTTGATTCATACCTACTTCCGACATATGACCGACTGTGGAGGTTCGAATAATATGATATACCAAACATAATTATTCTGGAAGTCAAAACATGCAAAAGAAATATAGTAAATGATCGACAAGAGATAGCAACACTTTACTTATAAATAAAACACCTTTTATTCATCATCTAATGTCAATTACACTTTACAAATTTCAAGGTTATCTAACTACTAAATCTAATATCATCCTTCAGCCCTATGCTCTGAGCATGCTGGAGATGCTTAACCCGAGTCAGTCCTTTCGTGAGGGGATCTGCTGGATTCTCATCCGATGATACCCTCTTTGCCACGAGGAGTCATTCTTCTATTCGATGTCTGATGAAATGGTATTTTCTGTCGATGTGTCTGGATCTCCCGTGATCCCTTGGTTCCTTGGCTAAGGCAACTGCACTTTCACTATCACAGAAAATTTCCATTGGCTCTTTAATAGCTGGTACAACTCCAAGGTCTCCAATGAAGTTCTTCAGCCATATCGCCTCCTTTGCTGCCTCGCTAGCTGCTATATACTCTGATTCGCAAGTTGAATCAGCCACTGTCTCTTGCTTGGAACTCTTCCAAGAAATTGCTCCTCCATTTAAGGTAAAGACCCAGCCTGACTGAGAGCGGAAATTATCCCTATCAGTCTGAAAGCTAGCATCACTATACCCTACAACTCTCAAGTCTTCACTCCCACCGAGGGTAAGGACCCAGTCCTTAGTCCTCCGTAGGTACTTGAGGATATTCTTTACCGCAGTCCAGTGTGCCTTGCCAGGGTTCCCCTGATACCTGCTAACCATGCTCAAAGCAAAGGCTACATCAGGTCGAGTGCACGTCATAGCATACATGATCGATCCTACAGCCGAAGCATAAGGTATTCGACTCATTTATGCTATCTCAGCCTCAGTACTAGGGCTTTGTGTCTTACTCAATCTGGCATTACTCTGGATGGGTAACTCTCCTTTCTTGGAGTCCTGCATGCCGAATCTCTTCACACCTTATCCAAGTAAGTACTCTGACTAAGTCCAATTAGTCTTTTACTCCGGTCTCTCAAGATCCTTATCCCTAGAATATAGGCAGCTTCTCCTAGGTCCTTCATAGAGAAACACTTCCCAAGCCAGGACTTAACTTCCTGCAGAGTTGGGATGTCATTTCCTATGAGTAGTATGTCATCCACATACAATACCAAAAAGCTATCTATACTCCCACTAGCCTTGACATATACACAAGATTCATCTTCACTCCTAGAAAAGCCAAATTCCTTGACTTTCTCATCAAAGCAAAGATTCCATCTGCGAGGTGCTTGCTTTAACCCATAAATGGATTTCTCAAGCTTACACACTCTATTAGGGTACTCTGTGTTGACAAAACCCTCTGGCTGACTCATGTAAACATCCTCAGCCAACTTTCCATTAAGGAAAGCGGTTTTGACATCCATTTGCCATATTTCATAGTCATGAAATGCGGCTATGGCTAACAGAACCCTAATAGACTTAATCTTGGCCACTGGAGAAAAGGTCTCATCATAATCAACTCCCGGAGTTTGTGAGAAACCCTTTGCAACCAGTCGTGCCTTATAAGTGTGTACATTATCATCAATGTTGGTCTTCTTCTTGAAGATCCATTTGCACCCTATAGTCTTACGACCTGGTACATTCTCAACCAAGTTCCAAACTTGATTGTCATACATGGACTGTATCTCGCTGTCCATTGCCTCTTTCCACTTGGCTGACTCAGGGCCTGCCATGGCTTCCGCATAACTGTTAGGTTCATCCAGACCTATCAGTCTCTCATCACTGATAAGTGTATCACCTTCCGCAGTAATATGGAATCCATAGTAATGCTCAGGTGCATTCCTAACCCTTGTGGAACTCCTCAGAGGTACAGACTTGTCAATTGGCTCAACAGGAGTTTCCTCCTCAAGTTGAGTGCTAGGGTTTGAAGTTCCTTCACCACTTGACTCTTGAATTTCTTCAAGGTCAACTTGCCTCCCACTGTCTCCTTGGCTTATGAACTCTCTCTCTCGAAAGAAAGCCCTCCTAGCTACAAAGACCACATTCTCACTAGGTCTGTAGAAGAGGTAACCAAAGGATTTATGTGGGTAGCCGATGAAAGTACACCTCTCACTTCGAGGTTCGAGCTTATCATGAGTCTCGCATCTCACGAAAGCCTCGCAACCCCAAATCTTAATGTGGTCTAGTTTGGGTACTTTACCAGTCCACATCTCATGAGGAGTTTTGGCAACTTTCTTTGTGGGAACTAGATTAAGGATATGGGCGGCAGTCTCTAAGGCATACCCCCAAAATGAGATTGGTAGCGAAGCTCGACTCATCATGGAACGAACCATATCCAACAAGGTTTGATTACGCCTCTCAGCTACACCATTCAACTGCGGTGTCCTGGGAGGTGTCAATTGTGAGACAATCCCACATTCCCTAAGATAGTCGAGGAACTCTGAACTAAGATACTCACCACCTCGATCGGATCGAAGCATCTTAATGTTCCTGCGCAATTGATTCTCGACTTCCTGTTTAAACTCTTTAAACCTCTCAAAAGTCTCTGACTTATGCTTGATTAAGTAGACATATCCATATCTACTGTAATCATCAGTAAAAGTCAAATAATAACGATTAGCATCCCTTGTGGCATGTTTGAAGGGCCCACACACATCCGTGTGTATAAGATCCAACAAACCTTCACCCCTCTCACAAGAACCTGTGAAGGGTGACTTTGTCATTTTTCCAAGTAAGCATGATTCGTAACTATCATCTGACTTTAGGTTAAATGACTCCAATACTCCATGCTTTTGGAGTTGGCCTATGCGTTTCTTGCTTATATGTCCAAGACGACAATGCCATAATGATGCTTTATCCAAGTTATTATCATTAACAGAATCAATACACAATACATTATTTCCTAAGTTATCAACCACAGATACAGTTTCATACACACCATCACAAGGTAATGCTTTAAAATAAAGAACATTATTAAAGAAAGCATTAATCGAACCAACTTCATTATCAAATGAAAAGGTGAAACCTTGTTTATACAATGCATGAAAGGAAATAATATTTCTTGCCATTTCTGGCGAATAACAACATTTATTCAAATCTAAACTAAACCCACTACTTAGCGATAAAGTATAAACTCCAATCTTGGTGACAGGTAAAGCTTTCCTATTCCCCATGATTAAGTTTATTCTTCCATGCTCCACATTCTCACTTCTTCTTAGTCCCTGCAAATCAGAACATATATGAATACCACAACCGGTATCAAGGACCCAAGAGTTAGAATGGGGTGAGTTATTAGATAAGATAGAGTAAATACCTGCATGGTTGGGTTTAACTTTCCCATCCTTCACATCTTGCTGGTACTTTGGGCAGTTCCGCTTCCAATGTGACTTTTCATGGCAATAGAAGCATTCATCCTCTTTAGGGTCAGAAGAAGGAGTGACAAAACCTTTCTTGGTTCCACTTGAAGAATATCCATCAAGGGTCCTAGCCTTGGTACCCTTCGAAGAGCTCTTCCTCTTCTTCCCTCTACCTTTCCCGATTGCCAAAACCGGGGCGGAGTTTGGAGTAGGAGTGTTAACAACCGACTTACCCTTAAGACCTGTTTCTGCGGTCTTGAGGAGTCCCTGAAGTTTGCTGAGTGTGACCTCTTCCTTATTCATGTGATATGTCATCCCGAATTGATCATAGCACGATGGTAAGGAGTGCAAAATGATATCTATTGCAAGCTCCTCAGGGAAGTTCACATTAAGCTTCAGCAACCGATCCACATACCTTTGCATTCTCTGCATGTGGCTCGTGATGGATTCCCCGTCCTTCATCATGGTTGTTATGATAGAGCATATGATTTCATACCTCTCTTGTCGTGCACTTTGATGGTATCTTTCCATCAGATCTTGGTGCATTTCAAAAGGGTAGAAGTCCTCATAGGACTTTTGGAGTTCCGCTGTCATGGTGGCCAACATGATGCATGCCACTTTTGTAGCATCCCTTTCATGTGCCCGGAAGTCAGCGATCTCCTGGGGAGTTGCAGTGGTCTCATCAATCTCCTTAAGCTCCTTGTCAAGGACATATTCTTTGTCCTCGTAGCGGGTAATCATCCTGATGTTTCTGATCCATTCATTGAAGTTGGATCCATCAAAAGTGACTTTCCCACACAAGTTCATAAGGGTAAAGGAGCCATTAGGATTAGAGCCAGAAGCAGCATTGTTTGAAGACATCTGAAAGAAGAGAACAAAATTAGTTTAGATATTAAGAGAGTCCTTAATAAAACATCCAAATGTAATATTAAGGCTAGGATCCAATCACAATATATTATAACTTAGAAGAGGTATGCCGTAATCCAAGCTATAACATATTTGAAAGGTAGGTGAATGACGATTCACCAATTTCCACAATGAAAAACGAAATATAAATATTAGGTTTTTAATTGGTTCTTAGAAATTCCTAGATTCTTTTGAGATTCAATGAACTTTTCAAAGGCATGTTTCAATCTCGAGTGTGCCCTCCAAGTTTTGTGACTGGGATACCGAGGATCACAAAACGAGGTGTGAAGTAACCATGCAAATCACTTGGTACACTCAATGTTTATTACTCAATCGATGTGCCGGTTAACCACACGAGCTCCACCGACCTATAATAAACTTTAAGTCACCCTTTACCTACCTTGTTAAGTCCAAGTTAGTGTGCCGGTTAACCACACACGCTCCACCAACGACTTAAACAAAGTGTAAAGTGTAATTTCATGGATTAGCACCTTATTCACATTTTCCTAAAGTAACTAAGATTGGGAATTTAATAAAAGCATTTAGTTACTTTATAATATTCATCATACTTTTAATGAGAATTTATAAGTCCTTGTCTTACCCGTTCGGCTAACGACCCTCCACCGATCAAGGAAGCGGTGGGTGAGAGTGGACACCCATTAAGTTGTCATTTTATAGGCAACAACCTTATACCCCCCTTATATACCGACTTCGTGAATGAGGCGTACTAGCGGTAAGACGACTTGACGTTATACATATATATATTAGTAACTTATAATATTATAAAGTATAAGGGTTGAATTTTAACTTTTAAAATTCTAAGGGTTGGAACTAAAGTTTTAATCAAGACTTTACATGTTCCAAAACTTGAGGGCAAGTTTTGTAAACTTCCAAAACTTTTCATTTCTTATAACTTATGAATTAATTGAGTAATAAAAATGAAAGTCTTCATTTTTATAACTCTTGTGTTCTTTTAATGGCTTTAATAAAAGTGAGACTTTTGGTTTTCCATAACTTGAGGACAAGTTATGGACTCCATTAAAACACATTATGATCATGAATTAAACTACCATGAAGGTTACAAACAATTCCTATGATCATCTAATCTTCATAAGTTCAAGAACATGAATATGAACACTTTCAAGAATCAAAAAATTACACTTAAAAAAACTTGTAATTTTAATAATTGCCATTGTAAATGGATTAGCATAAACATTACACCATCTAAAACAAGCTTTAAAACATCAAAACAGTTTAGGGTAATGTTTCTAGTCCATTTCCAGCAACAAATGTGCAAACTTTCATACGAGCAGAAAACAGAAAAACGATTTTTTTCAAGCTGTTTGCACAAAAAAAAACAACAAACAAACCTAGGCTCTGATACCACTGATGGGTTTTGAGCATTCTAACACTTCCTAAGTGTACATGCAACCCTAATAACCTTGGATCTATGTTTGTCTAATAATCATGCAAAGTTGAATTCCAAGGTTATATTCCTATCTAGCATACATGGGGAACATTTTTAACTTGAATGAAAGATAGAATAACTTACCTTGTTGTTGATTATGATCCTTGAAACCTTGTGAGCCTAGCACCCCAAGTGTGATGCCTCAAATGCTTCACACAACACCAAATGCAAAGGAGTAAACTTTGAGAGAATCTTACACTTGCAAAATCGGCTCTAGCCCTCTTGTTTCTTATGTGTAGCCTATTTTGGTGGAGAATGGGTTTCTTATATAGTGTTGACACATCTAGGGTTACACCATGTAAACCCTAATGTGTCATGACTCTTCATTTCCATGACCCATGGGTTTGTAACTCCCATAGAGCATCCATGGAGCATCCTATGGGTGGAACCCAACTTGATAATCCATGGAGCCTCTTAGCCCACTATATAAGATATGGAAGATTTACATAATCTACCCATATATTTAATTAGTTATCTTTTGATCACTTAATTAATTCTTGATCAAACTAATTAAATAATATTATTAATATATTAGAACTTATAATATATTAATAAACCATAAGTGTTATTTCTCTCATTTTAATTTATCCAATTGCATGGTGCCATGCAACCCAAATGGACCATGCCGGGTCGGGTCAAGTACATACCAGAAATAGTTATGGACTTAGACACCTTATCCAACAGCTACTACGTTTGCTTTACCAGAGTGATAAAGAATTTCACATTCGTAGTCGTTTAGTAGCTCCACCCATCGTCGTTGTCTCATGTTCAGCTCTTTTTTATCGAAATTATGCTGGAGACTTTTATGGTCCGTGAATATTGTGCATTTCGTTCCATATAGGTAATGTCTCCAGATCTTCAGAGCAAACACCACCGCTCCTAGTTCAAGGTCGTGTGTTGTATAGTTGACTTCATGCGTCTTACGTTGTCTTGAGGCGTAGGAGATAACCTTTCCTTTTTGCATAAGTACACACCCAAGCCCTTGATTTGAAGCATCACAATACACTACAAAGTCTTATGTCCCTTCGGGTAGAGACAAGATCGGTGCACTGCACAAGGCTTGTTTGAGCGTTTGGAATGCTGTTTCTTGCTTCTCTTCCCAACTAAAAGTTACACCCTTTTGCGTCAAGGTGGTAAGCGGTTTAGCGATTCGGGAGAAATTTTGCATGAATCTGCGATAGTAGCCAGCAAGACCTAAGAATTGACGGATTTCTGTAGGTGTTTTGGGTGCTAGCCAGTTTTCAATTGCTTTGATTTTGGAAGGGTCCACGTGTATTCCTTCTGAACTGACCACGTGACCTAGGAATTCAACCTTCCTAATCAAAAACTTGCACTTTGAAAACTTCGCATAGAGTTTTTCTGTCCTAAGGGTTTGTAATATTTGACGAAGATGTAGGTCATGTTCTTCTTTGCTTCTTGAGTAGATAAGGATGTCGTCGATGAAGACTATGACGAATTTGTCCAGGAATGGACGACACACTCTGTTCATTAGATCCATGAACAGAGTAGGTGCATTCGTCAATCCGAATGGCATCACTATTACACCCCCGAACCGTCGGAACGGATGGCGGAAACGTCCAGGGGCGGGTAACGTCATGCGTAGTATCACAACAGTTGTATCATAGCAAGCGAAGTAAACACAACCATTACATTAATATGATTATTTACATCTGTTTGAAATCATAGTTTGTACATAACAGTATATAACAAAAGTAAAAGACGTGACTGCCAGAACCTCAAAGTGAACCTGCTATCTCGATCGGAGATAATGGACACAGACACACCATGCAGCCGAACTATCTCTCGGATGTAGATTCGCGTGAGTCTCTCCGTTTTGAAGTCTTCCTTGATCGGCAGGAAGTGGGCGGATTTAGTCAGTTGGTCGACAATTACCCAAATGGCGTCGTGTCCACTCGGAGACTTGGGTAATTTGGTGATAAAATCTATAGTAATTCTCTCCCACTTCCACTCATGTATCTCCGGCTGGTGGAGCAGACCTGAGGGCTTCTGATATTCGACTTTCACCTTGGCGCAAGTCAGACACTTGCCCACGAAGGTAGTGATCTCTGCTTTCATGTTCGGCGACCAATACAGTTTCTTGAGATCGAGGTACATCTTGTCCGAACCTGGATGAACGGAGTATCTAGTATTGTGAGCTTCGTTCATTAAAACCTCTCTGTAACCACCGAACTTTGGGGTCCAGATCCGGTCTATGAAATAATAGACTCCGTCTCCCTTGATCTCTAGGTTCTTTTCCATTCCTCTCAAGGATTCACCCGGTATGTTCTCTGGTTTTAAGGCTTCCAGCTGAGCCTCCTTGATTTGCGGGGATAAATGGGAATGGATAGTCATTGTCAGTGACTTCACTCTACGACCTGAGTACTCCTTCCGGCTGAGAGCATCTGCAACCACGTTGGCCTTGCCGGGATGGTAGCGAATTTCGCATTCGTAATCGCTGAGTAGCTCAACCCATCGCCGTTGTCTCATGTTCAACTCCTTCTGGTCGAAAATATGTTGCAGGCTTTTATGGTCAGTGAAGATAGTGCACTTGGTTCCGTAGAGATAATGTCTCCATATCTTCAGTGTGAAGACCACTTCTCTCAATTCCAGGTCGTGCGTTTTGTAGTTGACTTCGTGTGCTTTCAGCTGTCTTGAGGCATAAGCAATGACTTTTCCCCGTTGCATGAGCACACAGCCTAGGCCCTGATTGGATGCATCACAGTAGACAACGAAGTCCTCCGTCCCTTCGGGCAGAGACAAGATAGGTGCGCTGCATAGGGCCCGCTTCAACGTTTGGAGCGCAGTGTCTTGCTTTTCACTCCAACAGAAAGGTACACCTTTCTGAGTCAGAGTGGTTAGGGGTTTGGCAATTCTGGAAAAATTCTGGATAAATCTGCGATAATAGCCAGCGAGACCCAAGAGTTGACGGATTTTTGTGGGCGTCTTCGGTGCCGACCAGTTTTCTATCGCTTTGATTTTGTAGGGGTCCACGTGTATGCCTTCCTCGCTTACCACATGACCTAGGAAGGTTACTTTTCGAATCCAGAATTCGCACTTGGAGAATTTCGCGTACAGCTTCTCCGTCCTTAGGGTTTCCAGCACCGATCTCAAGTGTTGTCGATGATCTTCCTCACTTCTGGAATAGACAAGTATATCGTCGATGAACACGATTACGAACTTGTCCAGGAAAGAACGGCACACCCGATTCATCAGGTCCATGAATACCGCCGGTACGTTGGTTAGACCGAAGGGCATTACTACAAATTCGTAGTGACCATACCGAGTCTGAAATGTTGTCTTAGGAACATCACTCTCATGGACTCGCAGCTGATGGTACCCTGATCTTAGGTCTATTTTGGAGAAGTAGCTGACTCCTTGAAGTTGATCGAAAAGGTCGTCGATTCGAGGAAGAGGGTAACGGTTTTTGACAGTGAGCTTGTTCAGTTCACGGTAATCAATGCACATCCGAAAGGATCCATCCTTCTTTTTCACAAATAAGATTGGGGCTCCCCAGGGTGAGGAACTCAGTCTGATGAATCCCTTGCTGAGCATCTCATTGAGCTGACTGGATAACTCCTGCATTTCTGTCGGCGCTAATTGGTATGGGGATTTAGCTACGGGGGTAGCTCCGGGGACTAAGTCGATGCGAAACTCGACTTGGCGCTCGGGAGGGATTCCCGGGAGATCTTCGGGAAAAACATCGGGAAAGTTGCAGACTTCGGGGATGCTCTCGAGGTCTTTAACTTCCTCCTTCTCGTTAATGACATGGGCTAGGAATGCATGACACTCCTTTCGCAGAAGTTTCTGGGCTTTGATGCACGAAATGATACGGAGGTTTGAACTGAGTTTATCGCCGTAAATCATGAGAGTTTTATCAGAGGAAAGATTGAGACGGATAGCTTTTTCATAACAAAGGATATCAGCATGATTGGGGCTCAACCAATCCATGTCGATGATGACATCGAAGCTTTTTATGGAAACTGGCATAAGGTCGATAGGAAAATAATGATCGTTCAAGGTGAGGGTACAGCCTACGTATATATCATTAGTGCTCTCTTTCTCACCGTTAGCCATCACGACGGTAAATGTTTCAGTTAGTGGTTGAGGTTTATGTTTGAGGAGATGTTTGAATGCATGACTAATAAAACTTCTCTCCACACCAGAATCGAAAAGAATGCATGCATAAGAGTTGTCGAGGAGGAACGTACCCGAAACAACTGTGGGATCAGCGACTTCCTCCTCTTGCCCCATCGCTAGTACTCTCCCTGTGCTACCTGTTGTTTTTGCCTTGGGGCAGTTTCTCTTCTAGTGCCCGACTTCCCTACAACCATAACAGGCTTGACCGACTCCTGCTCCAGATGCCTGATTGGTTGGTTGTACTGGTGTCTTGCAAACTCGAGTCGTGTGCCCCTTTTTTCCACAGCTGGTGCATGACATTTCTCGGCATGGGCCGGGGTTATGATGATAGTTACACTTGTCGCACCGAGGAAGGGTACCAGCGTATTTACTGCTAGGTGCTTGAATGGCAGGAGCAGCGGCAGGAGTAGTAGCAGCTTGAACTGCCACCGTTTGCTGTTTCTTTGAGGGCTCCTGCGAAGATTGGCCCTTGTGATGCTTCCATAATTTTCTTTTCTCACCGCTCACCTTCGCCGGTTCGGGAGCGGTTTCCACTTTTTCAAGATCAACTCCGTGATCTATGAGGGTTTGTGCCAGGCACTTGGCGCTATCAAAAGTGTTTGGCCTGGCAGCCAAGACATTTCCTTTGGTGGGTTGTGTCAGTCCCCATATGTATCTCTCAATCTTTTTGCTTTCCGGGGTGACCATTCCCGGGAAAAGAAGTGCTAGGTCTTCAAACCTATAAGTGTAGGCAGCAATGTCGGATTCCTTCATCTTTAGGTTCCAGAGTTCGTGCTCTAGTTTCTGCATCTCGCCCCGTGGGCAGTACTCAGCTAGCATGAGTTCCTTTAAACTTTCCCTACCCATAGCATTCGCCACTGGCAGGGTTAGGGATTTGACTCGACCATTCCACCAGGTCAGTACTTTGTTGGCGAAAGTGCAAGCGGTGAATTTTACTTTGTTGGCTTCAGAACAGGAACAGATTTCGAAAATGGACTCGATTTTCTCGAACCATTGGGTCAGGGCAATAACCCCTCCTTTGTCGTCGAAAGATGTGGGTTTCTCGTTCATGAAGTCCTTATAGGAACACTCCTTCTGGTGTCCCTGACCACCTTCATGATTTTGGGGATGAGTACCACCTCCCTGCCTGCTAGATCCGCCAGGATTAATCTGTGACATTGCGGCAGCCACAGCCGCAGAAACAGCTGCCTGGAACATAACGGGATCGAACTGAGGGGGTGGTGGTGGTGGAGTGTTGTCATTTCTTCTGATGGGTCTTCTTCGGGGAGGCATCTTGTTCTAAAAACAACCAGGAAGAAGAGGATGGTAAGTCCTCAAGATATATGAAACAAAATATATCCCATCCTGATAATAAGGTGGTCTACCAAGCGATAAGCAAAGAAAGGTTACTAATGCAAGTAAGTTATCGCTAAGAAACGAATAGGTAGCAACACTAGGAATGAATTTCTACAATGTATTTGGCTCTGGCTAAAATACTCCTGCAATATTTTAAGTTGTATGTTTCGTACTTTTGATACCTTGTTGTATGGATACTAGGTAAGTTTTAGGCCTGTTGCAACACCACAGTCACTCCCAAGCACATGTTGGTCATGTCTCGAATAAATATAGTTGATCAGGCTATATTGACCCTAGACATGATTACATAACTGCCCAGGTTTAACCGCTGTGTCCAACGTCCAAATACTTTTGTTTTGTTCTACTCATGATACTGTTTCTGGTACGTAGGTATACTTGTATACTTTTTGTAAAAATACTTATATTTTAAAACTATACTTTTAGTTCAGAGCACTTCGGCCACTTAGTGTTTATAGTTGTATACCATGTAAGGTTCGGTATACTTAGTTCACTATCAACAATAGCTCTGATACCAATCTGTCACACCCCCGAACCGTCGGAATGGACGGCGGAAACATCCGGGGGCGGGTGACGTCATGCGTAGTATCACAACAGTTGTATCATAGCAAGCGAAGTAAACACAACCATTACATTAATATGATTATTTACATCTGTTTGAAAGCATAGTTTGTACATAACAGTATATAACAAAAGTAAAAGACGTGACTCCAAAATGCTCCGTCTTCTCCAAAAGTTGGCAAGAGTACATGTCTATTGTTGCCCTGAGAATACAAGCAGTTTTAAAATATCAGCATAAAGCTGGTGAGTTCATAAGCGTTTAGTTTTGGTGAAAGAAATGTTTCTTTGAGCCTTTGAAAAGTGTTTCCCAAGAAAATCCTGTATTTTCTTATGAAAGATGTATGATTAACCATTAGTTGTATGTTAAACAATTCGTTTATGAAAAGTTGTGTTCTCCCAGGAAAATCCTATATTTTCCTTAAAAGTTGATAGTTGGTTATCTGTTCTTGTCTGAGGTGTACAAGTATCTACCATACTTGTATCGTTAGATGTAGTTTCCTTGAAAAACCATGTTTGCTCTCTGCGAGTTGTATTAGCCTTATTACATAAATAAAACTAATAAATAAGTAGTGAACTAAATCCTAAGGGTATTATCAATACCCTATAGTAATCAAATCGGTTATTACTTTGAGGTTAGTTCACTTGTTTCATTATTACAAAAGTAAGTTTTGTTATCTAGGTCGCGAGTGTCATAACCGTACTTAGACTTGATATGGCACGTAACGGGGCCAGTATCTTTTATGAATTTGTCACCCGTAGACCTGACGGTCCCACTGTAGCTAGCAGCGAGGTTCGGGATAGTCAGTCCCATATAGATCTATACACAACAGTCACGCTCTCCCAACAAGAGATTCTGGTTACAAGTGCTAGTCCTACACTCTCGAATTCGGTCAGAGTGTTACCAAGGACGTGTCTCCAAGTTTAGACTAACAATTTGCATGTAATAATACCGAAAATCTTGTTTATGATTTGTATGAATCCTTATTAAAATATCACATTTCATGACAAGATTCACAAGTTCATTGCTTTAGTTCTGAAAACTGTTTCTACGAGTTGATTTCTTAATCGTTTGGTAAAACTGGTTTCTACGTTAAAAGCATGCTGAACATATAATTATTTTATACAAAATAATATACTTTGAGCACAAGTTTCCTTGTACTTTTGCTTGTATTCCACCCCCCCCCCCTGAAAACTTGAAAAACTCGGAAAAAGCGTACGGGTATGAACTCACTGTTTGACGTGGGATTCGAGTGTAAGTTGCTAGGAATTGCTGAGTGTCAAATATAACCTCGGGCACAAATGGATCCTATTTAGCATGTAAAAGTACATATATGCATTAGGTGAGGGCTTAACACTATTTGTTATGGAAGGAAATCATCCTAGGGACCAGGAAACACTTGAAACTAAGTGTTAGAATCGCATGTGATTTGAAAATGGGGAGTTTGCGGTCGTAAAAGGAGTGTACGGTCAAGGGTTTGCGGCCCAACAGGGTTTACGGCCCAAGTATTTGCGGTCCATGGGTTTACGGCCCATGGGTTTACGGCCGTAAACACTTGGTGAAAGGTACGATTTTTGGTGTTTCAAGGTCCTTTCTAGCCTTCTGGAAGTGTTCTAAGCCTCGTGCCCAATTCATGGAAGAGTTTAAAGGTCAATAATCGACCAAAAATGGAGTTTACGGCCATTGAAGGGTGTACGGCCGTAAACACTCAGTTCATGCGTTTCAGGTCGATTTTTAGGCGAAAATCAATGGTTTCTAGTAGATAACAAGTACAGATGGTAGTTACTTACTGTTAAGAAACTTGGAATGAGGTTTTTAGCCACCAATAACTAGTGTGTGTTCTTGGTATTCTTGGTGAGAGAGAAAATCTAGAAAAATATGAGTTTTAATGAGATAGGAACATGGATTCATCACTAGAAAAGGATTTGTAACAACATTCAAGGTGGAAAAACACTTACATCTTGAAGATCTTGGAGAGAATTTGATGGTAGAGAGAGTAGAGAGAGAAAGCTCCTGAGATGTGTAAAGTGTGAAATGAAGGCCACTCATCCCTTATATAGGGGTGAGTTTACGGCCACGGGGTGGGGTGGGGGGTTTACGGCCGTGAACAGGGTTTACGGTCATAAACAGGGTTTACGGTCGTAAACTGAGTTTGCGGCCGTAAACTCCTCTCGAAGGGTTGTTTGGCCCGGATGCTATGCTTTCACTTAGAAAACCTCGTTTTTGAATCCAAAACTCGATTGAACTGAGCTTAGAATATTCCGTTACACCAAAAATAATACTAACGTGAACGGAAATAAATCCGAATTGATTTATTTAAAACGTAAGGTCCTTCCCAAACTAAGAAATTTGACGGAATTAAATAAAAACCCAAATTTTATTAACGGAAACTGGGTAAGGATAACGGAAAAAGTTTCGGGTTGTCACAAATATAAACTCGTAATGACCATAACGAGTTCTAAACGCGGTCTTGGGAATGTCTTCCTCCAAAATCTGTAGCTGGTGATACCCGGATCTTAAGTCTATTTCCGAGAAGTAGTTCGCACCTTGAAGTTGGTTGAACAGATCGCCAATGCGAGGCAAAGGATATCGATTTTTGATGGTAAGTTTATTCAGCTCGCGGTAGTCTATGCACATGCGGAATGATCCATCCTTCTTCTTTACAAACAAAACCGGTGCTCCCCAGGGTGTGAAGCTTGGTCTTATGAAACCTTTGCTATGGAGTTCGTTAAGCTGGCTAGATAATTCTTGCATTTCAGAAGGTGCAAGACGATAGGGGGATTTGGCTACAGGGTTAGCTCTAGGGATTAAGTCGATTCGGAATTTGACTTGTCGTTCGGGAGGTACTCCTGGAAGATCATCGGGAAAGATATTGGGAAAGTTGCAAACCTCTGGAATGCTCGCGATCTCTTTCACTTCTTGCTTTTTGTCTACGACGTGAGCTAAGAAAGCGCAGTACTCTTTGTGAAGGTACTTCTGTGCCTTGATGCAAGAAATGATCTGAAGGTTCATTCCGGGTTTGTCGCCATAGATAATAAGAGTTTCAATAGTTGGCAAGTTCAAACGAATAGCTCTTTCATAACATAGGATGTCGGCATGGTTGGGGCACAACCAATCCATACCTATTATGATGTCAAAACTTTTGATAGAGACCGGCATAAGGTCTATTGGGAAAGACAAGTCATTCAAGGTAAGGATACATCCTATGTATATATCGTTGGTGGATTCAGATTTCCCGTTAGCCATTTCTACTGTGAAAGTTTCATTTAGTGGTTGGGAGTTTTGATTTAGTAGATGTTTAAAATTATGGCTCACGAAGCTCCTCTCAGCACCACAATCAAATAGAATGCATGCATAAGTATTGTTGAGAAGGAACGTACCCGTGACCACTGCAGGGTCTGCCACCGCTTCTTCATGACCCAGTGCTAAAATCCTCCCAACTCCACCAGCATTTCCAGCTTTTGGACAATCTTTCTTGAAATGCCCCACATCACCGCATTGGTAGCATGCTCGGCCTACTCCAGCGGCAGGTACTTGGTTAAGTGGTTGGGGTGGTATTCTACAGAATTGGGCAGTGTGCCCTTTCCTGTTGCAGTTACGACACTGCATTTCTCGGTAATTTCCGTTGTGGGGAAAATTGCACTTGTTGCATTTAGGGAGGCTACCATCATAGGGCTTAGTTGGTACAAGGTTATTAGGGACAGCAGCAGGTACAGTAGCGGGTATGGTAGCAGGTACAGTAGTAGCATGGACTGCCACTACTTGTTGCTTCTTTGTAGGTTCTAGAGGAGATTTTCCCTTCCTCTTGTTCCAACCCTTCTTCTTGTTGTTGTTGTTGTTCTCCTTGGGTTGTTCTGGAGCAGAAACCACAGAGTTTTGACGGGCTCCGTGGTCGATAAGAGATTGTGCCAGCTCTTTGGCACTGTCAAAAGTAATAGGCTTCGAAGCTAAAACACTTGACTGAATTTGGGGCGGCGTACCCCAAATATATCTCTCAATCTTTTTGCTCTCCATACGAACCATATCCGGACAAAGAATTGCCAGATCACAGAACCTACTGGTATAGGTTGATATGTCAGAACCAACCATTGTAAGAGCCCATAGTTCTTGCTCCAATTTCTGTATTTCCCCTCGCGGATAGTATTCCCGCATTAACATGGCTTTTAGGCTCTCTCAGCTGATGGACTTAGCCACTACCAGAGTAAGTGACTTAATGTGGCCATTCCACCACGTTAGGGCCCTATATGAAAAAGTACAGGCAGCAAATTTAACTTTGCTACCCTCCGGACAGGAGAAAATTTCAAAAATTGCTTCTGTCTTCTCTATCCACTGCCTTAGTGCCATAACTCCCCCAGTCCCATTAAAGGTCCTGGGTTTGGCATTAGAAAAATCCTTATAAGTGCACTCTCGCGAATGCCCATGACTTTCACCATGGTTAGAAGGATGTGAACCAACTCCCGGCCCACTAACACCAGGAGTATGGATATGAGACATGGCAGCCGCTACAGCCGCCGTGACCGCCGCTTGAAACATAGTGGGGTCTAATTGAGGAGGTGGTGGTGGCGTCGGTGCTTTATTGACATGTCGTGGATTTCTACGAGGAGGAATCTTTTTCTATAAAAGTCAATAGATAAAAAGATAGTGAGATATCAAGAATGAATATGAATTTGATATCTCTGAACTAAACACTTAATTCAACATGAATTTCGTAAAGAATTGGAAATAGAAATCCACTGCAAGTACAACTTGCAACAGGATAATATGAAATTGAGTGGTTATTTTTCAAAGAGTATGAATGTACATGTCGATTGTATTGGTATATTAAGTACATAAGGTCCGGAAAACTTGACCTTAAAGCAGGATTATAATATAGCCCAATACTGAGAAAGCGTCAATATCAAACCGACCTACCGAAAATAAAATTTCCGCGGTCGTATTGAAAACATGAAAAATAACACTGGAACATTTATGTGATCCAAAACTTTGGAATAGGATGTTTATGAGAATTGTACTAACTCTTGTTGAAGTAAAGTGCTTATTGTTTTATTGATACTCGATTTTGTACATATCGTGAAAAGTAGTATATACATTCGATATAGAAAGTAGAAAGTAGAAGTAGTGCGAACACTACTTGCGGCGGTTGCTACGACGGTTGTTACGACGGTTGTTGGGTTCCGCTTCGTCTTGTGCTTTCCAGCGCCTTTCTTGGGCAGCTTGATGCTCCCTCAATTCCCTTATCTCTGATTCAGCACCATTAAGTTGCCTTTGAAGGGCTTCAGTATGGTGTTGGGTGTCATCCTGCATTTCGTCAAGACGAAGGATATCTGCAGTGTTCGCCTGCACAACCGTATTTACTTCTTGGATTTGATTGATCGACATCCTTGATTGATCTAATTGTCGGGCTATTCGGTTTACTATAACTGGAAGAGCTCTATCGGTTGTTCCTCCTCTCGAGACGTTATAGAAACCTCGTGCCATTCCGTAAGGAGGACGTTGGTCGTCTTGTCGACTCCAATGGTTTATGTATTGGCCCCACTCGGGTATGGGTTCTACTTCCTCTTGCCTCAGGGGACGCTCCCCAGGGTTTCAGACTTGTGGATTTGTATCCGTACCACTTGATTCGCTGTCCTCAAAGGGTTCTTCATCTGAGTCTGAGATCCAGCCTGCATTTTGTGGATTGTAGGGGTCTCCCGGTAAATTGTGTTCAGCCATAGGTTATGTATTAGAAGTAAGGTTAGTAAAATACTCACCATAGTATTTTAATCTTTGTGTTCTGTTCTATAGTTCTTCTGAATATGTATGGTAAGTTTTAGACATGTCGCAACACCACTATCACTCCCAAACACATGTTGGTCATATCTCAAATCAATATAGTTGATCAGGCTATATTAATTCCAGATATGATTACATAACTTCCCAGGTTTAACTACAGTGTTCAACATCCAAATACTTTTAAGTTCTTGTGACTGTGATACTGTACTTCTAGGTATGAGTGTTAGTACACTTCTTGTAAATACTTAAATCTTTAAAAAGTATACTTGTAGTCAAAGCTCCTAGCCCGATGTATTTATAGTTTGTATATCTTTTATGGATTGATATTCTGAGTTCACAATAAACAATGCTCTGATACCAATCTGTCACACCCACAAACCAGACGGCGGAAACGTCCGGGGTGGAGGACTTCATTTGTAGTATCACAACACATGCATCATAGTAATCAAAGTACAAACAACCATTGTATTTAAAAAGTATAAGTATTTACATGTGTTCAATCATTGTATATTGAACCAAAATAGTTATACAAAAGAAGATATGACTCAACATAGCTCCATCTTCTCAAAAAGCTCGGGGAGTACCTGTGTATTATTTCCCTGAGAATACAAGTAATTTGAAAAGAGAGTATCAACATAAAGTTGAGTGAGTGCATAAGTGTTTATGTTTGAAAGAGTATCTCTGTATCTTGTATATGTAAACTGTTCCAGAAAATCCTATATTTTCTGTTGTATATGAAAAGTAGTTTTATTCCCATAAAACCGTTCTCTTTGTATCAATGTTTTGTATTTGTATTCCTTTATGAAAACTTGTAACTGAGAGTGTGCCTGGCTCCACCAGCTGTTATTGAAAACTGTATTGAACCATTGTAGTTTGTATTCTGTAAACTGGTACTTTGAAGGTGTACTTTCGTTTAGTTGTTTATACATTAACGTATTATTAATATCTTTTTAATGAGTTATTATAACCATACTATGACGGATGACCTGAAACAAACGCTTTGTGGGCGTTTAAACTGTTGATAACAATTGCCACTCATTGGCGTGTATGCCTGACTATACCTAGCAGCCTGGGTGCGGGGTTGTCAATCCTGATATAGATCTACACACAACTTGTTTCGATCCCCGGGCTGGAGATTCTGGTTATAATGTCAGGGCTTTACCTTGGTTGTCTAAAATGAATTAAACAACCTGAATTGAATGTCTCATAAAAAGCATATAAACGTTACATGTATATTAGTTATGAAAACCCAATCATTCTGAAATAAATGATTGACAGTATGTTCTTGAATTAGTATTCCGAACATGTATGTTCTTGAATCAAAACCCAATCATTCTGAAATAAATGATTGACAGTATGTTCTTGAATTAGCATTCCAAACATGTATTTGATAAGTGTAAACCCTTGATTTGTTCTGAATCAAAACCCTTGTTTCTTGTAAAACAGTGTATTCTAGTATACTTGAATCATGAATTATTGTTCTATGTATCATAAATTATACCTATTATAATTTATATGTCCTTTCTGAATCGATATTTAACTATGTTTGCATGTAATCCCTTGCTCAACATGTTACAAAGGTAGTTAAACTGATGAAATAACTTTTATATTTATATACATATACAATTCTATAAAGTAAAATTTAAACGACACTCGGACAAATAACCGGTACTACAAGCCCACAACCAAACAAGGAAAAGGACCCAGAATGAGTTATCAGTCCTAAGCCTTTTAAATCTTATTTATATATATATATATATATATATATATATATATATATATATATATATATATATATATATATATATATATATATATATATATATATATATATATATATATATACAAATATGAATTTTGGGGAAAAATATAAGTTTATAAAAGAGTTTAATGTTTTGAGTATTTTTGATGATTTAATTTCGTTTTATCATGATTTGAAATCATGATTTTATAACACAAAGTTCTTGTGTTATGCTTGTATTCCCCCCCCCCCCTTAAAACAGTAGATATTATGAAAATACGGGGGTATGAACTCACTTGTTAGATGGTGGTTTGGGCAGCGTTTCGTTTCCCGGAAAGGAGTTTATTTGACGAGAAACCGGCTCAAATCGGGGAGAGTTTCGACTGGAGAGACGCTAACTTCTCGGGAATCTCGGGGATTCGAGGCTTGCTTAGGGTTTTGGACTTGATACCGGGGATTTAGGGGTTGTATGTGAGCTTATGGAAGTGAAAGGGGTGAAAGTGTGTGAAAATTTGTGTGAAAAATGTGTATTCTTCGGAAGTCCTCGCATGCCTTATATAGGCCGGAGCCTCGGATCCGAGGCTATGCGAGGCTGTGTGAGGCTGCCATGTGTTCGGACAGGTGGCGAAGGAAGGAGTCAGCAGCACACGCGTCGGTAATGCGAAGGGTACACGAGGCGAGACTTCAGACGTGGTGGCTTCTGACTAGACCGGACTTCGGTCCAATGGGAAGAAGGCACGGTGCGAGGGGGTGTCCGAGGGGTGTCCCGGGGGTGTCTCATGCGAAGGTGTCGACTGATTACTGGACCTCGGCTGCGGTCCAATCAAATGGTGCCACGGCGAACTTCGGTCCTATCAGAAGGTGACACGTGGAGGCTCGCATGCGAGGGTGACGTGTCCGAAGGTCACCCATGCGAAATTGCCCGGTTTTAGATATTTCTTGGTTTTTGTGCCAAAAAACTTGCGAAAATCATAACTTTCGCATACAAGCTCCGTTTTCGACGTTCTTTATATGCACGCGTAGGTAAAATTATACTCAACGACTTTTGTTTAGACTTCGTCGACTGATTTTGAATTTATTTTTAATATTATTATTTTTAACAAACCGGGACAGGAAATCCGTTAAAAATTCATAACTTCTTCATCCGACGTCCGTTTTTGTCTGTCTTTATACCGTTGTACTACGATTGAAGAGACCTTCAATTCTCGTTTAGGTTATGCCGGCTAAAAATCACTCGATCTTTATTTCGAGTTTTTAGGTGTACACTACTATACTGAAACTTAGAAAAATCGTAACTTCCTCATACAAAGTCAGATTTTGCCGTTCTTTTTATGAAAGTTCTCGGTTTAACATAAACTACAACTTTCATTTAGATTGTTAAGGCTAAAAAGCCTTTTATTGAAAATTCATTTTTTACACTGAATAGTGTTTTGCCGGTTTTGTCGCGGATCTTTGATTGGTCATAACTTCTTCGTTATAACTCGGATTTAGTGTTCTTTATGTTTTTGGAAACTTTGTTACAATCTCTATCACTTGGTTCATTCAATCGAGATTGTTTAATAATTTATTTTTTAGGGTCAATTATGTAAATATACACAATATGCTAAAATTTATCTTTATTATTTTAAAAGGAAATACAAATTGACCTACATTATTACATAGGTTTGAAATAACGTTTTGTTACAACCGACCCACGATGACCCAAGTCGAATCTACCTCTCGTGCGGTCCTGGGAAGCTTTGTGATGCAATCCATAGTAATATCTTCCCATTTACATATAGGGATATCCAACGGTTGCGTCTTGCCGTGAGGCCTCTGGTGCTCGGCCTTGACCTTCCTATAAGTCAGGCATCTCTCAATCTACTAGGCTAAATCCCGCTTCATGCAAGGCCACCAGTAGTAATCAGGACGAAGATCTCTGTATATCTTCGTCGCCCGGTATGAATAGAAAATCGGGATTTGTGCGCCTCCTCCATCAGAACTTGGCGCACACCTCTATGATATGGAACCCACACCCTGCGGTGTAGTATCAACAACCCTCAACTATCATAGTCGAAGGAGGAAACCTGACCCACAATATGCTCGCTTTTCCGATGTTCCTCCTTCATAGCCTCCTGCTGAGCCTCTCGGATCTGCTCCAGAAGCGGAATCACTACTGTCATCCGTAAGAAAATATCTCTGGTCGGGGCTGCCTTGCGGCTAAGAGAATCGGCCACAACATTGGCCTTCGTCGGGTGGTAGAGGATCTCACAATCGTAATCCTTCACCACATCTAGCCATAGTAGCTGTCTCATGTTCAGATTTGGCTGATCCATGAGGTACCTCAGACTCTTATGATCCGTGTAAATGGTACAACGAACCCCATAGAGGTAATGTCGCCAAATCTTGAGGGTGAAGACAACCGCCCCCAACTCCAAATCATACGTCGGGTAGTTCGCCTCGAGGCGTAGGCGATGGCGTGCCCTCTCTGCATCAGTACTGCGCCCAACCCCGAAATAGACGCATCGCAGTATACTACAAAATCCTCCACGCCCTCTGGCAGGGCTAGGATTGATGCTTCGCATAACCTCTACCTCAGTGTCTCAAATGCTGCCTGCTGCTCAGGCCCTCAGCGAAAGGCCACGACCTTCTTCCTCAACCGGGTCAAAGGTACGACTATCTTGGAGAAGTCTTGAATGAATCTCCGGTAATAGCCTGCCAATCCCAGGAAACTCCGAATCTCAGATGGAGACTTCAGAACCTCCCATCTCATCACGGCCTCTACTTTGGCCGGGTCAACCAAAATATCGTTCTGGTTGACAAGGTGCCCAAGAAACTGCACCTCGCGCAACCAGAACTCACACTTGGAGAACTTGGCATACAAGCTCTCCCTCCTCAAAGTATCCAGCACCTCACGCAAGTTCTCCTCGTGCTTCTCATCAATGAAAACTATCACAGACCGATCCAGCATTGGTCTGCATACGCGGTTCATGAGATCCATGAACGCGGCAGGAGCATTGGTGAGCCCGAAAGGCATCACCACGAACTCGTAATGGCCATAGCGAGTCCAGAACGTAGTCTTCTGTACATCCTCATCTATGACCCTCATCTGATGGTATCATGAACGTAAATCTATCTTGGAAAACCAATATGCCCCCTGTAGCTGGTCGAAAAGATCATCAATCCTCGGGAGTGGGTAACGGTTCTTCACCGTTACCTTGTTCAGCTACCGGTAATCTATACACATCCGATACGAACCGTCCTTCTTCTTCATAAATAGGATCGGGGCTCCCCAAGGTGAACTACTTGGCCTGATAAATCCCTTGTCTAACAGCTCCTGTAGCTGTGTAGACAACTCCTGCATCTCAAGAGGAGCCAACCGATATGGTGCTTTGGCTATCGTAGCCGCACCGGGAACTAGGTCGATCCGGAACTCCACCAGCCTCTCCGAAGGTATCCCAGGAAGCTCCTCTAGAAATACGTCCAGGTACTCTCGCACCACTGGCACATCACTCACGGTTTCCTTACCCGCTTCCCGGGTATCCATCACGTAGGCGACGTACCATGCGCAACCCTGCTGAAGGTAGCGCCTAGCCCTCGCTGCTGAGCACAAAGCTGGTCCTCACTGCGGCCTCTTGCCCTGAATCACCAGCTCTCCCCCACTTGGGGTCCTGATACGTACCATCTGTTATGCACAATCGATCACCGCCCCATTAGGGCTCAACCAATCCATGCCTATGATAACCTTGTTCCCACGTAACGGAATGGGAACCAAGTCTACGAGGTAACGCTCGTCATAAAACCTCAACACACAGTCTCTGAAAACCTCCGATGCTCGGAAAGATCGATCATCAGCAATCTCAACCTCTAAGGGATAATCCAACATTCTCGAAGACTCGGAAAACCTCTTGCTAAGTTCGAGAGAAAGAAATGATCGGGTAGCCCCCGGATCGAATAACACTTGCACTAGGATACCGTTCACATCGAACGATCCTAAACATAACACGTAAACACAGTACATAAATATCATAATCGACATGAAAAAAGAGTTAGGGAGAAGAAAACATACCCGTCACCACATCAGGTGCGGCACGCGCCTCCTCGACGGTCAGCTGGAAGGCTCGGCTCCTCACCACCGTAGCATATGTCTTGCCCTGTCGGCCATCCGTAATCCGCAGGGTCGCTGGAGCTGGCGCCGCCACTGGCGCTGCTGCTGTCAATATCGGACAGTTGGCCTTTTTATGGCCCTTCTGATTGCAATTAAAGCAAATCAGGTCTGAAGTCTGGAAGATAGGTGTAGGATCAGTACAATCCTTGTCCAAGTGCCTAGTCTTGCCGCACTTGTAGTAGCCCGATGACCCTAGTCTACAAACCCCCTTATGTGGCTTGTCGCACTTCCCGCAGCGGCTCCGGCCCTGATGGCCTTTCGACCTAGAGTCGAACCCCTTGGGTTTCTTCCCCGAAACCCTAGTACCCTGCTCAGTCTCCGCCTTCCTCTTCTGAAGGTGCTCAACATCAATCACCCTCTCCCTCGCCCTCGCAATCATGTCATCCAATGTCGGGCATGCTGAGTAGCTGACATGTTTATGAATGCCAGCTCTCAACATGTCATGATAGTGGGTCTTTCACATCTCTTCATCCCCTGCATACCGAGGCACCAGTAAGGCCCTCTCCCTGAACTTGGCGGTAATCTCTGCCACCGACTCAGTCGTCTGTCTCATATCCATGAACTCTCTGGCCAGCTGCTGAAGCTCCACAGCTGGTGCAAACTCAACCGTAAGCCTGGTCACAAAATCTGACCAAGTCATAGCCTCAATGGTTGGGGCTCCCAAGTAATCACTGACCGTCTCCCACCAATCTCGAGCTCGGTCCCTCAAACATCCTGCAACATACCGGACCTTCGACCCATCAGGGTAGAAGCTCGTCAACTGAGCAGACTCCATGTCTGTGATCCACCTCCTGGCGACAATGGAGTTCTTCACCCCGTGGAAGTCTGGCGCACCACATCCCCTGAAGTCCTTGAAGGAGAGTGTGCGTGTCCCTGACTGAGTGGCAGCCATGTCACTCTGAAATTCCCTAAGGCGATCCTCCATCAGCTCGATAATACCTTCCTTGATCGACCCGAAATATCACACGGGTGGACTCAAGGATGCCTCTCGTGATCTCAGAAGCAATGAACTCTCGTTGGCTCTCATCAACTGGCTCGACACCCGATCCTGAACCTGATCCTAAACCTGATCCTGACCCTGAACCTCCCCCTCCGTGTCGCGTAATCACCACCATTCTGAAGCAAAACACATAATCGTCAGGGTCATACATAACCTCGAGAGGTCTCACATACTACAAGTTCCCTGGTTCTATCTCGGCCCTCCTTGACTCGAGTACGGATCCTCTGCTTTCAGTAGTATGGGCCCATACTACCTTCCACATCTATCCGTACTTTCCTCAAGGATTGCCTTGACTTTACCAACTCCCCCTTACTGGTATTGTTTACTGCACTAAACTCATCCTAGGCTTACCCTAGGGTAGCTCTCTGACCTACTCTCCGCCATCAGCTGCATAAGGAATCCCTGCTACCTTTACTGAACTAGCTTGCGAATACCATTACATATCACTAAGACCAGATAATTCTTCGAATGAGAGGTCCTACCCTACAACGGTGGGACTCAAACAAGAGCTGTGCAATCGAGCTAGACCTAACCTTCTGAAATTATTTAGTCCTCGCAATATGTAACTTAACGTATTCGCTTACTAGTTAACTAAAGATAACTAGAACCAAAAAAATCACAAAGCAAGCAGCATTCGAGCATTGAGTAACCATACCAAACATATCCTATTCAAGCGATCATATTACTGACCAATCAGTTCTAGCATGTAACTCAATAAGCATAGAAGGCACATAAGGCATCTCCCTAGATTCTTAGCCCTAATCTAGCATGCAGTTCTCATACAAAGACGATAGGCATATAAGGCATCATTCCTAGTGTTGAATCATAAAAGTGACCCTCTTGAACTCAGCTACCGCAACCATCTTTCTACCGCAACGGTTCAGCACCCGGAGTCAATCTTGTTCATCAGCAACCGTATCAGCAACCGGAGTCAGCTACCGCAGTCAACTTAGCTAGATTACTTTATTTGTCTTTTATGTAATACACTCTATTATCCAGTATGCCTTGCACGGCTGCTTATAGAGTTGTAATCTAGTGTAGTTCTTAAGTCTCTATAAATAGACTTACTCTCTTTGTATTCAAAAAGATAGGAAGAACCGATAACTTATGAATTCTACCTGAATACACATTCTGAAGTTATCTATCTATCTTTCTTCACTCATCTCTTCTTACTTAAATCTTATCATAATTCTGCTGATCATAATCCCTCTTCGGAGCAAGTCTTTAAGACTTAATCACTAAGCTTGATCTTCCTTATTAACTTGGAGTGAATGCATTCCTTGTTATGAATCAGCTTAAGTGTCTTCTTGATATAACAATTGCTGTCATTTCCATTCCTTTACATTTCCGCAACTAACTCTCTAACTATCTAACTATATTATTGTTGAGCTTTTAGATCCTTTGAGATTAACTATTCCGCATTATACTTGTTCTAACTTTTGTTCAAGTGTGTCTCCAAGTTTTTCTCTCAACAATTGGTATCAGAGCCAAAGTGGTTGCTTTTTGAAAACGGAACTCTGATTTTTCAAAGAGCCTTCTATACCACTAAAGCTCATTTCTTCAAAACAAAAAAAAACAATTTCAAATGGCACAATCATTATCTTTAAATGTTTCCAACAGTGTCGGTGGTTCTAACCGAGCCCCAATACTAGTCGCAAATGAATATCATCACTGGTCACAAAGAATGGAAAGGTACTTGAGAAGACTGGGTAGAGATGTATGGCGATCCGTAGAAGAAGGACCACATGTTCCAGTCCTTACACCAGTCCAAACTGACGGCGCTGCAACCAGGCTAGGAGGAGGTCAACCAGCCATGAGCCGTCCCACCAAGGATGATCTCGATAAAATGGAAAATGATGTTGTTGCTTTTTATGAAATCTCCTGCGGAGTTGCTCCTGACAACTTCGATATTATCATAAATTGCAAATCAGCGAAAGAGATCTGGGATGTTCTCAAAAACCTGTACGAAGGCTCAGAACAAGCACAAGATAAGAAGCTTACTACCGCACTCAATGAGTTCAACAACTTCAAAGCTCATACTGGAGAAAGTTTGGAAGACTCCTTCAAAAGGTTCAACCTGATAGTCACCAAGTTATCCGATGCGGGCACCATCCGCAGTAACCATGAAATCAATCTTCAGTTTCTTAATGGTTTGGGCAGACATTGGACTACGGCCAAGATGATAGTCCAAGGCGATAGAAAGATTCACTCCCTGTCACTTTACAAGCTCTATGGAGAGCTGCAAGCTCAAGAATCCACCGTACTCAAAGACTGTGCTGACTTCGGAGGACCACTTGCTCTCATAGCACAAGCTCCACCGCAGTCACCTTACCCTTCCTCGTATGACACTCTACCGCAGTCATACGAAGCGGATTCTGAATATGATGATGAAGAAGATTTTCAGAAGGCTATTGCTCTGGTTAGCCAACAGTTCAACCATCTACCACCTCCTTCCTTCCGCAAGAATCAGCAGTTCAACAAACCTCCATTCAACCGTAACTTCGATTCCCAGAATAACCACTCTCGATTTCCCAAAAGTTCTCATCCACCACCGCAATCTCATAATATTCAATCAAAGGAGGTACCGTAGTCTCCTCAAATCACTGACTCTGGTACTCCTTCAGAAGACAAGAATAATGTTGTAATTTGTCACAAATGCAACAAAGAGAATCACTTTGCACGAGATTGTAAGGCCAATGTAGTAAAAGAAAAGGGAAAATCAGCAGTTCAACAAACCTCCATTCATCCGGAGACGAAGATGAGGCCATCAGCAGTGTCAAAAGAAAAGGGAAAATCTGCATGCTGGCCACTGCGGATGATGATGGGTCTACAATGTTGAACAAGAACTACTGCTACATGGCAAAGGATGGAACACTAAGCATCGTCGAACAGGTAAAACTCATGATCCAAACTCTAAACTATAGCATGCATGACTGTCAGCCTTACATAGATGATCTTAATGACACTTGTGCTGCCGTCCTTACAGACTATAATAAAGCCTTAGATGAGAAGAACATTGCGTCCCAAGAGATGTTCCACGTGAGAGGACGACTGGATAACAAAAGACTTAAGATGGCTATGTTAGAAAAGGACCTAGAGTTAGAAAAGGATGCAAGAATGTTAAGTGAAACCCAAATAGAGATAGCTTTGAACCAGAGAGATTTAGCTCAGAGAGAAATTGTACGCTTAAATCTCTTAATTGAAAAATTGTTTAATGAAAGTGAAGCTATTGAAAATTTGGTAAACAATGGAACCGTGGACAATACATACAATTGGGGTTGGTCAAATGGATATCCTACCTCAATGGATTCCTCACCCCGGTTCAACAAAGACAGACTGTATGTCCCTCCAGACCGACAATTTCATTTCCCTGTCAATGACAAGACTTTTTAACGAAGATATTAAAACTCACTTCGGTAGACTGCACAACTTAAGCAATAATTGTGTCATTGAGGAAATTGTGCCAGAGGTTTCGGGTCACACATGTGATCAATTTCCTATATGTGGCACCATCTATCCAAATTCTCAAACTTAATCCGTAGTTGATGAAGAGATTGTTGTTGAGGGCCCCGAAGTCTCAAAAGACTTTCCATCTCTGTCCTCAGACCGCAGTGTCTCTCACTGTAGTCAAATGTCCCACAAATGTCCCACCGAAGTCTCATCTAAGACTTACTCAGCGGTAGTCAAGTCATCCCTACCGCAGTCATCAGTTCAAGGAACTGTAACTCTTCAGCCAATATTTCATGAAATACCTATAGAAAATTTTGAAGTAGGTCAATGTTCCCAAATTCCTGAATCCTCAAGTTCTGATGACTCAAGTCCGCGTTTTAAATATCATTCTAAGAATTCCAGGAAACCGCAGTTGAACAACAATGACTGCGGTTCACCAAAATCTTTGGCAAAAAGGTACTAATAGACAAACTTTTTCAAATAACACGGTACTAATAGACAAACTTTTTCAAATAACAAGAAGCAAGTCAGATATCCTAAATCCAAAAGTCCTAAAAAATTTGTTTTCTCTCACTACATTTCAAAAAACTCTTCTTTCATGAAAACAAACAAAAAGGAAAGTTCAGTTTCAAAAGTCATTCCTACTCCTTCTGACACAACCCAAAAGGGTGTTCAATCTTTTCGAAACTATGTTTTTCAGGTCTATTCTTCAAATGATCCTAAATGGAAAGGTATTTTACCCACTCCAACACTTTTAAAGTCACGTCAAAATTTCAAATGGAAGGGTATCTTACCAAATCCATCAAAAAGAATTCAGAAATCTACACGTGCTAAAACCTTTCATAAACAGACTTTTTCAAAACCCAAAAACACTCGTGTCAGGAATTACCCATCTCGGACCGGTAACAGATCCAAAACATCCTTAAAACCGCTGACCAATCACAGTGTTAAATCAAAAGACAAAATCCCCTTTTGTAAATGTCAGTGTAGTTGTCAAAAGGTTTTATCTCAGGTCAAATCGAGTCAGAGTCAGAAATCTCGTATTTCTTCAAAAAATCACAACACTCCAAATCTACTCAAACACCCAGGACTAGACTCAAAAGATGACAAGAGACGTGTCCCTACAACCTCGGACCATGCATCACTCAGAAACACATCAATTGTCCCAGGCTCCAAACTTGTTTGGATGCCTAAACTAACCGTGTAATTCTCAGGCTTTGTGCAAAGAGGAACAAGAAGAAGAGTGGTTAATTGACAGTGTCTGCTCCTTGCACATGACCGGAAGGTTAGAGTACCTTCGGGATTTCAGGCCTATATGCAATGGTGGAAATGTCACATTTGGTAACAATGCAAACGGTGTCATCCGAGGTTACGGTGTTCTCACTATGGGGAACTTTTCCATTCAGAAGGTTGCTTATGTAGAAAGCCTTAAACACAATCTCATCAGTGTTGGCCAACTATGTAAAGCAGGACATCGTGTTGAATTTGGTGATCAGTTTTGCTACGTAATGACGAGTGATAGAAACACTTGCCTGATCAAATCTCGATCCGAAGGTACCATGTACCCTTTGGATGTTTCTCTAATCATTGGTAAACCGCAATTGTGTTTCTTGTCCAAAGTTGTATCCGAAGTCAGCTGGCTATGGCACCGTAAGCTAGCTCATCTCAACTTCCGGTACATCAACAACTTAGTCACTGGAGAACTAGTCCGCGGTCTCCCTATTCTCAAATTTAGCAACGATACTCTCTGTCCGGCTTGTGAATGTGGTAAGCAGTCTAAAGCAAGTCACCCTCTGATAATGGATTCTTCTATTTCTGAACCACTGGAGCTATTACACATTGATCTCTGCGGTCCATCAACCGTAGCCAGCCTCCACCACAAGAAGTATATACTGGTTATTGTTGATGACTATACACGCTTCACATGGGTCTTCTTCCTCATACTCAAATCAGAGACACCGCAGATCTTCATCAACTTCATCAAAGAAATCGAACTTCAGATCAAGCTTCCAGTTAGACGCATCCGCAGTGATAATGGAACCGAGTTCACTAATCATCTTCTTAACAGTTTCTTGGTGTCCAAAGGCATTTCTCACAACTTCTCAGCACCCTACACACTGCAACAAAATGGTGTAGTAGAAAGAAGGAACCGCACACTAGTAGAAGCAGCCAGATCCATGCTTAACTTCGCCCAACTTCCTCTCTACTTCTGGGCTGAAGCAGTAGCAACCGCATGCTTTGTCCAAAACCGAAGTATCGTGTGCAAACGCCTCAATAAAACACCATATGAGGGCCTTAACAACCACAAGCCCAATGTTCGCTTCTTTCATATTTTTGGGTGTAGATGCTTCATGATCAACAACAGAGATCAGCTCAACAAGTTTGCACCGAAGTCCGACGAAGGCATATTCCTTGGTTACTCCACTAACAAGGTTGCTTATCGAGTGCTCATCAGGCGTACAAGGCTGATCATTGAAAGCTTCGATGTGAAATTTGATGATTCTCACATCCGCGACGCCCCTCCATCTACTGAAACCACCGCAATCATGGAAAGTGACATTCCTGCTTCTTCAGGTCCCTTGAATCTAGTTGAAGTCAACTATGAGGATCTTTTCGATCCTATTGAAACGGCGAAACTATCCGAAGTTCTTGTGTCACCCGCAGCTCAACAACAACATGCTGATGTTTCTGGACCATCTCTATCTGAAGTAGCCTCTCTCAATACTTCCACCTCTCCGGTTGAGGGGGAAAGATCTACTCCGGATCTAGCCGCAACCGTCGAGGTTCCAGTACTTGATGTTGTTCAAATTCCTGTCCGCAGAGAAGCATTACCATCAAACGTATCTTCGGATTCGGATGATGAACTCATAGAAAATATCGACACTAGAACTGATCCAAGGATTGTCACTCTCCCATCCGCAGTCCAGGGGGAACCTTCTCAGGTTCCAGAGGAACTCCTATCTGCAACCCAGGGGGAACCTCTCCCAACTGCTCAAGAAAATTCTGTTCCAATAGATCAAGATGACTCAGCAGGATGTTCTCAAGTCCAGGGGGAACTGTCATCTCCAACCGCAGATTCCTCTGACATTCAAGATATTCCCTCTACCGCAGCTGCTGATCATCTATTGCCACGTCTTCATGTATGGACGAAAGACCACCCACCAGGTCAAATCATTGGGAACCCATCCGCAGGCATCCAGACTCGATCTTCCAAGGACCTATCTGATCACTGCCACTATACAGCATTTATGTCCTCGGTAGAACCCAGAACGATCAAAGAAGCATTGCTTGAACCTGACTGGATAGCCGCAATGCAAGAAGAGCTTGAAGAATTTCAAAGAAATAAAGTTTGGCAGCTCGTTCCGAAGCCACGTGGTCACTCCATTGTTGGCACTAGATGGGTGTTCAAAAATAAGTTGGATGAATCTGGTGCGGTAGTCAGAAACAAGGCAAGGCTAGTTGCAAAGGGGTATAGTCAACTTGAAGGCATTGACTACGATGAAACGTATGCTCCGGTAGCACGTATGGAAGCTATCCGGATCTTTCTAGCATACGCAGCCCACAAAAACGTCAAGGTACACCAAATGGACGTTAAGAGTGCCTTTCTCAATGGGGAACTAAAAGAAGAGGTTTATCTTCAGCAACCTCCATGCTTTGAAAATGTTGAATTCCCAGACCACTGCTACAAGCTTGAAAAGGCAGTCTACGGTCTGAAGCAAGCCCCAAGAGCATGGTATGAGACTCTTTCTGAATTCCTTATCTCATCCGGGTACAAGAGAGGAGTGATTGATCCCACACTATTCAGAAAAGCAAATGGCGACCACCTCATGATGGTACAGATATATGTGGATGATATCATCTTCGGTTCGACTGATCAAGGCATGGTGGATGAATTTGCTAAGCTCATGACCAACAAGTTCAAAATGAGCATGAATAGAGAGATTAATTTCTTTCTAGGTCTTCAAGTGAAACAAGTACCGCAAGGCATATTCATTCATCAAGAAAAATACACCACTGAACTATTGAAGAAATATTCTATGGACAACTGTTCATCTGCTAAGGTCCCCATGGCCTTCGGTTATAAGATCTCTGCTGATCCCTCAGGCGAATCTGTGGATCACAAGACTTATAGAGGCATCATCGGCTCTTTGATGTACCTCACTGCAAGCAGGCCAGACATTGTCTTTGCAACTGGTGTATGTGCAAGGTATCAGGCTGACCCAAAAGTCTCACATATGACCGCAGCCAAACAGATACTACGGTACCTGAAAGGAAGCAAATCTCTTGGTCTATGGTACCCCGCAGGCAATGACTTCAGCCTGCAAGCTTTCACATATGCGGATCATGTCGGATGCAAGCTCGATCGAAAAAGAACTTCAGGAGGATGTCAATTCTTGGGTGAAAGACTAGTCAGCTGGTCCTCAAGAAAACAAAGCTGTGGCTCTCTATCAACTGCAGAAGCCGAGTATGTGGCCGCAGCCAGCTGTTGCTCTCAAGTCCTTTGGATGAAAACTCAACTAATGGACTACGGGTATAGAATGATGCGGATACCGATCTATTGTGACTCTTAAAGTGCTATTGCTATTTCTCACAATCCAATTCAGCACTCCAAGACTAAGCACATTGAACTACGGTATCATTTCATCAAAGACCACATCTTAAAAGGTAATATTGAACTCATCTTTGTCCCTTCTCATGAAGAGATTGCTGATGTGTTCACAAAAGCGCTCGATTCAACAAAGCTTAACATCTTCTTGCAAATGTTAGGAATGATGAATCCAGACCCGCAATTCTTTTTGAATTGTTAGCTACCGCAGACCATCCTTGGTCTCCGTTGCGGTTCTAACTGAGAATTACATGTGATAGATGGTTTTGGTACCGCTGTCTAGGTACTGCAACCATATATCATACGTATCTCTCATGGGTCTTTATGGTCTGTTATTACTAATCTTTGTACATATGTTTTCCTCAGTTTCTCACTGCAGTCTTTCCGTGTTCATCCGTAATGACGTTTCTCAACCGCAATAAAAGTTCCATCCGCAATGACGTTTCTCAACCGCAATGAAAGTTCCATCCGCAATGACGTTTCCAACTGCAATGAAT
This sequence comes from Lactuca virosa, assembly GCF_052849685.1. NCBI lineage: Eukaryota > Viridiplantae > Streptophyta > Magnoliopsida > Asterales > Asteraceae > Lactuca > Lactuca virosa. The sequence continues at coordinate 31,165,843 of NC_136428.1, forward strand.
TTTCCATCTGCGATCATCATGATAATTTCTCAACAGTTTTATCAACTCTTGAATCTTTGTGTGCTATTTAATGATCCTTCATTAAATTAAACATTATAGACAAAAAAAAATACATTCTCTTTAGAAACTGTCACATTCTCTTTCTGAATAATCCTTGTATCAGACCTATTTTAGGGATGATGACAAAAAGAACGTTTTTCAATAAACTCATTCTTAATTTGTCCTTTCCTCTCCCCAATATGTCCCATCCGTTACAACTTCCTCTCCCATCACCCCCACGATCACCTGACGTATTGACATGCGTCTGACTCTACATTAAATGCAAAACCCCTTTTGGAAATCTCCCAAAATCTCTTCAAACCCGTTTTAATTATGTGTGGCTGAGATTTAATCCAAAATTCATAGATTCCCCCCAAAACCCCAATCGACATTTTACCCTATCCTTACCATTTACCTAGGGTTAAACACTTTTTTACCCCCCTTTATAAACCCATCTTCTTCCCCAACAATACTTTACGTTTTCTGAATATCGATTCTTTCTCCCAAATTCCTCAAAACCTTCAAAACTTTCAAGAACTCTGTTTTCTTCTCTCAAATCTTCAACAATGGTGAAATCAGGTGCATCAAAGAAACAATCCAAGGCTTCAGGTTCTGTAAATCCAACAGGTTCCGACTCTCCAACAATCGCTTCAAGTAATTTCAGAGCAATATTTGAAGATCATCCTTCATATAATGCTCCCATCAAGGTTATGATCAAGTTTCTCAGGAATCACCCTCTGTTTGGTCCATTCGATGCATTTACAGACGTTGTTCCAGTTTCTACTCTATTTAAATGTGCATTCTCAGCATATCGCCTAATGGAGAACCCCCAAGAAGTTCACCTCAATCTCATGAACGATTCTTTGGTCATCTTGTCCAAAGAAAAGTTCTTAAATGCCATTAATCTTCTGGTTCACCCCTCCATCAAGATTTTCTCACCTTCAATGGCAGACGTTACATCCGCACTCTACCAGATGGGGTATCAGAAACCAATTCGAGGGAGTGGTGAGTTCAAAAAGAATCAGTTGCCTGCGGTATGGCAGTTTGTGTGTCATTTTGTCATCCGCTGCCTATCCGGTAGAACCGGAGGCATCGACAACATGGGACTGAAGCTACTGGAATTGGTATGGAGCATATACACAGGCCACGACGTAAACTATGGACAAATCCTTTGGGACGACTTCCTCCAATACATTCCCAAAGAGCACCCAAGGGAGAACCCAACCGAGCTCACATTTGCACGGTTCTGGTCACTTTGCATCTCAGACTTACATGCGGATGCTGGAATAGACATGGGTAGTGACATCAAGTTTTTCGTCACTAAGGATTAAAAGGTACAACCCTTCTTCTGATCAAATGATATTTGGACCGATCCGCAGACTCCCTACTCATATCCTTTCTTCTCTTGGTCTTGAGACTGTTGATGTCTCAGACCACATTGAGGCTACGGAAGGTATTGCCCCATACCCTCCTACCCCGCCTCTTCCATCCGCAGCCATTATCCCTGAGGGTACCGCGGTCCCCTCTTCCACTACACTATCCAATCTTTCTCAAAGAAGAAAGCAGTTGGCAACCAAGAAACAAAGAACACCCAAGAAGGATGCTCCTAAACGAACCGCACCCACCAAGAAACGCAAAACAAAACCTGCCCCAATCATATCTACCAGTGATTCAGATGAGGATAGGCATCCAATCTCTATCTTCAAGAAAAGGAAAACAACCGATACCACTATCCATATGCATGACCGGACCGATGCTGAAGCCTCTCAACAGGCTCCAGTAGTCCTTGGGGTGCCCGCACACCCATTCGACACCACCATCATTTTCCAGTCAGACTCAGAAAGTGAGTCTGATTCTCAACTACGTGGAGACTCCCCCCCCCCAGTGCACTCCCAAGAGGACGACACTGGTTCACGCCCTAAGGTCTCCAGGGCTTCCCGACTGCATTTCTTTTCACCAGAGGAGTTGCGCTCCATTCTTCTTTTTGTCACCCAAACACTACAAACACCTTCCCACCCGCAGGGCACTTCTTTCGCCCATGCCAGAACTGAGCAGAGACAACACTTGACCACGGGTCAAGGAGACCGAGGAAGCTCAGGAAATCCTACTATGCTTTCATCCTTTACAGGTGGTTTAGGCACGGTGAGCACAAATGTGCAAGGATCCGTGGACCCGAAGGACACTTCGGTGCGCTTTGAAGGATTTGACGGTGATGCATCCAATGACTCTTGGTTACAGTACAATCCGGTAACTGAGTCAGACAAGAAGAAGTATGCTGCGTTCCAAAGGGCTTTCCAAGCCCGCAAGGAACAACAAATCAAGCAGCAACAACAGAAAGAACAGGAGATCCAGTCCGTGGCTAGATATTGGGCAAATGCCATCAGCAATGCCAGTACCGTAGCCACCATTCAAAAAATTCAGAACTGGATGGATCAGATGGCTGAAACAATTTCAAAAGCTCAAGCTTCAGGTGCAGCCGCAGGTACCTCCAAAGTTCCTCCTACTCCAACTCCCATTCCATCTCCCACTCCTATAGTCAATCCATCACAAGACGAAGAACCTGCAATCGAACTCAGTTCAGCTCCCACCTTCGGTCTTGATGATGAAGACATCCAAGAAGTAAACAAGCCAAGCCCTTCTGATGATGACCTCATGATGTTTGAAGAAGAGGAGTCCAGCGGTTCTCAACATTCGTCTTCCAAGCCTAAAGAGAAGAAGAAAAAGAAGAAGAATGTTGTCACCCGGAAGGAGTTCATGAGCCTTCAAGCCAAAATCGATCAGATCTTGGCTGCAGTCCAGCCTACTCAACCGCAACCTGAAGACACTCCAGGACCGCAGTCACTGATTGAAAGAATAGAGCGTCTGGAAACAAGGGAACGCATGGCTGCTGAACGAATCTCTCTCAAAGTAGAGATGGGGATCTGGTCCCTTGGCAATAACCGCAAGGCTGACCACAAGGACTTCATGGCTGCAGCGGAACGCCTCATTACTGAGGTGACCGCAATCAAAACGGATCTTCAAGCGGCCATCGCGGATCAAGCTTCTCAGTCTCAGAAATTGATAGATGAGACTCATACTGCTTATGAGTCCACTATCTCTGTTCTTCAAGCAACCATCAACAGACTGCAGAAATCCCTTTCCTCCAACTTCCATGGCCCTGAGATCCTCCAGCTCACCAAAGAAATCCACAAGTTGCTCTTCAGCTCCTCCACTCTAAACAACCAACATTTGGCAGAAGCTCTCAAAGCTCAGTTCCAAGAAGTCTTCAACAAGGTGGATGGACTTAAGCAATGGCTTGAGGAAGCACCGGGGTTGCATCCCTCAAGAGGGGGAAGTGATGAAGAACAAGAAGTCCATCACTCTGATACTTCTATTCATCAGAGTCCCCCCATCATCACTGAAAAAATTCCCACACCACCGCAACCATCTCAACATACTCCATCTCCTCACACTTCACCTCCAAAAGATACTCCCAAAAAGCCAGAGACTCCTCCGCACTTCAAGAACTTGGCTGAAAACATGTCTTCTCCAAGCACCACAGACTCCCCTGCTACCGCTCAAAGGAAGCATGATTGGAAAGCAGCCAAGCTGGCAGAGTTAATTTGGAGAGAATGCGGGTTTGACACCATGATGGATGAGTCCTTGATCAATTCTTGGATCAATCCGCACCGCAGGCTCCTAGACGAAGATTACAGACCACACCTCACTTATGCTGAACCCCCTGCTGATGGATACTGGGATATACCAATTTCTCCAAATGCCAAGTACTTCACTGTATTTGAGCAGTTTGACCAAAGCCTTCCAGATCACAAGAGACTGCCAATGGAGTTTGAGAGACTTAGTCTTTTTCATGCTAAACATGCCTCCTCCATTGAAAACATATGGTCTAACGACAGACCATCCGCAGTCAAGAACTACAAAGTCAGGAAATTTATGAAGGCTGACTACATCCAGTATACCCTCACCAGAAGGGAGCATGACTACATCCGCACCCAGGCAGACTTTCCTTGTATGAATCCGGAAGAAATCTTCCTTATTGCCAGGGTGTTCCAAAACAAGTCAGAAAAGCACCCTAAAATGCAGATAGCGCTTGAAAAAGCCAACTCTTTTCTCAGGGATACGGTCTGTGACTTTGCCAAGATAGATGCGGATATCTACCCCACCATCCTCAAGAAGTTTGATCTCCCACCTTTTGAACTTGTGCCAATGCCTACCAAAGGCTTCCAAGAAAGATCTCTAGGCGCAACAAACTACCCTGAACTTGGAGTCATATTCAAAAGGAAGACTGACAACGTCAAATATTTCATTCCTATGACTGCCATGCACCGCCTGACCAAGAAACAACTTGACATCTGCCGGACTGCAATTGAAAGATCTAAGCACACTACCGCAGAAGTCAAGTTCGAGATCACAAGAAGAATTACATGGTTGGAAAACGTCAGGAAGTTCTGGTGGATTTTGATCAAGTTCCTCAAACTTGATAGCTGAACCGGAGTTAAAGAGGTCACTTAGGGGGAAATTGTTGAATCATAAAAGTGACCCTCTTGAACTCAGCTACCGCAACCATCTTTCTACCGCAATGGTTCCGCACCCGGAGTCAATCTTGTTCATCAGCAACCGTATCAGCAACCGGAGTCAGCTACCGCAGTCAACTTAGCTAGATTACTTTATTTGTCTTTTATGTAATACACTCTATTATCCAGTATGCCTTACACGGCTGCTTATAGAGTTGTAATCTAGTGTAGTTCCTAAGTCTCTATAAATAGACTTACTCTCTTTGTATTCAAAAAGATAGGAAGAACCGATAACTTATGAATTCTACCTGAATACACATTCTGAAGTTATCTCTCTATCTTTCTTCACTCATCTCTTCTTACTTAAATCTTATCATAATTCTGCTGATCATAATCCCTCTTCGGAGCAAGTCTTTAAGACTTAATCACTAAGCTTGATCTTCCTTATTAACTTGGAGTGAATGCATTCCTTGTTATGAATCAGCTTAAGTGTCTTCTTGATATAACAATTGCTGTCATTTCCATTCCTTTACATTTCCGCAACTAACTCTCTAACTATCTAACTATATTATTGTTGAGCTTTTAGATCCTTTGAGATTAACTATTCCGCATTATACTTGTTCTAACTTTTGTTCAAGTGTGTCTCCAAGTTTTTCTCTCAACACCTAGATCCTTAGCCCTAATCTAGCATGCAGTTCTCATAATCATATCATAACATAACATGTATTGGTATCTTGGGGAAAACTTACTTGAGCTCGGCCGGTTGCACACATCACACACCTTGTTCTTTCTCAAAACTCCTTATTTAATTTTTAGAAAAACTATTTTCTTGCAAAAATATTTCAAACCCTCGATTTGATTCCAGACACCCCCGAAGGTGTGTCCGAATCCCTTAAACCAAGGCTCTGATACCAACTTGTAATATCCCAAAAATCATGACCAAAAGTTTTGTTTATAATTAGGTAACTTATAAAATTGTTTACTGAAAAACATCATCGAATCATATCATTTCATAAAACCATAGTCACATGTCTCAACCCATATCATAAAATAGTAACGATGTTAGAGTACAATCGCATGAATCTCATAATGCGGAAATCATGTATGTGTGATGCGCTGCTACCGTGTCGGCTCCTTACCCTTCGACGAAGAGGTACCTGAAACAAAACTGAAAACTGTAAGAACAAAGCTTAGTGAGTTCCCCCATCATACCACATACCATACTATAAACATACTTCCAGGAATATTTGGGTGCTCGACCTACCCTGCTAGGCATACCGGGGTGCCTAACCTGTTGGGTTTTGAGCATTCTAACACTCCTATGGTGTACATGCAACCCTATAAACCTTGGATCTATGTTTTCTCTATTATACATGCAAATATTAACTATTCCAAGGTTTCATCCTAACTAGCATATTATGAAGCACCTATACTACAAAGTTCTAGTTAGATGACATACCTTTTGATGTAGCTTGATGTCTTCAAGCTTTAAGAGCATAGCCCCAATAATGTGGAAGCCTCAAATGGAATCACAAATCACCAAAACACCTTGGAAGAACTTGAGAGAATATGTATGCACACTAAAATCGGCCCACTCTTATTTTCACACACTTGTTCCAATTTTGTGAGCCAAGGACCCCTTTATATATTATGGAGGATTAGGGTTACATCCATGTAAACCCTAATACCCATGACCTTTCATTTACATAGGATCCATGGGTTAAAAGCTCCATGGACCATCCATGAAAGCTTAGCCCAACCTAAATGAACTTGGCCCATTCCATATATATAAGAGTCCATATTTAATTAGTTCTTTTTGATCACTTAATTAATTCTAAATTAATTCTTGATCAATACTAATTAAATAATATGATTCCATATTAATATATTAGAACTTATAATATATTAATATAAATCATAAATACACTATTCTCAAAAGACTATCCATATAAATTGTGATGGTGAAGTGCAACCCAAATGGACCATGCCGGGTCGGGTCAAGTACATACCAAATATAGTTATGGACTTAGACATTAATCCAACATAACCTACCCCTGTCAGACATACCGGGGTGTCCGACCTACCCCTCCGGTTTATCCCAACCGGTTACGGGGACTATTTCACCTCCTACAACTACCACGTAATAATATAACATAATCATATTGTCAGGCATACCGGGGTGCCGAACCTACCCCTTCGGTCCTTACAACCGAACATGGGGACTATTCCCCCTACTACCACTATCACCTAACGTCATAACATACGAGCATATAGAACATATCAGATAGTGGCAAACCCAGTTAATTATCACAAAGACAATTACCTGACAAACAAACCCCTACTAGTGGGCCAGCATTGTGGCTGTAGACCCACTTCTACTGGAAGGTAACTCACCTCAATGTCGTGAAGTGTCTGAACTGTCCTCGATGTTGGAATCAACTCCTCTCAAAGTCCTACACATAACATCCTTCCTTAATTACCATTTCATACTCTTAACCCTTTCAAGGGTCAACTCAGGTCAAAGTCAAAGCCAAGGTCAACACCCTGGCCAAAGTCCACTTTTGGTCAAAATCAACATCTGGTTGGCTCAACTCGCCGAGTTGGTCCACCAACTCGTCGAGTTCCATAATCCAAAAAATATTGGAACTTCGATCCTACTCGTCGAGTCTTTCAAGAACTCGTCGAGTTCTCCTTCATACAGAATCGAGACCTTTTTGCTCTTGACTCGCCGAGCTCGTCCATGAACTCGTCGAGTTCTTCTTCATACAAGTTGAAGTGTTTAGTCCTTGACTCGCTGAGTTCTTCCTTGAACTCGTCGAGTTCTTCTTTATATAAGTTGGGACATTTCCTTGAACGTGCCGAGTTCATCCATGAAATCGTCGAGTTCTTTGATCTTCAATTACATATTCATGTCCATCTTGTTGAGTCCTTTTCTAGACTCAACCAGATCGATCAGAAACAGAAAAGGTTGGGGTACCATAACCCGACTCACCGAGTCCCCCAAAGTCTAAGTCTACCAAGGCGATTTTAGTCGGGCTTAATGCATCCAGAACATAGATCTGACCTTCTAGGATCGATATAGCACGTAAAGTTACAAACTTTACGTGCATGCATGGGTTAACTAGCTCATAAGGACACAAAATGAAGTCTACAAAGTGCATGGGACTCCCATGGCCATAAAGTTGGTACATTTATGCCATGGGATCCCTTAAAGGTTGAAGATCTAACGCACAACCCCATTGTTACTCACAATCTCGAATATGGCTTCACTCAGATTAGAAAAGGTAGAAAATAGCCCTAAATGGAGATCTAAGAAATGAATAGTCAAGGTATCAGCTTTATACCTCAAATAAGCTGGGAATGTGCCAAAACCTCTGGATCTACTTGCTTTCTCTTGATCTCCCAAGCTTCCTTCTTCTCAAGCTTCAAATACACACAAACAGCACAAAAAGCTCAAGAACACTGAATATTCGAATAGGGTTTCGTGAAGAGAGTCTGAGGGTGATGGAGGCTGGAGTAGAGACCCTATAAGTTGTTTAAATAGGGTGCAAACCCTTAAATTTAGGGTTTCATCCATACAAGTCTACTCGTAGAGTCAGGGTTTCCGACTTGGCGAGTAGACTCTTCCACCCGCGTCCAACATCCGCATCTACTCGACGAGTTGGGCCTCCAACTCGTCGAGTCCCTGTGTAAAAATGCAGGAACTGATAATAAAAATACGTACCGGGAACCGGGCGTTACAATTATATCCCCATACCCCTCGTTAACTCCAACCCACATTCCTCCTTGACCTCATTTCGAAACCCTAAAGTGTGTGTGTGTGTGTGTGCATTTTGAAGCTTGGAGTGTACTTTTGGTTCCATTTTGCTACTCTTGGTGGTGAAGGAAGAGCTTTGAAGTTGTAGTGTTTCACTCAAGGCCTTGGATCTAGCATCTACACTCCCTTGTGCACCTTTTGGAGGTATAAAGCTCTAACCTTGATGAGTATTTCATTTAGATCTAGTTTTAGCTTAAAGTTGGCACCTTTTTGTCCCAAATCTTGATCCTTGTGAGTATGGCGTACTACAAGACGTTTAAGTTGTCCTTTCAGGTGTTATAGGGTGTGTTAAGTCATAAAAATATGATATTGGACATTATTTCCTTCCCATGTATGATATAGGTTGTCTTAATGGGTCAAGAAGCTAGGGTTTTTGATGCTAAGGTCTTATTAGCCATGCAAAACCATAACGTTGGAATCTTTATGGTTAATATAACATTTTAGGGTCTGGATCTGGCTTTTGGATGTAAGTGCTTAAGGATTAAGCACTTAATGGGTTAAGTTGATGGCAGCCACGTACGCTGGGCGTACCAAAGGGTACGATGTGCATATGTGGTCAACCCTTCGTATTTTGGTCAAACGCCCAGTACGCCCCGCGTACATGTTGAGTACACCCAGCGTACTCACCGAGTTGACCAGATTGACTTTGACCTGGATTTTCACCAAGGTTTGACCTAGGGGTACTTTGGGTATTTTGATCTATATTCTGAGTTTTGGTCATTGTATTTGTAAAGGTGACTGGTAGAGTTGATTTCGAAGCATCGTGCTATTTCCCCTTTCTCATTTGTCTGTGAGGTGAGTTTTCTCATTGTATCCATAAGTCACAGGCACCAATGCCGACCTATTATTCGGTTATATAGAATGCTAGCTTCTATGTGATGTGTACTTGTTTGTATGATCAGGTTGAAATACACCCAAGGGCGGGGCCCACTATGGTATGTCGGGTTGAAATATACCCCAATGTGGGGGCCATTATGGCATGTTCGGGTTGAAATATACCCCAGGGCGAGGCCCTAGGATAGGGCTCATATTTTTTTATTGGGTTGAAATATACCCCAGGGCGGGGCCCATATTCGTATGTTTGGTATGTGGTACTTTGGGGAACTCACTAAGCTTTGTGCTTACAATTTATGTTTATGGTTCAGGTACTTCTAATTCGAAAGGGAAGGGCCCGACGTGATGGCACAACATCCTCCCCTCATGATTTCTGCAATTTGAATAATTGTACTATGATGTTTTGAATATTTTGATTTGGTGTTGGATTCTGAAACAATTGATGAATGATTTGATAGACTTCAAATGAAAAATTTTATTACTGTTTTTGGGCTGTTACACCCACTCTTCATTTTCTGTTTGACTTTCAGTCCTAACCTTCGAGTTACAAACGTAATCTTCATTGGAGACTATTGCTCCTTCTAGAGCAGACTTAATCCAAGATAAGGTATTTACTTCGACTATCGTACAAACTGAATGGTTATATCCTAATAGCCTTCCTTTACATAACGCAGTGTCTAGACTCAAGTCTTTTTTAGTCATACTTTAGCACGGAAGATACCTTCCTTCATGTTCTAATTGTTGGGTTTTATGTACTATAACACTCCTATAGTGCACATACAACCCTAATGCTTTGGATCTAAGTTTTCTCTAGTTATACATGCAATAAAAAATTATCCAAATCATGAAGCCTACAACTAGCATACAATTGATATATGAACCATAAAACTAGTTAGAATATTACCTATTGTTGTAGCTTGTTGAATTTAGCCTTTCAAGAGCTTAGCACCTCAAGCGTGATGCCTCAAACGGTTCACTAAACACCATGAACAATTGGATGAATATGAGAGAGAGGTTTGGAGACACACAAAATCGGCTAGGTCTTCCTTTTAACTCATAGGGCCGATTTTAGGCTTAGGGAAATACATATATAGTGTAGAATTCCAAGAGTCATATGAAAAGCCTAATTATTACACTTAGGCTTATGATCCAATAACTCATATGGACTAACTCTTCATGGAAACTTACATAAACTTAGTTCATCATGGATCAATAGCCCAAACCATATGTATCACTATTTACATAATCAGTCCCCGTTAATTTAATTACTCTCTTTTGATCACTAAATTAATTTCAAATTAATTCTTGATCAATACTAATTAAATAATATGATTTATCAATTTAATATATTATATAATTGATAAATCACAAATAACCTCTTTCTCAAATATCCATCCTATCAAATTGCCCTGGTGAATGCAACCCGAAATGGACCATGCTACTCTCGGGTCAAGTACATACCAATTATAGTTATGGGCTTAGACACCTAATCCAACACTAATGTGGTACTACCACATCATAAAAAGTAAATTTTCTAGCTATAGGCTGTTTAGCCTTAACGATAGTCGTGATACTTCTTTCGATCGCTTCGATTATCTTTTCCTTCAACCTCCTGACTTAAGTCGTATACTACATCGAACTTGGTTCTCTAAACCGAGTAACTTGATTTGTAGGTTTATCCTATTCGGTCTCGATTTTGATATGACCACTTAGGGTCGGAATAACGTTTATCTTTGTAGTCATTACCGAAACAAAGGTAATGACGGAAACAAAACAACTCAACTACTAGTGCCTTAGTAGCCTTGTAACTTTTCCTGATCCATGTGTGAGTCATGTGCTTCCGATAGTATAAGCCTCTACTACCTTTCACAGCTACTCATACTCAGTCCAAGAATTGTCTCGTAGTTCCCAAATCACTCTACGAGAAAGGAATCATGCAACAACTTAACACGTTGAATAGTATAGCATAACTAGAGATTATATCTTATGAAAATGATTACAATCATATTCAAAGTTTATTATACTCTATGCCTGTTATATTAGGCTACATAGCACAAGACTATTTATGTGGCTACTTTATATCTTGAGCTTCGGATAAGTATCACCTTATTCTTGATCTCCTGCAGCAACATCTGCTTCATCAAGGATCATATGAAATACCCTTGCCTTTAGCTTCGGCGGCGCATTCGGCCCTGTTGGTTCGTTTTTCATTGGGTAATCCTTTGAAACATTCCCCTTATCTCCACATCTTTAACATATTTTGTATTTGAACGTACAATCTTTGGAATAGTGACCATCCTGTCCACACTTATAGCAGGTCACTTCCTCGTCGCATCTCCCAAAGTGATTTTTCCTGCACTTGTCACACCATTTTTCTTTATTGTTACCCCCATATCTCTTGTTGTTGGGGTTGGAATTTGATAATTTACTCTTCTTATCGGAGTTCGGGAGTCCTTCCATCTTCCTCTTCTCGCTAACTTCAATCTGGTCGGCGGTTCATCTCTTGATCATGTCTTCCACAGACCTTGCAGTCCAGACGCGGCTGCCTTGAACTTTGCTAATTCATATAGAACAATATTCAGGACGAACTCCATTTTGTTAGTGAAATCATTAGTGTACTCATCAACAGACATGCATCCCTTTTTCAATGTTAAGAGTTGATTCTCTAATTCCAACATATTTTCTGCTGAGCAGAACTTGCGCTTGAAGTGGGTCAATAATTCTTCCCAGGCTAGTTGTAGTGGTTTGTTAGGACTTAAAGTTTTTCCAAACGTATTCCACCAAAGGATCATTGCACCCTTGAATTGTCTCACATCATAAGTGGTTTTCAAATTGTTAGTGCAACCGTATGTGATGAAAGCTAGCTTCATTTCCAAAATCTAGTCCATAACTCCAACTCCATCCTCTTTCCCGCTAAATGATGATGGCTTGCAAGTCGTGAAATCCTTATACTTTCATTAGCCTCTAGGTTCATCATTCCTTCGTATCCCTGAGTCTTTTAGAGGAGGGAGTGGTCCTTGGTGACTTTCAAAGTCATCATTCCCTTCCTGGACCACTGTTGGATGAGAGGGAATTGGTCCATTGTTGACTCGCTCAACGACTATCGGTTCATTGACCACTAGTACTCCACCTCTAGTGTTAGCTAGCTCCTGAGCTAGGAGTTCTCTAAACTCACACCTTTGCTGATATAGCATGTTCTGCATCATCGATCGAATTCCATCCATCGTGAACTAAGCAGCTACCGCTCCGACGTTTTGAGGTGCTGGACCACCTTCGTTATTGATGACTCTATCGCTCCTTGTGATCGTCATGTCATTCTAAACCCGTAGGTTCGAGTGTTTTTGTATAGTAATACTTTACTTATTATATATAGTGATATTTATTTATCCCCTAATAGCAATTAAGGCATCTCTCTTATAATATGCTAGTGCTTATGAATATAGCAATTTAGGCATCTATCTAAAGCATGCTATCATATAAATCATTTAACACATAATAGCAATTAAGTCACATTTCCTGAAGTATTCTAGTGCGTTTGTCAATTAAGGTATTCTACCTAAATTATAATAGACACACATCTCACGATCATCGCTTAGAATTCTAAGTTTAAGTCTAGAAATCCTCAAAATACCTAGTTCGCTTAAGCTGATGCTCTGATACCAACTGTGACATCCCCATTTTCACGGCCAGAAAAGACCTTTTTATTTATGCTTATTTTAAAACAAGGTTTATTTATATTGCGGAATTTGTCCCATAAAAAGTATTTCCACTAATTATTTTTCATTGATTTATTAAAACTTGAGATGTCATAATTGATACAAGAAACATAAGCATAAACGTAGTCATTACGGGTCTTTTAATATCTTTTCTACTATGACCTATATTTCCTCGAATCTCTCATCAAGTCTGAACATCATTACCTTTGTACTGGTTCCTGAGATACAAAGAAACTGAGTGGGTTAGGTTGGGAAATCTGGTGAGTACATAGGGTTTTCAACCCACAATAATGTAGTTAATTTTTTTGATTTTCTACTTAATAATAAACAATTAACACGACTACTCATTCCCTTTATCTTCTTTATTCATCTATAGAGACCTTTCTTAAGGACCATCGTTGTAAATATTGTGGTTGCCATTTATATTTTGATAGATGACTACATCGTTAGTACAATAATACTCGTTCCTACATCGTTAGTATAATAGTACCAGTTCATATATCCTTAGTACAATAGTACCATTAAATTCGTGACATTCTATTATCATTTTCATCTCTCATTACCCTTCATTACCCGATGTATTATATTCAGGAAAATACATATACGGTATAAATCATATAAAATTTATCTTTATAACATTTCATTTAACACGGAACATTTTTACACATAAGCACATATAGCATTTAATTATCTAAATATTACATATTTATGTGTAAGATGAAAGTAACTATGCACTAACTTGTTAAAGTGGATAACTGGAAAGTTGGGCAACGCTTTGTTTCATCACTTACCTTTTCCTTTGATGTGACCTAGGTTCATATTACTAGGTCTTAGCCTTATATTCCTTGGTGACTAATGATAGTCTAGATTCCTCAATAATCTCAATATCTACATCAATATCTATCAAGTAAGGAGCAACCAGGTAAGATCATATCGGAGGTAGGGTCAGTTTGGTATACAAAGTATATTGTTTGGAAATACCACTTTAAACACCTCACTAAATCTAGCCTATACATCACCCCCGCAAGTAGATCAATCAGTATAATTGTAACGCCCTGATTTTTACCATAATTTTTATTTTAAAACACTTTCTAACATAATACGTTAGCAGAAGACTTGGTTATTTCAAAACATTTTCAAATCACCACGTTACCTCAAAATCAATTCATAATTTTAAACCATTTAAACATAACAAAAGTAAATGTTTAATTTGATAAAACATCTAACACGTCCAAAATGGTATCATTGGAAAAAGATAACTACCCACTATGAGAGCCAACCTCACCAAGCCATGCGCTTAAGCTACCTACACCGATCATAAAGGCCTATAGCAAGAAACAAGTGTCAGCAAATGCTTCGTGAGCCGAAAAGTTGTGCACAATCAAAGGGAAAACATACAATCCCTTAATGGGTCATCCACACAAATTATGATAATATAACAACCAAATAGCAAACACCATTTAACCATATATATCATAATTCATTTCAACCATTTACTTTAAACTGTTTCACCATATCATTTTAATTTCAGTTCAACCAATTATAATTATCAACTTAATTCAACCGTTCATTACATATAATCAAATTCACCGTTTATTATACGTAATTCCTTTCAAACAGTTATCATATACAAGTTTAATTCAATCGATTATAGTTATCAACTTAAATCAACCGATTATTACATATAATTCAATTCACCATTTATTATATGTAATTCCTTTCAATCGATTATCATATACAATTTCAATTCCACCGATTATTGTATATAATCACCTTTCAACCGATTATCTACTTTGGGTTTCCTACTGACAACATACCCAAAAACTTATCCTCGTTCACTACATGTGCGCTTGGCCAGTTTTGTGCTCTAAGTGGCTCATGACTTCCACTCGAGTTCACCTACCCCAAGACTTCCACTTTCGCTACTCTGACCTACAAAGTACAAGTACATACGGTGTCGTTCAAGATCGGTACAAACGGTTTCAATTCTACCGATACACCTCCCGATTCCCACGTGATGCTTGATCCGACCACACCATAAAGCCAACGCCACTCCAGTTCTCATACACCAGGGTGCACGTGAACCATGTGTCACATGGCCATCTAGAAAGATCGTGCAACTAACAAGCGATATGGCTTAAGCTCTTCCAGCCTATTAGACTTGCAAGGTTCTACCCATACCACCATTATACCCCGCAAAACAACATACACCAAAATAGTCATGTTACTCGTACAAATTTAACGAACAATAAAACATGTAATAAAATTCATCATATTATCACCATGTTATAGCATATGACTACCAATTCATTAAACATCATAACCGCATGCAATTACAACTAACACATAACATGCATATCACCATATCAACCGATTCTAAGGAATAATCATACACAATATGCAAATAACATATTTTTAAACAATTATCATAAGAATTTTTAATTCTACCATTATTCCTAATTTGCATCAACAATCCACTTATGAGATGTAGTTTTAGGTTATGCACTAAAGTCAATAAAATTAGCAACTCACATTTTGTTTTTATGCAAATTATCCTTTCACTTCAAGTCTTGGACCTTCTTGAAGGGGTCATAGTTTCACCTATTATCCACACATACCAAGAAATTATCAAAATGGGGTCCAAGTTTCAATAATACACTTAAATTCCTAATTGGTTATATATATATAATATATATATATATATATATATATATATATATATATATATATATATATATATATATATATATATATATATATATAAGTTTCACAGCCTGACCACTGTTTAGTGTTTTGGGTGTAAAGCATAATTTGTAACTCCGAATGAGCTGATTTCAGACCTTATGAAAACTAGACTCGATTTCCTACAATTTTGTTCTTTTGGTGTTTTATCTAAATCGGCTCATAATGGCCTCTACAGCCCTTGCAAAACAGATTAACAATTATGTTTAGCTTTGCAAGTTTTCACCAACATCACCATAAAGTTCAACAGTAAGGGAAATGATTTAGAATTATTCCATTTAGCACTCAAATAATGTTGATTGAAGATAATAAGACATACTTTGAGTGTGAATGAAAAGATCAAAGAGTTGGTTAATGGATGATTGAAAGTAGGATGCCATTACACACCAAACACAAAAATCTACATTCACTAATATAGACTTCTTTAAGTTCAAAATCAAGATACATGTGGGGATGAAATTTGGGTGGACTTTAGACACACATTATGTGGTATTCAAGGTTGTTATTTCATCCTCCAAGTCATGGTTTTGGAGACCAAAAATACAATCAATACGACCAAGAATTGTGAGAACCTTCATGCTAAATTTTTGACATTATCCTTGCTAATCAAAAAACATCATAATTACCCACATAACAAGGCATCTAGGGGCTGTTTTGAGGATCTTAAGGACTGCTCAAAACATGACTTTTATGCTGGAAATTATCCACAAGGATTTGAGATAAAATAAACAAGAGATATAATCATCAAGAAAGCAATTTTGACTTCATCATTCTAACTGAAATTTGAGCACCAACACTAACTTGCGAGAGAGTGTTTTAAACAATTTTCACAGCCATAATTGATCAAGAAACACATTCCATGTCGCTAGAAATTGATCCAACATAAATTCTAGAATTTAGAGTAGGAAGAGAAGATTAATTGCATCAATTGGAAATCAATTCAAACTCACAACTCAATCAAATTGCTAGGAATTAGAGTTTGATCACATGAGAAAGGAGTAAGTTAAGAATGATACTAGTGGAGTCGATTTACAGCCTCAAGCCCGACACCAAACTCATCCACCCTTCTCCCCACGTCGAAAATCACACCCCAAGCCTTGCCCTCTCTTGCGATCGTTGCTTCATTCCTCCAATGTCGATTGTGTTTCTCTTTTTCCTATCATTGACGTCGCAGCCCAAGGGAAGGGTATCATGTCTCGTTTTTTTTCCTTTGATCACGTCGTACCCCCAGGAGCAACAGGTTCGTTTTGCATACAAATGAGCCAAAGAAATAAGGAACAGATTTGGGATTCAAAACGATCAACGTGCCTTGGCTATTTCAATCTGAATTTTACAGTTAAGCCCCCTCACATATTCAACCTTTTATTTCTTTCACCCTAACCCTAGATACATGGCAAATTAGGTTTCTTGTAACGACAATTTATGCTCTTAATTCCAATTATACCCCTTTCAATGAATTATTTTAATCCTACAATCCCACAAATCAATTTAATTAAATTATATATCATTTTAAATATCGATTAATTCTTTTAGGTATTAAATATTATACTTTTCTATTTAATTTATTCCAATTTAACATTACATACCTAAAATCATTCACTTAAATATTACTTCGAGTAATGGAAATTAACGTCACTAACAAAAGGGAAATTTGGGTCGTTACAATAATGACTTGGAATCACTGATAAATCTTATTTATAAATTCATAACAGCGACTATGAATATAAATATAAGTTACACTTAAAACAATATAAGTGTAGCTTAAATTACATATATTTTCCTGACAAAAATCTGAAAATTGTACTAGCAGAACTCCGACCTGATAGCTACTAATTTCGGGCACCCAGAGACCCTAGAGCTTCGCTAGAATCTTAAATCTAAATAAAATGTTGGACAAAAACAGAGAGAGAAACGAGAGAGAGAGAGAGAGAGAGAGAGAGAGAGAGAGAGAGTTGAAAATGGTGTGGGAAGTGAATGGGGGTGCATCTGTATTTATAGAACGTGGTAGATATTGAACCTTCTATATAACTTTAAAAGAATATTGTTGCTACTCCTCGCATGCCAATTGCAATAGCCATCAAGAAAACTTTAAACAATATATTGCAAATAATTCCTTCAAATAATGAATTCTCAATCAATCAAAATCATTTTCAAAATCAAAGTAAAATTAGTGAACATCACCAATAGCCATGAAAGTGAAAATCATTATATAATTGAATATTAAAGTAAATATCAATCAAAATCTTAACACATAATATATACTCTAGGAATCATTTAATGTTTTGATATCTTTGTTTTGTATAAAAGAAAATTCAAATTGTTTACAAATAAAAAAACTCACCATGAAAATCGAAAAGATATAACTTGCAGATTCATTTGTGGTCGTCAATCGAATGGGTTGGAAAATACCTGTTCGTCGAGAGAAAATACCGGCAAATTCATCTATATTTCTTTGTGGAATTTTTTAGAATGACCGGCGACTACTGTATCAATTAAAAAATGGAGTTAAATTAAAAATAATGTTAATTTCCTAATTTATAGGTATTTAAATTAGAAAATATTTAATTTGATTTGCCAATTTACTATACTACCCTTATTTATTTAATTAATTGATTAATTTTTCCTGAATTCTTATTGATCTATTCATCCACACAATAGTTGTATAGAACATTTGAAGTTATCTCTCTCTCTCTCTTTCTCTCTCTTTATATATATATATATATATATATATATATATATATATATATATATATATATATATATACATATATATATATATATATATAACCTTAATATGCATATTTGGTCAAACTCTGAAATTTAAGTCGTACAAGCCTTTAATGCAATATTTACAATCACTTTATACATTAAAATCTTATTTACTCAACAAAAGTAAAGGCTTGCTCTCTAAACATATTTTGAATTTTTTTGAAAATAGGGGAACGATTGAAGCTAATCCCCCTTTTATTTCTTACTAGTTCAAATTTTGATCGATTCCTCAGTTCTCCCATATCTTGGCATTCTTTGTTCACAAATCATAGATATAGTGCCACATATCATAGATTTCCCAGGTGTGATTTTAGTAAATTGGATTTGAATCACTTATCTTTGCCTATAATTTATATATTTTGCTATTCACCCTCATCTTCATAGAACGAAAAAGGGTTTTGTTTGAATAAGAGGACAACAAGGGTCGAAATTTCACATTGGAGAAGTGACACCAGAACCCTATTCCTCATTTATGTATGTGCACTCGTTAAATTAAAGAGAAAGAAACCCTATTCTTACTGCAGTTCCATCACTTTCACTCTGAAACCATTTAAAAAGTTAATCTTCTTCCATCTATGTGGATGTCTGTTTCTCATTTTCACTTTGTGGTTGTTTTTTAAAGTTGAAAGTGTGATTCGTGGCGATGGTGGAGAAATCAGGGGAATTAACCCAACCAGGTTCAATTACCTTCGATTAATCATGTTTTTCTTTTTTTCCTCTTGATAGTCATGCTTCTAATTTTCAACTTTTATATGTATCATTCATGAAGTCTACAATTTGCCTTCTGTAACAACAGGTCACTACCTACTTACCACCGACATGAAACCCTAAAATAGTCAATCAGCCACCGCTTTTGTGTCCCTGCCAACCAACGACCTACAGGCTACAACCACTTCATCCTCACCACCATAACTGCTTATCTATGTGTGGGTGTGTGCTTATCTCCCTAAACTATTGAATCAGGAACACACACATACATTGAACATTCTCTCTCTCTCTCTCTCTCTATCTATCTCTCTATCTATCTATCTCTCTCTCTCTCTTTATGTCACTCAAACACTTCACCACCATCGACAAAAGTCCTCTCTCTGGTAAACTCTATATTCCCATAAAAAAAATATGGAATTTTCAAAATTCAGGTTTAGGTTATGATTATGTTTATTGTGTTTTTTAAAGGTTTCATTGGATCTGTTTACTAGTACTCACCTAAAAAACACTAATATGACTAATTTTACCTCACTTCTTCACTTCTGACCGTGAACAGACTTTGGACCGTGAATCCTCGGTTTGCGGTCGTGAACTTCCCCCTATATATAAGTGTTGACTGATTTTACCTCACTTCTTCACTTCTGACCGTGAACTCAAGAATTCTCTTTCAAGTATCATCAGCCAAAAACCCTTCTCTCTCCTCAAGATCATAAGAAGCGCCTTCTTTCTTGTAGTTCATATGGAGCTCTCTTGATTTCAACCTTGATTCATCATCATTTGTCAAGATCTTTGGGCCGTGAACTCAAGATCTTCAAGATGTTTGGGCCGTGAACACTTGTATCTTCATCTTTCCACCAAGAACACACACTAGTGTTTGAGCCGTGAACTCCAAGAGTAGGTCGTAAACACCATTCATCCTTCCATTTTTGCTTTTAACACCCTTATTTGTAAGTTAAACTTGCAAATTAGTCCAATTCCCTATCATTCTTATCATTATATTCATTAATAGGATACATATATATTATATGAATTGTGTTTAGGACTTGTTTTGTTAACGGGACTTCACTTGTGGAGCTAACATCCTATATCGAATCCCTCAAATAAGGTGAGTTCATACCCCCATATTTTTCCAAGCTTTTTAAATGTTTTTAGGGGGAATACAAGTAAAACACAATATATTTTTGTTTTTTTAAATATAATTTACTTATTATGTTTTTCTTATCATTATTATGTATGAAAACATGAAACTTGTTAAAATCATGGAAATGAACTTATAAACTATAATAGATATAGTTTATGGAACAAAGGATTCTTTTTACAAAATTACTTGTTATTTACAAAGAGGTTTTTCACTTTATGTAAACTAATTAATACAGGATTGTGAACCGCTCGATGTACCACTCATGGTACCCGTTAGAATCCTAATTATAACCAGAGTCTCCTTGAGGGAGAGCATGAGTTGGTGTATAGATCTATACGGGACTGACTATGTATTAGTATGGTTATAATGAATGTTCACAATAAGTATTAACTAATTATTTACATAAAGATATACTTTTCCTAAACTTTCCCAAGGGATATTAACTATATGATTACTCAGTATATGCAATAAGGTTAGATAAAATTGAAATCCGATAGACATCGGAATGAGTGACTTCCGCCTCATTTCATGTTCCTTGTTTGGTTGTGGGCTTATGGCAGATTCACTCATTCAATTGTCTGTTCGATCTCGGTTATATCCAACTCATATGTATTAAGTGATTATAGGAGGGTAGTATCGTCGCATCAGGTTTTCAGGGTAAACAGTTCTTCAACCAGTTTAACTTATCAACAAAACTATATATCATTAAAGTAAGTATATTAATTATACTTGTGCTTTTCGGTCTTGGAACGATTAAGACTACCAGTCGGTTTTATAGAAAATATAGGATTTTCTATGGTAAACATCATTATTTTAAAGGTAAACAGTTTTCGATAGAACTTTCTAAAAACGATAACAATTATCAATGAAAACAATGTTTTACAATAGAGTAAGTGGAACTAGAAACTTATTTACAAAAGGTTTAATACTTATTATTAAACTAGTATAACATAAAGGACCTTTAATGGTTAATTCTATAATTCTTTAGTTTATACATCAGAATTATACATAAATAATATCCGATAGGTAGTGGAATGTGTGACTTCCGCCTCATTTCTTGTTCCTTGTTTGGTTGTGGGCTTAGGGCAGATTCACACATTCAACTGTCCGTTCGATATTAGCTTATATATATTTTTAGTATAAACTAAGTGATTATAGAAGGAACTATTGTGGTTACCATTCTACTAGAGAATCATTAATGTTAATTCTGTGATTACTTGATGAATACATTAGGATTATATATATATATATAATAAAGATCCGGTAGATAGTGGAATGTGTGACTTCCGCCTCATTTCCAGTTCCTTATTTGGTTGTGGGCTTAGGGCAGATTCACACATTCAACTGTCTAATCGATCTGTATTATATATAATTTTTATTCACTAAATGATCACAGAAGGAATAACTATAGCCATATTACTTATTAAGAAAATATAGGATTTTCTGGAGGAACAGGCGAACTTTTCCAATGAACAAAGAGTGTACTTTTTATAACAAAAATACTTATGAACTAACCAACTTTAATGTTGACACTTTTTCAAACCACTTGTATTCTCAGGATCGTTAGTAGACAGGTACCCTCTCAGGCGCTGCGAAGACGGAGTTTTACGTCTTAACTTTTGGTCTTCTTTTAATGTATTTCAAATAATGTTTTGAACACAATGTAAATATTATATTATCAATATGATGGTTGTTGTTACTTTGATTACTATGATGCATGTGTTGTGATACTTAACATGAAGTCATCCACCCCCAGACGTTTCCGTCGTTCCGGTTTGGGGGTGTGACAGATTGGTATCAGAGCATTGTTTATAGTGAATTAAGTATATCAACCTATAAAAGATATACAACTATAAATACAATGGGACTAAAACACTCTGACTAAGAATTATACTCTAAAATATAAAAATATTTTATAAAAGTATATATATACACTAAAACAAGTATCACAAGAACAACAAAATAAAAGTATTTGGATGTTGGACACTACAGTCAAACCTGGACAGTTATGTAATCATATCTGGAATAAATATAGCCTGATCAACTATATTTATTTGAGATACGACCAACATGTGTTTGGCAGTGATAGTGGTGTTGCAGCAAGTATAAAACTTACCAACCCTATATACAAAGAAATGTCAGAACAAAACATAAAGTTAAAATACTATAGGAGTATTTTAAGTACTATAACTAACTTATGTGAAAACTAAAAGACCATTACTGGTAAGGTTATAATTACTGAGTGTATACATAAGGTTATATATAATTGAGATTTTATATACTTAGAATTTGTGATTTTCGCTCTACTTCCTTTTCCTTGTTTGGATGTGGTTTTAGAGTAGGATCACTTATTCGAAGGTCTATTTGATCTGGATTATATATATAATCTGTATACACTACGTGATTATAGAAAGACCCGGTAAGGATCATTTTTATAAAAAGTTATTTTAATAAAAATGTTTTATTAATCTCATAGATTCTTTAGACACTTCCATTCTCGCACAACCGATACACCTAGACCTCGCAAACAGCCAACAAAGGAATCGAGACAGAACCAAAAGAGGGTTCACAAAGAGGATTCCGAGAAAGGACCGGACGAAGAGAAAGGCACTAGAGAGATCGTTAACAAAACCTTACCCTATTAGAAACAAACTAGAGAACACCGTATGCATCATACTAATAACTAAGAAACTAATATAACTTAGTGAGTTAGTGACTACACTACTCACACTATGTGTTAAGTTTATCACGTCTATCATCACAACTAATAACTGCAAATCAAATCACGAAATTTCAGTGAGGGTAGTCACTGTTGAAAATTCATAAGTTTATTTTTCACATAAACTTCTATTATGAATTTATTACAAAACCTTTTCGGAGCATGATACACTCAAACTACAATTCTTATGACATTCATAACTACCACTGATATCTTACCAACCTTTCATCTTTAAACTTTATGTCAGAAAGATGCCGCCTCGTAGATATATCAGGCGTAATAACAACACGACAACAAATCCACCACCGCCACCTCCACAATATGACCCCGCTATGCTCCAGGCTGTGGTGACTGCCGTCGTAACAGCCGTCATGTCGCATATCCACGCAAGTGGTACCAATGGGACATGAAGTAGTGCCAACCCATCTAACCACGAAAATAACCACGGACACCCTAGGGAGTGTACATATAAAGACTCCATGAATTGCAAACCCAAATCCTTTAGTGGAAATGGAGGAGTCATTGCTCTAATGCAATGGTTCAAGAAAACAGAATCAGTTTTTGAAATTTGCACATGCCCAGAAGGGAGCAAAGTCAAGTTTGTTGCCTACACTTTCTCCGATAGGGCCCTGACATGGTGGAATGGTCATGTCAAGTCACTGACCCTTGTAGTGGCTAACTCAATGGGCTGGGAAAGCCTAAAAACAATGATGTTAGGGCAGTATTGCCCGAGTGGTGAAATACAAAAACTGGAGCAAGAGTTATGGGAGCTTACCATGAAAGGTTCAGACATAGTAGCCTACACTAATAGATTTAGTGATCTAGCGGTACTATGCCCCGAGATGGTTACCCCGGAGAGCAAGAAGATAGAGAGATACATCTGGGGATTATCTCCTCAGATTCAAGGAAACGTAATAGCTGCAAAATCTCTCACGTTTGACAGTGCCAAGCGTTTGGCACAGACACTCGTGGACCATGGGGTTCGCCAAGGAATAATGACCCCAGTTCCTGAGCCAACAAAAGAGGACGACTATAAGAGAAAGTTTGGGAATAAGAAGAAAAGACAGTCAACACAGAAGGCCTCGAAAAGACAACAGATAGTTGTTGTTCATACTGTCACAACACCTGCCACACCAATGCCCGCACGACAATATCCGGAGATTCGCCCAAAATGCAACAAGTGTAACTTCCATCATTATGGAGCCTACCGAGAGTTACACTACAGAAATTGTAACTGGAAGGGGCACACTACTCGTTTCTATAGAGCACCGGCACAACCCCTCAACCAAGTCCCCGGTATTGGAGTAAACTCGGCATGTTATGAGTGCAGTGAAATTGGACACTTCAAGAGGGATTGTCCAATAACTAAGAATGCTGGCGGGATGGAAGAGTGCTGATGATTACCGCATGAGAGACTGTCCTGGAACCCCTGTGAACAGCGGTACGTTTTTCCAATAAGAATATTTAAAACTTAAAATTTTTTATAAATGATTATAAATTACACTTTCGTTCGAACAAAACATATCATTCATATAAAAACTAAGAACCCTTGCAGGTAAGCTATGATGGCTTAGTGTATACATTGGGGTCATTTATAATTAAGATTTGTAGGCTTAGAGTGAGTGATTCTGCCTTATTTCCTGTTCCTTGTCTGGTTGTGGATTTAGGGCAGAGTCACTCAGTCGACTGTCTTTCTAATCTTAATTATACATGACTTGTATACACCAAGCGATTATAGAAGGACCTAGTAGGGATTATATTAAGAAAGTTAATTATTTTCAATTATCAAAACACTTGTACTGCTAGTACTAACACGGATGAAACAAGGATAAAACAAGGATAAAACAAACACTTTTTCTTAATCAACTTAACAACCGTTACGGTAAGAAGTTCTGATATCGTTCTTAGAAATGGATTGGTTTGGTCCTCACCATACCAATTTCCTATGCCATGTAATGACCCTTCGCCTTAAACGACCTACTAACGAAACTTCCGTCACTCATAACAATAAACTAGATACGAACCTCATAATCGTCTTTCGCTTCAAAACTTCAGAAGTAACCATACGAGGGGTACCACGTCTTCCTAGTTTATTCCGTGGACAAGAAAACTTAAAGTGAAAAACACCAAGGGTATTCTGAAAGTCCGTGACTTCCCGAAGTATTCCCAGCAGACCTTTTTGGAAATACCACATGTGCAGCAAGTCAAGTTCAAGGACAGAGGCTAGGGATAAATACGGTTAACCTATCACTGTTAAGTGTATATGTAAGAGTGGTATATAATTAAGATTCTATAGATCTAGGATGTGTGCTTCTGCCCTATCTCTTGTTCCTTTTCTGATTGTGGACCTGGGGCAAAGTCGCACATCCGACCGTCTTATTAATCTTAATTATATACAACTTGTATACACGAGGTAAT
This sequence comes from Lactuca virosa, assembly GCF_052849685.1. Classification (NCBI taxonomy): domain Eukaryota; kingdom Viridiplantae; phylum Streptophyta; class Magnoliopsida; order Asterales; family Asteraceae; genus Lactuca; species Lactuca virosa. The sequence goes on from NC_136428.1 coordinate 31,191,260, forward strand.
GATAGATGGATCATGTATAAATCATACTATGAACTTCAGGATAAAATCTGCCCAGAACAACGAATGGATATCTTACCAAATGGATAAACGTAGTTAAGTAAATCAAACCCACCTACTTTCTACCGATCAAAACATCAGACGCAAAAGTGAAGATCCGCTGGAACACCAGCAAGGATCATAAATTCACTTAAGAAAGAGAAGTTCAGAGGAAATCAAAGTAATCACTTCTTTCCCAATTCCTAGTAGCCACTCAGAATTTGAATTTCAGGACGAAATTCCCTTTAACGGGGGGATGATGTGACAACCCATAATTTCTATCTTGTAAAAGTCAAACATATCTATAATAGGTCAAACCTATTTCTTTAAACCTTTATATTAAGATATATTAAGGTCGTGAGGAGTGTATGAACCTATCATTCTTAGGTGTTGTGGGTTTTGGAGGGATAGCCTTTGGAACCGAGGACCGCAAACCTTGCTTGGGTCGTGAACGAGCCTTCAGGTCGTGAACGAGCCTTCGGGCCATGAACGGACTTCGGACCGTGAACCCTCGGTTTGTGGCCGTGAACTTCCCCTATATATATAAGTGTTGACTGATTTTATCTCACTTCTTCACTTCTGACCGTGAACTCAAGCATTCTCACAAGTATCATCAGCCAAAAACCCTTCTCTCTCCTCAAGATCATAAGAAGCAACTTCCTTCGTGTAGTTCATATGGAGCTCTCTTGATTTCAACCTTGATTCATCATCATTTGTCAAGATCTTTGGGTTGTGAACTCAAGATCTTCCAGATCTTTGGGCCGTGAACACTTGTATCTTCATCTTTCCACCAAGAACACACACTAGTGTTTGAGCCACGAACTCCAATAGTAGGCCGTAAACACCATTCGGCCTTCCATTCTTGCTTTTAACACCCTTATTTGTAAGTTAAACTTGCAAATTAGTCCAATTCCCTATCATTCTTATGATCATATTCATTAATAGGATACATATATATTATATGAATTGTGTTTAGGACTTGTTTTGTTAACGGGACTTCACTTGTGGAGCTAACATCCTATATCGAATCCCTTAAATAAGGTGAGTTCATACCCCCATATTTTTCCAAGCTTTTTAAATGTTTTTTGAGGGGGGGGGGGGATACAAGTAAAACACAATATATTTTTGTTTTTTTTTAATATAATTTACTTATTATGTTTTTCTTATCATTATTATGTATGAAAACATGAAACTTGTTAAAATCATGGAAATAAACTTATAAACTATAATAGGTATAGTTTATGGAACAAATGATTATTTTTACAAAATTACTTGTTATTTACAAAGAGGTTTTTCACTTTATGTAAACTAATTAATACAGGATTGTGAACTGCTCAATGTACCACTCATGGTACCCGTTAGAATCCTAATTATAACCAGAGTCTTCTTGAGGGAGAGCGTGAGTTGGTGTATAGATCTATACGGGACTGACTATATATTAGTATTGTTATAATGAATGTTCATAATAAGTATTAACTAATTATTTACATAAAGATATACTTTTCCTAAACTTTCCCAATGGATATTAACTATATGATTACTCAGTATATGCAATAAGGTTAGATAAAATTGAAATCTGATAGACAGTGGAATGTGTGACTTCCGCCTCATTTCCTGTTTCGTGTTTCGTTGTGGGCTTAGGGCAGATTCACCCATTCAGTTGTCTATTCGATCTTGGTTATATCCAACTCGTATGTATTAAGTGATCATAGGAGGGTAGTATCGTCGCATCAGGTTTTCAGGGTAAACAACTCTTCAACCAATTTAACTTATCAACAAAACTAGATATCATTAAAGTAAGTATATTAATTATACTTGTGCTTTTCGGTCTTGGAACGAATAAGACTACCAGTCAGTTTTATATAAAATATAGGATTTTCTATGGTAAACATCGTTATTTTAAAGGTAAACAGTTTTCGATAGAACTTTCTGAAAACGATATTATCACTGAAAACAATGTTTTACAATAGAGTAAGTGGAACTAGAAACTTATTTACAAAAGGTTTAATACTTATTATTAAACTAGTATAACATAAAGGGCCTTTATTGGTTAATTCTATAATTCCTTAGTTTATACATCAGAATTATACATGAATAATATCCGATAGGCAGTGGAATGTGTGACTTCCGCCTCATTTCCTGTTCCTTGTTTGGTTGTGGGCTTAGGGTAGATTCACACATTCAACTGTCCGTTCGATATTAGGTTATATATAGTTAGTATAAACTAAGTGATTATAGAAAGAACTATTGTGGTTATCATTCTACTAGAGAATCATTAATGTTAATTCTGTGATTACTTGATGAATACATTAGGATTATATATAATAAAGATCCGGTAGATAGTGGAATGTGTGACTTCCGCCTCATTTCTAGTTCCTTATTTGGTTGTGGGCTTAGGGCAGATTCACACATTCAACTGTCTAATCGATCTGTATTATATATAATTTTTATTCACTTAATGATCACAGAAGGAATAACTACAGTCATATTACTTATTAAGAAAATATAGGATTTTCTGGAGGAACAGACGAACTTTTCCAAAGACCAAAGAGTGTATTTTTTATAACAAAAATACTTATGAACTCACCAACTTTAATGTTGACACTTTTTTCAAACCACTTGTATTCTCAGGATCGTTGGTACACAGGTACCCTCTCAGGCGCTGCGAAGATGGAGTTTTACGTTTTAACTTTTGTTGTACTTTTAATGTATTTTAAGTAATGTTTTGAACACATTGTAAATATTATATTATCAATACGATGGTTGTTGTTACTTTGGTTACTATGATGCATGTGTTGTGATACTTAACATGAAGTCATCCACCCCCGGACGTTTCCGCCGTTCCGGTTTGGGGGTGTGACAAACATGTTAATGTCAGTTTTCTGTTTGGAATATACCTTGGATTTCTTTTTGGAATATCCCACATTCGCTTTGTTTGGATTTTTAAATAATTATATGTTGTGTGTTTGAAATCTTAGATTAATCCTATTTCTTAATTAATATTCTCTTTTTATAGGATCTCTGAGACCAAAAAATACATGGATTTCACTAATCCAGGAACTCAAGCACAAAAAAGGGCCTTTTATGTTTGGAATCTGCCAAGTATGGTTTAGAGCCTCGGTAAAAACTCTAATTGAGTTCAGTTTTTACTGATTTTGCTTTTTTAATGCTTTGAGTTGTTGAATTGTTAATCACTTTGATATTTTTGCTAATTGTTGTTATGGGTTTTAATGGAGTATATTTCAATGTGTTTATTATGGTTGCTAAAGGTTTCATTCTAATTTTTCTGATTTTTGTTGTATTATTTTATTTAAGTTTTACTATCTTGAGTTGATTGGGTTTGTATAGACAGGGTCAAATACATGGAAACAGTAGTGATTCTCTTGGAATGTCCAAAATGATGCTAAGGGATGTAAAATTCAGTTAAATAATGATTTCCACTTTAATTTACTAATGCAACTACATTGTTTTAGAAAAGGTGATTTCATTTGCTTGTGATCTAAAGTAAAAGGTTCACAATAATGAGATATGATTCACAAGACCTATTGTGTGGAAAACTAAAGGTAAAAGATGTTTTTTGTTTTTTGTTTTTTGTTTTTTGTTTTTTTTTTACTTTTGTGGACTGCGGTTAAACATCCAGCTATGAGTTCAAAACCAAACCATCCACATCTCTTAATCCTTTTTATTTTGGCCACTTTAACAAATATCAACCCTGGGGTCGAATCCAATGTGAAAACAGATTCCCAACAATGACATTCATTTAATCCTTATTTATTTTGCAACAAAATGTTGCAAATTTCTTTCTTGTGTCTACTTCTTTAAATCATAATAACAATGAACTTTTGATTTCTTTGACATGTTTTATTTATCGAGAAGTTATAGAAGCATGATGTTGATTTCTTTTTACTGATTGTGGTTTTAAACTCATAATCTACAAACTTAATCTTGTGGGAGTGTGTCTGTGTTCGGCTGTGTGATTATATGTGTGAATTGCATTTTTTTTAATTATTTTTTTGTTTTGTGGAAATGGAAGTTCAAAGAAAGTGGAATAAATGTATATTTGCAAACGAAGAAAGTGGCATGGAGCATATGGAAATTATCAGTTTTGGGTAAAGCCATAGGTATTTGATCTTTTAGTTCTTACGTTTGCAAGTTAGAATGGCCATATGTAAATTGATGGTATGCAAATATGCAAATATGATAAAAAAAAATTATCTTTTCGCAGGTTGATAGTTTATTGACGAAAAAGATATAATGTCCAACAAAAGTATGTACAGTGTAAATGTTATACTTTTTTGGAATGTATTTATATATTAAAATTATAGAATGAGTCAGAATTAGTTGTACCTTAAGATTACTTCTATTCCTTTTTAGGCCTCTTTCTTTTTTTTTTTTTAAATTAAATGATTAGTAGCCAACTATCAAACAACCTATCACTAGAAACAAATATTATGAAACATCTTTCCTAGAATTAAATTCAAAAAACTTACTTTTGTTATGAGTAAATGTCAAAATCATATTCACATTTTGAAATTTTTCTATAACCAAAATTTACTAACGGTTTAGGGTTCCTAACGTTTTAAAAAAAAAATTCTTGAGTTTTACTTTTTTAATATGTAAAGGTAAATATACAAAACAAAAATGATATTGTTGGATTAGTGTCTAAGCCCGTAACTATATTTGGTATGTACTTGACCCGATTGTGCATGGTCCTTTTGGGTTGCCTTCACCGAAGCAACTGGACAGGATGATTTATGGAGAGAGAGAGGTTATTATGGTTTATTAATATATTATATGAATAATATATTAAAAGAGAAATCATATAGTTTAATTAATATTGGTCAAGAATTATGTAACATCCCGTTCTTTTCTACTTGTAAAGCCAACCCTAGTCAATCAAAGTCAAACTTGGGTCAACTAAAGTCCTCTTTATTGTTTGGATTTTTATTAAGGTTAGAATAATAACATTTCCATGTTAAAACCCTAGGAATATTAAGGGTTTAAGAAAGAAATAAGTTGGAACTTCGCAATATCTTTTCTTCTTTCTTCTCTTCGGACCGTACACTTCGGGCCGCAAAAGGGTCACGGCCGTGAACTCCTCGGACCGTGAACCCTCGCAGTCGTGATCAACTTCGGGGCGTAATCTATGAACCGCCTTCGGACCGTGTACGAGGTTCACGGCCGTGAACCGTTCGGACCGTGAACCCTCGCATATATATAGATTTCATCCAACTTTTAGTTCATTTCTACACTTTCAAACACAATTCTAACCTTTTTCTCTCAAGTATCATCAGCCAAGAACAATCTCTCTCCTCAAGAACATGCTAAATTCATCATTTCTCATCATATTCAAGTGATAATCACTAGTTCTTCATAAGATCTAACAGGTATCATTTCTTGATCTTGTTATCACTTCAAGAACATCCATCAATCTTCATATACTAGGCTAAAATCCGTTAATTTCACTAGTTTTCGCGAAGAACATGAAGAACACGCGAAGAACACGAAGAACACCCATCTGAAAACCTTTGAATCTTCTTATAAACTTGCTTAGAATCATCAAGTGTTCTTCATTCATCAAGAACTCAGGGCCGTGAACACCTTATGGGTCATGAAACCTTCATGTTCTTGGGCCGTGAACACCCCTCCTGGCTGTGAACTCAATACAGCCTCCAATTTAGCTTCTAACACACATATTTGTAAGTTATACTTACAAATTAGTCTAATTTCCAATCAATCCAATGATTATATTAGCTAATTGGTAGCATATATACTATACAAATTGCTATATAGGACTTGTTTTACTACGGGATTTCACTTGTGGAAATAAACATCCTATATCAAGTCATTAATCGAATCACCCTTTAAAAGGTGAGTTCATACCCCCGTATTTTCATAGTTTTTACAGTTTTAAGGGGGGGGGGGGGGGAATACAAGTCTAACACAAGGATTTTGTGTTACAAATAAATGGTTTCAAAATATCTCACAAAATGGATTTCAATTATTTTCAAATCAAATGGTTTCAAATTGTGTTAAAATGACATCAAGTCAACAAAAGTATTTCAAAATGTTAAACTCTTTAAAATATTTTATAAACTTATATTTTTCCCCAAAAATGATATATATATATATATATATATATATATATATATATATATATATATATATATATATATATAAGATTTAAAGGGCTTAGGACTGATAACTCACCTTATTCCCTTTTCCTTGTTTGGATGTGGGCTTGAAGTATCGGTTATTTGTCTGAATGTCATTTAAATTTTAGTTATATATATTTGTATATGTATATAAATATAAAGGTTATTTCATTCAGTTTCAATACCCTTTTTAACATGTTGAGCAAGGGGTTGCATTCATGAATAGTTAGTATCAATACAGGAAGTACATATAAATTATAATAGGTATAATTTATGATTCAAGAACACTAACGCAAGAGTCAAGTGTACAAGAGTACATTATTTTACAAGAATAAGGGTTTGATTCAAAACTAAACAAGAGTATACAACTTATAAATACATTCCAAGTATACTAAACAAGGAACATACTATCAATCATTTATTTCAGAATGATTGGGTTTTTATTACTATTATACATGTAACGTCTATATGCTTTTTATGAGACAATAGATTCAGGTTGTTTAATTCACTTAAACAACATAGTTAAAGTCCTGATATTATAACCAGAGCTCCATTCGGGGATCGAAACAAGTGTGTATAGATCTATATTGGGATTGACAACCCCGCACTCGGGATGCTAGCTACAGTCGGGCATACTCGCCTATAAGTGACAATTGTTATAAACAGTTTTGACGCCTTCAAAGTGTTTGTTTCAGGCCATCTAGTCATAGTATGATTATAATAACTCATTAAAAAGATATTAACAATACGTTAGTGTATAATTAACTAAACATAAGTACATTTTCAAAGTACTAGTTCACAAGATACAATTTACAGTATTACATTACAGTTTACAATAACAGCTGGTGGAACCAGGCACACTCCCAGTTACAGGTTTTACAAAAGGAATACAAATACAGAACATTGGTTTACAAACACAACGGTTTTATGAGATTAAAACTACTTTTCATATACAGCAGAAAATATAGGATTTTCTGGAACAGTTTATATATTCATAGAACAGAAAATATACTTTCAAACATAAATACCTATGCACTCACTCAACTTTATGTTGATACTCTCTTTTCAAATTACTTGTATTCTCAGGGAATCAGTAGACAGGTACTCCCCGAGCTTTTGAGAAGATGGAGTCGTTTTGAGTCATGTCTTCTGTATTTAGTTATAACTATTTTGGTGTCAACATACAGTGATTGAGCTCATGTAAAAACTTATACTTATTAATGCAATGGTTGTTTGTACTTTGATTACTATAATGCATGTGTTGTGATACTACAAATGAAATCATCCACCCCCGGATGTTTCCGCCGTCTGGTTTGGGGGTGTGACAAATTATTTAAGAATTAATTATGTGGCTGAAAGAGATTAATTAAATAAGGGGGGCTGGAACTGTCAATTATAAGATAATTGATTTTGGGCTGTGAATCCTTATGGAAATAAGGGGGACGAAATCTAGAGTGGAAGCCCACTCTAATTTCGTCCAAGGGGCCTTATTCCAGAAGGTTCTTGAAGCTGCTTAGGGCCTAAGTTATCAAATTAGGGTTTTGACTGAAACCCTAGCAGCTCAGCTATTTAAGGAACCCCTAGGGCTACAGATTTCGGACACTTGATAAACCCTAGAGTTACTATAGCCGAAATTGTGCCTCCTCCTCCCTCTCTTCTAGATCATCTTCTTGCTTTGCTGTTTATAAGCCATTAGAGGTATTACACTTGTGATAGTAAGCTCTTGAAGATTGAAGATTCTTGCAACTATTGAAAGGTATCATCTAAACTTTTTTTTATTATAGATCTCGTTTTTCATAGTATGCTATATTAGGGTTTGCAAGCTTTGGATAAATTTTCATGTACAATAGAGAAACCTAGATCCAAAGCTTTAGGGATTTGCATGTGCACATAGGATGTTCTTTTGCTCAAAACCCATTAGTGGTATCATAGCCTTGCTTGGTTCTATTATATTTAATCCTTGGTATGTTTTTCCACTGCTTAAAATCGTTTTAATGCAATCTGCTTGACAGACTCGTCGAGCCCAATGAGGTACTCGACGAGTAGGATGAACTCGGCGAGTCCTGTAAGGGGCTCGACGAGTCGGGCTGTCAGACAGACGGATTTTCGGGATTTTTGCTTATTTTGACTTAGGATAATTAGCATAATTATTTCTAATTAATAAAATAAGAATTTTATTGATTCCTTATGATTATCTTTGTCAAAATAAAAGATTTTGTCATTTAATTAGATAATTATTACCTTATTTGATAAATATTAATTATTTGAATTATTTGATCATTATCTTGCATGAAATTGGATTAAGTCAAAATTAGATAATCACCAAATTAATTGTTTATTTGTATTATTTGAATTTTGATCTAGATAGTTTTGAAATGTTTCAAAACTTGCCCTCACGTTTTGAATTTGAATATTTGGATTAAAAGTTTAATTTTGAAATATTTAAATTCTAAACCCTAGAATTTTACAAGTTTAAAATTCACCCTATACTATTATAATATTATAAGAATAATTATTATATATGTATAAGATAAATGCTAGTCTTACCGTTAGTAGGCCTCATTCACGAAGCCGATCTCTAAGGGGGGTATAAGGTTGTTGTCTATAAAATGGCAGTTTAATTGGTGTCCACTCTCACCCACCGCTTCCTTGATTGGTGGAGGGTCGTTAGCCGAACGGGTAGGATAGGGCACCAATTCCTCATTAAAATTATAATGATTATACAAAGTAACTAAATGTTTTTATAAAATTCCCATTCTTAGTTACTTTAGGAAAAATGTGAAAATGATGCTATTTCATGAAATTACACTTTGTACCCTTGCCAAGACGTTAGTGGAGCGTGTGTGGTTAACCGGCACACTAATTTGGGTCTAGCAAAGGGGGCAAAGGGTGACTCGATGTTTGTCATAGATCAACGGAGCATATGTGGCTAACGAGCACATTGAATAGGTGACTGTAACATTGGGGGTACCATGTACATTTTCATGGTTATTCACACCTTGTTTGTGATCCTCGGTATCCCAGTCACAAACTTGAAGGGCATATCGAGATTTAAACATGCCATTGAAAAGTTCAATGAATCTCAAAAGATCTAGGAATTTACAATACATTTAAAACTTAATTTCTTTTTCGTTTTTCATGGTGGAAATTAGTGAATCGTCATTCACTTACCTTCAAATTATTTGTTGTTTAGATTACGACATCCCTTTTCTAAATTGCAAATAATGTTGTTGGATCCTAGCCCTAATTTCTCATTTGGGTGTTTAATTGGGGATTCTTATCTAATCAAACTTTGTCTCTTTTCTTTTCAGATGTCTAACTCGAACAACAACAACGCTTCAGGCTTAACCTCTTCAGGCTCATTCTCACTCATGAATTTGTGTGGGAGGGTGATTTTCAATGGGACCAATTTCAATGATTGGATCCGCAACATTCGAATGGCTACCCGCTACGAGGACAAGGAATATGTCCTCGACAAGGAACTGAAGGAGGTGAATGTCAACACTGCTACTCCATAGGAGATTGCTGCCTTTGAGGCCCACGAGCAAGATGCTACGAAAGTCCATTACATCATGCTTGTGACTATGACTGCAGAACTCCAAAAGTCCTACGAGGACTACTATCCCTATGAGATGCACCAGCATTTACTGGACAGGTACCACCAGAGTGCCAGGCAAGAAAGATACGAGATCATAACTTCGACGATCACGACCAAGATGAGAGACGGAGAGTCTGTCACTGCTCATCTGCAGAAAATGCAGAGATATGTCGACCGCCTGCAGAAGTTAAATGTTAACTTTGATGAAGAGCTAGTTATTGATATTATTCTTCACTCACTGCCACCCTGCTTTAACCAGTTTCACATGACCTACCACATGAACAAAGAGGGGGTCAGCTTGAGCAAGCTTCAAGGCTTGTTGAGGACTGCTGGGAGCAACCTCAAGGATAAATCTGTTGCATCAACTCCCGCTATAGCTGCCCCGTCTTGGCTATTGGGCAGGGGAAGGGTAAGAAGAAGAAGGCTCCTTCTAAGAGACACCATAAGGGAAAGTCTCATGATGGCACCTCTTCTAGTGGAACCAAGGTCGGTACCACTACACGAACCTCCAACCTAAAGGATGCAGAGTGCTACTACTGCCATGAGAAGGGCATTGAAAACGAAGCTTCCCGAAGCATCTGCAGGACATCAAGGATGGAAAGATAAAACCATCCTACGCAGGTACTTATACTATTCAATCTAATAACTCATCGCATGCTATTTCTTGGGTTCTTGATACAGGATGTGGTTTTCACATTTATTATGATTTGCAGGGCCTAAGAAGAAATAGGGATGTGGAGCATGGGAAGATAAACCTGGTCATGGGAAACAATAGATCGTCGCCTGTCACCAAGATTGGAGTTTACTCTATAGTGCTTAGTAGTGGGTTAGGACTAGAGTTGAATAATTGTTGCTATTCGCCAGAAATGGCAAGAAACATCATTTCTTTTCATGGTTTATATAAACAAGGATTTAGATTTCCGTTTGATAATGAAAAAGGTTCTATTAATGCTTTTCTTAATGGTGTTTTCTATTTTGAAGCATTGCCTTGTAATAGAATATATGAAACTGTGATGGTTGTAGACAATTTAGGAAATGATGTGTTGTATATCGATTCTTCCAATGATTTGGATAAAGCATGCTTGTGGCATTTTCGTCTTGGACATGTCAACACGAAACGCATAGCCCAACTCCAAAAGGATGGAGTGTTGGAGTCGTTCGACCTTAGGGACGATGACGTGTGCGAGTCTTGTTTACTTGGAAAGATGACCAAGTCACCCTTCATTGGTTCTTGTGAAAGGAGTGAGGGTTTATTGGATCTCATACACACAGATGTGTGTGGGCCCTTTAGATCCACCACAAGGGATGTGAGCCGCTTCTATGTGACTTTCACTGATGATTATAGCAGATATGGCTATATCTACTTAATCAAGCTCAAGTTAGAAACCTTTGAAAAGTTCAAAGAGTTTAAGCAGGAAGTGGAGAATCAGTTGGGCAGGAAAATCAAGATGCTTCAATCTGATCAAGGTGGAGAGTACCTTAGTCCTGAATTCCACAACTACCTCAAGGAATGCGGAATCGTTTTGCAATTGACGCCACCTAGGACACCACAGTTGAATGGTGTATCTGAGAGGCGTAATCGAACCTTTCTAGACATGGTTCGTTCCATGATGAGTCGTGCTTCACTACCTATCTCATTCTGGGGGTATGCCTTAGAGACTGTCGCCCATATCCTTAACTTAGTCCCTACAAAGAAGGTTGCTAAAACACCTCACGAGATGTGGACAGGGAAAGCTCGCTCGTTGGCACACATCAAGGTTTGGGGTTGCGAGGCTTTCGTAAGATGAGAGACTCACGACAAGCTCGAACCTTGTAGTGAGCGATGTATTTTCATCGGCTGCCCGCAGAAGTCCTTTGGATATCTCTTCTGTAGACCGAGTGATAATGTTGTCTTCGTTGCGAGGAGAGGGGTTTTCCGAGAGCTTGAACTCATAAGCCAAGGAGACAGTGGGAGGCAAATCGATCTTGAAGAGATTCAAGAATCGAACGATGAAGGAACCTCTAACACTGGCACTCAACCTGAGGAGGAAACTCCTGTTGAACCGATTGACGAGTCCTTACCTCTTAGATGTTCCAGTAGAGTTAGTGTTCCACCTGTGTTATATGGTTTTCATATAAAAAGTGAAGGTGATACGTTTATTAGTGACAGTACACTAATAAATTTGGATGAACCTAACATCTACAAGGAAGCCATGGCAGGCCCGGAGTCTGCGAAATGGAAAGAGGCTATAGACAGCGAGTCCATGTATGACTACCAAGTCTGGGATTTGGTTGACAACGTGCCAGGTCGTAAGACGGCCGGGTGCAAATGGATATTCAAGAAGAATACCGACATGGATGGGAAGGTACACACTTATAAAGCGAGATTGGTTACGAAGGGCTTTACTCAAACTCCAGGAGTTGACTATGATAAGACCTTCTCACCTGTTGTGAAGATAAAGTCTATTAGGGTGATGCTAGCCATTGATGTATTTCATGACTATGAAATATGGCAAATGGATGTCAAAACCGCTTTCCTTAATGGGAAGTTGGCTGAGGATGTTTACATGAGTCATCCAGAGGGTTTTGTCGATGGGAAGCATCCTAGTAGAGTGTGTAAGCTTGAGAAATCCATCTATGGATTGAAGCAAGCATCTCGCAGATTGAATCTTTGTTTCGATGAGAAATTCAAAGAGTTTGGTTCTCTGCGAAGCGAGGATGAGTCATGTGTATATTTCAAATCCAGTAGGAGTATAGTTAGCTTTCTATTATTGTATGTCGATGACATACTACTCATAGGAAATGACATCCCGACCCTGAAGGAAGTTAAGTCCTGGCTTGGGAAGTGTTTCGCTATGAAGGGCCTCGGAGAGGCTGCCTATATTCTGGGAATAAGGGTAGTGAGAAACAGGAGTAAGAGACTAATAGGACTTAGTCAGAATACTTACTTGGATAAAGTACTAAAGCGTTTTAGTATGGAGAATTCTAAGAAATGGGGTTACCAATCCAAAGCAATGCCAACCTGAGTAAGACTCAGAGCCTGAGTACAGAGACCGAGATAGCAGAGATGAGCTGAATACCTTACGCTTCCGTAGTTGGCTCAATCATGTATGCTATGACTTGTACTCGCCCTGATGTGGCCTTCGCTTTGAGCATGGTCAGCAGATATCAGGGGAACCCTGGCAGAGCAGATTAGACTGCAGTCAACAATATTCTTAAGTACCTTCGGAGGACCAAGGAATAGTTCTAGTCCTCGGTGGGAGTGATGACTTAAGGTGCGAGGGTATAGTGATGCCAGTTTTCAGACAAACCGAGATAATTATCGATCTCCGTCAGGCTGGGTCTTTACCCTGAGCAGTGACTTGGAAAAGTTCCAAGCAGGAGACCGTAGCTGATTCAACGTGCGAATCAGAGTATATAGTGGCGAGCAAAGCGTCAAAGGAGGCAATATGGTTGAAGAACTTCATTGGAGACCTTGGAGTTGTGCCAGCCATAAAGGAGCCTATAGAGATTTTCTACGATAATGAAGGAGCGGTTGCCTTGACTAAGGAACTGAGGGATCATGGCAGATCCTGACATATCTACATGAAATATAACTTTATTAGACATCGGGTGGAAGAGGGACTCCTCGTAGTGAAGAGAGTATCGTCTGAGGATAACCCCGCAGATCCCTTACGAAGGGACTGAGTAGGGTTAAGCACTTGCAGCACGCTAGGAGCATTGGGCTGAAGGACGATATTAGTTTAGATTAGATAGCTTCGAAACGTGTAATAGATAAATTGTAATTAACATTTGATGATTAAATAAAGGTGTGTTATTTATAAGTAAAGTTACTGTCTTGTGTTAATCATTTACGTATTGTTTCACTTTGTATGTTTTGACTTCCTGAATAATAAGATTATTCGAACAATCCACAGTCGCTCATACTTTGTAAGTAGGTATGAAAGAAGACTGTTGTGAATTGGTTTGTAAACTGTCTAAAGTGTATTAGACATAGCAAAAGTTTGCTACAACGTTCATGAGTGCTTATGGACTAAGATTTGAGCTTTGGATTAAACCCACGCTTGCTGGCATCACTTCATGGAATTCATCACGAGTGATCGCAAGACAATAATATCATATAGTCTTTAAACCTAGATATATGGTTTATTGTTTCAAGTTGGTTGTGTATTGATAATGCGTAAACGCATCAGTAACTTGATGTTATAAAACGCATTGTTATGTATGATTTGATGAGTGAATAGTAAATGCATATAAGTCGAAGTTTATCTGTTCCTTTTATCCTAAGATGGTAAAAGCGATATCTGGGCCCCTCGATGATTTGGTTTGACTTATGTGCCACGACCGGTCAGGACTGAATTAATGTGTTCAATTAAGTGTTGGATTAGTGTCTAAGTCCATAACTATAATTGGTATGTACTTGACCCGACTCGGCATGGTCCATTTGGGTTGCATGGCATCGGAACATTTGGATAGACCGTTTATGAGGAAAAGACATTTTGTGACATATTAATATATTATAAGTTCTAATATATTAATATGAAATCATGTTATTTAATTAGTATTGATCAAGAATTAATTTGGACTTAATTTAGTGATCAAAAAGAGACTAATTAAATATATGGGGATTGATTGTGTAAATCATTCATTCTTATATATGTGGGCTTATGATCCAAGATTCCTTTATGTTGGGTTTAACCCATGTGGTGATCCATGGATACTCCATGGAGGTTAAAACCCATGGAGCATAAGGAATGGGTAAAGTCATGAGTTACATGGTGTAACCCTAATAGCCACACTATATAAGAACCCCTTTAGTTCAAGAAATTGGCACTAGTGATACATATTTTGAGGGCTAGCCAATTTGAACATGTATGTCTTCTTCTCATGGTTATTCCAAGAGTTCATGATGTTGTGTGAACCATTTGAGGTGTCACACTTGGGGCACTAGGCTCTCAAGCTTCATGGAGTCAAGCAACAACAACAAGGTATGTATTCTATCTATTTTAGTATCCTAGTATCAATGTTTTGGTATGCTAGTTAGGATAATACCTTGGATAATCATATTTGCATGTATAATAGAGAAAACATAGATCCAAGGTATTTAGGGTTGCATGTACACTTAGGAGTGTTAGAATGCTCAAAACCCAACAGTGGTATCAGAGCCTAGGCTTGTTTTCAATTATACTTGATGCAAATTGCTGAAAAATGCTGAAAAAGTCGAATTTCGGGCATTCTGGGCACTGTACTCGCCGAGTCCACTGATGAACTCGCCGAGTACATGAAGAAAATCATCCTACTCGGCGAGTAGGTTGATACACTAGACGAGTAGGAGCCCCAGACAGCATATTTTCGAGGTTTTTGGCTAGAAATGGACTAGGAACATTACCCTAAGCTGTTTTTGGACTTATAAACTTGTTTTTGATGTGGTAATGTTCATGCTAATCCAATTTCAAAGATAATTGTCAATAGATTCATGTTTTGTATTAGTTTAGTGATTAGTCTAATTACATGAAAAAGTTTGATTTGAATTATCTTGTTCTTATGAGTTGCTTAGATTAATAGAAAAGTTAATGGATTATGTGTTTTCAATCCATTTTAATCTAAGATTTGATTCTAAAATGTGTTTTTGTAACTTGTCCTCAAGTTATATGAAAAGTCACATTTAAGTTTCATAAAACTCATAAAAGTTGGTAATGGTTACAAAAAATGAAGAGTCTTGTCCTCAAGTTATGGAGGTTCAAGAGTCACTTCATTAAGTAATAAAATGTGTAACCTTAATTAATTCCATAAATTACAAAATAAAGAAAAGTTACATTCTTTTATTAGTTTAAAGTCTTCCATAACTTGTCCTCAAGTTATGGAACTTGAAGAGTTTTTTAATTAAAACTAATTTAAACACATAAGTTATGGAATTAATTAGTTTTGAATAGTTTCAAAACTTGCCCTCAAGTTTTGGAATTTGAAAAGTTTCACTTATGAATACTTTAATTCCAAGTTAGCCCTTAGAATTTTAAAAGTTAAAATTCAAACCCTTATACTATTATTATAATTTTAATTATATAGATATGTATAAGATAAAGTCAATCTTACCGTTAGTAGGCCTCATTCACGAAGCCGGTCTATAAGGGGGGTATAAGGTTACTGCCTATAAAATGGCAGTTTAATGGGTTTCCACTCTCACCCACCGCTTCCTTGACTGGTGGAGGGTCGTTAGCCGAATGGGTAGGAAAGGACTATAATTCTCCCTTCATTAAAAGTATTAATGATAAATACTAAGTAACTAAACATTTATAAATTCCCAATTCTTAGTTACTTAGGAAAATGTGAAATTGGTGCTAGCCCATAAAATTACACTTTGTACCTTACCAAGTCGTTAGTGGAGCGTGTGTGGTTAACCGGCACACTAACATGGACTAGTAAGAGTGGCAAAGGGTAACTTAACTTTATTATAGATCGGTGGAGCGTGTTTGGTTAACCGGCACATCGATTAGGTAATATTGTTGAGGGTACCAAGTCAATTTATATGGTTATTCACACCTTGTTTGTGATCCTCGGCATCCCAGTCACAAACTTGAGAGGGCACAATCGAGATTCAAACATGCCATTGAAAGTTCAATGTATCTCAAAAGATCTAGGAGTTTCAAATCCAATTAAAACTTAATTATATTTCGTTTTTCATGGTGGAAATTGGTAAATCGTCATTTACCTACCTTCAACTATTTTATAACTTGGATTACGGCATCCCTCTTCCAGTTATAAATAGGTTGTTGGGTCCTAGCCTTAATATTTCATATTGGGTGTTATATTAAGGACTTTAAATCAACTCTCTTGAATATCTCCCAAAAGATGATCTTCCCAAATCTCTTGAAACAAGCTTTCCTAAATGAAGATGATGTCCCATGGAAATCATACTTCTTTCACCTCCTCCAATTATTCTCCCTAACCCACAAGTTCCTGAAAAGTTTAAGGTCACTCAAGCCCTATTGGCAAGCAAAGGTCTATGTGTGATCACATCTTGGAGATGTAGTCACATATTGACAAGCCGGGAGAGTTGGGTGTCAAAGTCTAGAGGAAGCTGATGATCAATCACTTTCTAAGTCACATAGTGAGTTCCTTTGGGACTCCTATGAAACAGACTATGACAAGACCCTTAATGATCTTATCTATTTGCTAAGATCAACTTCCTAAAACTTTATGGACATTGACAATGATGACATTGGATATCCAGTAAAGCTCTCTCTTCCCAATGGAAAGGGATCGGCCATAGTCAACTCGGTTGACCAAATGGTAAAGAGAACGGCTAAGTCTGAGATAGTCCCATTATCAAGGGTCTATTGCCAAAGAAAGGGGCATTGGTTGCGAAGCTGCCAAATTTACCTAAGGATATTAAAGTCAATAAGTTTGACTCTACTTCAGGTAAAGTCCACTATCTAACTCTGCTAAGTTTCTATTCTGAGATTCTTGATACATGATGTGACTGGGTCACATGTTGATGTTTTAAGAATCAAAGGAAAAGTGAAGAAACTTAAAGAAAGAATATGCTGAATCTGATGGCATAGATGGATTTCTATCGCATGGTTTGAAGATCGGATTCTTGAGCTACTTCTTAAGAGTTATGATATATTGCTTAGGAATAAATAACAACAAAGTTTTCATGTGCTTTTGCATTGTAAGGATAGTTTTTCCGCAAAGTTTTAAAATAAAGGAAAAAAAAATTTTGATTTTATTTATTTTAAAATATCCTTACAATGGCATTTGTGAAAATTTTTGTTGCTTATAAGATTCCATTAAGAGCAAGAGTGGAAATATGAATTTGATTCTTTCATTTGTGGTAGTGTCTAAATTTACCAAATAAGGAAAGATTCTCATCACCTAAGTTTCAGTTGGATAGAAACTTGGAATCATGCGAGTTGTATAGCATGATGAATAAGAACTTTCAAGCATTGGAAAAATTAAGACTAACTACTTGTTCACATGGATGTGTGAGTCAAGTAAAGGATCGAGTACACATTCTTGTGCACTGATCAAGCCCACCACAAATAATCGTTAAGACTATTCGTCATTATTTACTAAAATTCAGTAAATATGGTTATACTTACAAGCTTAAGTGTAATTCTGAGACATTGGAAAAGGTTTCAATGTATGGCAGAGCGAATAAGAAGAATCAACTTAGGCAGAAAGATAAAAGTTTCTCAAATCTGAAAAGATGGGAGAGTACTTTAGTATCATGTTATATAATCATCTTAATGATTAAGAGACCTTATCGCAATTCATCCTCTAAGTGCATTCTAGTAGCTAAGAAGAGGAGCTATGAATTGTTGAAGTGGTTAAATCAAGAAGATGATTTATACTTCGTTCCAAAAACAATTCTTAGATTTATACTCTAAGATTGTAACTTGAGTGACATGTCTTAAAGAAGGTTTAAAACACTTGTCAAATGTAAGAGTAAAAGTTTTCTACTCTTGTACATTTGAAATTGGTAAGTTGTGATGTTTTGGATAAAACAAAGACCAACTAAGGCCAATTGTGTGAAGTGTTTGTCCTGATTAGAATCCACACTATCTCTTGAATATCTTACAAGAAAGTCTTATATGTCAAGAGGACAGTGGGAGTCTTAAAAGTCTTGAAAGTCTCAAGAACTAATCAAGAATAAACCTGAAGTTCTTCACTAGCACACGACTTGAGGTTTATAACCCATGGTGTTGACATATTTTGTGCCCATTCCAGTTAAAGTTGGCTTTACATATGAGTTCTTAGAGTTCTCAATTGCTTGCACAACAACTTGGAAGCAATGGCAGGCCCTTGAGCTGCCAAATGGCAAGAATTTAAGATTCCACAAGTTTAATCCATATAAGTGTGGCTTTGTCAGTAACCTTGTCTTGTGATTATGGTTTTGACAAAATTCATATGGATAGGAACTCATACACCATTAAATTTAAGTGTCATAAGGTTTCTCTCCGATTCATGAAAATGATGGTGAGGAAACACTTTCACTATGTAGATTTTAGCTAGATAGCAATTGTGATATTTGCATTCTCAAAGTCGTTAGTGGAGCGTGCGTGGTTAACCGGCACACTAACATGGACTTGTGAGAAGTGGCAAAGGTCTAAACAATTGAGACTATGATTACGACATCCCTTTTCATAGTTCTTAAAATTGTTTAGACACACAAGCATGCTATCTAAGGAAAGGTGTATGTTTTTTGATAAAGTTTTATCAAAGCAATCTAGTATCAGAAATCTGAACTTTGGTAAGAAAGTCAATAAAGTATTGATTTCTAGAAGTCCAGCTGATTTCTGATTACATGTCAAAGCTAGTGGGAGCATAAGTGTTATGCTAATAATCATCATGTTACTGGGAGCATGATAATTATGATAAAGGTTGCAAGTTAGCAATGTTAATTATAGAAAACAAAAGTTTCAATTCGTGAGGCTGCAGGGGTTGAAAAAGTTATTTTGCTATAATTAAGGGAGAGAAAATTATACTTCATTTCAATTCTAAAAGCTTAGATTGAGATTTTAATCGTATTTAGTCAAGGATATATATATGAATTTCATGTTGGAATGGCTCAACATAAGGAAATTCTATATATGGGTCCATTATTTGCGTTCTAAAATTCGATTATGATTACGGCATCCCTTTTCATAATCTGAATTATGAGAACTTGGCAAATAGAAATGGAAATGTTATAGCAAAAGACTGGTTTAGTCTTTATGTGAGACATCATGACTCGTGTCCCATATGCTTCGGATATAGGATCGATTACATGTGCTATATTTATCCTTTCTAAAATTTTCCAAATGCCTGGGGCATTAAGAAGGGAAAAGGTCTAGAACTGGATATGACTAAAAGGATTAAGCAATTGTCGAGGACAATCTAAGTTTTACCAAAGATTGGTTGCTCAAGGACAGTTGGAAGTATAGTGTTAATTCTGGAAGGACCATATTGACATAATCTGTAAGGAGGCAACTCTTGTTCAGAAGTGATAGTCAAAATGGAATATGGAAATGTTTTAAAGTTGGAAATTATTCAATCTGTGTAAGATTAGGAAACTTAATGCAAGAAGGATGTTTCCAAGGAATTGATCTCCTTGGAATGCTCTGTAATGGTTGTTGTCAAGTCTTTCTGACTCTGTGCATAATCATTACAGGAGGATCAATGCATATAAGTTTAGAATCTAACAGATTTCAGTAAATGGCATGAATTTGGAATTCTTGTATTTGCAGTAAGGATATGGGACTGTGAAAGAGGATCATTGGAGTTATGTTCAATTGATCTAATTCACAAAGTGAAGATCATAGACAAACATAGTATGCATACTTGGTGTATGGCATGACTAGTGTTTAGAAAACATAGAGTACATGCTTGGAGCATGGGACAACTATTGTTTTAAATTCAAGAATAAAGTTGATAGCTGAAACAGTATACAATGAATAATGTGTAATCATATGGTGATAAATAAAAGGTGTTTTATTTATGTTCATAGGTTTTGATACCATATTAGATTCTATTATTATTGTGTTGCATTTTGCATGTTTTGACTTCCAGAATAACTAGGTCGTTCTTCCTGATTGACTAAGTTATTCAAACTATCCACAGTCGGTCATATGTTGGAAGTAGATATGAATCAAGACTATCATGGGTTGGCTTGTAGAGGTCTAAGATGTTGGACAAGGGGCTACAACACTCATGAGTGCTCATAAGTTCTGAGTATTGGATTCAACCCGCGCTCATTGGAATCACTTCATGGATTTTATCATGAGTGATCATGAGACGATAATATCTTATATTCTTCAAACCTAGAGATATGAGTTGTTACTATGAGTTGGTTGTACATTGATTGCACGAAAACGCATTCGGTAACTCCGTGTTATAAAACGTGCCTTTGTGTATGATTCAACAAGTAGTAGAACAAGCCATATGAGTCGAAGTTTATCCATTCCGTTTACCTTCGGGATAAAAGCGATATCTGTGGGCCCCTCGATGATTTGATGATGACAAATGGAAGTGCTCGGCCGAGCCAGGACTGATTTGATTTGTTCAATTAGTCAGTCGTCATAAATCGGAAATCGGGAAACAACAAATGGACAGAGAGAATGATTATAATCCATGTCTCAGTCCATATGATATCTAGAATGGAGGAATATATGATCCCTTATCTAATGGACAAGTCATTGACAAAGGTCAGAGTTCATCTACAAGGTCAGAGTTCGACAGCGGCTTTTGAGAGCTACGATTGCCAGTTGGTTCCTGAAGTCATACGCAATAATAGTTTTAGACTTATCCAAGTGGGAGACTGTTGGATTAGTGTCTAAGTCCATAACTATAATTGGTATGTACTTGACCCCACTCGGCATGGTCCATTTGGGTTGCATGGCATCGGAACATTTGGATAGACCGTTTATGAGGAAAAGACATTTTGTGACATATTAATATATTATAAGTTCTAATATATTAATATGAAATCATGTTATTTAATTAGTATTGATCAAGAATTAATTTGGACTTAATTTAGTGATCAAAAAGAGACTAATTAAATATATGGGGATTGATTGTGTAAATCATTCATTCTTATATATGTGGGCTTATGATCCAAGATTCCTTTATGTTGGGTTTAACCCATGTGGTGATCCATGGGTACTCCATGGAGGTTAAAACCCATGGAGCATAAGGAATGGGTAAAGTCATGAGTTACATGGTGTAACCCTAATAGCCACACTATATAAGAACCCCTTTAGTTCAAGAAATTGGCACTAGTGATACATATTTTGAGGGCTAGCCAATTTGAACATGTATGTCTTCTTCTCATGGTTATTCCAAGAGTTCATGATGTTGTGTGAACCATTTGAGGTGTCACACTTGGGGCACTAGGCTCTCAAGCTTCATGGAGTCAAGCAACAACAACAAGGTATGTATTCTATCTATTTTAGTATCCTAGTATCAATGTTTTGGTATGCTAGTTAGGATAATACCTTGGATAATCATATTTGCATGTATAATAGAGAAAACATAGATCCAAGGTATTTAGGGTTGCATGTACACTTAGGAGTGTTAGAATGCTCAAAACCCAACATTAAGTTCTATGTCATACAAATCAGAGATCGAGAAACAAACTGCCGGACAATAAGTATGACTATGTTCAATGTATTTGTCTGCACGATATCTAGAACGGAGGATTATAGGATCCCTTATCTAAAGGACAGGTTACTGATAAGATCAGAGTTCGACAACGTCTTTGAGAGCTACGATTGCTAATCGGATCCTAAAGTCGTACCTGCATTTATAGTTACTAGACTTATCCAAGTGGGAGACTGTTGGATTAGTGTCTAAGCCCGTAACTATATTTGGTATGTACTTGACCCGGTTGTGCATGGTCCTTTTGGGTTGCCTTCACCGAAGCAACTGGACAGGATGATTTATGGAGAGAGAGAGAGAGAGAGAGAGAGTTTATTATGGTTTATTAATATATTATATGAATAATATATTAAAAGAGAAATCATATAGTTTAATTAATATTGGTCAAGAATTATTTGAGAATTAATTATGTGGCTGAAAGAGATTAATTAAATAAGGGGGACTGGAACTGTCAATTATAAGATAACTGATTTTGGGCTGTGAATCCTTTTGGAAATAAAGGGGACGAAATCTGGAGTGGAAGCCCACTCTAATTTTGTCCAAGGGGCCTTATTCTAGAAGGTTTCCTGAAGCTGCTTAGCGCCTAAGTTATCCAATTAGGGTTTTGACTGAAACCCTAGCAGCTCAGCTGTTAAGGAACCCCTAGGGCTACAGATTTCGGCCACTTGATAAACCATAGAGTTACTATAGCCGAAATTGTGCCTCCTCCTCCCTCTCTTCTAGATCATCTTCTTGCTTTGGTGTTTGTAAGCCATTAGTGGTATTATACTTGTGATACTAAGCTCTTGAAGATTGAAGATTCTTGCAACTATTGAAAGGTATCATCTAAACTTGTTTTATTATAGATCTCGTTTTTCATAGTATGCTAGATTAGGGTTTGCAAGCTTTGGATAAATTTGCATGTACAATAGAGAAACCTGGATTCAAAGCTTTAGGGTTTTGCATGTGCACATAGGATGTTCTTTTGCTCAAAACCTATCAGATACCACATATAAAAAAACCCAAAAACAAAATAATTAAAAACCTAGAAAACGACAATTTAGTTCTTACAAAAAATGAAAAAACGTAAGTTTTTTAGTTTGGTTTCCGATTTAGTCAAAAACGAACAGAATCAAACTATGCATATTAGAAAATTCAAATAGTTTTCCAACTAAATTTACAGATTTGGGTAATTTGGAACGCCACTAATTAATTATATAATCTAAAAAGGTTAATTAAAGTTTTAGTATGAAAAATATTATTACTCCTAAATCATGTTGGCTTGAGGTGGTTTTCATGTGTTATGAACTTTAGTATTAGGTTTAGCGTTACGAGTCAATTGTATATCTAATTCTTGGTGTTGTTTAGCTTATTGATGTTGAGGCTAGGTAGTTGTTAGGGATTTGAAGTTACTGGTCTCTACTTAATCCAAAGAAATATAACAACAACACAAATCGGTATAAAAATATAAATCTCAATAGTAAATGAAATCCGTTGATATATTTCCCAACTCTCAAAAAAAACTAATAGCCTTTATAAACTAATTTCTGAAAGAATATATTTCCACCCGTATATATATATATATATATATATATATATATATATGTGTGTGTGTGTGTGTGTGTGTGTGTGTGTGTGTGTGTGCGCGCGTGCGCATCCGTGCGTGTCTCTATGTCTGTGTCTGTCTGTCTATGTTTGTCTCTGTCTCTATTTGTGTCAATTGAAGACAACTACCTTGAAATTTAAGGAAACAAAATTTGGATCGTCGAATATATATTAAACGGTGGGGATTATGTTGGTGGTGGTCCCTGTGAAATGCTTACGACCAATTAGAATTGTGTTTAACATGAACAGTTTTTTAGAAATTATGTACAACCCGTTATAGCTCATTTTACTCTCCTAAATAATTCACACAGATCAAACTTCTTTTACAATCCACTAAAACCCATTTTTTGTAATTCATTTACACTTCAGCTTTCTTTCTCAAACCACAGATGTCTCGGAAACCATTTGCTTCAAACCCTTCTCCCTCCAGCCTCTTTCAAGTGGAGGATCTTTTCCACTAGACCTTCAAACCCTAGACTTCAGCAATAACGTTCACCATCACAATACCTCACCACAGCCACGCCCTGACCACACTTCATCTCGGCCAGCATTGCACCCACCCACCGACCTATTTATTCACTGTGAAACCGTGACGGTGGATCTGGATCACTCAACCTACGCATTCACCGTGAAACCCCAACTGGAAGATGATAATAGATGAAAATCCATGGCTGGAGGTTAGTTCTTCTCGCTAATCTTTTATTTTCTTCAGAAATTTTTTCATTTCACTAATATTTTTATTTAATGTTTTAATTTCATAAATTTCTCTTTGACTTTGATAACAAGAACTTATAAAGATTGATGGTTGAGTTTCTTATCTTCCCAGTGAGAAAGAACCCACATTGCATAAACAATCAACAATAAATCACCCACTAACTCAAGTATCATTTTGTTTCATATATTATTCATGATATGTTTTTTCCCTAGATCTTGGGTTTGTTTGTGAAGTAGAGTATGAAGGAGATGAAAGAAATTCTCCCAATATTTCCCATAATAGGGTTGAACATGGATGAGGTTTCACACTATTTTCTTGATTTGCATTTTCTATGAGATTTGTGTTTAAATCTTAGAAATGCTAACAATTTAAAGATTGGAGATGGTAGGATTATGTAACAACTAATATCATTTTACACATCTTCGTTTACATACTCATGTAGTGTATAACCACATAAATACACCAACCACCCTATGTGTAACAAATCAAAATACATTCATCAATTACAGTTCACAACTCTAATGTTAGAACTGTACAACAACTAAACATGGTTTACGACTACTCAAGCCACCATTAGACTCAACAATGGATTTACGACTAAACTACCATTTTCTTTAATAATAATAGCACTGGATTTAAAACTACTCAAACTATCATTAGGCTCAATAATAATAACAATGGTTTTATGGTTACTTAAGCCGCCATTTAATTCGTCTCCAAGTACGTGTTATGTGATCTTTAATACTCCTCAAATTCTAGTTCACTATCACTCGTATAACTCAAAACCTTAACTTCATAATGGCATTAAACTCTTTTACACCTTTGAATATTGCAATCAAGGAACTCGTTGTGAGGCTCACAAAATTCGTTGATTGTCGTCACAAAACTCGTTATGTCTCGCCTCACTCGATATAAACATATCCAACTATAGCATTCAATCATTATCAACTTATAGTGCCTATTGGCCATGATTTTCAATTGTCGGAATGGATATTACCACAAGGTATTTTTTATATGGGTTTCTATTCTCGTTGGGTATTGTCACAAGGAACTCGTTATGTGACTCGCCACTCTGTCTCTCTCTACATCGTGCCATGATAAATAACTATCGATAACAACCATTTATATATATATATATATATATATATATATATATATATATATATATATATATATATATATATATATATATATATATATGTATATATATATATATATATATTGAAACGGCAAATGATTCAAAGGAAGCCTCTACCCAATATTTCAGAGTAGACCCCGAGTTCGAACTCCGCAAAGCGGGCAAACCCAGCCCCAAGGGGATTTCTAGGGAAAATTCCCCCACACATGGGGCATATTTGCAGGAGGCGCACAAATTGTGCTTTACCGGGTTTGGAACCCCGACCTCAAACCCACATGCGGATGTAAACCCAATGCATCAAGCCATTTGAACTGGCCATCACTTATATATATATATATATATATATATATATATAATATTTCCTTAAACAACTCATAAATAAGATTTAACTATGAATCTTAATTACACCAACTCATTAAGTTCTATAGCAATACTTTGTTACATATCTTAGTTATGAATTAACACACAATCAAGCTCATTAACTTGTACATCTCAGTTATGAATTTACACACTCAAGCTCATTAACTTGTATATATAAGTTATGAAATAACACACAGTCAAGCTCATAAACACGTTGTTTACACTTTTATCCATCATTTTTCATGAAAATCCATAGCATACTCGATTATCATGGTTATGGTTCATAGACGAAAATTTTAACTAAACTCTTGTAAGTGGATTTTAGCAAGGAAATTGAAGGTTTATTCTTAATTAAGGAACGATCTCACTCTTGAAGACTTCCTTTAATCTCCCCTTAATCCTCCTTCAAAATCGAGTTTGTTCGTGGCTTTGACTTTAGGAAAGAGTAGGAAAATAAAATGAGGGTTTGATTAATCCTCTGTGTTTATATTTTTTTTCTGTCTGCAAAGAACGCATAGCGTTTTGTCTGTGGACATGTCGTGTCCCTCGTCATCACTTTTATTTACATCATCGTACTACCTCATGTGTCGCGTAACCCTTTGCCTATGCATGCCGTTCACAAATTGTTTTACTCTTTTTAATACTTTGAGTATTTTCAATAATTCACCAACACCATTCTCGTTAGCAATTGGCAATACGTTATGTAGTATTTCACTTGTACTATCAAAAAATTACATCTCTTGTCATAATACCCGCAATGAGAAACAGGTGTCACAACTTACAAGTGTTTACAAAGTATAATCAAACTCTTTGATAGTCAAAATGATCATCATATTGTTTCTATTAAAAGGTTTAGTAAAAAAGTGTTCTTGTAGTTCATAACAGTAATCAGTTTTAAGCAGATGATCGTTTTGAATCATGTGATTGTTCACACTAATTATTAGGACTAGGTTTAATGACTTGCAAGTTTATCTGATATCAAGCTTTCCTTATATATGATCAAAGAGAATGACGGTTCAAGCTCCCACGCAATCACAAAGTACAAGGCGGTGCTACCAAAAAAATTCAAGGAGATGTTAGCACCCTGGTTTAAGTTCATTCTAATTTTTAGTGCACCCAAGGCGTGTATTTTTGAATCATTTCTAAGTTATATTTTGTGGTATTGGTGTAGGTACTTGACACTCTACCCGAGATCCAAGAATGGCATATGCAGTACGAGAAGTAGAAAGGTAGCTTCTATAGTTGCAACATCTGCAGCCCCCCACCCCCACACATTGCCTGCAGGGCTTTAGACGATCTTACTTTCCTTTTTTAGTTCTTTGTTTTTGATAATTTGTTTTTTTAATCCATCAAAAAATTTATGTTTCTGTTAGATGGAATGTATCTTATTAATATTTTTGTGTATTATTTGTGGCAGGAGTATCCAAATCCACTCCAAGATAACCATACATTGGTTAAGTAAGTCGCTAATCTTGGCCCCTTTAAAGTTTTCCCTCTTTGTTTTCAAGGTTAAATTTAGCACAGAGTTGATTCTTATATTATCTTTGTGAACTTTGATCGTGTTTTGTAGATGTGGATGACACTATTGCTCAAATTAACAGGAACAGAACTTTGGTGCCTAACTGCCTTTAAAGAATTTCTCATATTTTGTTTCTTCTTTTGGGAATGACAGTAGATGAGGACAATTACACTACTGATCAAGGGATTATACAGAAACCATATGGTAAACATATAGGTGAGCTTATGAGAAATACAACTTTCCTATCTTCATAGGAATCAATGGTGTTAGAAATTGGGTAGGGTTTATAGTGGAGATCTGGATACCCCTTGGATCGTGTAATCACTTTCCAAACTTATATTTCTACGCTATGTCCAGGTTACAAGAAACTCAACCTAGGATAATCCCAAGGGGAAAATTATGAATTTAGGCATAGAAAATGTAATCCAAATTGCTAGAAGATTCTGAGTTTGTATGAAGGAACGAGAGCTAAAAGAGTCATCTCCCCTTCAAAGAGAAGAGTTGTTTATATAGTAAATGAAATGTAGGGTTTCAATATTAGGGTTGGCCGTCATCGGATTCTTTGGAAACAAATCAAGGGTATCCAAATTAATGAGGAAGCGAATCAAGGGTATCCAAATTAATGAGGAAACAACTCCGAAATTAATAAGGAAATCAATGGTTACCAAAACTGATGAGATTGGTCAATTTTACCATAATTACACATCTTCTAAATTAGTTAGCAGAATCACGAAGTTAATGGCATAATCAGTGGTTACCAAAATTGATAAAATTTATCAATTTTACCATAACAACCCATTAGAATTTGGTTTTTCCATAATGTAACTAATTCAAATTTCCGAAGATCTTTTTGGGGTGCTGCCCCCAAACCCCGTGTTTCTGTCGTATCGGCTTATAATTCGATCTTATATATGCATGCACTCCACATTCACCAAACATATAATATAGAGTACAAACGATAAGCCCCTTAGCTCACATTTAGTTCCAATTACACAAAATGTCATGGTGACACTAAAATCACCAACAATCCTCCCCCATTTTAGTGTAACCCTTGAACAAACATAACATTATCAAAACAAAACCAAACCGGTACATAATGAAAAAGTCGCAAAGTTTGAGTTTCCACTTAGTATCATACTCTTACAAATATTTGATAATCAGGGTTTTCTAAGAATTGAACCCATCAACCTATTTGAATACCAGAAAGTAAAATACATACTAGTTTATTGAAATTTCTAGCAAAATACAACTTGACACTATTATTAAGCCGCGTGTCCTAATCCTCTCATGATCGTATCAAGGCCAAGTCCACAACCTCTTGAAATGCAGCTACATTTAACAATCACGGAGGTAACTCCTTTCCATGTATCTGCACATACATTTAATCAAAGGAATTATTAAGAACTTAAACTTCAACTTGGTCAACTGCATAACCGAACACATTACCTAGGATGTATACTTCATGTGTTCCAATCTATAAGTGTGAGCTTTCCACATTGAATTCAGCTCCTAATGTCATATTATGAAGGAATTGGGTGTCTCGCCATTACAGAATTTAGATGGACTTTAATCTCATCCCAATCACAGACTTGTGCACTAAGTCTCTTGACAAACCCTTAGTCAAATGATCTGCCAAGTTACGTTGCGATTTCACAAACTCAATTTAAATTACACCATTCATGATTAGTTCTCTAACTATACTATGTCGGACACCTAAGTGTCAACACTTGTCATTGCACACTTGAGTATAGGCCTTACCCAAAGTGGCAACGTTTTCACAACGGATAGAAATAGGTGTTATCGGTTTAAACCACAAAGGAATATCGTATACTAAGCTGCTAAACCATTCAGCCTCTTTACCAACATAATCTAATGCAACAAACTCATATTCCATTGTTGAGTTTGTAATGCAAGTTTGCTTCTTGGAAGCCCAGGAAATGGCACCTCCCCCAAGCAAGAATACCCAACCAGTCGTTCAGGAATGATCCTCCAGGTTGGTTATCCAACTTGCATTAGAATTTCCTTCCAAACCCGAATGATATACCAAGTAACTCAATCCATAATCCATGGTTCCCTTGAGATACTTAAACACTCTATTCACTGCTTGCCAATGTTGAGCATTAGGATTTTTAGTGTACCTGCTCAATTTTCCTATAACGAAAGCAATATATGGCTTGGTACTTGTTATTGCATACATCAAACTACCAATGTCTTTAGAGTAATCCAATTGTGAAATAGTAGTTCATGCATTGTCCATCAATTTCACACTTGGATCTATAGGAGTGTTCACAGGAGAACAAACGGTAAAATTAAATCGCTTGAGAATTTTCTCAATATAATGACTTCGAGTCATTACCAGGCCTTTCTTCATCCTTTTAATTCTTATTCCAAGAATTATATCAGCCTCTCCCAAATCTTTCATGGAAAACTTAGATGATAACAATTTCTTTGTTTCATCCACTTGATTTTGGTCGGTACCGAAAATCAGCTTGTCATCTACATATAAGCAAATGATCACTCCGGCACTAGTAGCATCATCAAATCTACTATAAACACATTTTTCAAAGATTTGATGCCATTATTTAGGCGCTTGTTTCAGCCCGTGCAAAGATTTGACAAGTTTACAAACCATATGCTCTTTACCGGGCATAATGAAACCTTCTGGTTGTTTCATGTAAACTTCCTCGTCAAGTTCACCATTCAAAAAGGTTGTTTTCACATCAATTTGATGAATGACTAGATTGTGGATACTTTCCAAGGCAATCAACAATCTAATAGTAGTAATACGCGCAACCGGAGCATACGTATCAAAATAGTCAACATTGAGTTTTTGTCTAAAACCTTGACTGACTAACTGGGCTTTGAACTTTTCAATAGTCTCATTAAAATTCATTTACTTTTTGAAAATCCATTTGCAACCAGGTGGTTTAGAACCTTGAGGCAAATCAGTTAACACCCAAGTGTTATTTTCAAGAATTGATGACATTTCATCATCAATTGCTTCCTTCCAAAATATTACATCTCGAGACTGAATGGCCTCTTGACATGTATTTGGATCATCCTCAAAACTATAACAATAAGAGTATTGAATACCCTCCTCATCCCTTGTTCCTTCCACCAAGTACATTTGGAAGTCGGAACCGAAATTTTTCGGAATTTGGCATCTTTTGCTTTTTCGTAGCTCTTGTGTTTCTAGTTCAGTAACACCATCTGAACTTCTGGATTTTTCACTTCATTAGTGCCAAAAGTCAGATCCTTAGGCCTTTAAATAGATAAAAAGCGCATCACATCAAAAATTGCATATCGTGACTCGATAACGGTGTTAACCGATGCTGAATCATTAGATTCAATTACATAGAACCAATATGCCTTGGAATGTTCAAAATATCCAATAAATATACAATCTATTCCATGTTCTCCCAAATTTGTCCTTTAGGCTCAGTTTGTTTTACAACTCCCCGACATCCCCAAACCCGAAAATAGCTTAAATTCAGCTTTTTCTTAAACAAAAGTTCATATGGGACAGATTTGTTCTTTTTATTTGGAACCATATTTAATAAATAGCAGTCCGTTAACATGGCCTCTCCCCATAATCCATTACTCAATCCCGAGTATGACAGCATCGAGTTTACCATTTCCTTTAAAACTCGATTTTTGTGTTCATCAATTCCATTATCTTGGGGCGAATAAGGTGCCGTGGTCTCACGAATGATAACCACTGATTGGAAGTATATGGGATCCATATATTCACCTCCCCTATCAGTCCAAAGACACTTAACCGGATTGCCCAATTGTAATTCCACCTCGTTTTTCTATATTTTGAATTTATCTAAGGCTTCATCCTTAAAATGTAACAAATACACATAGAAAAACTGAGGGCATTCATCAATGAAGGTGACTACATACTTTTTATTTCCCAAGGAAGTAGTGGAGTGAAAATCACACAGGTCACTGTGTACAAGTTCCAAAATAGCCAAATTTCTAGTGATACTAGGAAATGGATGTTTTGTCACTTTTGTAAGCATGCATGTTTTACATTTATCAGAAGTAATGTCAAATGCTGGAATTAATCCATCTTTTGACATCTCATGCATCCTTCTAAAACTGACATGACCTAATATTACATGCCAAAGAATAGATTTATCAAAATTAGAAGTAGAAGATACACATGCAGAATTTTGAACAGGTAATGATTTGTCAACAATACTCAAACGAAACATTCTATTATATAAATATCCAAAACCAATAAACGGTCCAGCTCGAGATAAGATGAACTTATTCGACTCTATAACTTGTTTAAAACCATAAGAATTCAAACAACTAGAACTAACAAGATTCTTTCGAATCTTAGGAACAAATAAAACATCAAAAAGCCTAATAGTATTTCTATAAGTAATTCAAGACTCAAAACACTGACACCACAAATAGGTATAAAATAATCGTCTCTCATTTTCAGCATTGATTCATCATGAAGCGGCGTTAATGTTTCAAACAGTCGTTTATCCTTGCATACATGGTTCGTTGCCCCAGAGTCGATCCACCAAGCAACATCGTCATCCTGTACATTGAATGATTCAGTAATAAGTGAAACATAATAAACATAATTTTCATTAGAATTATCAAAGTTAGTCAAAAACTGACCTCCTTTAACTTGGCCCGAAGACCCGTTCACACTTCCATTGGCTCCACTGTTTCCAGCACCATTATTGTTATTATTTTAGCTTAAGTTCACATGATAATCATACTTGTAATGCCCCATCTTGTTTCACCTCCAACAAACCAATCCTTTTTTCTTTTTGTTGGAGTTATTTGGGACATCTTCCTGCTTACGTTTGCCATGTCCTTTATGTTTCGGGTTCATGGCTTTATTTTCAACCATATGAACAGAGGGTTGTCCAGATTCAACTTTCCCTTTGGTTTTATAATATTTGTCGAATTCCTTCGTATGATGTGACAACCCGGAACTTCTATCTTGTACAATTAGCCAATTCAGTCAATGTTAAACTCGTTTCTGTTGTCTTTTAGCACTGTTAAGGGTTCGTTTAAGTGTTCTAAGCTTGAGTACAACCAAGATTGAGATTAGGAATGAGTTATCAAGTCGTAAAGTAGCAAAATCGAGCCATACACACTCTTAGGAGGAGTGTACGGCCGCACACATGGGTGTACGGCTGTACACCCCCCCTCATGGCCGCACACTCACCCCTATATAAAGGTAGACCTCCTTCCATTCATTCTTTTCCTCTCTTGGCTGCACACTACTCCTACTCTCTCAAGTTTCTTCAACCGTGACCTCTTCAAGGCTTCAAAACGTGAGTAATCCATCCTTATCTTGCTATACTTGAAGGACTTCTTGATTCATGCCTTGGTTCATCAAATTCCATCATGTTCCTCACCCTTTGAAGGAGTACAGCCGCACACCCCTTTGTACGGCCATACACCCCCTTAAAGGCTCTCCAAAGTGAGAGTTTGACCCTTATATTCAAGTTGGACATGATCCTAGTCTTGATACACCTTAAAGTTGACGACTTGGGCATAAACATGAGGAGTGTACGGCCGCACACCCCTTTGTACGGCCGCACACACACCTTGTGTCCACAAACCCACTTTGATGATCTTTATTGGCCTCAAACTTGCACTACAACTAAACATGGACCTAGGACACTTCATAGATGCTAGTTAGAACCTTGGAAACACCTCAAAGACACATCCCATCATGAGTGTACGGCCGCACACTCATGGGCCTCACACCCATGGCCGTACACACCCTTAGGGTGATCGTACACCTCCTTCACTCAATCCCATATGGTTCTAACACCTAGTTCAAGTGTTTCCAAGTCCCTAGAGTGGTTTCCCATCATGTCTAGTAGTGAAATACCCTAATTTGACTCCTATATGTACTATTACATGTTATAGGATACAATTGTGTTCGAGGCTTCACTTGACACTCGGCATCCCATATCGATCTCTAGTACAAACCACTCACTCAAGGTGAGTTCATACCCCTACGCTTTTATGATTTTTAAACGTTTTCAGGGGGGATACAAGCCAAACACAAATGTTTTTGTGAACTAATAAAGGACTTTTAACAAGTATAAAACTCATGCAATTGATTCAGACAAACGATTTTCATATTTGTATAAAATATTTAGATATCTTCTCACTTTTGTACTATGTTGAGCATAAGGGATGTTTTCAACTTACAACCAAAATTGCATAGTTTTTCAGGTTCAACATTCACATCATATACATGTAAACTATAATAGGTATAGTTTGGGGTTTTCAAAACCTAACTTTTACGAATTCAGAAGTTATTCACCACTAAACATGTAAACTATGGCAGATTTAGTTTATGGTATTTTTTACTACAAGGGCATGGCATTTCATAATTATTTAAGCATAATTATTACCATATACCGCATCCAATGGATTCTAATACAAGAAAACACTTTAGAATTACTTGTAAACTAGATTGTACAACATTGTGAGGCTCTACTTCAAAACTGTACCCTTAGGTGTACTGAATTAAAACCTATCGTAGTATAACCAGAGTCTCCTGGAGGGAGAGCGTAAGATTTGTGAATAGATCTATTCGGGATTGACAATCCCACACCTGAACTGCTAGCTACAGTTAGGCAGGCATGCCTGGGGTGACAAATGTCATTTAACCAACACTTGAAGAACGTTGTAAAGGTCTCTAGGTCATACCAAGCATGGTTATACGACTCACATTAAGTATAAACTAATCATTTGTTTACGAGATTTCACTCTTCAATGGTTTTATTTGAAGTAATAAACCTAATATACATATTGGTGTTAGCCAGGGTTTTCACACTATATGATACTTACATTACTGGGGGTAGCCAGGGATTTCATGCAAGTACTTTCAGATATAAGAACTGAATTTAATAACGAACCTACCATGGGCCTTAGGGTTTAAGGCTACTTTTCATTATTTAAGAAAATATTGGATTTTCATGGAAACATGCAAACCTTTCTACAAATTTATAAATGGATTTTACTACATAACCTCGCTTATGAACTCACCAGCTTTATGCTGATACTCTTTCAAAACTGCTTGTATTCTCAGGAAATCAATAGACAGGTATCTCCTGGATTTTTGAGAAGCTGGAGCAACCGGAGTCTTGTCTTTATATTTTGCTTACATTTTTAATGTATTCAAACAAGTTTTAAACAGATGTAAACCTTTTTCATATATGTATTTGTTGGATTAGTCTCTAAGTCCATAACTATTTTGGTATGTACTTGACCCGATTATGAGCATGGTCCTTTTGGGTTGCCTTCACCATAGCAATATGTAGGATGAATTAAGGAGAGAGAAAGGTTTAATTATGATTTATTAATATATTATAAGAATAATATATTAAAGGAGAAATCATATAGTTTAATTAATATTAGTCAAGAATTAATTTTGTGACTAAAAGAGATTAATTAAATTAAGGGGACTAATATTGTAATTATAAGATAGTTACAAAGTTGGGCTTAGGATCCATTAGATGGCAATGGACGAATTCTATATGGAGGACCATAAAGAAATCGTCCAAGGGCCTTCTGGAATGGTCCATTGGACTGCTTAGGGCTTAAGCAGTCAGATTATGGTTTCCTAGTTGTAAACCCTAATAGCCTACATGTATATATAGGACCCCTATGCCCCAAAATCGTGGACAAGAGTTCCTCTAGGGTTTCCAGCCGTTTTTTTGGTGCCTCCTCTCTCCTCCCTCTTCATCCAAGTTGCTTAGTGGTGTTTGTGACTCCATTAGAGGTGCAACACTTGAGGCACTAAACTTTCTGAAGCTAATCAAAGCAAGGATTGATTGTTATTGCTATATAACAATCAAAGGTAATTACTAAACCCTTATTTCAGTTCTTATTTGATAGATCTAGGGTTTGTAAGTCTTGGATTCATTGCATGTACAATAGAGAAACCTAGATCCAAGCATTAGGGTTTGTATGAGCACATAGGATTGTTCTTATGCTTAAAACCCATGAGTGGTATCAGAGCTTTGATTGGTTTTTGTTGTATGTGATGCAATTGTCCTTGCCAAAACACAAGATAATTACCAATTGATTAGATAATAAACTCCTTATATGATTAAAATTGATTATTTGTATTAATTGGGTAACTTATCTTGCAAGAAATTGAATTAGGTCAAATATAGATAATCACTAAATTAATTGTTTGATTTATATTATTTGTTATTTGATCCCTAGTAAGTTTGAATAGTTTCAAATTACTCCCCTTTAGGTTTTATAGTTTAAATTTGAACTTAAAAGTTTTGTTTTTTGAAATTGAAATAGTTTCAAAACTTGCCCTCAAGTTTTGGAATTTAAAATTTTGATTAATAGTTTAATTATGTAATATTTAAATTCTAAAACTCTAGTATTTTGAAAAGTTCAAATTACACCCTCATGGTTTTGTTAAGTTAATTAAAAGTTTAATTAAAAGAGAAAGTTAATAAAACCACCTAGTATTTTAAAAGTGTAAAATACACCCTATACTATATATATGTAACATTAAAAGTCTAATATTATATATATATGAGTAAAGAGTCAGTCTTACCGTTAGTAGGTCTCATTCACGAAGCTGGTCTATAAGGGGTGTTTAAGGAAATTGCCTATAAAATGGCGATTGAATGGGTATCCACTCTTACCCACCGCACTCTTGACTAGTGGGGGGTCGTTAGCCGAACGGGTAGGATAGGACGAAACCTTCCATTATAAGTATAATGAAGTACAAAGTAACTAAATGCTTTTACAAATTCCCAATCTTAGTTACTTTAGGGCAAAATGTGAATTTGTATGCTAATCCATGAAATTACACTTCGTACCCTTTTCAAACGTTAGTGGAGCGTGTGTGGCTAACCGGCACACTAATTTAGGATTGACATTGGTAGCGAAGGGTGGCTCGATGTTTATCATAGATCAATGGAGCGTGTGTGGCTAACCGACACATTGATTAGGTGATAGTAGCAATTGGGTGCACCACGTGATTCGTATGGTTATTCACATCTTGTTTGTGATCCTCGGCATCCCAGTCACAAATAGAAGGGCATAATCGAGATTAAACATGCCATTGAAAAGTTCAATGAATCTCAAAAGATCTAGGAGTTTCAATTCATTTAAAACTTAAATTTATTTTTCGTTTTTCATGGTGGAAATTGGTAAATCATCATTTATCTACCTTCAAATATTCTGCAACTAGATTACAGCATCCCTCTTCTAGGTTGTAGAATGTTGTGTTGGATCCTAGCCTTGATGTTTCATTTGGGTGTTACATCAAGGATTCTTATCAACTAACTTGAATTTTCTCCCGTTTTGTAGATGTCTAAATCTTACAATGGTCTTCCCAAGTCCCTTGGAACAAGCTTTCCAAATGACGTTCCACGATACGATCAAGGAAATGAGAGTCATGCTTCACTTCCTCCACCTTCTCCAATTATTCTCCCTAACCCACAAGTTCAAAGGCTTGAAAAGTTCAAGCTCACTCAAGCCCTATTGGCAAGTAAACACGAAGATGGGAAACCTATGATGGACCATGACGTGACCCTCATTGATTTGACCTATTTGCTTATAGCTGCTGAATCAGAAATGATTTGGCGTGCTGATCGAGCAAATTCGTCTGGCAAATCAAACTCCCAAACTTCAATGGACATTGAAAATGGTGACATTGGAAATCCAGAAAAGGCAAATTCTGAGATAGTTCCTTGTGTCATTCCAAAAGAGTCCATCTGCTTCTACTGCCAAGAGAAGGGGCTTTGGAGACGAAGCTGCCCTGTTTACCTGAGAGATCTAAGAGATGGGAGAGTCAAGACGTATGGCTCTACTTCAGGTAAAATCCAATAACTAACTCTATAAGTTCCTATTCTTTGATTTTCAATACATGATGTGATAAGATTACATTTTGATGTTTTGTAGGATCGAAGAAAAGAGAGGAAGCTTAAGGAAGAAGTAAGCTGAATCTGATCGTGAAGCAATGGATTTCGATCGCATTGCTTGAAGATCGGATTTTTGAGCTACTACTTTAGAGTTAGAATAGATTGCTTAGAAATTGAAATAGCATAGTTTTCATTTGAATTGCATTCTAAGGACAAGTTTTTCCGCAATAAAATGAATTTTTATTTCGTCCTATTTATTTATCCTTGCAATGGCATATGTGAAAATGGATGTTTATGTATTTCTAATTTTAGCAATGTTGAATTGGATGAGATTCTTGATTATGTAATTTGTGAAATGTCGAGGATTTGCCAAATAAAGGAAGATTCTCATCGCCCAAGTTTCAATTGGACAGAAACTTAGAATCATACAACTTGGTTGCGTGATGAATGAGAAACTTCATATTTTGGAAATTAGACTAATTTTTTTGGCAAAGTGTCAAGAGAAGGACCAGGAGATCGAGTACACTAGGTTGTGCGTTGATCAAGTCCACCACAAGAGTGATAAAGATATTCGTCATGATTTACTAAAGTTTAGTAAATATGATTATACTTATAAGATTAAGTATAATTCTGAGTTGATTGAAAGAGTTTCAATCAATAGCAAAACGAATAAGAAGAATCAAGTAGGCAGAAAGATAAAAGTTTCTCTATTCTAAGAAGAAGGGAGAGTACCTTTTATTGTGTTTTATGATAAGTCTTAATGATTAAGAACCATATCTCAATTTATCCTCTAAGTGAGTCTTAG
The DNA here is from genome assembly GCF_052849685.1 of Lactuca virosa. NCBI lineage: Eukaryota > Viridiplantae > Streptophyta > Magnoliopsida > Asterales > Asteraceae > Lactuca > Lactuca virosa. Next base: position 31,229,180 of record NC_136428.1, read on the forward strand.
TGCAATTGCATGTCTAAGAAGAGGAATCGAGAATTGTAGAAATGGTTAAATCAAGAAGTCAATCATACTTCGTTCCAATATCAAGTCTTAGAGTCAAGATTCTGACATGAGTAACAAGTCTTAAGTAGGTTTATAACACTCGATAAATGTGGAATTTGGAAAAGTTTTCTTATTCTTGCACATTTAAAATTGGTAAGTTGTGATGTCTTGGATAAGACAAAGACCAACCAGGACCAATTGTGTGAAGTGTTAAACTTGACAAAAGGCTACACTAACTCTTGAATATTTGTTTGTCAAGAAATGTTTCTTGACAAGAGAATTTTATATGTCAAGGAGTCAGTGGGAGTCTTAATGGTCTTGAAAAGTTTCAAGAACAAATCAAGAGTAAACCTAGTTGATCATCACTAGCACACGACTTGAGGTTTAAAGCCTATCGTGGATGACATACTCTTTTTCTGTGCCATTCCAATTGAGTTAATTATGCATGTGAGTTCTATGAGTTCTCATCTGAATGCATAAAGATAAAGCACCTTGATCAATGGAAAGTACATTGATATGAAAGGGTGAGTTGCTTGGAAGACATGGTGGGCATTCATGTTACCATGAGGCAAGAAATCAAGATCGAACAAGTTCAGTCCATATGGTTTTGGATTTGTCGCAAACTTTCGTTTTGACAAATTCACATGGATAGGAACACATACATCATAAAATCTAAGTGTCATAAGGTTTTCCTCCTTCATGAAAAGGATTGTGAGGAAATGCTTTCACTAAGAGATATTTTAAGAAGATAGCGATTGTGAAAATTGTATTCTTAAATTCGATTATGATTACGGCATCCCTTTTCATAATTCAAATTGTGAGATTTGGCAATTGATCTGAACATTTGGGACTTAGTAACATAAATTCTGAATTGTTTAGACACACATGTGAGCTATCTAAGGCAAAGGTGTATGAGCTTAAAAAGCTTAGATAAAGGCTTATCAAAGCATTAGGTATTAGAAATGTGAACTTAAGGAATTCAATAAGCATTGTTTTCTGGAAGTTCGATTGTTTTCTGAATACATGTCAAAGCTAGTGGGAGCATAAGTGTTATGCTGGTAAGAAAATAATCATCATGTTAGTGGGAGCATGATTATTATGGTAAGTATTGCAAGTTAGCAATATTAATTATAGAAAACAAAGATTCACTTTGCAAAGTTGCAAGGGTTGAAAAGTTGTTTTGCTATAATTAAGGGAGAGAATCTTATACTTCGTTTCAAAATTCTAAAGCTTAGATCGAGAAATGTTAATAAATTTAGTCAAGGATACATAGTGCATTCTCAAAATTCGATTATGATTACGGCATCCCTCTTCATAGTTCGAATTGTGGGAACAGGGCACATAAAATATTATGGCAGAAGGATGATGAAGTATCATGTCTTTATGTGAGACATTATGCATCATGTCCAATACGCTTCGCGTATAGGATCGATTGCATATGCTATAATATTAGACCATTCTAAAATTTTCCAAATGCCTAGGGCATTAAGAGGGAAAAGGGACTAGAACTGGTTTTGACTAAAACAATTAAACAACTATCAAAGGACGATCTGAGGTTCACTGAGGATTTGTCACTTGTGAGTAGTTGGAAGTATAGTATTGGATGGACTATATTGACATTATTATGAATAGATAGGATTCTATTAAGAATGAGTTGTCATATGGCAAATATGGAAATGTTTCCATTAATGGAAATTGGATATTAAGAAATATGTCTAGATTAGAAACTTTTATGCGAAAAGGATGTTCAAAGGAATGTACTTTGAATGTGAGACTTCACGTCTATGGAATTGTCTTGTAACAATTTCCGATAGAATACCTTGTAATTTCATTAGCCGGGTCTTGGTGACTTTTGTGCTATGACATTACGAAAGAATCATTGCATAAAATGTTAGAATCTGACATATTCTAAAAGTGGCAAGAATTTGGTATTCTTATACTAATAATAAGGATTGGGGATTGTGAAATGAGTTTCATTGGAAAAGTTTTCAATTGGTCTATTTCACAAAAGTATGGACCATAGGAAACCAAAGTGTGTATGCTTGGAGCATGGGACAATTGTGATTATAATTCGAGTAATAAGTTGAGTTTCTGAAACAGTAAGCAATGAATAATGAGTAATCAATATGGTGTTTAAATAAAAGTGTTTTATTTACGCTCAAAAAGTTTTGGGACCATATAGGATTAATATTATTATTGCGTTTCACTTTGCATGTTTTGACTTCCAGAATAACTAGGTTATTCGAACCTCCACAGTCGGTCATACGTTGGAAGTAGGTATGAAGGAAGACTGTCATGAATCTGTCTGTAGATTGTCTAAAGTGTTTAGACATAGCACAAGTTTGCCGCAGAGTTCATGAGTGCTTTGATAAGATTAAAGTATTGGATTAAACCCACGCTCACTTGAATCACTTCATGGTTTTATCACGAGTGATTGGTGAGACGATAATATTGTATATTCTTGAAACCAAAACGTGTGAGTTGTTACTTGCTGATCAGTTGCACATTGATGATAAGTAAACGCACCAGTAACTTGGTGTTATAAAACTTATTCTTGTGTGTGATTCGATTAGTAGGTGCAAGCAAACATTTGAGTCAAAGTTTATCCATTCCTTTTACCCAAGGTAGGATAAAAGCAATATCTGTGGGCCCCTCGATGATTTAGTGATGACAAAGGAAAGTGCTCGGTCGGGCCAGGACTGATTTGATTTGTTCAATTAGTCAGTCGTCATAAATCGGAAATCGGGAAACGACACATAGACTGAGAGAATGATTTCAATCCATGTCTCATGTCTATACGATATCTTGTAGAATGGAGGAATATATAATCCCTTATCTAAAGGACACGCATATTTGATAAGATCAGAGTTGACAGCGGCTTTTGGAAGCTACGATTGCTGATCAGGTTCTGAAGTCATATGCAGAATAGTTATTAGACTTATCCAAGTGGGAGACTGTTGGATTAGTGTCTAAGTCCATAACTATTTTGGTATGTACTTGACCCGATTATGAGCATGGTCCTTTTGGGTTGCCTTCACCATAGCAATATGTAGGATGAATTAAGGAGAGAGAAAGGTTTAATTATGATTTATTAAGATATTATAAGAATAATATATTAAAGGAGAAATCATATAGTTTAATTAATATTAGTCAAGAATTAATTAAGAATTAATTTTGTGACTAAAAGAGATTAATTAAATTAAGGGGACTAATATTGTAATTATAAGATAGTTACAAAGTTGGGCTTAGGATCCATTAGATGGAAATGGACGAATTCTATATGGAGGACCATAAAGAAATCGTCCAAGGGCCTTCTGGAATGGTCCATTGGACTGCTTAGGGCTTAAGCAGTCAGATTAGGGTTTCCTAGTTGTAAACCCTAATCGCCTACATGTATATATATAGGACCCCTATGCCCCAAAAACATGGACAAGAGTTCCTCTAGGGTTTCCAGCCGTTTTTTGGTGCCTCCTCTCTCCTCCCTCTTCATCCAAGTTGCTTAGTGGTGTTTGTGACTCCATTAGAGGTGCAACACTTGAGGCACTAAGCTTTCTGAAGCTAATCAAAGCAAGGATTGATTGTTATTGCTATATAACAATAAAAGGTAATTACTAAACCCTTATTTCAGTTCTTATTTGATAGATCTAGGGTTTGTAAGTCTTGGATTCATTGCATGTACAATGGAGAAACCTAGATCCAAGCATTAGGGTTTGTATGAGCACATAGGATTGTTCTTATGCTTAAAACCCATCAGTATTCACTGTAATGGTTGTGTTACTATGATTGCTATGATACAATGGTTGTGATACTATACATGACGTCATCCACCCCCGAACATTTCCACCGTTCCGGTTTGGGGGTGTGACAGATTGGTATCAGAGCTCTTGTTTATAGTGAACTAAGTATACCGAACCTTACATGGTATACAACTATAAACACTAAGGGGCCGAAGCGCTCTGAAACTAAAAGTATATTTTCAAAATATAAGTATTTTATAAGAAGTATACAAATATACATACTTAACAGAACCAGAGTCATAGGTAGAACAAAACAAAAGTATTTGCATGTTGGACACTGTGGTTAAACCTGGGCAGTTATGTAATCATGTCTAGGGTCAATATAGCCTGATCAACTATATTTACTCGAGACATGACCAACATGTGCTTTGGAGTGACTGTAGTGTTGCAACAAGCCTAAAACTTACCAAGTATATATACATTTGATATCGATAGAACCAAAAACATACAACTTAAAATACTATAGGAGTATTTTAGCTAGAGCCAAATACAGCATAGAGATTCATTTCAAGTGTTACTACATATTCTGTCTTAGCGATATTTACTTGCAATAGTAACCCTCCTCTATATATCGCTTCGTAGAACGCTTTAACTTTCAGAATGAGATATATCTTGTTTCATATATCTTGATTTAAATTCAGGGGACTTATCATCCTCTTCTTCCTGATTGTTCTAGAACAAGATGCCTCCCCGAAGAAGACCCATCAGAAGGAACAACAACACTCTGCCATCGCCGCCTCCTCAGTTTGATCCTGTCATGTTCCAAGCAGCAGTTACTGCTGTCGTGACTGCAGCAATGGCACAAGTAAACTCCAGTGGATCCGGAAGTGGTACTCATCCCCAGAACCCCGGGGATCAGGGACAACAAAAGAAGTGTTACTACAAGGACTTCATGAACTCAAAACCCAACTCTTTTGATGGCAGTGGAGGTATTATTGCCCTGACTCGATGGTTCGAGAAGATCGAATCCATCTTTGAAATTTGCGCATGCTCTGAGGCAAACAAGGTGAAATTCGCCGCTTGCACCTTCACCGACCGAGCGCTGACCTGGTGGAATGGTCGAGTCAAATCCCTAACCCTGCCGATTGCCAATGTCATGGGTTGGGGGAGCTTGAAGGAACTCATGCTAGCTGAATACTGCCCAAGGGGCGAGATGCAAAAGTTAGAACACGAACTCTGGAACCTGAAGATGAAGCGTTCCGACATCGCTGCCTACACCGCTAGATTTTGTGATCTGGCTCTCCTATGTCCGGGAATGGTCACCCCGGAAAGCAAGAAGATTGAGAGGTACATTTGGGGACTGACGGCCCCAACCAAAGGAAATGTTTTGGCTGCTAGGCCCACTACATTTGATAGCGCCAAGTGTCTGGCGCAGACTCTAATAGATCATGGGGTCGATCTTGATAAGGTGACAGCCGCTCCCAAGCCACAACAGGAGAGTGCAGAGAAGAAGAAAAAGTTATTGAACAAACGCAAGGGGCAGTCTTCGTAGGAGCCCTCCAAGAAACAACAATCAGTGGTAGTTCATATTGCTACTACTCCTATTGCTACTCCAGCTGTTGCTCCAAACACTCAAGCTCTTACCGGTGGTTATGCTTGAAACCTACCTCTGTGCAACAAGTGTAACTTTCATCATCACGAACCCTGCCGTGAATTGAAATGCAACAGCTGTGGAAAGAAGGGACACACGGCTCGATACTGCAAGACACTCGTTCAACCAACCAATCAGGCTCCTAGAGCAGGCGCTAGTCAAGCCTGTTATGGATGTGGAGAGGTTGGGCATTTCAAAAGAAACTATCCCAAGGCAGCAACAACTGGCAACACAGGGAGGGTACTGGCTATGGTCCAGGAGGAAGCGGTCGCTGATCCTACCGTTGTTACGGGTACGTTCCTCCTTGACAACTCTTATGCATGCATTCTTTTCGATTCTAGTGCGGTGAGGAGTTTTGTTAGTCATGCATTCAAACATCTACTCAAACGTAAATCCCAACCTTTAACTGAAACGTTTACCGTCGAGATGGATAAAGGAAAGAAAGAGAGCACTAACGACATATTCATAGGATGTACACTTACCCTAGACGATCATTCCTTTCCCATCGACCTTATGCCAGTTTCCATAAAAAGCTTCGATGTCATAATTGGCATGGATTGGTTGAGCCCCAATCAAGCTAATATCCTCTGTTTCGAGAAATCCATCCATCTCAATCTTCCCTCTGGCGGAGCCCTCACTATTTACGGTGATAAACTCAGTTCGAACCTTCGTATCGTCTCATGCATCAAAGCCTAGAAGTATTTGAGGAAGGAGTGCCATGCATTTCTAGCTCATGTTGTTGACGAAAAGCAAAAAAGTTAAAGACCTCGAGAGCATCCCCGAAGTCTGCAACTTTCCTGATGTCTTCCCTGAAGATCTTCCAGGAATTCCTCCCGAGCGCCAAGTCGAGTTTGGTATCGACTTAATCCCCGGAGCTATTCCTGTAGCTAAATCTCCATATCGTTTAGCACCGGCGGAAATGCAAGAGCTATCCAACCAGCTCAATGAGCTGATCAGCAAAGGATTCATAAGACCGAGTTCCTCACCTTGGGGAGCCCCGATCTTATTCGTGAAAAAGAAAGATGGATCCTTTTGAATGTGCATTGACTACCGAGAACTGAACAAGCTGACCATCAAGAACCGTTATCCCTTACCCAGAATCGACGACCTCTTCGATCAACTTCAGGGAGCCAGTTACTTTTCGAAGATAGATCTAAGATCAGGGTATCATCAGTTGCGGGTTCACGAGAATGATATGCCCAAGACATCATTCCGAACGCGCTATGGACACCACGAGTTTGTAGTAATGCCCTTTGGTCTAACCAACGCACCAGCGGTATTCATGGATTTGATGAATCGGGTGTGTCGCCCTTTCCTAGACAAGTTCGTGATCGTGTTCATTGACGACATACTTGTCTATTCGCGGAGCGAAGATGATCATAAACAGCACGTGAGACTAGTGCTAGAAACATTAAGGGCGGAGAAGCTATATGCAAAATTCTCAAAGTGTGAGTTCTGGATCAGGAAGGTAACTTTCCTTGGACACGTGGTTAGCGAGGAAGGCATACACGTGGACCCTTCCAAAATCAAAGCGGTTGAGAATTGGTTAGCACCAAAGACACCCACAGAAATCCGCCAATTCTTGGGTCACGCGGGCTACTATCGCAGGTTTATCCAAAACTTCTCCAGAATCGCTAAGCCTTTAATTACCCTGACGCGGAAAGGTGTAACCTTTAGTTGGGGAGACAAGCAAGACACTGCGTTTCAAACCTTGAAGCGGGCCCTATGCAGCGCACCTATCTTGTCCCTGCCCGAAGGGACGGAGGACTTCGTTGTCTACTGTGATGCATCCAATCAGGGCCTAGGCTGTGTACTCATGCAGCGAGGAAAGGTTATCGCCTATGCCTCGAGGCAGTTGAAAACACACGAAGTCAATTACACAACTCACGACCTAGAATTGGGAGCAGTAGTCTTTACGTTAAAGATCTGGAGACATTATCTCTACGGAACCAAGTGCACTATAGTCACCGACCATAAAAGCCTACAGCATATCTTCGATCAGAAAGAGTTAAACATGAGACAGTGCGATGGGTAGAGCTACTCAGTGATTACGAGTGCGAAATACGCTATCATCCCGGTAAGGCCAATGTGGTAGCAGATGCTCTCAGCCGAAAGGAGTATCCAGGTCGTAGAGTGAAGGCTTTGACAATGACCATCCATTTTCAATTATCCGCACAAATCAGAGAGGCTCAGCTAGAAGCCTTGAAACCAGAGAACCTGGCAGGTGAAGCGTTGCGGGGAATGGAAAAGAACTTAGAGGGCAAGGGAGATGGAGTTTACTATTTCATGAACCGGATCTGCACCCCAAAGTATGGCGGGTACAGGGAGGTTGCCATAAATGAGGCCCACAAAACTAGATACTCTGTTCATCCAGGTTCAGATAAGATGTATCTGGATCTCAAACAACTCTATTGGTGGCCGAACATGAAAGCAGAACTCGCTACCTTCGTGGGCAAGTGCTTGAATTGCGCCAAGGTGAAGGTAGAATATCAAAAGCCCTCAGGTTTACTTCAACAGCCAGAAATACCTGAGTGGAAGTGGGAAAGGATTACAATGGATTTTATCACTAAGTTACCCAGATCTCCGAGTGGGCACGACGCCATCTGGGTAATTGTCGATCGACTTACTAAATCTGCCCATTTCCTACCAATCAAAGAAATTTTCAAAATGGAGAGACTCATACGAATATACCTTCGAGAAATAGTCTGCCTTCATGGGGTACCTGTATCCATTATCTCCGATCGAGATAGCAGGTTTACCTCGAGATTCTGGCAATCACTACAAAAGGCTCTCGAAACTCAGCTGGATATGAGCACAGCTTATCATCCACAGACAGACGGACAGAGTGAGAGGACAATCCAGACATTGGAAGATATGTTGAGAGCCTGCGTCATTGATTTCGGCACGTCGTGGGACACTCATCTACCCTTGGTCGAATTTTCCTACAACAATAGCTACCATACCAGCATTAAGGTTGCGTCGTTTGAAGCTCTCTATGGCTGTAAGTACAGATCCCCTCTGTGCTGGGCTGAAGTGGGTGACACGCAGCTAGTCAAGGGTCAAGTTCCCGACAGCACTCTTACAGGTCCTAAAATCATCCGAGAGACGACTGAAAAGACCGTACAAATCTGGGAACGACTAAAAGCATCAAGAGATAGACAAAAGAGCTACGCCGACAAGAGACGTAAACCCTTGGAATTCCAGGTTGGTGACCGCGTCCTTTTGAAGGTCTCACCCTGGAAAGGCATGATACGCTTCGAAAAGTGTGGAAAACTAAATCCAAGATACATTGGACCGTTCGAGATCCTTGATAGGATCGGTTCTGTGGCATACAAACTCCAGTTACCTCGAGAACTTAGCAACGTACATCCCGTCTTCCATGTGTCGAACTTAAAGAAGTGTCTGTCTGATGAGACACTCGTGATTCCTCTCGAGGAAATCGAACTAGACAAGAGCTTACACTTCGTTGAAGAACCTGTCGAAATCATGGACCCAGAAGTCAAACGAACGAAACAGAGTCGCGTCCCGATAGTAAAGGTTCGATGGAATGTCAAGTGGGGACCTGAATTCACTTGGGAGCGCGATGATTCAATGAAACAGAAGTACCCTCATCTCTTTCCAAGTCCATGATTTGTATTTCTATTCTTGAATTTCGGGACGAAATTCCCTCTAACGGGGGGATGATGTGACAACCCGGAACTTCTATCTTGTACAATTAGTCAATTCAGTCAATCTTAAACTCATTTCTGTTGTCTTTTAGCATTGTTAAGGGTCCGTTTAAGTGTTCTAAGCTTGAGTACAACCAAGATTGAGATTAGGAATGAGTTATCAAGTCGTAAAGTAGCAAAATCGGGCCATACACACTCTTAGGAGGAGTGTACGGCTGCACACATGGGTGTACGGCCGTACACCACCCCCCCTCATGGCCACACACTCACCCCCTATATAAGGGTAGACCTCCTTTCATTCATTCTTTTCCTCTCTTGGCTGCACATTACTCCTACTCTCTCATGTTTCTTCAACCGTGACCTCTTCAAGGCTTCAAAACGTGAGTAATCCATCCTTAGCTTTCTATACTTGAAGGACTTCTTGATTCAAGCCTTGGTTCATCAAATTCCATCATGTTCCTCACCCTTTGAAGGAGTACGGCCGTACACCCCCTTAAAGGCTCTCCAAAGTGAGAGTTTGACCCATATCTTCAAGTTGGACATAATCCTAGTCTTGATACACCTTAAAGTTGACGACTTGGGCATAAACATGAGGAGTATACGGCCACACACCCCTTTGTACGGCCGCACACACACCTTGTGGAAATCAATGGTTACCAAAATTGATGACATTTGTCAATTTTACCATAATTACTCATCTTCTAAATTAGTTAGGACAATCACGAACTTAATGGCATAATCAGTGGTTACCAAAATTGATAAGATTTATCAACTTTACTATAACAACCCATTAGAATTCGATTTTTCTATAATATAACTAATTCAAATTTACGAAGACCTATTTAAGGCGTTGCCCCCAAACCCTGTGTTTCTGTCGTACTGGCTTATAATTCAATCTTTTATATGCATGCACTCCACATTCACCAACAAATGTAGTTCCAATCACACAAAATGTCCTGGTGACACTAAAATCACCAACAAATGGGAGAATGGAAAATTGCTCAAGTGGGTTGAAATAGTTGTTCAGATATTTAGTCCAATTCCATTGATATTCTTGTGTGGCTAACTAACTAGGTAAGCTTGCAAAAGTTTTTTTGTATTTTTGATTTTGGATACGATTGCATGGCTTCAGTATATGGATTCGCTACCCAATATTTGCCAAACTAATTACGAGCATGGCTTTCTATCTGTTTGCATGCAGTGAAATTGGATGAATTTGTAACCCATGAACTTCCTCTCAATGAGATCAACCAAGCTTTCAAGTTACTTATGGATGGGAAATCACTAAAATGCATTTGCATCTATAAAATATTCAATTACTCTCTTCCAACATTCTTTGATGGGGAAATTCTGATTTAATTCAAATGTAATAATTGTGGCTTTACCATGATATATGTATTTAATAATTTGTTTACTTAAATATGCTAAATGTTATAAATGGAATGTAAGCTCGGCTCAGAAAGTTTTGCTCTGAGTTTTAATTGAACATATGATCATCCGGTCAAAAACGAAATTTTGGAAACGGCGGAAGATATATTAAAACCACTGCCTAAAAAGACCAAGACAAGGAAAACAAAAAGAAGTTACAAAATGTTGAATGGGAAACAAATCCAATTGGCCCAATTACAATTTCTGAAGTTACCCCTGTGGTTCACAAAAATAAACACATTAGTGACCACATTATCCACTAAATTAGTAGGAGAAATACGCGCCTTCTTAAAAAATCACCTTATTCCTAGCCTTCCACGTCCACCACAAGAAACCATAACAGATAGCGAGCAAAAATTTTCTTTTCTTGGAGCAATGACCCCAGCTAGCAGCAAAATCGATAAAACTTGACACGGAAGAGAAAGCTTGCACCAGCAAACCACACCATCTAAAGATCCAAGCAAGAACATCATCGACAAAAAGGCAGCACACTAACGAGTGATCCGCATCATCTATCCCCATGTGGCAAAACAAATATGAGGAATTATCAATACAGATTCCTCTATAGGAGAGAGCAGAAGCAATATGAATACGGCCCATGCAAGCCCGCCAAACGAAACAAGTTGATTTTAAAGGAACAAGCTTGATCCAAATAGTAGGGTTCACAACTGGGATATTTAAACGCGAATCCAGGAATCTCCTAAAAGCACGCACGACAAATCTGTCATCGGCGGAAATTTTGAATTTCCAACAGTTATCCGAGTCTGAAATTGAAATATGAAGGATAATCTCGCTCAAATCTTCCAATTCCGCCAGCTCCAATGGGGTCCTTGGTGTCCGCCTCCAGGACCAGGAAGTTAACTTATCAGAGATGAAACAACTCTTGCGAGAATCGAGACCAAAAAGCAGTGGAAAACAGGAGTCAAGAGAGCCTGACCCCAACCAATTTTCAATCCAAAAAAGAGTGCAATTACCAGACCCAACATGAAATTCAAAAAGATCAGATAGCTCAATACCCAAATCACCTAAATCATAAATGGAGCATTGAATACGATACCAGACCCCGGGAGAGTTTTTTTGGCGATGCAATGTATAGGTTTTCTATAGCAATTATGCAAACCACCAATGACTTGACGCCATAAAGACTTGGGTTCCATTTAAAACGCCAAATCCACTTTAATAAAAGGGCATAGTTCATGGACTGAATTGAACCAATGCCCAGCCCACCAATATCTTCCGGCCCAATCACAGTCTTCCACGCCACCCAATTTAATTTGTTTTTATTTTCAACACAGTCCTAGAGGAAACTTCCACGCAGCTTCTCAAGTTGCTCAAGGATTGATTTGGGAGCTTTATAATCAGAGAGAAAATATAACGGGAGACTGCGTAAAACCGATTTAGTTAAAGTTACTCTTCCACCAAAGGAAAGCGACTTCGCCTTCCAAGAGGAAAGCTTATTTTGCGTCTTTTCAGTAACGGGTTTCCAGTTTCGTTTGAGAGACATATTTTCTCTAACGAGGACTCCCAAATAAGTAAAAGGAAAGGTCAAAGCTTCACACCCCATAATTCGAGCACAACTCGAGATGGCATCGTCTGAAACAGCAATGCCAAAGACTTTTGATTTGTGAAAATTGACTTTAAGTCCTGAAGAAACATGGAAGCACCGTAAAATACGAGCCAGATTAACAAAATTTAAAGTCGCCCAATTTCCAATAAATATAGCATCGTGAGCATAGAAAAGATGAGATAAATAGGGACCGTTATTAGGAATATCGACGCCTTTGAAGACATCCTTTTGACAAGTCGTTTTTATAGCCACGTTGAGGCCCTCCATGGCTATAATGAAGAGAAATGAGAAAGGGGATCCCCTTGGCGAACTCCCTTGGAAATGGGAAATTCTTTGGTAGCAGTACTGTTGATTAACACTGAATCCCTAGAGGAGGATAAACAACCTCTAATCCAGAAATGTCACTTCTCCCCGAACCCCATTTGAGACATAACAGACTCTAAGTAGCCCTAATTAATAGAGTCAAAAGCTTTGTCGAAGTCTACCTTGAACAAGAAAGTTTTACACTTAAATTTTTTTTCCCAGGTGTAGACTACATTTATAATCAGTGGGCCATCAAGGATATTTCGACCATGAACGAAAGCAGTTTGAGTTTCATCGATAACCGCTCCAATCACATTCTTAATACGGGAGGCAAGGACTTTGGCAATAACTTTATACATACACCCAATGAGGCTGATTGGCCTGAAATCTGCCAAAGTGAGAGGGTCGTTTACTTTAGGGAGAAGGGAAATAAACGACGAATTACTACCCCTAGAAAGGCACCCATAACTCTCGAAATTCTTAACGAAATGCATAATGTCATCCTGCATTAAAGACCAAAATCTCTTGATGAATTTGAAATTAAAGCCATCCGGCCCCGGGGCCTTCTTGCTATCACAGTCCCAAATGGCATTTTTAACCTCACAGAGTTCAAAAGGAGAATCAAGTCAGTCCCTATCAACAACAAGAAGAACTTTGAAGTTAGGATTGATGAAATACGGTCAAATATCCTTATTCTCACAAAACTTTGTAGCAAAATAATTCCAAGCCTCAAGCATTATGTCATCACGACCCGACACCCAACTCCCATTGACCATAAGCCCCCAGATGCCCCTTTTTCTGTTTTTAATCTTCAGAAAATTGTGGAAAAACGGGTGTTATCATCTCCATCTCTAAGACAATTGATACGAGCCTTTTGCATCATATCCTGTCTCGAAATGTTTTCTAATTCCATGATTTTTTGTTTCCATTTTCTCCTATCAGAAATCACCATACAAGATAAAATTATTGATTCAGCCTCAACCTCTAGCTTATCCACCTTGAACTTAAGATCCTGCAGTTCTCGTTTCTCCTTTTCGCATTCAACCCTGTGCCAATCCTTGAGATTCGCTTTGACAAAGCACAATTTGTCCGAGAGATATCTGTCGGGGGAACCACCACCACTAAAATTGTTCCAGGCATGGATAACAATCAAATCAAACTCATCATGTGCCATCCAGGAATTGAATATCCTGAATGGAGCCAGGCCAAAATCAGTTAAGTCGGTTTTAAGAACGATAGGAGAATAATCAGATAATTCTCTCGGAAGAGCCAATAGAGAAGCAGAAGGGAATTTAGACAAGAAATTGGAGCAAGCCAGAAAACGATCGATTTTGCTTAATTTACAACCAACATCACTGACTTTATGTAAATAAAATAATCTCATCTACATTTACGGAATATAAATGTTGTTTGGATTTGCTTTACTACTGTGATTTATTTAGTGTTTAGTATTTGTATAAAGTGATTTTAATTGATATTTGATTATTTATTTTTTAATGGTCAGTTTATTACCAATTCTAACAAAATTAATAATCTTTTATAAAAGTAAAATCACTTTCTTTGTTTTAAATTTATTTAAGATAAGAGATAGTTTTTTAAGTCTAATTATAAGTTATAAAAAAATATAATAATTTACACAAATGGTCATTATGGTATAGTGAAAACTACATGTGTAGTCCAATTTCGACGTGGAAAATTCTCATGGTTTTAGTTTGTTGCAACTTTATTTCGACATTCGGTCAAAAATATTCAATGTATAACACGCTTCTCACAAGTGGTCATTTTAGTCTTTCCCTCGTTACACATTCTAGTTAATTTTTTACTGTCTATTTAATATCTCCCACCTCTCTCTTATCTCCTATCTTTAAAAATTGTAACATCTTCCAAAAATGACCTCTAATATATAAAAAAAATGTGTTTTTATTGGGTGATCAGCTATAACTGCAATATATAAATAAATGTGTTTTTATTGGGTGATTAGCTATAAGTGAAATGTTAGCCCATAAAGAAGAAATAATCGGTAGAGTTTCAAAAAGGCAAAATGAGACATATACGAGCAATAAAACTTAAAATAAGATCGAAAATCAAAAGGAGCATGGTGATTCTAAACTAACAAGTAAAAGACATATAACGGCTAAGGTTTCGTATTATTATCAAAGAGAAGTACAAATACAATGAAAGGGAAAGACATAATATATAGACTAGCTAATTAGGGTTTCCTAGCGAAAAGGCCCAATCATAAAACCCAATACAAAATAAAGCCCAAAATCTTATTAGGCTAACATCCCCCCTTAAACTCACAATGCAACAACAATAAGCATTGAGAGTTTGTCAGAGAGAAAATGGAATCGAGGAGCAGTCAACGGCTTCGTAAGAATATCAGCAATCTGCAAAGAGGAAGGAACATAAGGAAGGGAGATAGTGCCCTTCTGGAGATGATGACGTGTGAAATGACAGTCAATCTCAATGAGCTTTGTGCGCTCATGAAACACTAAATTCTTGGCAATCATTATCGCACTCTCGTTATCACAATACAAAGGGGTAGGATGAGAGATGTGAACGGCCATATCTGCAAGAAGCCATCTCAACCAAACAATCTTACAAGTGGCGATAGCTATGGCTCGATACTCAGATGGTATGATAAAGGCTTGGAGCACAGACAAACTGGCTAACCACATGAACTGCATGAGCAATATCCGGTCTAGTGACAGTCAGGTAAACCAAACTCCCAACAATGGTATGATAAAGGCTTGGATCTGATAATGGGACACCATCAGTTGGAGAGTACTTTGCATTACTCTTTATAGGCGTATCAACTGTTCGATTATCCGTGAGTCGTGCACGTTCAAACAAATCTGAAATATACTTCATTTGAGATCAAAGATAACCCTTTGGAGATTGAGAAACTTCAATCCCTAAGAAATAACGTAGCAACCCCAAGTCTTTCATAGCAAAACGGTGAGCCAAATCACGCTTTAAAGACTCTATACCATCATGATCATCACCAGTAAAAATCATGTCATCGACATATAAGGAAATAATAATCCGACCTGCATTCGTACATCGAATAAATAGAGCCGAGTCATGGTTACTTGGTTGAAAACCAATAGAAGTAATCACCGTAGAAAATTTCTCAAACCAAGCATGAGGGGCTTGTTTGAGGCCATATAGTGCCTTCCGAAGTCGACAAACTTCACCTGGTTGGTGAGAAATACCAGGGGGAGGAGACATATATACTTCCTCATGAAGATCACCATTCAAGAAAGAATTCTTGACATCCATTTGATAAATCTTCCATTGGCGAATGGAAGAAACTGCAATCAAGGTGCGAACAGTCATCATTTTTGCAACAGGAGCAAACGTCTCCCATAATCCATACCATACTTTTGTGCGTACCCTTTCGCAACAAGTCTGGCTTTATAATGCTCAACGGATCCATCAGACTTTGTTTTGATTTTATAAACCCAACGACAACCAATCGTGTGTTTTCTGGATGGAAGCGGAACCATATCCCATGTATGAGTCTGATAAAGAGCTGCAAGTTCCTCAGCCATAGCGTTCTGCCAAAGAGGATCAGAAACGGCCTCTTTGCAGGATGTTGACTCAGAGAGACTATGTACATTAGCAATAAAGGAGGCAAACACCGGTGAGTAAGAGGAATAGACAAAGTCAGGAAGCTTTGTGGACTTCTTATTACGATAAGGCCTCAATGGAGGGAGGTCTTGATGATTTGCAGGTAGAGGATCAACGATAGGTGGTGGATCAGTCGCATGTGGTGGATCAGCAGCAAGTGGTGGATCAATGACATGTGGTGGATCATCAATGTCAATGCTAAACGGATCAATAGTACGAAGCTCCTCTCGGGTTGCATCATGTGACTGAACAGGGATGCTATAGAATGGAATATGCTCTAAAAAGGTGACATTGTGAGATACGTACAGTTTCTGATTTGAAGGATCATAGCACCGATAACCTTTCTGACCAATACCATATCCCATAAAAACACAAAGAGCTGATTTTGAAGACAACTTATCTCTCTCTACATGAGGCTTCAAGACAAAACATGTACACCCAAACACTCGTAATGAAGAATAATCTGGGAGTTGTCCAAACAACATTTCATAAGGAGACTTCCCCGAAGTGTTCGCAGTAGGAATGCGATTAATAACATAAGTGGCAGTATGAACAGCTTCTCCCCAAAACATCTTGGGAACTTGATCAGAGAGTAGTAAGGATCTGGCAGTTTCTAGGAGATGTCGATGTTTTCTTTCTGCAACACCATTCTACTGAGTGTCTATACAAGATGATTAATGTATAGTGCCATCAGATGCCAATAATTGTTTAAAATCATTGGAGGTAAATTCTCCTCCCAAATCACACCGAAAACATTTTATGACAGTAGAGTGTTGAGTCTTGACAAGAGCTCTGAATTCACTATATATGGTGAAAAAATCAAACATGCGCTTCATAAAATAAACCCACGTATAACGAGTGTAATCATCAATGAATGAAACATAATAGTTAGCTCCTGATTTGGGGGTGATCGGAGAGGGACCCCACACATAATAATGCACAATATCAAAGGGAGCAACAGAACGAGTGACACTTTTATTAAATGGTAAAGCATAAAATTTTCCCAGTTTACAACCACAACAATCAGAAATATCATCAAATTTCAAAGAGCCTAACACACCAGTGGAAACCAAAAACTGTAAACGAGACGCTGACACATGTCCCAAATGAGAATGCCAAAGATAAAAAGGAGACGCTGAAGGGTTTAAACGAAAAGATGACAAATCGACACTAGATGCAGCAACATCAGCAACATGTAGCTGCTCCAAGACATAAAGCTCCCCAAGTCTACAGCCTATCCCAATCACCCTCCAAGACAGAATGTCCTGTACACAGCAGAATGAATCAAAAAAGAAGACCCAACAACCAGATTTACACAACTGACTGACCGATGCAAGATTCAAAGCAAGTGTAGGAATGTAATACACATCTGTTAAAGATATATAAGGAGTGACAATAAAACCAACACCCTCTACTGACATGGGTGTAGCACTAGCAGACATAACAGAGACAGGTGTACGAGAAGATAATTAAGAAAAAGATGACAAATGTGGTGACATGTGATGAGATGCACCAGAATCTAATATCCACAAGGATGAAGGAATACCTGACGTGTTGGATGAAGACAGACCTAAATGAGACATGGAAGCTGACATGGCAGTTGGATTGGTAGCTAAGAACTGTCTGAACTGCTCAACAATCTGTGGATCCAAGGCTGATGGTGGTGTGAAATTTGTTTCATTCTCAGCTGAAGGTGTAGTAGCAGCGTACTGTGGTGGCCTAAAAGATGAAAATGAGGGACGTGACTGTCCAAAAGACTTGTTCTATTGTGAAGACTGAGACTGTGCTGGTGATCTCGTGTGTTGTTGCTGCTGATTTCCCTTGCTTGTCAGTAAAGGACAATTTGCCTTCCATTAGTTCTTCTTCTTACATAAAGCACACTCATCAAATGCAACTTTGGGACGATTTTGGTTTGAAGATTGAGGTCGTTGTGGTACAGCAAAGACAGCAGGAGTGGCTGTCTTGGGAGCTTTGTCAGCATGGGACTTGATACGAGTTTCTTCAGCAATCAACTCGTGAACAACCAAATCAACAGTGGGAAGAGGTGTACGATGCAAGATTGATCCATGCAGACCTTTAAAATCTGAACGTAATGCCATCAAGAACTGAACCAAACGTTGTTCTTCCCTTCTATTAATATAAGGCTTAAAAGCCTTCAACACATCAGGTTCTGTAAGAGCTAACTGATCCCACAAATCCGACATAGCTACATAAAATTCCTGAACACTGAGATTGTTCTGTTGGAGGGCTCGAATATCAAACTCTAACTAATACTGCTTTGTAAAGTTAGACTGGGTATACAACCTAGCCAAGTGATCCCAAACCTCCTTTGCCGTGTCATACTTCGCCAACTGAGTACCAATAGACTGGATGACAGAATTATTAATCCAAGTAATGATCTTGGAGTTATCAGTCTCCCATGAATCCAGTAAGGTTGCATAATTATCGGCCTTCTCGTCTGTTGGCTTCTTCTTGTCACCTGTAACAATCCTCCACATAGTCTTGCCCCGCAAGAAATTTTTCATAACATAACTCCAATAGGCATAGTTTTTGCCATCAAGTTGAATACTAATGGACTGAAAAAATCATCTCTTGGGGCCATATTTCAATATCAGTCAAACAGTAAATACGAGTAGCAGCAAAAACAATCAAGATCTCGAAATCAACAAAGCTAGACGAAACGAAACCCTCAAAACCGACAAAACGAACAAATCAAACCAAACCGAATACAGAAACGAGCAAGAAAACCATACCTAAAATTGCAAACAGTCAATGAACAGTGCACGTGAACAGTGTCGATGAACAGTGCTGATGAACAGTAACGTCGATGAACAGTGTCGTCGTTGAACAGAGTCGCCGATGAACAGTAATATCGATAAACAGTAACGCAAACAGTGACGGCGGTGAACAGTGTCGCTGTTGAACAGTACTCGTCGATGAATAGTACCGATGAACAGTACTCGCCGATGAATAGTACTCGTCGATGAACAGCAGTAACTCGCCCCCAAAAAAAAGGTACAGATAATCAACCGAGCTTTGATACCATGTAAACTAACAAGTAAAAGACATATAACGGCTTGGGTTTCGTATTATTTTCAAAGAGAAGTACAAATACAATGAAAGGGAAAGACATAATATATAGACTAGCTAATTAGGGTTTCCTAGCGAAAAAGCCCAATCATAAAACCTAATACAAAATAAAGCCCTAAATCTTATTAGGCTAACAGTGATAAGGTACATTTAGAAGAAACAAACAAATAGAAAATGTAGATGCAAGTAAGAACTAAGAAGAAAAGTATCGGTAAAACAAATTGAAAGTGAGTACCGATCAAAATACACTAACAATGTAAAGGAAGCTATTACCTATACTCATGTATTGCTCCACGGCCTTGATTTTATGCGTTCATGCTCTCTTATTAAAGCTTATGCCCCCGGAAAGAGAAAACCCACATTTTAAATCTAATACCACATTATCTTCACACTTCTTTATCCTATGTTCTCGCCTCCTCATATGATCTACGACTGTCTCCACCCTCTAGAGTGAAAACCGTCACCCGTGTGCTAAGTATATATCTAAAACAACCATAATCTTTTTTCCTTTGGTTTCCTTGTGATTATACTCCTACTGCATTTCTAAGTATTGCTTTTGGTACCTTATACAATAAAGGTTTATCGCACAATTACTACAACATCCTCACTTTTGTGACCTCTATCTTTCGCTTGTGCTCATTCTTAATAACATTTAGAACCATTTTGGGTTTTTACAACCCAAAATGATTATTAAAAAAAACAATAAAAAAATCCAATAGAGTTAGGGAATCACGATGTTGATTTAACCCTCCAAACTGTAATTACATGGATGACTTTTCATGTAAAGTTGTCCTTGAATGTATCATAGATTTACGTGTGAGTGTTAAACCCATTGAATGTTTATTATACAAAGTTGCAAAGTATTTGAATGTAAATTGTAAAGAAAATTAAAGGATTGTAACACCCCAAAAAATACATACAAAATACATCCAATCGCCCTTCATGACACCAAAAAAAAAGTGCTATTTCATTCCAATCGACCACTAAATTGGCCTTCAATTTTGTGAAGGAGAGTTACACATGAAAAATATGTCAGCCAAAATACATGGCTGCTAAAAGTTTTTGTTTTTATTTCAAATTATTATAATTTTTGAGTTATGATAAAACATCATAATGATATAGAAAAAGTTATATATTTAGTGTAATTTTTTTAGCACGTAGTCGGAGTGAGGATGCATTTTAGCGTTAAAATAAATCATAATTTAAACGTTTTTAGTGTTGTGTGGTTGGAGTTGACCTAAATTTTAATAGACATCTCCGTATCTTTTAATTGCCTGCTTGCAAAAAGGTAAGAGATTCTATGAACTCAAATGGAGAGACTGGTGATAGAAAATGAAATGGTTCAGGAACATCAAAGACTTGTATAACCCCTAATGATCTTAAAAGACCAGTGATGATCATGAACAAAGAGGGTACCAAAAACGACAGAATGGTTTATTCTAGACCGGTTTATTAATTGTTGAATAATTTCAATTTTATTTTTAATGTCTATTGGCCTATATGATTTTGGAAATGTCAAATATGAGATCGACTTATGCTTGTGATAATGGAAAATGCGCTGGGAAGTGGGAAGTCACACCACTTGTCCAGGTGGATTGGGTTAGGGTGACCCAAAAGTAAAGAAAAGCCCATTGCCCACGTCAAGTGTTTCTTCAATTACCAATTAAATCTACTTCTAATTGCATTACGTCAAGAAGGGTAGTTACTTAACTAACATATTTTATTCGAAATCAAATGTTATTAACTTATTATAGAAACACAGCGTTTAATTTACTAGTTAATATTATATAAAGATTTTTGACTATTTAGTTTAAATGTATATTTAGAGCTGTAAACGAACCGAACGAACACGAACAAAGGTTTGTTAATGTTCGTTCGTTTAAGTTAGCCGAACAAATAAACGAACACGAACGAATAAACAAACGAGTTTTCTTGTTCATTTTCGTTCTTTTAAAATTTTACATTGTCCATGTTCGTTCGTTTATGTTCGTGAACATACTAAACGAACATAAACGAACATAGATAAATAAACATAACTAACGTATATTTATATAAACGAGCATATAATGTAGTAATGTAATCAAACACAATTGAACATAAACGAATGTAAACGAACAACACAAACGAACGTTCACGAACATAATTGAACGAATGAGACATTTGCTCATGTTCGTTCGAACGATATTTTGTTTTCATGTTCGTTTATTTAAATAAACGGACATAACAAATTTTTCGTCGAACGGTTCACGAACAGTTCGACGATCGTTCAGTTCGTTTACAGCCCTATGTATATCGTCTATTGAACAAGGACGAGGAAAGAGAATATGTGGATTAATATTTAAACATTATTGATATCAAATAAAAAACTATCAGTTTAGAAACGATTATATCGTCTTGACGTATAATTTCTATATGATTATTAAGAATATATATATATATATATATATATATATATATATATATATATATATATATATATATATATATATATATATATATAATTTTTTACTATTTGATTTAAATAATTCTAATTTCGATTATTTGATTTTTTTGGAGGTTAGATATCTTTTTGGTAATCAAATTTGGATCAACTGCAACGAAAAAAAAAACAAAATAAATAAATAAACAGCATTCTTCTCATTTTAATAATATTAGATATTTTATAAAAATGATTTTTTTGGGTGTTGAAATTATAAAGAATTTTTTTAAATATTCATTGATCCAATATATGAATAACACTTATGGATAAAAAAAAGTAAATTTTCATATGATAATCTAAAAATTGATTATTTAATTATTATAAATTTAAACATAAAAGACATCGAAAATAATACTTCATCCGTCCCAAAATTATTGTCCATATTTGACTTTTGAAGTCTTTCCATGTTAACTTTGACCATAAATAACTTTATTTGTGTTATATAAGTTTTGATGAAACTTATGACAATGAAAATACATTTAAAAAAAACAATCTATTCATATATCTTGCATAAAAAACTATATAACAAAAAGTAAATTATTTAAGGTCAAAGTTGAACAAAAGAGACTTAAAAAGTCAAACGTGGACAATAATTTTGGGACGGAGGGAGTATTAACTATAGAGTTTCCATGTGAAATTAGAGATCAAGGATCCACAACTTAATATATTACAATTTGATTTATTATGACTTAATATGGTGTCGAGGCATGACTCCATCGTCCTGGAAACATCATTAGTGTCGTTAGGTATGATACATGTTTTGGTTATTCTAGGCGTGTAATATTGTGTCATAGTGCTATTTTTCAATGCATTTTTCCAATTAAACATAAACCATTGGGTTTTTGACACGTTTTTGTTATTAGGTATTGATAAAATACTAAAAACACTATTGGACTCCTAGACGAACAAGTAAGACAGATCCATGGTCAGAGAATGATGAATGGCGGGCGAATTTGTTCTTAAACTTTCAGAAAAATGTGCTTTTTGGACAACGAGTGAGTCAATTGCATCTTTACAAATAGTGAAACAAAAGATGAACTTGTGGTGGTGGGAGTTGTAGACTGTACTTTTATTTGCTTGCTAATTGCCTCAAATTTAGATTGGTTTTAAATGCTTCATACTTAAGAATAGACTTGTTAGACAAAACTGCAAAATTGATCCTTGTGGTTTACAAAAATCTGTGGATAGGGTCCAAAAAGTTTCCAACTTGCGTTGAAGGTCCAAAATCGAATACTTTCCGTGGTTTTAGTCCTAAAATTAAGAAATTTATGTGTTTTTGGTCCTAGGGAAACCTGAAAGGACGATTTTACCCTTCTAATTTCCTTTTTGTATTTTTTGTATTTTTATTTTAATCTTTTATCAATTAAAAATAGAAAAGAAAAGAATTGACCCACTTCACACACACACACACACACACACTCTCTCTCTCTCTCTATCTCTATCTCTTTCTCTCCGATGACCAAGAAGATCACGACTCAGACTTTTCCTCTCCTTTCGTATACTCCTCCCTAAACCCAATGACACCACCATGATCCTCTAAACCCATGGTCATATGCACCATCCTCGGCCACCGTCGCAGCCCCATTTGGTTCGCAATTTGTCCCGATTAGCCCTCGAATGCCATAACTCACCAGAATCGATTCAATCCACGATTATGGGTGTTGGCGTTCTTCCATCTTTCCAATTTGAATCTGGTGGCAATTCTGAACCCAGATAAACCTATTCATATCATGCTCAAATCGATTCAATCTATGAATGCATTATGGATGGACCAGATTCTGAATCTTTTCATCTGATTAATCCGGTTGGGTTTCTTGGTCAAGAAGAAGATAGGAGAGCATGGAAGTCTTACCCTTCAATCACAGGTTCAAGGTCCAATTGAACCAGATGAATCGATTCAACATGGGTCTTGTAAATTCTAGGGTTGACTGCCATGGATATTGCAAATCTAGGGCTTGTAAAGTTAAGATTCAAACCTGAAAATTGATTGTAGAGTGTTTGTGTGTGTGTGTGTATCTATGCATGTGTGTTTATTAGTGTATATGAGTTTTGAATCAGGAAGATGTCGATAGAGAAATGGAAGATGATGCAGGTTAAAGTAAGATTTTGCATGTGAAAGGGAGAGGGGAAGATTGCAGGGGTGATCTTGGAGTTTCGGTGCTCATCGAAGTTCTGGTGTTCGCCGGAGATCTTGGTTTCTAACGAAGCGCACACACATACAATTTTTTTGTTCTGAATTTTTTCTTGAGTTGCAGGTTTTGTATGAGAGAGAGAAAGAGAGGGACAAAGAGAAAGTCAAATGGAAGAACGATGGGGTTATAGGTTGCTCTTTTTTTTCAATTTGCAGGTGAAGAAGAAGAAGAAAGAGAGAGAGAGAGAGAGAGAGAGAGAGAGAGAGAGGAGAAGGGGGTACGGTGGGTGGAGTCGTGGAGAGGGGTAGGGTGATATTTTTTTTATTTTTTATTTTTTTATAATTTTTTAAATACTAAACTCAATAAAAAAAAATGGAAAAAAGAAATAATAAGAGTAAAATAGACATTTCAATATTTTCAGGACCAAAACTAAAGAAAAACCTTGATTTTGGACCATCCATACAAGTTGGAAACTTTTTGGACCCTATCCAAAGTTTTTTGAATACCACATAGACCAATTTTACAGTTTTGTCGACTTGCTACCATTGACCTTGATATTGTTGTCAGAAAGATAATTGCCCTACTTGACCTTGATATTGTTGTCAGAAAGATAATTGCCCTTGGTGGCGGCGTAGGGGATGGGAAGAAAGGAAAAAAAAACTAATGGGTAGGTGGGTATAAATGTATATTGTATGGGAATGGTTGGGCCATTAATTTAATATTTATATAAATAAAAAACAAGTAAAAGGAAAAAATATTAAAAAATATAGAATAAACATTTTACATAGATTAAAGACTAAAGGCGTGTTCGGCACGTAATTTTTGGGAGCTTCTAGCTTCTAGCTTTTAAGAAAACACTAGTTAAAAAGAAAAAACATCGTTTGCCAACAGGAGCATTTAACTTTTAGCCTAAACAAAAAGCTCAAAAATCAAAAGCTACATGGAGTAGCTTTCAACAAAAAGCTCAAAAATCAAAAGCTACCCGGTACCAGCTATCCGCTAACCGCTACCAGCTACCTGCTACGAGCTAGTTTTGCCGAACACGCTGTAAGTACACAATAAAATAAAACTACAAAATCATCTTTGTCAAGAAAAAAATGTAAGAACTAAATTGGGAAACTCTTATAAAAACTCAACATATTTTCATGAAAGTCTTAAAAAAACCACTATATTATTTATTTGTACGTTAAAACTCTTATATTTTTTAAAATGTATCATTTAAGACATTGAGTTCAGTAAATCCTAGATAGCCGTAAATGCTAGGTAATCGATTTTCAACGTTTTGATTGTTACAATTCATTAGATTAAAAAAATTCAAAAAAATATTAGGGTTTAAATGCACTAAAAAAATAATATAATGGTTTTTTCAATCATTTCATGAAAATAGATTAGGTTTTTCTGAGGTCAGAAAACCTTAATTAATAATTTCAGAAAATATAAGGATTTTAGTGTACTGAAAAATAATATAGTGGTTATTTTAAGCATTTGAGGAAAATACATTGGGTTTTTCTAAGGTTTTTATGGCTTTTTATAAAAGTATAAAACACGAAAACCATTTATATAATTTTGTCATATATTTATTTTAGCAAGTGGTACAAGGTTATAACTTGTTTGACAAATTTTGTTTTTTTTTTTCGTTTCCAATATCTCTCCATCAAAATATGCGTTTGAGCTATGTTTCTTATAACCTAAAATATGGTTGGAACTTGGAAGTGAGAACTCTCACCACATGTCACCACATGTCTAGATGAATTGGGTTAGGGTGGCCCATAAGTAAAAACAAGACCATTGCCCAAGTCAAGAATTTCTTGCATTACTTACTAACAATCTATTTCTAATTGCATTACGTTAAGAAGGAAGTTATTTAATTAATATCCTTTTTAATAAATTTTAATATAAAAGTACAATGTTTGACTTGATTATGACATCATAAAATATTTCGATTAGTTGTTCAAAGTTCACAATGTTTTTTACACAAGGACAATAGTTGACAAACAAAATTCCGAGTTATGGCTGTTTTTTTATGCATAATTTATATTTGATTATTTATATTTGGGAGAATTTTTTATATGTACATGTTAAGCTTAAAATATCATATTTGTCTGACTTCAAATCAAAATATCATTTATCTTTTTTAACTTTAAAAATATTGTATTTACCAAAAAAATTAGAAAATTTTGAAAACTTGCTTAATTAGTTTTTATATTTTATAATCATTTTAATTTATAAAAAAACAAATTGACCAAATTTCCTGTAAAGATTAAAAACATTTTTGACATAAATTGGATTGACCATATTTACCCCAACTATGCTAACCCTTTTTCTGATTAGGGGTGAACATTTGAACTTCTGTGTCGGACTGGATCGGCTCTTGGACCGGACCAATTTTGCATAAATTGGTGGACCTTGGACCGGACCTGGACCGGCCTCAGCAGGTCTAGTCCAAGGTCCACCAATTTCTGTAAAATCGGTCCGATCCAAAAGCTGGTCCGGTCTGGTCCAAATATCACCCCTATAATCGTAATAGATAAGCTAACTTTCGGTAGACTTCAACAAGTTGTATCATATGTACCTAAAGTTGTATCGGTCCAACAGGTACAAGAACGGAAAACCCAGATGTGGACCGACCTCAACCGGTCTGGTCCAAGGTCCACTAACTTTTGTCAAATCAGGCTGATCTAAGAACCGATCTGGTCAGGTTCGGTCTAAATGATCACCCCTACTTCTGATCACCTAACATCAACATTTTCTAGTAATTGTTTCTATAAAGACATGATCAAAGACCATACAATTCTTCCTTCCATCAGGTTTTTGAGCTACTACAAGCAATATTCTTTCAAAAAAAATTCTTAAACTCTAGAAGCAGCCTTTTCTGTAGTACTTCCTTCCACAATTGATATGACAAAACAAATATAGGTTTTGAGAAGGAAAATAGAAAACGTCGTTAGTTATATGAGAAAATGAGTACACAAGTAGTAACTATAAGATATATGGTAACGTTTTGCAAGACATGACTACTCGATATGTTACCATAACAAAACAAACTCAATGGAGGACAAATTGAATTTCATAATGATACAAGAAAGGACACATCATTTAATTTGATTCTAATTACAAAATTGTCACCTTTTAATCTAAGCCATTAAAAATTTGATCGTGTGGTCAAGATTTGGTTCTCGGGTTCTTAGAAAAAACATAGATTCTCTCTCTCTCTCTCTCTCTCTCTATATATATATATATATATATATATATATATATATATATATATATATATATATATATAGAGAGAGAGAGAGAGTGTGTGTGTGTGTGTGTGTGTGTGTAACATCCCAAATTTCATTTTAGTATAATGATTCATAAAACATTTTAGAGAAAACATCATCAAGTTATTTCATATCATCAAATCCATGAATCATAATTCTCAAAAGCATGTCATAATCAAATAACAATGTCAGAGTACAATCCCAAGAACATCATAGTGCGGAAAATAGTGGTGTGATGCGATGCTACCGTGCCGGCTCCTTTCCTTTTAAAGAAGAAGGACCTGAAACAAAACTATAAACCGTAAGCACAAAGCTTAGTGAGTTCCCCCATCACACGCCATACCATATATCAACATACTGCACCTCGCGCAACTAAAACTCGCACTTGGAGAACTTGGCGTACAAGCTCTCCCTCCTCAGGGTATCCAGCACCTCCCGCAAGTGCTCCTCATGCTGCTCCTACGTCTTGGAGTAAACCAAGATATCATCAATGAAAACTATCATAGACCAATCCAACATCAGTCTGCACACGCGGTTTATGAGATCCATGAACGCGGCAGGAGCATTGGTGAGCCCGAAGGGCATCACCACGAACTTGTAATGCCCATAGCGAGTCCGAAAATCAGTATTCTGCACATCCTCCTCTCTGACTCGCATCTGGTGGTATCATGAACGCAAATCTATCTTGGAAAACGAAGATGCCCCCTGTAGCTGGTCGAAGAGATCATCAATCCTCAGGAGTGGGTAACGGTTCTTCACCGTTACCTTGTTCAGCTCCCGGTAATCTATACACATCCGATGTGACCCGTCCTTCTTCTTCACAAATAGGATCGGGGCTCCCCAAGGCGAACTACTCGGCCTGATAAATCCCTTGTCTAACAGCTCATGCAGCTGTGTAGACAACTCCTGCATCTCAGGAGGAGCGAACCGATATGGTGTCTTGGCTATCGGAGTCGCACCAGGGACTAGGTTGATCCGGAACTCCACTTGCCTCTCCGGAGGTATCCCAGGCAGCTACTCTGGAAATACGTCCGGATACTCTCGCACCACTGGCACATCGCTCATGGTCGCCTTACCCGCTTCCCGGGT
Source organism: Lactuca virosa (assembly GCF_052849685.1). Taxonomy (NCBI): domain Eukaryota; kingdom Viridiplantae; phylum Streptophyta; class Magnoliopsida; order Asterales; family Asteraceae; genus Lactuca; species Lactuca virosa. The sequence goes on from NC_136428.1 coordinate 31,257,259, forward strand.
ATCCATAACGTAGGCGATGTACCCTGCACAACCCTACTGAAGGTAGCGCCTGGCCCTCGCTGCTGAGCACAAATCTGGTCCTCGCTATGGCCTCTCGCCCTGGATCACCATCTCTCCCCCACTTGGGGTCCTGATACGCACCAGCTTGTAACATCCCGATTATTGAATAAATAAGTAGATAAAGGTTAATAGCCCTAAAATAAATAATATTTAGCGGGGTGTTGGTGTTGGGGAGCAAATTGATTTAATTATGGATTTTGAGGGTTAAAGTGTAATTTTCGGGCCACTTTGTAAATATTTCTGGAGGTGGGGGCTGGTTGGTAATTGTTGGGACTTGTATTGTTATGAATTATTAATGATAGGGGGCTGAATGGTAAGTTTTGGACCTTAGATGAAAGGAATTTATTGATACATGGGCTAAAGGGTAACTTTTGGATTTTCTTTGAAAATAACTTAATGGGGAGGGACCAAAAGTGTTTAATTGGCATTATAGTTTCGGATGGACACGGGTTAATCCCGTATACTTCTTTCCTTCTATTCGGATGGGATAATGGAAAACCCTAACCCTACAACATTGCTTATCGGCCGCTACCATCACGTAAACTCATTTCAGCCGCCACCTTGAGAAGCTCCAGGACCGTTGCTGTTGCCTCACCGTTGAAGCTCCGACGAGCACCACCTCCTTACTGTTGTCGGAGACGTAAGGGAGCCTGAGGAGTCATCGAGATCGGCGGCTACAACCGCGTTCGTCACTGCACGGGTCCGTCGTGACCTGAAGGCTCTCGGTAAGACTGCCAACCACCCGCCTTCTTTCTTCTTCTTCATTTCTACCGGTTGGACGTCGTGGGACGTCGCCGCCTGCTGCCGGTGGCCTCATGGTGACCATTTCTGCTCATCTCGGTTATGGCAGCCGCCGGTGAGGGTGGCTGAGCTGTATATGGTCGAGTATATGAGCTATTCTCGGCATTTGTGGTGTTATATGAGAATTATTGGACCGGAAAATCCACAACCACCACCTCAAGGTGGTGGCTTCCACCTAGTTTTGCCTTCTGCCGCCCTATGCCGCCACCAGCCACCATGGGAGGTGGTTGTGTGCGTGTTTATTTATGTTGAGGTTGCTTGTGCACTCCTTAGGCAAGAACCGCCACCTCCACCATTAAAAAGAGTGGTTGTCGCCGCCTGCCGCCTTGAGCCGCCGCCGATCACCACCGCCCGAGGTGGCGGTGGGTGGTGCCCGGCCTGGTGGAACCCTATTGGACCTAAACACTGACCTTGGGCTGCGTTATATCGTTATTGGGCTAGAAACCCTAGTTAGGGTTTGGAAAACCCTAATTTTGGGTTTGTTAGTTTGGATTTTGCTGGGACCCGCGGTTAGGCTGTTGGATGGATATTGTGAATTATGTCCAACTTCATTGTATGAATGGCCTAGTGGAGTGATGGACTTAATGGGTTAAGTCCTTAATGGGTTAAGTGAGAAACACTTAACCCTAATTGTCATTTTATGTGAAAACCCTAATTTTTGCTTAGGCCTTGAGTTGGGCCTTTTTATTGGGCTTTGGTGTTTGGGCCATTGATGAGCCATCCCAAAGCAGTCATGTAGACTAGAATATTTAGATGGGCTTTAGGGTAAGGCCCATGTGAGGGTTTGGGCCCAATTTGGAAAATTGGGCCATAGTTGGGCCATTAGAGGACTTTTGTGAACCCATTTGGTATTGGGCCTTGGTGGGCCCATTGGTGTTGGATTATTTATGGACCGGATTGGTGGACCATATTTAGACCTAATAATGTGAAGGTTTGTCTTATATCCTAATGGGGTTATTTGTGGGTTTGGCTTAGTGATAGAAGTCGGAGTGTAGCAGCAACATTTATAGGATCTGTTCGCCATCCGAGGTGAGTCTTCTCACTATACATTACCTAGAGTGGTAACTGTATACAGACCGGAGGTTCTTATGTGTTATGTGTATGTTTGAGTTTATGCGCATTGTGATATATGTATGTTATGTGTTATATAGACAGGACCGGAGGGTCCAACGATTTAGACCGGACCGGAGGGTCCAACGACTTAGACCGGACCGGAGGGTCCAACGAGCTAGACCGGACTGGAGGGTCCAACGAGCTACGGGACTGGAGGGTCCCGCTGAGACACATTGACCGGAGGGTCATACCGAGTTATAGCCTCGAGTGGCTTATGTGTTGTATGTGGTATTTTGGGGAACTCACTAAGCTTCGTGCTTACCGTGTTATGTGATATGTGTTTCAGGTTCTCTCAGGATCGCGGGAAGGCGCCGACTTGATTGTACACACCAGAGAAAGAGTTATGCTTTGAGGATCCTGGATTTTATTCAAATAAATGTGAACACGTTTTTTTGATAATTGATATATTGAGATTTTGTAAAATGTGTTGATGTCATTTATGTGAATTTAAAACTGAAAAATTTGTTTGAAAATTTACGGTGTTACACAGCTGCTGCGCACAGTCGATCACCGCCCCATTAGGGGTCAACCAGTCCATGTCTATGATAACCTTGTTCCCACGTAACAGAATATGAACCAAATATACGAGGTAACGCTCGTCATATAACCTCAACACGCAGTCTCTGAAAACCTCTGATGCTCGGACAGATCGGTCGTCAGCAATCTCAACCTCTAAAGGATAGTCTAACATGCCTGAAGGCTCAGAAAACCTCTCGCTAAGCGCAAGAGAGACAAACGATCGGGTGGCCCCCGAGTCGAATAACACCTGAACTGGGATGTCATTCACATGGAACGATCCTAAATATAACACATAAACGCAGTACATAAATATCATAATCGACATGTAATAAGAGTTAGGGAGAAGAAAACATACTCGTCATCACATCAGGTGTGGTACGCGCCTCCTCGGCGGTCAGCTGGAAGGCTCGGTTCCTCACCACTGGAGCATCTATCTTGCCCTGTCGACCATCTGTGATCCGCAGTGTCACTGGAGCTGGCGCCGCTACAGGCGTTACTGCTGTCAATCTAGGGCAGTTGGCCTTTTTATGGCCCTTATGATTGTAATGAAAGCAGATCAGGTCTGATGTCTGGAAGGTGGGGGTAGGGGCAGTACAATCCCTGTCCAAGTGCCCAGTCTTGCCGTACTTGTAGTAGCCCGATGACCCTAGTCTAAAAACCCCCTCATGTGGCCTGCCGCATTTCCTACAGCGGCTCCGGTCCGGCTGGCCCTTCGACCTCGAGTCGACTCCCTAGGGTTTATTCCATGAAACCCCAGTACCCTGCTCAGTCTCCGCCTTCCTCTTCCTGATGTGCTATATGTCAATCTCCCTCTCTCTCGCCCTTGCAATCATGTCATCTAGTGTCGGACAGGCCGAGTAGCTGGCATGTTTCCAAATGTCAACTCTCAACATCTCGTGGTAGCGGGTCTTCCGCATCTCCTCATCCCCTGCATACTGAGGCACCGATAAGGCCCTCTCCCTGAAATTGGCGGTAATATCTGCCACCGACTCAGTCGTCTGCCTCATATCCCTAAACTCCCTGGCCAGCTGTTGAAGCTCCACAGTCAGCGCAAACTCAGCCCTAAACCTGTTCACAAAGTCAGACCAGGTCATAGCCTCAATGGTTGGGGCTCCCAGCGAATCACTAACTGCCTCCCACCAATCTCTAGCTCTGTCCCTCAAACACCCTGCAGCATACCGAACCTTCGACCCCTCAGGGCAGAAGCTCGTCAACTGAGCAGACTCCATGTCTGCAATCCACCTCCTGGCAACAATGGGGTCCTTAACCACGTGGAAGTCTGGCGCACCACATCCCCTGAAGTCCTTGAAGGAGAGTATCTGTGTACCTGACTGAGTGGCAGCCATGTCACTCTGAAATGCCGTGAGGCGATCCTCCATCAGCTCGATAATCCCTTCCTTGATCGACCCGAAAATCACCGGGGTCGACTCAAGGATGCCTCTCGTGATCTCAAAAGCAATGAACTCACGTAGTCCCTCATCGATTGGCTCGACACCTAATCCTGAACCTGATCCTGACCCTAAACCTCCCCCTCTGTGTCGCGTAATCACCACTATTCTGAAATAAAACACATAATCATCAGGGTCATGTTGGATAAGGTGTCTAAGTCCATAACAATATTTGAGATGCACTTGACCTGACCCGGCATGGTCCATTTGGGTTGCACTTCACCCGAACAATTTGTATGGATAATCTTTTGAGAATAGTATGTTTATGATTTATTAATATATTATAAGGTATAATATATTAATATGAAATCATACTATTTAATTAATATTGATCTTAAATTAATTAAGAATTAATTTAGTGATCAAAAGGTGACTAATTAAATATGGGCTCTTGTATTTATTTAGTGTGGGCTAATGCTTATTTAGTATGGGCTAGGCTTGCATGGGAGTCCATGGATGGTCCATGGAGCTTTTAACCCATGGACCCTTGGAAAGGAAGAGTCATGGGTATTAGAGTTTACATGGATGTAACCCTAATCATCCACACTATATAAAGGAGTCCTTGGCACTTGATTTGGGACTAGTTGTGTGTGAACAAGAGTGGTGGCCAATTTCAAGAGAGTGCATTATTCTCTCAAGATTTTTCCAAAGTTTGTGGTGATTTGTGATTTCCATTTGAGGCATCCACACTATTGGTGCTAGGCTCTCAAACTCCAAGCAATCAACCACCACTAAAAGGTATGTCATTCTACTAGTAATTTTATGATTCAAGTTCCCCATGCCATGCTAGTTATGATGTAAACCTTGGAAATTCTTATTTGCATGTATTTTAGAGAAAACATAGATCCAAGGTTTATAGGGTTGCATGTACACCATAGGAGTGTTATAATGCTCAAAACCCAACAGGTCATACATAACCTCGAGAGGTCTCACACATTCTACAAGTTCCCTGGTTTTATCTCAGCCCTCCTTGACTCGAGTACAGATCCTCTGATTTCAGTAGTACGGGCCCATACTACCTTCCACATCTATCCGTACTTTCCTCAAGAATTGCCTTGACTTCACCAAGTCCCTTCTACTACTACTGCTCACTAGGGGTGTTCACGGTCCGGTTTTTAGGTCAAACCGAAGCCAAACCGTTAGTAACGGTTTTTGTCAAGCAAAAACCAAAGCCGAACCGTTGAAAATTTAAAATCGAACAAAACCAAACCGTTACTAACGGTTTGGCTCCGGTTTGGTTTCACGGTTTGGGCTTTTTAGGCCCATTTTAGTCGTGTCCATTAAACTAATTTAGTAAAAAAAATTGCACTATTAAAGCTGTTAAAACAGCTAAAATTCTGCCAAATATTGTTAAAAAACTGCAATGATAAAGCTGTCAAAACAGCAAAAATTCTGCCTAATATTGTTTAAAAAAACTGCAATATTAAAGTTGTCAAAAGAACAAAAAAACCGCCAAAAATGTAAACAAAAGGCAGTAAATGAAAACATCAAATATTGTTCCATAACATCAAACATTAGACTAATACACACAACCTACTAAGCTGTCCAAAAATAGCCAAATTGTTGTCCAAAAAACATTATCAGCAAGCTCACTTCCACAATGATATCCAATTCATAAGCTTTTGTTGTCCAAAAAAGTCAATATTAAAACATCACACCATAAAATGAGTAACCTACAATAAACACATCCAATATTAATGTTAATCCCATGCTAATATGAAAAAGTAAAAACCCTAAAATTAGTCAAACTCTGAGTTCTGATAATAGCTATGATGCTTCAAAATGCATATATTTGTATAAATTTTGTAACAAATTAGAAGAGAGCTTATGTAGTTTGTTACAGACAATCTGATCAAAGTTTTATGATGTATATCAGTTTTGAACTTGATAATCAACCAATTTACATCATAAAGCAATTCTATCGACTAACTCTTTAATAGAATCAATATATCGATCAATCCATACAACACAACATATATTTACCTTATCGAGCAACTTTCTAAACAAACAGCTTGTTTTGACTTTTGACAAGATCTCCTTCGTTTTCTCTTTCGTTTGAGAAACTTTCTAAACAAACAAACAAATTCCCAATTCAAAACTTAGAAATATTGTGTAAACAATCTACAAAAACAAACAAAATCGAACTCAAAATCATACCCTGGATCGATCTTTTAACCTCTACTTCACTCCTTCAAACCGATACCCATTTGATAAATAATCATCTGCCTCTTCAGTGCTCGACATGTTTTCTTTCTCTTGAGATGTTGAAAGAGGTTACTCGATTGAAGTAATTAAGAAATTTTGCTCACACTTGTCGTTGCCTTCGATGTTAAAAGGAGAAGAAGATCTCGAAGTGAAAGAGTTAGATCTACATATCAAATCAAACCACAATTGAGAGCTTGAAATCCATCAAAGCAGAGAGAGAGATAGATAGAGAGAGAGAAAGATACCTGCGAACAATATCGAAGATCATGATAGAAAATGAAGAATACTTGCTTGATTTCAACATCTGTTATGAGCAATCAGGGACGGGGTGAGCAATCAGAACTCAAAACATACCAATTCAAAGAGCAAGCAGGGGTAGTGTCGAGGCGGAGCTGTAAGAACCAAGCGGAGCTGCGAAGGCCCCGACGTGTTTGACTTCTTCGCCTCTTAACTGCCTCTCTGCCAATGAATGGATGAACAACAAATTCGAAGTATACGATAACAAATTAGGGTTAGGTTACGTTCTTCATTCAATATGTTGTCGTTGCAAGCGTGCAAGGTGCAAGTTGTGACTGACTAACTTATGGGAATTTAGTGGGCTTCACAATCAATTTCATTAGTCTCACTTCACAAATAATGAATTAGGCTGGCCTGATAATTAATAGAGTTTTTGTCGTGGGCGTTTTACACATCTATGATTTTTATATAAAAATTAATATATATTAAATTAAAAGTAAATATAATTACATATAAAAAAAATTAATTTGAATATGTATAAATCCTACGGTCCGGTTCGGTTTTTATACGGTTTGAAAATCTTGAAACCGTAAGCCAAACCGTTCATTACGGTTTAAAAAGTTTGAAGCCGCAAGCCAAACCATAAAGAAAAATACAAGCCGCCAACCCAAACCGATGACCGGTTTCACGGTTTCAAACCAGACCGTGAATACCCCTACTGCTCACTGCTCTAATCTCATCCTAGGCTTACCCTAGGGTAACTCTCCGAATTACTCTCCGTCATCTGCTGCATAAGGAATTCCTGCTACCTTTACCTAACTAGCTTACGAATACCATTGCATATCACTAAGACCAGATAATTCTTCGAATGAAATATCCTACCCTACAACGGTTGGACTCAAACAAGAGCTGCGCAATAGGGCTAGACCTAACCTTCTGAAATTATTTAGTCCTCGCAATATGTAACTTAACGTATTCGTTTACTAGTTAGCTAAAGATACCTAGAACTCCTAAAATCACAAAGCAAGCAGCATTCGGTCATTGAGTAACCATACCAAGCATATCCTATTCAGGTCATCATATTACTGACTAATCAGTTCTAGCATGTAACTCAATAAGCACTTATACTAGGCACATAAGGCATCTTCCTAGATCATTAGCCATAATCTAGCATGCAATTCTCATATATAGACAATAGGCATATAAGGCATCATTCCTAAATCCTTAGCCCTATTCTAGCATGCAGTTCTCATAATCATAACATAACATGTATGGGTATCTTGGGGAAAACTTACTTGAGCTCGGCCGGTTGCACACGTCACACACCATGTTCTTTCTCAAAACCTTTTATTTTAAAAACTTGGAAAATTATTTTCTTGTAAAAATCTTTCAAACCCTCGATTTGAGTCCAGACACCCTCGAAGGTGTGTCCGAATCCCTCAAACCAAGGCTCTGATACCAACTTGTAACATCCCAAATTTCAAGACCAAAAATTTCATTTTAGTATAACGATTCATAAAACATTTTAGAGAAAACATCATCAAGTTATTTCATATCATCAAATCCATGGATCATAATTCTCAAAAGCATGTCATAATCAAATAACAATGTCAGAGTACAATCCCAAGAACATCATAGTGCGGAAGATAGTGGTGTGATGCGTTGCTACCGTGCCGACTCCTTTCCCTTTGAAGAAGAAGGACCTGAAACAAAACTGTAAACCGTAAGCACAAAGCTTAGTGAGTTCCCCCATCATACCTCATACCATATATCAACATACTGTCAGACAATTATGGGGTGCCCGACCTACCCTTCGGTCCTTACGACCGTGACACGGGGACTATTCCCCCTACTACCACTATCACATAACATCATACCATGCTAGCACATAAAACATTTTAGGTAGTAGCAAACCTAGATAATTATCACAAAGACAATCATCTAATCAAACAACTCCTACTAGTGGGTCGGCATTGTGGTCGTAGACCCACTTCTACTGGAAGGTAACTCGCCTCAATGTCGTGTAGTAACTGAGCTATCCTCGGTGTAGGATCAACTCTCCTCAAACTCCTACACATATTAGTCTCCTTTAGTTACTCCTTCATATTTATATCCCCTTGAAGGGTCAATCTTGGGTAATGGTCAGAGTCAAAGTCAAAGTCAACGCCCTGGTCAAGTCAATGTCCTGGTTGACTAAACTCGCCGAGTTGGTCCATCAACTTGTCGAGTTCCACAATTCAGAGAATCTCAAATTCGCGATCTGACTCGTCGAGTTACTCTCTAACTCACTGAGTTTCTCCGTATGATATAATCGGGACTTTCAATTTGAACTCATTGAGTCCTTCCTTGGACTCGTCGAGTTCTCCTTCATACATTTGGGACATTTGTTCACTAACTCGGCGAGTTCATCCTTGGACTCGTCAAGTCCTTGACCTTAAGTCCAAAACACGTCTAACTGGCTGATTCATCTTCTAGACTCAACAAGTTGCTAAGTAACAAAGAAGGTTGGGAAACCACGACCCGACTCGCCGAGTCCTATGAGCGACTCGTCGAGTCCCCCATGATCCTAAGACTATACAGTCGATTTCAGCCGTGCTTAACGCATCCAAAACATAGATCTGGCCTCCTAGGGTCGATATCACACGTAAAGTTACAAACTTTACGTTCATGCATGGGTTATCTAGCTCAAAAGGCCTTAAAATGAGGTCCACAAGGTGCATGGGACTCCCATGGCCATAAAGTTGGCACCTTTATGCCATGGAGTCCCTCAAAGGTTCCAGATCTGAAGTCTTAACCCCAAAACATGCTTCCATCCATGAATAGTTCCAAAAATGGATCCACCCTAAACTACTCCATGAAGGGATCTAGCAAATGAATAGTCAAGGTATAGACTTTATACATCAAAAGAGCTGGAAATGGAACACAACCTCTGGATCTACTTGCTTCCTCTTGAACTCCCAAGTTCCTTCTTCCTTCTCAAGCTTTAAAACCACTAAAAATGCACAAAAATGGCTCAAGAACACTCAAAATGGGTTAGGGTTTTCTGGACTAAGGGAGACGATGAGGAAGGCCACAATGGGGTGTTAAGGTGTTTAAATAGGATGCAAACCCGGAAAATTAGGGTTTCACTCTGGCAGGCCTACTCGTCAAGTCGAGGCTCCTCGACTCGTCGAGTAGACTTCATGTCCAGCGCCCACATAACCAATTCCTACCCGACGAGTTTGGGGCCTCCAAATCGTCGAGTCCCTTGGTAAAATTGCATAATTCTTATTTAAAATACGTAACAGAAACCGGGCGTTACAGAGAGAGAGAGAGAGAGAGTGTGTGTGTGTGTGTGTGTGTGTGTGTGTGTGTCTGAGAGGGAGAGATAGGAGAAGAGAAGAATGTGAAACCGAGTATGTAAAAATGTCGAAAATATAAGAATAAATCTCAGTTTCTAATTTTTGACATTTTATTATCAAAAAAACTCAAATATATTAAAATTCATAAATGTTTATTTACTATAAATGAGCATCCACACTAGTATAAAATTTTAATATAAAAAGGAACTTTTTAATTTTATTTATCTTAGCTTTTGTCATATGTTTTATTCAAATATGATTGGACCATATATCAAATTTATATTAAAACTTATTATTTATACACATGTGAATAAACTATAAATATACACAGTTTATTCACATGTGAATAAAAAAAGTTTTAACGTAAATATAATACATGATTTATTAACATGTGAATAAAACATATAATGAGAGCTGGTATGATGAGAATTGATATAAAAAAAATTAAAAAATATATTTTCTATCAAAAGCATATATCAATATCAATATCGGTTAATAGATAATAAACCATTGTAAATTTTGAAATATTTATATTTTTTTCCGATAAACATAGCAGTTTAAAACAAACGACCAACATTCATTTTCTCATTTGCAACTTCTTTTCATTATTGTTTGAACTGAAATATATATATATATATATATATATATATATATATATATATATATATATATATAGAGAGAGAGAGAGAGAGAGACTGACCTATTGAACTTAAAAATCAAATAACCATATTTGTAACCTCCTAAATTTTCAATCATTCATAAATGATAATAACTATCAAATTGTTTCCAACGTCATAAATCTAGTCAAAATCTTAAATTAGAGTTTGCGGATATCAAAATCATAACAACTCCAGATGTGTGTACAGTCAAGTCGCGCCATTTCCATTGTCGGTGGAACTACTTTAAAAACATTTAACTTAAAAAATGTAAGCACAATGTTTATTGAGTTCCCCACTATACCACTTATTTTACGATAAAGACTATACATACAGTTGCAGACTCACGCCCACTTTCGTGATAACTGCTCACAACGATTTCGTGACATCTAATCATGACCACTTTCATAACATGGGCTCACGACCACTTTGGTGATACCTTACCCATCAACTTGTGGGCTCATGGATTGGGCTCATGGATCAGACCCATTTTGCCATCATCTGATACCAAATATATAAACATAAGATATATCAAACAATCAATCATGTAAGGCTCCACTAGTCTAGATAATCATACAATCATACCATAGCAATACACATGCATCTTACACACAGATGTCCCATAATGTCATATGTAATATAGTAACAAAACTCACTTGAATCTAGAAATCACAACTCCACAGCATTCTACACATTGAGACAATTGCACGAACCACCTAACACAAACAGAGGCAAAACAGCACTCTAATACTTAAATCCATACAAGTTTGACCAAAATTCAAACTGATAAAAAAAGTCAACGATTAATGGCTAGACACGTCGTGACTAAGCCATGGACGCATCACGTCCTTTAGGTGATAAAACATTCGCGATAGGACCCTCAGCGATGTTCCGCGATGTAACGTCCTAAAAATTACAAGAAATTCAAACCTTTAAAAATCCATTTGTTTAGTATAAATATGATTCGTTACATCATTTAACTAAAACTGTTATTGTTAGCCAAAAACAATCATAACAATAAAATCCAACTATGTTTAAAAAACCAACAGTCAAAAGTAGCGGAATAAAATCAGCTAAATTAATATCCAAAATAAAACATTCAGTCACTCCTATGTGTACAATCATGCTTTGCCTTTCCCTCTACCGGTACCTGCAGATGTTGGAATAGTTGTTTTTCAAGGGAAAGGTAAGCACAGAGTTTAGTGAATTTCAACACAACATCATACATCAGTTATACATACTTTACACCTATCACACATATATATCGTACATGCCAAACAATTTATAATCCAAACATATCACACATGTAAGCAACTAGTACAAGGCACTGATTTCTAAGGTCTTGCATAAGGAGCACTTGCAGCTCAGGTCACGTAGACCGGCACCCGACTCACCTTAGCACTTGCAGACCAAGCACTTACCAACATAATTTCATCCCACACAAAACATACCAATAGAATTCGCATACTAGACACTACCCTGCCTAGTACCATTACCATGAAAACTACAATCACATGTGATCTAATCAAAGGACATACATATCATTATAATGTAGTGAGAAACTCACCTCAAATCGAATATAGATCACAACGAGCAACCACCAAAACTTCAGGGTACTTCCTTTATTCCTATAGAAGTGTTGAAAAGCATTAATAAGTAATCTTATACTTTAATTCAACTAGTTAGTTCCTAGTTTCATTTTTTAGCTTTTAACACCAAAATCGCAGTCTGTTCAATACTTGTTTTGCCCCTCCTTAAAACCATTCAATATAGATTATTATCACATATTAAGAAAATTAGTTCATATCAATACCTTTCCAGGGATATATTACACTAAGACTATTTTTTTGTGATTTAATATGAATTTAACAAAACAATGTATCTATGCAGCTAAATCTGGACCAATCAGTGAAAATGACATTTTTCACCCTAGTTAGAGTCGTTTAAAATTTTCGGGCAAAACTAATGAAATGTATTAGACCCACATACGGAACTTTGGGCATTGGTTTCGACCAAAAATGATCATCCATGACCGAGTTATGATTTTTCAAAGATCGGGACATATTAAAGCTTTTCCCAACAACACACAACTTTATGTTTTTTGTTAAGCTAGTTGCTTAACCCATTAAGTCCTTAATGGAACATCACCCAAGCTGGAAAATAGGTACGTAAACCCCTCACATGAATTAATGACTTAATGGCCAAAAAATCTTCCAAAGTACCAACCCAAAGTATAATACCTAAATAGAAAATCACCAATTAGGGTTGGGTACAAAATGACATCCTGCATTAGGGATGAACGTAGGCGGCTACCCGCCTTAATTATCTAGAACCGGAACCGAAACCGGAGGTTCCTATTATTTTGGAATCGGAACCAGAATCGGCGGGTAGTGGTTCCAATATCGGTTACCCGGTTTGTTAAATTTGTTGGATTTTCAAATTTTATAAAACTATATCTATTGTAAACTTACAAGAAAATTATCGATAACATCAATACGTAATATTCTACTTATTAAAAACAAGGATTAGAAAATATCAATAGCTTGAATAACATGACGAAAAAATATGTGTGGGGTTCTTAAAACATATAAATAAACTTCACTGATTTCATATATCTTAAATTTATACTTTTGATATAAAAAATTCAACCCATTGAAGTCCATAACTAAACAAATATTTATGAGTTAGAATTTTTATTAAACATAACAGTACATTATGTCTCCTATCTAAAAAATTATTTTGAACGTGGATAGTTTAAATTCATAGTGAAAATTACACATGAACATTTAAAGGTTCAAAACAAATTATTCAAAATTCTAGAATTTTAAATGATGTTATTCAAGATAGTATATAAAGTATGTGATTGTGATATATATATATATATATATATATATATATATATATATATATATCAATTCCGACGGATAATGGTTCCGTAAAAATGAGAACCATAACCAGAACTGATTAAGGAGGTTCCGATTTCGGAACCGACGGTTCCAAGGAGGTTCTGGTTTCGAAAGCAGCTACCCTGTTATGCTGCTCATCCCACCTCCAAGAAGCAACCACATCGTTGTGTGTGTGTGTGTGTATATATATATATATATATATATATATATATATATATATATATATATGAACATTTAAAGGTTCAAAACAAATTACTCAAAATTCTAGAATTTTAAATGATGTTATTCAAGATAGTATATAAAGTATGTGATTGATATATATATATATATATATATATATATATATATATATATATATATATATATATATATATATATATATCAATTCTGGCGGGTAATGGTTCCGTAAAAGTGAGAATCATAACCAGAGCTGATTAAGGAGGTTTCGATTTCGGAACCGACGGTTCCAAGGAGGTTCTGGTTTCGAAAGCAACTACCATGTTATGTTGCTCATCCCACCTCCAAGAAGCAACCACATCGCTGTGTGTGTATGCGTTTATATATATATATATATATATATATATATATATATATATATATATATATATATATGTGTGTGTGTGTGTGTATATATATATATATATATATATATATATATATATATATATATATATATTAGTTCCGGCGGGTAGTTGTTCTGTAAAAGTGAGAACCATAACCATAATTGCTTCAGGAGGTTCTGATTTCAGAACCGACGTTTCCAAGGAGGTTCTGGTTCCGAAAGTGGCTACCCTGTTATGCTGCCCATCCCACCACCAATAAGCAACCACATCGCAACCACCACTAAGGGTGGCACAGTGGTGGTGATCAGGTGGATGTGAACCATCGGCCTAAGGCGGCCCCACGGTGGTCTCACGGTGGTGATGGTGGTGTTTATGAAGTTGCAAGGAGGAAAAAAAAAGCATGGACTTACCAAGAAGTTGAGAAACACAACTAGCATTCCCAAGCTTTCTTTCTCCTATGGCATCCCTTCTTACGTCTATCTCCGATCAACCTTTTTCCCATCTCGCTTGTTCCTATTTTGCACCGGACACACATCACGCACACAACTATGCACAAATTCACTTAAGTTTTGGGGTGAATACTTGAAATGATTATTTGAAAAAGGGACACTCTAATAGAGGTCCAAATCAGGCCTCTACACATCGATCACATAGCTGCAATTCCAAATTTCCAGTTTAGCCCACAAAGTTTGGTATAATGGTAGTTTTAGTCCCTAGAAACAAACTCTTTGCATCACAAAGTTTCAAGGTTAGCAATTGATATCGTTCTTCTGAAAAAAATAATTAAAAATCCCTCCATTTCACATTTGATAATTATTTAATTGTATTTATACCTATATTCCTTTATTAAATAATTAAACAAAAAACGGGGGTTACATGCAACCTTCTATTGAACCTGTCACATCCCCAAACTTAACAGCTTCAGTTTTTATGTTCTTAATCCATAAGAACAAAAGCTAAAACTTGCAGAGCTTCACTAGATAAGGGTTTTAACGAATAAAGTTTCCAACTTTATCCATATACAACTCTATAACATTCCAAATCCCAACCTTAGACCCAAAAAGAGCCCAAAAGGGGTAGATATCTTTGTATGGTTCAAAAAGAGCTCATGCATGCTCTCTTTTCACCACAAAATGTCTAGAAGTCAATAATACACAAACCTAATGATATTGAGTTTCCTAAACTCCTAGAACATCTTGCAAAAGGGACCTAAAGTGGCTAAAAACTCCTTAAAGCTCTAGATCTATACATGAAACATATAAAGCTTGGCAGTTTATCACTTAAAATTATCTAAAATAAGATGTGAATGATAAATCTTCTTTGGATATTGCTTCTTTGCACCAAGAATTCTTTTCTTCATCTCCAAGGTCCACTCAAAACGTATTAAAATCACACAACACCAAGGGAGGAGGATATGGTTTGCTCTCTAGGGTTTATGGAGATTAAACTTGTACAAAATGAGAAAACCTTATAAGTCGTTGCCTTCAAATAGGGATTAAATATAACGTCCCCAAAATACAGAGTAAACTTTTCATTTAATATTAAAATCATTTGTCCCTTCAAAGATCTAAATAAAACCATTTGTTTCAAAACATTAATCATAGTATAGACATGCGAGTTAGTAAATGTGGAATCTCTCATGCATGCGATACAATCAAGTTGTACCCCTCATTCGTTACCAGAAAATTTGAATCAATTTAAACTTAAAAGTGTAAGCACAAAGGTTAGTGAGTTGCACAAGATACCACATACAACCAAGCTATGCCCCCCCCCCAATAGTCTTTCATACAAGTACCATGGGATAAATGATGGTCTTCCATAAAACTCACAAAGACAAACAACATATCCTGACACTTAGTGTCCTACAATATAGTGAGAAGACTCACCTCTCAGTGAGTCAGACAATAACCACAACTAGCAGAAAATTGATAGTTGGTACAATAACCACCTAAACAAGTGATAAAAGGTCCAACCTCAACCTATGAACCAAACCCAAAAGTTTGACCTAAAGTTGAACTTATTCAAAAAGTCAACAAGTCAACACTTTGGTCAAAAAGCACGCCATTTCCTCAACTGGTCGCCCCACACCCACAAAAGGACAAAACTGTTGGGTTCGATGGCTAAAAACAAGTGCATTGAGAAAACCCTGAAAGCGCTCCGCACCTCTAAAAATTATGTCGCGCTTAGCCCAACATCACAAGGTTTTTTGACTTAATTCATTAAGTCACAACCCCATCTTCCAGATCTAAACCTTAACAAGGTCTAAATAGATAAATTTTCCAACTTTATCCATTAAGACACACCACATCAATCAAGATCTGACTTTTGTATTCCAAATGATCTAAAACACCTCTGAGACTTGCATGGATTGAAGGAAGGGCTAAAGATCCAAACTTTATGATTCCATATAGTTCAAACCACAACCCCAAGTGACCAAAATGAACTGGAGTCATCTAAACTCCAAGCTCACCACCAAAATGGGACCAAAAGTGCATCAGATGGACATTAAGCAAGATCTAACAAATGACAAGGAATGAAGATTTATACTCACAAAAGTCCATAAAATGCACAAACTTGATGGATCTACACTTGTTCCTCTCTCACAAGCGCCAAAATGAACCTTGATTTTCAAGATTTAAGCATAAAACTTGGAAATATAAGCTTAAATGGTTAAATGAGACTCAAATCAAGTTGAAGCAGGCTAAGATTCCTTGGGATCTCTCTAGGGGATGATGGAGGATGAGAATGGATTAACCATAAAGGGTTAATGACCTTTAAATACCACTAAAACCCTAATAAAATGGACAACCCTCTGGGCCAAATTAATTGGCACGCTTCTGTCGACATTCCTGCTTCGACTGCGGTATCAACTCGCTAAAGGTGAAATTCGTGTTCTTCACGTACCCTCGCGGTATCAACTCGCTAACACATTTATAAAGAGGCTCCTGTGGGTTTTGTTTGATGACTTTCGAGACAGTCTCTTCATCCGTCCACATCCTGCTTCGACTGTCGGGGACTATTAGCATATTATACTCATTTGTATTTATCTTATAAATAGATTTTATTTATCATATACAAGATAGAGCTATTTTTGTAGTCTACATACACTTCCCATATTCTAAGGATTTCATTTGTATAAAAGGAATTGAGTTTAATGAATGAAGGCAGGGAATTCTCTTCCAATAAATAATTCATTCATGAATCAATTAGAATAAATTCTACCTCTAAATTTCTTAATAAATGAAACCTAAAAATTTCACATGTTGTCTTTCTAGTTTGACTCTCTGACACGTGACATTTTTCTATGTCTATCATTTTTAATTTTTTTGCTAACAAATCAACGCTAATTCAGATTTGAAAATAAAAAGTTCTATCCTAATAGTATTTTCGAAATATATGGTATCTATCTTAAAAAAATCATATTAAATCTCTCATATTTTAATGGATCCCAAGAAATCAATGATACATTCTCTTAAGGGAAATCTCCAGAAAACTCTCATTATTTTGAGAAAATTAACGATTAAGTCATAAAACTATTTTTTTGAATAGAAAAGCCAAGAAACCGGCAAATTTCTTCACCTTAGCCCCTTTTGACATGTTCAACATGTTATGATACCAAATCGTTAATTTTTCAAAAATAATGACACTTTTCTATAGATTTCCTCAAAATTTGTATATAAATTATAAACATATTTTTATATATTTATATGTATTTTTAAGTATTTTTATGCATTATATATATATATATATATATATATATATATATATATATATATATATATATATATATATATATATATACACACACGTATTTATGTAATTTGTTAAAAAGTTTTTATATAGTTTTTTTTATATTTTTGTTTATTTTAAATGTATAAACATATTTTTTATCTATTTATATGATTTTTGAGTATTTTTACATACTTTTATGTATTTTGGTATATTTTATCATGTATTTATGTATTTTTCAAGTAACTTTATGTTTTTACATATTTATATGTATTTTTAATTTTTTTTAAAAATTTATTTAGTTTTTTTACGTTTTTTATGTATTTTAAAAGTATAAACGTATTTATATGAATTTTCAAGTATTTTTACGTACTTTTATTTATTTTGGTATATTTTATCACATATTTATGTATTTTTTAAGTATTTTTATGTATTTATATGTATTTTTTATAAATTTTGATATATTTTTTTATATATTTATATATTTTTATTTCAAGTTTCATTGTAAGTTAACTATTAGACCTAATAAATGAAGAAAAAAAAACACTAGAGTACTTCAAAACAAACATTTTTCGAAGGTGATCATTAGAAATCAATGTCATTTTTGCAGGTAAAATTTTCCCATTTTTCTTGAATTAATTTTGTAGATGAATAAAGTTTACGAATATCTTTATTAATGACAAAGACATTCGTAAACTTTGTTCATCTACAAATTGAATTCAATAAAAAAGGAAGAATTATCTGCAATGACGTTGATTGCTAAGGATCATATTTAAAAAATGTTTGTTTTAAAATACTCTAGTGTTTTTTCTTCATTTACAAGGTCTAACAGTTAGTTTAGAATGAAACTTGAAGTAAAAGAATACATAAATAAATAAAATAGTATACCAAAATACATAACAAAACACACGTAAATACATAAAAGAACACGTTTATATATTTAAAAAATATAAAAATATGTAAAAACGACTATATGAAAAAGTTAAAAATACATAAATATGTGAGAAAAAATACCAAAATACCTAAAAGTACGTAAAAATTCATATAAATACGTAAACAATACATTTATACATTTAAAATATATAAAAAAACATAAAAATGCAATTCCTTCGTCAGGGTTGTTCCTCCTAAACCTTCGTGGTTTAGCTTGGCTAACAGTCCTGGTATAGTTCCCTTGGTGACTGTTCATCATTCAGTTCAGGTTGCACAGCTGGTGCAGTAGGTTCTTCCATTTCTCCCGAAGTAGATGCCTTGTCTCCTCCATCTGTCGGTCTAGCATGGCTTGCATCATTTCCTGAACTCCTGCCATCGTGATAGGTTCGGGTGTAGGTGCGACACCCGATGCACGACCAATCATACTCTCGGGTTGTCTGTTTCCATTGCTATTTCCTAGTCTGCTATGTGTCCTCACCATGACGTTCTATTCACTAACATATGCGTTCAGTGTATCGAGACACGAGTTTATTATGAAAGAGGATGTTTTAGTTATGTTTAGACATATAATCCTCCTTATCACTATAAAACGTTATATAGCGGTTCTAATACAGTAGTTAAACGTTTAGAAACCTGAACACATAAAATTTCCTTATCCAAGTTATGATCTTCAATAGGCCTTAAATCTATTCAAGTAATAACAATTTAGGCAACCTAAGGCATGTTATAAATCATTTAGCACATAACAGTAGTTTATGCATCTTATCCTAAGGTAAACTAGTGCTAGTGTCAATTTAGGTGTACTACCTAAAATATAACAGACACACATTTCACGTTCATCGCTTAGCATTCTAAATTTAAGTCTAGAAATCCTCAAATATTTCTAGTTCGCTTAAACTAATGCTTTGATACCAACTTTGACATACCCATTTTCACGGTCCGAAAAAGACTTTTTTATTTATGCTTATTTAAAACAGAGTACTCTTTAGTAAATGCGAAATTTGTCCCATAAAAGTATTTCTGAAGAAGTAATTTTCATTTGATTATTAAAAACTTGGGATGTCATAACTGATACAAGAAGTGTAAGCATAAATGTAATCATCACAAGCCTTACAATATCTTTTATACTATGGCCTATATTTCCTCGAATCTCTCATCAGGTTCGAACATCGTTATCAATGTACCTTTGTACTGTTACCTGTGATACAAAGCAACTGAGTGGTCAGGTTGGGAAACCTAGTGAGTACATAGGGTTTTCAACCCACAATAATATAGTTAATTTGTTTAATTATCAAACAAATAACCCGATTACCCATCCCCGTTATCTTCTTTATTCATCTATAGAGACCTATCTTAAGGACCATTGTTATAAATATCGTGGTCGCCATCTATATTTTGTTAGATGACCACATCGTTAGTATAATAGTACAAGTTCCTACATTGTTAGTACAATAGTATTAGTTCTTATATCGTTAGTACATTAGTACCAGTTCCTACATTGTTAGTACAATAGTACCAATTCCTTCATCGTTAGTACATTAGTACCAGTTCCTACATCGTTAGTACAATAATACAAATTCCTTCATCGTTAGTACAATAGTACAAGTTCCTTCATCGTTAGTACAATAGTACCAGTTCCTACATCGTTAGTACAATAGTACCATTAAAGTAGTGACATCTTATCATCGTTTTCATCTCTCATCATACTATGGCATATTATCATTTTCATCTCTCATTACCCTTTACTACCCAATGTATTATAATCATGAAAATACATATACGGTATAAATCATATAAAACTCATCTTATAATATTTCATCTATCACATAACATCTTTGCACATAAGTACATATATCATTCATTATCTAAATACTTCATATATATGTGTAAGATGAAAGTAACTATGCACTCACTTGTTAAAAGTTGATGACTAGAGAATTCGGTAGCGCTTCGCCTTGACACTTAGCTTTTCCTTTGATGTAACCTAAGTATGAAAATCGCTAAGTGTTAGTCTAATATCCTTCATGACTAATGATAATCTAGATTCCTCAATAATACCAATGTTTACTGATCTATAGTTGATAAGGATCAACCAGGTAAGATCATATCGAAGGTAGGGTCCCTTTGGTATACAGAGTATATTGTTTGGAAATCCTGCTTTAAACACCTTACTAAATCAAAATTAGACGTCACCCATGTGAGTAGATCAATCAATATTATGACATGTAATACTGATAAATCTTATTTATATATTCATAATAATGACCATGAATACAAATATAAGTTACATTTAAATTAAAATAAGTGCAACTTAACTTATAGAGATTTTTTGGCGAAAAGTCGAAATTGCATTGGCAGAACTTTGACCCGAGAGCCTCTACTATTCGGGCTCTTAAATACTTCAGGGTCTAACTAAATACCCTAAAATCTAAAGAATTATCGGAATTTTAACCTTAGGAAGTCAGAGAGAAAGCAAGTGGAGGTGCGAGCAAACAATGAGGGGTTGGTTGCTATTTATAGGCGGATTTTACATATGCGCGTGGCGCCTTTCAATGTGTGCACTGCACGCTTAAGGCGACGTCTCCCCTGCCGTTTGTGCCACGTGTCAGCTTCTCTGTGGTCCTCGTTGCCACCTTCTAGAAGCGTGTGTCGCGCCTTTGTGGCGCAAAACATGAATTTTGTAAATTCTGTAACTTCTTCATACGAGCTCCGTTTCTTACTTTATTTATATCCACACGTAGCTATCGATGGGATCTACAACTTTTATTTAGACTCCGTCGGCTGGAAGATCAACCAGAAGATCAAGAAACCACTTCCATGTTTCTTTTATTTTCCACTACAACCACAACCCATGCAACAGGATAGATGTGGTTGTTTGTATCCATACCAATGGTTGCAAGCAACTGACATATGCATATGCCCT
Source organism: Lactuca virosa (assembly GCF_052849685.1). Taxonomy (NCBI): domain Eukaryota; kingdom Viridiplantae; phylum Streptophyta; class Magnoliopsida; order Asterales; family Asteraceae; genus Lactuca; species Lactuca virosa. The sequence goes on from NC_136428.1 coordinate 31,278,693, forward strand.
TTAAGAAACAACCATATACTCCAATTACCCTCCTAAAAACCTCAATCTATCCATCCTTCAAATCTTTTAAACATACATAGAACTTTGAGAAGTAAGTGGTTCCATCATGCATGACATCTACATCCATCTTAACTGTTGATCTAAGGTTTGTTCTTTTTAGATCGTATCCATAGCTCTATGTTTTGGCATAATGTTCTATTAAAGTACCTTCTATCTCTTGAAATGCATATTTCCTAGCATTTATGCATTGTCCAATACTTGCTATTAAGTTAAACTTTTTGTTGACCTTAACTTTCAATTTCCTTATACTCATCTTTGGTTTCTTCAATATCTTATTCATGAAATGAGTTCCAATCCATTTATAGGTTACAATGGAACCAAATTTGAATACTATTGAATAATTATGCCTATCAGCTACAGATTTAATATGGAAAGACTTTTCATTCTTCATCCAGGTTGCCCACAACCTAAAGGGACAAGATTTACTCCATTTTACCAATAACCTAAAGATTTAATCAAGAATATTCTTCTTACCTTTACACCATTTTACGAATAACCTTTGATGATCATTTTTTCATACAATAAATCATACCCATTCTTGACTGCATAGTTGGTTAGACATAACTTCATTTCCATTGGGTTAGAAAACTTCATACCTAAAATTGGGAGTTTCTTATGACCAAACTCCACCTCTCCAAACCCTAAGAACGAAGCCCTAGCCTTCATTTGAGTGTTTGTGAGCCATTGTTGTGATCTTGTGGTGTTTTTTGGATCTTTTGAAGGAGGTGAAGCTTGGTGGTGAAGCTTTGGTGGACTTGGAGCTTGAAGATCCAGAATCTTCATTAACCTTGCAAGCTATTTGAGGTATAAAGCTCTTACCGATGGGTTTTGAGCATTACAACAAACTTATGGTGTACATGCAACCCTAATTGCTTTGGATATAAGTTTTTCTCTATTAAACATACAACTATGAACACCAAAGCAATAACCCTATGGAATAGCATACAATTTTCGAATTTGACATACAAATTAGGGTTAGAAGCTTACCTTACTTGTTATGTAGCAATAACAATATTAATCCTTCTTGATCTTGACTTCTGAAAGCCTAGTGCATCAAGTGTTTCACCTCTAATGGAGTCACAAACACTCAATGCAACAAGATGACTTGGAGAGGGAAGGATTTCGGCTAGGGTTCCTTAGAAGACATGCATAGGCCGAACATCCTTAGTGAGGGGGTCTTTATATAGCTGTGGCTGCTAGGTTTTTTAGGTGGAAACCCTAATACCTTACTTAGACAACAAGCATCCCATAGACACCTCCTTAAGAGGCCTTGGACGAAATCTATAGGGCCTCCTATAGGATTTCGTCCACTCCATAATTAAGGAGTCCAATCAGACCAGTTTTGCAACTATCAATGATTTGTAGAACAGTCTCTCAATTATTAATCAGTTCCTTTAATCGCAAAATTAATATCAAATTAATTTATGATTAATTACTAATTAATAATATGATTTCCAAATAATATATTAATCTTGTAATATATTAATAAAACCATTTTGAGTACCAATTTATTATTCATATAATAAATCCTACTCTCTCTCCTCTTGTCATCCTATCAAGTTGCATGAGTGAAGGCAACCCAAAAGGACCATGCTCATAATCAAGTCAAGTACATACCAATTATAGTTATGGACTTAGACACCTAATCCAACAGTCTCCCACTTGGATAAGTCTAATAACTATTATTGCAAGTACGAATTCAGAATCTGATTAGCAATCGTAGCTTTCAAAAGCCGCTGTCGAACTCTGATCTTATCAGTAACGCGTCCTTTAGATAAGGGGTCAAATATTCCTCCATTCTACAAGATATCATATGGACATGAGATATGGATTATAATCATTCTCTATGTCCATGTTTTGTTTCCCGATTTCTGATTTATGACGACTGACAACAGACTACAATTGAACACATCAACTTAGTTTAGGCTTGGCCAAGCGCTTAGGGTTGTCATCACTAAATCATCGAGGGGACCACAAATATCACTTTTATCCCACATTGGGTAAAAGGAACGGATAAAATTCGACTCATATGCTTGCTCAATTTACTTATCAAATCACACACAACAATACGTTTTATAACACCAAGTTACTGATGTGTTTACATATCATCGATGTGCAACCGACTTGTAAACTAAAACTCATATGTCTCTGTTTCAAGAATATAAGATATTATCGTCTCACAATCACTCGTGATAAAATCCATGAAGTGATTCAAATGAGTGTGGGTTTAATCCAATACTCAAATCTTATTTCAGAAGTTGTCATGAACACTGCAGCAAACTTGTGCTATGTCTAAACACTTAGAGAATCTACATTCGGATTCATGACAACCTTACCTCATTACTTACTTCCGAAGTATGATTGACTGTGGATGTTTGATAACCTAGTTATTCGGGAAGTAAAACATGCAAAGTGAAACACAAGAATAATGTAATTAACTATGGTCTCAAAACTTTTGAATATAAATAAAACACTTATTATTTAATCGCCATATTAATCAGACTTTATTCATTGTATATTGTTTCGACTAATCAACTCAATACTTTAATTAAAACAATAGTAATCACATGCTCTTAGCATGCACACCATGTTTATTTATGGTCCTTACTTTGTGAAATAGATCAATTAAACACATTTTCAACGATGCTCATTTCACAATTCCAAATCCTTATCGTAAGCGTAAGAATACCAAATTTTTGCCATCTATTGTAATATGTTAGATTCTAAACTTATATTCAATGATCCTTTTGTAATGTCTATGCAAAAAAGTCACAGAGACTTGCCCAAAGATATTACAAGGTATTCCAATGGAGAACAATGTGACATCCCGATTTTCACGGCCAGAAAAGACCGATTTGTTTATGCTTTATCTTGAAAATCAGAGTAACATTTTAAAGAAAAGTGTTGCGGAATTTGTTCCCAGAAAAACATGATAAATACGTTATCAAGCATTTCCGAAGAAATGTGTTTTATTTATTTTTAAAACATTGGGATGTCATCGTCAATACAGAAACATAAGCATAAACAGAACTTACATTCATTATCACTAGTGATTTACATCTCCTTAATCTCTCAGTGTAATATAACTTCATATAGACACCTGTGATACAAATAAACTAAGTGGGTCAGGTTGGGAAACTTGGTGAGTACATAGGGTTTTCAACCCACAATAATATAATTATTATGTTTAAACATCAAACAATCAACCCAATTACCCATCCCCGTTATCTTCTTTACTCTTAAGGATCTACCCTAAGAATCAGCTATTTTTCGTTAATTTATTCCTAGGGATTATCTTAAGGAGTAGGCACGAAGTCCATCGTTGCCAAGGTTTACACAACGGTCACTAAGTCTACATAGCCGGCAGGGTTTAGGCACCAAGTATGCATGGTCGCCAGGGTTTAGGCACCAAGTCTGCATGATCGCCAGGGTTTAGAGTATACCGGGTGAACACATCGTTCACAACACCTACAAGTTGCGAGCCTGCTAGTGTTCCACTGGACTGTCTACAATAGTCCGTGGTTGTCATCCATACTCTGCTAGATGACGGGGCCACGCTTGGGTAAAAGGCTTCTCTCATTGTTCACCTCCCACCCTTATCTCATGGTCTATATTACCTCTTATCTCAACATTCAATTCATATTTCATCTACCCATGTTTTACCCAACATATTTTGTAGATATAAAATACATATACAATTTAAATTATTTAAAACATGTATAAAATCTTTCATTCAGCATAGACAGCAAGTATTCGGACAATATGCACACATAGCACGTAATTTATATAAAATACTTTGTATCTATGTGTAAGATGAAAGTAACTATGCACTCACCTGATAAGGTGGTGACTCGGCACTCGGACAGCACTTCGTTACTCTTAAAACAATTTCCTTCGACAAAACCTAGTATCATTACCACTAGGGTTTAGTCTAATATTCACCGAGACTAATTAATAGTCTAGTTGTTATTACTATTATATAAGCGTTAACAATACTCTTCACCCACTATGTACAGACATGGGCCAAACATGGAACACCGGAGGGCAGGATCATTTTGGCATATAACACTTCTGAATCCAGCAACCCAAGTGACCCTCCAAACCAGATTCCCCGTACCGCGAGTGGTTAAAAAGATATTATAACGACACTTATATAACTCATAATAATAGCCCAAATAATTATTATAAGTTCCTAATAACATTACTATATTGAAACATAAGTTATACTAAAGATAGGGTAGGCGGAGCTTACTTACAGCGGGTTTTTCTCAAAACCGGGCTCCGCTTGGAGCAGCGTTTCTGAGCCGAAAGGCTCTTTTCTCGGGGCTTCCTTTGGGTGCTAGGGGGTTTACCTAGACTTTAGGGGGCTTAAGGGGAGCTAGAGAGAGTATCTAGAGAGAGAAAGAGAAGTTGGAAGGTGTGAGAAATGAGGGTGCCCCGACACTCTATTTATAGGCTGGAAATAACCAAAACTCGTCGAGTTGGCCTCCAACTCGTCGAGTTCCAGGCCAGGTGTCACCATCTGGTGGCTAGCCTTGGGGAGGAAGCAACGGTCAGGATTTCGCCACGTCACCCGATTTCGCACAGCAGCCTCCCGACTTAGAAAAATCATAACTCTCGCATACGAGCTCCTTTTTCGGCGTTCTTTATATCCACGCGTAAATAAAAACAAGATCTACAACTTTCATTTTGACTCCGTCGGTTAATTCTCGACCGATCTTAAATTTAACAGTAGGAGGAGATTAGACTGTTAAATGACCGCGAAGAATTCGTAACTCCTTCATACGGACTCTGTTTTCGTCTGTCTTTTTATCGTTGAGTTCCTATTAATGAGATCTTCAACTATCATTTAGGTCGCTTAGGCCAAAAACCGCCCGATGGTTGTTGGGCATGGCCCTTTATATGTTTGATATGTATGGTATGAGGTATTTTGGGGAACTCACTAAGCTTCGTGCTTATGGAATTCAGTTTATATTTCGGGTACTTACAAATCGAAGGGGAAGGGCTCGGGATGATCGCATCGCACACACTATGTTGTTCCGCAATTTGTTGACTTGATGTATTTGGATGATTATCGACATACTCTGATTTTCTTTTATGGTTTTATGAACACATTTTGGATGATGGTTTTATTATTATAAAAATGAAATTTTTGGTCTTAAATTTTGGGACGTTACACAACTTGTTCAAAAACTCATCACTAATAGTTTTGTCAAAAGTATGCACCTCTTTATCATGTTCATGTTCATATTCCATGATATCCGAAATCTGTGAGTCTTTATCATCATCTTCATCCAACTCATACCCTTTATCACCTATTAACACATCCTAATCAGCCTAGACAAGAATAGCTTCGTTTTGGTGGTCAATGTACACATTCTTTCTTTACTCATTCTTAGGATTGTAACCATCTTCAAATAAACTCAAAAAATTAGCATCATTGTTGATTCTTCTAATACCCTCTGCCAAGCTTTCCGTTATACTAAAGTAGTACAAATTATCACAGCTTCCTCTGGTCTACTTTGTAACCCACAACACAATTTCTCTATAGTTCATACCACCGAAATCCACATCACGAACTGGCATTTTTGTAGGATCTAAATATACTAACGAGTTCGGTGAAAATAATCCATTGTAATGAAAATCTAATGTCATATATGTACCGTTAGATGATTCTGTGTCACAACTAGCAAATTTGGGTTAGATTTTGATCCTTGAACGAGACAACTTCTTCCATGTGACCTTGCAACATCTCATCTAATGAAATCCAAATTACAATGCTATTCACATTCATACTTTCATACATTGCGATGAAAGTCGAAACAACCTCGTATAGGCCCGAAACTCGATCCAATAAACAAAGTTCACTCAACTCTGGGCCTTAGCCCAAGCTTCCTCGGCCCAAAACCCTTATTGGGCCAAGATTTTTGTCATTAGGCCCTATTGGGCCGATAACTACTATATTTGGTCTTGTTGGGCCGAAAACCCTTCCTAGGGCCTTAGTGGGCCGAAAACTTATTTGGGTCAAGTCATGTTCAAAGCCCACCATTCATTGTGGGCCATCTTATTGGCCAAGAAACCCTTAAATTCGGTTAGCCCATTGAAATAAAAAAATAAATAATAATAATAATAATAATAATAGTGTCAAAGGCATGACACCTCATTATTATACATCAAATATCTAAGCAATTAACCCACAAACATCTATGCACTTTGGTAAATGTCTAACATGTCTCAAGGCTAAAAGATCCATCTCTTTCCTTCCTCTCTCTACCCCTCGGCCAATACATACACACACACACTCCACAAACTTCATTTCCTTCACTTACTTCACTAGAACTTCCTCCCATTTTCTCTCCAAAATTTCGAGTAAATGCATGCCATTTGTGAAGTTTCTTCAAGACACCTCAAGAACTTGGTAAGCCCTTGGTTAAACTCTTTTGTTTTGTCCAAGTTTACACTAAAATCCTTCTTCTTACGCTCCATTTTCGTGAATATGGATCTTAGAAACAACATCATTGCGAGATCTCTCCAAAAACTCAAGTTAGATTCCAAGTTTCATCTTCTTCTTCATCTACAACTTGAAAACCCCAAGGTGAGCTTCATACCACCCATGTCTTTCGTATTTTTCATGTTTTCGGGGAGAATACAAGTCAACTCTCGTTTAACCGTTGGATATTTGCATGTACCATTGTGTTAAGTGTTTAACTTTTGGATCTTTACTTGAACATGAAGTTTATCACTTAGATCTTCATAAAAACCATGAGAAAAGTATAATTTGTCTTATATATTACATGAAAACTTGTAGATCTAAGATTAAACACTCTAAATAGCAAAAACAAGTGTTGTGTTCAAACATCTATAACCTAAACTCAAAAATCAGCTTTTAACAGGAATGTTTTGGTCTAATTATGGACTGTTTTGACCACCTTGATGGTAATATTTTTCAAAACTGTTTTTCATGCAAAACTTTTAGGTTTATACCTTTAAAATTACTACTCTCACGCGTTCATACGATTTTTTCACAATTTTTGGCGATTTTTACAAAAGTGCCTATCATTTCAGGAATGATTTCGGACCAGTATGTGAAGATGAACATTTTTACACTGGCTTGAGGCCATTAAAAATCTAAATAAAAATTATTATTAAAGTAGACTCATTTTCCAAACCCACAGAGTTTACGGATCCGAATTTCGACTTATGATTATTTTTCTACAATTTTTCTAAAAACAGGGACAGAAATGTCAAAAGCAAGAAATTATTTTTATCATGCTAAAAGCTCTTATACATGTTTTAGATGCAAGTTTGTATAACTTATATATACTTTTAAAACATCTAGACATGTTAACTTATATATATTTACGTCCTTATTGGGCCTAGATATAATATACATGTTTAGTGGGCTTTAGTGTCCTTTTACATGCTTAGTGGGCCTTAGTGTCCTTTTGCATGTTTAGTGGGCCTTAGTGTCCTTTTACATGTTTAGTGGGCCTTAGCATCCTTTTACGTGTTTATTGGGCTTTAGTTGTCCTTTTACATGTATATTGGGCCCGGGATATGTATAATCTCATTCCTTTTGAGCCTAGAAATCCTTTACATGCTTAGTGGGCCTTAGTTGTCCACTTACATGTTTATTGAGCCTGGAATATACCTTATATGTTCTTCTTTCTTTTTCTGCATAAATTTGATTAAGGATCTAGTGAGACGTGTCGGTTGACACCTATTGAGTGTACGATCGTAGCCTGTAGTTATTGTTGGATTAATGTCTAAGTCCATAACTATAATTGGTAAGACTTGACCCGACCAGGCATGGTCCATTTGGGTTGCATGGCATCATGCATTTGGATAGACTATAATGAGAGAAATAACACTTAAGGTTGGTTAATATATTATAAGTTCTAATATATTAATAAGGTTATTTAATTAGTATTGATCAAGAATTAATTTGGAATTAATTAAGTGATCAAAAGGAGACTAATTAAATATATGGGTTGATTGTGTAAATCATTCATTCTTATATATGTGGGCTTGTGATCCAAGATTTCTTATGTTGGACTAAGTCCATGGGGTGACCCATGGATACTCCATGGAGGTTAAAATCCATGTAGCATAAGGAATGGGTAAAGTTATGAGTTACATGGTGTAACCCTAATAGCCACCATATAAAAGAATCTCATGGCTCAAGAAATCGTGCACTAATGTGTGAATATGAGGGCTAGACGATTTCAAGGAGTGTTCCATTTCTCTCAAGTCATTCCATGTGCATTTGGTGTTGTGTGAACCATTTGAGGTGTCACACTTGGGGCACTAGGCACTCAAGCTTCATGGAGACAAGCTACATCAAACAAAGGTATGTATTCTATCCATTTGATTACCCAAGTATCAAGTATTGTATGCTAGATAGGGTAATACATTGGAAAGTTCATAATTGCATGTATAATAGAGAAAACATAGATCCAAGGTATATAGGGTTGCATGTACACTTAGGAGTGTTAGAATGCACAAAAACCCATCAGTGGTATCAGAGCCAAGGCTTGTTTTCTTGTTATACTTGCAAAATTAGCTGAAAAATCGAATTGTATTAGTTTAAAAGTTATGCTAATTACTTGAAAAAAAAATTGATGTGAATTATCTTTGTTCATATGAGTTTATTAGATTAATAGAAAAGTTAATTGATTATGTGTTTTCAATCCATTTTAATCTAAGAGTTGATTCTAAAATGTGTTTTTGTAACTTGTCCTCAAGTTATATGAAAAGTCACATTTAAGTTTCATAAAACTCATAAAAAGTTGGCAATGGTTACAAAAATGAAGAGTCTTGTCCTCATTAAATGGTTTTATGACTCCATAACTTGTCCTCAAGTTATGGAGGTTCAAGAGTCACTTCATTAAATGATAAAATGTGTAACCTTAATTAGTTCCATAAGTTACAAAAATAAAGAAAAGTTACATTCTTTTATTAGTTTAAAGTCTTCCATAACTTGTCCTCAAGTTATGGAACTTGAAGAGTTTTTTTTAATTAAAACTACTTTAAACACATAAGTTATGAAATTAATTAGTTTTGAATATTTTCAAAACTTGCCCTCAAGTTTTGGAATTTGTAAAGTTTTCCCCATGAATACTTTAATTCCAAGTTAGCCCTTAGAATTTTAAAAGTTAAAATTCAACCCTTATACTTTATAGTATTATAAGTTAATAATAAATATATGTATAAGAGCAAGTCAGTCTTACCGTTAGTAGGCCTCATTCACGAAGCTGGTCTATAAGGGGGGTATAAGGTTACTGCCTATAAAATGGTAGTTTAATGGGTGTCCACTCTCACCCACCGCTTCCTTGACTGGTGGAGGGTCGTTAGCCGAACGGGTAGGACAAGGACTATAATTCTCCCTTCATTAAAAGTATTAATGATAAATACTAAGTAACTAAACACTTATAAATTCCCAATCTTAGTTACTTAGGAAAATGTGAATAAGGTGCTAATCCATGAAATTACACTTTGCACTTTGTTTAAACCGTTAGTGGAGCGTGTGTGGTTAACCGGCACACTAACCTGGATTTAACAAAGTAGGCAAAGGGTAACTTAATATTTATCATAGTATCGGTGGAGCTCGTGTGGTTAACCGGCACATCGATTGAGGGGTAAATATTAAGGGTACCAAGTATATTTGCATGGTTACTTCACACCTTGTTTTGTGATCCTCGGCATCCCAGTCACAAAACCTGAAGGGCACACTCGAGATTGAAACATGCCATTGAAAAGTTCAATGAATCTCAAAAGATCTAGGAGTTTCATATCCAATTAAAAAACCTAATTACATTATTTCGTTTTTCATGGTGGAAATTGGTAAATCGTCATTTACCTACCTTCAACTATTTTATAACTCGGATTACGGCATCCCTCTTCCAGTTATAAATAGGTTGTTGGATCCTAGCCTTAATATTTCATATTGGGTGTTATATTAAGGACTTTAGATCAACTATCTTGAATATCTCCCAAAAGATGTCTAGTTCAGACATCTATGATCTTCCCAAATCTCTTGGAACTTTACTTCCTCCACCTCCTCCAATTATTCTCCCTAACCCACAAGTTCAAGGTCACTCAAGCCGTAATGGCAAGCAAGGTCCATGTGTGATCACATCTTAGAGATGAAGTCACATATTGACAAGCTGGGAGTGTTGGGTGTCAAAGTCTTGAGAAAGTTGGATGTTCAATCACTTTCTAAGTCACATAGTGAGTTCCTTTGGGACTACTATGAAACAGACTATGACATGAACCTTAATGATCATATCTATTTGCTTGGTGCTGCTGAATCAGCAATTATTTGGAACGATAGTAAAGCAAATTTGATTAGAAGATCAACTTCCCAAAAACTTTATGGACAGTGACAATGGTGACACTGGAAATCCAGAAAAAGCATTCTCTTCCCAATGGAAAGGGATTGGTCATAGTCAACCCGGTTGACCAAATGGTAAAGAGAAATGCTAAGTCTGAGATAGTCTCATTACCAAAGGGTCCATATGTTTATTTTGCCAAAGGAAGGGGCGTTGATTGCAAAGCTGCCAAGTTTACCTAAGGATGTTAAAGTCAATAAGTCTGACTCTACTTCAGGTAGAGCCCATTATCTAACTCTGTTAAGTTTCTATTCTAAGATCCTCATTACATGATGTGACTGGGTCACATGTTGATGTTTTAAGAATCAAAGAATAGAGAGAAAGCTTAGAGGAAGTATATGTTGATTCTGATCGCGTAGGTGGATTTCGATCGCATCAGAATTTTGAAGCTGTTACTTAGGAGTTATGATATATTGCTTAGAAATAGATAACAACAAGTTTTTCCGTATGCATTTGCACTATAAGGATAAGTTTTTTCCGCAAAGTTTTGAAATAAAATAAAAGTTTTTAATTTTATATTTATTTTAAATATCCTTACAAGTGGCATTTGTGAAAAATGGTTGTTTATATGATTCCATTGATAGCAATATTTGAAAAAAAATGGACTTGATTCTTTCGTTTGTGGTAGTGTCATAATTTACCAAATAAGGAAAGATTCTCATTCCCAAGGCTTCAGTTGGATAGAAACTTGGAATCATGCAAGTTGAATAGTATGATGAATGAGAACTTTCAAGCATTGGAAAATCAAGACTAATTATTTGTTCACATGGATGTGTGGGTCAAGTGAAGGACTAAAGGGATCGAGTACACATTCTTGTGCACTGGTCATGTCCACCACAAAGCTCGTTAAGACTATTCGTCATGATTTACGAAATTTTAGTAAATATGGTTATACTTACAAGTTTAAGTATAATTCTGAAACATTGGAAAAGTCTCAATGTATGGCAGAACGAATGGGAAGAATCAAATTAGGCAGACACATAAAAGTTTCTCAAATCTGAAAAGATGGGAGAGTACTTTAGTATCATGTTTTGTGATCATCTTAATGATTAAAGAACCACATCACAATTGGTCTTCTAAGGACATCTTAGTGCATTCTTATGACTAAGAAGAGGAGTCATGAATTGTTGAAATGGTTAAATCAAGAAGATGAGTCATACTTCGTTTCAAAACAAGTCTTAGAGTCATACTCCAACACTATAAGTTGAGTGACATATCTTAAAGAAAGGTTTATAACACTTGTCAAATGTAAGAGTAAAAGTGTCCTACTCTTGTACATTTGAAGTTGGTAAGTTGTGATGTTTTGGATTAAACAAAGACCAACTAAGGCCAATTGTGTGAAGTGTTTGTCTTGATAAAGAATCCGCACTATCTCTTGAATATTTGGCAAGATAGTCTTATATGTCAAGAGGACAGTGGGAGTCTTAAAGATCCTAAAAAGAATTTCAAGAACTAATCAAGAATAAAACCTGAGGTTCTTCAGTAGCACACAACTTGAGGTTTATAACCTATCATGTTGACATATTCTGTGCCCATTCCAGTTAAAGTTGGCTTTGCATAGGAGTTCTGAAAGTTCTCAATTGGTTGCATAACAACTTGGAAGCAATGGCAGGCCCTGTACTGCCAGGTGGCAAGAAGTTAAGATTGCATAAGTTCAGTCCATATGAGTTTGGATTTGTCATTATCCTTGTCTTGTGACTATGGTTTTGACGATTCACATGGATAAGAACACATACACCATAAAATCTAAGGGTCATAAGGTTTCTCTCCGATTCATGAAAATGATGGTGAGGAAACACTTCCACCAAGTAGATTTGAAGCAGATGGCAAAAGGTCTAAACAATTGAGACTATGATTACGGCATCCCTTTTCATAGTTCTGAAATTGTTTAGACACACATGCATGCTATCTAAGGAAAGGTGTAAGATTTTGATAAAGTTTTATCAAAGCATCTTGTATCAGAAATCTGAACTTAGGTAAGGAAGTCAATAAAGTATTGATTTCTAGAAGTCCAGCTGATTTCTGAGTACATGTCAAAGCTAGTGGGAGCATAAGTGTTATGCTAATAATCATCATGTTAGTGGGAGCATGATAATTATTGTTAGTGTTGCAAGTTAGCAATGTTAATTATAGAAAACAAAAGTTTCAATTCGTGAGGCTGCAGGGATTGAAAAAGTTGTTTTGCTATAATTAAGGGAGAGGATATACTTCATTTCAGTTCTAAAGGCTTAGATTGAGACCTTAATCATCTTTAGTCAAGAATATATATATGAATTTCATGTTGGATTGGTTCAACTTAAGGAAATTCTATATATTGCGTTCTCAAAATTCGATTATGATTACGGCATCCCTCTTCATAGTCAAATTTTGAAAACATGGCAAATAAAAATATTGTAGCAAAAGACTGGTCTAGAATCATGTCTTTATGTGAGACATCATGAATCGTGTACCATTTGCTTTGGGTACAGGATCGATTGCATGTGCTATAATATTTGTCATTTCTAAATTTTTCCAAATGCCCAGAGGCATTAAGAAGGGAAAAGGTCTAGAATTGGATATGACTAAAATGATTAAGCAATTGTCGAGGACAATCTGAGGTTTACCAAAGATTGGTTGCTCAGGGACAGTTGTAAGTATAGTGCTAATTTTGGAAGGACCATATTGACATATTCTGAAAAGAGGCATCTCTTATTCAGAAGTGATAGTCAAAATGAGAATATGGAGTTGTCTCCATAGGTGGAAGTTATATGTGTAAGATTTGAAAACTTAATGCAAGAAGCATGTCCAAAGCAATGTACTTTGAATATGAGACTTAGTTTCCATGGAGTTGATCTCCATTGGAATACCTTATAATGACTGTTGACAAGTCTTTATGACTTTGTACATATCCATTACAGGAGGGTCAGTGCATATAAGTTTAAAATCTTAACAGATTTCGATAAATGATAGGAATTTGAAATTCTCACATTTTTCGATAAGGATTTGGGAGTGTGAAATTAGAACCATTGAAATTATGTTCAATTGGTTTATTTCACAAAGTAAGGATCATAGACAAACATAGAGTGCATACTTGGTATATGGCAAAGCTATTGGTTAAGAAAAACATAGTGTACATGCTTGGAGCATGGGACAACTAGTGTTTTTAATTCAAGTATAAAGTTGATAAAACCGAAACAATGAATAATGAGTAATCAGTATGGTGATAAATAAAAGTGTTTATTTATATTCATAGGGTTTGATACCATATTTGATTCATTTATTATTGTGTTTCACTTTGCATGTTTTGACTTCCAGAATAACTAAGTCGCTCTTCCTGAATGATTAAGTTATTCAAACCATCCACAGTCGGTCATATGTTGGAAGTAGATATGAATCAAGACTGTCATGGGTTGGTTTGTAGAGGTCCAAGTTGGTGGACAAAGTGGTGCTACAACACTCATGAGTGCTCATAAGTTCTGAGTATTGGATTCAACCCGCGCTCATTTGAATCACTTCATGGATTTTATCACGAGTGATCATGAGACGATAATATCTTATATTCTTCAAACCTAGAGATATGAGTTGTTACTATGAGTTGGTTGTACATTGATTGCACAAAAACGCATTCGGTAACTCGATGTTATAAAACGTGCCTTTGTGTATGATTCAACAAGTAGTAGAACAAGCCATATGAGTCGAAGTTTATCCATTCCGTTTACCTTCGGGATAAAAGCGATATCTGTGGGCCCCTCGATGATTTAAAGATGATACATGTGAGTGCTTGGCCAAGCCAGGACTGATTTGATTTGTTCAATCAGTCAGTCATCATGAATCGGAAATCGGGAAACAACAAATAGACAGAGAGAATGATTGATAATCCATGTCTCAGTCCATATGATATCTAGAATGGAGGAATATATGATCCCTTATCTAATGGACAAGTCATTGACAAAGGTCAGAGTTCATCGACAAGGTCAGAGTTCGACAGAAGCTTTTGAGAGCTACGATTGCTGATCGGTTCCTGAAGTCATACTCAATAATAGTTTTAGACTTATCCAAGTGGGACACTGTTGGATTAATGTCTAAGTCCATAACTATAATTGGTAAGACTTGACCCGACCCGGCATGGTCCATTTGGGTTGCATGGCATCATGCATTTGGATAGACTATAATGAGAGAAATAACACTTAAGGTTGGTTAATATATTATAAGTTCTAATATATTAATAAGGTTATTTAACTAGTATTGATCAAGAATTAATTTGGAATTAATTAAGTGATCAAAAGGAGACTAATTAAATATATGGGTTGATTGTGTAAATCAGTCATTCTTATATATGTGGGCTTGTGATCCAAGATTTCTTATGTTGGACTAAGTCCATGGGGTGACCCATGGATACTCCATGGAGGTTAAAATCCATGGAGCATAAGGAATGGGTAAAGTTATGAGTTACATGGTGTAACCCTAATAGCCACCATATAAAAGAATCCCATGGCTCAAGAAATCGTGCACTAATGTGTGAATATGAGGGTTAGACGATTTCAAGGAGTGTTCCATTTCTCTCAAGTCATTCCATGTGCATTTGGTGTTGTGTGAACCATTTGAGGTGTCACACTTGGGGCACTAGGCACTCAAGCTTCATGGAGACAAGCTACATCAAACAAAGGTATGTATTCTATCCATTTGATTACCCAAGTATCAAGTATTGTATGCTAGATAGGGTAATACCTTGGAAAGTTCATAATTGCATGTATAATAGAGAAAACATAGATCCAAGGTATATAGGGTTGCATGTACACTTAGGAGTGTTAGAATGCGCAAAAACCCATCAGTTATAACCAGAGTCTCTTGGAGGGAGAGTGTGAGTTTGTGTATAGATCTATACGGGGGTGACGCCCCACACCTCAGCTGTTCGCTACAGTTAGACTAGGCCAGTCTAGGGTGACAAATCGTACCTTATTCCGTCGGAGTCCCAAAGACGTCATGACAGGCGAAATTGTCATTATCAAGTACGGTTATAGCGGCTCACTTAGATGAATTAACATTATAAAATTAACGGGAAACCATTCTCTTTTCTTTTTGGATAAAACGGTAACCTATACGCGCTAGTACTCAACCTCGGGGGTTGAGATTCTAACATTCTCTTACGCAGACAACATCAGGTTGTATGGGATCATTCTCTTTCTATTTTGTCAAACATTAACACACATGCATTAACATAAGATCAGACACCAATATTTCAAATCATTTCTTTTTAGAAAATATCGGATTTTCTGGGGATATTCACTTTACTCTTACAAACAAAAGATAACAAAGGACAGACATGCATATATTCACAGTTTTAGAACGAGACTTACAAATTATTTTATACAAATATCGGATTTTTCTGAAAACACTATGAGAACTACTCTAAAATAGTAGAAAACCATTTTATACAAAAATTCTTATGAACTCACCAGCTTTTTAGTTGACGCTTTTCAAAACGACTTGTATTCTCAGGGATCCAGTAGCAGGTAATAAGCTCGACTATGAGATCAAGTGGTGCGACTTCAATAAATTTTACTTTTCTTATTTTTGTGTAACTGATGAACAAATTCAATATGTAAACTATGTAAGTGTGTATTTCCAATGTATGATGTTTGGTTGCTATGTTTCATTCATATTCAATTTTTATGATACTGTACTGAAGTCATCCGCCCCCGGACATTTCCGTCGTCCCGGTTCGGGGGTGTGACAGATTGGTATCAGAGCATTGTTTATAGTGAACTAGTATATCTAACCATACAAGATATACAACTATAAATACAATGGGACTAAACACACTCTGACTAAAAGTATGCCTTAAAAATATAAGTATCTTCTAAAAGTATACATACTTGCTAGAACCGTATCATAATAAGAACAAAACAAAAGTATTTAGATGTTGAACACTACAGTCAAACATGGACAATTATGTAATCATATATGGGATAAATATAGTCTGATCAACTATATTTATTTGAGGTATAACCAACATGTGTTTGGGAGTGAGGGTAGCGTTGCAACGAGTCTAAATCTTACCGACCTTGCATGCAAAGGAGCATTAGAGCCAAGCCTAAGGGTTAAAATACTATAGGAGTATTTTATGATACTAAACAATAACAACAAGTCTAAAAACTTATCGATTTCATACATCAGGAAACCCTAGGATCAAACATGTGATACTATAGTGGCATTTTAGAATACCATATGACCTCCACACTTAAATCTTCTACATGCATCTCATACCTCCATTCTCACAAAGGCAACATGGCTGAGCTTCACCCCGAAGACCCCTACTACCCTGAGGTAATAGCCAACGAATGGGTCGAAGTAGAACCAGAATAAGTGCAAGGGGAGAACCCAGAAGTGGGCCCCGAAGAGTACCAAGTGATGGACTATGAGGGAGAAGACTTTGATGAGGAATCAGACAGGGGTGAAGAAGCCAGAGAGATCCTTAGCGAGCCTTACCCCTCGGAAGCAATACCGAACCAACATGTGGAACAAGAAGACCTTACCGATCATCTCCGCTCCTTAAAAGAGGAGGTGACCACACTAAGGCAACATCTCATGGAAGCTAAGACTAGGGCAGCCTTAGCAGAGCAGAGAGCGAAAGAGGTCACTCGTGAAATAAGCGAAATGGTTGGACACCTTGTACGTTATTTAGGCATATGATAGTCACTACCCTATTCGCACAAAGTCCTAGGTTTACCATGTAATTCTTCACAACTAGTAGTAGTAAATCAAGAGAGGTACGCCCTCCAAGAACTCATGTAACCTGAGCCAACTTAAGGATCTGATATCTATAATGTATTAGGTAACTTAACATTTGTACAATACCTAATTCTACATACTACCATTAATACATCATAGGGATGTAGGTTGAGACAACGAGAATCGTGCAACAAAACATGTGATTTATATGCATACATGTATAAGTTCATATCAATAATCATAGATGACATATGACTAGAAATAACCATAGTTACTCACGAACATGTTTCTCATCATGCAACAGAATCATGTCTTCCCATGGAAACAACCAACTATCCGGTGAAACACCAATTCTACAGATGGACCCCACAACCTTCCAAGCCGCTGTAACAGCTGTCGTGACAGCCGTCATGGCACAACTCAACGCCAACAACCCAAATGGAAATGGAAACGATGTCGATAATCCCAACCGTAGTAACAACCAAGGAAACCAACGAGGGACAATTTACCAAGGCACCCCAAACTCCAAACCTAAGGTCATGAAGCGAAATCTAGGGAACAAGAAAGGAAGCGGATCGACTCAAGGGCCTACCAAAAGGCAACAAGTTGTAGCAGCCCCTACCCCCACTGGCCTCCCTACCCCAACACCGAGAAGACCATATTATGGAAACCTCCCACTCTGCAGCAAGTGCAGCTACCATCATCAGGGAGTTTTCTGGGAATTTCATTGCAAAAGGTGCAACAAGAAGGGGCACACCGCCCCCTACTGCAGGGCCCCGACCCCATGCATCACTCCAACCCCCAACCCAGAAGTAAGTCCTGTATGCCACGCATGCAGTGAAACGGGACACTTCAAGAGGAATTGCCCAACAGAGAAGAATGACGGAGAACCAGGAGGATTTTAACAACTGGACGTGAAAGGGACAACGAGGAACCCTACCAAGATTTTGGTATGTTCCCAAACCACTCAGTCTAACTTAGTATAAACGTAAGGTCGTATGTAATTAAGATTCTACAAGCTTAGAGTGCGTAGTTCCGCCTTAATTCATGTTTCTTATCTAACTGTGGATTTAGGGCATGACCACTCAGTCTACAATCTTTTCAATCTTGACTTATATACGCCTAGGCTACATCAAACCATCATATAGAGGTCTAATAGAAATCAGACTACGAAATCACATCGTTTATACCAAGGCACTCGTATTGCTAGGACATCCAAAAATTCAGAACGAAGTAGCCACAGTAGGAATACCAAGGACGAAATTAGTAACATTACAAACGTGTACATAGAACACACTATCATTTTGAACAACCATCCCTTTTAGATCAATCTAACATCTATTATAATAAGGAGCCCAACGGTGTCAATTGACATGGGCTGACTTGATCCTCACCATACGAAATTCATGTGCCAACAAGGCTTTTCGCCTTAACCAATCGATTAACGAAACCCCTACAACTTGTAATGACAATCCTCGAATTATCCTGGTGTAACGCCCCGTTTATTTAAATAAATTAATAAATGTAATTACCAGACTAATTTGTGAAGAATTTTGATAGTTGGGGGCTGTTTAGTAAACTACGGAGTTGATTTGAGAAAAATTTTAGAAGCGAGGGTATGTTTGGTAATTATTAGGACTTATTATGAAAGGGAATTATGGAATCAGGGGCAAAAGGATAAATATTGGATTTAATTTGAAAAGATCCCATGGGGAGGGATCAGGATTGCAATTATGGAAAAGTTGTTAAATGATCGGGGTATATAGAGCCGATGGCTTCTTAGTCCAAACCCTAACCCTAACACAAAACCCATCAGCCATCACCCTCCCAAGGACACCTCCAGCCGCCACCTCTTTTCTTTATTGTTTCCGATCAGACGAGTCGCCATCGAAGCGTCGCCGCCACCTTGACTGTGGAACTCCGTAACCGTGAACCGCTGCTACCGGAGACCGACGAACGGACCGCGTTCGTTGTCGCTGTGGTTGCTATTGCTGGAATGCGCGTCTATCGTCGGATGCCATGACCTTCTCGCTGGAGAAACGAACTGGGGAGGAGCCCCTGCCGTTGGTCGAAGTCTGCCGCCACCGTTCTTCTTCTTCTCTTTTCTGTTTGACGCCGCTGTCGATCCCTACGGTGGTTCTCTGCTATGTATTGGGTGCCGCTGCCTAGTCAAGTTTGTGCCATCGGAAGTTGTGGGTAACCGGAGGACTGTGGAGCAAGCCATACCCGTCGTGTGTGGGTCGTGAGCCACCGTTGAGGGCGGTTGTCGAACGCCAAGATCGTTGTTGTGCTGTTGTTGTTGCTGTCGGACCTCCGTACGCCGCCGTAAGCCTTCAGGTGGGTGGCTGGACCTTTCGAGCAAATCGAGATCATGGGTTGTGTGTGTCTTGTCTAGCCGGAAAGTCGGGAATAGCCACCGCCACCACCGTGAAGTGGTGGCTGCCGCTGCGTGCCACCGCCGGCCACCACTTGGGTGGCTGTGTGTGTGTGTGTGTTTAGATTATTAGTGTGTGTGTGTTTATTTTTTGGATTAAAGCGTTGTAATTGTAATTAACAAAAGAATAATGAAAAGAACCATAACCACTACCGTGAGGTGGTGGCTGCCGCCGTAAGCCGCCATTGACCACCACTACCCGAGGTGGTAGTGGGTGGTGCCTGACTAGAAAAACCCTAATGGGCCTAATGAAACCTTAATGGGCTTGAAGATTTAGTTTGGGCCTATTGGGCTATGGTTGGGTGGGGAAACCCTAATTGTGAGTATTTGGGCTTTAGACTTATCGGGACCCACATTTGGGCCATTGGAATGGAATTATGTACTAAGCCCAATCACACCATATTATTTATTTAGAAGAGTGATGGACTTAATGGATTAAGTCCTTAATGGGTTAAGTGAGAAACACTTAACCCTAATCGTCATTTTATGTGAAACCCTAATTTCACTTGGCTTTATGTTGGGGCTTTCTGTTGGGCTTTGGTGTTGGAGCTAATAATGGGCCATCCAAGATCAATCAATGGACTAGAATATTTAGATGGGCTTTAGGGTAAGACCCATATGAGGGTGTGGGCCTAATTTGAAAAATTGGGCCATAGATGGGCCATAGTTTTGGCCTTAATGGTTATATGATATTGGGCCATTAGAAATGCCAAATGTTTGGACTGGACTAAGTAGTTGGGCCTTTAATTATGACCATGTAAAGGTTTGGGCCCAATTTGGAAAATTGGGCCATATGTTGGGCTTTGACTCATAGTTGACTGTTGGGCCTTTGGATTGGGCCTTGGGATTGGATCAAGCTAAGATTAGGGTAAAGCAGTGTTTTACCCCAAGCATGGACTTATGGTTATGTGTTAGAACCCAATTATTAATTGGGTTTTATTTTGATGTTGACAGATTCGGGAATCTGTCATCCAGCAGCTAAGGTTTTGTCAACGGGACTTCAGCAGTGTGAGGTGAGTTTCCTTCCAGTAGGAACGGGTCTACGGCCACAATGCCGACCCGTTTAGATGATAGTAGTTCCATTCTTCGGTCTGATGCCAGGGCAGTCCCGAGAAGTAGTTATATATGCTTGATGTCTTTGTGATTCATGCATGTTTATGTTATGTATTATATGTTCCGGACTTCGGTCCGATGTCGGGCAAGCCCGATGTAGTATATCTGATTATGTTATATGTTTATGTTTATGTTATGTTCAGTTTATACCGGACTTCAGTCCGATGTCGGGCGGGGCCCGATGCAGTGGGCGGGGCCCAAGTTATTACAGACTTCGGTCCGATGCCGGGCGGGGCCCGATACAGTGGGCGGGGACCAGATTTATTGTAACATCCCAAAATTTAAGACCGAAATTTTCGTTTTAGTTAAGTTATTATATAAAACCAACAGTGTAAAAACATTCTTATTGATATCTCATGTCAAAACCCAAGTGTTAGTAATCAAAACATATTATCATAAAACCGTATCAAAGTGTAATCCCAAAGATCTCATGTGCGGAAAACGTAGTGTGATGCGCTACGATCAAGCCGGCTCCTTTCCTTTGAAAACGAGTGCCTGAAACCAAAACTATAAACCGTAAGCATGAAGCTTAGTGAGTTCCCCCATCACACCACATACCATACTACTAACATACTATCAGGCATATCTGGGTGCCCGACCTACCCCTTCGGTATCTTTCAACCGGTAACCACCTAGCATATCTGGGTGCTGGCCTCCCCTTCGGTCTCTTTCAACCGGTAACCGCCTAGCATATCTGGGTGATGGCCTCCCCTTCGGTCTCTTTCAACCGGTAACCGGGAGCTAACCTCCCCTTAGGTATCTTTCAACCGGTAACCGGGGACTATTTCACCCCTACACTACCACATAATAACATAGCATAACATACATGAATATATTGTCAGGCATATCTGGGTGCCCGACCTACCCCTTCGGTATCTTTCAACCGGTATCCGGAGACTATTTCACCTCCTACTACTACCACATAATGACATATCATGATCATACTGCTAGGCATGCATGGGTACTATCTACCCCTTCAGTATCTTTCAACCGGTAACTAGGGGCTATGTCACCCCTACCACCACTAACACATATGTCATAGCATCCTAGAATATAAAGCATATCAGATAACAACACACCAGATAATTATCACAAAGACAATCATCTAACAAACAAGTCCTACTAGTGGGCCGACATTGTGGTCGTAGACCCACTCCTACTGGAAGGTAACTCACCTCACACTGCTGAAGTCCCGAAGACACAACCCCAACTGCTGGATGACAGAATCCCGATCTGTCAATATCAAAACTGTTGGATTACTGTCTAAGTCCATAACTATATTTGGTATGTACTTGACCCGATTGGCATGGTCCATTTGGCTTGCATGGCATCATGCATTTGGAGAGACTAAAATGAGAGAAATAACACTTAAGGTTTACTAATATATTATAAGTTCTAATATATGAATAAGATTATTTAATTAGTATTGATCAAAAATTAATTTGGAATAATTAAGTGATCAAAAAGGAGACTAATTAAATATATGGGTTGATTGTGTAAATCATCCATACTTGTATAGTGGGCTAATGCTCCATGGATTATCAAGTTGGGCTAAAACCCATAGGATGCTCCATGGATACTCCATGGTGTTTTTGTACCCATGGATCATGGAAATGAAAGGCCATGACAATTAGGGTTTACATGGTGTAACCCTAATTGTGACAAACTATATAAGCATCTTATTCTTGTCAAAATCGGCCACCATGAGAGAACTATGTGTGTATGGTGAGGGCTAGCCGATTTCATGAAGTGGTTCATTTCTCTCTAAGTTATTCCAAGTGTATTTGATGTTGTGTGAACCATTTGAGGTGTCACACTTGGGGCACTCGGCTTTAAGCATCAAGGAATCAAGCTACATAAAAAGGTATGTCTTCAAACTTGTTTTTATTATCCAAGTATCAAAGATTGTATGCTAGATAGGGTAATACCCTGGAATATTCATATTTGCATGTATAATAGAGAAAACATAGATCCAAGGTATTTAGGGTTGCATGTACACTTAGGAGTGTTAGAATGCTCAAAACCCAACAGTGGTATCAGAGCCTAGGCTTGTTTTCAATTATACTTGATGCAAAATGCTGAAAAATGCTGAAAAAATTGATTTTCGGGCTGTCTGGGCACTGGACTCGCCGAGTCCATGAGGAAACTCATCCTACTCGTCGAGTAGGTTCATACACTCGACGAGTAGGACCCCCTGACAGCATATTTTCGACTTTTAAGGCTGGAATTGGACTAGAATCATTACCCTAAGCTGTTTTTGAACCTATAAACCTGTTTTTGATGTGGTAATGTTCATTCTAATCCAATTTCAAAGATAATTGTCAATAGATTCATGTTTTGTATTAGTTTAATTGTTAGGCTAATTACATGGAAAATATTGATTGAATTATCTTGTTCTTATGAGTTGCTTAGATTAATAGAAAAGTTATGTGAAATTGTTGTTTTCAATCCAAATTAATCTAAGAGTTGGTTCTAAAATGTGTTTTTGTAACTTGTCCTCAAGTTATAAGAAAATTCACATTTAAGATTCATAAAACTCGTAAATATTTCCATAGGTTATGAATAAAGAAAAGTCATATTCTTTTAATAGTTTAAAGTCTTCCATAACTTGTCCTCAAGTTATGGAACTTGAAGAGTTTTTGAATTAAAACTACTTTAAACACATAAGTTATGGAATTGAAAAGTTTTTGAATTGTTCAAAACTTGCCCTCAAGTTTTGGAATTTGAAAAGTTTTCTTTCATGAATACTTTAATTCCAAATTAAGCCCTTAGGATTTTAAAAGTTAAAATTCAACCCTTGTACTTTATAGTATTATAAGTTAATAATAATAATATATATATATATATATATATATATATATATATATATATATATATATATATATATATATATATAAGAGCAAGTCAGTCTTACCGTTAGTAGGCTTCATTCACGAAGCCGGTCTATAAGGGGGGTATAAGGTTACTGCCTATAAAATGGCAGTTTAATGGGTGTCCACTCTCACCCACCGCTTCCTTGACTGGTGGAGGGTCGTTAGCCGAACGGGTAGGACAAGGACTATAATTCTCCCTTCATTAAAAGTATTAATGATAAATACTAAGTAACTAAACACTTATAAATTCCCAATCTTAGTTACTTAGGAAAATGTGAATAAGGTGCTAACCCATGAAATTACACTTTGCACTTTGCTTAAGTTGGTTAGTGGAGCGCGTGTGGTTAACCAGTACACTAGCTTCATTTAACAAGGTAGGCAAAAGGTTTCTTAAAGTTTATCATAGGCCGGTGGAGCGTGTGTGGTTAACCGGCACATCGGTTGGGTGATAAACATTTAAGAGTACCAAGTAATTTTCATGGTTACTTCACACCTTATTTTGTGATCCTCGGCATCCCAGTCACAAAACCTGAAGGGCACACTCGAGATTAAAACATGCCATTGAAAAGTCCAATGATTCTCAAAAGAATCTAGGAGTTTCAAAACCAATTAAAACCTAATATACTATTTCGTTTTTCATGGTGGAAATTGGTGAATCGTCATTCGCCTACCTTCAAATATTCTATAGCTTGGATTTCGGCATCCCTCTTCCAAGTTATAAAATATTGTGTTGGGTCCTAGCCTTAATATTTTATATTGGGTGTTATATTAAGGATTTTAAATCAACTATCTTGAATATCTCCCAAAAGATGTCTGCTTCAGAAATCTATGCTCTTCCCAAATCTCTTGGAACTTCACTTCCTCCACCTCCTCCAATTATTCTCCCTAACCCACAAGTTCAAGGTCACTCAAGCCCTATTGGAAAGCAAGGTCTATGTGTGATCGCATCTTGGAAATGAAGTCACATATTAACAAGCCGGGAGAGTTGGGTGTCAAAGTCTTAAGAAAGTTGGATGTTCAATCACCTTCTAAGTCACATAGTGAGTTCCTTTGGGACTACTATGAAACAGACTATGACATGACCCTTAAATGATCTTATCTATTTGCTTGGTGCTGCTGAATCAGCAATGATTTGGAGGACTAGTAAAGCAAGTTTGATTAAGAAGATCAACTTCCCAAACCCTAAATGGACATTGACAATGGTAACATTGGATATCTAGAAAAAGCTTTCTCTTCCAATGGAAAGAGATCGGCCATAGTCGACTCGGTTGACCAAATGATAAAGAGAAAGACTAAGTTTGTGATAGTCATGTGTACCATTTCCATAGAGTCCATATGTTTATATTGCCAAAGGAAGGGGAATTGGTTACAAAACTGCCTATTTACCTGAAGGATCATAGGGTTGATCAAGTCAAGATGTTTGATTCTACTTCAGGTGAAGTCCACTATCTGACTCTGTTAAGTTTCTATTCTGAGATTCTCATTACATGATGTGACTGGGTCACATGTTGTTGTTTTAAGAATCAAAGAAAAGTGAAGAAACTTAAAGGAAGTATATGTTGATTCTGATCGCGAAGATGGATTTCGATCGCATGGTTCGGTGATCAGAATAGATAACAACAAGTTTTTCATATGCATTTGCACTGTAAGGATAAGTTTTTTCCGCAAAGTTTTAAAATAAAATAAAAAGGTTTTAATTTTATATTTATTTTAAATATCCTTACAGTGGAATTTGTGAAAAATGGTTGTTTATATGATTCCATTGATAGCAATATTGGAAAAATGGACTTGATTCTTTCGTTTGTGGTAGTGTCATAATTTACCAAATAAGGAAAGATTCTCATCACCCAAGGTTTCAGTTGGATAGAAACTTGGAAATCATGCAAGTTGTATAGTATGATGAATGAGAATTTTCATCTTTGGAAAATTAAGATTTATTCCTTGTTCACATGTATATGTGAGTCAAGTGAAGGACTAAGGGATCGAGTACACATTCTGGTGCACTGATCAAGTCCACCACAAAAGATCGATAAGACTATTCGTCATGATTTACTAAAGTTTAGTAAATATGGTTATACTTACTAGTTTAAGTATAATTCTGAAACGTTGGAAAAGTTTCGATGTATGGCAGAATGAATGAGAAGAATCAAATCAGGCAGAAGGATAAAAGTCTCTCAAATCTGAAAAGATGGGAGAGTACTTTAGTATCATGTTTTGTGATCATCTTAATGATTTAGAAATCATGTCACAATTAGTCCTCTAAGGACATATTAGTGCATTCCTATGGCTAAGAAGAGGAATCAAGAATTGTTGAAATGGTTAAATCAAGAAGATGATTCATACTTCGTTCCAAAACAAGTCTTAGAGTCATACTCCAAGACTGTAAGTTGAGTGACATATCTTAAAGAAAGGTTTATAACACTTGTCAAATGTAAGAGTAAAAGTGTCCTACTCTTGTACATTTGAAATTGGTAAGTTGTGATGTTTTGGATAAAACAAAGACCAACTTAGGCCAATTGTGTGAAGTGTTTGTCTTGATAAAGAATCCGCACTATCTCTTGAATATTTGACAAGTGGGTCTTATATGCCAAGAGGATAGTGGGAGTCTTAGAGATCTTGGAAAAGCTTCAAGATCTAATCAAGAATAAAACCTGTAGTTCATCACTAACACACGACTTAAGGTTTATAACCTATCATGTTGACATATTCCTACTTCTGTGCCCATTCCAGTGAAAGTTGGCTTTGCATATGAGTTTTGAGAGTTCTTAATTGGTTGCATAACAACTTGGAAGCAATGGAAGGCCCTTGTGCTGTCAGGTGGCAAGAAAGTAAGATTGAGTTTAGTCCATATGAGTTTGGATAAGAACACTTACACCATAAACAATCTAAGTGTCATAAGGTTTCTCTCCGATTCATGAAAATGATGGTGAGGAAACGCTTTCACTAAGTAGATTTTAAGTAGATAACAGTTGTGATATTTGCATTCTCAAAGTCGTTAGTGGAGCGTGTGTGGTTAACCGACACACTAACATGGACTTGTGAGGAATGGCAAAGGTCTGAACAATTGAGACTATGATCACGGCATCCCTTTTCATAGTTTTGAAATTATTTAGACACACATATGTGCTATCTAAGGAAAGGTGTATGATCTTGATAAAGTTTTATCAAAGCATCTCGTATCGAAAGTCTGAACTTTGGTAAGAAAGTCAATAAAGTATTGATTTCTAGAAGTCCAGCTGATTTCTGAGTACATGTCAAAGCTAGTGGGAGCATGATAATTATTATTAGTATTGCAAGATAACAATGTTAATTATAGAAAACAAAAGTTTCAATTCGTGAAGTCGCAGGGGTTGAAAAGTTGTTTTGCTATAATTAAGGGAGAGGAAATTATACTTCATTTCAATTCTAAAAGCTTAGATTGAGGTTTTAATCATCTTTAGTCAAGGATATATATGAATTTTGTGTTGGAATGGCTCAACATAAGGAAATTCTATATATGGGTTAGTTATTTGCATTCTAAAATTCGATTATGATTACGGCATCCCTTTTCATAATCTGAATTATGAGAACTTGGCAAATAGACACATAAATATTATAGCAAAAGACTAGTCTAGTATCATGTCTTTATGTGAGACATCATGGATCGTATCCCATATGCTTCGGATATAGGATTGATTGCATGTGCTATAATATTCATCCGTTCTAAATTTTCCAAATGCTCAAGGCATTAAGAAGAGAAAAATTCTAGAATTGGAAATGACTAAAATGATTAAGCAATTGTCGAGGACAATCTAAGGTTTACCAAAGATTGGTTGCTCAGGGACAGTTGGAAGTATAGTGTTAATTTTGGAAGGACCATATTGACATATTCTGAAAAGAGGCAACTCTTGTTCAGAAGTGATAGTCAAAATGGGAATATGGAAATGTTTCCACAGGTGGAAATTATTCAATCTGTGTAAGATTAGAAAAACTTAATGCAAGAAGGATATTTCCATGGAGTTGATCTCCATTGGAATACTCTGTAATGTTTGTTGACAAGTCTTTGTCACTTTGTGCATAATCATTACAAGAGGATCAATGCATATAAGTTTATAATCTAACAGATTTTGGTAAATGACTGGATTTGGAATTCTTGCATTTGCGGTAAAGATTTGGGACTATGAAATGAGAATCATTGGAATTATGTTCAATCGATCTATTTCACAAAGTAAAGATCATAGACAAACTTAGTGTGCATACTTGGTGTATGTCATAACTAATGTTTAGGCAAACATAGTATGCATACTTGGTGTATGGCATGACTATTGTTTAAAAAACATAGTGTACATGCTTGGAGCATGGGACAACTATTGTTTTAATTTAAGAATAAAGTTGATAGTTTGAAACAGTATACAATGAATAATGTGTAATCAATATGGTGATAAATAAAAGGTGAGTTTATTTATATTCATAAGTTCTGAGACCATAATGGATTCGATTATTCTTGTGTTTCACTTTGCATGTTTTGACTTCCGGAATAACTAGGTCGTTCTTCCTGAATGAATATGTTATTCAAACCATCCACAGTTGGTCATATGTTGGAAGTGTTGGGTTTTGAGCATTCTAACACTCCTATGGTGTACATGCAACCCTATAAACCTTGGATCTATGTTTTCTCTATTATACATGCAAATATTAACTATTCCAAGGTTTCATCCTAACTAGCATATTATGAAGCACCTATACTACAAAGTTCTAGTTAGATGACATACCTTTTGATGTAGCTTGATGTCTTCAAGCTTTAAGAGCTTAGCCCCAATAGTGTGGAAGCCTCAAATGGAATCACAAATCACCAAAACACCTTGGAAGAACTTGAGAGAATATGTATGCACACTAAAATCGGCCCACTCTTATTTTCACACACTTGTCCCAATTTTGTGAGCCAAGGACCCCTTTATATATTATGGAGGATTAGGGTTACATCCATGTAAACCCTAACACCCATGACCTTTCATTTACATAGGATCCATGGGTTAAAAGCTCCATGGACCATCCATGAAAGCTTAGCCCAACCTAAATGAACTTGGCCCATTCCATATATATAAGAGTCCATATTTAATTGGTTCTTTTTGATCACTTAATTAATTCTAAATTAATTCTTGATCAATACTAATTAAATAATATGATTCCATATTAATATATTAATATAAATCATAAATATACTATTCTCAAAAGACTATCCATATAAATTGTGTCGGTGAAGTGCAACCCAAATGGACCATGCCAGGTCGGGTCAAGTACATACCAAATATAGTTATGGACTTAGACATTAATCCAACAGTCTCCCACTTGGATAAGTCTAAAACTATTATTGAGTATGACTTCAAAACCTAACTGGCAATCGTAGCTCTTAAAGCCGCTGTCGAACTATGACCTTGCCGATGAACTCTGACCTTTGTCAATGACTTGTCCATTAGATAAGGGATCATATATTCCTCCATTCTAGATATCATATGGATTGAGACATGGATTATCAATCATTCTCTCTGTCCATTTGTTGTTTCCCGATTTCCGATTTATGATGACTGATTGATTGAACAAATCAAATCAGTCCTGGCTTGGCCAAGCACTCACATGTGTCATCGCTAAATCATCGAGGGGCCCACAGATATCGCTTTTATCCCGAAGGTAAAAGGAATGGATAAACTTTGACTCATATGGCTTGTTCTACTACTTGTTGAATCATACACAAAGGCACGTTTTATAACATCGAGTTACCAATGCGTTTTCGTGCAATAAATGTATAACCAACTCATAGTAACAACTCATATCTCTAGGTTTTAAGAATATAAGATATTATCGTCTCATGATCACTCGTGATAAAATCCATGAAGTGATTCAAATGAGCGTGGGTTGAATCCAATACTCAGAACTTATGAGCACTCATGAGTGTTGTAGCACCACTTTGTCCACCAACTTGGACCTCTACAAACCAACCCATGACAGTCTTGATTCATATCTACTTCCAACATATGACCGACTGTGGATGGTTTGAATAACTTAATCATTCAGGAAGAGCAACTTAGTTATTCTGGAAGTCAAAACATGCAAAGTGAAACACAAGAATAAATGAATCAAATATGGTATCAAACCCTATGAATATAAATAAACACTTTTATTTATCACCATACTGATTACTCATTATTCATTGTTTCGGTTTAATCAACTTTATACTTGAATTAAAAACACTAGTTGTCTCATGCTCCAAGCATGTACACTATGTTTTTCTTAAACAATAGCTTTGCCATATACCAAGTATGCACTCTATGTTTGTCTATGATCCTTACTTTGTGAAATAAACCAATTGAACATAATTTCAATGGTTCTAATTTCACACTCCCAAATCCTTATCGAAAAATGTGAGAATTTCAAATTCCTATCATTTATCGAAATCTGTTAAGATTTTAAACTTATATGCACTGACCCTCCTGTAATGGATATGTACAAAGTCACAAAGACTTGTCAACAGTCATTATAAGGTATTCCAATGGAGATCAACTCCATGGAAACTAAGTCTCATATTCAAAGTACATTGCTTTGGACATGCTTCTTGCATTAAGTTTTCTAATCTTACACAGATAACTTCCACCTATGGAGACAACTCCATATTCTCATTTTGACTATCACTTCTGAATAAGAGATGCCTCTTTTCAGAATATGTCAATATGGTCCTTCCAAAATTAGCACTATACTTACAACTGTCCCTGAGCAACCAATCTTTGGTAAACCTCAGATTGTCCTCGACAATTGCTTAATCATTTTAGTCATATCCAATTCTAGACCTTTTCCCTTCTTAATGCCTCTGGGCATTTGGAAAAATTTAGAAATGACAAATATTATAGCACATGCAATCAATCCTGTACCCAAAGCAAATGGTACACGATTCATGATGTCTCACATAAAGACATGATTCTAGACCAGTCTTTTGCTACAATATTTTTATTTGCCATGTTTTCAAAATTTGACTATGAAGATGGATGCCGTAATCATAATCGAATTTTGAGAACGCAATATATAGAATTTCCCTAAGTTGAACCAATCCAACATGAAATTCATATATATATTCTTGACTAAAGATGATTAAGGTCTCAATCTAAGCCTTTAGAGCTAAAATGAAATATATCCACTCCCTTAATTATAGCAAAACAACTTTTTCAATCCCTGCAGCCTCACGAATTGAAACTTTTGTTTTCTATAATTAACATTGCTAACTTGCAACACTAACAATAATTATCATGCTCCCACTAACATGATGATTATTAGCATAACACTTATGCTCCCACTAGCTTTGACATGTACTCAGAAATCAGCTGGACTTCTAGAAATCAATACTTTATTGACTTTCTTACCAAAGTTCAGATTTCTGATACGAGATGCTTTGATAAAACTTTATCAAAATCATACACCTTTCCTTAGATAGCATGCATGTGTGTCTAAACAATTTCAGAACTATGAAAAGGGATGTTGTAATCATTGTCTCAATTGTTTAGACCTTTTGCCATCTGCTTCAAATCTACTTGGTGGAAGTGTTTCCTCACCATCATTTTCATGAATCGGAGAGAAACCTTATGACCCTTAGATTTTATGGTGTATGTGTTCTTATCCATGTGAATCGTCAAAACCATAGTCACAAGAAAAGGATAATGACAAATCCAAACTCATATGGACTGAACTTATGCAATCTTAACTTCTTGCCACCTGGCAGTACAGGGCCTGCCCTTGCTTCCAAGTTGTTATGCAACCAATTGAGAACTTTCAGAACTCCTATGCAAAGCCAACTTTAACTGGAATGGCCACAGAATATGTCAACACGATAGGTTATAAACCTCAAGTCATGTGCTAGTGAAGAACCTCAGGTTTTATTCTTGATTAGTTCTTGAAATTCTTTTTAGGATCTTTAAGACTCCCACTATCCTCTTGACATATAAGACTATCTTGCCAGAAATTCAAGAGATAGTGCGGATTCTTTATCAAGACAAACACTTCACACAATTGGCCTTAGTTGGTCTTTGTTTTATCCAAAACATCACAACTTACCAATTTCAAATGTACAAGAGTAGGACACTTTTACTCTTACATTTGACAAGTGTTTTAAACCTTTCTTTAAGATATATCACTCAAGTTAAAATCTTGGAGTATGACTCTAAGAATTGTTTTGGAACGAAGTATGACTCATCTTCCTGATCTAACCATTTCAACAATTCATGACTCCTCTTCTTAGTCAAAACCATAGTCACAAGACAAGGATAATGACAAATCCAAACTCATATGGACTGAACTTATGCAATCTTAACTTCTTGCCACCTGGCAGTACAGGGCCTGCCATTGCTTCCAAGTTGTTATGCAACCAATTGAGAACTTTCAGAACTCCTATGCAAAGCCAACTTTAACTGGAATGGGCACAGAATATGTCAACATGATAGGTTATAAACCTCAAGTTGTGTGCTACTGAAGAACCTCAGGTTTTATTCTTGATTAGTTCTTGAAATTCTTTTTAGGATCTTTAAGACTCCCACTGTCCTCTTGACATATAAGACTATCTTGCCAAATATTCAAGAGATAGTGCGGATTCTTTATCAAGACAAACACTTCACACAATTGGCCTTAGTTGGTCTTTGTTTAATCCAAAACATCACAACTTACCAACTTCAAATGTACAAGAGTAGGACACTTTTACTCTTACATTTGACAAGTGTTATAAACCTTTCTTTAAGATATGTCACTCAACTTATAGTGTTGGAGTATGACTCTAAGACTTGTTTTGAAACGAAGTATGACTCATCTTCTTGATTTAACCATTTCAACAATTCATGACTCCTCTTCTTAGTCATAAGAATGCACTAAGATGTCCTTAGAAGACCAATTGTGATGTGGTTCTTTAATCATTAAGATGATCACAAAACATGATACTAAAGTACTCTCCCATCTTTTCAGATTTGAGAAACTTTTATGTGTCTGCCTAATTTGATTCTTCCCATTCGTTCTGCCATACATTGAGACTTTTCCAATGTTTCAGAATTATACTTAAACTTGTAAGTATAACCATATTTACTAAAATTTCATAAATCATGACGAATAGTCTTAACGAGCTTTGTGGTGGACATGACCAGTGCACAAGAATGTGTACTCGATCCCTTTAGTCCTTCACTTGACCCACACATCCATGTGAACAAATAATTAGTCTTGATTTTCCAATGCTTGAAAGTTCTCATTCATCATACTATTCAACTTGCATGATTCCAAGTTCCGGTCCAATTGAAACTTGGGTGATGAGGAACTTTCCTGATTTGGTAAATTTAGACACTACCACAAATGAAAGAATCAAATCCATTTTCCAATATTGCTGTAGCAACAATTTTCCACAAATGCCATTGTAAGGATACTTCAAATAAATAAAATTAAACAATTTTCTTTTATTTTAAAACTTTGCGGAAAAACTTATCCTTACAATCCACATGAAAAATTGTTGTTATCTATTCCTTAGCAATATATCATAACTTCTTAAGCAACTGCTCAAAATTCTGATGCGATCGAAATCCACCTTCGCGATCAGAATCAGCATATACTTCCTTTAAGATTTCTCTCTATTCTTTGATTCTTAAAACATCATGTGACCCAATCACATCATGTAATGAGGATCTCAGAATAGAACTTAACAGAGTTAGATAATGGGCTCTACCTGATGTAGAGTCAAACTTATTGACTTTAACATCCTTAGGTAAATTTGGCAGCTTTGAAATCAACGCCCCTTCCTTTGGCAAAATAAACATATGGACCCTTTGGTAATGGGACTATCTCAGACTTAGCCTTTCTCTTTACCATTTGGTCAACCGGGTTGACTATAGCCAATCCCTTTCCATTGGGAAGAGAATGCTTTTTCTGGATTTCCAGTGTCACCATTGTCACTGTCCATAAAGTTTTTGGGAAGTTGATCTTCTAATCAAATTTTCTTTACTATCGTTCCAAATCATTGCTGATTCAGCAGCACCAAGCAAATAGATATGATCATTAAGATTCATGTCATAGTCTGTTTCATAGTAGTCCCAAAGGAACTCACTATGTGACTTAGAAAGTGATTGAACATCCAACTTTCTCAAGACTTTGACACCCAACTCTCCCGGCTTGTCAATATGTGACTTCATCTCTAAGATGTGATCACACATAGACCTTGCTTGCCATTAGGGCTTGAGTGACCTTGAACTTGTGGGTTAGGGAGAATAATTGGAGGAGGTGGAGGAAGAGAAGTATGACTTCCATGAGCCAAACTCGGGAAGTCATATTCATTAGGAAAGCTTGGTTTGGGAAGATCATTGTTGTCTAAACCAGACATCAACAATGGGAGAAATTCACGTAAAATTGATTTAAGTCCTTAATATAACACCCAATATGATATATTAAGGCTAGGACCCAACAAACTATTTTATAACTTGGAAGAGGTATGCTGTAATCCAAGCTATAAAATATTTGAAGGTAGGTGAATGACGATTCACCAATTTCCACCAAGATAAACGAAATGTATTATTAGGTTTTAATTGGTTTTGAAACTCCTAAATTCTTTTGATATTCATTGAACTTTTCAATGGCATGTTTCAATCTCGAGTGTGCCCTTCAGGTTTTGTGACTGGGATGCCGAGGATCACAAAACAAGGTGTGAAGTAACCATGCAAATATACTTTGTACCCTTAATATTTACCCCTCAATCGATGTGCCGGTTAACCACACACGCTCCAACGATACTATGATAAACATTAAGTTACCCTTTGCCTACCTTGTTAAGTCCAGGTTAGTGTGCCGGTTAACCACACACGCTCCACTAACAGCTTAAATAAAGTGCAAAGTGTAATTTCATGGATTAGCACCTTATTCACATTTTCCTAAGTAACTAAGATTGGGAATTTATAAGTGTTTAGTTACTTAGTATTTATCATTATACTTATAATGAAGGGAGAATTATAGTCCTTGTCCTACCCGTTCGGCTAACGACCCTCCACCAGTCAAGGAAGCGGTGGGTGAGAGTAGACACCCATTAAACTGCCATTTTATAGGCAGTAACCTTATACCCCCCTTATAGACCGACTTCGTGAATGAGGTCTACTATTGGTAAGACGACTTGCTCTTATACATATAATATATTAAACTTTTAATATTATAATAGTATAAGGGTGTATTTTAGACATTTAAAATACTTGGTGGTTTAATCTATTAATTAAACTAAACTTTTAATTTAATTAAACTCAAACCATATCTTTATTTATGGATTTAATAACACTCTTTTAATTAAACGCTTTAATTAACTATTAATAAAGTCCATAAGAGTTAATTTGAATTATTCAATAAAAAGCTTTTTCCAAATTCCAAAACTTGAGGGCAAGTTTTGTAACTCTTGAAAACCTTTGGATTCCATAACTTATGGAGTTAAATACTTGTTTTATGATGAAACTTTTCATGTTCCATAACTTAAGAACAAGTTATGAAATTCTTTAAAACATTAACTCTAAATTTTGTAACTCCATAAAAACTTTAAATCATTTTTTCTTTAAAAAAAAACTTTCATATCCATAACTTATGGAGGTTTCAAAACACTGAAGATCACAAGTTTAAAAAAAACTTTTGAGCTCCAAAATTTTATGACAAAATTTGTAACTCCTTAAAACATTTTGATCAAACTTTTAAAACTAATAAAATAATCATATCATTTTATCTTTTACTAAATTTGACCTAATTCAACTCATATAGCAAATGATTCAAATTTTACAAATAATTAGTTTTTTCAAAAAACAAGTAATTATCTTAAAATTTGACAAACGTCATGTTTTTTTTCCTTTTTTTTCCAACTTGAAAATAAAACATTTGCATCAATATAACAGAAAACAACTCATGGCTCTGATACCACTGTTGGGTTTTGAGCATTCTAACACTCTTATGGTGTACATGCAACCCTATAAACCTTGGATCTATGTTTTCTCTATTATACATGCAAATATTAACTATTCCAAGGTTTCATCCTAACTAGCATATTATGAAGCACCTATACTACAAAGTTCTAGTTAGATGACATACCTTTTGATGTAGCTTGATGTCTTCAAGCTTTAAGAGCTTAGCCCCAATAGTGTGGAAGCCTCAAATGGAATCACAAATCACCAAAACACCTTGGAAGAACTTGAGAGAATATGCATGCACACTAAAATCGGCCCACTCTTATTTTCACACACTTGTCCCAATTTTGTGAGCCAAGGACCCCTTTATATATTTTGGAGGATTAGGGTTACATCCATGTAAACCCTAATACCCATGACCTTTCATTTACATAGGATCCATGGGTTAAAAGCTCCATGGACCATCCATGAAAGCTTAGCCCAACCTAAATGAACTTGGCCCATTCCATATATATAAGAGTCCATATCTAATTCGTTCTTTTTGATCACTTAATTAATTCTAAATTAATTCTTGATCAATACTAATTAAATAATATGATTCCATATTAATATATTAGAACTTATAATATATTAATATAAATCATAAATATATTATTCTCAAAAGACTATCCATATAAATTGTGCCGGTGAAGTGCAACCCAAATGGACCATGCCAGGTCGGGTCAAGTACATACCAAATATAGTTATGGACTTAGACATTAATCCAACAGGAAGTAGATATGAATCAAGACTGTCATGGGTTGGCTTGTAGATGTCTAAGATGTTAGACAAAGTGGTGCTACAACACTCATGAGTGCTCATAAGTTCTGAGTATTGGATTCAACCCACGCTCATTGGAATCACTTCATGGATTTTATCACGAGTGATCATGAGACGATAATATCTTATATTCTTCAAACCTAGAGATATGAGTTGTTACTATGAGTTAGTTATATATTGATTGCACGAAAATGCATTGATAACTCGATATTATAAAACGTGCCTTTGTGTATGATTCAACAAGTAGTAGAACAAGCCATATCATTCCTTTTACCTTCGGGATAAAAGCGATATTTGTGGGCCCTTCGATGATTTAATGATGATACATGTGAGTGCTTGGCCAAGCCAGGACTGATTTGATATGTTCAATCAGTCAGTCATCATGAATCGGAAATCGGGAAACAACAAATGGACAGAGAGAATGATTTACAATCCTTGTCTCAATCCATATGATATTTAGAATGGAGGAATATATGATCCCTTATCTAATGGACAAGTCATTGACGAAGATCAGAGTTCCGTTACAACGTCAGAGTTCAACAGCGGCTTAAAGAGCTACGATTTCCAGTCGGTTCTTGAAGTCATACTCAATAATAGTTTTAGACTTATCCAATTGGGAGACTGTTGGATTGGTGTCTAAGTCCATAACTATATTTGGTATGTACTTGACCCGATTGGCATGGTCCATTTGGGTTGCATGGCATCATGCATTTGGAGAGACTAAAATGAGAGAAATAACACTTAAGGTTTACTAATATATTATAAGTTCTAATATATGAATAAGATTATTTAATTAGTATTGATCAAAAATTAATTTGGAATAATTAAGTGATCAAAAAGGAGACTAATTAAATATATGGGTAGATTGTGTAAATCATCCATACTTGTATAGTGGGCTAATGCTCCATGGATTATCAAGTTGGGCTAAAACCCATAGGATGCTCCATGGATACTCCATGGTGTTTTTGTACCCATGGATCATGGAAATGAAAGGCCATGACAATTAGGGTTTACATGGTGTAACCTTAATTGTGACAAACTATATAAGCATCTTATTCTTGTCAAAACCGGCCACCATGAGAGAACTATGTGTGTATGGTGAGGGCTAGCCGATTTCATGAAGTGGTTCATTTCTCTCTAAGTTATTCCAAGTTTACTTGATGTTGTGTGAACCATTTGAGGTGTCACACTTGGGGCACTCGACTCTTAAGCATCAAGGAATCAAGCTATATAAAAAGGTATGTCTTCAAACTTGTTTTTATTACCCAAGTATCAAAGGTTGTATGCTAGATAGGGTAATACCTTGGAATATTCATATTTGCATGTATAATAGAGAAAACATAGATCCAAGGTATTTAGGGTTGCATGTACACTTAGGAGTGTTAGAATGCTCAAAACCCAACAAAAACATCACCCAATTAATAATTGGGTTCCACTACATAACTATAAGTACGTACTTGGGGTCATTACTACATTACCCCATGCTTGGCTTTATTCAAGCCCAAGGCCCAATCCATAGGCCCAAAAGTCAACTATAAGTCAAAGCCCAACATATGGCCCAATTTTCCAAATTGGGCCCAAACCTTTATAAGGTCTTACCATAAGGCCCAACCATTTAGTCCAGTCCAACATTCAGTATTCTAATGGCCCAATATCACATAATCATAAAGGCCCAAACGATGGCCCATCTATGGCCCAATTTTCCAAAATAGGCCCAACTCCTCATATGGGCCTGACCTCAAAGCCCATTAATTATTCTAGTCCATTTATTTGATCTTGAATGGCCCATTATTAACCCAATCATCAAGGCCCAATAGGAAGGCCCAACAATAAACCCAAGTGAAATTAGGGTTTCACATAAAATGGTGATTAGGGTTAAGTTTCCTACTTAACCCATTAAGGACTTAATCCACTAAGGACTTAATCCATTAAGTCCAATATTGCTTAGATTAATCTTTGCCAATGATTATTATTTAATATCTCAAGTTATTAAATAATTCCGACGCTGCCAACAGCCGAAGCAGTAGGGCGGTTTGGTGGCGGTTGGACCCGACGATGCCAACAGCCGCGGAGGAGGCTTCTATGGTTCACGATCTCAACAGTGGCGGTGCGACGCCGGAAGTGGAGGAAGGAGGTGACGCCAGAGATGGGAGGTATAAGGTGGTAGAGGGTTGGCGGCTGCAATGGGTCTCTAGGATTAGGGTTTCATAACCTTTATATACCGGCTCCTTATACGAGTTTGCCATAATGACCAAAATGGTCCCTCCAGCTCCCATTTATTTCGAAATAGATCCTATATTTACCATATAAACCCTCAGCATTAAATCCTTTACAATTCAGGTCCGGTTTTTACTAAAACAGCCCATCCTCTACAAATTCTTTTCAAATGAAGTCCCAATAATTACCAAGTAATCCCTGCCCTCAAAATTCTTTACGGAACCCATCCGAAACTTACACTTTTAACCCCCGACTTCTAAAATTTTGACAATTAGCTCTTTGAGACCATCTTTTTTTATATATATAAATATTTATTTTAGGACTACTATTCGTTCATTTATTTATTTATTTATCTAATAAATAAACGGGGTGTTACAACTCTCCCCCACTTAAATTAGATTTCGTCCTCGAAATCATTCATTACCCTTCCTTACACGCTAACCATTCTAGTAATACGGCCACAACTGCGAGCATAGCCCCAGCCTTTCCAAGGCATTCTAAATCATCCCTCGCAGGGTTCTAAACCCAGAAACGAACGGACTCCTTGCAACAAAATCACAACTACTCCGTCTGGGAACTGTTGTCTCGGGATGGTCTGAATCCCTAATAGACCACTCATACTGAATCATTATCATTGAATCCAGTCCGTTCATCCCTCAACAGGCTACTCAACTTCTGATAGCTTTAGGTTCTCACTAGAAAACAGGTTCACAAACCCAATTATCCCTGAAAATCACTGACACTTAGGCAAGGCTCAGCTAATCCCGATGTGGGTGACTTGTCACTCCCTAATAAACCAGCTATTCCGTGCGTATATGTAACTTAAAACACACATACTATCACTGCCCAAACGTTGAAACTGCCCGAAATCTATCGAGACCTTCCTGGTCTCAATTCGTTCACCAATTATCTGAAATATCGGGTTCCTGCCCGGATGCGGAGCCAATGGACTCCCCCTTAGTCGCCTCACACGACTTCTGAACGAAATCCTTCTCTGGAACTAATTGCCACTAGTTATCATGTCACTGTGGCTCTAACAACCTCCTGATCTAACCGATCGGGTCCATGCGTCGAATCCTGTCATCATCCAATTCAAGACTAAAAGTCATTGCTACCTAACCGATGGTAGCCTTATATCACAAGCAATCTTATACAGTCCATTGCTTCCCTGATCCCATAACTGTAGTGGCACTCCTACAGTCTTATCACTGGCTCAACCTGATTTATTCCTTCTGGGTAATTCCGAAATCCAATCTGTGGATTTCCATATCCTCAATGTTGCACCCGAACTGTTGGGTACTACTGTCCTTTTCAAGATCTATGAACGTGCTCATGCTATCTACCAATCTAGTGGATGCTACGGCTACACCCGCAGTCTTACAACACTCTAGCACTATCTGACCGCTAGTGAATGCTACGGCTACCCCCCGCAGTCTTACAACACTTCCCATGTTAACTGACCACTAGTGAATGCTACGGCTACCCCCGCAGTCTTACAACACTTTCCATACTATCTGACCACTAGTGAATGCTACGGCTACCCCCGTAGTCTTACAACACTTTCCAAACCGGGTCGAACACGCACTCGACCTAACACACCACTGAACTTGAGTCCTAACCGGAACTCTAACTTGGTTCCCGAAACCTGCTATCACGTGAACCTACTGTATCAGTACCGCACCCATGCTCGTGATCAAATCGTCACAGTAAACTACGAAATCATCTACCCTCTGGCAGGGTGAAAATCGGTGCTTCGCACAACCGTTGTCTGAGAGTCTCGAAGGCTGCCTGCTGCTCAGGCCCCCAGCGAAAGGCCACCGACTTCTTGGTCAGTCGGGTCAAAGGAACCGCAATCGGAAATCTCCAGTAATAACCTACTAGACCCAGGAATCTCCGAATCTCAGCTGGAGACCTCGGAATCTCCCACTGCATCACTGCCTCTATCTTGGCCGGATCGACCAGAATACCCTTCTGGTTGACAAGGTGCCCAAAAGATTGCACCTCGCGCAACCAGAACTCACAGTTGGGGAACTTAATCAAAAGTCTCTCCCCCACTTAGGTTCGACTAAGTCTTCACTGTACACGATAATTGAAGGATTCCCAATCCTTCTTACTTCCCAATAGTCCATTGCTGACAACTTGTGCTTACCCATGCTAGCGATCACTTACCAATTAAACCTTAAGATCTCTTATCCTCAGAAATATTGATGAGTACTCTTGAAATCTGATCCAGTCTAACACCTCAATCCACCTCCCATGCTGACAACTAGAGGCCTTAATCTTCACTCTGGCTGACGAATCCTCGTTCCCACTTCCAATTTTGCAGCACCACTGAACTCTAACCGAACATAGTCCACGCGAGAAATTCAATTCTCTTGAACATCCAACGACCGAACACCCATGCGTCTAACACTCGCAACTGACTCCACTATCTTCATGCTACCAGTCCTCCCCTAGCAACGGTAGTGCCTTGAACTCCGAAGTTCATCCATAGACAATTGTCGACCATACCTGAACCATGATAAAATCACTGAACGCTGACTTCACTGGAGAACTATCGCTCTACTCCTGACCGAGTATCCTCTAAATAATACTCCCGCACAGATCCCGACAAAGATCCGGAATGATAACGGTACACGCGGAACCCGCTCCGCAAGGTACGTCCCTCTGTGGGTTCATCAAGGACCTTTCGGCATGTAGGGTGGCATATATGATCCTTGATAACCCAAACACTAGCAGCAAACCGCCCCGAGATCTGACTTGTCCAAACTCACTCACAATCCCAAAGTGATACGTATCCCCAACATCCATCTAGTAGCAATAGAAGATGACATACCCGCAACATCTGGAGGAATACTGATCACCTTCGGCTGACATGACCAACCCCGCTACCCTGTAGCAGCCTAAACCCTTGGAGCGACAAACTCCCTTGTGCACTTTCTTGTACATGCTGCACTGACTCCGACCCTGCTGGCCTTTCACCCGATGATCAGAAGTCATGGGTCTCTTCCCGGGATCCTCTACCGTACGCACCTGGCACAACCCTCTCCTTCCAGGGTGCTCCAAATTGATCTCGCAACTGTAACTCTTGGAAATCATATCCTTCAGGGTCTGACACCCTGTCACGCTCACTAGCTCGCTTGCCAATGGCTAAGCTGCAACAACTGGAACATCCTCTGTCCCCAAACTGGGTCACAAACTTCTCCCCGAAGCTTCTCAGATTCTCCAAGACTCTCACCGATTCGAGTATGGATCCTGTGCTTTCAGTAGTACGGGCCCAATACTACCTTCCACACCTATCCATACTTTCCTCAGCAGTCCTCCCGAATCCTCTAAGTCACTTCCCCAAACTGGTACACCCAAGTCTCACTGAACCTCACTACTAACCCACTGAAACATCTCCTAGGCTGTCCTAGGTTCCCAAACTCACCCAGTCCTCAGCTGCTGAAAGATTCCCAATAATGTCAACTAGCTACCTTATGAATATAGCCACATACAACAGAGATCAGATAATCCTTCAAGTAAGAGACCCATCTCTAGAACGGTTGGACTCAGACAAGAGCTACGCAATAGGGTCAAGTCCATCACTCTGAGATTATCCGGCCTGTGTCCCATGTGACTTAGCATATTCACTTAGTAGCTAACTCACATCACTAAGAGTCCCACAAAGCACAAAGCAAACAGCATTCAAACAATGGAAAATCTAACCATCATATTCTAATCAAACCTTTCTATCCTCTAATCAAGAATCTGTACATGCAATTCAAAGGCTCATACAATCAGGCATAACCTAAACAGGTCATCCTATCACCGACTGATCAGTACTAGCATGCAAGTCTACAAGCACATACAATAGGCATATAAGGCATCCTTCCTAGATCCTTAGCCCTAATCTAGCATGCAGTTCTCATAATCATATCATAACATAACATATCATAACATGTATGGGTATCTTGGGGAAAACTTACTTAAGCTCGGCTGATTGCACGCATCACACACCTTGTTCTTTTCAAAGTTCTTTTCTCTTTCAAATTCTTTTCAAACTTCTTTTATAAAATGATTTTACTTTTGAAAATTTTCATACCAAGTCCTCAGTTTGAGTCCAGAAACACCCGCGAGTGTGCCCGAATCCCTCAAACCAAGGCTCTGATACCAACTTGTAACATCCCAAAATTTAAGACCGAAAATTTCGTTTTAGTTAAGTTGTTATATAAAACCAACAGTGTAAAAACATTCATATTAATATCTCATGTCAAAACCCAAGTGTCAGTAATCAAAACATATTATCATAAAACCGTATCAGAGTGTAATCCCAAAGATCTCATGTGCGGAAAACGTAGTGTGATGCACTGCGATCAAGCCGGCTCCTTTCCTTTGAAAACAAGTGCCTGAAACCAAAACTGTAAACTGTAAGCACGAAGCTTAGTGAGTTCCCCCATCATACCACATACCATACTACTAACATACTATCAGGCATATCTGGGTGCCCGACCTACTCCTTCGGTATCTTTCAACCGGTAACCACCTAGCATATCTGGGTGTTGGCCTCCCCTTCGGTCTCTTTCAACCGGTAACCGCCTAGCATATCTGGGTGTTGGCC
This sequence comes from Lactuca virosa, assembly GCF_052849685.1. Lineage (NCBI taxonomy): Eukaryota > Viridiplantae > Streptophyta > Magnoliopsida > Asterales > Asteraceae > Lactuca > Lactuca virosa. Next base: position 31,321,826 of record NC_136428.1, read on the forward strand.
TCCCCTTCGGTCTCTTTCAACCGGTAACCGGGAGATAACCTCCCCTTCGGTATCTTTCAACCAGTAACCGGAGATTATTTCACCCCTACCACTACCACATAATTACATAGCATAACATACATGAATATATTGTCAGACATATCTCGGTGCCCGACCTACCCCTTCGGTACCTTTCAACCGGTATCCGGGGACTATTTCAACCCCTACTAATACCACATAATAACATATCATGATCATACTGCTAGGCATGCATGGGTACTATCTACCCCTTCGGTATCATTCAACCGGCAACTAGGGGCTATGTCACCCCTACCACTACTAACACATATGTCATAGCATCCTAGCACATAAAGCATATCAGATAACAACACGCCAGATAATTATCACAAAGACAATCATCTAACAAACAATTCCTACTAGTGGGCCGACATTGTGGCCGTAGACCCACTCCTATTGGAAGGTAACTCACCTCACACTGCTGAAGTCCCGAAGACACAACCCCAGCTGCTGGATGACAGAATCTCGATCTGTCAATATCAAAACATCACCCAATTAATAATTGGGTTCCACTACATAACTATAAGTACGTACTTAGGGTCATTACTACATTACCCCATGCTTGGCTTTATTCAAGCCCAAGGCCCAATCCATAGGCCCAAAAGTCAACTATGAGTCAAAGCCTAACATATGGCCCAATTTTCCAAATTGGGCTCAAACCTTTATAAGGTATTACCATAAGGCCCAACCATTTAGTCCAGTCCAACATTCAATATTCTAATGGCTCAATATCACATAATCATAAAGGCCCAAACTATGGCCCATCTATGGCCCAATTTTTCAAATTGGGCCCAACTCCTTATATGGTCCTTATCTCAAAGCCCATTAATTATTCTAGTCCATTTGCTTGATCTTGGATGGCCTATTATTAACCCAATCACAAGGCCCAATAGGAAGGCCCAACAATAAACCCAAGTGAAATTAGGGTTTCACATAAAATGGTGATTAGGGTTAAGTTTCCTACTTAACCCATTAAGGACTTAATCCACTAAGGACTTAATCCCTTAAGTCCAATATTACTTAGATTAATCTTTGCCAATGATTATTATTTAATATCTCAAGTTATTAAATAATTCCCGTGTGTCCCGGTTAATTCCCCAAATTAGGGTTTTATTGGCATTAGGGTTTTCCAAACCCTAATTAGGGTTTCCAACCCAAATACTACCCATTTATCAAATTGTTGGGCTTTTAGGTCAATTAGGGATTTATTGGGCCTATTAGGCCCACTAGAATATCATTAAGCCCATTAGGGTTCACTGGACCCATTAGGGTTTTACTAAGTCCATTAGTCACATGATTGGGCTTTTAGGTTATTTAAGCTTCATTGGGCCCATTAGGGTTTATTAAGCCCATTAAGCCTCATTGGGCTCATTAGGGCTCCTTTGGGCCCATTAGGGTTTCAAGCACCCCAAACGAATCAACACAACGAGGCAAAGCACACCGCCACCCGACACGGCGGCCGGTGGCGGCAGCCACCACCTCACGGTGGTGGTTTCATTTTTCCTTTCATTATTCTAATTTGTTACAATTTACAACGCGAAATCCGATATCACACACACACACACTAATATAGACACACACGCAGCCACCCTAGCGGTGGCCGGCGGTGGTAAACGGTGGCAGCCACCACCTCACGGTGGTGGTGGTGACTTTTTGACCAACCCAGCACCTCCAATGAACTCCTACACTCTAGAACACACACACACAACTCGAATTTGTTCAAAGGGACCCGCCACCCACCTGGTGGCTCACGGCGGCGAGGGTGACACAAAAGGTGGGCAGCAGCCATATTAGCGTCTACAACAGCGGCGCCAATGACCGGGAAAGAGCGCCAGCCGCCACAAAATAATATCCGACGACGAGATGGCCTCCAGCAAGAATGGCAGCGGCGCGACGTCGGAAGGTGGAACAGTGTCGAGGTATCTTGATGGTGGAGGAGAGGCGGCAGCGGGCTCTAACAGCCGGAGAGGGCGGCTGCGACCCGCTTTCCTTCGCTACCTACCGAACAGCAACATCACATGATGGTCCCCGTTTTCAGCAGCGACGGAAGACACAATGGAGGCTCGATGGTTCTTGGCGGCGTATCAGCAACGACACTGGATGCTCCAGCGCTTCTCGGCTTCTCTACTCGTCATAAATGGCATCGACGACAGCAGTAGGGCGGTGTGGTGGCGGTTGGACCCGACCATGCCAACAGCGGCGGAGGAGGCTTCTATGGTTCACGATCTCAACAGTAGCGGTGCGACGCCGAAAGTGGAGGAAGGAGGTGACGCCAGAGATGGGAGGTATAAGGTGGTAGAGGGTTGGCGGCTGCAATGGGTCTCTAGGGTTAGGGTTTCATAACCTTTATATACCGGCTCCTTATACGAGTTTGCCATAATGACCAAAATGGTCCCTCCAGCTCCCATTTATTTCGAATTAGATCCTATATTTACCATATAAACCCTCAGCATTAAATCCTTTACAATTCAGGTCCGGTTTTTACTAAAACAGCCCATCCTCTACAAATTATTTTCAAATGAAGTCCCAATAATTACCAAGTGATCCCTGCCCTCATAATTCTTTACGGAACCCATCCGAAACTTACACTTTTAACCCCCGACTTCTAAAATTTTGACAATTAGCTCTTTGAGACCATCTTTATATATATATATATATATATATATATATATATATATATATATATAAATATTTATTTTAGGACTACTATTCGTTCATTTATTTATTTATTTATCTAATAAATAAACGGGGTGTTACATTTATGCCGGACTTCGGTCCGATGCCGGGCGGGGCCCGATGCAGTGGGCAAGGCCCAGTATGTGTTATATGTGTTATTGTATGGTATGTGGTAGTTTGGGGGAGCTCACTAAGCTTCGTGCTTACAGTTTCAGTTTTGGTTTCAGGTACTTCTACTAGCAAAGGGAAGGGCTCGGGATGATCGCATGACACACACTACAACTTTCAGCCTGGGATTGATTACTCTGATGTATTTTCTCATTTTTTTTGATACAGTATTTGATATGAGATTTTGAGATACATAACACTTGGTTTTCTTATTGATTATGGATGATTATAGTTTTTATAATATTTTCAAAACGAAATTTTTGGCTTGTGTTCTTAGGATGTTTCACCCGGGCATCTAGACCCTTAGGTACCCGTGCAAGTAATATCACACTCTTTCCTAGCCCTTAATAGGGATAAGAAACAAGGAGCAAAGGATACCGAGGGTAAACTAGAGATTTATAACCCCCCTAAGATGTTCCCAAAGTCCTTTCGAAAATATCACCTACATGCCAAGTTGAGTTCGGAGATCGACTCAACTCATGGAGCCATTGTCGTAGCCAGACCACCAAGACCACTTAGCACCAACATAAACACCGAAGGTATCCGGTCGATGGAACGACCCAATAAGTATGAGGTTATCAAACCAAGACTTGAACCTTAGAGAACGCCTATCCAACTCATAAATAGGTAAGGCTAAGCGTCCATAGGACCACTGACTACTAAGAACCAAACGAAACCATCCTCAAGGATCGATATCCCCTATCCCGAATCGAAGACTTACTCGACCTGCCCTCAGGAACAAGCAAAGATCGATCTCCCACTAGTTCAGGATCATGTAGTAAGAAACTCCCATGCCAACTTAAGAAGTATGAGGCCAACTATACCACACAAAACTTTAACTTTAGCGACAATAATGTTCGCCCTAAGGTTTAAAGGCACTACTTTTGGGGCGTCAAATACGTGATCCTCATTAACCGTGACCATCCATTTACTTCTCCATATAGGGCGCAAAGGCAGAATACCTCTGTGTTGGGTTGAAATGACGAACACCCAACTAAACAAAGGAGCAAGGTCAAGCGCCGGTAGCAAAGGTCCACTAGATCACTAAGCAAGGACTTAAATTCTCCTAGGAATGAAGATACTAGACAAAACCGAGACACTCACACCTTTTCCTTAGTACTTGAGATGCTTCTTTAGGACGAATTTCGGGACGAAATTCCCTTTAACGGGGGGAAAATGTCACAACTAGCAAATTTGGGTTAGATTTTGATCCTTGAACGAGACAACTTCTTCCATGTGACCTTGCAACATCCCATCTAATGAAATCCAAATTACAATGCTATTCACATTCATACTTTCATACATTGCGATTCAAGTCAAAACAACCTCGTATAGGCCCGAAACTTGATCCAATAAACCAAGTTCACTCAACTCTGGGTCTTAGCCCAAGCTTCCTCGGCCCAAAACCCTTATTGGACCAAGATTTTTGTCATTAGGCCCTATTGGGCCGATAACTACTATATTTGGTCTTGTTGGGCCGAAAACCCTTCCTAGGGCCTTAGTGGGCCGAAAAATTATTTGGGCCAAGTCATGTTCGAAGCCCACCATTCATTTTGGGCCATCTTATGGGCCAAGAAACCCTTAAATTCGGTTAGCTCATTGAAATAAAAAAAATAAATAATAATAATAATAATAATAATAATAATAATAATAATAATAATAATAATAATAATAATAGTAATAATAATAATAATAATTGTGTAAAAGGCATGACACCTCATTATTACACATCAAATATCTAAGCAATTAACCCACAAACGTCTATGCATTTTGGTAAATGTCCAACATGTCTCAAGGCTAAAATATCCATCTCTTTCCCTCCTCTCTCTACCCCTCGGACAATACATACACACACACACACTCCACAAACTTCATTTACTTCACTTAATTCACTAGAACTTCCTCCCCTTTTCTCTCCAAAATTTCGAGTGAATGCATGCCATTTGTGAAGTTTCTTTAAGACACCTCAAGAACTTGGTAAGCCCTTGGTTAAACTCTTTTGTTTTGTCCAAGTTTACACTAAAATCCTTCTTCTTACGCTCTATTTTCGTGAATATGGATCTTAGAAACAACATCATTGCGAGATCTCTCCAAAAACTCAAGTTAGATTCCAAGTTTCATCTTCTTCTTCATCTACATCTTGAAAACCCCAAGGTGAGCTTCATACTCCCCATGTCTTTCGTATTTTTCATGTTTTCAGGGGAGAATACAAGTCAACTCTCATTTAACCGTTGTATATTTGCATGTACCATTGTGTTAAGTGTTTAACTTTTGGATCTTTACTTGAACATGAAGTTTATCACTTAGATCTTCATAAAAACCATGAGAAAAGTATGATTTGTCTTATATATTACATGAAAACTTGTAGATCTGAGATTATACACTCTAAATAGCAAAAACAAGTGTTGTGTTCAAACATCTATAACCTAAACTCAAAAATCAGCTTTTAACAGGAATGTTTTGGTCTAATTACGGACTGTTTTGACCACCTTGATGGTAATATTTTTAAAGACTGTTTCACATGCAATATGTAAACTATGTAAGTGTATTTCCAATGTATGATGTTTGGTTGCTATGTTTCATTCATATTCAATTGTTATGATACTATACATGAAGTCATCCGCCCCCGGACGTTTCCGCTAGGGGTGAGCGCGGTGCGGTTCGGTGCGGTTATTAGCCAAAACCTCACCACTAACTGCAAATGCGGTTAATCCATTTTCAAAACCGTTTGGTGCGGTTATTTTTGCGGTGCGGTTAGGCGGTTATTTTTACGGTGCGGTTTTGTTTTTTATGTGCTGCGGTTATTAACCGCATGGATTTGGTGTGGTTATTTTGTGTGGTTTTTAACCACAGTTTGGAGCTCAAACGACTTTAAGAGTTCAAACATATTACTTGTAATAATAAAAAAACCATAAGGTATAAGACAATTAACTTAAATCACAAACAACTAATATCTTAAAAACGTCAAATCAATAGTAATTAACAATAAATATCTTAAAATTGTCTAATTTCACCATTTTTCAAAGTTAAACATCACAAAAAACCAACACTTTTGTCTTCTACTATTTTATCAATCTTTCATCCATGAAACTTGTCTTATTTTTAATATTTAATATATTAATAATTAATAAAAAAATTGTATATAATATATGCGGTGCGGTGCGGTTTTTTTGCGGTTTTTCGAAAACTAATAACCGCACCGCACCGCAAATTTGCGGTTTTTGAAAAACAGAAAACCTCACCATCAGTTTTTATTGCGGTTGCGGTTAATCGATTGCGGTTTATGCGGTTTTTGCGGTTAATTTTAGTTGCGGTGCGGTTTTTGCTCACCCGTAGTTTCCGCCGTCCCGGTTCGGGGGTGTGACATTCTGACATGTTACAGTCATCAATTTCGAATCCTCGCTTCAATTCCAAACCCTAAGCCGCCTCCTTTGTCGGATCGATTGGTTTCTGAGAAAGTGGTAATTAGTAAATGATTTTGGAGTAAGTTGCAATGACGAACCCTAATTAAATGAGAAAATGGGTGTAATGAACACGTAAGATGCCACACAATCGTTTTTAACTGACGTAATTAGAAGTAACTGGGTAAAATAGGTGATAGCCGGTAATAGTGGTATAATGTGAACACGTAAAACAAGTTAGTAGGCTATATGTATACAAAAAAAAATTGCCAACATGTGAACAAACATAAGAGGTAGTTACCCTCATAAGTCATTTTTCCTATAAAGATGCCTACTATTCATATACCCCTTATGGGATGAGAAGACTTATTTCATATAATACTTCTTTTCAATCGTTGCATTACAATTATTCTATCTACTTTCATTACAAAAAAATAACTAATTATTAAAAATATATAACTAAAGTTAGATTTAAAAAGAAATCTACACATAGTTTGTAACTATTGAAGGTGTTTTCTCCATGTACATAATATCTTTTTATTTTTTATATGCCTAATATATTTTTTTAATTAAATAAAAAAAGTTTACCATTTTTCGTACAATATTCAATTTTCAAGTCTCGTGCAACAATATTGTAACATTCATAAAATTCTAGAAAATTTTAAACTTTTTAAACTACCCAAAAATCATCATTTTTCACAAATTGTTTTCAAAATAAGTGTCACATTAGAGAAATCCCAAAATCGTGAAATAAAATATGAGGAGGTGCACGATCACGCCTTCGCCTTCCCGCGATCCTCTGAAGTTCCTGAAACATAATCCAAAACTGTAAGCCTAAAGCTTAGTGAGTTTCCCCCAAAATACCAATACATAACAAACATCACAAATATAATAACAACATACAATGGGTCCACAACTAACAGATCGGATTACCCCTGAGCCCACATCATAAGTTTGGCTTGCCCCCTGGGCCCACAACTTATGTCTAGCTTGCTCCCCATCCCTCAGTACGAGTAAGGCATGCCCTACCCGACCCTCAGCTCGTATCTGGATCGCTACCGAGCCCTCAGTATGAGCCTGACATGCCCTACCGGGTCCCTCAACTCATATCTGGAATGCTCATGAGTCCTCAGTATGAGTCTGACATACCCTCAACTCATATCTGTCATACTTCAGGGTTTGTTGGCTACAACACAAAGCAGTACAACCTCAACCCAACCCACACAATATGTCGACATATAACAGATAATATCACATACATATAAACAGACAGTGTTACAGACAGTGTTCATTTTTTTGTGTTTTCTTCTTAGAAGGTTTAAGGAATTTCACCATGTAACATAGGATGGAGGCTAACATGAACACCTAATGATCATTGACAATGTGCCAAGATCAACTAAAAGGGATGGGGAATGACTCAAAAATGGGTGTTACCGAAAAGACTTGGTCCCAAAAGATGTGAATTTGGGGGACCCACTTCAAAGTTCATCAAGCACCTCAATGCAAGGTGTGACAAACAAAATCTATCTAACTATCTACTCTAGACTCCTAAAAAAATAACCTATCTTAAAAGGTGGTGAGAATCTAACTAAGTAAGGCTCGGACGAGACTCGGGAGTACTAAGGGGTACTCCCTCCAAAACCAAGATGCGAGTCTTCACTATCTTCAATGTCTTCATAATACCTTACCGGGCTAATCTTTGCTCGCACACATTGGCATGACCAACCACATCCCTCCGCACCTAGACCCAATCAAGCTACCTGCATCTGACCCCCACACAAGCGGTCTTAAAATGGTCTGTGAGGCTCAAAACGTGTCCCATTTATCAAATACAAGGAATTCCATATCAAGACCCGGGACTAATCTATGATTCAATACTTATGACTCGGTGCTATGGTACCTGTAGGGATGAGAAGACAAGAGAGAACAAAAATGCATGAACTTAAACTAGAATGCATCTAAAAAGTATGATAATTAGAAAAGAAAGAAATAAAATATGCAATATTTTTGAACTTTTTATGCAATTTTAATGAATGTCCTAAATGACTTACTCTAAATGCAACTATATACAACCTAAATGCAATAAAAAAATAAAATATACGAATACCTCACCCCAAGCTTAAAATGAAGCATTGTCCTCAATGCTTAGGATGAGAGTAAGGAAGGATCGTACCGGGATCAAGGTGGAGGAGGCCCGCGAGGACGGTACGAAAGCAACACATGGGTTGTACAATGATGTGTGGGTGGATTTCTTGGCCGCCTAAATACACATGGATGAAAGCTTGGTCGTGCAAAGGAAGCATATGAAATGGCTCGAAATTTTCTTATGAAGTGACATATTTGCGCGGGTACCCTCGCAAACTTTACGCGGGTGGGGGGCAGTCTCGCAAGCTTTGCGCGGGTACCCTCGCAAACTTTGCGCGGGTGGGGAGCAGTCGCGCGCATACATTAGAATGCAACTCGTGTGGGGGTAATTTGAGCTCGGATTTTGCACAGGTAAGGTTGGGTCGCGCAACGTTTGCGCGGGCACCCGCGCAAGTTGCAGATTTTTGACACTTTTTGCATACTTTACCAAGATCATTGCTAAACCTCAAGATGCTTATTTTTAACCAACTTCAAGCTTAGAAACACCAAAACTTCAAGCAAGATTATTTATTTACAATGCATTTATTTAACGTCTTTGCCAAGACATAGCCCCGCTTCCGTCAATCTTCATAAATCGGGATTTCCAATGTTACTGATGCGACCTCGACCTCCGATGAGTCTTCTGGTCTTCTGCTGCGGCGGAGATCTGGACATCACAGTGCAAAGTCGTTAGAGCCGTCCTAGGGACTATGCCCCGGGAGCGGACTCCGACGGTCAAGTTAGATCAGCTAGAAGATCTGAGATGGTTCTCCATAGCTGGAGGGAACCATCTTGGTGCTAGTGGTGGTGTATGGTGGCTGACGGCGGCGGGTGGCGGCTGAGCCACCCAGCCGGAGTATAGGGCGGAGGCTGAGCCAAAAGGAAGATCCCTCTCCATGGAGGAGGTACTGTTCATTATATAGGGGACAATTAGGTCAAGGGGAATTGGGTCAGGCCTTGGGCCAGCCCAATTCAGGCCCAACTAGCAAGGAGCTGGGCAAGGCCGCCCGGAGACGCCGGGCGGGGCTGGCGGGTGCGCCCCAGGCAAGGCTGGCGGGCGCGCACCAGGAAAGGATGGCAAGGGAGCGCCTGGCCAGGCCGGCAGGAGAGTCCCCAGCAGGGCCGGCAAGGGAGTCCCCAGTAAGGCTGGCAAGGGAACGCTAGGCAGGGCTGGCAGGAGCGCGTCAGGCCAGGCTGGCGCTCTAGATCAGTCTAGGCCATGCTAATGGACCATATATCATCAGTTACGTTGTCGAATTCTCCCGTGTCAAAGCCTTCAAAAAATGGTTTCAAACAGTTTCCATTCACTTTGAAGATTTGATTCATTTCCAAACTCTTGATTTCAACCGCACCATGATCAAACACTTTTAAAACAATGAAAGGTCCGTGCCATCGAGATCGCAATTTTCCCGGGAATAACTTCAAACGCGAATGATAAAGAAGAACTTTTTGACCCGAAACAAACTGCTTTTGGTTTATGTGCTTGTCATGAAACGCTTTTGTCTTCTCTTTGCACCTTTTAAACCTTTTAATTATCTTCTTATTGACCACTTCCATCATTGGAGGATTCAATCTTCTTTGAGCCTCTCTCCTAGGCTTGCAATAATCTTCCATAAGAATCTTGTGTGTGCATACATTAGGACTTATCCCATTTATTGGCTCAATCACATCAACCCGGTACAATGGAGAAATGTTGCTAGGGTACCTCATTCACTCAAAGATGTTGAAGTGAATGATCTCTCCATCAAACTCCATAGTAATTTTCCCTTTATGGACATCAATAATCGTGTGAGCGGTATTCATGAAAGGTCTTCCAAGGAGGATCGTAGATGATTTGGAAGGAGTCTTCTCTTCAAGGTCAATGACATAGAAGTCCGCGGGAAATACTAGTTGATTGACTTGTACTAGTACATCCTCCAAGACGCCTCTTGGAAATACACTTGACTTGTCCACTAATTGAATGATGACTCCGGTTTCTTCCAAAGGTCCAACATTGAGAGATTGAAAAACCGAATATGGCATCACATTGATCGAGGCTCCAAGATCTAACATGGCACTTTCAACATGCAAATCATCAATGGTACAAGGGATAGCAAATATTCTCGGATCCTTGCATTTAGGAGGTAACTTCTTTTGGATAACCGCAGACACATTTGCATTGACTTGAATCTTTTCATTCACTTTAAATTTCCTCTTCTTGGTGCACAAATCCTTGAGGAATTTTGTATAACTTGGAATTTGCTTAATAGCATTCAATAGTGGAATGTTGATTTGGACCTTGCGGAAAGTTTCAAAGAATTCATTTTCTTCCTCTATCTTCTTGGAAAAGGCTAACCGGGAAGGGAAGGGTGGTAGTATGACCAATGGCTTGATAGGCTTGTTGGAATATTCGGGTTGCTCAATGTTTGGAACAACCAGTTCCTTTGGAGGAACTACCATTTTCGAAGGTTCAACAATAAGAACTTCATCTTCATCTTCTCTTGAAACTCTTTTAGGGTTGCTTTCTCCAAGTGTTTTCCCACTTCTCAAGGTTATTGCACTCACATTAGGATTCTTCTCGATTTGAGAAGGAATTTTACCCCTTTGTTCCATCTTGTTGAGAGCGGTGGCCAAGTCTCCAATTTGTGCTTGAATGTTGGAGAAAGTGTTCTTGGTCTCTTGTTGAAATTGGGTTTGGATTTGAGCAAGAGAAGTGACAAATTCTTGAAGGCTCATTTGGTGGTTACCACTTGATTGGCCTTGTTGATGAGGTTGTTGGTAACTTGGAGGGGGATGAGATGTTTGTGGATATGCAGGTTTTTGTGATGGGTATTGAGAAAATTGGGGTCTCATCATAACATTTGGTGGGTTTTGCTTTGGTGGGTATGGGTTGTTTGAGTTATTCCTCCAATTTGGGTTGTAAGTGTTTTGAAATCCCATGGGTCTTGGTTGACCTTGATATCCGCCCATTACATTAACATCCTCCGGTTCACTACCAAGTGTGGGACACTTATCCGTATAATGTCCCGTCATTGCAAAATACCACATACCATCAATTGTTGACCACTTCCCACCACCAGTTGACTTAGCACATTAGTCAAATCCAAGAGCTTTGATTCCAAGTGTTGAGTATTGCTAACTTCACCAACCACTTGTGGGGAATTTCTCTTCATTTCATTTCGAGTCCCAAAGTTCCTTTGATTTTGAGAAATGGTTCCAAAAAGTGAGCGTATCTCTTGAGGTGTCTTGATGAAGATGTCACCACCACTTGAGGCATCGATCATCCTTCGATCCTTTTCATTCATACCCTCATAAAGTTGTTGAAGAAGTAGTTGTTCGGGTATATTGTGTTGAGGACAACTTGTACACAAGTTGTTGAATCGCTCCCAAAAATTATGAAAGGTCTCATTCTCCCCTTGAAGAATCCCCAAAATGTCACTTCTTTGGCTTGAAATTCGGGAGGTGGGATAGAACTTGCTATTGAAGGCTTTGAGTAAATCTTCCCATGTGTGAATAGATCCCGGTGGTAAGTTGAATAACCACTCTCTAGCTTTATCTTCCAAGGTGAGTGGGAAGGCGGTTAACTTGAAATTATCTAATGTCACTGTAGCACTCGATTCCTGGTATGTAATTTATTTTGTTGTATTTTGCATTTTTGGCCTAGGAATCAGCGAGTTGAAGGACCAACTCGTCGAGTAGGAGTGAGATTGGGCGCGAGACTTAAGTGATGGACTCGTCGAGTAGGCGGCCAGACTCGACGAGTAGCCTCTGACTGGACAAAACCCTAATATGAGGGTTTGCACCCTATTTAATCATCTCTTTCAGCCACCACTCGCCCCTATTGCTCCCAAAGACCCTCCATAGCAAACCCTAGCCGAGTGTGTGAAGATCTAAAGGCTTTTGTGGTGATTTTTGGTAGTTTGGTTTACAAGGAAGAAGGAAGAGCATAGAAGGATCAAGGAGAAACTAAAGGATTCGAGTTTGGTTCATCATTTGCAGTCTTTGAAAGGTATAAAGTTTGTACCTTGCTTACTTGTTTGTTAGATCCCTTTTTGAGGATGATTTAGGGCTTTTAAGCCATATGAGGTGACCAACCATGATTTGCAAACATGGTTGGGGGTCAAGACTTCGGATCTAGCACTTGGGGAGAGTCACAAGGCAGATTTGGGTTGCTTTTGCACCCAAGGAAGGCCCCATGCAACAAAAGAGCCATTTTAGAGCCTTTTTGGCTCAAAAGTCCCATGCATGCACGTAAAGTTCGTAACTTTACGTGCTAGATCGAGCTTAAGGGCTTGGATCTATCATTTGGACAAGTGTTGTACATCAGAAATCGAGGATCTAGGGTGTGGACGTTATCGACTCGGCGGGTCCGTTCTTGGGACTCGACGAGTCCAAGGCTTTGAGTCCCATATCTGTTGAGGGCCAAAGAACTCAGTTGGGTGTTAGAAGGGTTGTAGCAGGACAGAAAGAGTAACCCAACGCATTGGACTTAGTTTTAGACCTGGATTTCATGGGACTCGACGAGTGCTAGAACAGACTCGGCGAGTCCAAGGCAATCTTCTTATGTTTGAAAATGAACTCGACGAGTTGTTCATACAACTCGGCGAGTCAAGGTCAGGACTTGTTCATCAGTTGAAGGTGAACTGGACGAGTTGTTCATGCGACTCGGCGAGTCGGATGAAGGTTCATTGATGTTCGTAAAGAAGGGGAACTCATCGAGTCGTTGCCAAACTCGACGAGTCGAGTCGTGGATAAGGACGAGTAAATGGAAGAGACTCGACGAGTTGACGGCCCAACTCGGTGAGTCGGGTCAACTGGAATTTGACTTTGACTTTGACTTGGACTTGGTCTGGGGTAAAATAGTCAATTTACCCTAAGGGGTAGATATCAGATTCTGATTAAGTGTTTTGTGGGGATTGCAGCCGGAGGATTTCCGGAGCAGCAGCAGTCAGGGATTCCCCGCACAGATTATCAGCAGCTACTCGTTTGAGGTGAGTTACCTTCCAGTAGCGGTGGGTCTACGGCCACAATGTCGGCCCACCAGTAGGAGTTGTATGTTAGATGATTGTCTTTGTGATATCATCTAGGTTTGCTACTACCTGATATGTTATATGCTGGCATGATATGTTATATAGTAGTAGAGTTCGGTTGTTAGGACCGAAGGGTAGGTCAGGCACCCCAGATATGTCTGACAGTATGTGATGATATGTTTATATGCTGGCATGATATGTTATATGTGATAGTGGTAGTAGGAGGGGAATAGTCTCCAAGTTCGGTTGTTAGGACCGAAGGGTAGTTCGGACACCCCAGATATGTCTGATAGTATGTTTATGTTATGATATATATGATAGTAGCAGTAGGGGGAATAGTCCCCGAGGGTCGGTTGTTAGGACCGATGGGTAGTCAGCACCCCAGAATGGCTTGACACGGGTAGGTCAGCACCCCAGAATGGCTTGACACGGGTAGGTCGGCACCCCAGAATGGCCGTACCGGGTAGGTCGGGCACCCCAGAATTGCCCGGCAGTATGTACGCTATATGATTGCATGGTATGTGGTACGATGGGGGAAATCACTAAGCTTCGTGCTTACAATTTATAGTTTTGGTTTCAGGTACCTCTTCAGCGAAGGGGAAGGAGCCGGCGCGGTAGCAGCACATCATACACACTCGCATTGATTTCCGCACTTGAGATATTCTGGGATTGTACTCTGACATGATGTTATTGATGGGTTTTGAGCATTCTAACACTCCTAAGTGTACATGCAACCCTAAATACCTTGGATCTATGTTTTCTCTATTATACATGCAAATATGATTATCCAAGGTATTATCCTAACTAGCATACCAAAACATTGATACTAGGATAATAAAATGGATAGAATACATACCTTGTTGTTGTTGCTTGACTCCATGAAGCTTGAGAGCCTAGTGCCCCAAGTGTGACACCTCAAATGGTTCACACAACATCATGAACTCTTGGAATAACCATGAGAAGAAGACATACATGTTCAAATTGGCTAGCCCTCAAAGTATGTATCACTAGTGCCCATTTCTTGAACTAAAGGGGTTCTTATATAGTGTGGCTATTAAGGTTACACCATGTAACTCATGACTTTACTCATTCCTTATGCTCCATGGGTTTTAACCTCCATGGAGTATCCATGGATCACCACAATGGTTAAACCCAACATAAAGGAATCTTGGATCATAAGCCCACATATATAAGAATGAATGATTTACACAATCAATCCCCATATATTTAATTAGTCTCTTTTTGATCACTAAATTAAGTCCAAATTAACTCTTGATCAATACTAATTAAATAACATGATTTCATATTAATATATTAGAACTTATAATATATTAATATGTCACAAAATGTCTTTTCCTCATAAACGGTCTATCCAAATGTTCTGATGCCATGCAACCCAAATGGACCATGCCGAGTCGGGTCAAGTACATACCAATTATAGTTATGGACTTAGACACTAATCCAACAGTCTCCCACTTGGATAAGTCTAAAACTATTATTGCGTATGACTTCAGGAACCAACTGGCAATCGTAGCTCTCAAAAGCCGCTGTCGAACTCTGACCTTGTAGATGAACTCTGACCTTTGTCAATGACTTGTCCATTAGATAAGGGATCATATATTCCTCCATTCTAGATATCATATGGACTGAGACATGGATTATAATCATTCTCTCTGTCCATTTGTTGTTTCCCGATTTCCGATTTATGACGATTGACTAATTGAACAAATCAAATCAGTCCAGGCCCGGCCGAGCACTTACATTTGTCATCACCAAATCATCGAGGGGCCCACAGATATCGCTTTTATCCCGAAGGTAAAAGGAATGGATAAACTTCGAATCATATGGCTTGTTCTACTACTTGTTGAATCATACACAAAGGCACGTTTTATAACACCGAGTTACCGAATGCGTTTTCGTGCAATCAATGTACAACCAACTCATAGTAACAACTCATATCTCTATGTTTGAAGAATATAAGATATTATCGTCTCATGATCACTCGTGATAAAATCCATGAAGTGATTCCAATGAGCGCGGGTTGAATCCAATACTCAGAACTTATGAGCACTCATGAGTGTTGTAGCCCCTTGTCTAACATCTTAGACCTCTACAAGCCAACCCATGACAGTCTTGATTCATATCTACTTCCAACATATGACCGACTGTGGATAGTTTGAATAACTTAGTCAATCAGGAAGAACGACCTAGTTATTCTGGAAGTCAAAACATGCAAAATGAAACACAATAATAATAGAATCTAATATGGTATCAAAACCTATGAACATAAATAAAACACCTTTTATTTATCACCATATGATTACACATTATTCATTGTATACTGTTTCAGCTATCAACTTTATTCTTGAATTTAAAACAATAGTTGTCCCATGCTCCAAGCATGTACACTATGTTTTCTAAACACTGGTCATGCCATACACCAAGTATGCATACTATGTTTGTCTATGATCTTCACTTTGTGAATTAGATCAATTGAACATAACTCCAATGATCCTCTTTCACAGTCCCAAATCCTTACTGCAAATGCAAGAATTCCAAATTCATGCCATTTACTGAAATCTGTTAGATTCTAAACTTATATGCATTGATCCTCCTGTAATGATTATGCACAGAGTCAGAAAGACTTGACAACAACCATTACAGAGCATTCCAAAGGAGATCAGCTCCTTGGAAATATCCTTCTTGCATTAAGTATCCTAATCTTACACAGATTGAATAATTTCCAACTTTGAAACATTTCCAGATTCCATTTTGACTATCACTTCTGAACAAGAGTTGCCTCCTTACAGATTATGTCAATATGGTCCTTCCAGAATTAACACTATACTTCCAACTGTCCTTGAGCAACCAATCTTTGGTAAACCTTAGATTGTCCTCGACAATTGCTTAATCCTTTTAGTCATATCCAGTTCTAGACCTTTTCCCTTCTTAATGCCCCAGGCATTTGGAAAATTTTAGAAAGGATAAATATAGCACATGTAATCGATCCTATATCCGAAGCATATGGGACACGAGTCATGATGTCTCACATAAAGACTAAACCAGTCTTTTGCTATAACATTTCCATTTCTATTTGCCAAGTTCTCATAATTCAGATTATGAAAAGGGATGTCGCAATCATAATCGAATTTTAGAACGCAAATAATGGACCCATATATAGAATTTCCTTATGTTGAGCCATTCCAACATGAAATTCATATATATATCCGTGACTAAATACGATTAAAATCTCAATCTAAGCTTTTAGAATTGAAATGAAGTATAATTTCCTCTCCCTTAATTATAGCAAAACAACTTTTTCAACCCCTGCAGCCTCACGAATTGAAACTTTTGTTTTCTATAATTAACATTGCTAACTTGCAACCTTTATCATAATTATCATGCTCCCACTAACATGATGATTATTAGCATAACACTCATGCTCCCACTAGCTTTGACATGTAATCAGAAATCAGCTGCACTTCTAGAAATCAATACTTTATTGACTTTCTTACCAAAGTTCAGATTTCTGATACTAGATTGCTTTGATAAAACTTTATCAAAAACATACACCTTTCCTTAGATAGCATGCTTGTGTGTCTAAACAATTTTAAGAACTATGAAAAGGGATACCGTAATCATAGTCTCAATTGTTTAGACCTTTGCCACTTCTCACAAGTCCATGTTAGTGTGTCGGTTAACCACGCACGCTCCACTAACGACTTTGAGAACTGCAAATATCACAATTGCTATCTAGCTAAAATCTACTTAGTGAAAGTGTTTCCTCACCATCATTTTCATGAATCGGAGAGAAACCTTATGACACTTAGATTTTATGGTGTATGAGTTCTTATCCATGTGAATTTGTCAAACCACAATCACAAGACTAGGATAATGACAAATCCAAACTCATATGGATTGAACTCAATCTTAATTTCTTGCCATGTGGCAGCTCAAGGGCCTGCCATTGCTTCCAAGTAGCTGTGCAACCAATTGAGAACTCTAAGAACTCATATGCAAAGCCAACTATAATAGGCACAGACATGTCGACACAATAGGTTATAAACCTCAAGTCGTGTGCTAGTGAAGAACTTCAGGTTTTATTCTTGATTAGTTCTTGAGACTTTCAAGACCTTTAAGACTCCCACTGTCCTCTTGACATATATGACTTTCTTGCCAGATATTCAAGAGATAGTGTGGATTCTAATCAAGACAAACACTTCACACAATTGGCCTTAGTTGGTCTTTGTTTTATCCAAAACATCACAACTTACCAATTTCAAATGTACAAGAGTAGAAAACTTTTACTCTTACATTTGACAAGTGTTTTAAACCTTCTTTAAGACATGTCACTCAAGTTACAATCTTAGAGTATAACTCTAAGAATTGTTTTTGGTACGAAGTATAAATCATCTTCTTGATTTAACCACTTCAACAACTCATAGCTCCTCTTCTTAGCTACCAGAATGCACTTAGAGGATGAATTGTGATAAGGTCTCTTAATCATTAAGATGATTATATAACATGATACTAAAGTACTCGCCCATCTTTTCAGATTTGAGAAACTTTTATCTTTCTGCCTAAGTTGATTCTTCTTATTCGCTCTGCCATACATTGAAACCTTTTCCAATGTCTCAGAATTACACTTAAGCTTGTAAGTATAACCATATTTACTGAATTTTAGTAAATAATGGCGAATAGTCTTAACGATTATTTGTGGTAGGCTTGATCAGTGCACAAGAATGTGTACTCGATCCTTTACTTGACTCACACATCCATGTGAACAAGTAGTTAGTCTTAATTTTTCCAATGCTTGAAAGTTCTTATTCATCATGCTATACAACTTGCATGATTCCAAGTTTCTATCCAACTGAAACTTAGGTGATGAGAATCTTTCCTTATTTGGTAAATTTAGACACTACCACAAATGAAAGAATCAAATTCATATTTCCACTCTTGCTCTTAATGGAATCTTATAAGCAACAATTTTTTTCCTCAAATGCCATTTGTAAGGATATTTTAAAATAAATAAATAAAATCATCATTTTTCCTTTTATTTTAAAAAACTTTGCGGAAAAACTATCCTTACAATGCAAAAGCACATGAAAACTTTGTTGTTATTTATTCCTAAGCAATATATCATAACTCTTAAGAAGTAGCTCAAGAATCCGATCTTCAAACTATGCGATAGAAATCCATCTATGCCATCAGATTCAGCATATTCTTTCTTTAAGTTTCTTCACCTTTTCTTTGATTCTTAAAACATCAACATGTGACCCAGTCACATCATGTATCAAGAATCTCAGAATAGAAACTTAGCAGAGTTAGATAGTGGACTTTACCCGAAGTAGAGTCAAACTTATTGACTTTAATATCCTTCGGTAAATTTGGCAGCTTCGCAACTAATGCCCCTTTCTTTGGCAATGGACCCTTGATAATGGGACTATCTCAGACTTAGCCTCTCTCTTTACCATTTGGTCAACCGAGTTGACTATGGCCGATCCCTTTCCATTGGGAAGAGAGAGCTTTACTGGATATCTAATGTCATCATTGTCAATGTCCATAAAGTTTTAGGAAGTTGATCTTAGCAAATAGATAAGATCATTAAGGGTCTTGTCACAGTCTGTTTCATAGGAGTCCCAAAGGAACTCACTATGTGACTTAGAAAGTGATTGATCATCAGCTTCCTCTAGACTTTGACACCCAACTCTCCCGGCTTGTCAATATCTGACTACATCTCCAAGATGTGATCACATATAGACCTTTGCTTGAGTGACCTTAAACTTTTCAGGAACTTGTGGGTTAGGGAGAATAATTGGAGGAGGTGAAAGAAATATGATTTCCATGGGACATCATCTTTATTTAGGAAAGCTTGTTTCAAGAGATTTGGGAAGATCATCTTTTGGGAGATATTCAAGATAGTTGATTTAAAGTCCTTAATATAACACCCAATATGAAATATTAAGGCTAGGATCCAACAACCTATTTATAATTGGAAGAGGGATGCCGTAATCCAAATTATAAAATAGTTGAAGGTAGGTAAATGACGATTTACCAATTTCCACCATGAAAAACGAAATATAATTAAGTTTTAATTGGATTTGAAACTCCTAGATCTTTTGAGATACATTGAACTTTCAATGGCATGTTTGAATCTCGATTGTGCCCTCTCAAGTTTGTGACTGGGATGCCGAGGATCACAAACAAGGTGTGAATAACCATACAAATTGACTCGGTACCCTCAACAATATTACCTAATCGATGTGCCGGTTAACCACACACGCTCCACCGATCTATAATAAAGTTAAGTTACCCTTTGCCACTCTTACTAGTCCATGTTAGTGTGCCGGTTAACCACACACGCTCCAATAACGACTTGGTAAGGTACAAAGTGTAATTTTATGGGCTAGCACCAATTTCACATTTTCCTAAGTAACTAAGAATTGGGAATTTATAAATGTTTAGTTACTTAGTATTTATCATTAATACTTTTAATGAAGGGAGAATTATAGTCCTTTGTCCTACCCGTTCGGCTAACGACCCTCCACCAGTCAAGGAAGCGGTGGGTGAGAGTGGACACCCATTAAACTGCCATTTTATAGGCAGTAACCTTATACCCCCCTCATAGACCGGCTTCGTGAATGAGGCCTACTAACGGTAAGATTGACTTTATCTTATACATATCTATATAATTAAAATTATAATAATAGTATAAGGGTTTGAATTTTAACTTTTAAAATTCTAAGGGCTAACTTGGAATTAAAGTATTCATAAATGAAACTTTTCAAATTCCAAAACTTGAGGGCAAGTTTTGAAACTATTCAAAACTAATTAATTCCATAACTTATGTGTTTAAAGTAGTTTTAATTAAAAAACTCTTCAAGTTCCATAACTTGAGGACAAGTTATGGAAGACTTTAAACTAATAAAAAATGTAACTTTTCTTTATTTTGTAATTTATGGAATTAATTAAGGTTACACATTTTATTACTTAATGAAGTGACTCTTGAACCTCCATAACTTGAGGACAAGACTCTTCATTTTTGTAACCATTGCCAACTTTTATGAGTTTTATGAAACTTAAATGTGACTTTTCATATAACTTGAGGACAAGTTACAAAAACACATTTTAGAATCAACTCTTAGATTAAAATGGATTAAAAACACATAATCAATTAACTTTTCTATTAATCTAAGCAACTCATAAGAACAAGATAATTCAAATCAAACTTTTTCATGTAATTAGCCTAATCACTAAACTAATACAAAACATGAATCTATTGATAATTATCTTTGAAATTGGATTAGCATGAACATTACCACATCAAAAACAAGTTTATAAGTCCAAAAACAGCTTAGGGTAATGTTCCTAGTCCATTTCTAGCCAAAAACCTCGAAAATATGTTGTATGGGGCTCCTACTCGTCGAGTGTATCAACCTACTCGCCGAGTAGGATGATTTTCTTCATGTACTCGGCGAGTTCATCAGTGGACTCGGCGAGTACAGTGCCCAGAATGCCCGAAATTCGACTTTTTCAGCATTTTTCAGCAATTTGCATCAAGTATAATTGAAAACAAGCCTAGGCTCTGATACCACTGATGGGTTTTGAGCATTCTAACACTCCTAAGTGTACATGCAACCCTAAATACCTTGGATCTATGTTTTCTCTATTATACATGCAAATATGATTATCCAAGGTATTATCCTAACTAGCATACCAAAACATTGATACTAGGATAATAAAATGGATATAATACATACCTTGTTGTTGTTGCTTGACTCCATGAAGCTTGAGAGCCTAGTGCCCCAAGTGTGACACCTCAAATGGTTCACACAACATCATGAACTCTTGGAATAACCATGAGAAGAAGACATACATGTTCAAATTGGCTAGCCCTCAAAGTATGTATCACTAGTGCCCATTTCTTGAACTAAAGGGGTTCTTATATAGTGTGGCTATTAAGGTTACACCATGTAACTCATGACTTTACCCATTCCTTATGCTCCATGGGTTTTAACCTCCATGGAGTATCCATGGATCACCACATGGGTTAAACCCAACATAAAGGAATCTTGGATCATAAGCCCACATATATAAGAATGAATGATTTACACAATCAATCCCCATATATTTAATTAGTCTCTTTTTGATCACTAAATTAAGTCCAAATTAATTCTTGATCAATACTAATTAAATAACATGATTTCATATTAATATATTAGAACTTATAATATATTAATATGTCACAAAATGTCTTTTCCTCATAAACGGTCTATCCAAATGTTCCGATGCCATGCAACCCAAATGGACCATGCCGAGTCGGGTCAAGTACATACCAATTATAGTTATGGACTTAGACACTAATCCAACAGTTATTTTATGACTTGGGTTTTCATACATGATATATTTATGTGTTTTTCTTATAAATGCTTTTATAATCAGTTAATTGAAATGAAAATTTTGGACTCGAAATTTGGGACGTTACAAGTTGGTATCAGAGCCCTGGTTTGAGGGATTCGGACACACCCTCGGGGGTGTCTGGACTCAAATCGAGGGATTAAAATCTTTTTACAAGAAAATGGTTTTCTAAAATATAAGTGAAAGGAGTTTTGAGAAAGAAGGAAGTGTGTGATGTGCGCGACCGGCCGAGCTCAAGTAAGTACTCCCAAATTACTCATACAAGTTTATGTTATGATTATCAGTTTCAGTTTCAGTAGAACAGCATGCTAGAATAGGACTAAGGATCTAGGAGGATGCCTTATGTGCCTGTTATACGTGTTTCAGCTTTATGAGAATTGCATGCTAGTATTGAGTAGACAGTAGTAAGATAGCCTGTTTAGGTTATGCCTGATGGTATGAGCTTAGCATTGTATGCTAGTACAATTTCTCGTTATGAGAATAAATTTGCTTGAGTAGTTTCCTGTGTCTAAATGTTGCTTGCTTTGTGCTTTGTAGGACTCTGAGTGATGGGAGTTAGCCATTAGGTGAATACGTCACGTCACATGTGATCAGGGTTGAATAATCTCAGAGTGCTGGATTTGGCCCTATTGCGCAGCTTTTGTCTGAGTCTAACCGTTGTGGGGACGAGTCTTTTACTCGAAGGATTATCTGAGCCTCGTCACATGTGATGGTATTCAGGTGATGGATAATTGGTATTACCAGGAGGCCTTCAGCAGCTGAGGACTGGTTTGGGTCGGAGATTTCCCTAGCGTAAGCCTAGGATGAGAGTAGCAGAGAGCAGTAGCAGTAAAAGGGACTTGGTGGAGTCAATGCAGTTCTTGAGGAAAGTACGGATAGATGTGGAAGGTAGTATGGGCCCGTACTACTGAAAGCAGAGGATCCGTACTCGAATCGAGGAAGGATGAGGCAAGACCAGGGAACTTGTGATGGGAGTGATCCCTCTAGATGTATCGGTATCACTGACGGTTGTCATTATGTATTGCAGAATGGTGGTACTATGTCCGAGACCAGCAGTTGGCAGTTCAGGGGAGAGATCGGGTTCGGGCTCAGGTTCCGAACCAGTGGATGAGAGGCTACGCGAGTTTATCGCGTCCGAGATCACTAGAGGCATCCATGATGCGACCCCGATCATCTTTGGGTCGATCAAGGAAGGGATTGTCGAGCTGATGGAGGATCGCCTCCGGGCGTTCAGGAGCGACATGGCGGCCAACCAGTCGGGATCACGCTCACTGTCCTTTAAGGGTTTCAGGGGCAGCGGTGCGCCGGATTTCCATGGGGCGAAGGACCCCATTGTGGCCAGACGGTGGATTGCAGACATTGAGTCTGTGCAGTTGACCAGCTTCTGCCCTGAGGGGTCGAAGGTGAGATATGCAGCAGGGTGCTTGAGAGAGATAGGGCGAGGGATTGATGGGAGTCGGTTGGTGACTCTCTGGGAGCCTCGGCTGTTGAGGCTATGACGTGGCCGAACTTTGTGACTCGGTTCAGAGCGGAGTTTGCACCTGCAGTGGAGCTCCAGCAGTTGTCGAGGGAGTTCTTAGATGTGAGACAGACTACGGAGACTGTGGCGGAGATCACCGCCAAGTTCCGGGAGAGGGCGTTGCTAGTGTCCCAGTATGCGGGAGATGAGGATATGAGGAGGACCCGCTACCATGACATGCTACGAGCTGACATTCAGGAGCATGTTAGTTTTTCAGCTTGCCCAACCCTGGATTCCATGATTGCCAGGGCAAGGGAGAGGGAGATTGATCTAGAGCATATCTGGAAGAGGAAGGTAGAGGAGGGACAGACGACTGGGGATTCGGGGAAGAGGCCCAAGGGATCAGATGGTAGGTCGAAAGGCCAGTCAGGACAGGGCCGCTGCAGGAAATGCGGTAGGCCGCACGAGGAGGCGTGTAGGTTGGGATCGTCGGGCTGCTACAAGTACGGCAAGACGGGACACTTCAGCAGGGATTGTACCGCCCCTGCACCTACTATTTCGACATCTGAGTTGCTGTGTTTCCACTGCAACCAGAGGGGCCACAAGAAGGCCAATTGTCCCCAGTTGACAGCAGCAGCGCCAGTGAAGGCGCCAGCTCCAGCGACCCTGCGGATTACTGATGGCCGACAGGGCAAGGCAGAGGCTCCAGTGGTGAGGAGCCGGGCTTTCCAGTTGACTACCGAGGAGGCACGCGCCGCACCCGATGTGGTGACGGGTATGATTCCTTCCCTCTGATTTATTTATATGATGTTTATAATATTGATATGTGCTCTATTTAGGATCGTTCCATGTGAACGGTATCCCAGTTCAGGTATTGTTTGATTCGGGTGCTACCCGATCGTTTGTTTCTCTTGCGCTCAGCAAGAGGTTTCCCGAGTCTTCAAGCATGTTGGATTGCCCTTTAGAGGTAGAGATTGCCGATGATCGATCGGTGCGAGCATCAGCGGTATTCCGAGATTGTGTGCTGAGATTATTCAAGGAGCGCTACCTGGTAGACTTGGTTCCCATACCTTTGTGGGGGAACAAGGTTATTATCGGCATGGATTGGCTAAGCCCCAATGGGGCGGTGATCGACTGCGCGCAGCAGTTGGTGCGGATCAGGACCCTAAGTGGGGGATAGCTGGTGATTCAGGGCGAGAGGCTGCAACGAGGACCAGCTTTATGTTCGGCAGTGAGGGCTAGGCGTTACCTACAGCAGGGTTGCGCAGGATATGTCGCCTATGTCATGGATACCCGGGAGGTGGGTAAGACGATGGTGAGTGACGTTCCGGTGGTGCGAGACTACGCAGATGTGTTCCCAGAGGATCTTCTTGGGATACCTCCAGAGCGTCAGGTAGAGTTCAGGATCGACCTAGTCCCTGGTGCGGCTCCGATAGCCAAGGCACCGTATTGGTTGGCTCCTCCTGAGATGCATGAGTTGTCTACACAGCTGCAGGAGCTGTTAGACAAGGGATTCATTAGACCGAGCAGTTCACCCTGGGGAGCCCCGATTCTGTTTGTGAAGAAGAAGGACGGGTCGCACCGGATGTGTATAGATTATAGGGAGCTGAACAAGGTGACGGTGAAGAACCGTTACCCACTCCCGAGGATTGATGACCTCTTTGACCAGCTACAGGGAGCATCTTGGTTCTCCAAGATTGATCTACGATCAGGATATCATCAGATGAGGGTCAGAGAGGAGGATGTACAGAAGACTGCGTTCCGGACGCGCTATGGCCACTATGAGTTCGTGGTGATGCCTTTCGGGCTCACCAACGCTCCTGCCGCATTCATGGATCTCATGAACCGTGTGTGCAGGCCGATGCTGGATCGGTCTGTGATAGTTTTCATCGATGACATCTTGGTCTATTCCAAGACGCAAGAGGAGCACGAGGAGCATCTGCGAGAGGTTCTGGAGACTTTGAGAAGGGAGAACTTGTATGCTAAGTTCTCCAAGTGTGAGTTCTGGTTGCGCGAGGTGCAGTTTCTTGGGCACCTTGTCAACCAGAACGGGATTTCGGTAGATCCGGCCAAAGTGGAGGCCGTGATGAGATGGGAGGTTCCGAGGTCTCCATCTGAGATTCGGAGTTTCCTAGGATTAGCCGGCTACTATCGGGGATTCATCCAGGATTTCTCCAAGATAGCTGTACCCCTGACCAGGCTAACGAGGAAGGTCGTGGTCTTTCGTTGGGGGCCTGAGCAGCAGGCTGCATTCGAGACATTGAGGCAGAGATTGTGCGAGGCGCCAATCTTAGCCCTGCCAGAGGGCATGGAGGATTTTGTCGTGTACTGTGATGCGTCCATCTCGGGTTTGGGCGCAGTATTGATGCAGAGAGGGCATGTCATTGCTTACGCTTCGAGGCAGCTGAAGCCTCACGAGGCGAACTACCCGACGCATGATTTGGAGATAGGGGCTGTTGTGTTCGCCCTCAATATTTGGCGTCATTACCTCTATGGGGTTCGTTGTACGATTTACACATACCACAAGAGCCTGAGGTATCTCATGGACCAGCCAAATCTGAATATGAGGCAGCGTCGGTGGCTTGATGTGGTAAAGGATTATGACTGTGAGATCCTCTACCACCCGGGAAAGGCCAATGTGGTGGCCGACGCGCTTAGCCGCAAGGGAGCGCCGATCAGGGATATCTGTCTGAGGATGACAGTAGTGACTCCACTTTTGGAGCGGATTCGGGAGGCCCAACAGGAGGCCATGAAGGAGGAACATCGGAAGAGCGAGCAGATTGTGGGACAGGTTTCCTCCTTCGACTATGACAACCGAGGATTATTGACACTACACCGTAGGGTGTGGGTGCCGTACCACGGGGGTGTGCGCCAGGTTTTGATGGAGGAGGCGCACAAATCTCGATTCTCCATTCATCCCGGGGCAACGAAGATGTATAGGGATCTTCGCCTGGACTATTGGTGGCCCTGCATGAAGCGGGATGTAGCATGGTATGTGGAGCGGTGCTTGACCTACAGGAAGGTCAAGGCCGAACACCAGAGGCCACACGGCAAGATGCAGCCGTTGGATATTCCCCTATGGAAATGGGAAGACATTACGATGGATTTTATCACCAAGCTTCCCAGGACCGCGTGAGGGGTGGATTCGATTTGGGTCATCGTCGATCGATTGACCAATAGCGCTCATTTTATTCCAATTCAGGAGAGCATCTCGGCCGAGAAGCTGGCCGACATCTATATCAGGGAGGTGGTGGCGCGGTACGGGGTGCCAATGTCGGTGATTTCAGACAGAGATGTGCGGTTTACTTCCAGGTTCTGGAAGAAATTCCACGATGAGTTGGGTACTCGTCTGCACTTTAGCACTGCATTTCACCCGCAGAGGGATGGTCAGAGCGAGCGGACCATCCAGACCTTGGAGGATATGCTGCGAGCATGTGTGCTAGACTTCGGTGGTAGCTGGGATACTTACCTCCCATTGGCTGAGTTCTCGTATAACAACAGCTATCACGCGAGTATCGATCGTCCTCCCTTCGAGATGTTGTACGGGAGGAAGTGCAGGACCCCGATATGCTGGGGTGAGGTTGGCCAGAGGGTCATGGGGAGCACCGAAGTGGTGCTCAAGACGACAGAGAGGATTCAGCAGGTCCGGAGCAGGCTTCAGACTGCTCAGAGTCGGCAGAAAAGTTATGCCGACAACCTAGAGTTCCAGGTTGGGGATATGGTTCTCCTGAAGGTGTCGCCATGAAAGGGCATCATCCGATTCAGGAAACGGGGCAAGTTGGGCCCCCGGTACATTGGACCATTCAGGGTCCTAGCCAGAGTGGGCAAGGTGTCGTATAGGTTGGATCTGCCAGCCGAACTCAGCCAGATCCACAACACTTTACACGTCTCCCAGTTACGGAAGTGCCTGGTGGACGACTCAGCAGTGGTACCCTTAGAGGATATTCAGGTCGATGACAGCCTGAATTATATTGACCGGCCAGTGGCGATCCTCGACCGGAAGTCGAAGGATCTGAGAAACAAGAAGGTGGAACTAGTGAAGGTGCAATGGCAGCACCGGAAGGGCTCGGAGTGGACTTGGGAGCCGGTGGATGAAATGATGGAGCATTACTCAGAACTTTTCCAGGAACGAGCAGTAGACTTCGAGGACGAAGTCTGAAATAAGTGGGGGAGATTTGTAGCACTCGGTTCCTGGTATGTAATTTATTTTGTTGTATTTTGCATTTTTGGCCTAGGACTCGGCGAGTTGAAGGCCCAACCCGTCGAGTAGGAGTGAGATTGGGCGCGGGACTTAAGTGATGGACTCGTCGAGTAGGCGGCCAGACTCGACGAGTAGCCTCTGACTGGACAAAACCCTAATATGAGGGTTTGCACCCTATTTAATCATCTCTTTCAGCCACCACTCGCCCCTATTGCTCCCAAAGACCCTCCATAGCAAACCCTAGCCGAGTGTGTGAAGATCTAAAGGCTTTTGTGGTGATTTTTGGTGGTTTGGTTCACAAGGAAGAAGGAAGAGCATAGAAGGATCAAGGAGAAACTGAAGGATTCGAGTTTGGTTCATCATTTGCAGTCTTTGAAAGGTATAAAGTTTGTACCTTGCTTACTTGTTTGTTAGATCCCTTTTTGAGGATGATTTAGGGCTTTTAAGCCATATGAGGTGACCAACCATGATTTGCAAACATGGTTGGGGGTCAAGACTTCGGATCTAGCACTTGGGGAGAGTCACAAGGCAGATTTGGGTTGCTTTTGCACCCAAGGAAGGCCCCATGCAACAAAAGAGCCATTTTAGAGCCTTTTTGGCTCAAAAGTCCCATGCATGCACGTAAAGTTCGTAACTTTACGTGCTAGATCGAGCTTAGGGGCTTGGATCTATCATTTGGACAAGTGTTGTACATCAGAAATCGAGGATCTAGGGTGTGGACGTTATCGACTCGGCGGGTCCGTTCTTGGGACTCGACGAGTCCAAGGCTTTGAATCCCATATCTGTTGAGGGCCAAAGAACTCAGTTGGGTGTTAGAAGGGTTGTAGCAGGACAGAAAGAGTGACCCAACGCATTGGACTTAGTTTTAGACCTGGAGTTCATGGGACTCGACGAGTGCTAGAACAGACTCGGCGAGTCCAAGGCAATCTTCTTATGTTTGAAGATGAACTCGACGAGTTGTTCATACAACTCGGCGAGTCAAGGTCAGGACTTGTTCATCAGTTGAAGGTGAACTCGACGAGTTGTTCATGCGACTCGGCGAGTCGGATGAAGGTTCATCGACGAGTCGAGTCGTGGATAAGGACGAGTAAATGGAAGGGACTCGACGAGTTGACGGCCCAACTCGACGAGTCGGGTCAATTGGAAGTTGAATTTGACTTTGACTTGGACTTGGTATGGGGTAAAATAGTCAATTTACCCTAAGGGGTAGATATCAGATTCTGATTAAGTGTTTTGTGGGGATTGCAGCCGGAGGATTTCCGGAGCAGCAGCAGTCAGGGATTCCTCGCACAGATTATCAGCAGCTACTCGTTTGAGGTGAGTTACCTTCCAGTAGTGGTGGGTCTACGACCACAATGCCGGCCCACCAGTAGGAGTTGTATGTTAGATGATTGTCTTTGTAATATCATCTAGGTTTGCTACTACCTGATATGTTATATGCTGGCATGATATGTTATATAGTAGTAGAGTTCGGTTGTTAGGACCGAAGGGTAGGTCAGGCACCCCAGATATGTCTGACAGTATGTGATGATATGTTTATATGCTGGCATGATATGTTATATGTGATAGTGGTAGTAGGAGAGGAATAGTCTCCAAGTTCGGTTGTTAGGACCGAAGGGTAGTTCGGACACCCCAGATATGTCTGATAGTATGTTTATGTTATGATATATATGATAGTAGCAGTAGGGGGTGGAATAGTCCCCGAGGGTCGGTTGTTAGGACCGATGGGTAGGTCAACACCCCATAATGGCTTGACATGGGTAGGTCAGCACCCCAGAATGGCTTGACACGGGTAGGTCGGCACCCCAGAATGGTCGTACCGGGTAGGTCGGGCACCCCAGAATTGCCCGGTAGTATGTACGCTATATGATTGCATGGTATGTGGTACGATGGGGGAACTCACTAAGCTTCGTGCTTACAGTTTATAGTTTTGGTTTCAGGTACATCTTCAGCGAAGGGGAAGGAGTCGGCGCGGTAGCAGCACATCATACACACTCGCATTGATTTCCGCACTTGAGATATTCTGGGATTGTACTCTGACATGATGTTATTTTATGACTTGGGTTTTCAGACATGATATATTTATGTGGTTTTCTTATGAATGCTTTTATAATCAGTTAATTGAAATGAAATTTTTGGACTCGAAATTTGGGACGTTACAGTCACATTTTCGGGCAACATGCTAACACATATCATATGAAAGGACTTCAAATGCTTTTGAGGATATTCTCTATCCAACCCATGGAACTTGGTGAGTTGATGTATGAAACTTGACTTCAATTCAATTCCTCGGCGGTTTGCGGGATAAACAATAGCAAGAGGTGTGTGAGTAACATCCGTCTCCATCATTTGTCTAAGTGTCAACTCTTGAGGGGGATTGGGTGGATTGGGGTGATTGGGGTTTTGTTGCAAGTAATTGGGTGGTTGTTGGTAAGGTGGGTATGGGTATTGGTTGTGATTGTACATTGGTGGTGGATAAGGTTGGTAGTTAGGATATTGGTTGTAGGGAGGTTGTTGTTGTGGGTACATTGGCTTTTGGTACATTGGAGGGGGTTGGTAATTGGGTTGATTTGGGTAATGTACTTGTTGAACTTGAAAATCATTGTTTTGAGGTTGGTTGTTTTGGTAGAAGTGTTGGTTTTCTGGTTGATAATTGGGTTGGTTTTGAGGAGGGGCTTGATTCCAAGGTGACATATCAATGAGAGGTTCTTGTGGTTGTTGTCTTGGTTGATGGGGTGGTGTATTGGCATCTTGATTGTTTGTGTTTGGGTTGGGATTGTGAGGTGGAGTGTGATTCATGGCTATGTAGTTTTCAAACGGAATGTCTTCAAAGGAATGACCAATAATTGGAGAACTCGGTTCAGTGTCGGTATCACTTGAAGTATGAACTTAATCTTCAATGTTGATTAGTGGAGAAGAGGAAGAAGCTTGAACGAGTTGTTGCTTTGCTTGTTTGGCTAACTTTTTCAACCTTTTTGCTTCTTTTTCAATTTCCGGATTGTAGAGTAGTTCACTGGTTCTTGTAGACCTACTGGTTCTTGTAGACCTAGGCATAAACAATCAAATAACAATAACTAATTTCCCCGGCAACGGCGCCAAAACTTGGTGGGATGTCAAGTCCACCAAGCAAATTACACCCTTTGTTTGCAAATAAAACGTAATATAATGGTAAAAAGGGGTATCGATCCTCGGGGAAATGGTTGTATTCAATCACCAATGCAATCTAAAAGAACTATTGTAAATAAACTAACTAACTACAATTAAACTAAAAGGGGGGGGGGGTGTTATGATTGCTTGAAAACTAAAAGACTTGAATAACTAAAAACTTGCAATTAAGCAAGAAAGTGAGATGCTCAAATATTAGAGAGAATTGGTAAACCAAGGCAATTCAACACAATGAACATTTGTGTGTTTATCATTAGGATTTAACATGAAGCTTATCATTCATCCTAAATTGGTTATAGCAATCATGAAGCATGATGTGCCAAGATTTCTCATAGGTAGTATGAAGGTTGGGGAAGCCCACAACACACCTTCTTAATCAAAATCAAAGATCCAATTGAAGCAATTGAACCCAAGAAGTTGATTAGCCTTAAGAATGAAGAAATCCCCAATTCCTAGAGGATATCAATGCTTACACATCCATAAAGGAGTTATGATTCATAAGCTAGAGATGATTTCTACCATCATAAATCCCTTGTTATAAGTAAATTCAATGACTCAATGCTAAACCAAAGAAATAAACCAACAATTGCTTATTAAAGTGCCAAGCTCATGATCAAAGCACTAAACAAGCATAGGAAATATGAACTAGAATCATAGACATAAAATAAATGATAAATAAGCATAAATCCTTCAAAAACCCACAAACATTAAGAGGTTTTAGCCAAGGTCTACCAAAATAGAGAGTTTAGCCACTCATGACAATAGAACAACAATCACAAAAGTCTAATTGCATAAAGAAACTACCAATAACTTGGAAAGATGAAAAGAAATGAGTCTTGAGCTCCAAAATCGCCTTCTTCTGGTCTCCAATGGTGTCAAAATCGAGAGTATGGCTGCTAGATTTGATCCCTCAAGGTTATGGTGTGCCAAATGACCAAAATGCCCAAACTGGGTAGTTGCGCGGGTACCCGCGCGATGAAAATTCCACCCGCGCAAGTGTTGCTGTAATGCTATTGGTCCCCTTTTTCTCCACTCCACCCTTCCACTACCAAAGATTCCTTTGGTCCCCTCCATATCCATGTGATTTAAACCAACTAATCATCATTTAGCTAAATGGATGCTCCAAGCCCAAAAATAGAAGTTTATGACCCATCTTCACAAGCCCAAAATATCCAAGTCTTTAACTCTTAAGGTCCAAATCTCCTTTTATGGACCCGCCAAGCCCAACAATGCATCGGAAAGCCCACTAAGCCCAACTCCAGTCAAACCACAACCGCAATGAGCTCCAAAACCCTGCAAAATTCCTCATGCAAAATAAAAAGTCCCCGATACGATCCATGATAAAGAAAACAAAGAATATACAATGCAATACTAATAAAAAGAGCTAAAAATCTAAAATAAACTAATAAAAATAAGGAAATAAAATAAGCTATCATAGTCCTACAGATCTACCAGACTAACTTATCAATAACTAGCATATTCGTGCATATCTATTCCATACTCAACATATCAATAATTTCAGATTATCAAACCAAAGGGCCGACCTTGGTGCCTTCGATCCGAAAGTATAGTGAGGAAGACTCACCTCACAAAGTCGAACTGTACTGAAACCTCCGACTGCTGACTCACAGATAATCCCGAACTATCACAATAAACAAACACCCAATTGACAATTGGGACACTATTCTTGACTAAGGTCGAAACATAGGCTAATTGTCCATTTAACCATTTCCGAATTGGGCCAAGGCCCAAATCCAAATCTTTGATCCAAAAGGCCCAACTTACTTCAAGGCCTATGATTGGCCCAATTTTCCAAATTGGGCCTAAACCCCTTATTGGGCCTCATCCAAAGGTCCGATCCTCCAATTAGCCCAAAACACACTTATCCAGACGGTTCATTAGGGACCAAGTATCAAAGCCCAACAGATGGCCTAATACCCGAAGTTGAATCCACACAGAAGGCGTACGCGGGGCGTACTCCGCCTCGCATTGACCACCATCGGGGTGGTTGACTCAGCATGCAAGGCGTACATCAACTTACGTGGGGCGTACCCTCGCAGGCCTTAAAATCCTTATAAGTGCTTAATGGATTAAGCACCTAAGATCAAACTTCAGATCTATGACTCAAAAGCATTGTAGAACCATAAAGTCTCAAACTTTAAGACTTTGGTCGTCCAAAAAGGGCTCAATGCATGGTCTTAATCCATTAAGACCTCTCACAAAGAACAAGGGACCAAACTAGCTCAAGGGACCTCATTTTTATGCCTTAGGTACCAAGCTAGGGTCTGAAAGGACAACCCAACATGATCAAAACAAAGCATGCACAATATTGGGACTCTTGGGACAAGAAGAATACCAAAAAGCAACCAAAACAAGATCTAAAAAATCCAAGCATAAAGGTAGGAGCTTTATATCTTATGAAGCTTCCCAAGAAGATGATAATCCCAGATCTACAAGCTTGCTTCCTTCCTTGACTCCTTTGATTTCTCCTTTTGGCACACAAAAGCACACTATAAGCTCACGATGCTCACTATGGGGGTTAG
Source organism: Lactuca virosa (assembly GCF_052849685.1). Lineage (NCBI taxonomy): Eukaryota > Viridiplantae > Streptophyta > Magnoliopsida > Asterales > Asteraceae > Lactuca > Lactuca virosa. The sequence goes on from NC_136428.1 coordinate 31,355,047, forward strand.
GGTTCTCTCAAAACAGCTAAGGGACTTGGAAGGTGAAAGAGTGAGTCAAAATGACCCATAATGATGCTTAAATATTCTTCAAACCCTAAAATTTAGGGTTTCACCCGGACACGCGTACGCCCTGCGCACATATGTGTACGCCCAACGTACTAGGGCATGCCCTAGTACGCTTAGCGTACCCACATGTACGCTCAGCGTACAACTCAAGCTCCCAAGAATTATCAATTTGCCACTAGGGCTTCTTAGGGCTAATTCCAACCAACATCAAGGACCAAAATGACATATTAAAATACCAAGGGAAGGATTTGAATATATCTGAAAACTCGGGATGTTACAAAATATATATATATATATATATATATATATATATATATAAATCTACAAATTTATATATTTAAAAAAGAAAATTGATTGTGTATTTTATAATTTGTAAATCTAAAAAGATAATCTATTTTTTTTACAAATTTTATACATTTAAAAAAAAGCAAGTAATTTTTTTTATATTAATGAAGGAGAAAGTTCTAAATTTATGTTCGTGCTTCGGGACGGGGCTAATGATTTTTTTTCTACATTGTTTTGGTTAGTAACTGACGTGGAGAAACAAATGACATAGTGGTTTAGATGATACCAAATCATAGATGGATTGCATCAAAATCTATGACAAGTAGCGATCGACAACACAACATCTTCGTTGCCGATCTTAGAGGCTTCGTCGTCGTAGATATTTGTTTGGATGCAAAAAAAAATGAAGATGAAGAATGTTTATGAGCTTCAATTGGTATAATGGTAAACGAAGGAGGTGGTGGACATTGTAATTGAAGGAGAAAGACGATGATCCAATGACTGTACGCACATTTAGCCACAAGCCGATGAACAGTAACCAGGTAAGCTAATTACTATTCATAAGTTCGTGTATTTTTAATAGTATATATATATATATAATATTTATTTTTATTTTTCATATAATAATAATGAAATAAATATATTATTCATAAATCATATCGTTTTTTTATAGTTATATCAATTTAAAAAGGAAAAGAATAAATAAATAAATGTATGTAGTCGTTAAACAATCATTATGATATCAATATATTATTATTATAATATTTAAATATATTATATAATATTTATTTAATATACACAAATAAAAGTTAATAGAAGGTTATATAACAAAGTCTAGCGATATCAATGTGTTGAATATGTGTTCTTCCCTAATGGGTCGATGGTTCAAGTTCTGTCGTAGACAAAATAAATAGTTTATGAGTAATGGATGTGTTAGCCATTTAAATAAATGAATAAATAAATAAAAGGCTATATACAAATAAAAAAATAAAAAAATAGAGGGTTATATATAAATATGTAGGGTGTGTGTCTGATATAAATTATTTTAAAGGACAAATGACATATTAGCCCTACGAACTTGTCATGTTTGTTTTAAAAGGTCATTTAATTATTATTATTATTATTATTTGTACTTTAAGGGAACGAAGTAGATTTTCATTGGTTTAAAACGTCCTTAATGAAAAAAATGACCCGGTTACCCATTACTTTGTCATCAAGAGAGTGCCACATATTTGCCTTAGTCATTAAAAGAAGTGACACATATTTGCCTAGTCATTAAAAGAATTGCCACATGTATAAGAAAATCAACCCAAACGCTAAAGCTTCATCACCATTAACATCATTGCTGCAACTAGAGTTTACAGGATTTATCATACAACTGAACCAGAGCAAAGTGATTCCTTTTTTGACTTTTTCCTTTTTCCACCTTTCTTTTTATTTGTGATTAATATGGAAATAGATATAGGAAGCTGGGGTGAAACCATTGTCAAGAAAAAGAAACAGAATCACAGATGATTCCAACAATGGAGTTGAAGAAATTAAAGGGGAAATAATATATGAAGAAGACAAAGAAGCTTTGAAGATACGATTCAGATGTATAAATAGACTCCCTCAAGAAAAGCCATCTGACTCCATGAATCCATCTGCAACAAGGTAGTTGAAGGTGTTTACAACCCTTATTGTATCTTATATAAGCCTCGTATACATCCTTTTCCATTGTGAAGAACAAATCAAACCCAATTCCAGATGTGACACTGTGCAACAATTTCAAACCCAAATTCCTCCATCCATGACCACCGTTAACCTCGTCAACCTCCCAAGCCCTTGCTGAATTGCCGGAACTCAAACCAAAATCCTAAATCACCAAATAAAAACCCTAAATCTCTAAATCGCCCAACCCAAACCCTAAATATTTTACTTATCTTCTTCTGCTTCATGTTTTGGACTGTTGAATCCACATATCGAGTTCGACTTTGACTCTAGATATGGAGTTCGAAGACTTGTGCTTTGTCTTGCAGATTTATGACTTTCATATATGTTTTTATACATCTGGATCTGGAATCATAAGGAAAGATTTCAAGGTCGTGGTGGTCGATGGAGATGGATGGTAGTGGTGTGGTGGACGGTGTATGTGATCTATGGTGGTGCAGGTTGAGTGTTCTTCAAATGCTTTCAGCTTAAAAAATATCAATATAATGATTTATAATTATATTAAAAAAAACTTAAGTTCAAAATTAATATACAGACGGACATTATTTGGCATCGAAACCTATAACAAAAGGTAAAGGGACGATTTCAACCGGTCGTATTGTACTTCGTTCCCTTAAAGTACAAAAAAAGATAATTGAGTGCAGTGACGAGTCTAGAGTAGAAAACTACATGGTTCACTAATTTTTCTATACAAATTCAAAGATTTTATAGGTAAGGTAGTTCCTAAATTTTTTTAAGACATGTCACTAAAAATTTATATAGAAAATTTAGATAAATTAAAAAAATAGGTGGGTCATTGAACCCACCTTAGGTACACTTAGCATCGCCTCTGATTGAGTGACCTTTTAAAACAAATGTGAGAAGTTCCTTGAATTAATATGACATTTGTCCTTATTTTAAATGTACAACAAAGGAACAACAATAACAAAAATGGAAGACCTACATTTCACCGTTGATGGCTAAAGAACAAAATGATATTGATTTTACTTGATGGTTAAAATAGATATCATATTGAGTTTGTCTTAATTTATTTTAAAAAAATCGGATTGATTCCCGTAAATTCAAATATTATTATCTTCCAATCCACTCAAGTAAATTTAAATTAATATATATATATATATATATATATATATATATATATATATATATATATATATATAAAATTGAACTCCATATAAAATTGAATCCTTAAATAAATAAAAAAACGTTAACTAAAAACCGATTATATGGAATCAAAAGGTCGGGTCGGGTTGGGTTGAGTTGGAGAGAGGGTATAAAAGAAAAGGTTTGGTGGCTCAAAAAGTTAAAAACAACATCAAAGAGGACACCTTCAAAGGACGGTAATACCATTTTTTTTTCTTCTTCTCTCTTCCACAACTGCCTCTTCCAGATCGAATCGCCCCCCCTGCAATCTAGGGTTCCGCAAATCTCCCTAAGCTCTTCCGATTACATTTGCTGAACCTCTCTTCTTCACGATCTGCCCACGTCTCTTTAACTCCTGACACTATTATTAACATTTCAAAGTACATAAACCCTTTTCCCCTTTTCAATATTTGCAAAAGATTTGATTCAATCTTACCCCTGTTTTAGCAATAGTTGGTGTCCGATTTGATTTTCTCTTCTATCGTTTTTAGGTTTTGTACCGATCATGACGATTGCTGATTCGGGTGCCCTAATGGATAACGAATCACTATGCTTGCCGTGCACTCCAGAGGAAGAGCGAAGGATTGTTAAGGAGTTAACAGATAAGGCCGAATCATGTTTGAAAGAGGGCAACTTATATTATGTCGTCTCCAACAGGTAATCTAATGTATATCTAAGTTAACTTGTAATCTGTAGTTCTTGCTTAAGATTCGGGGATGACAATTCTTGTTGAATGAGCGCTGATTTGAAGCCGAGTCTATGATTTTTGGATCTTCCTTTTGGTGTCTAGTCTACTTGTCATCTGTTTCATCCGTTGTTTACAGATCAATTTTTTCCATGAATAATCCTCTTATGAGGATCGTAAAATACGTCCTGGCCTCATTATTTTATTTTGCATGGATGTTTGGTGCGTCACTGCAAGTTCCTCATAAACATGATGAACATGCTAGTTTTGGCCAAAAAATCAAAAGATACTGCTAAAACTTTTTGACTGCTAGACTGAAAATAGAGCACACACCAGTTGACCGAGATCAAAATCATGTCATATCATATTAAAGCTTATGTATAAAACTCTTAAAAGGAACATGCAGAGTCTTAGCAAACAATTTTGTAAGCATCAGATTCAATCAATCTTAGCCATTGTTATCAGTTAGAATGCAACAATATCCGATAAGATTATGAGTTACATGTTAATGAATATGGATTTCTAAATTACTACCAGAACACTAATTTGATTGTTTACAAGTGGTTTACAAAATGGCCAATGCTCTTATCATGGATTTTCCTGTTTGTCATGTATTCAATTTGTATGTTTACAGGTGGTTTACAAAATGGCAGAAATATGTTGGTGAGGAAACTGGTGCATATCAGTTGGAAGAGCTTTCTAATGATAAACAGGCTTCAGCATCTTCAAAAGTAGGCGAGAGACCAGGACCAATTGATAACACAGATATAATTGCAAATGAAGGTGGTCATGATGGCAATGATCTACAGCTTCCTAGAACACTTGTTGAAGGAGAAGATTATGTTTTAGTTCCTCAAGGGGTTTGGGATAAGCTTCATGGATGGTATGCCAGATTTTGTTCTCAAAAACTTATATTCAATCTTATCCTTGTATTCATATTTTAAGATATAAGTTCCAAACATCACATTTAGAAAACAAGAAAATGAAAGATAATCTTGTTTAATGCTAAACTTATCCCTTAGGTACAAAGGAGGACCAGCTTTACCAAGAAAGATGATATCAGTAGGAACACGGGAGACGTATGTAGTTGAGGTGTTCCCTTTGGCATTGACATTGATTGATTCAAGAGACAAGAGTGAAATAATCATACACATAACCAAAAAGGTAAATCATCTCTTAACTTTCATCAAGATTTCTTTATTGTTACTGACCCTTTGTAATATTATATAGGCCTCATTAGGTGAACTTCATAAACAAGTATCAGCACTTAAAGGGGTAGAGTCAGAAAAGGTTAAGCTTCACAATCTGATACTATTTTAGGTTTTCTGGAATGAAAATTTCTCTACCCTTTTCCACTCATCATTTTCTTGGGTCATTTCAATTCATGCAGATACACATGTGGGACTATTTTAATAATGTCAAGCATGCAGCTTTGGTGTATTCGAATCAAACCCTGGAGGAGGCTAACCTGCAGATGGATCAATCTGTAAGTATTATTTGACAAAAGTCCCAACTACCCTTTGTCCTAAATGGATTAGAATTAGGCCTCTATTATTAATCCAGTTGTTTGTTTTTGCAGATACTTTTAGATGTGCAAGTTGATGGATTTATACCATCAGGCTGTGGCATGGATTCAACAGGAAACGAGTTAGCTTTGGTTCCCATGGAGCCACAAAGGTCAACCCGCACAATAGCAGGTGGCCCAAGTTTGTCAAATGGTTATGCAACAGATTATGGTTCTAGTTTGTATCAAGGAGTCACTTTAAGCTCAATAGATATGGAAGATGTGCATGATTCTGTTAAAACTGGCCCAAAAAGAGATAGAGGTTTAGCAGGATTGCAGAATTTGGGAAACACTTGTTTCATGAACAGTGCACTTCAATGTTTAGTCCATACTCCACCTCTTGTAGACTACTTTTTGCAAGATTACACCGAGGAGATCAACAAGCAAAACCCTCTAGGAATGCATGTATGTAAATTGTAAATTGTAATGTAACTACTAACTAGTTTGAATGTTTTGTGAAAGTGATAACCTTTTAAATACAAGAATTAAAGTTTCTGATTATTGTCATCCAGGGTGAACTTGCAGTTGCATTTGGTGAATTGTTGAGGAAACTTTGGTCATCTGGTCATACTGCAGTTCCTCCTCGGGCTTTCAAAGGAAAACTTGCACGTTTTGCTCCCCAGTTTAGTGGATATAATCAGCATGATTCACAAGTAATTCCTTTTTTTTATTAATCTCAATGTTTATATACTCTGTGATAATATTAATAACAGTATTCTTTTCTCTCTAGGAACTTCTTGCCTTCTTGTTGGATGGATTACATGAAGATCTAAATCGTGTGAAACAGAAGCCTTATTTTGAGACAAAAGACTCTGATGGACGTGCTGATGAGGAAGTTGCAAATGAGTTTTGGAGTTATCATAAAGCAAGAAATGATTCGATTGTAGTGGATGTCTGCCAGGTAATTAATATCTGAGTCAACTTAATGCATTTCTTGATGCTAAATTCTGAATGAAAAAAATCTACAGGGACAATACAAATCAACTCTGGTTTGTCCAGTTTGTGACAAAATCTCAATCACATTTGACCCTTTCATGTACTTATCTTTACCTCTACCTTCAACTGCCACCCGTTCAATGACTGTAACTGTATTCTATGGAGATGGAAGCAGCTTACCAATGCCATTCACTGTAACTGTCTCAAAACATGGCTGCTGCAAAGATCTGTTCCAAGCTTTGTATACTGCATGCTGTTTAGAGAGTGATGAAACCCTAATTCTTGCAGAGGTAATAATAATGTCTTTATTATTACTATATAAATTCATAGCTTTTATCCAAGCCCTTTATTTTATGTTTCTTGATTTTTAGGTTTATGATCATAGTATATACAAGTTATTGGAGAATGGTGATTCATTGCATACAGTCAAAGATGAAGAATTCATTGTTGCCTACAGACTCCCTAAAAAACAATCTGAATTTCCCAAGTTAGAGATTTGCCATAGATATCTTGAGAAGTAAGTTATCATTATAGAATCTACATTCATGGGTATTATTATAATAGTATGTGATTATAATAAAGCTATTTTTTTTTATTTTATTTATTTACACAGCTCAAAGGCAGGTGAGAGGAAGAAGTTCTTGACACCATTGATTACCTATTTAGAAGGTGCAAAAACAGGTGCTGATATCGAGGTAGCAGTGAACAGAGTTCTTGCTCCATTAAAAAGGAAAGCTTTTTCATCATCGACATCATCATCATCAAATGGTCAAAAAGTCAACGGGTCGGCTTCGGAACCCATGGAAGAATCCACTAGCGACTCTCTCATGGAGGAAAACAAAGACTCTGAAGAAAAGTCTAATGGGGAATTATCCTATTTTTTATGCATAGCAGATGAAAGGGGTATGAGTTGCAGACCCCTGTTAAAGGATACAGTTATAAAACCTAACAAAATGGTTAAAGTTATGCTGGATTGGACTGAAAAAGAACATGATTTATACGATGCAAATTACCTCAAGGATCTTCCCATGGTGAATAAGCCAGGTGTCGGTGTTAAAAAAACTAAACAAGAATCCATCTCGTTGTTTTCTTGTCTGGATGCATTCTTGAAGGAGGAGCCTCTAGGGCCTGATGATATGTGGTATGAATTATGGATTATAATTATTTAGTTTTTTTTATAAAAAATATTGTTTATGGTTATTGATTTTTGTTGTTTATTGATTCTCTCTCTCTCTCTCAGGTATTGCCCCGGTTGCAAGGAGCATAGACAAGCAACAAAGAAATTGGATTTATGGAGGCTGCCTGATATCATAGTGTTCCATTTGAAAAGATTTTCATACAGCCGATTCTTGAAGAACAAACTGGACACGTTTGTGAATTTTCCAATTCACAATCTGGATTTAAGCAAATATGTGAAAAGTGAAGAAACGTCTGCTTCTGGTGGGTCTAATGTTTATGAACTGTATGCTATCAGCAATCATTATGGGGGACTTGGTGGTGGCCATTACTCTGCATATGCAAAGGTAATATAATTTAAAAAAAAAATAGTTTTTGATGAAAGCAAGTAAAAGTAAAATTTTGTTTTGTTTTGTTGTAGTTGGTTGAGGAAGATAGATGGTATCACTTTGATGATGCACATGTGACAGCTGTAAGCGAAGGTGACATCAGGACATCGGCAGCTTATTTGTTGTTTTACCAAAGAGTCAAAACAACTAAAACTAAAACCAAAACTAAACCTAACAATGGTAATGGTAATGGATCAGTATCTGTGGGAGAGTCATCATCCCATTCCCATGAGGAGGATTTTTGAAGATTAGACAACAACTAGTCAGTAATAACAAGGAAGGCCAAACTCAAACTCCTACTCTTATCTCAGATTTGGCTGATCAAGGAAAAAATATATTTTGATGAGAAGTGGGATGCATATGCATTTCAGGGATTTTGGGATTTTATATATATATAATATTTTTATATATGTTGGAAGGAAGGAAAGAAGGAAAGAAGAAAGCAGCAGGGTGGTGTAGTTATATATATTTGTTTTGACTGCTATTGGAATTGGAAACATTGTTGGTCGGTATTTAAAGGTTTTTTATTATCCATTTTGCATATACTACTTGATACTTATCATTTTAACTGACTGCCACTGGACCCTTTTTCTTTTTCATTTTCTATGCTACTACTTAGTTTATGTCAAATAAGTAATACGTAATACCAAGTGTGGAAAAAGCTGTTTGCTACTAGCTATGATGCAAAGCCGGTGGAATGAAATAAATACCTTATATTTCTGTTTAATTCGCTAGTAAATTCGAATAGGGCAATTAATATATTATTGGGTTAACATCATTAAGCCAAACTAACTATGTTTTGTTTGTTTTTCCATCCTAAGGGCATTAACTTCAGTTTTTTGGTTTTAAAATATCCTTTCCTAGAAAATGAAGGAATCCGGTAAATCTAATCCAATCAGCAAGATACATTACCATTTCATTAAACATGATCATAATGAGACTTGGTAATGATGTTACCATTGACTCCCTTTTCATTCTAGATCTAGTCTTACTTTTTGAGCATCATCCTCGGTCCATCTGCTTGGATCCTTCATAGCGTCTACAAGTCTATTGTAGTCAACCGAGGGAATATAGACAGTCATTGTGTTTTATACAGCTAGAAAATTATCAAGATTCAGTTTAGGGGCTTTGCCATACTACTATCATTGCCAAAAACGTTAAAAGAAGTCATTGCAAGATATATGTGGCATCAAATCAAGTGATCTGCTCCTAAATGTTAGTTATATATAACTCAAAAAGTAATTAATAAATATTAGGGTTGTAAACGAATACGAACATGAGCTTGTTTGTCTTCGTTGCTTAAGTCAACCGAACAACCAGATGCGTTTTCTTGTTTATGTTCGTTCATTTAACAAATTATCTTGTTTATGTTTGGTTATTGTATAAAATTATACTTATAATATTATAAAGAAAAGAGAGTGCAAGTGGAGCTTCTAGGAGTGGTTTTAGTTTTACAACTTTTGGATTTCATAAAAAGTATCCAAGGACACAGTTAAATATGATCTATCAGTAAATAATAAACGAAAAAACATAAATGAAAGAACGAGACCATTGTTCCTAGCTTCCAAACGATTCACTTAACGTTCCTTTTGTCTACAACCCTATTAATAATATGATCCTCTATATTTATAGGTGGAATGTGAAAACAATTCTATCAAGTCTAAAACTTTTTATGTTAAAAAATTTATATGCAAACCAATCCTTAACTTGTACATAAATAAGTTGATACCAGCTAGCTGCATAGTTTAAACAAGTTTTTTTTATTTTTTTAATGAAATGCTAATTCCTATACAAGACATAATCTATAATAAAGATCAATATGAATATAAGATAAGTTCGTGGACTCTATCATATGACTATGTTGTTAGCTCGATGCTAAGCAAACATGATTTGCAAATGAATACACCCCAACCTTAATTTTTTAAGCATCTAAAAGTGTCTTGGGTCATGCTATGCATCGACATATGTAGTAAAAATAATATTAGACTGCTTTCCCTACAACTTTAGTGCATTTTGTGCTCCCCAATGAAATTACTAGGTATTACCGCATTAGTGATCATGGAAGGATCATTTCAATAAACATGTTGCCCTTTGCGTGATAGATGTTGGGACCACTTACCAATGAGCAAGATTTGTCCAAGTGTTCATTATTAGTTGCAATGATTAGACGTTTCACCAAATTATTATATGTTTATAGCAACATGTGCGTGTTTTGACATTATTGCTAGATACATCTTTTCGAAGCATCAATAACTACTAATCTAACTTAGACACGTGATACATTAGTTTCTATTCTTCACACCTTTGACAGTTGTTTGAACACTTCCAAATCCCTTGTGTTTGGTTGTGCATTTAGGCAGAGGCGGAGCCAAGATTTTTTAATAAGGGGCTTACGTAGTAATAATATATTAAAATATATTTTATCTTTAAATGATAAAAAAAAGTCTTTAAATTTGAAAAAAAAATTGACAAATAAAAAGATCACCTAAATAAAACTTATAATGTTTTTTTTCCGGATTTCACTATGGATCATACATTCTTAAAATAAGGAGTAAATCTAAAAAAACTATAATATAAATATAGGTATCCAACTATATGTGTAACAGTTTAGTAATAAAAATATAAGAGATGTATATTAACCTCTCTCTCCCTCTCTCTCTCTCTCTCTCTATATATATATATATATATATATATATATATATATATATATATATATATTAAGTATTTACATTGTTGTAATGAAAATGTTGTTGGATTAGTGTCTAAGCACGTAACTATATTTGGTAAGTATTTGACCCGGTTGTGCATGGTCCTTTTGGGTTGCCTTCACCAAAACAACTTGATAGGATGATTTATGAGGAGAGAGGATTAATTATGATTTATTAATATATTATATGAATAATATATTAAAGGAGAAAGCATATTGTTTAATTAATATTAGTCAAAAATTAATTAAGAATTAGTTTTATGGCTAAAAGAGATTAATTAAACTTAGGGGACTAGAATTGTAATTATAAGATAATTGCAATTGGGCTATGGATCACCTTGGAACATAGGTAGGACGAATTCTATGGGAAGCCCATAAGGAATTCGTCCAAGGGGTGTTCTAAAGGGAGTCCATGGGCTGCTTGGAGCCTAAGCAGTCAAATTAGGGTTTCCTTGTTTGATAACCCTAATAGTCTCACTATATAAAGACCCCTATGGCCCCAAAAACGTGATGAACTCTTTTGGAAGAACCCTAGAACGTTTTTGGTGCCTCCTCCCTTTTCTTTTTGTTCATCCTCTTGCTTGTGGTGTTTGTAAGCCATTAGAGGAGTGATACTTATGACTCTAAGCTCCAAGACAAGAAGATTCAAGCCATTCTTGAAGAGGTAATCATCTAGATCTATTCTTATATGTTAATTTCAAAATTTATATGCTAGATTAGGGTTCTTGAGTCTTGGATGAATTGCATGTACAATAGAGAAACGTAGATCCAATCATTAGGGTTTGTATGAGCACATAGGATGTTCTTGTGTATAAAACCCATCAGTGGTATCAGAGCCTTGATTGGTTTCTATTGTATTGATGCTTAGTGTTTCATTCTTGATTGCAAAGTCGAGTTTTTGGCCATCTGCCTGACAAACTCGTCGAGTCCCAATGTGGACTCGTCGAGTAGGATGAACTCGGCGAGTCCATATGGTGACTCGGCGAGTCTGGCTGTCAGACAGACGAATTTTCGGATTTTTTTTGCCTATTTTGACTTAGGATAATTGCCATAATTGTTTCAAATTAATAAAATACGAATTTTATTGATTCCTTATGATTATCTTTGTGAAAATAAAAGATTTTGGTCATCTAATTAGATAATTGTTACCTTGTTTGATAAATGTTAAATTATTTGAATTATTTGGTCAATTATCTTGCATGAAATTGGATTAGGTCAACAATTAGATAATCACCAATTAATTGTTTAATTGCCTTATTTGTATTTTGATCTAGATAGTTTTGAAAGGTTTCAAAACTTGCCATCAAGTTTTGGAATTTAATTTTTTGATTAAAGGTTTAATTTTGAAATTTTAAATTATAAAACCCTAAGTTTTGAAAAGTTCAAATTACACCCTTATGGTTTTATTAAATTAATTAAGTGTATAATTAAAAGAAAGTTAATAAATCCATAGTGACATGGTTTATATTTAATTAAATTAAAAGTGTAATTTATTAAAGTAGACCACATAGTATTTTAAAAGTGTAAAATGCACCCTTATACTATATATAACATTAAAAGTATAATATTATATATGTATAACTTAAATGCTAGTCTTACCGTTAGTAGGCCTCATTCACGAAGCCGATCTATAAGAGGGGGGGGGGGGTATAAAGTTATGGCCTATAAAATGGCCGTTTAATGGGTGTCCACTCTCACCCACCGCTTCCTTGATTGGTGGAGGGTCGTTAGCCGAATGGGTAGGATATGGCAAACCCTTTCCATTAAAAGTATAATGAATTATAAAGTAACTAAATGTTTACAAAATTCCCAATCTTAGTTACTTTAAGCAAAAGTGAATTTGATGTAATTCCATGAAATTACACTTTGTACCCTTGCTAAGACGTTAGTGGAGCGTGTGTGGTTAACCGACACACTAAATGGGCTCTAAGAAAAGGTGGAAAAGGGTGACTCGATGTTTGTCATAGATCGATGGAGCGTGTGTGGCTAACCGACACGTCGATTAGGTGATTGTAACATTGGGGGCACCATGTATATTTGCATGGTTATTCACACCCTATTTTGTGATCCTCGGCATCCCAGTCACAAAACGAAGGGCATATCGAGATTTAAACATGCCATTGAAAAGTTCAATGAATCTCAAAAGATCTAGGAGTTTTCGGTACATTTAAAACTTAATCTCTATTTTCGTTTTTCATGGTGGAAAAATTAGTGAATCGTCATTCACTTACCTTCAAATATTCTGCGACCAGATTACGGCATCCCTCTTCCGTGTTGTAGAATATTGTGTTGGTTCCTACCTTAATATCTCATTTGGGTGTTTTATTAAGGACTCAATCAACTAACTTGAATTTTCTCCCGTTTTGTAGATATCAAAGTATGACAACTATGGTCTTCCCAAATCCCTTGGAACAAGCTTTCCACATGAAGATGATATTCCACGATTCGATCGAGGAACAAGAGATCATGCTTCACTTCCTCCACCTCCTCCTATTATTCTCCCTGACCCACAAGTTCAAAGGCTTGAAAAGTTCAAGCTCACTCAAGCTCTTTTGGCAAGTAAACACGAAGAAGGAAAGTCAGTGTGTGCACACGTCTTAGAGATGAAGCTGCACATTGACAGGTTAAGAATGTTGGGAGTCGTTGTCTGTGAGAAGCTGGTTGTTGACTGGGTTCTTCAATCGCTTCCCGACTCATATAGTGAGTTCGTAATAGAGTACTATATGAAAGACCACGACGTAACCCTTATCGATCTCACCTATTTGCTTGTTGCTGCTGAATCAACAATGATTTGGCACACTGGAGAAGCAAAGTTGATTGGTAGATCTGCCTTCCAAACCTCCATGGACAATGGGAACGAAAGGCATGCCATGGTCGAAAAGTTTGACCATAAGAGAAAGGCAAAGTCTGAGGTAGTTCCGTGTGCTGTTCCAAAGGAGTCAATTTGCTTTTATTGCCAAGAGAAGGGGCATTGGAGATGAAGCTGCCCTGTCTACCTGAGAGATCTAAGAGATGGGAGAGTCAAGACGTATAGCTCTACTTCAGGTAAAATCCATTAACTAACTCTATAAGTTCCTATTTTTTGATTCTTAATACATTATGTGATAAGATTACATGTTTTGTAGAATCGAAGAAAAGAGAGGAAGCTTTAAGGAAGAAGTAAGTTGAGTCTGATCGCGAAGAAATGGATTTCGATCGCGTGATTCGATGATCGGATTTTTGGAGCTGCTACTTTTAGAGTTATGATAGATTGCTTAGGAATATGTAATAGCGTAGTTTTTCATTTGAATTGCATTGTAAGGACAAGTTTACCGCACCTTTTATAAATAAAATAAATTTTTATTTTTTGTCTTATTTATATATTTCCTTGCAATGACATGTATGAAAAATTGACGTTTGTGTATTTCTAGTTTTAGCAATGATGAAATGGATGTGATTCTTAGTAATGTTATTTGTGGTAATGTCAAGAATTTACCAAATAAGGAAAGATTCTTGTCGACCAAGTTTCAATTGGACAGAAACTTGGAATCATACAAATTGTATTGTATAATGAATGAGAACCTTCATATTTGGAAAATTAAGACTAATTCCTTGACAAAGAGTCAAGTGAAGAACTAGGAGAACTGGTACACAATGTTGTGCACTAGTCAAGTCCACCACAAAGAACAATAAGATTATTCGTCATTATTTACTAAAAGTCTAGTAAATGTGGTTATGCTTACAAGATTAAGTGTAATTCTGAATCATTGAAAAGTTTCAATGTATGGCAGAACGAATAAGAAGAATCAATTAGGCAGAAAGATAAAAGTTTCTCCAATCTAAGAAGAAGGGAGAGTACTTTTGTATCGTATTTTATGATCATCTTGTTGATTATAAAACCATATCGCAATTAATCCTCTAAGGACATCTTAGTGCACTAGTATGGCTAAGAAGAGGAATCGGAAATTGTTGAAATGATTAAATCAAAACAATGAGTCATACTTCATTCCAAAATCAAGTCTTAGAATTGTACTCCAAGATTGTGAATTGAGTGACATATCTTAAGAAGTTCTAACACACTCTTCAAATATGAAGTAGAAAATTGTTTTTCTTACTCTTGCACGTTTGAAATTGGTAAATTGTGATGTCTTGGACAAGACAAGGACCAACTAAGACCAATTGTGTGTAGTGTTTGTCTTGATAAGAATTCGCACTAAATCTTGAATATTTGTTTGTCAAGAAATGTTTTCTTGACAAAAGAATCTTATATGTCAAGAGGTTAGTGGGAGTCTAAACGATCTTGAAAAGTTTCAAGAACTAATCAAGAGTAAACCTATTATTAAACACTAGCAAACAACTTGAGGTCTGTAACCCATCATGTTGACGTATTCTTGTTTCTGTGCCATTCCGGTTGAGTAAACTATGCATATGAGTTCTACGAGTTCTAAATAGACTGCATAAGGGCAAGAACCTTGTTCAATGAAAGTACATTGACTAGTATAGGTGAGCTGTTGAATAACTTGGAAGCAATGGTGGGACCCTTGATGGCAAGAAATCAAGTATGAACAAGTTCTGTCCATATGAGTTTGGATTTGTTACGAACATTATCTTACGATGATGGTTATGACAAATTCACATGGATAGGAACACATACACCATAAAATCTAAGTGTCATAAGGTTTCTCTCCTTCATGAAAATGATTGTGAGGAAACGCTTTCACTAAGAGAGATTTAAGGAGATAGCAATTATGTAAATTGCATTCTCAAATTCGATTATGATTATGGCATCCCTTTTCATAGTTCGAATTGTGAGATTTGGCGATTAGTCTGAACATTTGGGACTTAGTAATATAAGTTCTGAAATAGTTTAGACACACATGTAAGCTATCTAAGGGAAGGTGTATGAGTTTGAGATGCTTATATAAAAGCTTATCAAAGCATATCGTATTAGAAACAATGAACTTTGGAAGTCAATAAGTATTGTTTTATAGAAGTTTAGTTGGTTTCTGAATATGTGTCAAAGCTAGTGGGAGAATAAATGTTATGCTGGAATGGATATAATCATCATGATAGTGGGAGCATGATTATTATTTTAAGTGTTGCAGGTTGGCAATATTAATTATAGAAAACAAAAGTTTCACATTGCAAAGTTGCAAGGGTTAAAAAGTTGTTTTGCTATAATTAAGGGAGAGAATGTTATACTTCGTTTCCAATCTAAAAGCTTAGATCGAGAAATGTTAATCAAATTTAGTCAAGAATATATTAACTGCGTTCTAAAAAAAATCCGATTATGGTTATGGCATCTCTCTTCATAGTTCGAATTGTGAAAACGTGGCAAATAGAAATATTATGGCAAATGGCTGATAAAGTATCATGCTTTTATTTAAGACATTATGAATCGTGTCCCATACGCTTCTCGTATAGGATTGATTGCATATGCTGTAATATTTGACCGTTCTAAAATTTTCCAAATGTCTAGGGCATTAAGAGGGAAAAAGGGACTAGAACCGGATTTGACTAAAATAATTAAATAACTGTCAAGGACAATCTAAGGTTCGCCAAGGATTGGTCGCTTGTGAGCAGTTGGAAGTATACTAATAGATGGACCATATTGAAATTATTATGAATAGACAAGATTCTATTTAGAATGAGTTGTCATATGGCAAATATGGAAATGTTTCCATATTGGGAGTTGAACGTTAAGAATTTATGTCTAGATTAGAAACTTTTATGCAGGAAGGATGTTCAAAGGAATGTACTTTGAATGTGAGACTTCACATCTATGGGATTGTCGTGTAACAGTCTCCAATAGAGCAATTTTTAATTTCATTGGCCGAGTCTTGGTGACTTTTGTGCCGTGACATTACGAAAGGACTGTTGCATAAAATGTTAGAATTTAACTTATTCTAGTAGTGGCGAGAATTTGTATTCTTACACTAATGATTAGGATTAGGAATTGTGAAATGAGCATCATTGGAAATGTTTTCATTTGATCTATTTCACAAAGTAAGGACCATAGGTAAACATAGTGTGCATGCTTGGTGCATGGGACAACTGTTGTTATAATTCAAGTAAGAAGTTGATTACCTGAAACAACAAATAATGAGTAATCAATATGGTGATTAAATAAAAGGTGTTTTATTTATGCTCAAAAGTTTGGGGCCATATAGAATTAGTATTATTCTTGTGTTTCATTTTGCATGTTTTGACTTCCCGAATAATAAGATTATTCAAACCCTCCACAGTCGCTCGTACTTTGGAAGTAGGTATGAAAGAAGACTGTCATGAATCCATCTGTAGATTGTCTAAAGCGTTTAGACATAGCACAAGTTTGCTACAGAGTTCATGAGTGCTGCTATAGGATTAGAGTATTGGATTAAACCCACGCTCACTTGGATCGCTTCATGGATTTTATCACGAGTGATTGGTGAGACGATAATATCTTATATTCTTAAAACCGAGATGTGTGAGTTGTATTCTGCAAGTCGGTTGCACATTGATAATATGTAAACGCACTAGTAACTTGGTGTTATAAAACATATTGTTGTGTGTGATTTGATGAGTAGGTACAAGCGAGCATTCGAGTCGAAGTTTATCTGTTCCTTTTACCCAAAGTGGGATAAAAGCGATATCTGTGGGCCCCTCGATGATTTAGTGATGACACACTAAGCGCTTGGCCAAGCCAGGACTAAGTTGATGTGTTCAATTGTAGTATATTGTCAGTCTTCATCAATCGGAAATCGGGAAACAAGACATGAACAGAGAGTATGATTAAAATCCATGTCTCAGTTCATACGATATCTAGAATGGAGGAATATATGATCCCTTATCTGAAGGACAGGTTGCTGATAAGATCAGATATGATTGCTAATCGGATTGTACTTGCATTTATAGTTACTAGACTTATCCAAGTGGGAGACTGTTGGATTAGTGTCTAAGCCCGTAACTATATTTGGTAAGTATTTGACCCGGTTGTGCATGGTCCTTTTTGGTTGCCTTCACCAAAGCAACTTGATAGGATGATTTATGAGGAGAGAGGATTAATTATGATTTATTAATATATTATATGAATAATATATTAAAGGAGAAATCATATTGTTTAATTAATATTAGTCAAGAATTAATTAAGAATTAGTTTTGTAGCTAAAAGAGATTAATTAAACTTAGGGGACTAGAATTGTAATTATAAGATAATTGCAATTGGGCTATGGATCACCTTGGAACATAGGTTGGACGAATTCTATGGGAAGCCCATAAGGAATTTGTCCAAGGGGTGTTCTAAAGGGAGTCCATGGGCTGCTTGGAGCCTAAGCAGTCAAATTAGGGTTTCCTTGTTTGATAACCCTAATAGCCTCACTATATAAAGACCCCTATGGCCCCAAAAACGTTATGAACTCTTTTGGAAGAACCCTAGAATGTTTTTGGTGCCTCCTCCCTTTTCTCTTTGTTCATCCTCTTGCTTGTGGTGTTTGTAAGCCATTAAAGGAGTGACACTTGTGACTCTAAGCTCCAAGACAAGAAGATTCAAGCCATTCTTGAAGAGGTAATCATCTAGATCTATTCTTACATGTTAATTTCTAAACTTATATGCTAGATTAGGGTTCTTGAGTCTTGGATGAATTGCATGTACAATAGAGAAACCTAGATCCAAGCATTAGGGTTTGTATGAGCACATAGGATGTTCTTGTGTATAAAACCCATCAAATGTATGTGCTGTTGTTTACGAGTTATAAAGAAAACATAAAAGGTTTAAATGGAAAACTATAGTAATAGAGACAATGTAAAAGGACTAATTATGTAAATTTGATTTTTTTAGATACACAATTAAAACCCCAAGGGTTTAACTAAACGACTTAGTCAACAGTCAACTATGGTGGACAAATATACGAGGATTAGGGGGCGCTGAGCACCGGGCAGCCCCGGTATTCCCTCCGCCACTGCATTTAGGATTCATATGACTATCTTCTGGTCGCTTAAGTATCATCATAAAGTTTGGCCTTCAAGTCTTTCGTATCAGCCGATCATGTCCGTGAGGGAACATGTGTTTTATCCTTGAACAATTACTGAAATCAGTCGATGATAATCAATAGACTTGGTAAATTAATGAAAAATGCTACATGCATTTATTAATCAGCAAATTGTTGGTGATTTTAGTATCATCGGGTTCATTTGAATATAATAGAATTTACATATCACCAATGGATGTCAAAAATTGATTTTATACAAGTTAGGTGGTGCGGAGTGCATACTTGAATAAAACGATTTTGATATCGGTTCGACCAAATGGCGGGGGTCAAGGGGTTGCGCCCCCTTGCGGGGTCCTAGGAGCATCGCCCCTGGCGGGGTCCTGCTCTCATCGATTTATTTCTTTAGGAAAATGTTATGGAAAATCTTATTTTCGGAATGTATTTCTCATAATTATACTTGAAACCGTCATCCCTTATTTATAGGATAAAATCAACATTTAATGTTGAGTGATACTTATCTTTAGTAATAAGAGGAATTCAAATCCTATATAACTAGTTCGTGGGCTCATATTAGGGCCTTGATTTGAGTCTGTTTCATGAAGGAGTATCCCCATAATGTGGATTTCGTGTAACCCAAACATAGGGTCGAAATATCAGATTTAGAAAGTATTCATACGATCAATCAAGAAGATCCAACCTCTCATAGATATCAGAATCCCTTTTCTCCTCCCAAATCCCAACACAAATCAATAAAATGTTGAACCTAACAATACTTGTTACTTCCATAGGAATTGATCTTGTGATGTTTTTAAGTCATAAAGATACTAGTGCAAATCATGCTTCTTCTTAGATCCCATGAAATAAGAAACATTTCATCTCATATTTGTGCCTAACGTTGCTACTCTATTTTTTATTCAACATGCATAATCCATTACTTACAATTTTCACTAACCCTTTATGGCAACAAGTTTTGATCGAAGAACTCTAGGCTTTAAATAAATTTCAAACATGGAAATTGTCCATCTTCTCCAAGAAAGGAAATCATTAGATGTAAGTAGGTACACAAAATTCAAAACCAAGTGTGATAGGTTAGTGATTAGTTTGCAAGGATTTTAATCAAGAATATGTCAGTACGATGAAACAGTTACTATTGTAGCTTGAGTCACCTTAGTTCACAGCCTTGTTGTTGTCGTTGTAAAAAATGAATACTAAATCACAAAGATGTCAAGAATGCCTACTTAGGCGACTTTTTATGAAAAGTCCTACATGAAACTTACTTGATGATTCTCTCATACATAATATCATGTTTTCTACTCTGCAAGGATCCCTTTAGTCTTAAAAATATATACACACTTGGTTTGAAAATTAGGCACAACTGCTCTTGAAATGTCTAAGAGAAAGTTAAGCAATCTCAACCTTTCACCTTAATTTATTTTATGATTTATTAGTTAAATACAAAATTAATCATTTTCTATATGTTGTAGTAACGTTTTATGTATTAAAAGTAATTGGGGCTAGTTGCTGATATTGGGCTACTGGTTTGGGATAAAGAGTAAATGGGCTAAAGATGGTACATGGTTGAAAGATTAAAGGAACTAGAGGACCGAAGATGTCCATATTGGAATGTATTGGAGTAGTTCGCATTTCCTGGAAAGTTGGAAAGGAAGGCATGGACCTAAAGAAGACCAAAAACATCATACGGTTTGTACTCGGGTTATATATATGCTACTGAGAGAGAGAGAGAGAGAGAGAGTCTCATTATTCACACATCTCCCTTCTCTGTATTCTCTATGCTTAGATATTTTTTAGAGTTTCATCTTAATAGTTGATACGTTTTCTAATCTTCATCGATCATATTATACAAGATTACACTCTATAATATTGTTGATATGTTTCTTGTGAGTTCTATCATTTGGTTATGTAGTTATCGCTGTGATTTATATAAACTATTGGATTTCCAAAGTTTTTCATTAATTTTGTTATCTGCTCTTGTTAGTAAAAGTGGTATATAACTTTTGAAATGGTATCAAAGAAAATTTAATTATGGATCTTCTTTTTTAAAATGTTTTTTCTGGTTTGTTTCAACTAAATCAAAGATACGAAAACCTTATTTGTTTTTTGAATATTTGTTGTTTTCAGTTATATCTAAGTCGTTTTTGTATGTTTATGTACAAGTCAATGTGTTTGATTTCTGAAAACGTGTGTTCTTAGTAATCGTTAGTGTACCGGACCATTTATTGACAATATCTGCTTCATTTCTTGTATAGATATAATATCCAGATCGTTTATTATGGATTTCTATTTCACTAAACGTATGTTATTGAATGAGTCTTAGTATACCTGAGAGTATTTTGATTGTATCGAGTATTCATTCCTGAATAAATATGTTTCTATAATTGTTGGTGGTCTCATAACCCGACTGGGATTGAAGTGTTCGTGTAATTTAAAGCCTTTTCGTTAGCACACTATGAGTTTTGTTTTTCTTACTCCTCTTTATTACTAATATTAGAGATCTTAAATGGGGGAATTCTGTAAGTGTTTCTTTCCTACTATGATCTGTAGCATGGGTTCATTGGACATGCGATTGTGTAACGTCCCAAATTTCAAACAAAATTATTCTTTTTAAAACATAGGCAAAACATCCATTTCTCATAAAAGGTAGAAATACTAAATTGTTTAGAATCATTAACCAAGTCATGAAAATCAATGTGTCAACATCTTCATAAATATCAAAAGTCAAAAATATGAATCATCGGCGATGCGTGTGTCGTATAGTCAAGCTATGCCCTTCCCACGATCAACATAACTACTTGAAAAAATTTAAGTTCACAACTGTAAGCATAAAGCTTAGTGAGTTTCTCAAAATACCATATATCAGATTACATACACCATGCATACATACACGACTCACAGTCAACACCTTAGTGGGACAATAGGCTCATGACTCTCATCCTAAAGACCTATTAGACTTTCAGCCAACTCATAGTCAACACCTTAATGGGCCTATAGGCACAAATCCCTCATCCCAAAGACATGTTAGACTTCCAACTATCCTTCCTAGAGGGTCTGAAGGCATACAACCAACTTCCCCTAGGATCAATACATACCAAGAAAATAACTACCCGGTCTACACATAATCGTACTCTAACCGTACTCATCCAAACTATCGTACTGGCATGTAATATCATACAATATTGTAAGAAAACTCACCTGAATCA
This sequence comes from Lactuca virosa, assembly GCF_052849685.1. NCBI lineage: Eukaryota > Viridiplantae > Streptophyta > Magnoliopsida > Asterales > Asteraceae > Lactuca > Lactuca virosa. Next base: position 31,376,863 of record NC_136428.1, read on the forward strand.
AAGCTAAACAATCACGTACTGGTGCACTTAAAAGAATCAGCAATATGAACAACCTAATTAACAATCAGAGGACAAACCTCAGTCTACAACTTAAATCCCCAAAAGTTTACCAAAACTCAACCTAGTAAAAAAGTCAACGGTAAAAGGTTATTGGTCAATGGTGACGCGCCGTGACCAACTAATGGTCGCGTCGTGATCATAAGGCGACAAAACAATCGTGAACTCAGTCCAACACTCATCTATGACCTATCTTTGGTCGTGTCTCACTTCTCGAGGCAGGAGCCTTTTTCAAATCAAGCACTTAATCCCTTTAGATTAAAGCTTAAACTTTTATATATGAATTTCTCAAGGAACTTAATGGATAAAGTCTCCAACTTTAACCAGATCTGTAATACAATCCAACCCAATCTCTAATCTTAACTCATAAATGTCCTAAATTTGACTTGAATCCTCCGCATGGAAAACAAGAAGCCCAAACATGCATTCCTAATTCTCTAAACAAGTCCATAAATCACCCAAGGTTAAGAAAATGGTCTTGGAGTTCTCCAAACTCCAAGAACTTCATAAAAAGGGACCAAAAGAGATCATAATCTCTTCACAAATCTAGATCCAAGTGTGAAACTGAATAAAACATGGAACTTTAAGACTTATAATGCAAATAAAAGGTCTACAAGGTGGAAACTTAATTTGGAAATCACTTCTCCAAGCTCCATAAGCTTTTTTCTTCTTCTTCAAGACTCTCACAAACACACCAAAAAAGCTCTCAAAGGTACAAGGGGAGGCTAGGGTTATGTTCTGGAGATGGAGGTTGGTGCTAAGAGAGAACCCTAAAAGGTAGCACCATTAAATAGGGTCCAAGACCCATACATAGGGTTTTGGGTTATGGTGGATTCGCGTCACGGCCAATATATGGTTGCATCGCTACTTATCGACATGATATGCAACATGACATTCAAAAGTCGTGCCGATCTAAGCCAAAACCCTAATTCTCTATCTTAATTCAAATCGATATGTAAACAACTCATACTTGAAAATTGGTGTTACAAATTTTTTAGTGATTTTATTGGTCTATAAGTCAAGATATTATATGATACTAGTTGTTGTTTAGTTGCAAACAACTGAACCAGATTTACTTCCTCTTTCTCGTATATGCACTTCTTACTTGCTCTAATCATGTAGCACTACGAATATGGGGGAATCATGGTGTACTATTTTAGAGACTGGTTGTTTGATAGTATGTTTGTGCTTAGTTGTTGGTTCATGATATTTCACTATGATTGGTGATGCATTTGGTGCATCTGGTTATGGTAAACCTGAATAAATTAATTCAAATGATCATGTTGTTCTTTTATCTAAAGATTTGCATATTGTTACTATTATTAGTTTTAAACTCCAAGGGACTATCAATTACAAGTCTTAGGTAAGTGCTACTAAGTTAGCACTTAGGTATAGAAACAAGTTGGGTTTCATTTTAGGAACATGTGTTATACCCACTGATAATGAAAACAAGTCTTTACTCTGGGATGGTGCTGATGTAGTTGTTAAGTTTAGGTTGTTAGCTTTTTTTATCTAAAAATATTTTTGCTAGTCATGTTTTGTCTAAGTCATCTATTGAATTTTATACAGATTCAAAAGAAACATATGAAAATTTAATATTCGACCATCCCAATGGAACAAATCATCACACGACGAGTAGTAACTTGCATCTTAAGAATGTTGTTGATGTTACTGATTTAAATTTAAAATTCGGCCATCCCAATGGTTCATCTGCTTCCATTACCGAAGATTGGTAATCTACCTTTGTCCAAATCTATTACTCTGTTTGATGTCCTCGTTTTTTCAGAGTTCAATGTAAATCTTTTATCTTTTCATAAAGTTGTTAAAGGAAATAAAATAACGGTTGTTTTTAATGAAAATAAGTCACTTTCACGATTTACAAGAAAAATAATAGTGGGGGAATGTTAATCAACTAGGGGTTTATATTACATTAAACAAGGTAATGATCATAATGTAAAACACAATTTTTCTTGTAATCATAAGTGTTGTATGTCAAAATCAATCTAGCATAGTAAGTTAGGTCATCCCCCTGATATCGATCAAGCTGTGTTACAATGTTCGTTAGACTTTAGATCTAAGTCTGTACCTCCTTGTGATGTGTGTCATAACACAATTCAATCTAAATATCCTATTACTTTGAGTGAACACAAAGTTTATGATTTAGGTGAATGGATACACCTTGATGTATCGGGTCCTTATAGGGTGCTATCAGTTGAAAAGTCAGATTATTTTTAACTATTGGTGATGATGTTACTAGATCAATTTAGATTTTTTTTGCTAAAAGGTAAATAAGATGTTTTTGATAAATTTGAATTGTTTTATAACTTTTTGCTTAATCAGTTTGATAAACTGATCAAAACAGTTAGGTTTGATAATGGTACTGAATTTGATAATTATACATTTTCATTTTTTTTTCAAAAATGGGAATTATACCTCAAACTACCTGTGTATATACTCCTCAGTAGAACGGTATTGTTGAAAGGAAACATAGACATCTTCTTAATGTTGCTTGGTCATTATTATTTCAAAGTGGGTTACCTTTAAGATATTGGGGTGATACTATTCTTAGTATTGCTTATTGATAAATCACACCCTTTCATTTATTATAAAAGGAAAGAATCCATTTGGAATGATATACATGAGAGTAATGGCTTTAAATAATTTACGTGTTTGTGGATGTCTTTGTTTTTCTACCAAACTCAATGTTCATGATAAGTTTGAGTCAAGAGCTGAAAAATGTGTGTTTATTGGATAATCCAGTTTTAAAAAAGGTTATAAGTTTTTTTGAAAGGGTTATACGTTCCTGAGTTTAAAAACGTTTATAAGTTACCGAGTTAAAAAAAAACTATGTTTTTTCTCTGGGGATGTTAAATCCTATTCGCATGTTTTTTCCTTTCAAAATGTCTAGCTCACGTGATACTTTGGGTCAAAGTCAACATTTGCATTATTTGATCGAATTTCCTATAACGAAAGTTATGTTTTAACTTCCTGTTATGTGAGGGGTTGTGATTCTAATAACAAAATTGTTAACTCTAAACCTGGTAGTCCTATATGTAGATCGAATTCACCTGTATGACTTCTCTCAGAGTCATGGTGATACTGGCTCATTTCATAGCATAATTTATGAGATGGAGAATCTGTTTGAAGGTTATGATCACTTGAATTTTCATGGAAGCATGATTAGATCAAATAGTGTTGAACCTAGTCATCATATAACTAAGGAAAACCGATTAAATGATTATGGACCTAATATTTTTGGCATTAGTAGTGATCATCCGATACCAATTGTTGGGTTTGTATTCAAAAATTAGTTTCTAAAACACAAGATTAGCAACGAAAGCATTTAAAATTTGAATAACATAAACTAGTTTTACTCCCACCAATGGATATACTTGCAAAGTTTGGAAAGAAAATAACAACCATAGAGGAAAAATATTAACAAACTTTGTAGTACTTTGATCCCTCAAGGAGAGGCTTGAAAGTTGATGAAGAAGGCAACGATCTAATGTAGAATCTCTCTATGTGTATCAAACAAAAAGTCACCAAACAACTTTAAGATGCTAGTCTTCACTTTTAGTTAGTTCTTCTTAAGCATTAAAGACTAATAACAAATTAGCCTTAAAAGGAGAAGCAACTAAAGCACTCACAAGCTCACAACAATTGCAAGAGAGAGAGAGGAGAGAGGGTATATGAATGATCTTGGTTTTAAGGTGAAAAAATGAATAAAAAGTGAACTTTTTCAAGCCTTAACACTTCCTTTTATACTACACATACATATGGAAGACCATGCTTTCATTAAATGAGAAAGATGTCACGCAAGTAACATGCTATGTGTAAGAACTAGTAAAAACACTCAACCAACCCATACCTTGGAAAATATGGATAATTATAAGAGAGAAAAGGGAGAAGATGTGTCAAACACTCTATTTTATTATTTAAATGGTACACTAATTTAACTAATGGACTTCTATAGGTTCAAATTAATGTACACAACCTTTTAATCATACTATATGATTATATAACTAGTTATTCTCTTTAGTTTTATTATTTTCTTAAAACAATAATTCCTCAGTTAAATACAAGTGTTGATGGTATTTATTAATAATCATATTACTTAATAAATAATCAATTAGTGTTTACTTGTTTTAAGGTGTGACCTTATATGATCATATGTTATTAGAAAATATTAAGGGTGTGTGCAGTGGGGTTTGGTGCGGTCTAGAGTCAAAATCGCAAACCACGCCCCATGTGCAGTTTGAGATTATTGAAAATTGCAAACCGCACCATGAAGGTTCTAAACCGCATTATGCGGTGCAGGTGGTTTGAGTGCGGTTCGATGAATAACCAAAAATATTGTGTATCTTCATTTAACATATATTATACTAAGTTTAATTATTTTTCTTAATATATTAAAATATAAATTATCTATAGTAGTAAAAAAATAACTAAAAACATTATCCAAAACAACATCAATCGATATCAAACGCCATTAACAGTTTTATAGAATTGATATAGACAGTGGTGAACGTCTAGCAACATTTCATAATGATTCTTGATCATAAAGATCTTTCAATCTCCCAGTTGCACAAGTGTCATTATGAATTGATATAGACAACGTTGAACGTCTAAAAAACATTTCATTGTCCTTAATAACATACGATGAAGTGCCATTCAACAACATCCAATTCCTAAAAGCTCAAAGCTACAATTGATGCAGAAGGTAAGTGATTAGTTATCCCTTTGTCACAGACATCATGTTGAACATGAGATACGGATCTCAGTCAATCTAATTAAGTGTTCAAATTTTGGTAAGACTGCTTAGATGTCTAACTCTCAACACATAAGAGGAACATAACCCATCTTGACTACATACGCATCTTGCACGGTTCATATTTGAAGGGTCCATGTTATGGTTTGGGCTAGACTTTGGATGTATATGTCATTTAGTATTGTAATAGAAGTATTTTGGTATGTTTATGGCCAAGAGTATGTTTACGGTCGTAAACATGTTTACGGCTATGACCATGTTTACGGCCATGACTAGTTTATGGTTAGGTCTTCCTTCCTATATATAGGACCAGTCTGTGTCAGTTAGTTGTTGTTGATTCATAGCAGTTTGCGGCCAGTCAGAGTTGTACCAGACGTTTCCTTAATACAAACGTGTGCAAGCTTTGATTCATCATTCTTCTACTCAATTCTCTTCTTGTTTGATTATTAGATTGCTTGATCACTAGTTAAGATCCTGTTTCTAGGACCTTACAATTGGTATCAAAGCAAGTCTAGTGTCAAAACATCTTTCAATCACGTTTTCGGTCAGAGGAGTTCATTTTCATCGTTTTTCAAGACTGCATTTGGTGTTTTCGTGAAATAAGGGGATTAGATCTGCTTGCAATTCAAGTTTTCAACAAATTCTGGGTGTTTACGGTCAACAGTTTACGACCGTAAACAGTCAATCTTCATTGACCGTAAACAGTCAATCTCCTTCAACCGTAAACTCAACCGTGAACCTTCAACCGTAAACTCAACCGTGAACCTCCAACCGTAAACTTCAAGCTGTGAAAGTTGACCGTAAACTCGTGTTTACGGCCGTAATCCCTTGACCTCAAACTATCTTTTTGGTATTTTAGTCATTATCAATTAAAAAAAATATATAAAAAAATGGATTCTCAAGGTCAAGCACATCATCATGAATTGGATTCCATCATGGGAACAACCACTCGCATTCCCCGACTGTTGTCCGCAGAAGGGTTCCCAGAATGGAAGTACAGAATCAAGAAATACATCAAATGAAAGATTTCAAGGTTTGGAGAAGTATTTTAAGGGGACCAGTTCGTATCACTACAACACTCGAAGATGAAAGAGTTGTTGAGAAAAAGATTGAACACTACACCGATGAAGATTTCGAAAAGATTAAAGAGCAAGAAAGAGCACTGGCTACTCTCACAATGACACTATCTCCTAAGATTGCATAAGGATTTAGAGAATACACTTCAGCAAAGGCTTTGTGGGAAGCTTTGATTGAAGTTTGTGAGGGTAATGAAGATATGAAACAGAGTCGCCAAGACATGTTGAGGCAAAAATTTAATATGTTTAATTATGTTCATGGAGAAACTCTAGAAGCCCAGTTGCAGCGCTTTACCACACTTACCACTGAAATGAGTTCAGCCTGGGTTTATGTGACTAAGTATGAGATAAAGAAGAAGTTGCTGAATTCACATCCGAAGACATGGGATATGAACGTGGCGGTCATTAAAAAGACGAAAGATCTTAATCGTATCAGTCTTGCTGAAACTATGGCAATCATCAAAGCCTGTGATCTTGATGATAAGCAAAGAGAAATCAATCACGTGAATTCCTATTCGACTGTAAATCTTGGGATTTCTTCAAATAATGCCTTTTCATCTTTTACCTCTCCAAGTCAAACTTTTGCCATTCAACAGCCTCAGAATCAAACATTTATCACTCCATCAACCACATCATATGTTGCTTCAACATTTGTCTCCCATCCACATGTTGCTCCAGTATCTGTTTCTCATCAACAAAGTCAATCTTTTGTTGTTCCTCAAGCTGTTTCTTTCTCAAGTGCATCAGCTATGGCTCCAGCTCCCCATTCCAAAGAAACTGATGAGAACTTAGCTCTTGCTACTGGACTCGTAAATTGTTACAATGCCTTTGTAGCTGGAGAGCTCCCACCTCAACTCTCATTTGCTGACTTGGATCAAATTCATCCAGAGGATGTGGAGGAAATGGACATCACTTGGCAAATTGTTATGGCTGTGTTCAGGGCTAAGCAATTTGCTAAGAAAACAGGAAAGAACAACTGGGGAATGAATGCGGATAAGAAAGTAGGGTTTAACAAGGGAAAGTTGCGCTGCTACAACTGCCACGAGCCGGGTCATTTTGCTCGTGAGTGTCCCAAACCAGATAGAAGAGTAAACAGTGATCGAACAATGGTTCCAGTGGGCAATAATCGTGAAAGTGCTGCTATCAATAGTGAAACTGCTAATCTGGCAGTAGTTGCTCAGTCTTTTGGTTGGGAGGATCAGATTCAGGCACTGAATATTTCAGGACCTGAAAATGCTCATCTCGTCCAAATTCATGATGTTGCTGAAGAAGAAGCTGAAACAGACCCAGAATCAGAAATAATGGCACTCCAATTTGCATTTATGGTTCAAACCATGCCGGAGCCTGCAAAATCGGAGGTTAGTGAAACTGTCTGTTCTCACTATTGTATTAAGACTGTCAAATTCTTACGTGATCAAATTGAATTGATTAAAAGAGAAAATAAAGATTTAAAATATGAGAGATATAATATTAGGAAAGAACAAAAGCCATTAAAAGAAAAATTAGAGGCCAAAACAAAGGATTTCAGGAAATTGCAAGAAGATTACAGCACCAAGTGTGTAAATTATGATCACATTAAAGACAAACTTGCTGCTGTAACTGCAGAACTTGACACATTGAAAACTCGTTTTCAAAATGCTGATTTTAATTTAAAAAAATTCGATGTGTCAAGTGAGAAGGTTGCAACTATTATTGAAAAACAATTGAAATGGAAGGATAATAAACAAGCAGGAATATGATATGAGAGTGTCCCCCCTCCATTTAATCATTCCTATTATGTTACTCCTTTAACAAAAGAAGAGATCGACAGAGAACCTTATATGGTTTATGGCAAACCTGCTGCTGAACAGGCTACAGGACCTAGTGTTAGGGTTTTGGATACTAACATTTCTACTTCAAATGCAGATGTGTCAGTAAACCAAGGAAAGCAAGAGGATGAGAAGTTTGATTCTAATAATTTAGTGTCTAAGTTTGGTGTACATGTTTGTGATGAGTTTGTGTCTGATGTTAAACCTGATGTTTCTAATTGTGAGAAAATGATGTCAAACTTAAATGCTTCTGATGTGTCTGATGTTGTTTTTGTAAAATCTATTGTATCTGGTGCTAACACATCTATTTCACCAAGCACACAACCTGGTTCACCCTCATCTTTCACACAATCTGATTCTTGCTCATGTTCTTGTGGGAAAAGTAAGGATGTCAGCAAAGAAAGTAAATCAGATAAAGGCAGTACCAGTTACAATAATAATAAGCAAATTTGTTTTAACTGTGGTACTGCCGGTCAAATCGCTAGGAATTGTCCTAATAGGGCATTTGTGCATTTTTTGTCTCAAAGACAAGAGAACGAGTCTCGAGGAAGGTCTTTAAGTAGAAAGTCTTCGAGATCTCGTCCTCGAGATGATGATTGGAGGGCTAATAAAAAAAAGAAAAAGGAAGTTTTTCAAAAGAACAAATAGGTTTTCAATAACAAAGTCATAAACAGTTTGCCAAAATCGAACTCGGCTAAGCCAAGGTCGGTTTCGTCAAAGAGTGAATCTGGATTTTCAACCACTTCTGGTAGAAAATCCAAATGCTCAAAGCAAACTAAAAAGAAATGTGTTTCAAAATCACCCGTGAATGTTAAGAAACCTAAATGCCAGTAGGTGCCCAAACTATCTTCCAACCAATCATCATCATCCTCTGACAAAGTTTTACATGATGACACAAAATCAAAAGGATTAAAAGATAAATCTGTGATCGTAAAGGGTCCACCCAGGAAAGAAATGCCCTGGGTCCCCAAATCTAAATGATCCCGCTCATTTTGCAGGGACAGTTGCGGAGGAATGTCGTCAGACCATGGTATGTCGACAGCGGCTGCTCCCGGCATATGACAGGAGATATTTCTCAATTGAACGACATTCAGACGTTTAACGGGGGATTTGTTTCCTTTGCGGGTGCTGAAGGCGGAAAAATCACACAGAGAGGAACTGTAACAAACGGAGTGCTGAGTTTCGAGAACGTCAACTATGCTCCCGAGTTAAAGCACAACTTGTTAAGCGTTTCTCAGATCTGCGACAAGGGTTATTCAACGCATTTTACTGATAAAGAGTGTCTAATCTTAAAGCCAGGCATTGTCATACCGGATGAGTGGATTCTTGTCAAATCAAAGCGAGATGGAAATGCTTACATTATAGACATCAATAACAACATACCTGAGCAATTCACCTGCCTCTTTTCAAAAGTCTCAGAACAAAACGCTATGTTGTGGCATCGACGACTCGGCCATGCTAACGCTAATAATCTGAATCGTCTTGCTAAAAACGAAATGGTGCGTGGCCTGCCTGTCAGAGACTTTATTACATTTGAAAAATATGTGTCATGTGCACAAGGAAAGCATCACAGAAAACCACACCTGCCAAAGCAAATCAACTCAATCAGCCAGGTGCTCCAATTGTTGCATATGGATTTATTTGGTACAGTCAATGTCCTAAGCATAAATAGAAACTCATACTGTCTAGTTGTGATTGATGACTTCTCTCGTTTCACGTGGGTTTTCTTCTTGAACAAGAAAGCTGGGGTATCTGATCTGATCAAGAAATTCATTGTAATGATTGAGAACCAAACAAATAACCGGGTGAAGGCGCTTATAACTGATAATGGAACAGAATTCAAGAATGCAGTTCTTGATCATTTTTGCGCAGAAAAGGGAATTGTGCGTCAATACAGTTCAGTTCGCACGCCTCAGCAAAATGGTGTTGCTGAACGAAGAAATCGAACGTTGCAAGACGTTGCAAGGACGATGTTGTGTGACTCAAAGTTACCAGTTTTCTTTTGGGCTGAGGTGATTAACACTGCTTGTTATGTTCAGAATCATGTTTTAATCAACAAAGCCCAAATGAAGACTCCGTAAGAAATTCTATACGGTCACAAGCCATCTGTCAGTCATTTCCGTGTATTTGGCTGCCCTTGTACTCTTCTTCACCTGGAGTCCAACTCGAAGTTTAATGCCAAAGCTGATGACTGCTATTTTGTGGGGTATGCTGCTCGCACCGCATACAGGGTTTACAACAAAAGAACAAAGAAAATTGTAGAATCCTTTGATGTGCGTTGGCTGGAGGAGAATGAAACAGATGCTAGAGTGGGTCTTGATTGGCTGTTTGATTACACATCTTTGTTCAAATCGTTCAATATGTGTTCAGATAGGGTATCTGGTTCTACTTCTGGTTCGAATATTGTACCTGAAGATGAAGACGAATAAGTTGTTTACAGACCGCCGATTATTTCTTCTGCAATTCCCTCAGTGGAGTCATCTGTTCCAATTCCTAGTCCATAATCTCCTAGTCAACAACAAATTCCAGATGCTGAAGCCACTCCTCTTACCCCTGATGAAAGAGAGTTCATGTCACGAGATGCTTCCGCTGTTACTCAAACTTTTATGGAACTTCTCTTTCCTGAGCAAATTGCAAATGAGTTTGTGGCAGATCCGACTAATGAGGCTGATCCTTCTGATGTGGATCCTTTGGCAAATGATAGAGTTATTAATATTCACAATCTTCCTGTTTCACTTAATGACATCATCCAGGAGATACCTTCACGTATTCAACGCGATCATCCGATCGAGAATGTCATTGACCAGCTGGGTGACAGTGTTAAAATGAGAAGCTAGAGTGGAGATGTCAATACATGTCTCTATTCTTGCTTTATCTCTCAAATAGAGCCAAAGAACGTTGAAATGGCTTTGAATGAGCCCAGCTGGGTAGATGCTATGCATGAAGAGCTAAACCAATTTGAAAAACTTGGGGGTTGGAAGCTGGTTGAACTTCCTAAAGGCAAAAAGTCTCTTGACACTCGATGGGTATACCGCAATAAGCAAGACAATTCCGGAGTCATAGTGCGTAATAAAGCAAGATTGGTGGTTCGTGGGTTTAGACAAATCGAGGGTCTTGACTACACTGAGGTTTATGCTCCGGTGGCTCGCTTGGAGGCTATCCGTATCTTCCTTGCATACGCTTCTTACATGAACTTCACTGTTTATCAGATGGATGTCAAGACAACTTTCTTGTATGGAAAAGTGAAGGAAGAAATCTACGTTGATCAACCCCCTGGGTTTGTTAACTCAAAGCTTCCCAATCATGTCTACAAGTTGGACAAGGCGTTGTATGGGTTACATCAAGCTCCTCGAGTGTGGTATGCAACTCTAACAAATCACTTGCTCGAACATGGATATTCTCGCGACACTATCGATCAAACTTTGTTCATCAAGCATGTGGGTAATGATCAGATTCTAGTCCAGATCTACGTTGACGACATTATCTTCGGGTCTACAAGTCTACAGCTTTGCAAAGAGTTCGAAGGCGTGATGAAAAAGAGGTTCGAGATGAGCTCGTTAGGCGAGATGACCATGTTTTTGGGGCTTCAGGTCCAACAAAGATCAACCGGAATCCTGATTCATCAAGCAAAATATGTGGTCGATATACTTGAGAAGTGCGGGTTTCAAGACGCAAAACCTCCCTTGACGCCAATGGCCGAGAGACCCCTCCTGACTCCAGATACTGATGGCGAATCCGTAGATCAAACTCATTACAAATCAATGATCGGTTCGTTGATATATCTAACTGCAAGCCGACCGGACATCATGTTTGTAGTTTGTCAATGCGCACGTTATCAGGCTAATCCTAAACTTTCACATCTTATTGCTGTCAAAAGAATTTTTCGGTACCTCAAAGCCACCCCAAAATTGGGTCTTTGGTATCCGAAAAATTCTTAATTTGATTTATATGCATTTGTGACAGTAATTATGGAGGCTGTGAGCTTGACAGGAAATCTACATCAGGAGGGTGTCAGTTCCTTGGAGACAGGCTGGTGTCGTGGCAGTGCAAGAAACAGCACATCGTCTCAACCTCAACAACAGAAGCGGAATATGTTGCTGCCTTTGCATGTTGTTCTCAAGTTATATGGATCCAACATCAGCTGTTGGATTATGGTTTGAACTATCTAGAAACCCCTATATTCTGTGATAATGAGGCTGCAATTCAGATTGCTAAAAATCCTGTCCAGCACTCGAAAACCAAGCACATTGACATCAAAATTCATTTCATCAGAGATTGTTATGAGCGTTCGCTCATTCGGCTGGAACAGGTTCCCACTGCTAATAATGTGGCGGATCTGTTACAAAGCCGTTCAATAAAGCTCGATTCGATGTGCTTGTGAGCTTTTTGAAAATGCTTCGTTTTGAGGACTATTTTTTTTAGGTTAGTTTAAATTTGCGCATTTTTATTTCATTCTCACCCATGCACAAATTTAGGGGGAGAAATAATCAAAAACCAAACAAAAAAATTAAAAACTTAAAAAAATCCAAAAAATAGTGTTATTTATGTATTATTTTTTTTCAGAAAATTTTTCCAAAAATCCAAAAACATTAAAAATCAGAAAATCCAAAAATATATTGTTAATGGAATGTGTTTGCAGGTGATGTGTGGGAAGTGATATAATCAAGTGATAACGGACAGCCTGAATCTGTGTAAGGTGGCAAAGTTGAATTGTCTGTGCTCTGTGTTCGATGCGCGGGTAGGCGCGAAGGGTTTTTAAATGGACTTGACTAGGATCAGATGAACTTTAGGATTTTTAAGACTTGACAAATCTTAACCTAGATAGTTCTATTTAGCCTGACAATACGACGCTTGGGTAGGTTGAGTAGAGAGATATACATGGGAATCTGCGGATACATTAAATGATCTGTATCTAGAACTGTGGATTAACTTTTCCTCGATGTGCGGACTTTGTCCTTAATTCCGGTATTGACGGGGCGACTGGGGAATTCCGATAAATTAGGTTTGTAGAAAGTTATTTTCTTTCTTTCTTACTGTCAGTCATATGTTACCTCCTCTGTGTGATCGAAAGATCCGACCTGGACTGTAACATATGCAATTCTGTCTCTCTGCATCTTCTTCTATGCTATTCTTTCTACCTGTTAGCCACATGCTGTCTCCTTTGCGTGATTAACAATCCGACCTGGTAAACAGCATATGCAACATTCTACTTCTCATTCCATCTAAACTCTAGTTAGTCATATGTTTCACTCTCTGCGTGATTGGAAGAGATCCGACCTGAGTGTACAACATATTCATTCTAAATCTGACTTCTTCCTTAATAATTGTCTGCTCATCTGAAGTAAGGAGTATTATGGAAGTCCTTGATTATTGGGGCATATCAGGAAGCGGGAAACACGTTGTAGTACAACTAAAATTGAACACTTATAGGTTGTCTGTAGATTTCGCTGCTCAATTTAGGTGGACAACAATATTCTTGGTCGTCGTCAGCTGAATGGTCTTTTAGGAAATTTATCTAAGTTCATAGGATCTAATGTCTTGTCAGTTATAGTTTATCCTTAAATTTGTCACAACCTTTCGTGTTTAAGTGGACCACAATACCGGCGATCGACCAGACATAGACATGAAGGTAGAAGTACCAACAAGCGGAGTAAGACTGTCTAAAAACATTTATCCCAATATCACAAAATCTTATCAGCGTTTGTTAAAGTGAAAGTAGTTTAAAATTTCTGTTATTTTTTTTAAATTTCTGCATTTTATTTTTCTTTTTAATAATTTTTATTTTTTTTAATTTTTATTTTTACTTTTACATAAAAATTTTAGTTTAGTTTTAGAAATTAGTTTTATTTTTTATTTAATTTTTATTGTTATTTTTGTCCTCAAAATGTTTTATTTTTTATAAAGGTTTTTCGGTATTGGACTTTATCATTGTGGATTGCGGCCCATAAAATTTTTGGTCCAGGTATATAAAGGAATGGAGTCAGCCGAAAACCCTCTATTCCTCATTTTCTTCTTCCTGGCCGCAAACTCTCCCGTTTCTCTCTCTCTCTCTAAATTTTTTTGTGAGTTTTGGTGAAATTGATCCGATAACTTCAAAGGTATGCCATTTCCGACCACAGATATGCAAATCTTGCATCAAACCGACATGATTTCAAGCCTTAATCGAAGAAAAACTAACTCTCGGCGTTTACGGCCAAGGCTGTTTACGCCCAAGGCTGTTTACAGCCAAATTTTAAATGTTTGAATATGTTGTTTTCTCATTTGGCTTGTTTGATTGCAGATTCAAATGGCAGAGCTCAAGTTTACTGACAGTCACAACCTGACTATCATCCTGGCTGATCCTCCGGCTGCTCACGGAGAATTCAAGTCTATGATGCATGGATTGCGAGAGTGTTGCTTGTCTACGGCGTTGACTGTCAATCCAGACATTTATCAAGGATTGATTAAGGATTTCTGGAAGTCTGCATCGGTAAAGAAAGGAAGTGATGGAGCTGTTTGTGTTGAGGCTTCTGTCAACAACTGAAAAATCATCATCAATGAGCAGTTCATCAGAAGTACGCTCAAAATTGACGATCAATCAACCTCCTCCTCTGAGATTGAGATTTCCCATGTTGAAGAGTTTCTTGCTAAAATGGGATATGAAGGTGTCTTCCCTCCAACCATAAAGAAGTTACTGCCACCGTTCTGGAGATTTTTAGCTCATGTCTTCGTGAGCTGCATTTCCGGAAGAAAATCTGGCGCATATGAGATATCTCTAAGAAACACTGGTGCCATCATCGCTCTGGCTGCGAGACTAAATTTCAACTTATCGATGTTCATTCTCGAAGAACTGATTACAAACATCAAAGGAAAAACTAGGGATAAGTTCTAGTTGTACCCTAGGTTCATTCAAGTATTCATTGATGAACAATTTCCAGAAATGGCTAAAGATGGAGAAATTCTTGACATGAAGTCTTTAGGGCCTCACACCGTCGGATTGATAAAGCAAAACCGAAAGGGAAAAATAACTTTTCAAGGAAAGTTCCCCTTGATGAAGTTTGGCTTATTTGCCGACTCAAATGAGGCATCTGAGTCTCATGTTTCCTCTGATCGAGTGACCTCTGAAGATGACATTTTTTCTGAAGACGACGTCATTCTAGTTTCTGATCACGAAGATGATGATGCTACTCCTGCTGCTATGGTAGCTGAAGAACATGATCTACACTCTGTGAATGTCGAGAGTGATTTTAACAAGGGAACTTCTGAGGATGCGACAGAGAATGATGAAAATGATTCATTTGAAGACTTGGATCTTTCGGGCTATGACAAAGATGATATTTACTTTGAATCTCGGAGTACATGCAAACCTTTTGTCAAATGAGGATCTTGACTCTTTCTTTGACACTATCCATGATGTTGCTCATACAGCAACGGAGATAAGGGAGTCACAAGACGTTCTTGAAGCTACGCCTCCCTCTCCAACTCAACTGGCTGAAACCTCAACTCCTATGGAGACATCTTCAGAGATTCCTCCCTCTGAGAATGTCATTCCTACCATTGAGCCAGTAGTAAGTGAACCTCTGACAACTCAGACCTCCTCGCCTTCATTGAAGAGGAGAAGACTTTATCCTAGACCAAGTGTATTCGTGCCTGATCTATCTCATGGCCTGTCAACTCCACCAATTACTACTTCCGTTGCTACTTCACCTATTCCATCCAATGAAGGTCCGAGCACATTTTATGAAGCTGGTGGTTCGTCTGTTCCTTCAGGATTCTCTCCTCTTAGGCCTTATCACGACATTGATTCTGAGAAACTTGCTCTATATTTGGCCCATGAACAAAGCTCAATGCCTTCCTCCCGAGCTAAGAGACTATTTATTGAGGAAGGCCACTCAAAAGAGGATGATCCCACCATAACTGGACTTCAAAAGGAAATCAGTGTGCTTAATCAGAAGAATATTGAGCTTGATATCTGGGTGGCTGATCTTGAAGCTGAAAAGGCCCAACTCAAAATTCAGATTGCAGATCTTGAGGCGGATAAATCTTTAAAAACTCAACAAATTTCTTATCTGCAAACTCATATGGGAAAGTTGACTGCATGTTACTTTGATTTGAAGGAGAAGCTGACAGAGGAACTTGGCGACAAGTTCAATTCATCTGTTCGACATCTCAATGCTGGCCAGCCTTCTTCTCAACAAGTTGAAGACCTCCCTGTTGACCCGCCTGCTCAAAGAAGAACTACGATTGTCGATCGATTCGATAAGGAACCAGCTCAAGCACCAAGCGTTGTTGCACTCAAACGTACCAAGTTAGCAGCTTCTGACAAGAAAAAGCAACTTCTCTTCAAGAAATCTTCTGATCAAAATGCTCCTGGAAATAAACCCACTATCACCGTCACTGATCTTGAACAGAAGAAATTTGGTCACAAGTATGGTGACAGAACGGGAATTATGTCATGGGGATTCCATGACAGGCTCAACATGTGGATCGTAAAGTGCAAAAGCAAAAATGTGGAGTACTACAAAGATTTCCATGATTTCCATTCATGGACAAGAGTTGATCTCTCAGAATTATCCAGTGCTCCTTTTTCAAATCCATCAGGTGATCCAAAGGCTTCACATTTCAAGCTATTCTTGGAGGATCAAGTAAAGAAGGGATTCCCTGGCATGAAGACTGCTGAGTCTTTCATCAAAAGCTTCCCTAAAGTGTTGGATCCCAAGACCAACAAGCCCTTTCAGACTGTCATGTGGCCGCCAACAAATCAAGTCAGACAAGTTCCAGTGCTGTAGACCTTCAGTGATGGATCTCTCGCAAACATGCTTACTGGGTCTATGATGAAACTACTGCGTCTGCTGTCATCACGTTCGAAGATGGTTGTTTTCGCTTGTACGATAAACAAGACCTACTTCAATTTGGGAAGTGGGATATTCATCATCTGGCCCTACATCAGATCAAGGTTGCTGAAGATATTTTCGAGCCTGCTGCGAAAGAGTACACAGCAATGGTTGCCGAGATTATTGCTAAGGGGATGTGGCAAGGGGAATGGGAGGGTCCGATGTTCTTGTAATTGAGAGAGACTGAGTTACAGCTAGCCCCAAACCAAGGGGGAGATTGAAGGGTCCATGTTATGGTTTGGGCTAGGCTTTGGATGTATAGGTCATTTAGTATTGTAATAGAAGTATTTTGGTATGTTTACGGCCAAGAGTATGTTTACGGCCGTAAACATGTTTACGGCTATGACCATGTTTACGACCATGACTAGTTTAGTTAGTTGTTGTTGATTCATAGCAGTTTGCGACCAGTCAGAGTTATACCAAATGTTTCCTTAATACAAACGTGTGTAAGCTTTGATTCATCATTCTTCTACTCAATTCTCTTCTTGTTTGATTGTTATATTGCTTGATCACTAGTTAAAATCCTGTTTCTAGGACCTTACAATATTATACATAATAATAGCCTTTATAACTGTTTTTTAAAGAACAACATTTGACTAAATTAAAGCACAACATTCCCCATACTTAAGTCCCAAATATGTATTTTCATTTTAAGGATACAAAGATGTTACCTTTATCAAGTATCATTCATGATAGCGATCCATGAAGTGATCTTGAATGGGTCATATCCAATACTTGTTCTCTAGCAAGTACCTATGAACATGGTTACAACCTTTTTGAATCAATCCAATTCATATTAGTCTTACTTCATTATTATCCCCACAATAATGACTGAATATGGATAGTAGAGTGACTAAATTACTCAAGGATTAAACATGTTAATAGAGAACACAACAAGTATTTAATGAAAAGATCATATTCCAAATATATCACAATCATTACATGTAACACTCTGTTTCTAGTAGTTTCATAATTCGGGATCGTGACCCGAAGATCAAGTATCATAAGGCTTCGAGCCTTGGGGAAATAAAGGTTTAGACCCATTTGGATGTGGTTAATGTAGGTTATGGGAACCAAGAGTTCGGTTTGTGCTTTAGAGCCTAAGGGTATAATGGTAAAAGTGATGGTTTGGGCCTTTCATGAATTAAGGATTTTAGTTTGAGATATTTTTATTAATAAGTAATTAGATAGGGTTGTAGAGCTCCTCAATACCTTTCCATGGATATAAAGATTGTCAAAAACGGAGTTGGAACGAAGAAGTTATGACCGTTTTGGGCTAAGCCGAGTACGTTGGGCGTACTAGGCTGGGAGGATCGCAGAGTGTTATCCAATACGTTGGGCGTACCTGGAGTACGTTGGGCATACTCCAGTCATATGTAAACCCTAATTTAGGGTATTGGACCCTATTTAAAGACCTTAACTCATTTCCAACCCTCCTTATCTTTAGCCTCCATCCCCTCTAACCCTAAATTCGAAACCCTAGCCCCCATTTGAAAGGATTTCTAGTCTTGGAGGGATTTTGGTGGATTTTTGGTGCATTTGGAAGAAGAAGAACACCTTGGAGAAGTGTTGGTTGTCTTGGAGCTTGTAGGTCCAGGCCTTGTTCATCTTAATCTAGCTTCTGGAGGCATAAAGTTTGAATCTTGATGATGCATTTGATAGATCTAGCTAGTCTTGGGTATTATGAGCTTTTGGTCACTTTAGTGCATAAAGTTTAGATCATGAAAGTTTGTGACCTTGTTATTGATAAAGTTGGAAACTTTATCCATCTAAACATCATATTGATTCAGATCTAGAGGTTTAAGGCCTGGACTTAATGGATTAAGTCAGAAAAGATGCACTTTTGGTCCCTTTGAGACTTAAAGACTAGATCTTGGTTGGTTGGACCGTTCTTTATCCATTATGGAGTTATAAGGAACCATAAAAATGTAATATTGGACCTTATTTTCCTTCCATGTATGAGCTAGGATGTCTTAAAGAGTTGAGAAGTTAGGATTTTTGGTATTGAATGCAAGACCATAAAGTTGGAAACTTTATGGTTAAGGACATCATTTGAGGTCTAGATCTTGAATTTGGACGAAAGAGCTTAATGGATTAAGCTCTTAAAAGAAGGAAATGATGGATGAACATATGATGGGCGTACGCTATGGTACGTAGGGCTACGAGGTCAACACCCCGTTTTTGGTCAAGGCTTGAGTACGCTGGGCGTACTCAGCTGAGTTGACTCGGTTGACTTTTTGACTTTTCGATATTGACCTATTTTTGACCAATTTGAATTAGGGGTATTTTGGGTATTTTGATTATAAGTTAAGTTTGGTCATGTTCCAACGAATAGGTGACCGGTAGAGCTGATATTCAGAGCAGTGTCCTTTTCAGTGATTTTTCAGACTGAGAGGTGAGTCTCCTCACAGTGTTTGGCCGGTCGAAGGCACCAATGCTGGCTCATGGATTATTGTTATTTGTATGCTGGTTGTGTGTATGACTCTTTCATGTGTTGTATGTGTTTGTATTCATATCGGGCGGGGTCTGATGCTAGGCGGGGCCTAATGAGTGTGTTGGGTGGGGCCTATCGCATGTTACTGATAGATCTGTACCGGGCAGGGCCCGATGAATATTGGGCCGGGCCCGATGCCAGGAGGGGCCCATGTATGTATGTATGGTAGGTGGTATTTTGGGGAACTCACTAAGCTTTGTTCTTATGCTTTATGTTTATGGTTTCAGGTACTTCCGGTTCGAAAGGGAATGACCCTACTTGATCGCAGCGCATCCACGCATGTTTCCGCACTTTATGGTTTTGGGATTGTACTCTGATAACTGTTTTCACTATGACATGCTTTTAAATGGTCGATAATAATAAATGGTGTTTATATGTTGGATTAAAAATGAAATTTTTAGCTTATGATTTTTGGGTCGTTACAAGTTGGTATCAGAGCCTTGGTTCAAGGGATTCGGGCATACTCTCGGGTGTGACTGAACTCAAACTGAGGAATTGGTAATATTGTGAAAGAAAACAAATTTCTAAAAATATTCTTTTATAAAGAAAAAGTGGGTGTGATGTGTGCAATCATCCGAG
Source organism: Lactuca virosa (assembly GCF_052849685.1). Taxonomy (NCBI): domain Eukaryota; kingdom Viridiplantae; phylum Streptophyta; class Magnoliopsida; order Asterales; family Asteraceae; genus Lactuca; species Lactuca virosa. Next base: position 31,396,518 of record NC_136428.1, read on the forward strand.
CTCAAGTAAGTGATTCCTAAAATACCTATACATGTTTGTTATGTTATATGTTATGAGAATTGCTTGCTTGATTAGGGCTAAGGATCTGCTCAGGATTTCATGCTAGGAGAGATGCCTTTATATGCCTGATTGTTTGAGTTTTTTGAACTGCATGCTAGTATGATTTTCAGATGATTAGATGGATTGGCCTGATATGTGATTCCTTGTAGCCTAAGAGGAATTGGATGTTATATTAGATTTGGGATCTTTATTGGTAGCAAGTGAGCTTGAGATGTCCTCTATTTGGTTTGTCGCTTGGGGTGTTACTGCATGAATGCTGCTTGCTTTGTGCTTTGTGGGACTCTTGATGATGTGAATTAACTATTAACTGGATATGTTAAGTCACATGCTGCATAGGTTAAATAATCTCAGAGTGATTGATTTGACCCTACTGTGTAACTCTCGCCTGAGTCTAACCGTTGTGGGGATGAGTCTTTTATTTGAAGGCTTATCTAAGCTTTGTGGCATGTGATTGTGTTCATGAAGTAGTTAGCTGACATTAGTGGGAGTTCTTCAGCAGCTGATGGCAGGGTGAGGTCGGGAACCTAGGAGAGCCTAGGAAGTGTTTTAGTGGGTTTGGATGTTCTGTTTAGTGGGTATTTGGAGTATTAGTTTGAGGAGTTGACTTAGAAGATTCATGATAATTCTTGAGGAAAGTATGGATATGTGTGGAATGTAGTATTGGGCCCGTACTACCGAAAGCATAGGATCCATACTCGAATCGAGGGGAGTCACAGAGAATCTAGGAAGCCTGTGGGATGAGGATTTTTTAGTATCTTTTGATTATTGTATGGTTGATTTTTAGTATGGTGATGAGCCCTCATCGCGGAGGATCTGGTTCAGGCTCAGGTGGTGGTACTGAGTCGATAGATGAGCGGATACAGGAGTTTAAGGCTCGTGGAGCCCCAAAGTTCTTTGGGGAGGGGGATCCTATTGCTATCCCTTGATTCGAGGGATCGAAGGTGGGATATGCATCATGCCTTCATGGGGATCGATTCAGCAATTGGATTGTCGGGGAGGTTTCTCAGACCTTCCAAGAGGAATTGTTTGTCATTATTGGTCATATCTCTGACAGGTTGGTCGCCAATTTCGAGAATCAGATTTCAGCCGTTCAGGCTACAGATGGAATTTTCAGGGTGACTTAGGAGCGGGAGCTTGGTTTGGAGAGACAACTGGGAAAGAGGAAGCATACTAATGATCCGACTATGCTAATATCATGTAAGCAACTTGAGGTTGCCATTCCAAGTGATGGAGGCCATTGGGGCAACAACATTCTTGCTAAGGGTGGAAGGACCCACGAGCTTGCACGTTGCAGGTTCAAATGCTGCAGGTGCGGTCGGAAGGGTCATGTTCGCCAAGATTGCACCCTGGAGATGGAATTGTGTCATCGTTGTCATCAACCTGGCCATATTAGGGCAATTTTCCTACGATTTTTGATTGGGGCGACTCAGACCCCATCACCCGCGATCTTTCAGGAGGCAGAGCCAAGACTTTAAGACATCATGGGTATGTATTCTTTCATGCAGTTTAATTGATTTTGCTTATGAATTTGGGTGTTGAGACGTTATGTTGGGTTTAGTTAAGTCCTCACCTAAGGATCGTAGTTCTTTATGACTGTCTGGTTATTATTATCAGAATATCGTCATATTCCATGTTGCATGTTGATGGTCATGATTGGAGTGTACCTAGACGAGTTGGTCTTAGGGATTCGACCATTGTTAGTTCGAGTCTCGGATGGAAACGAACTGGGTGTCCTGCTCGATGGATCAACGGCCGAATTGATGTGATAAATTCAACACGAGGAGCCAGAGTGAGCTGCAAATTGAGTTCATTTGAGTATTTGAAATTTATGATGATTGAGATCTTTCATGGTTGAGAGGAGTAAGGGATTGGTTAGAATGCGAGTTCAAGGGAGTTGCGACCAGGTTTATGTTTTCGAAATTGTGAGTGTGGTCCTTGCATCAGAAGCTTTTAGGAAAAGATCTCATGGAAGTTGGTTGTTCCCTTTTGGGACAACGGAGTTAGAATTTAGGAGCTCTTGTGTCGCCTAGGTTTTCTGAGTGAATCGATTTCTTTTTCGGCAAGAGGGTAGTGTGATTGGGGATCCGTTCATTTACGTTGAGGGTTATAGTTGTTTTTCATCAGCTGAAGTGGCTCAAGGATTTAGAATTGTATCCCGAAAAGTACTTTGGGTAGCGAAGCGTTTAATCTGATATGGGTTGTGGGTGCCCTAGCTTGTATGGTCTTGAAATCCTAGTTCCTAGAGGCTCAGGATGATAAGAGTGGAATAGTAAGGTTGTGACTTGGTTCGAAAAATCCATCGGTTATGAGGTTGGCAGAATGCAGATGAATCCAAGTGGGGGAGAATCGTTGGATTAATGGGAATGAGCCAATGTGTGAAACAAGGAGGGATTCCGTACCCTAGATAAGTGGAATCCAGCTCTGAGGATGGTTGAGCTAAGGCTTATTCTAGTGATTAGGTGAAGTGGCCTGTTGTTATCAGGAAGGCATATGATGGAGATTTAGGTTATCTTTTCCGAGAACATAGGGTTTTAGTGGTAACACATTTTGGTTTCGTAGCTAGACTCAAGTGGAGGGATTGTGTTAGAGCCTCTCTGCATGTTCTTGTCTGATAAAGGCTTTGGGGATTCGTAGCATAACCTAAACACCTGATTGGGATACAGTCGATATGTTTTTGACCCGTGTTTTATTATGGTTGGTATGGTAGATGGACAGTAAAACCATGGGTTGGGTCCATGGCAGTGTCGAAGTGTTGTAATACTATGGGGCAGTCGTAGCATTCACAAGGTTGATAGGCAGTTGTGGAAGTGTTGTAAGACTACGAGGTAGCTGTAGCATTTACAAGGATGATAGGATGTCGGGGAAGTGTTGTAAGTATGCGATATAGTCATAGCATTCACCAGAATGAGGTAGGCCTTTGTAAGAGTGGTCTTTGAGCTGAAGGAGGATCAACACATGCCCAAGTTGAGGCAGATAGTATTGATGGGGAACCACTCCTTGATTAGTATGAGGATCGTTGGATCTAAGGCAATATGGGACCTGTTCAACACCCGATTGGGTGAGACCCGTGGGTGAGGCCCGTTCGATTGTGTAGCTTGGGTGAGACCCGCGGGCGAGGCTTGTTTGGTTGTGATAGAGTGGGTGAGACCTGGTGGAAATTGGCTTGGGAAATTTATTGGATCACATTTATAGTGCGATGACTCTGTGGTCAGTGGTTGGTAACCGTGTGATGGTTAGGCTAGGGAAGCCCTTATGAATTAGACTCTTAGTCGGAGCCTTGTGGTGGGACCAGGTGTGGGACTGTCAGTCTCCGTGGTGGATTGGGGATTTTATATATCGTTTTAGTGGAAGGTCGCCGTGGAATCGGAAGATTTCAGATAGAATGCAAGTGTAAATCTTTGGATTTCAGGATGTGAGATATGTTCCCGGTTGACACAAGGGGTTGAGACTTGCGTTGGGAGTTGTCTTTGTTTATATTAAAGATCTTTTCAACAGAATGGCATGGTTAGGATTCTGTCTGCCAGAAGTGTCAGCTAGATGATTTAGGACCGTAAGGATTTCTTTCAGTTTGGATTATAGAGATAGGTCCTACTGATAGTATTTAGGAATGGTTTTGTATGTCAGGAATTCGGATAAGGTATTGGATTCCTGAATTTGAGCTGAGTAGTGATGGATCTCCTTCATTGGTTAAGGTTAGTGGGAGCAAGCATTCGTTCGTCGTCAGTATGCGAGTTCTGCTAAGGATGGGTTCGATTATTGCAAGGCCATCTTATGTTGGGGTTGATTTTCATCAGGGATTTGGAAGAATTAGTCGGATCGTCTGATTGTCTGGAGAGTAGATAAAAGTGATTTCGAGGATGAAATCTAATTTAAGTTGGGGAGAGTTGTAACACCCTGTTTTGAGTCGTTTCATAATTCGGGGCTGTGACCCGAAGATCAAGTATCATAAGGCTTTGGGCCTTGGGGAAAGAAAGGTTTAGATCCATTTGGATGTGGGTAATGTAGGTTATGGGAACCAAGAGTTCGGGTTGTGATTTGGAGCCCAACGATATAATGGTAAAAGTGATGGTTCGAGCCTTTCATCAATTAAGGATTTTAGTTCGAGATATTTTTAGTCATAGGTAATTATATAGGGTTGTAGAGCTCCTCATCACCTTTCCGTGGATATAAAGATCATCGAAAACGGAGTTGGAATGAAGAAGTTATGACTGTTTGAAGTTATGAGGATTTTGGGCTAAGCTGAGTACGTTGGGCGTACAGGGCGTACGCTGGGCGTACTAGGATGGGAGGATCGCGGAGTGTTATCCATTATGCTTGGCGTACCTGGAGTACGTTGGGCTTACTCCAATCAGATGCAAACCGTAATTTAGGGTCTTTGACCCTATTTAAAGTCCTTGAATCATTTCCAACCCTCCTTATCTTCAACCTCCATCCCATCTAACCCTAAATTCGAAGCCCTATCCCCCATTTGAAAGGATTTTGAGCCTTGGAGTGATTTTGGTGGATTTTTGTGCATTTGGAAGAAGAACACCTTGGAGAAATGTTGGTTGTCTTGGAGCTTGTAGATCCAGACCTTGTTCATCTTGATCTAGCTTTTGGAGGTATAAAGTTTGAATCTAGATGATGCATTTGATAGATCTAGCTAGTCTCGGGTATTATGAGCTTTTGGTCACTTTAGTGCATAAAGTTTAGATCTTGAAAGTTTGTGACTTTGTTATGGATAAAGTTGTAAACTTTATCCATCTAAACATCATATTGATTCAGATCTAGAGGTTTGAGACTTGGACTTAATGGATTAAGTCGGAAAAGATGCACTTTTGGTCCTTTTGAGACTTAAGGACTAGATCTTGGTTGGTTGGACCATTCTAATGAATAAAGTTGGAAACTTTATCCATTATGGAGTTATTATAAACCATAAAAATGTAATCTTGGACCTTAGTTTCCTTCCATGCATGAGCTAGGATGTCTTAAAGAGTTAAGAAGTTAGGATTTTTGGTATTGAGCACTTAATATCAATGCAAGACCATAAAGTTGGAAACTTTATGGTTAAGGACATCATTTGAGGTCTAGATCTGGAATTTGGATGAAAGAGATTAAGGGATTAAGCTCTTAATAGAAGGATATGATGGCTGAACGTACACTGGACATATGCTATGGTACGCAGGGCGTATAAGGTCAACACCTCGTTTCTGGTCAAGGCTTGAGTACGCTAAGCATACAAGCTGTACACTGGGCGTACTCAGTTGAGTTGACTCGGTTGACTTTTTGACTTTTCGACATTGACCTATTTTTGACCAAGTTGAATTAGGGGTATTTTGGGTATTTTGATTATAAGTTAAGTTTGGTCATGTTCCAACGAATAGGTGACCTGTAGAGCTGATATTCAGAGCAGTGTCTATTAGGGTGCAAAGTTATCCTTGGATGTGGAGTGTTAGGCTTACCCTCTTGTATGTGTAAATGAGTTGAGTCTTTTCCTATAAATAGGAAGTGAGTGACTCCCATTGTGTAAGGAACCATTTAAAGTGTTAGACTAGAGAGAGAATTTGTACAAGACCCACTTTGTATGTTCTTTCTAGATCTAATATGAGCTTAACAAGATTTATTTACTCCATGTGTTCTTGAGTTGGTATAATGATTCACTAGATCTTTTATTATTCCGCACATGCCATCATAATCAACACTACTACAATTGGTATCAAAGCGGGTATTCTTGATTGGATCAAGAATTTATCCTTGATGGCTTTCTAGATTTGGTGATTCTTCATTTGATCTTCGATCTTCGTGTTATTGAGAGTTTGGATTCTAGAAATCGAATTCATCTTTGATTCTATTCATAATTCGATTTTCTTCACTAGAATTCAAGTGATTTTTTTTCTCTCTCTAGAAAACCCCTTCAAAATCACTTTCTCTTTCTAGAAATTTTCAAGTTTTTGTGATCATGGTGGATTTTCCATATGATTCTTGGATTGTGATCGTTGAAGATATCAAATACAAAGTCAATTAAGATCAATTTTATGGGTTGGTGTTAAGCAAATTGATTTCATGGGGTAATATGGTTTCTTATGGAGATTTGAAGGATGATAATGGAAGCTTGATTTTTCAACCACTTTGTAAGATTGTATGGTTGAATAAAATTTCCTTGTCCATATTAATGCGTAGTAGAAATCAAAAGGAAGGAGAAGAAAGAGATTTGTTTAATAAGAAATACATTTATCTAATTACAACCCAAATGATCTTCGTGCTCTTAAGTTTGTTGAAGTTAAAGACAATGGAGTTCAATGTGATGTTCTTGATGTTCTTGAAGTTCATGATAAGAAGATTCAAGTTGATTCTCATGAAGATGAAAAAGTTTTTTGCTCGATTGGAGTTCAAACCGATGATATTTTGTGTTCTTGTGATTCGTTTGAAGGAATGAATCCTTATCGGAAGCCGGTGATCCAATAAATTCACAAGTATCAAACTCCAAAAAATTTGATTCAAACTCACAAAGTTGGAGTTGTGGAAAGTGGGTTTGTTCATGAAATCAAGTCTTCAAGATGCAAAAAGATGAGAAAGAAAAAGAAGAAGAAGATTAAACAGAAAAACAAGCGGGTTTATTCACAAAAACCGTCAAATGTTATTGTGAATCCGAAATCCATGAAGCAAATTTGGGTTCCAAAGCAACAATCTCCAAAGGTTGCATTGAATTTGAAGTCAAAACCCAAAAGTGTTGGTGGTTCTTATGAAGATGTTCTTGGATCGTTGAAGAACACGAAGAACGAGTTGTACATCACGCATAGTGGGTGGTACAATGTTGAAATTGAAGATTTTCTCGTTCCAACAAAAGAACCAAGATCTTCTAAATTTGATTCGTTCGTTGAAAATGGAACTCGATTTGTCAAAAATGTATCTCAAATTCTCAAATGGATTCCAAAACATTCATAAATTCAATTCATGCATTTACGTTTTTCAATTTTGATCGTTTTGTTTCGTTGGATCTATTTTGTTCCAAACCCCATTGATGATCCAAATCATTCATTCGGTTACTGTTCATTTAATTTGATTGAGCCCAATCATTTAATATGCCTAGTGTTCATGTCCAAGCTTTAAGCCCATGTCTCGATATCTTATTTGGTTCATATCTGATTCATCATTTGTCCATAAGATTCTTGACTGTCGACTCTTTATTTGTGAGTCATATCGTCTTCATTTTATAAATCATGGTTTGATCGACTAAAAATCGTGATCGATTTCTTGATTTTGAGTCTCGATATTAGTCGTCATACTATTTGTTTCTTTATCACGATTCAATTTATGAATCAGATGTGTTGACTGTTGAACTGAATCGAATTTCTTATGATATTTACTAATGAACACTGAATGATCAATCAAGAACAAGATGAGTCTGTTGAATCGGTATTTTTGATTTGAAAATTGATTTGGAAGAAATCAATTTGGTGTTCGTTGATAACAGTTTATCAGAATCAAAATTAAAAAGTCAAAGTTTGTGTTCTTGGATGTTGAATGCTCGTTGCTTCGGTTGATTGATTTCAAAATCAGTTGGGATTGATTGTCAAAAGTGTTGAAATCGATGATCCTTTGATTTTGATTGCAGTTTTAAGGTCGAATGGTCAAGAATTTGATGTCGATTGTTTTTATTAGTCGAGAATCCCTGTAGCAATAGCAAAGGCTGATTTGATTTCAGTTTGGATTCAATCTCGATTCGTAACTTTGATGACTGGTAATAGTTTTGTAATCGAATGGTGTTACATTCGCAAGGTTAGCATTCGATGTGCGAAGGGTCTGGTAATAGGTAACGAGATGTCAAGGATTAACGAATTGGATGTCGATGTGGGTTTATTGCTTGGTATCGATTTGGAATTTTTGACAGTAAAATCGAAACCTTAGATTTTGAAGATTCGATGCGTCGAGGGTCGATGTTGATTGCTGATTTGGAGTCGATTGACGAACAGTTGAAATCAAAGTTCACTGGTTTGTGATCGACAATTGTTGGTGAATGAAAGACGAAGGATCGACAATCGATAGATGGGTTTAAATTTTAATCGAATGAATTTGTTTTGGAGTGGTTCACTGGGAATCGATTGCTGTTTTGATTTCGAAAGGTTACACTAAAAAGTCGAAGCTATGGAATCTGTGATGATTTTGATGTTGATGATTTTGGGTCACTGTAATGAAAAGGGAAGAACAGGCTGAATGATTAAGAGGTTATTGTTCACTATTCAATGTTCGAATGACTTCGCTTTCGAAATCCGTTTAATTGATTAAGAAGATGCTTCGTTGATGAATTCTTGCACCTAAAAGCGAACATGTTGTTGTGTAACGAATTCATGTTGCTGTGTAACGAATTGGGGATGAAACACAAATGTTTCGAAATTGGTCCCTGAAGTTTCGAAGATATGGTAAAAGTGGTCCAGTTTCAAATTTGCAGCACAATTTGTTGAGAATGCAGAAGTGTGACAACCCGAAATTTATTCCGTCACTGTAACCCTTTCCGTTAATAAAATTTATTTTATTATTAAAAATTGTCCATTAACTTTTAAGTTAAATAATTCATCTAGGGTTATTGTCATAATTTCCTACGTGTAGGAAATCAATAAAAATCACATATAATACCCTCGATAATCCTTTGGAAAAATTTCTAGTTTACGACTAAGTCGGGTTACGGTCACTTAATCGGGTAAAATCTTAAACTCCGTTTAATGTCGGGATTGGGTGTGTCCCCAGCTGGCCACTAACTCAAGGCCTATATAAAGGTTGAGTGGCCACCGTTTGAGTCCTTTCCCACCTTAGAACTTTCTCTCTCTACACTCTCTCTCTAAAAATCGGATTTTTGCACAAGAATCACTCATTCAAGCTCAAAATCGTAAGTAATCCTTCCTAGCTTGTTGTTTAACTTAACATGCATGCAAATCTATGGGTTAAACTCTCAAAAACCCCAAAAACTTGTGTTTACGGTTTGGGAACACCTCCCAAAACCGTAAACTCCCATAAGGGGGTTTTGATGCCCCAAACCCTCTTCAATGCTTGGCTAATGACCTAGAAACTTGCTGGAAAGATCTTAGAACCCTAAAACATGGATTGAATGGTGCAAACATGAGTTTACGGTTTGGGAAGGCCTCCCAAAACCGTAAACACCTTCTAAGGGTGTTTAAGCGCCTTAAAAACCTTCCTATGCTTGTATAAGTGACTAGAAACTTGCATGCATGAGCTAGGAACACCAAAACACGAAAAGGTTGAGGCATACATGAGTTTACGGCCGTAAACTCATGGGTTTACGACTGTAAACCCAAGTGTTTACGACCGTAAACTCTCAAGGATGGTCCAAGGACCGTAAACTCCAATGAGGGGTCCTCTTGTGCCCTAACCACTTCCTAAGCCTTTGATTCGAACTTAGAACCCTTCCTTGTGAGATATAGGACCTTGAAACACACAAATGCACCACTACCATGAGTTTACGGCCGTAAACTCATGCGGGAAATGGCCCAGAAACCGTAAACACACATAAGGACTACCAAATGAGGAGTAAACTCCAATGTGAGGCCATACTCTCCTTAGATACAACCCTTAGCACTCCTAGCACTTGAAACAAAGTGTTTTCATGCATTAGAGTGTCTTTACTTGATTAATTAGTGATTAAATAACTAATTAGATACATTTATGTATCACTACATGTTATATAGGATCCGTGTGTGTGTTCAAGTCCTCACTTGACACCTAGCATCCTACCCGACACTTCCATCTACTCCACTCACTGCAGGTGAGTTCATACCCCTAAATCAACTTTTTAAATGATTTTAAATGCTTTTATGGGGGGGGGGGGGGGAATACAAGTTGAACTGTTATAGTTATTGTGTCAATCATATGTGATTAATAACTAGAACAGACTACAAGATTTATTGCTACTTTCAGATTTCCATCAAACTTTGGGTTTTCAAGTGTTTCAAACCTTTTATCAAATTCTTTAAATGCTAAAACTATTTTCAAACTCTTTTAAACTTGTTTTATCTTCAAAACCATATCTATACTAATATATTTATATAAGTAAGACTTGAAGGACTTAGGACTGATAGCTCACCTTATTTCCTGTTCCTCGTTTGGTTGTGGACTTAGGGTATTCGGTTATTTGTCCGACTGTCGTTGAATTCTTAGTTATATATCATATATATTTGTGTTAGATATAAAAGTCTTCACTTCAGTTCGATACCTTTGTGTAACAAAGGCATGCAACCAACATTACTATTTAACTATAATAGGTATAGTTAAGGATTACAACTCCTTACTACTATTACAATGACACCTACCAGAGTCAGTACAGTAATGAGTCAATACATGCTAAACACTATAAAAAGAGAATACTATATACTATACAAGAGAACACTCTATACACTATACCAGAAAGTACATTATACATTATACAAAGAGAACATACTACAACAGAATGTGACATACTATCTCTCGATACGACACTTCACTGTGCTATCTGTTGGATTAGGTGTCTAAGCCCATAACTATAATTGGTATGTACTTGAATTGATAGCAGCACAGTCCTTTTGGGTTGCCCTCAACCTAGCAACTGGACAAGGAAATTATGAAAGGAGAGATATTAATTTATAAGATTAATAAATTAATATATATATATAAATGATTTATTAATATGTTAATGGATTAATATATTAGAAATCATTATGTTTAATTAATTGTTAGCCAGAAATTAATCAGAATTGATTTTGGGGTTAAAAGAATTAATTATAAGGTGCAGGGACTAGTTTGCAATTATCTAATAGTTGAGTGGAAGGCTCTAGAACCCCCTTGGAAGAGGGTGGACGAAATCTTTAGGGGAAACCCTAATAATTTCGTCCATAGGGGCTTGGATAAGGCCCTTGGGTTTGCTTAGGCCCTAAGCAAAGGATAACTAGGGTTTTCCCTAAACCCTAGTTCCCTCAACTATTTAAGGAGCCTCCTGGCTCACATTTTAGGGGACTGATTCTTTGGAAGAATACCTTGGCCGAAATTGCATACTCCCTCTCCTCTCTCTTCTACTTTCCTTCTTGCTAGTTTGGGTGTGACTCCATTAGAGGCATTACACTTGTGGTGCTAAAGCTTCCAAGAAGATCAAGATCAAGATCAAGGGAATATCAATTGTTTGCTATAACAATTGAAAGGTATGTAAACCCTAAACCCTAGTTTACTATTTTCGATAATAGCCTCTCTCCTCTAGGGTTCTTGTTTTGCAATTCAAAGTTGTATGTTCAATAGTTAAAACATAGATCCAAAGTAGGTTGCATGTGAACTTAGGAATTGTTTTTCTAGTTTATTTGTTTTACCTAAAACCCATCAGTGGTATCAGAGCCATTGTTGTTTTAAATTGAATTGCTACAATTGTTGAATTGCAAATTAGGGTTTATAGCTATTAAACCCTAAAGGCCAAATTTTCGATTTCTAGGGTTTTGGATCAAAGGGTTTTTTCGAAAACCCTAGCCTCCAAAGAACCCTAATCGAAATTAGGGTTAGGGTTTTGAAAACCCTAGCCTCCTCCCTTGTAAATTTCGAAATATGCTAGAGGATAACTAGGGTTTCTTGTTTTTTGGATAATTGTTACTTAATTAGATTAATTGGATAATTATCCTTACCCTATTTTTCGAAATTAGAGGGATAAGGATTAGGATTAAATTAATTGATTAATTTAAATTAGATAATCCTTACAAGATTTAATAATTTGATTAATAGTTAATTAATAGATAAATATTAAATCTAGTGAATTGGTTTATTTAAATTTGAATTTAACAGCTTAAATTTCGAAATTTATATAAACCCTTGAAGTTTTAAAAAGTTTTAAAACACACCTTATATATATATATTATAATTAAGGGTTTAATATTATATGTATAAGAATATGGTCAGTCAAATCGCTAGTATGCCTCATTCACGAAGCTAATCTATAAGGGGGGTATAAGGAAACTGCCTATAAAATGGTAGTTGAATGGGTGTCCACTCTCACCCACCGCTTCCTTGATTAGTGGAGGGTCGTTAGCAGAACGGATTTGATAGGACAACTACTTCTCATTAAAAGTATAATGATATTAAAAGTACTAGAACATTATTTTCAAAATCCCAACTCTAGTTACTTTAGGAAAAATGTGAAAAGTATGCTAATCCATGAAATTGCACATTATGCTTTATTGGTCGTTAGTGGAGCGTGTGTGGTTAACCAGCACACTAAAAGGCACTAATAAAGAGTAGCAATGGGTATCTCATAATTGTCATTTTGATGGAGCGTGTGTGGTTTACCAGCACATCAATAGTTAATGATAAAGACAATGAGGTTACCAAGCACATTTGCATGGTTATTCACATCTTGTTTGTGATCCTCGGCATCCCAGTCACAAATAGAAGAGCATAATCTGAGAATAAAACATGCCATTGAATAGTTTCAATGTATCTCAAAAGAATTAGGAATTTCACTTCGTTTGTTTCGTCTAATGGTGGAATTGGTGAATCGTCATTCACCTACCTTTATGAAATTTGCACTTGGATCTCGACATCCCATTTCTAAGTTGTGAATCTTCATAGTTGGATCCTAACCTTGATACTATATCTTTGGTATCTTGAAATCTAACTAAAACTTTCTTTCTTTTCAGATGTCTACTCCTGGAAACACTTCTGCTTCGTCCTCCTCCAACCAAAACTTCTCTTTGCTCAATATATGCTCCAAAGTCGTTATGGATGGCTCAAACTATAACGATTGGATGCGCAACATCAAGATGGCTCTTCGCTTCGAGAACAAAGAATATGTTCTTGAAAAGGAGCTCAAAGAGCTTGATGAGAATGAAGCTACTCCTGAAGATCTTGCTGCCTACAAGAAACATTACGATGATGCTACCAAAGTGGCATGCATCATGGTGGCAACTATGTCCCCAGAACTGCAGAGGTACTATGAGGACTACTGGCCTTTCGAGATGAACAAGGACCTTATGGAAAAGTACCATAAGCGAGCTCGTCAAGAAAAGTTCGAAGTAGTCAAGTCACTCATGGCTTGCAAGATGAAAGATGGGGAGTCAGTTGTGTCACATGTGCAAAGAATGCAACGCTACATAGAGCGTTTGGTCAAGCTCAATATTCACTTTGATGAGGAATTGGCCATTGACATGGTCTTGAACTCACTTCCTGAATGTTATGGTCAGTTTATTCTAACTTACCATTTGAACAATACTGAGCAGACCTTGGCCCAATTGCACAACTTGTAGCAGACAGCTGAGGCAGGGATGAAAGGTAAAAGTATACCCTCCACACCTGCTAGTGCCCCTGTTTTGGCTATTGGACAGGGAAAGGGGAAAAAGAGGAAAGGTCCTCCCAAGCAAAACTGGAAGAGCAAGGCTCAAGCTGGGTCATCTAGTAATGGCCCAAAGGCTAAGCCCAATGGTTCCACTCCCCATGTTTCTGATCCAAAAGAGGCAGTTTGCTTTTACTGCAACCAAAAGGGGCATTGGAAGAGATCTTGCCCACAGTATCTGCAAGATATCAAGGATGGCAAAGTGAAGCCATCTTCGGCAGGTATTTACACTATTTCTGCTAATAACTCATTATCTTCTCGTTCATGGGTCCTTGATACAGGATGTGGTTTTCATATCTGTTCTGATTTGCAGGGTCTAAAGGAAAGTGAGGAGATAGAGCGAGGAAGGATAAACCTGATCATGGGAAACAGAAAGTCTTCACCAGTAACCAAGATCGGAGTTTATCAGCTTCTGCTTAGTAATGATGTTAGATTAGATTTAATAAATTGTTGCTATTCGTCTGAGATGACGAGAAACATTATTTCATTTCATGCATTGTTCAGACAAGGTTTTACATATTCTTTTAATGATTTGAATGGTTCAATTTCTGTTTATAAGAATGGTGTTTTTATGTTTGAAGCTTTGCCTTGTAATGGTGTGTATGAAACAGTGACTTGTGTTGATAGCCTAGGAAATAGTGTACTTAATATTGACTTGTCTAATAGTGTAGACAAGGCATGCTTGTGGCATTGTCGTCTTGGACACATTAACAAGAAACGCATAGCCCAACTCCAAAAGGATGGAGTGTTGGAATCATTTGACCTAAAGTCAAATGATATGTGTGAGTCTTGTCTTTTGGGAAAGATGACAAAATCACCATTCACAGGGTCTTGTGAAAGAGGTGAAGGTCTGTTGGATCTCATACACACGGATGTGTGTGGACCCTTCAGATCAACTACAAGAGATGCTAATCGATTCTATGTGACCTTCACTGACGATTATAGCAGATATGGATATATCTACTTGATCAAGCATAAGTCAGAAACTTTTGAAAAGTTCAAAGAGTTTAAGCATGAAGTCGAAAATCAATTGGGCAGAAAGATAAAGATACTTAGATCCGATAGAGGCGGGGAGTATCTTAGTATCGAGTTTAACGACTATCTGAAAGAATGTGGGATAGTCTCACAATTGACTCCTCCTAGGACACCACAGTTAAATGGTGTAGCTGAGAGGCGCAATCGAACCTTGTTAGACATGGTTCGTTCTATGATGAGTCGGGCTTCGCTTCCTATTCACTTCTGGGGGTATGCCTTAGAGACAGCCGCCCACATCCTCAATCTTGTCCCTACAAAGAAGGTTGCCAAAACACCTCACGAAATGTGGACAGGGAAAGTTCCCTCGTTAGCACATATTAAAGTCTGGGGTTGTGAAGCTTTCATAAGACGAGAGACTCACGACAAGCTAGCAGCTAGAAGTGAGAAATGTGTTTTCATTGGTTACCCAAAGCAGTCTTTTGGATATTTGTTCTACAGGCCTAGTGAAAATGTGGTCTTTGTAGCACGAAGAGGAGTCTTTCTTGAAAGAGAGCTCATATTCAAAGAGGACAGTGGGAGCACTATTGACCTTGAAGAAATTCAAGATTCAGCCAATGAAGGAACCTTAGATGACACTAGCACTCAACCAGAGGAAACAGTTCCTGTTGAACCAATCGATAACTCATTACCTCTTAGAAGATCCACTAGGGTGAGTGTGCCACCTGAGTTGTATGGTTTCCATATTACTTCAGATGGTGACACATTCATAAGTGACAGAACACTGGTAAACTTAGATGAACCAGTCACTTATAAGGAAGCAATGGAAGGTCCAGAGGCTTCCAAGTGGAAAGAGGCAATGGACAGCGAGATTAAGTCCATGTATGACAACCAAGTTTGGAATTTGGTTGATAGTGCACCAGGTCGCAAGACAGTTGGGTGCAAATGGATCTTCAAGAAGAAGACAGACATGGATGGGAATGTGCATACATTCAAGGCTCGACTGGTTGCAAAAGGTTTTACTCAAACCCCAGGGGTTGACTATGATGAGACTTTTTCGCCAGTGGCTAAGATTAAATCTATTAGGATATTGCTCGCCATAGCTGCCTTTCATGATTATGAAATCTGGCAGATGGATGTCAAAACTGCTTTCCTTAATGGGAAGTTGGCTGAAGATGTTTACATGAGTCAGCCAGAGGGTTTTGTTGATGCAAAGTTTCCCAATAGAGTGTGCAAGCTTGAGAAATCCATTTATGGATTGAAACAAGCATCTCGCAGTTGGAATCTTTGCTTCCATGAGAAAGTCAAAGAGTTTGGTTTCTCTAGAAGTGAAGATGAGTTTTGTGTGTATATCAAGGCTAGTGGGAGTATAGTAACTTTTCTGGTGTTATATGTCGATGACATATTACTCATTGGTAACGACGTTCCAACCTTGAAAGAGGTTAAGTCTTGGCTTGGAAAGTGTTTTGCAATGAAAGACCTTGGAGAAGCTGCCTATATTCTTGGGATTAGAATATTGAGAGATAGAAAGAAGAGACTAATTGGACTTAGTCAGAGCACATACTTGGATAAGGTACTAAAGAGGTTTAGTATGGAAAATTCCAAGAAGGGAGAACTACCTATCCAGAGCAATACCAAATTGAGTAAGACTCAATGCCCGAGTACAGATGTTGAAATAGATGACATGAGTCGTGTACCTTATGCTTCCGCTGTCGGATCGATCATGTACGCTATGACATGTACTCGCCCTGATGTGGCATTTGCTTTGAGCATGGTCAGTCGCTATCAGGGAAACCCAGGTAGAGCTCATTGGATAGCAGTTAAGAATATACTCAAGTATTTGCGAAGGACAAAGGACTGGGTCCTTGTGCTTGGTGGCAGTGATACCTTGAGAGTAGATGGTTACAGTGATGCCAGCTTTCAGACGGATAAAGATAACTTCCGTTCTCAGTCGGGCTGGGTGTTTTTACTGAATGGAGGAGCAGTTACTTGGAAGAGTTCCAAGCAAAATACGGTGGCTGATTCTACTTGTGAATCAGAGTACATAGCAGCAAGTGAAGCGTCGAAAGAAGCAGCTTGGTTGAGGAACTTCATCGGGGATTTCGGAGTTGTTCCAACCATCCAGGAGCCTATGGAACTGTTCTGCGATAATGAAGGAGCGGTTGCCTTGACAAAGGAACCGAGAGATCATGGTAAGACCAGACATATCGACAGAAAGTACCATTTCATCAGACATAGAGTAGAAGAAGGCCATCTTATAGTAAAGAGGGTGTCATCTGAAGATAACCCAGCAGATCCTCTCACAAAGGGTCTGAGTAGGGCTAAGCATATTCAGCATGCTCGGAGCATAGGACTGAAAGATGATATTAGTTTTAGTAGTTAGATTAGTTTTTGAAACTTGTAACAAAGTAAATGTAATTGACTTTTGGTGATTAAATAATAAAGTATTATTTATAAGTTTGGCTACTACCTTTTGTCGATTGTTTATTATTGTGTTTCATTTTTGCATGTTTTACTTCCTGAATAATGAGATTATTCAAACTCCACAGTCGCTCGTACTCTTGGAAGTAAGTAGTGAATTAAGACTGTCATGAATTGGATTGCAGATTGTCTGAGGATAGACATGGCAATAGAATTGCTGCAACGTTCATGAGTACTCAGAAATTGAGATTTGAGTATTGGATAAACCCTCGCTCAGAGTATTACTTCATGGAATTCATCACGAGTAATACTGAGACGATAATATCTTATAATCTTGAAACGAAGATATATGAGTTGTAATTTACAAGTCGGTTGTGCATTGGTGATACGAAAACGCATCAGTAACTTGGTGTTATAAAACGTATTGTCATGCATAATTTGATGAGTAAAAGATACAAGCATATGAGTCAACGTTTATTCGTTCCTTTTGCCCTAACAGGAAAAGCGATATCTGTGGGCCCCTCGATGATTTGGTGTTGACTTATGTGCTGGGCCCAGCCAGGACTAAATTGATGTGTTCAATTAGAAGTCCTACATCATCACAAATCAGGAATCGGGAAACATAGATTCTGGACAAACAGATTGATTACATTCCATGTCTTTTGTCTGGGGATATCAAGCAGAACGAAGGGTTATATGATCACTTATCTTAGGACACGTAACTGACTGGGTCAGAGTTCGGCAGCAGCTTTTGGAAGCTACAATTTGCTGGTCAAATTTAGAAGGCATACTAGCAATTATAGTTACAGACTTATCCAAGTGGGAGACTGTTGGATTAGGTGTCTAAGCCCATAACTATAATTGGTATGTACTTGAATTGATAGCAGCACAGTCCTTTTGGGTTGCCCTCAACCTAGCAACTGGACAAGGAAATTATGAAAGGAGAGATATTAATTTATAAGATTAATAAATTAATATATATATATAAATGATTTATTAATATGTTAATGGATTAATATATTAGAAATCATTATGTTTAATTAATTGTTAGCCAGAAATTAATCAGAATTGATTTTGGGGTTAAAAGAATTAATTATAAGGTGCAGGGACTAGTTTGCAATTATCTAATAGTTGAGTGGAAGACTCTAGAACCCCCTTGGAAGAGGGTGGACGAAATCTTTAGGGGAAACCCTAATAATTTCGTCCATAGGGGCTTGGATAAGGCCCTTGGGTTTGCTTAGGCCCTAAGCAAAGGATAACTAGGGTTTTCCCTAAACCCTAGTTCCCTCAACTATTTAAGGAGCCTCCTGGCTCACATTTTAGGGGACTGATTCTTTGGAAGAATACCTTGGCCGAAATTGCATACTCCCTCTCCTCTCTCTTCTACTTTCCTTCTTGCTAGTTTGGGTGTGACTCCATTAGAGGCATTACACTTGTGGTGCTAAAGCTTCCAAGAAGATCAAGATCAAGATCAAGGGAATATCAATTGTTTGCTATAACAATTGAAAGGTATGTAAACCCTAAACCCTAGTTTACTATTTTCGATAATAGCCTCTCTCCTCTAGGGTTCTTGTTTTGCAATTCAAAGTTGTATGTTCAATAGTTAAAACATAGATCCAAAGTAGGTTGCATGTGAACTTAGGAATTGTTTTTCTAGTTTATTTGTTTTACCTAAAACCCATCACTATCACCGTGTAACCAGAGTCTCCTGGAGGGAGAGCGGGCATTATGTGTATAGATCTATACGGGACAGACACTCCCACATCCCGACTGCTAGCTACAGTCCGAGCCGACTAGGCCCAGGGGTGACAAAATGTCACATTTCTACAGATGACTCGGAGGGTCATCAGAGATTCGATCGTCAATCAGCATGGTTACATACAAGTTCACATTTCGACCTTTAATTAATACATTAAGAATTAAAGGCAAAACAGACTCCCCGAGGTGTATTGTACATTTAATACCACCTGGAGTCTGCATTTTCATTTCATTAGCTGGCAGTGATACTGTTGGGGTAAAACACTATTTTCCCAATTACTTTACATGAATGAAGTCCAAAACTATATTTTCCTACTAATAGTTTCTCTGGGAAAACTTTTACATTTTCAAAGGATCAAACATACATACAACCGGGTCTTGGTAGAAGACCACTTTCACTGGAAAACATAGGGTTTTCCTAGGGAGCATACTATTTTCCAACATTGAGATCAATTATTATACTACATGGTTGTAATCATTTTTATACAAGCAATGACACTAAAGTACTTATGAACTCACCAGCTTTATGCTGATACTCGCTTTCAAAATAACTTGTATTATTAGGTCATCAGTAGACAGGTACAGATGCAGCTTTTGAGAAGAAGGAGCACATACAAGACTCCTCTTTATTTTGATTATACTTTTGGTGTCTAACAAACTGTACAGAACACACTTGTATTACAATTATTATATTAATGCAATGGATGTTGTTGCTTGTCTTTACTATTATGCATTGTTATGATATTGTACATGACGTCCTCCACCCCAGAACGTATTCCGCCGTTCTCGGTTTTGGGGTGTGACAAGAAGTTTCGAAATTGGTCCCTGAATTTTCGAAGATATGACATAAATGGTTTAGTTTCGAATTTGCAGCAATAATTGAAGAAGAAAACACAAATGTTTCGAAACTTACCCTTAATATTTCGAAGACATGGCATATTACACCCATTTCGAAATAAGGACCTAATTTCGACATTTTGAAGAATTGTGAAGAAGTTTCGAAGTGAGTCCCAATAGTTTCGAAATTTTGGCAGAACATACCCAATTTCGAAAATGGGCTAACAAAGCTGAGAAATTAAAGAAGTTTCATGTTCAATCCCTGCAGTTGGTGCGAACTTACACTTTATGCCCAGTTTCGCAAATGGGGGAGTGTTTCGCATCTTAAGCTGTTTCAGGTGCAACGGGTCCATGCAAAATTTAGAAAGTGACCGTTTTTACCCGGATTTTGGAAAATCTTGCAACTCTCACCCAAAAGTCAAAAAATTTCACAAATTGGAAATTTTTTTGAAGCTTTTTCGTGATTGTTTTTTCGTGCAAGTTTTTCAGGTGTTTCAATTTTGCTACACATCAAGGGGGAATATTGTGAAGATTAATCCTCGGGCGCTTCTCACCCTTAATGAGTTTTATAATCATTTTTTGATTATAAAAAGGGGGAGAATGAAGAGTGGGTATTTGAAGCGGGTTTTTTGGGTATTCATTTGCAGATTTGAAGACCAGTGTTACTTCGAGGGGGAGTTTGGTCTTGATCACGCGAGCTTGTAGGATATTGAATCCGGGACATCCAATCCTAACTTTGAGGGGGAGAATGTTAGGGTGAAAAGTCATGCTTGGATGTGGAGTGTTAGGCTTACCCTATTGTATGTGTAAATGGGTTGAGTCTTTTTCCTATAAATAGGAAGTGAGTGACTCCCATTATGTAAGGAACCATTTGGAGTGTTAGACTAGAAAGAGAATTTGTATAAGACCCACTTTGTATGTTCTTTCTAAATCTAATATGATCTTAACAATATTTATTTACTTCATGTGTTCTTGAGTTGGTATGATGATTCACTAGATATTTTATTATTCCGCGCATGCCATCATAATCAACACTACTATAGTGTCCTGTTCAACGATCTTTCAGACTGAGAGGTGAGTCTCCTCACACTGTTTGGTGGGTCGAAGGCACCAATTCTGGCCCATGGATTATTGTTATTTGTATGACATGCTTTTAAATGGTCAATAAGAATAAATGGTGTTTATATGATGAATTAAAAATGAAATTTTTACCTTATGATTTTTGGGTCGTTACATTACAATAGTTGATGTTTTACAATGTTCCAACATTCAATACTAAAACAAATATCAAATCCAATCACTAGAATTGTGAAGTCCAATTCCTCGAGCATGGCCTTCAAACTTAGCTTGATGAAGGGGCTTTGTGAATGAATATGCCAAGTTTTTATCAATGTGTATTTTGCGAATACTTATCTCACATCGTCTAACTTCATCTCGAATGTAGTTGAACCTTTGATTATGTGCCTAGTCTTCTAATGTGATTTGGGTTCTTTGACCAAAGAAATAGCACCCTCATTGTCACAAAAAATCTCTAATGGATCCTGAATGGAAGGAATATGTGACAATTCTCAATTTAGGTCAATTTATCGCTTTAAGATCAAGCATGATTATGTTTAAAAACTTATATGTGTAGAAATATCCTAGATATCACAAAATCCTTCAATATGTGTAGAAAGTCGATAAATAAACATTTTTCATTATACATAAATAATGATTAGATACATATGATTTGAATAGATATGTATGACGTATTATTATGTATTGGTGTAATGCTAAACATAGAGTACACATAATTACGAAACCATGAACATAAAGAACGTTGAAAATAGAGCTTGTATGAGAAAGATACAATTATCTGAAGAAAACGAGACAATAAACTGACAACACAAGAATCATGATCGTAAAATCAAAATCTCAAACATTTTGTTTGACTAGCTCCACTAGGATTTGCAATTACGTTTTGATATTTTGAACGAGGTAATATAAGATAGTATTTGAAAAGAAATTTTCTTTTTCAAGACCCGACACACTGCGTCGCTTGGCCACAAACGCGACACATCTCACTCGATCTCACCGTTTAGGCGGGATTGATTACATCCGTTGGATAAAAATTCTCTAACCTATAAATACTAACCCTTATCTCTCCAAAAAATTACATCCTATTTCTATCCTAAACTATCCCTCTCTCACCATCTCTCTCTCTCTCTCTCTCTCTCTCTCTCTCTCTCTCTCTCTCTCTTTCTCGTTCTCTTTCTCTCTCTCTCTCTCTGTCTCTTTCTTTCTCTCTCCCCTCTCTCTCTCTTGAATTTTCGGTGACAAATCACCACCGACAGCCACTTCGGCCACCGTCTACCACCGCCGTCCCCTGCCTCCTGCCACTTCAAAACCTCTGTTGCCCACCACTGAACACCACATGCAACCCTCCGACATCGGTAGCAGGGCCGTCACTTTTTCTAGTAAAACCTACGGCACCAAGGACTTTTCGGTGAGAATTTCGACGATTTTCCGGCGAAACTCTAGCCACTTTTCCGGCGAAACATTATTCACTTTCCGACGGACCACTATTAATTTTCGGCGAAGCACTGTTTAAACAACATTATTCCGACAACATCTTCCGGGCTTCTCTCCTTTGTCTCGTTTACACTACGTGAACCTAGCTGTGAGTTTTACGACCCTTTTTCTTACGTTTTACAACTATCATAGGGGTACATGTTAAAATGTTTATAAATTCATACATAAAAATTTACAGACTTTCATTTACAAGCTTATGCTCAATAAATCATGCTTATCAACTTACATTTATGGACTTATGCTTATAAACTTATGCATCTGTGTATATGTTGTTAAAACTTAAGCATTTGTGTATATGCTGTTAAAACTTATGCCTGAGAACTTTTGTGTACACGCTTAGAATTAGGAACTTATATTGCACAGTGGTTACATGAGACATATTCTTCACCTAAGTTCAATACTTATAAGACCCCTGACTTATAACCGTTAATCTTCGTGAGTGAGGGAATTATGTATAGATCTATACGGGTTGAAACCCCCACCTATGGTTTCTAGATACAACCTTGACGGTTAACTCACAATGGGTTATAATTTTCTACTTATTACGATGTCCAATGTAGTGTCGGGAGGGGTAAAACTACTTAGTTAGGAGCTCAGTTATAAGGACTCATTGTAACATTGAAAGTGTAGTTAGTTCACTAATAATATATAAGCCGGGAAACCACTTATATACATCAAGAAACTACTTCTGCTTGAAAATACTTTTATTTCAAATACTACAAACATGTGAACTCACCATCATTACGTTGGAACTCTTTAAAATAAACATGTATTCTTAGGGAAATAAACCCTTTCAAAAGTATTAGACTTATGTTTAATATTATTGTAACACCTCGTTTCCAGATCGGATCGACTTTGGGCTTCAAGGAGTCAAAGGGCTGCTTTTTGGGTAAAATCAGGGCTCACGACGTGACCATTGAAGGGTCACGAGGTGAGGAGGGATCAATAAAAATTTAGATTTAAACTGAGCTCACGATGTGAGCATTAAGAGCTCACAACGTGAGGTACGCTGCAGCCCAAGCCCACGATCTTTTAAATTTTCCATCGTATTTAAACCCCATAAACTTCATTTTAGGGTTCCAAACCAGCCTCCTTCGTCCCTAAAGTAAGTAAAACCCTAAACCTAGCCTCTCCTTGTGTTTCTTGAGCTTTTGGTGGAGTTTTTGTGACTTGAAGAGGAAGGAATCACCATGGAAGCATAGTTGTAGCATGGAAGTTTCATTTGCGTCATTTAGCTACCCTTCTGGACCAATGTGAGTAATCAAGATCCAAGATTTATGTTTCCTTATTGGTAGATCTAAGGTTTTATGCATATTTATCCAAGATCTTAAGAGTTAGAGTGTTGGGACTCCATAAAGTTAGCAACTTTATGGGTCCTTAGGGTCCCTAGATGTTTATATGTCATGGATCTGAAGTTTAAATGATGTTGGAGTTCATGTATAATAATTTATCCTCTTTTTCGCCATGAATGACCCATTTTTAGCTCATGTCTTGTATTGGACATAAAAGACCTTAAAACATTGATTTTTATGATCCTTGGAGTGTTAGGAAGCCTCCTAGAATAGATAGATTAGTGGCTTAATGGATTAAGAAGTTTTTGGAGCAATATGGCATTCAGACGGATCTCACGACGTGAGAAGATGCATGTCACGTAGTGAGGGTGGTCAAACTCGGTTATCTTGTCCTGTAGTGGCTCATGACCTGAGCCATAGATGGTCACGTTGTGAGGGTCTGCTGACCATTGACTTTTTGACCAGTTTGACTTTGGGTCAAACTTGAGGATTTTGGGCTATTGATTGAGATTCTATCTAGTTCTGGTGTTAGTGGATTCGTGGGAGGAAGCAGTGCTGAAAAGGGGTCGTATCGCAGTGTTCAGAGTTCCTTGATTTAGGTGAGTTTCGCCTCATTGTACAGTGGTTCGAAGGCACCAATGCCAACCAACTAGTTTTGGTTATCTGTCAGTAGAAGGATGCCTTAGGGACTATATATAGTCATGTGGGATAGACTGAGGACTCTTGGTCAAGGCTATCTTACATGTTCCTTGTTTGGTTGTGGTTCTAGAGTAGGACCACCTATTCGGGTGGCTATCCCATCTCTGAATATGTACGGTCATGCATTCCTTGGAATGTTCATATATATATATATATATATATATATATATATATATATATATATATATATATATATAGGATGTTGCTATATTTTAGTGATCTGTTAGATCGGTATCCTGGTATGTAGGATGTTGCTATGCTGTAGTGATCAGTTAGATCGGTATCCTGGTATGTAGGTTGTTGCTATGCTGTAGTGATCTATTAGATCGGTATCCTGGTATATAGGATGTTGCTATGTTGTAGTGATCTGTTAGATCAGTATCCTAATATATAGATGTTGCTATGTTGTAGTGATCTGTTAGATCGGTATCCTGGTATGTAGGATGTTGCCATTCTATAGTGCACTGTTGCAATTGTATGTTATCTGTACTTACTGGTTATCGTCTAGTGGATTGCCCTAGGGACTGTCTTTGGTCATGTAGGATAGCCTGAGAACTCTTGGTTTAGGCTTTCTTGCCTATTCCTTGTTTGGTTGTGGCTCAAGAGTAGGATCATCTGTTCGGGTGGCTATCTCACCTCTGGCTACTTATGGTTATGCATTTCATGGAGGTTAGCTGGTAATGGGTTTGTGTGTTGTGAGAGGACTAGTAGGCGGGAGTGAGTTGTATGATTGTTGTTATCTGTATTATGTGCCTACTTGATACTTGTTGTTTATATGTCGACATGTTATGTGTGGTTGGGTTGAGGCGGACCTGTGTAGACTGAAGGCCAAGAGACCCTGGGCGACCCGGATAGACTGAAGGCCTGAGAGGAATACCAGTTAGGCCGAAGGCCCGGAGAACGGTCCAGATAGGCTGAAGGCCCGGTGAGGCGGTCCAGTCATGCTGGAGGTTCTGTGAGCGGTCTAGTTAGTCTGTAAGCCGGCGCGACGTTCCATTGAGGCCGAAGGCTCTATATGCATGCTATTTGTCATTATGGTTATGTGGTGGTATTTTGGGGTAATCTCACTAAGCTTTGTGCTTACCTAGTTGTTTATTGTTTCAGGTATCACCGGTTATCTCGGGAAGGCGAAGGCGTGACTGTACACATTCATCATTAGCAATGAAGACTCCACGTTTTAAATATTACTCTGATTTTAATAAGTGTATCTGAAATAAACGTTTTGTTCATAATGGATTTATAATTAGGAAGTTTTACTTAAATAAAAATGAAAATATTTGATTGTGAAAATGGGACGTTACACTTATAAACATAATCATATTTACTTAAACATCAACAAAGCATGACGAATAGAGTTATCATTGCTTGTGGAGGATATGAAAGGTCTATATCAATATATACCAGATCAATCAATCCTTTACTTGCTTCACACAAACATGTGAACAATGAATTAGTCGTAATTTTCCAATGAACAAGATTCGCATGCATCATGCAATTCGAATTGAATGACTCACAAGTTTCTATCCAGTTGAAACTTGGTGATGAGATTTCTTTTCATTTAGTCAAATCTGACAATACCACAAGCATGATATCATAATAATCAAATCCACAATTGATATTGCTATCATTAGAAACACACTCATTAATGCCATTGCAAGGAAATATAAAATAAGGCAACTTCATAAACCAAAACATTACTTTTATTGAAACAAAACAAAAATTGGAACTTATCCTTATAATGCATAGAATAAAAACTATGTTTCTTGACATCTCCGAAGAGTAAGAACCATTTATTAAATTATCCTAACTCCTTAGCAGTAGCTCCAAATTATGACCATCGAACCATGCGAAAAAAAGTCTATTTCCGACGACCAGATTTAGCTCACTTTTGCTTAAGCTTCCTTCTTTCTTTTAGATTCTGAAATACCATCAAAATGTGATCATCACATTATGTATTAAGTGTCTATGAATAGGAACTTATAATTTAGTTAGATAATGGATGTACCTGAAGTAGTGTCACACGAATTGATATTACCATCTTCAATATCCTTCAGGTATTTTAGGCAAATTCGCTTCCAATGTCCCTTTAATCAGCAATAGAAACAAATGGAATCATTGGGGTCAACATTGGGAATGATATTAGAATTAACCTTTCTCTTTACCATGCGATCAGACGGTTTGACTTTGGCTTATCCGTTTCGATTGGGAAGAGAAACCTTTTTCTTGAACACAAATGTTACCATTGTCAATGTCCATAGAAACCGTGGGATTAGACCTCTTAAGCATTTCTACTTCGGTTGCGTTCTTAAGCATTTTTGCTTCAAAAACCATCAACATATGAGTTAGATCAATTAGGGTCATGGCGAGATTCCTCATATGAAATTCTCAACGAACTGACGATATGACTTAGGAAGCAAGATAAGAACCAAATCAATGGCTTGATCCTTCAGGAATATGACACCCATTCTTTCCAATTTGTCAATGTACGATTTCATTTAAGAACATGCGCACACAAAAAATTTCCATCTTCGTGTTTACATGCCAATAGGGCTTGAGTAGTTTCATATCTTTCCACTTGAGAAAAAAACGTGACGTTGGGAGAGTCATAGGAGGAGGAGGAGGAAGAGTTGAAGGAGGATGATGTCCAATTCCACCATTACCTAAAGAAAAGGAAACATTTTCACCTTGATCAGAATGTGGAAGACCATCTCTAGAAGATTGAGGAAAAGCATTTCCATAAGAACGAGGAAGATCATTATAATCTTGATTTGACATCTAAAAGTGGGAAAATAGAGAATTCAAGTTAGTTGATTTTAATCCTTAATTATTAATCCAAATTTAAGGCTAGGATCCATATATTCATTTAGTAATATGAAGAGGGATTCCGTAGTCATATCACAAAATTATTTTAGGTAGGTAGAAACATTTCACCAATTTCAATCACATGCAACTCCTAGATCTTTTGATATTATCGTTGAAACATCAATGACATGTTTAATCTCAGATTATGCTCTCACCAGTTGTGACTGGAATGTTGAGGATCACAACTAAGATGTGAATAACCATGCAAACCCGCTCAAACACCATCGATCGATTTATAATCTCCTAGTGATGTGCCGGTTAGCCACACACGCTCCATCAACAATTATAAACTCGAGTTGTTTCATCGTTTCATCTTTATAGTCTCATATTAGTGTGCCAGTTAACCACACACCCTCCACTAACGACTCATAAAAAACAATGTGCGTTTTCATGGACTAACATACATTTTCACATTTTTTCTAAAGTAATTAAAGTGGGATTTTAAAGAAGGTTCTAGTAATTTATAGCATGATACTTTTAATGTGATTATGTCTTATCAAAACCGTTCGGCTAACGACCCTCCACCATAAAAATGAGTAGTGGATGAAAAGTACGCCCATTTAACGATCGTTTTATAGGGTGTTTCCTTATACCCCTCTTATAGTATGGCATTGTGAATGAGGCGTAGTAGAGATTCGATTGAATTTTCTTATACATATAGTATTAAACGTTTTAATATATATATATATATATATATATATATATATATATATATATATATATATATGTGTGGTGTATTTTAAAACTTTTTAAAACACAAGGTTTAAATATTAGTTATCTAAATTAATCATATAACTAATTAATCAATTTAAACCTAATGTGATTTAATGTTTTCTTTTAACTAAATAATTTAGGAATTAAATAATTATCTTAATTATACCTTTAATTAAATAATTCAAGTTTAATCCTGATCCTTCTAATTTTCGAAATTAGGGTTAGGGTTACCAAGTTTTAATTATTCAAATTTTAAGGATTTAAAATAACAAAAAAAGAAACTATAAACCCTAAGAAAACCCTAGGGATTATCGAGAATAGGTAAGCAAGCTACGGTTTCAAGAAACCCTAGCAATTATCGAAATCTGCAAGAGGCAAGGGTTTATTTTCGATAAACCCTAGATAGATCAATTCACCTCATGCACAATCAATTGTGAGGCCAAGGCTCTGATACCACTAATGGGTTTTATAGGTTATAAAACTATGTGCTTGCGGAATTTCACTTAACACTTAAAGGCACATGCAACCTAAAGGATCTATGTCATAACACTTTGAATGTAACATACAATGAACAACAAAACTAATATGAACCCTAATGTAATCAAAACACCAAGTTAGGGTTACATACCTTTGATTTGTTATAGTAAAGAAATCACTTCAATACCTTGTATTTGTTGGACTTAGAAAGATTAGCACCAAAAGGATGATTCCTCTAATGGCTCACACCCAAACCCCAGAACTAGAAGACAAGAGATGAGATAAGAGATATGAGGGAATTTTCGTTCATATGCTTATATGGTATGTCATGAACAAAAATTGCAAGCCAATGGGTCATATTTATAGTTTAGGTAACATGCAGACAAAGCAAGATTTGAATTGATTAAATAATAGACTTAATTCCAATTCAAATGAAGGAATCTAGAGTTCTGGACTTACATTACAGCTTCGAGCCTTCGATGTTGATTTTTTATCGAAATCAATTGTGTCGTTCTCACTTCTCATCAGCCGGTGGTGAAGTGGAAGCCAACAATTAGGGATGGTGGAGCGCCGACGACGAGTAGCGACGTGCAGTGGCAGTCGATAAGTGGAGTTGGTGGTGAACTAGCAATTTGCGAAGATAAGTTAAATGGGGAATAAAGGATTAAGGTTTTGTATCAAAATCAATTGCGTTACTTCCATATTGTTTTTGTCGTACATAATAGAGATATCAGGCAGAGGAAAGTAATTTACTTATGTTTATTTTATTTTATTATTATTTTTTTTATAGTTTTTTAGGTTTATGTTATAAATGAATAATTATAAAGAAATTGCATATATGTAAATTACACTAAGCTCGATTAAGCTCGTGAGCTTTATTAGCCGACTATTTTAGTAATCAAGCTTGGCTCGATAAGGTATTCGAGTAGCCCGATCTCGAACTCAGCTCGATTAAAGTTGAGTCAATTTCGATTATTTTCCGAGTCGGTCTCGAGTTTCTCGCGAGTTGGCTTGTCTTGCTTACACCCCTAAGTGGAAGTGGGAACATATATCTATAAACTTCATAACAAAATTTCCCAAGACATCAAGTGGATATGACACTATTTGAGTAGTGGTTAATTATTTAACTGAGTTCGCCCCACTTCCTGCCAATCAAAGAAACAAACAAGATGAAGAAACTGACCATGACTTATCTTAAAGAAATATTCAAGTTGCACGAGGTGCCTATATCTATCATCTCTGATAGAGATAGTAGATCCACCTCATGGTTCTGGAAAATCTTGCAAAGGTCATTAGGAACACGACTGGATATGAGCACGCCATATCACCCACAAAACGATGGTCAAAGTGAAGGAACCATGCAGACTCTAGAAGACATGCTCCATGCTTGTATGATAGACTTTGGAAATGCATGGGCAGAAGTAAGTGAGAGCCAGCTGGCTAAGAAACATGCAGGAGATACACTGCTTACTGGCCCTGAGATAATTCACGAGACAACTAAGAAGATCATCCAGATATGAGACAAGATTAAGGTCGCACGTGATCCTCAAAAAAGTTATGTGGACGTGAGACATAAGCTTTTGGAATTCCAAGTTGGAGACTTGTGTTATGTTGAAAGTCTTTAATTGGAAGGGGGTTATATGATTCAAAAAGCAAGGAAAGCTAAACCCACGATACATCGGACCCTTCGAAATTCTAGTAAGAATTGGTCATGTAGCCTACCAACTCAAGCTACCTCAAGAATTGAATAATGTACACAGTACCTTTCATGTATCAAAACTCAAAAAGTGTTTATTTTATGACACTTTTTCTATTCCTTTCGATGAAATCCAAGTCAACGCTAAGCTCCAAATCGTAGAAGAACCTGTGGAAATCATGGATCGAGAGATCAAGAGACTAAAATAAAGTCGCATCCCTATAGTGAAAAGTCTGATGGAACTCTAAGAGAGGAACGAAGTGTACTTGGGTACGCGAGGATCAGATGAAAAATAAGTACCCCCAACCATTCGATAGTGCCACGGTTGTGGGCAGTACAAGCTAAATTTCGGATGAAATTCCTTTAACAGGGGGAGAATGTGACAATTGTCAAATTTAGGTCAATTATCACTTGAAGATCAATCATGATTACCTTTATATATATATATATATATATATATATATATATATATATATATATATATATATATATATATACTAGACCTAATGTAACATATGTAAGTCATTTTGATGCAAATAAAGTTTATACACTTTGAGATGTATCCGGGATAGCGCAAAAGTCTTCGATATGTGTAGATCGTCGATAAACAAACATTTGTCATTATACATTAATAATGATTGGATACATATGATTTGAATAGATATATGCTTTAAGTATTATTATGTATATATGAAATGCTAAACAAAGAGTACACATAACTATGAAACCATGAATATAAAGAACGTCAAAAACGGAGCTCGTATGAGAAAGATACAATTATCCGAAGAAAACGAGACAATAAACTGACAGCACAAGAACCGTGATTGTAAAACCAAAACTTCAAACAGTTTGTTTGACTAGCTCCACTGTGATTCACAACTGCGTTTTGATATTTTGTACGAGGTAATATAAGCTAGTATTTGAAAAGAACTTTTCTTTTTCAATACCAGACACACTGCGTCGCTTGGCTACAAATGCTACACATTGCACTCGATCTCACCGTTGAGTCGGGAGTTATTACGTCCGTTGGATAAAAAATTGCTAACCTATAAATACTAACCCTCATCTCTCCAAAAACTCACCACTCATTTCCCTCCTAATCTCTCATTCTCTCGCCGGTTCTTTCTTTCTCTCTCTCTCTCTCTCGACAAACCATTACTGTCAGCCACTTATGGCCTTCGTCTTCCACCACATTCCGCCTCCTGTGACGATCGTTATCCACCTCCGGCCACTGCAGAACCTCCGTTGCCTACCGCCTAACACCACCTTCCACCCTTCGACGTCGGCAACAACGTCGTTGTTTTTTCCGGCCAAACCTCCGACACCGGCGACTTTCCGACGAGTATTCCAACGATTTAAGGCGAAACACTGTTTCAACGATATTTTCCGGCAACATCTTCCGAGCTTCTCTCTTTTGTCTTATTTACACTACGCAAATCAAATTGTGAGTTTACAGCCCATTTTCTTACGTTTTACACGTATGTGCGAGAGGGGGGGGGGGTGTTACATGTTTAAATGTTCATAAATTCATACGTACATATTTTCTTACGCTTATGCTCAATAAATCATGTTGACGAACTTATGTTTACAGACTTATGCTTATAAACTTACACATTTGTGTATATGCTATTTAAAACCTAGACATTTGTGATATGCTGTTAAACTTATGCCTAAGAACTTTTGTGTACTAGTTTAGGCTTACGAACTTATAGAACTTATCACTTAATGGTTACATGAGACGCCCCCACTTTTTTATTCGGGTATTCCCCATCTCGTCCTCATTCCCGGTCAATTTGGGGATTCCCCGATCAAAACGGTTGCAGATTTCGGATTTCCCATTGAGTATGGGCTTTCGGTTCCCTATTGACTGTCAAAAAGGCTTTGAAAGGATCTTAGGTGATAATTTGGTTGGTAGGAATGCTTTGGAAATGGAATTCAATCCCACGGTATTCTCATGTTTGATTCAAGTTTCGATAAATAATTAGATTCTTAAATGTGGTGAATTTTCCATAGAATTTTCATTTTATCAAAATAAGGATGAAATCAGAATGCAATTTAAGAAAAAGAAAAGTTGAAGATTATCATATTATCCTTTTTATTTTTAAAATTACATATGAAAACCTCTCCCGCCACCCACTACCATTGCCACCATTGTCGCTACCTCCGTCACTACTGCTACGATCACCACCACTACCACTTCTGCCACCACCCAATACCACCGGCACCACAACCACCAATACTATCACCACCACCTCAGCCACTACCATCTCCGCCGCCACCACCACCCAGTGGCGGAGCCAGACTCAAAGCAAATGAGTATCCTAATTTTTTTTCCGGGTATCACCGTAACGGCTGAGCATGGGGTGGGTCGGGTTTAGTTTTGACCTAAAACCGAAACCCAAAACCGACAGCCTCAGTTTTGAAACTTTTAAAGCCAAATCAAACTCAGACCCATCTTTTCATACTTGAATTGTGGGACTTAAAGTTAATATAAAATGAATCATGAGGATAACAAGTTTATATAATAGATGAAAATAACTGAGTTTACACGTGTTTGACGATGTGGGATAGAACAACTTGGAAATTAAAAGAGAATAGAATAGCTGGAAAAATAAAAGAAATGTAAACAAAGGATTTGTAAGAAGAAAGAATTGATCCTGAGACCTTTGTTTCAATAAACCAACATCTTAACTAGTAGACTACCTATTTGTTTATGCTTATAAGTGAAGGGATGCGTATATATACATTACAAAAAACGAAAATTTTCTAAAAAAATTACACTACCGAATTTTTTTTGAGGGGTATCCCGGCTTGGATCCGCCTATGCCACCACCACCACTACCAACCACCACGTCTACTACCAATCCCACCACCGCCATCGCAATCACCACCGCCTCCACCATCCACCACCTCCGCCACCACTGCAACGACCACCTCCACCACCACCACCACCCCTACCACCTTTGTTACCACCACCACCACCCCTACCACCTTTGTTACCACCACCGCCACTTCCACCTACCCCACCACAACCATCTCTGCCACCACGCATTATCACTGCCATCACTACCACCATTTATAATTTTTATAATCTATATAATATATCTTTAAATACAAGTTATAAAATAAATAAGTCATAAAATAAAGTAAAATTCAAAAAAAAAAAATAAGGACAATATAATTAATAACAAAAATTAATCATCCTCAGAGCAGTGGCGAGGTTATGTGTAAGGAAAGTGGGTCCTAGGACTCATCTAATTTTTTTAATTTATCTAAAAATTTCTATAGAAATTTTTTAGGGACCAACCTTAAAAAATATTTAGTACCTATCTTACCAATAAAAATATTTGAATTTACATAGCTAAATGTATATAGAAAAATTAGTAAACCATGTGGTTTTCTATTCTAGACTCACTACTGCTCGAGGATAATTATAGTTTCGTCTTACTTTTCTTACAAAAATATTTTGCTTTTCAACACTGTATTGGATTCATAGTGATATCTTGTACATCATGTAAATCTAACACCACATACAAACTTATTGGACCGCTATATGGTCAAAGTGAAAGCACTAAACAAGCCTTGGAAATGACAGTAGATGCCATGCTCCATTTCCCCTGTATAATACTGCCAACTTATTTACATTTTCTTTAATTTTGTATTTCTAAAAATTCTTTTGTCGTTCTATCTTTTATAATAAAGTTTCTGCCACATCAGGTGGTTATAGTTTTATTTTATTTAATAAGAATAAAAAATAGGAAAATTCAATCTGCCAGCTACAGCGATACTTTTTGTTCTATCGACATTTTCTAATCGTATTGGGATGTTATTTATCGTTTTAGGCAGATCCATTGTTATATAGAAACCAAATGCAAAACATATTTAATACGACCCAATCACTTTGTTTCACATTATTAATATATTTTCTCTCAATATTTTATAATATAGTTTACTTGTTTATTTATATTTATATATAAAATGACATAAAGAGTGGTGATCAATGAACCCATTTAGCAGGGAGTTATTCTATGGCCCCAGTACAGACCAGATGTGCGAGGTAGGCAATTTAAGACCACTTTAACATAACATTTAAACATTATATTCGAATTTCGTACAGAAAATTATCAATGCTAATCAAGTAAAATTAAGTCAAATCGGAGACGAGCTTTTTTCTCTTGTCTACGTGTCCCTGTTTTATGGGGGGTAATGCCTACACATGTTTGGTTTCAGGGACAAACTCTTGTCACATGCATGGATACTACACAGAGTACTAATCACAAGAATTCAATAGAAAGAATTTGAAAATATAATTATTTTTGTTTTAGAAACTATAAAATTATAAAAATATATAAAAACCACATTTTCATATATAAGTTTACTGCAGCTAAAAATATATATTTTTATACAGAAGGAAGTTCAATACCTCAACTTTATATAATTCATTATTTGCAATCCATATTTTGTATATTTGCAAACTTTTTATTTTGTAAAATGATATTTTTCATCCATTCACTTTTTAAAATCACTTTCACCCCTTCACCTTTAACATTCTAAAATGTTACTTTTATATTTTTCATTTTCTAAACTTTTTTGTTTATTCCCGTCAAGTGGGAATGCACAATGTACAAGCATTTCAACGTGTAAAGTTCAACTTTAATCCCTAAACTTTATATAATATATCACTTTCAACTCCTTTATTCTGTAAAATAATATTATTCATTCATTACTTTTTAAAATATCACTTTTACCTCATCCAACTTCAACTTTGTAAAATATCACTTTCACCCCTTCATTTTTTAAACTTTCATGTTTATCCTGTAGTATATGTAAATACAATTTTCCCTTCTTTAGTTTGTAAACTGCATTTTCCACCTCTTTTTTTATATGTTACTTTGACCCGCTCAACAGAGATAATTATTACAGTCAATATTACAATTGTTAAGACATAATATACAAGTATGACAAATACGTAAAATACAACTTTGTATAAGCCACTATTTGCAACTACTTTATTTTTTTAAATAATATTTTTCAACCCTTTACTTTTTTAAATATCATTTTCACCCCCTCCACCTTAAAATTTTGTAAAATGTCACTTTCACCCCTTCATCTTTCTCCCTCGAATTTGTAAAATTCATCACTTGCAACCCCTCTATTTTGTAAAATGATATATTTCGTCACTTTACTTTTTAAAATATCACTTTTACCCCTCCACCTTCAACTTTGTAAAATGTCACTTTCAACCCTTCCTTTTTACCGGTTATGTGTTTATGTTTATATGTTACATATGTCGACATATTGTGTTGGGTTGAGGTTGTACTGCTTTGTGTTGTAGCCAACAAACCCGGGAGCATTCTAGATATGAGCCGAGGGCCCAATTGGCATGCTAGACTCATACTGATGGCTCGTAAGCATTCTAGATATGAGCTAAGGGCTCAATTGGCATGCCAGACTCATACTATGGGCTCGGGGTAATCCAGTCTTTCTAGTTGTGGACCCAATATATGTTGTTATAAGTGTGTGTATGTGTGCTGGTACTTTGGGGGAACTCACTAAGCTTTGGATTTTAGTTTTAGTTTATCATTTCAGGTACTTCAGAGGATCGTGGGAAGGCAAAGGCGTGATCATACACAACTTCCTGTTTTATGTCACTGGGTCTTGGGGAAACTTTGATTTGAAATAATGATTTTGAAACAATGACTATTTTTGTAAACAATGTTGATGAATGGTTGATTTTGAAAATTTTAATTTATTGTGATTTTTGAGTGTTACAAGTTGGTATCAGAGCCTTGGTGTGAGAGAATTGGATGATCATTCGTGTGAATCCAGACTCAAACTAGGGAACTGCAAAAGTTTTTTTTAAATTGATTTTCAAAATTGTTTTCAAAAGTAAACAAGGAAGGATGTGATGTGTACGATCAACCGGAGCAAGAAAGTATACCCCAAATTACTCACATTGTTATTTGATATTATGTTTATGTTAGAACAACATGCTAGTGATATGCTAGGGATCTTCAGGAATTGCATGATAGAATTGCCTCATAATTGATTCCTGATAGCCTAGGAACTCTTTCTTGTATGGAATTGACATCATTACTGTAGTTGCTTAATGTATGCATCATAGTTGTACATAACTAAGATTCTATAGCATGAGAATGTTTGGTTTAGCCTTATTTCATGTTCTTGTTTGATGGTCTTAGGGTAGAATCAAGTATTCGACTGTCTATATGATCCAGTGTTATGTACGATTAACATACATGAGTGTTGCAGGGTTGATGGAAGTTTCATGGATGGGTTATGTGAGAGCAGTCGGACAGTTGAGGAATGTCTAGCCTTTCTCTAGGAAGTAAGAATATGATGTATGCGTTTTCTAGTGTGTGTTGTTAGGGTTGTGGTGATGATCTTCTGAGACAAATAGGGGTAGGTGCGGAAGGTAGTATGGGCCCGTACTATTGGAAGCATAGGACCCGTACGTGTAGCAGGGAAGTCACAACCCTTAGGGTTTTGTTTTTTGGAATAGCTCATATGGTATGAAATATGCCTCATCTGATATTTTCTGATTTATTTTCTGTATGGTGGTTACGAGGAGATTCGAGTCAGGAGCTGGATCAAGTGGCCAAGATAGGCCATGGTTGACTGAGGAGGAGATTAGGGCGTTGATTTCTTCTGAGGTTGTGACTGCTGTCCGGAGGCAGATGCCGGAGCTGTTTGGGTATATCAAGACCGCCATAATGGAGTACTTTGATGACCGTTACGTTGTACTTACTGAAGCTGTCGTTGTTGCAACGACCACGACCGTTGCGGCCGTTGGGGTTCGTGAAGAGCGAGATTTACAATATTGGGACTTCAACAATACGAATCCCCTGGTGTTCGATGGGGTTCAGGATCTGATCATTGCTATGAGGTGGTTGCCCGATGTTGAGGGATGTTTCTTTACTTGCTCCTGCCCAACTGACCAGAATGTCAAGTGCGCCCTGAACCTTCTTAGGTTAGGGGAAAGTGATTGGTGGAGGTTGGTTACTAGCACCTATACTCCGGAGCAGAGGGTTGTTGTTTCATTGGAACAATTCTCTGAGATGTTCCACACGAGATATGTCCTATTGGTTGAGATGGAGAGATTGACCCATGAGTATTTATACTTTAGGCAGGGGACCGAGTCGGTGACGAAGATCACCAAGATGTTCACTGAGAGAGCATTGTTTTTCCCTGAGGTTGCTGATGACCTGGTACTTGAGCATGCTCAAGATTGATATCCGCCAGGTTGTGTCTACTCAGTGTTATGGTACACTTGTGGAGTTGTAGGAGGCCGCTAGGAGGCGGTAGATTGTGTTGGAGCTCCAGACGAGGGGGTGGAGGCAGGATCTGGTGCAGTCGTAGCTTGCGACGAAGCGGTTCAAGGCCGCTGATGTGAGATCTGGGAGTCAGAGGGGCCACACTTGTGGTAAGTGCGGCAAGGTTCATGAGTTCCCTTGTCGATCTACTTTTGGGTGCCACAAATGTGGCAAGGAGGTGCATTACGCCAACGACTATCGTCAGCAGTTTCCAGCACCCACCACCAGGATCTGTTTTCATTGTGAGCAGGTTGGCCACGTAAGGGCCAACTGTCCTTTGCTCATTGCGGGACCGGCGCAGGCTCCAACGCCACCTACTTTGAGGGTCACCGATGGGCGCCAGGGTAGGGCAGAGCCCCCGAGGGCTCAAGGTCGCGCTTTTCAGCTCACAGCATAAGAGGCCAGGGCGGCGCCAGACGTCATTACTGGTATGTTTCCATTTATCATTTTATCAATTATTTTATGGTAGGCTTATGTTTATGTTTCAAATAGGTACACTCTTAGTGAATTACTTGCATGTTCTTGTGTTATTTGACTCAGGCGCGAGTCGGTCCTTTGTAGCTCAGTCTTTTAGTAGGGATTTCAATACGACTCTTGGCGAGTTGGAGTGTCCGTTGCGGGTTTCTATCGCTGAAGAACATGGGATTTTTGCATCCAGAGTGTATCAGGGGTGTGTCTTGGAGATCTTTGGGGTTCTTTATCCGATTGATTTGATTTCTATCCCCATGAGGGATGTATGCATGATAGTAGGGATGGATTGGCTAAGCATGTTTGGTGATATGATTGACTGCGAGGGTCAGTGAGTGATAGTTCGAACCCCAAGTGGGGGAGATATGGTCATCTATAGAGAGGGTACCAAGGTTGGATCAGGGTTTTGTTCGGCGGCCCGAGCTCGACAGTATATTCAACATGGTTGTATGGGTTATCTTTCATATGTGGTTGATACTCGGGATGGGGAGTAGGTTTCGGTTGCAGATGTGCCAGTTGTTAGGGAGTTTGCTGATGTGTTTCTGGAGGAGTTAAATGGTGTGCCTCCTGAGAGGAAAGTTGAGTTCAGGATTTACCTAGTGCAAGGTGCGGCTCTGATTTCCAGGGTACCATACCGTTTGGCGCCGCCTGAGATGCAGGAGTTGTCCTCTCAGCTTTAGGAGCTGTTAGGAAAACAATTTGTCAGCCCGAGCAGTTCACCGTGGGGAGCACCGATATTGTTCGTCAAGAAGAAGGATGGTTCACATCGGATGTGCATTGATTACCGGGAGTTGAACAACTTGATGTTGAACACCGTTATCCCCTTTCACGGATTGAAGACCTCTTTGATCAGTTGTAGGGTTCATCTTGGTTCTCCAAGATTGATCTGAGGTCGGGGTATCATGAGGTAAGGGTGAGAGAGGAGGATGTGGAGAAGACCGCGTTTCAGACTCGTTATGGTCATTACGAGTTCGTGGTGATTCCATTTGGGCTCACCAATGTGCCTGCAGTGTTTATGGATTTGATTACTCGGGTATTCAAGGCGATGCTCGATCGATCAGTTATTGTTTTTATTGATGATATATTGGTGTATTCCAAGACCAAAGAACAGCACGAGGAGCACCTTCGATAGCTTTTGGGATTGTTGAGGCGGGAACAACTATATGCCAAGTTCTCGAAGTGTGAGTTTTGGTTACGAGAGGTCCAGTTTCTGGGACATCTCGTTAACCAAGATGGGGTTTTGGTCGATCTGGTCAAGATTGAGGCTATGATGTAGTGGGAGGTCCCGAAGCCCCCCTCAGAGATCAGGAGTTTCTTAGGTTTAGAAGGATATTATCGAAGATTTATCTAGAGTTTCTCCAAGATTGTTGTACCCTCACTCGTCTGACGAGGAAGGGCATAGATTTCTGTTGGGTCCCAGAGCAGCAAGCGGCGTTTGGGACACTACGACAGAGGTTATGTGAGGTCCTAATGTTGACCCTTCCGGAGGGTGTCGAGGATTTCGTGGTATTTTGTGATGCATCCATCACAGGTTTGGGGTGGTTCTTATGCAGAGGGGGCGAGTGATTGCATATGCTTCTCGGAAACTGAAGCCGCATGAGGCACGATATCCTACTCATGATCTGGAATTGAGGGCAGTGGTGTTTGCCCTCAAGATTTGGATACATTATTTGTATGGGGTCCGATGTACTGTTTAAACGGATCACAAGAGCTTGCGATATCTTATGGATCAGTCGAACCTGAACATGAGGCAGCACGGGTGGCTTGACGTGGTCAAGGATTATGACTGCGAGATCCTTTACCATTCGGGTAAAGAGAATGTGGTCGCGGATGCTTTGAGCTGCAAGTAGGCTGGATCTTCAGCTGGGGATATGTGTACGAGGATATCCATTGATTCTACACTTTTGGATTTGATCATAGGGGCATAAGCAGAAAGAGTTAAGAAGGAGAACTGGAAACAGGAGAGGATTAGGGGCGAGATCGACAGCTTTGTCACCGATAGTCGGGGACTGTTGACCCGGTGTGGTCGAGTTTGGGATCCAGTTTCTGGAGGGGTCAGACAGATAGTTTTGGAGGAGGCACATAAGTCTCGCTTTTCGATACAAGCAGGAGCCACCAAGATGTATCGGGATTTGAGACTAAGTTACTGGTGGTCGTGTATGAAGAGGGAGATAGTTTCGTACGTTGAGAGGTGCTTGAATTGTAGGATGGTCAAGGCCGAGAATCAGAGGCCGCATGGCAAGATGCATCCTTTGGAATTTCCCATGTGGAAGTGGGGACAAATCACCATGGATTTTATCACCAAGCTACCGAAGACTTCCAAGGGTTTTGATTCTGTCTGGGTCATCGTGGATCGATTGACCAATAGCGCCCAATTTTTGGCCATCCGGGAGAGCTCCTCGGCCGAGAAGTTGTCCGATGTGTATGTTCGTGAGATTGTTTCTTGTTATGGGGTTCCAGTCTCCATTATATCAGATCAAGATGTTCGGTTCACTTCCCAATTCTGGCAAAAGTTCCACGAGGAACTGGGTACGAGGCTACATTTCAGCACTACTTATCATCCGCAGACCGACGACCAGAGTGAGCAGACCATCCAGAAACTTGAGGAGATTTTGTGGGCTTGTGTGTTAGATTTTTGTGCGATTTGGGATTCCTACCTACCTCTTGCAGAGTTTTCCTTCAACAACAGATATCACTCCAACACTGGTGTACCGTCCTTCGAGCTTCTGTATGGTCGGAGATGTTGTACCCCAGTTTGTTGGGGGGAGGTTGGTCACAGAGTCATGGGGAGGCCTGAGGTAGTCCTCCAGACTACAGAGCTCATCCAGCAGATGAGGCACACATTGTAGACAACTCAGAGTCGGCATAAGAGCTATGTCGACCGGCGTCGATCAGAGTTGGAGTTCCAGGTCGGTGATATGGTGCTACTGAAGGTATCACCCTGTAAGTGTGTGATACGCTTCAGGAATATGGGAAGTTGAGTCCCCGGTATATTGGATTGTTCAGTGTGATCTCCATGGTAGGCAGGGTGGCCTACCGGTTGGATTTGTTGAGTAAGTTCATCCAGATCCACAACACTTTCCATGTTTCGTAGTTGCGGAAGTGCGTGTTGGACGACGAGGTAGTGGTCCATTTGGATGATATTCAGGTCGATGAGTGCCTGAATTATATTGAGAGGCCGGTAGCGGTGGTGGAGAGAAAGATGAAGGTCTTACGCAATAACGAGATACCTTTGGTAAAGGTTCAGTGGCAACATCGGAGAGGCTCCGAGTGGACCTGGGAGTCGGAGGTGGAGATGCGGGAGCATTATCCTGAGTTATTTGCAGCAGCTGATTTCGAGGACGAAGTCTAGTTCAAGTTAGGGAGAATTGTAACATCCCAACAATGAGATATTTCCAAAATTAACTCTTAAGTATGAAAGTTTATGATTTTTAGCCCTTGGAATGAGTTTTGTTTGCAAATTGGTCTCATAGTGGCATTTTCGTAAATGCAGGGCAAGGCTTTGTACGTTGGGCGTACGTTGTGTACGTTGGGCATATATGCGCGAGAATTAGTACGTTGGGCGTACACCGCGTACGCCGGGCGTACATGATGGACCCTCAAACCATAATTTTCAGGGTTTGGTCCATATATAATCATCATTAACTCCTCATTTCTCATTTCCTCTTCAGCCTCCACTTGCAATTTCGTCCATCTTGAGCTTTTGTGGGAACTTTTGGTGATTAAGAAGGAAAGAGAAGAAGAGAGGGCCACCTTGGAAGAGTGAAGCACCTTAGATCCAGAATCTCATCACCATTTGGCATCATTTTAAGGTAAAAGCTCTAAACTTGATGTTGATTTGTTTAATATCTTGTTAGGCTTGAAGTTGTGAACATTTTGGTCCCATTAGCTTGACATTATGAGTATGGGTTACTCTACGTCATTTGAGCCGTCCTTTTAGACATTTCAGAGTGTTATTGTGCATAAAAATATGATCTTGAGTGTTGTAACCCATGCATGTGTTAGATGGTCTCATTGGGTTAAGAACATAGGTTTTTTGACATTAAGCACTTTATAGCCATGCAAAGTCATAAAGTTGGAAACTTTATGACCTAGGAAATCATTTTGGGCTTGGATATGGGTTTTGGATGAAAGGGATTAATGGAATAAGCTCTTAATGATGTTTTGGGATTGGGCATCGTACATTGGGCGTACCTGGAGGTACGATGCACGTATGTGGTCAGCGCCCCGCTTTTGGTCAACATTAGAGTACGTCGGCCGTACTCTCTTGGTGCAGAGCGTACTCCGCTGGGAAGGAATATTGACTTTTGGACCTTGACCGTTGACATTGACTTTGACAAGGGTTGACCAAGTTTGACTTAAGGGGTATTTTGGGTATTTTGAGCTATAGTTAAGCCTTGATCTCTATCTGTTGAATAGGTGACCTGTAGAGCCGGTATTCGGAACAATGTATTGTTCAACTATTCGTCAGACTGTGAGGTGAGTTTCTTCTCACTGTACCGTGGGTCGAAGGCACCAATGTCGGCCCACTATGTTATTTATCCTGGTTAGGATAGTACTATGATAGTCTGTGGCTGATTAGTAGATCTGCATAATTATTTGTATTTGTTGTTTCTGTGTTTATGTTTATCTGTTACATATGTCGACATATTATGTTGGGTTGAGGTTGTACTTGTGAGTACAAAATTCAGTGCGCGGACAAGGTTTGAAAACTCAAACCATGAATTAACTTTTAAGATCGTTGGGTTTAATGGATTGCGTCAATTGTGTATTTTGTGTATAAGTCTATTTTATGTAACGGGTTGGGCCTGTCCACCCGGTGTCTTTAATGATTAGGGTTTAGCTATTTATAGTGCATGCATGCACCGTGTTTAGAGTTGATAGTTTTTGTAACCCTAACGTGCCTTTACAGTAGCAGTTCTTAATCACTAAGCACGACTTTGATCTTCATTCTTTTGTGTTTGATTCTTATTCCTGTTTTGAATCTATCGATCACTCTTATTGTTCTAACAAAGATCAATATCTGCTGCTACTATGTGGGTCCAGTCAAGTCTGGTAAACCAGTCGAGACTTGAAGATGATATTCAACAAAGTGTTCAAAAAAATATTTAAGTAAGTAAAATGAGTATGAGCAAAGTGAAGACAATTTAAGAACAAGCAGAATGTAAGTGAAAGAGATTTGACTTGCAAGAGAGTTGATAAATTGTAACATTCTGTTTATTTAATAAATAAATAGATAAAATTGATGAACGAATAGTCGCCCTAACTCCATATTATTTAGTGGAGTGTTGGTTTTGGGGAGCCGAATGTTATAAATTGGATTATTCGGGGGTTAAAGGGTAATTTCGGGACTTATTTTGTAAGGATTTTGGAAGGCAGGGTGTAATTGGTAACTTTTGGACTTAAAATGAAAAGAATTGTGGGAGCAGGGGTATAAAGAGTAAATTTTGGAGCCACTTTGCAAAGATTTCT
Organism: Lactuca virosa; assembly: GCF_052849685.1. Classification (NCBI taxonomy): domain Eukaryota; kingdom Viridiplantae; phylum Streptophyta; class Magnoliopsida; order Asterales; family Asteraceae; genus Lactuca; species Lactuca virosa. Next base: position 31,439,478 of record NC_136428.1, read on the forward strand.
AAGGGCAGGGGCTGTTAGGTAAGTTTTGGATTTAAGTTGTTAAAGGTTTGTGAATGAGGGACCGATTTTGTTAAAAGGAGAGAAGTTCATTATAGAGTCGGGTTTAAGACATCAATTCCCGCTTCCCCTAGTGGCATTTTCAAAACCCTAAACCTAGCACATCCCTTCCCAGCAGCCACCATCTTCTTCAGGCCTTCGCAGCCGCCATCTCCACGCCATAGCGTGAACCATCGCTGCTCCGGTAACCGGCGAAGTCGAGGACGCAAACCACCAGGCCGATACCACCGCAACGGCTGCCGACGACAACAGGTTTCGCTGAAGACCAATATCGGGGGCTGTTTCATCGTCTTCTTCTCCGATTGCAGCTAGCTGGAGTCCGCCGCTGCCGTCGTTCCCTACGGTGGTTTTCTGCTATGTTGCGGGAATGCTCTTCTACCACCGTAAGCGTCACCTCTGTAGCGAGATCCTCCGTTGGCGTCTTCCTCCTCCATGTTCGATGTATTTCTGTGCGGTGGGTGTTCTGTCCGTGGGTGTATGTGTGTTTCAATACTTTTGGTGTGTGTAAGTTGGCCGGAAAACCCAAGGAAACCACCATGGTTGCCAACCATGGTGGCTGCCGCCGCTAGTTTCTTTTCTACCACCCTTAACCGCCATGTATGGGTGGCTGTGAGTGTGAAACAGTGTCTGTGTGTGTTCTACCTTGAGTTTAGGTGTGTGTATGTGTGTGTTGATGTATTATGTTGCATGTATTGTTTGGACGGATTTCGCTGGAAAAGCCACCACCACCACCACCTCACGGTGGTGGCTATCGCCATGTACCACCGCCGACCACCACTAGGGTGGCTGTGTGTGTGTTTATGTTAGGGAGTGTGTGCGTTATTGGGAATGGTGTTGTAAAGTGTAATCGTGACGAAATAATGAAAAAAAACCTGTAACCACCACCGTGAGCCGCCGTTGACCACCACTACCCGAGGTGGTAGTGGGTGGTGCCCGCTTTATGAAACCCTAATGGGCCTAAGGACTTAGTTTTGGGCCTATTGGGCTATGATTGGGTTGAAAACCCTAATTAGGGTTTAGAAAACCCTAATTTTGGAACTATTGGTTTGGACTTATCGGGACCCGCATTTTGGACCATTGGAGTGAAGATATGACTCAAGCCCGATTTCATTGTATGTTGGACTTAATGGATTAAGTCCTTAATTGTAACACCTGGTTTGGATTGGAAAGGTTTATGCATGGACTCGGCGAGTTGGAGGCCAACTCGTCGAGTAGGGTCCTGAGATCATGAAACGCGGATCAGGAGCGACGCGGCGAGTCGAAGGTCGACTCGGCGAGTCCAAGCTGTTTAAAGAAAACCCTAAATTTTGGGTTTTCCCCCTATATAAACGTCATTATCCACCCCAGTAGCCTCCCTTAGCACCATAGAAGAATGTTTACGGCCACAAACCCTCTTGTGAGTGAAGGAAGATCAATTGGGAGCTTATCCTTGAGATTTTGGGGAGGATTCCAAGCTTGAAGAAGAAGTATCAAGGGGAAAACACTAGATCTAGCATCTAGTTCGTCTTGGGCATTGATTTGAGGTATGAATCTGTTACCCTAAGCATAAATTCTATTTGAGAGTTGTGACCAACTTTGAGAAAATGAAAGCAAGCTTAGATCTGGACCTATCACAAGGATAAGGTTCCAGATCTGGACCTTCTTAGACCCTAAATGTCATAAAGTTGCATCTTTTACTGAGCTCATTCCCTCTTCATGCATAAGGACCTTGTTTGAAGGCTAGTTTTGGTGTTATGGCCTTGTGAGGCTATGCATGCATGTAAAGTTTGCAACTTTACGTGATATCTTCACTAGGAGAGTTTGGATCTGAAGTTTGAAACCTTAAATCCCACTGGAAAGAACTGATTACGTGGGAACTCGTCGAGTCCCTCTGATAACTCGGCGAGTCGAGAGGGTTCACGGCCAAGGGTTTACGGCCAAGGGTTCACGGCCAAGGGTTCACGGTCAGGGGTGTACGGTCGGTGGTTTACGGCCGTAAACATCAGGAACTCGACGAGTCCCTCGGGTGACTCAGCGAGTCGATGAGTAAGCAGGGAACCCGACGCGTGACTGTTTGTACTCAACGAGTCAAGGTCAAAATGGACTGTTGACCTTGACTATAGACCTTGATTTTGACCAAGGTTGACCCTGGGGGGTATTTATGGGATTATTCTGAGTTTTTACTCATTGATTATAGACAGTTTGGGAGGAGCAGCGTGGGATATATCCGACTACAGTTTGCAGTTCAGCCTTTAAGAGGTGAGTCTTCTCACCATACCAATGGGTCTAAGGCACCAAGGCCGACCCATTATGTGATTAGGTTATATGTGATAGTCATTATGTGATTTGATATGGAATGTGATTCGTTATGATATGTGATTGTGTGTTTTGCATGGAAGACCCCGGGGGGAGCCCGTGACATTGGATATAAGACCATGTGGGGTAGCCCATGGCATTCCTAGGTAAAGACCATGTGGGGGAGCCCATGACATTGGATATAAGACCATGTGGGGTAGCCCATGGCAGTCCTAGGTAAAGACCATGTAGGGTAGCCCATGACATTCTTACATGTTTTATGTATGCATGGCTTATGTGATGTGTGTAGCTTTAATTAGCTAATAGGATATGTGTATGTGTATTGTGTGTGGTATGCTCTGGGGGACTCACTAAGCATGTCGCTTACAGGTTGTTGATTTGTTTCAGGTACATCTGAGCCCAAGGGAAAGGGCAAGGCGTGATGGCGTGGCGTGCACTCTATCTCTCTTTTACTGATATGTTTTGGGGACACTCTGATGAATTAAATGAGTTGTAATGAATACAGATTTGAAAACAATTATGTTGGGATTTCATGGATCATGCAAACATGTTTTATTAATTAAAAATGAAAATTTTCTTTGTAAATTTGGGTCGTTACATTAATGGGTTAAGAAGGAACACTTAACCCTAATCGTCATTTCATGTGAAAAACCCTAATTGGGTTTTGGGTTCTTATTGGGCCATTTATTGGACTAAGCTGATGTGGGCCTTTGTGGGCCAATTGGAACATATTTATGGACTAAGGAAATTATTGGGCTTTAGGATAAGACCCATTGGAAAGGCTTGGGCCCAATTTGGAAAATTAGGCCATAAGTGGGCCATAATTGGGCCTTGAGGATTAAGCTATTGGGCCATCCGAATTCCAATTGTTTAGACTAGAATAATTGGTTAGGCCTTAAAGTAAGTCCATGTAGAGGTTTGGGCCCAATTTGGAAAATTGGTCCATATGTTGGGCTTTGGCCCATTACTTGTCTATTGGGCCTTTGGAGTGTGAGTTGGACCTTGGGCTTGGAACCCAATTATTAATTGGGTATTGTTTGGTGTTGACAGTTTGGGAATCTGTCATCCAGCAGCTAGAGTTTTATTCGCGGGACTTCAGCAGTGCCAGGTGAGTCTCCTCACCATACCAATGGGTCTAAGGCACCAAGGCCAGCCCATTCAGGTAGTTGTAGTGTTTATTGTAGATTCACTATTGATATGTCTCGTATGCATGTATATGTGGTATGCTAGTGATTATGTGGTATGCTATTGACTATGTGGTATGTGTTATGCTTGCTATCTTTGTGATACTTGCATAGAAGACCATGGGGGGAGCCCATGGCACCGGATGTAAGAGCATGTGGAGAGTCCATGGCTTTCCTATTAAAGACCATGGGGGGATCCCATGACACTTGGATGTAAGGCCATGTGGAGAGCCCATGGCTTTCCTATTGAATACCATGGGGGAGCCCATGGCACTTAGGTGTAAGACCATGTGGGGAGCCCATGGCATCCTGGAGTAAGACCCTAGGAGGAGCCCACGACATCCGTATATGTTTATATGCATGGTTATGTGATTGATATGGTTTATGTAGCTGTTATAGCTAATGTGGATTATGTGGATTGTGTGGGGTATGCTCTGGGGAACTCACTAAGCTTCGTGCTTACAGTTTTGTTTATTGGTTTCAGGTATCATCGATTTGGAAAAGAAGGGTTTGGATTGATCGCAGTGCACACACCCATGTTTTCTGCATTGAATGATTTTGGGATGAACTCTGATAAATGTTTTAATTAACGATGTTTTGGATGTTGGCATAAATGATATCGATGTTTTGTCTATATTAAAAATGATTTTTTTACCCTCGAATTTTGGGTCGTTACATAAATGATGTGAAGAGAATAATTCTATTTCTTACTTGCATTTCATGAAACAACATCTCCTTAAATAGTAAAGGAGAGACAATACAAACCAAGAACATTCTCTGGATTAGATAATACTAAGTTTTTGACAAATCTGACACTTAAAAGATTTACTGATTTGGTCCTAAGAATTGTTGAATCAACAAAAAGACAAAAAAATAATAATTAATGATTGTACAGACTCTATCAAATCAACTAACTTCGGAAACATCTTCATCTCGGATTGGGATAGACTTCAGAACTCTTCACATCTCGGACTAAGGATTGACTTCGGATCTGGTTTGGCTCGGATTGCTACATGTTCACTTTTTATGCATTAACAATCTCCCCCTAAGTGAACTTAGAAATCAATCAACTTAATTAGCTTCAATGGACACAAAAAGATAAGCACTCTGTAGCCAACTTCGGACTTCTAAGTACCATTTCAGGTGTTCAATGAACTTCTTCTTCACATGCTCAGAAGCATCACTTTTTTCAGCGTTGGAGATGAACTTTTGAAGGATACTTGATGGAACCAAATGTTTTTCAAGAAATTGAAAGAATTCTTTTCGGCCGGTCTTCTTCTTGAGATAGACGTATCCGAGTTCAGGTTCTTCAATGGGTCCTTCTGCCAAGATTTGAGCTTCAGGCAGTTCATAAGTGATTTTCGCCAAGACATTTTCGGTTTCGAACAAGTGTGCAAACTCAATATCGGACCTGCAGAATTCTGCAATGTAGTCCTTCAAGAAGTTGATGGCAACAATGTAAGCTCTGATGCCTGAGTGATTAGTTTGGCGATCTCGGAGATGAGCAGCAATTGTGAGAATGTCATTGGGGTTGATTGAGGGAACGTCAGCATCCGTGAGAGTGAGAATTCCTTCTTTACTCTGAACCTTGTTTCCGAAACCAACGATCTTTGTGATCCGCTTCCAAGACCACACTTCTTTTTGAGGACGTGTGTTAACGGAGTAGAAAGTTCTCAATCTCTCACACTCTGTCCTGATGATTGTTTGTGGATCATCATCCGGATGAAGATGAGTGTATTTGATGTGGAATTTACCATGTGGAGAGATTGGAAGATCAATTTGGTCAGAATCCCGAGTTGGAAGATCATAGTACATGAAGGGCACAAAGTCAATGTCGTGAATAACTCCTTCTCAGAACATAAGATATATGCCCAATATTGGATCTAGATTGTCTTTCAGTGCTTGAATCATGATGCTTTCTTCAAATGCTTAATCTATCTGTTCTTGGGACCATCCCTCAGACTTTCTGAATATCCTCACTGGGCTGTCAGGTTCAGTAGCAATATTCTTTCCTTTGTCTTGAGGTGGCTCATTTAGGTCAACGATGATTTGTTGTACTGTTTTGAAGATGATGAATTCAGGTGGAGGAGTAACCAGGGGCTCTTCAAGGAGATCATCCGGTTTCAAGGTTGGAGAACCTTCATCGATCAAAACTATTCTCGGAGCAGGGATTGGTGCAAGCCTAGATTGTATAGCTCGGAAAGCATCAACAATTAGTTTTGTTTTGAGCTTCACCATTTCATGACTTTTCTTAAGCATTTCGGCCAAGGATGATGGCCAAGTGACAAGGGACCATATCCTATTTTCTTCTTTTGAGAGAACCTTCATTGGTTGTTCCTTGATATCTTGAAGTCCTAGAACAACATTTTCAATTTGGTCTTCATCTTCTTCATCATCTTTCTCAAGAAGTTCAATGAATTCAACCTCGATTAAATCTTCTTTGTACGATTCATCTCAGAGTATGAACTTCGACATAGACTTCCATTGAATTGTTCTTCCTCTCTGACTAGCTCCTTCTCCCCCTCTTGCGTTAGAAGGCCCAACATCCAATGCAAGCCAACAGTTCTTTAAAAATTACTTAGGCGTTCGAACACTCTCTAAAAGCTCATATTGATCTATTTAGAGAGAGAGTCGTAGGCTTCAGCGGTGGGGCGTGAGCTTTGAGACGGTCAAACAGTGAACCCAATATCGAGAGCATTTCGTCAAACTTGTTGTTCGGGACATCAACAATGTTCCAACATGCTCGGAGCAACTTGATAAGGACCTATTGCATAATCAGATTCATCTCGTCCTTCTTTCGAATCTCCTTCTCCAGCCTTTAGATTTGCTTTTCATGATGAACATGAGTTTGTTTGATCAGTTCATTGGTCACACTGATCATGTCGTCATGAATCTTGAGCATTATAGTGGTGGTGGAGATATGGTGATCAAGGCTGTCATTGTATTTCTATTCAGCTTCTTCCAGAGTATGCTTGAATCGGAGATAAATGAGATGGTCAAGTTGATTTGCTCTATCGATTTCCGAGGGGCCTTCTTCTATGATCTCAGAGAGAGATTTGAGAATGAGTTCAAGTTTGGAGTCGAGGCTGGTAACCTTCTGGTTGATTTTGGAGTCCATTTGAGCTACAGACTTGTCAAGTGAGTCAACCTTGGAAACAACACTAGAAACGTTGTCTCAGAGTTCTAACAAGGCAAACGGATTTGCGATGTTTTCATCTGAAGAGCCAGTGTCCGAGGTAGAATTCTCAGACTTGTTATCATTGTCATCACCATCATTAACATCTTGTGGTTCAGAAGGAGTGGGATTCTCAGCTGCATTGGTTTCGGTTTCGTTGCCTTAATTTCCTGGAGTGTTGTCATCAACTTTTATTTCTTCTTCTTCTTCCAAGGGGGAGGAGAAAAGGTTGAAATCGTATGCTGGTTTGGAAGAGGAGGGCTTCTGTAGAGACTTGAAAGTTGTAAGAATCGGAATAGCACCAACAGATGTTCTATCTTCATCAAACATGACATCATCGGAGTGTTCTTCATCGAAGGGAGGCTTGGGAGTTTCTTCGCTTGTAAACGTCGGAGGAGGATCATTCGAAACAATTGTTGGATCGGGAACATCTCCTGTAATGGTTTTCTGAGCTGTTTAGGAAGAGGTAAACTCTTGATCTGTTTCTTCATCAGTTGGAATAATGAATGGAAAATTTCTTTGAATAGCCCTGTGACGCATCGAGATAAGCGTGGACTGCACTTTAGCTCTTGTTAGCTGCGGATGACGTGTGTGAGCCATGTCCACAAAATCAGACCAATCTTTATCAGTACCTGGTCTTCCTTTACCTGAACCAGGTATCAGACCAGTTGTGGCTCTAGAAGTAGGAGGGATAACTCCAACTTCCGAAAGATTAGAATCTGTAACATCCCAAAATTTAAGACCAAAAATTTCATCTTTAAATAAGTAATTATAAAACCAATAGTCTAAAAACATCCATAGTATCATTCCATATTAAAACCAATATGTCAATAGTCAAAACATGTCATAATAAAACAACATCATAGTTTCATTCCCAAAGATCTCATGTGCGGAAAACATAGTGTGATGCGCTGCGATCATACCGAACCTTTTCATTTTGAAGAAGAAGTACCTGAAACCAAAACTGTAAACCGTAAGCACAAAGCTTAGTGAGTTCCCCCATCATACCACATACCATACAATACACATACTGCCTAGCATATTCGGGTGCTGGCCTACCCCCTCGGTCTCTTTCAACCGGTAACTGCCTTGCATATCAGGGTGTTGGCGTATCCCTTCGGTATTTTTCAACCGGTAACTGCCTAGCATATCAGGGTGCTGGCCTACCCCCTTCGGTCTCTTTTAAGAGGTAACCGGGGACTATTTCACCCCTTACCACTACCACATAATAGCATACAAAATCATGCTGCCAGGCATATCTGGGTGCCCGACCTACCCCTGCGGTCTTATTGACTGGATATGGGGACTATTTCACCCCTACCACTATCACATAATACCATAGCATACTAGCACATAAATCATAACAGATAGTGGCATACCAGATAATTATCACAAATACAATCATCTAACTACAAACTCCTACTAGTGGGCCGACCTTAGTACCTTAGACCCACTGCTACTGGGAAGGTAACTCACCTCAAATGCTGTAAAGTAGCTGAACAATCCTCAGCTCTGAAATCAACCCAACTCAAACCCCTACACATAAAAGATTTCCTTTAATTACCCCATTCATACTCATAACCCCTATGTGTCAACTTTGGTCAAAGTTATAGTCAAAGTCAACACCCTGGTCAAAGTCAAAGTCAACATTCCGAGTTGACTCAACTCGCCGAGTTCCATAAATTATAAAATCCTGAAGTCGCGATCCAACTCGTCGAGTTCTTTCATGAACTCGTCGAGTTCCTCCTATCAACTGACTCAGGACTTTTCAAATCCACTTGTCGAGTCCATCATTGAACTCGTCGAGTCCTTCCTTTTAATAGAATCGGGACCCCTCGACCCAACTCCTCGAATTCCTCTATGAACTCCTCGAGTTCTTCAGTCTGTTAAGCCTTCTTAATGCATTAAGCCATTATTCTTCGAGTCTAAGTTCCATATTCCAGATCTGGTTTGAACACACACCTAGGAGGGTAAAGTTTCCAACTTTACCTGTTAAAACCCATCCTAGAAGAAATAATCTCTAACCCTAACTCAAAATGGCTTAGATCCAACTCCAAAAGTCATCACAACTTCAAGATAGACCATAAGGTCATAGATCTAGACTCTAGGGACAGTTTGGTCACGTAAACTTCCTATCTTTACTTGCATGCATGACCTACTTGGCTCAAAAGACCAAAAAGATGGTCTAAAAGTTGCATGGGGATTCCATGGCCATCAAGTTGGCACTTTTATGCCATGAAGCCCCCTCAAGACCCTAGATCTGAATGGTTTTCCCACATGGGACGTCCAAATCCCAAAAATCAACATACTTGGACCAGAACATGAAGAAAGCATCCTAAAACTAGATCTAAGCATGCTATAGATAAGGTAGGAGCTTTATACCTCAGATGAACCAGAAATGAAGCCCAACTTCTGGATCTACTCTCCTTCTACACGTCCTTGCTCCTTCTTCAAGTACCTTCTTCTTCAAAATCACCAAGAATGCACAAAAATTGGCTCAAAACTCTCAAAAGTGAATTAGGGTTTCGAGGCTAGGGTTTGGGACAATGGAGGCTGGAAATGAGGCCAACTTATGGGGGTTAAGGTGCTTAAATAGGTTGAAAAACCTTGAAAATTAGGGTTTCATTCTCTCAACCTACTCGTCGAGTTGAGGCTTCTCAACTCGTCGAGTAGACTTCTTAACCCGCGTCCGAATTCATCTCTACTCGACGAGTTCGGGGCGTCCAACTCGTCGAGTTTCTATACAAAAATGAATAATTATGAATTAAATACATACCAGGAACGAGGCGTTACAAATCTCCCCCACTTATCTCAGACTTCATCCTCGAAGTCTGCTGCAGCTGGAAATAGCTCTTGGTAGTGCTCCCTCATCTCATCCTCCAACTCCTACATCCATTCTGAGCCCTTACGGTGCTGCCACTGCACCTTCACCAACTCTACCCTCTTGTTCCTCAGATCCTTTGTTTTCCTATCGAGAATGGCTACTGGTATCTCGATGTAGTTCAGGCTTTCATCCACCCGAATGTCCTCTAAAGGCACAACTGCAGAGTCATCCACTAAGCACTTCTGCAGTTGGGAGACATAAAAAGTGTTGTGGATCTGTCTAAGTTCTTCCGGAAGATCCAACCTATACGCCACCTTGCCCACCCAAGCTATTGTTGGATAAGGTGTCTAAGTCCATAACTATTTCTGGTATGTACTTGACCCGACCCGGCATGGTCCATTTGGGTTGCATGGCATCATGCATTTGGATAGACTAAATGAGAGAAATAACACTTGTGGTTTATTAATATATTATACGTTCTAATATATATTAATAATATTATTTAGTTAGTATTGATCAATAACTAATCTAGAATTAATTAAGTGATCAAAAGAAGACTAATTAAATATATGGGTTGATTATGTAAATCATCCATAACTTGTATAGTGGGCTAAAGGCTTCATGAATTATCAAGTTGGGCTAAGGTCCATAGGATGCTCCATTGGAGTTACAAACCCATGGGTCATGGAAATGAAGATCCATGTTACATTAGGGTTTACATGGTGTAACCCTAAGTGTAACACACTATATAAGGAACATAACATCCACCAAAATCGGTTACACTAAAAAGAATAGAGGGAAAGCCGAATTTAGAAGTGTTCTACATTCTCTCAAAGTCATTCCAAAAGCACTTGGTGTTGTGTGAAACATTTGAGGCATCACACTTGGGGTGCTAGGCTCTGAAGGTTTTTTCAAGGAATCAAATCAATTACAATGTATGTAATTCTAGCCATCTTTTATGTTTAAAGTTCCCCATGTATGCTAGATAGGATTATGAACCTTGGAAAAGTATTTTGCATGTATTTTTAGACAAACATAGATCCAAGGTTTTTCTAGGGTTGCATGTACAATTAGGAGTGTTAGAATGCTCAAAACCCATCAGTGGTATCAGAGCCAGGTTTGTTTGTTTGATACTTGATGCAAAATTGTGAAAAAAACTCGTTTTTATGCATTCTGAAGCATGAACTCGCCGAGTCCATGGGGGGACTCGACGAGTCCATGAGTAAACTCATCCTACTCGTCGAGTAGGTTCTTGCACTCGACGAGTAGGAGGCCCTGAGTGCAGTTTTTTGAGTTTTGCTGCTGGAAATGGACTAGAAACATTACCCTAAACTGTTTTGGTGTTTTAAAACTTGTTTTAGATGGTGTAATGGTTGTTCTAATCCATTTACAATGGCTAATATCAAAATTACATGATTATATGTGTTCATATGTTCTTGAAATTATGATATGATTATTCATGTTCTTATGAGTTCTTGATAGATCATAGGAATTACTTGTTTAATGCTGAATTCATGATCTTTATGTGTTTTAATGGAGTCCATAACTTGTCCTCAAGTTATGGATAACCAAAAGTCACTTTGTATTAAATCCATTAAAAGAACACATAAGTTACAAAAATGAAGAGTCTTCATTTTAATAACTCATAAGTTATGAATTGAAATGTTTTGTAAAGTTACAAAACTTACCCTCAAGTTTTGGAACATGTAAAGTCATCTAGTAAACTTTAGTTCCAACCCCTAGAATTTTAAAAGTTAAAATTCAACCATTATACTTTATAATGTTATAAGTTAATAATATATATATATATATATATATATATATATATATATGTATGTATGTATAAGATCAAAGTCGTTTTACCGTTAGTAAGCCTCATTCACGAAGCCGGTCTATAAGGGGGGTATAAGGTTGTTGCCTATAAAATGACAGCTTAATGGGTGTCCACTCTCACCCACCGCTTCCTTGACTGGTGGAGGGTCGTTAGCCGAACGGGTAGGACAATGACTTAAAATTCTCATTAAAAGTATAATGATTATTATAAAGTAACTAAATGTTTTTATAAATTCCCAATCTTAGTTACTTTAGGAAAATGTGAATAAGGTGCTAACCCATGAAATTACACTTTGCACTTTGATTAAGTCGTTAGTGGAGCGTGTGTGGTTAACCGGCACACTAACTTGGACTTAACAAGGTAGGCAAAGGGTGACTTAAGGTTTTTCATAGGTCGGTTGAGCGCGTGTGGTTAACCGGCACATCGATTAAGTGAAAAACATTAAGGGTACCAAGTAATTTGCATGGTTACTTCACGCCTTGTTTTGTGATCCTCGGTATCCCGGTCACAAAACATGAAGGGCACACTCGAGATTGAAACATGCCATTGAAAAGTTCAATGAATCTCAAAAGAATCTAGGAGTTTCTAAAAAAACCAAATATAACCTAATAATTTATATATTTCGTTTGTCATGGTGGAAATTGGTGGATCGTCATTCACCTACCTTTCAAATATGTTTTAGCTTAGATTACGGCATCCCTCTTCTAAGTTATAATATATTGTGATTGGATCCTAGCCTTAATATTACATATGGGTGCTTTATTAAGGACTATCTTTATATATAAACTAAACTTGTCTTTTCTTCTTTTCAGATGTCTTCCAATAATGCTGCTTCTGGCTCAAATCCTACCGGCTCCTTCTCTCTCATGAACCTTTGTTGGAGAGTCATCTTTGATGGATCCAACTTTACAAATTGGATCAGGAACATCAGGATGGTCACTCGGTATGAGAACAAAGAATATGTTCTCGACAAGGAGCTTAAGGTACCCGAGCCGACTGCTACTCCTGAGGAGTTTGCTGAATATGAGGCACATGAAAGAGATGCTACCAAAGTGGCATGCATCATGATGGCCACTATGATAGCTGAGCTCCAAAAGTCCTATGAGGACTACTATCCTTTTGAGATGCACCAGGATTTGATGGACCGCTACCATCAGAGTGCTCGTCAAGATCGATATGAAATCATCTCCTCCATGATAACAACCGGAATGAAGGATGGTGAACCCATCACGGGCCACATGCAGAAAATGCAAAGGTATGTGGACCGTTTGATGAAGCTGAATGTGAACTTCCCCGAGGAGTTAGCAATAGATATCATTTTGCACTCCTTACCATCATGTTATGATCAATTCCGCATGACATACCACATGAACAAGGAAGAAGTCACCCTCAGCAAACTTCAAGGACTCTTGAAGACCGCCGAAAGTGGTCTTAAAGGTAAGTCGGTTGTTACCACTCCTAATCCTACTCCAAACTCCGCACCTGTCCTGGAAATCGGGAAAGGTAGAGGGAAAAAGAGGAAGAACCCTTCGAAAGGTACCAAGGGTAAGACCCTTGATGGTTCCTCTACAAGCGGAACCAAGAAAGGTTTCGTCACTCCTTCTTCTGATCCAAAAGACTGAATGCTTCTATTGCCATGAAAAGGCGCACTGGAAGCGGAACTGCCCAAAGTACCAGCAAGATTTGAAGGATGGGAAAGTGAAATCCAACCATGCAGGTATTTACACTATATTATCTAATAACTCACCCTATTCTAACTCTTGGGTCCTTGATACCGGCTGTGGTATTCATATTTGTTCTGATTTACAGGGACTAAGAAGAAGTGAGAATGTGGAGCATGGGAAGATAAACTTGATCATGGGAAATAGGAAAGTTACACCTGTCACCAAGATTGGAGTTTATTCTTTATTGCTAAGTAGTGGGTTTACTTTAGATTTGAATAAATGTTGTTACTCGCCTGAAATGGCAAGAAATATTATTTCCTTTCATGCTTTGTACAAACAAGGGTTTACCTTTTCTTTTGATAATGAAGTTGGTGGAATAAATGCTTTCTTTAATAATGTGTTTTATTTTAAAGCATTACCTTGTGATGGTGTGTATGAAGTTGTGTCTGTTGTAGAGAACTTAGGAAATAATGTGTTGTGTATTGATTCTACTAATGATAATAACTTGGATAAAGCATCATTATGGCATTGTCGTCTTGGACATGTAAGCAAGAAACGAATAGGCCAACTCCAAAAGGATGGAGTCTTGGAGTCATTTGACCTAAAGTCAGATGATAGTTGTGAATCATGCTTACTTGGAAAAATGACAAAGTCACCCTTCACAGGTTCGTGTGCTAGGGGTGAAGGTTTGTTGGATCTAGTACACACATATGTGTGTGGACCCTTCAAAACCGCCACAAGGGATGCTAATCGTTATTATGTGACTTTTACAGATGATTATAGTAGATATGGATATGTCTACTTAATTAAGCATAAGACAGAGACTTTCGAAAGGTTTAAAGAGTTTAAACAGGAAGTTGAGAATCAATTGGGAAGGAACATTAAGATGCTTCGATCCGATCGAGGTGGTGAGTATCTTAGTACAGAGTTCCTCGACCATCTTAGGGAATGTGGGATTGTCTCACAATTGACACCTCCCAGGACACCACAGTTGAATGGTGTAGCTGAGAGGCGTAATCGAACGTTGTTGGACATGGTTCGTTCCATGATGAGTCGAGCTTCGCTACCAATCTCATTTTGGGGGTATTCCTTAGAGACTGCCGCTCATATCCTTAATCTGGTCCTTACAAAAAAGGTTGCCAAAACACCTCACGAGATGTGGAGTGGAAAAGTTCCTAATGTATCCCACATCAAGATTTGGGGTTGCGAAGCTTTCGTGAGACGCGAGACTCACGATAAGCTCGAACCTCGAAGTGAGAGGTGTATTTTCATCGGCTACCCACAGAATTCCTTTGGTTACCTCTTCTATAGACCTAGTAAGAATGTGGTCTTTGTAGCAAGGAGGGGTGTGTTTCGAGAGAGAGAGTTCATAAGCCAATGAAACAGTGGGAGGCAAATTGACCTTGAAGAAATTCAAGAGTCAAGTGGTGAAGGAACCTCAAACCCTAGCAGTCAACTTGAGGAGGAAACTCCTGTTGATCTAATTGACTAGTCTGTACCACTGAGGCATTCCGCGAGAGTTAGGAATGCACCTGAGCACTACTATGGTTTCCATATTACTGCGGAAGGTGAGACACTTATCAGTGATGAGACACTGGTAAGTCTGGATGAACCTAACAGCTATGCGGAAGCCATGGCAGGCCCCGAGTTTGCTAAATGGAAAGAGGCAATGGACAGCGAGATACAGTCCATGTATGACAATCAAGTTTGGAACTTGGTTGACAATGTACCAGGTCGTAAGACAGTTGGGTGCAAATGGATCTTCAAGAAGAAGACTGACATGGATGGTAATGTACACACTTATAAGGCGCGACTGGTTGCAAATGGCTTTTCTCAAACTCCAGGAGTTGATTATGATGAGACCTTTTCACCAGTAGCCAAGATTAATTCTATTAGGGTATTGTTAGCCATTGCTGCATTTCATGACTATGAAATATGGAAAATGGATGTCAAAACCGCTTTCCTTAATGGAAAGTTGGCTGAGGATGTTTACATGTGTCAGCCAGAGGGTTTTGTCAGTACAAAGTACCCTAATAGAGTGTGTAAGCTTGAGAAATCCATCTATGGATTGAAACAAGCACCTCGCAGATGGAATCTTTGTTTCGATGAGAAAGTCAAAGAGTTTGGCTTTTCGAGGAGTGAAGATGAATCTTGTGTATATGTCAAGGCTAGTAGGAGTATAGTTACCTTTTTGGTACTGTATGTGGATGACATACTACTCATAGGAAATGATATCCCAACCCTGCATGAAGTGAAGTCCTGGCTTGGGAAGTGTTTCGCTATGAAAGACCTAGGAGAAGCTGCCTATATTCTAGGGATAAGGATTCTGAGAGACCGGATTAAAAGACTAATTGGACTTAGTCAGAGTACCTACTTGGATAAGGTGCTGAAGAGGTTCAGCATGCAGGATTCCAAGAAAGGAGAGTTACCCATCCAGAGTAACGCCAGATCGAGTAAGACTCAGAGCCCGAGTACAGAGACTGAGATAGCAGAAATGAGTCGAATACCTTATGCTTCGCTGTAGGATCGATCATGTATGCTATGACTTGTACTCGTCCTGATGTGGCCTTTGCCTTGAGCATGGTCAGCATATATCAGCGGAACCCTGGCAAGGCTCACTGGACTGCGGTAAAGAACATTCTCAAGTACCTTCGAAGGACTAAGGACTGGGTCCTTACCCTTGGTGGGACTGATGACTTGAGAGTTGTAGGGTATAGTGATGCTAGCTTCCAGACTTATAGGGATAATTTCCGCTCTCAGTCGGGCTGGGTCTTTACCGTAAACGGAGGAGCAATTAATTGGAAAAGTTCCAAGCATGAGACAGTGGCTGATTCAACTTGCGAATCAGAGTATATAGCGGAAAGCAAGGCAGTAAAGGAGGCATATGGCTGAAGAACTTCATTGGAGACCTTGGAGTAGTACCAGCTATAAAGGAGCCTATGGAAATTTTTTGTGATAGTGAAAGTGCAGTTGCCTTAGCCAAGGAACCAAGGGATCACGGGAGATCCAGACACATTGACAGAAAATACCATTTCATCAGACATCGAATAGAAGAAGGACTCCTCGTGGCAAAGAGGGTATCATCGGATGAGAACCCACCAGATCCCCTCACGAAGGGACTGAGTAGGGCTAAGCATCTCCAGCATGCAAGGCGCATAGGGCTGAAGGATGATATTAGATTTAGTAGTTAGATAATTTTGAAATTTGTAAAGTGTAATTGAAATTTGATGATGAATAAAAGTTGTGTTTATTTATGAGTAAAGTGTTGCTATCTTCTGTCGATCGTTTACTATTATTTCTTTTGCATGTTTTGACTTCCAGAAATTTTTATGCTATGTTTTACATATTATTCAAACTATCCACATTCGGTCAAATGTTGGAAGTACATATGAATTAAGACTGTCGTGAAGTTGGGTTGTAGAGGGCTATATGGTTAGACATAGCAAGAGATGCTACAACACTCATGAGTGCTCATAAGTTCTGAGTATTGGATTCAACCCACGCTCACTGGTATCACTTCATGGAATTTATCTCGAGTGATCGTGAGACGGTAATATCGTATAAGTCTTCAAACCTAGAAATATGACTTGTTGCCTATGAGTTGGTTATGCATTGATCGTACGAAAACGCATTGGTAACTCGATGTTACAAAACGTGCTTTTGTGTGTGATTCAACAAGTAGTAGAACAAGCATATGAGTCGAAGTTTATATGTTCCTTCTTGGATTAGAAGCGATATCTGGGCCCCTCGATGATTTTGTTTTGACCGATGTACCGGGCCCGGTCAGAACTAAATTGATGTGTTCAATTAAGTTCTATGTCAAACAAATCGGAAATCGAGAAACAAACAGCTGGACAATAAGTAAGACATTGTTCCATTTATTTGTCCGGCTGATATCTAGAATAGAGGATTATATGATCACTTATCTTAAAGGGCGTATCATCATCTTCTCAGTTCCGAGAGACCTTGAAAAGAGCTACGATTGCTGATCGGTTCCTGAAGTCATACTTGCAGTTATAGTTATTAGACTTATCCAAGTGGGAGACTGTTGGATAAGGTGTCTAAGTCCATAACTATTTCTGGTATGTACTTGACCCGACCCGACATGGTCTATTTGGGTTGCATGGTATCATGCATTTGGATAGACTAAATGAGAGAAATAACACTTGTGGTTTATTAATATATTATAAGTTCTAATATATATTAATAATATTATTTAGTTAGTATTAATCAAGAATTAATCTAGAATTAATTAAGTGATTAAAAGAAGACTAATTAAATATATGGGTTGATTATGTAAATCATCCATAACTTGTATAGTGGGCTAAAGGCTTCATGGATTATCAAGTTGGGCTAAGGTCCATAGGATGCTCCATGGGAGTTACAAACCCATGGGTCATGGAAATGAAGAGCCATGTTACATTAGGGTTTACATGGTGTAACCCTAAGTGTAACACACTATATAAGGAACATAACATCCACCAAAATCGGTTACACTAAAAAGAATAGAGGGCAAGCCGAATTTAGAAGTGTTCTACATTCTCTCAAAGTCATTCCAAAAGCACTTGGTGTTGTGTGAAACATTTGAGGCATCACACTTGGGGTGCTAGGCTCTCAAGGTTTTTTCAAGGAACCAAATCAACTACAAGGTATGTAATTCTAGCCATATTTTATGTTTAAAGTTCCCCATGTAGGCTGGATAGGATTATGAACCTTGGAAAAGTATTTTGCATGTATTTTTAGACAAACATAGATCCATGGTTTTTCTAGGGTTGCATGTACACTTAGGAGTGTTAGAATGCTCAAAACCCATCAGCTATAACCCTGAAAGGTCTGATATACCTGGGGCCGGGCTTTCCCTGTTTTCTGAAGTGGATGACACCTTTCCAAGGTGACACCTTCAGAAGGACCATATCCCCGACCTGGAACTCCAAGTCCGGACCTGCTGGATCTTCCGTCATCTTGAGTACCACCTCGGTACTCCCCATGAATCTCTGGCCAACCTCACCCCAGCATACCGGGGTCCTGCAGTTCCTCCCGTACAACATCTCGAAGGGAGGCCGCTCGATACTGGCATGGTAGCTATTATTATATGAAAACTCTGCAAAGGGAAGGTAGGTATCCCAACTACCACCGAAGTCTAGAACGCACGCCCGCAACATATCCTCCAAGGTCTGGATGGTCCTTTCGCTCTGACCGTCCGTCTGCTGGTGAAAGGCCGTGTTAAAGTACAGACGAGTACCCAACTCGTCATGAAATTTCTTTCAGATTCTGGAAGTGAACCGCACATCCCTATCAGAAATCACAGAAACCGGCACCCCATGCCGAGCTACTACCTCCCTGATGTAGATGTCTGCCAGCTTCTCGGCCGAAATGCTCTCCTGGATCGGTATGAAATGGGCGCTCTTAGTCAACCGATCCACGATGACCCATATTGCGTCAACTCCACGCGCCGTTCGAGGTAACTTCGTAATGAAGTCCATGGTAATATCCTCCCACTTCCACACAGGATATCCAACGGCTGCGTCTTGCTGTGAGGCCTTTGGTGCTATGCTTTGACTTTCCTACAAGTCAAGCATCGCTCAACGTACCAGGCTACATCCTGCTTCATGCAGGGCCACCAATAGTCAGGACGAAGATTCATGTACATCTTCGTTGCCCCGGGATGGATAGAAAATCTGGATTTGTGCGCCTCCTCCATCAGGATCTGGCGCACACCGCCCGCGTACGGAACCCACACTCTACGATGGAGTGTCAATAGCCCGCGACTATCATAGTCGAAGGAGGAAATCTGACCCACGATACGCTCACTCTTCCGATGTCCTCCTTCATAGCCTCCTGCTGAGCCTCCCGAATTTGCTCTAAAAGCGGGGTCACTACTGTCATCCTCAGACAGATGTCTCTGATCGGGGTCGCGAATGCCTTGCGGCTAAGTGCATCAGCCACAACATTGGCCTTCCCCAGGTGGTAGAGGATCTCGCAATTGTAATCCTTCACCATGTCCAACCACCGCCGCGGCCTCATGTTCAGATTTGGATGGTCCATCAAGTACCTCAAGCTCTTGTGATCCGTGTAAATGGTACAACGGATCCCATAGAGGTAGTGTCGCCAAATCTTGAGGGTGAAAACAACCGCCCCCAACTCTAGGTTGTGCGTCGAGTAATTCGCCTCGTGAGGCTTCAACTGCCTCGAGGCGTACACGGTGACGTGTCATATCTGCATCAACATTGCGCCCAAACCCGAGATGGACGCGTCACAGTACACTACAAAATCCTCCACGCCCTCTGGCAGGGCTAAGATCGGTGCCTCGCACAACCTCTGTTTCAAGGTCTCGAAAGCCGCCTGCTGCTCAGGCCCCCAGCGGAAAGTCACCGACTTCTTGGTCAGCCGGGTCAGTGGTACCGCTATCTTGGAGAAATCCTGAATGAATCTCCGATAATAGCCTGTTAAACCGAGGAAGCTCCGAATCTCGGATGGAGACCTCGGAACCTCCCATCTCATCACGGCCTCTACCTTGGTCGGATCGACCTAGTATACAGTTCTGGTTGACGAGGTGCCCCAGAAACTGCTCCTTGCGCAACTAAAACTCACACTTGGAGAACTTTGTGAAAAGTCTCTCCCTCTTCAGTGTCTCCAGCACCTCCCTTAAGTGCTCCTCGTGCTGCTCCTACGTCTTGGACTAAACCAAGATATCATCAATAAAGATTATCACAGACCGATCCAACATCGGTCTGCATACGCGGCTCATAAGATCCATGAACGCGACAGGAGCAATGGTGAGCCCAAACGGCATCACCACAAACTCATAGTGACCATAGTGAGTCCGAAAAGTAGTCTTCTATATATCCTCATCTCTGAATCTCATCTGGTGATAGCCAGAACGCAAATCAATCTTGCAAAACCAAGATGCTCCCTGAAGCTGGTCAAAAATATCGTCGATCCTCGGGAGTGGGTAACGGTTCTTCACCGTCACCTTATTCAACTCCCGGTAGTCTATACACATCCGATGTGACCCGTCATTCTTCTTCACAAATAGGATCGGGGCTCCCCATGGTGAACTGCTCGGCCTGATAAACCCGTTGTCTAACAGATCATGCAACTATGTAGACAACTCCTGCATCTCGGGAGGAGCCAACCGATACGGTGCCTTGGCTATCAGAGCTGCACCAAGAACCAGGTCAATCCTGAACTCTACCTGTCTCTCCGGAGGCACCCAGGAAAATCCTCTGGGAATACGTCCGGGTACTCTCGCACTATCGGTACATCATCCACGGTCGCCTTACCCTCCTCTCGGGTATCCATAACGTAGGCGAAAAAACCTGTACATCCCTGATGAAGGTAGGGTCTGGCTCTCGCTGCTGAACACATGACTGATTCATGCTGCGGTCTCTCTCCTTGAATCACCAGCTCTCCCCCACTTGGGGTCCTGACCCGAACCAACTGCTGCTCACAGTCGATCACCGCCCCATTAGGGCTCAACCAATCCATGCCTATGATAACCTTGTTCCCGCGCAAAGGAATGGGAACCAAATCCATGAGGTAACGCTCGTCATTCATCCTCAGTACACTATCTTTATAGACCTCTGGTGCCCGGAAGGATCAGTCGTCCGTAATCTCAACCTCTAAAGGACAATACAACATGCTCGTAGACTCGACAAATTTCTTGCTGAGTGCAAGAGAAACAAAAGATCGGGTAGCTCCCGAGTAAAATAACACCAACACTGGGATATCGTTCACATGGAACGATCCTAAAACAAAATACATGCAACATAAATATCAAAACTGGAACATAGTAAAAAATAGGGAGAAGAAACATACCCGTCACCACATCGGGTGCGACACGCGCCTCCTCGGCGGTTAGCTAGAAGGCTTGGCTTCTCACCACAGGAGCATCTGGCTTGCCTCGTCGGCCATCTGTGTTCCACAGGGTCGCTGGAGCAGGCGCCGCCACTGGCGCTCCTGATACCAATCTCGGGCAGTTGACCTTTTTATGGCCCTTCTGATTGCAATGGAAGCACATCAGGTCTGATGTCTGAATGGTGGGGGTAGGGGCCGTACAATCCTTGCCAAAGTGCCCAAGCTTGCCGCACTTATAGCAACCCGATGCCCCCAATCTGCAAACTCCCTCATGCGTCTTGCCGCATTTCCCACAGCGGCTCCGGCCCTGCAGGCCCTTCGACCTCGAGTCGAATCCCTTAGGTTTCTTTGCCGAAACCCCAGTCGTCTGCCCAGTCTCCGCCTCCCTCTTCCTGATGTGCTCTATATCAATATCCCTCTCCCGTGCTCTGGCTATCATGTCCTCCAAGGTCGGGCACGCCGAGTAACTGACATGTTTCTGAATGTCAGCTGTCAACATGTCATAGTACCCGGTTTTCTTCATCTCCTCATCACTCGCGTACTGAGGCACCAACAAGGACCTCTCCCTGAATTTGGCGGTAATCTCCGCCACTGTCACAGTAGTCTGTCTCATATCCAAGAACTCCCTGGCTAGCTATTGAATCTCCACAGCCGACGCGAACGCAGCTCGAAATCTGGTCACAAAGTCCGACCAAGTCATAGCCTCAATGGTTGGGGCTCCCAACGTATCACTGACTGCCTCCCACCAGTCTCTAGCACTCTCCCTCAAACAACCAGCATCATACCTGACCTTCGACCCCTCAGGGCAGAAGCTCGTCAACTGTGCAGACTCGATGTCTGCAATCCATCTCCTAGCTACAATGGGGTCTTTCACCCTGCTGAAGTCTGGCGCACCATATCCCCTGAAATCCTTGAAGGAGAGTGTGCGAGTCCGTGACTGGCCAGGTGCCAGGTCACTCCTGAATGCCCTAAGGCGATCCTCCATCAACTCAATGATACCCTCCTTGATCGACCCGAAAATCACCGGGGTCGCCTCAAGGATGCCTCTCGTAATCTCCGATACTATGAACTTACGCAATCCATCATCGACTGGCTCGAAACCCGTACCCGAACCTGACCCAGACCCTGAACCTCCTACTCCGTGACGTGTCACTACCATTCTGAAACAAAACACACAATCGGCAGGGTCATACATAACCTCGAGAGGTCTCACACACCCTACAAGTTCACTGGTTCTATCTCAGCCCTCCTTGACTCGAGTACAGATCCTCTGCTTTCAGTAGTACGGGCCCATACTACCTTCCACATCTATCAGTACTTTTCCTCAAGGATTGCTTTGACTTTAACTAAAAAAAATGTAGGGTTTTAAAGAGGGGGAAGAGATGGTGAACTTACCTGAGTTCCATAGTCATCTCCTAACACCTCTTTGTTTACTTGTTGTTGCTTCCGCGATCGCCTCACCATCTCGATCGATTTAAAGTCCGATCGATTTGGATTTCCCATCGATTTGAGATTTCCGCAAAAATCCGTTTCCTCCACAGATCACCGATGTCGAATCCGTAAATTTGCTCCATTTTTTCTTTTTTTCCATGTAATTTTACAATTATACCCCTAAAACGTCATTCCTCAAAAAAATTGTCTTTCCGCAACGAGTAAACAGACTTCCACATAGAAGGTCTGCATAAATCCTGTTCATTTAATGAAAGTTAAATTTTGCTTGGTCATTTTTTTCAACCACACCTATGTTTTTGTTATTTCATGAATTTTCTGGTAAGTGCTTTTGTTTTTACTGTTTAGTTTATCCTTATAAATATCAAGTGGGGCAGGCCACGCCTCTCCTTAAAAGTTAAAACACACAACCAAACATCAATTTTTTTTGAAATAAAGTTGCATGGGAATTGATAAAGTTGGTTTTCTAAGATAGAAACTTTCCATAAAAGGAAAGTTTTTTAAAAGAAAAAGATGAAATATATATTTTAAAAATGCGAGGCATCTTTGTTTATTCATACTACATGAATTACGCAAGTTGTTGGCCAATTCATTATTAGATAGTGTTAGTGATTTATATTTATGTGTTATATTACTTATTGTATAGACCAAGGCCCGTCCAAGAAGTACAGTCTGAAAAGTGAAAACTATGTATTTTGTATTTTTGTTCTTTTTCATTCCAATAAAAAAAACTATTATAATAGTTTTGCTTTATAATTTACGAGCTGTTGGCGTTTTATCAATAATTTGGTGGTGTGGTCCCATAACTATTTTACCGATTACAAATTAACAATTAGACATATTAAGCTTTTTATATTTCTAATTTGGAAATCCAAATGTCTTTTTTTTGATAAGATATAAAGTTAGTGTGAAATAAAGTAAGTCTAGTCCAAATATTCAATTTTAGACAAGGTGGTATTTTTGAGAAATGGCTAAAAAGTTGCGATAAATTACCATTTATGATGGTAATTTCAAATTTGTGTGAATATTCCATTTTTTTCTATCAAAACATTAACCAATTGAAAGATATATATTCTATTATATATTATATATAATAATAAATAGATATTACCAAAAAAATGAGTTCACAAGTAGCACATGGATCTGTTTCATGATTTCAATTCTAAATTTCGATGTTGTTATGTCGAGCACATCCATTTTCTTCTTGTGATTTTGCACCTGATAAACAAGAAACACATCTATAAGAAAAAGACAAAACTTCAAAAATGGTCCCTGTGGTTTCCGAAAATATCAAGTTTAGTCCCTAAGTTCAAAAAACCTCACAGATGGTCCCTGTGGTTTCAAAACTTTTAACAAATGGTCCTTTTCGCTAACTCCGTTAGCTTTTGGCCGTTAAGTGAAGGGCATTTCTGTCATTTCACTACTACATGGACCATTTATGAAGTTTTTGCCTTATTTAAAAAAAAAAAAAATATATAATTATTTAATATTAAAGGGTTCCACCCTCTCTCTCTCTCTCTCTCTCTAGGGATGAAGAATCGAAGCGGAAAAAAACCCAGATCTGCACTCTTTCTCCTTCCAGTCAGACCCACACCTACCGGTGGTGAAGCACCACCATCGCCACTATAATTTTCAGACCACCAACCACCGCCATTGTTGCTCTGTCTCTCTCACAATTATACCCGATATAAGCCTCAACATCATCTGAAAGATGTCATACTCTTGCAAGATCTGCAACACCAAGAAGGTCCCCAAGGAGGTACGACGGCAAAACCCACCACTGATCCATAACTCACTCGAGTCAACTCAGTCCCACCACCATTGCTGGAATTCGAAATAGAAATGCTCTTGATTTTCCGACCCCGGATTGGTTCTCCTTTCTCCGAATCCTTCTTAGATTTCACGAACTGGGTCACGTCGAAACTCGCCAAAAAATCCGATAAATTGCTCCCATTAGAAAAAATAAAATAGCCTCCCTCACCCATCACCCTCACGTTCTCTATTTCTCCGACACCACCAAAATTGGGGCAAAATCACCATAATTTGACCTAAATTGGTAAGCCCAAATCAAAATCTAAAATTGAAACTTAGATTCAAGCTTTGTGTGTAATATTTGACCTAAATCGAAAGCATCATCTCCATTGTCGCCTTCCTCTAAAAGCTCTGCATCTGCGAGCTTCGTCAATACAAGCTCACCAGGTTGGGATCTTCCTCCATCGATTTCAATAGGAACCAATCATTTGATTTTGATGACACTGTTGTGGTAGCTGATAAGAAGAGGTATCTGAAAGGAGGAGGCGATCGTCAATGTTCAGATGTTGTCCAAAGCTTAGTGTTTATCGCAGCTCATAAAGAGCTAGAAGAGGAGTTCATAAATGAAATAGATGAAGCTGGTGATGGTAGAGAGAAGCAACTACGTAGAGAGAAATCAATGGAGAAGAGGGAAATCTAGGGGAGAAGAAGGAGTACAGACAAGAGAGAGGCGACTTAGGTAGAGTAAATGACGACCCATGGGTTTTTCAGTGGGTTCTGGTCGTGTTTCTGATGGCTCCAGTGACTCCGATGATACTGGGTTGAGGTCTAAATTTAGGGCGATGGCTCCGGCGGTGGGATCGATTGCACGTATGGTTATGGGAGGTGGTTCAAGGCCAAAGTCAGGTGAATAACAAGATATGGATCTTGTTTGATACCGATCTTCTCTTTTTCTTGTTATACACAAGCTTTAGAGTAAAGAAATGGTGGTCCAGATGGTTTAGCTTCTTTTCGATCGATCGATCGAGAGAGAGAGAAAGAGAGAGAGAGAGCCCTTGCATATTAGATTTTATTTATTTATTTATTTTTTCTAAAAGAAGTAATAGAAAACCTCATAAATGGTCCCTGGGTAGTGAAATGACAAAAATGTCCCTTACTTAACGGCTAAATGCTAACGGAGTGAGCCGGAAGGACCAAATGTTAAAAGTTTTGAAACCACATGGACCATCTGTGAGGTTTTTTGAACTTAGCGACTAAACTTGATATTTTTGAAAACCACAGGGACCATTTTTGAAGTTTTGTCTAAGAAAAATAAAAGACTTTACAACTAATAAAAAAAGCAAGAAAAACACACATAAACCTATAACTCTACCGGTGATTTGTTTGCAATTTGGGTGGGTACTCATGCGATAAAAATCACTACTATAGCATTACATTCGATAAACATGATTTCTCAAGATTACGTAACTGATTTGGATGATATTTTGCTCTCTCTATATAATGATTTCTTTGCGCTTTTGATGGGTTTAATGGAGGATAAAATAGTTTGTTGTGATTCATGAAAGAAAGTAATAAAAAATAATATGGGGTTGCCAAGAATGCAAAACGAAAGTTTTCAAAAGAATGAGATCCCTTATTAAATGTACCTTTCTGATCAATCAACATCTTTTTTTTTTTTTTTTTTTTTTTTTTTTTTGTTAGGCAAAAAGTTGTAATTTTCACTTAAAACAAGAGAATCAAAATTAATTAAATTATATCTTTAAATATTAAATACCGTGAATAGTCATTACTATTAATGATAATATAGTACTCTATTTATTTTTACCAACGACCCAGAATTCATATTATATGTTTTGCAAGATTATATATTTTAATATCGAACATTAAATATATTAAAAACCAAACTAATCTATCGTTACCCAAATTGGGATGATTATATACCCCCGAAACACAAAACACATGGAGACGACATTCCATCTTATATAAATCCATGGATAACCCCTGCTGCTTCGCATTACACATACAGAATCCTTTCCCTTCTGATCATCACGAGCTCTCAAATTAAAACATAGGGGTTCTGGGTTCTACCAAATCTAATCGATTGCTCGCAGGTAAAGCCTACTATTCTCTCTCTCTAGATTTTTTTTTTTCAGTATTCCATGGATTTAAGTTCATCTCTAACGACGTTTGATTATTTGCATAATTCCGTTTGTGATTCGAATATCCTTTCTTTGTTTTCTAATTGTATTATTGGGAGCCACACCTTTTGGAATCTTCGTCCCTTACTTTTTGGACCATTGTTATCTCTTATTCCCATTATTGGTTTGTGCTGTTTAAAAGATTCATTCCACATAGAATAATCGTCAACTGCTGTACGCCTTCGTAAACTCTTTGTTCATAGACCCCGTTCTTCTGTACGTGTATGTGTAATCCTTCAAAGTGCCTGATTGAAGGTCGTTTGTTTATATTTTTTTGGTTCTCAACGTTATTTGTAAACTGATCTACCTTACATCAGGTCCTTAAAGATGGTTTTTTTCTACTCTACATTTAGCTTTGTCAGTCTATTTCTACTTTTTTTTTTCCTACATTAGTTTTCAAAGTCTAACCCAAGCTAAAAGTTCTTCTTATTATGAATTCAAAATCCCGATGTTAATGTGCTACAGGTTTCCTTTGCTGTGTTTTGTTGTTACTTTTTTCAAGTTGATCTGATTTATTGTTAATCAATTGTTGACAAATCTGTACGAGCTAATATAAACCCTAATTTGATTGCTAGATCGGCAATGACCAAATGTGTGATGTTTCTACCATTTGTCCTACATATACTGATACAGTTTTATATATGTATTGATGATTTGATATTATCTTATTACAGATGGATGCTGAAAACCATGAACATGGACACACTGTCGACATATCTGCAGCCCTTCCATCTGAAGAGAACAACAGGCAAACTGTCAGCAAGGTTTGTGGTGGAGCACCATGTGGATTCTCAGACTCAAAAACCACTTCCAGGGAGGCAAAAGAAAGATCAGCATCAATGTGGAAGCTCTGGTGCGGAGTGATCTTGTGTGTCATCTTCATGAGTGTAGAGGTTGTAGGTGGAATCAAAGCAAACAGTCTGGCAATCCTTACAGATGCTGCTCATCTCTTATCAGATGTTGCAGCTTTTGCAATCTCTCTCTTCTCTGTTTGGGCTTCTGGATGGGAAGCCACACCCAGGCAATCTTATGGGTTTTTCCGGATTGAAATTCTTGGCACTTTAGTTTCAATCCAAATCATTTGGTTGTTAACTGGAATCCTAGTTTATGAAGCCATTGATCGTCTCCTTCATGGCACAGTTGATGTTGAAGGTAGTCTAATGTTTGGTATCGCATCATTCGGCTTAATTGTCAACATTCTCATGATGTTCATACTAGGCCATGATCATGGCCATGGCCATAGCCATGGACATGGACATAGCCATGGACATGGACATGATCATGATCATGATCATGGCGAAGATGATATACATATCCATGGAGTTAGTGTCACAACCCACCAACACCACCGTCATGATCATGGTCATGGTCATGAACATGATCATGATGAAGGACACAATGAGCCTCTATTGAAAACCTACTCATCAAAAGAAACGAAGAAAAGGGGGAATATCAACGTGCAAGGTGCGTATCTTCATGTTTTAGGGGATTTAATACAGAGTATCGGGGTAATGATAGGGGCAGGGGTAATATGGTACAAACCAAGCTTAAAAGTAATAGACCCGATATGTACTTTGCTGTTTTCGGTTATTGTTCTGTATACAACAATCAACATGCTTCGTGACATATTAGAGGTATTAATGGAGAGCACACCAAGAGAAATCGATGCAACAAGTCTTGAAAGAGGGCTTTGTGAAATAGAAGAAGTGGTTGCGATTCATGAGTTGCATATTTGGGCAATTACTGTTGGGAAGGTGTTGTTGGCATGCCACGTCAGGATCAGGCCTGAAGCTGATGCTGATATGGTTCTTGATAAAGTTGTGGATTACATTAAAAGAGAGTATAACATCAGCCATGTCACCATTCAGATTGAAAGAGAATAAATAAATCAGTTTTAAAAAATTTTGGGCGACTTGATTCTTTTAGGGTTTTTTAGTTGTGGGTCAGGTTTATGTGCAGGGATTATGGTTTTAAGATTTTGATTTTTTTTTTCTGTCATCTTGTTTGGGTTTGTATCTTACTTATTGATGCCATAAAATGCAAAAAACACTTGTGTGGGGAATCTTTATTGGTTAGAAATATGAAATTGGATTTTCCCACTTTGTGGAATGTTTTTAATTATCTTTTTATAACAGAGATTATTTATTGCTTTGTGTGTGTTGAAGTGGTGAGAAGAGTGTAGAGGCTGGCTGGCATGCCATGAACAGGAAAAGCGATTAAAAAACTTTTAAGTTTTTTGTCCTTTGTTTGATTGTAACAAGTGTGAAAGCACGTTTAGTATCAACCATACACGTTCATATGATGTTACGTTTGGGAAATCTTTAGGTGTATTTTCTTTCCTTTTCTTTGAGACACAAAGAATCTTGCACGTTTTAAAATCGTTACTACTCATAACTTAATTATATAATCTACAAATAAAAGGTGTATTCACTAAAATAACTTAAATACGAGGGAGCAAGGTTTTGAAAACCAGTGTATTCATCTCTCTAATGGGTTTCATATGCTAAAAGGAAAACAAGAAGAATATGACAACGACACAGGCACACTAAGATCTTTGAGTCCACTACATCCAAACAAATATCTCCTTCATAGTAAGTGTTTTTCAGTCGATAGTTTGTCAATATTTCCAAACTAAAGTGTTAGTTAACTATCAATATTTCCAAACTAAAGTGTTAGTTTCATCCACCATCCATATCCAGGGCCGGATTTGAGGGGGTTAAGGTGGGCAGCCGCATAGGGCCCTAAAAAAAATAGGGCCAGAGATTTGGCCATATTGTCTATTTAATATTTATATAAATAATAAATCGTTCAAACAAAAACATAAATTTCATATGGTTCAAATGGTAAGCGCGCTTCTATTTTCTTAAGTTAATACAAACTATCCGCGTTCAAATCTCTTCATCGTTCAACTGCGTGTCTTTTCAATTGGGCTAAACTTCCTTCCACTAAATTATCGTGCCTTTTTTTTTTGCATCCACTAAGAACAAGATTGCAAGATTCTTCATGTAATATTTTATTAAATTATTAAGTATTTATTTTAAAAGATTAATTACTTTTATTGAGTTTTAATACACTATGCACCCATTTGTTTCACTAATTTATAATGACTTCCAAAAAGATAATGATAGTGACGGCTTCTAGTTATCAATAGGGAATCGTTAAACGGTTGAAGGAGAAGAATAAATTTTTGTCACATTTTACTAATGACCAAACTAACCTTTAAAATCTTTGTTTTATTAAAATATTTATATTTTTAGTGAAATTGTAGTATAAAATATTCGGTCCGGAACAACTAGTCGGTACTAATTAAAATACTATGATTTTTCTATTTTTATTGCTATAAAGTTTGTCGCTGTTTAAAAAAAAACAGTTTATGTAATTTAATTCGTTCCACATTAAAGCTTAAGAGCCTTTTTTCCGGCTCGTCTAAAGCATTTGAATCTTCAGGACCGGCCATGTCCATATCCAACCAAATACCATCCTGAATCCATCCCGAAACATTCACAACAAAAATTATCACAAAATCATAACAAAAGCTACCAAATTTCAGCCAAAATCAATACACAAACAATCAAATTTCAATGGTAAACAAATGAGCTACTACAATAAAATGTTAACTAAATCATCTTAATTTGTTCGATAACTCACCAAAGAGGGTGGAGATGTAAGCACGTATATTCACCGAAGATGGTTGCCGTAGGAGGTGATTAAATTCACACCAAAATCACGACACTAAACAACTAAACGTTGCTTGATTAATTTATGCTCAAGAAATTTGGAACTAATAGTGAGTGATATCCCTTGTTCTTTAGTGGAAACAAATTAAACTAAACTAAACTTAGATTGTAAAAGAAACTTGGAACTTATAGTGAGCGTTGTCCCTTGTTTGCTCATATCTTTTCTCACAAAGTTTATGTTGAGAGGGCCTTTAGACTAGCAAACTCACAATTGGAGCCAAAACAGAACTTGAACCCACTTTCACAACCAGTAAACCATTGAACCATTGAACAAGCAAACAATTGAAAGCTAACTTGTTTCCACATGTTGCCCATTTGCATTTTGAACATTATCTAACCGAAAATCAACTAAAAGATAACCATAAAGAAAGCCTATAAAGCTTATTGAATATTGTCTCTATCTGAGAGTACAACTGATCCCAAATTATTCCCTCCCCCCCCCCCCCCCCCCCCAAAAAAACGGATATCTTCAGCACCAAAAAAACAAACAATTAATTTCATAAAAAAAACATTAGTAATGATAATTATCAAGGTTATAAAAGGTGTAAGCCGTAGCGTGGCAGCAAGGCCAAACCTCAAGTTTTACTAGCAATGACGAGTCATGACGTTTTTCAAAGTCATGATGTAAGGCGGCGATTTTGTATTAATTTTTAATTATATTTGCCACATAAATATAGATTTGTATTAGATATAACCAATTTTTAGAAGTGATATATCAACAACTATTAATAAAAAAACTCAATAGTTGTATGGCCGGTCAGAAAATGCATAAAAAAGAGCCAAAACGTGTTTCAAACAAAAAAAAAATTGCACCATAACATGCCATAACGTACCATGACACGCCATATTATGCTTTTCCATGCGCCATGCCTAACAACAATGTTATGCGGCTATTCTTAATGACAGAGTCACGTCTCACGTCATGGTGCGCCTTTTATAACATTGATGATTATAAATTAACGACCTAATACATGTTGAATTCATCAAAGGTGGATACCAAAGCCAAATACTCGTCTTTCCAGGCTGACGCGCCACCTGACCATTGAAACCCTTCTCTCTAACAGATATCAAGAAAGACATGGGCCACATCCTCATCTAATAACTAATGAAGCGATCTTTCAAATACATCAATGACATGTTGCAGTTTTACGAACTCAGTCTTCTTAACGATAAGAAAGAAACGTGATTGGAAGGTAGGACTGGAATCAGAGACACCAAAATATTCACCAAACTGGAAGTCGGTGACAAGAAAAAATTCCCTATTCTCGAATGTCAACTTGTACTCCTCGATCTCAAAAACCATTTTCTCTACTTCGCTTCGATGAATTGTCACAACTTCTTTGCAGAACACGTAATGTAAAAGTAAAGGATCCCCCTTTATCCCAACATGAATATCTAACCATCTACCAAAACATGACTTTCAGAACATAGCTTCGCATGGCGGTCTCTTTGAGTTTCGTAAGAATATCCGCTTCAATGGCGGGTTTGCAAGATAGCGTAATAGAAGCGTCAAAAAAGTTTGTCATGCAGCAAAAAAATACTTTTAAGATAACTCAGGGTGTAAATGGTGCTCCTGAACGAACTGCGATGAGCATTCCAGACTTATTCTTTGCATTTCGGACATGTTCCAAAATACGTGTGTGTGTGTTGGAATACCAAAATTTGATGTACAATAACGTAAGACACTAAATAAACTATTTTTAAGTTGGTCCTAACACCAACTTACTAACTAATCAAGAGATTAATATGATATACGGACATGATCTTCGCGTTCCGGACTGCCTATTTACAATAATAATCATAAAATGAAACAAGTAAAACTCAAGGAGTCAAGAACTCACTCGTAAAACCTCCAAGTCATCGGAATCAGATGTCATATCTTCTTTGCATTTTTAGTTTGAAATATTAGATATTCCAATGTGCATTCCCGAATTTCATTTTGAACATATCGGAATGGGTCGAGCCCGGTCAACTAAGTCCAAAATGGTCTCCGAAATAGGCCATTTCGGACATGGTGGTTATTTTTCAAAATACATTATTTTTGTAAAACCGAGATAAAATATTTGATTTTTTTAAAATATAATATTTACTAACATTTTATTCATCAAATAATGATACTTGGAGTTACTTTTTATTTCAAAATCACTATACAATGTGATACTAATAAAAATCTTAGTATGTTCATGTTAGGTATAGTTTGACATTTACTTCATGTAATCTTTAGGATAAATACATGGGAAGGCGGAAAATGAAGGTTACTTTTTTATATGTATCTCATATTTTCATATTCAAGTTCTTATGTGCTTACTAATAAAATATTTATATGTTCGTATCTTGTTAAAGATACACTAACAAGATAAAGAAGTTTTGTCTGTGTTATCCTTAAGGCCGTATCACAAGAGCCTCGTTTCATGAAAATGCTTTTGGGTTTGAAATGGGCACGAAAAAGATCGAGATTCTTCATTTACTTAATGGCAGTGGCTTTAAATGGGCATGAAAATATTAGATCAAAATTAAAAGGACACTTTTTAGTTTTTACTTGCTAACTCTTGTAACGATCAAATGAGGAAAATGTTAGAAGCATATGTGAGTTGTTTGTTTTTAGACATTCATATATGATCTTTTTAGACTCCATATATGCGAGTTCTTTTGTTTTCAGCCATTCATTAATATCCCAATTCTAGCAAAGAAAAAAACATAATTGAGGCTGCAGAATTTTCGGCCTTCTTGACTTTTGACCTCTCTTCTCCCTTCATGAAAAATACCTTATCAGGAAGTTCAATTTGCACGGATGCTATATATCTTCTATCGTGTGCAGGACCCGATTCTTGCTCAATTCTGCAAGAAAAAAAAAACACTAAAATTAAACGGATTTTATAATTAATTCGATTTCCATCTTTAATTAATCTCACATGATCTGGTTTAGTAATAAAAGCAAAATATTAACATACCTGTAAGTCGCTTTTGGCCACCTTCTCCTGATACAAAGTTCATGTATTTTTCGTTTGGCACCTTTAATCTCAGTGACTTCACCAGAATTACCATTCATTTGCAGACTTATTGCATCAGTAGTTCTTTTCAGCCTTGTTAACTTAGATAGAGCAACCTCAGCTGCATGAAGCTTAGCATTCTCTTTATTCTCTGAAGAGCCAGAGGCAATAAACTTTCCATCTATATAAACACTTGCAATGTTTCTTTCACCTGAAAAAAAAAGGTATATAATATTAGTTTTATAGGTCAAGAATTCTGCATTTTAGAAATAAGTTCTAACCTTGCCTCCAGTTCTTTATCTCAACACCTTTCCCTTCTTTTTGGCATGCCTCGTATAGCTTGGTAATAGGCTGTGGCCGTTTCTCAAGAACAGTTAGCATAACCATCGGTTCTAGTAGCTCTCTAATTACCTGAAAACAAAAAAAAAAAAAAAAAGTCGAAAGAAATTGATCACTCCAATATCTACTTAGTCAACAGTTATTTGTAATCATTAATCGAATTGAAGCGATGTAT
The DNA here is from genome assembly GCF_052849685.1 of Lactuca virosa. Taxonomy (NCBI): domain Eukaryota; kingdom Viridiplantae; phylum Streptophyta; class Magnoliopsida; order Asterales; family Asteraceae; genus Lactuca; species Lactuca virosa. The sequence continues at coordinate 31,473,008 of NC_136428.1, forward strand.
AGGATCACAACCACTCACCTCCCATAGGATTTGAAAATTGAAATCACAATCTTGAAATACAGCTCCAGTAATCGATTCAACAATATCCGCAAGCACCTTTGGAGCTTTCATCTGTCCACCATGCACCACCATCTCATCTTCTTCTTCTTCAACCGCTATCACAAATTCCCTCACCTAATTACAAATAATAATGGATAACTACATAAATGCATAAATATATAGATTTTTTGTAAATAAAGAGTGTATGTAATTGTAGAAAGCAATACCTTGTCATTAAGAACGCTGGTTTTGTGGCGGACATATTTGTAAAGGCCGTTGCGGACCGCCACGCGTGCGAGTTTTTCGGTACTGATATTGGCGGCTCGGAGGAGAGAGATTTGACCAGGGTCAAGTTCAGGGTAAGCCAAGTAGACAAATTTAGTGATGAGGACTCCAAGAACAGAATCCCCCAGGATTTCCAAACGTTGGTAGGATTGAGACTCAGTGTAGGAAGAATGCGTTAAGGCTTCTTCTAACAGTTTTTTGTTCTTGAAGGTGTACTTCAATATGGATTCAACAGCTGCAATAGAATCATCCATGTTCCTCATGTATTGACTGGAACCGGATGATTGAGTTTCTTGTGGGGCCATGTCGATGTCATATGTGTACACAATCTTCTCCTCCGATTCTACATCCGGGACCATTTTTCTCTTTTTTGATTGAGAATTTGAATTCGACATGTCTAGCTATAAAGTACAATGCTATAATAGGAAGAAACAAAAAGAGAATGTTATATATAATAAAGAAATCAATAAAAAACACTGTGAGATGATTACATCTCGTTTTCTTGGAGTTTATTATACGTCATATACTTGTATGGCCTTACCTGATGTGCATGCAATCCAAGGAAGGCCCAGGTCCAATAGTGTAGCCTAAGAACCTATTATAGTTTTTGATCTAAATAAGAGTATTACCTATTTTCTGCATATTCTATAATTCTCGTTCTCATATGGAATTCCCAATAAAAGACGCAGAAAATGGGTAATACAGTTATTTAGACTAAAATAGCTTCTAGGGGTACACTATTGGACCTCGACATCCCATGGATACGACACATATATAATTGTGTCACCTATGAATATACTCCGGATGTTAATGTCATATTATGCAACTTAAGACAGAATAATCATGTTAGTATCTTGTATGAGAATAGTATAGGAGTAGTCTAGATCCAAGTTTCATTGTCTCCATGATCACTCTTCAGTACCCAACTAGACTTGATTTTAACTACAAAACTGAAAAATTATTTTATTGACTTCAAATTTTCATTACAATCAAGTCCAAAATAAAATATTTCAACTCTCTTAAGTCTTAACCAAAAGAACAAGTGTTCAATCAAAGATGTGTTCAATCACATAAACCATACATGACAAGGTTACCTTCACTTAAATTCAAAAGTATACAATCCCGGCTCACGGAAATCGATCAAAAAGAGTAAAAGTGTTGAGATCTACCAGAAAAATCACAATCTCAGTTTTGAATGATTTATAATGGAAAAAAAAAGTTTAATTTATTTCAACACGCAGCTCAAGATGGATCGTTTTGTCATGAAAAGAATAAATGGCGGATGGTGAATAAAGAAACGAAGTTGAAGGACTAAGCTTGTAGAAATGGATAATGCATTAGTTTTTTTTTTGATTTTTTTTTTTTTTTTTTTTTTTTAAATCTTTTTGCTCAAAAGGTTTTCCATCTCATCTAGTTTTTATTTTGATTGTAAAATAGCTTTATGAAATTGTACCAAAAGGTTTCCTCTAGAGTGAAGATTTAAAAACAAAATCATAGCGACAGTTTAAAGAAACGAATCAATCATGCTTCATCAAATATCATTCCTGAAGGTTTTCAATATACTTTGAGCTACAAAAAGTCATCAAATCAGCTTAAGCATAAACCTAACACCTGGTGCATGATATTGAAAAGATTGTTTCTGTGCACAAACTAGCAATTAATCAAGTTATCTTCAACAAAAAAAAAAAAAGACAAAATGATAAACTATTCACTTGGACAAAAACGTTTATAAAATCTCCAAAGAACTAGTTATTCTAATCCGAATCCAACATTGTCTACAGAAACACAATCAAAACGATGGATAAAGTGAAAATTAGGGATACCTTGGAGCAAAAGAATGCTGCGGCGACTGGTGAGTGAGGATTGAGGAAGGGATGAAGATAATGAGAAAAGAAGTTAGGGTTTCTGTTCTTATAAAAACCCAGAATGCATTTCCTAGGAGTATAAATTCCAGCTTTATTTTTGCCATTTTGGTGAAGCTTTTCACAGTGTATTCAGGATCAATTGCAGCTTTATGAATTGCCATTTTGGTGATATGATCGTACAAAACAGACCAAGAAATGAACTCACAAAAAGCCTCAACGACGACTGATAACTTTTCCGTTTAATCATAACGATCACAGAACACTACCAATTCATTCAATATTAGGCATGATACCGTGAGAGACCGAGAGTAACGCCTTGTTCCCGAGTTTTTTTTGTAAATTCATCAAGGGAAAGCGAAGGAAAATTTTGACGGAAAGAAAGGGAGGTGAAGGAAAATATTCATTATTCTGTGTTCCCGAGTTCGAAGGAAATGAAAAGAAATGAAAGGAAAATTTTAAGTTTTTGTGTTCCCGAGTTAGGAGGAAAAAGAAAATAAAACTAAAAATTTTCTTTCCCCTCACTTTCTTCCCAAATCTGTCCAATTTGGGAGGAAAATTTGAAAGGAAAATATGACTCCAAAATCTTTCCCCTCCCCTCACTTTCCTTCCATTAATGAAACTCGGGAACATGATTTTCCTTCGACACCCCTCACTTTCCCTCCGTATCCTCTCATTTCTCTCCTTAAGTGGAACTCGGGAACAAGGCGTAAGGGGTTGCACGAAAGTTTCACTCTCGGATCCTCTTTGGGTTGCTCTTTTTTTTTTAAGCATAAAAGTTTTTTTTTTTTTTTTAAGAAAAATGTTTATTAGCTTGTTGCTTTTAGAAAAAGCTCGTTTTAAAAAGTGTTTGGATAAAAAAAAGTTTTTTTAGAGTAAAATGGTTAAAAAGCTAGGATTTTTCAGCTTTTTGAAAACTTTACTTTTTCCTATCCAAAAAACTGTTTAAAAAATGCTTTTCAAATACACAAACACTTTTTTAGCTTATTGACTTTTTGAAAAGCTAATAAACTATTTTAAAAAGTTATGCCAAACACCTACATAATCCTCTTCCTAATAAAAGAGTATCTTTTATGCGATGTGTCAATTCCACATCCCATAATTCTGTAAAGTCAAATTCCTAAAATACCCTTCAAACTGCCATTATGTACGTGTACTATCTCCGGGTTTCGAGTTTCTGTATTAATCTCTATTCAATTTCTTTTTGAAAACCCCTCACCCTATCAAATCAGCAAAGAAATCCCAAAAAATCAGGACGTAAATCATGCTCATATTCAAGAGATTTAAAGAAAGTGCAATCTCACTTACTCATTCCAAAGCTTCATAATCCATATCCATCTTTATTCACAATAGTTACAGTCCATTTGCTTGTAATTCGTTTTTGTTATGTAGTAATCTCGATTTTCAAGATGAATGAATCAGACATGCTTAAAAACGAGAACGGGGAGGAGAATTCCCATGAGGAAATCGCACCTCCTCCAGGTTTTGTACTCGCTAGATCTTTTCTCATTTTAAACTTTAGTTGTTTAATTTCAGTATCCACTTATGTAGTATTTCAAAGAATTGTCAACAAACCGTGTTAATTTGCAAAGTATGAAATGGATTTCAAAGTTCTTGAATTATGATCTATTGCAATATAGTCTGGAAGTACTTGTGTGCCCCTTTAGCACGAAAATGACCAAATATCTGAAGAAGATGCAGACATTACTAGATCAGGTTCTCTATCATTTTCTATGTTTTACATGTTTTTCATGTTTCAGTTAGGAAAAAATACAAAAAAAGAAAAAAAAAAACCATGATTGTTGCTAATTAAGAGCTATATTGGTTGTTGAACAGATAAACTATGACAAACAGGTTGAGAAAGATTTGAAGGTTTTGAAAGTTAAGAATAGTAATGATGGGATCTTGGATAAATCACTTGAAGTTAAACTATTTAAACAACAAGCCAGAGGTGCTTCTGTTTCTTTATAAAAGTATATATCTTTATAAAAATTATAAAAGTTTTTCATTTTATGGTGGACCAATTATAGGAATTACTACAACAAATATAAAAAGAGAAGGAACTCCGGTGTGAAAAGACTTCTAAAGCTAATAATGTGAGATCACAAGTGGAGTATAGTAGGCATTGTTTGGAACAAAGGCAAATGAATATAGAAGCTTTTGGTTGGTGAGGTACGAATTATTTTTATAAATTCTCATATTGGATATTGTTCATAAATTATAGATATATATTTTTTTAAACTTGTTAGGGGCAACTATAAATGAAAAGATTAACATGGAGAATGATTCAGCAGCATCTACACAGCAAATATTAGCATCTACACTACAAATATTACACCATAAATCTCAAGAGATCACTAAAGAGGTGAAAGTGTTTTTTTAAATAACCAAAATGATATCTTATTTTGATTAAAACTAGATACAAGTGAAATATATATAAATGTATTTTCTTTGGGTGTAATTTTTCGAGTATTCAAATTATATTGGGCACTTTGTTTCTCAGATTGTGGAAGAAGCACAAGGCATCACAAACTGATCTTTTTAATGCTCTACTTTTTGTTTGATGATTATATTATGATGTTGATTTTGCAAATTCTTTTTGGATTAATGTTACTAATGAGTAAGAAACTATTATAAATTCAATAAATTGGTCACCGGTAGGGGGAAGGGTATATTGGTCTATTTGAAGTAGAGAGTGAATTGATGTGCATGTGATTGTATCTGTTAATTAGTGTGTAGCTGTGGGAGGGGTGTTTTGACTACTTACTATAACAAACAAAATTTCTACCTTTGTAAACTAATGAAGGTGTACAAATCGTTGATTAGTCATTACGATTTTAAATTATAAACAATGTTTTTCTTTCTTAACCGTGGTTTCCATGGGTATTAACCTAGTATATTAATAATTAAGTAACAAATAACTAAATAGTGTATAACGTTATGTAATTTAATGTATATATGCGTGCAATTCAGGTTTTTTATTTGGTTTGTTGTTTGATTATTCTTTGCAAAACTAAGAACCTCACAGTACAATTGTTTTTTTTTATTTTTTACATAATTAAAAACCGTACCAATCCGTTTTTGTTTCGATTTTTTCGGTTTCAGTTTGTGTGGTTTTTTCGGGGTTTTCTATTTACGGGTTTGGGTTTTTTCACTAATTGTTGGTGATTTAAGTGATACAATGTCATTTTAGTATAACATGATTTATAAATTACCAATAGTAATTCAATTCTTGATTTTATTGCAAGTTAAAAGGTACAAGATGTACGCTTGTATAAAACGAGTTTGATCTCAGTTCAACCAAATGACAATGATTAAGGGGGTTGTGTCGCCCCCTTACGGGGTCCTAAGGGCAGCGCTCCTAGCAGAGTCTAAGGGGGTGCTGCCCTAGTGAGGGTCCCTGAAAAATGTTATGGAAAATCTTAGTTTCGGAATATATTGCCCATAATTATCTTTGAAATCGCATTCCTTAATTATGGGATAAAATCAACATTTAATGTTGATTGATAATTATCTTGGTAATCAAAATAATTTGAATCCTATATAAACCCTAGTTCGTGACCTCATAATAATGTTTTGATTTTAGATTGTTCCTTGAAAGATAATCCCAAAAATCTGGATTTCGTGTAACCCAGACTAGGGTCAAAATATAAGATTCAAAAAGTGTTTACACGATCCTTCAAGAAGATCCAAGTTCTCATCGAATTCGTAAACCATATTCTCCTCCTAACCCAACACCCGTACCATTAGCAACAACATTAATAACTTCAATATACGTATTAGCAACAAAGCATTAGTATGAACATATTAGTGACGACATGTCGCCACTAAAGACAATAGCAATGATTTTTGATAGTATTAGTGACGACATATATCGCCTTTGTTGCCTTTAAATCTTGTAGTATAATGACATATTTCTTGATGCATTATAATTAATTTTGGTTCGTAATTTAGTAGCCCATGTAAACTACTGAATAATAGAGACAAAATACGAGTAAGATTTCACTACTTTGAAAGAAAGTACCATTACAAAGAAAGGAGAATACTAAATAAATAGAAAAGCTAATTAGGGTAAGCCTAGCTAAATGGTTAAACAATAGCCCAAAACACAAAGGCCCAATAAACTTATTAGGCTAATATCCCCCATCAAACTCATAATGCGGCTATAATAAGCAATGAGAGTTTTTTAGAAAAAAAATGAAACTGAGGAGCAGTCAAGGCTTTCGTAAACATATCAACAATCTTCAAGGTGGATGGAACATGTGGTAAAGAAATAGTCCCATCTTGAAAGTGGGGGCAAACGAAATGACAATCAATCTCAATATGTTTTGTCCACTCATGGAACGCCGAATTCTTGGCAATCATTATCGTACTCTTATTGTCACAATGCAAATGGGTAGGATGAGAAATATGATGTGTTACCTAATAATTTTGTTGGGCCTTTTTCTTGTTGCTAGTGATTTCCCTTGCTCAACAACAAAGGGCATTGAAAATTTTAATTGTTTTTCTTTTTGCAGAAGACACACTCATCAAAAACAACTTTAAGGCGATTTTAATTTGAGCTCTAATGTCATTGCGGAACATTAAAGACAACTAGAGTAATGGTTGTCTTAGACCCTTTTGTCAGCTTAAGACTTGATACAAGTTTCTTCAGCAATCAACTCACAAACAACCGAATCAACAGTGGGAAGAGGGTACGATGCAAGATAAGTCCAATAGTGTAGATTAATAACCTATTATGCATTTTTTTTTATCTAAATAAGAGTATTACCTATTTTCTGCATATTCTATACTTCTCTTATGACCTCACATGAGCACTTGGGTGAATCTTCAAGAAATCTATATGTTACATAATTGTAGGAGAGTGCCAAAAGATTATGAATGATATTATTAACTCCCCTTTCTTTCTCACGTGGAATTCCCAAAGAGGTGATGCCATAAAGAGAAAAATAAAAGACACGGAAAATGGGTAATACCGTTATTTAGACTAAAATAACTTCTAGTGGTACACTGTTGGACCTCGGCATCCCATGGATACTGTAACAACCTGAAATTTAGAGAAAGTTAACTTTTAGTCAAATATTGACCAAAATGGTAAAATGGTCAATTATGAGAAAGAGATGAGATTATGAAGTTGTAACTTCATGAAAATAGCCAATAAGAGTTCAAGTAAATAAAAGAGAACTTAGATGAGTAAGTTCAAAAGAAAGAATAATGAGAAGATGCATTTTTGGTCAAAAGAGTAAAATGGGAATTTTATGCTTTTTGGGCCAAATTTGTTACATAAGAGATTATGACTCGTATTTAGTCAGTGAGAAGTGACTTAAAAGATTTGTTGAGTATGTTCCCACCTTCACATGGATATAAAGAACATCAAAAACGGGTAAGAAATGAAGAAGTTATGGAGGTTAGAAGTTAGGACAAAAATGTTCCAAAGGTGGAATGGAATCAGCCAAATGAGCTGTTGTCAAGCAGTTACTGCGACACGGTGTATAGGTCACTACGGCGCAACGAGAGTTCGTCATAATAAAGAAAGGCAATATACTTTTCCCTACAACATGGTATATGGGTGCCACGGTACGGTGGCCAAAGTAGGATGCTAGTGAAGGAAGAGCACCACAACATGGCAAGTAGATTGCCACGACGTGGTGGCTTAAGTGGTGGCCATTGACCGAGGTTAACAAGTTACTGTGGCGCGGTATATAAAGGGTCGTGGTGCGGTTTTGCTCATTCGATCCATTTAGATATGGAGATCGATTGGGAGCTCAAAGGGGGTGATTTTGCTGCCCAAATGATGCTAAGAGAAGATAGAGATGGTGGGTTGTTAGAATTTTCATCCTCTCCACATCAAGGTAAGATTTCTCTAATTTGGTGATTGGTTGAATTGATCAACCTAAAGACTTGATTATGATGTTAATGTTAGTGTTTAGATATGTTAATCAAGATTAGAAAGTGATTTCCATGGTGAAATCTATATATATGAAGTTAGGGTTTGAAACCCTAACTAATAAGATTATGAATTTATGCATTAGAGTATATTATAATGAGTTGAGTAATATGGGATGCTTAATTCATTAATTGGATTGGATGAAGAGATAGAGAATGAAAAGAAAGAGTTTTGATCCACTAACTGGTTATTTTGACTTAGAGAATCAAAAGCTCTTAATAAGCTAAGACAAGTATTAAGATTCTTGTGTATGTGTATAATTAGGCCTAAGAGCATCGAAGATGGATCCAGAATGCATTAATGGCAGAGTAGAGTAGAATGGGACATATAGTCTTCACTAACTGATAAGGTGAGTTATTACTCTCTCTCTCTCTCTCTCGCTCTTTCTCTCTTTCTCTCTCTCTCTCTCTCTCTCTCTCTCTCTCTCTCTCACTCTCACACTCTCTAGATTATATATACGTTTCTTCTATATTTATTCTAAAATCACCTCCTAAGAATCATCACATACATCGCCATTTCTTATATAATCATCACCTATCATATCATTTTATATTTTAATTGCTAAGGGCTTCTCTTAATATTTAGATTAGTCTTTGGTTGTCATCTATACTCTGGTAGATGACTACATCGCAATCATCGCAACTAAGGGTCAGGGCATTTCCTAATCATTTTTCATCTCTCATCTCCAATTTCTCATTACTCATCACTACCCGATATATATATATATATATATATATATATATATATATATATATATATATATATATATATATATATATATATATATATATATATATATATATATATACAAAAATACCTATATAATAAAATCAAGTAAAAACATATCATATAAGTTCATCCAACACATATTGCAGATAATAGACACATATAACATTTAATTATCTAAATAATTCATATTTATGTGTAAGATGAAAGTAACAATGCACTCACTTGATAAAAGTGGATGCCTCAAAATTTGGGCAGAACTTCTGTAACATCCTAAAAAAATCAAGGTAAAATTTTCATTTTTAAATTTCAACCAAAAACCATAATTATTTAACAAACATTGTTTCTAATGGTAATAATCACGAATCAGAGTACCCCAAAATCAAATATCATAAAAATTAGAAGGATGTGCACGATCATGCATTTGCTTTCCCTGGTCATCTGAAGTACCTGAAACATAAAACTTAAATTGTAAGCCAAAGTTTAGTGAGTTCCCCCAAAGTAGCACACACAACCAATACAGATAACAACATGTATATATGAGCCTTCAGCCTGGCTGGACCGCCTCGTAGGGCCTATAGCATCTCTGGACCGCTCTCCGGGCCTTCAGCCTGACTGGACCGCCTCATAGGCCTTCAGTCTATCCGGACCACCCCGGGTGTCTTGGCCTTTAGCACAAAACAGGACCGCCTCAACCCAACAAACGATAACATGTCGACATATACAATAACAATCAATAATTAGCAACACATGTAATCATACAGATCTACCAATCTAATGCATACTCGGTGAACATATGTAATCATGCAGATCTACCAATCTAGCAGATACTCAGCATAACAGCAATCCAATATACAAGGATACAAAATCCAGTGGGCCGACCTTGGTGCCTTCGACCCACAAGTACAGTGAGAAAGACTCACCTCATAGTTTGAAAAGATAGCAGAAAAGAACGCTGCTCCAACTATCAACTCTACATGTTACCTATATAGAAAACAGTAACCTAGACTCAATTCACAACTCAAAATACCTAAAATGCCCCTAATTCAAACTTGGCCAAAATTCTAGTCAAAGATCAAAACCCAAAAGTCAAATATTCCTTAAAGGATGCATATGCCCTGCGTACTCTCCTCTACGTCCACCGTAGAGGGTGGTGCCTTCACAATCCACGGGTTTGAATCATGATACGCATAGCGTACCTCCAATTATGCCCATCGTACTAGAGTTGAATCTAAACTTTCCATTAAGCTCTTATTTCGTTCAGATAAGGTACCAAACTTCAGATCCAGATATCAAGGGGCGTCTTAATGGATAAAGTCTCTGACTTTATCCATTTGCATGCATACAAGAGGGTAAAAACTCAAACCCTTGGTCCAAAAGTTATCCAAAGTCCCACAACTCTTGCATAGCTCAAAGATAATGCCAAAACTCTCATTTTTATGGACATATGAGGTCAAAACTATAGAAAACTACATATCAAGGACTTGGAGTAGCTCATACTCCACTAGATTAAACTATAGGACCAAAAATGTACACAAACTTTAAACTAGCAAGATCTAAGCAACCAACTCATCAAGATTCGAACTTTGTACCTCCAGATGATGCTTGAGGGTGAGATACTTTTGGATCTAAGTGGTATTGAGCTTCCAATGTGGTTCTTTAATCTTCTCCTTTCTTCAATGACACCAAAACACACACTTTCAAGCTCAAAATGTACACACAATAGAGTAGGTTTTGCTATGGATGATATGAGGGGTGGAGGCTGATGAGGGAATGAGTCTTGGGGAGTTAATGATGTTTAAATGGTGCTCAAACCCTAAAAATTAGGGTTTGGGTTTTTGTCACGTACGTCCAACATATACACGAGGTGGCGAATTTCTCCTTAATGAGCCATTGGACCAATCTTGCAACAAAATTTCATATTAAGGGCCAAAAGTGTAGAATACCTGAATAATTGAATGTTACAACTTCGCCCTGGTACTTTATCTTTTCCTTTGACATGAGCTAGGTTCATATCACTAAGTCTTAGTCTTATATTCCTAGCGACTAATGATAGTCTAGATTCCTCACTAATCTCAATGTCTACATCAAGATTTATCAAGTAAGGAACAACCAGGTAGGATCATACCAAAGGTAGGGTCCGTTTGGTATATAGAGTATATTGTTTGGAAATCCCACTTTAAACACCTCACTAAATCCAACCTAGACATCATCCCCGTAAGTAGATCAATCTGTATAATAACTTGGAATCACTGATAAATCTTATTTATAGGTCCATAATAACGAATTATGATTATAAATATAAGTTACACTAAAAAGTCTAGAATGTATCTTAAGTTACAGATATTTTCCTGACAAAAGTCTGGAAATTGCAGTGGCATAGCTTCTACTTGATAACTACTACTACTTCAGGGATCGTAGGGCTTCGCCGAAGACTAAAACTAAGGAAACTTTCGACCAAATCAATAGAAATCAAGAGAGAAACATAGGAAAGGTGTGGAATTCAAATGAGGCACTACAGGGTATTTATAGCCAAAATCGAAGTGCACACCGTGCACCATGTCCCCTATACACTGTGCATCTGTTCGGACAGGGTGACGTGTCAATCGATAGGTGGTGCCATGTGTTGAGCATCTGGTGATCTGTCAGTGCGCGCCGCGCCTACTGCCTGGGTGTGCGGCTGCGCGCGAAATTTTTTGATTTCTTAGAAAATACATATATTCTTCATACAAGCTCTGTTTTCGATTATATACATGCGTAGCTGTCGACGAGACCTACAACTTTCTTTTAGACTCTGTCGGTTATTTTTGACTTTATTTTTAAAGTTGTATTTTTAACAAGCTTAGACTGTTAATGTGACAACCATCAATTTTTGGACAAGTCAAAGTCAAATAAAGTCAACAAGTCAAACCGGTCAACTCATTTAACCCTTGTATAATAGGGTTTACATCGTGCTTACTATTGTACAACACACTATCTTAATGCAAAGTATCACTTTGAGTCTTCACGTGTTCGGTAAATCTAAACCCTAATCAGGGTAAGTGGTGAAACTACTCAATAAAACATTAATACATACCCTTCGGGGGCGTATGACGCTCATAACAAGGCAAAACGGGGTTTACAAACCTTGCATTTCGAAGTTAAACACTCGCAAAAGTCACAAACAAAGTCTCTCTCAATCTCTCTCGCTCTATCTCTATCTCTCTCTATCTCAAATCCCTTTAAGTACGAGAAATCTCTCAGAGTATGTGAAATCTCTCCCAAATCTCTCCAAGTATGTGAAATCTCTCCCAAATCTCTCCAAGTATGTGAAATCTCTCCCAAATCTCTCTAAGTGTGAGAAATCTCTCCAAGTATGTGAAATCTCTCCCAAATCTCTCCAAGTATGTGAAATCTCTCCCAAATCTCTCTAAGTGTGAGAAATCTCTCCAAGTATGTGAAATCTCTCCCAAATCTCTCCAAGTATGTGAAATCTCTCACAAATCTCTCTATGTACCTTCCTCAGTCGAAAACAACCCAAAACCGAAGGAGAAAACCCAAAAGGACCCTCTTGGTCCGGACTCCTCTTGGTCCGAGCGTGATAATTGTGTATAGATCTATATTGGGATTGACGCCCCCCACACCTCGCTGCTAGCTACAGCCGGACCTGCAGGTCTGCGGGTGACAAGAGTCATAGGATCTTGACGTCTGGAAAACGTTGTTGCAGGTTAATTCTCGTTGTAGTATGGTTATAACGACTCACATAGGGAGTTAACAATCTTTCAAGTTTACAGGGAAAGTTCTACTTTGAAAAGGGGTTTTATCTATTTAAAACCACAAACATTATAAGTACAAAACACACACACACATATTCTCAGTCTCCGGATTTAAGGCTACATAACTTTTTATAAGGAAAATATTGGATTTCATTTGGAAACGCATTACTATTATAAACAGTATAAGTACAAAACACACACACATATTCTCGGTCTTGGGATTTAAGGCTACATAACTTTTTATAAGGAAAATAAAGGATTTTTCTTGAAGTATACATGACAAAGTACCAGGTTTACACTAAATGGCTTTCATGATATTAAAACTACGTTTCATCTAGAATTGTTAGACTTCAGCTATAATTTGCTAAGTGTACATGTTAGAGTTATATAAGAATTTAGTCGCAATCGACTTGGAATTGGTGGGCCTGCCTTACTTCCTGTTCCGTGTTTGGTTGTGGACCTAGGGCAGACCCATTATATTTGACAGTTTATTTAACTTAAATTTTATATAACTTATATACATTGGGTGATTATAGAAGGAATCTACAGGTCTTTCTAGGGTACATTATTGCATAACATATGAGCGTTCATTTCACACTTAATAAAGAAAATATTGAATTTTATGGAATCATACTCTATCGCTTTTACAAGGAAAACGACTTCTTTCTCAAATAAAACTCTTATGAACTCACCAACTTAATTGTTGACATTCTTTCAAAACTACTTGTATTCTCAGGAAATCAGTGAAACAGGAAATCAACAGCTTTGAGGATGGGACATTAAATCGTCAAACATCTCATTTTGCCATCATACTGTAATTGATTTGAAACATGTAAACACATACTATGGTGTAAAATTTTCAATTATATCTATGATGGTTGTATTTACTTTGAGCACTATTATACTCGTTGTTGTGATACTATACATGAAGTCCTCCACCCCCGGACGTTTCCGCCATCCTTGGTTTGGGGGTGTGACAGATTGGTATCAGAGCATTGTTTATAGTGAACTAAGTATATCGAACCACATAAGATATACAAACTATAAATGCATTGGGTCTAAAGTCTCTGATTAAACATTTTCAAATAACTATACTTTTAGAAATAAATAGTTTCTTGTTAAAAGTACATACATGTATACCGGTATAGTGTAATGTCTAAGGAAAACACAAAAGTTAAAAATAGAGGAGTTGTGAAATGTGAATATGCCCTGGGATAGCCTGATCAACTATATTCGTCCGAGAAGTGACTAGTATATGCCAAGGGATAGTCATAGTGGACAACAAGTCTATCAACTTACCAACACCCATACAAGAAAATCGTTAAGAACCAAACATAACATTTAAAATACTATAGGAGTATTTTGTGGTACTATAACTTATGTGAAAACTAAACAGATTCTTGCTAGTAGATCTACAATCACTAAGTGGATACGCTAAGGTTATATATAACTTAGATATCATAGACTTAGAATATGTGATCATTGCTCTACTTCATGTTCCTTGTTTGGTTGTGGTTTTGGAGTATGATCACTTATTCGAAGGTCTATCATATCTTTTGTTATATGTAACGGGTATGCACCATGTCATTATAGAAGTAACTAAAGAGGATCAAACCCCTATAAATATTTCTAGGAATATGATTATTATATGCCTCTTACCTCACCCCTATTCTCGCACGGACATCATGGCAAGATTTTACTTACCAGGAGACCCCTACTTTCTGAACCCGGAGAGTTAGCGGGTGATTAGGAAAAGAGTTGAAAGTGGAGCCAGAGGTCGACAACTCTCCTTACATAGTCACGGCTCTCGCGAACCGTTTCGATTACATCGAACCTGTGCCCCGTTGGGCAGCATTGATCGAGGGGTGGAGTTGCCAGCAGCAACAACGATCGCCATTTGGAGACCAACGAGGTTGCGGTAACCTCAACCATCGGGGACCAAAACAGGGAGACTGCGAATCGAGTCCGGGAACTGCGTGCTACTACAGACACTACCATCTCACAAACTCGAGACTTGGAAATAGACTACTATTTTAGAGACCAACTCATTAAGGACCTTATCGCAGCTCAGGCAAAGGCAAAGGAGCGTCAGGATAGACACTCGACACTCGAAGAGAGAGTGGTCACAGCCGAGCGTAGGTTGGCAGAACTACAGGACGCATCGGCTTCGTTTCAAGCACCACTAGGGACGTGTTGTCGTGAGCAGATTTCATTTTACTCACAAGACCTTGTAGATTAGGTCTATGAGTATGCGCTGGTGCTACTCCCCTCCATGTGTAGGCCCGACCCTGCGAGTTAGTGATTACACTAGTCGAGAGATTTAGTTGCGGTCCAAACTTTTCCTTGAAATGATGTGGTGTAGACCTGCATCAGGCTCAAAACCTTTCTCTAAAAACTAAATATACTAGAATCATACAAATCAAATGGGCATGCGTATTATTTCATTGGGAGCAATACTACTAAGAATTCATAAGTTTATTACATATAGACTCTCGTTATGAATTGTTTTCAGAACACCATAAAAAAATTGGAACACGATACACTCAGAACTAAGATAAACTTAGTTAGATAACTCACGACGTATAAATCCTTATTCAAGACTCATTGTCATCTCACCTTTTTAAACCTCATGGTTGAAAGGTGCCTTTTTCGTTGGCCTATAGGGTACTACCATACCAGCACTAATTCCCCGGATCCCATCAGAACTCCTCAGCTAAGCGTATTAGGACAAACATAATCCTAGGATGGGTAAAACTTAACGCCCGTACAAAACCTACTCCTACCCACTACCAAACTCCGTCTCAGGAACGTTAGCAGAAACATCGAGAATAGTTCAGTAAAGTGCGAAATTTATATATGTGTATATAAATGATAAGGATATAACTAGAGATAATCATCCCCACTCACGACATCGTTTCTCCCCATGCAACAGGGTTATGTCTTCACAAAAAGGTAACCAGCCAACAAGCAAGGCAGCAATCCTGCAGATAGACTCTGCTACTTTTCAAGTTGCGGTCACGGCAGCCGTGACAGCCGTCATGGCGCAACTCAATGCTAACAACGCTGGCAGAGGTGAAGGCGGTGACGGCAATACTAACCGCAGTAACAGTCGAGCACACCAGTGGGTGCCCACCAACGAAGACGCCTCAGACCACAAACCCAAGAGCAAGAAACGAAAGTTTTGGGACAAAATGAAGCGCAACCTATCTCGAAAATGCGCTAAAAGACAACAATCCGTGGTTGCCCCTGTAATTACAACAGCAGTCACGACTCATGCCTCGACACTAGCCACAACGTCTGTCACTCAAGCACCGGTCAGACAATATATGGGAACACTCCCATAGTGTAACAAGTGTGGCTACCATCACCATGGGGTTTGCCGGGTGCCGCACTGTAAAAACTGCAACAAGAACGAACATACTTCCCGCTTCTGCAGGACCCAAACCCAGCACATCGCTTCAATCCCCAATACCAGTGTAAGTCCAGTATGCCACCTATGCGGTGAAATGGGACACTTCAAGAGAGACTGTCCAACTGAGAGGAATGACGCAGGAGCGGGATGAGTGTGACAAACAAACCAGCAGGAGCAACAAGGAACCTTATTAGGACTTTTGTAATGTTCCAACAACAAAAACGTTTAAGTACCATATGTTTGTAATGAATTTGGTATGTTTGCTAAAATTACCGTCTTTCAAAAAGTAGTTAAAATACTCTCTCGTTCAATCAAATCGAAGACACTCATATATGACCTTATGATCATTACCGGTGAGCTGTGATGACTTGGTGTATACATCAGGGTTAATTATAATCAAAATACTACAGACTTAAGGCAAATAATTCTGTCCTGACTCATGTTCCATGTCTAGTAGTGGGGTTAGGGTAGAGCCACTCACTCGACGATTTCATCAATACCAAATTTCATACGACTTGCATATACCGCTCAATCATAGAGTGGCCTGTCGGGGATAATGATATAAAGTATCATTACTAGCTATCAGAACGCACTTACTACCAGTGCTAGCTGCTGTGGTATGAATCATTTGCAGTAACAATAACATCGATCAAAACGGAACACACTGAAAAGAAACACAGGATGCACTATCACTCTAACGAATATCTCTTACGAATACAACTTAACACATGTTTTACCTAAAAGATCGGTTGTCATCATTCGATTTCGATTGGTATAGTCCTCACCTTCCCGATTAAACGGCTACGAAAAGACCCTTCACCTAACCTATTGAATATCGAAACCCTCACCTTTCATAAACGCAAATCCGACACGGACCTCCGGGTCATCTCTCGCTGCGAAACCCCAAAACACTCACCAGAGGAGTATTATACCTTCCGAAACCCTTCCACAAGTATTTCCTAGTAAACCCTTCGAGAATATCACTCGTATAGCAGGCCAAGATCAAGCACAGAAGCTTGGGACGAATACGGTTAGTCTATCACTACTAAGTGTATATGCGAGGATAAAATATAATTAAGATTCTACGGACATTGGATGTGTGCTTCCGCCCTATTTCCTGTTCCTTGTCTGGTTGTGGACTTGGGGCAGAGTCACCCATCCAACTGTCTTACCAACCCTAATTACATATGACCTTTATACGCAAGTTAAAGATAGATGGACCAGATACGAGTCCTACCAGGAACTTCAGGACAAGGCTACCCACGAGTGCGAGTGAACGTTCTACCATCCGAATAAGTCTAGTCGCGTAAACCGAACCCATATGCTCCCTACCGATCTAATCAAACGAGAAAAACTAAAGCAGGCCCTATGCAGTGCTCCGAAGAGAAGTTATTACTTATGACTTAGTACAAATTCAAGAAAGGCTGAAAGCATCTCGAAACCGACAAAAGAACTACATGGATAAGCGGCGCAAACCCTCGGAATTGTGGGTTGGTGACCGAGTTCTGCTAAAGGCCTCACCGTTGAAAGGAATGATACGTTTTGGTAAACATGGAAAACTAAACCCAAGGTACATCGGGCCATTCGAAATCCTTGCTAGGATTGGCCAAGTAGTATACAAACTCCGACTGCCACAAGAACCTAATAATGCACACCCAACCATCCACGTGTCAAACTTAAAGAAAAGTATGTTTGACGAGACTCACGAGAGTCTCCACTTCGTGGAAGAACCGGTAGAAATCATGGATCGTGAGATCAAGAGGACGAAATTAAAGTCGCATCCCTGTTGTGAAGGTCCATTGGAACGTAAAACGAGGACCCGAGTTCATCTGGGAACGCGAAGACCAGATGAAACAAAAATACCCGCATCTTTCCCCAACTCTCGAAGTCCCGATCAAAACGCTAATTTTGGGACGAAATTCCTTCTAACGGGGGGATGATGTGACAACCGTCAATTTCTGGTCAAGTCAAAGTCAAATAAAGTCAACAAGTCAAACCGGTCAACTCATTTAACCCTTGTATATTAGGGTTTACATCGTGCTTACTATTGTACAACACACTATCTTAATGCAAAGTATCACTTTGAGTCTTCACGTGTTCGGTAAATCTAAACCCTAATAAGGGTAAGTGGTGAAACTACTCAATAAAACATTAATACATACCCTTCGGGGGCGTATGACGCTCATAACAAGGCAAAACGGGGTTTACAAACCTTGCATTTCGAAGTTAAACACTCGCAAAAGTCACAAACAAAGTCTCTCTCAATCTCTCTCGCTCTATCTCTCTCTATCTCAAATCCCTCTAAGTATGAGAAATCTCTCCGAGTATGTGAAATCTCTCCAAGTATGTGAAATCTCTCCCAAATCTCTCCAAGTATGTGAAATCTCTCCCAAATCTCTCTGAGTATGAGAAATCTCTCCAAGTATGTGAAATCTCTCCCAAATCTCTCCAAGTATGTGAAATCTCTCCCAAATCTCTCTAAGTGTGAGAAATCTCTCCAAGTATGTGAAATCTCTCCCAAATCTCTCCAAGTATGTGAAATCTCTCCCAAATCTCTCTATGTACCTTCCTCAGTCGAAAACAGCCCAAAACCGAAGGAGAAAACCCAAAAGGACCCTCTTGGTCCGGACTCCTCTTGGTCCGGAACCCTCTTGGTCCGGCACCCTCTTGGTCTGGAACCCTCTTCGTCCGGAACTCTCTTGGTCCGGATGCCTCTTAGTCCGGAACCCTCTTGGTCCGGAACCCTCTTGGTCCGGAACCGGACAATTTCGTATCTCAGCTTCGGAATGCCTTAGCTTCGGACTCCCAACTTCGGAAACCATGAAAGAACTTCGGAATTTTCACTTTTGGCTCCGGAAGTGTGATTTTGACTCCGAAACCCTCGCAGGTTCGCCTCCTTCTCCCGGTTTTCGACCACTTTTGCGTTTTAAGCTCGTTTTTCATGATTTTCGCGTGGGATTTTCACCCAAACTTATATTTTGACATATAAGATCATATATATTCATATTTTAATCACATTTTGGGGGAAAGCTCAACTTAAGAACAATATCTAGTGGGTGAGATATTGAGATAGAGTGTTGATCTTTCCATGAAGTATGACTCAAGTTAACCCACATAGGACAAACCTCAGTCACTATTCATCCATACCTAGTCAACTATTTGTCCTCTCACACCTCTCCTCCAGCTGGAATCTTGATCAAAAATTGGAAACCCCATCTCTCCTTCCACTTTACTCACTCTCTCACCAAGAAACAAACACTTCTCTCACTTTCTCTCTCTCAAACTTGAGACTCCAAGGCTGTGATTGAGCTTCTCCTTCACTTTTGGGTAAGTAATTTCATCTTTCACTTGATTATCTTACACTCTTTCACCCAAATCATGGAATCCTTACACAAATATCATCATATTTGTTCATAGGATCTTCGAATCTTCAAGTATCTCCCAAGTGTTCTTGACTTGGAAACTTCTTCTTTTCATCATCCATCTTAAGAGATCACTCAAGGTGAGTTCATACCCCTACATTTTCATGTTTTCTTCAAGTTTTAGGGGGGGGGGGGGGGGGAGGAATACAAGTTAAAATACCAAAAACTTAACTAAATTCAAACAACAGCTTTCATCAGAAAAGTTGAGTCCTATTCACGGACTGTTTTGACCATCTTAAACTTAATATCTTTCAAAACTGTTTAATATGCAGATAGTTCAGGTTCATACCTTTAACATGACTACTTGCACATCTCCATACGAGTTTTCTACAATTTATGGTGATTTTTACAAAACTGCCTATCATTTCAGAAACGAATTCGGACCAGTCTGTGAATATGAACATTTTCACACAAGTTAGGAACTTCTAAAAATCATAATAAAAATTTTGAATAAACTAGACACATTTTATAAACTCTCAGATTTTACGGATTCAGATTTCGACTTCGTATGATTTTTCTATGACTTTTCTAAAACAGTGCAGATAAGTTAAAGACTACTTACATAGTTTACGATATTAACAACACTTTGTAGTATGTTGAGCAAAGTGTATAACAATGAGTTTCTAAATGTTGAATGTATTTCTTGTTAGTTTATCATCATAAACAAAAATTAGTCATTCATGATAAGGTTTTTCCATTCATTTCGAACACATATAATAAACTACAATAAGTATAGTTTATGGAGTTTACGATAAAAGCACACCACAGAAAGGTTTTACTCTCAAAACAAATGGCTTTTTCAAACACTACATGATAAACTATAATAGTAATAGTTTATGGATTTCATATCACTAATTTATTTCATAAAATGTGATTTCACTTCCACTACGTAAGAGGTTCTATACTCAAACTATATGTAAACTAGTTAACGTATGTTGTGAGACAATTCTTCCGTCGTACTCTTAGAGTACGGGTTCAAATTCCTGTAAGTTATAATCAGAGTCTCTTGTAGGGAGAGCGTGATAATTATGTATAGATCTATATTGGGATTGACGCCCCCACACCTCGCTGCTAGCTACAGTCGGACCTGCAGGTCTGCGGGTGACAAGAGTCATAGGATCTTGACGTCTGGAAAACGTTGTTGCAGGTTAATTCTCATTATAGTATGGTTATAACGACTCACATAGGGAGTTAACAATCTTTCAAGTTTATAGGGAAAATTCTACTTTGAAAAGGGGT
Source organism: Lactuca virosa (assembly GCF_052849685.1). NCBI lineage: Eukaryota > Viridiplantae > Streptophyta > Magnoliopsida > Asterales > Asteraceae > Lactuca > Lactuca virosa. The sequence goes on from NC_136428.1 coordinate 31,493,695, forward strand.
TTTATCTATTTAAAACCACAAACATTATAAGTACAAAACACACACACATATTCTCGGTCTTGGAATTTAAGGCTACATAACTTTTTATAAGGAAAATATTGGATTTCCTTTGGAAACGCATTACTATTATAAACAGTATAAGTACAAAACACACATACATATTCTCGGTCTTGGGATTTAAGGCTACATATCTTTTTATAAGGAAAATAAGGGATTTTTCTTGAAGTATACATGACAAAGTACCACGTTTACACTAAATGGCTTTCATGATATTAAAACTACGTTTCATCTAGAATTGTTAGACTTCAGCTATAATTTGCTAAGTGTACATGTTAGAGTTATATAAGAATTTAGTCGCAATCGACTTGGAATTGGTGGGCCCGCCTTATTTCCTGTTCCGTGTTTGGTTGTGGACCTAGGGCAGACCCATTATATTCGACAGTTTATTTAACTTACAAGGAAAACGGCTTCTTTCTCAAATAAAACTCTTATGAACTCACCAACTTAATTGTTGACACTCTTTCAAAACTACTTGTATTCTCAGGAAATCAGTGAAACAGGAAATCAACAGTTTTGAGGATGGGACGTTAAATCGTCAAACATCTCATTTTGTCATCATAGTGTAATTGATTTGAAACATGTAAACACATACTATGGTGTAAAATTTTCAATTATATCTATGATGGTTGTATTTACTTTGAGCACTATTATACTCGTTGTTGTGATACTATACATGAAGTCCTCCACCCCCGGACGTTTCCGCCATCCTTGGTTTGGGGGTGTGACAGTTAAAGTCCGTTAAAAAGTCATAACTCTTCCGTCCGAGGTCCGTTATCGACTGTCTTTATATCGACGTATAGGTGTTGATGAGATCTTCAACTTTCGTTTAGATTGTTCTTCCTAACAATCGACTGGTTTCAATTTCAGTTTATGAGTCGTATACTGCTACGCTGAAATATTAGAAAATTTATAACTTCTTCTTATGAATTCAGATTTGAGAGTTCTCTATATGTATGGAATCCACGTCACATATACTATAACTTTGGTTAAGATTATTTATCCTCAATAATCTTCTATTAAAAATTATTTTAAACGATTATTATATCTTAATTGACTAGCCCGAATCTGCAGGTGTTACATCATCTACGCAATTTCCTTTTTTTTGTTCATATTCCACCACCCAACTTCTTAAAGTTGTTCATATAATACCATTTTGTTTTTCAGAAATTTAAATATGTAGTTGAATTCGATAGTTGGAGTCGACTGCATTCCACACAAGAAACCTTTTGTGTGGTTGAGAGTTTCTCACACAAATCAAGTGCTTGTATATTTATTTTCTTTTGCATGGTTGAATTATATTAGTAAAGTGATTAGTATATTTTTAATCTTCTTGTTAAATACACTTAACTTGTAGACATCACCAAAGTGAAATTTTAACATGGTCTAAATATACTAAGGTTATTCCCTTAAATACACCTCAAGGTTATAAGTACATTAGAGTATACTAAGGTATTTCCCTTATAACTAAGAACTCACTAAGCCATATGCTTACTCAGTTGTTAGAACTTTAAAGGTGCACTAGCACACTTTAGATGATTGATTTATATGTTACTATGTGCTAGCTGATTGATTGTATTTTCTTACTTGATATATATTAAGAGTTTTTGCATTGGTATTAGTACATTAGGGTAATAAGTCCTGACAATTTACTAGAGAAGACCATAAGTGGTTACCGACTTCAACTACTGATTTAGATCTCTGAAACAATGATACTATGTGAACAACTTTAACAAGTTGGTTGGTCCAATGTGAAAAAAATATATAAATTGGCTAGATATGAACAAAACTGCGACGCCCTGTTCTGAATCATTTCCTAATGCAGGGTGGTGACCGAAGATCGGGTATCATCAAGCTTAAGGCCTTTGAGGAGAAGAGATTTAGACCCATTCGGGCGTGGGTAATGTAATTTAGATGATCCGAGAGTTCGGTTTGAGTTTTGAAGCCAAGAGGTATATCGGTAAAGTGTCAGTTTGGGCTTTTATGGAAATTGGATTTTAGTTCGGGAAGTTTTAAGACAATTATGAGTTGATAGAAGCGTAGAGCTTATCGTTACCTTTTCGTGGATATAAGGATTGTCGTAAACAGACTTATAACGAAGAAGTTATGACCTTTGGAAGTTGGGTGATTTTAGGGTTTAATCGAGTATGTGGGGCCTACACATGTGTATGCATGGCGTACTAGTGAGAAGGCCAGTACGCCGGGCGTACAATGGTGTACGTTGGGCGTACTAAGTAGTGTGATTGCGGGTGCCCTAGGGAGTACATTGGGCGTACTCCAGTCATACCCAAACCCTAATTTAGGGTCTTGGACCCTATTTAAGCTCCTTAACTCACCACCAAACCCTATTATCTTAAGCCTCCATCCCTCTAAACCCTAGAAACGAAAACCTAGCCCCAATTTGAGTCGTTTTTGAGCTTTTGGTGGTATTTCATGTTTTTTGGTGTTCATAGAAGAAGAAGGAACTTCTTGGAGAAGTGTGGGATTGCTTGAAGCTTTTGGATCCAGTCTTGTTGCATCTTGATCTACATTTTGGAGGTATAAGTTTTTTATCTTGATGACTCTATGTGTTAGATCTAAATTAAGGAGTATTTTAGGGTTCTTTTGGTCCTTAGAGTCATCCTTGTGAGTATGAGCTACTCCAAGAGCTTAGAATGTTAGACCTTAGCCTTTGGGAGGTCCCTTGTTCATAAAAATGTCATCTTGATGAGTTATTGTGGTGCATGTATGAGTTTAGTTGATTATTATGGATTGTATTAAGGTTTTGGTCCCATTAAGCCTTGCAAAGGAGTAAAGATACCAACTTTACGTGTTAAGACATCTCATTAGGGTCATATCCAAGTTTGGAAGTCATTTTCTTAACCATTAAGAGCTTATTTTGGATTTTTGGACCCTGGAAGAGTACGTTGGGCATACGCAAGTGTAAGCTTAGCGTAATGACGATTTTGTGCATCATGGACTTGTACTCTATGCTTCGAGGGTGATTACGTTGGGCGTACCATTCTGGTATGCGGGGCGTACTCCCCAGTTTGCCTTTTAGGCTTTTTGAGGTTTGGGCCTTGCGCCATTGGACTTCTGACTTTGGGCTATGGATGAAGTTAAGGTTTTCTTGGAAGTTGGTCCATGACTGTTTTGGGGCCCAATCGGGTTATTGGGCCATAATGGGCTTTTGTTGCTTTTGATTTGGGCCTTGGGTTGCCATTTTGGGCTCTTGTGCATTTGGGTTGGACCTTGGTTATGGAACCAGTAAGAAAAGGGTAAAATGGTCTTTTATCCTTTAGGGAGTTGGTTATGGATTGGGCCTCGGATTTTAGGTTATCAGAGTAATTATTGATTAAGATTGTATTTTGTTAGTTGGCGTGAGGTTATCCGGTTCAGCGGTCCGAGCATTTATTTGGCTATCAGCGGATTGAGGTGAGTTTTCCTCACTGTACTTGCGAGTCGAAGGCACCAAGGCCGACCCTTTGGATTTGATATCTTGTTATGTATGCTATTATGATGTAGCGATTTGTTAGATCGGTATCCTAGTATACAAGATGATGTTATGCTTAGTGATATGTAGATATGTCTGACTGGTTGTAGACTGTTATATGTGCACATATTTGGTCGGTGGGTGAGGCTTTACTGCTTTGTGCGTAAGACAACAGGCCACAGGGCGGGGGGATACCAACCCGATGGTTGAATGTGCTCGAGGGTATTCCATCCCGTGGATGACAGGACCCGTTGTAGATTGGCATTCCAACCTGATGGTTGATGGGCCTGGGGTATTCCAACCCGATGGTTGACTGGACCCATAGTGTCTTGTCATTCCAACCCGATAGTTGATGGGCCTGGGGTATTCCAACCTGATGGTTGACTGGACCCATATTGTATTGACATTCCAACTCGATGGTTAACTGGGCCTGGGGGTATTCCAACCCGATGGTTGATTGGACCCGACATGATGTTATTTATATATGTCATCTGTTTGTGTGTTGGTACTTTGGGGGAACTCACTAAGCTTCGTGCTTACAATTTTAGTTTATGGTTTCAAGTTCTTCAGAGAGCCATGGCGAGGCAAAGGCGTGACCGTACACATCCTTGGTTTTACTACTGATTGGATCTTAGGAGATCTGATTTTAGATAATATTTTGGAAACAATGATTTTGTAAACACTATTTTATTAGTAAATGGGTTGTGTTGAAAGGTGTAAATTTGTTGAAATTTTCAGGATGTTACAAGTTGGTATCAGAGCCTTGGTTTGAGTGAATTGGAGGAAAACTCGTGTGAATCCAGTCTCAAACTAAGGAAAAGGGGTTTTAAAAATGATTTTCAAATTAAGGATTTTGAAAATAATTTTCAAAGTTGCTTTCAGAATAACAAAAAGAGGATGTAATGTGTACGATCAGTCGGAGCCAGTAAGTAGACCCCAAATTACCACACTGTTACTTGATATTATGATATGTTAGAACAACATGCTAGTGATAGGCTAGGGATCTTCAAGAATTGCATGATAGAATTGCCTGATTATATGATGCTTGATAGACTAGGGTCTTCCTTATATGAAATTGACATCATTACTGTAGTAGCTTAGTGTGTGCATCATAGTTGTACATAACTAAGATTCTATAGCCTGAGAATATTTGATTTAGCCTTATTTCCTGATTTTGTTTGATGAAGGGCTTAGGGTAGAATCAAGTATTCGACTGTCTATAGGATCCAAGGTTATGTATGATTAGCATACACGAGTGCTGCAGGGTTGGTGGAAGTTTCATGAGTGGGTGCACTATATGGTGGGTCAAAGTGAGGATTATTTAACCACTTTCATTAACGTGTATCCGAGATGATGGGAGATAGAGATCGATAATTTCGTTTGAGGATCTGTCTGGTTCTATTGTATTTTAGTGTCAGTCGACTCCACTGCTCGAATATTGCTTGCTTTTTGCTTTATGGGACTCACATTGATGGGAGCTAACTATCAAATGAATACATTAAGTTACATGTTATGGAGTTTAAATAATCCTAGAGTGAAGGATTTGGCCCCGTTGCACAACTCTCGTTTGAGTCTAACTATTGTAGGGTTGGGTCCTTTAGTAGAAAGATTATTTAAGTTTTGTTGCATGTAATTGTATTCATGAAGTGGTTGGTTGGCATTGACTGGAGCCCATCAGCAGCTGATAGCAGGGGAGGTGGGAATCCTAGGAGTGCCTAGGGAGTATTTAGTGCGGTTGTTTCGCTGTTGAGCAGGTATCAGAAATATTTTATGGATAGGTCCTAGAGGACCCGAGATGATCCTTGAGGAAAGTATAGATAGGCATGGAAGGTAGTATTGGGCCCGTACTACTGGAAGCACATGATCCATAATCGAATCAAGGAGAGTTTCGGGGATTCCAAGGGCTAGTCAGTAGAGGTAGCATGGTTCGATACCATGATTCGTGGCAGTTGTTCCGTATTTGTCGATCTTTTGGTTATGGTTGCTCAGGCACAAGGATGGGTCTGGTAATTGTTTCGGCCCTCAGTGGCGATATCGGTTTGGGATGAATGGTATATACCTAGATAAGGATTTTGGTTTGGAGGTATCGAGGATTTTGCTCGAGGTCGTGCATTCGAGTCGCGGGACTCAAGAAGGAAACGGTTGATATGATCGGCTTGGGGATTGTAGTTGGAAGTGAGTATTTGATTGATGTATTGGAATGCCGCTATCTGTAGCGGAGATTTTGGCACTTTTAGTTTTTCGAGTTTGGAGAAGGAGTGAGCAGGCTTGTGACTTCCAGATTTGGGATGTAAACCCTGCATGGGGTCTGATGATCGAGGTGTTTGGCGACAGTGTGTTAGCATGGGAGTGCGCAGAAGGATTGATGTGGTATGGATGTTTTGTGATGCGATCAAGGGTCCGCGTTCTTTGGATATAGACAGATCAGGTACCGGATTAATGATTTGGAACTGCAGGCAAGGAGTGTATGTTTGGATCGTAAGTCGGTGTTTTCATATGCATTTGCATGAAATCCTTAATGTTAAAGTGGTTATAATTCGGAATTTCAGAGGTCTTCAACTGAAATCTAGAATTCTCTTAGGATTGGATTGCTCCTTATCTATAAGATCATTCTGCGTGTGTTATACATTCTAGGGTCAGGGATGGTTGTACCGGTTTAAGTTATGGTTTGGTTTTAACACCAGTGGGTGATAGTTTGAACCCTGAGTGGGGGATAACTGGGTATTCTTCTTGGAGGATCATCGATTCATTCGAGTTAGTGGTATTTGGAGAATGGTTCATAGGGATCTACGGTGCGAGTATATGGGATCTCGGTTCGGGATTTAGTCAAGGCAAAGGTATATAGTAGGTTGCGATCAGATGTATGTGTTCATGAGACACATGAGTTGTCCCTCAACATAAAGTGGTTGCCCAAGGAGCTCGTTGCAACTATTGGTTTTTTTGGGGGTGCCAATGAATAGATGAAGAGCCGTTAGGATCACTCAAGTTGAGTATCGGTTGTTGAGGAAATTGACAGCTCGTTGTATGGATTTCTAGTTATAGTCTAGCTTGGGCAAAGGTCGATCAGGAAATCAGTTTCCAAGTTGGTTATGTTCAGTTCCGCGCGGGTTTCGGTTCATTAGACCTAATGTCAATGCGTTCTCGATCATTGATCGTTTCGTTCGTCATTCAGCGGAGATTCTCCAAAAGTTTCAAGTGGTGACAGCTAAAGTTTAAGGAATGTGACAATCTATCATCAAGTTGATTATGTTTTATGTTCCTTTGTTCTCTGGGTAGGTTTACCCTCAATGGTGGTGTGGAATTTTGGTTCATAGCAGGCTCTGGTATTTCTTCCATGTTTTGAATGAGATTATGGGTTCCCTAAGAATGTGCATCGTGGTAAATTCATGATATGTTGCCGAGAGGGGTGTTTATGGGCTGAGGGATGGATAGGGCATTCTAGTCATAAGTTGTGGGCCCAGTGATCATGATTGTTCGTTTCTCCTGCTTGTGGTACTTTCAGTATTGGCGCGTTGATGGAAGTTGGTGTTGGATTAGTGTCTAAGTGCATAACTATAATTGGTATGTACTTGACTCGATTGGCATGGTCCATTTGGGTTGCATGGCATTGGAACAATTTGGATAGACTTTTGTGAGAAAAGGATATTAATGATTTGTTAATATATTATAAGTTCTAATATATTAATATGAAATCATCTTACTTAATTAGTGTTGATCAAGAATTAATTTGGAATTAATTTTGTGATCAAAAGGAGACTAATTAAATATATGGGGATTGATTGTGTAAATCATTCATTCTTATATATGTGGGCTTATGATCCATAGTTCTTCATGTTGGGCTAAACCCATGGAGTAACCCATGGATACTCCATGGAGGTTTTAACCCATGGAACATGAAGAATATGGAAAGACATGAGTTACATGGTGTAACCCTAATAGCCAAAATATATAAGGACCACATGGCTCAATAAACTGGCACTAGTGTGTGTACACATGAGGGCTAGCCGATTTGAGCATATGAACCTTTTCTCTCAAGTTATTCCAAGATGTTGGTGATGTTGTGTGAACCATTTGAGGTGTCACACTTGAGGCACTAGGCTCTTAAGCTCCATGGAATCAAGCTATATGAAAAAGGTATGTCTTCTAACTTGTTTATATTACCCAAGTATCAATGATTGTATGCTAGTTAGGGTAATACCTTGGAAAGTTCAAGTTTGCATTTATAATAGAGAAAACATATATCCAAGGTATTTAGGGTTTCATGTACACCATAGGGGTGTTAGAATGCTCAAAACCCTTCAGTGGTATCAGAGCTTAGTCTTGTTTTCACTTATACTTGATGCAAACTTGTTTTTCAAAGCTGAGAATCTGTCCAGACTGAAAACTCGATGAGTTCTGGCTATAAAATCGACGATTTCATGTGTTATGGCATGAACTCGACGAGTTCTTGTAAGGAACTCGACGAGTTTGGCTTCCAGTTGGCAGATTTTCGAGTTTTTGGCTGGAATTGGACTAGGAACATTACCCTAAGCTGTTTTGAACTTGTAAACTTGTTTTTTGATGTAGTAATGTTCATGCTAATCCAATTTCATAGATAATTGTCAATAGATTCATGTTTTGTATTAGTTTAATGGTTAGGCTAATTACATGAAAAGTGTTTGATTTGAATTATCTTGTTCTTATGAGTTGATTTAGATTAATAGAAAAGTTATGTGATAATATGTTTTCAATCCAAATTGATCTAAATGTTGTTCATAATATGTGTTTTTGTAACTTGTCCTCAAGTTATATGAAAAGTCACATTTATGATTATTAAAACTCATAAGATTTCCATTAAGTTATGAAAAATGGAGAGTCTCATTTTTAAATGTTTTAAAGTTTTCCATAACTTGTCCTCAAGTTATGGATCTTGAAAAGTTTTTCATTAAAACTACTTTAAACACATAAGTTATGGAATTGAAAAGTTTTTGAATAGTTCAAAACTTGCCCTCGAGTTTTGGAATTTGTAAAGTTTCCCCTCCTGAATACTTTAATTCCAAGTTAAGCCCTTAGAATTTTAAAAGTTAAAATTCAACCCTTATACTTTATAGTATTATAAGTTAATAATATATATATGTATAAGAACAAAGTCAGTCTTACCGTTAGTAGGCCTCATTCACGAAGCCGGTCTATAAGGGGGGTATAAGGTTACTGCCTATAAAATGACAGTTTAATGGGTGTCCACTCTCACCCACCGCTTCCTTGACTGGTGGAGGGTCGTTAGCCGAACGGGTAGGACAAGGACTAGAATTCTCCCTTCATTAAAAGTATTAATGATAAATACTAAGTAACTAAACTATTATGAATTCCCAATCTTAGTTACTTAGGAAAATGTGAATTTGGTGCTAACCCATGAAATTACACTTTGCACTTTGCTTAAGTCAGTTAGTGGAGCGCGTGTCGTTAACCGGCACACTAGCTTGATTTAACAAGGTAGGCAAAGGGTAACTTAATGTTTATCATAGTATCGGTGGAGCGCGTTTGGTTAACCGGCACATCGATTGAGTGGTAAATATTAAGGGTACCAAGTATATTTGCATGGTTATTCACACCTTGTTTTGTGATCCTCGGCATCCCAGTCACAAAACTGGAGAGGGAACAATCGAGATTGAAACATGCCATTGAAAAGTTCAATGAATCTTAAAAGATCTAGGAGTTTCAAATCCAGTTAAAACCTAATAAATTATTTCGTTTTTCATGGTGGAAATTGGTGAATCGTCATTCGCCTACCTTCAAATATTCTATAGCTTGGATTACGACATCCCTCTTCCAAGTTATAAAATATTGTGTTGGGTCCTAGCCTTAATATGTCATATTGGGTGTTATATTAAGGACTTTAAATCAACTATCTTGAATATCTCCCAAAAGATGTCTGGTTCAGACAATTATGATCTTCCCAAAACTCTTGGAACAAGCTTTCCTAATGAAGATGATCTCCCGGAAATCATTCTTCACTCCCTCCACCTCCTCCAATTATTCTCTCTAACCCACAAGTTCTTGAATAGTTCAAAGTCACTCAAGCCCTATTGGCAAACAAAGTCTATGTGTGTTCACATCTTGGAGATAAAGTCACATATTGACAGGCCGGGAGAGTTGGGTGTCAAAGTCTTGAGAAAGTTGGTTGTTCAATCACTTTCTAAGTCTCATAGTGAGTGTCCTTTGGGACTACTATGTAAAAGACTATGACATGACCCTTAATGATCTAATCTATTTGCTTGGTGCTGCTGAATCAGCAATGATTTGGAGCTCTGGTAAAGCAAATTTGATTAGTAGATCAACTTCCCAAACTACAATGGACATTGACAACGGGTAACATTGGATATCCAGAAAAACTTTCTCTTCCCAATGGAAAGGGGTCGGCCATAGTCAACACGGTTGACCAAATGGTAAAGAGAAAGGCAAGTATGAAATAGTCCAGTGTACCATTCCCAAAGGGTCCATATGGTTCGATTGCTAAAGGAAGGGGCATTGGTTGCGAAGCTGCCCTAACTACCTGAAAGATATGAGAGAAGGTCTAGTCAAAAAGTTTGACTCTGCTTCAGGTAAGTCCACTATATAACTCAATTAAGTTCCTATTTGGAGATTCTTAATACATTTTGATGTATGGCAGGATCAAGCAAAGGGAATGAAACTTAAAGAAGAGTATGCTGAATCTGATCGTGAAGATGGATTTCAATCGCATGGTTCGAAGATCGGATTCTTGAGCTACTACTTAGGAGTTATGATAGATTGCTAGAAAATATGTAATAGCATAGTTTTCATTTAAGTTGCATTGTAAGGAAAATGTTTTTCCGCATTTTATAAATAAATAAAATTTTGTTTTATTTTATTATATCTCCTTGCAATGGCATTTATGAAAAATTGATATTTGTATGTTTCTAGCAATAATGGAAATATGAATTTGATTCTTTCATTTGCGGTAGTGTCTAAATTTACCAAATAAGGAAAGTTTCTCATCACCCAAGTTTCAATTGGACCGAAACTTGGAATCATGCAAGTTGTATAGTATGATGAATGAGAATTTTCATCTTTGGAAAATTAAGACTAATTCCTTGTTCACATGTATATGTGATTCAAGTGAAGGACTAAGGGATCGAGTACACATTCTTGTGCACTGGTCAAGTCCACCATAAAAGATCGATAAGACTATTCGTCATGATTTACTAAAGTTTAGTAAATATGGTTATACTTACAAGTTTAATTATAATTCTGAAACATTGGAAAAGTTTCGATGTATGGCGGAACGAATGAGAAGAATTAAATTAGGCAGAAAGATAAAAGTTCCTCAAATCTGAAAAGATGGGAGAGTACTTTAGTATCATGTTTTGTGATCATCTTAATGATTAAGAAACCATTTCACAATTGGTCCTCTAAGGACATCTTAGTGCATTCCTATGGCTAAGAAGAGGAATCAATAATTGTTAAAATGGTTAAATCAAGAAGATGAGTCATACTTCGTTCCAAACAATTCTTAGAGTCATACTCCAACATTGTAACTTGAGTGACATATCTTAAAGCGAGGTTTATTAACACTAGTCGAATGTAAGAGTAAAGTGTGTCCTACTCTTGTACATTTGAAATTGGTAAGTTGTGATGTTTTGGATAAAACAAAGACCAACTAAGGCCAATTGTGTGAAGTGTTTGTCTTGATAAAGAATCCGCACTATCTCTTGAATATTTGGCAAGTGAGTCCTATATGTCAAGAGGACAGTGGGAGTCTTAAAGATCTTGAAAAAGCTTCAAGATCTAATCAAGAATAAAAACCTATAGTTTATCACTAGCACACGACGTGAGGTTTATAACCTATCGTGTTGACATATTCCTATTTCTGTGCCCATTCCAGTTAAAGTTGACTTTGCATATGAGTTCTGAGAGTTCTCAATTGGTTGCATAACAACTTGGAAGCAATGGCAGGCCCTTGTGCTGCCAGGTGGCAAGAAGTTAAGACTGCACAAGTTCAATCCATATGAGTTTGGATTTGTCACTAACCTTGTCTTGTGATTATGGTTTTGACAAATTCACATGGATAGGAACACATACACCATAAAATCTAAGTGTCATAAGGTTTCTCTCCGATTCATGAAAATGATGGTGAGGAAACGCTTTCACTATGTAGATTTTAGGTAGATAGCAAGTGTGATATTTGCATTCTCAAAGTCGTTAGTAGAGTGTGTGTGGTTAACCGACACACTAACATGGACTTGTGAGGAATGGAAATGGTCTAAACAATTGAGACTATGATTACGACATCCCTTTTCATAGTTCTGAAATTGTTTAGACACACATGTGTGCTATCTAAGGAAAGGTGTATGATTTTGATAGAGTTTTATCAAAGCATTTCGTATCAGAAGTCTGAACCTTGGTAAGAAAGTCAATAAAGTAGTGATTTCTAGAAGTCCAGCTGATTTCTGAGTACATGTCAAAGCTAGTGGGAGCATAAGTGTTATGCTAATAATCATCATGTTAGTGGGAGCATGATAATTATCATAAGTGTTGCAAGTTAGCAATGTTAATTATAGAAAACAAAAGGTTTCAATTGGAAAAAAGTTGTTTTGCTATAATTAAGGGAGAGGAAATTATACTTCATTTCAATTCTAAAAGCTTAGATTGAGGTTTTAGTCATCTTTAGTCAAGGATATATATATATGAATTTTATGTTGGAATGGCTCAACATAAGGAAATTCTATATATGGGTCCATTATTTGCGTTCTAAAATTCGATTGTGATTACGGCATCCCTTTTCATAATCTGAATTATGAGAACTTGGCAAATAGAAATAGAAATATTATAGCAAAAAGACTGATCTAGTATCATGTCTTTATGTGAGACATCATGAATCGTGTCCCATATGCTTCGGATAAAGGGTCGATTGCATGTGCTATAATATTCATCTGTTCTAAATTTTTCCAAATGCCTAGAGCATTAAGAGGGAAAAATTACTAAGAATTGGATATGACTAATTTGATTAAGCAATTGTCGAGGACAATCTAAGGTTTACCAAAGATTGGTTGCTCAGGGACAGTTGGAAGTATAGTGTTAATTTTGGAAGGACCATATTGACATATTCTGAAAAGAGGCAACTCTTGTTCAGAAGTGATAGTCAACATGGGAATATGGAGTTGTCTCCATAGGTGGAAGTTATTCAATCTGTGTAAGATTAGAAAACTTAATGCAAGAAGGATGTTCAAAGCAATGTACTTTGAATCTGAGACTTCGTTTCCATGGAGTTGATCTCCATTGGAATACTCTGTAATGTCTGTTGACAAGTCTTTGTGACTTTGTGCATAATCATTACAGAGGATTAGTGCATATAAGTTTAGAATCTAACAGATTTAGGTAAATGGCAGGAATTTGGAATTCTTGCATTTGCGGTAAGGATTTGGGATTGTGAAATGAGAATCATTGGAATTATGTTAAATCGATCTATTTCACAAAGTAAAGATCATAGACAAACTTAGTGTGCATACTTGGTGTATGGCATAACTAATGTTTGGAAAAACATAGTGTGCATACTTGATGTATGGCATGACTAGTGTTTAGAAAACCATAGTGTACACGCTTGGAGCATGGGACAACTATTGTTTTAATTCAATTATAAAGTTGATAGTTTGAAACAGTATGCAATGAATAATGGGTAATAAATATGGTGATAAATAAAAGGTCTTCTATTTATATTCATAAGTTCTGAGACCATATTGGATTCGATTATTCTTGTGTTTCACTTTGCATGTTTTGACTTCCAGAATAACTAGGTCGTTCTTCCTGAATGACTAAGTTATTCAAACCATCCACAGTCGGTCATATGTTGGAAGTAGATATGAATCAAGACTGTCATGAAGCTGGTTTGAAGATGTCCAAGGTAGTGGACATAGCAAGAGTTGCTGCAACATTCATGAGTGATCATAAGTTCTGAGTATTGGATTAAACCCACACTCATTGAATCACTTCATGGATTTTATCACAAGTGATCATGAGACGATAATATCTTATATTCTTTAAACCTAGAGATATGAGTTGTTGCCTATGATTTGGTTATACATTGATTATACGAAAACGCATTGGTAAATCGATGTTATAAAACGTGTCTTTGTGTATGATCCAACAAGTAGTAGAACAATCATATGAGTCGAAGTTTATCTATTTATTTTACCCTTAAAGGGATAAAAGCGATATATGTGGGCCCCTCGATGATTTAGTGATGACACCCCAAAGTGCTTGGCCAAGCCAGGATTGATTTGATTGTTCAATTAGTCGGTCGTCATAAATCGGAAATTGGGAAACAACAAATGGATAGAGAGAATGATTATAATCCATGTCCCAGTCCATATGATATCTACAATGGAGGAATATATGATCCCTTATCTAATGGACGCGTCATTGATTTGTTCAGAGTTCGACAGCAACTTTTAAGAGTTACGATTGCTAGTCGGGTTTTGGCGTCATACACAATAATAGTTTTAGACTTATCCAAGTGGGAGACTGTTGGATTAGTGTCTAAGTCCATAACTATAATTGGTATGTACTTGACCCGATTGGCATGGTCCATTTGGGTTGCATGGCATCGGAACAATTTGGATAGACTTTTGTGAGAAAAGGATATTAATGATTTGTTAATATATTATAAGTTCTAATATATTAATATGAAATCATATTACCTAATTAGTGTTGATCAAGAATTAATTTGGAATTAATTTTGTGATCAAAAGGAGACTAATTAAATATATGGGGATTGATTATGTAAATCATTCATTCTTATATATGTGGGCTTATGATCCATAATTCTTCATGTTGGGCTAAACCCATGGAGTAACCCATGGATACTCCATGGAGGTTTTAACCCATGGAGCATGGAGAATATGGAAAGACATTAGTTACATGGTGTAACCCTAATAGCCACAATATATAAGGACCACATGGCTTAAGAAATTGGCACTAGTGTGTGTACACATGAGGGCTAGCCGATTTGAGCATAAGAACCTTTTCTCTCAAGTTATTCCAAGATGTTGGTGATGTTGTGTGAACCATTTGAGGTGTCACACTTGAGGCACTAGGCTTTTAAGCTCCATGGAATCAAGCTACATGAAAAAGGTATGACTTCTAACTTGTTTATATTACCCAAGTATCAATGATTGTATGCTAGTTAGGGTAATACCTTGGAAAGTTCAAGTTTGCATGTATAATAGAGAAAACATAGATCCAAGGTATTTAGGGTTGTATGTACACCATAGGGGTGTTAGAATGCTCAAAACCCTTCAGCTGGGAGACTCACAAATCAGCTGATTCGGATAGAGGGAACAGTTAAGGGTTGTTGGGAGTATCCGTCAGGTATCAAAAAGTCTCTATGGAATGTTTGCATTATAAATCCCGTTTGTTCGCAAGTTGTTATTAGGGGTTCGATTATCAAGATTGGGTGTCGGTTATGAAGTCTCGAATCATAAAGTTTTTGGTGAATGTCTCGAGTGATTTGCCAAGTGGGGGTACACCTGAGTTGATAAGGATTGGAAGCAAATGTGAAAATTCTTTGATTGATCGTCTTTGCTCGTAGGAGCAGTGGTTGCGAATGACGTGTCAGGGAGTCAATGGTTTATTAAAGGCTTTTGGTGCATGTTATGGATTTGGAATTGGTGGAAAATTCTCGATTGATGCGTTTGATTTCTTTTTCCACGTGTTTGATAGTGATCATGCTCAAAGGCAAGGGGTGGATTCGATGAAAGGATGAATATCAGTTCTGGAATATGGGTTTTGAAGTTTAGATCTCACAGGTTCCCGATCTCGAGAGGCAGATTGTTTGAGTTGGTTCGGTGATTGTGGTTGAGAGTCCCCAGCCCTATGGTTCTCGCTAAAAGTTCGGTTTTATAGCTAGGAAGTTTTAGATCATGTTGACGTTATATGTGCTTCTTTACAGCGGTTAAATAGATGGCTCGCATTAAGAGTCATCATGATATTGATGTATCAGATGTTGTTATCAACAAGTTATGTTATATGTGATGGTATATTGGGCTGAGGCGATCCAGCCATGCTGAAGGCTCTGTAATTGGGTCAACCTGCGTGGAGATCATGCAAGTTATGGGCTTCGGATTCATAGCAGTAATGTTTGGTTCGTCGGTTATGGGTTCAGTGTTTCGTTCAGCACTAGAAGGTTTTGTTCAAAGCATTAGTTTCCAGGAGGGTGGTAAGGAGTGATTGCGAGGACGAAATCTAATTTAAGTGGAGGAGAGTTGTAACACCATGTTCCAAATCGTTTCCTAATACGGGGTGGTGACCGAAGATCAGGGTATCATCAGGCTTAGGACCTTTGAGGAGAAGAGATTTGGACCCATTCGGGTGTGGGCAATGTAATTTAGAGGATTCGGGAGTTCGGTTTGAGTTTTGAAGCCAATGGGTATATCGATAAAGTGTCAGTTCGGGATTTTATGGAAGTTAGATTTTAGTTTGGGAAGTTTTATGGAAAGTATGAGTTGATAGAAGAGTGGAGCTTCTCGTTACCTTTTCGTAGATATAAGGATCGTCGGAAACGGACTTATAGCGAAGAAGTTATGGCCTTCAGAAGTTGGGTGATTTTAGGGTTTAATCGAGTACGCGGGTCATACACAAGTGTACGCATGGCATACTAGTGAGATTGCCAGTACGCTGGGCATACAATGGTATACGTTGGGCGTATTAAGTAGTGTGATCACGGGTGCTATATGGAGTATGTTGGGCGTACCAGAAATACGTTGGGCATACTCCAGTAAGACCCAAACCCTAATTTAGGGTCTTGGACCATATTTAAGCTCCTTAACTCACCACCAAACCCTATTATCTTCAACCTCCATCCCTCTAAACCCTAGAAACGAAAATCTAGCCCCCATTTGAGTGGTTTTTGAGCTTTTGGTGGTATTTCATGATTTTTGGTGTTCATAGAAGAAGAAGGAACTTCTTAGAGAAGTGTGGGATTGCTTGAAGCTTTTAGATCCATGCTTGTTGCATGTTGATCTACATTTTGGAGGTATAAAGTTTCTATCTTGATGACTCTATGTGTTAGATCTAGTTTAAGGAGTATTTTGGGGTTCTTTTGGTCCTTAGAGTCATCTTTTTGAGTATGAGCTACTCTTAGAGCTTAGAATGTTGGACCTTGGCCTTTGGGAGGTCCCTTGTTCATAAAAATGTCATCTTGATGAGTTATTATGGTGCATGTATGAGTTCAGTTGATTATTATGGATTGTATTAAGGTTTTAGTCCCATTAAGCCTTGCAAAGGAGTAAAGTTACCAACTTTACGTGTTAAGACATCTCATTAGGGTCATATCCAAGTTTGGAAGTCATTTTCTTAACCATTTAGAGCTAATTTTGGATATTTGGACCCTGGAGGAGTACATTGGGCGTACGCAAGTGTAAGCTCGGCGTAATGCTGATTTTGTGCATCAGGGACTCAGCGTAATGCTGATTTTGTGCATCAGGGACTTGTGCTCTATGCTTCGAGGGTGAGTATGTTGGGCGTATCATTCTAGTACGCGGGACGTAGTCCTCAGTTTGTGTTTTGGGCTTTTTGAGGTTTGGGTCATTGAACTTCGGACTTTGGTCCATGGATAGAATTAGGGTTTTCTTGGAAGTAGGTCCATGATGGTTTTGGGGCCTAATCGGTTTGTTGGGCCATAATGGGTTTTTTTTGCATTTGATTTAGGCCTTGGGTTTCCATTTTGGGCTTTTGTGCATTTGGGCTGGACCTTGGTTATGGAACAAGTAAGAAAATGGCAAAATGGTCTTTTACCCTTTAGGAAGTTGGTTATGGATTGGGCCTCAGATTTTGGGTTATCGGAGTAATTATTGATTACGATTGTATTTTGTTAGTTGGCGCGAGGTTACCCGGTTCAGCGGTCCGAGCAGTTATTTGGCTATCACCGAATTGAGGTGAGTTTTCCTCACTGTACTTGCGAGTCGAAGGCACCAAGGCCGGCCCTTTGGATTTGATATCATGTTATGTATGCTATTTTGTTGTAGTGGTTTATTATATCAGTATCCTGGTATATAGGATGATGCTATGCTTAGTGATCTGTAGATATATCTGACTGGCTATAGACTGTTATATGATTATCTGTTATATGTGCACATATTCAGTCGATGGCTGAGGCTTTACTGCTTTGTGCGTATGCCAACAGGCCGCGGGGTGGGGTGAGGTGGGGTGGGGGGCATACCAACCCGATGGTTGAATGGGCCCAAGGGTATTCCATCTCAAGGATGACAGGACCCTTTGTAGATTGACATTCCAACCAGGTGGTTGATGGGCTTGGGGTATTCCAACCCGATGGTTGACTGGACCCATAGTGTATTGGCATTCTAACCTGATGGTTAATGGGCCCGGGGTATTCCAACCCTATGGTTGACTGGACCCATAGTGTATTGGCATTCCAACCCGATGGTTGATGGGCCTGGGGTATTCGAACCCGATGGTTGACTGGACCCATAGTCTATTGGCATTCCAACCTGATGGTTGGCTGGGCCTGGGGGTATTCCAACCCGATGGTTGTTTGGACCCGACATGCTGTTATTTGTATATGTCATCTATTTGTGTGTTGGTACTTTGGGGGAACTCACTAAGGTTCATGCTTACAGTTTTAGTTTATGGTTTCAGGTTCTTTAGAGGACCGTGGCGAGGCGAAGGCGTGACCGTGCACATCCTTGGTTTTACTATTGATTGGATATTGGGGGACTCTGATTTTAAATAATGTTTTGGAAACAATGATTTTGTAAACACTTTTATTAGTAAATGGGTTATGTTGAAATGTTTAAATTTGTTGAAATTTTCGGGATGTTACAAAAACCAATAGTTCATTATCCTCATATGTAATTATGTTTGCCACGTATACACCACGTAAGTTATAATTTGCTACAGCTGGTCATAATGACTATATGCGAACAACTCCAATAAGTTTTTTTTTGCTTATATTAGTACAAAAAAAGAAGTTACCCAAATGTAAACACTCCCTATAAGTTCATTACCCTAACAAGTAAATTTCCGTACTTTATGTCAACATAATATAAAAATTATTATAGTTAATAACAACAAAATATTTATATATACGCAACGCACGGAAGTTCGCCTAGTGAGGAGCTAAAAGCATCGGTGTAAAACTTGGGATGCAAAGAGTTTTATTTCTGAGACCAAAATGGCCGTTATGGAAAACTATAGGGGCTAAACTGTAAAATACGAAAACAACCCATAATCATTGACGGGAGCATGTATGGGTTTTTTTTTCTTGCTGCCTACTCGTCCTAATTAATACCTATATATAACGCCTTCATTTAACCCTAATCCTCCCCTATTGTGATACTTGCGAAGTAATTGAACCACCGATCGAGAGAGATAGAAAGAGAGCGACGGGAAGAAAGGGAGACGAGAAAGAGGAGGACGATATATTGCCGAATTTTACTGCCGGAGTAAGAAGAGGAGGAAGACGGTGGAGACTATTTTATACGATCCTTCTGTTGTAAGTATTCATCTCCCTCTTCATCTTCTTTTCCTTCTCTTTCTACCACCGAACACCATCTTGCACCATTATCACCGGTGTGTGCCACTCCTGCCACCACAGACCACCGTGCAAGGATAGATGTGTGTTGTGATTTATGCAGCCCCTTTGATCACCGATTTTGTTGTGTTGTGCGTGTGTGTTGTATTAAAAATGATCACCACCTCGTCACTGCCCGTGTTCCTCCCAGGCTCACCACAGGCCACCGTGCAAGGGTGGCTGTGGGATGTGTTGTTGCAACCTCTTAATTAGAGTAAGGGTTAAGGTTGTCAAGAGATGTTTCTTTTTAAAAGCCTTTTTATAGCATTAAACTTTTCTTGGTGGTTTGACCACCATGTCACCACCGTGGACCACCAACATCACCACCGAGGGTAGTTCTGATTATTCCTTATTCCAGACTTAATGATTAGATTTAGGGCTTAATGGGTTAAGTTGCACACTTAACCCTAAGTGATGGTTATGATTTTATATATGTAATAAAAGTCCTTAGTTTTAAGCCCTCATTTAGCCAAGCTCTTAATCCATTAAGCTACTCTCGTTAGGCTATAAAAGTACCCACTTAGGATAAAAGGCTACAATTATTATGCAACATGAAACGTTCGGTGAATGAACTCAAACAATAACTACTAATGTATTAAACACTTCTTTGGTTCTGGATTTTTTTGGAGCAAAGGGTATTTTGGAATATGCTTTGGGAAACTTTCTTACGATAAATATATGGAATATGCTTATATAAAAGTATCAACTACTCTGGCTTTTTCCTAATATAACATTGGAATGTTTTTTGAAACTTATTTTTTTAAAAGCAGGTTTGTATTACTATGGAAATGCTTTGAGAATTTTTTTTTTTTAAAATTCGAATAAGATTGAAGTGATTTTGGGATGTTTTGGAGCATAAGGGTATTTTGGTCCAAAATAAAAAGGTTATAAATTTTTTTGAACTTTTTTTTTCAATAATGAGTAACATGGACTATTGTTTTTTTTTTTTTTTTGAAATTTGAACTCTTACATTGCTGATGTGTGTGTATGTTGTGTTCATGTATGTTTGGTCCTTTACCAAAATTTGATTCTTTTTTAAATAAAAGAGTGTAACAAGGATGATTCCTTTTATTTTTTTTCATGTAAAGTTATTTTTTAAAACTTTTGTTTTCATTAAAAGAGTAACAGTACCAATTTCTTTTTTTTGAAACGTTTTTTTTTTTTTTTTTTTTTTTTTTTTAATTTGATCTCTTACATTGCTGATGTACGTGTGTTTGTGTTTGTGTTGTGTGTGTAATATATACATGTAATGTTTTGTATTTTTGGTCTTATTTTAGCTTTGTACTTTGATAATCTTTATATTTTACCAATGTACTATGATTTGCTAAGTTGTCTATCCATGGAATAAATGGGTTTCTAACCTAGTAAATAAATAAATAAGATATGATGTTATCTTAAATATATTAATACACACATATCCTATTTCCCATCTTTTGCATCCACAGTTCTAAAAGGTATGGTGTTCCTATCGTCCATGGCATCCAAGAAGTCCAAATATGAAGAATATCCTGCATTCACGGTTGGTTCCTTCTAAAATATATATAGAAAGTGCCTCTGTGTGTGTGTGTAAAGCCAGCCATATATAATATATATGATTTTGAAATCTGTTTTGTTCCTATTATTGCATGCAGAACTTCACCATTAAAGTGGACGTTGAAGGTTCCTGGGCCAAGACAGTAAAAAAGGTATTGAACAGTGTTCAAGGTATGTATGTTGTTTTCTACTCATTCATTCTAGAACACAATTAGGTTATTAATTAATCATGTTTTTCTCCTTAAATATTGTCGATTGATAGTTTGTTGTTGTTGGTGGTGAAATTAAGGTGTGACTAATTTCAGAATGGAGAACAACGGGAAGGTTAACATTTCAGGATACATCGATCCAGTCTTACTTCTGAAATGTCTGGAGAAAGCAGGAAAAACAGCAGAGATAGTACATTGGCAATATGGAGAATGTTCAAAGAACCTGTTTGAGAAGACAAAATTGCCCTTGCCCTCGGTTAATAACAACAACTTATATCTACCAGGTTACGAAGGCTATAATAACAATGGGTATTATGGTTATAATTACAATAATGGGTATGGGTATGGGTATGAGTATGGTTATCCCCCCAATTACAGGAGGAGCAACTATGTCTTCAACCATCTAGAATGTTCAGGGAATGCTTCTGACTGTTCTGGACATCATATACGTAACCCAAACACTCCCAATAAATCGTCATCTTCTTCTAAAACTCAGTTCCAAAAGCCTGCGTCTGGTCGCACTGGCAACCATCCCACATGCTGCAGTTTGATGTGAAGAATTTCTTGAAAATATGTTTTTGTGTACTTAATGTTTGAATGTGACTATGGTTTGGTGTGGTGTGGTGGGGTTATATTTTTTTATCCAAATTTTCATTTTCTTTTTCGTTTTAATTAATTAATGAGGTTAAGTATTTTAAAATCCGATCCAATTTGGGGTGAAATTGGTATCTTGTTTAGCCTAATTACATGTTTATTCCAAAATCAAATGTGACAATGTTTCGTAAAATTGAGGTACCAAATTACTTTGGTGCATGAAGGTGGTGATGTTAACATATGATTCGGGCGATTAATTATAAAACAAAAAGATGGTTAGAGATGACGGCATTAATGTTTGCAAGTTGGTCAACTAACATTTTCAACTGTTGACAATAGGAGGAAATATTTTAAGGTGGATGTTTGAAAATTGGTTTTTAAGGTAAACGACCTGTGAGTATTAGCTGTCTTGGAATATATTTTGGGGACGTTGCCAAGCTTTGTGAGGTGAATGCTTCTTTTTGTCCAGATTCTTTAGAAGGAATAATGTGATCAAGAACTTCATATGTATATGATAACCAAAAATGAAAATGATTACCTACAGTTTAGTCAGAATCTGCAGAGATTAATCCATTTGAATTCATTTTCTTTATCTTCTTCACTTTAAAACATAAAAATATTTAACAACCTTCATGATAATATACAATAAAATAAGAACAAACACCCACCAAAAAGCATGTCAATTACTTTGTCCACCTGTGTTTTGCCTTCAACACCCACCTAAAAGCATGTCAATCAAAAATAAGTTACTCAAGAATGTTGTAATGGGAAATTTGTAAGCAAACAGGTTCATTTGCTTACTTCTTAAGACATGAATTAAGCTTCTTATCACAGTGTATTCCCCTCTATGAAGAACGTCTTTTGTGTTTAACATGTTATCAATAGCATTCGAGCCACATATAGAAATGATTCCAATTTAATTTGTTGTTGGGATACCTAATAATCACATATTATAAAAGAATGCAATGATAAAATAAACTTGACAGAAAATATATAAATATATCAAAATACTTAAAAAAAATATTTAATAAAGATATAATGATAAGATAAGAAATTATAAAAATATGAAATACTTTAATAAAAAATATTTGACACAGAAAATGATGAGAGATTCGTAAAGATTTGGTAAAAATAATAAATGATATATAAGTAATAGGTAGGCAAGTTATTAATAGGAATATTTTACTATTATAAGACACTTAAAACAATTTAGCAAATTCTCCATTAAGTCCAAATAAAACACTCCTATATAATTTACCAAATTAACTCTTATCCCCCATTAAGTTCATTAAGTCGAAAAGAAATACCTTTTACTGGATCCATTTATTCATCAATCACAGAGCCTAATGTCTTAACATGTAAAGATACATGTCTAAATTCTACTCACTTTTTCGAGGGACAACAATGAAAGCACATGAATATGCTAGGTTTCCTAATTCCAAGTCTACTCAATCAACTTTACCTTTTCAAATCTTAAAGTGCCCACTGTTTCCTACAAGATTTATCACCTACCTTTTAAATAATGAGAGTCATTATCACAGTTTATGTATATACTAAATGGCATAAAAAAACAAATCTTAAATTGTTGATACTAACCTTAAAAGCTTTTGGGACACCATTATGACATAAGAATCTTGGTTTCCTATCATCCGGCTTCAAGATTTGAAAAGAACACATCAAACATTCATCAATACTCATCATCATACCCACATTATCAAATTCACCGCAATAATTTGGAGCAGAAAAAATTGTCACAAGCTCCCTATCTACAAAAAACTCATACCCATCTTCTATAACGTACCCAAAAACCAACATAACGTTAGAATCAATAACTACAAATCAATTAGAACTCTAAAAAACGAATTAAGAAACATGAGAAAACATTGAAATCATCACCTGATGTGTAGCGTTGATGATACCTGAAAAAAGAAACATGAAATCAATCAAATGTAAAACATAATTCATAAACTGCTTGGGGTTTGAAGAAGGCATATTCAAAGACCCTTACATTTAAAACGAAATTCAACCGAAAACGTCCAAACCCCCTAAAAGGATTTTGTTCCAGCGAACTGAAAAAAGAAACATGAAATCAATTAAATATAAAATATAACCTCTCTCTCTCTCTCTCTCTCTCTCTCTCTATATATATATATATATATATATATATATATATATATATATATATATATATATATATATATATTAGTTTATAACCCGTGGAACATGGTTAAAAAATTAATTAAACTTTCATAATAAAAATTTACAATTATTAATCAATTGTTTTATACAAATCATCTTAAATAAATTATTAATTAAGAGAAATATCAAAATTTTAAAGTTATTATAACTTCAAATTTAACATATAATTAGAAAATGTAAATTTGAATTTTGAAATGAGTTGCCTAATATATCTACATGACACATGACATAATATTAATGAGGACTTGTATTAAAATGACACTTGGCACAAGGAGATTAAAACTATTCATTTATTAGAATAGATATATATATATATATATATATATATATATATATATATATATATATATATATATATAGGGTTGAGATCGGTTGAGAACTCATAGTTTCCCGAGAACTAAAAGTGGAGCGTTGGATCAAAAGTAATTCATTAAGGACATGATCGTCATCTTACCAATCTCATTTAATGTTTAATTTTTTTGTGTTATTTAACATATTAATATAAATGTCTAAAAATTTACATCATAAATCAATTTTTCATATTTTTTTAAAAATAGTATTTTTCGTTTTTTTTAAATGCATATTTATTAATTTTTTATAGAAAACATGAATTTTTGAAAAAAAAAATTGAAATTTTTTTTTTAAAGAAACTGCAATTTTTTCAAAAAACTGCATTTTTTTTCAAAAAAACTGCAATTTTTTTAAAGAAAACTGCATTTTAAAAAAAAAAACTGTAATTTTTTTAAAAAAACTGCATTTTTAAATAAAATAACTGCAATTTCTTAAAAAAAACTGTAAGTTTTTTTTGATGAAAGTTACATTTTTTTAGAAAAAACTGTATTTAAAAAAAATGCATTTTTTAAAAAAAAAATAAATTTTTAGGTGCATATGTGCATATTTTTTCAAATGCACATATATATATATATATATATATATATATATATATATATATATATATATATATATATATATATATATATATATATATATTTCTTATACTATAATATTCGTAAGTAAATCACAACAAATCTCATATTTATTAATTAATCTATAAACATAATAGTACAATTATTTTATTCGATACAAAATAAAATATAAAAAATAAAAAATGCTACAAATTTCAAAGCGTTTTCATGTCTTCGTGTCAATATTTCCTTATTTTCTTCAATTTATCATTTTTCACATCTTCAATATTCACCACAATTTCTTCCAAATCTACAAGAAAATTAAAAAAAAAGTATTGATGCGAAAACACTCACAAAAATACATATGTGATTTTCATGTGATTAACATATGAATCACATGCAATTCACATATGAATCACATTTACATATGACATCATATGTAAATCGCATGTGATTTATATGTGAATCATATGTGAATTACATGTGAATCAAATGTGATTCACATGTGAATCACATATGATTTACATGTGAATCACATATAATTCACATGTAAATATATAATCTTTCTCGTACCTTGTAAAGTAAATAAATAAAACTATGAGGCTAGTGCCATTGAAGATAATAAGGTTCATTAACTCAAATAATTTTCACTTGTGATTTACATGTGAATCCCAAGTGATTTACATGTGAATCACATGTAATTCATATGTGATTTACATGTAATTCATATGCGTTTCACTCGTGATTTACATGTGAATCATATGTGAATTACATGTGATTCATATGTGAATTACCTGTGATTTACATGTGAATCACATGTAATTCATATGTGATTCACTTATGATTTACATGTGAATCACTACATATTTATAGTCTTGCTTCCAGTTAATTACTAAAATATTATAACAAATCACATATGGAGATATCCACCCAAATATCATAATATAAATTATTAAATTCTCATAGGTCGGGTTCATAAGTTTCCAAAAAACTGTAGTAAAAGGTTTCTTTTACCTGGATTTGGTTTAATATATTGAGCTTGGCATGCTTTATCCTTGCACTTCTTGTTGCAGCTAGATCTAGTCAAACAGGTTGTGTGCACGGATCAATGAATCAAACAACCGATTCATTGTTTAACTTAATAAATCAAACAATCTATTAAACATCTCGGTTTCTAAATTTTCCAAAATAAATCTAGTCAAAATATTTATTCAGGGATGAAATAGGCTTTTTTTTCCGATTATCAGACTTGAGTATCATGTTATTTTCATTTTCCATTTGTACATAACAAACATAAACTCATAAAAACCATAACCGAGTTGCAAAAATTAACATGATATGTGAATGATGAAGGGTGAAACATGAATAATGGCAATATGGCAATATTTGGCATATTAAAAGGGTAAAATTATACATTCAGAATATGTATAAGCAGATGAAAGAGGTAAGAACTGAAGTTAAAAATACCAATACAAGATTCAGACCATTGTTGTCAAGTATACTGATCCCCGAGATCGTCTTCACTGTGGGTCCCGGTTTCGATACAACTTAACAAAAAAACAAAGTATATTTAAAAAAATAGTGGATTAAAAACGGATAAGAAGGTGTTTTAACTTTTAATTAGTAACACTAAATGATGAGAAAACAGGTAAAAGATGCTTAACCTATTTATTAAAATAACTAACAACATTGTTGTCTGCATATGTGAGAAAATGAGTAAGCCCATCCATATCTCAAGCATGTTGCTTTTAGATGATTCATCAGTCTTGTATCATAACCCTTTACTTGTTCATCTGAAATGATTGTACAAAAAGCTATCTCCCCAAATTTTTGGCTAACATGTCACATATGATAAGCAAACAAAATCTCTTTTTAGAAAGTAATTCTTCCAAATACTAAATGAAAGTAAACCATGTGAGATATGTAAAATATCTACCTGACATATGGTCTGTATGTAATGCCACCAACAACTGTATTGAGAGTGAAGAAAAAAAGAAGTGGAGAAAGCCCGTTTGCAAGAAAAGAGGGAGAGGGCATCATCACCCACTGTTGGAGGATCTCTTCTAGGTTGTAACATAATATCTTAGGGGTTACACCTGCCAAAACAATGGATTACATCATACATCTCTTTTAGGGACAACAACTTAAATCAAGTAAAACTGTGACACTTTATCAAACAGGTTGTGTGCACGGATCAATGAAACAACGAGAAGGATGAATAACAGACTTGATTAGAATCAAAATCTAACAAAATTTGAAGATTTCCATTGGTACTCATCTGATACTTCATTTTTGAATAATTTATGATTATAATAACAGTAACATCACACTTTCTACAAAAACAGGGAAGCAATAAGGATTTTAATGATTCAAATTTCACGTGATGTTCATATGATGGAAAAAAATGAAAGTATAGCATCTGATTCCTTTTCTCCGATGGAGGTGGAGGAGGAGTTTGATTTAGTAATCTTGTTTTCCAATGTTCCTCATTCGATTCCGTGACAGGTCATTATATAATTTTTCGTATGAGGAAAGGTTAAACACATCATGCCGATATACTATGGAAAACAGAAGAGGATAAGATGCATTGTTCAATGGATTACCTGATTCATGAAAGACCGAAACGATTGAAGGAAGATCTATGTAAGCATCGTGTAGGGAACATTCACTTTCATCTTCATTTTCTTTTGGCAGTTTACTATGTAGTAAACTTGCAAGGCCGCCATGAGGTGTGAGGACAAGATGTAAATCGTGTCTGAACAATTACAGTGATGAGAATAAAGTTCTCTTAGATCGATAGATTCAAACAGATATCAATGAGATAATAACAAGCAATAGAAAACAATAAACACAACTATGAATCAAACTGATGTCGAATGATTAAAACAGCAACACCTCAGAAGAGCTCGATGAAGAACTTCTACTTTAGAGGCGTGCTAGGGTTACAGTACTTGTCAAGGAAATATTTAGAAGCGTAACAAATGTGATGCATGCATGCACCATAAATACTAAACCCTAAAAACAAACACACGGTTGGACAGGCCCAAACCGTGAATACAAATGGACCGAAC
The DNA here is from genome assembly GCF_052849685.1 of Lactuca virosa. NCBI lineage: Eukaryota > Viridiplantae > Streptophyta > Magnoliopsida > Asterales > Asteraceae > Lactuca > Lactuca virosa. The sequence goes on from NC_136428.1 coordinate 31,521,318, forward strand.
TAACTAAGCCCAATGGCGCAACACATAGACTCAACAATCTCCCCCTTTGCGCCAATTGAGGCGAAAGATCACTTCTGTTGAGTAATGGTTACTTTCTTCACAGTCTTGAACAGTTTTGGAATGTTGGCAAGAAGAGTTTGACGAAAATTAATGTACCACCGAAGCATATCTAAAAAGATCTTCTTATCTGCTTCACTGTTCTCATTTCACCTGTGTATGATATCGAGAATGTGCTCCAAACAGGAAGTGGAGAACAGGTGTTTGTCAACAAGAGCGAACATGCATTTTTGACCTTCGCCCCTGATTAACATGACTGTATGAAACTGTGGGTCGATTTTACCCTTAATCATCAACTTGATATCGCTTGCCTTCCCTATTGGCTTGATAGAGGTCCTCCTTCTCAAGGCAGAGGCGATTTCCTGATCCATTTTTGCGACTTCAAGAATATAGCACACCAGCATTCGCTTGATATGATCTATGACAGGCTCATACTCCTTTTGATTAGTCAGCAAAATATTGTTCAGGAGAATCCAATCATGGGGATTCAAATTTGGCAAATCAGCTAGGGAGATCGTATGAACCGAACTGTCTGAGCCTCGGGTCACCTTGAATTTGATATTGATAAACTTCCCTGCTGAAGTGGGTTTCAACACCTTGACTGTTGTGATTTTCTGTTTACTCCAAGTCAGGTATTGAGGTTGAGAGAACTCAAGATAGTACTCGATCAGGTCTCTATCAACCTTCGGGTCTGGAGAGGGGATGGCAACAGTTGACTCAAAACAATGGAAGATGAATGTCTTTCGGGTGATTGGCATATCAAATTGAGAATCCTTGGAATTCTCAAGATAGAATGAAAGGACCGGTTCGAGCCAATGTGAGCTGGGAGCTTCAATTACCTCCTTCAAAAGTCTTTCCATAGTCTACAGAGGGAACATAGATTTCCTCTGTTCTAATATATCATTCGCTTCCTTTTGTTTCCTCTCCCTATCAACTTCTTCCTGTGCTTTACGAACCCTTTCCATAAGCTCTTGATCATTTGGCTTGACTTTGAGGCTTTCGGTTTTGGAACCTTTTTCTTCTGTTCCAGCCACATCTTTAGTTTCATCATCATCATCATTATCACCGATTTTCTTCTTTCGTTTTTCCGTCATACTGCCCGAAGCTTCATTACCCTTCGGTTTGGCAGTGACTTTCGGTTGAGTGATGGGTTTGCTTTTTGGAGGTGGTTGTGATTGACCCTGGGTAACATTTTCTCCCCCTTGTTTCGGAGGGACAACTGACTCCGGAACACCTTCAATACTGCTAAGAATGTCGAGAGCAGGTCTCAATTTCTCAGCCAAGTGGCGTCGAATCGAGATGGTGAGGACCGAATCATGTGCTTCCAAAAGATGCAAAAGAATAGAATGCACATCACCCACATAGCTTTTGACTACTGCTCTTTCAGACTTAAGCTCTTCAATTTCTTTAGTTGCCATTTTGAGCTTCAGGTTCTGAATTTTAAGCTGAGAAGTTCGTTTATCCAGCTCATCCACGATCTTGCTTTCCACAGCTAGTTCGGCTTCAAGTTGAGTGAGACGAGCATCAACTGAGGTGTGAAGCTTGGAGCGAGCGGGTAAGAGAATCAACCGAAGCATTCACCAATTGTGCATTCTTCTGAGCTGCAGCCTGAAGAGAATCAAGAAAAATTTGAGAGTCAGAAATTGGTTTTTCGACGTTTGCGGTCACTTGCTTGCAATCTTTGGATGATTCTTCAATAGCACTAGAGGCTTTTTGACATGTGGAAGTGGAAGCATCAATAGCTTTGACAGCGTTGGAAATGGAAGTGTCATGCTCATTGACAAAGTTTGCCAACAGAGCCTTGATAGCTGCTTCAGAGTATGCATTACTGGAAGTAGAAGAGGAAGAAAGCAATTGGTCAAGCTTGTCATGCAGATCCTTTAAATTCCTCTTTGTGACAGGAGTGTCATCATCATCCTCGCTCTGTACTCGATAAGGGCTGAAGTAGACAGAATCAAACTCCATTTCTGCTCCTCCAAGAACAGTGTCAGATCCGTGTGAGGGAGGTGGGGATAAAGGTTTTGAGGTAACTGGGGTTTCGGTTTCTGAAGTAGGTGCCCCCGTATCAGATACGTTGACACGAACATTAGATTCGGTTGTATGAGTAGTAGTTGTGGTAACCTCGGTGAATAAAGGGGTAGGAATGGGAATTGAAGTTGTAGTTGAAGATGAGATGGGAGGTGGGGACGGAGCAATGGTAATAGGAACCGAACGTGTAGGAGAAGGAGGTGGTGAGTTTCGGTTACCTTCATGAGTTGGTGATGGTGGAGGCGAATTACCTCGAGGCGGAATTTCGTGTTGAGACACTTCATCTTCACCGGACTCTAGTTCGGGCTAAGGATTAGATGGAACGTAGTCAGAGTTACTTGAAGAAGGAGAAGGAGCCTTCAGCTTGTGTGCCTTCTTCTTAGTCTTTCGTTTCTTTGGAGCAGTAGAGGCTGTTTGTTCAGACTTTCGCTTCTTGGGAGTAGAAACTTTTGAGGACTGACCTTCCTTCTCCCCTTTTCTTTCAGGCTTCTTCCCTCTTTTCGCTGGTTTGTCTGCTGCGTCTAGGGAGCTTTGCATTTCGGGAGTAAGCTGCGTTGGCCCTGAATGAGGTAGCTTTTTGTACCCAGTTATCACCTTGCTCTCACTGGAAAAACATTTGTACATGGATTCCGGAACCGAACCAATAAACAAAAATTTCGATGGATCAGAGACAATGATCTTCGTCGTGTGGAAAGTAGCAATAGACGACATCAGTGAGTCCGCCATTGTTGGAACGTGAAGCTTCTCCATCGCCCATTGAGTAACGAGAGTCCAAAACCTAGCGCAAGAGATTTCAGAGAAGCGTGAAGTAGAACTACTACTTTGAACCAGTTGAGACCACAAAATAGATCTAAAATCCATGTTAACCCCATGGTACAGACCGTAGAGAAGGGTCATGAACGCCTTGCTTGCGCCGTCAGAACCTGCAACCCTCTCCGATAAACCCTTAGAGAGGAGGGTAAATAGACCATTCCAATGAGGAGGAAGACACGATTTCTTGAACTTTATGAGAGTGGTGAGAACCTCAGTATACCCCATATCATAGAACATGGTGAAAAGTTGAGTGGTGGTGATGGAATCAGGGTTAATCATGGAGTCGTCGACAGCAATCCTTAGCAACAGACAAAACCTAGCTTTTGAAATCGACGTCTTGTGACTGAATATCTCAAAGAAAATTCGCTCCTTGGCTTTATCATAGACAGCGGTTGAGTAGACCTGAGAAAGCAGCGGCATCAGAACACACTCTACCTTGGTTAGGGCAACTACAAGTGGCGAATATTTGAGGCATTCAACCACTTGCAGCATGTAGGGATCATACTGGAAATGTGAGAGATCGATGATGAGGTTTTGATTTGGTTTAATGATGAGAAGAGAGGATTGGGCATATTGTTCATAAACAGATGAAGATTCAGCCATTGCTGCAGGTTTGAAGAAGAAGATGAACAGTAGAAATTCGCCGGTGTGTTCTTGAGAGAATTGTGAATTGGTAAAGTGATACAAGAGGTGTGAGAAAACCTTTTATACCATCCCTAGGAGAGAGAAAAAATCCACAGTCATGATTCGACGATCTTCTGAATCGACGCCTGAAAAAGCGCGATTTGATAGCTGTGTTTCCCTAGAAAGACGTCATCAGGCGTGATGTTAGGAGCTGTTTCAAATTCACGCGCCCGTTTAAAATCATATCCTGTTATCGCCGTTTGAACTTCAAAAACTTTTCGAATTCCTTTTCAAACTGTGACAACCTCTTTCGCTTCATATAAGGCTTGCAATGTTCGCCCTTTACATTGTAGACCACAATATAGCATTTACAACCGAAACATCAAATCTGAAAAATTGCCATTAGTACCACGAACAAGAATTGGGAAAATCATAATGATCTTCGTGCAAGAGTGTGCCAATAGAAAAGAAATAAAGCAAAATATTTGTGGGATTTAAGTGATGTCTATAAGACACGAAACTATGGATCCCAGGCACAAATCTCTTCCTTAAAAGTCAAGAAAGACTTAGAAGTGTCTGTGTGGTTTCCCGTTGAAATACGATCAAATGTTTATTAAGAAACATTGAAAGGCATCTTTTCAAATGTAAGCTATAAGGGGTGGGTCAGCTTCAACCGAACTTCAGTACTTGACATAAGACCGAAAGTGGGATGAAGTACTTGTGAGACCAGTGTAGTATATTAAACAAGTAGGTTAGATAATATATTCAGTGACTTGGTGATATTTGTAGAAATCTCAAAAACAAAAATATAAATTGGATCTTTTGGGAAGAAAGGCCTTGGTGTCAGACAATTTCATAAAGATCGCACAAAAATTAAAAAAGAGATTTCTTGGTACTTTCCACTAAAGTGGTTTCGTTCAAACCTGGGTGAAAACTAGAACATTTGATTGTTCACCGTCAATTCGTTATTGGTGTTGGATTTTGGGTTTCACTTAGCACGTGGTGAAACAAAGCTAAGATCATTAACACAGATGTTGTGTAACCATAAACCTCAGTGGTAAATACTGAGAGTCTCAAGGGTTACGATTATGAACCGAAATGAGATGGAGAAAGGTGATAAGGAGGTTAAAGAACCGAAAGTACCTCTGCTATATAGAAAGGACCGAGCAGACAACTCTTAACTCAATGTAAGACGAGTAAGGTAGCTCATGACATAAGTGATTTTATCAGCCTGATTGGGAAGATTTGATTTGTGTATATCAAATTAGTAAGGCTTCACTTGAAGTCTTTGAGGCTTTGGTCAACATACAACAACATGCTTCTAGGGACACTTAGCGAGTACAAAGATAAAGAAATGTATACCTGTCCCAGCTCCATCATTTGAATTGTCGATGATACATTTCAGTGATATTTTTGGTATTTTTGATTTTTATAAAAAGCAACAAAAAAATATTTTTGGATTTTATGAATTTTCTGAAAAAGAAATAAAAACAGAAAAGAAAATATTTTTGAAATTTTATGAAGAAGAAAGGAAGTGAGAAAAGATATACATAATGTACAAAATATACAACCGAAACCTCACCTAAAAGTAGTGAAGCGAAATAGACCGAGCGTTCGGTTCATTTCAGTTCCCGAAAAATCAGGAGTCGAAATAGACCGAGCGTTCGCTCTATTTCGCGTTCGGTTCATTTCGGTTCCCGAAAAATCTGGGGCCAAAATAGACCGAGCGTTCGCTCTATTTCTCTTGAATAATTTTTAATGAGGCGAAAGTAGTTTGGGTACTAATTCAGCTTCCATCATTCCTAAGCTTTGGAGAATTTTATTAAAACTTACTTCAGGTAAGGCTTTCGTGAAGATGTCAGCTAGTTGATCAGCAGATCTAACAAAGTGGATTTCCACATTACCATCTTCAACGTGATCTTTGATGAAGTGGTATCTCAGTGCTATATGTTTCGTCTTGGAATGCTACACTGGATTATGACAAATCCTGATTGCGCTTTCAGAATCGTAGTAAAGAGGAATCTTCTTCATATTCAGGCCATAGCCCATAATCTCTTAATTGGATTTGGATTCAAATGACCTGGGAAGTGCAAGATGCTGCAGCAATATATTCAGCTTCAGCTGTAGAGAGTGTTGAAACGCATGTTTGTTTCTTGGACTGCCAGCTGACGTGTTTACCATCGAGGAATTGACATCCGCCTGTAGTGCTCTTTCGGTCCAAACCACATCCTCCAAGATCAGCATCAGAGAATGCTTGAACGAAAAATCCTGATTTAGCAGGATACCATAGACCGAGAGATGAGGTTCGCTTCAAATATCTGAAGATGTTCTTAACAGCCACCATATGAGGTTCGCGTGGATTAGCTTGGAACCTGGCACAATAACAAACAGAAAACATAATATCTGGTCTACTAGCTGTTAGATACATTAGAGACCTTATCATTTGCCGATATAGGGTCATATCAACAGCCGGTTTCTCCAAAGATGGTGTTAACTTCGTTCCAAATGCCATAGGAACCTTTACTTTGGAATCTCCCATCATGCCAAACTTAGCCAGTAGGGTCTTTGTGTAAGCCTCCTGATTGATAAATATGCCTTCGGGTCCCTGTCTAATGTTCAAGTCAAGGAAAAAGTTAATTGGACCCATTGAGCTCATCTCAAACTTAGTCTCCATCAACTTCCTGAATTCAGCTGTGAGGCTGGGATTCGTGGAACCGAAGATGATATCATCGACGTAAATTTGGACGATCATTAAGTGGTCACCCTCTTTCTTGCAAAAGAAGGTTGGGTCAACCGAACCTTGTTTAAACTTGGACATTTTTAGAAATCTAGTAAGGGTTTCATACCAGGTTCTAGGGGCTTGCTTCAAACCATAGACAACTTTATCCAAAATGTAGCAATGATCAGGATACTTTTCGTTCACAAAACCTGATGGTTGCTCAACATATACAGTCTCCTCTAGTTCTCCATTCAAGAATGCACATTTGACGTCCATTTGGAAGACTTCAAAATTCTTGTGAGCAGCGTATGCCAGAAAGATTCGAACCGATTCTAACCTTGCTAAGGGAGCGAAGGTTTCTTCGTAATCTATACCTTCTTCCTGACAATATCCCTTGACTACCAGCCTCGCCTTGTTGCGAATTACATTCCCCTATTTATCCATCTTGTTCCTGAATACCCATTTTAATCCAACCACAGATGCATCCTTCGGTGTGGGAATTAGTCTCCGAACTCGATTTCGCTCAAACTCGTGGAGTTCGTTTTGCATTTCCTGTACCCAATCGGAGTGATCGAGTGCAACATCAACCGTTTTTGGTTCTATTTTTTAGACGAACGAATTAAACATGCAAAATTCTATTTGAGAGAACAGAGCAGTTTGCTTTGCTTTTATTTGAGACCGAGTAAGAACTCCTTCAGATGTTTCACCGATTACTTGAGTTTTTGGATGATCTTTTGTCCATTTCGTGATAGGAGGGTAGTCTGGATCATAAGAAGGATCCAATTTAGCATTTATTTCTACTTTGAATTCTGATTGAGAGTCTTCGTCATTTGTATTGTTATTCTCCCCCTCGAATGACGAGATAAGCTCAACATGCGGTTCAGAATTCTCCCCCTCGATTGGACTTTCATGGGTCATTGTTGGAGATGAGTTCTCCCCCGGAATGGTAAGTATGGTCGCCTTGGAGTAGATGAACTCTCCCCCTGGAATGCAGAACATTTATCAATAGGTTCGCTTAAGCTTTGGGGTTCGCCTTGATCTCGAGGTTTGCTTGGACATGGCTGTTCGGTTGGTCCTTGATGTTCGCTTTCCATTTCTTTTGCTGCTTCATCGATAATTTTTTTTCAAGTTGTCGATCTTGTTGTCAGCTGCCTTTGCCTCAGAATGAATTGCTCTCTCTGGTTCATCAAAGAGCAACATATATTCTGCAAATAGATTGGAAATTGGAACCGAGACTTGACCTGATTTTGGAAAGATTTCCTCCGTTGGTACTTTGCTGGATTGAAGTTTCTTGACGTATTCATCATCAAAGGTGACATAGTAGGTTTCTTCAAGTTTCTTTGAACATTTATTCAGAACCCTATATGCCTTTGAAGTTAGCGAGTAGCCAAGAAAAATCCCTTCATCTGCCTTTACATCGAACTTGTTTTGGTTCTCTTTGGAGTTGAAAATAAAGCACCTTGAACCGAACACATGGAAGAACTTGACATTTGGCTTGCGATTATTCAAGATTTCGTATGGAGTGATGGAAAATCTCTTGTTGAGGAAGGTTCGGTTCTGGGTATAGCAGGCAGCAGCAATTGCATCAGCCCAGAAGTACAGAGGTGAGAAGCGAAATTTAGCATGGTTCGGGCCGCTTCACACAACGAACAGTTTCTCCTTTCAACTATGCCGTTTTGCTGTGGAGTATAGGGAGCAGAGAAGTTGTGAGTCACTCCCTTTTCAGCGAGAAATTCTTCAAACTCTTGGTTTTTGAATTCCAGCCCATTGTCACTTCGGACATTTCTAACCACCTTTCGCAATTGAAGCTCCATTTGCTTTATAAATGCTTTGAGCTTTGGAGTTGCCTCTGATTTCTGTTTAAGAAAGAAAACCCAGGTGAAACGAGAAAAGTCATCAAAAACAACTAAAATGTACTTACTACCACCGATGCTTTCTATGGCCGAAGGACCACATAGATCGATATGAAGAAGCTCAAGAGGTTCGATGATCTTTGTGTTGACAATTGTGGGATGACTCTTTCGGCTTTGCTTTCCCATCTCGCATGTTGCGCACAAGTGTTCTTTGTCAAATTTGAGAAGTGGAAGTCCTTGTACATGATCACCGATAACCAACTTGTTGATATCCTTAAAGTTGAGATGTGAGAGCCTTCGGTGCCATAGCCAACTTTCGCCAGAGTGTGCTTTCGTTAAAAGGCATACAGCCGGCTTTCCTCGAATTGGGTTAAGATTAAGAGGATACATTTCTCCTTTTCGCTTGGATTTCAACAGTACAGCCTTCGTTTTCTTTTCAACAATCTCCGAACCTTCATCATTGAATGAAACCTTCAAGTCAGTCCCCACAACCAGTTGAGAGACACTGATGAGATTGTGCTGCAATCCCTCTACATATGCTACCTTCCGGATTGAGAATTCACCATTTGTGATCATTCTGTAGCCTTTTATCGTGCCATATGAATTATTCCCGTATTTGAAACATCCACCATCCTTAAGAGCCCGAAACTCCCTTAGCTCTTCCCTCCTTCCTGTCATGTAATGTGAGCAGCCACTATCGATGTACCATTCATCGTCGAACTGCTCGTCCCTTATAACCTGCAAAATTAAGCAGATTTAGGAACCTAAAGTTGCTTGGGTCCACGTGAGCCTTTTACAGAACAAGGAATAGCAATAGAAAGATCAACCATATAAGTTCTTTTTATTAGTGTGGTTTCGTCTTTCCTTTTGATGGTAAAAAACCTTGAGTTTGTTTAAATTAGATTGAGGATTTTTGTTTTGATTCTTAACAAACTTGTTTTCGTGTTTCCTAGGGTTAGCTGACGTCTTCTTTGTTTTCGTTTCGTCTTCAGAGACGAGCTTCCCTTTTACCTTGCTATCCTTGACATCCTTGTTAGGTTTCTGCTTTTGTTGAGAATGAGGAGGATGGCATTTAGGATCGAAACTTGTCTTTCGATTCTTATCAAGACTAGTCTTGGGACCGAAACTAGGCTTTCAGTTCTTGTCGCCATTTGATTTGGGACCGAAACTAGGCTTTCAGTTCACTTGACTGCAGGATCGGCAGTGAGTGCATGGATCAGAATTATCCTTTGATCCTGCTTTCGCCTTGAGATTTGATGCCTTTTCTTTGCGAACATAATTGGGGTTTTGGGAGGTCCAAAAATGCTTCCTTTCATTAAGATTCTTTTGATATCTTTTGTTTCGCTAGCGTTTTTGTTCAGCAAGCTGCTCTTGAGACATGTGTATGTTTGCCCTTGGCTTCGGTCTCTCAGCATGAGTTTCGCTCTTCAATGAAGAGGTTTCGCTTGCAGCCGTCATTGGTTCGCTTGGGATTTCTTTGGTACCACTTGTTCTTGGTACATCAAAGCTTGCAGGCTTGTTGGGTGGTTCTACCACATATCTTCTTCTTTATCTCCTCCAGCTTGCACATATAGTATGCTTCATCATCTTCACCCTCCTTCTTCTCTGATAGCTTTCTTAACATGCAATCTTTGGCAAAGTGGTTTTTGCCATGGAAGAAGTTGCAATCGTATCCTGAGTCTCCCACCAGTTTGCTCTCCTTCTTCTCTTCTTCTTTTTGAGGATTATTTTTGATCTCCTCTTTCGTCTTTTCTGAGCTATAACTTCCCTGCCAGTTTCGGTTCTTGGCGATTAGGAACTTTTTGCGAACAAACCGCTTCGGATTGGAAACCATCAATGCATACTCCTCGCTTGTCAGATCACATTCCGACATTTCAGACTCTTCTTCATCTTCTGCCACATTCTTCGCCTTAGAGAGAAGGGCCAAGGATCCCATACTAGACACCACTTTCGCTTCCTTTGTCACAACACTTTCACGAGACTTAAGAATACCCACCATCTTCATGAGACTTAAGAATACCCACCATCTTCCCCAATGAATAGGTTTTAAACTGCTCGTGAGCCTTCACAGTTGATACCACAGCCATCCATTCAGGTCTTAAACCATTCATAAATGTGACCTTCTGTTCGATCACTTCTCTTCCAATACCGTGCTTGATCATCTTGCTCAAAAGATGGTTGAAGCGATCGAATGTCTGAATAAGTTTTTCATCTGGCTTTTGTTGTAAAGCACCGAACTCATAGAGCAATAGAGTTTGGATAGAATGCTCTAGGTCTTCATCGGTGGAATACAACTCTTTAAGTCTATCCCAGATCTCTTTCGCCGTGGTGCAAGGACTTACCAACCGAAAAGTATCAGACTGTAGAGCAAAACGGATCATTCTCATGGCTTTAACATTATACAACAACTTATCCTTTTCATCTTGAGGAATCTTCTCCACATCAGTCAAGAGTTTGTTGTACTCCTTTTGAGTCTTAATAGTTCTATTTGTTCCAGAATGAACAAAAGGACCCAATGTTATTGCTTCCCAGATGAGATAACCATTGTCTTCAGAACCAACGACATAGTCCTCAAAGTGATGCGTCCAAACTTCATAATCTTGAGTGTATAGAATCGGGATTCTGGTTGTGGATCCAATGCTGTTGGAGATGTTGATCGTATTGGTTTGAGAATCTTCGTGAGACATGATGAACTTTTTCAGATATCTGCTAAGAATCAGACTTGTAAAGATTGAATAGGGTAATATCGAGATCTATAAACAACGTCAATGAATGAATGACGACTTAACAGATCCAATAAAAGCGGAAACCCTAAGAAAATTCTTCAAACAGAAGAGATGCGTATGAGTTACACAGCCTCCTGCTCTGTTACCAATTGATGAGAATAAATTCTCTTAGATCGATAGATTCAAACATATATCAATGAGATAATAACAAGCAATAGAAAACAATGAACACAACTATGAATCAAACTGATGTCGAATGATTAAAACAACAACACCTCAGAAGAGCTCGATGAAGAACTTGTACTTTAGAGGCGTGCTAGGGTTACAGTACTTGTCAAGGAAATATTCAGAAGCGTAACAAATGTGATGCATGCATGCACCATAAATACTATACCCTAAAAACAAACACACGGTTGGATAGGCCCAAACCGTGAATACAAATGGACCGAACTAACTAAGCCCAATGTCGCAGCCCATAGACTCAACATACAGGATATCAAAAAATCACTGTTGATTGTAGGATATAAGAAAACGTTGAGAATCAAGATAAATAACTTCATAATCGATAATGGAAGAGGCAACATTGGATTTCTAGGTCAGAACGTTGATCCATGGATTTAGTTGCTTGCAATCAAGAGATTACAGAGTGCTGATAGGCGAAGGCGGCCATGGATTTCATACGACGGTGCTAGAATCTCGATTTTGAGTGAAAAATCAACAGGTATGGCGTGGGAAAAGAGGGCCGGTGAGAAGTGAAAACAACAGAGGGTTTGGGATGATGAATAGAGCCAAAGAAATGCTGATTTGGGGAGAGCATCAAAGAAGAACGTCGTTGTGGGAGGAGGAAGATCGTGGGTTTGAGAGAAAGGTATAAGGAGGATATGAATTATCTTATCCCTAAAATGCCCAGTGATTTATTTCAATCATATACCCCTGCGTCATTTTTTTTTAATTATTTACAAAACTGCCATAAAACATCCCAACCTTTTATTATTTTGATCTGATGGTCCTTATTTAGTTCTTGGTTCTCGAGAATATATAAGTTCTCGAATGATCCTTCCTCTTTCTCTCTCTCTCTCTCTCTCTCTCTCTCTCTCTCTCTATATATATATATATATATATATATATATATATATATATATATATATATATATACGTATATATATATATATATATATATATATATATATATATATATGGGATGTTCAATAGAGAACATTTGTTATTGCAAAAACATTTGAGAACAAATTTTGACCACACATTTTTTTTTAAAATTAAAATCACCATATAATATTAATATAAACCAAGAAATAAGTAAAAAATATTAAAAAAAACCTACTAACCAACACCACTCACCACACAAACAATACCATCCACCACCACCACCACTCGTCACCGCTACCCACCTCCAGCACCCCCATCCACCACCCACGAAAACCACCAGCCAACATCATCACCACCATCCGCCACTGCAAACCACGACCATCATCCACCACCACCCATCGCCACCACCTGTCACCACTCGCCACCAACACCCATCACCACCACCCAACTGTACCACCCACCCCCACCACCACCCGTCATCACCACCTGTCACCACCACCCGCTAGCATCACCTCCACCCACCACCCACCAAAACCACCGACTACTAACAACCATCAACCACCACTATAACGCCCGTGTTTTTAGGCTAGGCACTAATGATGATGTAATAGTCTAGGTCAACCATTGTAACTTGTTTTGAAATAATAAGATGTATTATTGGATTATTATGTGTTTTATGCTTAATTATTATAATATAATGAATTAAGAATAAAAATAAGCGTCGAAAATAAATATTAGATAAACCCAATATCTATGAAGGAAGTTGTAGTGGTCGTGACAAGGATTCCGGATATATAAAGAATGCCAAAATCCGAGTTATAACAAAGAAGTTATGACATGTCGAAGTTTCGCGACAGAACCGGTACGCCACTGTGTGACATAAATAGTGAATTTACGATAGAACGATTTTGAGCCTTAGCCATCTAAATAAAAGTCGTAGTATTCGTTAAACCGAGAATTTTCATAAAAAGAACGTCCAAATCTGACTTCGTATGAGGAAGTTATGATTTTTCTAAGTTTCAGCTTAGCAGTAGACAGCTAAAAACTCGAATTTTAGATCGAGTGATTTTTAGCCGACACAACCTAAACGAGAATCGAAGGTCTCATCAATAGTAATACAACGGTAAAAAGACAGACGGAAACGGACATCAGATGAAGAAGTTATGAATTTTTAACGGATTTTCCTGTCCCGGTCTGTTAAAAATAATAATATTAAAAATAAATTCAAAATTAGCTGACGGAGTCTAAACGAAAGTTGTAGAGTATAATTTCACCTACGCGTGCATATAAAGAACGTCAAAAACGGATCTCGTATGCGAAAGTTATGGATTTTTGAAGATAGGGGCACAAAAACCGAGAAATCTCGCATGGATAAGATCAGATTTCGGACACGTCACCCGGATACTCTCAAATTTCCCCGTGTCCAACCTGCGTGTCGCAACCTCTCGCATCCGATGGCGCGACTGTCACACCCCCAAACCAAGGATGGCGGAAACGTCCAGGGGTGGCGGACTTCATGTATAGTATCACAACAACGAGTATAATAGTGCTCAAAGTAAATGCAACCATCATAAATATAATTGAAAACGTTACACCATAGTATGAATTTACATGTTTCAAAATCAATTACACTATGATGACAAAAATGAAAAGTTTGACGATTCAACGTCCCATCCTCAAAAACTGTTGATTTCCTGTTTCACTGATTTCCTAAGAATACAAGTAGTTTTGAAAAAGTGTCAACAATTAAGTTGGTGAGTTCATAAGCTTTTGGATGCAGAGTTTGAAAACCTTTTTTGTAATGGTAATGTATACTTCAAGAAAAATCCATTATTTTCCTTATAAAAGTCATGTAGTCTTAAATCCCAAGACTAAGAGTATGTGTGTGTATTTTGTACTTATAACGTGTTTGTAATTGTAATGTGTACCCAAGAAAATCCAATATTTTCCTTATAAAAGTCATGTAGTCTTAAATCCCAAGACTGAGAGTATGTGTGTATTTTATACTTATAACGTGTTTGTAGTTTTAGATAGATAAAACCCCTTTTTAAAGTACCATTTTCCCCGTAAACTTGAAATGTTGTTAACTCCCTATGTGAGTCGTTATAACCATACTATAACTAGAATGAACCTGCTACAATGTTTTTCAGACGTCAAGATCCTATGACTTTTGTCACCCGTAGACCTGCAGGTCCTGCTGTAGTTAGCAACGAGGTGTGGGGTGTCAATCCTAATATAGATCTATACACAATTATCACGCTCTCCCTACAAGAGACTCTGGTTATGACTTGCAAGAAATATTTAACCCGTACTCTAAGAGTACAATTGAAGAATTGTCTCACAACTTACGTTAACGAGTTTACGTATAGTTTGAATGTAAAACCTTTTCCGTGGTGGAAGTGAAATCACCCTTTGTGTAATAAACTCGTGATGTGAAATCCATAAACTATTCCTATTATACTTTATCATGTAGCATATGAAAAACCCATTTGTATTGAGTGTAAAACCTTTTTCTAAGTAAGTAGTATGTTTAGCAAAACATAACCATAATTCTTATGTTTCACCTTGTATATTTGTAATGATAAAGGACTCTTACAATTCAGTGAGTAATTTCTGTTATTTAAATGTAACTTAACAGAAAACACATGTAAAATATGAAATCATCAAAGATAAACACTTTTCTCAACATGTTACAAAGTGTTATGAAAGTTGTAAGATAAACACTTGGAGAGATTGGGGAGAGATTTCACATACTTGGAGAGATTTGTGAGAGATTTCACATGCTTGGAGAGATTTGGGAGAGATTTCACATACTTGAAGAGATTTAGGAGAGAGATAGATACAATTGGAGAGATTGAGAGAGACTTTGTCGGGAGCCTTTATTAATGTTTTTCTTCGTATTTCAAAGACCGTAGGCTTAGTTACATCCCATTTTGAGTGTTATACACCCCAAAGGGCACGTGATAGTGTTTTATAGATTTGTTACTTCCCTCCTTCTGATTAGGGTTTAGAATTTTGAACATTTGAATCTTTCAAGTGTTACTTTGCATTTAAGGTTTAGAGTCATACATTAGTAACCATAAAGAAATACCTAATCATATTAGCACTAGTCGAGTTGACCAGTTTGACTTGTTGACTTTCTTTGACTTTGACCTGACCAGAAAGTGACGGTTGTCACATTATCCCCCCGTTAGAAGGAATTTCGTCCCGAAATTAGCACTTTGACCGGGACTTCAAGAGTTTGGGAAGAGGTGTGGGTACTTTTGTTTCATCTGATCTTCGTGTTCCCAGGTGAACTCGGGTCCTCGTTTAGCGTTCCAACGGACCTTCAATATAGGGATGCGACTCTGTTTTGTTCTCTTGATCTCTCAATCAATGATTTCTACCGGTTCTTCTACGAAGTGGAGAATCTCGTTGACCTTGATTTCCTCGAGTGGGATCACAAGAGTCTCGTCAGACAGACACTTCTTTAAATTTGACACGTGGAAGGTCGGGTGTACGTTGTTAAGTTCTTGGGGTAGCCGAAGTTTGTATGCCACCGAGCTAATCCTGGCAAGGATTTCGAACGGCCCGATGTACCTTGGATTTAGTTTACCATGTTTACCAAAACGTATCGTTCCTTTCCATGGTGAGACCTTCAGTAGCACCCGGTCCCCAACCTTGAATTCCAAGGGTTTGCATCGCTTATCGGCGTAGCTCTTTTGTCGATTTCGATATGCGTTCAGTCTTTCTCGAATTTGAACAATCTTTTCCGTAGTTTCCCTTATGATTTCAGGGCCAGTGAGGGTGCTGTTAGGGACCTGCCCTTTTTGCTAACTGTGTATCTCCCACTTCAGCCCAATACGATGGTGATCTGCACTTGCGGCCATAAAGAGCTTCAAATGGCGCGACCTTGATGCTAGTATGATAGCTGTTGTTGTACGAGAATTCAATAAGTGGTAAGTGGGTATCCCACGCTTTACCGAAGTCAATAACACAAGCTCTTAGCATCTTCCAAGGTTTGAATAGTTCTTTCGCTCTGCCCGTCGGTTTTTAGGTGGTAGGCCGTACTCATATCCGGCCTGGTTCCCAGAGACTTTTGGAGTGATTTCAAAATTTGTGAAATGAATCTACTGTCTCTGTCGGAGGTGATGGACATTGACATATCATGCAGTCATACAATCTCTTTGATGTACGTTCTAGTTAATTTATCCATCTTGTCGGTTTCTTTGATTGGTAGGAAGTGCGTGGAAACTTGGTTATGAAATCCATGGTTATCCGCTTCCACTTCCTTTCGGGTATCACGGGTTGTTGTAGGAAACTCGAAGGCTTCTGTGATTCTACCCTGACCTTGGCACAGGTCAGATACTCGTACACATATGTAGCGATGTCAGCTTTCCTATTTAGCCACCGATATCACTTTTTGAGGTCCAGATATATCTTGTCTGAGCCTGGATGAACGGGGTAGCGAGTTTTTGTGTGCTTCGTTCATGACGGTGTTTCTGAATCCACTAACTTCAGTGTCCAGATCCGGTTCATAGGATAACGTGTCCTGCCGCTCTTGCTTTCTAGGTTCTTATGATCGGTGAAGATTGTACATTTCGTGTCGTAGAGATAGTGCCTTCAGATCCCTAGGGTGAATACTACTGCTCCTAGTTTGAGGTCATGCGTGACCTAGCCGACCCCGTACGTCCTTAGCCGTCTTGAGGCATAAGTAATGACTTCTCCTCGGAGCACTGCATAGGGCCTGCTTCAGTGTTTGGAGGGCGGTTTCTTGCTTCCCTCTCTAAGTGGTTTTTGATTCTCATTTGCCGTTTAGATCGGTAGGGAGCATATGGGTTCGGTTTACGCGACTAGACTCATTCGAATGGTAAAACGTCCACCCGCACTCCTGGGTAGCCTTGTCCCAAAGTTCATGGTAGGACTCGTACCTGGTCTATCTATCATTACTCGCGCATATAGGTCGTCTGTAATTAAGGTTGGTAAGACAGTTGGATGGGTGACTCTGCCCCAAGTCCACAACCAGACAAGGAACAGGAAATAGGGCGGAAACACACATCCAATGTCCGTATAATATTAATTATATATTGTCCTCGCGTATACACTTAGTAGTGATAGGTTGACTGCATTCGTCCCAAGCCTCTGTACTTGAACTTTATCTGTTGCATGCGTGATATTCCCGAAGGGTCTGCTGGGAATACTTCGGAAAGGTTTCGGAGGACATAATACTCCTCCCATGAGTACTTCGAGGTTTCTCAACGAGGGATGACCCGGAGGTCCGTGTCGGATTTGTGTTTACGAGAGACGAGGGTTTCGATATTCAGCGGGTTAGGTGAAGGGTATTTTCGTAGTCATTCAATTGGGAAGGTGAGGACTAAACCAATCCAAATCGAATATTTTTAGTAAGACATGTGTTAAGTTGTATTCGTACGAAATATTTGTTAGGGAGATAGAGCACCCTGTGCTTCTTGTTAGTACGTTCTGTGTTGGTCGGTGTTATTATTACTGCAGATGATTCGCATTGCAGCATCTAGTACTGATAGTAAGAGTGTTTTGTTAGCTAGCGATGATACTTCATATTATGATCCCTAACAGGTTTCTCTATGATCGCTCGATATATATGAGTGTTTTGATTCGATTAAACGAGAGTGTATTTTTAACTGCTCTTTGAAAGACCAAAAATCTTAGCAAACATACCACATACATTACAAACATAAGGTACTTAAAAGTTCTTGTTTTTGAAACATTCCCAAAAGTCCTAGTAAGGTTCCTTGTTGCTCCTGCTAGTTCGGTTGTCACACTCCTCCTACTCCTCCGTCATTCCTCTCAGTTGGACAGTCTCTCTTGAAGTGTCCCATTTCACCACATAGGTGGCATACTGGACTTACGCTGGTATTGGTGATTGAAGCAATGAGCTGGACCTGAGTCCTGCAGAAGCGGGCAGTATGCCCGTTCCTGTTGCAGTTTTTACAGAGCATTACCCGACAAACCCCATTGTGATGGTAGTTACACCTGATACACTTTGGGAGAGTTCCCATATATCGTCTGACTGGTGCTTGAGTGACCGACGTTGTGGCTAATGTCAAGGCATGTGTCGTGACTGCTGTTGTAATTGCAGGGGCAGCCACAGATTGTTGTCGTTTAGCACGTTTTTGAGGTAGGTTGCGCTTCTTTTTGTCCCAAAACTCTCGTTTCTTTCTCTTAGGTTTGTGGCCTGAGGCGCCTTCGTTGGTAGACACCTGCTGGTGTTCTTGACTATTACTGCGGTTAGTATTGCCGACACCGCCTTCGTCTCCGTTGGCTTTGTTAGCATTGAGTTGCGCCATGACGGCTGTCACGGCTGCCGTGACCGCAACTTGAAAAGTAGCAGAGTCTATCTGCATGATTTGTGCCTTGCTAGTTGGTTGGTTACCTCCTTGTGAAGACATAACTCTGTTGGATGGGGAGAAACGATTTCATGAGTGGGGATGATTATTCCTAGTTATATTCTTACCATTTATATGCACATATATAAATTTCGCGCTTTACTGAACTATTCTCGATGTTTCTGCTAACATTCCTGAGATGGAGTTATGGTAGTGGGTAGAAGTAGGTTTTGTACGACTGTTAAGTTTTACCCATCCTAGGATTATCCTTGCCCAAACACACTTAGCTGAGGAGTTCTGATAGGATCCGGTGCATTAGTGATGGCATGATCGCACCCTATAGGCCTACGAAGAAGGTACCTTTCGACCATAATGATTAAAAATGTGAGATGGTAATGAGTCTTTAATAAGGGCTTATACGTCGTGAGTTATCTAACTAAGTTTATTTTAGTTCTAAGCGCATCGCGTTCCGATTTTCATGGTGTTTAGAAAACAATTCATAATGAGAGTTTATATATACGAAACTAATGAATTTTTAGTAGTACTGTCCCAAATGAAATAATACGCATTCCCACTTCATTAGTATGATTCTAGTATATTTAGTTTTTAGAGAAAATTTTGTGCCTGATGCAGGTCTACACCACATCATTGCAAGGAGAAGTTCGGACTGTAAATAAATCCCTCGACTAGTGTAATCGCTACATCGTAGGGTCAAGCCTACACATCTAGGAGAGTACCATCAACGCATGCTCATAACCCAATCTACAAGGTCTTGTGAGTAGTATGAACTCTACCCATGACGATCCGTCCCTTGTGGCGCTTGAAACGAAGTCGATGCGTCCTGTAGTTCTGCCAACCTGCGCTCGGCTGCGACCACACTCTCTTCGAGTGTCGAGTGTCTATCCTGAAACTCCTGTGCCTTTTCCCGTGCGGTGATAAGGTCCTTAATGAGTTGGTCTCTGAAATAGCAGTCTCCTTCTAAGTCTCGAGTTTGTGAGATGGTAGCGTCTGTAGCAGCGTGCAGCTCCCTAACTCGATGTTCGTGATCTGCTGGGTCATCACCGGGAGGGCTCTGTCAGCCGGTCCCCCCATGGTTGAGGTCATTACAACCTCGTTGGTCTCCAAATGGTGATCGCTGTCGCTGATGGCGACTCCACCCCTCGATCATGTTGGGTTTTGAGCATTCTAACACTCCTATGGTGTACATGCAACCCTATAAACCTTGGATCTATGTTTTCTCTATTATACATGCAAATATTAACTATTCCAAGGTTTCATCCTAACTAGCATATTATGAAGCACCTATACTACAAAGTTCTAGTTAGATGACATACCTTTTGATGTAGCTTGATGTCTTTAAGCTTTAAGAGCTTAGCCCGAATAGTGTGGAAGCCTCAAATGGAATCACAAATCACCAAAACACCTTGGAAGAACTTGAGAGAATATGTATGCATACTAAAATCGGCCCACTCTTATTTTCACACACTTGTGCCAATTTTGTGAGCCAAGGACCCCTTTATATATTATGGAGGATTAGGGTTACATCCATGTAAACCCTAATACCCATGACCTTTCATTTACATAGGATCCATGGGTTAAAAGCTCCATGGACCATCCATGAAAGCTTAGCCCAACCTAAATGAACTTGGCCCATTCCATATATATAAGAGTCCATATTTAATTAGTTCTTTTTGATCACTTAATTAATTCTAAATTAATTCTTGATCAATACTAATTAAATAATATGATTCCATATTAATATATTAGAACTTATAATATATTAATATAAATCATAAATATACTATTCTCAAAAGACTATCCATATAAATTGTGCCGGTGAAGTGCAACCCAAATGGACCATGCCGGGTCGGGTCAAGTACATACCAAATATAGTTATGGACTTAGACATTAATCCAACAGATCAATGTTGTCCAACGGGGCACATGTCCGATGTAGTCGAAACGGTTTGCGAGAACCCTGGCTATGTACGGAGAGTTGATGACCTCTGGCTCCACTTCCGACTCTTTTCCGAAACATTCACTATCTCCCAGGGTTCGGAAAGTAGGGGTATCCTGGTAAGTAGAATCTTGCTATGATGTCCGTACGAGAATAGGGGTGGGGTAAGAGACATATTATATAGTCGTATTCCTAGAAATACTTATAGGGGTTTGGTCCTCCTTAGTTATTTCTATAATGACATGGTGCATACCAATTACATATAACAAAAGATATGACAGGCCTTCGAATAAGTGATCATACTCCAAAACCACAACCAAACAAGGAACAGGAAGTAAAGCAATGATCACAGATTCTAAGTCTATGATATCTAAGTTATATATAACCTTAGCGTATTCACTTAGTGATTATAGATCTACTAGCAAGAATCTCTTTAGTTTTCACATAAGTTATAGTACCACAAAATACTCCTATAGTATTTTAAATGTTATGTTGGGTTCTTAACGATTTTCTTGTATGGGAAGTTTTTAGGCTTGTTGCTCACTACGACCATTCCCCGGCATACGTTAGTCACACCTCGGATAAATATAGTTGATCAGGCTATATTCATCCTAAGTCTGATTACATATCCCAAGGTCTACTCGTAGTGTCCAACTCCTCATTTTACTTTTGTATTGACCTAGATATGACACTATACTCCATGTGTGCATGTACTCAAACTTTTTAACAAGAAACTATTTCATTTCTAAAAGTATAGTTATTTGAAAATGATTAAATGAGAGACTTTAGTCCCAATGCATTTATAGTTTGTATATCTTATGTGGTTCGATATACTTAGTTCACTATAAACAATGCTCTGATACCAATCTGTCACACCCCCAAACCAAGGATGGCGGAAACGTCCGGGGGTGGCGGACTTCATGTATAGTATCACAACAATGAGTATAATAGTGCTCAAAGTAAATGCAACCATCATAAATATAATTGAAAAAGTTACACCATAGTATGAGTTTACATGTTTCAAAATCAATTACACTATGATGACAAAAATGAAAAGTTTGATGATTCAACGTCCCATCCTCAAAAGCTGTTGATTTCCTATTTTACTGATTTCCTGAGAATATAAGTAATTTTGAAAAAGTGTCAACAATTAAGTTGGTGAGTTCATAAGCTTTTGGATGCAGAGTTTGAAAACCTTTGTAATGGTAATGTATACTTCAAGAAAAATCCATTATTTTCCTTATAAAAGTCATGTACCAATGCGTTTTCTACTACTTGTTGAATCATACACAAAGGCACGTTTTATAACATCGAGTTACCAATGCGTTTTCGTGCAATCAATGTATAACCAACTCATAGTAACAACTCATATCTCTAGGTTTGAAGAATATAAGATATTATCGTCTCATGATCACTCGTGATAAAATCCATGAAGTGATTCAAATGAGCGCGGGTTGAATCCAATACTCAGAACTTATGATCACTCATGAGTGTTGTAGCACCACTTTGTCCACCAACTTGGACCTCTACAAACCAACCCATGACAGTCTTGATTCATATCTACTTCCAACATATGACCGACTGTGGATGGTTTGAATAACTTAATCATTCAGGAAGAGCGACTTAGTTATTCTGGAAGTCAAAACATGCAAAGTGAAACACAAGAATAAATGAATCAAATATGGTATCAAACCCTATGAATATAAATAAACACTTTTATTTATCACCATACTGATTACTCATTATTCATTGTTTCAGTTTTATCAACTTTATACTTGAATTTAAAACAATAGTTGTCCCATGCTCCAAGCATGTACACTATGTTTTCTAAACACTAGTCATGCCATACACCAAGTATGCATACTATGTTTGTCTATGATCCTTACTTTGTGAAATAGACTAATTGAACATAATTTCAATGATTCTAATTTCACACCTCCAAATCCTTATCGAAAAATGTGAGAATTTCAAATTCCTATCATTTATCGAAATCTGTTTAGATTTTAAACTTATATGCACTGAACCTCCTGTAATGAATATGTACAAAGTCACAAAGACTTGTCAACAGTCATTATAAGGTATTCCAATGGAGATCAACTCCATGGAAACTAAGTCTCATATTCAAAGTACATTGCTTTGGACATGCTTCTTTCATTAAGTTTTCTAATCTTACACAGATAACTTCCACCTATGGAGACAACTCCATATTCTCATTTTGACTATCACTTCTGAATAAGAGATGCCTCTTTTCAGAATATGTCAATATGGTCATTCCAAAATTAGCACTATACTTCCAACTGTCCCTGAGCAACCAATCTTTGGTAAACCTCAGATTGTCCTCGACAATTGCTTAATCATTTTAGTCATATCCAATTCTAGACCTTTTCCCTTCTTAATGTCTCTGGGCATTTGGAAAAATTTAGAAATGACAAATATTATAGCACATGCAATCGATCATGTACCCAAAGCAAATGGTACAAGATTCATGATGTCTCACATAAAGACATGATTCTAGACCAGTCTTTTGATACAATATTTTTATTTGCCATGTTTTCAAAATTTGACTATGAAGAGGGATGCCGTAATCATAATCGAATTTTGAGAACACAATATATGGAATTTCCTTAAGTTGAACCAATCCAACATGAAATTCATATATATATATTCTTGACTAAAGATGATTAAGGTCTCAATCTAAGCCTTTAGAACTGAAATGAAGTATATCCTCTCCCTTAATTATAGCAAAACAACTTTTTCAACCCTTGCAACCTCACGAGTTGAACTTTTGTTTTCTATAATTAACATTGCTAACTTGCAATACTTATTGCTCCCACTAACGTGATGATTATCAACATAATACTTATGCTCCCACTAGCTTTGACATGTATTCAGAAATTAGTGGACTTCTAGAAATCAATACTTTATTGACTTTCTTACCAAAGTTCAAATTTCTGATACTAGATTGCTTTGATAAGACTTTATCAAAATCATACACCTTATTGTAAATAGCTCACTGGAGTGTCTAAACAATTTAAGAACTATGAAAAGGGATGCCGTAATCATAGTCTCAATTGGTTAGACCTTTGCTATTTCTCATAAGTCCATGTTAGTGTGCTCTACTAACGACTTTGAGAATGCAAAGATTACTATCTACTTAAAAATCTACTTAGTGAAAGTGTTTCCTCACCATCATTTTCATGAATCGGAGAGAAACCTTATAACACTTAGATTTTTATGGTGTATGAGTTCCTACCCATATGAATTTGCAAAACCATAATCACAAGACAAGGTTAGTGACAAATCCAAACTCATATGGATTGAACTTGTGCAATCTTAAGTTCTTGCCACCTGGCAGCACAAGGGCCTGCCATAGCTTCCAAGTAGTTGTGCAACCAATTGAGAACTTTCAGAACTCCTATGCAAAGTCAACTTGAATAGGCACAGAAATGTCAACACGATAGGTTATACACCTCAAGTCGTGTGCTAGTGAAGAATTCTAGGTTTTATTCTTGATTAGATCTTAAAACTTTCAAGAGCTTTAGGGCTCCCACTGTCCTCTTGACATATAAGACTCACTTGCCAAATATACAAGAGATAGTGCAGATTCTTTATCAAGATAAACACTTCACACACTTGGCCTAAGTTGGTCTTTATTTAACCCAAAACATCACAACTTACCAATTTCAAATGTACAAGAGTAGGACACTTTTACTCTTACATTTGACAAGTGTTATAAACCTTTCTTTAAGATATGTCACTCAACTTATAGTCTTGGAGTATGACTCTAAGACTTGTTTTGGAACGAAGTATGACTCATCTTCCTGATCTAACCATTTCAACAATTCATGACTCCTCTTCTTAGTCATAAGAATGCACTAAGATGACCTTTAGAGGACTAATTGTGATATGATTTCTAAATCATTAAGATGATCACAAACATGATACTAAAGTACTCTCCCATCTTTTCAGATTTGAGAAACTTTTATCTTTTTGCCTAATTTGATTCTTCCCATTCGTTCTGCCATACATCGAGACTTTTCCAATGCTTCAGAATTATACTTAAACTTATAAGTATAACCATATTTACTAAACTTTAGTAAATCATGACGAATAGTCTTAACGAGCTTTGTGGTGGACATGACCAGTGCACAAGAATGTGTACTCGATCCCTTTAGTCCTTCACTTGATTCACACATCCATGTGAACAAGTCTTAATTTTCCAATGCTTGAAAGTTCTCATTCATCATACTATTCAACTTGCATGATTCCAAGTTTCTATCCAACTGAAGCCTTGGGAATGAGAATCTTTCCTTATTTGGTAAATTATGACACTACCACAAACGGAAGAATTAAGTCCATTTTTCCAATATTGCTATCAATGGAATCATATAAACAACCATTTTTCACAAATGCCACTGTAAGGATATTTAAAATAAATATAAAATTAAAACCTTTTATTTTATTTCAAAACTTTGCGGAAAAAACTTATCCTTACAATGCAAATGCATATGAAAAACTTGTTGTTATCTATTCCTAAGCAATATATCATAACTCCTAAGCAACAGCTCGAAATTCTGATCACCGAACCATGCGATCGAAAACCATCTTCGCGATCAGAATCAGCATATACTTCCTTTAAGTTTCTTCACTTTTCTTTGATTCTTAAAACATCAACATGTGACCAAGTCACATCATGTAATAAGAATCTCAGAATAGAAACTTAATAGAGTTAGATAGTGAACTTTACCTGAAGTAGAGTCAAACTTCTTGACTTGATCAACCTTATGATCTTTCAGGTAAATAGGCAGCTTCGCAATCAATGCCCCTTCCTGTGACAAGAGAAACATATGGACTCACTGGGAATGGTACATGGGACTATCGCAGACTTAGCCTTTCTCTTTACCATTTGGTCAACCTAGTTGACTATGGTCAAACCCTTTCTTTGGGATGAGAAGGCTTTTCTAGATATCCAATGTTACCATTGTCAATGTCCATTGGGAAGTTGATCTCCTAATCAATTTGCTTTACTAGTCCTCAAATCATTGCTGACCAAGCAAATAGATAAGATCATTAAGGGTCATGTCATAGTCTGTTTCATAGTAGTCCCAAAGGAACTCACTAAGTGACTTAGAAAGTGATTGAACATCCAACCTTCTTAAGACTTTGACACCCAACTCTCCCGGCTTGTCAATATGTGACTTCATCTCCAAGATGCGATCACACATAGACCTTGCTTGCCAATAGGGATTGAGTGACCTTTAAACTTGTGGGTTAGGGAGAATAATTGGAGGAGGTGGAGGAAGAGAAGTATGACTTCCATGAGCCAAACTCGGGAAGTCATATTCATTAGGAAAGCTTGGTTTGGGAAGATCATTGTTGTCTAAACCAGACATCAACAATGGGAGAAATTCACGTAAAGTTGATTTAAGTCCTTAATATAACACCCAATATGATATATTAAGGCTAGGACCCAACAAACTATTTTATAACTTGGAAGAGGGATGTCGTAATCCAAGCTATAAAATATTTGAAGGTAGGTGAATGACGATTCACCAATTTCCACCAAGATAAACGAAATGTATTATTAGGTTTTAATTGGTTTTGAAACTCCTAGATTCTTTTGAGATTCATTGAACTTTTCAATGGCATGTTTCAATCTCGAGTGTGCCCTTCAGGTTTTGTGACTGGGATGCCGAGGATCACAAAACAAGGTGTGAAGTAACCATGCAAATATACTTTGTACCCTTAATATTTACCCCTCAATCGATGTGCCGGCTAACCACACACGCTTCAACGATACTATGATAAACATTAAGTTACCCTTTGCCTACCTTGTTAAGTCCAGGTTAGTGTGCCGATTAACCACACACGCTCCACTAACAGCTTAAACAAAGTGCAAAGTGTAATTTCATGGATTAGCACCTTATTCACATTTTCCTAAGTAACTAAGATTGGGAATTTATAAGTGTTTAGTTACTTAGTATTTATCATTATACTTATAATGAAGGGAGAATTATAGTCCTTGTCCTACCTGTTCGGCTAACGACCCTCCACCGGTCAAGGAAGCGGTGAGTGAGAGTGGACACCCATTAAACTGCCATTTTATAGGCAGTAACCTTATACCCCCCTTATAGACCGTCTTCGTGAATGAGGCCTACTAATGGTAAGACGACTTGCTCTTATACATATAATATATTAAACTTTTAATATTATAATAGTATAAGGGTATATTTTAGACATTTACAATACTTGGTGGTTTAATCTATTAATTAAACTAGACTTTTAATTTAATTAAACTCAAACCATATATTTATGGATTAATAATACTCTTTTAATTAAACGCTTTAATTAACTATTAATAAAGTCCATAAGAGTTAATTTGAACTATTCAACAAAACATCAATTATTAAACTCAAAATTAAAACCATTTAATTAATTGTTTAAGTTATGAACCCAAAAGTTTTAGAATTCAATTCTTTTTTTTCATAAAAAACTTTTCTCAAATTCCAAAACTTGAGGGCAAGTTTTGTAATTCTTGAAAACCTTTGGATTCCATAACTTATGGAATTAATGGTGTTTTATAATGAAACTTTCCATGTTCCATAACTTAAGAACAAGTTATGGAATTCTTTAAAACATTAACACCAAATTTTGTAACTCCATAAAAACTTTGAATCAAATTTTTTTTTTTAAAAAAAAAACTTTCATATCCATAACTTATGGAAGTTTCAAAAACCCTTAAGATCACAACTTTAAAAAAAACTTTTGAGCTCCAAATTTTTTTGACAAAATATGTAACTCCTTAAAACATTTAGATCAAACTTTTAAAACTAGTAAAATAATCATATCATTTTATCTTTTACTAAATTTGACCTAATTCAACTCATATAACAAATGATTCAAATTTTACAAATAATTCGTTTTTCACAAAACAAGTAATTATCTTAAAATTTGACAAACGACATGTTTTTTTTTCCTTTTTTTTTCAACTTGAAAATAAAACATTTGCATCAATATAACAGAAAACAACCCATGGCTCTGATACCACTGTTGGGTTTTGAGCATTCTAACACTCCTATGGTGTACATGCAACCCTATAAACCTTGGATCTATGTTTTCTCTATTATACATGCAAATATTAACTATTCCAAGGTTTCATCCTAACTAGCATATTATGAAGCACCTATACTACAAAATTCTAGTTAGATGACATACCTTTTGATGTAGCTTGATGTCTTCAAGCTTTAAGAGCTTAGCCCCAATAGTGTGGAAGCCTCAAATGGAATCACAAATCACCAAAACACCTTGGAAGAACTTGAGAGAATATGTATGCACACTAAAATCGGCCCACTCTTATTTTCACACACTTGTGCCAATTTTGTGAGCCAAGGACCCCTTTATATATTATGGAGGATTAGGGTTACATCCATGTAAACCCTAATACCCATGACCTTTCATTTACATAGGATCCATGGGTTAAAAGCTCCATGGACCATCCATGAAAGCTTAGCCCAACCTAAATGAACTTGGCTCATTCCATATACATAAGAGTCCATATTTAATTAGTTCTTTTTGTTCACTTAATTAATTCTAAATTAATTCTTGATCAATACTAATTAAATAATATGATTCCATATTAATATATTAGAACTTATAATATATTAATATAAATCATAAATATACTATTCTCAAAAGACTATCCATATAAATTGTGCCGGTGAAGTGCAACCCAAATGGACCATGCTGGGTCGGGTCAAGTACATACCAAATATAGTTATGGACTTAGACATTAATCCAACAGATCAATGTTGTCCAACGGGGCACATGTCCGATGTAGTCGAAACGGTTTGCGAGAACCCTGGCTATGTACGGAGAGTTGATGACCTCTGGCTCCACTTCCGACTCTTTTCCGAAACATTCACTATCTCCCAGGGTTCGGAAAGTAGGGGTATCCTGGTGAGTAGAATCTTGCTATGATGTCCGTGCGAGAATAGGGGTGGGGTAAGAGACATCGTATTCCTAGAAATACTTATAGGGGTTTGGTCATCCTTAGTTATTTCTATAATGACATGGTGCATACCAATTACATATAACAAAAGATATGATAGGCCTTCGAATAAGTGATCATACTCCAAAACCACAACCAAACAAGGAACAGGAAGTAAAGCAATGATCACAGATTCTAAGTCTATGATATCTAAGTTATATATAACCTTAGCGTATTCACTTAGTGATTATAGATCTACTAGCAAGAATCTCTTTAATTTTCACATAAGTTATAGTACCACAAAATACTCCTATAGTATTTTAAATGTTATGTTGGGTTCTTAACGATTTTCTTGTATGGGAAGTTTTTAGGCTTGTTGCTCACTACGACCATTCCCCGGCATACGTTAGTCACACCTCGGATAAATATAGTTGATCAGGCTATATTCATCCCAAGTCTGATTACATATCCCAAGGTCTACTCGTAGTGTCCAACTCCTCATTTTACTTTTGTATTGACCTAGATATGACACTATACTCCATGTGTGCATGTACTCAAACTTTTTAACAAGAAACTATTTCATTTCTAAAAGTATAGTTATTTGAAAATGTTTAAATCAGAGACTTTAGTCCCAATGCATTTATAGTTTGTATATCTTATGTGGTTCGATATACTTAGTTCACTATAAACAATGCTCTGATACCAATCTGTCACACCCCCAAACCAAGGATGGCGGAAACGTCCGGGGGTGGCGGACTTCATGTATAATATCACAACAACGAGTATAATAGTGCTCAAAGTAAATGCAACCATCATAAATATAATTGATAAAGTTACACCATAGTATGAGTTTACATGTTTCAAAATCAATTAACTATGATGACAAAAATGAAAAGTTGGACGATTCAACGTCCCATCCTCAAAAGCTGTTGATTTCCTATTTTACTGATTTCCTGAGAATATAAGTAATTTTGAAAAAGTGTCAACAATTAAGTTGGTGAGTTCATAAGCTTTTGGATGCAGAGTTTGAAAACCTTTGTAATGGTAATGTATACTTCAAGAAAAATCCATTAGTTTCCTTATAAAAGTCATGTAGTCTTAAATCCCAAGACCGAGAGTATGTGTGTATTTTGTACTTATAACGTGTTTGTAATTGTAATGTGTACCCAAGAAAATCCAATATTTTCCTTATAAAAGTCATGTAGTCTTAAATCCCAAGACTGAGAGTATGTGTGTGTATTTTGTACTTATAACGTGTTTGTAATTGTAATGTGTACCCAAGAAAATCCAATATTTTCCTTATAAAAGTCATGTAGTCTTAAATCCCAAGACTGAGAGTATGTGTGTATTTTGTACTTATAGCGTGTTTGTAGTTTTAGATAGATAAAACCCCTTTTTAAAGTACCATTTTCCCCGTAAACTTGAAATGTTGTTAACTTCCTATGTGAGTCGTTATAACCATACTATAACTAGAATGAACCTGCTACAACGTTTTTCAGACGTCAAGATCCTATGACTTTTGTCACCCGTAGACCTGCAGGTCCTGCTGTAGTTAGCAGCGAGGTGTGGGGTGTCAATCCTAATATAGATCTATACACAATTATCACGCTCTCCCTACAAGAGACTCTGGTTATGACTTGCAAGAAATTTTTAACCCGTACTCTAAGAGTACAATTGAAGAATTGTCTCACAACTTACGTTAACGAGTTTACGTATAGTTTGAATGTAAAACCTTTTCCGTGGTGGAAGTGAAATCACCCTTTGTGTAATAAACTCGTGATGTGAAATCCATAAACTATTCCTATTATACTTTATCATGTAGCATATGAAAAACCCATTTGTATTGAGTGTAAAACCTTTTTCTAAGTAAGTAGTATGTTTAGCAAAGCATAACCATAATTCTTATGTTTCACCTTGTATATTTGTAATGATAAAGGACTCTTACAATTCAGTGAGTAATTTCTGTTATTTAAATATAACTTAACAGAAAACACATGTAAAATATGAAATCATCAAAGATAAACACTTTGCTTAACATGTTAAAAAGTGTTATGAAAGTTGTAAGTTGTTAACTAGTTTTTAACCTTTCTGCACTGTTTTAGAAAAACCATAGAAAAATCATACGAAGTTGAAACCTGATTCCGTAAACTCTGAGAGTTTATAAAATGTGTCTAGTTTGTTCATTATTTTTATTATGATTTTTAGAAGTCTCTAACTTGTGTGAAATCGTTCATATTCACAGACTGGTCCGAATTCGTTTCTGAAATCATAGGCAGTTTTGTGAAAATCACCATAAATTGTAGAAAAACCGTATGGAGATGTGCAAGTAGTCATTAGAAAGGTGTAAACCTGATATACTTACATATTAAACAGTTTTGAAAGCTATTAAGTCTAAGATGGTCAAAACAGTCCGTGAATAGGACTCAACTTTTCTGATGAAAGCTGTTGTTTGAATTTAGTTAAGTTTTTGGTGTATTAACTTGTATTCCCCCCCGCCCCCTAAAACTTGAAGAAAACATGAAAATGTAGGGATATGAACTCACCTTGAGTGATTTCCTTAGATATATGCTGAAGAGAAAGGCTTTCCAAGTCAAGAACACTTGATAGGAGCTTGGAGAGTTGAAGATCTAAGAACAATTATGGTGACATTTGTTATGAGAGATTCATAATCTGAGTGAAGGAGTGAAGAATGTTCAATGTAGGATGAGATTACTTACTGAATGAGGGTGAGAAGCTCAAAGGCAGCCTTGGAGTCTCGAGTTCTTTGAGAGGGAAATGAGAGAGAAGTGTTTGTTTCTTGGTGAGAGAGTGAGTAAAGTGGAAGGAGAGATGGGGGTTTCCAACTTTTGATCAAGATACCAGCTGGAGGAGAGGTGTGAGAGGACAAATAGTTGACTAGGTATGGATGAATAGTGACTGAGGGTTGTCCTATGTGGGTATGGGGGTTAACTTGAGTCATACTTCATGGAAAGATCAACACTCTATCTCAATATCTCACCCACTAGATATTGTTCTTAAGTTGAGATTTACCCCAAAATGTGATTAAAATATGAATATTTATGGTCTTATATGTCAAAATATAAGTTTGGGTGAAAATCTCACGCGACAATCATGAAAAACGAGCTTAAAACGCAAAAGTGGTCGAAAACCGGGAGAAAGAAGCGAACCTGCGAGGGTTCTGGAGCCAAAGGTGGATATTCCGAAGCTCTTTCATGGTTCCGAAGTGGGGAGTCCGAAGCTGAGATGCGAAATTGTCCGGTTCCGGACTAAGAGGGTTCCGGACCAAGAGGGTTCCGGACGAAGAGGGTACTAAGAGGGTTCCGGACCAAGAGGGTTCCTTTGAGTTTTCTCCTTTGGTTTTGGGCTGTTTTCGACTGAGGAATGTACATAGAGAGATTTAGGAGAGATTTCATATACTTGGAGAGATTTGGGAGAGATTTCACATACTTGGAGAGATTTGGGAGATATTTCACATGCTTGGAGAGATTTAGGAGAGATTTCACATACTTGAAGAGATTTGGGAGAGATTTCACATACTTGGAGAGATTTAGGAGAGATTTCACATACTTGAAGAGATTTGGGAGAGATTTCACATACTTGGAGATATTTGGGAGAGATTTCACATGCTTGGAGAGATTTGGGAGAGATTTCACATGCTTGGAGAGATTTGGGAGAGATTTCATATGCTTGGAGAGATTTGGGAGAGATTTCACATACTTGAAGAGATTTGGGAGAGAGATAGATACAATTGGAGAGATTGAGAGAGACTTTGTCGGGAGCCTTTATTAATGTTTTTCTTCGTAGTTCAAAGACCGTAGGCTTAGTTACATCCCATTTTGAGTGTTATACACCCCCGAAGGGCACGTGATAGTGTTTTATAGAGTTGTTACTTCCCTCCTTCTGATTAGGGTTTAGAGATTTGAACATTTGAATCTTTCAAGTGTTACTTTGCATTTAAGGTTTAGAGTCATACATTAGTAACCATAAAGAAATACCTAATCATATTAGCACTAGTCGAGTTGACCAGTTTGACTTGTTGACTTTATTTGACTTTGACCTGACCAGAAAGTGACGGTTGTCACAGCGGCCCAATCCGAGACCGACGTGTGTCTTCACGGTGGAGGCTTCTGAACCGAGCCACCTGTCCTCGCCGTGCATCCGACGCCTGGCACCCTCGCATGCGAGCCACATGCCCCCCCTCGGTCCGAAGTTCTCCCTATAAAAGGGAGGTGCGAACCTTCCCGGGTAAGTTTGGAAAATTCTCACTTTTTACACCTTAAGCCATATTTTTAGCCACTTTTAATCCCCCGAAGCCTAGGGATCATACCCAACACCCGAAACACGTTCCGGAGTGCCCGAAGAGCTCGAGAAAATTATCCTTTCGGTTTGAAGCTCAACCCTCGCAAGGCCTGGTTTTTCATTAAAGCTCCCGGTTTCATCGGAAACGATCATTTTAAGAAACGAAGTGCTGCCCGATTATCGTTAAATAAAGTGAGTGTATAGTCACTTTCATCTTACACATAGATATGAAGTATTTTCTATAAAATACGTGTTATGTGTAATTATATTGTTTGTTTATTTGAGATGGGTGTTGAATAAATGTTTTATACAAGTTTTAAATTGTACATGTATTTTTATCTACAAATATGTTGGGTAAAACATGGGTAGATGAAATAGTTGATGTGTGTTAAAAAGATGAGAGGCCTCAATGTTGTAGTTGTTGTTGTTGTTGTAGTCATCTAGCGGAGTATAGATGACAACCACAGACCTTTCTAGACAGTCCAGTAGAACGCTAGCAGGTTCGCAACCTGTAGGTGTTGGTGAACTATATGTTTATTGGTGTACTCCATCCCCCTCATGGTTGCCTTATTTGACATAAATTGCCAAGGAATCCCTAAAGCAGTGTTGTCACCCCGATGAAAATCCTTAGACTAGGTCCCTTATGATAAGTGTTTAGGGACGTAATGTGAGGATAACGGGAATGGGTAATCAGGGTTATTGTTGGTTGATGAAATTAATAAATTTATTTTTGGTTGATGAATTTAATAAATTTATTATTAATTGTGGGTTGAAAACCCTATATGCTCACCAGGCTCCCAGGCCTGACCCACTCAGCTTTTTATGTTACAGGTTGTGGACCCAGAGCATAGTTGGATGACAACGAGAGGTAGTGGACCCAGAGCATAGGTCGGTAGTTGTAAATAACTGTTGTAAGGCTTATAATGTACTGTTTATGCTTTTGGTCTGTATCGGAATATGACATCCCGAGGTTTTGATATATAATGAAAATATATATTTCTTTAAGAAATGTTTTGATAAATTTTTATCATGTTTTGTTTTGGGGACAAATTCCGCAACATCTTTTAAAAAGATTTCTCTGATTTTATTTTAAAAGCATAAACTAAATCGGTCTTTTCTGGCCGAGAAATTTGGGGATGTCACAGTTGGTATCAGAGCATTAGTTTAAGCGAACTAGGAATTTGTAGGATTTTTAGACTTAAACTTAGAATGCTAAGTGATGATTGTGAGATGAGTGTCTACCATATTTTAGACACGAGCACTAGTATATTTTAGGAAAGTTGCCTAAAATACTTTTATGTGCTAAATGTTATATGTTTGCCATATATGATGTTATTTGTTCGGATATATGGTCTGTTGCCGACCGGATCTGGAAACCTTATGTGTTTAGGATTCTAAGCGTGCGACTACGATATTAGAACTAGCATGTAAACGTGTCAGAGTGATAAGGAGAATTTAAATATCTATCGTGAATGAAGAAATAAATTCGCCTTATTTGGTGTATAGAATATAATGGCAAGAACTCGAAGTGGGGCTGGAGATGCAAACAGAAACCAACAACCTCAACCCCGAGTTCCATGGGAGTATGCGGTGCCAGTGCGTCAGGCACTTACTTTGGAGGCAGCTATCTGGGCTGCCAAGTCTGTTGAAGATATGATTAAGGGGAGAGCCGCCAGCAAGGTTGAAGTTGGCGAAAAGAGAAAGTTTGAAGGAACTTCAGGTTCCAACAAGAAGAATAAGTTCTCGAAGTCTGGTTCGAGGAAATTCGGAGGAGGAGCCGAAGCGAAGTGGTGTGACAAGTGTAAGAAGAAACATGTTGGAAAATGTAGCGAAGAAGTCACTTGTTACAAATGTGGAAAGCCTGGGCATTATGCCAATGAATGCACCTATAATAAGAAAGTATGTTATGGGTGCAATGAATAGGGACACATTTTGAAGGACTGCCCGAAGAAGAAAGAGGCAGCGAAGCCCAATCTTCCACCAAAGCCAAAATCCAGAGCTTTCCAGATGACACTGGAAGCTATAAAGGATGTAGTGGATGTCGCATCATGTACCTTTCTCGTAAACGAATTGCCTGCCCAAATTTTGTTTGATTCTGGAGCCAACTACTCCTTTATTTCGCATGAATTTGGTAGAAAACTAGCTTTGCCTGTTGATAGACTACTTAATGCTTTAATAGTCAAGGTTGCTAGTGGCAAGTTTGTACGTGTTAGCCATCATATGAAAAAAAATCTTCATTGACTTGAATGGGAATAAGTTCCACGAGGAATTATTGCCTATTGAGTTAAATGGTTTCGACATCGTGCTGGGAATGGATTGGCTTAACGCCAATGATGTCGAAATATTGTGCAGGAAGAAGATAGTAAAAATAAACCCGCCAGGGAAAGAGTCGTTTATGGTGTATGGAGACAAACACAGAGTAAACTCTGGAATCATTTCCCTAATGAAAGCCAGAAAATGTTTGGACAAGGGATGTACATCATATCTAGCATTCATGATCGATGCTAAGAAGGAAAAAAAGGAGGTGCAAAATATTCCGGTGGTGTGTGATTATCCGGAAGTCTTTCCCGAGGATTGTCACAACTAGCATTTTAGTTAGGAAATTTTATTCTCATGTAAACATTCATCCAGTGTAGTAACTTGTACTCTAAATGAATATCATACTCTATGCTCATTCAAATACATCTCATATGTCCAATTAAGGGTTGGAAACCCTAAAATCCCGGTTCAAGTTTAATATGAACTATGATTCTTTTATTGGGCCTAATGGACCAATAAACCTCCAACTTGACTATCTTGGGCCTAGGAACCCTAATTGGGCTGTAATTGGACCCGCATTCATAAAATTTTAGCATTTTGGGCCATGTGAGCCTAGAATGAACCTTCTTATTTCTAATGGGCCGTAACCTTTTTATTTGGGCTTCATTGGGCCGTGAACCCTCATAAGGGCCCAATGGGACGAAAAATAATTTTTGGGCTTCATAAATTCAAACAAGACTAATAATGGGCCAAATCAATTCATCATCATCTCTCTTAAGCCCAAATTCTCGGCCCATTACCCATTATCCATTATGCTTATTAGACAAAAAAAGGGAAAATGAGGAAATTTGTGCATTAGACACCTCATGTTTGTATGGTGGTCTTCCATGCAAACATCACCTCACCATATCTCTCTCTTCTCTTATTAACCTCGGACGAAACCCCCACCATACCACCTCTATTTTTCATTCAAACACTTCCAATACTCTCTCAAAAGAACTCCTCCTTCCTCCAAAATGTTCGAGATTTTGGGTGTAGCTTCAAGAGATTCTTCTTCAAGATCACCAACTTTGGTAAGTTCTTACTTAGATCTATGATTTAACTTCTTGATCTCTTCAAAAATCTCCTCTTACACCCATGTTTTTGTGGATCATGTTTCTTAGAACCATCCAAGTTCGAAAACCTCTTCAAGAGGCTTGCTAAAGCCGAGATCTTCTTCAATCTATTCATCAAACCGGATCCAAACCCCAAAGTTAGTTCATACCCCCTTGATTTCGGTTTTACTTTGTTTTTGGGGAGAATACAAGTTGCTATGTTTTAGATCTACGTATTAGTGCATGTTATGTGTGATTTTTTTGGTTTATGTTGTGATTATGTGATGAAATATGATAGATCTCGAAATCTATAACAAAAGATGTGAAGTTTACAAACTATAACACTTTACACACCATATCATGGAAATGAAAGTGTACATATGTGATGATTGTTGGAAAAATGAAACAAAATCTTGAAATAGGACCATTTTTGACAAATAAACAAAAAGATGAGACTTTTATGACACTTTCGGTTTTACAAGGACTAAAAGAGTCACTTTTATACAAAAATGAGTTCTTATGATATTCTTGGGAATAAAAGGGCCAAAAATGCAAATTTTTGTATATTGGGCCATAAAAATGGGCTTTTTGGTTTTATTGGGCCTATATTGTAAAAACCTTGATTTTTATGGAATAAATTGTCATTTAACTCAAGTTTGAGTCAAAAATGTAAACTTACGGTTTCATGGGTTAAAAATGAAAATTTTCCAAAACTTGGGCCAAAAACGTAATTTCTATGAAAAGTGAGATAAAAATGTAAATTTTTATAATCATGGGCCGAAAACGTCATTTTTATAAAACTTGAGTCAAAAAGTGTCATTTTATTTAAAAATGGGCTGAAAATGTAAATATTTACAATATTGAGCCAAAAATAATATTATATATATTTTGGGCCAAAAGTGTCAAGTTCTATAAAATGGGCCAAAAATATTCACTTATATATATTTTTGGACCATAAACGTTAATTTCTTGATATTGGGCCTAACATATTCATTACATGTCTGTTTGGGCCTTTGTGGCTCAATTACATGTTTGTTGGGCCTAATATGTTTAGTACATGTAAATTTGGGCCTTTGTGACCCATTAACATGCTTATTGGGCCCAGTCTATACATCACATGCTTAGTGGGCCATAGCTGCTCCATTACATGTCTGTTGGGTCTTATACATTCATATACCTATTTTCTGGGCTTTGCAAATCTTAACTATATATACGAAAAACATTATGCATAGCGTAATTCAATACTCGTGTGAAAACAATAAATGATCTAGTGAGACTTGTCGGTTGACACCTCTAAAGTGTATGATCGTAGCCTGTAGTTATAACCAGAGTCTCCTGGAGGGAGAGCGAGAGTTTATGTATAGATCTATACGGGGTGACTCCCCACATCTGAGATGTTCGCTATAGGTAGACTAGGCCAGTCTAGGGTGACAAACCTTGCCGTCAATCAAACCGGCGCCTAAGAACGCCACGACAGACGAACTCGTCAAAAATCAAGTATGGTTAAAACGGCTCACTTAAAAATCTTCTCCAATATAATTTTATAGAATACCTATAAAGTCTTGTTAATACAAAAACATACATATACTGTTATTCGGTCTTGGGGTTGAGACCACAACACTTTTATAAACAGAAAATATCGGATTTTCTGGGGTAAAAACTGTTAAACAATATCTCTTACGTACTACAGAAAATACAGGGTTTTTATCTGGATTACATTTTTATACATTCCAAATATAAAAAACACACATGCATTAATATTTGATTTTGATACATCACGTTCAAACCATTTTCAGAAAATATTGGATTTTCTGGTGTTTACAAACTATTCAAAACTTTTCATTCAAATATGCTTATGAACTCACCAACATTATATATGTTGACGTTTTTCAAAATAACTTGTATTCTCAGGGTATCGTTAAGAAGAAAGGTCAGCAGGAAATGGTGGAATTTGTTATATTTTGTTATCAACGTACATTAAATATTTTGAACATGTAATATTGTACTTGATGTAAACAATGCTGGTTGTATTTGATATGCATGATGATGATGTTGTCTTGTTTCAATTATATACAATTGTGATGATAT
This sequence comes from Lactuca virosa, assembly GCF_052849685.1. Classification (NCBI taxonomy): domain Eukaryota; kingdom Viridiplantae; phylum Streptophyta; class Magnoliopsida; order Asterales; family Asteraceae; genus Lactuca; species Lactuca virosa. The sequence goes on from NC_136428.1 coordinate 31,559,269, forward strand.
TACAATATGAAGTCACGCGCAAGCCCCCAGACGTTTCCGCCGTCTGGTTCGGGGGTGTGACAGATTGGTATCAGAGCATTGTTTATAGTGAACTGGCATATCTTATCATACTTGATATGCAACTATAAATACAATGGGACTAAAACACTCTGAATAAAATGCATACCTAGGTATACATTAAAACAAAAACACTAAAAGTCTTTGGAGGAACATGTGTTTGGGGGTAATCATGGCGGGAAATTGACCTAGAAACTTACCTCGTATCCAAAACTTCTTAGGAATTAAAACTCAAATAATTAAAATACTATAGAAGTATTTTGAAAGTTTATATACACACTCCCTTTATACACTTCCCACTCCCAGCTTCTCGCGCAGTCGCCATGGATGGAGCACATCAGGGCGTTCTTTTCTACCAGAACCTAGTGGCCCACAGAGTAGTTGAGGAAGACCCCGTGGTGGAGGTAGCTTTGGAAGCCCGGCTTCGGGACGCCGAGCGCCACCTGGCTAGACTTCAGGGCGCATCCACCTCATCGTCAGCACCACCAGATCCGCCCCGTCGCGACTAGCACCTGTTCAAGTACTATCGTTACGATTTTCTTCCTTATGTTTTACTCTATGTACTATCGACCATATGTTTAAGTGATTACACTACTCATAGGGTCGTCATGCTGTCAGATCATATGTTTCCCCATGTACTGTATGCCTTTATTAATGGAAATGCTTTATGTTTTTATCGTGATGTTGTTATCTGCTATGTGTTTTGTTTCCTTGTTTTATGTTAATACATGGAGTCACTTAGATGCACAAAATCGATTCGCCGAGTCTGTGAAATTCTAAACTCGGAATGCGATATATACTCAACATCTTTCTGTTCTTTGACAGAAAGATGCCTCAAAGACCCAACCGTGGAAACAATGCAACACCGACCCCACCAGAAATAAACTCAGTTGCATTCCAAGCAGTAGTGTCTATTGCGGTCACGGCAGCAGTTGCACAGATTCGCAACGGAAACAACGGAGAAGGCAACAGACAGGGAAACGGAAGCACAAATCAAGGAACAAACCACGGAACCACAAGAACTTGCACCTACAAGGACTTCCCCAATGCCAAACCTCGAACCTCCAATGGAACAGGAGGCGTAATAGCCCTGAAACGATGGATTGAGAAGGTGGAATCAGTTTTTGAAATCTGCGGGTGTCCGGATGGGTGCAAGGTCAAGTTTGCGGCCTGCACACTCATTGATCAAGCTCTCTCCTGGTGGAATGGTCACGTAGAGGCCATGACACTCCCGGTGGCGAACGCGATGCCATGGGAAGAGCTTAAGGAAATGTTGTTGGCTGAATACTGTCCAAGGGGCAAAATTCAGAAGATGGAACAAGAGCTGTGGAACCTCACGGTTCAAAACTCTGATATCGACGCATACATATCTAGGTTTAGTGAGCTGTCTCTCTTGTGTCCCAGAATGATCACATCTGAAGGGAAGAATATCGAGAGGTTTATCTGGGGATTGACCGCGCCAATCCAAGGGAATGTAATTGCGGCACACCCTGAGACATATGATAGTGCAAAGAGGCTGGCCAAGAAATTGTACGATCATGGTAACAAAAAGGGTGCCAAAACAGGAGAAGCGGAAGTTAAGAAAGAAGGTGAGAACAAGAAAGGGAAAAACAACAAGCGGAAGGGAAAACAAAATTCTGAATCATCAAAGAAACAACAAACTGTGACTGTCCATGCTGCTACTCAAGCTACCACCACACCACATGCTCCAGCCTCATCCACACCAAATAATCCCAAGCAATACTCAGGGACCTTACCTAAGTTCATCAAATGCAATTTTCACCATCAGGGATAATGTAGAGAGATGCACTGCACAAGCTGCAACCGAAAGGGTCACACTGCAAGGTACTGCAGAACATATCCGCAACAAAACCAACAATCAAACAACAACAACAACGACAACAACAACAACAACAACAACAACAACAACAACCGCAACAACAACAATAGCAATGTTGGGGCCAGTTACACCTACTATGGGTGTGGAGAAACCGGCCATTTCCGGCGCAACTGCCCTAAAGCAAACAATCAAGGGGCAGGAGCAGCAGGAAGAGTGTTGACAATGGGTCAAGGAGAAGCAGTGTAGGACCCAACATTTGTTACTGGTACGTTCCTACTTAACGACTCGTACGCATGCATCTTATTTGATAGTGGGGCGGAGCGAAGTTTCGTTAGTAATAAATTCAAACACTTACTAAATCAACAACCCCAGAAGCTCAACAAAGCCTTCACGGTGGAAATGGCTAATGGGAAAACTGAAACAACCAAAGATATATATGTAGGGTGCACATGAACACTAAACAATCACTCCTTTCAAATAGACTTGATGCCAGTAAATATTAGGAGTTTTGACGTGATAATCGGCATAGATTGGTTAAGCCCCCACCATGCTGATATTATGTGTTGTGAGAAGGTCGTTCGCCTTCATCTCCCCAATCACGAAACCCTAATAATCTATGGCGATAAACCTGGCGCCAACCTTCGCCTTATCTCGTGTATCAAGGCACAAAAGTATCTACACAAGAAGAACTACACATTCCTCGCTCATGTGGTGGATAAGACCAAAGAGGAAGTAAACATTCAAGACATTCTAGTGGCATGTGACTTCCCAGATGTATTTCCAGAAGATCTTCCGGGAATACCTCCAGAAAGACAGGTCGAATTCTGAATCGACCTAATACCAGGAGCCACACCAATTGCCAAATCACCCTACATGTTAGCTCCCGCCGAAATGGCGGAGTTATCCAGTCAACTAAGCGAGCTGCTGAGCAAGGGATTCATCCGACCAAGCTTCTCACCCTGGGGAGCTTCGGTCTTGTTTGTCAAGAAAAATGATGGATCCTTTAGAATATGCATCGATTATAGGGAACTAAATAAACTTACACTAAAAAAACGGTACCCACTTCCACGAATCGACGATCTATTTGACCAGCTTCAAGGAGCTAGTTATTTCTCAAAAATAGATCTGAGATCCGGTTATCATCAACTCCGAGTTCAGGAAGAGTATATTCTCAAAACTGATTTTCGAACACGATGCGGTCATTACAAATTTGTCGTGATGCCCTTCGGTCTGACAAATGCCCCCGCTGCATTTATGGAGCTCATGAATCGATTCTTCCACCCATTCCTGGATAAATTCGTGATTGTCTTCATCGACTATATTCTTATCTACTCTCGAAGAAAAGAAGAACATGGTCAACATCTCCGTCAAATCTTAGAAACCCTAAGAGTTGAGAAACTTTATGCAAAGCTTTCCAAACGCGAATTCTGGATCTGCAGTGTAAAATTTTTGGGTCATGTAGTCAGCAAGGAAAGGATTCACGTAGATCCTTCCAAGATAAAGGCCATTGAAGGCTGGGCTATCCCGAGAACCCCAACAGAAATCCGTCAATTCTTGGGTCTCGCAGGCTACTACCGGAGGTTTATCAAGAATTTTTCTAAGATCGCCAAAACCCTTACAGCCTTAACACAAAAGGGTGTGTCTTTCAACTGGACAGAAAAGCAAGAAGCCGCCTTCCAAACCCTGAAGCGAGCCCTTTGTAGTGCACCAGTGCTATCTTTACCAGAGGGAACCGAAGATTTCGTAGTCTACTGCGATGCTTTGAATCAAGGGTTAGGCTGTGTCCTCATGCTGCGTGGGAAGGTGATACCCTACGCATCCAGACAGCTAAAGACACACGAAGTAAATTACACCACTCATGATCTCGAGCTGGGAGCGGTGGTCTTCGCCCTAAAGATTTGGAGGCATTACCTCTACGGTACATAGTGCACCATTTTCACCGACCACAAAAGCCTCCAGCACATTCTGAATCAGAAGGAATTAAACATGAAGCAGCGAAGATGGGTTGAGCTGCTAAATGACTACGAGTGCGAGATCAAGTACCATCCTGGAAAAGCTAACGTGGTAGCCGACGCCCTGAGCAGAAAGGAATACTCACGTCGCCGGGTGAAAACCTTAACAATAACAATCCAATCCCACCTAACCTCTCAAATCAAGGAAGCCCAAATAGATGCATTGAAGCCGGAGAACGTCGCAAATGAAATGCTGCGTGGGATGGACAAGAACTTTGAAGTCAAGAAGGACGGAGCTTGCCACTTCATGAACAGAATCTGGGTCCCTAAACTTGGGGGATTCAGAGAAATGATCATGAATGAATCCCACAAGACGCGATATTCCATGCATCCGGGTTCATATAAGATGTACCTGGACATAAAGCAACATTATTGGTGGCCAAATATGAAGGCAGAGATCGCCACTTACGTGGGCAAGTGTCTCACTTGCGCCAAGGTGAAAGTGGAATACCAAAAGCCCTCGGGACTATTGCAACAGCTAGCGATACCCGAGTGGAAATGGGAAAGGATTACTGTGGACTACGTGACCAAATTACCAAAGACAGCAAACAGATTGGATGCTATCTGGGTAATCGTCGATAGGTTAACAAAATCTGCTCATTTCCTACCAATAAAAGAATCCTACAAGATGGAAAAGCTGACACGAATCTACATCAAGGAGATCGTAAGACTTCATGGAGTATTGGTGTCTATTATCTCGGATCGAGATAGTAGGTTTACCTCAAGGTTTTGGCAGTCACTTCAGAAGGCAATGGGAACGCAATTGGACATGAGTACCGCTTATCACCCTCAAACCGATGGCCAAAGTGAACGAACCATACAAAAACTCGAGGACATGCTGCGAGCCTGTGTGATTGACTTCGGCAAGTCATGGTATGCCCACTTGCACTTGGTTGAATTCTCATACAACAACAGTTATCACACGAGCATCAAGGTTGCTCCTTTTGAGGCTCTTTATGGTCGTAAATGCAGATCGCCTCTATGTTGGGCTGAGGTGGGTGACACTCAACTAGCGAAAGGACAATCATCAGACGGCACTCTCACAGGGCCAGAGATCATTCGGGAAATGACCGAAAAGATAATCCAAATCAAAGCCCGACTCCAAGCGTCACGAGATCGACAGAAGAGCTATGCTACCAAACGAAGGAAGCCTCTGGAATTCCAAATCAGAGACCGGGTACTATTGAAAGTCTCTCCCTCGAAAGGAATGATCCGCTTTGGGAAACGGGGAAAACTAAACCCGCGATTCATCGGACCGTTCGAGATTCTTGCCCGAATTGGTCCGGTAGCCTATAAGCTGCAGCTACCTTTGGAGCTCAGCAATGTACACCCCGTGTTCCACGTTTCGAACTTGAAAAAGTGCTTGTCAGATGAAACTCTTGTCATTCCTTTGGAAGAAATCGAGATAAACGAGAATCTCCTGTTCGTCGAAGAACCAATCGAGATATTGGATAGGGAAGTGAAGCGTACGAAGCAGAGCCGCATTCCGATTGTGAAGGTTCGATGGAACGCCAAGCGTGGACCGGAATCCACATGGGAACGCGAAGACCAGATGAAGCAGAAGCACCCTCACCTATTCTCTCATTCTTAAGTCCATCTTTCAAAAGAATTTCGAGACGAAATTCCCTCTAACGGGGGGATGATGTCACAACTATCATTTTAGCTAGGAAATTATATTCTCATGTAAACATTCATCCAGTGTAGTTCCCTTGTGGGTCGGGTCATAGCGTAATTCACTTGTGGGCCATAGCTGCTCCATTACAACACATGCTTAGTGGGCCATAGCTGCTCCATTACATGCTTAGTGGGCAATAGCTGCTCCCTTGTGGGTCGGGTCACAGTCTATACAACACATGCTTAGTGGGCCATAGCTGCTCCATTACATGTATGTTGGGCCTTATACATTCATATACCTATTTTCTGGGCTTTGCAAATCTTAACTATATATACGAAAAACATTGTGCATAGCGTAATTCAATAGTCGTGTGAAAACAATAAATGATCTAGTGAGACTTGTCGGTTGACACCTCTAGAGTGTATGATCGTAGCATGTAGTTATATCCAGAGTCTCCTGGAGGGAGATCAAGAGTTTGTGTATAGATCTATACGGGGTGACTCCCCACACCTGAGCTGTTCGCTACAGTAGACTAGGCCAATCTAGGGTGAAAAACCTTACCGTCAATCAAACCGGCGCCTAAGAACGCCACGACATGCGAAATCGTCAAAAATCAAGTATGGTTAAAACGACTCACTTAGAAATCTTCTCCAACATAATTTTATAGAATACCTATAAAGTCTTGTTGATACAAAAACATACATATACTGTTATTCGGTCTTGGGGTTGAGACCACAACACTTTTATAAACAGAAAATATCAGATTTTCTGGGGTAAAATCTGTTAAACAATATCTTTTACGTACTACAGAAAATATAGGGTTTTTATATGGATTACATTTTTATACATTCCAAATATAGAACACACACATGCATTAATATTTGATTTTGATACATCACGTTCAAACCATTTTCAGAAAATATCGGATTTTCTGGTGTTTACAAAATATTCAAAACTTTTCATTCAAATATGCTTATGAACTCACCAACATTATATATGTTGATGTTTTTCAAAATAACTTGTATTCTCAGGGAATCATTAAGAAGAAAGGTCAGCAGGAAATGATGGAATTTGTTATATTTTGTTATCAACATACATTAAATATTTTTAACATGTAATATTGTACTTGATGTAAACAATGTTGGTTGTATTTGATATGCATGGTGATGATGTTGTCTTGTTTCAATTATATACAATTGTGATGATATTACAAGATGAAGTCACGCGCAAGCCCCCGGACGTTTCCGCCGTCTGGTTCAGGGGTGTGACAAGGATCTTCCTAGATTACCCCCTAATCGACAAGTAGAATTCTGTATCGACTTGTTATCAGGAACAACACCGATAGCAAAAGCCCCATATCGATTAGCACCGACATAGATGAAGGAGCTTATGACGCAACTTCAGGAGTTGTTGGACAACGGTTTCATTAGACCTAGTTCATCACCCTGGGAGCTCCGGTGTTATTCGCGAAGAAGAAAGATGGGAGCATGAGAATGTACATAGATTACAGAGAGCTGAACAAGGCAACAATAAAGAACAAGTACCCGTTGCCAAGAATTGATGACATGTTCGATCAGTTGCAAGGTTCGAACTATTTCTCAAAGAGCGATCATAGGTCAGGATACCATCAGCTAAAGGTAAGAGAGCAGGATATTGAGAAGACGGCATTCAGAACAAGATATGGACACTATGAGTTTTTGGTTATGTCGTTTGGACTAACCAATGCTCCAACAACATTCATGGATTTGATGAACAGGGTTTGTAAACCTTTCCTAGATAAATCTGTGATAGTGTTCATAGATGACATTTTGATTTATTCAAAAAGCAAGTAGGAGCATGAAAAGCATCTGCGTGAAGTGCTAGAAGTTTTGAAAAAGGAGAAGTTGTATGCAAAGTTCTCCAAATGTGAATTTTGGAATCAAGAAGTCCAATTCTTGGGCCATGTGGTCAACCAGGAAGGGATTATGGTTGACCCAGCGAAAATTGAAGCAGTGATGAAGTGGGAACAGCCGAAAAGTCCCACGGAGATCCGAAACTTTCTAGGATTAGCTGGATATTATCGAAGATTTATCCAAGGCTTTTCTTCGATAGCTGCTCCATTGACAGCTTTGACCCACAAGGGAACTACTTATGCTTGGAGTGAGAAACATAAGGAAGCATTCGAGAAGCTAAAGAAGAAATTATGTGAAGCACCGATTCTTTCTCTACCCGATGGAGTTGAAGATTTCACAATGTATAGCGATGTGTCGGGAGTTAGGTTGGGATGTGTTCTAACTCAAAGAGAAAGGGTGATAGCATATGCATCTCGACAATTGAAAGAGCATGAAAAGAACTACCCCACTCATGATTTGGAATTGGTAGCGGTAGTATTCGCCCTAAAAATATGGAGGCATTATCTTTATGGCACAAAGTGTAAACTTTTCATTGATCATAAGAGTCTTCAATATCTCTTTAATCAGAAAGAATTGAACATGAGGCAACGACGCTGGCTGGAGTTACTCAAGGACTACGACTGTGAAATACTTTACCACCCTGGTAAAGCAAATGTTGTTGCTGATGCTCTCAGTCGGAAGGTAAACCTTGAAAGGAAAAGGCCAAGAACGTTGAGAATTGAAGTTGTCTCGACAATTGTGGAACGTATAAATAAAGCTCAGGAGGAAGCTTCAGAGAAAAATGACCAAAAGGAAGAAGGTTTGGGCAAAACGTTTGTGTTTGGTACAAACAACCATGGGTTGAAGGTATTCCAAGACAGGATTTGAGTATCTAAGATGGGAGGATTAAGAGATCTCGTGATGGAAGAAGCCTGCAAGACCATGTACTCGATTCATCCCGGCAGCACAAAGTGTTGGATAAGGTGTCTAAGTCCATAACTATTTCTGGTATGTACTTGATCCGACCCGGCATGGTCCATTTGGGTTGCATGGCACCATGCAATTGGATAAACTAAAATGAGAGAAATAACACTTATGGTTTATTAATATATTATAAGTTCTAATATATTAATAATATTATTTAATTAGTTTGATCAAGAATTAATTTAGAATTAATTAAGTGATCAAAAGATAACTAATTAAATATATGGGTAGATTATGTAAATCTTCCATATCTTATATAGTGGGCTAAGAGGCTCCATGGATTATCAAGTTGGGTTCCACCCATAGGATGCTCCATGGGAGTTACAAACCCATGGGTCATGGAAAAGAAGAGTCATGACACATTAGGGTTTACATGGTGTAACCCTAGATGTGTCAACACTATATAAGAAACCCATTCTCCACCAAAATCGGTTACACATAAGAAACAAGAGGGCTAGGCCGATTTTAGAAGTGTGTATTCTCTCTAGAGTCATTCCAAAAGCATTTGGTGTTGTGTGAAGCATTTGAGGCATCACACTTGGGGTGCTAGGCTCACAAGGTTTCAAGGATCATAAGCAACAACAAGGTAAGTTATTCTATCTTTCATGCAAGTTAAAATTTGTTCCCCATGTATGCTAGATAGGAATATAACCTTGGAATTCAACTTTGCATGATAATTAGACAAACATAGATCCAAGGTTATTAGGGTTGCATGGACACTTAGGAAGTGTTAGAATGCTCAAAACCCATCAGTGGTATCAGAGCCAGGTTCGTTTGTTGTTTTTTTTTTGTGTGCAAACAGCTTGGAAAAAAAATCGTTTTTCTGTTTTCTGCTCGTATGAAAGTTTGCACATTTGTTGCTGGAAATGGACTAGAAACATTACCCTAAACTGTTTTGATGTTTCAAAGCTTGTTTTAGATGGTGTAATGTTTATGCTAATCCATTTACAATGGCAATTATTAAAATTACAAGTTTTTTTTTAAGTGTAATTTTTGATTCTTGAAAGTGTTCATATTCATGTTCTTGAACTTATGAAGATTAGATGATCATAGGAATTGTTTGTAACCTTCATGGTAGTTTAATTCATGATCATAATGTGTTTTAATGGAGTCCATAACTTGTCATCAAGTTATGGAAAACCAAAAGTCTCACTTTTATTAAAGCCATTAAAAGAACACAAGAGTTATAAAAATGAAGAGTCTTCATTTTTATTACTCAATTAATTCATAAGTTATAAGAAATGAAAAGTTTTGGAAGTTTACAAAACTTGCCCTCAAGTTTTGGAACATGTAAAGTCTTGATTGAAACTTTAGTTCCAACCCTTAGAATTTTAAAAGTTAAAATACAACCCTTATACTTTATAATATTATAAGTTACTAATATATATATGTATAACGTCAAGTCGTCTTACCGCTAGTACGCCTCATTCACGAAGCCGGTCTATAAGGGGGGTATAAGGTTGTTGCCTATAAAATGGAAACTTAATGGGTGTCCACTCTCACCCACCGCTTCCTTGATCGGTGGAGGGTCGTTAGCCGAACGGGTAAGACAAGGACTTATAAATTCTCATTAAAAGTATGATGAATATTATAAAGTAACTAAATGCTTTTATTAAATTCCCAATCTTAGTTACTTTAGGAAAATGTGAATAAGGTGCTAATCCATGAAATTACACTTTACACTTTGTTTAAGTCATTGGTGGAGCATGTGTGGTTAACCGGCACACTAACTTGGACTTAACAATGTAGGTAAAGGGTGACTTAAGGTTTACCATAGCATCGGTGGAGCGTGTGTGGTTTACCAGCACATCGATTGAGTGATAAACCATGAGGGTACCAAGTGATTTGCATGGTTACTTCACACCTCGTTTTGTGATCCTCGGTATCCCAGTCACAAAACTTGGAGGGCACACTCGAGATTGAAACATGCCTTTGAAAAGTTCATTGAATCTCAAAAGAATCTAGGAATTTCTAAGAACCAATTAAAAACCTAATATTTATATTTCGTTTCTCATGGTGGAAATTGGTGAATCGTCATTCACCTACCTTTCAAATATGTTATATCTTGGATTACGGCATACCTCTTCTAAGTTATAATATATTGTGATTGGATCCTAGCCTTAATATTACATTTGGGTGTTTTATTAAGGACTCTCTTAATATCTAAACTAATCTTGTTCTCTTCTTTCAGATGTCTTCAAACAATGCTGCTTCTGGCTCTAATCCTAATGGCTCCTTTACCCTTATGAACTTGTGTGGGAAAGTCACTTTTGATGGATCCAACTTCAATGAATGGATCAGAAACATCAGGATGATTACCCGCTACGAGGACAAAGAATATGTCCTTGACAAGGAGCTTAAGGAGATTGATGAGACCACTACAACTCCCCAGGAGATCGCTGACTTCCGGGCACATGAAAGGGATGCTACAAAAGTGGCATGCATCATGTTGGCCACCATGACAGCGGAACTCCAAAAGTCCTATGAGGACTTCTACCCTTTTGAAATGCACCAAGATCTGATGGAAAGATACCATCAAAGTGCACGACAAGAGAGGTATGAAATCATATGCTCTATCATAACAACCATGATGAAGGACGGGGAATCCGTCACGAGCCACATGCAGAAAATGCAAAGGTATGTGGATCGGTTGCTGAAGCTTAATGTGAACTTCCCCGAGGAGCTTGCAATAGATATCATTTTGCACTCCTTACCATCGTGCTATGATCAATTCTGCATGACATATCACATGAATAAGGAAGAGGTCACACTCAGCAAACTTCAGGGACTCCTCAAGACCGCAGAAACAGGCCTTAAGGGTAAGTCGGTAGTTAACACTCCTACTCCAAACTCCGCCCCGATTTTGGCAATCGGGAAAGGTAGAGGGAAGAAGAGGAAGAGCTCTTCGAAGGGTACCAAGGCTAGGACCCTTGATGGCTCTTCTTCAAGTGGAACCAAGAAAGGTTTTGTCACTCCTTCTTCTGACCCTAAAGAGGCTGAATGCTTCTATGAAAAGTCACATTGGAAGCGGAAATGCCCAAAGTACCAGCAAGATGTGAAGGATGGGAAAGTTAAACCCAACCATGCAGGTATTTACACTATCTTATCTAATAACTCACCCCATTCTAACTCTTGGGTCCTTGATACCGGTTGTGGTATTCATATTTGTTCTGATTTGCAGGGACTAAGAAGAAGTGAGAATGTGGAGCATGGAAGAATAAACTTGATCATGGGGAATAGGAAAACTTTACCTGTCACCAAGAATGGAGTTTATACTTTATCGCTAAGTAGTGGGTTTAGTTTAGATTTGAATAAATGTTGTTATTCGCCAGAAATGGCAAGAAATATTATTTCCTTTCATGCATTGTATAAACAAGGTTTCACCTTTTCATTTGATAATGAAGTTGGTTCGATTAATGCTTTCTTTAATAATGTTCTTTATTTTAAAGCATTACCTTGTGATGGTGTGTATGAAACTGTATCTGTGGTTGATAACTTAGGAAATAATGTATTGTGTATTGATTCTGTTAATGATAATAACTTGGATAAAGCATCATTATGGCATTGTCGTCTTGGACATATAAGCAAGAAACGCATAGGCCAACTCCAAAAGGATGGAGTATTGGAGTCATTTGACCTAAAGTCAGATGATAGTTGCGAATCATGCTTACTTGGAAAAATGACAAAGTCACCCTTCACAGGTTCTTGTGAGAGGGGTGAAGGTTTGTTGGATCTTATACACACGGATGTGTGTGGGCCCTTCAAACATGCCACAAGGGATGCTAATCGTTATTATTTGACTTTTACTGATGATTACAGTAGATATGGATATGTCTACTTAATCAAGCATAAGTCAGAGACTTTTGAGAGGTTTAAAGAGTTTAAACAGGAAGTCGAGAATCAATTGGGCAGGAACATTAAGATGCTTCGATCTGATCGAGGTGGTGAGTATCTTAGTTCAGAGTTCCTCGACTATCTTAGGGAATTTGGGATTGTCTCACAATTGACACCTCCCAGGACACCGCAGTTGAATGGTGTAGCTGAGAGGCGTAATCGAACCTTGTTGGATATGGTTCGTTCCATGATGAGTCGAGCTTTGCTACCAATCTCATTTTGGGGGTATGCCTTAGAGACTGCCGCCCATATCCTTAATCTAGTTCCCACAAAGAAAGTTGCCAAAACTCCTCATGAGATGTGGACTGGTAAAGTACCCAAACTAGACCACATTAAGATTTGGGGTTGCGAGGCTTTCGTGAGACGCGAGACTCATGATAAGCTCGAACCTCGAAGTGAGAGGTGTATTTTCATCGGCTACCCACAGAAATCCTTTGGTTACCTCTTCTACAGACCTAGTGAGAATGTGGTCTTTGTAGCTAGGAGGGCTTTCTTTCGAGAGAGAGACTTCATAAGCCAAGGAGACAGTGGGAGGCAAGTTGACCTTGAAGAAATTCAAGAGTCAAGTGGTGAAGGAACTTCAAACCCTAGCACTCAACTTGAGGAGGAAACTTCTGTTGAGCCAATTGACAAGTCTGTACCTCTGAGGCGTTCCACAAGGGTTAGGAATGCACCTGAGCATTACTATGGATTCCATATTACTGCGGAAGGTGATACACTTATCAGTGATGAGACACTGATAGGTCTGGATGAACCTAACAGTTACGCGGAAGCCATGGCAGGCCCTGAGTCAGCCAAGTGGAAAGAGGCAATGGACAGCGAGATACAGTCCATGTATGACAATCAAGTTTGGAACTTGGTTGAGAATGTACCAGGTCGTAAGACTGTAGGGTGCAAATGGATCTTCAAGAAGAAGACCGACATGGATGGTAATGTACACACTTATAAGGCACGACTGGTTGCAAAGGGTTTCTCACAAACTCCGGGAGTTGATTATGATGAGACCTTTTCTCCAGTGGCCAAGATTAAGTCTATTAGGGTTCTGTTAGCCATAGCCGCATTTCATGACTATGAAATATGGCAAATGGATGTCAAAACCGCTTTCCTTAATAGAAAGTTGGCTGAGGATGTTTACATGAGTCAGCCAGAGGGTTTTGTCAACACAGAGTACCCTAATAGAGTGTGTAAGCTTGAGAAATCCATTTATGGGTTAAAGCAAGCACCTCGCAGATGGAATCTTTGCTTTGATGAGAAAGTCAAGGAATTTGGCTTTTCTAGGAGAGAAGATGAATCTTGTGTATATGTCAAGGCTAGTGGGAGTATAGTTAGCTTTTTGGTATTGTATGTGGATGACATACTACTCATAGGAAATGACATCCCAACTCTGCAGGAAGTTAAGTCCTGGCTTGGGAAGTGTTTCTCTATGAAGGACCTAGGAGAAGCTGCCTATATTCTAGGGATAAGGATCTTGAGAGACCGGAGTAAAAGACTAATTGGACTTAGTCAGAGTACTTACTTGGATACGGTGTTGAAGAGATTCGGCATGCAGGACTCCAAGAAAGGAGAGTTACCCATCCAGAGTAATGCCAGATTGAGTAAGACACAAAGCCCTAGTACTGAGGCTGACATAGCAGAAATGAGTCGAATACCTTATGCTTCGGCTGTAGGATCGATCATGTATGCTATGACGTGTACTCGACCTGATGTAGCCTTTGCTTTGAGCATGGTTAGCAGGTATCAGGGGAACCCTGGCAAGGCACACCGGACTGTGGTAAAGAATATCCTCAAGTACCTACGGAGGACTAAGGACTGGGTCCTTACCCTCGGTGGGAGTGAAGACTTGGAGTTGTAGGGTATAGTGATGCTAGCTTTCAGACTGATAGGGATAATTTCCGCTCTCAGTCAGGCTGGGTCTTTACCTTAAATGGAGGAGCAATTTCTTGGAAGAGTTCCAAGCAAGAGACAGTGGCTGATTCAACTTGCGAATCAGAGTATATAGCAGCTAGCGAGGCAGCAAAGGAGGCGATATGGCTGAAGAACTTCATTGGAGACCTTGGAGTTGTACCAGCTATTAAAGAGCCAATGGAAATTATCTGTGATAGTGAAAGTGCAGTTGCCTTAGCCAAGGAACCAAGGGATCACGGGAGATCCAGACACATCGACAGAAAATACCATTTCATCAGACATCGAATAGAAGGACTCCTCGTGGCAAAGAGGGTATCATCGGATGAGAATCCAGCAGATCCCCTCACGAAGGGACTGACTTGGGTTAAGCATCTCCAGCATGCTCGGAGCATAGGGCTGAAGGATGATATTAGATTTAGTAGTTAGATAACCTTGAAATTTGTAAAGTGTAATTGACATTAGATGATGAATAAAAGGTGTTTTATTTATGAGTAAAGTGTTGCTATCTCTTGTCGATCGTTTACTATATTTATTTTGCATGTTTTGACTTCCAGAATAATTATGTTTGGTATATCATATTATTCGAACCTCCACAGTCGGTCATATGTTGGAAGTAGGTATGAATTAAGACTGTCATGATTGGTTGCAGAGGTCTAAGTTGTTGGACATGGCTACAACACTCATGAGTGCTCATAAGTTCTGAGCATTGGACTCAACCCACGCTCACTGGAATCACTTCATGGAATTTATCTCGAGTGATCGTGAGACGGTAATATCATATAAGTCTTCAAATAGAGATATGATTTGTTACTTATGAGTTGGTTATGCATTGATTGTACGTTAACGCATTGGTAACTCGATGTTATAAAACGTGCTTTTGTGTATAATTCAATGAGTGGTAGAACAAACATATGAGTCGAAGTTTATCTGTTCCTTCTTGGATTAGAAGCTGATATCTGGGCCCCTCGATGATTTTGTTTTGACCTACGTACCGGGCTCGGTCAGAACTAAGTTGATGTGTTCAATTAAGTTCTTTGTCAAACAAATCGGAAATCGGGAAACAAACTGCTGGACAATAAGTAAGACATTGTTCCATGTATTTGTCCGGCTAATATCTAGAACAGAGGATTATATGATCACTTATCTTAAATGGCGTATCATCATCTTCTCAGTTCCGAGAGACCTTGAAAGAGCTACGATTGCCGATCGGTTCCTGAAGTATTGCAGTTATAGTTATTAGACTTATCCAAGTGGGAGACTGTTGGATAAGGTGTCTAAGTCCATAACTATTTCTGGTATGTACTTGACCCGACCCGACATGGTCCATTTGGGTTGCATGGCACCATGCAATTGGATAAACTAAAATGAGAGAAATAACACTTATGGTTTATTAATATATTATAAGTTCTAATATATTAATAATATTATTTAATTAGTTTGATCAAGAATTAATTTAAAATTAATTAAGTGATCAAAAGATAACTAATTAAATATATGGGTAGATTATGTAAATCTTCCATATCTTATATAGTGGGCTAAGAGGCTCCATGGATTATCAAGTTGGGTTCCACCCATAGGATGCTCCATGGGCGTTACAAACCCATGGGTCATGGAAATGAAGAGTCATGACACATTAGGGTTTACATGGTGTAACCCTAGATGTGTCAACACTATATAAGAAACCCATTCTCCACCAAAATCGGTTACACACAAGAAACAAGAGGGCTAGGCCGATTTTAGAAGTGTGTATTCTCTCTAAAGTCATTCCAAAAGCATTTGGTGTTGTGTGAAGCATTTGAGGCATCACACTTGGGGTGCTAGGCTCACAAGGTTTCAAGGATCATAAGCAACAACAAGGTAAGTTATTCTATCTTTCATGCAAGTTAAAATTTGTTCCCCATGTATGCTAGATAGGAATATAACCTTGGAATTCAACTTTGCATGATAATTAGACAAACATAGATCCAAGGTTATTAGGGTTGCATGTACACTTAGGAAGTGTTAGAATGCTCAAAACCCATCACAAAGATGTATAGGGATTTGAAACCCTACTACTGGTGGCCGACGATGAAGCTCGATGTTGAAAAGTATGTGGCCGAATGTGTGACATGTGCGAGGGTTAAGGCACAACATCAGAAACCGTATGGGAGTTTAGAACCTTTACCTGTACCCATGGGTAAATGGGAAGACATCACCTTGGATTTTGTGACTAAACTGCCCAGAACTAAAAGCGGTCACGACATGATTTGGGTGGTCGTTGATCGATTCACAAAAAGTGTACATTTCATAGCCGCTAATGAGAAGTGGTCTATGGAAAAGCTTGCAAAAGTTTACGTGAAAGAAATAGTGAAAGCTCATGATGTTCCCCTGACGATTGTGTCAGACCGCGATAGTCGTTTCACGTCGAGGTTTTGGAGAAGTCTACAAGAGGAATTTGGTACAAACTTATACTTAAGTACAGCTTACCATCCGCAAACCGATGGTCAGAGCGAACGAACGATTCAAACATTAGAGGATATGCTACGCGCATGTACCCTGGAATTCCAAGGTAACTGGGATGAAAATTTACCTCTGGTAGAATTTTCCTATAATAATAGTTTCCACTCAAGCATCAAGATGGCACCTTACCAAGCTTTGTATGGAGAAAAGTGTCGAACGTTGTCGTGTTGGCTTGAAGCTGGGGAAAAGCAGTTTATGGGACCTGAAATAGTCCATCAGACTGCTGAAAAGCTGAAAGTGATTAGGGAAAGGATGTTAGCAGCTCAAGATCGTCAAAAGAGTTATGCTGACAAGAAAAGACAACCGATATCATTCGAAGGTGGTTATTCGGTTTTACTTAAAGTCACACCGTGGAAGGGACTTATAAGATTTGGTAAAAGGGGAAAGTTGAGTCCAAGGTTTATTGGACCGTTTAAAGTTCTTTAGAGGATCGGGAATCAAGCTTACAAGCTAGAATTACCAGAAGAACTAGATTGTATTTATAACACTTTCCATATGTGTTATTTGAGGAAGTTCACGGGAGATGTTCCCGAAAAAATTCCAATTTCTGAATTAAGGTTGGATGAAAGCAAGAGGCTAATTGAAGAACCAGAGGCAATCGTTGACCGTAAGACTAAGAAGTTACGACGCAAGATAGTCGATTTAGTGCTTGTGCGATGGAAACATATGAATGGGCCAAATCTCACTTGGGAAACGGAGAGTGACATGATGAGTCGCTATCCGCATTTGTTTGCTGATGTGTGATTCCGAGGACGGAATCATCCTAAGGGGGAGAGAATTGTAACGCCCGTGTTTCTAGGCTAGGCACTAATGATGATGTAATAGTCTAGGTCAACCTTTGTAACTTGTTTTGAAATAATAAGATGTATTATTTGATTATTATGTGTTTTATGCATACTTATTATAATTTAATGAATTAAGAATAAAAATAAGCGTCGAAAATAAATATTAGATAAACCCAATATCTATGAAGGAAGTTGTAGTGGTCGTGACAAAGATTCCAGATATATAAAGAATGCCGAAATCCGAGTTATAACGAAGAAGTTATGACCTGTCGAAGTTTCGCGACAGAACCGGTACGCCACTACGTGACGTAAATAGTGAATTTATGATAGAACGATTTTTAGCCTTAGCGATCTAAATAAAAGTCGTAGTATTCGTTAAACCGAGAATTTTCATAAAAAGAACATCCAAATCTGACTTCGTATGAGGAAGTTATGATTTTTCTAAGTTTCAGCTTAACAGTAGACAGCTAAAAACTCGAATTTTAGATCGAGTGATTTTTAGCCAACACAACCTAAATGAGAATCGAAGGTATTGTCAATAGTAGTACAACGGTAAAAAGTCAGACGAAAACGGACATCGGATGAAGAAGTTATGATTTTTTAACGGATTTTCCTGTCTCGGTCTGTTAAAAATAATAATATTAAAAATAAAGTCAAAATTAGCCGACGGAGTCTAAACTAAAGTTGTAGATCATAATTTCACCTACGTGTGCATATAAATAACGTCAAAAACGGAGCTCGTATGCGAAATTTATGGATTTTTTAAGATAGGGGCACAAAAACCGAGGAATCTCGCATGGATAAGATCAGATTTCGGACACGTCACCCGAATCCTCTCAAATTGCCCCGTGTCCGACGCGTGTCTTTGCGGTGGAGGCTTCTGAACCGAGCCACCTGTCCTCGCCTCACATCCGACGCCTAGCACCCTCGCATGCGAGCCACGTGCCCCCCCCCCTCGGTCCGATGTTCACCCTATAAAAGGGAGGTGCGAACCTTCCCGGGTAAGTTTGGAAAATTCTCACTTTTTATACCTTAAGCCATATTTTAAGCCACTTTTAATCCCCTAAAGCCTCGGGATCATACCCAACACCCGAAACACGTTCCGGAGTGCCCGAAGAGCCCGAGAAAATTATCTTTTCGGTTTGAAGCTCAACCCTCGCAAGACCCGGTTTTTCATTAAAGCTCCCGGTTTCATCGGAAACGATCATTTTAAGAAACGAAGTGCTGCCCGATTATCGATAAATAAAGTGAGTGTATAGTCACTTTCATCTTACACATAGATATGAAGTATTTTCTATAATACGTGCTATGTGTAATTATATTGTTTGTTTATTTGAGATGGGTGTTGAATAAATGTTTTATACAAGTTTTAAATTGTACATGTATTTTTATCTACAAATATGTTGGGTAAAACATGGGTAGATGAAATAGTTGATGTGTGTTAAAAAGATGAGAGGCCTCGATGTTGTAGTTGTTGTTGTTATTGTTGTAGTCATCTAGCAGAGTATAGATGACAACCACGGACCTTTCTAGACAGTCCAGTGGAACGCTAGCAGGTTCGCAACCTGTAGGTGTTGGTGAACTATATGTTCATTGGTATACTCCATCCCCCTCATGGTTGCCTTATTTGACATAAATTGATGAGGAATCCCTAAAGCAGTGTTGTCACCCCGATGAAAATCCTTAGACTAGGTCCCTTATGATAGGTGTTTAGGGACGTAAAGTGAGGATAACGGGAATGGATAATCAGAGTTATTGTTGGTTGATGAAATTAATAAATTTATTTTTGGTTGATGAATTTAATAAATTTATTATTAATTGTGGGTTGAAAACCCTATATGCTCACCAGGCTCCCAAGCCTGACCCACTCAGCTTTTTATGTTACAGGTAGTGGACCCAGAGCATAGTTGGATGACAACGAGGGATTTTTGGATTATAGGCCGGTAGTTGTAAATAACTGTTGTAAAGCTTATAATGTACTGTTTATGCTTTTGGTCTATATCAGAACATGGCATCCCGAGGTTTTGATATATAATGAAAATATATATTTCTTTTAGAAATGTTTTGATAAATTTTTATCATGTTTTGTTTTGGGGACAAATTCTGCAACATCTTTTAAAAATATTTCTCTGATTTTATTTTAAAAGCATAAACTAAATCGGTCTTTTCTGGCCGAGAAATTTGGGGATGTCACAACCACCCACCTTCACCACCCATCACAACCACCCGCCACCACCACCCTACTCATCACCCACCAAAACCACCATACACCATCACCAACCTCATCACCAACCACCACCCACCCACCCACCACCACCACTTATCAGCATCACCCGTCTCCACCACCCATCACCACCGCCCGCCACCGCCACCTGCCACCCACTATAATCACCACCCCAGTGGTCACTAACTATACTTTTTTTCATATATTTATATATTTAATTTCATAACAAGTATTAATGACTAAAAAATGGTCACTGATTTGACGTTTAATGATAGTTCTCATTGCATTAAAGACTCATTGACAAAAATAATGGTCATTAAATGCTATTTGTTTATCAAACCCACATTGCGAGGACTTAATATTGGTCACTGAGTTACAACATGAAAAACATTTAGTGGAGAGAAAAAATGGTCACTATATATATGAAAAAATAATGACATTTTAGTTGAAGTTTTACAAAAATATTTGGACCATCAAATAGTTACTTTTAACAAGAAAAAAAATACATAATTCATAGAGACTAACCCTAAAACGTTACTAACATATAGTTACTTTTAACTTTTAAAGGAAAAAAAATACAATCAAACGATGATCATCCTAATGACAAAAAAACATAAACTTTATTGGGATGAAAATGTCAGAAATAGAAATTTTGGATCAAATCAATACATTTATTCAAACAATAAGGGTGAAAATGTGGTTTACCCTAAAATACGAGTGACAAATTTAAGGCACATAGACCATTGTACATATAAAAGGATGCAAAACAATCTCTCCGATCATTTCACTGTCGTTCTCCTCCACCATCTGCAAGCCCTAAACCTTCCCCAATCTCCAATTCATTGTCTCTAGATCCATTTTCTACTACCTAAGGTTTTTATGTCAGCCGAGAGTTTCAAGGATTCGATAAAAGGCAAGTCCGACGACCATCAACCATACTGATAACTCCTCATACCGATTCCATACGCGAAGATCAAAACGCAAACTGCGCCCCTATTAGTACTGCTTCATCATTCTGAGTAGTCGACGATCGATGAATCATTGGGGCTATCGGAGCTAGATTATGTTGGTTACGCTCGTATGTTTTTCATATTTGGATTCATTTTGCTACCAATTTCGTGTCCCCTCAATTGCTACTACTTCTAACTTGTCCTTCATGACTCTTACTATCTCCCAATAACATATTATTTATAATATAATACATATAACTAATTCATAAATGCAACACGATGTTGTTGAAATAAAAGGTGAAGCATTCAAATTCTTCCAGAATAAGTTTAAGGAACAATGGGTATCCCAACCTAAACTCATCAATCCTCATTTACAATCTTTACCAATGATGGAAGCAATAAGAATTGAGTCCCCCTTTTCATTAGAAAAGGTAAAAGTGGCGGTATAGGTGTGCGATAGCAATAGGGAACCTGAACCCGATGGGTTCACTTTTATGTTTCTTAAAACCTATTAGAGTACAATATGTGGTGATGTGATCAATTATGTTCATACTTTGAGGAATTTGGTACCCTATCTAGGGTATGCAATTCCTCATTTATAACAACCATGCCAAAAATCAAGAATCCCTCATCTCTTACCAATTACAGACCCATCAGCCCAATCGTCTGTTTTGTATAAAGTGATCACCGAGTTGCTCTCAACAATAAAATCAACTATTGTTGATGTATAATCAATATACTTGGATGAGCATAACATCCTAAACAGTCCTTTGATTGTTAACGATATATGCTCATGGGCTAAGCGGATCAAAACGAAAGTGTTGTTTAAAGTAGATTTTGACAAGGCACTCAACTCAATTAACTGGGAATACCTTGATTCAATACTCACATAAATGGGCTTTGGGAATAAATGGAGTTCTTGGGTTCGTAGTTGTCTCACCTCGTCTCGAGTCTCAGTTATAGTCAATGTATCTACAACCAAAGAATTTAACTTCTCAAAAGGCGTGTGGCAAGGTGATCCCTATCACCATTCCTATTCATAATAGCGATGGATGGTCTCAACGTTGCTCTTAAAACGACATGTGAAAAAGGCATATTCAAGGGTGTAAAATTTCCATGCAATGACCCATTGATTTTCCACTTATTTTACATGATGATGTGTTATTTTTTATTTAATGGCCCCGTTCAAACCTCAAAAACCATGCATGTGTTCTCAGGTGTTTCCATGTCTCCTCTAGGCTAAAAGTAAATTTTCATAAATCTAAGGTTTTCGGGATTGGGGCCTCCAATCTTGAAACATCGAATTGGGAAAATATTCTTGGATGAGAGGCGGGATCGTTTCCATTCACATACCTTGGGGCCCCGGTGAAAAATATGAACCTGGTTAAAAACTGGAAACCAATCAAAAAATTTCATTCCAAGTTATCCGATTAGAAATCCAAAACACTCTCATTTGGTGGGAAACTAACACTAATCAAATCGGCGCTAAGCAACCTACCTACATGTTCCCCCCTCTCTCTCTCTCCCCCAATCTCTCTAGCTCCATTGGGGGTCGTAGAGACACTCGAGGAAATCAGAGGAAATTCTTATGATAGGTCACGAAGAGAGAAATAAGATTCACTAGGTTTCATGGGACAAAGTAATATCATCTTTTAACGTCCGAAAAATAAGACCCAAAATTTTCATTTTTGATTTAATAAAAAACATTAATCCAAACATTTTCATACAACCCCAAAAGATCAAAGTATGTCACTACATCAAAACATATCATAGTAAATCTGAAAATGCGGAAAAAGGTGGTGTGTGCTCTGCAATCATCCTGGGCTCTTCCCTTTCGATCCTGAAGTACCTGAAACATAAACTGAAAAACGTAATCACAAAGCTTAGTGAGTTCCCCAAAATACCACATACCATACATAAATATACACATAATGGTCCTCGCCCAATGAGTGTAACGGGCCCTGCCTACACTCGCATAACGGGCCCCGCCCACTGAGTATAACGGGCCCCACCCAAACTCGCATAACAGGCCCCACCCACTGAGTATAACGGGCCCCGCCCAAACTCGCATAACAGGCCCCACCCACTGAGTATAACGGGGCCCGCGCAAACTCGCATAACAGGCCCCGCCCACTGAGTATAACGAGCCCCATCCAAACTCGTATAACGGGCCCCACCCAACATACATATCATATAAGCATATACACATACAAGAGTCACACATACATCTAGTATCCTAGCATAACTGATCATGGGCCGGCATTGGTGCCTTATACCCGCTTAACATGGTGAGGAAAATCCCCACGCTATTAATTACAAAATAACATCCAATTAATGATTGGATCCCGAATCACACTAAGAGTATAAACTAGGGTAAAAGACCTTTTTACCCTTTCCCTAAATTGGCCCAAGGCCAAGGCCCAATCCAATTTTCCAAAGGCCCAAATGCCAAAATAATCATCCAAAGCCCAATTATGGCCCAATTTTCCAAATTGGACCCAAACCCCTTTCATGGGCCTTCAACTAAAACAGTCCAATAAAATATCAACAGTCGAACAGTAGAATTCTGATGGCCCAACAAGGCCCAAGACAACAAAAGTCCAACATGGCCCAATACCGAGAAGCCCACATCTCCGAAGCCCAATGCTGAGTACGCAGGGCGTACTCAGCTCGTACACCCAGCGTACTCCACCAACTTGGCCAACTTTCTCATTCAGCTCTTAAACGGTTAAGACTTTACTCCAACACTTAGATCTGACTTCCAGGGTGGTTTATCACGTAAAGTTTCCAACTTTACGTGCATGCATGGCTTAATGAGGCTCTTAGAGCTCAAAAGACCTTAACAAATGACTTAACACATGCATGAGACCACAAATACCATAAAGCTTGCATTTTTATTGAAAAAGGGACCTAAAGGACCCTAGATCTACCATTAATCACTTCTGGAGTGAATCAAGATGCTCAACAACCAAACCATGGACTCAAAAAGCACAAAATGGAACCAAACTAGATCTAGCATGATGGATTAGTAAGACGGAAGCTTTTTACCTCACAAGGAAAGCAAATGAAGAACAAATCTCAAATCTTCAAGCTCCAAGCACCACTTCAAATGGTTCACTTCTTCTTCTCCTTCACAAAGCACCAACAATCACACTTTAAGGCTCAAAATTTCAAGATCTCACTTAGGGTTCGATTTTCTGGACAAGAGGGGATGGAGGATGTCTAAACATGACCCAATGAGGCTATTACAAAGTTTAAATAGGGTGAAACACCCTAAAATTAGGGTTTCATATTGGCTCGCGTATGCCCAACGTACTCCGCGTACGCCCATCGTACGTGGATGAGCTCTACGACCAAATCTCAGCTAGTACACTATGGTACGCCCCACGTACTAACCAAAGGGACCAAAATGCCATGATTTTAATATGAAGGGCCAAACATGAAACTTACAAATCCAAGTGTTAGAATTCTCTCCCACTTGAATCAGACTTCGTCCTCGAAGTCTGCTGCACCGAATAACTCCAGATACTGCTCCCTCATCTCATCTTCCGACTCCCAAGTCCACTCCAAACCCTTGCGGTGTTTCCATTTCACCTTTACCAACTCCACAAACTTGTTCCTAAAGGTTTTCTTCTTCCGATCAAGAATCGCCACCGGTCTCTCAATATAATTCAGGCGGTTATCCACCTGAATATCCTCCAACGACACTACTGCGGAATCATCCACTAAGCACTTCTGCAGCTGAGTGACATGGAACATGCTATGAATCCGATTGAGCTCATTAGGAAGATCCAAGCGATATGCAACCTGGCCCATCCGAGCCAAAACCCTAAAAGGACCAATATAACTGGGGCCCAGCTTGCCCCTCTTCTAGAATCGGATGACACATTTCCAAGGTGACACCTTCAGGAGAACCATATCCCCCACTTGGAACTCTAAATCTGATCGGCGTCTGTTGGCATAACTCTTCTGCCGACTCTGATCTGTCTGGATCCTACTCCAAACCTATTGAATCAACTCAGTGGTCTTGAGTACGACCTCGGTACTCCCCATAACCCGCTATCCGACCTCGCCCCAACAAATCGGGGTCCTGCATTTCCTCCCATAGATCATCTCAAAATAAGGTCGATCAATTCTAGCGTGATAACCGTTGTTATATGAAATTTCTGCTAATGGAAGATACGTATCCCAACTCCCACCAAAGTCCAAAACACACGCCCGGAGCATATCCTCCAATGCCTGAATCGTCTACTTGCTCTGACCATCGGTCTATGGATGGAATGTTGTGCTGAAATGGAGACGAGTACCCAACTCATCATGGACCTTCTTCCAAAACCTGGAAGTAAACCAGACATCTCTGTCAGACACCACCGAAACCGGAACCCCATGACGTGCCACCACCTCCCTGGTATAAATCTCAACCAATTTCTCTGTAGAAATACTCTCCTGAATCAGAATGAAATGCGCGCTCTTGGTCAACCAATCCACGATGAACCAAACCGAATTCACGCCACGCGTAGTTCGGGGTATCTTCGTGATGAAATCCATGGTAATATCCTCCCACTTCCATACGGGGATCTCCAACGGCTGCATCATGTTGTGCAGTCGCTGATGCTCGTCCTTGACTTTCCTGCAAGTCAAGCACCACTCCACATACCAAGCCATATCCCGCTTCATGTAGGGCCACCAATAATAAGGATGAAGATCCGTGTACATCTTCGTCGCCTCGGGATGAATGGAGAACCTAGACTTGTGCACCTCATCCATCAGAACCTGACGCACACCGCCCCAATACGGAACCCAAACCCACCGATGCAGAGTAAAAAACCAACGACTATCATAATCGAAGGAAGCCACCTGACCCACAATACGCTCACTCTTCCGGTGCTCTTCTTTCATAGCCTCGACCTGAGCCTCACGAATCTGCTCCAAAAGCAAAGTAATCACGGTCATCCTCAAAGAAATGTCTTTGATCGGAGATGTGACCGCCTTGCGACTGAGAGCATCGGCCACCACATTGGGCTTCCCTGGGTGATAAAGGATCTCACAATCATAATCCTTCACCACATCCAACCACCGGCGCTGCCTCATATTCCGATTCGGGTGATCCATCAGATACCTTAGGCTCTTGTGATCCATGTAAATGGTGTAACATACCCCATAGAGGTAATGCCGCCAAATCTTGAGGGCAAAAACCACAGCCCCCAGCTCCAATTCATGCGTCGGATAATTCGTATCATGAGGCTTCAGCTACCTCGAAGTGTAAGCGATCATGCGACCCCTCTACATCAATACTGCTCCCAAAATCATGATCGACGCATCACAATAAACCACAAAATCCTCAACACCCTCCGACAGGGTCAGAATCGGTGCCTCGCATAACCGCTATCTCAAGGTCTCAAAATTTTCCTGCTACTCACACCCCCAACAAAATGTAACCATCTTCTTTGTTAACCGAGTCAATGGAACAACTATCTTGGAGAAAACCTGGATAAACCTCCGATAATACCCTGCTAGACCAAGGAAACTCTGAATCTCAAATGGAGACCTCGGAACCTCCCACTGTATCACAACCTCGACCGTGGCCGGATCGACCAGATACCATTCTGGTTGACAAGATGCCCCAGAAACTGCACCTCGCGCAACCAGAACCCACACTTGGAGAACTTTGCGAAAAGTCTCTCCCTCCTCAAAGTCTCCGTCACTTCCCTCAAGTTTTCCTCGTGTTGCTCCTGGGTCTTGGAATAGACCAAGATATCATCGATAAATACAATCACAGACCGATCCAGCATCGACCTGCACATGCGGTTTATGAGGTCCATGAACGCGGATGGAGAATTGGTGAGCCCAAAAGGCATCACCACGAACTCGTAATGACCATAACGAGTCCGTAAATTTGTCTTATGCACATCTTCCTCTCTAACGCTCATCTGATGATAACCCGATCGTAAATCAATCTTGGAAAACCAAGATGCACCCTGAAGCTGGTCAAAAAGATCATCAATCCTCGGGAGTGGATAATGGTTCTTCACCATTACCTTATTCGGCTCCCGATAGTCAATGCACATACGATGAGACCCATCCTTCTTTTTCACAAACAATATCGGTGCTCCCCATGGCGAGCTGCTCGGTCGAATAAATCCCTTGTCTAACATCTCCTGCAGTTGTGTAGACAACTAATGCATCTCGGAGGATCCAACCGATACGGTGCTTTGGCTATTAGAGTTGCACCTAGAACCAGATCAATCCTGAACTCAACCTGCCTCTCCAGAGGCACCCCAGGCAAATCCTCTCGAAACACACCGGGATAATAATGTACAATCGACACATCATCCATGGTCACCTTACCCTTATCCTGGGTATCCATAACAAAGGAGGCAAATCCTGAACAACCTTGCTGAATATAGCGTCCGACCTCACTTGAAGTAGCCAGAACCATCCACCCTGCACGCCCCATCGTACATCCTGTCGTGCTTGCCACAGCGGCCCCGACCCTGCTGGCCCATTCCCTCTCGCATCAACAACCTTGGGCCTCTTTCCCTAACCCCCGATACCTGAGCCTCATCCGACTTCCTCTTCCTCTCCATCTCGAGATCAATCTCCCTCTCCCTAGCCCTCATTATCATATCCTCCAGTGTATTGCAACTGGATCGGCTCACAAACAAAATAATATCGCTCCTCAACATCTCGTGATACCTCGTCATCTTCATTTCCTCGTCCACCACATACTGCAGAATGAAAATTGCCCTCTCTCGAAACATCACAGTGATCTCATCCACCATATCAGTAGCCTGATGGAGATCCTAAAACTCTTGTGCCAACTGCTGCACCTCAATCACCGGTGCAAACTCAACCCTGAACCTGGTCACAAAATCATCCCATGTCATCGTATCAACAGTCTGGTCACCAACTGCGCGTCCCACCTCCTCCCACCAATCTCGTGCCCTGTCCTTCAGAAGACAGGAAGCAAGTCTGACATTTTCCCCCTCGGGGCAACTACTGGTGCGGAAGACGTAATCAACATCCGCTAACCACCTCCTGCTTTGTAACACCCTAATTTTCAAATATAGATTTCATGAAAAATAATTGTTCCAACATCTCCAAAGATCGGTTCTGAACTTACATATAGACTAAACTACAGTGGAAGCAAAATAAAATAAAATAAAGTCTTCAATTGAACAACTTCGGGTGTCACGTCTTTGCGGAATTCCTTTGCCATCTTCTGGATCAATCCTTCTCCTTGGACTTTTCTCTGCCACTTGCTAAATAGTTTCCTGGGTTGCGCACATTTAAAGTTTCTAAATGGGTAAGCCTAGGGCCTAGTGAGTTCATGTTGCACATACGTGTCCATCACTTAAAAAAACAAAAGGTTTTATCATATAGTTTCAATAAATCATACAACAAACATATCACCTGATGACATAATTTAGGGGAACGATTAATTATCCAGAGAGAGAAACAAAATGTTCATTTCCCTTCTCCTTGAGACAACTTATCATCCATTGTACTCAAGTATCTTAAATATCCAAGGAAATGAGTATGATTCTCAATTCCCATCCCCGCCGATCACACACATCCGTCATGCTCACGGCGATTAAATACCCACCCGTTCCAGCTAAACATGTCATCCCAAATCACACACAATAGATAACAAATCCAAAATAACATTTGTATGCAACCATACTTATCATAAAACATACTGTCAATAAATAAATAAAAAAACCACATAATAAACGCATGATAAACATTTATGTGCGAGCAACCACAGAACACGAAAAACTTACCTTGCAATCGATAAGTCTTATCCGAAGCTTTGTTGCTAACTTGCGCCCTATATTCCACCAACAAATTTTCTAAGGTTGTAATCCTAGAAAACATCCTATGAGTTATTTTGGTTCAACTATCTACGTGTCTCGTTCGTCTAGTTAATAGTCATTTAACTACGTTAATTAACGTTCGAAATAAATTTTGTAAAATATTTTTTTTCCCTTTACAACCTTAAATTTCCAAAATAAGGTTTTTGCCCTTGAAATTAATACTCGTGTCAAAACAATGAAACCTTTAAAATACTGACACTTATGGTTGTTAAAAAAATAAAACTAATATTAATATTAATGAAGATTAGCAATTTGTTAAGACTGTAGGGACCATTTTTGTAAAATAAGTTCTCAATTCCAAACATTGAACTATTATTTAAAATAATATCAACGAGTTATCAAAACTATAGGGACTATTTTTGAAAATTTTAATTTTGATATGAAACGTGATCCAAAACCCCACTTTCATAAATGAAATTTAAAGAATCCAGGTGGCAACCTTTATTTAATTTTTTTTTTGTTATTCAAATAACCATAAAACAAAATGACCCAAATATATATTCTTTCTTTACCCGAATTTTTTTTGTTTGTTCTGCCATTATCATATATGTTGAAGCTTCAAAAGTTATGCCAAATTAATATATAAAATTACCATTAAATATCTCCAATTCTTACTAGCATATCTCCACAAATAATTTCCAGCAATAAACTCACATTAAGATGTATTCAAACATTTTATACCCAAAATTTTATTCATTCGATTTTCACAAAATTCGTTCATTTCTTGGCCAGATGGTAACGTAGGATAGAACCAAAATACGTATAGCATGTATACAAACATAATTAACCAACTTAACTGAGCTTAAATCGGAGAATCATACCTTAATTCCAAGCAAAAGACCGAAAATCCTCAAGAACTTCTAGCCCCGATTTCTCCCTCGTTTCTCAACCTTTCTTCGCAATTCCAGTGGGGTTTCTACGAGAAATTTCGAGCTCTATATAATGCATAAGTTTGTAACCTCTCTAGATCACTCAACAGTCCGAATTTAAGCCTCAAATCAAAGTGACGGTTTCTAAGGTTTAATCCTCATTATTTTCCCTAATTAAACCTAATTACACCTAGTTAATTCCTTAATCATTATTATAATAATACATTTAGACCATATATTTATATATTTATTTCAATTTGAGTTATCACAAACTTCCCCCCTTCGAAAAATTTCGTCCTCGGAATTTGAACTAAACAACCAAATAAGGATATTTGGTTTTCTTATCTCATATGTTTCCCCATGTTGCATCTTACCCTTTTATGTTACTTTCACTGAGCTTTCATGAGTGTTATCTCCACATTTCTCAACTTCTTGACCAGATAATCCATTTCGCGTTGTAAACTCTTCCAAAATGATGATATGAAACTAAGGTCCTGATCATAAATAGACAAGCGAACAATCTCATTAATAACTTTTCCCACAAGTATGTTTCACCCAATGACACAATTTAAGGGAACATTTTAGATATCCAGAGAAAGAACCAATGGTCTACTTCCCATTCCACTTGACACAACACATCCATTATGCTCAAGCATTTAAATATCCAAGGAAATGAGTAACGTCTCAATTCCTATCTCCCGCCGGTCACACCACACAAGTTATGTTCCCGGCTATCATACACCCATGTCCTCATTAAATGTGTCATCCTATATTAGGCAAAAAAAATTCTAAAATCTTTCAACTTCTCCTCTACCAAGGATTCTTTCCGACTCTTCTTCAGTCCACCCAATAAACCGAAAGCTACATCAATCCTCATCAACTTACTTGGTTCCTTCCTTACATACGACTTAGTGTATAAGTGACAATGTTAATGTAGCACCTGGTTCCTGGTATGTATTTTATTTAAGTAGTTTTGCATTTTTGGCCTGGGACTCGGCTAGTTGAAGGCCCAACTCGCCGAGTAGAAGCGGGATGAGACGCGGGATTTAAGTGATGGACTCGTCGAGTCGGGTCCCGGACTCGACGAGTAGGCTCTGATTGGACAAAACCCTAATCTGAGGGTTTGCACCCTATTTAAACAACCTTATACAGCCTCCATCGCCCCTTTATGCTCCCAGAAACCCTCCATAGCAAACCCTAAGTGTTTTGGTGCAAGATCTAAGGCTTTTGAGTGATTTTTGTGGGTTTTGACCTGAAGGAAGGAGGAAGAGCATAGAAGAATCAAGAGGAGACTAAAGGATTCGAGTTTGGATCATCATTTGCAGTCTTTGAAAGGTATAAAGTATGTACCTTGCTTGCTTGTTTGTTAGATCCCTTTTTGGGGAAGATTTAGGGCTTTTTAAGCCATATGAGGTAGCCAACCATGATTGCAAACATGGTTGGGGGTCAAGACTTCGGATCTAAGTCTTGGGAGGGGTCACAAGGTAGATTTGGGTTGCTTTTGCACTCAAGGAAGGCCCCATGCAACATAAGAGCCATTTTAGAGCCTTTTAGGCTCAAAAGTCCCATGCATGCACGTAAATTTCGAAACTTTACGTGCTAGATCGAGCTTAGGGGCTTGGATCTATCTTTTGGTCAAAGGTTGTACATCAGAAACCGAGGATTTAGGGTGTGGACGTTATCGACTCGGCGAGTCCGTTCTTGGGACTCGACGAGTCCAAGGCATAAAGTCCCATGTCTGTTGAGGGTCAAAAGAACTCAGTTGGGTGTTAGAAAGGTTGTAGAAGGTCCGAAGGAGTGACCCAATGTATTGGACTTAGCCTTAGACCTGGAGTTCATGGGACTCGACGAGTGCTACAACAGACTCGGCGAATCCAAGGCAATCTCCTTATGGTTGAAGATGAACTCGACGAGTTGTTCATACAACTCGGCGAGTCAAGGTCAGAACTTGTTCATCAGATGAAGGTGAACTCGATGAGTTGTTCATACAACTCGGCGAGTCGGATGAAGGTTCATTCGATGTTCATATCGAAGAGGAACTCGTCGAGTCGTCGCTAAACTCGACGAGTAGAGTCGTGGATGAGGACAGTAGTAGATTCCGGTTGTTAGGACCGGAGGGTAGGTCAGACACCTGAGATATGTCTGACAGTATGTGAGGGTATGATTATATGCTGGCATGATATGTTATATGTGATAGTGGTAGTAGGGAAGGAATAGTCCTCAAGTTCGGTTGTCAGGACCGAAGGGTAGGTCGGACACCCCAGAAACGTCTGACAGTATATTTACGTTATGATATATGTGATAGTAGCAGTAGGGGGTGGAATAGTTCCCGAGGTTCGGTTGATAGTACCGAAGGGTAGGTCAGCACCCCAGAATGGCTTGACATGGGTAGGTCAGCACCCCAGAATGGCTTGACACGGGTAGGTCGGCACCCCAGAATGGCCGTACTGGGTAGGTCGGGCACCCCAGAATTGCCCGGCAGTATGAATGCGATATGTTTGTATGGTATGTGGTATGATGGGGGAACTCACTAAGCTTTGTGCTTACAGTTTTAGTTTTGGTTTCAGGTACCTCTTTGTCTAAGGGGAAGGAGCCGGCAGTGTAGCAGCGCATCACACACACACATGATTTCCGCATGGAGTTTTCTGGGATTGTACTCTGATATGTTATTATTTTATGACTTGGGTTTTCAGACATGATGCATTGTTTTATGAGATGATGTGTTTTCACAGTATTTTCTTATGAATGTTTTTATGAGTCAGTTAATTAAAAAGAAATTTTTGGACTTGAAAATTGGGATGTTACAGTTAACCTTCCATAATCAGTAAAGATCTTACACCTTCTTTGACTTCTGGTAATCCATGCACATCTACTGATGGGTTTTGAGCATTCTAACACTCCTAAGTGTACATGCAACCCTAGAAAAACCTTGGATCTATGTTTGTCTAAAATACATGCAAAATACTTTTTCCAAGGTTCATAATCCTATCTAGCATACATGGGGAACATTAAACATAAAAGATGGCTAGAATTACATACATTGGTGTTGTTTTGATTCCTCGAAAACCATGAGAGCCTGGCACCCCAAGTGTGATGCCTCAAATGTTTCACACAACACCAAATGCTCTTGGAATAAACTTTGAGAGAATGTCTAACACTTGAAATCGGCCTTGCCCTCTTGTCTCACTAGTGTAGCCGATTTTGGTAGATAACATGTTCTTTATATAGTGTGTTACATTTAGGGTTACACCATGTAAACCCTAATGTAACATGGCTCTTCATTTCCATGACCCATGGGTTTGTAACTCCCATGGAGCATCCTATGGACCTTAGCCCAACTTGATAACCCATGGAGCCTTTAGCCCACTATACAAGTTATGGATGATTTACATAATCAACCCATATATTTAATTAGTCTTCTTTTGATCACTTAATTAATTCCAAATTAATCTTTGATCAATACTAACTAAATAATATTATTAATATATTAGAACTTATAATATATTAATAAACCACAAGTGTTATTTCTCTCATTTTAGTCTATCCAATTGCATGATGCCTTGCAACCCAAATGGACCATGCCGGGTCGGGTCAAGTACATACCAGAAATAGTTATGGACTTAGACACTTTATCCAACAGTCTCCCACTTGGATAAGTCTAATAACTATAACTGCAAGTATGACTTCAGGAACTGATCAGCAATCGTAGCTCTTTTCAAGGTCTCTCGGAACTTAGAAGATGATGATACGCCATTTAAGATAAGTGATCATATAATCCTCTGTTCTAGATATCAGCCGGACAAATACATGGATCATCGTCTTGCTTATTGTCCAGCAGTTTGTTTCTCGATTTCCGATTTGTTTGACATAGAACTTAATTGAACACATCAACTTAGTTCTGACCGGGCCCGGTACATAGGTCAAAACAAAATCATCAAGGGGCCCAGATATCGCTTCTAATCCAAGAAGGAACAGATAAACTTCAACTCATATGCTTGTTGTACTACTTGTTAAATCACACATAAACGCACATTTTATAACATCGAGTTACCAATGCGTTTTCGCACGATCAATGTATAACAAAATCATAGATAACAAGACATATCTCTAGGTTTAAAGACTTATATGATATTACCGTCTCGCGATCACTCGAGATAAATTCCATGAAGTGATACTAGCGAGCGTGGGTTGAATCCAATACTCAGAACTTATGAGCACTCATGAGTGTTGAGGCCATGTCCAACATCTTAGACCTCTACAACCAACTCATGACAGTCTTAATTCATATCTACTTCCAACATATGTCTGACTGTGGATAATTTGCATAATATGTAAAACACAACATAAATATTCTGGAAGGCAAAACATGAAAAGAAATAATAGTAAACGATTGACAAAAGATAGCAACACTTTACTCATAAATAAACACAACTTTTATTCATCATCAAATGTCAATTACACTTTACAAATTTCAAAATTATCTAACTACTAAAACTAATATCATCCTTCAGCCCTATGCTCCTTGCATGCTGGAGATGCTTAACCCTACCCAGTCCCTTCGTGAGGGGATCTGCCGGGTTCTCATCCGATGATACCCTCTTTGCCGCGAGGAGTCCTTCCTCAATTCGATGTCTGATGAAATGGTATTTTCTGTCAATGTGTCTGGATCTTCCGTGATCCCTTGGTTCCTTTGCTAAGGCAACTGCACTTTCACTATCACAGAAAATCTCTATGGGCTCCTTTATAGCTCGTACAACTCCAAGGTCACAAATGAAGTTCTTTAGCCATATCGCCTCCTTTGCTGCCTCGCTTGCCGCTATATACTCTGATTCGCAAGTTGAATCAGCCACTGTCTCCTGCTTGGAACTTTTCCAAGAAATTGCTCCTCCGTTTAAGGTAAAGACCCAGCCCGACTGAGAGCAGAAATTATCCCTATCAGTCTGGAAGCTAGCATTACTATACCCTACAACTCTCAAGTCATCACACCCACCAAGGGTAAGGACCCAGTCCTTAGTCCTCCGCGGGTACTTGAGAATGTTCTTTACCGCAGTCCAGTGAGCCTTACCAGGGTTCCCCTGATACCTGCTAACCATGCTCAAAGCAAAGACTACATCAGGACGAGTACACGTCATAGCATACATGATCGAGCCTACAGCTGAAGCATAAGGTACTCAACTCATTTCTGCTATCTCCACCTCGGTACTCGGGCTCTGAGTCTTACTCAATCTAGCGTTACTCTGGATGGGTAACTCTCCTTTCTTGGAATCTTGCATGCTGAACCTCTTCAGCACCTTATCCAAGTATGTACTCTAACTAAGTCCAATTAGTCTTTTACTCCGGTCTCTCAGAATCCTTATCCCTAGGATATAGGCAGCTTCTCCAAGGTCCTTCATAGCGAAACACTTCCCAAGCCAGGACTTCACTTCCTGCAGGGTTGGGATGCCATTTCCTATGAGTAGTATGTCATCCACATACAGTACCAAAAAGCTGACTATACTCCCACTAGCCTTGACATATACACAAGATTCATCTTCACTCCTCGAAAAGCCAAACTCTTTGACTTTCTCATCGAAGCAAAGATTCCATCTGCGAGGTGCTTGTTTCAATCCATAGATGGATTTCTCAAGCTTACACACTTTATTAGGGTACTCTGTGCTGACAAAACCCTCTGGCTGATTCATGAAAACATCCTCATCCAACTTTCCATTAAGGAAAACGATTGACATCCATTTGCCATATTTCATAGTCATGAAATGCAGCTATGGCTAACAATACCCTAATAGACTAAATCTTGGCTACTGGTGAAAAGGTCTCATCATAATCAACTCCCGGAGTTTGAGAAAAGCCCTTTGCAACCAGTCGCGTCTTATACGTGTGTACATTACCATCCATGTCGGTCTTCTTCTTGAAGATCCATTTACACCCGACTGTCTTACGACCTGGTACATTGTCAACCAAGTCCCAAAACTGATTGTCATACATGGGCTGTATCTCGTTGTCCATCGCCTCTTTCCATTTAGCAGACTCGGGGCCTGTCATGGCTTCCGCATAGCTGTTAGGTTCATCCAGACTTACCAGTGTCTCATTACTGATAAGTGTCTCACCTTCCGTAGTAATATGGAAACCATAGTAATGCTCAGGTGCATTCCTAACTCTCGTGGAACGCCTCAGAGGTACAGACTCGTCAATTGGATCAACAGGAGTTTCCTCCTCAAGTTGACTACTAGGGTTTGAGGTTCCTTCACCACTTGACTCTTGAATTTCTTCAAGGTCAATCTGCCTCCCACTGTTTCTTTGGCTTATGAACTCTCTCTCTCTCTCGAAAGACACCCCTCCTTGCTACAAAGACCACATTCTCACTAGGTCTGTAGAAGAGGTGACCAAATGATTTATGTGGGTAGCCGATGAAAATACACCTCTCGCTTCAAGGTTCGAGCTTATCGTGAGTCTCGCGCCTCACGAAAGCCTCGCAACCCCAAATCTTGATGTGAGCTAGATTAAGAACTTTTCCAGTCCACATCTCGTGAGGTGTTTTGGCAACCTTCTTTGTAGGGACCAGATTAAGGATATGGGCGGCAGTCTCTAAGGCATACCCCCAGAATGAGATTGGTAGCGAACCTCGACTCATCATGGAATGAACCATGTCTAACAAGGTTCGATTACCCCTCTCAGCTACACCATTCAACTGTGGTTTCCTGGGAGGTGTCAATTGTGAGACAACCCCACATTCCTTAAGATAGTCGAGGAACTCTGTACTAAGATACTCACCACCATGATCAGATCGAAGCATCTTAATGTTCCTTCCTAATTGATTCTCTACTTCCTGTTTAAACTCTTTAAACCTATCGAAAGTCTCTGACTTATGCTTGATTAAGTAGACATATCCATATCTACTATAATCATCTGTAAAAGTCACATAATAACGATTAGCATCCCTTGTGGCAGTTTTGAAGGGTCCACACACATCTGTGTGTACTAGATCCAACAAACCCTCACCCCTAGCACAAGAACCTGTGAAGGGTGACTTGTCATTTTTCCAAGTAAGCATGATTCACAACTATCATCTGACTTTAGGTCAAATGACTCCAAGACTCCATCCTTTTGGAGTTGGCCTATGCGTTTCTTGCTTACATGTCCAAGACGACAATGCCATAATGATGCTTTATCCAAGTTATTATCATTAGAAGAATCAATACACAACACATTAATTCCTAAATTATCTACAACAGACACAGCTTCATACACACCATCACAAGGTAATGCTTTAAAATAAAACACATTATTAACGAAAGCATTTATTCCACCAACTTCATTATCAAAAGAAAAGGTAAACCCTTGTTTGTACAAAGCATGAAAGGAAATAACATTTCTTGCCATTTCAGGCGAATAACAACATTTATTCAAATCTAAAGTAAACCCACTACTTAGCAACAAAGTATAAACTCCAATCTTGGTGACAGGTGAAACTTTCCTATTCCCCATGATCAAGTTTATCTTTCCATGCTCCACATTCTCACTTCTTCTTAGTCCCTGCAAATCAGAACAAATATGAATACCACAGCCGGTATCAAGGACCCCAAGAGTTAGAATAAGGTGAGTTATTAGATAATACAGTGTAAATACCTGCATGGTTGGGTTTCACTTTCCCATCCTTCAAATCTTGCTGGTACTTTGGGCAGTTCCGCTTCCAGTGCGCCTTTTCATGGCAATAGAAGCATTCAGCCTCTTTTGGGTTAGCAGAAGGAGTGACGAAACCTTTCTTGGTTCCGCTTGAAGAGGAGCCATCAAGGGTCTTACCCTTGCTACCCTTCGAAGGGTTCTTCCTCTTTTTCCCTCTACCTTTCCCGATTGCCAGGACAGGTGCGAAGTTTGGAGTAGGAGTAGGAGTGGTAACAACCGACTTACCTTTAAGACCTGATTATGCGGTCTTTAGGAGTCCTTGAAGTTTGTTGAGGGTGACTTCTTCCTTGTTCATGTGGTATGTCATGCGGAATTGATCATAACACGATGGTAAGGAGTGCAAAATGATATCTATTGCTAACTCCTCGGGGAAGTTCACATTCAGCTTCATCAAATGGTCCACATACCTTTGCATTTTCTGCATGTGGCCTGTGATGGGTTCACCATCTTTCATTCGGGTTGTTATCATGGAGGAGATGACTTCATATCGCTCTTGACGAGCACTCTGATGGTAGCGGTCCATCAAATCATGGTGCATTTTAAAAGGATAGTAGTCCTCATAGGACTTTTGGAGCTCGGCTGTCATAGTGGCCATCATGATGCATGCCACTTTGGTAGCATCTCTTTCATGTGCCTCATATTCAGCAAACTCCTCAGGAGTAGCAGTTGGCTCGGGTACCTTAAGCTCCTTATCGAGAACATATTCTTTGTTCTCGTAATGAGTGACCATCCTGATGTTCCTGATCCAATCTGTAAAGTTGGATCCATCAAAGATGACTCTCCCACAAAGGTTCATGAGAGAAAAGGAGCTGGTTGGGGTTGAGCCAGTAGCAGCACTGTTGGAAGACATTTGAAAAGAAGAAAAGACAAGTTTAGTTTAGATATAAAGATAGTCCTTAATAAAACACCCAAATGTAATATTAAGGCTAGCATCCAATCACAATATATTATAACTTAGAAGAGGGATGTCGTAATCCAAGCTATAACATATTTGAAAGGTAGGTGAATGACGATTCACCAATTTCCACCATGAAAAACGCAATATATAAATTATTAGGTTTTATTTGGTTTTTAGAAACTCCTAGATTCTTTTGAGATTCATTGAACTTTTCAATGGCATGTTTCAATCTCGAGTGTGCCCTTCATGTTTTGTGACTGGGATACCGAGGATCACAAAACAAGGTGTGAAGTAACCATGCAAATTACTTGGTACCCTTAACGTTTTTCACTTAATCGATGTGTCGGTTAACCACACGCGCTCCACCGACCTATGAAAAACCTTAAGTCACCCTTTGCCTACCTTGTTAAGTCCAAGTTAGTGTGTCGGTTAACCACACACGCTCCACTAACGACTTAATCAAAGTGCAAAGTGTAATTTCATGGGTTAGCACCTTATTCACATTTTCCTAAAGTAACTAAGATTGGGAATTTATAAAACATTTAGTTACTTTATAATAATCATTATACTTTTAATGAGAATTTTAAGTCATTGTCCTACCCGTTCAGCTAACAACCCTCCACCAGTCAAGGAAGCGGTGGGTGAGAGTGGACACCCATTAAGCTGCCATTTTATAGGCAACAACCTTATACCCCCCTTATAGACCAGCTTCGTGAATGAGGCCTACTAACGATAAAACGACTTTGATCTTATACATATATATATATATATATATATATTATTAGCTTATAATATTATAAAGTATAAGGGTAGAATTTTAACTTTTAAAATTCTAGGGGTTGGAACTAAAGTTTATTAGATGACTTTACATGTTCCAAAACTTGAGGGCAAGTTTTGTAACTTTACAAAACCTTTCAATTCATAACTTATGAGATATTAAAATGAAGACTCTTCAATTTTGTAACTTATGTGTTCTTTTAATGGAATTAATACAAAGTGACTTTTGGTTATCCATAACTTGAGGACAAGTTATGGACTCCATTAAAACACATAAAGATCATGAATTAAGCAATAAACAAGTAATTCCTATGATCTATCAAGAACTCATAAGAACATGAATCAACATATCAAAATTTCAAGAACATATGAACACATATAATCATGTAGTTTTGATATTAGCCATTGAAAATGGATTATACCAACCATTACACCATGTAAAACAAGTTTTAAAACACCAAAACAGTTTAGGGTAATGTTTCTAGTCCATTTCCAGCAGCAAAACTAGAAAAACTGCATTCAGGGGCTCCTACTCGTCGAGTGCAAGAACCTACTCGACGAGTAGGATGAGTTTGGTCATGGACTCGTCGAGTCCCCCCATGGACTCGGCGAGTTCATGCTGCAGAATGAATAAAAACGAGTTTTTTTCACAATTTTGCATCAAGTATCAAACAAACAAGCCTAGGCTCTGATACCACTGATGGGTTTTGAGCATTCTAACACTCCTAAGTGTACATGCAGCCCTAGAAAAACCTTGGATCTATGTTTGTCTAAAATACATGCAAAATACTTTTTCCAAGGTTCATAATCCTATCTAGCATACATGGGGAACATTAAACATAAAAGATGGCTAGAATTACATACCTTGTTGTTGTTTTGATTCCTTGAAAACCTTGAGAGCCTAGCACCCCAAGTGTGATGCCTCAAATGTTTCACACAACACCAAATGCTCTTGGAATAAACTTTGATAGAATGTCTAACACTTGAAATCGGCCTTGCCCTCTTGTCTCACTAGTGTAGCCGATTTTGGTAGATAACATGTTCTTTATATAGTGTGTTACATTTAGGGTTACACCATGTAAACCCTAATGTAACATGGCTCTTCATTTCCATGACCCATGGGTTTGTAACTCCTATGGAGCATCCATGGAGCATCCTATGGACCTAAGCCCAACTTGATAACCCATGAAGCCTTTAGCCCACTATACAAGTTATGGATGATTTACATAATCAACCAATATATTTAATTAGTCTTCTTTTGATCACTTAATTAATTCCAAATTAATCTTTGATCAATACTAACTAAATAATATTATTAATATATTAGAACTTATAATATATTAATAAACCACAAGTGTTATTTCTCTCATTTTAGTCTATCCAATTGCATGATGCCATGCAACCCAAATGGACCATGCCGGGTCGGGTCAAGTACATACCAGAAATAGTTATGGACTTAGACACTTTATCCAACATATACACCGTCTCATCCTTTTCAAGCAGGTTATGCAACTATTAAATAAATCCTTTCATCCGTATTGGTGCTAACTAATAGGACTCTCGAGAACTCCCTTACAAATTATATATGTGTCACATCATGTTCTCCTATTTTATACCCACACATGTATAGCTTTCTGATTATAATCTATGTTAGCTTGATTTCAACAACCAATCCATTCCTACCACAATAATGAAAATCTCATAGTGATATGAATACAAGTTTTAGAGGTGCAAAACAACTATCTATTTCAATCAAACAATAATCAAAATCCTCTCTTATTATTACCCAATGGTCATCGTCATTCTCTATTTCTAGAGAAACTTTTACATTCCAATCTAGGAACTTACAAAAAGTAAAGAAAGAAAAATGCTTGCATCTACATCCAATAATACCCATAATATAGATTTACTAAGAAAGTACATGCCACTATATCGGGGTATCCTGAGCTTCCTGAGCTGTCATATGGAAAACTCTTCCTTTTGTTCTTGTCGTTTCTGCCTTTTCATCTCCCGACTGATTCCCTTTCTCTGCCATCATGCGTTGGTTATTGTTACCCTTATTCTGAGGACAGTTTGACTTGATGTGATCTGGGGACCCGCACCCATAACATACTTTCCCTACTTTACAATCTGAAGCAATATGTCCTATCTTTCCACATTTATAGCAAGTTCTTTGGTTCATATTACACTCCCCTTTATGGAATCGTTTGCATATAGTACATTGTTCTATCCCAGACTGTTGCTCATACAGCAGACTGGAAGGTACCTGGTTTCTGAATTTCTATAAATTCACGAATGGCAGTTTTTAGTCCCCAAATATACCTCTCCACCCTCCTTTCTTCCGTAGACACGTAAAATTCGGCAAACCTTGCTTTCTCCGTGAACTTAGTGGTGTACTCTCTCACAGTCATATTCCCTTGTTCCAACCTCAAGAATTCTTCCTCCAACTGTTTAACCGTTGTTCGAGGGAAAAACGTTTCTTTAAAGATTCTTAGAAACTCATCCCACGACATCTTCTTGGCTGCCTCACGCCCCTAACTTCCTTCACTGTGCCCCACCAATGTATTGCCTCCCCTTTTAACATTGTCGCAACATAAATCACCTTGTCCTCATCCACACATTTGCTAGTATCAAATGTTCCCTCAATCTCCATGATCCATGTTGATGACAAAACAGGATCAATTTCTCCGTTAAATATGGGTGGCTTACAATTCATGAACATCTTGCAACTACAACCCCGCTGTTCATGGTTGTCAATGTGCCTTGAGGGTTGTGCAATGCTTGGGTCAGGATTTGTATTTGGTGTACTATACTCGTAGTCTTCTTCACCTCCACCCAAGTTACCTGGTACTCACACATTATTGCTTCTCGTTCTTGAGCAACTACATCTGGCAAGGTGGCTCGAATCGCCTCGGCAATTTCATCAGCCAACTCTTCTCTAGTAATCATGTTTGCCGCACGACCCCTTCCGCGACCTAGACCTCGACCGCGGTGGGATCTGGAGCTGCCATGGGCCGATTGTGTAGGTATCGATGCTGTAACAGCTCCTCAGCCTTTTCCTCTACCCCTGCCTCCTCCTCTTCCTTGGCCCCGTCCACGACTAGCATTTGCGATCAATAGGGTTTCCGGTACATCTCTTGGTGCCCTGACATAAGCTCCAACAAGGATGCGTTCTTCCTCTCGGGTGACCCTAGCAAATCTTCCAGATCTCCTTGAAGACATGATACCTACAAGAGAGATGTGGTCTAATTTAGTCGTTTGATTACCTCTCGTTCCTTCCGTCTATGCTTAAGTGTTTATGCAAACACTTAATCTGCTTAAACAACGCTCTGATACCAACTTGTAATACCCCAATTTTCAAATATCGATTTCATGAAAAATAATCGTTCCAACATCTCCAAAGATCGGTTCTGAACTTACTTATAGACTAAACTATAGCGAAAGCAAAATAAAATAAAATAAAGTCTTCAATTGAACAACTTCGGGTGTTACGTTTTAGTACACCACTCAAAGGGGAAAGTAACATTAAGGTGATGGTTTATTTATGGCTTAAATGTAGGGCAATAGGGGAATTTTTAACTGGGATGAGTGGAATACCTCTCATTCTCTTCTATGTAATTTGTTTTTCTTTTCTTTAATGTTTCCTTCCCTCATCTCGTTACTTGTTATGTGGGGGTTTATTAATTTATATGTGTCGTTTCCAAAAAAAGACCATATGTGTCTTCAAGATTTAATCAACATAGATGTTGGTTAAATTGATCAAGTTAAATAATTCAAAAAAGATGACACTTTTTAAGGAATAATTAACTACTATATAATATGCATGCTTCCTTAAATTGAATTTATAGACACTAATTTATTCTTAAACTAATCAGTTTAATTAACTTTCAATTGTAGTTTTCATGCATAATTAATGAACTTTTCTAAATACTAAACAATTGAAATCACATATATCTTTACTCCACCACATGCTCTTTGC
The DNA here is from genome assembly GCF_052849685.1 of Lactuca virosa. Lineage (NCBI taxonomy): Eukaryota > Viridiplantae > Streptophyta > Magnoliopsida > Asterales > Asteraceae > Lactuca > Lactuca virosa. Next base: position 31,601,985 of record NC_136428.1, read on the forward strand.
ACGGATGACTAGATGGATGGATCCTTTCCGGTCAACCCCCACCATTTATGACCACCCTATATAACTTCCAAAACATTGCGACGAAGCACCTCACCTCCATTTAGTTTCTTAACATAACAACAACCAAATTTTGGTCAACTTCCCTTTTTCTTGCTCAGTTCGAGAAAAGATTTTCAGTTGGTATGGTGTTGAACATTGCCGAATAAAAAGTGTTAGTGGTCTTCTTCATTATGTAACCACATGGGGTCGTTGATCTAAGAGAAGGATGAGACACACAACTATTTGTTATGGTCTACTATGGAGCCTGTGGAAATCCAGAAACGAAAAACTGTTCTAGCAAGATTTTAGACACCACTCAAAGGGGCAGATAACATTAAGGTGATGGTTTATTTATAGATTAAATATAGGGCAATAGGGTAATTTTTAAATGGGATGAGTGGAATACCTCTCCTTCTCTTCTATGTAATTTGTTTTTCTTTTCTTGAATGTTTCCTTCCCTCATCTCGTTACTTGTTAGGCGGGAGGTTTATTGATATATATGGGTCGTTTCCAAACAAAAAGACCATATGTGTCTTCAAGATTTAATTAACATAGATGTTGGTTAAACTGGTCAAGTTAATTAATTCAAAAAGACGACACTTTGTAGGGAATAATTAACTTCTATATAATATGCATGTGTAACATCCCAAAAATCAAGATAAATTTTTTATTTTTCAAAACCCTCCAAAAACCATAAATATTTACAAAACATAGTTTCTAAAGTGTAAAAATCACAAATCAGAGTATCCCAAGATCAAATCTCATAAAATCTGAAGGATGTGCACGATCAAGCCTTTGCCTTTCCCCGATCATCAGAAGTACCTGAAACATAACACTTAAACTGTAAGACAAAGCTTAGCGAGTTCCCCCAAATTACCACACACAATCAAAACAATATACATAATTCATGTTGGGTCACAGTCTCCCGACTGGATTACCCTAGCCCACAACCTCCCGGTTCGATTGCTACTTTGGCCCACAATCTCCCGATTGGATTGCCACTGGGTTTGTTGGCCGATAACACAAAGTAGTGCAACCTCAACCCAAACCACACTATGTCGACATATACAACATATAAATATATAAAAACAAACATATAAACTACAAAATCCTCCACACCATCCGGAAGGGTCAATAACGGGGCCTCACATAACTTATGTCTCAGTGTATCTGCTGCTCAGGCCCCCCGCGAAAATCCACACCCTTCCTCGTCAGACGAGTGAGGGGTACAACAACCTTGGAAAAATCCTGAATAAATCTTCGACAATACCCTTCTACTCCTAGAAAACTCCTGATCTCCGAAGGAGACTTTGGGACCTCCCACTGCATAACTGCCTCAATCTTGGACCGGTCGTCTAGAATCCTGTTATAGTTAACGAGGTGTACTAAGAACTAAACCTCCCCGTAACTAGAACTCGCACTTTGAGAACTTGGCATATAACCTCTCCCTCCTCAAAACTCCCAACAGCTCTCGAAGGTGCTCCTCATGCTACTCCCTGGTCTTGGTATAGACCACGATATCATCGATGAACATAATAACTGATCGATCGAGTATCAGCCTGCACATTTGATTCATCAAATATATAAATGTCATCGACATATTAGTGAGCCCAAAAGGCATCACCACGAACACGTAATGACCATAACGAGTCCGAAATGATGTCTTTTCCATATCCTCCTCCCTGACTCTCATCTGTTGATACCCTGATCTCAAATCGATATTGGAGAACCAAGATGCACCCTGCAACTGATCAAAGAGATAATCAATCCGTGGAAGCGGTTAATAGTTCTTCACCGTTAGCTTGTTTAACTCCCGATAATCAATACACATACTGTGAGACCCATCATTCTTCTTCACAAACAAGATCGGTGCTCCCCAAGGCAAACTGCTCGGTCCGATAAAATGCTTGCCCAACAGCTCCTGAAGCTGAGATAAAAACTCCTGTGTCTCTGGTGGTGCTAATCGGTATGGCGCCTTAGAAATTGGGACTGCATCGGGGACCAAAATCAATCCTAAACTCAACCAGCCTCTCAGGAGACGCACCGAGTAATTCATACGGGAACATATCTGGGAACTCTCTGACTATGAGCACATCGAAAACAGAAACCTCCTTCCCAACCCAAGTGTCAACCACATACGCGAGGTAACCCATACACCCATGTTGCAAATACTACCGAGCCCTGGCAGCAGAACAAAAGGCTGATCCAACTCTGGTATCCTCTCCATAAATAATCAGTTCTCCCCCACTTGGGGTTCGAACTACAATCCGTTGCCCCTCATAATCTATCATGGGACCGAACCCGCTTAACCAGTCCATCCTTACTATCACACACACATCCCCCGTAGGATAGGGATCAAATCTATCGGGTAAGATACTCCGAAAATCTCTAAGGTACAATCCCGAAAAACACTCGATGCAGAAACTACTTGTTCGTTGGCAATGAAACTTGAAACGGACACTACAACTCTCCAAGAGTCATATCAAAACTCCTAATGAAGGACCAAGACACAAAATACCGACTCGTACCTGAGTCAAAAAGCACAAGAGCAGGTAAGGACTTCACTAAGAAGGTACCTATCATAATCATAAACATAAGCATACCATAAAATAATTTTGCAGAATAATAAATGAGAACAAACCAGTAATAACATTCGGCGCCGACCTCGCCTCCTCAAGCATGGCCTCGAGCCCTTAGGGGCGCCGCCCTACCCTGGCGTTCATCCGTGATCCGAAGGGTAGAAATATTTGGTGCATGCATGGGCCTGGCAGCAAGCAAGGGACATCGGGCCTTCACATGGCCGACCTGCTCACAATGGTAACAAATCCTAGTGCTTGGCGGCGAAGCCTACTGGCGACAATCCTTTGCAAAGTGTCCCTCCCTTCCACAATTACGGCATGAAATCGATGATCAACACATCCCCTCATGAGCTCTCCTACACTTTCCAAAAGTGCGACCCTTCTGTCCCCTAGATCGAGTGTTAACGGGTTTGAACCACTTGGCTGCAGGCTGCAAATGAATGGGAGCCTTCCTTCGCTCCCTCTTCTAGGTCTCAATCTCAATCTCCCGTCTTCGGGCAACATCCTGAAGCTCGGAGAGGGTACTGTAACGCTAGGTAGACACAAACTATTGAATATAAGTCTTGAGCATGCTCAAGTATCGCGTCATCTGAGCAGTGGCGAAGCCAAGGTCAAAGAAAAGGGGTATCCCAAACCGATGGATTCGGTTTCTCGATTTTCCAAACTCGGTTTTGGGTTTAAACCCAAACACATTCGAAAGTTTAACTTGTTGAGAATTGAGAAACTTGTGTTGCTTATATAACAAATGTATAGGAGCTATGTTTCATGTTATGGCCGATGTGGGACAATTTTAGAATTTAAAAAAACAAGTTGAAAAACAGATGAATAAAATAATTTTAGAATTAAAAAAAAACAAGTTGAAAAACTAATAAATAAAATAAATTACACTCATGTAAGGGCCAAGATTCGAAATAGGGACCTCAAAGTTAAAAGTTCAACGCTTTACCAGTTGGACAACTCAATACTTATGTTTAATTTTCACAACATTATAATATAATAGGTATAATCCTTATAAAGTTATATAAAAGGAGCTGCGAAAATAAAACAAAGTAAATATTTGAAAAAAGATTTGAACTTGGAACCTCCAGAAACACCCCTAAAACCTTAACCATCTAAACCAACTATAACTTGTGTTATTATCTCGCTAAACATATTAATATTATGTATATATACACTACATAAAACAAAATTTATCTAAAAAAATTACAGTACTGAAATTTTTTTAGGGGCATCCCGTGATACCCCAGGATCTATTGTGGATTCACCCCTGCATCTGAGCATGCTCCGAAGCAGCAAAATCGGGACAGAATAGAGCCCTCTCGATGAACATCTTGGTGATCTCCATCAGTGTATCAGTTGTCTGTCTCATATCCAGGTACTCATGAGCCAATCTCTCCCTCTCCACCAGGGGAACATACCTCGTGCGAAACATCTCCGAGAACTACTCCAGGTAATAGCAATCCTATGATCAGGAGTATATGAACCGGTCATCAGGTTCCACTAGTCCTTCATGCCCAGTCGAAGGAGGTTCAGGGCGCACCTGACCTTCCGATCCTTAGGAGCAGGTGAAGAAACAACCCTCCACATCCAAAATCCATCTCATAGCTACAATAGGATCCTTGACCCCTTCGAACTCTGGGGGATTCGTGTTGCTAAAGTCTTAGTACTGGAATGAACCTCCTCCTCGGCTTCCCGTAGCAGCGATGACTGTGGTGGCTACAACAGTAGAAGTCTTAGTCAGGGTAGCATAGCGATCATCAAGTAGCTCAATCATCGTGATCTTGATAGATCCAAACAACTCCAGAATAGAACCCTGGATGGCAGTAGCCACCTCAGTGGCAATCAAATCTCGTATCTGATCATCAGTCAACCCCGACCTATCCTGGCCATCCACTCCAGATCCAAAACCAAATCCTCTCGTGAACACCATACTCAAAATGAACCAATATATATATATATATATATATATATATATATATATATATATATATATATATCAGAAATGCCACAATCTATATTGTTATGACCATCACAAAGAGACAAAACCCTCGGGGTTTGTGACTTCCTTGCTACGCGTACATGTCATGTGCTTACAGTAGTACATGCCCATACTACCTTCCACACCTACCCGTATTTGTCTCAATGCATCATCACAAACTACCCGAAAACAAACCCACAACTAGGATACACATACATCCAATACTAACTTTCTCGAGAGTGGCTAATCATTCCTCAACTAGCCTACTACACCCATATTCGCTTATGAAACTTCCACCAACCCTACAGCCGCTCATGCATGCTAATCATACATAATGTTGGATTCCATAGACATTCGAATACTTGATTCTACCCTAAGCCCACAACCAAATAAGGAATGGTAAATAAGGATAAACCAAACATTCTCAGCTTATAGAATCTTAGTTATGTACAACTATGATGAACACACTAAGCAACTACAATAATGATGTCAATTTCATCTAACATACAAGAAGCTCTCCTAGGCTATCAATCATAATACATCAGACAATTGTATCATGCAATCTTGAAGATCCCTAGCCTACCACTAGCATGCAATTCTACCATAAACATCATAAACAAATAATAGTGTGGGTAACTTGGGGTAACCTTTCATGCTCCATCTGATCGTACACATTTCATCCTTCCTTGATTACATTTGAAAACAATTTTGAAATCCATTTTGAAAACTTTTACAGATCCTTATTTTAAGTTTGGATTCACATGAATGCTCACCCAATTCTTTCAAACCAGGGTTCTGATACCAACTTGTAACATCCCAAAAATCAAGATAAAATTTTCATTTTTCAAAACCAACCAAAAACCATAAATGTTTACAAAACATAGTTTCCAAAGTGTCAAAATCATAAATCATAGTATCCCAAGAACAAATCTTATAAAATCTGAAGGATGTGCACTATCAAGCCTTCACATTTCCCCGATCATTAGAAGTAGTTGAAACATAACATTTAAACTGTAAGCCAAAGCTTAGTGAGTTCCCCCAAAGTACCACACACAATCAAAACAATAACATAATGTATGATAGGTCCACAGTCTCTTGACTAGATTACCCTGGCCCACAACCTCCAAGTTCAATTTCCACTTTGACCCACAATCTCCCGATTGGATTGCCACTGACCCCCGATTGGATTGCCACCCTGGCCCACAATCTCCCGATTGGATTGTCACCGGGTTTGTTAGTCGTCAGCACAAAGTAGTGCAGCCTCAACCCAAACTACACTATGTCGACATATACAACAGATAAATATATAATAACAAACATATAAACATGCCTTCGACCCACAAGTACAGTGAGGAAAACTCACCTCACAGTCTGAAAAGATAGCAGAAAAGAACGCTGCTCCAAATGCCAACTGTACAGGTCACCTAAACAACAAATTGTGACCTAAGCTCAAACTACAACTCAAAATACCCAAAATGCCCCTAAGTCAAACTTGGTCAAACCCTAGGTCAAAGGTCACATTTAGAAAGTCAAAAAGTCAAGGAATAATCAAGCTAACTGAGTACGCACTTAATTACGATGTTGGGCTTAGTTGCAAACTAAGAAAACATCGGGGATTCAGCCAAGTATGCGCAACGTACCATTTGGTACGCCTGACGTACTCCTCCTGGACCAACTCTTTATCATTAAGTGCTTAATTCTTAAATACATTTCATCTAAATTCAGATCTAGACCCAAAACATCATTCTAAGTCATAAAGTTTCCACCTTTATGACTTTCCATGGCTAGAAAAGGTCCAAAAACTAAAACCCTAACTTATTAATCCATTAAGACATTATAACTCTTGAATGGAAAGGATAGAAGGACCAAGATCAAATTTTAATGGTTCCTAACACCTAAAAACATTTGAATGGACTGCTCTTCTGGTTAGAGATATTCATACTCATGAACACCAAGCTTATGGGACCAAAAATGAACACAAACTCAAGGTTAACAAGATCTAAGCAAATAACTCATCAAGTTTCAAACTTTATACCTTCAAAGGATGCTTGAGGGTGAAACACTTTTGGATCCAAGATGCCTTGAGTTTCCAATATAATTTCCCTTCCTTCTTCTTTCTTCAAGAACACCAAAAATGCACTCTCGAACTCAAAAAGGCTCACACAAAGGATTACGGGTTCTTAGGGAAGAATTGGGAGATGAAGGTTAATGAGGGAAAATTTCTTGAGAAATTAATGATACTTAAATAGTGCTCAAACCCTAAAAATTAGGGTTTGCACTTTTTACATATACGCCCTGCGTACATAAGAGTACGCCCAAGGTACGTGAGAAACCACAAGTTTTTCATTAAGTGACAGTGGGACCAATTTTGCAACAAATTTCATTCTAAGAGGTATAAATGGAAAAATACCTAGATCAAGGTGTTACAGCATGCTTCCTTAAATAGAATTTATAGACACTAATTTTGTTCTTAAATTAATCAGGTTAATTAACTTGCAATTGTAGTTTTCATGCAAACTAATGAACTTTTCTAAATACTAAACAATTGAAATCACAAATACCTAGATCAAGGTGTTACAGCATGCTCTTCGCCTGGATGGCTAGATGGATAGATCATTTCCAGTCTACCCCTACCGTTTCCGACCATCCTATATAACCTCCAAAACTTTATGACGACCCACCACACCTCCATTCAGTCTCTTAACATAACAACAACACACCTTCAATTCAAATAGTACTCCGATCTGATCGATCTTTCTATTCCCTATCTATCTTCTGTTGGTAAACATAGGAGGCTTACAGAGGTGTTCTTGGAGGTTTTATAAGTAAAATATGGGATAAAAGAACATATGGGCAAAGCCTGCACTTTTATTCACTTTAGAAAGATATCAAGGTCGGATGTACCTAGTACATACACTTTGCCCTTTTAAACTAAAATTAATCTTAGAAATATGGAAGTTGAATCTACATTACTTTTGACTCGGTAACTTACCCAACATGGCAAAAGACTTATTAAAACTCTTAATATTGATAAACAGAGGTTAACTATCCTCCTACTAAGTGTTCCTACTTATCCTCTTAATTACAAGATCATCACAAGTGTCAAAAATCAAAGGATGATATAAGGAAAGAGAATTAGTGCTTTACACATGGCAATCATTGAATGGGTAGGAGGATGAGGTAGGAGGATTAAGTAGAAAGTAGTTTAATTTCCCATTTATAAGATAATAATAAAACACTTGAAATATATTAATTAAGTCAACAAGCTCCGTCCTAATCCAAAATTTCATCTGTTTAACTCCAATCAGCTCCCGTACATCTTTATGCTTCACTTTTCCCATGGATTTTGTAACTATATTTGCCTTTTCTTCCAAGCTGCTTACATGAGTTACTTTTAATTCTCCATTTTCCACATATTCTCTAATAAAATGGAATCTTGTGTCGATATGCTTACTCCTCCCATGAAATATGGGATTTTCATAAGGTCTAAGTCTGACTTGTTTTCAATATACAGGATTATGGGTGCTATTGTTTGTCTGGTTATACCTGTGAGAAGGCGTCTCATCCATATATCTTGACATGTTTTCATGGCAGCTGCCATGAACTCCGCTTCACATGAGGATAAAGCTGCACTATGTTGTTTCTGAGATGCCCATATACGAGGTTCTCATTGATGTAGAATGCCATGGCAGCAATACTTTTCCTATCATTTACATCTATTGCCAAATCATTGTCAGAATAACCAGAAATTTTGATTTCTTTCTCTCCTTTTGATTAGATCAGACCCTAATCCAAAGTTCCCTTCACATACCTGAGAATACCTTTCACAACCTGGAGGTGTTTCACGATTGGTTTTTCCATGGCATTCTAACTTGGGAGGTCATCAATCATTTTCGGAATAATCATTCATTTTTAATTGAAATGAAAAAATAGTGGAAATGGGAGAAGCAATGGGTTATAGTATGGAAGGATGCTTTAAGCGAGTAAAAGAAATTGTTGAATGTCACAGTGTGAGAAATGTTATTTAATGAATTGGATATCTTTAAACATTCAAGGAGGGGATTATTTGGATAAACGGTGGTGGGTTAAAAGTTTGTGTAACTATCAAAAAGTGAACTTTCTTGCAATTCAAGAGACAAAAATAGAAGTTATTGATTATGGGACGACACAGTCGTTTTGGGGAAATAACTCTTTTATGCATGCGTTCTCACCTTTGCATGGAGCTTCAGGTGGAATTCTTGCTATTTCGAATCCATATTGTATTTTTCAGAAGCGGGTGTTCATTTTTTATCACTTTGTTGCTATTGACGCGACTTGGGTGATGTTGGGGTTAGAGGTTCTATTTATTGTTGTTTATGCCCCCTCAAAGGGCTAGTAATAAATGACAATTGTGGGCAAAGATTTTAGATTGTTTCTTTCACAGGAGAATGCATTATTATGGGTGCTTTTAACAAAGTGTGGGATGAGTCAGAAAGATTGGGTTCTCAATTTAATTTAGCGTCTGCGAGAACTTTCAATGACTTTATAGAAAATGATGATTTGGTTGATATTCCGTTAGGAGGGCCACATTTTACTTGGAGTGATAAATGGGGATCGAAATTCAGTAAGCTTGATAGATTTTTGCTTACGTTGGGCCTTTTGCATTATTTTCTCATATTACGGGTTTGGTTTTGGATAAAAAGTTACTAGATTATCGTCCCATTCTTTTGTTAGAGCACCGTGTTAATTATGGTCTGACTTCGTTTCAGATCTTTCATTCTTGGTTTGAAATGGAAGATTTTGATCAGATAGTTTGTAACGCATGGTTGCATTCGATTGATGGGTTGGATGAGAGTAATCCTTGGGTTGTTTTTAAGAAGAAACATTAATTTCTTAAATTTAGTATGAGAGTATGGAACTCTAGTATGGGGGATCAATTGTCTATTAAGAAGAATAATTTACAGGATAAGATCGATTCTTTGAAATATCTCTTTGTCTTAACAATGAAGATTATAAATGTCATATTTTTTATTATATATGATTATTGCCATCACCATCACCCTCACCTTCACGGGTAGTAACAATAATGAAGAAACATTAATGGTGACTACAGAGACACCACCTTCACGGGTAGTAACAATAATGAAGAAACATTATGGTGACTACAGAGACACCATTTCCGAAGAGAGTCAGTCATTTTCTAGTTGAGAAGAGCAATCCTCAAGTTGCATACCACTGCAAGAAAGAAAAACGATATTTGTTACATCTTAGAAGGAAAAAAACTCGAGTTGTTGCAACAACAAGTGTATGGATTTGAGCAAGGATACGCAAAAATTTGGAGAATGCAAGCACACATGTAAGTTTACGAGCTCCTCAGAGGGGAGTGAGTGAATTTGGTTTATGACAAGCGGCATTGTGTGTATGTCATAAAAACTTGTTGTCGTATGATCCACAATGTAACTCCATTCAGTCATCTTTAGTTTTGTTCATATAATAGCTTCACAATTATGCCTAATAATCAAAATGCATTATTTAATTAATCGTATGTAACTCATCATGTGTTTGAGAGGTTCGTCGATGCTCGATCGATGAAACACGAATTAATTGCACATAGGCAGGCATGACCGTGTTCAGCCTAGTTACATATATACACATTCATAATCTAAATTTATTGTTGTATTATAAGCTAATTAACTTCCCCCCACATTAATTTCTCAATGCTGACCAAATTTTGAGTAGAACAAATTATTCGTGAACACTAAATGGCTGAGGTGGCGCCTCTTAACGTCGGTATAACACGGGTAACACCGCCCCCTTTCTCGTTAAGGGATATTAAGCCACAACTCGTTGTAACGAAGATGTGCAATAACGAGAAATGTTATTGGTTTTTGATTTTTTTAACTGCTAAATTGGAATGATTTTATAAAAAAATTAATTAGTGGGCGTTATAACATGGAGACCATTTCCTACCATGAATCCATGATGTTATAACATCATGGGTGATGTTGCACCTCTTTGATATTATAACATGTTGTCCATACCCATTGCTCTAAAAATGATAGGAGTTGTTCAAGTTGTTGTCTAGATCATTAAACCATATGTTTCAAGTAATATTGTAACTTCATGTAATTACCGGGTATATATACATTGTCCGAGTAAGTTAACAAAAGGTTCTGGTCCATTGCTACATGCACTAAGAGGTTCAAGTTCATTCTTGCTGATGATATTGTTCACAAAATCCAGTTCTCATGTTTCATCGATTTAGATTTATGCTCGGACAAAGGTTCGTTTAATTTCATTTGGTAAACGTAATATCCGATCTACATCTTTTTAATAAGCCAAAATCGTGGCATTCAAACTTGTTGATCATCGTGGCATTAACATCTTTAGTCATAAATATGATGTCGGTTATTAGGTTCTCCAATAACAAACACAAAATTAAAGATGTGAACAAAACTAAAGATGATTGAATGGAGTTACATTTATATCAAGATTCTATATGTAGAGTTAGAAATATGATTTTGACCCTAAAACTGTCAAGCATTTGAATTCAACTCTAAAACTGCAGATGTATGAGCCAAGTTCGATAATATGAGTTAAGTCCAAAATGTACTCAACAATCTCCCACTTTGAGGCTAAAAGTTCAAAAGCAATTAGTCCCTAGTCTCAACAAGTTGATCTAATGTTTTCACACATACACAAACAACAATAACAACAAAAAAAAAAAAAAAAAAAAAAAACATATTTACACAATAATATGGTTTTTAAAGGCAAATCTATACTTGAACCGTCAACTTTAAAGAGTGAAGAAGGCACCTTGATCCCTTAACTTTAAAGAGTGAAGACGACACCAGATACCGCCGGGTTAGAAGCTCTTTGGGACACAAGAATATGTGAATATATAAACGAGGACAACATGTACATATCGATCAAAATAACATAATGTTTTTATTAGGCGTAATTGCAGAGTCCATATATGCAATAACCACCCGGCATGCACTTGTTACCACACGACCCACAATGCCGCTTGTCATAAGCCAAGTTCACGCACTCTCCTCCGCAACACGAGCTGGTAAACTTGCACTTGTTCTTGCATGCTCCACAGTTGTGTTTGTCCTCGGTCATGTCCATACACTTCTTGTTGCAGCAAGTCGAGTTTTTGCCTTCTAAGATGTAGCAAATCTCATCATCTTTCTTGCAGTGGTCTGCAGCTCTAGGGTTGTTTTCAGCTAGGAAACGACTTACCCTTTTCGGAAACGGTTTCACGTGCAGTGATTTGCCGGGAAGTGAGGTTTTGTGGTTGTCACCGATAGAGGCAATAGTGATGAGGACGATGGTTATGGCCATGGAAACGACCACCATGAAGAGTACTCTGACGATTTTCGACATTGTTGTGAATGTTATGGAGAAGGGAGAGATCAGAAGGTCTTTAATAGGAGACTGGAATGCGTTTTAGATTTCTGTAAGAATTAACATGGAGCTTTTGGACGTTATATAGGGTGCATCTCTGTGTGTATGTGTTGCGGGGGAGGGGGTTGACCCATGGAATCAGGTGCGATCATGCACTCTTTCAAAAAGCTAGCTTAATTCCATGGGGGCGGGTGCATGCATGTGTGTGTTGATTAGTGCACACTCTAATCTAGCTAGTCGTCGATGACCTACGCGGTGGTGAATTTTTTTGGCTTAGAAAGTCAACTTATATTTTCTGCTTTAAGAGACGTCATATACATAACTTCAACATGAGGTTTTCTTTGATTAACAAAATGATATTTAAACTCATAATTTAAAAGGTTTGTTCAGGAATAAATATATGGGATTGAAAAAGAAGAATCAAATAAAATGTCGCTGTTAAATCTAGAACCTAATATTTTGATATAATTTTGTTTGATTAAAGTGACAACATACATTTCGTTTCACCTAAAACACTACAAACATAACGACGTATTTGGGATGAGAAATCAAATTTTACATGACATGAGCCAAACAAATGTTTATATGAACAACAAAATCTGATAATAATATTAAATAATTAGGAAATATGAGGAGTTTTACCATGTCTATAATTAAGGGCCAGTTTAGTAGGATTTGAAAAGATGGTGACTATGATTTATGATTGAATATGGATTGAATGGAATATCCGTGACAATGTAGAGTAAAGTTAAAGTTGAATGTAGGAGTTGTATGATGATTGAATGGTTTAATAGAATCATAGATAATTAATGTTATTATTTTTCAGTTAAATTTCAAACCAAAAATCAATATAATCATATTTTTATATTATTTTTATTTTTGAATCTTTTTTTTAACTAAACCACAAAAATTAAATTAATGATATTTTTAGGTATTGTATTATTTAATATATCATATTTTTTCAAATCAATAAATCTAATGAAAGATTTAAAAATAAAACTCACGAAAATAAAATATTGTTAAATATGACTTGAACATTTAGCAGTCTGACAGAACATTATGGCAGAGCATTGTGGCTGAAAGCTCTGTTCGCCGACTAAAAGCTCTGTTGATAAGTAACAGCTCTATCTGGTGACTAAAAGCTCTATCTGGTGACTGAAAGTTGTCGGTGACTGAAAACTACTGTTGAGTGAAAGCTCTGTTTGGTGGCTGAAAGTTCTGTTGGTGAGTAAAAGCTCTATTTGGTGGCTGAAAGCTTTGTTGGTGAGTGAAAGCTCTGTTTGGTGGCTGAAAGCTCTGCTAATGAGTGAAAACTTTGTTTGGTGGTTGAAGGCTCTGCTGGTGACAGAAAGCTCTAAAAGTAGTTGTATGGAGACATGTGATTGGTTGACACCTTTCTTGGACCTATGGGCTGATGGGTTTTGCCCATTAGGGTTTTAGGTTTGATCCCCGGTCTATAAATAGGGATGCATGCTAGTCACGCATTTGTACCTTTAGTGTCTTGATTTCTAGTGAGTAGTCGAATCTTTGTTGAATTGTACTTGTATCCTTTGTTTGAGAGCTCATAAATAGAGAATACTCCTCTCCTTCTCATGAACGTATGTCATCTTGACTGAATCACGTAAATACAATGTATTGTGTGCTTTTGGTTTCGTGTTTATCCGCTTTACTTCCTAACATGCCGTATCATAGCTTGGCATGTGGCATCATATCCGTTCTAATTCTTGAAAAGTGTTGTCTGATTTCATAACAAATTTATTAGTTAAAAATTTATTATAAACTAATTTCGATACAATATTACATTAATTTTTTTCCATGGATTCAAATACCAAATTGGAAGAGGAACGAGAAATTTGAAGGAACCGTTGTTGTAAAGATGTCAAGTTAAAATATAATTTGCACATATCGTTTCTTTTATATTAATGTATTTTTTGGTTTTGTATTTTTTTAATTAATGTACTTTTAGATATTGTATGTTTTAGATTTCAAAATTTTTAATTATTGTAGTTTTTAGTGTTTTATTTTTTATAACTATTGTATCTTTTATTTTTAAATTAACATATTTAATTATTAATTAATTAAGAAAAAAATAAAAGCGATTTTTAAGTTACACCGACGATTTCAAAATTCTCTCTCCCGATGGGATCAAAAGCCATTGATCGCCGCTCATTATCTCCGGTGATCTCGCATATCATTTTTTGCTAGCCTTCTTCTTCGTTCATCATGGACATGATGTATGGCTTGGAATCAAGATGGGTTCCAACTGATGAAGATGGATGGATCAAGAATCAGAAACCACACGTTAAGGCTAGGGCTCCAAGGATTGATTCTCAACGATTTCGTGGCAAAGTAAGTTTTGATATTCAATTTTTTTACGTCACTAATTTCCCAGAATCAGTTAGAACCGAGGATTTACGGAGAGTATATGCTCAACTAGGAAAAGTTGTTGATGTCTTTATATCGAACAAGAAGTTTCGTATGGGTAAATGATTTGGGTTTGTTAGGTTCTCGGGAGTTCGTAATGTTGATCATATTGTCACACCCCCTGCCCGACCTTTAGCGGAATCACCAAGCAGTGTGACGGTATAAAGAGCATCAATCCTATTAACCAGAGAATACATGCATTTTGAAAGTCAACATAATGTTCATGAGTGCACGAGTTTTTATATCGAATTGTTGAATTCCTTTTAAGAATACTTTTATTTAGTGAAAACATTTCTTATTTATTTATATAGTCTTCTATATTTTAAGATATTTTTTATTGATCTTAAAATCTTTTCAAAATATCTAACGATCCTAACGTAATATAATTAGGAAAATCTTTTGTTAATCCTAATTTACTATCTTTTAAGGATTTCTAACGATCCTAACGTATTTTGATTACCATAACAGGCGTCCCTAATGGTAATCTAAGCTCTAAGGAAATTTTTAATATATTAACGTGAGCCTCTATAATCGACGCTACGATCGTAAATGTACCCCTGGTCACGACGCTTCATCAGACGTCAAATAGTAACTTATATAGAAGGTATCCTGCCGGGATTGTAGCTAGCAGTCGCAGATGGTGTTTTCATGGCCTCGTATAGATCTATACATAACTTCCTAGCTCTCTCAAGATTAACGATTATATGTATTGGGAATATGCTGAATTTAATCAAGACTTTTGGATGAATAACCAACTCACTAACGTATTAACCATAGGTTTTTATCTTTTATCTTTATCATAATTACCCTTATAAATATATATATATATATATATATATATATATATATACACACACACACACACACACACATCACACTATCTTTGTATGTACCTCTACCGGATATATATATATATATATATATATATATATATATATATATATATATGTATTTGATAACTATATTTATGATCTCGTAATTATCTGATATATATAAATTGTCATATATATATATATATATATATATATATATATATATATATATATATATATACACACACCCTTAATTATCGTTATTTTAACACGATATTTGGGCAGCGTAACAATTAAGTACAGTGCATATTTTAAATCTTGTCTAACATAACTCCTAGGTACTTAAAGTTTCGTAGGATTTGGCCATTATAACATCTAGGTAGTACCTACTCCTAAATTATCGGACATCATATCTTTTAGACACAGATCATAGCTTAAATCTAAGCATAATATCTACAGTTATACTATCCTAAGGTATCTTGCTTATAATAAAATGACTTAATATTTATAATATAAATATTTTTATAAAATCATTTGTTAAGCATGTTTTCCCCCTGAAAACGTTTTAAAAACAGTAAAATAGGGGTCGTGAACTCACACTAATAGCGTATCAAGGAGCGTCCGAACTGTTGCAACCGGAGTTTCTTGCCTTCGAGAGGGTATTGAAGTATAGAGAGGAAGTTTGGAGGTTGGTTTGAGATGAAAAACCAGGAAGTAAGCACCCTTATTTATAGTGATGGTGCGCATCAGGCACTCTGCTTGGCGGTGTGCACTCGCTTCGCGGCCCATCCAAATCTTGCCACGTGTCACCCTTCTGGTGGTTCATGTTTCCAAATCTCCGATGAATTTGGGGATCAGATGTACACGACGGGCATGGCGATCACATCGATGTGCACCCTTTAACTCTTTTTAAAAATTCATATTTTCTTCCTATGAACTTTGTTTCTTACTCTCTCTATATATTTTTGTAGCTCTTTCCTAGAACTACAACTTTCCTTTAGGTTGCATCTTCTAATTTTAACTTTCATTTTTAACCCACAATTTTATATTTTATAAAAATCGTATCTCCTTCATACGAATTCTAGTTTTGCATTTCTTTCTTCTCAAGTTCTTATCTCATGCTTTACTACAAATTTCCTTTGTGTAGTGTTAGCCGAAACTCAATTGCTCTCTTTTTGCTATTTTTTGACGTTAATAGCGTCATTAATGTGGTTGGTTTCTATTCGTCATAAATCATAACTCTTCCAATCAGAATTAGATTTTCTCGACGCTTTTAATTTTTGGGATCATTAGGTCGCATATTTTCCAAATACGCTAACCACTTTAACTTTTTGATTACTTTATTTTCGACTCAACTTTCCATATTATCCTTCAATATGGGAAGTTTTTGTCTTTATGAGTCGAACCTAACACCTAGTAACAATTAATGACGGAAAATTATCAATTGTTACACATTTGGTTAAACAACTATGTGATCTGTGGTTTAGGTATTATAACTTTTTTGCTTCTATTCCCCGTTTTAAGAAATCAGAACCCTTATTTATTCATCATGCAGTCCTGTCTAAGATTGAAAAATAAGAAAATCCTATGAATTTGTATGGTAGTGTGGTTAAAGGTCCATCTATAGACAAAAGGGGTAAAGATGCGGCTACTGATGTTATTGAAATACTCTCTGGAGACTTCATTGTGGAGAAAAGGAAACTAGATTGTCTAGTTAAGGCTAGAGACTTTAATACATTACCTAACCTTCGTATGTTGTGCTTTGATGAGGGTTTTGAAGATTTTAAAATCCGTTATGTGGGTGGTTTGTGGGTAATGATGGAGTTCAAGACAAAGGAAGCTTGTAAGAACTTCTTATCAAGTGAGGCAATTGATCATTGGATTTTGGAAAAAACATGCATAGGATTAGAACTTTGTTCCTTCATATCGGATTGTTTGGGTTGATATTGAAGGTATTCCCTTGCGTTCATGGAGTAATCCTACGCTTAGGAAAATTGTGGCGAAGTGGGGAACTATTGTTCAACTTGATGATGTGTTAAGTGAAGTTGTATACAAAAACCAGGTGTGCATTTTGACTTCTTATCTTGGTATTATTTCAGAGTTATTATATGTTAGTGTGGATGGAGTGGTTTTCCCTATAAGAATCAAGGAAGCTCCCAGTTGGACTCCTTCGGACTCTTCCGATCTTTCTAGTAATGAGAATGATGACGCTATTAGTCAAAATAATTTTGAGGAGGGTGGTAGCAATAACTCCTTTCATGAGAATGAAGATCTCTCATTTGAACCCGTTCAAAATTTATGATATGTTACAAAAAATGGATCTTGTGCCGTTTCGGGTCCTCCGGTACAAGCTGGTTGCATTTCAGTTCAACATCAACATCCTTTCGACTTCACAACCTCGGTAACAGCACCTGCTTTTGAATAATTCCATAAAGCAATTTTGGGTCGATCTTTTGTAGTTTCGGTAGGCTTTTTAGGGGTTTTGGAAAGGTATCGGGCATAGAAGTTTTAGAGGAGGATCTTTCTCATCCATCGGGTTTTTCTAATCCATGTCATTCTAACTTGGGAGGTCATGAATCCTTATCGGAATAATAATTCATTTTTGATAGAAATGAAAAAACAGTGGAAATGGGAGAAGCAATGGGTTATAATATGGAAGGATGCTTTGAGCGAGTAAAAGAAATTGTTGAAGGTCACGGTGTAAGAAATATTATTTAATGAATTGTATATCTTTAAACATTCAAGGAGCGGGTTGTTTGGATAAAAGAGGATGGGTTAGAAGTTTGTGTAACTATCAAAAAGTGAACTTTCTTTCAATTCAAGAGACAAAAATGAAAGTTATCGATTTTCGGATGGCGCGGTCGTTTTGGGGCAATAACTCTTTTATGCATCTGTTCTCGCCTTCGCATAGATCTTTTGGTGGAATTCTTGCTATTTGGAATCCATATTGTATTTCTCAGAAGCGGGTGTTCATTTTTGATCACTTGTTGCTATTGACACGACTTGGGTGATGTTGGGGTTGGAGGTTTTATTTATTGTTGTTTATGCCCCTCAAGGGGCTAGTAATAAATGAGAATTATGGGCAGAGATTTTAGATGTAACCCCTCAAATTTCAAACCAATTTTTTCATTTTTAATTTACCCAAAATATTTTTCATAAACCAAACAATCAGAAAATCACAAGTATCAAGTACAAATCATCACTACAAATATCAGAGAGCCACATGATGCTCAGTAACAAAATCTACCAGCGAGTGTGTACAATCAGAACTGCGCTTTCCCGAGATCCTCAGACGTACCTGAGACACATATAATCAACAACTGTAAGAACGAAGCTTAGTAACTCCCCTAAAATACCACACACATCACAATACAATAAACAACTATGGGGTATTAGCAACCTTGGAGACTACCCAAAGTTTCAGTGGGCAAACAAAACGCCATGTGGGTTATCAGCAACCCTAGAGACTACCCAAAGTCTCAGCACATATAAACAACACATACACAGTAATAGCACTTAGACCCAGTTTTTCTACCACACAAGTAAGAATAAGTGAGGAGACTCACTTGATATTGATGACTGATAAATCTCACTCCCAAACTTCCGGAACTAGACTTCACCTAATAAACACAACAAGTAACCCTAATCAATTAAGGTCATTAACCCAACTTACAAGTCCAAATCCCACAACTACGTCCCTAAAGGGAAAAAAATACCATTTTGCCCTTCCATGGTCCAAATCCCTCAATCTTTTGACCAAAAGTCAAAAGTCGGCCAAAGTCAACAAGTCAACCCTCTCGATCCGTACGCGGGGCGTACATCTCGAATCAACGAAAACGGGGACGGACCTGGCTACGTAGGGCGTAGCCAGGAGTACACCCAACATACTCTACCTGGTCCTAAATATTGAACTTTTATGTCTTAATCCTTTGAGACACTTATTCCAACTTCAGATCTAACCACTATACAATATCTTAACCCATAAAGTCACAGACTTTAAGCCTTTGCATGGCTAGATAGGGCACAAAACACAAAACCTTAACTTTTACAACACTCTAAGTCACTTAACTCATTCATGAGCTAAAGCAAACGACCAAGCAACTGTTTTTATGAATCAAGGCACTCTAAAACATCTAAAAGGATAGCCAAAATGCTCTGGAGTACCGCATACTCACAAAGGTCCAAAGTTGGGACAAAAAGCTTATAAATACCCATATAAAGAGATCTAGAAAGAACATCAACAAGGTATGGACCTTTTACCTTCAAAAGATGCACAAGGTGAGGTAGTTTTTGGATCCACAAGCTTGCATGCAACACCACCTTCTTCTATGGCCTTCTTGTAATGCCTTATTTCTGGTATGATTGTAATTCAAAGTATTGCATTTTCCTGGAGAACTCGCCGAGTTGGAAGCCCCAACTCGACGTGTTGAAGTTATTTTTGGTCGCGAATTTTCATGAGGCAACTCGACAAGTTGAGGTGTCTCAACTCGACGAGTTGGCCGCTCTGGAGGAAACCCTAATTTTAGGGTTTTGCACCATATTTAAACACCTTAAGTCCCAGGTGTTGTCCTTATTTCCAGCCTCCAAAGTCCCTAACCCTAATCTCGAAACCCTAAAGCCTTTTGAGTGTTGTGAGCCCTTTGAGAGTGTATTTTGGTGTGTTTGAAGCCCTTGTAAGTAAGAGAAGCTTGGTGCAAGGTGGTGATTCAAGTTGGAGCCTTCAAGATCTTGATTCTTTGCTTCATTTCCAACATATTTCTGGTATAAAGTTCTAACCTTGTTCAATATTTGAATAGATCTCTTCTTGGGTGAGTTTTGAGGCTTTTAGCCATGTTTTGGTGATTGGTGGGGTTGAAGGTCGTCCCCAGTGCTATGCTTCCAGATCCATGGTCCTCTTGAACTCTTTTGGCATAAAGGTGCCAACTTTATGGCCTTAAGAAATCCATGCATGCATTAAGTCTATCTTATGGATTCTTTTGGACATTTGAGCCTCTTCTAAGCATATTTGAGAGTAAAGTTGGAAACTTTACGTGTGATTGCAGCCATAAGGACCAGATCTATTTTATGGAGCTTTGTCTTGATGAATAAGTGCTTATTGTTTAAGTCTTTCCCCTTTTAAGCTTAGGGTTTAGGTTCTATACCCATTAGGATGGTTGTTAAGGGTAGAGTTGGAAACTTTACCCTTCTAGTCGATATTTTAGTCCAGATCTGGGTGGTGGACCTTTTAGTTTCGAGTATGGTGACTTAATGGATTCAGAGGTTTGTTTCCTGAAGAACTCGGCGAGTTCATAGGTGAACTTGGTGAGTTGGATCGACTTTTTCCCGATTCTGCTGGCTAAAGGGGAAACTCGGCGATTTGGACCGGCTTTTCGCAATTTTGTTGATTAATGAGGAAACTCGGTGAGTTGAAGAACAACTCGACGAGTTGAGTCTACTCGAAACATGGACTTTCACTTTGACCAAGTTTGACCTTTATGGGGTTTTGAAATATTGATCGGTACTTAAGGGATTGTTTCTGTTTAGGGGTTGAGTAGAGCTGATTTCCGAGGCCGGTATTTATCCAGTTATCATTCAGCATTCGAGGTGAGTTTCCTTACCGGGTTTAGCGGGTGGAAGGCACCAAGGCCAGCCCATGTTTATATTATGTTGTTAGTATGCTAGTTGTCTCCATGACTCTTGTATGTGTTGTGTTTATATGTTCTCCGGGTCAAGGCCCGATGCCGGGCGGGGCCCGATGGATATCTGTATGCTATATGTCTCTGTGATTATTGCATGTGTATGCGGTTATTTTGATATATGTTATTGTATGTTGGGTGGGGCCCGTTTTACTGAGCTCAGCTCGATGCCGGATGGGGTCCGAAGCCGGGCGGGGCCCACTATTTGTTTATTGTATGTTTGGTATGTGGTATTTTGGGGGAACTCACTAAGATTTGTGCTTACGATTTCAGTTTATGTTTCCGGTACTTCTGGTTCCAGAGGGAAGAGCTCGGGATGACTGCATCGCACACACCATTGGATTCCGCACTTGATATTTTACTTTGATTTTATGACATTTAATACATTGGTTTTTATTTGATATGATTGGATGTTATTGGAATAACTATTTTATCTATTATTAATTGAAAATTTTTGGGACCATATTTTTGGGTGTTACACTTCTTCTTCAACAAGAAAGCACCAATATCACCACAAGCTTCAAAATCTTCACACACAAGGATGAGACTCGAGATTAGGGTTTGGAAGGAGTGGAGGTTGTCTCTAAAAGGTCGAATGGAGGTATAAAGTTGTTTAAATAGGGAACAAACCCCAAAATTTAGGTTTTAAGGTCTGAGCTTGTACGCCCGACGTACCATACATACGCCCAGCGTATTAGGGAGAATCTCGCGCAAGTCTCGATCAGGTACGCTACGCGTACCTCACGTACGTCCAGTGTATGGGCTAAAAATGCAACAATTGTTTTGATACAAGGACCAAAGATGTAAAATACCTTAAAACCGGATGTTACAGTTCCCCCCCACTAGAATCAGATTTCACCCTCGAAAGTCAGCCTCAAAAAACAAATCAGGGTAGTGCTCGCGCATCTCAGTCTCGGGTCCCAAGTCCACTCTGAGGCTTTTTCGGTGTTGCCACTGAACTTTGATCAAGTTTACTAATTTGTTCCTCAAGGTCTTCACTCTCCTATCCAGAATCGCCACTAGCCTCTCGATGTAATTCAGACGATCATCGACATGAATGTCCTCCAAAGGAACCAAAACTGGCTCATCAGCTATACACTTCCTCAACTGGGAAACATGGAAGGTATCATGAATCTGACTCAACTCCTCAGGTAGCTCCAACCGGTAAGCCACCTTGCCCACACGCGCCAACACTCTGAAAGGGCTGATAAACCTGGGGCCCAGCTTGCCCCGCTTCCTGAAGCAGATGACACCCTTCCAGGGTGATACCTTCAGAAGCACAAAATCTTCAACCTGAAACTCTAGCTCAGAGCATAACCGATTTGCATTACTCTTCTGGCGGCTCTAGGCCGTTAGAAATCTCTGTCTAACTTGCTTGATAATATCGATCGTCTTTAGCACTATCTCAGTGCTCCCATGAGTCTCTGGCCGACCTCGCCCCAACAAATAGGCGTCTGACACCTCCTCCCATAAAGAAGCTCAAAGGGAGGCATGCCAATGCTGGCATGATTGCTGTTGTTGTAAGAAAACTCAGCCAAAGGGAGGTAGGAATCCCAACTCCCGCAAAAATCGATGATGCAAGCACACAACGTATCCTCGAGCGTCTGAATAGTCTACTCGCTCTGCCCAACAATCTGCGGATGATAGGCAGTACTGAAATGGAACCGGATGACTAACTCTTTGTGAAACCTCTTCTAAAATCTGGAAGTAAAACGAACATCCCGACCTGACACTATAGAAGTTGGCAGCCCATGCTGAACCACTACCTCCCGAACATAAATCTCAGCTAGCTTCTCTGCATATGAGCCCTCACTTACGGCTAGGAAGTGGGTACTCTTCGTCAAACGATCAATTATCACCTAGATAGCATCAAATACCCTCTAAGTCTTCGATAAATTTTTGATGAAATTCATAGAGATCTTCTCCCACATCCACAGTGGAACCTCCAAAGGCTGCAGTTTTCGGTGAGGGTGCTGGTGCTCGGCCTTGACCTTTCGGCAGGTCAAGCATCGCTCTATAAACCAGGCCACATTACTCTTCATACACGAACACTAATAATTATGCTTCAAGTCAAGGTACATCTTGGTAGCCCCCAGATAAATGGAGAATCTCGACTTGTGGGCCTCCTCCATCAATACCCGTCGATTCCCACTTGCATACGGCACCTAAACCCGCCCATGAAGAGTCAAAATCCCCATACTATCAATATCAAAGGCTCAAATCTGAACAACCACCCTCTCACTCTTCCGGTTCTCCTCCTTAATGGCCTCCAACTGTGCTTCCTTGATCGCTTCCAGGACTGGGGTCATCACTGTCATCCTCAAACTGTTGGATTAATGTCTAAGTCCATAACTATATTTGGTATGTACTTGACCCGACCCGGCATGGTCCATTTGGGTTGCACTTCACCGACACAATTTATATGGATAGTCTTTTGAGAATAGTATATTTATGATTTATATTAATATATTATAAGTTCTAATATATTAATATGGAATCATATTATTTAATTAGTATTGATCAAGAATTAATTTAGAATTAATTAAGTGATCAAAAAGAACTAATTAAATATGGACTCTTATATATATGGAATGGGCCAAGTTCATTTAGGTTGGGCTAAGCTTTCATGGATGGTCCATGGAGCTTTTAACCCATGGATCCTATGTAAATGAAAGGTCATGGGTATTAGGGTTTACATGGATGTAACCCTAATCCTCCATAATATATAAAGGGGTCCTTGGCTCACAAAATTAGGACAAGTGTGTGAAAATAAGAGTGAGCCGATTTTAGTGTACATACATATTCTCTCAAGTTCTTCCAAGGTGTTTTGGTGATTTGTGATTCCATTTGAGGCTTCCACACTATTGGGGCTAAGCTCTTAAAGCTTGAAGACATCAAGCTACATCAAAAGGTATGTCATCTAACTAGAACTATGTAGTAAAGGTGCTTCATAATATGCTAGTTAGGATGAAACCTTGGAATAGATAATATTTGCATGTATAATAGAGAAAACATAGATCCAAGGTTTATAGGGTTGCATGTACACCACAGGAGTGTTAGAATGCTCAAAACCCAACAGTGGTATCAGAGCCATGGGTTGTTTTCTGTTATATTGATGCAAATGTTTTATTTTCAAGTTGGAAAACAAGGAAAAAAACATGACGTTTGTCAAATTTTAAGATAATTACTTGTTTTGTGAAAAACGAATTATTTGTAAAATTTGAATCATTTGTTATATGAGTTGAATTAGGTCAAATTTAGTAAAAGATAAAATGATATGATTATTTTATTAGTTTTAAAAGTTTGATCTAAATGTTTTAAGGAGTTACATATTTTGTCATAAAATTTTGGAGCTCAAAAGTTTTTTTTAAAGTTGTGATCTTAAGGGTTTTTGAAACTTCCATAAGTTATGGATATGAAAGTTTTTTTTTAAAAAAAAAATTTGATTCAAAGTTTTTATGGAGTTACAAAATTTGGTGTTAATGTTTTAAAGAATTCCATAACTTGTTCTTAAGTTATGGAACATGGAAAGTTTCATCATAAAACACCATTAATTCCATAAGTTATGGAATCCAAAGGTTTTCAAGAATTACAAAACTTGCCCTCAAGTTTTGGAATTTGAGAAAAGTTTTTTATGAAAAAAAGAATTGAATTCTAAAACTCTTGGGTTCATAACTTAAACAATTAATTAAATGGTTTTAATTTTGAGTTTAATAATTGATGTTTTGTTGAATAGTTCAAATTAACTCTTATGGACTTTATTAATAGTTAATTAAATCGTTTAATTAAAAGAGTATTATTAATCCATAAATATATGGTTTGAGTTTAATTAAATTAAAAGTCTAGTTTAATTAATAGATTAAACCACCAAGTATTTTAAATGTCTAAAATACACCCTTATACTATTATAATATTAAAAGTTTAATATATTATATGTATAAGAGCAAGTCGTCTTACCATTAGTATGCATCATTCACGAAGCCGGTCTATAAGGGGGTATAAGGTTACTGCCTATAAAATGGCAGTTTAATGGGTGTCCACTCTCACTCACCGCTTCCTTGACCGGTGGAGGGTCGTTAGCCGAACAGGTAGGACAAGAACTATAATTCTCCCTTCATTATAAGTATAATGATAAATACTAAGTAACTAAACACTTATAAATTCCCAATCTTAGTTACTTAGGAAAATGTGAATAAGGTACTAATCCATGAAATTACACTTTGCACTTTTTTTAAGCTGTTAGTGGAGCGTGTGTGGTTAACCGGCACACTAACCTGGACTTAACAAGGTAGGCAAAGGGTAACTTAATGTTTATCATAATATCGTTGGAGCGTGTGTGGTTAACCCGCACATCGATTGAGGGGTAAATATTAAGGGTACCAAGTATATTTGCAAGGTTACTTCACACCTTGTTTTGTGATCCTCGGCATCCCAGTCACAAAACCTGAAGGGCACACTCGAGATTGAAACATGCTATTGAAAAGTTCAATGAATCTCAAAAGAATCTAGGAGTTTCAAAACCAATTAAAACCTAATAATACATTTCGTTTATCTTGGTGGAAATTGATGAATCGTCATTCACCTACCTTCAAATATTTTATAGCTTGGATTACGGCATCCCTCTTCCAAGTTATAAAATAGTTTGTTGGGTCCTAGCCTTAATATATCATATTGGGTGTTATATTAAGGACTTAAATCAACTTTACGTGAATTTCTCCCATTGTTGATGTCTGGTTAGACAACAATGATCTTCCCAAACCAAGCTTTCCTAATGAATATGACTTCCCGAGTTTGGCTCATGGAAGTCATACTTCTCTTCCTCCACCTCCTCCAATTATTCTCCCTAACCCACAAGTTCAAGGTCACTCAAGCCCTAATGGCAAGCAAGGTCTATGTGTGATCACATCTTAGAGATGAAGTCACATATTGACAAGCCGGGAGAATTGGGTGTCAAAGTCTTGAGAAAGTTGGATGTTCAATCACTTTCTAAGTCACATAGTGAGTTCCTTTGGGACTACTATGAAACAGACTATGACATGAACCTTAATGATCATATCTATTTGCTTGGTGCTGCTGAATCAACAATGATTTGGAACGATAGTAAAGCAAATTTGATTAGAAGATCAACTTCCAAAAAAAATTTATGGACAGTGACAATGGTGACACTGGAAATCTAGAAAAAGCATTCTCTTCCCAATGGAAAGGGATTGGCCATAGTCAACCCGGTTGACCAAATGGTAAAGAGAAAGGCTAAGTCTGAGATAGTCCCATTACCAAAGGGTCCATATGTTTATTTTGCCAAAGGAAGGGGCGTTGATTGGAAAGCTGCCAAATTTACCTAAGGATGTTAAAGTCAATAAGTTTGACTCTACATCAGGTAGAGCCCATTATCTAACTCTGTTAAGTTCTATTCTGAGATCCTCATTACATGATGTGACTGGATCACATGTTGATGTTTTAAGAATCAAAGAATAGAGAGAAATCTTAAAGGAAGTATATGCTGATTTTGATCGCGAAGGTGGATTTCGATCGCATCATAATTTTAAGCAGTTGCTTAAGAAGTTATGATATATTGCTAAGGAATAGATAACAACAATTTTCCATGTGGATTGTAAGGATAAGTTTTTCCGCAACGTTTTAAAATAAAAGAAAATTGTTTAATTTTATTTATTTGAAGTATCCTTACAATGACATTTGTGGAAAATTGTTGCTTATATGATTCCACTGACAGCAATATTGGAAAATGGATTTGATTCTTTCATTTGTGGTAGTGTCTAAATTTACCAAATCAGGAAAGTTCCTCATCACCCAAGTTTCAATTGGACCGAAACTTGGAAGCATGCAAGTTGAATAGTATGATGAATGAGAACTTTCAAGCATTGGAAAATCAAGACTAATTACTTGTTCACATGGATGTGTGAGTCAAGTGAAGGACTAAAGGGATCGAGTACACATTCTTGTGCACTGGTCATGTCCACCACAAAGCTCGTTAAGACTATTTGATTTACTAAAGTTTAGTAAATATGGTTATACTTACAAGTTTAAGTATAATTCTGAAACATTGGAAAAGTCTCAATGTATGGCAGAACGAATGGGAAGAATCAAATTAGGCAGAAAGATAAAAGTTTCTCAAATCTGAAAAGATGGGAGAGTACTTTAGTATCATGTTTGTGATCATCTTAATGATTTAGAAATCATATCACAATCTGAACTTTGGTAAGAAAGTCAATAAAGTATTGATTTCTAGAAGTCCAGCTGATTTCTAAGTACATGTCAAAGCTAGTGGAAGCATAAGTGTTATGCTAATAATCATCATGTTAGTGGGAGCATGATAATTATTGTTAGTGTTGCAAGTTAGCAATGTTAATTATAGAAAACAAAAGTTTCAATTCGTGAGGCTGCAGGGATTGAAAAAGTCGTTTTACTATAATTAAGGGAGAGGATATACTTCATTTCAGTTCTAAAGGCTTAGATTGAGACCTTAATCATCTTTAGTCAAGAATATATATATGAATTTCATGTTGGATTGGTTCAACTTAAGGAAATTATATATATTGCGTTCTCAAAATTCGATTATGATTACGGCATCCCTCTTCATAGTCAAATTTTGAAAACATGGCAAATAAAAATATTGTAGCAAAAGACTGATCTAGAATCATGTCTTTATGTGAGACATCATGAATCGTGTACCATTT
The DNA here is from genome assembly GCF_052849685.1 of Lactuca virosa. Classification (NCBI taxonomy): domain Eukaryota; kingdom Viridiplantae; phylum Streptophyta; class Magnoliopsida; order Asterales; family Asteraceae; genus Lactuca; species Lactuca virosa. The sequence continues at coordinate 31,629,576 of NC_136428.1, forward strand.
GCTTTGGGTACAGGATCGATTGCATGTGCTATAATATTTGTCATTTCTAAATTTTTCCAAATGCCCAGAGGCATTAAGAAGGGAAAAGGTCTAGAATTGGATATGACTAAAATGATTAAGCAATTGTCGAGGACAATCTGAGGTTTACCAAAGATTGGTTGCTCAGGGACAGTTGGAAGTATAGTGCTGATTTTGGAAGGACCATATTGACATATTCTGAAAAGAGGCATCTCTTATTCAGAAGTGATAGTCAAAATGAGAATATGGAGTTGTCTCCATAGGTGGAAGTTATCTGTGTAAGATTAGAAAACTTAATGCAAGAAGCATGTCCAAAGCAATGTACTTTGAATATGAGACTTAGTTTCCATGGAGTTGATCTCCATTGGAATACCTTATAATGACTGTTGACAAGTCTTTGTGACTTTGTACATATTCATTACAGGCGGGTCAGTGCATATAAGTTTAAAATCTAAACAGATTTCGATAAATGATAGGAATTTGAAATTCTCACATTTTTCGATAAGGATTTGGGAGTGTGAAATTAGAATCATTGAAATTATGTTCAATTGGTTTATTTCACAAAGTAAGGATCATAGACAAACATAGAGTGCATACTTGGTGTATGGCAAAGCTATTGTTTAAGAAAAACATAGTGTGCATGCTTGGAGCATGGGACAACTAGTGTTTTTAATTCAAGTATAAAGTTGATAAAACCGAAACAATAAATAATGAGTAATCAGTATGGTGATAAATAAAAGTGTTTATTTATATTCATAGGGTTTGATACCATATTTGATTCATTTATTCTTGTGTTTCACTTTGCATGTTTTGACTTCCAGAATAACTAAGTCGCTCTTCCTGAATGATTAAGTTATTCAAACCATCCACAGTCGGTCATATGTTGGAAGTAGATATGAATCAAGACTGTCATGGGTTGGTTTGTAGAGGTCAAAGTTGGTGGACAAAGTGGTGCTACAACACTCATGAGTGCTCATAAGTTCTGAGTATTGGATTCAACCCGCGCTCATTTGAATCACTTCATGGATTTTATCACGAGTGATCATGAGACGATAATATCTTATATTCTTCAAACCTAGAGATATGAGTTGTTACTATGAGTTGGTTATACATTGATTGCATGAAAACGCATTTGGTAACTCGATGTTATAAAATGTGCCTTTGTGTATGATTCAACAAGTAGTAGAACAAGCCATATGAGTCGAAGTTTATCCATTCCTTTTACCTTCGGGATAAAAACGATATCTGTGGGCACCTCGATGATTTAGCGATGACACATGTGAGTGCTTGGCCAAGCCAGGACTGATTTGATTTGTTCAATCAGTCAGTCATCATAAATCGAAAATCGGGAAACAACAAATGGACAGAGAGAATGATTATAATCCATGTCTCAGTCCATATGATATCTAGAATGGAGGAATATATGATCCCTTATCTAATGGACAAGTCATTGACAAGGTCAGAGTTCGACAGCGGCTTTAAGAGCTACGATTGCCAGTTAGGTTTTGAAGTCATACTCAATAATAGTTTTAGACTTATCCAAGTGGGAGACTGTTGGATTAATGTCTAAGTCCATAACTATATTTGGTATGTACTTGACCCGACCCGGCATGGTCCATTTGGGTTGCACTTCACCGACACAATTTATATGGATAGTCTTTTGAGAATAGTATATTTATGATTTATATTAATATATTATAAGTTCTAATATATTAATATGGAATCATATTATTTAATTAGTATTGATCAAGAATTAATTTAGAATTAATTAAGTGATCAAAAAGAACTAATTAAATATGGACTCTTATATATATGGAATGGGCCAAGTTCATTTAGGGTTGGCTAAGCTTTCATGGATGGTCCATGGAGCTTTTAACCCATGGATCCTATGTAAATTAAAGGTCATGGGTATTAGGGTTTACATGGATGTAACCCTAATCCTCCATAATATATAAAGGGGTCCTTGGCTCACAAAATTAGGACAAGTGTGTGAAAATAAGAGTGGGCCGATTTTAGTGTGCATACATATTCTCTTAAGTTCTTCCAAGGTGTTTTGGTGATTTGTGATTCCATTTGAGGCTTCCACACTATTGGGGCTAAGCTCTTAAAGCTTGAAGACATCAAGCTACATCAAAAGGTATGTCATCTAACTAGAACTTTGTAGTATAGGTGCTTCATAATATGCTAGTTAGGATGAAACCTTGGAATAGTTAATATTTGCATGTATAATAGAGAAAACATAGATCCAAGGTTTATAGGGTTGCATGTACACCATAGGAGTGTTAGAATGCTCAAAACCCAACACAAACACGTCTCCTGAATCGGGGCATTAATTGTTTTTCGACTCAAGGCACCGGCCACCACACTAGCCTTGCTTGGGTGATACAGAATCTCACAATCATAATCTTTCATGACATCCAGCCACCTCCTCTGCCTCATATTCAGGTTTGGCTGATCCATAAGATATCTCAAGCTCTTATGGTCCGTGAAGATGGTACATCGAACTCCATAAAGATAGTGGCGCCAAATCTTGAGAGAGAAAACCACCCCCCCATTCCAAATCATGGGTAGGATACTTCGCTTCATTAGGATTCAGATTCCTCGAAGCGAATGCAATCACATTCCCCCTTTGTATTAAGACAACACCCAACCCTGGAATGGATGCATCGCAGTAGACCACAAAATCCTCAACTCCCTCAAGGAGGGCAAGCACTGGTGCCTCACAAACTCTTTGGAGAAGGGTATCGAATGATGCCTACTGGTCAGGACCCTAACTGAACACAACATCCTTCCTCGTCAACTTAGTGAGAGGAACTGCAATCTTAGAGAAATCTCGAATGAATCTTCGATAATATTCCGCCAAACCGAGGAAGCTTAGAATCTCGGATGGGCACTTCGGCACTTCCCACCGCATCACTGCCTCTCTCTTGGTTGGGTCAACTGAGATATCATTCTAATTGACGAGGTGTCCCAGAAACCGAACCTCGCGCAACCAAAAATCAAACTTAGAGAACTTAGCGTATAGCCTCTCCATCCTCAAAACCCCAAAAATCCCACGCAAATGTTCCTTATGCTTCTCCCCGATCTTCGAATAGACTAAAATTTCATCGATGAAGACAATCACCGACCGGTCCAACATGGGCCTACACACCCGGTTCATGAGATCCATGAACGGCGTCGGTGCTTTGGTGTAATGTCTGTGTTTCGAGGCTAAGCATTGATGCGATGATATAATAGTTAGGGTCAAAAAATGTAACATATTTTGAAGTAATAAATGAATTATTTGAGTATTATGTGAATTATGTGAATTTATGTGCTTTATACTTGTTTATAATGATATATAAATTAAGAATAAAAATGAGCGTCAAAAATAAAATGTTAGATAAATCTGATATCTATGAAAAAAGTTGTAGTGGTCGTGACAAGGATTCCGAAGATATAAAGAATGCCGAAATCCGAGTTATAACGAAGAAGTTATGGCATGTCGAAGTTTCGCGACAAAACGGACACGACGTTGTGTGACGTAAAAAGTGAATTTACGATAGAGTGCTTTTCAGCCTTAGCGGTCTAAACAAAAGTCGTAGAATATGTTAAACCGAGAGCGTACATAAAAAGAACGTCCAAATCTGACTTGGTATGAGAAAGTTATTATTTTTCCAAGTTTCGGCTTAGCAGTATGCAGCTCGGAGTTCGAATAGTAGATCGACCGATTTTTAGCCAACACAACCTAAACGAGGATCGAAATTCTCGTTAATAGTATCACAATGGTAAAAAGACAGACGAAAACAAACGTCAAATGAAGAAGTTATGAATTTTTAACGGACTTTTCCTGTCCCGACCTGTTAAAAATATAACTTTAAAAATAAAGTCAAAATTAGCCGACAGAGTCTAAACGAAAGTTGTAGAGTACGTCTCTACCTACGCGTGGATATAAAGAACGTCAAAAACGAAGCTCATATGTGAAAGTTGCGAATTTTAGAAGTCAATGGTGTAAATTGCGAGGTGGTTGCGAGGGGTACGCCCAACGTACCTTCGGACGCCTCGCGTACCGAAGTATGCCCCGCGTAGACCGAAGCGTACGCCCAACGTTCTTCTTCCTTCTACGGTCCAAAGCCAGCCACGTAACACCACCGAAGATCTGACGTGTGCCCCCTTAGGCCTCGCGTACGTCCGAAGTACGCCCAGCGTACCTGCGAGGCTTCGGCCTATAAAAGGAGAGCGGGGGTTGCCTTCATTCTCACACCTTTCATCACTTCTTTCTCTCTCTACTCTCTCTCTCTAAACCTCCCAAACACCCCCGAATCCTAGGAAATCTCCCTAGCACTAGAAGAAAGCCCCGGAGCACACGAGGACTCCGAGAAAAAAGAGTTTTTCGATTTAGAAACTCTGTCCGATTTTCAAGCAAACCTCCCGGTTTCGTCAAAGGAAATCATATTTTTAAGAAGCGAAGCGCTGTTCAAGTTGGAATCATCACCTTATCAAGTGAGTGCATAGTTACTTTCATCATACACATAGATATGAAGCATTTTATATAAATTACGTGATATGTGTGCATATTATCTGTTTACTTGAGATCTGTGTTGGATGAAAGATTTAAACTTTGTTTTTCAGATCTAAACTGTATATGTATTTTATACCTTGAGATCTATACTGGATGAAAGATTTAAACTTGGTTTTTCAGATCTAGGCCTTTTTCTTCAGATATGAACCATATATGTATTTTCTTCTCAGATCTAAACTTTTTCCTCAGATCTGAACCGTATATGTATTTTCTTTTCAGATCTAAACTTTTTCTTCGGATCTGAACCGTATATGTATTTTCTTTTCAGATCTAGACTTTATCTTCATATCTGAACTGTATATGTATTTTATATCTACAAATATGTTGGGTAAAACATGGGTAGATGAAATAGTCGGTGTGTGATGAAAAAAAAAACGAGTTGGAGGATGAGATGAAAAGTGACATAGATCATGAGATGAGGGTGAGAGGTGAAAACTGAGAGAAACCTTTTACCCAAGCGTTGGCCCCGTCATCTAGCAGAGTATGGATGACAACCATGCACTATTCTAGATGGTCTGTGGAACACTAGCAGACTCACAACCTGTAGATGTTGTGAACGATATGTTCACCCATTGTACTCTAAAAACCTTGGCAGCTATGGACTTAGTGCCTTATATATGTACGTTGGTAGCTATGGATTTAGTACCTTAGAGATGAACATTGGTAGCTATGGACTTAGTACCTTGGCAACTATGGATTTAGTGCCTGTTGTATAAACTCCGGGCAGCGATGGACTTCGTGCCTATTCCTTAGGAAAATCCTTAGGAATGAGTGATAGATGATTCTTAGGGTAGATACTTAAGAAATAAAGAAGATAATGTGGATGGGTAATTGGGTTAATTGTTTGATGATAAAACATAATAACTTTATTATTGTGGGTTGAAAACCCAATGTACTCACCAGGTTTCCCAACCTGACCCACTCAGTTTATTTGTATCACAGGTGTCGATATAAAGTTACACTACACCGAGAGATTTAAAGAGATGTAGACCACTAATGTAAATGAACGTAAGTTCTGTTTATGCTTGTGTTTCTGTATTGACAATAACATCCCAAAGTTTTAAAATGAATAAAATACATTTCTTCGGAAATGCCTTGATGACATATTTATCATGTTTTTCTAGGGACAAATTCCGCAACACTTTTCTTTAAAAAGTTACTCTGATTTGAAAATAAAGCATAAACAAATCGGTCTTTTTTGGCCGTAAAAATGGGGATGTCACATTTGGTGAGTCCAAAAGGCATCACCACAAACTCGTAATGCCCGTAACGAGTTTGGAACGCCGTCTTCTGAATATCTTCCTCTCGCACCCTTATCTGGTGGTAGCCAAACTTCATATCGATCTTGGAAAACCAAGATGCACCTTGCAACTGATCGAAGAGATCATCAATCCTCAACAATGGATAACGGTTCTTCATCGTCAACTTGTTCAACTCCCAGTAATCAATACACATCCGGTGTGAACCATCATTTTTCTTGAAAAAAGGATCGGTGCTCCCCACGGAGAACGGTTCGGTTGTATAAAATCCTTTCCTAACAACTCCTGAAGCTAAGAGGATAACTCCTGCATCTCAGGGGGTGCAAGACGATACGGTGCCTTGGTAATTGGCGCCACACCATGGATCAGATCGATCCAGAACTCTACTTGCCTCTTAGGAGGCACACCAGGTAATTCCTCTGGGAAAAAATCAGGGAAATCACACAAAACAGAAACATCATAAATGGAAACCAATCTCTTCTCATCAACCCATGTATCCACTACATATGCCAGATAGCCCGTACACCCATGCTGTAAACTCTGCCTCGCCCTGGTATAAAGACTCTCAATAGTCTGCTCAAGGCCTCCCGCGCAATACTCAAACCACGACAAAAATATGATGACACAAAAGATCGACTCGCACCCGATTCAAACAACACAAGTGCAGGTACAAAATTCACAAGGAAAATACCTAACAGGAATAATATCATAAACAACATAAATAAATCAGCAGAAATAAATAAAGAACACATACCAACCATGACGTCTGGAGTTGCTCTGGCCTCCTCTGTTGTCAGCTGAAATGCTCTCCCTCGATCTCTCGGAGCCTCGGTCTTCCCCTGTCGGCCATTAGTAATACACAGGGTTGTAGGGGACGAAGTTTGAACCGCCCTAGATGCAAGCTGAGGACACTCACCCTCAAATGACTCGTCTGATTACAATTGAAGCAAACCTGAAATCCCTTGGGGCAATCCTTCGCCATATGCCCCTCCTTACCATACATGTAGCAAATGGACCCCGACCGACAGGGCCCCTCATGTCCCTTGCCGCACTTGCTGCAAGTGCGGACCTTCTGGCCTCCAGCTCTTGAGTCAGCGGGCTTTGGCCGCTTAGTCGCCGGTTGCGACTGCACGGGTCTCATATCTCTCACTTGAGACTCCCTCTCTTTTCTCACCTGGGTCTCCAGCTCGATCTCTCTCCTCCTGGCATTGGTCTGCAGCTCATCCTATGTCCGGTACGAGGTGTTCTCCGCGAACTCACGATATCCCTCCTCATAATACTCAGGTGTCGACTCACACGTGCCTGCTCAGTCGACACATGCTCAGGAAAAAACAGGGCCCTCTCATGAAACATCCTGGTGATCTCAATCATCGTCTCTGTCTTCTGCTTGAGAGACATGAACTCCTGGGCCAACCTCTCTCTCTCTCTTTGTCAACCACTGGTACGAACTAATCTCTGAACATCTCAGTAAATCTCTCTCAGGTCACTGCAGAACGCCCTGCAAGAGTATAATCATCTGTCACAAATTTCCACCAATCCTTCACTCCCAAGCGAAGCAGATCCAGCGCGAAACGAACCCTCAGGTTCTTCGGACAGGATCAAGTGTACAAGCAACCATCAACATCAGAAACCCATATCATCGCAACAATCGGATCTTGGGTCCCATCAAACTGTGGTGGCTTCGTGTTATTGAACTCTCGGTATCACAACGAATCAGCCCATTGCGGTCTCACAGCAGCAACGATTGTGGTGGTTGTGGCAGCAGCAACCTCAGTGACAAAGGCATAGAGCTTGTCTAAAGTGTCAATCAGCATGGTCTTAATAGACCCAAATATCTCTGGTATATCCCCTTTGGTTGTTGTGGCCACCTCGGCGGTAACAATCCTACAGATCTCGTCATCACTGGTACTCGGCCTCTCGGGGTCGCTGGAGCCTAAACCTCAGGTAACCACCATACATAAACACACAAGAAAACCATCAGAATCATGCTAAAGCACATACACAACATCCACACAGTCCTGCAAGCTCCTTAGTTCCTTAAGATTCCTTCTTGAGCCACGTACGGATCTGGTGCTTTCAGTAGTACGTGCCTAATACTACCTTCCATACCAACCTGTATTTGTCTCAAGTCGTCCTCTCAGGATCCTAAGTCACAAGGACTCTATTTCTCAAGATCAGCTATACATTCGCCCTGCTGGTTCCTCAGAACCACTACTAAGCATCTATGTACTCAGTCTAGACAGCTCCCCAGCACTGCTCCGCCTCAAATCGTACACAATACGAGACTCGATAGACTTTCGAATAAATGATTCCACCTCAAAATATGTTAGAAACTAAATCATTTGCTAAAAAATAAAAATTGATATATTTTTAAAATATACGACAACCTAACCAACGGGCGGATATAAGATTAGTTTCACTACTTGTTGCCTCATAGCTTTTTAATTTTTTTTTTAGTTTTTCATTTTTAGTCTTCCACCGCCTTTGGTTTCCGTTTTCCCTCAGGAAACACCGGACTAAGGGGCTGTTTGACAGGATCTGAATTTTTAAGAGCTGAATTTTTAAGAGGTCTGAATTTCTAAGAGGGTCTGAATTTTTAAGATCTGAATTTTCAAATGTTGTTTGGTTGGAACCTCTGAATTGCACTGCTGAATTATGAAAATGACCATTTCACCCTTTTGTGTTATTTTTTTGTTGAATTGAACGTTTTTGTTTATAAAATAACTGAATCAAATTCTTGAATAATTATAAAAAAATATATACAAACACCATATAAAATCCAGATTAAACATAAATGAAAAGTAAACATAACACTATCATTTCTTCATTATACCCAAAGCAACTCATTGCAATAATACAAGAAAATCAAGATTTCATAACACTATCATTTCTTCATTATACCCAAAACAATTAAAAGCTCCAACTCGAGAACTTCATTATTCTTTCGACTATAAAAAAGTTACAACATGATTAAACTCCATATATAACCTAAAACATATCTAAAAAGTAAAAATCTTCTCTTCTTTTGTCAATTTTCATTTATTGCCCAAAATATCCTTTTTGTGTAAACTACAATTTCTTTACTTCAATTCATAACAAATATGATGTTAATGAACTCCCTAAGCTTGTGGGGTATGAAATCTTCTCCGCTAATAGACACCACATGCTCAAAATTTCATCAAACAAAACAACAAAACATATGACTTCATCAACAAAACCTTATCATATTTCAGAAAAAAGAACAAGCAAAAAACATATGATTTCATCCACATTATCACATTTCAGATTTTATCAAGAAAACAACAAACATATGATTTCAGCAATATTATCAGATTTCATATTTTATCAGCAAAAATATCACAACATTGTTAAATTACAGAAGAGGAAAGAACAAATATATAAATATTTATGCACTATAGTCGAATTCAGGGCAAAAAAACGATATATGAACTTATAACCGAATTCAGGGGAAAAAGAAAAAAGAACAAATGGATGTATTTACTGCGAATCGATTTTCTGCTGTATTTCATAGATTTAAAATCAAACTAATATAATCAGATATCAAGAACTCACCAGGAGGAATGGCAAACGTCGAGGGATGTAGCAGGCTGATGAGAACGGAGAACTGACGGCAAAATCCTCTCAGCTTTTCGACTTACCTAAAACGAGATGAAGAAATCGATGTATGTGCTAGGAATGGTTTTTTAGGGGGAAAAAACCTTAGCTGCAATAGTCGAAGTTGCTGACGGAGGCGTCCAAACGGGCAACAGCTCCATCAATGGCGGTGGGGAGCACACCAGCTATTATTGCAGATCGAGAGGTAGAAGAAAGGGGATGAGGATCGATAAAAGAAAAAAGAAGCGGCTGACGCGTCTTTTTTTAATTCAGATGTAATATTACATCTGAAACTTTAAGAGGTATTTAAAGAATTAAGAGACTTTTTTTCATACCCTTCCAAAGAGTTTGAATCGTAAAAGTTCAGACATTGCCTCTTAAATTACTATACTCTATTAATTTACATGGTAGTTAGCTACATTGAACTTTTATATTATTCCGTACTAACCACACAAGTTTCTTACTTTGCTATTTAGTCCATGCGCCTATTTAATATTTTATCTTTTTTTTTTTTTTTTGGTTTTTGTATTTCTCCATTATTTTATTCTTTGTTACGCTAAGGCCAATGTCTTTTAATATTTGCCACTTTATGTCCCACTATTTTGTATGTTTCAATATTTTGCCAAAATATTTTTTATAGTTTGACAATTTTAATGTCTGGTATGTTGTAATTTAAGACTGGCCACAAGTCTATAAATATTTGTCACTTTAAGTCCGTTTGACCATTTGTCCTTCTTTTTGTCCCTTTTTTTTCGTCTTACTACTTATATTCCATTATAGATTGGCCACATGTGTTTTAATATTTCTCATTTTCAGTCCCTTTTACCATTTTTGACCTTCATTTTGTCCCTTTTCCGTCTACCGATTTGTACTTCTGTTTTGGGCTTCGTTTTTTCATCTTTTATGAATAAAACAAAATGCATCTCATCTTCATCGTCACAAAGGTGGCTTGTGGTCACTCACTAATTTTCAATTAAAAGGCTATCAAACAGCCCCTAACACCCCGCTCCCGAGTTCAACTTAAGGAGAGAAAAGAAAGAAAATGAGTGGAAATGAGAGGAAAGTAAGAGAGATTGATGCTTCCGAGTTTCATTAAAGGAAGGAAGTGAAAGGAAATGGAATGATCACTTTTCCTCGTAATTTTCCTTCCGATCCGGGAGGATTTGCAAAGAACAAATAAAATGTTTAACTTTCCTTCCATTTTCTTTTCCACAAAATACAAATTTGTTTTCCTTTCTTTTCTCTCTTTGCTTTCTTTTCTTTTCTTCTCTTCTTTTCTTTGCTTCAACTCGGGAGCGGGTGTAAACCTCTCTACCATCGCTTCCCAAATTCCATCCACTCCTTTGTTGGTGGGTTGCCGACGTTGCGGTGCTGCAACGGAAGGTCAGTTGACGGACTCCAGGGCATGTGTTGTTTCCGATTTGGGAGTATTTCTTTCCGATTCTTCTAAATCAAATGCACTAGACATTCACCGTTTTCTCTTCCTAGCGTCTCGTTGTTGCACCCTCTCGTTCCTGATGTTTCTATTCCTCGGTCACTCCCATGGCACAGCCGTCAAAGGAAGACAAACTGTCGGACCAAAACAAAATCACAATGGGAATAGAACGACGATGAAGATGGCCATCAATCGGATTTCGATACTGAGTGAATCTCAATCGGAGTTGGAGTCGGGGGAATTCAGAGTATACTTCAAAGGATGAAAGCATAAGGTACTCTTTACTTGCATGATATTGTCAACTATTTCCATCTCTGTAACATTGAAATCGTATTTTCTGTTGATGAATTAAACCAATTTTGAAATTGATTAGTTTGTTCGATAGTTTCTTTCATTTGTCAGACAATTAGTATTACCCGTCTTCTATGCATGATAAATCAGTATTTGTCGAGTAGGGAATTGATCTCGGACAGTTGTGTCGTTCTTTCGTTCTTAGGGTTGAAAATTAATGTTCGATAGAAAGGATTATTGATCTTATGTGTAGAAATTGATGTAGTGATAGTAATAAATTAGGTGAGAAGAACAAAGAGCGAAAGTTTAACATCACGAAGGGATTTGTGATAACAGTTGTTACCACCACAATCGAATTCCACACTATTGAATGTTATTATGATGAGGAATTGTACCAGTATATAGAGGACCTTAGAATATTTAAATTTCTTGTATAGATCAAACTTGGAAGCAAAAACAACTAAATAAAAGGAAAGGAAATTGTCTGTTAATGGTTATCCTAGCTAATTACTAACATAGTTATCCACAAAACGGTAGTTTTTCATTTATACAAATGCCTGTAGATGACATTTGTCACATCTGAACATCCTTCATTTAATTCAACATACCATTGGCTTTGCTGTTAAATATTTTTGTCACTGCTTTGATACGTAGCAATTTGCATAACTTGATTATGAAAAACTATTTTTGAACCAGGTTTTTACATATACTCAGAGGGAATTGGTTGGATTGGATCCCAAGGATAAATGTGCTTGGAGTTATGAGATTACACCTTGCATGCAAAGGCAAGATGCCATATAAATATCTTCCAAGACTTAGAGGCTCATTCAGTCAGGGGATTCACAAAACCAATATAACTCTAGAAGGTACCCTTCAGGGCTCATTTGAAGTTCTTCTTGGCCATGGAAAATTTTTATTTGGTAACCAAAGATTCTACTCTGTACCATTTCTAGAAAATAAAACATCTACTATAATCCATATGATTTTCTTCTAAAAATTACGAGACTTGTCAAAGTAGCAATGGAGTCGGAAAAAAAAATCTCAAGTTCTCTTTTCTTGTTTGTTTATGATAATGGATACCATTGATAGTAAGTTTCCTTTTTCTTTTTTCATTAGTAACTAGTAACTTGCTTGCTACGTGTTGCGGCAGTGTCAATCCGTTTGTAAGTTTAATTTTGATAATTGTATTAATAAAAGTTAGGTATTGTTGCATTTGTTAGTAGATAAATATACAAGATCGTAACTAGTGCGTAACTCCAATTTATACAATCGTATGAAAACATATTATATGTGACCAAAGTCATACGTAAGAAACATACATAAAAATAAGCACGAAAACGTACAAAAATTTACGTCGAAACATAAAGAAACTCGAATTTATATCGAAACGTACATAAAAATAAATAAGCAAGATTGATTTTTTAAGTTAACAAATGAAAGTTCAAATAATCATAAACGTATTATATGTGATTCGACTCATACGTAGGAAACGTGCAAAAAATAAGTACAAAAATGTAAAAAAAAAGTACGTGAAAAAAGACAAATTTGAATTCATACCGACACGTACATATAATAAAGCAAGTAATTTTTAAAAAGAAAATTAACGAACAAAAATTTTAAATATATGTCGAAACGTTAACCACTTTGAAATTATACAAACACATACATAAAAATAAATACGTAAAAAATTAGTTTTTTTTTCTGGAGGATATACAAGAAATTTTTGCCTTCAAATGTCTTGACCCATATTTTTCTGCTTCCAGCTCTTTATTTGCTTCCTTTTCATTCGAACATGTCTTTGTTACTTCAAAACAGATTTCAAACATAATATAAGTACCTTATGTCTCAAAATAAACATAATTATAGGTAAAAGTATTAGAAATATGGACGAAATATATGATTAAATATGCACATATCACCGACTCTAATCAAAAATCAAAAAATCAAATACAAATCTGAATTGATCGAGCTTCTACTATAAATCTATAATCAACACAAAATCACTTAGTCTAACGATACTTCACGAACACAAACAACGAAACAAGTCTTTTAATCTTGTTCCAGTAATAGAAATGGATTTAAAGCTTATGACCATGAACAACCTTCACCAAAATCTCAACAACTACCCGACTTTGACTTGCACCTGTAAAATTCAGAAGTTTATGAATTACATAAAGGAACGAAAAGACAAATACTGTGTATGTGGCAAGCAAACTGGTTAAAACAAGTCTAGGGGACTAAATAGACAAGTTGCCCACGAGTTCGTTCCCTCGTAAAACCACAAAATTGTTTAGGGACTAAATGCACAAACTCTATAAAGTTCATAGGAAGTTTGTGTCATTTCCCATTTTAAAAAAAAAACTTAACTTTTACGTATTACTTATTATTACAGCCTCAACAGGTTACCAATTAGTAAAATGAGTTTTTTTTTTTTATTTTTTTTAAATTTATTTATATTTACTTTTTTTTATAATCATAAAAGACCCTATATTTGTGTTTTTTTTTTTAATTTTTTCAGTTTAGACCTAAACTTTTTTTTTCAAAATAAACTCAACTTTAACATATTTATTATTATTTTATTAATGGAGCTGGTTACCAACATGTAACCCTATATCCCCTAACTCATATGTGCCCTAAGTATCGACTATCTATACATCTAAAACGTATTTATACTTTTAAACACGTCAAAGAATGCATTTATACTTCTAAAAAAATACATTTTTTTACTTCTAAAGACATAGAAAATATATATTTACTTTTGAAAAACAATAAAAATAGGTATTATACTTCATGTCAAAATATTTATTTATATTTCTAAAAACTATATTTATACTTCTAATATATATATATATATATATATATATATATATATATATATATATATATATATATATATATATATATATAAAGAATGTTAGTTTTCACTAGTGTTATAAAATTTGGCCAACTCAGTCGGTAGAGTACTTGGACTCGGCCACTTACTGAGACGAGTTAAGCCAACTTAGCCAAATAACTTGGAATTAGGTCAACCTCGGTCAAAATCGGTCCAACTCAGTCAAACTCGGATCAACTCAGCCTACTCGGTCAAACTTGGTCAAATGGTCAAAATTGATTTCAAATGAGAAAAAAATAAATAATTTCAAGATTAATATTCATATTGTATACTTTATTTAATATAACCTTAAAACTAAAGTAAAGTACCAGATAAACGAATTGTATATTTTTCATCTCTCTCATTCTCATCTTGAAGATTTTCATGGTTAAATTTTTAACCTTTTAAAACTAGTTTAACATTCAAACTTGTATATTTTCTATTGATATGTCACATACTTTGTTATGAATTTTAATTAACTTGTTATTTTTCATATATATATATATATATATATATATATATATATATATATATATATATATATATACTTTCCCAAAAAATAATTTCTTTATAAAATATCATATCCGAGTACTTCCCGTCGAGACAGAGTACTCGTTACTTCACAGTTGACCAAACGAGTACCGAATAGCGAGCTCCGCAACACTGATTTTCACCAAACATAAATACATATTTTTATGTTTTAAACTGTATAAATATGCAAAATAATGCATATAATATTTAAAAAAAAGGGTAAATACGATGTTTAATTAAACAATTTTAGTGTATAAATACGAAATATATTTCTTCATGAGTACTTATTATTTGAAAACTAATATATTTAACGTTGTTAGTATTCAATGTAAAATATTGATAAATACTTTAGACAAAATGAGCTTAAATGTAAAAATAACAACTTACTTGCAAAACTGTCAAGTATATTGTTTAAATAAATATACCATAGGACGTTGTGAAAATAATATTGGTGCAATATGTGAAAACAAACTCAATCTTGTGAAAATAGCATTTAGTAGAGGTACACATTTCAAACCTTTTTAACCGAAGGAAAAAATTTCAACCAATTAGGTTAAAACTGAACCAACGGTTAGTAAAAGGTTTTAATAAATATCTTAAACCGTTTTTTTTTGTTCTTATACTATAGCTGAACCGAACCGACTTTTTAATTGAAAAAACTAGTTTTTTAACTGATTTTTTTAAAACAATTCACTTCACAAAAAACCAAAAAAAAAAAGCAAAACCAATTATAACCAAAATTAGTTTAGACAAAATGGTCCAAATTGGTATATATACACCTTTAGCCTTGGGGCACGACGTACTCATAATAGCAAAATTACATTTCAACATTCTTTACTAAATCTGTATTATTTTTTTAAGAGGTAAAATATATGTTGTCTACAAACGACATTTGCAAACATATATAGAAGAAAAGTGTAACATCCCAAAAATCACAACAAATTTAAACTTTTAAAAACAACACATAGTCATAAAATGTTTACAAAATAATTGTTTCCAAATTGTTTACCCATATCAGAGTATCCCAAAATTATAAAGCCATAAACAGAGGATCTGTACGGTCACTCCTTCGCCTTCCCGCAATCACCAAAAGTACCTGAAACAACAACTAAAAACTGTAAGCCAAAGCTTAGCGAGTTCCCCCAAAGTACCACAACATACAACATATCAAACAACATGCATAACCGAGCCTTCAGCCTGACCGGACCGCCTTGCAGGTCCTACAGCCTATTCGGATCGCTCACGAGCCTTCGGCATGACAGGACCGCCCCGCAAAGCCTACAGTCTATTCGGACCGCTCGCTGGGCCTTCGGCCTGACTGGACCACCTCGCAAGGCCTACAGTCTATCCGGACCGCCCTGGGTATCTTGGCCTTTAGTCTAAAGCAAGACTTCATCAACCCAACCAACCATAACATGTCGACATACACATAACAATACCATATAACCAGGCATCAGACAAACAAGCAGATTCATAGATCACTACCGCATGCTAACATCCTATATATCAGGGTACCGATCTAACAGATCTCTAGATCATAACAACATACTATCATGTAACAGGATATATAATCTACTGGGTCGACCTTGGTGCCTTCGACCCGTAAGTACAGTGAGGAAGACTCACCTTACAGTCTGAACAATAGCTGATGAGGTCCCGACTCTGAATCTCAGCTCTAACCGACACCTATTCATCCAAACAACCAATTCTCAAACACCATTCAAAATACCTAAAATACCCCTTGGTCAAAGGTAAAGTCAAACAAGTCAGAATCAACAAGTGAACTGAGTCAATCCAGACGAGTCAACCCAGCTGAGTCAACTTAGCCGAGTCGACACAGAACGAGTATGCGGGGTGTACCAAACCTTGACCGCAGACGGGAGAGTTGACCTCGTACGCGCTGCATACGCAAGTTACATTGGGCGTGCGCCCAGTCTTCTCAAAACTTCATTAAGAGCTTAATGCCTTAAGATCTTATGTCCAACTTTTAGATCCAAGGCTAAATCATCCTCAAGAGTCATAAAGTTTCCAAATTTATGACTATGCATGTTTATTAAGTTCTTAACTCAACATCTTAATACATTAAGACATTCTAAAGAATGCATGGAGTAAAACCAACCATTAAGACCCCATTTTTATAACTCAAGACCCTTCCTAAGGTCTGAAAGGACGACTTAATGGGTCAAGAACATACCATGCTCAAGGATCACCATTTTGGCACCAAAAAGTGACTTAAAAGAGCAAAAACCTAGATCTACAAGATGGAGTGGTAAAGTTGCAAGATTTATACTTTCTGGAGGTTGCAATCAAGGTAGAAATCACAGATCCAAGGTGCTTCTCAACTCCAATCTCTTCACACTTCACTCTTCACCTTCAAGAACTCCTCTAAACACTCAAATGGGCTCCAAAAGGCACTCTTTCACTTAGGGTTAGCTTGGGGGTCGTTCTCACAGAGTGTGGCTGAAGAAGGAAGAGGACATGAGGTTATAATGATGTTTATATAGGGCCAAAACCCTAAAAATTAGGGTTTTCATGATCTTCACGTACGCCCTGCGTACGAGGTGTACGCCCAACGTACTAAGGTGCACCCTAGTACGCTTAGCGTACACACGTACGCTCGGCGTACTCCCAAAATCCTGAAATTACCAAAATGCCACTATGGGCCCTTTTTGCACTCTTTCTTTTACTTAGGGACCAATATGCAATAAATCTCAATATAAGGGTCAACAATGAAAATATCTCAAAACATGATGTTACAAAAAGATAGACCAAATGTCTGCAGTCTGAACGAAAAAGACTATTTGTTTTTTAACGTATATAGGTTGCTAAAATAAAGTGATTTTTTTTAACTTAAAAAGGTTTTTAGACACAAAAGTTAATAATTTCTAGTTTTACAACATTGAAATATAATCAAAACAGCCACAATATATTTTTTTAAAAATTGTTCATTCCATATTTTATATTAACTGCTAAGAAGTTTTATTTTATAATTGAGTCATTTAATTGGACTCATTTATCTGTATGAAATAGTTAAATAAATAAAAACATTGGCTAAATATAAAAAACCAACGTTTAGACTTTGAGTAAATAATATATATATATATATATATATATATATATATATATATATATAGGGAAGGATTATTTGGAAAACAAAAAAACTCTAAAAATCATAAAAATGAATAAAAAAAATACTTAGAGATCACAAAACTTTTTTTTGAAAAAATCGCAGCTTTTTATATAAAATCGGTGAAAAAATTTTGAAAAAAAATTTTTTTTTTTTACAAAAAAAAAATGATTTTTTATTTTTTTTTTAGCGAATTTCATCAAAAATATTTTTTGTGATCTCTAAGTATTTTTTTATGCATTTTTAGAGTTTTTTTGTTTTCCATAGAACCTAAACCTATATATATATATATATATATATATATATATATATATATATATATATATATATATATATATATATATATATATATATGTGAAAAATGTCTTCGTGTCTTCAGACTTTGTTCCATGTCTTTTTGGAGAAGAGGACGTACATATGTTTTGACGTCTACGATCTTCTAAAAAATAAACAGTCTGCAAGAACACAAATGTAAATGTCTTCCTGCCTGCAGACATAAGTGCTCGATAATAGTTCAAAAAAAAACACCACCTTTTATGTTCTTAGCTTGAAAAAAAAATCATTTCAAGGGACCAAATATATTATATAATAAAAAGAAGTAGAAACATGATCTAAGGTTTAGAATCGATTAATCTTTTAGATGAATGATGCTTAGGGAACATGTGATTTAGGGGATATATGGTTAAATGTTAGTAACCGACTCTATTAATGGAATAATAATAAAAAATATGTTAAATTTAGGTTTATTTTGGAAAAAAGATTTTAGGTTTAAAACGGAAAAATGCAAAATACAAGATCTTTTATAATAATAAAAAAAAAAGAAACTCAATTTACCTGTTGATACCTGTTGAAAAGTGAACTAACAAAAATAATAAATAGAAATTTTATGTTTTTTGAAAAAGAAAAAAGTTTAGATCTAAAAATAAAAAACTATAAATATAATATAAGATAATAATAGATAAAAATTTAGTGAATTATTAAAAAAAAAAGTTTAGATCTAAAAAGAAAAAAACTTAAATAAAGTCATTTATAGAAATAATATTAAAAACCGAACTTATCAATCGTTACCCAAATCGGGAATGATTACATACCCAGAAACACAAAACAAATGGAGACGCCATTCGATTCTCTATATAAATCCATGATAACCCCTGCTGCTTCGCATTACACATACAGGATCCCTTCCCTTCTGATCATCACGAGCTCTCAAATTAAAACCTAGGGGTTCTGGGTTCTTCTAAATCTAATCGATTGCTCGAAGGTAAACCCTACGATTCTCTATCTTTTTCAGTATTCCATGGATTTAACTTCATCTGTAGCGACGTTTGATTATTGGCATAACTCCGTTTGTGATTGGAATATCCTATCTTTGTACTCGAATAGTCTTATTGGAAGCCACACCTTTTGGAATCTTCACCCCTTACTTTTTGGACAATTATAATCCCTTATTCCCATTATTAGTTTGTGCTGTTTAAAAGATTCATTCCACATAGAAAAATCGTCAACTGCTGTAAGCGTTCTGTCAAATCCTTGTTCATAGACCCCTTTCTTCTGTACGTGTATGTATAATCCTTCAAAGTGATTGATTGATGGTCGTTTGCTTATATTTTTTCTTCTCAAAGTGATTTGTAAACAGTTTTTGCACTTGTTCATTCTGATCTAACTTACTTCAGGTCCGTAAGGTGGTTTTTTATACTGTTTTTCTACATTCAGTTTTGAAAGTCTAACCCAATCTAAAGGTTCTTCTTATTATGAATTCAAAATCCTAATGTTAATGTGCTACAGATTTCCTTTGCTGTGTTTTGTCGTTACTTTTTTCAAGTTGACCTTATTTATGTTGAATCGATTGTTGACAAATCTGTATGACCTAATCTAAACCCTAATTTGATTGCTGGTTTGGCAATGACTTAATGTGATGTTTCTATCATTTATCTTACATAATGACACACAGTTTTGTGTATGTATTAATGATTTGTTGTTACAGATGGATGCTGAAAACCATGAACATGGACACACTGTCGACATATCTGCAGCCCTTCCATCTGAAGAGAACAACAGGCAAACTGTCAGCAAGGTTTGTGGTGGAGCACCATGTGGATTCTCAGACTCAAAAACCACTTCCAGGGAGGCAAAAGAAAGATCAGCATCAATGTGGAAGCTCTGGTGCGGAGTGATCTTGTGTGTCATCTTCATGAGTGTAGAGGTTGTAGGTGGAATCAAAGCAAACAGTCTGGCAATCCTTACAGATGCTGCTCATCTCTTATCAGATGTTGCAGCTTTTGCAATCTCTCTCTTCTCTGTTTGGGCTTCTGGATGGGAAGCCACACCCAGGCAATCTTATGGGTTTTTCCGGATTGAAATTCTTGGCACTTTAGTTTCAATCCAAATCATTTGGTTGTTAACTGGAATCCTAGTTTATGAAGCCATTGATCGTCTCCTTCATGGCACAGTTGATGTTGAAGGTAGTCTAATGTTTGGTATCGCATCATTCGGCTTAATTGTCAACATTCTCATGATGTTCATACTAGGCCATGATCATGGCCATGGCCATAGCCATGGACATGGACATAGCCATGGACATGGACATGATCATGATCATGATCATGGCGAAGATGATATACATATCCATGGAGTTAGTGTCACAACCCACCAACACCACCGTCATGATCATGGTCATGGTCATGAACATGATCATGATGAAGGACACAATGAGCCTCTATTGAAAACCTACTCATCAAAAGAAACGAAGAAAAGGGGGAATATCAACGTGCAAGGTGCGTATCTTCATGTTTTAGGGGATTTAATACAGAGTATCGGGGTAATGATAGGGGCAGGGGTAATATGGTACAAACCAAGCTTAAAAGTAATAGACCCGATATGTACTTTGCTGTTTTCGGTTATTGTTCTGTATACAACAATCAACATGCTTCGTGACATATTAGAGGTATTAATGGAGAGCACACCAAGAGAAATCGATGCAACAAGTCTTGAAAGAGGGCTTTGTGAAATAGAAGAAGTGGTTGCGATTCATGAGTTGCATATTTGGGCAATTACTGTTGGGAAGGTGTTGTTGGCATGCCACGTCAGGATCAGGCCTGAAGCTGATGCTGATATGGTTCTTGATAAAGTTGTGGATTACATTAAAAGAGAGTATAACATCAGCCATGTCACCATTCAGATTGAAAGAGAATAAATAAATCAGTTTTAAAAAATTTTGGGCGACTTGATTCTTTTAGGGTTTTTTAGTTGTGGGTCAGGTTTATGTGCAGGGATTATGGTTTTAAGATTTTGATTTTTTTTTTCTGTCATCTTGTTTGGGTTTGTATCTTACTTATTGATGCCATAAAATGCAAAAAACATTTGTGTGGGGAATCTTTATTGGTTAGAAATATGAATATAGATTTTCCCACTTTATGGAATGTTTTTAATTGATAGATTATTTATTGCATTATGTGTGTTGAAGTGGTCGAAAGAGTGTAGAGGCTGTCATGAACAGGAAAAGTGATATAAAATCTTGTCGTTTGGATGCAGCGAGTGTAAAAGGATGTTTGGTATCAACCATACACGTTCACATAATGTTGCGTTTAGGAGATCTTTAGGTGGATTTTCTTTCTTTTTCTTTGAGCCACAAAGAATCTTGCACGTTTTAAAATCATTACAACTCATAACTTAATATTTTAATCTACAAATAAAAGGGGTATTCACTAAAATAAACTAAACACGGGGAGACTATCATTGCTTTTTCTATAGTGACATATTTCTTAATATGACTCTTGTGAAATGCAAAATTACTATTTTTTTTTTTTTACAAAAGCTTTTCTGAAATATTATGTTGTTTGTGGAATTTGAAGACTTAATCCTCATAGTTCCATGGAAATAAGAATACAGAAATTTTAGCTTTGATATCTTCTCTTTTGAAACACAATTTCTTTAGGTTAAAGTTACCTTTCAATTTGAGAAATATCTATTTTTTTGTGATATATGATGTTATTTTATCAAATGGTAAAATAGAGGTTTGTAGTTGGGGCCATTCATATAGTAATTTAGTAGAATTAAATGAATTTTGCAGACAATTTGCAAGATGCATGATTTGTTATGCAAGAAAGTGAAAGAAAACAATAAAACAACCCAAAGAATAATGTGGTTTGTATGATATGACATAGATCCACTGACAGAACGGGATAATTTTATTTATTACTCGACTTTTTCAAAAGCGATTACATGAAATCCCTAACCATAAATACTTATAATTGTAAACTCTAGTAACTACATACATGGTCAAATCCATAAACAGGTAAATCCGGAATAATTAAATAGGTCTGATGTTTACTTTTGGGTGGCCACTTGTTTCTCTTGGAGGATGGTTTGCCCAATTAACGTGGTGTGAAAGGTACCGTAGGTATTGTATGAGTCCGATGTTTACCTTTGGTAAGAAAAGATTGAATCGTATTATCCTTGTTATAAACATAAAATAAAAAACTAAATGAATTAAAATAAAAAACTAAATGAATTAAAATTTGAAGTTAAAATAAGAGAAGAATGCTAGATTTTTTGAAAGAACCTTGATGAAGAGGGCGCATTTTGAGAAATCAAGATGTTATGATGCCAACTATGCGATACTAAAAGCAAAAACATTGCATATGTTGTTTACTTCAAAATAAACACAAAACACAAGTTGGTTTGGTATTTTTGACTTTAAAGATTCAAACTTACTAATTTCTGAATTCAAAATTGACGTAGACCTTCTTTTTACTTTTGATTCTTCAATTTCCCCTTTAGAATTGTTTTAGTTGCACATTTATCGTAGTTATACTTAGCTATCATCTAATTAAAGATTTGTGTGGTAATATGTTAAATGCTATGAAGTCATATATGCTTTCTATATATCGGCATTCTCCACAAATAAAAATAAAAATAATAATAATAATAATAATAATAATAATAATAATAATAATAATAATAAATAAATAAATAAATAAATACTTTCAGTGGATTTTTCAGTTATTAGGCATTGTTTGGGCCTTATCTTTCTACTTTCAGTAGACCCAACAAGTAAAAAACGAATACTTGAAACTAGAAATGAGCAAAACGGGCCTATAGGCTGTCATAAACAGTCAGGCCTTCATAGCGGGTCGGATTCTTTTTAGGAGATTTAAAATAAGTCATTTTAATAAAATTGCAACCAAATATTAAATCCCAATCAAATAGATATTTTTATTTCAATGATAAATACAGAAAATAAATAAATTATAACATTTACTATTTATTTAATATACAACCAAAGAGCGGGTGGTCTAGCAGTATCATCCTATAAGGCATGAGGTAGATTGGGAATTCAAGTATGGTGGACAAAGATTCAAATTTAAGAATAAGATTAAAGGTGTATGTATTAGCCATTGTAGAAAAACCTAGTAGTTAGTATTTTTTCTTTGTTGAAAACTCGTCTAAAAATATCATAACTTGTCGGATCTTCTGTAAATAAAATCTTCTTTTCTAATCGAACCTTTTAACTGATTACGGGTTAGGTCGGGATGAACCCTAATCGGTTAACCTGACCTGCTACCATGCCCACTACTCTAGTCTCCATAATGATAAAGATAATTAACAAATGGGTCATATGTAGTTAATGTTTTCTTCAGAAATCAAAATATCTTTTTGCAATATTACACACCATGATCCAAAATCACCTACAATATGTGGACTCTTTTGGTATACGATTATGGTCTTCTACAAAAATAATGACTATATATCTGTATGTATTTCGAGAAATCAGGACAATATTTTATCTTTTTAAAAAAATGTGATCAAAACCTTCAAGAATTAGAAACCATAATGTCATATGATCATATGGGTCTACTTACAAACTAAAAACATTTGTGTTTAACATTAAAACTTAATTAAATCTATTGAACTAGTTAATTGTATTAGTTTTATCAACTATATATAGATTTATATACTTAAAAAATACGTAACTTATGACTAAATAAAATAAAAAACACCTGCTATGTATTAATAATTTAGCATTGGTTTTCTAATTATTTAGTTACATATTTTGTTTTTTACAATATACATGGAAGTGAACCCCATAATCTCATTTGAAATAGGGTAAGAGGATAGATGTCCGCAGTCGTGCATCTACATATATAAGCAGAACAACTACTTTTTATAAAAGATCCTGGCATATGATTCACGAGCTTGTAAATGGACGCAATTATGCCTTCACCCGATGGTAGAATAACTGCTTCTCACTGAAGGCCTTTGAGAAATGAAACATGAACAAGAAGGGGAGCATATAATATGAAAAGTGAGAAGAAACAACTAGAAAAACATATACCGATAAAAACATACATCAATAGTAAAACTAGTCAGATACACACATGCATGAGAGTAAATAGAAGGAAGAAATAAAATGAACATATAAAACAATACAGACTGCTCTACAACTTAATACTGAACCTCCGTACCCTCCTGATTTTAACACCCATAATTTTACTAAAATTTTAGTCTTTTTTAGTAGAAATTATTTTTTTTGAGAAAAATAGTTAAATTAAATATAAATGAAAAAATAAAATTTTGAAATAGATACAAATTAGTGAAATTAAAAGTTTTAAGGCTATTAGAAGGCTAAAATAGTGTTATTAAGAAAATTTGAGTTTAAGTGACTAAAGAAATCAATTTTGAGAAACTTAGGTTTCACCTATCCTTAACTATATTTTGGTCCAAAATGTTAAAGAATTATTTAAATAAGGTTGAATCAGTAAAATTTAAATTAGATGTTATGTTTAGAAGAAATAGAACACGAAGGACTAAAGCCACTAAAATAAGCAAACTTTTAATTAAAACCGCCGACACCATTCTTCAATTTCATTTTCGTGAATATAGAGTTGGGCATGTACCTTAGAGATAAGATTGGGATATATTTAATCAATCTAAAAGCCTTAGAGAAGGATAATTGAAGATTGGAAGTTTGAAATCCTTAAGAGAATGGAAGCCATACATCAATTTCTCATTTACCTTCCCCAATTCAATGCCAAATTTAGTGAAAATTGCTTAAATTCGAATTCAATAGGTTAGTACATTGATTTATTTGAATATATTTTAGATACAATGTTTAGACACACAAGTTTAGTAATGTAGCTTTATTCTATTGATGAATTTGTGTTCATGAAGCTAGGTTTTGAAACCCTAACTTCACGAAACCTTCACTAGAGTTTATGACTTTAGAACTCAAGCATTTGGTTAGTTTAATGATATGTTTTGGATGCAAATTTATTATTTTTAAATCCAAATTAGAGAATTTAAACCTTCAGTAGAATCATTGGTGTCGTTAAGAGTTTTAATATAGCTTTTGAGAGTATAATTGGAAAAGTATACATTGAACTCACTAAGTTATGAATGAATGATGTTTTTAAGATCTAATTATGATTTAAATTTAGGTTTGGTGATCCTTATTGCAAATCATAATTAAAAATCAAGTCTAAAAGTCATCCATGGAGCTTTGAAGTTAAAAATGGGATTTTATGGATGATTTCTTAATTTGATGGATTTATGATGTTTATGAAGTTGAAAATCAATTATACATGTCATCCATGTAGTTTTGTCTCTATGTGAAATGTGAGTACTATAAGTAACATGTGCATTTCATGAAATACTTTTTTGGAACGAGTTTTGTTTACCTTGGAAAACCTTATTTGATATATAAATGTTTTGAGCTTTTTAATTGTACATTCATATAAGATGATATGAGACTAGTGATCACTCATGAGTTAGATATCCAAAAGAAGAAATGAATGCACACATTGGAGGGTAGTTAGTATGCTTTCTAGATATGTCTCACATGTATAAAGGGACTTGAAAAACCCGTGTTTGATCCTTAGGATGGCTCCTCAGAATCTAGTTTAGAGTTGATAGAGTGTATAATTTCATAAATGCCCATAAAGAGGAGTTGTGTAATTTGCACAAACTCATAAGGATACAATTATGCGGTGTGCTTTGTGCTAAGTACACATAGGCTCGAAACTTAGCCATTATGGTGAGTTAGACTTTAAGATTGACTTGGGAGTTAGGAGTAGTTGCATATGTATTTCTGTAACATACGGATCCCGAGGTAATTCAAATTTCAATATTCTAAGTATTTAAGGATGGCCACGACGTGGGGAAGGGCACCACGGCGTGACGCTTCAAGAATATCACGATCTCATTTAAGGCCGCCACGACGTGGCAGCGGTTTAATGAGAAAACATAATATCCGGGGTTTCCGCCCTATTTACGGGAATGTGATGACTAGGGTTGCTCACCCTCAGCCTCCATCACACTCTCTCAGCCTCCAAGAAAACGCTAACCTCCGTTTGTTCTCTCTAAGCTTTTTGTGTTGATTTTGGGGAAGAAGAAGAAGAAGAAGAAGAAGAAGGTGACTTCTAGACTTGGATTCAGCAAGCAAATCTTCTCATCATCTTGTTGTGCATCTTTTCGACTCTTGTAAGTCCCAAAGTTCCTAGCTTTTTGGTTTATTGTGCATAGATCTAGGTTTCTATGCCTTATTCTTCATGTTGGGACTTATTGGAGTGTTGGGATTTCATAAAGTTTCCAACTTCATGAATCCCCAGAGTCCCTTTATGGTTAAGAGTGTTGGATCTGGAGTTTTATAAGGTTTTGAACACTTGCATGAGATCTTGGCCCCTTTTCTCTATTTTGACCTAATAAGAGTCCAAGACATGCATTGGACATGCATGACTGGAAAGTAGGGATTTTTATGGGATTATAAGGTGCTAGAAACATTATGGAATGAGGATCTAGTAAGCCTCCAAAGAAAAGTGACTTAATGGTTTAAGCTGCCCAAACTCGTCACCACGTCGTGGCTCAGGTTGCCACGACGTGGCGACTGGGTCGAGGCCCGCTTGTTTCATCGGATAGTGGCCACAGCGTGGCCAAGGATGGCCACGACATGGCGACCTGTTGTAGTTGACTTGGACTTTACTTTTGACCATTGTCCTTGACCAAGTTTGACCTAGGGGGCGATTTGGGTATTTTGAACCATAGTTTGAGATAAGGTCACTGATTGTGGTATAGGTGACCTGTAGAGTTGGTATACAGAGCTGTGTTGTTATTAGCTATCTTATCAGATTGGGATGTGAGTTTTCCTCACTGTACTAATGGGTCGAAGGCATCAATGTCGTCCCAGTAGATTGTGTATTCTGGTTTGGTTTATTGTTATGCTATGGTGATCTGTAAAGATCTACATGATTATCTGGTTGTTGTTATGTGCTTTATCTATTATACATGTCGACATAGTTTGGTGGGGTTAAGACTGTACTTCTTTGTGCTATCAGTCAATAAACTGGGCAATCCAACCGAGAGGTTGTGGGCCAGGGGTAATCCAACCAGGTGGTTGTGGATCCAATATGTATTAGGCAATCCAACCGAAAGGTTGTGGGCCAGGGCTATCAAACCGGAAGGTTGTGAGACAGAGGTAATCCAGCAAGGAGGTTGTGGACCCAATATATGCTTTATATGTTCTGTTGTGTGGTATTTGGGGGAAATCACTAAGCTTTGGATTACGGTTTAAGTTCTATCTTTCAGGTACTTCAGGCCATCGGGGAAAAGTAAAGGCGTGATCGTGCACATCCTTCTGATTTTAAGACATTTGATTTTGGGAAACTCTGATATGTGACTATTATCTTTGGAAACAATGTTTTGTAAACAATTATTGCTTTGGTTGGATTTTTAAAAATGAAAATTTTATCTTGATTTTTGGGATGTTACAAGTGTTGGATTAGATGTCTAAGCTCATAACTATTATTGGTATGTACTTGACCCGAGAGTAGCATGGTCCATTTGGGTTGCATATCATCAGGACAATTTGTTAGGATGGACTTTTGAGAGAAGGTTATTTATGGTTTATTAATATATTATAAGTTATAATATATTAATATGAAATCATATGTTTTAATTAGTATCAATCAATAATTAATTTAGAATTAATTTAGTGATCAAAAGAGACTAATTAAATCTATGGAGACTAATTATGATAATTAGTTATATTTATATGTGTTGGGCTTATGATCCATGTTGGACCAAGTTTATGTATGGATACATAAAGAGTTGGGCCACATAAACCATGGATCATAAAACTCATGGGTATGGATTATGGGTTATACCCATGACCCTTGGAATCCTACATATAAATAGGTTACTCCATAGCCAAAATCACCACTTCTTTTCTTAGAGAAATATGGAGGTGTTTTGGTGCATGGAATTCTCTCTCAAGAGCCACCTTTGTCCTAGGTGTGTTGTGATTCCATTTGAGGCATTTCATACTATTGGTGCTAAGCTCTTAAGGCCAAATACATCAAGAATTCAAGCCACATAAAATGTATGTTTCCCTAACTAGTATATTATATGGTTTATGTCAAATGCATGCTAGTTATAGGTTTAATGCCTTGGAAACCATTTGCATGTATAATAGAGAAAACATTGACAAGGTTTATAGGGTTGCATGTACACCATAGGAGTGTTAGAATGCTCAAAACCCAACAGTGGTATCAGAGCCAGGTTGTTTTCTATTATATTTGATGCAAATGTATTTTTTTTTTCAAGTTGAAGGAAAAAAAAAGAAAAAAAAACATGAAGTTTGTCAAATTTTATGATAATTACTTGATTTTATGAAAAACTAATTATTTATAAAATTTGAGTCACTTTACTACAAGAGTTGAATTAGGTCAATTTATTAAAAGATAGAATGATATGATTATTTTATTTGTTTTAAAAGTTTGATCTAAATGGTTTTAAGGAGTTACAAATTTTGTCAATAAATTTTGGAACTCAAAAGTTTTTTTTAAAGTTATGATCTTAAGAGTTTTGAAACTTCCATAAGTTATGGATGTGAAATGTCTCATTTATTAACTCTTTAGGTTATGAATTCCAAGAGTCTTCAAAGGATAATTGTCAAAGTTTCAAGATTTGTATTAGTTTATATGATTATCTAATTTCTTGAAAATTGTTGATGTGAATTATCTTTACTTATGAGTTTAATCTAGATCATAGAAAAATTATTTGATTATTGTGTTAATTGTAATATTTGATCTTAATGGTTTTTATGAACTCCATAACTTGTCCTCAAGTTATGGAAAGTGAAGAGTTTTTCTTTTTAAAGTGTCATTAAGTCTCATAGGTTATGAAAATAGAAGAGTCACTATTTTTAATGTCATCATTAAATGATTTAATGTCTTCCATAACTTGTCCTCAAGTTATGGAACTTGGATTTTTTTTCATTAAACCTTAATTAAACTCATAAGTTATGAAAAATCCAAGAGTTTTGAAAGGTTTCAAAACTTGTCCTCAAGTTTTGGAATTTGTAAAGTTACCCCCCATGTATACTTTAATTCCAAACTAGACCTTAGAATTTTAAAAGTTTAAAATTCAACCCTTATACTATTATTATAATTTTAATTATATAGATATGTATAAGATAAAGTCGTCTTACCATTAGTAGGCCTCATTCACGAAGCCGGTCTATAAGGGGGGTATAAGGTTACTGCCTATAAAATGGCAGTTTAATGGGTGTCCACTCTCACTCACCGCTTCCTTGACCGGTGGAGGGTCGTTAGTCGAACAGGTAGGACAAGGACTATAATTTTCCCTTCATTATAAGTATAATGATAAATACTAAGTAACTAAACACTTATAAATTCCCAATCTTAGTTACTTAGGAAAATGTGAATAAGGTGCTAATCCATGAAATTACACTTTGCACTTTGTTTAAGCTGTTAGTGGAGCGTGTGTGGTTAACCGGCACACTAACCTGGACTTAACAAGGTAGGCAAAGGGTAACTTAATGTTTATCATAGTATCGTTGGAGCGTGTGTGGTTAACCCGCACATCGATTGAGGGGTAAATATTAAGGGTACCAAGTATATTTGCAAGGTTACTTCACACCTTGTTTTGTGATCCTCGGCATCCCAGTCACAAAACCTGAAGGGCACACTCGAGATTGAAACATGCCATTGAAAAGTTCAATGAATCTCAAAAGAATCTAGGAGTTTCAAAACCAATTAAAACCTAATAATACATTTCGTTTATCTTGGTGGAAATTGGTGAATCGTCATTCACCTACCTTCAAATATTTTATAGCTTGGATTACGGAATCCCTCTTCCAAGTTATAAAATAGTTTGTTGGGTCCTAGCCTTAATATATCATATTGGGTGTTATATTAAGGACTTAAATTAACTTTACGTGAATTTCTCCCATTATTGATGTCTGGTTTAGACAACAATGATCTTCCCAAACCAAGCTTTCCTAATGAATATGACTTCCCGAGTTTGGCTCATGGAAGTCATACTTCTCTTCCTCCACCTCCTCCAATTATTCTCCCTAACCCACAAGTTCAAGGTCACTCAAGCCCTAATGGCAAGCAAGGTCTATGTGTGATCACATCTTAGAGATGAAGTCACATATTGACAAGCCGGGAGAGTTGGGTGTCAAAGTCTTGAGAAAGTTGGATGTTCAATCACTTTCTAAGTCACATAGTGAGTTCCTTTGGGACTACTATGAAACAGACTATGACATGAACCTTAATGATCATATATATTTGCTTGGTGCTGCTGAATCAGCAATGATTTGGAACGATAGTAAAGCAAATTTGATTAGAAGATCAACTTCCAAAAAAATTTATGGACAGTGACAATGGTGACACTGGAAATCTAGAAAAAGCATTCTCTTCCCAATGGAAAGGGATTGGCCATAGTCAACCCGGTTGACCAAATGGTAAAGAGAAAGGCTAAGTCTGAGATAGTCCCATTACCAAAGGGTCCGTATGTTTATTTTGCCAAAGGAAGGGGCGTTGATTGCAAAGCTGCCGAATTTACCTAAGGATGTTAAAGTCAATAAGTTTGACTCTACATCAGATAGAGCCCATTATCTAACTCTGTTAAGTTCTATTCTGAGATCCTCATTACATGATGTGACTGGGTCACATGTTGATGTTTTAAGAATCAAAGAATAGAGAGAAATCTTAAAGGAAGTATATGCTGATTCTGATCGCGAAGGTGGATTTCGATCGCATCATAATTTTGAGCAGTTGCTTAAGAAGTTATGATATATTGCTAAGGAATAGATAACAACAATTTTCCATGTGGATTGTAAGGATAAGTTTTTCCGCAAAGTTTTAAAATAAAAGAAAATTGTTTAATTTTATTTATTTGAAGTATCCTTACAATGGTATTTGTGGAAAATTGTTGCTTATATGATTCCACTGACAACAATATTGGAAAATGGATTTGATTCTTTCATTTGTGGTAGTGTCTAAATTTACCAAATCAGGAAAGTTCCTCATCACCCAAGTTTCAATTGGACCGAAACTTGGAATCATGCAAGTTGAATAGTATGATGAATGAGAAATTTCAAGCATTGGAAAATCAAGACTAATTACTTGTTCACATGGATGTGTGAGTCAAGTGAAAGACTAAAGGGATCGAGTACACATTATTGTGCACTGGTCATGTCCACCACAAAGCTCGTTAAGACTATTTGATTTACTAAAGTTTAGTAAATATGGTTATACTTACAAGTTTAAGTATAATTCTGAAACATTGGAAAAGTCTCAATGTATGGCAGAACGAATGGGAAGAATCAAATTAAGATGAAAGATAAAAGTTTCTCAAATCTGAAAAGATGGGAGAGTACTTTAGTATCAGGTTTGTGATCATCTTAATGATTTAGAAATCATATCACAATTAGTCCTCTAAAGGTCATCTTAGTGCATTCTTATGACTAAGAAGAGGAGTCATGAATTGTTGAAATGGTTAGATCAGGAAGATGAGTCATACTTCGTTCCAAAACAATTCTTAGAGTCATACTCCAAGATTGTAACTTGAGTGACATATCTTAAAGAAAGGTTTAAAACACTTGTCAAATGTAAGAGTAAAAGTGTCCTACTCTTGTACATTTGAAATTGGTAAGTTGTGATGTTTTGGATAAAACAAAGACCAACTAAGGCCAATTGTGTGAAGTGTTTGTCTTGATAAAGAATCCGCACTATCTCTTGAATATTTGGCAAGATAGTCTTATATGTCAAGAGGATAGTGGGAGTCTTAAAGATCCTAAAAAGAATTTCAAGAACTAATCAAGAATAAAACCTGAGGTTCTTCACTAGCACACGACTTGAGGTTTATAACCTATCGTGTTGACATATTATGTGCCCATTCCAGTTAAAGTTGGCTTTGCATAGGAGTTTTGAAAGTTCTCAATTGGTTGCATAACAACTTGGAAGCAATGGCAGGCCCTGTACTGCCAGGTGGCAAGAAGTTAAGATTGCATAAGTTTAGTCCATATGAGTTTGGATTTGTCATTATCCTTGTCTTGTGACTATGGTTTTGACGATTCACATGGATAAGAAGACATACACCATAAAATCTAAGGGTCATAAGGTTTCTCTCCGATTCATGAAAATGATGGTGAGGAAACACTTCCACCAAGTAGATTTGAAGCAGATGGCAAAAGGTCTAAACAATTGAGACTATGATTACGGCATCCCTTTTCATAGTTCTGAAATTGTTTAGACACACATGCATGCTATCTAAGGAAAGGTGTATGATTTTGATAAAGTTTTATCAAAGCATCTCGTATCAGAAATCTAAACTTTGGTAAGAAAGTCAATAAAGTATTGATTTCTAGAAGTCCAGCTGATTTCTGAGTACATGTCAAAGCTAGTGGGAGCATAAGTGTTATGCTAATAATCATCATGTTAGTGGGAGCATGATAATTATTGTTAGTGTTGCAAGTTAGCAATGTTAATTATATAAAACAAAAGTTTCAATTCGTGAGGCTGCAGGGATTGAAAAAGTTGTTTTGCTATAATTAAGGGAGAGGATATACTTCATTTCAGTTCTAAAGGCTTAGATTGAGACCTTAATCATCTTTAGTCAAGAATATATATATGAATTTCATGTTGTATTGGTTCAACTTAAGGAAATTCTATATATTGCGTTCTCAAAATTCGATTATGATTACGGCATCCCTCTTCATAGTCAAATTTTGAAAACATGGCAAATAAAAATATTGTAGCAAAAGACTGGTCTAGAATCATGTCTTTATGTGAGACATCATGAATCGTGTACCATTTGCTTTGGGTACAGGATCGATTGCATGTGCTATACTATTTGTCATTTCTAAATTTTTCCAAATGCCCAGAGGCATTAAGAAGGGAAAAGGTCTAGAATTGGATATGACTAAAATGATTAAGCAATTGTCGAGGACAATCTGAGGTTTACCAAAGATTGGTTGCTCAGGGACAGTTGGAAGTATAGTGCTGATTTTGGAAGGACCATATTGACATATTCTGAAAAGAGGCATCTCTTATTCAGAAGTGATAGTCAAAATGAGAATATGGAGTTGTCTCCATAGGTGGAAGTTATCTGTGTAAGATTAGAAAACTTAATGCAAGAAGCATGTCCAAAGCAATGTACTTTGAATACGAGACTTAGTTTCCATGGAGTTGATCTCCATTGGAATACCTTATAATGACTGTTAAGTCTTTGTGACTTTGTACATATTCATTACAAGAGGGTCAGTGCATATAAGTTTAAAATCTAAACAGATTTCGATAAATGATAGGAATTTGAAATTCTCACATTTTTCGATAAGGATTTGGGAGTGTGAAATTAGAATCATTGAAATTATGTTCAATTGGTTTATTTCACAAAGTAAGGATCATAGACAAACATATAGTGCATACTTGGTGTATGGCAAAGCTATTGTTTAAGAAAAACATAGTGTACATGCTTGGAGCATGGGACAACTAGCGTTTTTAATTCAAGTATAAAGTTGATAAAATCGAAACAATGAATAATGAGTAATCAGTATGGTGATAAATAAAAGTGTTTATTTATATTCATAGGGTTTGATACCATATTTGATTCATTTATTCTTGTGTTTCACTTTGCACGTTTTGACTTCCAGAATAACTAAGTCGCTCTTCCAGAATGATTAAGTTATTCAAACCATCCACAGTCGGTCATATGTTGGAAGTAGATATGAATCAAGACTGTCATGGGTTGGTTTGTAGAGGTCAAAGTTGGTGGACAAAGTGGTGCTACAACACTCATGAGTGCTCATAAGTTCTGAGTATTGGATTCAACCCGCGCTCATTTGAATCACTTCATGGATTTTATCACGAGTGATCATGAGACGATAATATCTTATATTCTTCAAACCTAGAGATATGAGTTGTTACTATGAGTTGGTTATACATTGATTGCACGAAAACGCATTTGGTAACTCGATGTTATAAAACGTGTCTTTGTGTATGATTCAACAAGTAGTAGAACAAGCCATATGAGTCGAAGTTTATCCATTCCTTTTACCTTCGGGATAAAAGCGATATCTGTGGGCCCCTCGATGATTTAGCGATGACACATGTGAGTGCTTGGCCAAGCCAGGACTGATTTGATTTGTTCAATCAGTCAGTCATCATAAATCGAAAATCGGGAAACAACAAATGGACAGAGAGAATGATTATAATCCATGTCTCAGTCCATATGATATCTAGAATGGAGGAATATATGATCCCTTATCTAATGGACGCGTCATTGATTTGTTCAGAGTTCGACAACGGCTTTAAGAGCTACGATTGCTAGTCGGGTTATGAAGTCGTACTTGCAATAATAGTTTTAGACTTATCCAAGTGGGAGACTGTTGGATTAGATGTCTAAGCCCATAACTATTATTGGTATGTACTTGACCCGAGAGTAGCATGGTCCATTTGGGTTGCATATCATCCGGACAATTTGGTAGGATGGACTTTTGAGAGAAGATTATTTATGGTTTATTAATATATTATAAGTTATAATATATTAATATGAAATCATATGTTTTAATTAGTATCGATCAAGAATTAATTTGTAATTAATTTAGTGATCAAAAGAGACTAATTAAATCTATGGGGACTAATTATGATAATTAGTTATATTTATATGTGTTGGGCTTATGATCCATGTTGGACCAAGTTTATGTATGGATACATAAAGAGTTGGGCCACATGAACCATGGATCATAAAACCCATGGGTATGGATTATGGGTTATACCCATGACCCTTGGAATCCTACATATAAATAGGTTACTCCATAGCCAAAATCACCACTTCTTTTCTTAGAGAAATATGGAGGTGTTTTGGTGCATGGAATTCTCTCTCAAGAGCCACCTTTGTCCTAGGTGTGTTGTGATTCCATTTGAGGCATTTCATACTATTGGTGCTAAGCTCTTAAGGCCAAATACATCAAGACTTCAAGCCACATAAAAGGTATGTTTCCCTAACTAGTATATTATATGGTTTATGTCAAATGCATGCTAGTTATAGGTTTAATGCCTTGGAAACCATTTGCATGTATAATAGAGAAAACATTGACAAGGTTTATAGGGTTGCATGTACACCATAGGAGTGTTAGAATGCTCAAACCCCAACAACAAGTTGGTATGAGAGCCCTGGTTTGAGAGAATTGGATGAGCATTCGTGTGAATCCAGACTCAAACTAAGGATCTGTAAAAGTTTTCAAAATATTTTTCAAAAACTGTTTTCAAAAGTAACCAAGGAAGGACGAGATGCGTATGATCAACCGGAGCAAGAAAGTAGACCCCAAGTTACCACACTGTAATTTGTTATTAATGATTATGATAGAACTGCATGCTAGTGGTAAACTAGGGATCTTCAGGAATAACATGATATAATTTCCTGATATATGATGTCTGATAACCTAGGAGGACTTCTTATATGTTAGATGAAATTGACATCAAAACTGTAGTTGCTTAGTGTGTGCATCATAGTTTCACATAACTAAGATGCTATAGCCTGATAATGTTTGATTTAGCCTTATTTCCTATTCTTGTCTGATGAAGGGCTTAGGGTAGATCAAGTATTCAATTGTCTATAGGATCCAACGTTATGTATGATTAGCATGCACGAGCGGCTGCAAGGTTGGTGAAAGTTTCATGAGTGAGTATGTGGGTGTAGAAGTTCAGTTGAGGAATGATTAGTTACTCCCAAGAGAGTGAGTATAGGATGTATGTGTATCCTAGTTGTAGGTCTGCTTTCGGGCAGTTTGTGATGATCCATTGAAACAAATACGGGTAGGTGTGGAAGGTAGTATGATACTATTGGAAACACAGGACCCGTATGCGTAGCAAGGACGTCACAAACCCCGAGGATTTTGTCTATATGTGATGGTATGAATTTTGGCATTCCTGATATTTTTGGTTCATTTTCAGTATGGTGTTCACGAGAGGATCTGATTCTGGATCTGGAGCGAATGGCCAGGATAGGCCGGGGTTGACTGACGACCAGATTTGAGAGATGATTACTGTTGAGGTGGCTAATGCTGCCAGGGGTTCTATGTCAGAGATGTTTGGGTCTATCAAGACCTCTATGATTGAGCTATTCGATGATCGCTATGCTTCCCTCACGGAGGCCGCTGTTGTTGTAGCTACCGCGGCTGTTGCTGCTGTAGGGATTCGAGGGGAGAGTTCACACGAAGCCCCCAGAGTTTGATGGGGCCAAGGACCTTATTATGGTGATGAGGTGGTTGTCTGATGTAGAGGGTTGCTTCTTTACATGTTCATGCCCGGATGGCCAGAAGGTCAAGTGTGCCACGAACCTTCTCCGTCTAGGGACGGATGATTGGTGGAGATTGGTGACCAGTTCTTATACACCTGAGCAGAGGGATGCTGTTACTTGGGGGAAGTTATCGGAGATGTTCTGTACGAGGTATGTTCCCCTGGTAGAGAGGGAGATTTCGGCTCAGGAGTACCTGGATTTGAGGCAGACGACCGAGACGGTGATGGAGATCACCAAGATGTTCACTGAGAGGGCTTTTTTCTGTCCTGAGTTTTCTGCTTCGGAGCAGGCTCAGATGACTCGGTACTTGAGCATGCTCAAGACGAATATTCGACAGTTTGTGTCTACCCAGCGATACAGTACTCTCATTGAGATTCAAGATGTCGTTAGGAGGCGAGAGATTGAGATAGAGACCCAAACGAGGGAGCAACGTCAGGCTCCGGTTTAGTCTTAGCCTGCAGCGAAGCGGTTCAAGCCCGCTGATTCACGATATGGAGGACAGAGGGGTCGTACTTGTGGCAAGTGTGGCAAGGTTCATGAGGTTGTTTGTCGATATTCTTCTGGGTGCCACAAATGTGGCAAGGAGGGGCATTACGCGAAGGACTGTCGCCAGTAGGCTCCACCGCCAATTTCCAGGATTGGTTACCATTATGAGCAGGTTGGCCATGTAAAGGCCCAATGTCCCTTGCTTGCTGCCAGACCCGTGCATTCACCAACTACTTCTACCCTTCGGATCACAGATGGACGTTAGGGAAGAGCGGAGCCCCCAAGGGCTCGAGGACGTGTGTTCTGGCTCACAACAGAGGAGGCCAGGGCGGCACCGGACGTTGTTACTGGTATGACTTCATTTATTATTATGTCAGATTATTTTATGGTATGCTTATGTTTATGACTCTGTTAGGTACCTTTTTAGCGAACTCCTTGCCTGCTCTTGTGCTTTTTTACCCGGGTGCGAGTCAGTCTTTTGTGTCTCATTCTTTCAGTAGGAGTTTTGATATGACTCTTGGAAAGTTGGAATGTCCATTTCGGGTTTCTATTGCCAATGAGTACGAGGTTTTTGCATCGGGCGTGTATTAAGGTTGTGTTTTGGAGATTTTCGGGGTGTCTTACCCGATTGAACTGATCCATATTCCCACGACGGATGTGTGCGTGATAGTAGGGATGGACTGGTTAAGCATGTTTGGCGCGATGATTGATTGTGAGGGTCATCGAGTGGTAGTTCGAACCCTAAGTGGGGGAGAACTGGTTATTTATAGAGAGAGTACCAGGGTTGGATCAGCCTTTTGTTCTACAGCCAGGGCTCGACAGTATCTTCAGCATGGGTGTTTGGGCCATCTTGCATATGTGGTCGAAAACTGGGGTAGGAAGGCGGTTTCGTTTTTGGATGTGCCAGTGGTAAGAGAGTTCCCTAATGTGTTTCCATGAGGAATTACCCGGTGTACCACCTGAGAGGTAGGTGGAGTTCAGGCTCGATTTGGTCCCCGTTGCGGCCCCGATTGCTAAGGCGTCGTACAGATTGGCACCACCAGAAATGCAAGAGTTGTCCTCACAGCTACAAGAGTTATTGGGAAAACAATTTATCAAACCAAGCAGTTCTCCTTGGGGAGCATCGATCTTGTTTGTAAAGAAGAATGATGGATCCCACCGCATGTGTATTGATTATAGGGAGTTAAACAAGTTAACGGTGAAAAACCGTTACCCACTTCCGCGGATTGATGATCTCTTCGATCACTGCAGGGTGCATCTTGGTTCTCCAAGATCGATTTGAGGTCACGATATGATCAAATGAGGGTCAGAGAGTATAATCATTTATGATTAGGCATATATGTATAAACATTATTATATATGATTATACATTTCCGTCATATAATCATTTATGATTAGGCATTATCCCGTTCCGCCGGTACGCTGGAGCGCTAGAACAACAAATGCGAAATATGTGGTTGATGTTGAAGCTCAAGATCTCTATTTTTTTAGAATCTCAATGGAATTGTTATATATATATATATATATATATATATATATATATATATATATATATATATATATATATATATATATAACTTCTAATTTATTATAAATTTTAATAATTTTTTGTTTATTTTTTTGTTTTTTATTATTTTTTGTTATTATTATTATTATTTGCTCATTATTTATTATTTTTATTTGTTAGCATTGTTAGTATTATTATTATTGTTATTATTATTTGAAAGACATTAATAATAAATTAAAATAAATAATACTATTAAAGTAGATATTATTTCTTTTCACTAGATACAACTCTTGAATATTATAATTATTGCATGATGCAATTTGTAGAATGTAAGCATTCAATCGAAAGTATACAATGTTATCGTGCACTTGAATCTTGTAATACGTGACTTCATAATTACAATATAGTTGACGCTGAATATGTTTTTTGTAAACCAATTTTCATATAGTGGGTACCTTTAACATTGACAATAACAATAATTAAATGATTTGATACATTTTGTGGGCTAAGCCTTAGCTGAAAGTCCGTCGTCGAATTTGGCTTCTTCGTAGTTTCAATTGAATTTTCGTCATGCATTTTTATCCTAGAATAATAAAAAAGAGTTATGAAATTTTCGTCTAGAAAGTTGTTCTTTATCAAAATTAAATTGGTATTTTAGTGTGATTTTATTATTTAGAGTTTTTTTATTGATAATTATAAAAATCAATTATGTAGATAAAAAAGCGTTTTGCAAAGTTTATTTTATGATATTTGGCCATTTGTTCGAAAATGATTATTTGTAATAGGAGCGCATTCATTTTTGTTAATTTTCAAATTAATCAAACGTATAAAAATATTAAACATTGATTAATGATAGCATGAATAATTTCGAATAAAAATATCCAGTGCCTTTAGCACTTTAACTGTATGATATATTTTTATAGTTAAATTACATTAAATAAACAAATGCTGTGGTTTACAAAATCAAAGAAAAACAATAATAAATAAAAGTAAAAGAAATTTAGCAGAAGGTATGTTTGAGACTTTGAGTGATTGATAAGTAGAGGGTTGTATTTGGTAAAAAGATATATTAAAAAAACTAAAAAAGAAATATTAATTAATTGTTTATAAGATAATCAAATTTAATTTTGATTAATATAAAGGGTCCTAACAAGAAACGAAGAATACGAAGAATAGCACCATTATTTAAATCACCCCTAAATTAAATATTTTAATAACTATTCGTAGTCTCACAGTGAGGTTTTGGATATAGGTACACCTGGATTAACTAGAAAACATGTGCTTTTTTGGAACCGGAGAAAACATGTGCTGTGCATAGTATACTAGTTCTTTTTACTAGCTTTGATTCATGTGTCAATATTTTATGGCCTTTGTTGAAACGGTTTACAAGAATCATAGCTTAATGCTTAACGGGGGAAGGGATTTAAACTATAGTAGATATAAAAAAACCCCCTTAAGTTTAAAAAAAACTCACCCATCATTTCTTTCCCATCAATCTATTATTCATTATATATATATATATATATATATATATATATATATATATATATATATATATATATATATATATATATACTTAAGTTTAAAAAAAACTCACCCATCATTTCTTTCCCATCAATCTATTATTCATTAATATATATATATATATATATATATATATATATATATATATATATATATATATATATATATATATATATATATACTATAAAAAAACCCCTTTAAGTTTAAAAAAAACTCACCCATCATTTCTTTCCCATCAATCTATTATTCATTAATATATATATATATATATATATATATATATATATATATATATATATATATATATATATATATATATATATATATATATAAAGAGAGAGAGGGAGAGAGGTCGTTCAATCGAGAACAATTTTATTTCGAGAACAATTGAGAACAAAAACCATCTTTAATTTACAAGGTGACATTTTTGTAATTAGTTTAAACATTCGATGCAAACATACACCATTTAAAAAACGACGAGGGTAGAATCGTAAATATCGAAACCAGCCCTACAACTGCTAAATCGTGTGCATACATCACATCTCCTCGATAATCAAAATTCAAACCCCTCTTTCTCTCAACCCAAAACCCTCATTTCTCTCTCACATTTCAACGGATTTTCATCGAAAACGCAACCAATTTCATCGATTTTCGTTGAATCAATCACGAAAACACTTCAAATGTCGTCGAAAACAGCGAAATCGCCGTCAAAACCTTCATCTAAAGGTATCAAAACTCATACTGATGTGTTTTTCATCAATGTCACTCGATTTTCATGATTATCGATTTTTTCTACTGTAATTTTGGTCATTAAACACTAAATTTGTACTATTCTAACGTTTTTCTGAACGGAAACCACCGTCCAAATCTTCATCTAAAGGTATCAAAACTCATACTGATGTGTTTTTCATCAATGTAACTCGATTTTCATGATTATCGAGTTTTTCTATTGTAATTTTGGTCAATAAACACTAAATATGTATTATTCTAAAGTTTTTTTTGAACGGAAACCCTAATTTTTTTATGTCGATCAAGTTATTGAAGATTTTATGTTTTGGTAGCACTCGATTTTACAACTATATCGAGTTTTTCTATTGTTTATTAGATCAATATACACAAAATCTGTATTTATTCAAAAGTTTTTGTATACTAAAACATTAGTTTTCGATGTCAAACAAGTTATTGAAGGTTTTCTGTTTAATAACACTCGATTTTACGACTATCAATGATTATCTTCTCGATTTAGTATTCTGTTATTCATGTATTAAGTAAATAAAGTATGTTTGATCTTGCAGAAGTTACTAAAACGTTTGAAAAAAAAATATTCCAGAAAGAGGACAGATCCAAAAAACGTGCATGAAGGTGATAAATCATATGTTGTAAATGGCTATGTTCAATCATATATGATTTGCTGATGAATTCTTACATATAATGATCGCGTGCAATCATATATGATTTGTTGATGTTATAATCTCCAAAAGGATTGAATCACATGTGATTACATCTATACATACAACAAAGATTGAATCACATGTGATCACAATCTATATAAACAGTATATTATTTATTTGTCATGACTTGGATTAATCATATATGATTTTCTTATAATACATGTATTTGTACATCTCAGAAACCAATAAAAAACAGTCAACACCTAAAGAAACTAGTACTAAAAAATTTACAAAAGTAACAGCAAGAAGACCAACTAAAAATGGTAATACTTCAACCATTCAATAATAAGTTGTGATTCATATATTTTATGTGTATAATCAAATATGATTTTCTAATTATATCTGTATTTTTTTTCAGAACAAAACAAAGAAAAGCTTACACAGAAAAAACCTACCGAAAGAAAAACAACAAGAAAATCACCAACAAAGATAGTTGAAAAATGTATATCTCAATCATAAATGATTATAAAACAAAAAAACAAACACTCTGCTATTAATCACATATGATTGATATCTTTTATGTAGCAAAACAGATTCAATAACATGTGATTGTTATCTGTTATGAACATTATATGTACACAAAAGATATTTAATCACATGTGATTAAAATTGACTTTGTAATTTTCTGATTATATATGTATTTTTATATCTCAGAAAATCCAAAACAAAAGGACAAAAAGGGACAAAAAAAGAAGAGTGTAGCAGCAGAAATACAGAGAAAATAAAAAAAAAGAATTAGAAAGGTATAATTAAATCAAATATGATTATACACAATAAACATAACACACTATGTTTTAATCAAATGTGATTACAATATTTTATATATACAAAATATATACAATCACTTGTGATTAACATCTATCAAATAACAATGTATGTTTTATTATAATAACATTGTTTTATACTTTGTGATTTATATTTATATTTATATGTCTTAGAAAAATCTAAAGGAAAAGGAAAAAGAATCATTGAAGAAGAAACAACAGAAAAGAGGTCTAAACAAAAACAGGAAAAAGGTATAACTCAATCACATGTGATGATAATCAATTTTAAAAACTTATTACTTCAATCACATGTCTTGAAGAATGTATACTTATTTATTATTGATTTGTTTACACATGTGATTTTCATCACAACTATCGTACCATTTGAAGAAAAAACCGAGTCAAAAAAGAGAAAATATGTAGCTTTAAAAAGAGAAAAACAAATTGTTGATGAAAGTGAAGATTCTGACTTAAAAAAAAAAAGGATAAAAAGAGAAGAAAGAAGAAGATAGTGAAAAAGCATTTTGACACAATCAGAAACAAGTATATTTTTTGTGATTACCATTTTAATATATTCTATTTTAAATCACATATGATTAACATATGTTATGATAAAAAAATGTCTTTATATATACAAATGACAAAAATCACATGTGATTATATTTACTGTATTTTTCAATTAAATCACATTTGATTTAAAATATCAGACATATATAATAACATATGATTCTGATAATCTTTTATATATATATATATATATATATATATATATATATACATATTTTCTATATATATATATATATATATATATATATATATATATATATATATATATATATATAGAAAACAAAAATCACATGTGATTATATTTCATGTGTTTTTTAGTTAAATCACATGCGATTTAAATATCGTAAACACATAATCACATATGAGTTCGATAATCTTTTAT
Source organism: Lactuca virosa (assembly GCF_052849685.1). NCBI lineage: Eukaryota > Viridiplantae > Streptophyta > Magnoliopsida > Asterales > Asteraceae > Lactuca > Lactuca virosa. The sequence goes on from NC_136428.1 coordinate 31,672,569, forward strand.
ATATACAAAACACACAAATCACATGTGATTATATTTCCTGTGTTTTTTGGTAAATATCACACATATATACTAAGTTCATTAATTCTTATAATCACATATGAATTTAAATCATCATTTGTTGTATTTGATTATAAGTGTTCCCCTGCAGCATTGTTGTTTGTAATGCAAAATTTTAATAATATTCAGAAAGAATGTGTAAAAAGGATGGGATTTGGGGGTTTTTAAAAATGAAGTTGACAAAGGTCCTGGGGGAATTAAGTTGTTTCATTCTTCAGAAGTTTGATTCCACCACAAAAAAATGATATTGGAAAAGTAAAAATTGATGTGACTAGAGAATCAGTCCATCAAATGCTTGGATTTCCATTGGGAAGATTGAGTTTTCAAAATTTCCATTCAGAACAAAAAACGATAAAAACTATAAAGAATGGACAAACCAATTTTAAAACAAAACCATGATTCGTCTACAAGCGATAAAAATGAAGATAGTTTCCTAAAAAAGCAGATATGAACTTCAAGATGAATTTTATAGCTTTGTTGATCAACTCTTTGATAGGATCAAACTCTTCAGGAAAAGCAAACACACACCCGTTGAACTACATAACGAAGAAGAAAAAAAAATTGATTGGTGCTCCTATTTTATAGAATGTTTGGTTAAAACCAAACAATCCTTTGATCCATCCAGTGCAACAAGCAATTTTAATGGACCATCTGCTTATTTGGTGGTACGTTTAATAACTTCGCTTCTATTTCAATATATTTGTAATAATCACATGTGATTGAATAGATATAATAACATGTGATTGAAAAAGTAAATTTTTTTAATCACATACCATTTTCATTATATATAACAAATGGTATAACATGAATAACTATAATTACATGTGATTAAAAAAAGTAAATTTATTTATTCACATATGATTTTTGATATTTATAACAGATATAAAAATCGAAAATAAATAGCTATAGTCACATGTGATTTTTAGTGTTTAATACAAATGTTAAAAATAATTATCCCTGAAATCACATGTGATTGATCAAATAAAGTTATATCAAAATCTGGATTGTTATAATCACATGTGATTTAATCACATATTATAGAATTGATAATTATTTCTTTTTTTTGAAGTTACTATATGTAGAGAATGTCAAAGCCGAGCTTATAAAAGTTGAATGAAAACTTCCAGTGATTTGCCATTGGAGTACAAAGAAGATGAAGATGAGAGAAAATTCTGAGAAGGAAGAGTTGGGGGATTTGGAACAGGAGAATTGAATGAGGAGTTCGTTGAGGAACAATTCAATGAGGAGGTAAACTTAATTAGTGTCATTGTTTAATAATCTTAATATTTAATCATATATATTAATATATACTTTCATTCATTTGTGATATAGGATTATAAAAAATGATTATGATGAAGTTTAAGAAGCTACAAATGTTAACCGATAATGGACTTGATCAATTCCCTGAAAATGTAACATTAAATCATTTGAAAAATAGTTTGGATGATATTTTTGATGATGATGATGAAGATGGTGAAGAAGAAAACGGAAGTTATGATGATGATGATGAAAATATTGAAGGCGGTGAAAATGATGAAGAAAACAAGGATAAAGGAGGTGAACACGGTGAGAATGTTATAGGAAAGGAAAGTGAGGAAAAAAACAAGGATAAAGGAAGTGAAGGTGGTGATAACGTTACAGGAGGAGTGGAAAATGAAGCAGAAAAGAATAATGAAGGAGGGCAAAATAATGAAAGAGGAGGTAAGTAATAGAATATTTTTCCGAATTATATATGATTATTATAAATATCTTTATAGAATCAGATATGATTAACAACATATTTTTATAATGTTATATGAGAGGAAAATGAGGAAGAAAACAATGATAAGGAAAGTGAACGGTGATAACGTTACAGGAGAGGGGGAAAATGAAGCAGAAAAAAATAATGAAAGAGGGCAAGATAATGAAGAAGGATGTAAGTAATAAGTAATAGAATATTTTTTGAATCATATATGATTATTATAAATATCTTTATAGAATCACATATGATTAACTACATGTTTTATTTATATACAGGTTTTGGTGGAAATGTACATGAAGAAGTTGGTAAAAAAAGTATTGATAATAAAGGGGAGAAGAGAATGTTCAAAAAGCAGGTAAAACTAGTATATATAAGTAAATAATTTTTGAATATTAACTACATATGTTATAATCAGATGTGATTATATTCACATATGATTATATATGATTACATATGTTATAATGACATATAATTATATTCAGATATGATTCTACATGATTACATATGTTATAATCACATATAATTATTTTTATAATCATATATAATTATTTTTATAATCACATATGATTGCATATGTTATAATCATATGTGATTAACAATTTTTTATTAATTATATTCAGGTGTGGAGGGTAAGAATCTAGATGGGAAGAATACTGAAACAGGAGAAGGAAAAAATGGAGAACAACCACAAAATGTTGAAGGAGGAGGTAAGCAACAATATACATTTATACAATATATATGATTACATATGTCATAATCACATATGACTACATATGCTCTATAAATGTTGATATGTTTTTTTGTATAATCACATATGATCATTCAAAAAAATATTAATATTTATATATAATAACATTTGCTATAATCACATGTGATTATATTCACATATGATTATATATGATTGCATATGTTATAATCACATATGATTATACTCAGATATGATTATACATGATTACATATGTTATAATCACATATATTTATATTTTTTATAATCACATGGATTATAACCACATATGATTGCACATATTATAATCGCATGTGATTAATAAATTATTATTATTATTATATTCAGGTGTGGAGGGTAAGAATCTGGATAGGAAGAATGCTGAAATAGGAGAAGGAAAAAATGAAGAACAACTACAAAATGTTGAAAGAGGAGGTAATATGATCATTCAAAAAAATATTGATATTTATATATAATAAAATATGATATAATCACATGTGATTATATTCACATATGATTATATATGATTACATATGTTATAATCACATATGATTATATTCAGATTGATTCTACATGATTAAATATGTTATAATCACATATAATTATATTTTCTATAATCACATATGATTGCATATATTATAATCGCATGTGATTAACAATTTTTTTTAATTATATTCGGGTGTGGAGGATAAGAATATGGATGGGATGAATGCTGAAACAGGAGAAGGAAATAATGGAGAACAACCACAAAATGTTGAAAGAGGAGGTAAGCAACAATACACATTTATACAATATATATGATTACATACGTTATAATCACATGTGACTACATATGTTATAATCATATGTGATTATATTCACATATCAATATAATATCTTTGTACAAGTTACAAATAATTAATAAAGTTTTCTAATTGTATTCAAGTGTGGTGGGGAAGAACCTGGAAGAGAAGAAAGCTGTGGAGGGGAAATATCTGGAAGGTAAGAATGCTGATAAAGAAAAAGGAAAAACTATATTTGTATAATGTTTTAGATGAGGTAAATATGAGTATATATTTATGAATTATATATGATTATTAAAAATATGTTTATACAATCATATATGATTACTAACATTATTTTTCTTATATACAGAATTGATGGTAAAAAATGTTGGTGAAGAAGAAGGTACTGAATATTATGATCTTATTAAAATTTATGTATTAAATCTTTTAAATTATGTTGTCGTATGTAATTTGTACAATTTAAAAGCCTTTTGGATGTAATTTGATAATCATATATGATATGTTTTTGTATAATCACATATAATTATTTAAATGATCAAATGATTATGATATCCTATGATTATAAAAATAAACAACCCTTAACCTGTTTTAATAATATGTGATTACAATTCTTAAAAATACACGAAAGCGCTTCAATCACATATGATTATATATAATTACATATGTTATAATTACATATGATTAAATTTTTTATAAATCATGTGTTATTATAAGCACATGTGATTATATTATTATATGATTATATATTATTACATATGTTATATAATCAGATGTGATTATATTTGTTATAAATAACATGTGATTATAATCACATATAATTGTAACAACCTATGTTATAATCACATATCATTATAATAACTCACATGTGATTATATTTACATATAATTATAACAACATATGTTATAATCACATGTCATTATAATCACATGTGATTATAATCACATATAATTGTAACAACGTATGTTATAATCACATGCAATTATAATCATATATATATTTCTAACAACCTATGTTATAATCACATGTGATTATAATCATATATATTTGTAACAACCTATGTTATATTTACTTATAATTTTAACAACCTATGAATACTAATGTTTTTCATATGTGTGATTTTTATAGAAAATATAAACACATAAATTGTTGACAAAACAATACAAAATGTTGTAACAAGTATTCTTGCCTACACACAACAAATCCAAGATTCACAAAGCTAAACGATGATGAGGTCAATTCTATTTACGAAAAGACAATGATGGAATACACAGAAAATAAAGAGAGAAGTTTCATACCATCATATGATCTGAACATACCCCAGCTAACACCACCAGTGGTAATATTTCTTGTTTTTTTTGTTTTGTAAACTATCATATGTTTATAACTGTAAACACATATGATTTCAATATTTCTTAGACATTAAATCAAATGTGATTACAAGTAATTATCTATTTTTTAAATTTAATTTCATTTCATGTTATGTATATAATCACATATCATTATAATATTTCTGACAATTATAATCACATATAAATAACAGAAAAATACTCAACCATAAAAACTCAATCGTAAGGAAGCTGTAGTGGAAGAAATTCAACCTAAAAAACCAAGCAAAATTAAAATTGTTTCAAAAAAACAAACTATCCCTGAAGTTCCAAAGAATGAAAATCTCATGGAGGAGCCTTGCAAAAAGAGAAAAACGAACCCTGCAGAAAAAGGAGGTCTCCATATAAAGAACAAGCCATTTCCGTGAAGACAAAGTTAACATCTGATGAATAAATTCTCGGTGAATGGCTCTTCAACTTACAAGGAAGCAAATAGTATGTTATTTATATGTGATTAACTCTTATAAAAAATCACATTAATTAATCACATGTTAAAAATTTATTTATCAAATGTGATTATCTAACATAATCACATATGATTAAAGTTCTGTTAAATATACTTTTTCAATAGTCATCAATCACATGTGATTACAATTATGAATATAATAATCACATCAAAACATAATTGCTAAACATGGATTAATCACATATGATTACTAAACATAATCACATATGATTAAAATTTATGTTAAGTATAAATTTTCAACATTAATCAATCACATGTGATTAAAGTTATGAAAATAATAATCACAACAAACATACTTGTTAAACATTGATTAATACCATGTGATTACCAAACATAATCATATATGATTAAAAAGTTTTTTTTAAGTATACTTTTTCGACATGGATCAATCACATGTGAGTATACTTAAAAATATAACAATATAAACTAACAAAATGATTTTTTATATTTACAGTGATCAAGGGGTGTTATAGAAAACAAACGAAAAGTTTTCCGGTATGTGTTTGAAAGCTTGTATCCAGTAGAATATCTGTTTTCCGATGTTATAGACTCATGGGCTGAATTGCTAAATTACAACGAGAAGGATATAGACTTAAAAAATTCTCCATATAGAGTATTCTTCTCTGTCCAACTCACAGTAAGTAAACATATGTGATTCTAACACTAAATTAATGAAAGTTGTTTAAATACATATATCATTATACACTGAATCACACATGATTCATCATTTAGACAAAGTACATTGTGGATGAGCCAATTCCAAAACCAACAAAAGATGAGAAAAAGAAAAAGATAGATAAAGAAATGAAGGAAAAAATGGAACAGGAAGCAAAGGAAAAAGACGATAACAGATACAATCTATTCGAGAAATACCTTATAGATTGGTTAAATGGAGACGAACAAAAAACACAAATGAAAATTGTTGATCTTGTAATTTTTTAAACAAAAATCTTATTATTCTTATTATAGTGTATATCCTTTCTAAATATGACAATACATATTTAAATGCAAATATTTTTCCCTATTTGCCGGCAAGAACACCTGTTTGTATTTGTTTTTAACATAAAAAATGCAAACATTTTGATATTGGACAACAACATCTCAGCGATAACAATCAAAGATAAGTACATGTCTATACTCAAAAACCTGGTAAGTAATCACATGTGATTATGTAAAACAATCACATGTGATTGAATAAAATATTTATAATAAAATGTGATTACATAAAAAAAAAATCAAATGTGATTATATAAAACAATCACATGTGATTTAATAAAAAATATGAATAAACATTTGTAAATGACATGTGATTATATGTTTGAATTCAAGCATAAAACATTATTTCATGCTTGTAAACACATGTGATTATGTAAATTATTTTTAATCACATCTGATTATATAGATATAAATAACATTTTTTATATGTTTAATTGTATGTGACTAACTTTATATATATTTTTTTAATTTTCAGAAAAAATACTTCTTGAGATCAATCATCCAAGATGTCATGCCCTTCAAGACCCAAATATCAAACCACAAATACCACATCTGATATGTAAAACTAAAAATTACAAAAGAGATTGTGGAGTATTTGTGATAAGATATATGTAAACATATATGGGTCCAACATAATACAAAACAGGATTCCCAAAAGGAGTTCAAGATGCATTGCTCGAGTGGGTGAGAACCAGATATGCTTACACATTGATAAATTCTAAAATTAAATTCTTGAAGGATGATATCATGGAGCTTGCTCATGAGTACAACAAACAAGATAAAGAGAAGAGAGAAAACGATCAAAGAAAAGCTTGTGCAGAAATCCATCTAAGGTTAAAGGACTGCCAATGAGTATGATTAAAGGCAAAGTGGTGAAGGGGAATATGAAGATGGAAGTTCTGCAGGTGAAGTGGTGAAGGTGAAGGTGAATATGGAAGTGGAGAATGCTAAAGGTGAAGATGGAAATGGTGAAGTTTGAAGGAATGTTTGTTAATGGATTATTTGATTGTTGGTTTATTTAGACAATGTTTACTTTTTAATTAGATGAATGCTTGCTACTTTATTAAGACAATTTTTAGTTTTAATTAGATAAATATTTGAACATATATATGATATCATGGATATGTGAAGCTTAATATGGATAAGTAGTTTATTACTTTACAAAACAATATCTATTTTTTTGTTTAATAGTAAATTAATGTTTAAACAATGTTTCATTTTAAATCATATATGATTTTGATATTTCTAACAGTTATAAAATGTCTTGTTCTTTGTACAATACAATGTGATATCGACAATCACATGTGATTGTTAATATAATCACATATGATTTAGACAATCACATGTCATTAGCACAATATAGATTAAATCACATATGATTATAAACATTTTTTTATAATATATTTATATTGAATAAATTAAACATAATTTATATATCAATCGAATATGTGATTAAATATGTAAACATTAATATAAACGCATGTGATTAGAAAATTTATACAAAGACATAAACTCTTGTATAATGATTTATTTGCACAATGGCATGTGATTATGAATGTAATAACATATTATTTGGAAAATTATGTGTGATTATATTCATAATCATTTACGAAAGAATTAACATATGATTTCGACAAACACATGTGATTAAAAGATTCTTGATCAGGAATATTAAATCAGAAAGAATCACATATGATTAATTTGCATCTATTATGAACAATGTATGATTTATGCATCAATCACATGTGATTACAAACATAAACATAGTTTGAATACTCAATCACATATGATTACCATATGTAATATAGACAAACAGATTAAATCAAAGACACTCACATATGATTATCACTTGTAATGAAAATTGAAAACAAACTTAAATATGAGTATTATCAGTTGTTATGAATATATAATGCTTAAAAACTAGAAAACTAATAATCAAAAAAATACATCTCATAAAAATCAAATATGATTATGACTTAAAAATCATATATGATTATAACTTCTTATGAACATTGTATGCTATACATCATTTCTGAGCAACCAATCTGCTTGGACAAGTACGACTATTATTGTCACACCCCAAACCGGAACGACGGAAACGTTCGGGGGCGGAGGACGTCAGGTCAAGTATCACATGCATGAATTATAGTAATCAAAGTGCAAAAACCATTGCATTAATAATGTATAAGTTTTTACATAAGTGTTTAAACATTACATATTCAAACATCAAAGTAGATATGGTAAAAGACGAAAGACGCAGCACGATACTAGGCTGTCTTCTCAAAAGCTCCGTGAGTATACCTATATACTGGATTCCCGAGAATACAAGTTATTTTGAAAGAGAGGATCAACATTTAAGCTGGTGAGTTCATAAGTATTTTTGTTATAAAAAGTATACTCTAAGTTCTTTGGAAAATTTCGCCTGTTCCTCCAGAAAATCCTAAATTTTCTGGTGTGATGAAATGATAAGTAAAATGACTCTTACAATTTCTTCTATGAGTACATAATAAATACAAGTTATATACAATCCAGATCAAGGTTGTAAAAATCGCTTGACGGTAGCTCGACGGTCGACTGATGTTAATGGATTAATCGGTCTTGGCGGGGATTAATCGAGGACTAATCGGGGACCATAGATTATTAATAAAATATTAAAATTAATAAAATATTAATATATCTTAAGAAAAACAAGTACTTCAAAATTAGAAAATAAGAAATATTGTAATTTGGAAATATGAAAATATGAACATTTTGGTATAATATTTGAAATTTTGAAAATTTGAAAATTTTGGAGTAAAAAAAAAGATGGTTTTTTAATTTTTTTTTAATTTTTTTTTAATTTTTTTAATTTTTTTGACTTTTTTGACTTTTGTTGACTTTTGTTGACCGATTAATCCCGCCAAACCCGATTAATCCTAAATTTCCGATTAATGCCCTAATCTTCGACGGGTGGAGAACGCCAATGGATTAATCCACGATTAATCACCGATTAATCCCGATTTCTGCAACTATGATCCAGATCAAACAGACAATCGATTGTGTGAATCTACCCTAAGCCCACAACCAAACAAGGAACAGGAAGTAAGGCAGAAGTCACACATCCCATTGTTTGTTAGATCCTCCTCGTATATAACCCTGACGTATTCACTAGGTGCTTACAGAGTTAACTGTAATAGTTCTGTGACATTTGGTGAAAACATTCTTTTAAGAAAATCATATGTTTTCTTTAGTAACTTGGTAACCACAATAGTTCTTTCTATAATCACTTAGTTTAATGTGTGAATCTGCCCTAAGCCCACAACAAAACAAGGAACAGGAAGTAAGACGGAAATCACACATTCCACTACCTATCGGATATTAATTATATATAACTCTTATGTATAAACTAAGGAATTATAGAATTAACCATTTAAGGTCCTTTATGTTATACTAGTTTAATAAGAATTATTAAACCTTTTATAAATAAGTTTCTAGTTTCACTAACTCTATTGTGAAACATGGTTTTCGGTAATAAATGTTATTGTTTTCAGAAAGTTCTATCGGAGACTGTTTACCTTAAGAAAACAATATTTACTATAGAAAGTCCTATATTCTCTGCTTTACAACTGAAAAGTAGTCTTAATCCCATAAAACCGTCCCGTTTAAGTATTATTGTACTTATAACATAGTTTGACATAATTTTAACTCACCATAAAATTATAAGGAGAATGTTTTCCGTTTTGTTTGTGGAAAGTGATTGGTCCAGTGGTATTTCTTAAAAATACACTACGGGTGTAATAATTACCCTATTATTAAACTGGTTAATTAGGGTTTAAAATGTGATAAAGTTGTAACCATGCTGATAGACTAGAATAAACACGACGACCTTCTGGCGTCGAAACTGAATGTGACATTTGTCATCCCTTGGCTTGCCTGCCGGACTGTAGCTAACAGTCGGGATATGAGATTGTCAGTCCCATATAGATCTATACACACAATGCCCGCTCTTCCTCCAGGAGACTCTAGTTACAAGAGTGTGATTACAATCATAATCACATCAGTATACTTGTTGAGAATTGATAAATCACATGTGATTTAAAAATAATTACATAAGCATACTTATTGTGTATTCATCAATCACATATAATTAAAAACATAAATACAGAAGAAAAACTTACTTGTTTGTACGAAAGGTTGCATCAAAAGACATGACATCTCCGAATTCACTGTAGTATGCTTTCTCTGTTTCATCGGCCCAAAACATTGCATTCAAAACCTTATTTTCATCGCATTTATAATAAAAAGAATAATTCAGATAGTTGTTTTTCCGATCATTCATCTTATTCACGATAAGTTGTGCATCTCTGAATCCAATAATAGATCCCATATCCCTCTTGAAGTTTCTGTAATCTACAACAATTCCCCTTACATGCTGAAAACCGCTTTTCAAGGTTGATTTGAGCTTATAAGCTTTTGTAGCACCCATTTTCATTGTAGAAGCCTGAACAATGAACTCCTTGTCAGAATATGAAATAGTCCTTGTACTTTTTAAGTGAAATGTATCTTCAAGGTCGTGGTTGTGATTTTCTTGAAACTTGTCAAACCTATACTCATCTGTTCCTTTGATACGTTTCACAATAATTTTAGCTTTACAGTTTGTCAACCTGTGGATTGTATTACGTTTCGTTGAATTCATTATTGGTTTACCTATCGTGTTGCAAACGACATACCTATGCTTTATTATATCACTCTTTTTCCTTAATGTGTTCATATAGACATCAAAATCAGCCTTCTCTGCATATCTTATCAAAATTAACTCCCTCATCAACATCTTTGAACCTCATTGACTTTATAGGTTTATACTCTTCAGGAACATCTGGTCTAATATCATGCAGAGGCTCTGACATATAAAAATCTGATACACAACTTGTACTCATCATACTGCTTGAATTTGCATCATTGGAATAAGTACAACATTCACCTATAGAATCAATGAATAATCACATGTGATTTAAAATAAGTTCTTTATATAATCATATGTGATTATAACAGATATTGAACATAGATAAACTGAAAATCACATATGATTAACAATATAATAAACTGACAATCACATATGATTAACACTATAATAAACATGTTTAATAAAGAACCACTAAATAATCAGATAACATAAAATTGAATATACATCAATGTATGAAATGTAAAATCACATGTGATGAAGGATACATTTATTAACAAAATCAAATGACTAATCACATGTGATGAATAATGAATTCCTTGTATAATCATATGTGATTATAATAAAAATTGAAATCTATAAGATAAAAAGATGTAAATATTTATTAAAATATGAAAAAAATTAATAATCACATATGATTAACAAAATATTAATCACATTTACTAAAAAAATTACTGAATAATCACATAATATTATAAAAACAAATTTAATTCTAAATACATCAATAATTAAAATTTACCTGAAAAACTGTAGATTTGGTTGTGATGACTTGATTGTTTAACATCTTCATCAACAACTTCAACACTCTCAACAAAAGTACTAATTTGATCTTCATTTATAAAGAAACTCACATTATCGCTTGTAAAAGACATTGTCAAACAACAAAACCTGTCATTAACAACATAAACATTTATTATTAAAACAAATATTAATAATATATGATATAAAACACTATAATATAAAATGTAAATGTTCATAACATATGTGATTATAACATATATCAATCACATATGATTTTAAACATATATAACTAAAACATTTATGATTATAACTTATATTAATAATGTATGATTTAAAGCATTGTATTATAGTTTATAACATATATCAATAACATATGATTTTATCAATGTTAATAAAACATTTATAGTTTATAACATATATCAACGATATCAATCACATATAATTTATGGTGAGTATTATAGTTTACATAACTGATATCAATCACATATGTTTCTCTAATAGCTAATCATAAACTGTTAATAAATGAACTTAATCACATGTGATTCAAATAATACAATTTTAAACATATACTAATCAAATGTTTTCTGAATGATTTAGGTTTTCCTGCAAACATAAATCATGATTATTAACTTTATACTCAACAATTTCGATTTATACTACATAAATACAACATAAAATGCAATAATCAACGTTAAATGATCAACATAAGGTACAATATATTAAACCTAACTCCTTTCGAACTCAAAACTTTCAATTTATACTTCAAACTTCACAATTTCGATTTATACTATATAAATACAGCAACAAATGCAATAATCGACGTTAAATGATCAACATAAGGTACAACATATTAAACCTAACTTTTTCGATGCAGTTATCATGAAGAATGGATGATAAATGTAGTTATAATGCAAGAATCGACGATAAATGATCAAACTAAGTTCTAAAAAGTGACGATCTTTACTTTTTTAATGAACAATATGTTAAACCTAACTCCCTTCAAACTCAAAACGTTAAATAACTTATTCTATTACTAAAATAGATGAAATAAATAAAAATGCCAATGTTTAATCATCAAAAAAAGTTGTGCAAAGCAATGATTTTTACATTTTGATAGAACGAACAGTTAAACCTAAAATTCTTGGACGATGACGCAATTTCTTCTTCTATAACAATCGACAAACAACAAGCATAGAATTTTGGAAGAAAAATCCTATAAATCATTGAGATCTAGGATGAACTCCAAAAAAAATAGAATCGAATCACTCTGAATTCAAATGATACTCTCGAGCTCGCATCAAACATGTAAAGGAATCAGAGAAAATAATCATTTATAACAGACAAAGTTACAAAAATACCCTGAAGATAAAAACACACATGTTTTTTAATGTGATAGACAAAAAATGTTCTCAAATATCCTAAATCCAAAAAATGCTCTCATTTGAACACACACACACACACACACACACACATATATATATATATATATATATATATATATATATATATATATATATATATATATAATTTTAGTGAATTTATATAGATTTGGTTTTAAAATTATTTTTATTTTTTAAATAAATTATAAATTATTTATTTATTAATTTTTTTTGACTTTTTGTTCGTTTATTTCTTAATTTGTTTACATTTTGTTCGTTTATATTATTTAATTAAAGTTTTTTGATATTTTTTCACTTATTGGAAACATGCTTTTAAAAAACCGGATCTTCCGAATCTGTAAATTTTTTTAATACTTAGAAACGTTTATTTGTATAGCTTTTTGTAATGGTATTTTGTAAAAAATATATTTAACATGAAAAATATAAGTAAAAAGTTTGAAATGTTATAAAGACTTTAAAGAATAGTTAAAAGATGTAACTATTTTTTTTGTTTTTTTTAAAACATGAAAATAGTTAATAAAAACTTGTAAAATAATATAAGTAAAAAGTTTGAAACGTTATAAAGACTTTAAAGAATAGTTAAAAGTTGTAACTATTTTTTTTGTTTTTTTTTTGAAACATGAAAATAGTTAATAAAAACTTGTAAAATAAGTTTAAAATGTTTGATATTTTCTTAAAATGTTCTATTCGGAGACCGTAAACGGTTATACCACAAAAACATTTTAGATTTAAGACAAAACTGCAAAAATGGTTAATGTGGTATGCATTTTTTCTGATGTTTTGTCCAAATCTCGACTTTTTTGGCTTCGTCGTCATTTTGAGCTAGTTGCGTTGCGGATTTGGTCTCTCAATAAACTGAAATGACTGTAATACCCTTGGGGTATTTATTTTTTCATTTTTCTTTCATTTTTTAAAAATTTAATAGTTATTTATTTATTTTAATAATTAAAGAAAAAGAGAGCCTCTCTCTCAAAAAAAAAAAAAACAAAAAAAAAAAACAAAAAAAAAAATGAAAAAAAAAACAAAAAACAAAAGAAAACGTAAGCTGTAAACCATATCTAAAAACAATAATTTCCTTAAAAGAGTTTAAGTTTTTTGGCTTTTCAATTTACACTAATTCCTCTGTTTCATTCATTGCACAAAGCTCAAAACAAGATCCAAGGAGTTGAACTTTAAATCATTAATCGACCAAAATTGAAAAAAAATTACTTCAAGAAATCAAGTAATTTAGTGTTTCTAGCTTTCTTTTATCTCATTTCTCTTCCTTCTTCTTTTTCACAATTGAATACAAGATATTCAAGAATCCTTTTTCAAGTTCAACAAAAACTCTAGTATCCACAAGCTCTTCAAGAATGGGGAAACTAGACAAATTTATGTTTTATGCCTTCAAATACCAGTCTAATGATTGTTTGTTCAGGTAATCACATCACTGAATTAATCATCCTATGAAACAAAACAAAACCACTTTCTCCCAGTTTGTTAATCGAGTCTTTCTTTAGTAACCTTACAAAGCTTTCAACTTTAAAGAATGAGAAAACTGTACCGATTTTCAATCTGGGAAACGTTTGGAACGCCTCGTCCAACAAAATCATCACCAAACCTTCGAGGTTTGTTAAATTACAGGAGAGGGGGGGGGGGGGGGGCTAAACACAACATCCTCATCATGTGGGTTGCCTTGAAAGAGAACACATCAACAAATCAAAACTTTTTGCTCCCTCGCCATTTTCCAGTGGCTCTCTAACAAGTTGTCGCCGTCGGTGGTACATAGAGAATAGAGGATTGGGATTTGGAAAAGGTTTCTTCAATGGGGGGTTTTGTAACGGTAAAGAGTAGAAAGAGGCTGAGGTGGAGTAAAGAAGTGGTGTTGCAGAAAAGATGATGGTGGTACCCGATTGTTGCCCGATTTCAACATTGCTGTCCGATTTCTCCATTAGGGAACATGGGGTTTTCAGTGCTAGAGACGATGAATAATGGTAGTGGTTGATGGTTGTGATTTCTACATTGCTTCGAGGTTTTGTGACAAATTCTTTACATAATACATAATGCAAAAGCAAAGGGTCCCCTTCTACCCCGCATGAATATCTAACCACCTATCAAAGCATGTTTGTCAGAAAATAGCCTTGCACGACGGTCGATTCTTGATTTTTCCAAGAATATCCGCACAATGACAGTTTTACAAGACATTATAGGAGAAACATCGAAAATGTAGTTATGTTGAAAAACACATAAATAAATTAGTTTCAAAATTACAATGAACATCATTCCCGACTATTTATGGGGTTTTTTTTCTGGATTGTTCTACACATTCTAGATTCGTATTCCAGACTAATTCTTCATATTTCTGAATACATAATTCATTTTGAAAAGTTTAGTAGAATGTTATTGGCAACCTAACTACTTATATCGAATGTTTTGGTTCGTTACTAAGACTAAATAAGTACCTACCTAAGGCATCGAATATGAATTATTACTATATCCCGGACTTGATCTTCATATTTTGGACATGTTATTCGGATTCCGAACTAGAGTTTTTCGGTTCAAAATAAAAGTGAAAAAGTACAAGTAAAGGAATGAAGAACTAACTCGTAAGACCTCTAAGTCATCGGAATCATATGTAATTCCTTTTTTGCTTAATTTTTCCGAAATACGAAGATATCTTTGTACACATTTTGGAATGCCATATTTAATGAACATTTAGTCCGGAACCCGACACATAACGGTCTGGGCCAGCTACTCCAGTCCGAAATACATTGTTTCGAAGTAGTTGATCGTATTACAAAAAAAAAAGTAGTTATTTTTTTAAAATTGTCATAAACATTTAATTGTCTTAATCAATTTCCCGAAATTTTAAGGCTTTCTATTCCATAGTTAGGGTTAATTGTATTCTTTTACAACTAGAACTCCTATTACTATAAATTGGAGGATTGGTTATTGTTTTGTTCATTTGGCTATTTAGGTTATTTCAACTTTCAAGTTCATTCCGCATGCATAGAAAACAAAAAGATTTTACTACATTTAATAAATTTATCCCTGTCGAGGATGAAGAAGGTGCACAAAGGTTAAGCAAGTGTTTTGATAGGTACTTTGGGTAGGTGGGTGTCGTCAATGTAGAGCAATGGCAAGGTTAGGATGTAGATGGCTAGTCCTGTTATCACTTAGCAAGACAACGACAAAGTGAAGTGACAACGGTGTTGAGATAATGTCAAGTTTAGGAGATTAACTTCTAATTAATGGAAGATTTAGATAAATTAAGGTTATGCTATTTAACTGTAATAACTATTGGTCAAACTCACAATGACGTCATTGTAATCGGGAGAGCCTGCCGATGCCTAAATATTATCTTAATTAATCCTAATGCTGCCCATATGATACAACACATGTATATATGTTATTATTAACCGCAAACCAACTCAGACATTCATATTTTTCGTCAGTATTAAATTCGAGATCACTAGATAATAGACTTTCTTGGTACTTTATAATTCTTTTAATATAACCTCATTTAAATACTTATTGTATTTTGATGAACTAAATATGTCTATCTTGGGTTTGTCATAATTTAGTTTATTTCAAGACACATAACTTTAAAAGGATGTTAGATTAGGTTGGGAACAAATGAATTATTTAAACTAAAATGATAATTCTATAAAAGTGATTAAGTTTAAATAAAAACTTGGATTTGACAATGTGCTTATTTTGTCTCAAATTGAACACCCCGTTTGACTTTTTGTTTTAATTTTGACTATTTAACCGGTTGACTTCGGGTTAACCAATTTGCACTTGGTCACTAGGCCAATTAGCATACGTGGCATCCAACTAAGATCTTACATGACAATAAACGCTTTATAAATGAACCCTAACTTACAGAGCTTTCCCTCGATCAATCTTTTCTTTTTTTACTGACCTTTACCTCGATCTTCTTCATCTTTTCTTCTTAGTTCTTCACGAGATTGTGAAATGGTGTCTATCTCCCGATCAATTGAATCATCATCCCACATTGGGCTAATGAAATCAACAAGGGGTCCCTCTACGACGTGCTATTGTGGATTAGAATCCCTATTGTTGGTATCAAAGAGTGAGAAAAATCATGGTAGAATATACTTTGGGTGCATGTACTTCCCCGACGAGGATGAAGATTATCGTTACTTTGAATGGTATGGTGGCGAAGTACGTTCATGGTATAAGAACTGTATGAAATTCTGGTAAAGAAGAAACGAACCACTACAAATGTAAAAGGGAACCCAAGTTATGGTGAAATAAGTCAACTACTTCTTGTTAGGATTGTGATTGGGGTGCTTGTCTTTTTAATAATCATTGTAGGGATTTTGATGTAGATGGTGTACAAGGGGGTAAAAAGGAAGTTGTGTTAGGGTATTAAGTATGGACGATGTGTTTGGTTAGGTCTAATGTTGACCACTTTTGTGAGTATGTATTGATGTAATAAATTGTAGTTTTTATGGTCCAATATTGACATATATATATATATATATATATATATATATATATATATATATATATTAAGTGTATGTCTTTTATGACAGTGAAGTGTGTATGTTTATAAGCATATTGTCTAAATCTAATAGCAATAGACAATAACAGTGAAGTGTATAAGTTTATGACCAAATGGTACCAAAATGACAATATACTTTTCACTTGTTGGTACCTAAATGACAATACACTTTTCACTTGTTAGTACCAAAATGACAATGCACTTTTCATTGTGACTATATGACTGTAACAAAGTGAAAATACATAATGACCATAACAAGAACCAAAAGACCATTACAAAACATAATGACCATATGACCATTACTATACCGATCCGGATTTTCTACACATGCATCTAAGGTATATATATATATATATATATATATATATATATATATATATATATATATATATATAATAGTTTTCTATTAAAATGCAGAATTATGTAAAAAGTAAACACTTTACATCCTAAGTTAAAATCGGGTGTTACAGTAAAATCTATCTGTAAATACATCAACAAGGAAACTAAAATGAAAACTTCTAGTCTATATCGTTGTGCTCCTATCTTCTCACATACCACATCTCCTACTTGAACATGTAAAACATGAAACATCTCTACAACATGAGACAACAATGTCTAGGGAGTTATATTCTTCCTATTTTGTAGCAACCCGAAACTTTGTTCGTGTCCGTTACGCGATTCCGTTAATGAAATTTCGAATTCGTTAACTTTTCCATCAAACTTCTTGGTTTTGAAAATAATCTAGTTATGTATACAATTAAATTATTTACGAGTTGGAAACCAAAAATCGCGCGGAAACCCAAATATCTCGAAAAATCAAGCATTTGCGGTCTAAATGAGATTACGACCGTAAACGTGTTTACGGCCGTAAACTCGTTTACGACCGTAAACCTGTTTACGGCCAGCATAAAGTGGACCCCCACAACACCCCTATAAATACGACACCCCCACCTTCATTAGAACATTTCTGGCCAAAAACTCTCTCCTTCTCTCTCTAAGAACCTTAACCGTAAACACTCAAAACACCTTCAAACTCCAGAAATCATCGAGAAACATCGTTTAGAGCCTCTTTGGAACGTCTCATAGCACTCATCTCCTCGAAATCAGCAATCAGAACCATTTTTCTTGAGTTTATGGTCCACCTTCAAGAACCGTAAACCCTGTTCTTGAGTTTACGGTCCAACCTTCAGAAACCGTAAACTCTGTTCTTGAGTTTACGGTCCAAGCCTCCAGAAACCGTAAACTCTGTTCTTGAGTTTACGGTCCAAGCCTTCAAGAACCGTAAACTCCTCTTCGACCGTAAACACCTTTTAAGTGGTGTTTTTGGCTGAAAACTCACCTTCTTCGATTCGATCAAGTCTCGGTAACATTCCTCAACCGAATTCAAGTGTACCTCTAGCACGTTATCTAACGAAATCGCTAATTTAGATACATATACATATTTATTTGATAATAGGATCCGTTAAGTGTCGCGTGCAACAACTCGAGGATCTTCATTTTAGTCAACAATTTCCAAACAAGAACTGTGAGTTCATACCCCTACATTTTCCGTATTTTTAATGTTTTCAGGGGGGAATACAAGCTAATCATAAACGTTTTCAAAACTTATGCAAATCTCATACTTTAACCCTTTTGTACTGTGTTGAGCATAAGGGACGTTTTCATAAATATTTGCATAGTTTTCCGGATACGCCATTCACTATACATGCAAACTATAATCGGTATAGTTTGGGATTTTCTAAACATCATGAGTACAGAAACTTTCACTATTAAACACATGCACGAAGACAGAAATAGATTACAATTTACATCACCACTTTATCATGGCTTTTCATAACTGTAATTATCATTATATACGGTATACATACGGATTTTCACATCGGTAGAACGCTACTACTCTACATGTAAACTAGATTGTACGATACTGTGAGGCGCTACTTCACTACTGTACCCTTAGGTGTACAGGGATAAATCCTACCAGTGTATAACCAGAGTCTCCTGGAGGGAGAGCGTGAGATTTGTGAATAGATCTATTCGGGACTGACAATCCCACATCTGGACTGCTAGCTACAGTTAGGCGGGCACGCCTGAGATGTACAAATGTCATTTAACTCGACACCTGAAGAACGTTGGAAAGGTCTCTAGTCATATCAAGCATGGTTATACGACTCACATTATGTATAAATCACCTTTAGTTTACAATCTGACACTCTTCAACGGTTTTATTTATATTAAATAGAACTAACACACACTACGTATACTGGCTGAAGTCAGGGTTTTCAAACAGAACCGATTATGCATTGGTTTCACACACAAATACCTATACTTCATGATTAGCTCTAACTAGTCACATGAGGTAGTATTTTTGCATATCACTACTGTTTTCATTAACGAACATTCATGGTTTTATACAGAATCGATAACGCTACTTACTCACTAAAGAAAATATCGGATTTTCTTGGAAACATACAAGACATTCATGGTTCATTACAATACTTATAACACTACGTTTTCACTAAAGAAAATATCGGATTTTCTTGAAACTTTACAACTTTTGACTAGCTCATCAACAAGTTTTCATTACAAATTACCGCTTATGAACTCACCAGCTTTATGCTGATATTTTCAAACTGCTTGTATTCTTAGGAAATCAGTAGACAGGTACTTGCTGGATTTTGAGGAACTGAAGCGTTAAGAGTTCTTAAGTTTTTACTATACAAAACTATTGGATGTAATTTAAACTAAGTTTCAAACTGATGTAAACATCTTTATTTAAGTATTCACTGTAATGGTTGTGTTGCTATGACTGCTGTTATTCATTGGTTGTGATGCTATACATGACGTCCTCCGCCCCGGAACGTTTCCGCCATCGGTGTCGGGGTGTGACAGATTGGTATCAGAGCCCTTGTTTATAGCGAACTAGTATACCGAACCTTACGTGGTATACAACTATAAACACTAAGGGGCCTAAGTGCTCTACGCTAAAAGTATACTTTCAAAATATAAAGTATTTTTATAAAAAGTATACAAGCATGCATACATAACAAAATTCGTGTCGCTAGTAGAAAAGAACAAAATTATTTGGATGCTGGAACACTGCGGTTAAAACTGGGCAGTTATGTAATCATGTCTAGGGTGAATATAGCCTAATCAACTATATTCAGTCGAGACATGACCAACATGTGTTTGGGAGTGACTGTGGTGCTACAGCAGGCCTGAAACTTACCAAAATCATCTCACATAAAATACTATAGGAGTATTTTCGCTAGAACCAAACTTAGTATACAGATTCATTCTAAGTGTTGCTACCTCTTCTCCCTTAAGCGATAACTTACTTGTATTAGTAACCTTTCTGTGTTTATCGCTCGGTAGAATACTTTCATTATCAGGATGAGATATATTTTGTTTTTATATCTCGAGGACTTACCATCCTCTTCTTCCTGATTGTTTCTAGAACAAGATGCCTCCTCGACCAAGACCCATCAGAAGGAACGACGACACTCCGCCACCACCACCACCTCCTCAGTTCGACCCTGTCATGTTTCAGGCTGCAGTTACCGCCGCCGTGACTGCAGCAATGGCACAAGTGAACGCTGGTGGAACTGGAGGTGGAACCGACCCACAGAGACAAGATGGAAGTTAGGGACATCAAAAGGAGTGTTCTTACAAGGACTTCATGACTGCAAAACCCAAGTCCTTCGATGGAAATGGAGGTGTCATCGCCCTGACTCGATGGTTCGAGAAGATCGAATCCATCTTCGAAATTTGCGTTTGTTCTGAAGCAAACAAGGTGAAGTTCGCCGCTTGCACCTTCACTGACAGAGCCTTGACCTGGTGGAATGGTCGAGTCAAAACCCTAACCCTGCCAGTGGCTAATGCCATGGGTTGGGAGAGACTGAAGGAGCTCATGCTCGCGGAGTACTGCCCAAGGGGCGAAGTGCAAAAGTTGGAGCACGAACTCTGGAACTTGAAGATGAAGGGTTCCGACATCGCTGCCTACACTGCTAGATTCTGTGATCTGGCTCTCCTCTGTCCGGGAATGGTCACCCCGGAAAGCAAGAAAATCGAAAGGTACATCTGGGGACTGACGCAACCCACCAAAGGAAATGTCTTGGCTGCTCGACCAACCATATTTGAAAGCGCCAAGGATCTGGCACAGACTCTGATCGATCATGGAATCGATCTGGATGAGGTGGCAGCTGTCTACGAGCCACAAGAGGAAAGTGGTGGGAAGAAGAAGAAGTTTGGTAACAAACGAAAGGGTCAGTCTTCACAGGAGCCCTCCAAGAAACAACAAACAGTGGCAGTTCATGCTGTTACTGCGCCTGCTGCTGCTCCCACTGCTGTTCCAACCAACCAATCTCCTACTGGTGGTTATGCTGGAAGACTACCCCTGTGCAACAAGTGTAACTTCCATCATCACGGACCCTGCCGTGATTTGAGTTGCAACAGCTGTGGAAAGAAGGGACACACAACTCGATACTGCAAGGTGCCAACCCAACCAAACAACCAGGCTCCGGGAGCGGGCGCTGGTCAAACTTGTCATGGATGTGGAGAGGCTGGGCACTTCAGGAGAAACTGCCCCAAGGCAACAACTGGTGGCAATACAGGGAGAGTTCTGGTGATGGGCCAGGAGGAAGCAGTTGCTGATCCTACCGTTGTTACGGGTACGTTCCTCCTTGACAACTCTTATGCATGCATTCTCTTCGATTCTGGTGCGGAGAGGAGTTTTGTTAGTCATACATTCAAACATCTAATCAAATGTAAATCCCAACCTCTAACCGAAACATTTACCGTCGAGATGGCTAACGGAAAGAAGGAGAGCACTAACGACATATTCATAGGCTGTACTCTTACCCTAGACAATTATTCTTTTCCTATCGATCTTATGCCTGTGTCCATCAAGAGTTTCGACGTCATTATCGGCATGGACTGGATAAGCTCCAATCGTGCTGATATTCTTTGCTTCGAGAAGGCTATCTGTCTCAATCTTCCCTCTGGCGAAGCTCTCATGATTTACGGAGATAAGCCTAGCTCGAACCTCCGTATCATTTCATGCATCAAAGCTCGGAAGTATCTGCGAAAGGAGTTCCATGCATTTCTAGCTCACGTTATAGACGTGACGCAAAAATTTAAAGACCTCGAGAGTCTTCCCGAAGTCTGCAACTTCCCTGATGTCTTCCCTGAAGTTCTCCCAGGAATCCCTCCCGAACGCCAAGTCGAGTTCGTATCGACTTAATCCCTGGAGCTACTCCTGTAGCTAAATCTCCTTACCGCTTAGCGCCAGCAGAAATGCAAGAATTATCCAGTCAGCTCAATGAGCTGATCAGTAAAGGATTCATAAGGCCGAGTTCCTCACCCTGGGGAGCTCCGATCTTATTCGTGAAAAAGAAAGATGGATCCTTTCAGATGTGCATTGACTACCGAGAGCTGAATAAGCTGACTATCAAGAACCGATATCCCTTACCCAGAATCGACGATCTCTTCGACCAACTTCAGGGAGCCAGTTATTTCTCAAAGATCGATCTGAGATCAGGGTACCATCAATTGCGAGTTCATGAGAATGATGTGCCCAAAACAACATTCCGAACTCGCTATGGACACTATGAGTTTGTAGTAATGCCCTTTGGTCTAACCAACGCACCGACAGTATTCATGGACCTGATGAATCGGGTGTGCCGCCCTTTCTTAGACAAGTTCGTGATCGTGTTCATCGACGATATACTTGTCTATTCGCGGAGTGAAGATGATCATAAACAGCACTTGAGGCAGGTGTTGGAAACATTAAGGGCAGAAAAGCTATACGCGAAATTCTCGAAGTGCGAATTCTGGATCAGGAAGGTGAATTTCCTTGGACACGTGATTAGCAAGGAAGGAATACACGTGGACCCTTCCAAGATCAAGGTGATTGAGAACTGGTCTGCACCAAAGACACCCACGGAAATCTGGCAATTCTTGGGTCTCGCGGGCTATTATCGCAGGTTCGTCCAGAACTTCTCCAGAATCGCTAAGCCCTTAACTACCCTGACACAGAAAGGGGAAACCTTTAGTTGGGGAGTCAAGCAAGACACTGCGTTTCAAACATTGAAGCAGGCCCTATGCAGCGCACCTATCTTGTCCCTGCCCGAAGGGACGGAAGACTTCTTTGTCTACTGTGATGCATCCAATCAGGGCCTAGGCTGTGTGATCATGCAGAGAGGAAAGGTCATCGCCTATGCCTCGAGGCAGTTGAAAACACACGAAGTCAATTACACAACTCACGATTTAGAGTTGGGAAGAGTGGTCTTTGCGTTAAAGATCTGGAGACACTATCTCTATGGAACCAAGTGTACTATCTTCACCGACCATAAGAGCTTGCTACATATTTTCGATCAAAAGGAGTTAAACATGAGACAACGGAGATGGGTAGAGTTACTCAGTGACTACGAGTGTGAAATTCGCTATCATCCCGGCAAGGCCAATGTGGTAGCAGACGCCCTCAGTCGAAAGGAGTATTCAGGGCGTAAGGTGAAGGTACTAACAATGACCATCCATTCCCATCTGTCCGCGCAAATCAGAGAGGCTCAGCTGGAAGCCTTAAAACCCGAGAACGTGGCAAATGAGGCACTGCGAGGAATGGATAAGAACTTGGAGGTCAAAGGAGACGGAGAGTACTATTTCATGAACCGGATCTGGACCCCAAAGTACGGTGGGTACAGAGAGGTTGTCATGAATGAGGCTCACAAGACGAAATACTCCGTTCACCCAGGTTCGGATAAGATGTACTTGGATCTCAAACAGCTCTATTGGTGGCCAAACATGAAAGCAGAAATCGCTACCTTCGTGGGCAAGTGCCTGACTTGCGCCAAGGTGAAGGTCGAATACCAAAAGCCCTCAGGTTTACTTCAGCAGCCGGAAATACCTGAGTGGAAGTGGGAAAGGGTAACCATGGATTTTATCACCAAGTTACCCAGATCTCCGAGTGGGCACGATGCCATCTGGGTAATTGTCGATCGATTAACAAAGTCCGCCCACTTCCAGCCAATCAAAGAATACTTCAAGATGGAGAGACTCACCCTAATCTACATTCAAGAGATTGTTCGCCTTCAAGGTGTACCTGCATCCATTATCTCCGATCGAGATAGCAGGTTTACATCGAGGTTCTGGCAGTCTCTACAGAAGGCTCTTGGAACTAAATTGGATATGAGCACGGCTTATCATCCGCAGACTGATGGACAGAGTGAGAGAACAATTCAGACCTTGGAAGATATGTTGAGAGCCTGCGTCATCGATTTCGGCGTGTCGTGGGACACTCATCTTCCT
Organism: Lactuca virosa; assembly: GCF_052849685.1. Lineage (NCBI taxonomy): Eukaryota > Viridiplantae > Streptophyta > Magnoliopsida > Asterales > Asteraceae > Lactuca > Lactuca virosa. The sequence goes on from NC_136428.1 coordinate 31,697,396, forward strand.
TTGGTTGAATTTTCCTACAACAACAGCTACCATACCAGTATCAAGGCTGCGCCGTTTGAAGCCCTCTATGGCCGTAAGTGTAGATCCCCTCTGTGCTGGGCAGAGGTGGGTGACACGTAGCTAGCTAGGGGTCAAGCCCCCGACAGCACTCTCACTGGTCCTGAAATTATCCGAGAGACAACCGAAAAGATTGTGCAAATCCGAGAACGACTGAAAGCCTCTCGAGATAGACAAAAGAGCTACGCCGATAAGAGACGAAAACCCTTGGAATTCCAGGTTGGTGACAGCGTCCTTCTGAAGGTCTCACCCTGGAAAGGCATGATACATTTTGGGAAACGTGGAAAGCTAAACCCAAGGTACATTGGACCGTTCGAAATCCTTGCTAGGATCGGTCCCGTGGCATACAAACTTCAGTTACCCCGAGAGCTCAGCAACATCCATCCTGTCTTCCATGTGTCGAACCTAAAGAAGTGTCTGTCCGATGAGACACTTGCGATTCCTCTCGACGAGATTGAAATCAACGAGAACCTCAACTTCGTGGAAGTACCTGTCGAAATCATGGATCAGGAAGTCAAACGAACGAAACAAAGTCGCATCCCGATAGTGAAGGTTCGCTGGAATGCCAAGCGGGGACCTGATTTCACTTGGGAGCGCGAAGATCAGATGAAACAGAAATATCCACATCTCTTTCCTAATCCATGATTTGTATTCTATGTTCGAATTTCGGGACGAAATTCCCTCTAACGGGGGATGATGTGACAACCCGAAACTTTGTTCGTGTCCGTTACGCGATTCCGTTAATGAAATTTTGAATTCGTTAACTTTTCCATCAAACTTCTTGGTTTTGAAAATAATCTAGTTATGTATACAATTAAATTATTTACGAGTTGGAAACCAAAAATCGTGCGGAAACCCGAATATCTCGAAAAATCAAGCATTTGCGGTCTAAATGAGATTACGACCGTATATGTGTTTACGGCCGTAAACTCGTTTACGACCGTAAACCTGTTTACGGTCAGCATAAAGTGGACCCCCACAACACCCCTATAAATACGACACCCCCACTTTCATTAGAACATTTCTGGCCAAAAACTCTCTCCTTCTCTCTCTAAGAACCTTAACCGTAAACACTCAAAACGCCTTCAAACTCCAGAAATCATCGAGAAACACCGTTTGGAGCCTCTTTGGAACGTCTCAGAGCACTCATCTCCTCGAAATCAGCAATCAGAACCATTTTTCTTGAGTTTACAGTCCACCTTCAAGAACCGTAAACCCTGTTCTTGAGTTTACGGTCCAGCCTTCAGAAACCATAAACTCTGTTCTTGAGTTTACGGTCCAAGCCTCCAGAAATCGTAAACTCTGTTCTTGAGTTTACGGTCCAAGCCTTCAAGAACCGTAAACTCCTCTTCGACCGTAAACACCTTTTAAGTGGTGTTTTTGGCTGAAAACTCACCTTCTTCGATTTGATCAAGTCTCGGTAACATTCCTCAACCGAATTCAAGTGTACCTCTAACACGTTATCTAACGAAATCGCTAATTTAGATACATATACGTATTTATTTGATAATAGGATTCCGTTAAGTGTCGCGTGCAACAACTCGAGGATCTTCATTTCAGTCAACAATTTCACAACAAGAACTGTGAGTTCATACCCCTACATTTTCCGTATTTTTAATGTTTTCAGGGGGGAATACAAGCTAATCATAAACGTTTTCAAAACTTATGCAAATCTCATACTTTAACCCTTTTGTACTGTGTTGAGCATAAGGGACGTTTTCACAAAAAATTGCATAGTTTTCCGGATACGCCATTCACTATACATGCAAACTATAATCGGTATAGTTTGGGATTTTCTAAACATCATGAGTACAGAAACTTTCACTATTAAACACATGCACGAAGACAGAAATAGATTACAGTTTACATCACCACTTTATCATGGCTTTTCATAACTGTAATTATCATTATATACGGTATACATACAGATTTTCACATCGGTAGAACGCTACTACTCTACATGTAAACTAGATTGTACGATACTGTGAGGCGCTACTTCACTACTGTACCCTTAGGTGTACAGGGATAAATCCTACTAGTGTATAACCAGAGTCTCCTGGAGGGAGAGCGTGAGATTTGTGAATAGATCTATTCGGGACTGACAATCCCACATCTGGATTGCTAGCTACAGTTAGGCGAGCACGCCTGAGATGTACAAATGTCATTTAACTCGACGCCTGAAGAACGTTGGAAAGGTCTCTAGTCATATCAAGCATGGTTATACGACTCACATTATGTATAAATCACCTTTAGTTTACAATCTGACACTCTTCAACGGTTTTATTTATATTAAATAGAACTAACACACACTACGTATACTGGCTGAAGTCAGGGTTTTCAAACAGAACCGATTATGCATTGGTTTCACACACAAATACCTATACTTCATGATTAGCTCTAGCTAGTCACATGAGGTAGTATTTTCGCATATCACTACTGTTTTCAGTAACGAGCATTCATGGTTTTATACAGAATCGATAACGCTACTTACTCACTAAAGAAAATATCGGATTTTCTTGGAAACATACAAGACATTCATGGTTCATTACAAGACTTATAACACTACGTTTTCACTAAAGAAAATATCGGATTTTCTTGAAACTTTACAACTTTTGACTAGCTCATCAACAAGTTTTCATTACAAATTACCGCTTATGAACTCACCAGCTTTATGCTGATATTTTCAAACTGCTTGTATTCTCAGGAAATCAGTAGACAGGTACTTGCTGGATTTTGAGGAACTGAAGCGTTAAGAGTCCTTAAGTTTTTACTATACAAAACTATTGGATGTAATTTAAACTAAGTTTCAAACTGATGTAAACATCTTTATTTAAGTATTCACTGTAATGGTTGTGTTGCTATGACTGCTGTTATTCATTGGTTGTGATGCTATACATGACGTCCTCCGCCCCGGAACGTTTCCGCCATCGGTTTCGGGGTGTGACATATTTTCATGTTTATCTACTCTTTTTCTTTCTCGTTCTATCTTTCCATACTTTAACCTTCTTTTATTTTCTTTCTCATACTCTACAATCTAATCTCTTCTTCTCATAGCATACATTGCTATTCTTTCTCATCCATCTATCTCTTCTACTATATTCTCATGTCTTCTCATCTTCTCTATCTCATGCTCTATCATTTACTCTTCTTCTTTACTCTATCCTTCTCAGATCATAATCTTTCTTATCCTATTCTCATACTTATCTCATACTGTATACATACTCTATCTTCTATTTCTTTAACTCTCTTATACTCTTCTCACTTCTTATATTTTCTATTTTCCCATACTTTATCTCATCCCATCTATCTCTTCTATTTCTATACTCTATGCATGCCTTTCTCATACTCTTACTCTGTTCTGTCTATATCTCATACTCTTGGCATGCCTTTCCCTTAATCTACTTCTATCTTATTTTTCTGGTATAAACTTCTCATGCCTCAACATTTTATTCTTATCTAGACCCAAAATGGTCAATCACATCTGATAACTACATTTATCATATTAGGGGACAACATACTTCTAATCTTACCGGGAACAACCATTTGGACATAACCCCCTCATCTTGATCCTTCACAGGTCCCTTTATTATTCTTCTTCTCTTGAATCCCTTACGAATTCCTTATTTTTAATCCCTCACTGATTATCTATAAGTTCTTAAAAGAACTCTCTTACCTTGTCCCACTCATGGAACCTTACATCTATCTTCTCTAACCATGCACAATCTTATTCCCACAAGAATCGTATGTCTACATTCTCGAAGGAATCATAATCTCATTTCCAAAGGAATTATACTCTTTATTCCCGAAGGAATCATCTTTCTACACTTCTCTAACTCTTTTATGTGACTCATCACATAACACTTGTCCCATGTACATTCTGTCTCTCTACCTCTTCAAGAGATCTTCTACTACTCATTACCACACATTAAGTATCTCTTAGGTATTCAACATAATACCATTTACATCTACACATACATACATGTATACATACTCTGTTATATGATTATAATTCATATAATCATATTCTATCTCTTTCTACCATTTCTTAGGTATTTGAAAAATACCTTTCTCATTTAACCATACATACAATTTCATATATAGGATTATAATACATATAATCCTATTCCTTTCAAATCTTCATCTTGCAGGTATTACTCGTAATACCATTAGCAGCTACTCCTACATACATACTCTATTTATATGTACATGCTCAGATACATGATTTCAAACGTATATTCATTATCTATCTTCATCTAATAACTAGAGGGCATTAACTTAGTGCCTTAAGCTCCAACATACAATCATATATATATATATATATATATATATATATGGTTCAAATGTTCTATACAACTATTGTGTGGATGAATGGACCAATCACTAATTATTAAAAATTAAATAATTTATTAAATCAGTAAATGTGTTTTCGGGTTTTTGCACCTTTAATTAATGAGATCATTTAATTAAATCCTTGCAATTAAGAAAAAAAAATAAATATGTTGACATCCCTCTATTTTATAACACGATAATTCTTCTTCACCTAACCTTAGGCATCCACTTTTTCCTCATCTTCTCCGCCTTCGGCTGCCTTCCTCCTTGTCTCCGCTGCCCACCTCCAGTGCCCCCTCACACTAAGGAAGAGTGCCTCCGTCCTTTTCATTGAATCTGGAACACCTTCCCTTTCTGATCTCTCGGTCGTATTAATTTCCATGTTCACGGTAATTTTCGGAATTGTCTATGAGTAATTTATTTCAACCAATCTTTCACAGGTCTCTATCTATCTCTCATAAATAAAGCCGCACACACAAATCATAATGTTCATTGGATACTTGTATTATTTTTACAATCAATGTCACTTTAAATGGATGTTGATGTCCGATTCCCACATATTGATCTTGTGTTAGTTTTGGCCAATCCAGGTGAAACATATTGTTATCATTGTTCAGCATATGGGCTATCTCTTGTAATTTATGTGATCCATTATGAGAGGCAGTTAGTGGTGGTTCGAACCCCAAGTGGGGGAGATCTAACCATTTATGGAGAGGGTATCAGGATTGGTTCAACTTTTTTTTTTTCGGTTGCCAGCGCTAGATAGTATCTTCAGCATGGTTATTCGGGCTATCTCACATATATGGCTAACACTCGAGTGGAGGGGAGAGCTTCCATTTCAGATATGCCAGTGGTTAGAGAGTTTCCAGCTGTTTTCCTAGAGGATTTACCTGGTGTGCCTCCCATGAGGCAGGTGGAGTTCAGGATCGACCTGATCACCAGTACGACCCTGATTGCCAAGGCGCCGTATCACTTTGCACCACCAGAGATGCAAGAGTTATCCTCTCAGCTTCAGGAGCTGTTGGGCAAACAATTTATCAGACCTAGCAGTTCACCTTGGGGAGCACCGATTCTGTTTATAAAGAAGAAGGATGAGTATCACCGTATGTGCATAGATTATCGGGAGTTGAATAAGTTGATAGTGAAGAAGCGCTACCCACTTCCTCTGATTGCTGATCATTTCGATCAGTTGCAAGGTGCATATTGGTTCTCCAAGATTGATCTGAGGTCTGGTTACCATCATATCAGGGTCAGGGAGGAGGATGTGGAGAAGACATCGTTCCAAACTCGTTATGGTCATTATGAGTTCGTGGTGATGCCGTTTGGGCTCACCAATGCACCTGCAACATTTATGGATTTGATGATTTGGGTTTGCAAGCCGATGCTTGACCGGTCGGTTATTATTTTCATTGATGATATTCTGGTCTACTCCAAAACTAAGGAGCAACATGAGGAGCATCTTCGAGAGTTACTTGGGGATACTGAGGCAGGAAAGGCTTTGTGCCAAGTTCTCCAAGTGTGAGTTCTAGTTACGAGAGGTCCAGTGCTTGGGAGATCTCGTCAATTAGAACGGGATTCTGGTCTATCCGGCCAATATTAAGGCATATATGTAGTAGGAGGTCCCAAAGTCCCCATTTGAGATCAGAAGTTTTATGGGGTTAGCAGGTTATTATTGGAGGCTCATTCAGGTTATTATTGGAGGCTTTGTGCCAACATTCCTCTGACTCGCTTCATGAAGAAGGGTGTGGATTTCTGTAGGGGGCCTGAGCAGCAAGCTACATTTGAGACCTTGAGGTGAAAGTTATGTGAGGCCCCGATATTGACCATTCCTGAGGGTGTTGAGGACTTTATGGTATTTTGTGATGCATCGATCACGGGTTTGGGGGCGGTCCTCATACAGTGGGGCAAGGTCATTGCGTATGTATCCAGACAGTTGAAGCCTCATGAGGTTAGGTATCAGATACACAATTTAGATTTGGGGACAGTAGTGTTTGCTCTCAAGATTTGGTGATACTATCTTTATGGGGCCCATTATACCATCTACACAGACCATAAGAGTCTGAGATATCTTATGGATCAGTCGAATCTGAATATGAGGCAGTGCATGTGGCTTAATGTAGTTAAGGATTATGATTGTGAGATTCTTTATCACCCAGGGAAGTCTAATGTGGTCGCCAACGCTTAGAGCGACAAGGTGGCTAGTGCTCCTATTTTAGAGCTCTGTTTAAGGATGAGCAACGAACTACCACTCCTAGATTTCATTGGAGAGGCTCAGATCGAGGGAATCAGGAGGGAGAATTGGAAGAAGTAGAAGATTAGGGCCCAGATTGGTAGATTTGCCATCGATTGTCACAGGCTTATGACCCAATGTGGGGGAGTTTGGGTCCTAGTTTTTGGTGGGGTCCGACAGATAGTGATGGAGGAGGTGCACAAGTCCAAGTTATTGATCGACCTGGAGCCACAAAGATGTATCAAGACTTGAGACTTAGCTATTGGTGGCCATGCATAAAGCGAGATATAGCATGGTATGTGGAGAGATGCTTGACCTGTCGAATGGTCAAGGCAGAGCACCAGAGGCCGCATTGAAAACTTCAACCTTTAGAGGTAGCCATGTGGAAATGGGAACATATCACCATGGATTTTGTTCTCACATTTCCGAGGACGGCCAAGGGATTTGATGACATATGGGTTATATGGTTGACCGCCTGACCAAGAGTTCCCCTTTTCTTGCCATTCGGGAGAGTTTTTCGGCCGACAAATTTGCTGACATATATGTGCGCGAGATTTTTGCTCACCACGGTGTCCCGCTTTCTATAGTATTTGATCATGATGTACGGTTTACTTTTCGGTTTTGGCAGAGATTTCATGAGGAGTTGGGTACGAGATTGCACTTCAGCGCTGCTTATCACCCTCAGACTGATGGGCAGAGTGAACAGACTATTCAGATGATTAAGGATATATTGAGGGTTTGTGTCATCGATTTCAGTGGGATTAGGGCCTCATACCTTCACATATCTGAGTTTTCCTACAACAACAACTATCATTCCGACATTGGTACATCTCCGTATGAACTTTTATATGGTGGGAAGTGTCGTACTCCGATTTATTGGGGAGAGGTTGGCCATAGGGCCATAAGGAGGACTGATGTGGTTCTCCAGACGATGAAGCTTATCTAAAAGATCAGACAGAGGTTACAAACAACTTAGAGCCGAAAAAAGAGTTATGCCGATAGGTGGCGGCCTGAGCTGGAGTTTCGGGTTGGGGATATGTTTCTGCTGAAGGTATCGGCTTGGAAGGGTGTTATATGCTTTAGGAAGTGGGGCAAGTTGGCCCCCCAATTTATCAGACCTTTTAGAGTGGTGGCCATAGTGGGAAAGGTGGCGTACCAATTGGATTTGTCGGAGGAGCTTATTCAGATTCATAACACCTTCCATGTCTCTCAGTTTCAGAAGTGCTTGGTTGATGATACGTGCTAAACCGCTGTCGCGCTTGATTTAAGCAAATAATATTTTCACTGCTTGGTTACACTAAAGGATAGCACATGGAAGCAGAGTCGAATCCTCAGGGACATAGCCTAATAGTCAATACCTCTTTGTGTATGTAACATACTAGTTATTTAACAGAAAAATAATAAAAGGGGGATTTTGATTATTAACTAAAAAGTAAAATTGCAGTGAAATTAACTAAATGAAATCAATAATAAAAACGAATTCAGTTTTGCTGCGATTTTCCTATTCATGCAATCAGCCCATATCTGGTTATTCAAAATGTGTTCTATCTAAGATGTGTGACAACTCAAAATTTCTGTCTTGCACAACCATTCACTTCAATCAAAGTCATACTTGTTTCTGCTAACTTTTAGCACTGTTTAGAGTCTGTTTGAGCATTCTGAGCCTAGTGCATCAAAGGAATCAGTGTTTGGATTTATCAGTTAGGGTTCCAAACCAGCTAGCAAACTGTAAACCTCCTCAAAAGGAGTTTATGGTCAAGAAGCTTAGAGCTTACGGTCATGGTGACCGTAGACTCCCTATATATACATAATTCATGATCATTTTGATCATTTCTTTCCTTTCCAAGCCAAAAATCTCGAAAAATCTCTCAAGTATCATAAGATCTTCCAAAAATGTAAGAACTCTTTCCTTTGATTTGTTGTTACATCTCTTTATCTAGTGATTATACATGATTTCATCCATGAAATCTCTTCATTTTGATAGATCTTCAAGTGTTCTTCATTTCACCAAGAACACCAAGAACACCAAGAACACACACTAGTGTTCTTGGATCCTAATCACCCTTACAAGCTTCTAATAAGTAAGTACACTACCCTTAGCTTAATATATGCTTGAATCACTAGTTAATCACCTTGAAAACATCATTTGTGCAAAGATTTGATGAGTTTACGGTTGGATCTCCTTAGACCGTGAACTCCATGACCGTAAGGTCATTAGACCGTGAACACATGGACCGAGAACACTTGGACCGTGAACTCCCTAGATCATACCATTTTGACCGTAAACTCACTTGGTCATGTCATTTGGACCGTAAACTCTTTAGGGTGGCCATACACCCTAGTTATGCAATCATATGTGATTGTATCCCTTCAATCTAGGAGTTTCCTAGTCTATTAGGGTGTTATCCCTTATAATTAGTTGCTTATACACTAATCAAATACACATACATGTCATTATATGTTTATTAGGATCTTTGTGTGTGCTCAAGGTTTCACCTGACACTCTACATCCTATTTCCAAACATACTTCCGTATCACTCACTACAGGTGAGTTCATACCCCTTAATCTATCTTTTAAATGATTTTAAATGCTTTTATGGGGGGGGGGGGAATACAAGTAGAAAACATGTTAGTTATATAATCAATCACATGTGATTTATAACTATGTTTCAAACAAAGGATTTCATATACTTCAAACTGTGTTTCAAACAAAGGATTTCTTATACTTTCAAACTTTATTATCAATCAAACTGCTTTTAAATCGTTTTATAAATTGACATCAAGTCATCAATATTTATTAATTAAACTCTTCAAATGTTTTACAAAACTTCTTTTTAAACTTATATATTGTCAAAAGCATGTCTCTATGTATATAGTTATATAAGTAATGTTTAAAGGACTTAGGACTGATAACTCGCTTTATTTCCTTTTCCTTGTTTGGATGTGGCCTTAGGGTATCGGTTATTTGTCCGAATGTCGTCTAAATATTAATTATATATTATGTATACATATGTAGATATAAAAGTACTATCAATCAGTTCATTACCTTTGAGTAGTAAAGGCATACCTTCATTCATTCAAACTACAGAAATTACTAGTAAACTATAATAGGTATAGTTTAGGAGAATACTATCATATACAAATACTATAATAGAGAATACTATAACAGAGAATACTATAACAGAGAATACTAGACAGAGAATACTATACAAAGGATACTATACAGAGAATACTATACATAGAATACTATTACTATAACAAGCATACTATAACAAGATTCAGAGATAACATAATGTGAGATACTACTTCATGACACATCGACCATTTCGTTATGTCACGTTTTGTAACCAGAATCTCCTGGAGGGAGAGCGTGAGTTTGCGTATAGATCTATACTGGATTGACTATCCAACACCTTGCTATTCGCTACAGTGGGACTTGAAAGTCTACGGGTGCCAAATGTCATTTCTTCCGACGTCTTTCATTATCGTGTTATAGTCGGTTTAGTATGGTAACAATCTTATCACATTTTGCCTTAATTAAACCATTGGTTTTAAGGTAGTTATTACTTCAGTAGTTAATACAAATAATACTGCAGTACACATACATTTTTCCCATTATATTCAAATTGTGATCTTCTCACATAAAGGGTAATATAAAACTATATTCTGGTAACGATAGTCATATTTGGGAAAAGCTTCCACTTTTACAGAGAAACAAACATACAAAACAGTCGGGTCTTGGTAGAAGACTACTTTTTATACTAGTAGAAAATATAGGATTTTCTAGGAGTTTTTCAAACATATACAAACATTTACATTGAACATTCACAAACATTTTCATCAAACTTATACAAACATTGACACTAAATACTTATGAACTCACCAGCTTAAATGCTGATCTACGCTTTCAAAATAACTTGTATTCTCAGGTCACCAGTAGACAGGTACCGATGACCAGGTTTCAAGAAGGCGGAGCATGTTCAAGACTCGTCTTTTATTTTGATAATTCATTTTTGGTGTCTTATTACTATCAAAGAACACACTTGTATGAAATTATACTATTAATGCAATGGATGATGTTGTTGCTTATTTACTACTTTGCATTGTTATGATACTGTACATGACGTCCTCCGCCGCCGAACGTTTCCGCCGTTCCGGTTTTGGGGTGTGACAAGATGGTATCGAGAAAAACTAACAAGCTCTAGTAAAGTGTGTTAGGATTAATTACGAACACAAATGATACTAAGAAACATGTTAAGAACACAAGATCTAAATATAATCTGGTTGGCTCGTATTCAAGTCTGAATAAGTACAAGAGTTAGAGAGTACAAAAGATGGAATGGCGCTCAAAGTTCTTACTCTACTCTAGTACCTATCCTATTTATTGGATACAAACATACTTACAAAAAATTAAAAGGACTAAATGTCTAAGCGTCGAATACAAAGATGCCTTGTAAAATAGATAGAGAGTCAAAATCATTTAGATTTCGACCCCTTACAGACTCTGACCAATTCGACCCATCACTATAAACTTTTCAACCCCTACAATCTCCCCCTTATTGAGAGAAGTCGAAATTATGCAATAATCTTTAGAGTCTGTAGAAGTTAATTTCGAATCTCCATATACCATAAAATGGTCTTTCGAATCTCTGCTTTGTCTTGACTGTCATTCTTCTTGCAGCTGTTAATTCAAATAAGCAGATTTGTATACTGAGAATTCGTATACTACTCAAGATCACTCACTTGAAACAGAACTTCTTCATTCGCCCATTCTTGTTCTTTCCTCGAAACACGACACCAATAGGTTGATGAATTATTTCACCATCTTCATAATCATTAATGTTAAGCTTTCCTCTTAGCAAAGATTGAGGGACTTTCGAAGGCTTCTTGACATTAGTGATTGCCAAGAAATCATAGTAGTTGTCAATGAAAACTTTGAGAGAAAAACCAATGATGAAATCATCCTTGTTGGTCTCTGTTATCTTCGATACATCCACATCACTCAATATGTTTGTGACCGTGATCAAGTCATTTAAGTTCATTAATGGAAAATCTGCTATTATGAACTCAAAAGCAATGTTATTTTCTCTTAAGACAATGTAAAGGAAGTTTTGCAGCAGACCTTCGAACAAGTTGTCACGAATGATGGTCTTCACCTTTACTATCTTCACAGGAGACCATATCTCTTCTTCATTTTCCCCAAGACTGTGTGAAAGCAAATCTTCAATCTTTTGAATTCATCTTTATCATTGAGGTTCTCGACAATCCTGAATTGAGAAGAAGTGAACAACATGTGATTGATTGGAAAGTAAAGCTGATTAAAATCAAAATTTTCTATGTCGTAGTTCTTCTTAGGCAACTTTCAAAAGTAATCATTCATTCCAATCGAAACAACATCTTCAATCATTTCATAGCACCACTGCTTGTTGGGATCACCCTTGTTCAAGCCAGGTGGGTCATTTGCTCTTCGCCTTAGATTGTTGTTGATCTGCCTTTGTTTCTTAATTTCAAGAGCTTGTTGCCTTTTCTTCTCTTCTTCTGATAGAACAACAGAGTTAGCTTTTCCTTTATCACTTGAATCATCATTCAAAGATGACTTGTTAGGAATCGAACTCGAACTCCAACCTCCAACTCCTTCGTTTATTGAGATTCCTTTTTTACACAACTCTTGGTTTTGTTGTTGTTGAAGTTGTGGTCAAAGACATGGGAAGTAAAGTCAGAACTTGAGTCGAAATTACTTTCCCAACTACAAATACTTTCTCTTTATCAGAATCCTTTGAAGAACCAACTCCTGCAATTCCTTTCTCTCCCCTTTACGACACTTGCACTGCACGTGGAGCATTAGTTGGTAAATGAAGGATCAACTCAAGGATTGGAGCAAGCTCAGATTTGATATTGGACTCAATATTTGAAATCATTTAAGAAAGATACTCTTGAGATACTGTCGATTGATTCGAAAGATCAACCTTTAAATGAAACTCCTTGATATTTGACAAAAATTCTTCCATCTTCTCAAACAATTGTGTATCATTTTCAGACTTAGCTTCAAGCTTATTCGTATACTTAGAATTGAATTCAACTAATTTAGTGATAGCACTCACAATGACATCAACTTTTCCATGAAACAAGGTATAATTTTGCTCCATTTTCTGAACTTCTTTCAACAACATGGATTTGATTTCAGCAATTTTGAGATCCAAAGACTCCTTCATTGCATTCACTTGTTCGAAAAAGAGTTCATGACATTCCTTTGCAACGTCACGAAGTTTCTGAATTTCATAGTCATAACTCTTGGAATGAAACGCTAACCTTTCTGCTTGTTTCTGCTCAATACCCTCAATCAAGTTTCGTAAGAGAGTTTCTTGAGCTTTCATCAAATATTCCATTTTGATGTCAGTTACAAAGTGCTTTCCTCCTGTATCTGCTTGTATCTGAAGAAGAGATTTGATTTTCGAGTTAAGGATCTTGAACTGTTTACCTGATATGATTAATTCATCAGGAATATTCTCCACCTCGGAATCAAATTGAAGATCAATAAATGACACCATGATATCATCATCATTAGGTTCTTCTTCATGAACCACTTTCTCAGCCTCAGTAGATTGAGATGAGAAAAGAGTTGCAATAGGTTCATGCATGATACCAGAAAATGTTGCTGATATGGTCGAAACTGGAAATGAAGTTGTAACGAGTGATGTAATTGGTGTTAAAGTTGTTGAAGTTTCAACTATGGAAGTTGTGATGGTAGATGAGTTGATGGTAGAAGTGTTGATGGTGGAAGTTTCGATAGTAGAAGTGACAGATGACTCATTGTTATGCATCCATTCATCCATGTTGACATATATACCCTTATCAGATAAGTTCACAGGGATATATGGATTTCGAACCTCCTCTATATTGGACTCGGTATGCGAAACCCCGAATGGTATGGCAAAGGTCTTCTCAGGGATGGATGTTGGTTGATGATCACTCGAATTGATGTTTGTATCCGTATTAATTACGTTTACATTGACATCAGGATTTCCTGAAGCCTTGAAATTCGACTTGGTAGGAGAATCCCTTTGAGGTGATCCAATAACAGAATCTTCTATGCAAATATTTGACCGTCACCCTGTCAAGTGGAACTGGAATCTTACGTTTCTTCTTTTGTAACTTGTGATCCATATCAAGAGCTTGACACTTGTTTGAAGCTGGTGAAACAGGAACAAAGACTTCACGAAACAAAACACCCTTCCTGTGAAATTGAGGCTTTCGAATCTTCTTTATACCCTTTTGAGAAGAAATAGGATTTGAAGAATCGACAGTTGTTAGCTCAGTAATTTCAATTACAGGTTCCTGTATAGGTTTCTTGATTGGTGAATCAATAGGATTCTTTGCTGGTTTCTTCGTTCTTTTGAGAACTCCCAATTTCGATGGGATGGTTTATTTTACAACATCCTCTTCCACAGTTGGTGGTTTTTCGACTTGCTTCTTCTTCTTTGGAGCTTTGGAAGCGTTAGAAGATCCTTTTGCCCCTTTTTGTGCAAGAAACCCAGTTGGTGTAGATGAGTCAATCGAAGCTAAGTATTGCACAAGAATCCGATTTTGTGTGACACCCAAATTTTTGCAAAAATTTTAAACTTTTAAAACGCATCTTAATTTAAATTAAAACAACTGAAATAGTCATAACATAATCCATCAACTTAATAATCATATAAAATAAGTGCGGAAGTAATAATAATAATAATAAGGTCCCAACAAAAATAACTAGTAGCGATGTCCCGGTGCTCCATGTCAAGCCTTAGCCTCTTTAATCTTAACACCTGAAAAGTTATAAGGGAAACCGTAAGCACAAAGCTTAGTGAAATCAAACACAGACATTGTACTAACATTCATATTTACTAACCCTAATCCATTTTCCATTTATAATTATCTGATAAAGGCAAAGAACGAATCAATGCCTATAATACAAGAAGGACTTGTAGGTTTGAACCGCACCGGGAAGATCCCGTATCATTTGGCCCTAATCACCGCACCTCATGATGAGTATTACGTTGGTGATATTACCTACCCACCGCACCGGTAAATCCGTATCCTTTGGTGGTGTCCCCATATCCATAATTAGTTACATACAGTGCACATGTACGAATTAAAACAATGGTTATATAGCATGCCTTTATAATAAATTCAAATAATCACATACGAGCTAACTAGCAAACGCAAACATCAATACAACGGTGTGAGAGAACTCACCTTGAGTGAGTAGTAAGGATAGCTAACAATCAAATAATGCTACCAACCTTGAGCAAACTTCAAAACCTCACCTAAGAAGGACTAAAGGTTAGAAACGAGAAGTAATGAAGCTATGAGTTGAGAAAAGAGTAATCACAGCAAGGTCTCTAAAACAGACCTGCTGTTCAAAACGGATTTACTCCAAAATATAAAACAGAAACATAGCTTTAACAAAATTTTATAGGAAGCTATGATTGTTCAGGATTCCAGAACTATAAAGAACTCCTTCTAACTCCAAAAGATGAATTAAATATGAATTTTACAAAATGGTGTATCACTTCTGTCTCCAACAATACAGTCAAGTGATGTTGGCCAATTCTACCCAACTTGTGAGTAGAATTCGTCCAAACCAAAATTCAGAGAAGTAAAGGACATACAAATGAAAGTCTCAGAGTTGGATTTGAATGAAAAACATCTCCCAAGATCCGGATATAAAATTCACATTGTGGACAATCACAACACTAGTAAAAGCTGGTGACTGCCCACTGATCTGGAGTGTGGATCCATTATAACCAATTTATAATTGGAAACAACACCTCATCTACTCCAGATCTTAAATTCATAATATAATGAACATATAGAAGCTTGGAATCACTCTGGATCCTTTTCCAATCCTTAGAAATGATGAAAACAAAATGACATATCAGAACAGACCCGGATCAGACCTAACAGCAAAGATGCCATTCTTTCCCATAGATAAAGTCCTTATCAGTGAGGTTGGCCTGCTTAAGAAAGTTATCCAACTCAATTTGTGAACTGGTTTGGGGTCCGTTTGAGTTCTATAACTCAAGATATGAGTTTTACAAAATGACCACAGATCTGATGGAAAACAGAATCGTAGCCACCCGTGATTCCTTTTTGGCTTATCCATCCTTCTCCCTTTGAAACACATTTTAAGATGTGTTCATCATCCCAATTTAGTCCCCATGATCATGGTGGTACTAAAAAGGGTTAGGTATCATTAGGATTTCATTTTGCCACAAGATTGTAATAATAATCAACATGAAAATGAACATAAAGCACATAAAATCACCATTCTCCCTTTTAGGGTTTCCATGATCTTTTGCAACATGTAATCCCCTAGATCCATCATCCACCATATATGGAGTGAAGATAGGATCTTGAGATGATGTATAACATACAATTCTTTGCAAATAACAAAAGAGATACAAATCAAATAAGAAGGAGAAGAAGTGAAGATGAAATCATAAAACTAGAACAAGGTTATGAATCAAGTTGTAAGAAATGATAAGGAGGTTCATACCAATACGAATCAAGGCTGGAAATGAACAAGAATTAAGCTCCAAACAACAGCCCCTTGGCTTCTCTTGATCCCAAAGAGAGAGAGAAGGATGGCATGAGAGCAGTGGCGGAGCCAGGATCAAAGTAAAGGGGTATCCCAATTTTATTTTTAAGGTAACCCAAATTTTTTTTTCCGGGGTACTTGGGCTTCCCCGATTCAATTTCGGTTTTCTAAACGCAAACCTTAATCGAATCTTTAGCTAACCTCAAGTCTTGTTATATAAACATGAAGTTGAAGTATATTTTGATACTTGAATCGATGTGGGATTCAAAGTAGATATCAAATGAAGTATGAGGATAACAAGCTTATATAATAGACAAAAATGGTTGAGTTTACATATGTTTGGCGATGTGGGATAGAATAGCTGGGAAAATAAAACAAAAATAAACAAAGAATATGCAAGGAGCAAGAATTGAACCTGGGACCTTTACTTCAATAAGGCAGCGCCTTAACCAGTAGCTCTACTATTTGTTTGTGTTTATAATTGAAGGGATACATATATATACATTATAACGAAAAATTAAATAAATCGTAAACAAAAATTGAGGGGTATCCCGGGCTACCCCGGGATCCCCTTGGATCCGCCTATGCGTGAGGGAGAGAGAGAGAGAGAGAGAGAGAGAGAATAGGGTTTAGAGTGTTTTTCTTGTGTGTGTTCCAAATGACTCAATTAACACATTAAGTACTATTAACTAGATGGATTTTGCAAATAGGCCGATAGCCCATGGACTTCAATAAAAGGAGTTTACAAGATGATCAAAAGAGTCCAATACCATAAGAAAATCAGACATTGGTTAAATAAATTAACCCAAGGTTACAAGAATAATTAAATTAAAATAACTAAACGTACCGAGAAAAACCGGGGCGTTACAACTCTCCCCCACTAAGAACGGACTTCGTCCTCGAAGTCAACACCTAAAAACAGATCCAGATAGTGATCCCTCATCTCGCCTTCCGATTCCCAAGTCCATTCCGAACCCTTCCTATGTTGCCACTGCACCTTAACCAGGTTTATAGTCTTGTTGCGGAGAGCTTTCGTCTTTCGTTCTAAAATAGCGATTGGTTTCTCAACATAATTGAGATGCTCGTCAACCTGTATGTCCTCCAGTGGTATCACAGTGGTCTCATCAACAAGGCATTTTCGTAACTGATACACGTGAAACGTATTATGAATTAGACTAAGCTCTTCAGGCAGCTCTAAACGGTAAGCCACCTTTCCCACACGGACTATGACCTTGTAGGGTCCAATGAATCGGGGTCCGAGCTTTCCCCATTTTCGAAATCGAATCACACCTTTCCAGGGGGAGACTTTGAGCAACACATAATCTCCCACCTGGAACTCAAGATCGGAGCATCTTTTGTCGGCATAACTTTTCTGACGACTCCTCGCTGTAACCAAATGAGCCCGAATCACGTGGATTTTCTTTGTAGCCCGAAGCACGATATCGGTACTCCCAAGTACCCTCTGCCAAACCTCACCCCAACAAACGGGCGCCACGAATCATATCTAACAAAGACGACACCATCGTCATCCGGAGACACTTAGATCGAATCGATTCGGCAGATTATTTACGACTGAGAGCATCAGCTACAACATTAGATTTACCGGGGTGGTAGTGAATTTCATAATCATAATCTTTTACCACATCCTACCATCTGATCTGCCTCATGTTCAAATCCCGCTACTCGAACAAGTATTTCAGACTCTTATGGTCAGTGTATATGATACACTTCACTCCATAGAGATAGTGTCTCCAAATCTTAAGAGCGAAAACAACAGCCCCAAGCTCCAAATCATGAGTGGGGTAGTTTCGTTCGTGGGGTTTCAGCTGTTGGGAGGCATAGGCTATCACCCTGTCCCGTTGCATTAACACGACACCAAGACCCTGAAGCGATGCATCACAGTAAACCACCATATCCTCAACCCTATCAGGTAAGGCCAAAATCGGAGCATCACACAATCGCTTCCTCAGCTCATCAAACGCAAATTGTTGCTCCGGGCCCCAAACGAATTTCACTGATTTCTTGGTCAATCGGGTGAGTGGCAAGGCGATTTTAGAGAAATTTTCAATGAACCTACGGTAATAACCGGCTAAACCCAAGAAACTGCGAATTTCAGAAGGTGTTTTTGGAATCTCCCATTATTTAACCACATCAACCTTGGCTTGATCGACCTTAATACCGTGTTTGTTTACCACATGCCCCAAGAACTGAACTTCTTCTAACCAAAATTCACATTTTGAGAATTTAGCATAAAGCCTTTCTCTTGCCATAGTTTCCAGAATCTCCCGAAGGTGTTGCTCATGCTCCTCTTTGGTCTTAGAATAGACCAAGATGTCATCAATGAACACTATGACCGAACGGTTAAGCATCGGGCTACACACCCGGTTCATGAGATCCGTAAATGATGCGGGTGCATTGGTGAGCCCAAAAGGCATCACCATGAACTCAAAATGCCCATAACGAGTACGGAATGCTGTTTCTCAATGTCTTCTTCACGAACCCGCATCTGATGGTAACCGCAACGTAAATCAATCTTGGAGAACCAAGACGCTCCCTGAAGCTGATCGAAAAGATCGTCAATATGTGGAAATGGGTACCTATTCTTTATCGTGCGCTTGTTTAGCTCCCTATAATCAATACACATTCGCTGGGATCCATCTTTCTTCTTCACAAAGAGAATAGGAGCACCCCATGGCGAGCAGCTTGGCCGTATAAACCCTTTATCACTTAGTTCCTGAAGTTGATCTTGGAGCTCTTTCATCTCAGGTGGTGCCAAGCGGTAAAGAGATTTAGCTACTGGAGTCGCACCCAACACCAAATCAATGCGAAACTCCACTTGCCGAATAGGTGGCAAACCAGGGAGTTCCTCCGGAAAGACATCACTAAAGTCGGAAACGATAGGAACGTCGTCTAGTGCTATAGCAGAAGAGCAAGAAGCGATGGCTACGCGGGGAATGTCCCCCTGAATGATAAGTTCTCCACCTCTAGGGTTTTGAACACGAACTTGCTTCTTACGACAGTGGATTTCCACATCACACGCATCAAGCCAATCCATGCCTACGATAACGTAGAGCTCTCGCATCGCAATAGGGATAAGATCAATGGGGAATTCAACTCCAGAAAACTCGAGAGTGCAACCCCGATAAACATTGGTGACATAAATAGTGCGGTTGTCGGCAACTTCGACAACCATTGGGTGAGCCAATTTTCCGATATTACGCCCCAAACGATTAATAAACATGCGAGATACAAAAGAATGGGTAGCACCGCTATCAAACATAACAACATCGGGCTCGGAATCTAGCAAATAAGTGCCTGCCACTGTCGCTGTAATCACCGGCTCCTCCGCAGTCATCTGGTGAGCACGACCTCGTGTCACCATAGTGGGTCCCTTAGAGGACGATGCAATTGCAGGATTTGTACCTCCGTCTCCTTTACCAGTCTTCAACTTCGGGCATTCGGGCTTCTTGTGTCCCGTCTCGTTGCAGTGACAGCAGACGGGAACTGCAGAAGTAATATGAGGTGCTGCACTCGCAGGGGGATCCCTACAATTCTTCCAATGATGCCCTGGCTTTTTGCAGTTGTAGCATATCAACAGATTTTTCTCGCCCTGAAGACGTCCTATACTCATACCTTGACTTACTACCCTGCTTTCGCTTTTTCTGGGCATCTCTGGATGTCTTGGAAGAGGTGTCATTGGCCTTCCTCTTGGACTGGGTCTGCAACTCGATTTCCCTCCTCCTCGCTGCATTCATGATCGCGGATAAGGTCGAGAACTCCTGCATGCTAACGAATTCCCGAATCTCGGTACGTAGGATGGCCATGTACCGGCTGACCAACCAGGCCTCGTTCCTAGCAAACGAGGGGCAAAAAGATAGCATCTCCAAGAACTTGGCGTTCAGGTCGCTAACGGACTCGGTAGTCTGCTCTAAGGCCATGAACTCTTGCTGCATCCGCTGCTGCTCCACCTTAGGCACATATTGTGCCTCGAACCTCTCCACAAATTGGGCCCAAGACATGGCCCTCACTTCTTCTTCGCTTAATAGAGCGGTGATGGTGTTCCACCATGGTGTTCCACCAAAGAGGAGGGCTACATTTGTTGAACTTCTCGAAGTAGTATGCCGAATCCCGAACGGGCGGAGCTGGTAACGCTCCCCCGGGAATAGCTTCGAGGCGCTCATCCAGAAGAGCACCGACTTGGTTGATTATGTCATTGGTCACACCTGGGATTAGTTCGTTGAAAGAGTTATTGAATTCCTCAGCCACAATATCCCTAACTTGCTCCATTTGGAGCTGATTAAGTCGAGCGGGCGGAGCCATTGGTATCCGCAGAAGAAGGAAAATCTTAGAAACAATTCAGCCTAGATATTTCTAGGAAGACAAAACACTCAGCTTGCTAAAAATTTTTCAACCTTGCCCCGACCCGAAACCGGCACCGATGTTTCAAATAGTAGGGGCCCTTCTACTACCTTCCACACAAGTTCCAATTTCGCATTCGCGTCTAGTTTCAAAATTTCCAGTTCGCTCTAGCCGTTAATTTTACAACTCTCTCTCATGTTAACACTAAATAAGTGTGTAATCTAACATTTTAAGACTAGTAGAATCCAATTCATAGTCAACAATTTAACATAAACATTTAACATAAGAAATAAGGCTTACTTGGCTGGCTGACTGGCACACCGCGACATCTTCCACTACTAGTCTTCAGAAGGTTTGAAAAATATTTTAAAAAGAAAATAAACTCTTATAGAGCCTCAAATTTGAGTCTAGAACATCCACAATAATGCCTAGTTCCCTCAAACTGTGGCTCTGATACCAACTTGTGACACCCAAATTTTTGCAAAAATTTTAAACTTTTAAAACGCATCTTAAATTAAATTAAAACAACTGAAATAGTCATAACATAATCCATCAACTTAGTAATCATATAAAATAAGTGCGGAAGTAATAATAATAATAATAAGGTCCCAACAAAAATAACTAGTAGCGATGTCCCGGTGCTCCATGTCAAGCCTTAGCCTCTTTAATCTTAACACCTGAAAAGTTATAAGGGAAACCGTAAGCACAAAGCTTAGTGAATTCAAACACAGACATTGTACTAACATTCATATTTACTAACCCTAATCCATTTTCCATTTATAATTATATGATAAGGGCAAAGAACGAATCAATGCCTATAATACAAGAAGGACTTGTAGGTTTGAACCGCACCCGGAAGATCCCGTATCATTTGGCCCTAATCACCGCACCTCATGATGAGTATTACATTGGTGATATTACCTACCCACCGCACTGGTAAATCCGTATCCTTTGGTGGTGTCCCCATATCCATAATTAGTTACATACAGTGCACATGTACGAATTAAAACAATGGTTATATAACATGCCTTTATAATAAATTCATATAATCACACACGAGCTAACTAGCAAACGCAAACATCAATACAACGGTGTGAGAGAACTCACCTTGAGTGAGTAGTAAGGATAGCTAACAATTAAATAATGCTACCAACCTTGAGCAAACTTCAAAACCTCACCTAAGAAGGACTAAAGGTTAGAAAGGAGAAGTAATGAAGCTATGAGTTGAGAAAAGAGTAATCACAGCAAGGTCTCTAAAAGAGACCTGCTGTTCAAAACGGATTTACTCCAAAATATAAAACAGAAACATAGCTTTAACAAAATTTTATAGGAAACTATGATTGTTCAGGATTCCAGAACTATAAAGAACTCCTTCTAACTCCAAAAGATGAATTAAATATGAATTTTACAAAATGGTGTATCACTTCTGTCTCCAACAATACAGTCAAGTGATGTTGGCCAATTCTACCCAACTTGTGAGTAGAATTCGTCCAAACCAAAATTCAGAGAAGTAAAGGACATACAAATGAAAGTCTCAGAGTTGGAATTGAATGAAAAACATCTCCCAAGATCCGGATATAAAATTCACATTGTGGACAATCACAACACTAGTAAAAGCTGGTGACTGCCCACTGATCTGGAGTGTGGATCCATTATAACCAATTTATAATTGGAAACAACACCTCATCTGCTCCAGATCTTAAATTCATAATATAATGAACATATAGAAGCTTGGAATCACTCTGGATCCTTTTCCAATCCTTAGAAATGATGAAAACAAAATGACATATCAGAACAGACCCGGATCAGACCTAACAGCAAAGATGCCATTCTTTCCCATAGATAAAGTCCTTATCAGTGAGGTTGGCCTGCTTAAGAAAGTTATCCAACTCAATTTGTGAACTGGTTTGGGGTCCGTTTGAGTTCTATAACTCAAGATATGAGTTTTACAAAATGACCACAGATCTGATGGAAAACAGAATCGTAGCCACCCGTGATTCCTTTTTGGCTTATCCATCCTTCTCCCTTTGAAACACATTTTAAGATGTGTTCATCATCCCAATTTAGTCCCCATGATCATGGTGGTACTAAAAAGGGTTAGGTATCATTAGGATTTCATTTTGCCACAAGATTGTAATAATAATCAACATGAAAATGAACATAAAGCACATAAAATCACCATTCTCCCTTTTAGGGTTTCCATGATCTTTTACAACATGTAATCCCCTAGATCCATCATCCACCATATATGGGGTGAAGATAGGATCTTGAGATGATGTATAACATACAATTCTTTGCAAATAACAAAAGAGATACAAATCAAATAAGAAGGAGAAGAAGTGAAGATGAAATCATAAAACTAGAACAAGGTTATGAATCAAGTTGTAAGAAATGATAAGGAGGTTCATACCAATACGAATCAAGGCTGGAAATGAACAAGAATTAAGCTCCAAACAACAGCCCCTTGGCTTCTCTTGATCCCAAAGAGAGAGAGAAGGATGGCGTGAGGGTAGTGGCGGAGCCAGGATCAAAGTAAAGGGGTATCCCAATTTTATTTTTAAGGTAACCCAAATTTTTTTTCCGGGGTACTTGGGCTTCCCCAATTCAATTTCGGTTTTCTAAACCCAAACCTTAATCGAATCTTTAGCTAACCTCAAGTCTTGTTATATAAACATGAAGTTGAAGTATATTTTGATACTTGAATCGATGTGGGATTCAAAGTAGATATCAAATGAAGTATGAGGATAACAAGCTTATATAATAGACAAAAATGGTTGAGTTTACATATGTTTGGCGATGTGGGATAGAATAGCTGGGAAAATAAAACAAAAATAAACAAAGAATATGCAAGGAGCAAGAATTGAACCTGAGACCTTTACTTCAATAAGGCAGCGCCTTAACCAGTAGCTCTACTATTTGTTTGTGTTTATAATTGAAGGGATACATATATATACATTATAACGAAAAATTGAATAAATCGTAAACAAAAATTACACTATCGAAAAAAAATTGAGGGGTATCCCGGGCTACCCCAGGATCCCCTTGGATCCGCCTATGCGTGAGGGAGAGAGAGAGAGAGAGAGAGAGAGAATAGGGTTTAGAGTGTTTTTCTTGTGTGTGTTCCAAATGACTCAATTAACACATTAAGTACTATTAACTAGATGGATTTTGCAAATAGGCCGATAGCCCATGGACTTCAATAAAAGGAGTTTACAAGATGATCAAAAGAGTCCAATAACATATGAAAATCAGACATTGGTTAAATAAATTAACCCAAGGTTACAAGAATAATTAAATTAAAATAACTAAACGTACCGAGAAAAACCGGGGCGTTACATTTTGGGGATCTATAAGTTTGAGCACCGCATCTGGAATGCAAGCAACATTGGGAAAAATAGTTGGATCATCAACAAAAATCCTTGGTGCTGCTATAACCGGAAACTCAACAGTTTCGACATCATAAGGAACCAAAATATCCTCTTGACAATAAACTTCCTGTAAAATCAAGCTCCAAAAACGAGCACTCAAAATATCATTAGCAAGTTTGGTGTGTGAGATGGAAGTTCTAAATTGCTCCCACGGATGTGTAGCATAATCCACATTTAGTCTGTAATACAATCCTGTGATGATTGAATAGACTTCAAAGTTGGCTTTGTCAAGGCTAGAGCTTCATCCTGTAAAGCAACGTAACACAACCCCAAATAGAAAACTCCACATACACGGAAGACCAGACTTCTTAAAGTGACTTATTCCAGTAAGAGTTGGTTGATGCCCCATTTCATTAAACATATGAAGCACATGATCAGTCGAAACTTCATAGAATGTACCTGACACTGGAAACTTCAGGATTTGGGAAAATTGCTTCCGAGTAAGCTTCTTAGTCTTTGAATTCGAAAACTGAAACGTGACCCACCTTAGTAGTTTTGTTGAAGACAACAGTTGAAACAACAACATAAATCTATTCCATCGGAACTGCGAATGAAGAAGAAAGGGCAGTTGTTAACACAGAGTTGTTCAGGGTTTGAACAAGCATCCATAATGTCTCCGGATATTGATCAATTGGTGGAACCAGACGAAGATTAGTGGTTTGGATCTTCATCATCGGTTGCGAAACTTCCTCTTCATTTGTTGTTGTTGGATCAGCAGTGTGATGAGGAGCAGCCATTACAAAGAATGCAAAAGAATTTAGAAATGATGAACAATTAGGGTTTTTGGAAATTTGATATGAGAGCATAAAGTTTGATAATGAAATTATCAACTTCTTGTTATAATAGAAGGTATTTTTCAATTTGAATCGGTTTCCGATAATACACTGCCACGTATTGTGTTGGTTACTTAACCGACACCGTAAAAAGCTACACGTCATAAAAGTGATCATCACGTTTTTCTTGATTCTTGTGAAAATCCTGAACCGTCATTTCCATCGGATATTTCGTTGTTCCCAACTGGATAAGAACCCTCATAATTTTCTAACCGCAACCAAGTACACCATGTAATTCGAAACCAAGATACGATCAATCCTTCAGCATGGAGGCAAGGCTCATTTGCTTTTAGGATTTGGAAGCGAAATCATATGCCAGTCATTAAAAAATCTATTTTTCGAGTTGGTAGTATCCAAAACCTCAAGGATTTTAGTGCATTTGTGTCAAAGAACAAGAGAGAAGCAATGTTTAAAAAAATATGGATATAGTGATATCAAATTTTATTTGATACGAAAGCAGAATGATCCAAAGCAAAGATGTCTTCATTCGACATCAAGAGAGATGAATAACTGCTTGTGTGGTATCTTGTGAATTACAATTGAATACTCGTTGATGAGCATCGAAGGGCTTCTTTTTCATTGATTTCGAAGGCAACTTCAATTTTTCACAACATCACACCTTAAAATAACTGTGATCTAGTTGAGCAAAATTAATTAGATGACCAGTGTAATCAAGAACAAGTATGGTTGGATATGATTTTAAGTGACAAAAGTTCAAAAAGATATTCAAACGGAAATCTCATTCCAATAAAAAAAATTAAGAACTCGATCTGTTTGGGCAAAAACATCTTGGTGATAGAACATTTTATCAAGATCACACAATTCGAATGGAATGAGATTTTGAATATTGAAAAGGTACAAAAACAATTGTTTCATTAAAATCTTGAATAAAAGTGTTCACCGTCAATTTATTGATGGTTAAGTTCATTGGGTTTCACCATCATCACGGAAGAATGAATTAGGATCATAAACACAAAGTTTTGTCATATCTACATTCTAATAGGTTTCGACCAGAGATGTCGAGGATATGCAGTGTAGTGTGTGATCATGAAAGAATTTTTGGTTGAAAAAGATTGGTTATAAGAACTCATTGTACCTCTGCGAAAGGTATGGACCATGCATAAATCTCTTCAGTCAACATGAGAAGAGAAAGGTAGCTCTTCGATTAATGTGAATCCAGCCTGATTGGGAAGAAACTTTCGTAGTGAGAGTTTCATTAAGGCTTCGAACACACAGAGTCTGTGAGACTTGAGGACAACATGCAATAACATTCTTCTAGGGACACTTAACTAGTACATAAGTTCGAATGAATGCGTGTTCCCTTGATTGATATGTTCGTTTGGCATGCAACATAGCATCATGTTGTTACAATGAGATTTGACACGTTAGAAAATAATATTTTTATTTTTTATTTTTTTTATTAAAGAAAGACAAAACAAGTTTAGAAATCAAACACAACAATAAGTAAATCTTTTTTGGATATTTGATTTTTGAAAAATAAAAAAAAAACAAAAATAAACGAACTATAAAATGCTACCGAGATACGTTTGACCCATAGTCTAGCAGTCATCAATCATCGGTTGTACATCGAATGACTTTCACAAAAAACGAACTATGTTCTGGATGGTTCAGAGAGAAGTTGAATGCGAACGCAGTCGAACGCTAAACTTGAACAGTAACCTCTGAATAGAACACAAACAGTCGAAATTGAATTAAAAACACATGAAGGAAATACCTACTAATCAAAAGCAATAAAAACAATCAAAAGTCAGGTAAAAGCAAAAGTTTATGGCAAAATCAAGAAGAACATGGAACAGAGCTTGCTTCCATTATTCTCAGTCCAGTCAAAATTCTTAAGAATGATTTTTCATCTAAAGGTTTTGTGAAAATGTCTGCAAGTTGATCCGTTGTTTTTGACAAAGTGGACTTCAATGTTTAGATCTTCAACATGGTCTTTGATAAAATGATATCGAAGAGCAATATCTTTGATTTTTGAGTGTTGGACCGGATTGTAACAAATGCGAATGGCACCTTGTGAATCACAATACAAATGTATTTTCTTCATATTGATTGCATAGTCTCGCATCAATCCAAATCACTTATGATGTGCACGCAACAGCAAACACATACTCTGCTTCTGCAATCGAAATCGAAACACAAGTTTAATTTTTTGATTGCTAGCTCACAAGCTTCCCGTCCAATAATTGACATCCTCTAGTTGCGCTCTTTTGATCCCGTTGACATCCACCTACGTCCGCATCAGAGAATGCATGGACAAAGAATCCTGTCTTCGAAGGATACCATAATCCCAACGAAACTGTTCCTTTGAGGTATCGAAAGATATTCTTGACTGCATTAAGATGGGGTTCTCTTGGGTTCGATTGGTACCTGGCACAATTACATACATCAAAAATAATATCAGGTCAAATTGCAGTTAAATACAAAAGCAAACCGATCATGCTTCTATACATCGTTAGATCCACTTTCGTGTTATTCGTCATGCCAAACCTTTGAAGCAGATTTCGAGTATATTTCTCTGGATTAACAAAAATTCCTTGACTGATTTGACAAATATGCAAACCCAAAAAATTATTGATTTTCCCCATCATACTCATTTACAATTGACTTTTAATGAGTTCCTCAAATTCCTTAGACAATGAAGGATCAGTAGAACCAAAAAGAATGTCATCTATATAAATTTGAACGAGCATCAGATGATCCCATACTTTCTTTCGTAATAAAGGAGGATCAACTGATCCTTGTTTAAATTTAACGATTTTCTAAAAATTAGTCAAAGTTGCATACCAGGCATGAGGTGCTTGTTTCAACCCATAAAATGCCTTGTCTAAAATATAACAGTGATCAGGATGCTTATCGTTAACAAAACCAGGTGGCTGTTCGACATATACCATTTCTTCCAGAACACAATTGAGGAATTCACATTTGAGATCTATCTGATAGATGTCGAAATCCTTATGAGCTGCATAAGCAAGAAAAATTCGTACCGCCTCGAGTCTTGCAACAAGGGCAAAGGTTTCCTCATAGTCGATACCTTCTTGTTGAGAGTAACCTTTTACGACTAGTCTTGATTTGTTTTGAATAATATTTCCTTCTTTATCAGTTTTATTTGTAAAAATTCATTTTAGACCAATTAACTAAACATACTTAGGTTTAGGAATCAATCTCCAAACCTTTTTTCGTTCGAATTCAGCAAGTTCAGATTGCATTGCAACAACCCACTATGAGTGTTCTAATGCAACCTTCACTCTTTTTGGTTCTAATTTCTAAATAAAAACATTAAACATACATAATTCTTAATGAACATTCAACACTTCATTTCTGGCTCGAATCTGGGCTTGAGTCAAGACACCAGAATTTGGATCACCAAGAATTTGTTCTTTTGGATGATCTCTTGTCCACTTCTCCATCGGTGGATATGCAGGATCAAAGTATAAAGGTTTATCTTCAAAAATTTCATCTGCTTCTGAACCTTCTCCCGCAATCAAAATATTATCAGTTACATCATGAAAATCATAATTTTGATCATTACTATTATCATGAGTCGATCCACATTGTTCCCCTTCGACTAATGGATTTGAGATGTGATGCTGCCCCTCAACATCATCATGGTTAGGCATATGCTCCCCCTCGATATGAGTTATAGTTGGCATATGCTCCCCCTAAACAATCGAATCATGTTTTTCATTTTGAGATGTTGAATTCAAGTGCTCCCCCTCTACTTGATCACTAGTTGAAATTGGTATTCTTTCGACATTTACCCTTGAAGTTGATGAAGAATGTGTATCATTTTCTTCATTGGTGATTGAGAAATCATCAGAGAGTTTCGATGCTTCCCGAACGTGATTATCTTCAGCATGGATTTTGCATCAATGGCCCTATCAGGAATCCTAAAAATCAAATTGAGATAAATATCGTAAGAATTCATGATTTCAGATTCAACATTTGTTTCAGCCATAATAGGTTTTTGAGAGAAAGACTGTTCGACTCTTTTGACGTAATAGTCATTGAATATGAGATTGAAAGTTTCTTCGATCTTCCTTGTTCGTTTGTTCAACACCCTATAGGCTACAAAGTGGCGATAATAACCCAAGAAGATTCCTTCATCAGCTTTCGACTGAAATTTGGGAATATTGTCCTTGAGATTCATGATGAAACATCTGTATCCAAAAACATGGAAAAATTTAACATTAGGTTCCCTTTTGTTTATTATTTCATAAGGTGTGATGTTAAAATGACAATGAATGAAAGAACGATTTTGTGTGAAACAGGCAGTTGAACCAGCCTCTGCCCAAAGGTATTGAGGCAAGTTCGCCTAAGTAAACATCGTTCTTGCAGCTTCACATAAGGAGCGATTCCTCCTTTCTACAACACCATTTTGTTGCGGTGTGTAAGGAGACGAAAAATTATGAGATATGCCCAACTAGGTCAAGAGTGAATCTAGAATTCGATTCTTGAATTATTTTCCATTATCACTCTTTATCCTTCGAACATTCCTTTTTAAGCTCAATTCTATGTTCTTGATAAAGTCAATAATCACTTGAGCAGTTTCAGTCTTCTTTCGAAAAAAGAAAACCCAAGTAAACCTGGAAACATTATCAACAATCTAATATGTACTTCTTCTTATTGAGAGTGTCAACAGGCGAAGGTCCACACAAGTCAATGGGAACAAGTTCCAAAGGTTCGATGAGTTTTGAATCTATGATGATCGGATGACCTTGACGATGTTGTTTTCCATGTTCACATGCAACACATAAAGAATCATTATCAAATTTTAACATAGGTAAACCTCAAACAAGATCATTAAGAACAAGTTTGTTTAGATTTTTGAAGTAAAGATAAGAAAGACATCGATGCCATAACGAACTGAGATCGGAGGACGCTTTTTATATCAAACATACTGAAGGTACACCCACAATTGGTTTCAAGTCAAGAGTAAACATATCTCCCTTTCGTTTCGACTTTAGTAGAATTTCATTCGTTTCTTTGTTGGAAATAATACTTCCTTCCTCATCAAAGAGAACCTGATTTCCAGTGTCAACAACTAGCTGCGAAACACTAATCAGATTGTGCTTTAAGCCTTTAACATATGTAACTTGATTCATAGTGAATTTCCCATTTGTTACATTTCCGTATCCTTTGACTTTACACTTGTTTTTATTTCCAAACTTTTCTACTCCAGCATTGTCTATCTTTCAAAAATCACGCAAATTCTCATTCCTTCCAATCATGTGATGTGAGGATCCACTATGAATATACCATCTTTCATCATATTGCTCGTCACAAAGAACCTGCGATCAGTTAGAAGAATTTAGGTCCCCAAGAGCTTTTGGGTCCATAGACATTAGTTTGGAACACTTTTTTCAACGAAGAACCTAAAACCCAATTACGAACTTTTGATTTGAAACTGTCAATTAAGTCAATTTCATTAGCTTTAGGCATCGAAATGTAATCATTCATTGTGGAAGGATCAACATTGACTTTCACTTTCTCATTCGTTTTCTAAGAAGTCTCAACTTTTTTCTTTGAAATATCCTTCCGCTTTTGCACTGTGGGATTTGATTCTTGATACGAAGTACTTCCACATATCGAATAATTCAAATACTTTTCGTAGGCTGATTGAATTTTCCATTGAGAATATTTTCCTGTTTGATATTGTTTTCTTTTTCCATCAAGCCAGTGACTGATATTCTTAACATCACTTCTTCCTTTTGAGAGTGCTGCTTTCGTATTTTGTTTCGATTCAGGATTTGGAAAATGTGGACTTCTAGGTTTGAAAGGTTCACTTGTCTTTCCTTTAACTTCCAATTTTTCATATTCACTTTTTGGAAATGAACTTTTTGGTTGATTTTGAGGCCATGATTTTTAACAAAGTTACAATTTCCATAATGATAATCTAAACTCCTTTGATCATTGTGTTGAAGAAAACTCTTTTGTCCACTATTTTGACCATTTCTTCGAAAATCATTTGATCGAAATTGACTTTGGACATTGGTTCGACTCTTTTGAAAACCACTTTGTTTTTGATATTGTTTGTTTTGAAAACTCTTTTCATTTTGTGAAAACGTATGATCGATTTTAGAGGATTTTTGTTTAAAAACCATTTGTTTATGAAAATCTTTTACATTTTTCCAATAAGATTTATTTTATCATTTTGATTTCGAAAATCCTTCCTCACAAGCCAATTTCTCTACTTTTCCTTTGAAAGATTGTGTTTTCACCTTTTGATGTTTTGGATCATTAGGTGAAGCGTTAACACTGTTTTCTTTGTTTTTATTATCAACAATTGATTTTTCAGTTTTCACAGCCCAAACACGTTTTGGTTTTTGTTGTTGAAAATGTTTGATTAGGTGTCTAAGCCCATAACTATAATTGGTATGTACTTCACCCGAGAGTAGCATGCTCCATTTGGGTTGCATATCATCAGGACAATTTGTTAGGATGGACTTTTGAGAAGAGGTTATTTATGGTTTATTAATATATTATGAGTTCTAATATATTAATATGAAATCATATGATTTAATTAGTATTGATCAAGAATTAGTTTGGAATTAATTTAGTGATCAAAAGAGACTAATTAAATAAACGGGGACTAATTGTGTAAATTAGTTATATTTATACGTTGGGCTATTGATCCATGTTGGACTAAGTTTATGTATGGATACATAAAGAGTTGGGCCATATGAACCATGGATCATAAACCCATGGGTATGGGTTAGGGTTAACCCATGACCTTTGGAATCCTACATATAAATATGTTTCCCCATGACCAAAATCGTGTGGGTCTTTTCTTAGAGAACTATGGACGATTTTGGTGGCTAGGATTCTCTCTCAAAATGTCATCCTTTCTTCATGGTGTGTTGTGATTCCATTTGAGGCATTTCATACTATTGGTGCTAAGTTCTTAAAGGCCAAATACTACAAGTTCTACAAGCTACACAAAGAGGTAAACTCCTAACTAGTATTTTATGTTGTTTATGTCATTTGTATGCTAGTTGTTGGATTAAAGCTTTGGAAACAATATTGCATGTATAATTAGAGAAAACATAGATCCAAAGCTTTTAGGGTTGTATGTGCCCCATAGGATGTTGTAGTATACTAAAACCCAACAGTGGTATCAGAGACATGGGTTGTTTTCTAATATACTTGATGTTTTATAAGTTTTCAAAGTTAAAAAATCAAAAATTTTGCCTTCTGCCCAGTGAACTCGTCGAGTCCACTGGGTGACTCGCCGAGTTTCTTGAATATAGACTCGTCGAGTTCATCAAGGGACTCGACGAGTTGGCAGTCCTAAATGCAGATTTTCCGAGTTTTTTTTGGCATGTTTTGGATTGGGATCATTAGCACAAGATGTTTTTGTTCATAAAATTTGATTTTGATGCTATGGTAATGATTATCCTCATCCAAAAGCAAGATAATTGTCAAAGTTTCAAGACTTGTATTAGTTTATATGATTAGGCTAATTTCTTAAAATTTGTTTGATATGAATTATCTTAATATATGAGTGTATTTTTGATCAATAGAAAGTTGTATGATGATAGTTATTGTTCAAAGTTTTATCTAAAATATTCTTGATATGAGTTTTGTAACTTGTCCTCAAGTTACATGGAAAGTCTCATTCAAGAATTTTAAAACTCATAAAGTTCCATAGGTTATGAAAATGAAGAGTCTTATTTTCTTAAATGATTTAAAGTCTTCCATAACTTGTCCTCAAGTTATGGAACTTGAAGATTTTTTTCATTAAACCACTTTAAACTCATAAGTTATGGATTTGAAAAGTTTTGACAAGTTTCAAAACTTGCCCTCACGTTTTGGAATTTGTAAAGTCTCTCTCATGATTACGTTAATTCCAAACCCTAGAATTTTAAAATTCAAACCTTATGGACTTTATTAAATTAATTAAAGTGTCCAATTAAAAGAAACTTAATAACTCCGACATGGTTTAAGTTTAATTAAATTAAGAGTATAGTTTAATTAATAGATTAAACCACCAAGTATTTTAAATGTGTAAAATACACCCTTATACTATTATAATATTAAAAGTTAATACTTATATATATGTATAAGACAAGTCAGTCTTACCGTTAGTAGGTCTCATTCACGAAGCCGGTGTATAAGGGGAGTATAAGGTTACTGCATATAAAATGACAGTTTAATGGGTGTCCACTCTCACCCACCGCTTCCTTGACTGGTGGAGGGTCGTTAGCCGAACGGGTTTGACAGGACATTTAAATTCTCATTAAAAGTATAATGAAATACTAAGTAACTAAACACTTATAAATTCCCGTTCTTAGTTACTTTAGGAAAAATGTGAATATGGTGCTAACCCATGAAATTGCACTTTGCACCTTGTTAAGTCATTAGTGGAGCGTGTGTGGTTAACCGACACACTAATCTGGGACTGACAGTGCATGGAAAAGGGTAGCTTGATGTTAATCATAGATCAATGGAGCGTGTGTGGTTAACCGGCACATTGATTAGGTGGTTGTAACATTGAGTGTACCAAGCTAATTTCCATGGTTGTTGACACCTTGTTTGTGATCCTCGGCATCCTAGTCACAAACTTGAAGGGCACAATCGAGATTTAAACATGCCATTGAATAGTTCAACGAATCTCAAAGGATCTAGGAATTTCAGTCCATTTAAGACCTAAAGTTCCTTTTTCGTTTTTTCCTGGTGGAAATTGGTAAATTTACCTACCTTCAAATATTTTGTAATAGGATTACGACATCCCTCTTCCGAATTGTAAAATATTGTTTTAGTCCTAGCCTTAATATTTCATTTTGGGTGTTATATTAAGGACTAAAATCAACTAAACTTGAATTTCTCCCTCATAAATGTCTAAGTTCAGACAACTATGGTCTTCCCAAATCTTTTGAAAAAACCTTCCTTATAAAGATGAATTTCCACAAGGCAATCAAGGTGAAAGATTAATCCCTTCTTTGTGATTTAGTGGAACATCACTTCCTTCACCTCCTCCAATAATTCTCCCTAACCCACAAGTTCTAGGTCACTAAAAGCCCTATTGGCAGGAAGGAAAGTCTATATGTGCTCACGTCTTGGAGATAAAGTTACATATTGACAAGATGGGAGAGTTGGGTGTCGAAGTCTCAAGGACGTTGGCGGTTGACTGGGTTCTTCACTCACTTCCTAAGTCATATAGCGGGTTCCCTTAAGGACTACTATATGGGAGACCACGACATGACCCTTATTGATCTAACATATTTGCTTGTTGCTGATGAATCAGCAATGATTTCGTGCACTGGTAAAACAAATTTGATTGGAAGGTCTACTTCCCAAACTTCCATGGATATTGACAATGGTAACATTGGAAGTCCAGAAAAGCTTTCTCTTCCCAATGTAAAGGGATCGGCCATGGTCAAGTCATTTGACCAAATGGTAAAGAGAAAGGCTAAGTCTGAGATAGTCCCGTGTACCATTCCAAAGAGTCCACACGTTTCTATTGCCAAGAGAAGGGGCATTGGTTGCAAAGCTGCCATATTTACCTGAAAGTTCACAAGGATGGTAAAGTCAAAACTTTTGACTCTACTTCAGGTAAAATCCTCTCTCTAACTCTATTAAGTTCCTATTTGAAGATTCTTAATACATGATGTAATGTATTTACATTTTGATGTTTTGAAGAATCGAAGAAATGAAAGAAAGATTAAAGGAAGAGTATGCTGAGTCTGATCGCGAAGTGATGGATTTCGATCGCATGGTTCGATGATCAGATTTATGAGCTGCTGCTTAAGAGTTATGATAGATTGATTAGGAATAGATAACAACATATTTTCACTTGTATTTGCATTGTAAGGATAAGTTTTCCGCAATTTTTATAAATAAAGAATTTTTTTGAAATTTATCTTATTTTTAAAATTTCCTTACAATGGCATTTGTGAAAAATTGTTGCTTATATGTTTCCATTGATAGTAATATTGGAATATGAATTTGATTCTTTCGTTTGTGGTAGTGTCATAATTTACCAAATAAGGAAAGATTCTCATCACCCAAGTTTCAATTGGATAGAAACTTGGAATTATGCAACTTGTATGATGAATGATAATTTTCATCTTTGGTAAATTAAGACTAATTCCTTGTTTACATGTATATGTGAGTCAAGTGGAGGACTAGGGGATCGGGTACACTGGGTGTGCGCTGATCAAGATCCACCACAAAGATCAATAAGACTATTCGTCATGATTTACTAAAGTTTAGTAAACATGGTTATGCTTACAAGTTTAAGTATAATACTGAAACATTGGAAAAGGTTCAATGTATGGCAG
Organism: Lactuca virosa; assembly: GCF_052849685.1. Lineage (NCBI taxonomy): Eukaryota > Viridiplantae > Streptophyta > Magnoliopsida > Asterales > Asteraceae > Lactuca > Lactuca virosa. The sequence goes on from NC_136428.1 coordinate 31,732,510, forward strand.
AACGAATGAGAATAATCAAATTAGGCAGAAAGATAAAAGTTTCTTCAATCTGAAAAGATGGAAGAGTACTTTAGTATCCTGTTTTATGATCATCTAAATCTTTATGGAAAAACCATATCACAATTGATCCTCTAAAGACATCTTAGTGCATTTGTATGGCTAAGAAGAGGAATCGTGAATTATTGAAATAGTTTAAATCAAGAAGATTAATCATACTTCGTTTCCAAAACAAGTCTTAGAGTCATACTCCAAGATTGTGCCTTGAGTGACATAATCTTAGGAAAGGTTTATAACATTCATCAAATGTAGAGTTAAATGTTTTTACTCTTGTACATTTGAAATTGGTAAGTTGTGATGTCTTGGTAAGGACAAAGACCAACTAAGACCAATTGTGTGAAGTGTTTATCTTGATAAGAATCCACACTAACTCTGGACTGTTTGTTTTGTCAAGGAATAGTTCTTGACAGAGAATCTTATATGTCAAGAGGTCAGTGGGAGTCTTCAAGATCTTGAAAGTTTCAAGAACTAATCGAGAGTAAACCTATTTGTTAAACACTAGCACACGACTTGAGGTTTGTAACCTATCGTGTTGACATATTCTTATTTCTGTGCGCATTCCAGTTAAAGTTGACTATGTATGTGAGTTCTATGAGTACTCAATTGTTTGCATGACAACCTGGAAGCAATGGTAGGCCCTTGTGCTGCCAAGTGGCAAGAAATTAAGATTGAACAAGTTCAATCCATATGAGTTTGGATTTGTCACTAACTGTAACATCCCGTTATTTTTCTATCTTGTAAAGTCAACCAAAGTCAAACGAGGGTCAACTAAGGTCCTTTTTATTGTTTGGGTTTTTCATTTAGGTTATAATAATAACCTTTACTTGTTAAAATCCTTAAAATAATTACAATTGAATTTAGAAGGAAAAGGCTTAAAAACCGAGAAACTTCGCATCTTACTCCTTCACTTCGGACCACAAACACTTCGGACCGCAAAAGGTTTACGGCTGTATACTCCTCGGACCGTACACTCCTCGGACCGTAAACCCTCGTAGCCGTAAACATGCTTCGGCCGTAAACTCTCTGAACCTTATCGTCTCGGAAACCGAACCTTATCGCATTGGGACATGTTCACGGTCGTAAACTCTAGCCGACCTCGGACCGTAAACGAGGTTCACGACCGTAAACCCTCGAACCATGAACCCTCGCATATATATATATATATATATATATATATATATATATATATATATATATATATATATATATATATATATATATTCCAGCTAGTTTTTACTCCATTTCTTCACTTCCAATCGAGATTTCAAGCTTTTTCTCTCAAGTATCATCCACAAGAACATCATATCTCCTCAAGAACACACCAAAATCATCCTTGTTCATCTTATTCAAGTGATTAAACACTAGTTCATCTCATAATCTACCAGGTATCAATTCTTGATCTTGTTATCACTTCAAGAACACCCTTCCATCTACAATTATTAGGCTAAAATCCATTGATTTTACTAGTTTTCACGAAGAACGCGAAGAACACGAACAACAAGCACCCCAAAACCTTCGAATCTTCTTAGAATCTAGTCTAGGATCATCAAGTGTTCTTCATCCTCTAAGAACACTCCTGGCCGTAAACTCTCCTGGCCGTAAACTCCTAGCCGTAAACCCATATCTGCCTCCAATCTAGCTTCAAACACTTCAATTTGTAAGTTATACTTACAAATTAAGTCCGGTTTCTAATCATTCCTATGATTATTTTAGCTAATTGGATGCATATATGCTATACAAATCATTATATAGGACTTGTTTTCTTGCGGGATTTCACTCGTGGAACTAAGCATCCTATATGAAATCATCATTTGAATCACCCTCCAAAAGGTGAGCTCATACCCCCATATTTTCATAGTTGTTACTGTTTTAAGGGGGAGGGGGGGGGGGAATACAAGTCTAACACAAATATTTTGTGTTATAAACAAATGGTTTCAAATATCTTATCAAAATGGATTTCAGTTATCATCACTTCAATTGGTTTTCAAAGATTGTGTTAAAATGACATTAAGTCACCAAAAGTATTTCAAAATATTAAACTTCTTTTAATGTTTTTATAAACTTATATTTTTCCCCAAAAATCATATATATATATATATATATATATATATATATATATATATATATATATATATATATATATATTTATTTATTTATTTATATAAATAAGATTTAAAAAGCTTAGGACTGATAACCCACTTTGGTTCCTTTTCCTTGTTTGGATGTGAGCTTATAGTATCGGTTATTTGTCCGAATGTCGTTTAAATTTTACTTATATATAATTGTATATGTATATAAATATAAAAGCTATTTCATTCAGTTCAAATACCCTTTGTAATATGTTGAGCAAGGGGTTGCATTCATGAATACTCAGTATCAATTCAAAAAGTACATATAAATTCTAATAGGGTATAATTTATGATTCACAGAACATTAATTCACAAATTCAAGTATACTAAAGTACATTGTTTTACAAGAACAAATGTTTGATTCAAAACTACTCAAGAGTATACATCTTTCATATGCATGTTAGGAATACTAATTCAAGAACATACTGTCAATCATTATTTCAGAATGATTGGGTTTTCATAACTATTATACATGTAATGTTTATATGCTTTTTATGAGTCATTTGATACAAGTTGTTTAATTCATTTAAACAATATAGTTAAAGTCCTGATATTATAACCAAAATCTCCAGCCGGGGATCGAAACAATGTGTGTATAGATCTATATTGGGATTGACAACCCCGTACTCAGACTGCTAGCTACAGTCAGGCATACACGCCTACGAGTGATAGTTGTTATCAACAGTTTTCAACACTTTCAAAGTGTTGGGTCAGGCCATCTAGTCTCAGTATGGTTATAATAACTCATTAAAAAGATATTAACAATACGTTAGTGTATAATTAACTAAACATAAGTACATTTTCAAAGTACTAGTTTTACAAGATACAATTTATAGTATTACATTACAGTTTACAATAACAGCTGGTGGAACCAGGCATCCTCACAGTTACAAGTTTTACATAAAGGAATACAAATACAAAACATTGGTTTACAAACAAAACGATTTTATGAGATTAAAACTACTTTTCATATACAACAGAATATATAGGATTTTTTTTGAACAGTTTACATATTCAAGAAACAGAAACATAATTTCAAACATAAATACTTATGCACTCACTCAACTTTATGTTGATACTCTCTTTTCAAATTACTTGTATTCTCAGGGAACCAGTAGACAGGTACTCCCCGAGCTTTTGAGAAGATGAAGCTATTTTGAGTCTTGTCTTCTTCTTTTGTATAACTATTTTGGTTTCAATATACAATGATGGAACACATGTAAATGCTTATACTTTTTAAATACAATGGTTGTTTGTACTATGATTACTATTATGCATGTGTTGTGATACTACAAATGAAGTCATTCACCCCCAGACGTTTTCGCCGTCTGGTTTGGGGGTGTGACACTAACCTTGTCTTTTGATTATGGTTTGACAAATTCAAATGGATAGGAACACATACACCATAAAATCTAAGTGTCATAAGGTTTCTCTTCGATTCATGAAAATGATGGTGAGGAAACGCTTTCACTAAGTAGCTTTTAAGGAAATAGCAGTTGTGATATTTGCATTCTCAAATTTGATTATGATTACGGCATACCTTTTCATAATTCGAATTGTAAGGAATGGCATAAAGTCTAAAAATTTGAGACTTATTGTTGTAGGTTCTTAAAATTGTTTAGACATACATGTGAGCTATCTATGGAAATGTGTATGAATTTGAGAAGCCTAGATAAAGTCTTATCAAAGCATCTTGTATCAGAAATCTGAACTTTGGTAATGAAAGTCAATAAGTATTGATTTCTGGAAGTCCAGCTGATTTCTGGGTACATGTCATAGCTAGTGGGAGCATAAAAGTTATGCTAGTAAAAGTAATGATTATTACGCTAGTGGGAGCATAATCAATTATGATGAATGTTGCAAGTTAGCAATGTTAATTATAGAAAACAAAGGTTTCAATTCGCCAGGTTGCAGGGTTTGAAAAGTTGTTTTGCTATAATTAAGGGAGAGGAATTCATACTTCATTTCAATTCTAAAAGCTTAGATTGAGATTTTAATCAAATTTAGTGAAGTATATATATGAATGTTATGTTGGAATGGTTCAACATAAGGAAATTCTATATATGGAAATATTATTTGCGTTCTAAAATTCGATTAAGATTACGGCATCCCTTTTCATAATTCGAATTATGAGAACATGGCAAATAGAAATAGAAATATTATAGCAAAAGACTGGTCTAGTATCATGTCTTTATGTGAGACATCATGAAACGTGTCCCATATGCTTCAGATATAGGATCGATTATATGTGCTGTATTATCCATCCGTTCTAAATTTTCCAAATGCCTAGGGCATTAAGAGGGAAAAGGACTAGAACTGGATATGACTAAATGTTGGGTTATGAGCATTCTAACACTCCTAAGTGTACATGCAACCCTAAATACCTTGGATCTATGTTTTCTCTATTATACATACAATTATGAACATCCAAGGTATTATCCTAATCTAGCATACAAAATAATAAATATATCAAGATAGAATACATACCTCTTTGATGTAGAATGTCTTCATGAAGCTTGAGTGCCTAGTGCCCCAAGTGTGACACCTTAAATGGTTCACACAACACCAAATACACTTGGAATAACTTGAGAGAAACTTGAACACTCCTTGAAATCGTCTAGCCCTCACACTCACACATTAGTGCACGATTTCTTGAGCCATGGGATTCTTTTATATGGTGGCTATTAGGGTTACACCATGTAACTCATAACTTTACCCATTCCTTATGCTCCATGGATTTTAACCTCCATGGAGTATCCATGAGTCACCCCATGGACTTAGTCCAACATAAGGAATCTTGGATCACAAGCCCACATATATAAGAATGAATGATTTACACAATCAACCCATATATTTAATTAGTCTCCTTTTGATCACTTAATTAATTCCAAATTAATTCTTGATCAATACTAATTAAATAACCTTATTAATATATTAGAACTTATAATATATTAACCAACCTTAAGTGTTATTTCTCTTATTATAGTCTATCCAAATGCATGATGCCATGCAACCCAAATGGACCATGCCGGGTCGGGTCAAGTCTTACCAATTATAGTTATGGACTTAGACATTAATCCAACAGTCTCCCACTTGGATAAGTCTAAAACTATTATTGCGTATGACTTCAGGAACCGATCAGCAATCGTAGCTCTCAAAAGCTTTTGTCGAACTCTGACCTTGTCGATGAACTCTGACCTTTATCAATGACTTGTCCATTAGATAAGGGATCATATATTCCTCCATTCTAGATATCATATGGACTGAGACATGTATTATCAATCATTCTCTTTGTCCATTTGTTGTTTCCCGATTTCCGATTTATGATGACTGACTGATTGAACAAATCAAATCAGTCCTGGCTTGGCCAAGCACTCACATGTATCATCTTTAAATCATCGAGGGGCCCACATATATCGCTTTTATCCCGAAGGTAAAAGGAATGGATAAACTTCGACTCATATGGCTTGTTCTACTACTTGTTGAATCATACACAAAGGCACATTTTATAACATCGAGTTACCAATGCGTTTTCGTGCAATCAATGTATAACCAACTCATAGTAACAACTCATATCTCTAGGTTTGAAGAATATAAGATATTATCATCTCATGATCACTCGTGATAAAATCCATGAAGTGATTCAAATGAGCGCGGGTTGAATCCAATACTCAGAACTTATGAGCACTCATGAGTGTTGTAGCACCACTTTGTCCACCAACTTGGACCTCTACAAACCAACCCATGACAGTCTTGATTCATATATACTTCCAACATATGACCGACTGTGGATGGTTTGAATAACTTAATCATTCAGGAAGAGCGACTTAGTTATTCTGGAAGTCAAAACATGCAAAGTGAAACACAAGAATAAATGAATCAAATATGGTATCAAACCCTATGAATATAAATAAACACTTTTATTTATCACCATACTGATTACTCATTATTCATTGTTTCGGTTTTATCAACTTTATACTTGAATTTAAAACAATAGTTGTCCCATGCTCCAAGCATGTACACTATGTTTTCTAAACACTAGTCATGCCATACACCAAGTATGCATACTATGTTTGTCTATGATCTTTACTTTGTAAAATAGATCAATTGAACATCACTCCAATGATCCTCTTTTCACAGTCCCAAATCCTTACTGCAAATGCAAGAATTCCAAATTCATGCCATTTACTGAAATCTGTTAGATTCTAAACTTATATGCATTGATCCTCTTAATGATTATGCATGAAGTCAGAAAGACTTGACAACAATCATTACAGAGCATTCCAAAGGAGATCAGCTCCTTGGAAACATCCTTCTTTCATTAAGTTTCCTAATCTTGAGCAACCAATCTTTGGTAAACCTTGGATTGTCCTCGACAATTGCTTAATCATTTTAGTCATATCCAATTCTAGACCTTTTCCCTTCATAATGCCCCAGGCGTTTGGAAAATTTTAGAAAGGATGAATATAGCACATGTAATCGATCCTATATCCGAAGCATATGGGACACGATTCATGATGTCTCACATAAAGACTAAACCAGTCTTTTGCTATAATATTTCCATTTCAATTTGCCAAGTTCTCAAAATTCAGATTATGAAAAGGGATGCCGTAATCATAATCGAATTTTAGAACACAAATAATGGACCCATATATAGAATTTCTTTATGTTGAGCCATTCCAACATGAAATTCATATATATATCCTTGATTAAATACGATTAAATCTCAATCTAAGCTTTTAGAATTGAAATGAAGTATAATTTCCTCTCCCTTAATTATAGCAAAACAACTTTTTCAACCCCTGCAACCTCACGAATTGAAACTTTTGTTTTCTATAATTAACATTGCTAACTTGCAACCTTTGTCATAATTATCATGCTCCCACTAACATGATGATTATTAGCATAACAGTTATGCTCCCACTAGCTTCGACATGTACTCAGAAATCAGCTGACTTTCTTACCAAAGTTCAGATTTCTGATACTAGATTGTTTTGATAAAACTTTATCAAAATCATACACCTCTCTTAGATAGCTCACATGTGTTCTTATCCATGTGAATCATCAAAACCATAGTCACAAGACAAGGATAATGACAAATCCAAACTCATATGGACTGAACTTATGCAATCTTAACTTCTTGCCACCTGGCAGTACAGGGCCTGTCATTGCTTCCAAGTAGTTGTGCAACCAATTGAGAACTCTCAGAACTCCTATGCAAAGCCAACTTGAATAGGCACAAAAATTTCAACACGATAGGTTATAAACCTCAAGTCGTGTGCTAGTGAAGGACTTTAGGTTTTATTCTTGATTAAGTCTTGAAACTTTCAAGAGCTTTAAAACTCCCACTGTCCTCTTGACATATAAGACTCCCTTGTCAAATATTCAAGAGATAGTGCAGATTCTTTATCAAGACTAACACTTTACACAATTGGCCTAAATTGGTCTCTGTTTTATCCAAAACATCACAACTTACCAATTTCAAATGTACAAGAGTAGATAACCTTTTACTCTTACATTTGACTAGTGTTAACAAACCCTCTTTAAGATATGTCACTCAAGTTACAATCTTGGAGTATGACTCTAAGAATTGTTTTGGAACGAAGTATGACTCATCTTTTTGATTTAACCATTTCAACAATTCATGACTCCTCTTCTTAGTCATAAGAATGCACTAAGATGACTTTAGAGGACCAATTGTGATATGGTATCTTAATCATTAAGATGATCATAAACATGATACTAAAGTACTCTCCCATCTTTTCAGATTTGAGAAACTTTTATCTTTCTGCCATACTTTGATTCTTCTTATTCGTTCTGTCTCACATTGAAACTTCTCCAATGCTACAGACTAATACTTAAACTTATAAGTATAACCATATTTACTGAACTTAAGTAAATCATGACGAATAGTCTTCTTGATCTTTTGTGGTGGACTTTGACCAGTGCACAAGAATGTGTACTCGATCCCTTAGTCCTTTCCTTATTCACATAAGGAATTAGTCTTAATTTTCCAAGCTGAAAGTTCTCATTCATCATACTATACAACTTGCATGATTCCAAGTTTCGGTCCAATTGAACCTTGGGTGATGAGAATCTTTCCTTATTTGGTAATATTAGACACTACTACAACCGCAAGAATCAAATCCATATTTCCAATATTGCTATCAATGGAATCTTATAAGCAACAACTTTTCACAAATGCCATTGTAAGGATACTTAAAATAAATAAAATCAAAACCTTTTTCTTTTATTTTAAAACTTTGCGGAAAAACTTATCCTTACAATCCATATGAAAACCTTGTTGTTATCTATTCCTAAGCAATATAAATATCATAACTCTTAAGTAATAGCCCAAAATTCTGATCACCGAACCATGCGATTGAAATCCATCTTCGCGATCAGAATCAGCATGTACTTAATAGAGTTAGACAATGGACTTTACCTGAAGTAGAGCCAAACTTATTGACTTTAACATCCTTAGGTAAATTTGACAGCTTCGTAACCAATGCCCCTTCCTTTGGCAATAGTTACCTATGGACCCTTGATAATGGGACTATCTCAGACTTCGCCTTTCTCTTTACCATTGGGTCAACCGAGTTGACTATGGCCGATCCCTTTCCATTGGGAAGAGAGAGCTTTACTGGATATCCAATGTCATCATTGTCAATGTCCATAGCGTTTTAGGAAGTTGATCTTAGCAAATAGATAAGATCAATAAGGGTCTTGTCTTAGTTTGTTTCATAGGATTCCCAAAAGAACTCACTATGTGACTTAGAAAGTAGTTGAGCCACCAACAAGACTTTGACACCCAACTCTCCCGGCTTGTCAATATGTGACTACATCTCCAAGATGTGATCACACCTAGACCTTGCCTTGCCAACAGGGCTTGAGTGACCTTAAACTTTTTAGGAACTTGTGGGTTAGGGAGAATAATTGGAGGAGGTGAAAGAAGTATGATATCCATGGGACATCATCTTCATTTAGGAAAGCTTGTTTCAAAAGATTTGGGAAGATCATAAATGTCTAGACCAGACATCTTTTTGGGAGATATTCAAGATAGTTGATTTAAAGTCCTTAATATGACACCCAATATGAAATATTAAGCCTAGGACCCAACAAACTATTTTATAACTTAGAAGAGGGATGCCGTAATCCAAGCTATAAAATATTTGAAGGTAGGTGAATGACGATTCACCAATTTCCACCATGAAAAACGAAATAATTTATTAGGTTTTAATTGGATTTGAAAGTCCTAGATCTTTGAGATTCATTGAACTGTTCAAAGGCATGTTTCAATCTCGAGTGTGCCCTTCAGGTTTTGTGACTGGGATGCCGAGGATCACAAAACAAGGTGTGAATAACCATGCAAATATACTTGGTACCCTTAATATTTACCCCTTAATCAGTGTGCCGGTTAACCACACACGCTCCACCGATACTATGATAAATATTAATTTACCCTTTGCCTACCTTGTTAAGTCCAGGTTAGTGTGCCGGTTAACCACACACGCTCCACTAACGACTTAAGCAAAGTGCAAAGTGTAATTTCATGGGTTAGCACCAAATTCACATTTTCCTAAGTAACTAAGATTGGGTATTAATAAGAGTTTAGTTACTTAGTATTTATCATTAATACTTTTAATGAAAGGAGAATTATAGTCCTTTTCCTACCCGTTCGGCTAACGACCCTCCACCAGTCAAGGAAGCGGTGGGTGAGAGTGGACACCCATTAAACTGCCATTTTATAGGCAGTAACCTTATACCCCCCTTATAGACCGGCTTCGTGAATGAGGCCTACTAACGGTAAGACTGACTTTACTCTTATACATATATATAAATATTATTAACTTATAATATTATAAAGTATAAGGGTTGAATTTTAACTTTTAAAATTCTAAGGGCTAACTTGGAATTAAAGTATTCATAATTGACAACTTTTCAAATTCCAAAACTTGAGGGCAAGTTTTGAAACTATTCAAAACTAATTAATTCCATAACTTATGAGTTTAAAATAGTTTTAATTAAAAAAAAAAACTTTTCAAGTTCCATAACTTGAGGACAAGTTATGGAAGACTTTAAACTAATTAAAAAAAAATAACTTTTTTTTTATTGTAACTTATGGAACTAATTAAGGTTACACTTTTTTTTTTTAATTTAATGAAGAGACTCTTGAACCTCCATAACTTGAGGACAAGTTATGGAGTCATAAAACCATTTAATTAGAACTAGACTCTTCATTTTGTAACCTTTGCCAACTTTTATGAGTTTTATGATTCTTAAATGTGACTTTTCATATAACTTGAGGACAAGTTACAAAAACACACTTTGGAATCAACTCTTAGATTAAAATGGATTGAAAACAACTATTTCACACAACTTTTCTATTAATCTAAGAACCTCATAAGAACAAGATAATTCAAATCATCAATCTTCAAGAAATTAGCATGAACATACAAACTAATACAAATCTTGAAATTATGACAATTATCTTAGAAATTGGATTAGCATGAACATTACTACATCAAAAACAAGTTTACAAAAACATCTTAGGGTAATGTTCCTAGTCCAATTCCAGCCAAAACAATCGAATATATGCATCCAACTCGATTTTTCAGCTACTTTTGCAAGTATAACAAGAAAACAAGCCTAGGCTCTGATACCACTGTTGGGTTATGAGCATTCTAACACTCCTAAGTGTACATGCAACCCTAAATACCTTGGATCTATGTTTTCTCTATTATACATACAATTATGAACATCCAAGGTATTATCCTAATCTAGCATACAAAATAATAAATATAACAAGATAGAATACATACCTCTTTGATGTAGAATGTCTTCATGAAGCTTGAGTGCCTAGTGCCCCAAGTGTGACACCTCAAATGGTTCACACAACACCAAATACACTTGGAATAACTTGAGAGAAACTTGAACACTCCTTGAAATTGTCTAGCCCTCACACTCACACATTAGTGCACGATTTCTTGAGCCATGGGATTCTTTTATATGGTGGCTATTAGGGTTACACCATGTAACTCATAACTTTACCCATTCCTTATGCTCCATGGATTTTAACCTCCATGGAGTATCCATGGGTCACCCCATGGACTTAGTCCAACATAAGGAATCTTGGATCACAAGCCCACATATATAAGAATGAATGATTTACACAATCAACCCATATATTTAATTAGTCTCCTTTTGATCACTTAATTAATTCCAAATTAATTCTTGATCAATACTAATTAAATAACCTTATTAATATATTAGAACTTATAATATATTAACCAACCTTAAGTGTTATTTCTCTCATTATAGTCTATCCAAATGCATGATGCCATGCAACCCAAATGGACCATGCCGGGTCGGGTCAAGTCTTACCAATTATAGGTATGGACTTAGACATTAATCCAACACTAAAATGGTTAAGCAATTATCGAGGACAATCTGAGGTTTACCAAAGATTGGTTGCTCATGGACACTTGGAAGTATGGTGTAAATTGTGGAAAGGACCATATTGACATATTCTGAAAAGAGGCAACTCTTGTTTAGAAGTGATAGTCAAAATGGGAATATGGAAATGTTTCCATAAGTGGAAGTCATTCTTTAAATCTGTGTAAGATTGGAAAACTTAATCCAAGAAGGATGTTCAAAGGAATGTACTTTGAATGTGAGACTTCGTTTTCCATGGAATTCCTCTCCATTGGAATACTTTGTAATGTCTGTTGCCAAGTCTCTGTGACTTTTTTGCATAGTCATTACAAAAGGATCATTACATATAAGTTTATAATCTAACAGATTACAGTAAATGGCAAGAACTTGAGATTCTTACATTTATAGTAAGGATTTGGGATTGTGAAATGAGCATCATTGAAATATTGTCAATTGATCTATTTCACAAAGTAAGGACCATAGAAAAACATAATGTGCATGCTTGGAGCATGGCATAGCTATTGTTTAGACAAACATAGTGTGCATGCTTGGAGCATGACATGACTATTGTTTTAATTCAAGTAATGAGTTGATTATTTGAAACATTATACAATGAATAATGAGTAATCAATATGACTCAAAAGTTTTTGGGCCGTATAGGATTAGTATTATTCTTGTGTTTCACTTTGCATGTTTTGACTTCCTGAATAACTAGGTTATTCAAACCATCCACCGTCGATCATACTTTGGAAGTAGGTATTGAGGCAAGTCTGTCATGAATGGGTCTATAGTATGACTAGGACAAGGTGGCTGCAGTATTCATGAGTACTCCTGGAATGATATTCGAGTATTGGATTCAACCCATGCTCATATGAATCACTTCATGGATTTTATCACGAGTGATCATGAGACGATAATATCTTATATTCTTCAAATGGAGAGGTATGAGTTGCAGTTTACAAGTCGGTTGCACATTGAAGATATGTAAACGCACCGGTAACTCGATGTTATAAAACATATCATTGTGTGTGATTTGATGAGTAGATAGAGCAAGCATATGAGTCGAAGTTTATCCATTCCTTTTACCCTTGGAGGGATAAAAGCGATATCTGTGGGCCCCTTGATGATTTAGTGATGACAACCCTAAGTGCTCGGCCGGGCCTGGACTGATTTGATTTGTTCAATTAGTCGGTCGTCATAAATTGGAAATCGGGAAACAACAGATGGACAGAGAGAATGATCATAATCCATGTCTCAGTCCATATGATATCTAGAATGGAGGAATATATGATCCCTTATCTATTGGACGCGTCATTGACTAGGTCAGAGTTCGACAGCGGCTTTTAAGAGCTACGATTGCTAGTCGGGATTTTGGAGTCGTACTTGCAATAATAGTTATTAGACTTATCCAAGTGGGATACTGTTGGATTAGGTGTCTAAGCCCATAACTATAAATGGTATGTACTTGACCCGAGAGTAGCATGGTCCATTTGGGTTGCATATCATCAGGACAATTTGTTAGGATGGACTTTTGAGAAGAGGTTATTTATGGTTTATAAATATATTATAAGTTCTAATATATTAATATTAAATCATATGATTTAATTAGTATTGATCAAGAATTAGTTTGTAATTAATTTAGTGATCAAAAGAGACTAATTAAATGAATGGGGACTAATTGTGTAAATTAGTTATATTTATATGTTGGGCTATTGATCCATGTTGGACTAAGTTTATGTATGAATACATAAAGAGTTGGGCCACATGAACCATGGATCATAAACCCATGGGTATTGGATAGGGTTAACCTATGACCTTTGGATTCCTACATATAAATATGTTTCCACATGACCAAAATCGTGTGGATCTTTTCTTAGAGAACTATAGACAATTTTGGTGGCTAGGATTCTATCTCAAAATGTCATCCTTTGTTCATGGTGTGTTGTGATTCCATTTGAGGTATTTCATACTATTGGTGCTAAGTTCTTAAAGGCCAAATACTACAAGTTCTACAAGCTACACAAGGAGGTAAACTCGTAACTAGTATTTTATGTTGTTTATGTCATTTGTATGCTAGTTGTAGGCTTAAAGCTTTGGAAACAATATTGCATGTATAATTAGAGAAAACATAGATCCAAAGCTTTTAGGGTTGTATGTGCCCCATAGGATGTTGTAGTATACTAAAACCCAACAGAAAAGTTGTTCAAACCATTTTCGACAGTGTTTTGATTCGAATAAAACCCATCTTTCGTCACTCATTTATTGTCTTCTTTTAGCAATTTGTTGAATTCTAGATCCACATTATCACCATTTGCTTTGGTGACAAAGACTTGATTGGGAAACACAACTTCATCTGAATCCTTGTACCTAGGATAGACCATAAAATTTGATTCAAGATAATGTTTTCCTTTATCTTTCAACACTTTCGTATACTCCTTTGATTCTTCAAAGACTTGTTCGACTACAACTATAGGAGTAGGTTTCTCATTCGAAACATCATCCTCATCACTCACATAGTCTTCAACCACAACATGATCAAGAGGATCACATACTTTGGATTTAGAAGGTTGATCACTGTTTACTTTCAACATTGAATCATTACATTTTTCTTTGCCTTTAGTCATAGAATTGACATTACTGACAGACAATCATGAGCAATCGACACACTCCTCAACCTCAATTTCACTAATATTGTCAGAATCATCTTCGATATCAGCAAAATTTTGTTGAGATTCAAGTGTCGACTTCTCAATCATGTTCAAAATCTTAACTTGTTCGTTTTTAGTTAAAGTCTCATTCATAGTATGTACAAGGTTATCAACATTCAAATGTTCATTAATATTTACAATTCCATACGCATATGTATCATTTGGAACTTTATCATAATCTGCTATCTTACTTTCACAGTCATAAGTAGTTTCGTCTATTTGTTCTCTTTTGAAAGCAAGAAAAGGAAGTCGTTTACGATGTTGTTCACTACAAATTTTAGCAGAATGATGAAGTTCAACAATTTTAGCATACAATCTCTTAGCAGAATTACAGTAAATGTTGCGCTGTTTAATAAGAATAATGTTGTCCATACGAATAGAATCCCTATCAATCAACAAATTTCTGATTCGTAAGTATAAAGATTCTATTACACTCTTATTTGCCTCTAATTTAGTTTTGGCTTCATAGTAAAGGGACTTGGACAATTCTGCTTCACTACTCATGGAGATTAACATGTCATTAAGATAAGCACACATATTATCAAATTCAGCCAAAACATCATTATAAGAATATGAAGGAATTTTAAATTAGTTAAGAAGATCACGTACCTTAGCAGTCATCGGTGATTTCATCGAATCAGTGGACACGAAACACCAGCCAGTAATCTCATTATCACTAATCTCTTTTATCAATACTTTCTCCTTAACATCTTCCTCCTACTTCGCATACATAGCTCCGTGAGTTGGATTTCACATCTCATCATTATCTGATCTAGATGACCATTTATGATATGTGCCTTCTTCCTCATCAACTCCTTTTGCCATCAAAGAAACTCCCTTGTTTCAAGCATGAATCTATTCTATCTTCTCAACATAGTATGCTTCATCCTTGACTTTCTCTTTCTTTTTCTTCTTTCTTTCTGATCATGCAGTCCTTTGCCAGATGGTTCGACCCATTGCAATATTTACAATCATAACCTAAGTCGCCTTAGAATTTCAACTCCTTCTTCTCAACTGAGCTCTTCACATCTTTCTTTTCCAATTTTGACTCAACCTTCACATTCTTTCTAGTCGAAGTCAGACCTTTATTCTTAGAGTTTTTCTTAATCTTTCCACTGAAAGGCTTCTTGAAGAATTTCTTCACCTTGTTGTGCGAATAGTATTCGACTGCTTCATCATCAGAATTAACCAATAAACTTTCTTCATCATTTCTGATTCCTTCATCAGATTCGACTTCTAATTCCATTGCAATCACTTTCGACATCAGTGCCAATGGTCCTCCTAAACTAAACTTTCATTCTTCATCAATTTCATTAATCTCACTTTCATGAGCTTTCAGAACATTGTATAAATTTGCCAATGAGTAACCATCAAAACTTTCTTGGGTTTTAATCATAAGACCGATGTTCCTCTACTCCTTTCGCAAGCCCATAAGAAAAGTGAGATTGAACTCCAAAGAGGAACCAATAAATACGTATTGAGAACATTTGAAAACCAGTTCATTCAGTCGATCATAATAAGATTCAACTGATTCATTGTCATTCTTCTTGAACTCACCTAATTCTAGGAAGCACTGCTTCACAAAAATCTTCTTAGTCTTCTCATTGCTTTGATACTTCTCCTTCAAGGTATCCCATATCTCCTTTGCAGTTTTACAACTTCGAACATAATTATAAACTACTGGTGGAAGAGCACAACGTAATTCACATAGACATTTATTATTGTTTGCCTCCATCTTCTTTCCTTCAGTGATCATATCTTCATTTGTAGCAGCTGTACCAATGTCGACTAACATCGTTTGAAAAAATTCTCCTCTGTTGATGGATCTCATCTGATCTTCATCAATTCCATTATGATAATCTTCCATCCTATCAGCCCATTGCTCATAATACTTTGGAATTAGCATCGGTATCTTAGTTGATGATCCGAGTAAGTGAGATAAGTTTGTCATTGTGTGTAGATCGAAGTTCGCCATTGTTGTACGGATTTTAGAAGAGATAGGATTTTTCATTTAAAATGAGATTTAAGAAGGTAATCAAACAAAGATTGATTAAAATCAATTGATCTAACACGCAGAGTGCATAATCTATTCAAGAGAATCAATCAACACAAGTTTTCTGATTCAAATTGCGGAATATTTTGAACCGAAAAGAGCGATTAAAAAAAATGAAAAACATGAGAAAACTGCAATCGATTGGATGAATCCTGCTCTGATACTAACTGAAGTGTGTTAGGATTGATTACAAACAAAGATGATACTAGGAAACATGTTAAGAACACAAGATCTAAATATAATAGCAAGTCTAAAGGAGTACAAGAGTTTGAGAGTACAAAAGATGGAATGACGCTTAAAGTTCTTACTCTACTCTAGTACCTATCCTATTTATAGGATACACACAGACTTACAAAAAATTACAAGGACTAAATGTCGTAGCATCGAATACAAAGATGCCTTGTAAAACAGATACCCCTTACAAACTCTAACCAATTCGACTCCTCACTATAAACTTTTCGACACCTACATCTATTATAATCTATTTTACATAATTAAATTAACCAAAACAAGCTCTTCAGTTAACCCTAACTATTTATTGTCTAATTAAACAAGCTCTTAATTAAGATCAGAAAAGTTGCATTAAGATATGTGTAAAATTTCCAACAATACCCAATACTTCTCACAAGCTCGAAAGTGTGAAGATATCAAATTTTAGTTTATATCAGAGTTAAATCCCTAACATGGAACCAATCTAATACTTGTTACTTATTACCAGTTGACAAGAACAATTACATATTATATTAACTGATTAACTTGAATGATTAAACCTTAGCTAGGTGAGCAGAATAACAAGAAATAAAAATCAAACATTCATTAAGCTCAAAACTGAAACAACTAGATAGAAGCACAAAATGAAAACCAAATCTGATAATTAATCACATGAAAAGTACTAGTCTAATGTAGAATTGAAAACTAGGGTTTTAGCCAAACATGACTAAAAACGAGTCTAGAATAGTAAAAAAGAGAAATCAAACTACTAATTCTTACTAAACTAACTGAGATTCACGATCCACTGTCTTCAGATCTTTAGAAATCGTTTTTTTTGTTGTGTGGAGCTTCATAAATCGGTTATGCTCTAATCTGATCGAAGGGGTTGATACGTATTTTATATAATAGTTTTAATTACCAATTAAACTAGACCTAACTATACGAAACTAGGCAGTGTACCTAATAAATTATAGCAAAGTTCAGGTAAGTTAGGTATCGATCTCAAAAAACAGTTATTAAAATCTGAATTATCTACTACAAATGACCTAAATAACAAGTAATAAAATTTGGGGTTTTTTATCTAGTTTTGCAAGACTAGAAAATTAAATCAATATACTACGCAACACTTAAACAAAAAATCAATGAAAATTCGAATGAAAAGCATGGATTGGAAGAGACTTTCGTTCAGATTTTGATTCACCAATACTCATATGGTTGATTTCTTGGATAATATTATAAATTGATTATTTGTTGTTTAACGATTCCTAAAGTGATTAGAATTTATGATCAAAAGACTAATGCTCTAATTATCGAGTTTATTTATTCATTGATCAGGTGCACAAACAAGTAAGACAATTAGGGTTAAGTTCGAGTTAAGCTAGACTTGATTAATAATTGACATTAATGGATGATAACATCAATTTAACATATGAATGATCATCATATATTTGATTCCACATTAAATTACCCACTTTTCCTATTTAATCCTAGGTTTATGATCAAAACTCTAGTCCTATAACTTTGATGATAACAAATTTATAAGATTCAAATATCCTAAAATAGATTGATCATCTAATCTCAGGAATATTCAGCAATAAACATCAAAAGTGGTTTTCTTTAACACAAAAGGTTCTCTATCAAGCTTTAAAAACAAATAAACAACTAATAAATATTAAAATATCCAATCAATCAACACGTAGTAGCACAGATCCTCTACATCTAAACAGAAGTTAGGGTTTTTAGCCTATAACTACTGGAATCAAACTAATAAATTCGAAGTTACCAATGAAAGACATGATGAAAATCAAGAAAAACTAAGATTTAGAAGTAAAATTGCCTTCGATCTCTCCAAAACGTGAACTCCAGACGAATTCAGGTTTTTCTCTGCCTTCTAATGCTTCTTTGGGTTCCAAAAGTCGTGAATTACTTAAAGCATAAGTTAGGGTTGAAGGCAGGATCGAGATTTATATAGATACCAAAAAAATTGTCCCCCATGTCTCGGTTAAAGGCCTCTATGGTGGTTCGTTCATGGAAAAAGCGTCAAGCCCAAGTCTGCCAACTTGATTGCGAATCTTTGAGATACCACGATGTGGCCAAACGTCCCCACATCGTGAGCTTTAAAGTTTATGCCAAATTCTGCCTTGCTTTGATCAGGTCCAAGTTTCCTTGCTTCTAACTCTACATTTTGCTTCCTTTTTATCCCAAGCATGTCTTTGTTGCTACAAAATAGATCTATAATAAATGAAGTACCATTTGTCCTAAAATAAGCGTAAATGTTGCAAAAAGTATTAAAATAATGCATAACATATATAACTAAATATGCACATATCAAAATACCCCACACTTGTATTTTGCTTACCGTCAAGAAAAACTGATTTTATTATCATCACACCGAAACATTAGATACCAACATCGCAGAAGACAATCCATTTTAAACCTCTCCATTACTCCAAGACCGCAATGCGTATATTTATGTCTAATTTTTCCTAAGAACTTCCCTAATCCTAAATACTTACGATCCTCATAAACATTTCCTAGTCAATTTGAACAACGTTCATTTTTGCCATTCTCACCTCCTATGCCCTTTTATTTACTCTCTTTCGTCTCAAAAGTTATTGCCAAATGCCAAGTGACTCAACAAAAAATGAAAAATAATATATAGTAAAATCCCCTAAAAATATATCTACACTTTTTATTTGTTGCACCATTATCTTTTTGTGGAACTCTTTTCTCCTTTTTTTTTATTTTTTTTATTGTTTCTCAATACTTCAACTTTCCATAATCACATGTAAGAAAATAAAGGACTAAAAACTAAACTTAGTTGCAACTTTACTAATACTATAGTTTGTGACATGCTAAAGGATTCATTAGAGTAATCAAATCCCTTAGGTCACTAATGGAATCGATGACTTTCAATGAAACCCATGTAGTGGCATTCTTCCCGTTCCGATCTACGTTAATGTGCTGAAGGTGGACAGATATACAAAAAATATCCCGCGGGGAATACTGGCCAAGTCCCAAAGGTCATAGATAGGTTCCACTCATGAACTGTTACTTTATTTATAATAACAAGACTCAGTGATACGAAAAAATAAACAGATAAAACTTGATAAATTGACTCGCTTTGTTTTGACAGAAAGGACCGTAGGAGATAAAGTAGTTACTGGTAAGCTTTTTATTAGGTATCGGTTTTCCCAAAACCAAAACTTTTTACATCCCTCAAATTAGGCAAGGTTGTGTTTATGTCTCATGATTTCACTAGGACAGGGAAACCACAAATATACTATAACATATGTTAGCTCGAATAAACATCGAGGCTCGCATCGGAGCGTCCCACACAACACTAGCAACCAAGCTCTAAGTATAACAACAATTTTTATAATTAGGTTCATTTTTTAAATTATTATTTCAAATCTTTCTAATAATTTTTAAATCCTAGTCATTTTTCATGATAAAATTTTTCAGAATGCTTGATATTCCTATGTTCAACCCCCTACCCCAAACTTATTTCATGCAATGTCCTCAATTCATGCTCTAACAATAAAAGTAAAGAGAGAAATTGTAACAGACTCCCCTGGGATAGAAGTGGCGAGGTTGAACTTGAAGCTTGTGTGCTTGACATCTCTCATGAAAACTGGAAAAGCAGGTCTTTTGAACCTCTCTTTAAATGAACTCTGATGAACCAATAAAACGTCCTCCAAATTATGGTTGTAGGGTTTCAAAGTACTCCATGGATTATGGCAATGGGCCCCCTTGATGAAGTGTAGGTTAAAAGCCCAAGACTTGTCTTTTCCCTATAAATAGTCATGCATTATTCATAATTAGGGTTAAGAGTGAGGCAAAATGTAGCCGCAACGTTGTGAGGTTTCTTGTAGAGTTAGATTCTTATTTTAAAGTGTAATATGTTCCTCATAATTGAACAAATCGAGTGATCATTCGACTTATCTTCATATTTGTATTTGTTCTTATTTTCTGCATCTTGTTCATCAAATCTCAATTAGGGTTTTATTCCTAACAAGTGGTATCGGAGCAGGTCTTTGAATATCTATTGATTTTTGAAGTATCGGTTCTTGATTTGATGATTTTCTGCACGTGTTATTGAAGATTATTGGTGTTTTGGCGGTATGGAATCAAAGTTCTTGTTTGTTCTACTGTTCACGAAGATTTATGATATTCTTCTACTGTTCATCGTGTTATTTTTCTGTTATTTGGATCTGAATTGTTTTGAGACAAAAGTCTTTTGATTCAATAAATGTATGTTTCAAAGTCAATTTTTTATTGTGTTCGATCCTACTGTTCATTTTTTTATTTGGATCTGAAAATCGATTATTCCAACCGATGTTAAGCCTGCTGTTCATCCGGTTCAAATTGAGTCAAAATCTTATTTGCTATTCTCCATCGTGATATGTTTCCGTGCACATCAATTTTCGTTGACCTAAATGGTAAATGTTTTCTCTTTCCCGTTCTCTCTTCTTCTCGCGTCTTCTATTCATTGACTCGATTCCAAAATTGTTATTATCAATAGTCAAAATCAAGTTTTTGTTCATGTTCGACAATCGAATCCAAGTTGTTTGATTTGTTCTTCATCAATTTTGGTCAATTGATGGATATGGTTGTGATAATTTTTGTTTCGGGAATCAATATTGACTTTTCTTGATCTGGAATCGATTGTGAGAAGTAGTTCTTGGTGGTCAGTGCTTAAATGTCAAAAATTTGTTGTTTGGAAGTCACTGGGTCTTGCAATCGCTACTTAAGACATCGATACAAATGAAATTGAATTCACGATCGGAATCGGAACGAATGAAATCAAAATCTTGACTACAGTCGGGAGTGTAATGTTAAGATCGAAAGAAATCGGAGTGGTTATGTGCTTTTTCGCAATTGCTAGTCAACAGAAAAGTCAAAATCGCTATGAATATCCTTACCTGCGAATGAAATCGGAACTCAATCTTAGAATTGAACTCAGTTTTCTGATCGAAAATGGCTTTGTGTTTGGAATCTTGTAGCCAAGTGGTCTCGCAATCGGAGCTTAAGAAATCGGAACCAAAGAAACCTGAATTCAGAATATGATTGTGTACTTGTTCGTAATTGGATCTCAAAATCGAAAAGTCAAAATTTGATCGTGATTCGCATCAGGGTCAGATTCGTAGCTCCCTCAAACATCAGAAAAAGCGAACCTCTGCTTGGATTCGTAGTTGACATACATTCGCTTTGGGGTATAATCAAGGGACTTGGAACGAACCTGGAACGAACTTGGGTTCGTGTGATTATGCTTGGAACGAAAGAAGGGAGGACAGAAAGCGAACCTGTGATTGGATTCGGTTTGGCTAATGATTCACATTTGGTCTGTGATCTATTGAGTTAAGCGAAAGGTCATGGAATCGGATTCGCATCGTGATGCTTGGAATGAACTTAGATTCGCTTTGGTATCGGTGTGCTCGGAACGAAAGTCTACACGGAGTTGATTGGAATCGGTTTTTGGCTTTCCTTTGTCAACATTTGTTTGAGTCGCTGTATTCATCTATCAAAGCTTAAATGGGGAAGATAACTCAAAGTTTCATTTATGGTCCCTGCAACATTAGCGAATTGAAACTTTTGGTCCCTGTTGTTTTCACAGTTTGGCTTTTTTGGACCATTTCCAAAATTTGTTACAAATGAAGGAGAATATGGTGCAGAATTATTAATTTTGTCCCCTGAATTTTTGAAAAGTGACAATTTCAACCCATTTTTCGAAAAGTTTACAAATTTGAGGGCTGGTGAACAGTTTTGAATTCTTTAATGCACATATTTTTTCGTGAACAGAAAATTTTGGATTCCATCAAGTCTTCATTTGTGATAACGTCAAATTTTCACGAAAGTCGTTCTTTGTGATAACGTCAAATTTTCACGACTTTTTCGGATTTTATGCTTCATTGTGTATATCATTTTGTCACGGGGGAGCATAGTAATTTTTCATCCATTCAAGATCATTCTCATGACCATTTGAAGGCTTTATAATCACATTTTTTTATTATAAACCGGGGGAGAATTTGGTATGGCCATTCGAAATTTGATTTGTGACTTTTCAAATTTGAAGATTTTTGATAATGCTTGTGGTAGAATTATGAACGTAGCTTTTACAGTAGCAGTTCTTCATCGAGCTCTTCTAAAGCTTTTGAAGAGAAGTATCCTTTACAGTAGCAGTTCTTCATCGAGCTCTTCTAAGGACTTGTTATATCTCCGACTTCTATTATTTTCTCGATCAAGTGGCATTACGAATCTTAAAATTTGGGTTGTTACATGATAATTTTTGGTGGCTTATATCATTAGCTTATTTGAAGATCATTGTGACTTGGAGGGGGAGAACTTCAAAGACAAGAAGTGATTTGGTTTCTTTGTTCTGAAATGGGTTTTTATGGCAGGTTTGGCTTTCTTGAAGATTTTTTGGGATTACATTCGAAAATGAAGTTTAAAGACAATACTTCAGTGCTTGGTTTATATATCCTAGAGCCCGTTTTTAAAGACTATTGAAGAATCAAGATTCGTGGATTGCTTTAAATAATCCTCGTTGCAAGATCATTTCTTATTTTCTAGATGCTTGATTTGGAAGTTGAAGCATTGTCATCCATTCCATACTTTGAGGGGGAGATTGTAGGGTTTCTAAGTACTCCATGGATGATGGCAATGGGCCCCCTTGATGAAGTGTAGGTTAAAAGCCCAAGACTTGTCTTTTCCCTATAAATAGTCATGTAGTATTCATAATTAGGGTTAAGAGTGAGGCAAAATGTAGCCGCAACGTTGTGAGGTTTCTTGTAGAGTTAGATACTTATTTTAAAGTGTAATCTGTTCCTCATAATTGAACAAATCGAGTGATCATTCGACATATCTTCATATTTGTGTTTGTTCTTATTTTCCACATCTTGTTCATCAAATCTCAATTAGGGTTTTATTCCTCACAATGGTCTAACGAGCAAACAAATCGTGTAATCAAGATTCCCCACGTCGTGGCCTAGCGTAGCCACGCCGTGGGCTTCCAAAATGCAGAATCTAATCGAGAAACTTTTTCCAACCATGCCTTGGGTATAGCCCCACACACAGTGGTTATTGGGTTATCAGAAAAGTTGGTCTTCTGTCCCATGCGTATTTTAACCAGAAACAAATAACCCCGGAATGATATATTCTTCTGTTTTAACTGGGAATCATCTTGTTTAAAGAATAAGGACTCAAAACTTTGATTCTTTCTCAAATCACACTCTTCTTTGCAAGTCGCTCCACTCTCGTTTCTAATTCTACGTCTCTTAGAAAATTCGTTTCCTCTCATCCATCTATCTCTCCAACAATTTTTAACTACTGAGCGAAAAAATTAAACACAAACATCTAATAAAAAGAAAACAAAACATCAAACAAAAACTATGTAAGTCCTAAATTACAAACATCTAAACAAAATAAAAATAAAAATAGTCTTAAACAACCCAAAAACATAAAAATAAATCAAGGATAATTCACTCCTCATCATCTCGAGCCCCGCTTGTACCGACTCCTCCTCTTTGTTCACCCCAACGCTTCTCCCAACTTGGTACATAAGTGAAATGTGGGGGAGCTCCGACCGGTGGTGCTAATGCCATATTGTGCATGATTGTTTCCAAAGAGTACCCCACAAAGTTGAGACCCTGTCCCAAATCATCTTGATATTGCCTATCCATAACATTATAGGGATCCATATGCATCTCATAACCAAAGTTTTTGGTTTATGTTTGGGATCCTATTGCTGGCTCTTTCCCCTCTTGCCTCGGCCTCACATTTCTCTGCCCTGGCTCTTCAATGCGAGTGTTATCCGGTATCGAATAAGTATCATTCCCCAAAACTACAAGTATTTTGGCGGTTTCAACAAGCGGGTTTGAATTGGGTGTCCCTCCTTTTTAGTCAAAAACCTAGCCTCGGGTGAATTAAATATCCCAAATAATTTGGCAATCTTTGTAACCATCATACCCCCATAAATAGGGGGCCCATCTCGGCTTTTTCCGGCCCGCTCAGTCAATAAATCTGCAATACAATAAGGAAGGTGACATAAAGTATTTGGTGTAATGATACACCACAGAAAAAACACATCTAATTTTGGGACCCGGTCCCCTTCCATCTTTTGGTTAATCGAGAATGTGATCAACCGGTGAATGAAACGATGCACGACCTTCCTAATCTACTTATCGGGTGCGGACGCTGGAATATATACCCCATTAGCTATTTCAGAACAATATCCCGACTCAGTGATCCCCTCGGTAAGCATCTTGTGACAATGCTCCAGGAAAAAGATGAATTCTGGAGAAAGTGCATAAGAACGGTTGTATATGTCTAATTGCTACACGAGTTCACAAAGGCTAATTTCCCGACTTTGCCCTCCAAGACAGAAAGTGAAATTTTTGGGATCCGTGACATCATCTCTCTTCCTAAAATTAACCATTGAGAAGAACTCCACACAAAGATCCTCATAGACCGGCTCATGCATACGAAATAAACGCCTCCGCCCATTACAAGTAAATCGCACCCCATCTTGCAAGAAGAGTTTGGTCAAATAAGGTTCCAACTGATCCACTAGTCTAACTGCCCTAATCCAATCACAATTCAGAACATGGGGAATTTCGATGCCCTTCGTGCACAACCATGCTAACTTATTTCTCCATTCAATGTACACGCTTGGTGCCACAACTTCTAGGAAATTATACCAAGTGAAGTCCCTTGTTGCATCATTCTCCCTCCTAGGTCCTATTTCTGCAACAAAACAACAAAACAAACACCCGAAAACAAAGCAAGCATGAGAACAAAAAGAAAATAAATAGTTTTTTTTTCAGTACAGCATCTACGCCGTGGGCAATCGAGGCCATGCCTCGGCACAAGAACATATCAAAATTTTTTAAACTTCCTGCTGTTGAATCGGCGA
Organism: Lactuca virosa; assembly: GCF_052849685.1. Lineage (NCBI taxonomy): Eukaryota > Viridiplantae > Streptophyta > Magnoliopsida > Asterales > Asteraceae > Lactuca > Lactuca virosa. Next base: position 31,758,016 of record NC_136428.1, read on the forward strand.
ATGCACTCAAAGGGGTTTTGTTTGGGGGCTATGTAAAGATTATTAAGTACTAATTACGCCCAACAATTGTCTAAATCGAACGAATTTCTAAAGAAATTCAAACCCTAATTTTTCAAACTTTCAAAAACGACTTCAATATCGTAATCTAACATCCAAAATAGTTAATCATGCAGTAAATAAGAGTTTAGAACAAGAAATTACTAACCTTCTTGCATGAACTGGACAAAACTTGAAGGAATTGCAATGGAGATTTCGGCTGTAGAGAGGAGGTAACGGCATGTGATTGTTCGTGGGAGGTAAAAATGAAAAGAAAATGACCGGTTAGGGTTTTTAAAAATCACAGTTTCATAAAAAATGGGCCACACTGTGGTACATCGAGTCCACGCCGTGGCTACTGTAGATCAAAACGAATTTTGAATATTTTTAAACAAAAATTTTCCACACCCCACACTAGTTCGTTACTTTCCCTCACAGTAACAATGAAAACCAACGATAAAGGAGCAAAAATACAAGAAAAATAAAGAAAAAGGAAAGAAAAACAAACCGAAAGAAAAAGGAAAAAATGAAAAGAAAATGCAAACCGTGGGTTGTCTCCCATAAGCGCTTCTTTTTGAGGAGTCATAGGTTGGACTACTTCCTGCTCTACGTTGTAGCGGATGCCTCCAAGTCCACTACCTCAACTTCCATATCTTCCCTTGGCATTCCTTCCTCGTAATGCTTCACCCGATGACCATTTACCTTGAATGTTGTCCCATCTCCTTTGTGCAACTCGATGGAACCATGAAGGAAAGTATCCTTTACCACAAACGGTCCAAACCAGCGTCCCTTCAATTTACCCGTAAGAGCTTCATCCTAGAGTTGAAAAGTAAGACCTTTTGACCGGGCTTGAAATCCTTATTTCCTTTCAACCTAGCATCATGGAATCTTCTCGTTTTGTCTTTGTAGATCAATGAATTTGTGTATGACTCGTTTCTTAACTCATCTAAGGCATTCATTTGCATTAGGCGATTGGTGTGTAATTCGGTAAATTCAAAATTGCATGTCTTCAAAGCCTAATACGCCTTGTGTTTTGATTTCAACCGGTAAATGACAATTCTTACCATAAACTAACCTATAAGGTGTAATACCAATTGGTGTTTTGAAGGCGTTTCAAAATGCCCAAAATGCATCATCAAGTTTTTCCGACCACTCCTTCTTGTTGCTCCCGACCGATCGCTCTAGAATCCTCTTTAATGCCCGATTTTTGACTTCGGTTTGCCCAATTGTTTGAGGATGGTAGGGTGCCGCAAACCTATGATGTACACCATATTTTTGTAATACTTTACCAAGTTGTTCATTTCCAAAATGGGTTCCCCGATCACTTATTAGTGCCTTTGGTACACCGAAACGAGAAAACAATCTTTTTAAGAACTTGACTACCACTCGAGCATCATTTTTAGGTAGGGCTTGCTCTTCCACCCATTTTGAAACATAATCGACCGCCACTAGAATCTATTTATTTCCTCGAGAGGCAGGAAATGGTTCCATAAAATCGATACGCCAAATATCAAATATTTCACAAACTTGGATGCTATTTTGGGGCATATCGTTTCGGGAAGAAATGTTGTTCGATCGTTGGCATGAATCACATTCTTTGACAAAGTTTGTAGCGTCCTTAAAAATATTCGGCCAATAAAATCCCGCATCAAATATCTTTTTCGCCGTGTATTGCGCTCCATGATGCCCTTTGGTGGGTCCATTATGACAATGGAATAGAATGTCCCTTGCTTCCTTCCCAAAAACACATCTTCTAATAATCCCATCGGCGCAATTCCGAAAAAGGTATGGCTTGTCCCAAAAATAATACTTGAACTCAGAAAATAGCTTCTTCTTTTGTTGATAGGAGAGACCTTTTGGAAGGTAGTTGCTTGCAAGGTAGTTCATTATGTCCATGAACCAAGGCTCTTCTCCCCGAATGACCATCAAGTACTCGTCAGGAATATTCTCTTGAATCTCTTCTTCTTGTAGCTTCTCATGTTCCGGGTTTTCTAATCTGGAGAGATGATCCGCCGCCACGTTTTCCAACCCTTTCTTATCTCTTATTTCAATGTAAAACTCTTGAAGTAATAATACCCATCTAATCATGTCACACCCCAAAACCAGGAACGGCGGAAACGTTCTGGGGCGGAGGACGTCATGTTCAGTATCACAACAATGCAAAGTAGTAAACAAGCAACAACATCATCCATTGCATTAATAATATATTTTCATACAAGTGTGCTCTGTCAAGTTATATAGACACCAAAAATATACATCAAAATAAAAGATGAGTCTTGAACGAGCTCCATCTTCTCAAAACCTGGCACCGGTACCTGTCTACTGGTGACCTGAGAATACAAGTTATTTTGAAAGTGTTTATCAGCTTTAAAGCTGGTGAGATCATAAGTATATTAATGTCTGTGTTTGTATGAAAATGTTTGTAAGTCTGTAATGTATAAGTTTTGTAAAAGTTTGTAATTGTTTGAACTCTCCTAGAAAACCCTATGTTTCCTACTAAAAGTAGCCTTCTACCATGGCATCTAGTATCTGTGTGTGTGTCTCTTGTAAGAGTGTGTATTTTCCCAAATGTGACTATCATTAACCAAAAATATAGTTTTTACATTATTGTTTATTGTGTGAATATCACAAAGTAAATGTAAAGGGAAAATGAAATAGTACTGTAGTGTTGTATTAAGTAACTACTGCTGTACTAAATTACTTTAAACTATTTGTTATTTAAAGTACCATGTGATCGGCCTGTATCCTGCTACCGACTCTATGGTAAAACGACGATGTAAGACGTCGTAAGAAATGACGTTTGGCACCCGTAGACTTGCAAGTCCCACTGTAGCGAGCAGCAAGGTGTAGGATAGTCAATCCAGTATAGATCTATACACAAACTCATACGCTCCCCACTTAAGGAGATTCTGGATACAAAACGGGTCATGACAGGTAGTGCCATGCCCCCGTTAAGTGGCTCACATAACTGTAAGTAATGTATATGTATATGTATATGTATGTGCTAGTTGTATTGTGTGTTCTTTCTCTGTCTAGCCTATATGTTTTGTTTCTCATCACTGTGTATTATGTTTGTTTCTCATCACTATGTATTATGTTTGTTTCTCATCACTATGTATTATGTTTGTTTCTCATCACTATGTATTATGTTTGTTTCTCATCACTATGTATTATGTTTGTTTTGTTGGGTTTTGAGCATTCTAACACTCCTATGGTGTACATGCAACCCTATAAACCTTGGATCTATGTTTTCTCTATTATACATGCAAATATTAACTATTCCAAGGTTTCATCCTAACTAGCATATTATGAAGCACCTATACTACAAAGTTCTAGTTAGATGACATACCTTTTGATGTAGCTTGATGTCTTCAAGCTTTAAGAGCTTAGCCCCAATACTGTGGAAGCCTCAAATGGAATCACAAATCACCAAAACACCTTGGAAGAACTTGAGAGAATATGTATGCACACTAAAATCGGCCCACTCTTATTTTCACACCCTTGTGCCAATTTTTTGAGCCAAGGACCCCTTTATATATTATGGAGGATTAGGGTTACATCCATGTAAACCCTAATACCCATGACCTTTCATTTACATAGGATCCATGAGTTAAAAGCTCCATGGACCATCCATGAAAGGTTAGCCCAACCTAAATGAACTTGGCCCATTCCATATATATAAGAGTCCATATTTAATTAGTTGTTTTTGATCACTTAATTAATTCTAAATTAATTCTTGATCGATACTAATTAAATAATATGATTCCATATTAATATATTAGAACTTATAATATATTAATATAAATCATAAATATACTATTCTCAAAAGTCTATCCATATAAATTGTGCCGGTGAAGTGCAACCCAAATGGACCATGCCGGGTCGGGTCAAGTACATACCAAATATAGTTATGGACTTAGACATTAATCCAACAGTCTCCCACTTGGATAAGTCTAAAACTATTATTGAGTATGACTTCAAAACCTAACTGGCAATCGTAGCTCTTAAAGCCGCTGTCGAACTCTGACCTTGTCAATGACTTGTCCATTAGATAAGGGATCATATATTCCTCCATTCTAGATATCATATGGACTGAGACATGGATTATAATCATTCTCTCTGTCCATTTGTTGTTTCCTGATTTTTGATTTATGATGACTGACTGATTGAACAAATCAAATCAGTCCTAGCTTGGCCAAGCACTCACATGTGTCATCGCTAAATCATCGAGGGGCCCACAGATATCGCTTTTATCCCGAAGGTAAAAGGAATGGATAAACTTCGACTCATATGGCTTGTTCTAATACTTGTTGAATCATACACAAATGCACGTTTTATAACATCTATGTTTTCTCTATTATACATACAATTATGAACATCCAAGGTATTATCCTAATCTAGCATACAAAATAATAAATATAACAAGATAGAATACATACCTCTTTGATGTAGAATGTCTTCATGAAGCTTGAGTGCCTAGTGCCCCAAGTGTGACACCTCAAATGGTTCACACAACACCAAATACACTTGGAATAACTTGAGAGAAACTTGAACACTCCTTGAAATCGTCTAGCCCTCACACTCACACATTAGTCCACGATTTCTTGAGCCATGGGATTCTTTTATATGGTGGCTATTAGGGTTACACCATGTAACTCATAACTTTACCCATTCCTTATGCTCCATGGATTTTAACCTCCATGGAGTATCCATGGGTCACCCCATGGACTTAGTCCAACATAAGGAATCTTGGATCACAAGCCCACATATATAAGAATGAATGATTTACACAATCAACCCATATATTTAATTATTCTCCTTTTGATCACTTAATTAATTCCAAATTAATTCTTGATCAATACTAATTAAATAACCTTATTAATATATTAGAACTTATAATATACTAACCAACCTTAAGTGTTATTTCTCTCATTATAGTCTATCCAAATGCATGATGCCATGCAACCCAAACGGACCATGCCGGGTCGGGTCAAGTCTTACCAATTATAGTTATGGAATTAGACATTAATCCAACAGTCTCCCACTTGGATAAGTCTAAAACTATTATTGTGTATGACTTCAGGAACCGATCAGCAATCGTAGCTCTCAAAAGCTTCTGTCGAACTCTAACCTTGTCGATGAACTCTGACCTTTGTCAATGAATTGTCCATTAGATAAGGGATCATATATTCCTCCATTCTAGATATCATATGGACTGAGACATGGATTATCAATCATTCTCTCTATCCATTTGTTGTTTCCCGATTTTCGATTCATGATGACTGACTGATTGAACAAATCAAATCAGTCCTGGCTTGGCCAAGCACTCACATGTATCATCTTTAAATCATCGAGGGGCCCACAGATATCGCTTTTATCCCGAAGGTAAAAGGAATGGATAAACTTCGACTCATATGGCTTGTTCTACTACTTGTTGAATCATACACAAAGGCACGTTTTATAACATCGAGTTACCAATGCGTTTTCGTGCAATCAATGTATAACCAACTCATAGTAACAACTCATATCTCTAGGTTTGAAGAATATAAGATATTATCGTCTCATGATCACTCGTGATAAAATCCATGAAGTGATTCAAATGAGCGCGGGTTGAATCCAATACTCAGAACTTATGAGCACTCATGAGTGTTGTAGCACCACTTTGTCCACCAACTTGGACCTCTACAAACCAACCCATGACAGTCTTGATTCATATCTACTTCCAACATATGACCGACTGTGGATGGTTTGAATAACTTAATCATTCAGGAAGAGCGACTTAGTTATTCTGGAAGTCAAAACATGCAAAGTGAAACACAAGAATAAATGAATCAAATATGGTATCAAACCCTATGAATATAAATAAACACTTTTATTTATCACCATACTGATTACTCATTATTCATTGTTTCGGTTTTATCAACTTTATACTTGAATTAAAAACACTAGTTGTCCCATGCTCCAAGCATGTACACTATGTTTTTCTTAAACAATAGCTTTGCCATACACCAAGTATGCACTCTATGTTTGTCTATGATCCTTACTTTGTGAAATAAACCAATTGAACATAATTTCAATGATTCTAATTTCACACTCCCAAATCCTTATCGAAAAATGTGAGAATTTCAAATTCCTATCATTTATCGAAATCTGTTTAGATTTTAAACTTATATGCACTGACCCTCCTGTAATGAATATGTACAAAGTCACAAAGACTTGTCAACAGTCATTATAAAGTATTCCAATGGAGATCAACTCCATGGAAACTAAGTCTTATATTCAAAGTACATTGCTTTGGACATGCTTCTTGCATTAAGTTTTCTAATCTTACACAGATAACTTCCACCTATGGAAACAACTCCATATTCTCATTTTGACTATCACTTATGAATAAGAGATGCCTCTTTTCAGAATATGTCAATATGGTCCTTCCAAAATTAGCACTATACTTCCAACTGTCCCTGAGCAACCAATCTTTGGTAAACCTCAGATTGTCCTCGACAATTGCTTAATCATTTTAGTCATATCCAATTCTAGACCTTTTCCCTTCTTAATGCCTCTGGGCATTTGGAAAAATTTAGAAATGACAAATATTATAGCACATGAAATCGATCCTGTACCCAAAGCAAATGGTACACGATTCATGATGTCTCACATAAAGACATGATTCTAGACCAGTCTTTTGCTACAATATTTTTATTTGCCATGTTTTCAAAATTTGACTATGAAGAGGGATGCCGTAATCATAATCGAATTTTGAGAACGCAATATATAGAATTTCCTTAAGTTGAACCAATCCAACATGAAATTCATATATATATTCTTGACTAAAGATGATTAAGGTCTCAATCTAAGCCTTTAGAACTGAAATGAAGTATATCCTCTCCCTTAATTATAGCAAAACAACTTTTTCAATCCCTGCAGCCTCACGAATTGAAACTTTTGTTTTCTATCCCTTAATTATAGCAAAATAATTATCCTCTCCCTTAATTATAGCAAAATAATTATCATGCTCCCACTAACATGATGATTATTAGCATAACACTTATGCTACCACTAGCTTTGACATGTACTCAGAAATCAGCTGGACTTCTGGAAATCAATACTTTATTGACTTTCTTACCAAAGTTCAGATTTCTGATACGAGATGCTTTGATAAAACTTTATCAAAATCATACACCTTTCCTTAGATAGCATGGATGTGTGTCTAAATAATTTCAGAACTATGAAAAGGGATGCCGTAATCATAGTCTCAATTGTTTAGACCTTTTGCCATCTGCTTCAAATCTACTTGGTGGAAGTGTTTCCTCACCATCATTTTCATGAATCGGAGAGAAACCTTATGACCCTTAGATTTTATGGTGTATGTGTTCTTATCCATGTGAATCGTCAAAACCATAGTCACAAGACAAGGATAATGACAAATCCAAACTCATATGGACTGAACTTATGCAATCTTAACTTCTTGCCACCTGGCAGTACAGGGCCTGCCATTGCTTCCAAGTTGTTATGCAACCAATTGAGAACTTTCAGAACTCCTATGAAAAGCCAACTTTAACTGGAATGGGCACAGAATATGTCAACACGATAGGTTATAAACCTCAAGTCGTGTGCTAGTGAAGAACCTCAGGTTTTATTCTTGATTAGTTCTTGAAATTCTTTTTAGGATCTTTAAGACTCCCACTATCCTCTTGACATATAAGACTATCTTGCCAAATATTCAAGAGATAGTGCAGATTCTTTATCAAGACAAACACTTCACACAATTGGCCTTAGTTGGTCTTTGTTTTATCCAAAACATCACAACTTACCAATTTCAAATGTACAAGAGTAGGACACTTTTACTCTTACATTTGACAAGTGTTTTAAACCTTTCTTTAAGATATGTCACTCAAGTTACAATCTTAGAGTATGACTCTAAGAATTGTTTTGGAACGAAGTATGACTCATCTTCCTGATCTAACCATTTCAACAATTCATGACTCCTCTTCTTAGTCATAAGAATGCACTAAGATGACCTTTAGAGGACTAATTGTGATATGATTTCTAAATCATTAAGATGATCACAAACATGATACTAAACTACTCTCCCATCTTTTCAGATTTGAGAAACTTTTATCTTTCTGCCTAATTTGATTCTTCCCATTCGTTCTGCCATACATTGAGACTTTTCCAATGTTTCAGAATTATACTTAAACTTGTAAGTATAACCATATTTACTAAACTTTAGTGAATCAAATAGTCTTAACGAGCTTTGTGGTGGACATGACCAGTGTACAAGAATGTGTACTCGATCCCTTTAGTCCTTCACTTGACTCACACATCCATGTGAACAAGTAATTAGTCTTGATTTTCCAATGCTTGAAAGTTCTCATTCATCATACTATTCAACTTGCATGATTCCAAGTTTCGGTCCAATTGAAACTTGGGTGATGAGGAACTTTCCTGATTTGGTAAATTTAGACACTGCCACAAATGAAAGAATCAAATCCATTTTCCAATATTGCTGTCAGTGGAATCATATAAGCAACAATTTTCCACAAATGCCATTGTAAGGATACTTCAAATAAATAAAATTAAACAATTTTCTTTTATTTTAAAACTTTGCGGAAAAACTTATCCTTACAATCGACATGGAAAATTGTTGTTATCTATTCCTTAGCAATATATCATCACTTCTTAAGCAACTGCTCAAAATTCTGATGCGATCGAAATCCACCTTCGCGATCAAAATCAGCATATACTTCCTTTAAGATTTCTCTCTATTCTTTGATTCTTAAAACATCAACATGTGACCCAGTCACATCATGTAATGAGGATCTCAGAATAGAACTTAACAGAGTTAGATAATGGGCTCTACCTGATGTAGAGTCAAACTTATTGACTTTAACATCCTTAGGTAAATTTGGCAGCTTTGCAATCAACGCCCCTTCCTTTGGCAAAATAAACATATGGACCCTTTGGTAATGGGACTATCTCAGACTTAGCCTTTCTCTTTACCATTTGGTCAACCGGGTTGACTATGGCCAATCCCTTTCCATTGGGAAGAGAATGCTTTTTCTGGATTTCCAGTGTCACCATTGTCACTGTCCATAAAGTTTTTGGTAAGTTGATCTTCTAATCAAATTTTCTTTACTATCGTTCCAAATCATTGCTGATTCAGCAGCACCAAGCAAATAGATATGATCATTAAGGTTCATGTCATAGTCTGTTTCATAGTAGTCCCAAAGGAACTCACTATGTGACTTAGAAAGTGATTGAACATCCAACTTTCTCAAGACTTTGACACCCAACTCTCCCGGCTTGTCAATATGTTACTTCATCTCTAAGATGTGATCACACATAGACCTTGCTTGCCATTAGGGCTTGAGTGACCTTGAACTTGTGGGTTAGGGAGAATAATTGGAGAAGGTGGAGGAAGAGAAGTATGACTTCCATGAGCCAAACTCGGGAAGTCATATTCATTAGGAAAGCTTGGTTTGGGAAGATCATTGTTGTCTAAACCAGACATCAACAATGGGAGAAATTCACATAAAGTTGATTTAAGTCCTTAATATAACACCCAATATGATATATTAAGGCTAGGACCCAACAAACTATTTTATAACTTGGAAGAGGGATGCCGTAATCCAAGCTATAAAATATTTGAAGGTAGGTGAATGACGATTCACCAATTTCCACCAAGATAAACGAAATGTATTATTAGGTTTTAATTGGTTTTGAAACTCCTAGATTCTTTTGAGATTCATTGAACTTTTCAATGGCATGTTTCAATCTCGAGTGTGCCCTTCAGGTTTTGTGACTGGGATGCCGAGGATCACAAAACAAGGTGTGAAGTAACCATGCAAATATACTTGGTACCCTTAATATTTACCCCTCAATCGATGTGCCGGTTAACCACACACGCTCCAACGATACTATGATAAACATTAAGTTACCCTTTGCCTACCTTGTTGAGTCCAGGTTAGTGTGCCGGTTAACCACACACGCTCCACTAACAGCTTAAACAAAGTGCAAAGTGTAATTTCATGGATTAACACCTTATTCACATTTTCCTAAGTAACTAAGATTGAGAATTTATAAGTGTTTAGTTACTTAGTATTTATCATTATACTTATAATGAAGGGAGAATTATAGTCCTTGTCCTACCTGTTCGGCTAACGACCCTCCACTGGTCAAGGAAGCGGTGAGTGAGAGTGGACACCCATTAAACTGCCGTTTTATAGGAAGTAACCTTATACCCCCCTTATAGACCGGCTTCGTGAATGAGGCCTACTAATGGTAAGACGACTTGCTCTTATACATATAATATATTAAACTTTTAATATTATAATAGTATAAGGGTGTATTTTAGACATTTAAAATACTTGGTGGTTCAATCTATTAATTAAACTAGACTTTTAATTTAATTAAACTCAAACCATATTTTTATGGATTAATAATACTCTTTTAATTAAACGCTTTAATTAACTATTAATAAAGTCCATAAGAGTTAATTTGAACTATTCAACAAAACATCATAATTCCAATTATTAAACTCAAAATTAAAACCATTTAATTAATTGTTTAAGTTATGAACCCAAGAGTTTTAGAATTAATTCTTTTTTTCATAAAAAACTTTTCTCAAATTCCAAAACTTGAGGGCAAGTTTTGTAATTCTTGAAAACCTTTGGATTCCATAACTTATGGAATTAATGGTGTTTTATGATGAAACTTTCCATGTTCCATAAATTAAGAACAAGTTATGGAATTCTTTAAAACATTAACACCAAATTTTGTAACTCCATAAAAACTTTGAATCAAAATTTTTTTTTTAAAAAAAAACTTTCATATCCATAACTTATGGAAGTTTCAAAAACCCTTAAGATCACAACTTTAAAAAAAAATTTTGAGCTCCAAAATTTTATAACAAAATATGTAACTCCTTAAAACATTTAGATCAAACTTTTAAAACTAATAAAATAATCATATCATTTTATCTTTTACTAAATTTGACCTAATTCAACTCATATAACAAATGATTCAAATTTTACAAATAATTCGTTTTTCACAAAACAAGTAATTATCTTAAAATTTGACAAACGTCATGTTTTTTTTCCTTTTTTTTTCAACTTGAAAATAAAACATTTGCATCAAATATAACAGAAAACAACCTGGCTCTGATACCACTGTTGGGTTTTGAGCATTCTAGCACTCCTATCGTGTACATGCAACCCTATAAACCTTGGATCTATGTTTTCTCTATTATACATGCAAATATTAACTATTCCAAGGTTTCATCCTAACTAGCATATTATGAAGCACCTATACTACAAAGTTCTAGTTAGATGACATACCTTTTGATGTAGCTTGATGTCTTCAAGCTTTAAGAGCTTAGCCCCAATAGTGTGGAAGCCTCAAATGGAATCACAAATCACCAAAACATCTTGGAAGAACTTGAGAGAATATGTATGCACACTAAAATCGGCCCACTCTTATTTTCACACCCTTGTGCCAATTTTGTGAGCCAATGACCCCTTTATATATTATGGAGGATTAGGGTTACATCCATGTAAACCCTAATACCCATGACCTTTAATTTACATAGGATCCATGGGTTAAAAGCTCCATGGACCATCCATGAAAGCTTAGCCCAACCTAAATGAACTTGGCCCATTCCATATATATAAGAGTCCATATTTAATTAGTTCTTTTTGATCACTTAATTAATTCTAAATTAATTCTTGATCAATACTAATTAAATAATATGATTCCATATTAATATATTAGAACTTATAATATATTAATATAAATCATAAATATACTATTCTCAAAAGACTATCCATATAAATTGTGTCGGTGAAGTGCAACCCAAATGGACCATGCCGGGTCGGGTCAAGTACATACCAAATATAGTTATGGACTTAGACATTAATCCAACATGTTTCTCATCACTATGTATTATGTTTGTTTCTCATCACTATGTATTACTCATGAATGAACTGACTCATTGTATGTTTCATTGTTCTAGCAATAGTATCTTCCTAAACTATACCTATTATAGTTTACTAGTAATGTTGTTTGTGTATATGAACATGTTTGTATACCTTTGCTACCCAAAGGCATTGAACTGAATGAAAGAAGTAACCTTTTATATCTATACACATATACATGATATATAACTAGGATTCAAACGACCTTCCGACAAATAACCCGAATACCCTAAGTCCACAACCAAACAAGGAACACGAAGTAAGGTGAGCTATCAGTCCTAAGTCCTTTCAATCCTACTTATATAATTATATCCATATAGATACACATAATATAAGTTAAAAGAGTTTAATAAAAGTATTTGACAAGTAAAAGAGTTTGTAAAACAGTTTGATAACACAGTTTGAAAAGTAAGAAATCCACTTGTTTGGTAGTTATTAATCACATGTGATTGATATAATAACCATAATAGTTCAACTTGTATTCCCCCCCATAAAAGCATTTAAAAGCATTTAAAAGGTTAATTAAGGGGTATGAACTCACCTGTAGTGAGTGGTTTGGATGAACGGAATGTATAGGATGCTAGGTGTCAAGTGAAGACTTGTACACACATGATGATCCTAGTTAAAATATAATATCACATATATGTATCTAATTAGTCTTTAAACAACTAATTAACAAATTTAAGACATCCTAGGACATGTAAAACACCTTATATAAGTGCTATAAGTCCTAAGGATTGCATCTAAGTGTTGTAGGACATTGCTATTGAGTTTAGGGTTCAAGGGAACCCTTTATTTGAGTTTACGGTTTTGTGACCATAACTCATTGAGTTTACGGTCGTAAACCCATGAGTTTACGGCTGTAAATTCATGTTTCTTGACCATCTTGTGTTTTGAAGCCTTAAAGATCACAAGAAGCATTCTGACTTCATGTTTAAGCCTTAGGAAGAGATTAGGGCACCATTTCACTCCTTTTAGGAGTTTACGGTCCTTGGACCATTTCCCTTTGGGTTTACGGTCGTAAACCCAAATGGTTTGTGGTCTTTTGATATTTTCAAGTACTAAGCACATCAAGGAAGGGGTCTAGGCTAGTTTCCAAGGCTTATAAGGGACTACGGCACACTTTGGCACCCTTTTTGGGGTTTACGGTCCAAGAACACCTTGGACCGTAAACACCTTTGATCCTTGGTTTCTTGGGTGTTTTCTTGATGTTTAGAAGTGTAACAAGCTCTATAATACTCTAGGATAGAAGTACTTCCTAAGTAGAAGCTTGAAAAGGTGCTAAAAGTCCAAGAACACTAGTGTGTGTTCTTGGTGTTCTTGGTGAAACTTGAAGATCTACACTTTTGGAATGATTTCACGGATGGAATCATGTTAGATCACTAGATTAAGTAAGATATCAACTTTTTAGGGCTAGAAACACTTACAATGTTGAAGATCAAGAAGAAAAGTCGATGATACTTGAGAGAGAATTGAGATTTGGATCTTGAAAATGTGAAAAGTGATAAATAATGACTAAGTGTCATATTTATACCCTCTTTTAGGGTTTACGGCCGTAAACACCTTTGTTTAGGCCGTAAACTCCAAACTCTTGGAGTTTTGGGACATTATTGTTGCACAATAAACCCTAGGGCATCCTCTCTCATGTTATCTCCTGGAGTAGTAATCTTAAAATACTCAAACTTATTTCAAAAAAATTGAAAATTAGCAGAAACAGTTTTGACTCCTATTGAAGTGAATGGTTGTACAGATTAGAAATTTCGGGTTGTCACAAATCAACCTTGGCTTTGCGTCCTGTTTGATAAACAAAAATTTCAAGGAAAAATGGTCAGTTAAACAATTGTTTTAGACAAGATTAAATAAGGATGGAATTTATCAAATGCATAAACTACGGCCAACAACTCTTTTTTTGTGGTGGTATAGTTCTCTTGAGCCGGATTGAGGGTTTTGCTAGCATAATAAGTAGGTTGAAAACGGTTTTAAACTCTTTGTCCTAAAACGACTCCTAATGTAAAGTCACTTTCATCACACATTAGTTTAAAAGGAAGTTTCCAATTCGGGGATATCATGATGGGTGAGGTGGTCAATTTCTCTTTAAGAAGGTCAAACGCTTTTAAATACTCATCAGAAAAATCGAAATTAGCATCTTTTAAAAGTAATTGGGTTAAGGGTCGTGTTATTTTTGAAAAGTCTTTTATACAACGGCGGTAAAATCTCGCATGACCCAAAAAACTCCGCACCCCCTTGCCATTTGTTGGAGGTGGCAATTTTGAAATCATTTCAACCTTTTCTTTATCCACCTCAGTCCATGCCTCGGAAACCTTATGATCGAGAACAATTCCTTATCGAACCATAAAATAACATTTTACCCAATTAAGAACCAATTCGGTCTCTTCACACCTAGCAAGCATAAGATCGAGGTTAGAAAGACAATTTTCAAATGAATGGCCAAAAACCGAAAAGTCATCCATGAAGACTTCCATGAACATTTCCACCATGTCATGAAATATAGCCGTCATGCATCGTTGAAAGGTGGTCGACGCATTACATAATCCAAATGGCATGCATCTATAAGCAAAAGTACCACTTGGGCACGTGAATGTGGTCTTCTCTTGGTCTCTTGGATCGATCAGAATCTGGAAGTAACCTGAAAAACCATCTAAAAACAATTGAAAAGTTGAACGGATAAGCGTTCGAGAATTTGGTCAATAAACGGTAAAGGAAAATGGTCTTTGCAAGTGGCATTGTTTAACTTGCGATAATCGATGCACAATCGCCAATCGGTTACCATCCTAGTAGGTATGAGCTCGTTCTTTTTGTTTGTCACAACTGTCATCTCTCCTTTCATTGGCTCCACATGAACCCGAATCAACTTCTGGCTATCCAAAATTGAATAAATTATTCTGGAATCGATCAACTTCATCACTTCTTTCTTTACTACTTCATGCATGTTTGGGTTGTGTCTTCGTTGCGGCTGAACTACAGGTTTGTGTTGGATTAGGTGTCTATGTTCATAACTATTCCTGGAATGTACTTGTCCCGGCTAGCATGGTCCATTTGGATTGCATGACATTACAACACTTGGATAGACTAAATGAGAGAAAGGACACTTAAGGATTATTAATATATTATAAGTTCTAATATATTAATAATATTATTTAATTAGTAATGATCAAAGAATTAATTTGGAATTAATTAAGTGATCAAAAAGAGACTAATTAAATATATGGGGTTGATTGTGTAAATCATCTATTCTTGTATAGTGGGCTAATGATCCATGGTTTGTATGGATTGGGCTAAAACCCATAAGGTGCTCCATGGATAGTCCACAGAGGTTACAAACCCATGGATCATGGAATATGGAAAGCCATGACAATTAGGGTTTACATGGTGTAACCCTACTTGTGTAACAACTATATAAAGGCCCCTTGTCTAGCAAAATCGACACTATTACAAGCAAGTAAAGAGGGCTAGCCGATTTTGAGGTGTTAGTAAACTTCTCTCAAGGTTATTCCAAGTATTGTGGTGTTGTGTGAGACATTGGATGCATCACACTTGAGGTGCTAGGCTCACAAGGTTCTCAAGGAATCCAAACAACAAAAGGTATGTTCTTCTTCTAGAATTTATGTTTAAAAGTTCCCCATGCTATGCTAGATAGGTTAAGGACCTTGGAAATCAAATTGTCATGTATGATAGTAAAACATAGATCCTAGGTTTCTAGGGTTGCATGTCCATGTTAGGAGTGTTAGAATGCTCAAAACCATTCAGTGGTATCAGAGCCTAGGCTTGTTTACTTGATACTTGTTGCAAACTTGGTTTTCAAAAGCCAAAAACTGTCCAGACGTGAAAACTCGACGAGTTCTGGCCAAAAACTCGCCGAGTTCATGAGTTAATACATGAACTCGACGAGTTCCTTTGAGAACTCGACGAGTTTGTCATCCAGTGAGCAGTTTTTCGTGTTGTGCTGCTGGAAATGGACTAGAAACATTACCCTAAACTGTTTTGGTCTTATAAAACTTGTTTTAGATGGTGTAATGGTTATGCTAATCCATTTTCAATGGCTATTATCAAAATTTCAAGTTTTATATGGTTTATTTATGATTCTTGAAATTGTTGATATGCATGTTCATGAACTTATGAGTTTAGAAGATCATAGGAATTGTTTGTAACTTGCTTGTTAGTTTAATTCTTGATCATTATGTGTTTTATTGGAATCCATAATTTGTCCTGTTGAGTATATGGGTTGCGCCATTGGGCTTAGTTAGTTCAGTCCATATGTATTCACGGTTTGGGTCTGTCCAGCCGTGTTTTGTTTTTAGGGTTTAGTATATATAGTGCATGCATGCATTATATTAATTACGCGTCTTGAATATTTCCTTAGACAAGTACTGTAACCCTAGCACCCTCTAAAGTAGAAGTTCTTCATCGAGCTCTTCTGAGATGTTGCTGTTTTAATCATTCGACATTCGTTTGATTCATAACGGTGTTCATCATTTTCTATTACTTGTTATTGTCTTATTGATATCTGTTTGAATCTATCGATCTTATAGAATATTATTCTCATCAATTGATATCAGAGCAGGAGGCTGTGTAAATCATACGCATCTCTTCTGTTTGAAGAATTTTCTTAGGGTTTCCGCTTTTATTGGATCTTTTAAGCCGTCATTCCTTCATTGACGTTGTTCATAGATCTCGATATTACCCTATTCAATCTTTACAAGTCTGATTCTTAGCCGATATCTGAAAAAGGTCATCATGTCTCACGAAGATTCACAAACCAATCCGATCAATATCTCCAACAGCATTGGATCTACAACCAGAATCCCGATTCTATACACTCAAGATTATGAAGTTTGGACGCATCATTTTGAGGACTTTGTCGTTGGTTCCGAAGACAATGGTTATCTTATCTGGGAAGCAATAACATTGGGTCCTTATGTTCATTCTGGTACAAATAGAACTATTAAGACTCAAAAGGAGTACAACAAACTCTTAACTGATGTGGAGAAGATTCCTCAAGACGAAAAAGATAAGTTGTTGTGTAATGTTAAAGCCATGAGAATGATCCGATTTGCTTTACAGTCTGACACTTTTCGTTTGGTAAGCCCATGCACCACGGCAAAAGAGATCCGGGATAGACTTAAAGAGCTGTATTCCACTGATGAAGACCTAGAGCATTCTATCCAAACTCTATTTCTCTCTGAGTTCGGTGCTTTCCAACAAAAGCCAGATGAAAAACTTATTCAGGCATTCGATCGTTTCAACCATCTTTTGAGCAAGATGATCAAGCACGGTATTGGAAGAGAAGTGATCGAGCAGAAGGTCACACTTATGAATGGTTTAAGACCCGAATGGATGGCTGTGGTATCAACTGTGAAGGATTACGAGCAATTTAAAACATATTCATTGGCGAAAATGGTAGGTATTCTCAAGTCTCATGAAAGTGTTGTGACAAAGGAAGCGAAAGTGGTGTCTGTTATGGGATCCCTGGCCCTTCTCTCTAAGGCGAAGAATGTGGCAGAGGATGAAGAAGAGTCAGAGATGTCAGAATGTGATCTGAAAAGCGAAGAGTATGCAATGATGGTTTCCAACCCGAAGCGGTTTGCTCGCAAAAACTTTCCTATTTGCAAGAACCGAAAATGGCAGGGAAGCTATAGCTCAGAAAAGGCGAAAGAGGAGATCAAAAATACTCCTCTGAAAGAAGAAGAGAAGAAGGAGAGCAAACTGGTAGGAGACTCCGGATACGATTGCAACTTCTGCCATGGCAAAAACCACTTTGCCAAAGATTGTATGTTAAGAAAGCTATCTGAGAAGAAGGAGGGTGAAGATGATGAAGCATACTATATGCGCAAGCTGGAGGAGATAAAGAAGAAGAAAGCCTCTAACAGTTCAATGAATGCTTTGATTGTGCAGGAGAACGTTGTGGATGATGAGTTCGATGGCGTAGAGGTCTGGTCTACAGACTCTGAAGATGAAGAAGTACGTAAACCCACACATGGCAAGGCATTTGTGGTGAAAGAAAAGATTACTGAGTCTGCTGGGAGATGCTTGATGGTGACAGCTGGAGTGTCACAAATGAGGGGCTACACAACCAAAGGCGAGTATGATGAGGCGAATCAGAAGGAAGATAAGTGTTTTACTGCCAAACCTGTGAGCGGGAGGATCAACGACTACGATCAGTTGATCAAGAAGGTACAATCCATTCTCGAATCACTTAAAATACCTGTAACAAACTATGAAAAGGAATTAAACTCTTTAAAATTAAAATTTTCTAGTTTAAGTGGTAGTCTAATGCAAACACGCCTCACAAATGCTAACCTAACCGATCAAATTAGCAGGGTAACATCCAAGAATGAGGAGCGAAGGATGTGGATAGAGTAGATGGAGTTAGAGTTAGTTAGAACGAGTGATGAAGTTATTTAATTGCAACGTGATAACTTGAAACTTATGAAACAAAGAAACATTTTTTGCTTGATTGCTAAACGTTTATATACTAATATTACTCAATTGCATTTAGACTGTGAAATCAACAAAAAGATTCACAAAATGATTTTTCCCTTCCTGGAGTTAAAGGAAGACAAAGTTGATATTGATGGTTATAATTGTGAATCTATTGTTTCTTCAGATAAAATCTATGATGCCTACAGGGTTGGTCTGGACAAAATCTGTCACACCCCAAAACCGAAACGGCGGAAACGTTCTGGGGTGGAGGACGTCATGTTTAGTATCACAAGATATGCATCATAGTAAGCAAAGTAATGAACAACCATTTCATTAGAAAGAAAGTGTTTACAAGGTGTGTGTTCACAAAACATAGAATACATAAGCAAATAACAAACAAGACTTGAAGTTATACTTCTCCATCTTCTGAATCCCAGCACGAGTACCTGTCTACTAGGCTCCTGAGAATACAAGTTATTTGAAAGAGTTGATCAGCAATTAAGCTGGTGAGTTCATAAGATTTTAGTGATTCAAGTAAGTTGTAAAACGTTGTGGTAAAATGTTGTTGAAAATATAGTTGAAAAATGTAGTAAGTTGTAAGTTCTGTTTAGAAAAGTTCGCCTGTTCCTCTTAGAAAATCCTATATTTCCTACTTTGAGGAAAGATACGTAAAAATGATTCTACCATCCTTTCTATGAGTACTAAATGGATACAAGTGATATAAAACTCAGAGTAAACAAACAATCGACTGTGCGCATCTGCCCTAAGCTCATCAGCCAAACAAGGAACAGGAAGTAAGGCGGATAGCACACATCCCATTGTTTTTTAGATCATTGTTGTATATAACTCTGGCGTACTCACTTGTTACTCATGGAGTTAATTGTAATGGTTCCTTTATGTTTAATGAAAAGATTCTTTAAGAAAACCCTTATTTCTTATAATAAAATGGTGACCACAGTGATTTCTTCTATAATCACTTAGTTTATACTGGCTATATATGATCTAATATCGGATAGAGAGTTAATTAGGTGAATCTGCCCTAAGCCCACAACCAAACAAGGAACAGGAAGTAAGGCGGAAAGCATACATCCAACTACCTATTGGGTATTAATGATATATAACCGTGATGTATAAACTAAAGTATTATAGAGTTAATTACCTAAGGTCCTTTAAGTTTATACTGGTTTAATAAAATGGATTAAACCCTTAATTTGTAAGTTTCTAGTTTTGTATACCAAAAGTTCTGATTTGGAAAGTATGTATTGTACTAGAAAACTGTGCATTGACTCTGTGTCCTATGACTTGACCCATACCTAGTACCCTTATGATGACTCAATGTATACTGGACATATATATCTAGAATCGAATAGATAATAGACTGGGTGAATCCGTTCCAAGCCCACAACCAAACAAGGAACAGGAAATGAAGTGGAGAGTACACATCCTATTACGTGTCGGATCCTATTGATATATATGTATCCTTTGATGTATACATTAAGGAATCATAAGGTTAGCATTATGGTCCTTTCTACTAAACGTAACCTTCTACCATGGCATCTAATGTTATGTATGTTTGTTTCTTGTATGAGTGTGTATTTTCCAAAGTGAGACTCTCATTAACTAATTATAGTTTATACATTAATGAATATGTGAGAAGTTCACAAAGTAAATGTAATAGGGAAAATAATGTTTTGCCTCAGCAGTGACACTGCTGGCTATAAAGTAATAAAATATCGACTCCAGGTAGTATTAAATGTACAATACACCTCGGGGAGTCGTTTTGCCTTTAATCTTTAGTCAGTTAATTAAAGGTTTAATGTGAACTCGTATGTAACCATGCTGATCGACGACTGAATAAAAGATGACCCTCCGGTGTCATATGTAGTGAGGTGACATTTGTCACCCCTTTACCATATCGGCTGGGACTGTAGCTAGCAGTCAGGGTGTGGGAGTGTCTGTCCCGTATAGATCTATACACAAGATGCCCGCTCTCCCTATAGGAGACTCTGGTTACAATATGATACAACACTGTATTGTTGTATCCTTAAATAGTATGTCACATCAATTTATCGTATAACAGTGTTTGTATAGTAAGTTATAGTGTAGTAATGTTCTTTCTGTACTAGTTCATAGTATATCTTCTTGTATAGTGTATAGTGTTTCTCATAATAGTGTGTTCTGACTCATGTATGAACTGACTCTTTGTATGCTTCATTGTACTAGAAGTAATGAATAGCGTCCTCCTAAACTATACCTATTATAGTTTACTAATGTTTTACTTGAGCTGTTATTGAAAAGACTCTTTTATCTACTAAGTTATGCTTGTACTTTAAAACGGAGTTTTGTAAAACTATAAACTAACATAACTTTAAAACAGTTTTTAAAATGTTTTGATCACTTATTAAAAGACATAAGCAATCTTTTGAAAGATGTTTATAGCAAACATTTACACAATTATCATTGTGTTCAACTTGTATTCCCCCCTTAAAAGCATTTAAAAACAGTTAAAAGATTCATTACGGGGTATGAACTCACCTGATGTGGGTGATTCAACGAATATGCGCGTAAGGATGAGAAATTCCACGAATGAAGTCCCGAGATACAACAAGTCCTAAATGACACACATTGGCATATACTGACATAAATATAGTGCTTGGAAGCAACCATATGCAAGGAAACACCTCACGGGACTAGGAAACACTTTGACCAAGTGTTGGAATCACATGTGATTGACCTAAAGGGTGTTTATGGCCACGGTTTGGTGTTCACGGCCATGTGTTTACGGCCAAGGGAGTTTACGGCCGTAAACGCATGGTCAAAGATGCATATGAGGGTGTTTGAAGGCTAGGGAAGCTTGAGGGACTTTTGCTCTACACAAGGATGAGAAAGACCAATTTAATGGAGAGTGTTGAGGTGTTTACGTCCAAGGGAGTTTACTCCTGGCCGAAAACTCTCTTAATGGCCACATTTAGGGTCTTAAAGGTAAGGAGTCTCAAGGGTTCAAGTGTTCTAAGGTTTAGCAAGAGCCTAGATGTGTTTAAGGCTCAAAACATCACACTTGTAAGGGTTTACGGCCAAGGGAGTTTACTCCTGGCCGTAAACTCTCTTTGATGAGTTTGGTGATGATTCAAGGTCTTACAAAGCACACGGGAGTGTTCTAGCCTCAAATCCAAGCCTTAGGAAGAGTTTATGGCCAAAATGGCATACTTATAGGGGTTTACGGCCATGGGAGATGGCTTGGCCGTAAACTCCTTTTAGTCTTGCATTCTTGATGTTTTCAAGGCTCTAAGCATGAGTCTTAACTAGATATCAAGTATAGGGAAGAGTACTTACGATATAGAAGCTTGAAATGGTCGATTTTGGCCAAGAACACTAGTGTGTGTTCTTGGTGAAACTTGAAGATCTAAGAAAAGTGTATTTTCATGGATGAACTCAAAGAGTGTAACTAGGAGATGAAGTGTAACAACAAATCAAGGAAGAACACTTACCACTTTTGAAGATCTAGGATGAAAATCGAGATGATAGTTGAGAGAGAAATGGAAGTTCTTGAGTTTGGAAGTGAAAGAATGGCTAGAAATGATCAAGGGCCATATATATGGACTTGAGTTTACGGCCACATGAGTTTACAACCGTAAACTCATTAGCATTGTGGCCGTGAACTCCTTATGATGAGGTTAAGGCCAGAATGTTGCACAGTGTCTCTAGCAGGTACATTCTAACACTCATTCCTTAAGTGTACTAGGCTTAAAACTCCTTAGAATGACCTTTAACCAGGCTAGAACTCATTACCAATGAGTCTGACACTCAGTTGAGTTTACTGACAGAGCTTTAAAAGCAAAAAAATTTCGGGTTGTCACAAAATCGAGTCCTTTATCAAGTCCAAAGACCATAAGGACATGCTTAAAAAACTTTTGGACGAGAATGATAAATTGAAAATCAAGACCGAAACCATACAGAAATTTGACTCATTAAATGCCAAATTAAGTTCAGAAAACAAAATAAATGTTGAGAATACTTCTGAATTTGACGAGGACAGTGATATGAGTGAAATTTCTGTAGAGGATGTGGTTGACTGTTCAGAATTTGTCAAGAGCGAAACCGAAGCTACCAAAGGTCTTATATCTGAGAATTCGGTTGAGTTCGCTCGATTGTCCCAAGATAAATCCAAAGTTCTGAAACCGAAAGTAGTGGTTTATCAAAAGGTACAAACTGTACCAAATCAGGTATACACCACGTCAGGGGTTACTCAGAAACAAACAACCGAACTGACATCCATAGTAAACGAAGATAACGCAGGTGGTTGTGATAATTATTTTTGGTCTGCTCCAATCGACAATGCAGATGAGACTGTCGGTTTATCACAGAGAACCTTACGGAGGGTTAAAGGCAGATACGTGGCAGAACCACTCAACAAGCCTACACAGACGAAGACGGAAGACATTGATCTAGTTATCTTTGTCTCTATCCTCTTTCTAAAGATAGATAAGCAAGGTTTTTCTCACTACTGGCAAGAAGCCTTAAGAGAAGAAGCTCTTTCTAGTAGAAGAGGCTGGGCGCTTTCATGTACCAAGCATAAATGGCACCAAAGAAATCCCAAGCGAACTAATGACGGCTGCAAGCGAAACCTCTTCATTGAAGAGCAAAAATCATGCTGAAAGACCAAAGCCAAGAGAAAACATACACAAGTCTCAAAAGTAGCTTGCTGAACAAAAACGTCAGTGAAACAAAATATATCAAAAGAATATCAATGAAAGGAAGCAGTTTTGGAACTCCCAAAACTCCAATTATGTTCGCACAGAAAAGGAGTCAAATCTCAAGGCGAAAGCTGGATCAAAGGATAATTCTGATCCATGCAGTCTCCGCCAATCCTACAGTCAAGCGAACTGCAAGCCTAGTTTCGGACCCAATCCTTGCAGCGACAAGAACCGAAAGACTAGTTTCGGTCCCAAGACTAGCCTTGATAAGAACCGAAAGACAAGTTTTGGTCCTAAATCCCATCCTCCTCATTATCGACCAAAGCAGAATCCTAACAAGGATGTCAAGGACGGCAAGGGAAAAGGGAAGCTCATCTCTGAAGACAAAACGCAAACAAAGAAAACGTCAGCTAACCCTAAGTATCACGAAAAACAAGTCCGATAAGAATGAAAACAAAAATCCTCAATCTGATTTAAACAAACTCAAGGTCTTTACCATCAAAAGGAAAGACGAAACCACACTAATAAAAAGAACTTATATGGTTGATCTTTATATTGCTATTCCCTGTTCTGTAAAAGGCTCACGTGGACCCAAGCAACTTTGGGTTCCTAAATCTGCTTGATTTTTGCAGGTTATAAGTGACGAACAGTTCGACGACGAATGATACATTGATAGTGTCTGCTCACATCACATGACAGGAAGGAGGGAAGAGCTAAGGGAGTTTCGGGCTCTTAAGGATGGTGGATGTAATGCCCGTGTTTCTAGGCTAGGCATTAATATTGACATGATAGTCTAGGTTAACCTTTGTGACTCATTTTGGAGAAATGAAAAGGAATTATGTGAATATTATGTGTTTTATGTGTTTTATGCTTAATTATTAGGGTTTAATTAATTAAGACTAAAAATGAGCGTCAAAAATAAATACTAGATAAAGCATATATTTATTAAGAAAGATGTAGTGGTCGTGACAAGGATTACGGATATATAAAGAATGCTGAAATCCGAGTTATAACGAAGAAGTTATGACCTGTCGAAGTTTCGCGACAAACCGGCACGGTGCCGAATGTCGTAAAAAGTGAGTTTTTGATAAACTACTTTTTTAGCCTTAGTAATCTAAACGAAACTCGTAGTATTCGTTAAACCGGGAAGTTCGATAAAAAGAACGCCCAAATCTGACTTTGTGTGAGGAAGTTATGATTTTTCGAAGTTTCAGCTTAGCAGTAGACAGCTAAAAACTCGAATTTTAGATCGATTGATTTTTAGCCGACACGACCTAAACGAGAATCGAAGGTCTCGTCATTTGTAGCACAACGGTAAAAAGACAGACGAAAACGGACGTCGGATGAAGAAGTTATGAATTTTTAACGGATTTCCTGTCCCGGTCTGTTAAAAATAATAATCTAAAAATTAAAGTCAAAATTAGCCGACGAAGTCTAAACTAAAGTTGTAGAGCGTAATTTTACCTACGCTTGCATTTAAAGAACGTCAAAAACGGAGCCCGTATGAGAAAGTAATGGGTTTTACAAGAATGGGCACAATTTTCGATAAAATTCGCAAGGAATGGTGATGGCCACGTGATCCTCGCATGCTTGGCTCGTGCCCGACTCGCGTGTCGCATGCTGATTCGACCGAGGGTGCGGTCCAATGGACTTCCGACGCGCATCGCTGCTGATGCCCCGTGTCCGAGGTGCTGGCCCAATCTGAAGCCGGCACGTAGCCTCCTCGCATCCGAGCCTCGCCGAAGCAGCCACCTGGTCCGAGCCTCGCAGACGCGTGCCTTTCCCTCCTCGGTTCGGATCCAAGCCTCGCTACTATATATAGTAGTGGCTGCGAGACTTCTCGGGTAGAATCCGAAATTTGCCACTTTTCACCAATTTTTCATCTTTTTTATCATTTTGACTTCCCCCGAAGCCCCGGTATCATTTCTAAAGCCCGAAATACGTTTCGAAGTTCCCGAAGACCCGGAAAATTTATCTTTTCGGTTTTGAAGCCTGACCTTTCGCAGAGTCCGGTTTCTCAATAAAACTCCCGGTTTTATTAGAAACGAAGGTTTTAGGAAACGAATTGCTGCCCGATTATCATCAAATCATGTGAGTGTATAGTCACTTTCATCTTACACATAGATATGAAGTATTTTATATAAAATACGTGATATGTGTATATATGTTGTTTGTTTATTTGAGATGGATGTTGAATGAATGTTTTATACATGTTTAAAATGATTTAAAATGTATATATATATATATATATATATATATATATTTTATCTTCAAATATGTTGGGTAAAACATGGGTAGATAAAGTATGAGGGATAGAAGTACAGTATAGATGTACGTTGGTAGCTATGAATTTAGTACAGTATAGATGTACGTTGGTAGCTATGAATTTAGTACAATATAAATGTACGTTGGTAGCTACGGATTTAGTATGTTGGCAGCTATGGACTTAGTGCCTGTTGTATTAAACCTTCGACGATGTGACTTCGTGCCTATTTGACATAAATTGTTGAAGGAAAACAATGTTGTCACCCCGGTGTTTGTTTTATTTGACATAAATTGCTGAGGGAAAGCAATGTTGTCATCCAGGTGTTTGTTTTATTTGACATAAATTGCTGAGGGAAAGCAATGTTGTCATCCATGTGTTTGTTTTATTTGACATAAATTGCTGAGGGAAAGCAATGTTGTCATCCAGGTGTTTGTTTTATTTGACATAAATTGCTGAGGGAAAGCAATGTTGTCATCCAGGTGTTTGTTTTATTTGACATAAATTGCTGAGGGAAAGCAATGTTGTCCCCCCCCCCCCGTCCCGGTGATCGTTTCATTTGACATAAATTGCAGAGGGAAGCAATGTTTTCACCCTATTGGTTGTCTTATTTGACATAAATTGCTGAAGAAAGCAATGTTGTCACCTTATTGGTTGTTTTGTGTTAGGTTGTCTTGTTTGACATAAATTGCTGAGGAAAGCAGTGTTGTCACCCCCTTTGGTTGCCTTATTTGACATAAATTGTTGAGGAACCCCCGAAGCAATGTTGTCACCCCTAATGAAAATCCTTAGCCTAGGTCCCTTGTGATAGTTGTTTTAGGGACGTAAGGTGAGGATAACGGGAATGGGTAATTAGGGTTGTTTTTGGTTGATGAAATTAATAAATTATTTGTTGATTGATAAACTTAAAGAGTTTATTATTTATTGTGGGTTGAAAACCCTATATGCTCACCAGGCTTCCAAGCCCGACCCACTCAGCTTTTTATATTACAGGTAGTGGACCCTGAGCATAGTCGAATGATGATGATGAGTGATTTTTGGATTATAGGCCAGTAGTTATAAATGACTGTTGTAAGGCTTATAATGTCTTGTTTATGCTTTTGATCTGTATCGGAACATGACATCCCGAGGTTTTGATATAAAAAGGAGATTATATATTTCTTAAAGAAAGGTTTTGACAAACTTTTATCATGTTTTGGTTTGGGGACCAATTCCGCAACATCTTTTACAAAGATTTCTCTGATTTTATTTTAAAAAGCATAAATTAAATCGGTCTTTTCTGGCCGAGAATTTAGGGGATGTCACAGTGGATGTGTCAAATACGGGAATAATTCATATGGCATGATCAAAGGCTACGGAATGATCACAAACGGGGAATTCTCAATCCGAAAGGTAGCATATGTAGAGGGATGGCAACACAATCTCATCAGTGTCTCTCAACTGGTTGTGGGAACTGGCTTGAAGGTCTCATTTGATGATGAAGGTTCGGAGATTGTTGAAAAGAAAACGAAGGCTGTCTTGTTAAAATCCAAGGGAAAAGGAGAAATGTATCCTCTAAATCTTAACCCAATTCAAGGAAAGCCAGCTGTATGCCTTTTAACGAAAGCACACTCTGACAAAAGTTGGCTATGGCACCGAAGGCTATCACATCTCAACTTTAAGGATATCAACAAGTTGGTTATCGGTGATCATGTACGAGGACTCCCACTTCTAAAATTTGACAAGGAACACTTGTGCGCAGCATGCGAGATGGGAAAGCAAAACCGAAAGAGTCATCCCACAATTGTCAACACAAAGATCATCGAATCTTTTGAGCTTCTTCACATCGATCTATGTGGTCCTTCGGCCATAGAAAGCATCGGTGGTAGTAAGTACATTTTAGTTATTGTTGATGACTTTTCACGTTTCACCTGGATTTTCTTTCTTAAACAGAAATCAGAGGCAACTCCAAAGCTCAAAGCATTTATAAAGCAAGTGGAACTTCAATTGCGAAAGGTGGTTAGAAATGTCCGAAGTGACAATGGGCTGGAATTCAAAAACCAAGAGTTTGAAGACTTTCTCGCTGAAAAGGGAGTATCTCACTACTTCTCCGCTCCCTATACTCCACAGAAAAATGGCGTAGTTGAAAGGCGAAATCGTTCGTTGTGTGAAGCGGCCCGAACCATGCTCAGTTTCTCTTCTCTACCTCTGTACTTCTGGGCTGATGCAATTGCTACTGCGTGCTATACCCAGAACCGAACCTTCCTCAACAAGATATTTTCCGTCACTCCATATGAAATCTTGATTAATCGCAAGCCAGATATCAAGTTCTTCCATGTGTTCGGTTCAAGGTGCTTTATTTTCAACTCCAAAGAGAACCGAAACAAGTTCGATGTAAAGACAGATGAAGGGATTTTTCTTGGTTACTCACTAACTTCAAAGGCATATAGGGTTCTGCATAAACGTTTAAAGAAACTTTAAGAAACCTACTACGTTACCTTTGATGATGATTATGTGAAGAAACTGCAATCCAGCAAAGTACCAACGGAGGAAATCTTTCCAAAATCAGGTCAAGTCTCGGTTCCAATTTCCAATCTATATGAAGAATACATGTTGCTCTTTGATGAACCAGACAGAGCAATTCATTCTGAGGCAAAAGCAGCTGACAACAAGATCGACAACTTGAAGAAAATTATCGATGAAGCAGCAAAAGAAATGGAAAGCGAACATCAAGGACCAACCGAACAGCCAGGTCAAAGTGAACCTCACAGTCCAAGCTTTGATGTACCAAGCATAAGTGGTACCAAAGAAATCCCAAGCGAACCAATGACGGCTGCAAGTGAAACCTCTTCATTGAAGAGCGAAACTCATGCTGAGAGACCAAAGCCAAGAGCAAACATACACAAGTCTCAAAAGCAGCTTGATGAACAAAAAAGCCCGTGAAACAAAAGATATCAAAAGAATCTCAATGAAAGGAAGTAGTTTTGGAACTCCGAAAACTCCAAATATGTTCGCACAGAAAAGGCGTCAAATCTCAAGGCGAAAGTTGGATCAAAGGATAATTCTGATCCATGCACTCTCTGCCAATCTTGTAGTCAAGCGAACCGAAAGCCTAGTTTCGGTCCCAATCCTTGCAGCGACAAGAACCGAAAGACTAGTTTCGGTCCCAAGACTAGCTTTGATAAGAACCGAAAGACAAGTTTCGGTCCTAAATCCCATCCTCCTCATTCTCGACCAAAGCAAAATCCTAGCAAGGATGTCAAGGATGGCAAGGGAAAAGAGAAGCTCGTCTCTGAAGACAAAATGAAAACAAAGAAGACGTCAGCTAACCCTAAGAATCACGAAAACAAGTCCTATAAGAATCAAAACAAAAATCCTCAATCTGATTTAAACAAACTCAAGGTCTTTACCATCAAAAGGAAAGAGGAAACCACACTAATAAAAAGAACTTATATGGTTGATCTTTCTATTGCTATTCCCTGTTCTGTAAAAGGCTCACGTGGACCCAAGCAACTTTGGGTTCCTAAATCTGCTTGATTTTTGCAGGTTATAAGTGACGAACAGTTCGACGACGAATGGTACATTGATAGTGGCTGCTCACGTCACATGACAGGCAGGAGGGAAGAGCTAAGGGAGTTTCGGGCTCTTAAGGATGGTGGATATGTCAAATACGGGAATAATTCATATGGCACGATCAAAGGCTACGGAATGATCACAAACGGGGAATTCTCAATCCGAAAGGTAGCATATGTAGAGGGATTGCAGCACAATCTCATCAGTGTCTCTCAAGTGGTTGTGGGAACTGGCTTGAAGGTCTCGTTCGATGATGAAGGTTCGGAGATTGTTAAAAAGAAAACAAAGGTTGTCTTGTTAAAATCCAAGCGAAAAGGAGAAATGTATCCTCTAAATATTAACCCAATTCGAGGAAAGCCAGCTGTATGCCTTTTAACGAAATCACACTCTGACGAAAGTTGGCTATGGCACCGAAGGCTCTCACATCTCAACTTTAAGGATATCAACAAGTTGGTTATCGGTGATCATGTACGAGGACTCCCACTTCTAAAATTTGACAAGGAACACTTGTGCGCAAAATGCGAGATGGGAAAGCAAAGCCGAAAGAGTCATCCCACAATTGTAAACACAAAGATCATCAAATCTCTTGAGCTTCTTCACATCGATCTATGTGGTCCTTTGGCCATAGAAAGCATCGGTGGTAGTAAGTACATTTTAGTTATTGTTGATGACTTTTCACGTTTCACCTGGGTTTTCTTTCTTAAACAGAAATCAGAGGCAACTCCAAAGCTCAAAGCATTTTTAAAGCAAGTGGAACTTCAATTGCGAAAAGTGGTTAGAAATGTCCGAAGTGACAATGGGCTGGAATTCAAAAACCAAGAGTTTGAAGAATTTTTCGCTGAAAAGGGAGTATATCACAACTTCTCCGCTCCCTATACTCCACAGCAAAATGACGTAGTTGAAAGGCGAAACCGTTCGGTGTGTGAAGCGGCTCGAACCATGCTCAGTTTCGCTTCTCTACCTCTGTACTTCTGGGCCGATGCAATTGCTGCTGCGTGCTATACCCAGAACCGAACCTTCCTCAACAAGAGATGTTCCATCACTCCATATGAAATCTTGAATAATCGCAAGCCAGATGTCAAGTTCTTCCATGTGTTCGGTTCAAGGTGCTTTATTTTCAACTCGAAAGAGAACTGAAACAAGTTCGATGTAAAAGCAGATGAAGGGATTTTTCTTGGTTACTCACTAACGTCAAAGGTATATAGGGTTCTGAATAAACGTTCAAAGAAACTTTAAGAAACCTACTATGTGACCTTTGATGATGATTATGTGAAGAAACTGCAATCCAGCAAAGTACCAACGGAGAGAGCAATCTATTTGAAGAATACATGTTGCTCTTTGATGAACCAGAGAGAGAAATTCATTTGGAGGCAAAAGCAGCTGACAACAAGATTGACAACTTGAAGAAAATTATCGATGAAGCAGCAAAAGAAATGGAAAGCGAACATCAAGGACCAACCGAACAGCCAGGTCAAAGCAAACCTCACAGTCCAAGCGAACCTCAAAGCTCAAGCGAACCTCAAGTTCAAGGCGAACCCCAAAGCTTGAGTGATCCTTCTCATAGATATTCTCCATTCCAAGGGGAGAGTTCATCTACACCAAGGCGACCTGACTTACCATTCCAGGGGGAGAACCCATCTCCAACAGTGACCCATGAAAGTCCAATCGAGGGGGAGAATTTTGAACCAGATGTTGAGCTTGTTTCGTCATTCGAGGGGGAGAAAACAATACAAATGACGAAGATTCTCAATCAGAATTCGAAGAAGAAATAAATGCCGAATTGGATCCTGCCTATGATCCAAAGTACCCTCCTCTCACAAAATGGACAAAAGATCATCCAAAAACTCAAGTAATCGGTGAAACATCTGAAGGAGTTCTTAATCGGTCTCAAGTAGAATTTTGCATGTTTAATTTGTTCGTCTCGAAAATAGAACCAAAAACGTTTAATATTGCACTCGATCACTCCGATTGGGTACATGCAATGCAAGACGAACTCCACGAGTTTGAGCGAAATCGAGTCTGGAGACTGATTCCCACACCAAAGGATGCATCTGTGGTTGGATTGAAATGAGTATTTAGGAACAAGATGGATAAAGAGGGAAATGTAATTGGCAACAAGGCAAAGCTAGTTGTCAAGGGATATTGTCAGGAAGAAGGTATAGATTACGAAGAAACCTTCGCTCCTGTAGCAAGGTTAGAATCCGTTCGGATCTTTCTGGCATATGCTGCACATAAAAACTTTGAAGTATTTCAAATGGATGTCAAGTGTGCCTTCCTGAATGGAGAACTAGAGGAGACTGTATATTTTGAGCAACCACCGGGTTTCGTGAACGAAAGGTACGCTGATCATTGCTATATTCTGGATAAAGCCGTCTATGGTTTGAAGCAAGATCCTAGAGCCTGGTATGAAACCCTTACTCGATTTCTAAAAATGTCTAAGTTTAAACAAGGTTCGGTTGACCCAACCTTTTTTCGAAAGAAAGAGGGCGACCACTTAATGATCGTCCAAATTTACATCGATGATATCATCTTCGGTTCCACGAATCCCAGCCTCACAGCTGAATACAGGAAGTTGATGGAGACTAAGTTTGAGATGAGTTCAATGGGTACAATTAACTTTTTCCTTGGCTTAAACATTAGACAGGGACCCGAAGGCATATTTATTAATCAGGAGGCGTACACGAAGACACTACTGGCTAAGTTTGGCATGATGGGAGATTCCAAATTAAAGGTTCCTATGGCATTTGGAACGAAGTTAACACCATCTTTGGAGAAACCGGCTGTAGATATGACCCTCTATCGGCAAATGATAGGGTCTCTAATGTATCTAACAGCTAGTAGACCAGATATTATGTTTTCTGTTTGTTATTGTGCCAGGTTCCAAGCTAATCCACGCGAACCTCATATGGTGGCTGTTAAGAACATCTTCAGATATTTGAAGCGAACCTCATCTCTCGGTCTATGGTATCCTACTAAATCAGGATTTTTCGTTCAAGCATTCTCTGATCCTGATCTTGGAGGATGCGGTTTGGACCGAAAGAGCACTACAGGCGGATGTCAATTCCTAGATGCGTCTTGTACTTCGCATGTCATTTGGATACAAAGCCAACTTAGAGACTATGGCCTAAACATGAAGAATATTCCACTTTATTGTGACTAAGAAAGCGCTATTCGGATATGTCACAATCCAGTGAAACACTCCAAAACGAAACATATAGCACTGAGATACCATTTCATCAAAGATCACGTTGAAGATGGTAATGTGGAAATCCACTTTGTTAGATCTGCTGATCAAGTAGCTGACATCTTCACGAAAGCCTTACCTGAAGTAGGTTTTAATAAAATTCTCCAAGGCTTAGGAATGATGGAAGCTGAATCAGTACCGAAATTACTTTCGCCTCATTAAAATTGATCAAGCGAAATAGAGCGACGCTCGGTCTATTTCGGCTCCAGATTTTCTGGGAACCGAAATGGAACGAACGCGAAATAGAGCGAAGGCTCGGTCTATTTCGGCTCCTGATTTTTCGGGAACCGAAATGAACCGAACGCTCGGTCCATTTCGCTTCACTACTTTTAGGTGAAGTTTCGGTTGTATAGTTTGTACACTATGCATATTTTTTCTCAATTCTTTTCTTCTCATAAAACTCAAAAATATTCTCCTTTTTGTTTTTAATTCTTTTTCAGAAAATTAATAAAATCCAAAAATATTTTTTTTTGTTTTTGTTGCTTTTCATTAAAATCAAAAATTCCAAAAAATATCACTGAAAGGTATCATCGAACATTCAAATGATGGAGCTGGGACAGGTATACATTTCTTTATCTTAGTACTAGCTAAATGTCCCTAGAAGCATTCTGCTGTATGTAGACCAAAGCCTCAAAGACTTTAAGTGAAGCCTTACTGATTTGATATACACAAATCAAATCTTCCCAATCAGGCTGATAAAATCACTTATGTCATGAGCTACCTTACTCGTCTCACATTGAGTTAAGAGTTGTCTGCTCGGTCCTTACTATATAGCAGAGGTACTTTCGGTTCTTTAACCTCCTTATCATCCTTCTCCATCTCATTTCGGTTCATAATCGTAACCCTTGAGACTCTCAAAATTTACCACTAAAGTTTATGGTTACACAACATCTATGTTAATGATCTTAGCTTCGTTTCACCACGTGCTAAGTGAAACCCAAAATCCAACACCAATAACAAATTGACGGTGAACAATCAAATGTTCTAGTTTTCACCCACGTTTTAACGAAACCGCTTTAGTGGAAGGTACCAAGAAATCTCCTTTTAATTTTTGTGCGATCTTTATGAAATTGTCCGACACCCAGGCTTTTCTTTCCATAAGATCCAGTTCATATTTTTTGTTTATTAGATTTCTACAATTATCACCAAGTCACTGAATATATTACCTAACCTACTTGTTTAATAGGCCACACTGGTCTCACAAGTACTTCATCTAACTTTCGGTCTTATGTCAAGTACTGAAGTTTGGTTGAAGCTGAGCCGCCCCTTATAGATTAACTTTGAAAAGATGCCTTTCGATGTTTCTTAATAAACATTTGATCGTATTTAAACGGGAAACCACACAGACACTTCTAAGTCTCTCTTGACTTTGAAGGAAGCGATTCGTGCCCGGGATCCATAGTTTCGTGTCTAAATAGACATCACTTAAATCCCACGAATACTTTGCTTTATTTCTTTTCTATTGGCACACTCTTGCACGAAGATCATTATGATTTTCCCAATTCTTGTTCGTGGTACTAATGGCAATTTTTCAGATTTGATGCTTCGATTGTAAATGCTATGGTGGTATACAATGTAAAGGCGCGAACATTGCCAGCCTTATATGAAGCGAAAGGGTTTGTCACAGTTTGAAAAGGAATTTGAAAAGTTTTCGAAGTTGAAACGGTGGTAAGAAGATAAGATTTCAAACCGGGTCATTGGATAAGATTTGCAACGGGCGCGTGAATTTGAAACGGTTCCTAACATCACGCCTGGTGACGTCTTCCTAGGGAAACACAGTTGTCAAATCGCGCTTTTTCAGGCGCCGATTCAGAAGATCGTCGCATCATTACTGTGGATTATTTCTCTCTCCTGGAGATGGTATATAAGGTTTTCTCACACCCCTTGTACCACTTTACCAATTCACAACTCTCTCAAGAACACACCGGCGAATTTCTACTATTCATCTTCTTCCTCACACCTGCAACAATGGCTGAATCTTCATCTGTTTATGAACAATCTGCCCAGTCCTCTCTTCTCACCATTAAACCAAATCAAAACCTCATCATTGATCTCTCACCTTTCCAGTATGATCCCTACATGTTGCAAGTGGTTGAATGCCTCAAATATTCACCACTTGTAGTTTCCCTAACCAAGGTGGAGTATGTTTCAATCTCGCTACTTTCTCAGGTCTACTCAACCGTTGTCTACGATAAAGCCAAGGAGCGAATTTTCTTTGAGATCGTCAATCAAAAGACGTCGATTTCAAAAGCTAGGTTTTGTCTGTTGCTAAGGACTGCTATCGACGACTCCATGATCAACCCTGATTCCATCAGCAACACTCAACTCTTCATAATGTTCTATGATATGGGGTACACTGAGGTTCTCACCACTGTCACAAAGTTCAAGAAATCATGTCGTCCTCCTCGGTGGAATGGTCTATTTACCCTCCTCTCTAAGGGTTTATCGGAGAGGGTTGCAGGTTCTGATGGAGCGAGCAAGGCGTTCATGACCCTTCTCTACGGTCTGTACCATGGGGTTAACATGGACTTTGGATCTATCTTATGGTCTCAACTGGTTCAAAGTATTGGTTCTGCTTCACGGTATTCTGAAATCTCTTGCGCTAGGTTTTGGACTCTTGTTACTCAATGGGCGATGGAGAAGCTTCACGTTCCAACAATGGCGGACTCACTGATGTCGTCTATTGCTACTTTCCACACGACAAAGATAATTGTCTCCGATCCATCCAAGTTTCTCTTTATTGGTCCGGTTCCGGAATCCATGTACAGGTGTGTTTCCAGTGAAAGCAAAGTGATAGCTGAGTACAAGAAACTACCTCATTCAGGGACAAGGCAGCTCACTCCTGAAATGCAAAGCTCCCTAGACGCAGCAGATAAACCTGCGAAAAGAGGGAAGAAGCCTGAATGAAAAGGGGAGAAGGAAGGTCAATCCTCTAAAGTTTCAACTCCCAAGAAGCGAAAGTACGAACAAGCAGCCCCTACTGCTTCGAAGAAACAAAAAACTAAAAAGAAGGCACACAAGCCGAAGGCTCCTTCTCCTTCTTCAAGTGACTCTGACTACGTTCCATCGGACCCACAGCCCGAACCAGAGTCCAGTGATGATGACGTTTCTCAACACAAAAGTACGCCTCGAGGTAATTCGCCTCCACCCTCACTAACTCATGAAGGTAACCGAAACTCACCTCCTCCTTCTCCTACACAATCGGTTCCCATTACCATTGCTCCGTTCCCTCCTCCCTTCTAATCTTCCACTACAACCTCAATTCCAATTCCAACCCCTTTATTCACCGAAGTTACCACAACTACTACTACTCTAAACGAACCTAATGTTCGTGTCAACGTATCTGATACGGGGGCACCTACTTCTGAATCTGAACCCCCAATTACCTCCAAACCTTTATCCCCACCTCCCTCACACGAATCTGACATTGTTCTTGGAGGAGCAGAAATGGAATTTGATTCTGTTTATTTTAGTCCATATCGAGTATAGAGCGATGATGATGATGATGCTCCTGTCACGAAGAGGCATTTAAAGGATCTGAATGAAAAGCTTGACCAATTGCTTTCTTCCTCTTCTACTTCCAGTAATGCATACTCTGAAGCAGCTATCAAGGCTCTGTTGGCAACCTTTATCAAGGAGCATGACACTTCCATTACTAATGCTATCAAAGCTATCGATACTTCCACTTCCACATGTCAGAAAGCTTCTATTGCAGTTGAAGCCTCCACCAAAGATTGCAAGCAAGCGACCGCAAACGTCGAAAAATTAGTTTCTGATGCTCAAATTTTCTTGACTCTCTTCAGGCTGCAGCTCAGAAGAATGCTCAACTGGTGAATGCTTATGTTGATACTCTTACCAGCTCGCCTCAAGCTGAAAAGAAGCACTTTGAGGAAACACGCAAAGCAATCCAGACTGCCAACACCAAGCTTCACACATCAGTTGATGCCCGTCTTAATCAACTTGAAGCCGAACTCGCTGTGGAAAGCAAAATAATGGATGAGCTGGATCGTCGAACTTCTCAGCTTTAAATTTAGAACTTGAAGCTCAAGACGACAACCACGGATATTGAAAAACTCAAGTCTGAGCGAGCTGTAGTCAAAAACTCTGTTGGTGATGTGCATTCTATTCTTTTACATCTTCTGGAAGAACATGACTCGGTCCTTACAATCTCGGTTCGACGACACTTGGCTGAGAAATTGAGACCTGCTCTAGACATTCTAAGCAGGATTGAAGGTGTTCCGGAGCCCGTTGTCCCTCCGAAACAAGGGGAGAAGAGATTATGAAGGAACAAACACAACAACCTCCAAAAAGCAAACCTATCACCCAACCGAAAGTCACTGGTGAACCGAAGGGTAATGAAGCTTCGGGCAGTATGAAGGACAAACGAAAGAAGAAAATTGGTGATAATGATGAGGATGAAATCGATGATGTGACTGATACAGAAGAAAAAGCTTCCAAAACCGAAAACCTCAAAATCAAGCCAAATGATTGAGAGATTGAGGAAAAGTTTCGTAAAGCTAAGGAAGAAGTTGATAGGGAGAGGAAACAAAAAGAACCAAACAATGTATTAGAACAAAGGAAATCTGTGTTTCCTTTGTGGACTATGGAAAAGCTTCTGAAGGAGGTAGATGAAGCTCCAAGCACACATTGGCTCGAACCGGTCCTTTCATTCGTTCTTGATAATTCCAAGGATTCTCAATTTGATATGCCAATCAACCGAAAGGCATTCATCTTTCATTGTTTTGAGTCAACAGTTGCCATCCCCTCTCCTGACCCGAAGGTTGATCGAGACCTGTTTGAATACTATCTTGCGTTCTCTCAACCTCAATACCTGACTTGGAGTAAACAGAAGATCACAACAGTCAAGGTGTTGAAACCCACTTCAGCAGGGAAGTTTATCAATATCAAGTTTAAAGTGACCCGAGGCTTAGACAGTTCGGTTCATATGATCTCCCTGGCTGATTTGCCAAATTTTAATCCTCATGACCGGATTCTCTTGAACAATATTTTGTTGACTAATCAACAAGATATGAGCCTATCATTGATCATATTAAGCGAATGCCGGTGTGCTATATGCTTGAAGTCGCATAAATGGATCAGGAAATCGCATCTGCCTTGAGATGGAGGCCCACTAGCAAGCCAATAGGGAAGGCAAGCGATATCAACATGATGATGAAGGGTAAAATCCACCCATTGTTTCATACAGTCATGTTCATCAGAGGCGAAGGTCAAAAATGCCTGTTCGCTCTTGTTGACAAACACCTGTTCTCCACTTCCTGCTTCGGTGGTACATTAACTTTCGTCAAACTCTTATTGCCATCATCCCCAAGCTGTTCAAGACTGAAGAAAACCACCGTTACTCAACCGAAGTGATCTCTCACCTCAATTGGCGCAAAGGGGGAGATTGTTGAGTATATGGGTTGCGCCATTGGGCTTAGTTAGTTCGGTCCATATGTATTCACGGTTTGGGCCTGTCCAGCCATGTTTTGTTTTTAGGGTTTAGTATATATAGTGCATGCATGCATTATATTAATTAAGCTTCTTGAATATTTCCTTAGATAAGTACTGTAACCCTAGCACCCTCTAAAGTAGAAGTTCTTCATTGAGCTCTTCTGAGGTGTTGCTGATTTAATCATTCTACATTCGTTTGATTCATAGTGGTGTTCATCGTTTTCTATTACTTGTTATTGTCTTGTTGATATTTGTTTGAATCTATCGATCTTAGAGAATATTATTCTCATCATGTCCTCAAGTTATGGATTACCAAAAGTCACTCTTTTAAAGTCCATTATGAAACACATAGGTTACATAAAATGAAAAGTCTCTCATTTTAATAAACCATTTAACTCATAAGTTATGAAAGATGAAAAGTTTTGAAAGTTACAAAACTTGCCCTCAAGTTTTGGAACATGTAAACTCACCTTAAAAACTTTAGTTCCAACCCCTAGAATTTTAAAAGTTAAAATTCAACCCTTATACTTTATAATATTATTAGTTTAACAATATATATATATATATATATATATATATATATATATATGTATAAGAACAAGTCGTTTTACCGTTAGTAGGCCTCATTCACGAAGCCGGTCTATAAGGGGGGTATAAGGTTGTTGCCTATAAAATGACTGCTTAATGGGTGTCCACTCTCAGCCACCGCTTCCTTGATCGGTGGAGGGTCGTTAGCCGAACGGGTAGGACAAAGACTTTAAATCCTCATTAAAAGTATGATGAATGTAAAGTAACTAAATGTTTTATAAATTCCCAATCTTAGTTACTTTAGGAAAATGTGAATAAGGTGCTAACCCATGAAATTACACTTTGCACTTTGCTTAAGTCGTTAGTGGAGCGTGTGTGGTTAACCGACACACTAACCTGGACTTAACAAGGTAGGCAAAGGGTGACTTAAGGTTTATCATAGGTCGGTGGAGCGCGTGTGGTTAACCGACACATCGATTGAGTGATAAACATTAAGGGTACCAAGTAATTTGCATGGTTACTTCACACCTTGTTTTGTGATCCTCGGCATCCCAGTCACAAAACCTGAAGGGCACACTCGAGATTGAAACATGCCATTGAAAAGTTCAATGAATCTCAAAGAATCTAGGAGTTTCAAAACCAATTAAAACCTAATAATTTATTTCGTTTTTCATGGTGGAAATTGGTGAATCGTCATTCACCTACCTTCAAATATTTTATAGCTTGGATTACGACATCCCTCTTCTAAGTTATAAAATATTGTGTTGGGTCCTAGCCTTAGTATTACATTTGGGTGTCTTATTAAGGACTATCTTTATATCTAATCTAAACTTGTCTTACTTTTCAGATGTCTTCCAACAATACTGCTTCTGGCTCAAACCCGACCGGCTCCTTCTCTCTCATGAACCTTTGTGGGAGAGTCATCTTCGATGGATCCAACTTTATGGATTGGATCAGGAACATCAGGATGGTCACTCGGTATGAGGACAAGGAATATGTTCTCGACAAGGAGCTTAAGAAACTTGAGTCGTCTGCTACTCCTGAGGAGATCGCTGAATACCAGGCACATGAGAGAGATGCTGCCAAAGTGGCATGTGTCATGTTGGCCACAATGACAGCCGAGCTCCAAAAGTCCTATGAGGACGACTACCCTTTTGAGATGCACCAGGACTTGATGGACCGCTACCATCAGAGTGCTCGTCAAGAGCGGTATGAAATCATCTCCTCCATGATAACAACCCGGATGAAGGATGGTGAACCCATCACGGGCCACATGCAGAAAATGCAAAGGTATGTGGACCGTTTGCTGAAACTGAATGTGAAATTGCCCGAGGAGTTGACAATTGACATCATTTTGCACTCCTTACCTTCGTGTTATGATCAATTCCGAATGACATACCACATGAACAAGGAGGAAGTTACACTTAGCAAACTTCAAGGACTCTTGAAGACCGCAGAAACTGGTCTTAAGACTACATCGGTTGTTACCACTCCTACTCCTACCGCGGCCCCTGTCTTGGAAATCGGGCAAGGCAAATGAAAGAAGAGGAAGAGCCCTTCGAAGGGTACCAAGGGAAAGTCTCTTGATGGCTCCTCTTCAAGTGGAACCAAGAAAGGTTTCGTCACTCCTTCTGCTAACCCTAAAGAGGCTGAATGCTTCTATTGCCATGAAAAGTCGCACTGGAAGCGAAACTGCCCAAAGTACCTGCAAGATGTTAAGGATGGGAAAGTAAAACCCAACCATGCAGGTATATACACTATATTGTCTAATAATTCACCCCATTCTAATTCTTGAGTCCTTGATACAGGTTGTGGTATTGACATATGTACTGATTTGCAGGGACTAAGAAGAAGTGAGAATGTGGAGCATGGGAAGATAAACCTGATCATGGGGAATAGGAAATCTTCACCTGTCACCAAGATTGGAGTTTATTCTTTGTTTCTAAGTAGTGGATTAGTGTTAGATTTGAATAAGTGTTGTTACTCGTCTGAAATGGCGAGAAATATTATTTCCTTTCATGGTTTGTACAAACAAGGTTTTACCTTTTCATTTGATAATGAATGTGGTGGTATTAATGCTTTCTTTAATAATGTTCTTTATTTTAAAGCATTACATTGTGATGGTGTGTATGAAACTGTGTGGGTTATTGATAACCTAGGAAATAATGTATTGTGTATCGATTCTTCCACTAGCTTGGATAAAGTATCATTATGGCACTGTCGTCTTGGACATGTAAGCAAGAAACGCATAGGCCAACTCCAAAAGGATGGAGTCTTGGAGTCATTTGACTTAAAGCCAGATGATAGTTGTGAATCTTGTTTGCTTGGCAAAATGACAAAGTCACCCTTCACTGGTACTTGTGCTAGGGGTGAAGGTTTGTTGGATCTCATACGTACTGATGTGTGTGGACCCTTCAGAACCGCCACAAGAGATGCTAACCGCTTCTATGTGACTTTTACTTATGATTATAGTAGATATGGATATGTCTACTTAATCAAGCATAAGTCAGAGACCTTTGAAAGATTCAAGGAGTTTAAACAAGAAGTGGAGCATCAGTTGGGCAGGAACATTAAGATGCTTTGATCCGATCGAGGTGGTGAGTATCTTAGTACAGAGTTCCTTGACTATCTTAAGGAATGTGGGATTATCTCATAATTGACACCTCCCAGAACACCACATCTTAATGGTATGGCTGAGAGGCGCAATCGAACCTTGTTGGATATGGTTCATTCCATGATGAGTCGAGCTTCGTTACCAATCTCATTTTGGGGGTATGCCTTAGAGACTGCCGCCCATATCCTTAATCTAGTCCCTACCAAGAAGGTTGCCAAAACACCTCATGAGATGTGGACCGGAAAAGTTCCCAATCTGGACCACATCAAGATTTGGGGTTGCGAGGCTTTTGTGAGGCGCGAGTCTCACGATAAGCTCGAACCACTAAGTGAGAGGTGTATTTTCATCGGCTACCCACAGAGATCCTTTGGTTACCTCTTGTACAGACCCAATGATAACGTGGTCTTTGTAGCAAGGAGAGGAGTCTTTCGCGAGAGAGAATTCATGAGCCAAGGAAATAGTGGGAGGCAAATTGACCTTGAAGAAATTTAAGAGTCAAGTGGTGAAGGAACCTCAAACCATAGCAATCAACCTGAGGAGGAAACTCCTGTTGATTCGACATTTGAGTCTGTACCTCTGAGGTGTTCCACGAGAGTTATAAATGCACCTGAGCATTACTATGGTTTCGATATTACTGCGGAAGGTGATACACTTATCAATGATAGCACACTGGTAAGTCTGGATGAACCTAACAGTTACAGGGAAGCCATGGTGGGCCCTGAGGCTGCTAAATGGAAAGAGGCTATGGATAGCGAGATACAGTCCATGTATGACAATCAAGTCTGGAACTTGGTTGACAATGTACCATGTCGTAAGACAGTTGGGTGCAAATGGATCTTCAAGAAGAAGACCGACATGGATGGTAATGTACACACTTATAAGGCGCGACTGGTTGCAAAAGGCTTTTCTCGAACTCCTGGAGTTGATTATGATGAGACCTTTTCACCAGTAGCGAAGATTAAGTCTATTAGGGTTATGTTAGCCATTGCTGCATTTCATGACTATGAAATATGGCAAATGGATGTCAAAACCGCTTTCCTTAATGAGAAGTTGGCTGAGGATGTTTACATGAGTCAGCCAGAGGGTTTTGTCAGTACAGAGTACCCTAATAGAGTGTGTAAGCTTGAGAAATCCATCTATGGATTAAAGGAAGCACCTCGCAGATGGAATCTTTGTTTCGATGAGAAAGTCAAAGAGTTTGGCTTTTTGAGGAGTGAAGATGAATCTTGTGTATATGTCAAGGCTAGTGGGAGTATAGTTAGCTTTTTGGTACTGTATGTGGATGACATACTACTCATAGGAAATGACATCCTAACTCTGCAGGAAGTAAAGTCCTGGCTTGGAAGTGTTTGGCTATGAAGGACCTTCGAGAAGCTGCCTATATCCTATGGATAAGGATTTTGAGAGACAGGAGTAAAAGACTAATTAGACTTAGTCAG
This sequence comes from Lactuca virosa, assembly GCF_052849685.1. NCBI lineage: Eukaryota > Viridiplantae > Streptophyta > Magnoliopsida > Asterales > Asteraceae > Lactuca > Lactuca virosa. The sequence goes on from NC_136428.1 coordinate 31,800,250, forward strand.
AGTACCTACTTGGATAAGGTGCTGAATAGGTTCAACATGCAGAATTCCAAGAAAGGAGAGTTACCGATCCAGAGTAACGCCAGACTAAGTAAGACTTACAGCCCGAGTACAGAGGCTAAAATAGCTGAGATGAGTCGAGTACGGTATGCTTCCGCCGTAGGCTCGATCATGTATTCTATGACTTGTACTCGTCCTGATGTGGCCTTTTCATTAAGCATGGTCAGAAGATATCAGGGGAACCCTGGCAAGGCTCACTGGACTGCGGTAAAGAACATTCTCAAGTACCTGCGGAGGACTAAGGACTGGGTCCTTACCCTCGGTGGGAGTGATGACTTGAGAGTATTAGGGTATAGTGATGCGAGCTTTCAAACTGATATGGATAATTTCCGCTCTCAATCAGGCTGGGTCTTTACCTTAAACGGAGGAGCAATTTCTTGGAAAAGTTCCAAGCAAAAGACAGTGGCTGATTCAACTTATGAATCAGAGTATATAGCGGCAAGCGAGGCAGCAAAGGAGGCTATATGGCTAAAGAACTTAATTGGAGACCTTGGAGTTGTACCAGCTATAAAGGAGCCTATAGAGATTTTCTGTGATAGTGAAAGTGCAGTTGCCTTAGCCAAGGAACCAAAGGATCACGGGAGATCCAGACACAGCGACAGAAAATACTATTTCATCAGACATCGAATAGAAGAAGGACTCCTCATGGCAAAGAGGGTATCATCGGATGAGAACCCGACAGATCCCCTCACGAAGGGACTGGGCAGGGTTAAGCATCTCCAGCATGCGAGGCGCATAGGGCTGAACGATGATATTAGTTTTAGTAGTTAGATAGCTTTGAAATGTGTAAAGTGTAATTGACATTTGATGATGAATAAAAGTTGTTGTTTATTTATGAGTAAAGTGTTGCTATCTTTTGTCAATTGTTTACTATCATTTCATTTTGCATGTTTTGACTTCCAGAATAATTATATTATGGTATTTCATATTATTCAAATTCTCTACAGTCGGTCATATGTTGGAAGTAGATATGAATCAAGACTGTCATGTAGTTGGTTGTAGATGTCTAATATGTTGGACATAGCAAAGTGTTCCTACAACACTCATGAGTGCTCATAAGTTCTGAGTATTGGATTTAACCTACGCTCACTCGTATCACTTCATGGAATTTATCTCGAGTGATCGTGAGATGGTAATATCATATAAGTCTTCAAACCCAGAGATATGAGTTGTTGCCTATGAGTTTGTTATACATTGAGTGTACGAAAACGCATTGGTAACTCGATGTTATAAAACATGCCTTTGTGTATAATTCAACAAGTAGTAGAACAAGCATATGAGTCGAAGTTTATCTGTTCCTTCTTGGATTAGAAGCGATATTTGGGCCCCTCGATGATTTTGTGTTGACCCATGTACCGGGCCCGGTCAGAACTAAGTTGATGTGTTCAATTAAGTTCTATGTCAAACAAATCGGAAATCGGAACTGCTGGACAATAAGTAAGACATTGTTCCATGTATTTGTCCGGTTGATATCTAGAACAGAGGATTATATGATCACTTATCTTAAATGGCGTATCATCATCATCTCAGTTCCACGAGACCTTGAAAGAGCTACGATTGTTGATCGGTTCCTGAAGTCATACTTGTAGTTATCGTTATTAGACTTATCCAAGTGGGAGACTGTTAGATTAGGTGTCTAAGTTCATAACTATTCCTGGAATGTACTTGACCCGGTTAGCATGGTCCATTTGGGTTGCATGGCATTGCAACACTTGGATAGACTAAATGAGAGAAAGGACACTTAAGGACTATTAATATATTATAAGTTCTAATATATTAATAATATTATTTAATTAGTATTGATCAAAGAATTAATTTGGAATTAATTAATTGATCAAAAAGAGACTAATTAAATATATGGGGTTGATTATGTAAATCATCTATTCTTCTATAGTGGGCTAATGATCCATGGTTTGTATGGATTGGGCTAAAACCCATAAGGTGCTCCATAGATAGTCCATGGAGGTTACAAACCCATGGATCATGGAATATGGAAAGCCATGACAATTAGGGTTTACATGGTGTAACCCTACTTATGTCACAACTATATAAAGACCCCTTGTCCAGCAAAATCGACACTATTACAAGCAAGTAAAGAGGGCTAGCCGATTTTGAGGTGTTAGTGAACTTCTCTCAAGGTTATTCTAAGTACTGTGGTGTTGTGTGAGACATTTGAGGCATCACACTTGAGGTGCTAGGCTCACAAGGTTCTCAAGGAATCCAAACAACAAAAGGTATGTTCTTCTTCTAGCATTTATGTTTAAAAGTTCCCCATGCTATGCTAGATAGGTTAAGAACCCTGGAAATCAAATTTGCATGTATCATAGTTAAACATAGATCCAAGGTTTCTAGGGTTGCATGTACACCTTAGGAGTGTTAGAATGCTCAAAACCCTTCAGTTTGGACCCTTCTTCCAAAATGATTTTGTGCGAGCTATACGAAGGGCTTATCCCCTTGGTGTCAAAAATCATCAAAGCAATCGCTTTCTTTCATTTCTCCAAAACCTTCACCGAGATTGATTTTTCTTCGGGCATTAAATCGGATGCTATGATTACAGGTTTTTGTTCATTGTCTTCCAGGAAAGCGTACTTTATATGATCGGGTAAACGCTTGAGGGAAGAAGAATTTTATTTGGGCTCTGTTCGGTGGCCACAGCGTGGGCCTCTGATTGCCATACCGTGGGGATCTTTGAAAACCCGTTTGATCGCAATTCCTTTGTGTGCCATGTCGTGGCTACTGTTGGGCCACACTATGGGTCTTGTTCTGTGAGTTTATTTTTCTCAAAATAATCGCTTTCTTCCAGTAACCTTTCGATCTCTTCAATGTCGTGTTCAACATCAAAATTGTCCTCCTTTAAAGTCATGTACCAATCTTCATCTTCCTTCATCCTTTGTTGCAACTCGTTCTCCATGAATGCATCGAATGTGTCAACCGAGAACACCATATCATCGGTAATCTTCGATTGTCTCATCGCTTTATTAACTCCAAAAGTTATAGCATCTTCTCGCACTCGAAGGGTCAGGTTTGATTCTCTAATGTCCACCAGTGCTCGTGTGGTGCTAAGAAATGGCCTCGCGAGAATTAGAGGAACTTGATTGTCCTCCTCCATGTCATGAACTACAAAAATTGTAGGAAAGATGAATTTATCAATTTTAACCAAAAGAACTTCGCATATACCTCGCGGGAATGTCATTGTCATGTTGGCAAGATGAATAGCCATGCGTATTGTCTTGGCTCCCGAAGATTCAACTTCTTGTAGAAATAATAGGGCATTAAATTCATACTAGCACCCGAATCGGCTAGAGCATGACTTGTTGCTAGGTTCCCGAATTGGCAAGGAAGTGTCAAACTTCCCGGATCCCCCATTTTCTTTGGCAACTTGTTTAGCATAGCAGCTGAGCAATTTTCATTTACAGTTTGTTAGAAGATCCTTCAAGAACTTGGCATACTTAGGCATTTTACTAATGACTTCATGAATGGAAGATTAATTTGTAATGCCTTGATGTTTTCCAAGAATTTCTTATAATCCTCTGCTTGTTTATCTTGCTTAGCAAGGCTTGGATATGGAAGAGGTGGCAGATATTAGGTCGTATTTTTCTTAACTTCAGATTGCCATGCCGTGGGCTCATTCTGCCCACGCCGTGGATGCTGTACAGCTTCTACGTCTTGGCTATTTTCTTCTTCTGGGATCTGCACATTCGATGAAGTATTATTTTCTAAAGCAGTTAAGGGTGTAACTATCTTCCCATTTATGGTTGTTATAGCCTTAATGTGGGCGTCTGGATTAACTTCCATGTTACTTGGAAGTGTCCCCGAAAGTAGTTCGTTAAATTGCCTCGAAATTGGCCCAATTTGTTGCTCGATATTCCGAATCAATGCTTGCTAGTTTCAGAGTATAACATTAGTCTCATCATGCCTCTTCTCTGATGCGACAACAAATCAAGCAAACATTTCTTCAAAGTCGGTTTTCTTTTCGGGAATCGATTCCTCCTTTTGATAAAAACCATGCGCTTTTTGTTTATATTTTTCATCCTTGGCTTTCTTGTATTCATCATACGACAACCATTCCTTCTTCGACTTTCTCCAATCATCGTCAAATCGATCTCCACTTGAAAAACATGCTTGAGCTTTTCGGTTTCCGTTTTCGTCGAGATCACAATCCTTGGTTAGATGCGTTCCGCTATAATTGTCACATCCCACTCTTATAGCGTGAATAGATTGATCCATTTTATTCATCCTTCGGTCCATGCTCTCTAATTTCGCTAAAACTGCCGCCATGTCAACCGAAACTGAATTCATTATTCCCCTTGTTCCTTCTTCTCGAGGATTATGGTATTCTCTTGAATGTTTAGAGGATTCTTCGAAACCCATCAGTGGTATCAGAACATTTGGTTTGTTTTCAACTGAATTTGCTATAATTGTTGAATTTTATCAAATTAGGGTTTATGGAAATTTAAACCTAAAAGGCTTAAAATTTCGAAATTAAGGTTAATGTTTTGAAAACCTAACCCTCCTCCCCAAGTTTCGAAATTAGGGTTCGGGTTTTGAAACACTAACCTTCCTCCCCAAGAAAATTTTCGAAAATTAGGTAAGTTGTTAGGGTTTTTCAAATTGTAACGACGTAAATTTTCAAACAAATTTTTCATTTTAAAATCATATACTTTTCATAACATTTTGTATAGAAATCTCGTTTATTCAAATTACATAACACAACTCCATTAATAATCCAGGATCCTCAAAACATAACTCTTTCTCTGGTGTGTACAATCAAGCCGGTACCGTCCCGCGATCTTGAGAAACCTGAAACACATAACACATAACACGGTAAGCACAAAGTTTAGTGAGTTCCCCAAAATACCACATTCACGTATTAGCCTCTCGAGGCTATAGCATCGCATGACCTTCCGGTCAATGTTTCTCAGTGGGACCTTCCGACCCTACCATGCCTTGCCTTCCGGCTCCAACTCTGTTTGCCTTCCGGCCCAATTATTCAGCATATACATATCACAGTAACCATCACATAAGTCACATAACTCATACAAATACATAAGACCTTCCGGTCACACATAGTTACCATTCTAGGTAAAGTAAAGTGAGAAGACTCACCTGACAAGCAACAAGTAAATAACCTCGCACTCGAATCTCGAACTGGCCTCCGCCTAAAACAAGGGATGAATATCACTAATTAATACACTTTTCACAATTCAAACAACCGAAGACTATTCTTTCTCTTTCTAACTCTTTGAAGTGGATAAAAGACCATTTTACCCCTCCATGGTCCTTATTACTCATGTTGACCAGAACCCCAGAGTCAACAGAAGTCAACACTCGAGTCAACAGTCCAAGTTTGACCCGACTCGTCGAGTGCATTCTTGCGACTCGTCGAGTCCCCTCGTATCCTCATAAGTCTCAAAAGTGTAGCTCAACTCGTCGAGTTGACCCCCAACTCGCCGAGTTATCACTCAATCAACCCATCGGGACAAACCCTCACCGACTCGTCGAGTCAGGCCATGGACTCGGCGAGTCCCTTCGATCAGATTCCTTATTCAAACGATTTAAGGCAGATCCATCACCCCAAACACTAGATCTACCATCCTAAGGGTCGATTGTCACGTAAAGCTGCAAGCTTTACGTTTAAACATGGCATATAAGGCTCATAATGCCAATATAACTCTAACAAGGATGATTAACCACAATAACTCTTCTATGGTTAAATAAAGCTATAATATTTGGACTCCCTGGACCTCACAAGGTCTAGATCTGGAGTCTAGGCCTCAAGAGAGACCTTATGCGTACAAAGTCCCAACAATGGTGGAAGAAACCCTAATCTTCCATATTTACAAGATCTAAGAAAAATAACAAGAAAGGTGCAAGCTTTTACCTTTTACTCAAGCCCTTGCACGAAGTTACACCAGATCCACTGATTCTCTAGCTCCCTTGATGGGTGATCTTCTCTTCTCCTCAAGAGATGCACTAGTCTAATCCAAGTTTTAGCTTCTAAGACTCTGATGTCTCTCTATACACGTTTAGGGTTTTCTCTCAAGGAAGCGTAGCCGCAAATGAGGCTATAAGTTCCTTTAAATATGTCTCAAACCCGAGAAATTAGGGTTTCTCTGCCCATCACCTACTCGACGAGTCAGCTCTCTGACTCGTCGAGTCCAATCATTAATCCCACGTGGACACTTGCCTCTACTCGACGAGTTGGACTCACAACTCGTCGAGTCACTCCATAAATCTCAATATTAATCACACAGTAATATATCTGAAAGTCCGGATGTTACACAAATTTTGGTAATTATCATTTTACTTGCCTAAAAGAAATAATTAAAATTGGATAAATCCTATACCCATTTTTCGAAAATTTACAAGGTAAAGATTAGGATTAAACTATTTGATTAATTTAATTTGATAACCCTTATTTGATTAATATATTTAATTAAATGTTAACTAATAGATAAATATTAAATAATTTGGTTTATTTTAAATTTAAGTTATTTATTAATTTCGAAATTTAATTATAAACCTAGTATTTTGAAAAGTTTTAAAATACACCTTATACTATATGTAAAATTAAAGTTTAATAATTACTATACGTTTAAGACTAAGTCATTCGAACCGTTAGTACGCCTCATTCATGAAGCTAGTCTATAAGGGGGTATAAGGAAACTGCCTATAAAATGGTAGTTGAATGAGTGTCCACTCTCACCCACCGCTTCCTTTATTAGTGGTGGGTCGTTAGCCGAGCTGGTTTGATAGGACAATTAATTCTCATTAGTAAGTATAATGAATTAAATGTAACTAAACCTTTTTTATTAAGAATCCTAATCTTAGTTACTTTAGAAAAATTTTGAATTTGTATGCTAACCCATGAAATTCCACATTACACTTTATAAGTCGCTAGTAGAGTGTGTGTGGTTAACCAACACACTAATAGGGACTAATAAAGAGTTGTAATGGGTATCTCATAAGTTATCATTGTTGATGGAGCGTGTGTGGTTTACCAGCATATGATGTTAGTATGCAAAGTTCTCCTTGGATGTGGCTTATCCTCTTGTTTGTGTAAATGGTTTGAGTCTTTCCTATAAATAGGAAGTGAGTGACTACCTTTTAGTTAAGAACTTGTAAGACCCATTTTGTGAGTGTTAGTTTAGTGAGAAAATATTCAAAACCCACTTGTACACTTACTATTCTAATGGAGCTTAAACATGTTTATTTACTCATTGTGTTCTTGATCTTTGCATGATTCACTAGATCTTTACAATTCCGCACTTGTCATCATAATTAGGATCACTACAATTGGTATCAGAGCGGGTCTTCGAAGACCAAAGATATATTTTGAAGAAACGGTTCTCGGTTTGGCTACATTCAATACAATTGGAACGTTTATGGTGAGTCTTTCAATGATCTCTCAAAATCTTTTTAATTTGTGCTTGCATTATTGAATTTTTGATCATTTTGACTTATTAGATCACATTTTTTAAAAAAACCCAATTTTATGATCCAATAAAATTTTTCATTGATAAGCCCAATCCAATCATATTTCTTTTATGTTTGATTCAGTTCTCAATTTGGAAATCACTCATTTAAATCAAAATGTTTTTAATCCATTACTGTTCATGGATAAACATGAAAGCTCAAATCTCGAAATTAATAATGGTTCATCGATCTAACTTATAGCTCAATCGATTTAGGTCTCGCACTGTTCATTTAATCAAATTTAAAAGCCCAAATCCTTTTCCAAGTCATATATTCATTTGATTCATATCATGTACGCTTTGTCTGTTTCTCATTCATTTGTTCTTGTATCCATATGCTATCATAATTCATTTTTTTTTTTAATCTTGATTGCTGATTCAAGTGTCTTGGACGATGATGATAGAGGTTGAAACAGATTGTGTTCTGATTATAGTCGATCAATTTTGATTTCAAATTCATTCTTGAATCTCTTTAGTTGAAACCGATTCGGCTGCAATCTGATAAGTATTGCAAATCAATCTTATTATACTCATCTTCATGATTACAACCTATTGGAATTGGAAGAAATTAGAATCGGAGGTGATTTTGTGAATTCCTGATCGATTAATCTCAGAAGATTCGTTCTATCAAAAATTTCATGATTTGCTGTTGAAGAACATGTGAAGAACTGTTGACATTTTTGGTTGAAAATGGGCGTTTGATCTGAAATTGTTCAAAGAATCGTTGATTTGGTGTTTATGGAAGACGATCAGTATGTTTGATCTGAAAAATTAGTGGGATTTAATGGCTTGATGTTTGTTGTTTCCAAAGAAGAAGAAGATTGGATTGTACTGATAAGCTGTTCACTATAGAACTCTTGATGTTGTTATGATGGTTAAACTGTGAAAGTCAAAGTCATAGAAGGCTTTGCAATTGATCTTTCAACTTTGGGTTCGCATATCTTTCTTTTTTTCATTTGGAGTTCAAAGTTAGTTTTGATATGGATTGCTTGGTTTGAAATCAAAATCGTTTTGATATGTTGATGTATGCGAAATTGATTTCTTGGAGTCATATGCGAACGTCTTTGGACCAGTTTTGCTCATTCGCATATGAATTCGTTTTGTAGATTGAACAGATTTTCGCATATGAGGTTGTATTGATTGGGTTGACGGTCAAATAGTGTTCGCATCAACAGATGATAGTTCGCATCTATGAACTTGTATTTTGGGGTTAGAGATGCGAAGGCTTCGCTATTGTATTTTGGGATCGTTCGCATCTATGGCTTACACTTTCGCAATGTGTATCCCTATCGTTCGCAACTGGAAAGAGAAGTGAAGAAGGAAGTCATTCATTCATTCACATCTGGTGAACTGGGGAAGAAAGAAAATAAAACTTTTCATTTCGCATCCCTAAACTTTCAAAGAAGTGACAGTTTTAACCCACTTTCGCAATGGGATCATAAAGTGAGAAAAATGTAGAATTTCCATTTCGCATACCTGCAGTTTTTGCAAGTTGGCAGAATTTACCCAGTTTCACAATTGGGCCAAAAATTCTGAGAAATGGGGATATTTTCGAAACAGGTCCCTGCAGTTAATGCAAATTAACACTTTATGCCAAGTTTCACAAATAGGGTAAAGTTTCACATTTAAGGCTGTTTTGACGCAACGTGTCACTGCATAATTTCGCAATTGACAATTTCTACCCGAATTTTTGAATATTTCATCAAAGGCAGTCCGAGAAGAATCAAATTCGAAAATTGTGATATTTTTGGATTTTTCGGATTTATGCAAAACGTTTATACCATGTGTTAAGGGGGATTTTTGTATAGAAAATTCCAAATTGAGCGCTTTCTCATTCATTTTCAGTTTTATAATCATTTTTCGATTATAAAAAAGGGGAGAGAATTAAATATGAGAATTTGAAAGTTGTGAATTTTCATATTACACGGACTTGAAGACTGATGTGACCTTGAGCAATTGAAGTTAATGAAGTGATTCGATTTGAGATTCGAAAGTGATTTGGGTTTTCCCGGTTCATGATGGCTTTTGTGCTCAAATTTAGGTAATCTTGTGGAGGTTTGGATACTCCTAATTACCTTTTGATGCTCGGTTTGTAAGGACTCGAACTTTAGAACCCGGATTGGAAGGTCGTTGAAGAATTGAAGTTTATTTTTACAATTGTCACGCTTGAGGCTTAGTTCGTGAAGTTGCTCATTTTTGGAAGATTAAAGTCGAGTCATCCATTCCTAGCTTCAAGGGGGGGGGGGGAATGTTGGGTACAAAGTTCTCAATTAGATGACTAGTGAAGGCTTGGCTTGAGAAGACCCACTTGCATGTGGTATTGATGCCTTGTGACCTGAGAGAGAGAGAGAGAGAGAGAGAGAGAGAGAGAGAGAGAGAGATACTAGCACCTCTATATATAGTGGATTGCATACCACTTGTAGAGTGTGCTTGAGAGATGTAGTTCATAGTGACTAGTGAGTGGGATATTTATGGAGTTCTAGATCTAGTTCCTTGTTTGTATTCATTCCTATGATGAAATGCATCTTTTAACACCCAAATCACCTTGTTCTTTGTGTTCTTTTAATTTCGCATGCCAAATCAAATGCTCATAATTCACTACATTTTGTATCAGAGCGGGTGTTCTTGAAGCTTTCAAGAATTGATCCATGATGACAACATGATTTGAGTGCATCTTCATTGTTGGGAGTTCTTCGTGTTTGAGAAAGTTTATGTTCTAGAAATCGAATTTATTCCTTGATTTGATTCAAAATTTGAGTTTCTCTCTCTAGAATACTTGTTTGTTTCACTTTCTCTCTCTAGAGATTTCATTCACATTCACTTTCTCTCTCTAGAAATTTTCAAGTTGTTATGATATTCTTCATTTTTAGGATTTGAAAATGAAAGAAACAATTTGTGAAGATGGTTTGTAGACGATTATCCATGGTCATTCAGTTTTGAAGGTCTTCTCAATTGTTTTGCAACCGGGTATTTTAAACAAAATTCACTCATTTCTAGTAAGAAATGTGAATGTGGAAAGTTCAATGGTTATCCTCTTGATCATGATCATCATAAAGTGTTGCTTAATCGTTTGGTAACAACTTGCCATGAAAGAAGGAATAAGAAGAAAGATGATGAAGTCATTGAAGGAATTCGTCTTGATGAATGCATATATGGTGTTAATGTTCTTGAACTTTACGTGGATGTTCATGATGTTCAAGAAATGGGAATTCAATGTGATTTTGATGAAGATGTGAAAGTTTTTTTTGTTCAATTGGAGTTCAAACCGATGATTGCTTGAGTTCTTGTGATTCGTTTGAAGGAATGGTGCCTTATCGAAATCCTTCAATCCAAGAAGTTAAAATGTATCAAACTCCAAAAGATTTGATTCAAAGTTGCAAAGTTGAAGTTGTCAAGAATGAAGTTGTTCTTGGATTAAAATCTTCAAGATCCAAGAAGATGAAAAGGAAGAAAAAGAAGAAGATCAAAAGCAAAAAAAAATTGGGTTTCTAAACAAAAATATTCAAAAGTTGTCATGAATCCGAAATCTATGAAGCAAATTTGGGTTCCAAAGCAACAATCATCAAGTATTGAAATGAATTTGAATTCAAAACCCAAAAGTGTTGATGGTTCTTATGAATATGATGCTAGATCGTTGAAGAAGACGAAGAACAGATTGTACAACACGCGTCGTGGGTGGTACAATGTGAAGATTGGTGATTTTCTTGTTCCAACAAAAGAACCAAGATCTTCAATGGTTGATTCATGTCTTGCAAACGTAAAAAGAATCATCAAGAAGGTGTCTCAAATTCTCAAGTACGTTCCGAAAAATTCATGTTGAGATCGAAGACGAACGATCAAGGTTTTTCTCTAAATCCGAATTTAATCATTTTTTTATCATGCCTTTCGTTTTTTATTGTTGATCGTTTTGATTCGTTGGATCTATTTCTCTTCAACCCCATTGTTGATCCAATAATTTTTTTTTAAGATCAAGCCCAAAACAAACATTAAAATTATTTTGATTAAATCTTGAGCCCGAAATCATTTTTTATCACTGTTCATTGATCCAAAGTTTTAAGCCCAAATTGTTAATTTGTTACCATTCATGTACCCAGTTTGAAATTCCTTTATCATCTGTTCTTGTGTCTCGCATTCCTTTTCTCGCTGTGAATCGAACGGATAAACATGATCAAAAGCTTCGATATGATTAAAAATTTTTGTGTAATAATCTAAGAGTCATTTGATGATCAAAGAAAAGGATTTTGGAATTCAATGTTGGTCTGATAATCGATTCAATTGAAGTGTTGACTAAAATTCAAAATCGACTTTTAAATGTGAGATTGTGACTGAATCGAAACTCAATTCAAGTTGTTTGAAATTGGAGTCAAATGTCGATTGTGATTATTGGAAGTCAAAATCGATTTTGGAAGATGTTAAAATCAATTTAATGGATTTCAGGGTTGGTTTGGTTTTGAAGATCAATTTTGTATTTCAGAGATAATAGATGCTTAATACAGATGTTTGATTTTGAATGATTCGTTTTGAAGTTGTTTTGATGCGAAATATGAATTGCATCGAGTGGGTATTTTCATATATGGATATTGAGTTTTGACTTTAGCATAGAACGATGATAGTTTCGCATCTGATGGTTGATGGTAATTTCAACATGTGAAGTAGTTGAGCGTTGATTCTGATTTGGGATTGAGTTGTTATTTGGGGTCAAATGCTTTCACAGTTTCGCATCTCCTTTGAAGTCGAGATCAGTTTCGATGTCTATTGGATTGCAATTTTAACATTTAGATGAATCGGAAGTCTATGAACGGGTTTCGCATTAGATGACTTATGCTTGGAAATCGAAAATTTGGTGTTCGACTTATGGATAACGATTTCGACTTATGTTGTTCACTCATTCGCATCTAGGGTTAATTTGGGGATGAATGGTTTTGACGTCAACACAATTTTGACATGAGAAGGGCAAAATTGAGTCCGCACATAAGGTCACGATTGTATTTTGGGGTTAGAGATCGAAGGCTTCGCCGTGGGAAGTTGTATTTTGAGTTCGAATCTACAATCAGCTATTGGGGTTGCCGATGGTTCGCATTGCTACTGGTGATTAGGGTTTATTCATTCGCATCTCGTAACGATTGGGGAAGAAAGAAAATGTTTGCGAAGCATCCCTCAGCTTTCCAAGAAGTGGCAGAAAACATCTACTTTCGTAATGGGAGTAAAGTTTTGTGAAGTATGCAAAATTTTCGATTCGCATCCCTAAATTTTATACGAATTGGAAAATTTTACCCAGTTTCGCATTTGGGGTAAATTTTTGAGAAATGGGGAGATTTTTCGAATCGGGTTCATGTAGTTTATGCGAATTATCACTTGATGCCCAGTTTCGAATTTGGAGTAAAGTTTCACATTTAAGGTTGTTTTGGCACAACGGGTCCCTGTAAAATTTGCAAAGTTGACACTTTATACCCATATTTTGAAATTCTTGCCACTCTGACCCAAAAGTCGAAAATTTTCACAAACTTTGGAAATTTTTCTTGGCTTTTCTTGATTGTTTTTCGTGCAAGATTTTCACAGTTTCATTTTTGGCACACATCGATGGGGAGATTCGTCAAGTTTATTCCTCGAGTGTTTCTCATCCTTTGTGGGTTTTATAATCACTTGTTGATTGTAAAAAGAGGGAGAATGTAAAAATCGGTATTCGAACCTTCACGTGTATTCATTTGCGGATTTGAATACCGGTGTTACTTCGAGGGGAGTTGGTCTTGATCGCGCAAGGTTGTTTGGAAACTGAAGTCGGGACATCCAATCCTAACTTTGAGGGGAAGAAGGTTAGGGTGAAAAATTCTCCTTGGATGTGGCTTACCCTCATGTATGTGTAAATGGGTTGAGTCTTTCATATAAATAGGAAGTGAGTGGCTCTCTTTTAGTTAAGAACTTGTAAGACCCATTTTGTGAGTGTTAGTTTAGTGAGATAATATTCAAAACCCACTTGTACTCTTACTATTCTAATGAAGCTAAAACATGTTTATTTACTCCTTGTGTTCTTGATGTTTGCATGATTCACTAGATCTTTACAATTCCGCACATGTCATCATAATTTGGATCACTACACATGAATTGAGATGATAAATGACAATGAGGTTACCAAGCACATTTGCATGGTTATTCACATCTTGTTTGTGATCCTCAGTATCCCAGTCACAAATAGAAGAGCATAATCTGAGATTAAACATGCCATTGAAGAGTTTCAATGAATCTCAAAAAATCTAGGATTTTCATCAAAACTTAATTTCCTTTCAAAAAAATTTCGTTTTCTATTGGTGGAATTGGTAAATCGTCATTTACCTACCTTTATGAAGTTTACAATTAGATTACGGCATCCCTTTTCTAAGTTGTGAATTATACAGTTGGATCGTAGCCTTAATATTTCATTTTTGGGTTGCTATATTAAGGATTATTCTTATCTAACTAAAACTACATTTCTATTACAAATGTCTACTCCAAATGATGCTTCTAGTTCCTCCTCCTCCAATCAAAACTTCTTGTTGTTGAACATCTGCTCAAAGGTGACATTGGATGGCACCAATTATAATGACTGGATGCGCAACATCAAAATGACCCTATGTTTCGAGGACAAGGAATATGTCCTTGAGAAAGAAATAACTGAGATTGACGAAGATAAGGCCACTCCTGCAGAATTAGCTGCCTACAAGAGACACTACAATGATGCAAAAAAAGTTACTTGCATCATGGTCGCCACGATGACCCCTGAGTTGCAGAGATTCTATAAGGATTACTGGCCGTATGAGATGAATAAGGACCTTGTGGAGAAGTACCACAAGCGAGCTCTTCAAGAAAAATAAGAGGTGGTAAAGTCCCTCATGGTGTGGAAAATGAAAGAGGGAGAATTATATGTGGCCACATACAGAGAATGCAACGTTAATTGGAGCGCCTTGTTAGGCTTAATTTGCATTTTGATGAGGAGTTGGATATTTACATAGTCTTGAACACCTTACCAAGTTGTTATGATCAGTTTATCTTGACCTATCATCTGAACAACACTGAGACCACCTTGGCTCAATTGCACAACCTCCCGCAGACAGCTGAAGCAGGTATGAAGGGAAAGAGTATTGCCTCCACTCCTGCTAGTGCTCCCATCCTACACATTGGACAAGGAAAGGGTAAAAAGAAGAAAGGTCATCCCAAGCAAAATTGGAAGGGAAAGTCTTATGCAGGGTCATCCAGTAGTGGCCCTAAAGGAAAATCTAGTTCTGATCACCCACCCTCTTCTGATCCCAAAGAGGCTATCTGCTTTTAATGCAATGACAAGGGGCATTGGAAACAAACCTGCCCGAAGTATCTGCAAGATATCAAAGATGGCAAAGTGAAGCCAACTTCTACAGGTATATACATTATTTCATCTAATAACTCATCATCTTCTCGTTCTTGAGTCCTTGACACAAGATATGGATTTCACATTTGTTCTGATTTGCAGGGGCTAAGAAGAAGTGAGGAGGTGGAGCACAATAGAATGAACCTGATCATGGGGAATATGTGATCTTCACCTATTACCAAGATTGGAGTTTGTAATCTAGTTCTTAGTGATGATGTTAGTTTAGATTTAATAAATTGTTGCTACTCGTCAGAAATGACATGAAACATTATTTCTTTTCATGCATTGATCAGACAAGGTTTCAGATATCCTTTTAATGATTTTAATGGTTTAATTTCTGCTTATAAAAATGGTATTTTTAATTTTGAAGCGTTACCCTGTGATGGTGTGTATGAAATTGTGATGTATGTAGACAATTTAGGCAATAGTGTATTTCAAATAGATTCGTTTAATGGCATAGATAAAGCATGATTGTAGCATTGTCGTGTTGGAAACGTTAACAAGAAACGCATCGCCCAACTCCAAAAGGATGGAGTGTTGGAGTCATTTGACCTAAGGTCGGATGATGCATGCAAATCTTCTCTTTTGGGTAAGATGAAAAAATCACATTTCACTGGATCTTCCACCACAGGGGATGAAAATCAAATTTATGTATCATTTAGAGATGACTATAGTAGATATGACTATATTTACTTAATAAAAAATAAATCGGAAACCTTTGAAACGTTCAAAGAGTTTAAACATGAAGTCGAGAATCAACTGGGTAGAGAGATAAAGATGCTCCGATCAGATTGAGGCGAGAGTATCTTAGTATCGAGTTCCACGACTACCTCAAGGAATGTGGAATAGTTTCATAATTGACCCCTCCTAGGATACCACAACCTAATGGTGTGGCTGAGAGGTGCAATCGAACTTTGTTGAACGTGGTTTGTTCCATGATGAGTCAAGCTTCTCTTCCAATTTTGTTCTGGGAGTATTCCTTAGAGATGTGGATACGGAAAGTTACCTCGTTAGCACATATCAAGGCTTGGGGTTGTGAAGCTTTCGTTAGACGAGAGACTCACGACAAGCTTGAACCTCGTAGTGAGAGATGTATTTTCATCGGCTACCCACATAAGTCCTTTGGTTATTTGTTCTACAAACCTAGTGAGAATGTGGTATTTTTAGCATGAAAAGGAGTCTTTTGCGAGAGAGAGTTCATATGAAAAGAGGATAGTGGGAGTACCATTAACCTTGAAGATATTCAAGATTCAAACGATGAAGGAACCTGTAAAGATGCTAGGGTTCAACCAGAGGAAGATATTCAAGTTGAACTAGTTGACAATTCATTACCTCTTAGGCATTCCAGTAGAGTTAGCATGTCACCTGAGTTCTATGGCTTCCATATTAATCCAAATGGTGATTCGTTTATCAGTGATAGTTAGTGGAAAATTTGGATGAACCTGCTAACTACAAGGAAGCAAAGGGAATCCCTGAGGCAGCCAAATGGAAAGAGGAAATGTACAGCGCGATCAAATCCATGTATGACAACCAAGTTTGGAATTTTGTTTATCAACAACTTGGTCGGAAGACATTTAGTTGCAAATGGATCTTCGAGAAGAATACCGACATGGATGGTAATGTACACACATTGAAAACACGACTGGTTGCGAAGGGCTTTACTCAAACCCCATGGATTGACTATGACATGACCTTCCACCAGTGGCTAAGATAAAGTCTATTCGGATAATGCTAGCCATAACTGCCTTTCATGACTATGAAATTTGGCAGATGGATGTCAAAACCGATTTCCTTAATGCGAAGTTGGTTGAAGATGTTTACATGAGTCAGCCAGAGGGTTTTGTTGATGCAAAGTTTCCCAATAGAGTGTGCAAGATTGTGAAATCCATCTATGGATTGAAACAAGCTTCTCGTAGATGGAATATTTGTTTCGATGAGAAAGTCAAAGAATTTGGTTTCTCTAGAAGTGAAGATGAGTCATGTGTATATGTTAAATGTAGTGGGAGTATAGTAACCTTCCTAGTATTGTATGTTGAAAACGACATTCCAATCTTGCAAGAGGAAACTTCTAATAGGAAACGACATTCCAATCTTGCAAGAGGTTAGTCTTGGCTTGGAAAGTGTTTTGCTATGGAGGATCTAGGACAGGTTGCTTATATTCTGGGGATAAGAATTCTAAGAGATAGGAGTAAAAGACTAATTGGACTTAGTCAAAATACATACTTGGAAAAGATGCTAAAACATTTTAGTATGGAAAATTCCAAGAAAGGAGAACTGTCCATCCAGCGTAATACCAAACTGAGCAAGACTCGTAGTCCGAGTAAAGATGCAGAGATATCAGAAATGAGTAGAGTTCCATACGCTTCCTCTGTTGTATCTATCATGTATCCTATGACATGTACTCGCCCTGATGTGTCATTTTATTTGAGCATGGTCAGTCGTTATCAGGGAAATACAGGTAAAGTTTATTGGATAGCAGTTAAGAATATTCTAAAGTATCTGCAAAGGACTAAGGACTGGGTCCTAGTACTTGGTGACAGTGATACATTGAGAGTAACTGGGTATGGTGATGCCAGCTTTCAAACAGACAGAGAAAACTTCCATTCTCAATCTGGCTAGTTGTTTACGTGAAATGGAGGAGCAGTTACTTGGAAAAGTTTCAAGAAAGAGACAGTGGCTGATTCTACTTGCAAATCAGAGTACATAGCGGCAAGTGAAGTGTAACATCCCAAAAATTTGACAAATTTAAAGTTTTCAAAACGACCCTTTTATTATTAGAAGTATTACAAAAACCATTGTTTTCCAAACGTTATTTAAAATAGAGTCTCCCAAGATCCGATTAGTTGTAAAACCAAGGTTGTGTACGGTCACGCCTTCACCTTGCCACGACCATCTGAAGCACCTGAAACAATAAAATAAAACTGAAAGCACAACGCTTAGTGAGTTCCACCAAAATACCACCACACAAACAGATAACATATACAACAAACATGCTCAAATACTCATGCGTGGCCAAATAAACGTCGGGCTAGAATACCAGACATGTCTACGATAGGCCCAGTCATCCCCGCGACGGAATACCTTCGTATCATAAGCGGTTTGGTCCAATCAACCACCGGGTTGGATTTATAAACATGTCGGGTCCAATCAACCATCGGGTTGGAATACCCCAGGCCTATTGACTGATGCACAAAGTAGTCCAGTCTCACCATATATCATACAATCATATCGGATCCAATCAACCATCGGGTTGGAATACCCCAAGCCCAATCAACCATCGGCTTGGAATGCTAATATACAACGGGTCCAGTAATCCTCGGGATGGAATACCCTCGGGCCCAATCAACCATCGGGTTGGAATGCCCCCCGTCTGTTGGCTCATGCACATAGTAGTAAAACCTCAACCATCAATCAACATATAACCAGTCAACAGACAATCGGGCAGATCTACAGATCACTAAGCATAGATCATCCTATATACCAGAATACCGATCTAACAGATCACTATAATATAATAGCATACATAACAGGATATCAAATCCAAAGGGTCGGCCTTTGTGCCTTCGACCCATAAGTAAGGTAAGGAAAACTCACCTCAATCTACAAATAATCAAATCATTGCTCGAATCGCTGAACCGAATAACATCGTGCCAACTATCAATAAATACAATCTCAATTAATAAAATAACCCAACAGCCCAAAATCTGAGGCCCACTCCATAACCAACTCCCTAAAGGGTAAAAGACCATTTTACCCTTTTCTTACATAGCCCGAAACCAAGGCCCAATTGCACAAAAAAAACCCAAGATGGCAACCCAAGCCCAATATGGCCCAACGTCCTAATTAGGCCTAAAATTCTCAAGGGACCAATACCAAGAAAGTCCTTCAGTCTAACCATGGCCCAAAAACAGAAGCCCAACGGCCCAAAAAGGCCCAAACTCAAAAGACCTAATAATGCTGAAATGGGGAGTACGCCCAACGTACTCAATATGAACGCCCCGCGTACATGGCTTCGAAGCACAGAGTACAAGTATTTTATGCACAAACTCAACATTACACTGAGCGTACACTTGCGTATGCCCAACATACTCCTCAGACCCCTTTTTCACTCCAATAAGCCCTTAACTGGTTAAGACAAAGTGCCAAACTCTTAGACCTGATTCTATAAGACTACTTATCACGTAAAGTTGGCAACTTTACATGCTTGCATGGCAAAAGGGACTCAAAAGCTCAATAAGGACTTAACAAAGGTCTTAATGCTTGCATGGAACAAAATACACTATAAATCTTGCATTTTTATGAACCTAGGGAATGAATGGAGCTAAGATCTAGCACCCATTGCTTCTAGAGTAGATCAAAAACCCATTTTTAACACAAAGACTCCAAAATGCACAAAATAATCCACGAACTAGATCTAGAATATAAGATCACCAAGGTAGATACTTTATACCTTCAAGATGTAGATCAAGATGCAACAAGCCTTGATCCAAAAGCCTCAAGAAATCCCACACTTCTCCAAGAAGCTCCTTCTTCTTCTATGAACACCAAAAGCACGAAATAGCACCCAATAACTCAAAAACCACTCAAATGGGGATTAGGGTTTCGTTTCTAGCGTTTAGAGGGATGAAGGCTGAAGATATTAGGGTTGGGTGATGAGAAAAGGAGTTTAAATAAGGTCCAAGACCCTAAAATAGGGTTTGGGACTGACTGGAGTATGCCTAGCGTACTTCCTGTACGCCATGCGTACTCCAAAGGATAACCGCAACCCTTTGTCTAAGTACGCCCCATGTTCGCCAGTGTACGCCCCGCGTACCCGGTGAAACCCTAATTTCACCAATCTTCCGAAGGCCATAACTTCTTCGTTATAAGTCCGTTTCCGACGATCCTTATATCCACGAAAAGGTAATGTGAAGCTCTACACTTTTATCAACTCATATTGGCCTTAAGGCCTTCCAAACGAAAATCCAGTTTCCATAAATCCCATATTCTAGAACTGATATTCATCCTTTCATTGAACCCACCCCCTTGGCTTTGACTAAGAACACCACCAAACACGCGAAATGAAGTACCCAAAACACATCAATCGCGAATTTCAACCAAATCCCAAATCCATAGAGATATACTTAAAACCTTAAATGATCCGTTGACTACTTAACACGTCATTTCCAACCACTGCTCTTACGAGCAAATATGATTAATCCAAGAATTTTCACATTTACCTCCAATCCTTATTAACTCAGGTGTACCCCCACCTGGCAAATCACCCAAGACATTTATAATGAACTTCATGATTCGAGACTACATAACTGATACCCAACCTTGGTAACCAACCCCTAATAACATCTTTCAAACAAACACGAGTTATATTGCAACCATTCCGCAGCGAATTTCTGATATACGACCCCTACTCCAATCAACATTTAACTGTTCCCTTTATCCAAAACCGATGATTGGTGAGCCTCCTGACCTCCATCAATGCACCAATATCGAAATTACCATTATCGGAAGAAATAAAACAATCATGAATACCGAGTACACAACCTATATCTGGAATACTTCCGATATTACATTGATCTTGTCGTCATTACCTCATTCGCCTGGCAGGGACCTAATCAATGTGCCTCTCAACACGAACCGAGAACAACCATATAAAAATCTTACCACACACAAATCCTTTCACAAAACAAGCTACTACCAAAGCTATCTTGAACAGACCTCATACACCCTTCTTGGCAATATAATGAATTTACCGTGATAAATACCCTTAGGGAACTCATAACCTCATCCAAAAAAGGAAAGAATACCAGAGTTCCAAGGAAACGACAACTCTCAAACGTAATCAGATACATCCTCATGAATGCTAGGAACAAGATCGCATACTTGATTAAGGCTGAATAGATTCCACCCATACATAACTAGTTCGAGAAAACCTCCAAAGTGACCCTGAATGCCATCAAATCCTGAGCCTGCTATGAACCAAAATTCCACATGACCACTGAGGTTGAACATACCCAAAGACCAATGGAACATACAACATATTAAACTTGGTGATAGGTTGACACATCCAAAGAACTTCAACTGCCACAACTAAAAACCTTCAGAGAACCTTTGCTGAATGACTACGATGCGACCAATAATCGAGGACACATTGCCATTAAATCCATTGAACCAAAACCCATGTGGAGTTGAACGTACCAATTTCTAAAACTGATTCCCTGATCGATCTCTGCCCATGCAAGACCATAAATAGAATTTCATACCACCAGCTGAAAAATTCCCTCCGCCACAGATTCTCAACCTAAGCAATCCCACCGACTCCTCATCTATTCGTTGGTACCCCGAAAGGAACCAATAGCTGCAACGAGCTCCTTGATTACCCACTTCTTGCTGAGGGACAACCCAGGTGTCTTCCGAACACTTGTATACAATCACCACCTGCTATATACCCCTCTCTTGACATATCCTGAACCGAGATCCCTCATACTCGCACCATAGATCCCAAAAGACCATTCTTTCCATTCCACAAACCCGAACAGCTCGATGCTCCTCCAAGCAGAATACCCAGTTCTCCCCCACTTAGGACTCGAACCACCACCCACTGGTGTTGAAACCAAATCATAACTCAAACCAACTTAAGCAGGTACCACCATTCCTAACCCTGGAATTAATAAGACACTCAGGATGACCTTCTAGATAAGGATCAAATGAATCCTAAGAGAATCCTGAATTTCAGCTGGAGACCTCTGAAATTTTACAATCATGACCACTTAACATTAAGGATTTCACACAAAAGCATAAGCAACTACTGACTTACGATCCAAAACGTACCCTCCTTGCCTGCAATCCCAAGCGACGAGCCGATACATGTCCTGCTATAACCCAAAAACACTAACCCTTAATCACATCATAAAGAATCCATAACACATCAATCCACCTGCGCACTCCTATGCTGACATACTGTCGCCAGACCCCGTGACTAACAGACCCCAAGTTGGGCTTACATCCCATCTTGAAGGTCACAAGCCTACTCACTCCTTCCCAAAACTCGAAAAATGGAAAGGGCAAAATCCCCATCATAGATAACGACATGCCAAACAATCAATCAACCATTCTACTCCCAACTGCAATTCCCAAGCAGATCATAATGGTTGTTCCATTCACGATTCCCGCGAATCGAATGCACGGCCTCGAGCGAAACCTTCGAGATCTTAAAACCAACAAGCTCATCTAGGTCTGCACCAAACAACCCAAATTGATTTTGCCACTAGGGCCCAAAACAATTTCCAGACCCGACTTCATGACCGAGCAACCATAACCAAAGATCGACAGATACGGAGCTACTGCCACGAATCATGGTATCCAACCATGCAATCTTCTACGATCAGCCTTTAAAATCCCCGAAACTTTCCTTGATTCGAGTATGGATCCTGTACTTCCAGTAGTACGGAAAGAAATACTACCTTCCACACCTATCCATACTTTCCTCATTGATCATACCGGGTCCTTAAAGACCTTCTCATAATAATATCCCCAATACCTACTCCAGAGCGAAATAACCACACTAAATATTCCCTAGGCTCTCTTAGGGTTCCCACCCACCTCCCCTGCCATCAACTGCTGAAGAACCCATACTAATGTCAACTAACCACTTCATGAATACAATTAGATGCAACAAAGCTTAAATAATCTTTCGATTAAAGGACTCAACCCTACAACGTTGGACTCAGAAAAGAGATGCGTAATAGGTCAAAATCCTTCATTCTAAGATTATTTAACCTTTATAGCATGTAATTTAATGTATTAATTTGACGGTTAACTCACTTCAATATGGGTCCAACAAAGCACAAAGCAAGCAACATTCAAGCAGAGGAGCCAACAGGCACTAAAACACAATAAAATCAGACAGATCCTTATACGAAACTCTCGATCTCTATCTCCCAGCATCTCAGATGCACCTTCGCCCTACCCTCGCTCCCTCCAGAGTGGCTAATCATTCCTCACACTGAGACGCTACGAACCGCACCCACTCATGAAACTTCCACCAACCCTGCAGCCACTCGTGCATGCTAATCATATATAATGGTGTATCCCATAGACAGTCAAATACCCGACTGTACAATAAGCCCTTAATCAGACAAGAAGAGGAAATAAAGCTAAATCAAGAATTCTCAGGCTATAGAATCTTTTTTATGTACAACTATGATTCACACACTAAGCAAATACATTAATGACGTCAATTTCATATAAGGAAGACCCTTGGCTAACATGCATCATATAATCAGGTAATTCTATCATGCATTTCCTGAAGATCCCTAGCCTATCACTAGCATGTTGTTCTAACATATCACAATATCAAATACCAGTGTGGTAATTTGGGGTCACTTACTGGCTCCGGCTGATCGTACACATCACACCCTTCTCGATTATTTTGAAAACAATTTTGGAAACTATTCTTAAAGTCTTTTCATTTTCTTTAGTTTGAGACTGGATTCACACGAGTGTTCCTCCAATTCACTGAAACCAAGGCTCTGATACGAACTTGTAACATCCCAAAAATTCAACAAATTTAAACATTTCAAAACGACCCTTTTATTATTAAAAGTATTACAAAAACCATTGTTTTCCAAACGTTATTTAAAATCAGAGTCTCCTAAGATCCAGTTAGTTATAAAACCAAGATTGTGTATGGTCACACCTTCACCTTACCACGACCATCTGAAGCACCTAAAATAATAAACTGAAACTGTAAGCACAACGTTTAGTGAGTTCCCCCAAAATACCACTACACAAACAGATAACATATACAACAAAGATGCTTAAATACTAATGCCTAGCCCAATCAGCCTCGGGCTGGAATACAAGGCATGTGTACGATGGGCCCAGACATGCCTTGGATGTAATGCCCTCGTATCATAAGCGGTTTGGTCCAATCAACCATCGGGTTGGAATACCAAACATATCGGGTCCAATCAACCATCGGATTGGAATACCCCAGGCCTATTGAATGATGCACAAATCAGTCCAGTCTCACCATATATCATACAATCATGTCATATCTAATCAACCATCGGGTTGGAATGCCAATATACAACGGGTCCAGTCATCCTCGGGATGGAATACCCTCGGGCCCAATCAACCATCGGGTTGGAATGCCCCTGTTCTGTTGGCTCACACACATAACACAAAAACCTCAACCATCAATCAACATATAACCAGTCAACAGACAATAATGCAGATCTACAGATCACTAAGCATAGATCATCCTATATACTAGGATACAGATCTAACAGATCACTACAGTACAGTAGCATACATAATAGGATATCGAATCCAAATGGACAGCCTTGGTGCCTTCGACCCATAAGTACAGTGAGGAAAACTCACCTCAATCTGCCGATAATCAAATCACTGCTCGAACAGCTGAACCGGATAACCTCACGCCAACTATCAATAAATACAATCTTAATCAATAAATAACTTGACAGCCCAAAATCCGAGGCCCATTCCATAACCAAGTCCCTAAAGGGTAAAAGACCATTTTACCCTTTCCTTACTTGGCCCAAAACCAAGGCCCATCCCAATTGCACAAAAAAACCCAAGATGACAACCCAAACCTAATATGGCCCAACTTCCTAATTAGCTAAAATTCTCAAGGGTTCAATACCAACAAAGTCCTTCAGCATAAAGATGGCCCAAAAACAAAAGCCCAATGGCCCAACAAGGCCCAAACTTAAAATAATGCTGAAATGGGGAGTACGCCCAGCGTACTCAATATGTACGCCCCGCGTACATGGCTTCGAAGCACAGAGTACAAGTATTTTATGCACAAACTCAACATTACGCTGCGCGTACACTTACGTATGCCCAACATACTCCTCAGACCCCTTATTCATTTCAATAAGCCCTTAATTGGTTAAGACAAAGTGACAAACTCTTAG
Organism: Lactuca virosa; assembly: GCF_052849685.1. NCBI lineage: Eukaryota > Viridiplantae > Streptophyta > Magnoliopsida > Asterales > Asteraceae > Lactuca > Lactuca virosa. The sequence continues at coordinate 31,825,098 of NC_136428.1, forward strand.
ATCTGATTCTATTAGACTACTTATCACGTAAATTTGGCAACTTTACATGCTTGCATGACAAAAGGGACTCAAAACCTCAATAAGGACTTAACAAAGGCTTAATGCTTGCATGAAGCAAAATACACTATATAGCTTGCATTTTAATGAACCTAGGGAATGAATGGAGCTAAGATCTAGCACTCATTGCTTCTAGAGTAGATCAAAAACCCATATTTAACACAAAGACTCCAAAATGCACAAAATACTCCATGAACTAGATGTAGTATATAAGATCACCAAGGTAGAAACTTTATACCCTCAAGATGTAGATCAAGATGCAACAAGCCTGGATCCAAAAGCCTCAAGAAATCCCACACTTCTCCAAGAAGCACCTTCTTCTTCTATGAACACCAAAAGCATGAAATAGCACCCAATAACTCAAAAACCACTCGAATGGGGGTTAGGGTTTCGTTTCTAGCATTTAGAGGGATGAAGGCTGAAGATATTAGGGTTGGGTGATGAGATAAGGAGTTTAAATAGTGTCCAAGACCCTAAAATAGGGTTTGGGACTGACTGGAGTATCTCTAGCGTACTTCTTGTACGCCATGCGTACTCTAAAGGTTAACCGCAACCATTTGGCTAACTACGCCTGATGTTCGCCAGTGTACGCCCCGCGTACCTGGTGAAACCCTAATTTCACCAATCTTCCGAAGGCCATAACTTCTTCGTTATAAGTCCGTTTCCGATGATCCTTATATCCACGAAAAGGTAATGTGAAGCACTACACTTTTATCAACTTATACTGGCGTTAAGGCCTTCCAAATGAAAATCCAATTTCCATAAAAGCCCAAACTGACACTTTACCGAAATACCCCTAGGCTCCAAAACACAAACCGAACACCGAATCACCTCAATTACATTACTCTCACCAAAATGGGTCTAGATATCACCTTCCCAAAGGCCCTAAGCCTTATGATGACCAATCTTCGGGCCACATCCCCAAATTAGGAATTGATTCCGAACAGGGCGTTTAAATAGGGTCTAAGACCCTAAAATAGGGTTTGGGACAGACTGGAGTACGTCCAATGTACTTCCTGTACGCCATGCGTACTCCAAAGGATAATCACGACCATTTGGCTAAGTACGCCCAACATTCGCCAATGTACGCCCCACGTACCTGGTGAAACCCTAATTTCACCAATCTTCCGAAGGCGATAAATTCTTCGTTATAAGTCCATTTCTGACGATCCTTATATCCATCAAAAGGTAACGAGAAGCTCTATAATTCTTTCAACTCATACCGGCCTTAAGACCTTCCGAACAAAAATCCAATTTTTGTAAAAGCCCAAACTGACACTTTACCGAAATACCCCTAGGCTCTAAAACACAAACGGAACACCCGTATAACCTCAATTACATTACTCGCACCCAAATGGGTCTAGATGTCACATTTACAAAGGCCCTAAGACATATGATGACCGAACTTCGGGTCACAGCCCCGAATTAGGAATCGATTCGGAACAGGGCGTTATATGAAGCATCAAAGGAGGCAATTTGGTTGAAGAACTTCATCGGAGCTCTTGGAGTTGTGCCAACCATCAAGGAGCCAATGGAAATTTTATGTGATAATAAAGGAGCGGTTGCCTTGACAAAGGAACCAAGAGATCATGGCAGATCAAGACATATCGACAAAAAAATACCATTTCATCAGACATAGAGTAGAAGAAGATCACCTCGTAGTGAAGAGGGTATCATTTGTAGAGAATCCTGCAGATCCACTCACAAAAGGTCTGAGTTGGGCTAAACACATTCAGCATGCCAGGAGCATTGGCCTAAGAGATGATATTAGTTTTAATAGTTAGATAGCTAGTTTGAAACTTGTAACAAAGTAAATGTAATTGAATTTTGGTGATTAAATAATAAAGAATTATTTTTGAGTTTGTTTACTACCTGTTGTCAATTGTTTATTATTGTGTTTGATTTTTCATGTTTCACTTCCCGAATAATACGATCATTCAAACTCCACAGTCGTTCGTACTTTTGTAAGTAAGTAGTGAATTAAGACTGTCATGAATTGAATTGTAGATTGTCTAAAGAGTTTTAGACACATCAATAGTATTGCTACAATGTTCATGAGTACTTTGAAATGGAGATTTAAGTATTGTATTAACCCACGCCCAGAGAATTAATTCATGGAATTTATCATGGTAATTCTGAGACGATAATATCTTAAAATCTTAAGATGGAGATATATGAGTTGTGGTTTACAAGTCAGTTGTGCATTGATGATACGTAAACACATTAGTAACTTGATATTATAAAATGTATTGTTGCACATGATTTGATAAGTAAATGGTGCAATCATATAAGTCAAAGTTTATTCGTTTCTTTTTCCCTAACGGGAAAAAGTGATATCTTTGGGCCCCTTAGTGATTTGGTGTTGACTTATAGTGTCTGGCCCAGCCAAGACTAAATTGATGTGTTTGATTAGAAGTTCTATGTCATTACAAATCAAAAATCAGGAAACAAAGTATTGGATAATGAGATTGATTTTGTTCCGTGTCTCATGTCCGAATGATATGTTGCAGAATGGAGGATTATATGATCACTTATCTTAGGACACATAACTGACTGGGTCAGAGTTTGACAATGGCTTTTGGAAGCTACAATTTGCTGATCGATTCAGAAGTTATACTAGCAATCATAGTTAAAGACTTATCCTAGTGGGAGACTATTGGATTAGGTGTCTAAGCCCATAACTATGATTGGTATAAACTTGAATTGATAGTAGCACAGTCCTTTTGGGTTGCCCACAAACCTAGCAATTGGACATGATGATTTTGGAGAGAGAGGTTGGTTTATTATTTGATTAATAAATTGGAATAAATAATTTAGTAATATATTAAGAGAATAATATATTAAATAGAAATAGTAATATTTAATTAATAATTAATCAAAAATTAATTGGAATTAATTTCAGGATTAATGAAATTAATTAAAAGTGCAGGTTCTAAACTGCAATTGTTCAATAGTTGAACAAAAGGCTCCAAAACTTTCCACCAGGAAGGTGGATGGTTTCAAGGGGGATAATCTAGGGTTTCTAGATTATCCCATGTAGATAAATATGAAGCTGGATAATTACCAATTTGAAATATTATTATTATGTTCAGATTAGGGTTATCCAGGACTTCCTTATACCACTATATAAAGGACCCTAGCCCTTCATATTTATGCCATTCATTCTCTAAGAGAGATAGCCAAAATTTTGGCATCCTCTCTCCTCTCTCCATAATCCTCCTTCTTGCTAGCTTGGGTGTGAACCACTAGAGGCACAATATTTGTGGTGCTTGCTTCTAAAGGTTCTACATGTCAAAGATAATTGTTATTTACTATAATAACAATAAGGTATGTAATCCTAAACCCGTTCTTGTGTTTTTCGAAAAATACCTAGGGTTTCTAGGGTTCTTATTTTGATGTTCTTAGTTATAGGTTCAATAGAGAAAACATAGATATTGTTTTAGGTTTCACGCACACTTAAGAGTTTTAAGTTTGTTTTCTTATGCCTAAAACCCATCACAAAAGCCCTAGTTGTAGTCGATTTGGTAAGGAAGGGACGTCTGTAAAAGATGGATTTAGGAATTATAAGACGACGCTTAGTGATAACATGCATATTTGATGATGTACTTCGTGTTCTTTTTTTATTACGGCATTGAGACACTGAGACACTACATACAAAAATGAATGTTGTAAATCTTTAAAAATTTAGAAAAGATTATACTTTTTATGACATACATATTTGTATGTTATAAAATTAGTGTGCATCATAGTTCGCATGTCATTAAAGACATGATTTCTAGTAGTGTTAGGTAATTAGAAGCCATAGAAACAACTGCGTGCTTATTTCCACGGTTAGGTGCAGTCATGTTTTAGCTTGAGAGGTTAAACCTTTTGCATTCATTAGCTTAAAATTAGATCCATAATAGGAGGCTCATTATGTTTGGAGAAATGGTTCTCGAGCCTTCTTTGGAATGTTCGAACAATTTGTATCTCTAACCTCTTACTAGTTTTTTTATCAATAAAACGTCTTGTTGTTCCAAAAAGAAAATTTTGGTTCCATGTGAAAGTTAGACTTCAACTATATTTGTGATATGATACTCAAATGTAACAATATTGCTTTTTTTTGTTTGGAATTGCCACATGTAATAATAGTTGTTGATGTAACATTTACTAATGTCAAATGACAATGCTAATCATGCTTATAATACGTGCTTCAACTTACAAGGGCTAAAACTCTGGCTGGGGGTCCCTTTGTTCCGTACACTTATTTTGGTTTGAAAACGTTTTCAGTAGAAATCTATAACCCTATATGATCAAACAAGGAATACTATCAGCTTATGGAAGCAAAAACTTGTATGTGGATGTGAATGGTTCAATGTGACAAACATATATAAGTCTAGGGACCATTCTAGTTAACAAGGGAAAAGTCATTAAATAACTTTTGACCATTTTGAGTTAGAAGTACACTCAGGTTCTAAGATTCCAGTTTTTTAGTTTTGGCCAATGAATCATCTCTGTACTCTCTTCTCCTACAATCTCATCAAGAAATAAAGATCATTTGTATTTGGTCATTATTGTTTATTTCTTCATCACAATTTCTTTCTAATAATTAGATTATATCGCTTCCATATATATTTTCACAACATGCAGTATGTATATGTACAAATCATTCTTTTTTCACCTGACATGCTCCTTTTCGCTTATGGTAAAAACACAATCCATTAACAATGTTATTGTAACATCCCGAAAATTATAGAGTAAAATTTTCATTTTTAATATATATATATATATATATTCAACCCTTCATTTATCTTTATTCAAAAATTTAAAACTTTTCCAGAGTAAAACAATTATCAGAGTAAAATCCCAAAATCACGAATTGCGGAAAAACACGGGTCTATGCGCTGAGCTCTAGCCGAGCCCTTTCCTTTCGAGCCAGAAGTACCTAAAACCATAAAACACAAACTGCAAGGACAAATCTTAGTGAGTTCCCCAAATACTTATGGGTTTTATGTACTCTAACATCTCTATGGTGCACATACAACCCTAATGCTTTGGATCTAAGTTTTCTCTAATTATACATGCAATAAACATTTTCCAAATCATGAAGCTTAAACTAGCATGCAAGGTGATATTTGAATCATAAAAACTAGTTAGAATGTTACCTTGTGTAGTAGGTTGTAGAACTTGGCCTTAAAGCTTATTACCTCAAGTGTGATGCCTCAAATGGTTCACAAAACACCAAGAGCAATTGGATGATTATAGATAAGGATAAGGAGACTCAAAATCGGTTATTCCTTCTTCTCATGCATGGGTCACGATTTTGGACACTAGGGACCATATTTATAGTGTAGAATTCTAAGAATCACATGTAACCGTAATTCATACACTTAGGTTTATGATCCAATTGATTTGGACTACCACTTCATGGATTAACTCATAAGCTTAGCCCATCAACAAATCAATCATGAATCATTAGCCCAATCCATATGTATGACTGATTTACATAATCAGTCCCCGTTAATTTAATTAGTCTCCTTTGATCACTAAATTAATTCCAAATTAATTCTTGATCAATACTAATTAAATAATATGATTTCTCAATTAATATATCATACTTATAATATATTATTAAACCACAAATAACCTCTTTCTCAAATATCCATCCTATCAAATTGCTTTGATGAATGCAACCCAAATGGACCATGTTATTATCGGGTCAAGTACATACCAATTATAGTTATGGGCTTAGACACCTAATCCAACAGTCTCCCACTTGGATAAGTCTAATAACTATAACTGCCAATGTAACTAAAAATCTGATTAGCAATCGTAGCTCTCAAAAAAGCCGTTGTCAAACTCTGGCGCATCCATTAGATAAGGGATCATATAATCCTCTGTTTCTACAAGATATCGTGTGGACAAAGACATGGAATAAAGTCATACTCATTGTCCAACAGTTTGTTTCCTAATTTCTGATTTGTTTGACATAGAACTTAATTGAACACATCAATGGAGTTCTGACCGGGCCCGACACATAAGTCAAAACAAAATCACCGAGGGGCCCAAGATATCGCTTTTAATCCTCTTAGGATAAAAGGAACATATAAACTTCGACTTATATGCTTGTACAAACTATTCGTTGAATCATACACAACAACACATTTTATAACATCGAGTTATTGATGCGTTTTCGCACTATCAATGTACATCCAACTCATAATCGCCAACTCATATATCTTGGTTTGAAGACTATACGATATTATCGTCTCACAATCACCCATGATAAATTCCATGAAGTGATTCATGTGAGCGTCGGTTTAATCCAATACTCAAATCTTATTTCAAGAGCACTCATGAATGTTTGTAGCATGTCTAACACCTTAGACAATCTTACAAAAACCCATTCATGACAGTCTACTTTCATAACCTAATTACAAAGTATGATCGACTGTGGATGGTTTGAATAATCTCGTTATTCTGGAAGTCAAAACATGAAATATGAAACAATAGTATATAATTGACACAAGACAGTAAATTTACTTATAAATAAAAAACTCCTTTTATTCAGTCATCAAATGTCAAATACATTTTAGCTATTACAAGTTTCTAAATGTCTATCTAATCATTGAAACTAATATTGTCCTTCAACCCGATACTTCTAGTGTGCTGCAAGTGCTTAACCCTTGCTCAGTCCCTTTGTAAGGGGATCGGCTGGGTTTTCTTCTGATGATACCCTCTTCACCATGAGGAGTGCCTCTTCTACTTGATGTCTAATGAAGTGATATTTTCTGTTGATGTACCTGGATCTGCAATGATCTCTTGGTTCCTTGGATCAGGCGACTGCACTCTCGCTATCACAGAAAATCTCCATGGGATCCTTTACAGCCGGTACAACTCCAAGGTCTCCGATGAAGTTCTTTAGCCACATCGCCTCCTTCGATGCTTCACTTGCTGCTATATACTCTGATTCGCACGTTGAATCAGCTACAGTCTCCGGTTTGGAACTTTTCCAAGTTATTGATCCTCCATTTAGGGTAAATATCCAGCCCGAATGAGAGTGGAAATTATCTCGGTCGGTCTGAAAAATGGCATCACTATACCCTATCACTCTCAAGTCATCACTCCCACCGAGGGTAAGAATCCAGTCCTTAGTCCGCCATAGTTACTTGAGAATGTTCTTTACCGCAGTCCAGTGAGCTTTCCTAGGGTTCCTTTGATATCTACTAACCACACTTAATGCAAAGGCTACATCAGGATGAGTACATGTCATAGCATACATGATTGATCCAACTGCAGAAGCATATGGTATTCGACTCATTTCTGCTATCTCAGCATCGGTACTCTGACTCTGAGTCTTACTCAGTTTGGCATTGCTCTAGATAGATAATTCTCCTCTCTTGGAATTTTGCATGCTGAAACGTTTCAACACTTTGTCCAAGTAGGTACTTTGACTAAGTCCAATTAGTCTTTTACTCCTGTTTCTCAATATCTTTATTCCTAGAATATCAACATCTTCCCCAAGGTGCTTCATAGCGAAACACTTCCCAAGCCAGGACTTAACCTCCTGCAAGGTTGGGATGTCATTTCCTATGAGAAGTATGTCATCCACATACAACACCAGAAAGCTAACTATACTCCCACTAGCTTTGAAATATACACATGACTCATCCTTGCTTCTTGAGAAACCAAACTCTTTGATTTTCTCATCTAAACATAGATTACATTTGCGAGATGCTTGTTTTAATCCATAAATGGATTTTTCAAGCTTACACACTCTATTAGGATACTTTGCATTGACAAAACCTTCTGGCTGATTCATGTAAACATCTTCAGCCAATTTCCCATTAAGGAAAGCGGTTTTGACAACCATTTTCCATATTTCATAATCATGAAATGCAGCTATGGCTAGCATAACCCTTATAGATTTAATCTTAGCCACTAGTGAGAAGGTTTCATCATAGTCAACTCCAGGAGTTTGAGTAAAGCCCTTCACAACCAATCGCACCTTATATGTGTGTACTTTACCATCCATTTCGGTCTTCTTCTTGAAGATCCATTTGCACCCGACTGTCTTACGAATCGGTACATTGTCAACCAAGTTCCAAACTTGATTGTCATACATGGACTGAATCTCGTTTTCCATTGCCTCTTTCCATTTTGCAGACTCGGGGCCTGTCATGGCTTCCTTGTAGTTGTGAGGTTCATCTAAATATACCAGTGTACTATCACTGATAAATGTATCACCTTCAGTAGTAATATGGAAACCATAAAACTCAGGTGCCGTTCTAACTTTACTGGAACACCTCAGAGGTAAGGACTCGTCAATCGGTTCAACTGGAGTTTCCTCCACTGGTTGAGTTCTAGTGTTTGAGGTTCCTTCATTACTTAAATCTTGAAGCTCTTCAAGGTCAATTTGCCTCCCACTGTCCTCTTGGCATATGGGTTCTCTTTCGCGAAAAACCCCTCTCCTCGCAACAAAAACAACATCGTCACTCGGTCTATAGAAGAGATATCCAAAATATTTCTGTGGGTAGCCGATGAAAATACATCGCTCACTACGAGGTTCAAGTTTGTCTTGAGTCTCTCGTCTTACGAAAGACTCGCAACTCCAAACCTTGATATGTGCTAACGAGGGAACCTTTCCTTTCCACATCTATTGAGGTGTTTTGGGAACCTTTTTAGTTGGAACTAGATTAAGGATATGGGTGGCAGTCTCTAAGGCATACCCCCAAAATGAGATATGTAACGAAGCTCGACTCATCGTGGAACGAACCATGTCCAACAAGGTTCGATTGCGCCTCCCAGCCACACCATTCAGCTGTGGTGTTCTAGGTGGCGTCAATTGTGAAACAATTCCACATTCCTTAAGATTGTCTAGGAACTCGATACTAAGATACTCACCACCTCGATCGGATTGGAGCATCTTTATCTTCCTGCCCAATTGATTCTCCACTTCTTGCTTAAACTATTTGAACTTTTCCAAGGTTTCTGACTTACGATTAAGTAGACATAGCCATATCTGCTATAATCATCACTAAAAGTCACATAGAAGCGGTTAGCATCCCTTGTGGTAGTTCTGAAGGGTCCACACAAATCTGTGTGTATGAGATCCAACAAACCCTCACCCCTTGCACAAGAACCAGTGAAGGGTGACTTGGTCATCTTTCCAAACAAACAAGATTTTACATGTGTCATCTGACTTTAAGTCAAATGACTCCAATACTCCATCCTTTTGGAGTTGGGCTATGTGCTTCTTGTTAACATGCCCAAGACGATAATGCCATAAGCATGATTTATCCAAACCATTGGACGAATAAATATGCAACACATTATTTCCTAAGTTATCTACAACCATCACAGATTCATATATACCATTACAAGGAAATGCTTCAAAATAAAATGCACCATTATAATAAGCATTAATACTACCAATTTCATTATTAAACGAAAAAGTAAAACCTTGTTCATACAAACCATGAAAGGAAATAATATTTCTCACCATATCAGACGAGTAGCAACAATTATTCAAATCTAATTTTAATCCACTACTAAGAAATAAAGAATAAACTCCAATCTTGGTGACAGGCGACTTTTTCCTATTCCCCATGATCAAGTTCATTTTCCCGTGCTCCATATCCCTACATCTTTTTAGACCCTGCAAATCAAAACAAATGTGAAAACCAAACCCTGTATCAAGGACCCAAGAATTAGCATGCGATGAGTTATTAGACAGAATAGTGTAAATACCTGCAAAGGAGGGCTGGATCTTCCCATCCTTTATGTCCTGCAAGTATTTGAGGCAGCTTCGTTTCTAGTGCCCTTTTTCATGACAATGGAAGCACTCTGCTTCCTTTGGGTTTGAGGAGGGGTAGAAGAACCACCTTTGGACCCACTAGAATAGGATCCAACATGAGATTTTCCCTTGTGGCTCTTTGAGGAAGCTTTCCTCTTCTTTTCCTTCCCTTGTCCATTTGCCAAGACAGGGGCAGTAGTGGTAGGAGTAGGTACAACAGATTTGCCTTTCAAACTGCTTTCAACAGTTCTCAAAAGACCTTGAAGCTTTCTTAGAGTCACCTCCTCCTTGTTCAAATGATAAGTCATACGAAACTGATAATAACAAGGAGGTAAATAGTGTATGATAATGTCAATTGCCAATTCTTCATCGAAATTGGCATTCAACTTTAGCAAGCGGTCCACAAACCTTTGCATCTTTAGCAAGTGGGTCGTGATAGACTCTCCATACTTTATTTTGGTAGTCATCATGGAGGCAATGATTTCATACCTCTCCTGCCGAGAACTTTGATGGTACCTTTCCATCAAATCCTGGTGCATTTCATAAGGCCAAAAGTCCTCATAGGACTTCTGAAGCTCAGCAGTCACGGTAGCGATCATTATACATAACACTTTGGCCGTGTCCCTCTCATGAGTCTTATACTCAGCAATCTGTTCGGGAGTAGCAGTGTTTTCATCAATCTCCTTTAGCTCTTTGTCAAGGACATATTCGTTGTCCTCATAGCGAATGGCCATGTGGATGTTTCGAATCCAATCATTGAAATTCGATCCATAAAAAATGACCCTCCCACATAAGTACATGAGGGAGAAAGAGCCGCAGGGAATTGGGTTGGAAGCATTGTTTGAAGTGGACATCTGAAACGAAAGACAATGTTTGATTAGATAAGGATCCTAAATATATCACCCAAATGAAATATTAAGGCTAGGACCGAACACAATATTCTACAATTCGGAAGAGGGATGCCGTAATCCAATTGTAAAATATTTGAAGGTAGGTAAATGACGATTTATCAATTTCCACCATGAAAAACAAAATTGATTATTAAGTTTTAAATGAATTGAAATTCCTAGATTCTTTTGAGATTCATTGAATTTTTTCAATGGCATGTTTAAATCTCGATTATGCCCTTCAAGTTTTTGACTGGGATACCGAGGATCACAAACAAGGTGTGAATAACAATGAAAATGTGCTTGGTACTCTTGATGTTACAAATCACTTGATCAATGTGCCGGTTAACCACACACGCTCCATTGATCCATGATTAACATTAAGCTACCCTTTACTATTATTTCCAGTCCCAAATTAGTGTGTCGGTCAACCACACATGCTCCACTAATGACTCAGCAAGGTGCAAAGTGCAATTTCCATGGAATAGCACCATTTTAGTATTTTCCTAATGTAACTATGATTAGGAATTTATAAAAGTTTAGTTACTTTAATAATTATCATTATACTTATTAACGAGAATTAATGTCTTATCCTACCCGTTTGGCTAACGACCCTCCACCAGTCAAGGAAGCGGTGGATGAAAGTGGACACCCATTAAACCACCATTTTATAGGAAGTAACCTTATACCCCCTTATAGACCGGCTTCGTGAATGAGGCCTACTAACGGTAAGACTGACTTGTCTTATACATATATAAGTATTAAACTTTAATATTATAGTAGTATAGAGTTGACTTTTAAAATTTTAAAATTCTAGGGTTTGGAATTAAAGTTTCATAAATAAGACTTATCAAATTCCAAAACTTGAGGGAAAGTTTTGAAACTTTTCAAACCTATTGAGTTATAGAATTTATGTTATTTAAATGTGACTTTCCAAGTTCCATAACATGAGGACAAGTTATGTAACTCTTCAAGACTTTTGGAATTCTATAACTTAAAGTTTTAATGTTTCATGAATGTGACTTTTCACATTTCATAACTTGAAGACGAGTTATGAAACTCTTCATGAACCATTTAGATCAAATTTAACTAACACAATTAATCATATAATTTATCATCTAACAATTTGACCTAATACTAATCATATAGCAATATAGTTTCAAATTTCACAAATAACTAGTTTTTCATAAAATCAAGTAATTATCTTTAAAAATTTGACAATCATCGTGTATTTGGACGGGGATAAACATTATCATATCATTAAAATCAAATTTTATGAACCAAAACAGTTTATGGTAATCATCCGAATCCAAAACAAGCCAGAAAACTCGAAAATTTTGCTCACATACGATCCAACTCGTCGAGTGCAGTTATGAACTCGACGAGTTCATCTTCATAAGGCACCTACTCGTCGAGTTCATTGATGGACTCGTCGAGTAGGCCCTGGCAGAATCCAAAATTTTCATTTTTCATTTTTTGAAAATCACACAATTGCATCAATATAATAGAAAACACCCTAGGCTCTGATACCACTGGTGGGTTTTATGTACTCTAACATCCCTATGGTGCATATACAACCCTAATGTTTTGGATCTATGTTTTCTCTAATTATACATGAAATAAACATTTTCCAAAGCATGAAGCTTAAACTAGCATGCAAGGTGATATTTGAATCATAAAAACTAGTTAGAATGTTACCTTGTGCAGTAGCTTGTAGAACTTGGCCTTAAGAAAGCTTAGCACCTCAAGTGTGATGCCTCAAATGGTTCACAAAACACCAAGAGCAATTGGATGATTATAGAAGAGGTTAAGGAGACTCAAAATCGGTTATGCCTTCTTCTCAAGCATAGGTCACCATTTTGGACACTAGGGCACATATTTATTGTGTAGAATTCTAAGAGTCACATGTAACCCTAATTCACACACTTAGTTTTATGATCCAATTGATTTGGACTACCACTTCATGGATTAACTCATAAGCTTAGCCCATCAACAAATCAATCATGAATCATTAGCCCAATCCATATGTATGACTGATTTACATAATAAGTCCCCGTTAATTTAATTAGTCTCCTTTGATCGCTAAATTAATTCAAAATTAATTATTGATCAATACTAATTAAATAATATGATTTCTCAATTAATATATCATACTTATAATATATTAATAAACCACAAATAACCTCTTTCTCAAATATCCATCCTATCAAATTGCTTTGATGAATGCAACCCAAATGGACGATGCTATTATCGGGTCAAGTACATACCAATTATAGTTATGAGCTTAGACACCTAATCCAACAAATACCACATACCATACATATCATACGAGCAATGCATATCATACATATCCAATAATCAATAGAAAGTGATATGTGCCAACCATAGGCTTGCCATTATACGACGAGTCGTATCATGGTCTTCCTTGCCAGGCCGGGGGCCAAAACCATGGGCCTTACAGACAAGTTCCAGGAACCACCTCCTGGTCTTCCATGCAAGCATCACAAAGACAACTAACATACAATCTACATCCACTTAACTAATTAGCTATCAGAGTTCAGACTCTAGTCTTGCATACAGATTTCCAAGAGTCGCCTCCTGGTCTTTCATACAAAAAGCCAAGGGCTACCCCTTGGTCTTCCTATAATACATATACCAAATGGGCCAGCATTGGTGCCTTTGACCCATTGAACAATGAGGAGACTCACCTCGACATCCGAACCCACAAATAAATCTTTGACTGCTGAACTGCTAGAATCCCTACGCTATCAAACCAAAAACACCCAATTAAAAATTGGGTTTCAAACCAAATCCAACAATCTATATATGGGGTAAAAATACCATTTTACCCCTCACCTAGTTGGGTCCAAGACTAAGGCCCAACTCACAATCATAAATGCCCACAAACCAATAATTATCCAAAGCCCACTAATGGCCCAATTTTCCAAA